>NC_089845.1:141408880-143846380 GCF_035609145.1 Eleutherodactylus coqui | reverse complement strand
AGTCTCCAGCTGGGTGGAGGAGTCAGGAACCATTAACTCCGGAGATGCTGGAGCAAAATAAATACAAACTCAGATAACGGACAGGGCAGAGCAGCAGACCTGTCTGCTATACCTAACCTATGGGGTATATGCATATGGCAAATTTGACATGTGGAATTCTTCTTTGGCACCCTAATATAACATTAAAAGTAGCTCACTGCGTTTATCTAAATTCTGTACTAGCTGTTTAATTGTGTCTTCAGTTTGAAATGTGTGTATTTAAATGGTCTATCTAGACAAAAAACATTTTAGAAAGCAGCTCAAAATAGTGGCACAATATAAAAAAGTTATACTTACCTCACTCGATCTTGGCCTCTCCCAATCCACCCACTGGTGACCAGTCCCCCACTGCTTTCCCTTCCTGCTACAGCTGCAATGACTTGACATGGGGATAAGTGGCCACTGCAGCTAATCAAAATGGGCCAATGATTGGCTACAAGGAGCACATGTCCCTGATGTCAGTGATATAAAAAAAACGGTTTGGAGAGCACTCTTGTATTTTGAATGCATATTAAAAAAAATTATTTGCCAGTCCAGACGTTCACATAAAGTTGAGGCAACGTTAACTTTTCGGGCTCAAATGCCCTTTATGAAGCATATAGATAAACTTAGAATATTAGGGGTTAATGGCAGCAAAGTTTTAGCCTGGCTATCCAGAAGTGCAATAATCAGAACAAAATCCTGTGATTTAGTGTGAAAGGGAGACCTCAGTCAGTGATGTCATCGCTGCTGCAGAAAGAAAGAGCAGTGGGAGATTAGGCATTGGCAGAATGGGAACAGCAAGGGATCGATTGAGGTGAGTTTGAATTTTGCTTTCAAAACTTTTTTCCTCCCTGGATAACCCCTTTAACAAACCTGTGCATACATAGAAACAATCTCTGTATCCAAGAAGCAGAGCTGAGAACCAAATTACAATACAGTATTAAATGAACCACTAGGACATGCATTGATGTAATAAAAAAATATACTGTAACTGCAACCTCAGCATAAATTCTTAGCAGTCTTGGTGGCGTAGACTGTAGAGGATCCACAATGGTGCTCATAGAAAGCCCAAATGTTTATTGCAGATATTACAGACTTCCAACTATAAATTCTTCTTTTATATTTCTAGCCTAGCCATTATATTAGTGAATTCACAGGGGCAGTAGTCTAATAGTTACAAAAAACAAGCCCCGATAGAGCCTCATCAATGGAAAAATAAAAAAGGCTATGGCTCTTGAAATGTGGAAACACAAAAGCAAACCATAAAAAACCTGTATAAGGGCTTCTACCCACTAGTGTTTTTTTAACGCAGTTTTTTTTCAATGGGACTTTCTTATGTTAAAATCGCATCGCACAAACTTTTAGTTAGGGCTTCTGCCCACTAGCCTTTTTTTAACGCTGCGATATCGCTGCATTTTTTTCAATGGGACTTTCTAATGTTAAAATCGCATTGCACAAAAATCGCAAGTTTGTGCTTTTGCGGTTTTTGTGCGATGCGATTTTAACATTAGAAAGTCCCATTGAAAAAAAACTGCGCTAAAAAAATGCTAGTGGGTAGAAGCCCTTATACAGTTTTTTATGGTTTGCTTTTTTTTACGATTTGCTTTCGTGTTTTCACATTTCAAGACCCATAGCTTTTTTTATTTTTCCATTGATGAGGCTCTATGGGGGCTTGTTTTTTTGTGTTAAGAATAGAGATGAGCGAACGTACTCGTTACGAGTACTTACGCACCCGAGTACCGCCATTTTCGAGTACTTCAGTACTCGCGCGCAAAGATTCGGGGGGCACCGGGGGGCGGGGAGAGGAGTGGCGGTGCGGGGGGTAGCAGCGGGGAACAGAGGGGAGCCCTCTCTCTCTCCCTCTCCCCCCCACTCCCCACTGCTACCCCCCGTGCCGCCACGCCGCCCCCCGAATCTTTGCGCGCGAGTACTGAAGTACTCGAAAATGGCGGTACTCGGGTGCGCAAGTGCTCGTAACGAGTACGTTCGCTCATCTCTAGTTAAGAACTGTATTCTTCATTTATCTGATTTTTGAGAACATATAACATTTTGATTGCTTTTTATTCCATTTTTTATTTTGAAGCAAGATTAACAAAATCTTTTATTATTATTTTATCTTTCTATTATTTTTATCTTTAACAGCAACGCCATGCAATATAAATAATATGCTAAATTAATTCTGCAGGCCAGTATGATTACACCGATACCAAATTGACATAGTCTTTTTGCAACCTTTTCATCCTTTTTTTTTTTTTATGTTTTTGGGTTCTTTTGTATCGCTGCATTCAAAGACCCCTAACATTTTTCTGCTTTTGTCAACAGCGCTGTGTAAGGGGTTTTATTTCTGCGGTATGAGTTGCACTTTATAATGGTACCATTTGTTGATCCATGCAACGTTTTGATCACTTTCTATTCTTTTTTGTGTAAGGTGAGATAGGCAAAATTAGTTATTTTCGCCATGTTTTTTGCATTTTTTTTGCATGCACCGTGCAGGTTAAATAATGTACTAACATTTTTATCTTTGTCAATAGGAATGCAGCGATACCACGTGTGATTTTTAAAAACATTTTTACACTGCAAAGGGGGAAAGGAGGGGATTTGACTAGAGATGAGCGAACGTGCTCGTTTAGGACAATTACTCGATCGAGCATCACTTTTTTCGAGTAACTGCCTACTCGGCCGAAAAGATTCGGGGGGCGCCGGGGTGGAGCGGGGGATAGCAGGGGGGAACAGGGGGAGCTCTCTCTCTCTCTTCCTCTTCCCCACTCCCCACCACAACCCCCCGCTCACCCCCGGCGCCCCCCGAATTTTTCGCCCGATTAGGCAGTTGCTCGAAAAAAGCGATGCTCGACCAAGTAATTGCTCTAAACGAGCATGTTCGCTCATCTCTAGATTTGACCTTTTTTAAATTTACATCTTTTAAAAATTTTTTTTAACTTTTTACCTCTGTCCCACTAGAGGACTTGATTATCACCTTATTTTATTATTCTTCTAATATACTACTATACTTCAGTATAGCAGTGTATTAGAAAGCCTATGAAGCTGAGCCTCATAGGATACCATAGCTGGAAGACTCAGAGGCTATATTCAAGCTTCAAAGTGCCATAGCAACCGATCGGGACCCCACAGTCATATCTCAGGGAAGCCTCTTCTCTCTGTCAACCTTTTACATGCCAAAAGACAGAGCAGCAGAATAAAGCCCCTTAATGGCTGCCATCAAAAGACGTATGGGTGGTCGTTAAGGGGTAAAAGTGCCATGCTATCAGGGTGGTTTATTTATACTTTGAATTTCTTTATAATGGGTTTTATTGTCTTAAGATAAGAGAACAATAACTTTTTAATGGGTTAAGATAAGATAACTTTCTGTGCTGTGCTATCACAATCAAGATTGATAATGTGGGAGGAAGTCTAGTTATCTATGAGTGAACTTTCTAGTGCCCATGCCTTCACTGTTAGGACGCTTTTACATGGGGCGATTAGCATTGTAGTTGTTCGATACCCAGCGCTCCCGCAGGGTTTTGAATAAAAATCATCCTGTGTAAAAGCATGCAGAAACTGAATGACTTGATAAATGTCATCCAGTCATTCACTTTTAAGCAAGCTTGAAAACCGACAAGCTGTTCAGTGTAAATAGCAGCTGTTCAGTACTGAATGACCGCTGTTTACCATAAATAGAACTATCCTCCAGCCACCCCGCCACCGTTCTGTCAGCACTGTGAGTGATCCAGTGATACTCGCTCCTTTGTAGTAGCACGGTAGCAAGTATACATGGGGACGAGTGCCGGACATCGTTTGCCTGACACTCGTCCCATGTAAAAGGGCCTAGAAAAGGCAGATAAGGTAAAAGGTCAAGTCCCCTGGTGCAAGCACCGAGTCAGGAGCAAGCTGGGTACTCATTATACCGACCTCGGAAGGATGGAGGGCTGAGTCAACCTTGAGCCGGCTACATGAACCATGCGCGGATTGAACCTGCAACCTTCAGGTCATGACTGCGAGCTTAGGACTGCATACTGCTGCCTTAACACTCTGCATCACACAAGTCACATAGCAGATCTCTTTGCCTCCTGGGAAAATGTGAAGGTTTCTCAATTATTATTCCCAGCATCACTGTTTGTAACTTCTGGCATCATGGTGCCCAGGTTATGTGCACTGATGCCAGGAGAACAAGCAGTGACACTGCAGCCTCTGTTTGGCAGGCAATGGTTACCTGACTCCCGCTGCCAACAAATACTGGGGGAATTGTGGGACTACAATGCTGGATTACTGAGGCTGAAGACAAATAAGGGTGCATTCACAACGGCACTGGAAATGTCACTTTCCTGCTCCGTTCAGGGAGCAGGAAAGGGGAACGCCCCCGCCCATTTTCCGCCCAGCTGCCCAGTTTTGGGACATAAGTAAAAGCACTGCATCTAGCCGGAGGTTCCAACGCAGATATGAAACCACCCTAAGTAACGATAATTTTATTGTTTTAACCCATTTGGCTCTAATTTAAAATAGCTAATTGCAACCAAACAACCCCTTTAGCTTCTCTGTGTTCTTTTCCCTACAGAAGATGGGGAGCCACCATTGGGTGCTATTATGAAGGGTTCGTGAAAACCTAATTAATGGTGGGAATAATTCTCTGTTTCTGACTATTGTAAATATTAGTAACATCTTAGATTGAATGCTCATGATATATATCACATTAATATTTAACTATGAATTATTATTTCATACGTAATATATAACATTTTATGTAAAACATTTTACCATATAAGTTTATTCTAAGCACCAGGACCAAAAAAATTACTTTACATGTTGATTATATGCTCCAATAAAGAATAGCTTAAAATTCAGCAGGGCATTGATCTCAGGAGTTTACCACTTACCACGGTAAACCAGGCTCCTAGCCAAAAAATCCCCACAGTATAATCCGGCGACCCAAAGGAAAACAGAACTTTTATTACAACAAGTTATCATAAACTAACCTTTTATTGGATGATTCTAACGACTATGGAAAGGAGCATAACATTTACTTGACTGTACAAGAAGTTTTCCTTGTTTATGTTGTGCAGGTCCACAAGGATTTCTGTATTTGAGCTTGCGTTCTAAAATAAGATGGAGCACAGATGACGGTTCTTACCAATGGCTCATGAACACCATTCAGGCTTTGTTAAGCTTTGCATAATGGTGACTGAAAACTCCCAAGGCAATTATTGACGTCAATAAAAGTTAATTGAGTGATTCTTTGCTACTAAGGACTTTACAAACTTGCCTAATCACCAATATAACTTTAATGTATGCTGTCAAATAATGATAATACAAAAGTTGAACATTTAATACAACAACTAAGGACAAACACAATATATCTGGGCTGTAGAATCCCAGAACTCACATACTACGGAATAAATACAAAAAACTATAATTAGTTCAGGTCACATATCCTTCAAAAACAGTTTTGAGGTACGTGGACACGGTCTTTTTTTCCGTCTAAAAAAACGGTCTGAAAATTGAATGCAAATAGCACCCATTCATTTGACTGGGTGCATGCACATGGGCTTTTTTCACTTGGATGAATAGTTGAAGAAAAAATTGTAGCATGTCCTATTCTCATACGATTTTTGTACTAAAATAATACACGTACATGTGCAGGGTTCCGTAAATCAGACAGCGTACAGATGGGATGTCAGTGTGCTGTTCAATCTGAGTAGTCCTCGGGAATCTCGCAACTTTAACCCGATAAGAACCAAGTGCTGTAAATATAGGAAAAGGTCAGTTTGGCACACACAGGGGGAGAGCAGAAGAGGACATTGAGGACAGATGTATGTAATCATTATTATGTATGTACATCAGTATGTAATCCTCAGGAACAAAGCAGTGAAGTGCTTGTATTGGATAGTATAACCGACTGCAAGCAGCAGAGACAGAAAGCATCTTCTCTGCAACTCTTTAACTCTGGGAAAATGAGACTTAGCGCAAGAACTTACCAACTGTTTCCGACCCTTCTGTACCCTTTTCCCATTTACCTAACTTGGAATAGCAGTAAGGCCGGTTGTTAAGGACTATCGCCCAAACAGATAAAAAAAATTTGTTGATTGTCAGCATGAGTCTTTTCCTCGCACACTCTAGCCCTTTTCCAGACCTGTCCTCCCACCAACCTGGTATAGCCTAATTCAGGGGCCAATTTGTATGGCACTCCAGTGTTTGTGAGAAGGGAACTGCTAGTGCCCACAAGCAAAAGTAAAACCAGGGAAGCAACCACTCTGCCCTTGCAGTCCATCAAGCCTTTGGATGTAGGACCTTTCATGTCTGCATGAGTCCAATTGCTTGGACATTCTGGGGTTCAAATTGTCAGGGATTGAAACCAGGCCCTCCTGCGCTCTAGTCGGCAGCCCTCTCCGCTGAGCCATCCAGGACTTGGACAGTTCATCTGTTAAACACCTAGCAATGTTGCTGTGGTTCCTAGTCTGTTTCCTTGTCTTGGCTCTGCCCTGCTCCTAATTAGAGGCAATATATAAACCTGGCCCGGTCCCTCCTCCAGCGCGTGATTATTGTGCTACTCAGCCTTATTCAAGCTCCTCTCCTGCCTGCTCTTGTACAAACCTAACTAAGATCTACCAATACCGACTTCTGGCTTTCTTCTCGACAATGATACTGCCTCCTCCTTTGTACCGCAACTTGAGATCTTCCGATATTGACTTCTGACTTTCCTCCCGACAACGATACCTGCCTACTCGTTTATACTGCGACTTGAGATCTTCCGATACTGATCTCTGGCTTTCCTCCCGACAACGATACCCACCTTCTCCATTATACTGCGAACCAAGACCTACGGTTACCGACTCCTGGCTTTTCCTGTCTACTCTCTAGATCGGTGGCTACCACACGTATGGCTCCAATCCAGTGCCTGAATGCTATACAAATAATGAAATAGTGATCCTAATCTAGGAACTAGTCAGCATAGAATCATGACCTCTATCTGAATGCTTATTTTACTGTATCTAAAAATGTTCAATGGTTTAACAAATTCAGTATTAATAGTAGCAAACCTGCCAATGCAGTTCAAAAGGGAGTTAGGGGCATCCTGCCCTAAACAGTACCATGTCCAATATCAGAATCTGAAATTGAAGTCGACCCTTGGGGAAAAAAGACTTAAGTGTCATGCAGGGTGTAAATATAAGGGTACAGAACTTGCATTCACACCCATTTCTTGGAGTCTAAGGAAGCCAAAAGGTCCTTCTACCTCATATAATGAAACCAACACTAGAAAATACCTATAAATAATAGTCTGCAGACTGAGACTATTGGGAATTTTAATTCTCTAAGAATTCCTGCATGCCATTATTGGATAAAAGATAATAATATTATACTCAGTCTAGTATTTTGCATAAAGTGAATCTTTCGGCTTTCTTGACATAAGTAAGTGTATTCCTCATAAAATAACAATTCTGGAGCACATTTTCTTAGAATTCTTCATTATGCCATTGCTTGAAAAATGCATTAATTGATATTAGAGTTGGGATGTATCCCTACACAGTCTACAAACTGCCCAATCAGAGCTGACGATGTCCGACTGTGTAAGGACACACCACTTGGACAAGGGATATAATATTGTCCAGTTATTTATAAATATTCAAGAGGAACAATGGAACAATAGAGTAATGATACAATACAGAGTTATGAAAAAAGATGCTCCAGAAATGTTATTTCATGAAGAATACACGTCTTAAATAAAACAGACATATCAGGAGTGGTGGCCGGTCCATTGTAAGTCATTTTCACTGGGCAGTTAAAGTAAAGGCTTACTTTGATTAAAAGTGTTGAGTTCTGTTAACTGCTTTCTACCTCATGATGTACCTGTCGGTACGTGGGAGGGGGTTAGCGCAAAATGACATACATATATAACACAGGCGCAGGAACTGAACCCGCACCATCTGTAGTGGGAACTGCATTGCAGTACATATAACACTATCTCCATCTACTATTCTCTTCTACTATAAGGGCGCCTACCCACTGGCGATTTTTTTTCCTTTGCGTTTTGCGTTTTTTCTGAAGAGCAATTAGTATAGAATGTGTTCTTGTCCATTTGCGGGTTTTTTTTTGGTCCGTTGCAATTTTTCACATAGGAACTGTCAAACTGTCAGTTGCATATGTGTCCTTATTTTTCTCTTAATGCACCCATGAATGTCAATGGAAATTAATGGAAAACGCGCAAAAAAGCTGTGAAAAACGCCGCGAAAAACACACAGAAAACGCGCCAAAACGCTGCGTTTTTCACGCACGAAAATCGGCAACGCCAGTGGGTAGGCGCCCTAAAGCAGCACACTTCTTCCTACCTCCTCTCCTAACTTTGTAATGTTTCCTTGGTTCTCTGTTTTTCTCAGGGATGGTTGCTGGGATGGTTCTTCTCAGTTACTGCAGCTAATGTGTGACATTAGAGAGAAGATTCAATTGCATCATCAAATAGAAGTGGAGAAGGAGTATTACAGCGAAGAGCTACATAAAGCAAACATGAGCAAGTGTGCGAGCTGAGTGTCTGTGCTGTATTCTAAGGGGCCTTCTACACAGAACCTATTCGATCAATGTTCCCTCTGTGGAATTCCGCAGCGTGAAATAACCCACGGCATGTCCCATTTGCTGCGGGAATATGCGTGGCTGGCTTCCATTGTAGTCAACGGAAGCCGTCCATCACGCTATGCTTTCGCTGTAGCACAGCAGAAGTATTGCGTGAATACAAGGCTCTGCCAACGGCCGGCCGCATCATCTGACACTGCCGGTGCGTTATGCGCTATACTGCGCATGCGCGCCAGCCCTCCATGCGGGATGCGGACAGAGGATTCAGAGTGGTAAGTATGGGGGTTTGGGGGGGGGGGGCACTGTGGCGGATATTCCACTGGCGGAGTCCGTCACGGCTGTGGGCATGAGCGCTAAGAGAGGGGAGAAGAAAATCAACGAACAGCGATAGCTTGCTTACTGGGGGTTGCCATACAAACTTCAAACCAATAACTGGCAAATTTTCGATTTAGAACACCACTATTCATGTATAATATCGAGTGCAGAGAGCAGTAGAGTGACCTCGGGGCCCAGAAGGTTAGTTGGTTTAAGTTTATGAATATTTCATACCAACAAGGGCGGATAACGGGAGCGACATAATATAACCTACTTCCACCTACAAGTCTCTCTGTAGTCTAATGCAATGTACTAGTCCTAGTTGGCTGGATAGAATTATGGAGAATTGTATGACTAGACAAGAAAGTGATACTGATTGTCACGTGACTTTCTTCAATATGCGGTGAAATGTTTTTGGTTATTGTAATTTGTACTATTTATAAAACCTAATAAAAAGAGTTATAAAAAAAAAAATCATTTGATCGTGCACATTTGAACGATAAACATGGTCAATGATTGAACTACAAACGAGAATTTGTTTGCTTCTAATTTGCTGTTCATTTTATGCAGGCATAAAAATCATTGTTTGCTCGTTTACACGTTGTTGCGTGTAAACAGCGATTGTTTTGTTGTTCACATTCACTGTACAGTGAATGACTTATGAATGAAATCTAAAAGATTTCCGTGCCAGTATAAACTGTTCACAGAAGGGAACTCTGTAATTGTTCATTCATGAGAATGATTTATTACTCCGTGTAAAATGATCCTAAGTGCTGTAATCTTTTAGCTTATACATTGTAGCTGTATTGTTTTTTTTGTTTTCTTAGAGGTTAAATACACGATGCTGAGGGGTGAATTAGAGGATTATATTGTTAAATATTGTTATATTTAAAGGGGTTGTCCCGCGGCAGCAAGTGGGTCTATACACTTCTGTATGGCCATATTAATGCACTTTGTAATGTACATTGTGCATTAATTATGAGCCATACAGAAGTTATAAGAAGTTTTTCACTTACCTGTTCCGTTGCTAGCGTCCTCGTTTCCATGGAGCCGACTAATTTTCGGCGTCTAATGGCCAAATTAGCCGCGCTTGCGCAGTCCGGGTCACGCTTGCTCCGCCCCGTCACGTGCCGATTCCAGCCAATCAGGAGGCTGGAATCGTCAATGGACCGCACAGAAGCTCTGCGGTCCACCGAGGGAGAAGATCCCGGCGGCCATCTTCAACCGGTAAGTAAGAAGTCACCGGAGCGCGGGGATCCAGGTAAGCGCTGTGCGGTTTTTTTTTTAAGTCCCTGCATCGGGGTTGTCTCGCGCCGAACGGGGGGGGGGGGGGGGTTGAGAAAAAAAAAACGTTTCGGCGCGGGACAACCCCTTTAAAGCATACGCTTGTGGGTTTGAATCTGTATTGCTTTGCACGGGTTACTAATTAAGGATGGGGTTACGCAATCAAGGTGTGATAAATTGCAAAGAAAGCAAAGATGGAGGACAGCTTCAACCATAAAAAACAATTTCTTCTTTATTTGGTAATCCGTTAAAAAAGCAATCTGCTTGCAAAAATTGTATGCAAAAACGCTGAACGTGTTTCGACTAGACGGCGGAGAGGTGAGTATATATTTTTTTTATTTTTTTCCACATGCTAGGAATGATTTTCAGGGAAAGACTTTAAAGCCCTTCCCAGAAAATCACTGCAGTGGTTGGTGGCAGACCATTGCTTTCAATGGGGCCGCCAGCAGCAGCGGCGGCCCTATTGAAAGCAAAAGGGGGACATTGTGATCCTCTGCCACGGCTATCACAGCTGACTCACCACAGGGAATATTTACACGCAACACGGACCTGTGGTGCATGCATGTCCTATCTTTTGCAGGTGCGCGTGTTTGCACGCCTGTAAAACACGGACATGTGAACACATCATAGGCAACCAATGGTTCTAATAGACATGTGGTTTTGTGGGCACGTAGGTGCGCACATAAACATGCTCGTCTGAAAGAGGCCTTAGGCTGCCTTCACACTAGCGATACAATCACCCAATTTTCATGCAATGCAAGCGTAAGTGAAAATGCAGAATTACGAAACCAATGATTTTCAATGTTTTTCTTAACATTTGAGATGTTTTCACTAATGCGATGTGGCAGAAAAAAAATCGCTGTATGTCCCATCTTTCTGTGTTTTGTGTTTTTTAATCTCTCATGTTTCCCTATAGAGCCTCCTTTTTCTTGCATCGAAAAAGCACAAAATTGCAAATTTCGTGTGATCCGTTTTTAACATTGGAACGTCCTATTGGATTGGCGTAAAACAATTGTGATTTTGCCGCAAATTTCTCATGGTGATATTGCGATAGCTAATGTGAAAGAGCCCCTAGGTAAAATTCTGACATGTTTCTGTATCAAGAAATGACATGTCATTTTTTCATGTGGAAACAAGGCGGAATTTTGCCTGCCACACGCGCAAGAATACACACACGCAGCAGCAGATTGTACATTGGCATATATATACAGTCAAATCTCTAGTTTTGTTGGTAATCCATCTGAAAGCAATCGGCCCAACGTGAAACCAATGAAACTCAAGGCAATTATTTCCATAGGAATCCATGTAAATCTAGAGGAGAAGCCAGCTAAGGTGCATAGGAGGAGAAGCCACTATCTGAACACCCACACTTCTGGTTTTTTGTTAGCTGCCTGCACCGGGAACAGGAGAGAGCTATGGTTAAACTAACTTCCTTGCACAGAAACAGGTTCAGTAGGCAAGACGGGGGAGAGGTGGGACATCATTGGCTCCACCTGTCATAGAATGCCCTCACATCAGGACTCTGCAGCAAGGAAGCTCCGAAGAGTCTGCCATAGGCTGCAGTTGTAAGGCCACAAATTAGAAATTGATTATAGAGGCGGTTTGGATGACCATTGACCCTCTGGAGCCTCTGGCCTAGAGCAGTTGCCACTACCACCTCTATTATGATTTGCCCTTTCAATTAGTCATTCCAGCTGTGTCTCATAAAACTCAATTATTATATGAATAGATTCTGAAATTTGAACAAAATGCCTCCATGTCTACCTCTGAAATACAGTGACTCAGACAGTGGACTTTCAGCAAGCTCAGCTAGACGAAATAGAGAATAGGGGTCATTGCAACAACCTAAAACTCTCTATGACTGCATTGTCTCCATCTTCAACAAGGTGCTGAATAGACCTGAGGATAGAGACATTGAGTGTGACAGGGTACATCGGCTAATGGCCTGAGATACAGAAGCCTCCAACTGCCCATGGGATGTAAAATGTAGAGTACACTTCTACAAACAAAAGGAGGATATTTTGCGCAGAGCGTGGGAAAGGGATGCAATACCATTCAAAGGCATCCGAATCACAATCTTACCAAATGTCTCTAAATTGACTCTTCATATGTGCAGGGTGTGTGAGCCCTCTTAGAGGCAGCCAAAGCAGCGGATGTGATGTACAGATGGAGACACCCGTTCCATATCATCTTAAGAAACCACAAATGCACATGATCTGGAAGGGGCCTTTAATTCCTTGGGAGCAGCAGCTGCCCCCAGATTGGACTATCCCCCAAGTATTCCCTCTTGTTAACCCATTATGAACCAAGCGCTGTTAATTTACGGCACTTGGTCAATCCCAGATGATAGTAAAAATATGGCGTGGGATTAAAGCCCTTGCTTCTGCAATCAAGCATGAGCAGGTCAGGCTGCCAGTTGTTAGTCATAGCTGAGAACCCGAAGGAAAAGGGAGAAGCGGTTTTTAACCCCTTCTGCCTTCTCCTTTCCCTAGTACAAAGCAGTCAACGAGTGCTATGTACTAAGAAGTGAAAATGGAAGTGTAACTTCCATTACGTGAGCTGGCGGTCACGTAACCGCCAGGATTCCCTGGCATATCAGAGTTACAGGGTCCTAGAAGACCCTAATCAGCTCTGCCAGTTACTAATGTCACTACAGGGAATGTTTTCTCCTATGGATGCCCCAGCTACAGTGAAAAAGTGTCAAATTAAAAAAAAACATGTGAATGTCCCCCTGAGGTCTTATATGACGTCACTAGGGACGTAGATAATAAAAAAAAAAAAATTACATAAATAAGATTTAAAAAATTACAGAATAAAATAAAAATATATGCTTAAGAAAGAAAATAACCCAAAGCCGACTCCAATCAAAACCACCCTGTAATCCAAAACCATATATATTATATATCAAAACATCCAAAACAAAATGAGGAAACTATTCCCATACTATATTTTAGTGCAAATGTACTAATTTAAAAAAAACAAAACTATAAATGTTAAAAAATTTCTTTTTTAGCTTTTTTCCCCCAATTAAACAAAAAAATAGAAAAAAAGTCAGTGAAAAAAATATTTAAAAAAACCTATATGTCACAGGAAAAAAACACAGCAAAAATAATTTTGGTAGCTGAAGGGAAAAAAATAGGGCAGTAAAACCACCAGATGGGTAAAATCCCAAAAAGTGTCTGGTCCTTAGGGTACAAAACAGCTTGGTCCTTAAGGGATAATTAATGATAATGAAGTCAGTTATGTTCATCCTACCAGACATCCTTCAAGGTAAACACCTGAGAAACTCAGTCCTGCTTCCATCTTAGCTTCTCTGCAAGTCTTCTCAAAAGCATATCCAAAGATAATTAACGTAAAGAACTGAGAAAGAGTGGGTTTAAAGGGGATTGTAAACGCATCACTATTTAATATAACTCATAAGATTTCTATGCATATCTGCCTTAAGTGCTGAAGGGGATCACGCAATCGCTGCACTCCAATTTCTATATCTATTGTTTGGGTCCCCACAGTTACCCGGTCACACATCTTTCTCTATCGTGCTTCGGGGCTCTGAATAGGGAGATCTAAGGCTGAGTGTCCATAACATTCCAGATGTGGTAGTCTGGAGTATCGGTTGAAACCACACCTAGATTTCAGTCTAGATTTGTCTAAATAGCCTGAGTGTCAGGAGCATTTGTATGCACTCTAGGCACCCTGTTGTTCCACCGCACCACATCTAGGGAGTCTTGGGCCATGCCCCCTCCAATGGTTTTCGCGGAGACAGGGTCCAAAGACGTTCGATTTTTCATCTAGATACTTAATAAGCATTAGAGTTTAGTGCTGAGATTTTAACCCTTTAGTGACGAAGCCTGTTTGCGCCTTAGTGACGGAGCCAAATTTTGGAAATCTGACATGCGTCATTCAACGTAGCATAACTCCGTAAAGGCTTTACATATCCAAGTGATTCTGACATTGTTTTTTCGCCACATGTTGCACTTCATTTAGGTGGTAAAAAGAGATCGATATAATTTGTGTATATTTATTAAAAGTACCAATATTGGAAAAATTTTGAAAAAATTGTCATTTTTTCACATTTTCAACCGTAATATCTCAAATATGTTCAAACATACTGTACAAATTTTTGATAAGATATATATTTCCATCTGTTTACTTTATTCTGAATGCACACTTGAAAAACTTTTGTGTTTTTTTTAACCATTTAGAGGACATACAAATTTAACATTACTTTTCAGCATTTTGAGGAGCACTTTGTTTTCCTGCACCAAGCCAAGTTTGCAAAGGCTCATGAGTGTCAAAATAATATATACCCCCACAAATGACCGTATTTTAAAAACTACACCCCTTAATGTATTCACTGAGGGGTGTCATGAGTATTTTGACCCCACCAGTTTTTTTTAGGAATTAATTCAATTTAGAGGAGAAAAAATAAAATTTCATATTTTTGCAAATATGTCATTTTAAAGACATATTTTTTTCCTATAGTGCCCATAAAAAAGATGATTTACATCCAAAAATGGATACCCTGTTTCTCCTGTGTTCAGAAACATACCCATTGTGGCCCTAATCTTATGTCTGGATGCACAACGGGGCCCAAAACGAAAGGAGTAGTCGGTGGTTTTCAGAACATAAATTTTCCTTGAAGGCGTTTTAGGCCCCATAGCACTTTTGTAGAGCTCTTGAGCGGCCAAAACCAAAGAGAACCCCCACAAGTGACCCCATTTTGAAAACTAGACCCCTTAACGAATTTATCTAGGGGTGTACTGCCCATTTTGACCCCACAGTTTTTGAATGAATTCAAGCCAAGCAAAAGGAAAAAATTGTGATTTTCGTTTTTTTGTCAATTCTGTCATTTTAAAAACAGCTTTTTTTTTTTACAGCACACACATGAATGAAGACTTGCACCCCAAAATAGATACCCCTGTTTGTTCCGTGTTCAGAGACATACCCATTGTGGTCCTAATCCTAATCTTTTGTCTGGATGCACAACGGGGCCCAAAATGAAAGGGGTAGTCGGTGGCTTTCAGAACAGAAATTTAGCATGAAGGTGATTTAGGCCCCATTGCCCACTTGTAGAGCCCTTGAGCGGCCAAAACGACAGAGAACCCCCACAAATGACCCCATTTTGAAAACTAGACCCCCTAACGAATTTATCTAGGGGTGGATTGTGTATTTTTACACTACATTTTTTGAATAAATCTAAGCAAAGCAGTAGGAAATAAATTAAAATTTTCATTTTTTTGGCAGCTGTATCAATTTAAAAACTGGGGTTTTTTTGTACAGCACACATAGGAATGAAGATTTTCACCCCAAAATGGATACCCCTGTTTGTCCCGTGTTCAGAACCATACCCCTAGTGGCCCTAATCTACTTAAAGGACACATGGCTAGGCCTATAATGGAAGGAGCACCTGTTGGATTTCAGGGTACAACGGAATAAATTCCAGGCCCCATCGCCCACTTATAGAGCCATTGAGCATCCAAAACGATAAAGAATCCCCACAAATGACCCCATTTTAAAAACTAGACCCCTTAACGAATTCATCTAGGGGTGTGCTGCGTATTTTGACCCCACAGAATTTGAATAAATCTAAGCAAAGCAGAAGGAAAAAATTACGATTTTCATTTTTTTGGCAATTTTGGCAATTTAAAAACTGTTTATTTTGTACAGTGTACATAGGAATGAAGACGTTCATCCCAAAATGGATACCCCCGTTTGTCCTGTGTTCAAAAACATACCTCTTGTGGCCCTAATCTACTTACAGGAAACATGGCAAGGCCTATAATGGAGGGAACACCCGTTGGATTGCAGGGTACAACTGAATAAATTCCAGGACCCATTGCCCACTTGTACGGAATAAAAATTGACATCTTAAAAAAATATCCCCCCCTCCCCACACACACTCCACACCCTTTTCGGCATTCCCCAAATCTTAGATAAAAGTAATAATGTGAACTGTGAAGTATTTCCAAAGACAGGGGTAATTACTGAGGCTGGTTGGGATGGGTACATGGGGCAATAAAACTGGGTATCCCCCCTCCTCTCATGCTTTTTGGGGGGTATTTAGTGACCTCAGTAGTGGGTATGGGGTGTAAAAGGTGGCGCTCTGTGAGTCTCCGTAATCTCGCTGAGGTGCGGCGGTCTCTCACAGAAGGCGCTCAACAAGCTGCTCCTGGAACTGCATGAAGGCGAACGTTCCCGGGGCTTCTTGTAAATTACGGATTACAGGTAGTGGTCTGAATAACGCCGGACTCACGCAGCCGTAGGCGGAATCCGCTTGCGGAGGCCCACAGCGGATCCCATCTGTGAGCCCATCCGTGACCCTGCGTATGGCTGCGTAATGTACTGCGCATAACTGCCTACTCATACAGGCGGTCATGCGCAGTATATTTTTTTTGTTTGTTTGTATTTCCCGCACCGTCGCTTAGCGATGACACGGGTACCTGCAGCCTGTATACAAGGTAGTTGCGTATGGGCTGCGGGTATATCCATGACCATGGAGCGCAATGGGCTCTATGTTGCGGATATCCGCAGTAAAATAGAACCTGCTGCGTTCTCTTTTCTGCGAATGGATTACACAATTCTAACCCACTAATGTGAGCGGAATTGTGTAATCCAATGTGATTGATCTGCGTATTACCGCATCGGTGAGGGGAGATGAACCTCCACCTTTTCTTTACTTTTACGTGAACGCCATTATCCATTGGATAATGGCGAACACGTGATCAGGAACCGCTCACCGCGGCCCCCCGTGAAATCTCCAGGCTCTCGGCTAAGTTTTGTAGCCAGGAGCAGGGAGATTTTAAATTACCACAGCTTCTGCGCATGCGCCTGCCATTTTGGCGACATGCGCGTGCACAGAAGCTGGGGTAAGGTCCGCGGATAAATCCGCAGGCCTTAGGTACGTCATTTCATCCTCCCTCACGGATATGATCCGTAGGGGAAGATGAGACGCAAGTTTTTTTAACTTTTTTAAACTTTTTTTTTTACTTTTTATACTTTTTTTTTTTTTTTACTTTTTATACTTTTTTTTTTACTTTACATGATCACTGTCACCCTCTCGAGCCCCTCTGTGCACGCGCCCGATCCATCCATGAGGGGAGGTGAAATTTTACTTTTTTAAAACTTTTTAAACTTTTGCGCGATCGCCGCTATCCAATGGATAGCGGCAATCGCGGGCCCGGGGACCGCTCACAGCGGTCCCCGGTAACACCTCCTGGTTCCCGGCTACCTTCAGGAGTCGGGAGCCAGGAGATTTTAAATTTATCGGGGGCTCCCGGGCTTCTGCGCATGCGCGTGACGTCATCATCTGGCGCGCATGCGCAGAAGGCTGCCGGCGGGTCCGGGAGGACCAGATCTCCAGGGGACACTGCCGACAAGCCGGGTGAGTATTTTCAGCTGCCCTGATCGATCCGATCCATCAGGGCAGCTGAATATCTTACTTTTTACACCTTTTTATTTACTTTTTTGCGATCGGCGCTATCCATTGGATAGCGCTGATCGCAATGCCGGAGGGGACTGCCCGCATCCTGGGATGACAGCTCCATGCTGTTGGCTATCTGCGGGCACCAACAGCATGGAGCTGTCACGTCCTCAGGCAAGTGGGCATTAATCCAAAGAGGATGCATAAAACTATGTCCTCTAGGATTAAAGCCCACTTACTGAGGACATAGTTTCCCGATGGGGCAGTCGTTAAGGGGTTAAAGGGAGTCCCCTATTTTATATTTCCATCTGATATACTTAATCTACCACCCCTCTCTTTTTTTGCTCTCTCTTTTTTCCACTACGACATCCTTTCCTAATTGGGCTATCCAACTCTCTCTCTCTTATTTTTATTTTAACATTCCATCTCTTTTTGTGTTTCCTCTATCACCCAGTGAAGAGATGTCATCAAGTAAAAATATCATTGTATTTGTTTACTCTAACATTCAGGAATTGAATGTTCCTGAAAAGAGATCCTCTTTTCTTTGCCTCCTATAGCAGAAAAAGGCACTAGTCGCCTTTATACAAGAGACACATTTTGGCCACAGTGAATGCTCGAACTACAAAACAAAGGGGGTTTGCATCCTGTTCAGTAACTCAGTTGCCTGGGAACACCTTGAAACGCTGGTGGACAGTACGGGTAGATACTTGTTCATCAAAGGTTAACTTGCTGACACACTAATCACATTGGATTCCTTTTACTTACCCAACTCTGGCCAAGTAGCCTTGCTTGAGGGAGCCCTGAAAGAGCTGGATGAGTTCAGAGAGGGCACCCTTATACTAGGTGTGGACTGGAACGTCCCTCTTGACCCAGTAATAGATTCATCCAAGGGGACAAGTAGTCTGCCAGCTTCCATGCATCGAAGATTCCGCAAAATACTACACAAATACCATCTGGTAGATGTCTGGCGAATCTTAGAGACATCCACCAAAGACTACCCTTTTTTCTCATCCGCTCACAACTCTTATTCCATGAAAGACTACTTCCTGCTCCAACACTCAAGCATACCTCTTCTCTCTCAGCAGCAACTATCAACAGTCTCAGACCATGCCATGGTTACAATGTCGCTATCTCTCTCCTCAACATCTAGCAGATCATGGCACTGGTGACTTAATAAGTCCCTTATCCAAAACCCCCTCATGAAAACAGAGATTCAAAAAGCATTACAAGAATTGTAATGGGAGAATTGGGTCTTCCTGAATAAAGACATACCACCAAGCATCCAATTTACAGAGGGTCATAGGTTGGCACAGACGCAGGTCTCTATAGAAGAAGGCGCTTCATCCATGTCCTTAGCAGCACTACCCTGGATACAAAGTGACTTGCCTCTTGAGGTCAAAGATTACCCCACTATTGGATCTACTATGAAGGCAAATCTTAAGGTCTGTCAGAGACAGGATATCTCACCTGCCCCTTCTCTATTACTCACAATTTCAGGAAATCCCCTCCTTTCCACAGATTAGAGAGCAGGGTTTTTCGCATAAGGATAGCCGACAAAAATTTTGGGAAATTTATTTCACACAAGAAATAAAAAAGCAACCTGGCTTTCAGTCAAGACCTTAGCTAATTTCAAAAAATCCAGCCTCCCTTTCAAGGAGGCATATTCTTCAACTTCGACACTTCCTTACATCACTTCCCCAGCCCAGAGGTTTCATCCACCCAAAGACCCCATTCAAACAACTATGTATGGGAGGGGGCTGATCTAGACATACACTTTTGCATATTTATGACCTACTAAATGCCCAGCCTGACTCATACATATAGAACTGGGAATAAGAACTGTTAATTACACTCACAGAGGACAGAGGCACAGGATTTATAAATTTACACATAAATCTTCTATATCTAGAAAGGTTACAAGATCCTCACACAGTGGTACAGGGTGCCCTCTCACTTGCATGCAATGTTTCCTTCTGTTTCTCCTATGGGCTGGAGATGTGGAAAAGGAACAAAGTACAAGGCTACACAGATTTTGGGAATGCCCAATGTTGGCCAGTTTTTGGTCCAAACTGTAGCAGATCAACTCCAAATTAACAACAGAAATCACCTGCGCTGTTCCTGCTGCACCTCAACGACATACTTTTGACTACATACTGAAAGTCTGTGGTGCGCCATCTTGTGAATGCAGCAAGAGCACGTATTTCTAGGTTATGGTGGCAGAATGTTTCCCCCTCCATTCTGATATTATTTAGAATAGTCGCAGAGATCATGGAGATGGAATATTTGACAGCATCTGTAAATGGTACACAAGATACATTTTTGAAAACATGGTTTTACTGGATCAAATTCCAAGACTCTATGAAATTCTGTAACATATGCAACTCATAACTTCACAGGAGCACTGAATCAGGTTCTTAGAATAGTTGATATAGTGGTGTCGCGTTACACCAAGGTCTTGCCACTTTCTACAGGTCAAAATATAAGACTTTCTGCAACATGATTTTCTCTCCCCACCACCCCCCTTACCCATTTTTTTTCTTATTTTCAGTTTCTCTTCTTTTTTCTCACTGTATGTGTGTTACTTTTATGTTATTTTACTTTTTCGCCCCAGTTGGGGGGTTGCAGTAGGAAGGTATCTTCCTCTAACAAGGGAATAGAGAGGGTTCACTGGTTGGGTGGAGCTACCTATGGGCAGAGGTTTGGCAAGGAGTGGTTCAAGGATTTCACCTTAACGAGGCCCCCCTCCCTTTCTTTTTAGGGGTTGAAAATCCAGGACCAAGCAAAATCACAGATCATCTTCGCAATACCATAATAACTACCTGAATAGCCACCCCCCTGGGGGTTTATTATATTTGCTCCGCGGTATAGCATTGTATCTTAATCCAGCAATGGAATTTTGTACCACAATTTGTGTTGTGGTTTGTTAATACCTTTGCACTACTTAACAGTGATTAACTTGTTGTTTTAAAAAATGAAAAACTTATAAATAAAGTTTTTATTAAAAAAAACAAAAAGAAATACATGGAGGGGAAAATAATTGTAAAATCATCATGAGGGGTTTCTATAGACTACAAAAAATAATAGAAGCCACTGAAAATCTATTAATATAGCAAATAGGTAATTATTATGGGATACTTTAACTATCCAGATATAAAGTTTTAAGCTGAAACCTGTGAATTGCATAAAGTTAACATGTTTCTGTCAATAACTAAAGATAATTACCTTTCCCACGATGGCCATTTTGGACTTATTATTAACCAAAAGTCTGACAGAATAACAAAGATAAAGGTTGGGGGTGTTCCGGGGAAAAAAATGACCATAATATAATACATTTTCACTTGTTTTTCAATAGGTAGTTTTATCGGGTCGCTACAAAAATACTAAACTTTAGGAAGGCATATTTCAATCAGTTTAGAAATGCCCTTATTTTATTGACTAAAATCACAGAAAGGGAAATATCAAACAGACAAAAAAGTCACAGAAAGCCGCCGTATACTCACTGATATACTGACACAAGTGGGCAGGCATATACACCACTTATCCTTCAACATGCAGACAGCTAGAAAGCACATGTGAGGACACTGATGAGACAGCCACTCACAAACCCTCCTAAAAATCGATAAAGAAAAAAATAAATTATGTCAAAAGCAGATAAAGGTGGAGACAGGGAGACTTATTGCCAAAGATAGTAAAACTAACCCTAAACTGTTCTTCAACTATATAGACCCTTTAATAAATAATGTTGGAAAAATTGTAGAGAGTGATGAGAAAGCAACGCTATTAAATATTTTTTTCTCTAGTGTATTCACAGAGGAAAATGAAATGTCAGGTGAAATGCAGAGTTATAAAGTAAACTCTCCACTAAATATCACCCGTGTAACTTAGAAAGAAGTGTAGATACCACTTTAAAAAGATCAAACTAGATAAATTGCTGGATACCGATGGCATACACTCCCAGGTTCTAAAAGACTTTAGTAATGTGATAGTCAGTAGAGATGAGCGAGCACCAAAATGCTCGGGTGCTCGTTGCTCGAGTCGAACTTTTCACAATGCTCGAGAGCTCGTTTCGAGTAACGAACCCCATTGAAGTCAACGGGGGACTCAAGCATTTTTGTATATGACCGATGCTCCGCATAGGTTTTCACTTGTGAAACTCTGAAAAACATCTGAAAGTCATGGAAACACCACAGAAACAGATAGGGAAGGGCAGGGGCAGTATGCAGGGCTGCATCTCAGGCTCTCAGGTCCCACTATTAAGCCACAATAGGGGCAAGAGTCTGCCCCCCCTAACACTTTTTACTTCGGACAAACCCTCATTAGCAAGGCACACCTTAGCTAAGCACCACAATACCTGCAACTAAGGACAATCACTGCCTGTGGGTCGTACCGCTGCCTCTTCTCTTGGGTTACATGCTGACCAACTCCCCGCACGACCCTGCGTCCACAGCCCACACAAAAGTTTCCCTGCGCAGCCTTCAGCTGCCCTCATGCCACACGCTCGCTTCATAGCTACACCACCCTCATGTCTATTTCTAAGTGCGTCTGCGATGAGGAGGAACCGGAGGCACACACTGGAGAGAGTTGGCAGGGCCAGGCAGCGACCCTCTTCGAAAGGGGGGGCGATAGCCCACAATGCTGTTGAGAATCGATGATAAATTGACGTACAATCATCATTCCAATCCTGTGCAACCTCCGTTGCAAAATTGTCAGGAGCCGCAAACGTGGGCATAAAGGGGACTCAGGTGCCAGCCTAGCACTTCTACACATCTCCACAATGCAGCAATACTTTGTGTGGGAAGTATGTGAGTGGGCCCTGGGTCAGGCTTGGTCCCAGCCTCCATCTTGTGTGACCTAAGGTGCCGCGAGTGACATAGCAATGGGGAATCCATGTGTCCACACACTACTCATTCTGTTTGGGTGCCGAATACCTCATCGACAACACAAGGGGAAAGCCATCTGCACTCTGCACCCTACCCAAGTCAGTCAGTGTCTTTGTGCCAGACAGGTAAAACACCACGATAGGAAGTCTGTGTGCACCCACAGCATAGGTGAGTCAAAGGAACCCCAAGACATGAACAATGAAGAAATCAGAGTGCCCAAAGATGGCAGACTTTCACTGCGCCGAGGACATAGGCCTCTGCACAAACCCTCAGCAATCACGGGCATGAAACGGACTCCGATGCTAGTGCAGCTGTGAACGTCTCATGAGTGCAGTATCGCTCCTCTTGTTTGGCCCAAACCAGTGCCGCGGATAACTGTGGTAACATGAGAGTAAATACATCTTGGCCTTGGCCCACAATTCATGCCCTAGTCAGTCAGTGTATTTGTGCTAGATAGGTAAAACACCGCGATGGGAAGACTTTGTGCACCCATAGTATAGACAGACCCCTGTAACATTCCTGTAGCAAAGGTATAAGCAGACCCCAGTAACATTTTCGTAGCAGAAGTATAGGCAGACCCCAGTAACATTTCTGTAGCAAGAGTATAGGCAAACCCCTGAAACGTTGTGCCATTAGTGTAGGCGAAGTCCGGAAAAATTAGTTAGATAACAGTATAGGCGAGGGCCAGAAAAATTAGTGTACCAAGAGTACAAGTGTACCTCTGAAAAATGTATCAACCGAGAGGGTAGGTGAAACCTAGAAATATTTTTTTAAGATACAGCTCGCTGTTGCTTAATTTGCAACAGAGCCTGGAGGCAGCGCAGTGAAAAACATTGGTTTCTGGTAAAGTATCAATACTTTTGAAACTTTGAAAAATTGTAAAAAAAATTGTAAGCAGAGCCTTTTAGGCCGCAGAAAAATTGGCAGTTCAGCGTGATGACATGTTGTTTCAGGAGGAGGAGTAGGAGGAGGAGGACTAATATCCGAGAGTGATTGACAAAGCTAATTCCCCCTTTTTTCCGGTGATATAGAATGCTTATTTATCCGGTTGCAGTGAAAATAATGTTTAGGTACCGCTGCTTTCCGCTGGTGGAGAACAGAAGTCTGGGTAAATCCAGGCTTTGTTCATCTTTATGAGTGTAAGCATGTCGGCACTGGCAGTTGACAGGCTGGTACTCTTATCCGTTATGATTCCCCCAGCTGCACTAAACACCCTCTCTAACAGGACGCTAGTGGCAGGGCAAGCCAGCACCTCCAGGGCGTACAGCGCAAGTTCATGCCACGTGTCCAGCTTTGACACCCAATAGCTATATGGAGCACAGGCATCACGTAGGACAGTGGTGCGATCGGCTACATATTCCCTCACCATCTTTTTACAGTGCTCCCTCCGATTTAGCCTTGACTGGGGAGTGGTGACACAGTCTTGCTGGGGAGCCATAAAGCTGGCAAAGGCCTTGGAGAGTGTTCCCCTGCCTGCGCTGTACATGCTGCATGATCTCCATGCCTCCCCTGCTACTTGGCCCTCGGAGCTGCGCCTTCTGCTGTTAGCACTGTCAGATGGGAAGTTTAGCATCACTTTTTCCACCAGGGCCCTGTGGTATTGCATCACTCTCGTACCCCTTTCCTCTTCAGAAATGAGAGTGGAAAGGTTCTCCTTGTACCGTGGGTCGAGAAGGGTGTACACCCAGTAATCCGTGTTGGCCAGAATGCGTCTATCGTGAGGGTCACGAGAAAGGCAGCCTAACATGAAGTCAGCCATGTGTGCCAGGGTACCAGTACGCAAGACATGGCTGTCCTCACTAGGAAGATGACTTTCAGGATCCTCCTCCTCCTTCTCCTCCACAGCCCATACACACTAAAGAGATGAGAGGCAAGCAGTATGGGTACCCTCTGCAGTGTGCCCAGCTGTCTCTTGCCCCTCCTCCTCCTCCTGCTCCTCCCCCTCCTCCTCCTCCTCCAAAACGTGCTGAGATATAGACATGAGTGTGACATACTGTCATCCCCCATCTCCTGTTCCAACCGCAAAGCGTCGGCCTTTATGCCTTGCAGCAAACTTCTCAGCAGGCATAGCAGCGGGATGGTAATGCTAATGATTGCAGCATCGCTGCTCACCATCTGGGTAGACTCCTCAAAGTTTCCAAGGACCTGGCAGATGTCTGCCATCCAGGCCCACTCCTCGGTAAACAATTGCGAAGGCTGACTACCCCTATGCCGCCCATGTTGGAGTTGGTATTCCACTATTGCTCTACGCTGCTCATAGAGCATGGCCAACATGTGCAGCGTAGAATTCCACCGTGTGGGCACGTCGCACAGCAGTCAGTGCTCTGGCAGATTAAACCAATGTTGCAGGGTCCTTAGGGTGGCAGC
Organism: Eleutherodactylus coqui; assembly: GCF_035609145.1. Lineage (NCBI taxonomy): Eukaryota > Metazoa > Chordata > Amphibia > Anura > Eleutherodactylidae > Eleutherodactylus > Eleutherodactylus coqui. Next base: position 143,821,540 of record NC_089845.1, on the reverse strand, counting down.
GTCTGTGGTGGACTTGCGGAAATGTGCGCAGACGCGGCGCACCTTGCCGAGCAGGTCAGACAAGTGCGGGTAGTTTTTCAGAAACCACTGAACCACCAGTTCGAAGACGTAGGCCAGGCATGGCATGTGTGTGAGGCTGCTGAGCTGCAAAGCCGCCACCAGGTTACGGCCGTTGTCACACATGACCATGCCCGGTTGGAGGCTCAGCGGCAAAAGCCAGAGGTCGGTCTGCTCTGTCAGACCCTGCAACAGTTTGGGGGCCGTGTGCCTCTTGTCACCTAAGCTGAGTAGTTTCAGCACGACTTACTGACGCTTGCCCACCGCTGTGCTGCCGCACCACACCGACTGCTGGCGACGTGCTCCTCACACTTCTTAATTGAGAGGTAGAGGTTGCGTAGGAGGAGGAGGAGGGGGTGGGTTTAGAGGAGGTGGCATCGACCGCCGCAGATACCAGCACCGAGGTAGGACCCGCTATTCTGGGTGTGGGTAGGACGTGAGCAGTCCCAGGCTCTGACTCAGTCCCAGCCTCCACCTAATTCACCCAATGTGCCGTCAGGGAGATATAGTGGCCCTGCCCGCCAGTACAATTTCTTTTGCGGGAGACGTGCTGGTGTAGGGCTGGGACGGCACACCGGGAAAAATAGTGGCGACTGGGGACCGAGTAGCGCGGGACAGCCACCACCATCATGTTTTTGAAAGCCTCCGTTTCCACAAGCCTGTACGGCAGCATCTCCAGGATGATTAATTTGGCAATGTGCACATTTAAAGCTTGTGCGTGCGGTGCGTGGCAGCGTATTTGCGCTTTTGCTCCAACGCTTGTGCTAGCAAAAGCTGAACGCTGCGCTGAGAGACATTGCTGGATGGGGTCGAGGACAGTGGAGGTGAGCGTGTGGGTGCAGGCTGGCAGGCGCTCGTGCCTGTGTCCTGAGAGGGGGGTTGGATCTCAGTGGCAGGTTGGGGCACAGGGTAAGAGGCAGTGGTGTGACCTGGAGGCAGTGAAGGGCCTTCGTCTCACCTTGTGGGGTGCTTGGCCATCATATGCCTGCGCATGCTGGTGGTGGTGAGTCTGGTAGTGGTGGCTCCCCGGCGGATCTTGGTGCGACACAGGTTGCACACCACTATTCGTCGGTCGTCCGCGATCTCACTGAAAAATATCCACACCTTTGAACACCTAGCCATCTGCACGGAGGCTTTGGGAAACAGCTGGGGGATTCTTCGCTCTGGCCCTGCCTCTTCCCCTGGCCACCCCACTGCCTCCTCCAATCTGTCCTGCTTCTGCACTTGCCTCCCCCTCTGAAGACCTGTCCTCAGTAGGCTTAGCAAACCAGGTGGGGTCAGTCACCTCATCGTCCAGCTGCTCTTCCTCCAAATCCTCTGTGCGCTCCTCCCTCGGACTTACTGCAATTACTACTACCTGAGTGATAGACAACTGTGTCTCATCATCATCATCCTCCTCACCCACTGAAAGCTCTTGAGACAGTTGCTGGAAGTCCCGAGCCTCATCACCCTGACCCCGGGAACTTTCCAAAGGTTGGGCATCGGTCACGACAAACTCCTCAGGTGAGAAAGGAACCATTTTTTCCCACTCAAGGCAGGGACCCCAGAACAGTTCCTGGGAGTTTGCCTGCTCATCAGAATATGTCATTTTCATGGAGTGAGGAGGCGGGGTGGAAGGAGGAGCAGCAGCCAGAGGATTCGGAGTTGCAGTCCCTAAGCTGGGAGTAGTGGACTGCGTAGAAGACTGGGTGGCCGATACATTGCTGTATGCGTTTTCTGCCATCCATGACAGGACCTGCTCACACTGCTCTGTTTGTAATAAAGGTCTACCACGTGGACCCATAAATTGTGATATGAAGCTGGGGACCCCAGAAACTTGCCTCTCTCCTAATCCCGCATCAGCCGGCTGTGATTCACCTAGACCAGGAACTCGGCCAGTGCCCATACCCTCGCTTGGATGCCCGCGTCCGCGTCCACGTTCACGTCCTCAACCCTTAGCATTACTCCTGATCATGGCGGATTACGAATAGAGCAGGGGTCGAATAAATTACCCCACTGTACAGCACTGACAACTGGGCCTTAATTCACCGCACACAGAGACTTGTAGATAGCAGAGGCTCTAGGCTGTGACTAGGAAAAAAGTAACCCGCTGTCTTGTGCTGATACCTAGGGGTAATTTACTGCTTGCAGAGACTTGTAGATTATAGAGGCTGTGTGGAGTGGGAGAACACTCTAAAGCCAGTCGATAGTGCTGGTAACTGCGGCAATCTCAGCGGAAATGGTATTGTGAGACGCTCTGCACAGCGGCTGAGCTGAAATACTTTGCAGTGGCCCCGGTAATATTACAGTACTGTTTAGCGGTGAGACCGCTGTCTAATTCACGGCAGACAGAGAACGGTATAAATAAGTATGGAATTATTTGCGTCCACTTTCACGCTGAGAGCGGTATTTTAACGCGCACTCCAGCCAGAAAAAATTATTACGGAAGGCTGCAAACAGGCCTAGCTGCGTACAACTAAACTGCAAGCACCACAACTCCCAGCAGCCACCCAGTAAAATGCACACGGTCAGATGTAGCCCTAAGAATGAGCTTTTGTTTTTTTGGACAGAGGATAGAGGCTGTATAGTGTATATCACTTTCTTTGTAGAATTGGCTGCGGCAGTATGCTGTTGGTCTAATTCACTGCAGACACAGAACGGTATAAATAAGTATGGAATTATTTGCGTACACTTTCACTCTGAGAGCGGTATTGTAACGCACACTCCAGGCAGAAAAAAATTGTTATGGAAGGCTGCAAACAGGCCAAACTGCGTAATAGTAAAATGCAAGCACTACAACTCCCAGCAGCCACCCAGTAAAATGCACACGGTCAGATGCAGCCCAACGAAGGAGCTTTTGGTTTTTTTGGACAGAGGATACAGGCTGCATAGGGTATATCATTTTCCCTCTAGAGGTGGCTGCGGCAGTACGCTGTGCGTCTAATTCACGGCAGACAGAGAACGGTATAAATAAGTATGGAATTTTTTGCGTCCACTTTCACGCTGAGAGCGGTATTTTAATGCGCACTCCAGCCAGAAAAAAATATTACGGAAGGCTGCAAACAGACCTAGCTGCGTACGGCTAAAATGCAAGCACTACAACTCCCAGCAGCCACCCAGTAAAATGCACATTGTCAGATGCAGCCCTAAGAATGACCATTGGGGTTCTTGTAGACAGGATCCTACACTACCACTGTCCCTATATTAGGAGCACTTTCCCTATACTCTGTATAATAGACTGCAGACTGAGAACGCTATAGTTGTAATAGCCTGCACAGCCCGAGATGCAAAAAAAAAAATCGTGCAAAACTGCTCCCAGCAGCTACAACAGTAATGCACACGGTCAGATGTGGCCCTAAGAAGGACCGTTGGGGTTCTTGAGGACAGGATCCTAAACTAACACTATCCCTGAATAAGCAGTAGCACTTTCCCTAATCTCTCCCAGTGTGTGTCTGAGGCGAGCCGCGGGCGGGACCGCTTTAAATACTTGGCAGTCACTTGATCTCACCAGCCACTCACTTCAGGGGGGTGGAATAGGGCTGGCACATCACAAGAGGAAATGGTAATGCCTTCCCTGCATGTCTATTGGCCAGAAAATGGCGCTAAACATGCGGGAAAGGAAATGGAATTGACTCGAGTAACGCGGGGTGCTCATCTTGAGTAATGAGCATCTCGAGCACCCTAATGCTCGAACCAGCATCAAGCTCAGATGAGTACGCTCGCTCATCTCTATTAGTCAGACCATTGTTTCTTATAATTAAGGATTCTATAGTGACAGGCTCTGTTCCACTGAATTTGCACATTAGCAAATGTGGTGCCAATATTCAAAGGGGTCAAAAGTGAACCCAAAACTACAGGCTAATAAGTCTTACTTCTATTGTGGGTAAAATGTTTGAAGTGTTTCTAAGAGATGCTATCCTGTAATACCTGAATGAAAATAGCTGTATAATTCCATATCAGCAAGGGTTTATGAGAGCTCGCTCCTGCAAAATCAATCTGATCAGCTTCTACGAGGAGGTAAGTTCTAAACTGGACTAGAGAGAGTCATTGGAGCTTGTTTATCTTGACTGGACAGAAAAGTAGTAAATGAGGTGTAACACTGATAAATGTAATGTTATGCACATGGACAGGGCAAATACATGTCACCATTACACACTAAATGGGAAACCACTGGGTAACACTGACATGGAAAAGGCCTTGAGGATTTTAGTTAACTGTAAATTCAACTGGAGCAACCAGTGTCAGACAGCTGCTGCCAAGGCAAATAAGATTATGGAGTGCATCAAAAGAGGTCTAGGGGCACATGACGAGAACATTGTTCTCCATCTTTACAAGTCACTGTTCAGACCACACATGAAATATTGTGCACAGCTTTAGGCGCCGGTACTAAAGAAGGTCTTATCAGAGCTCGATCTGGTTCAAAAGCAGGCAAATAAAGTAATAAAGGGAAGGGGCAGACTACAATACCCAGAGAAATGATCAAAATTGGGATTATTCGCTTTAGAAAAAAGATAGAAGGGTGATCTAATAACTATGTATAGATATATCAGGGGACAATACAGAGATCTCTCCCATCATCTATTATACCCAGGACTGGGACTTTGACAAGTGGGCGCCCTCTACATCTAGAGAAAAGAAGGTTTCTACACTGGCATAGAAGGGGGTTCTTTACTGTAAGAGCAGTGAGACTATGGAACTCTCTGCCTGAAGACATGTTGATGGCAAACTCACTAAAACAGATCAAGAGGGATATGAGAAGAGCCTGGATGCCTTTTTTGAGCATTGCAACATCACATGCTATAGTCACTGATTACTTCAGAAGGGTTGCTGATCCAGGGAATATTGTGATTGCCAGACTTGAAGTCGGGAAGGATTTTTTTCCCCCTTAAATGAAGAAAATTGGCTTCTACCTCATTGTCTCTTTTTGCCTTCCTCTGGATCAACATTGGGGGTAATAAGATAAACTGGATAGACACATGTACTTTTTCAGTCTAACATACTATGTTACTATGATCAAATGCTTGATAGATCACTCTGTCTACTGGACAATTTAAAGGGGTATTCCAAGCGGTTTCTTCTCTTTTTTTAACTGCAGACAATCCTAAAAATAACAATGGAAAATATACTAATTCATAAAATCTACTGCTAAAAAACTTCAATGTTTAAGCCCCATGTGAATGTACACTAAGGCACATTTACTACTACTTCTACTGAAAGAACCTGACAACAGAGCAGACTGTAGTATCCAGTAGTAAACTAACGTCTTCTGTTCACCTCTAGTAAATACACTCAGGAGTAAAACAGGACTGCATGGAATTAATGTTCTCCCTGTGTTTGCCTGGGTTAACTCCAGGCTCTCTGTTTTCCTGCCAGGTTCCAAAAAATATATTGGATTTTAGATTGTGAGACCTAATGGGGACAAGGACCAATGTGATGACAATCTCTGTAGAACGCCGCAGAATACAGTGTAAAAGGAAATACAATTAATAAACAGGACTAAAGAGGCAAAGTCAGCAATTAAGTTATTACAATGTAGTGTATTTGTAAATTTGTAATAGTTTTGGCAACATTTTTAGCTAAAACTGAATTGCAGTTTATTTACTTGTATGTTTTACTAATATGAATGATTAAACTGTAAAAGGTATCTGTTCCAAGCTGCATCTAGACACCTTTTATAATGATGTTAAAGATCGCTTCTCTAAATAGAAAAATAAAGTGTGGTGCTATATCAGGCAAACGCTATTTCCATCAATAAAGTCTCAGGCGTCATGGACTCCCATTACTACACCTAGAATGAAGCATTCATTTGTGGCTTATTCACACAAATATGGCTGTTTATGACCTAAAATGACCACTATCTTAGTGTACTAAAAGCAAATACAGAATGTAGTAATGTTAGTAGCATGCTCACAAACCAGAAACCTTCCTCTGTGCATCTAGTGTTGAACGTTTAAATGCTGAATGTTCTGTGATTCTGGAACTCTTCCTAAATTATATATCTTCTCTTCCAAATCGAAAATTAAGTAGACTCTGTGGAAGCATCCTCAGAACGTAAGAGAGACTCTTTGTGTCCTATTAAAAATCTTTGCATACACTGTAGACTTGACATTTAATTTTCTGAAGTGCAAACCTGATTTGATTTTCTCAGCTTCTCACCTTCCTCATAGGAGATTTTATTTTACAAATGATATCCAAGTTGTACTTAATGCTGAAAAAACTAATATTGAGCTTACATTCAGCAAATATTTATATACTCCGTCAGACTAAAGCCAAAAAGAATGGAGATCAAGTGGATTCATTAGGTATAATAAAGGGATTGTCTGGATATTACAGGGTCGGCCATGGAAAAGTAGCCTGCCTTTGACAATATTGCGCCAGGAACTAGAAGCAAGTGGATTGTTTTTTTCCAAATCTTTATTGATTTAGACTCAGGTTGCAACACGCGCTGGAAGTGGTCCCTATTTATTTCTATGCACCTCTAGGCACATTGCAAGATGTTGGCTGATACTGCCTGCAGCTCTTTGACGGTAATGCTGATAGTGTTCAAGCTGTCTTCCTTGAGTTCATCCAGAGTATGTAGATTATTGGCGTATACTTTCTGCTTTAAATTTCCCCACAGATAAGGATTACATGTAGACATGTTTTGGGAATATGGTGGCCATAACTGCTTGCTCTCAGTTCGTTCTTCTATAAACAGTTGATGAAGCCAAGCCAACTTGCTTGGACAGTTGATTTTCGAGGGCTATTTTCAATCCACTGCTAAATGTAATGGACAACATTGCACATCTGGACTCATGGAGGCCTCGGTTCCTTTATGATTGACTCAGTCTGGCACCATTTCTGCAACAGGCTTTGAATAGAATGTGTAGCAGTGGTTTTGTACCTAGGTGTTTGTTGGTAAAGACCTCTTGCATTTCCTTAATTGATCTACTAAGCATATAGCCTTCCACAACTAGTATTTGCTGTTGGCGGAGTAACACCATCTTTCTGACACAATGTGCACAGGATGCCAGGCGTATGATTTAGTATAATTTATTCCTCCATTCATGACGTTTCGAACCTCTTGGGGTCTGCTTGACAAAGACCCCCAAGAGGGTCGAAACGTTGCAAATGGAGGAATAAATTATACTAAAATCATACGCCTGGCATGCTGTCACTTACTTGATTGATTTTTGACTGTGTATATGAGTCTTCTGGCTCAAGACTCTTAAAGTGACGGGCATAAAGGATCTGCATGATCAATCGTCTGAGACAATAGACCAGAAGAGTGCTGCAGACTAACTCTGATCTAAACAATGTGCACAGCAATCTGTTAGAAAGTCAAGCGGACGGAAGTCGAGTGGGCCCTGAAGATCCGGGGGCCAAAGATGGAGAAGTGGTTCCAGACAAACCGGCCAAACCATCGGGGTGAATGTCCACACAGGACGTTAGAGGAGAGGCAGTCTGCCTTCCCACAATTGCCTGATTTCCAAGTACTGAGCACTATATACTTAGACTTGTCCTCAGCACAGTAATAAAGATTCTAGGGGCTTTCTCACATCCATGTCCTCTGCCTCTAGGTCACATCTAAGGGTACTTTTACATGGGCCTATAGTGGCCAAATATTTGATCAAGTGAACGATTATGGGTGATTGTCGGCCAATGTAAACTTGCCACACAACAGAATACAGCGCAAGAAGTCACTCAGTAGTCTTTCATCTAAGGGTAGCTTTTGGGGGGTCAACTACCAAAAAAAATGGTCAAATGAGTGATTGTGGGCGATAGTTGTCCCATATAAATGTGTCACCCTACAGGCTGAAGAGCAACAACTCAGTGAAACAAAGCAACTAGTGAGTGACTTCTCACTCTGTGTAAACAGGCAGTTGTTCACTCTTCAATGACTGCTTGTCTGTAGTCAATGGAGGCGACTGCTGGAAGAGATCGCCGACGTGTTCTGCCATCATTCACTGAACAACTGTCCCGACTCGGGGTCCAGGAAACTGAAGGTCCCTGAAAATACCCGCAACCCCTGTCCCTACCTACTTGCCCCCCCCCCCCTGGGCTAAGCCCCAGGGCAACAACTGGGCGACTGTCCCCACACTCGCTAAGGAAGGGGAACACTGGGACTACGAACAGATAGACACTGGAATAAACAACAGCAGGACGAGTCAGACTTTCCAGGTCGGCAACGAGTGGGTACACGATACAAGAGGGTCAGGCAAAAGACAATGTCAGGTCCAAAAACAGGGAGTCAAAGTCAGGAGTTAAAACACAAGGTACGTGGGTGTAGCAGGAAGACCAAACTAACACTGGCACAGGAATGCAGACACAGGCAGGTTCAAATCCAGTCAGAACCTCCGCCCCAGTAGCTGATTGGGGTGGGGAGTCTAACATGAGTCAGGTACAGCCAAGCGTGCTGGAGAGCCATCCCCCAGCCCTGCAGGAGGCAGAGCAGGAGGAACGTGCCGGGTTGCCATGGTGTCAAGGACGCGGCGCAGGGCGGTCTTCACCTCGTCCCTAGCAACCCGGCAATGAGGAGGAGCCCGGCGGCCAGGGGAGGTAACAAGCAGGTTTCATCGCCAACACAGAAAAGGGTTCTTTACTGTAAGAGCAGTAAGACTGTGGATCTCTCTGCCTGAGGATGTGGTGATGGTAAAATCCATAGAGGAGTTTAAAAGGGGACTTGATATCTTTCTAGAGCAGAAGGATATTACAGGATATAAATCTTAGGTTAATTGTTCATCCGGGTATACAGGCAGGTTGGAACTATTGGGGGTTGATCCAGGGTACAGTCTGATTGCCATTAGGGAGTCGGGAAGGAATTTTTCCCCCAAAAGGGCTAATTGGCTCATGCCTCTTGGGGTTTTTGCGTTCCTCTGTATCAACAACATGAGAGGATAAACAGGCTGGACTAGATGGACATTGTCTTCATTCGGCCTTACATACTATGTTACTATGTAAAATCAATTAGATTCAGCGTATTCTTTTTTGTGTGAGCAAATATGTAGTCTATTTGTGCACCCAAAAACATGCCGAAGCTGGTAAAATATGCAACGTATTTAAGCGGCCAAAATGCGCTTACTCACGTGTGAACCGGCCCTTTCTGTATCGCAGCAGGAGATCATAGATTCTGTAGATAATGCAGCCTGGAGAGTTATGTGCATGCAGATATCACTGTGGGTCCTGGGGCTGATGCACAGAACATACATGTTAGGAGGAGGCTCACCGCTGGGTGCGTTGGTTCCGGCGTGGGCGTGCTGGCCTTCCCGGTGCCGTCAGCGGTCGTGCGTGTGTTGCTGCTCGGGTTCCTCCATGCTGGTGGGCGCTCGGGCTGGACAGCGGTGCGGGTCCCGCCGCGCCGGCAGGGCTCGAAGTTCACCTGTTAGGAGGCGTGACTGGAGGGAGGCCGGGTTTATTGCATCACTGGCCGGCGCATCATCACGCCCCGCCCCGCCCTAGCCGGGGACTCCTGTATTTAGCTTGGCTGACACTGGAGCTCAGTGCCAGTGTTTGTTTTGGTCCTGTCCAGCTAACACCCGCTACAGCAGTTCTGTATCCAGTTGTCTAACTCGGTTATTCCTTGACTTTGAGCTTGTCTTTTCCCTTAGTCTGACGTTCCTGTTTGGCTTCAACCCTTTGTATTCCTTACTCTTAGGTTCTGTGTTTTGTCAGTTGTTTGTGGTTAGTTGGTCTTCTCTGTCCCATCTGTCACGGGGTCCTCCTTAGTGCACAGTAGGGACCGCCGCCCAGTTGTCGCCCTGGGGTTTAGCCCAGGGGGGCAAGTAGGCAGGGACAGGGGAGAGGGCTGGTGTAGGGACTTTCGTGCCCTCTGGTTCCTAATCAGTCCTGACAGATACAGTGGCCATACAATTTTCAAGTTTGTATTCTCTGGCCCTAAGTAATCCCGGCTATGGAGGCTGTGTCTGCATTGCTTAACCAGGTGCAAAGTCTGACCGAGGTGGTACAGAATTTGTCGGTCCGCCTCCAGCACCAGGAGCAAGTGGTAGCTGGTGCTCCAGTGATGGTTTCCTGTGGTCTTGTATCAGTATGTGAACCCAAAGCTACACTCCCTGACTTCTTTTCTGGTGACCGGAAGGCGTTTTTCGCGTTTCATGAAGGATGTAGATTATACTTTAGTTTGCGTCTACACTCTTCTTGGTCTGATTACCAGAAGGTGGGTATTGTTATCTCTCGATTAAGGGGTGATCCACAAAATTGGGCTTTTTCATTGCCACCTGATTCACCTTCTCGTCAGTCCGTGGATGCTTTCTTTGCAGCTTTGGGTCAGATATATGATGAACCAGACTGAGCAGACTATGCTGTGTCTAAATTGTTAAGTCTTCGTCAGGGCAAGGGTGCCGTCGAAGATTTTTGTTCTCAGTTCTGACAGTTCTGTGTTGATTCTGGGTGGAATGACTGGGCCTTAAAGGATTTATTTCTCACCGGGTTGTCAGAGGCAGTAAAGGTCCTGCTGTTGTCTCATCCTGAGCCTAAGACATTTGAGACTGCCATGACTTTAGCAGTTTGGGCTGATCATCGTCTTAGGGCCAGACTTAATCCCAGACCTGGTAATTCCTTCTCCGCACTGAAGGAGCAGATTCCCGTTCTACAAAGCAACCATACTGAAGCCATGAAACTGGGGTATATGTCACCTCCAGATTGCAAGACATTCCGCTTAAAGAACGGGCTGTGTTTCTACTGCGGGGATCCTGGACATCGGGTCGCCACCTGTGACAAGAGACAGCCACAGGAAAACTTTCGCTCCTAGGTGATGTCTGGAGGGATTGCCTATGACCTCAGGTACTTCCGGGTATTTCTAAGTTGTTTCTGCCTTGTTCCATTATGTTTGGTTCTTGTCTTATTTATGGTCATGCATTTATCGACTCAGGGGTGGCTGCTAATTTTGTAAATTTGGAGTAAGTTAAGTCATTTGCATCTGAATTGCGGGAATTGATTCCTCCCATACAGGTCTCTGGAATTGACTCCACCCCGTTGACTGTGGGGCTAGTTAAGAAGATTACATCTGAACTAACGTTCGAAGTAGGAGCTCTACATACAGATACCTGTACGTTCCTACGGTAGCCATGGAGAATTTATCTGGCGATATTGTTTTGGGGTTACCATGGTTACGTCTTCACAACCCTCTTATTGATTGGGCCGCCTCTGAGTTGATACAGTGGGGAGCGGGCTGTGGAGATCATTTAACATCTGTCCAACTGCATTCTTCCAGTTGTGAGGTTCCTGACCTGCCGAAATACTTAGAGGAGTTCGCTGATGTATTTTCTAAGCAACTTTCAAAAATGTTGCCCCCTTATAGGGGGGGTAAGATTCCCCAAGGGGGGAATTTACAATGTTACAGTCCCTGAATGGGAGGCCATGAAGGAGTATGTAACTGAGAGTTTGGCCAAGGGGCATATTCGTCACTCTGTGTCTCCTGCGGGGGCTGGGCTCTTTTTTGTGGAAAAGAAGGATGGTAGTCTCCGGCCTTGTATTGATTATCGAGCATTAAACAAGATTACGGTTAAGAATCAATACTCCCTTCCGCTGATCCCCGATCTCCTTAACCAGGTTATTGGTGCCAGATGGTTCTCCAAACTCAATCTCAAGGGAGCATACAACCTGATTAGGATTAGAGAAGGCGATGAATGGAAGATAGCATTTAATCCTTCGTTTGGGCATTTCGAGTGTTTAGCGATGCTGTTTGCTTTATGCAATGACCCGGCCGTTTTTCAGGGTTTCATGAACGCCATATTTCATGATATTCTGGGTACTTTTTTGGTAGTGTATTTGGATGATATTTTGATTTTCTCCCCCGATTGGGAGACGAGTCTGAGTCATTTGCATGTTGTGTTCTCTCATCTTCGAGAGCATCATTTGTTCGCTAAGCTGAAGAAATATAAATTCGGGGTCCAAGAGATCTCTTTTTTGGGGTATGTCATAACGCCTTCTGCAATTCAGATGGATTCAGACAAGGTCCGGGCCATAAGTGAATGGTGTCAACCCACCAATTTAAAGGCTTGCAACGCTTTCTAGGTTTTGCTAATTTTTACCGTAATTCATTAAGAATTTTTCAGTTATGGCCAAACCTTTGACGGACCTTACCAAGAAGGGCGCTAAGGTAAATGTTTGATCACCTGAGGCTAAGGAAGCCTTTGCCCGTCTTAAGAAAGCATTCCCTTTGGCCCTGGTATTGATTCAACCTAATCTTAATTGTCCATTTGTTGTGGAGGTGGACGCTTCCGAGCATGGTGTGGGTGCTGTTGTATCCCAGGGAACTGCCTCTCTCTCCAATCTGCAGCCATGTGCCTTTTTCTCCAGGAAATTTAGTCCGGCTGAACGGAATTATGATATTGGCAATAGAGAATTGCTGGTTATCAAATGGGCATGTGAGGAGTGGAGGCACTTCCTGGAGGGGGCCAGACATCAGATTAATGTATTCAAGGATCACAAGAATTTGATTTACCTAGAGTCTGCCAAGGGCCCGGTGGGCTTTATTTTTCTCTCATTTTAATTTTGTACTTACATATGTACCAGAGTCAAAGAATGTCAGAGCAGATGCTCTATCCTGTAGTTTTGCATCTCCTGCGGTGGTGGTGGCGGCGTTGTTTTCCAACATCTCCAGTCAAATTCTTGCAGCTCAATTGGGTACTCCGAGTGCCCTTCCTGAAGTGCCTTGCGCTTACTTGTTCTGGAGGAAGTTCATGCATTGGTATTGGCAGGCCACCCGGGTATTCGTGGTATGTTGGAATTATGCAGACGTCTGCACTGGTGGCCGCAGATGGTCTGCGATGTCAGAAGCTTTGTCGAATCCTGTTCAGTTCAGCTTGAGGGAAGAATGTCAGGAGATGCCCTGAGGGGCCCATTCTGACACTCCCGGTGCCATCCAGACTATGGTCGCAGTTATCCATGGATTTTGTCACGGACCTTCCGGTGTTTCGGGGACACTTGGTCATATACGTGGTAGTTGACCGGCTTACCAAGATGGCACATTATGTCCCTCTAGAGGAGTTACCGTTGGCTCCCGAATTAGCTTCCATTTTCATCAAGGAAGTAGTGCATTTACACGGCATCCCCGACAATGTAGTATCAGACCGAGGGGTGCAGTTTGTTGCCCAGTTTTGGCATGCTTTTTGTAAAAACATCGGAGTTGGGTTGTCGTTTTCCATGGCTTTTCACCCAGAATCCAATGCACAGACTGAGCGCATGAACTAAGAACTTATTCAGTACCTCAGGTTATGTCAGTGATCATCAGGATCAGTGGGCAGATTTTTTGGCGTTGGCAGAGTTTGCCATAAATAATCATTGTAATTCTGCTTCTGGAACTTCGCCGTTTTTCTGTAATGCTGGCTATCATCCCAGGTGTTCCTTTTCTGTGTCTCCGGTATCCGAAAATCCTTCGGCGGTTTCTGTGGTCAAGAGTCAAGACACTTCAAGAGATTTGGGGTGAGGTACGTCATAATTTGGAGCATTCTCGGGAGGTCATGCTAAGGAATAATGAGAACAGACGTACCGTCTCTGATTCTTTTTCGGTTGGTCAGTTGGTTTATTTTTTTTCCAAGAATTTGAAATTAAAGGTTCCCGCATTAAAACTGGCTCTGCGATTTGTGGGACCTTTTCCGATCACTAGAATTGTTAATCCAGTGGTTTATGAATTGGCATTACCGGATTCTTGGAAGATCCATAGAGTTTTTCATAAATCTCTGTTGAAAACATATGTCCCTCGTGTATTTTGTGAAAAGCTGGTTATCTTGCACCACACATCTTGGTTATGTTGAGCCAAGAGGAAAGGTAAGTAAGGACCATGCCCTATTCTAATACCGGACAATAAATGCAAACGTCCTTGATGCCGAGCTCTCACAGTGAGAAAGTGCAGCGTTCGAGGAGTGGTCCCACAGCCGGGAGATGGCAGGGAAGATAAGGATTATTTTTGTCATGGTGGCTCTACCATCTTCTCTTCTGGGGATAGCTTGGGACCCACCCAAGTCACTGCTGGGGAAGGTCACAGGGAAAAGTAACTGGAAGTTACCTTAATGTCCTTTGTCACCTGTGACGCCAATGTTCTATCCTCTGCGGTGAATCTGGATGATGATAATAACACAGTCCGGCACAGATACAATGAAATAAAGTGGTATGACAGGGAGGATTCTCGGGGTATTCCAGACGATCCACAGTCCCAGTTATTCGTGTGATCCCACTCCCGGTGAATTTCTCTCTATTACTCTCTACCGGTCCACACATTTACATTTATTTGTCCTTGGGCTTCTGGCCATGCAGTGGTTGGATCACGCTGCGATCCGAATCAGGATGGCTGTAGTACAGCTGTGTGTGATGTACGTGAATCAGGATGTAGCAGAGCTGTGTGTGTAATGTGTGGGGTCAGGATGGATGTAGTAAAGCCGTGTGTGATGTGTGAGGATCATAATGGGTGTACTCTGTAGCAGAGCTGTGTGTGTAATGTGCTGTGTGTGTAATGTGTGGGAATCAAGATGAAAGTAGTAGAGCTGTGTGTGCAATATGTCGGGATCATAATGTATGTACCATGTAGCAGTGGTGTGTGTTAGTGAAACAGGATGTAGCAGAGCTGTGTGTGTCATGTGCTGTGTGTGTGTGGGGGGGGGGGTCAGGATGGATGAAGTAGAGCTGTGTGCTTAATGTGCTGTGTGTGTCATGTGTGGAGAAAGGTTGGATGTAGTAGAGCTAGCTGTGTAATGTGTGGGAATCAGGATGGATGTAGTAGATCTGTGTGTGTAATGTGCTGTGTGTGTCATGTGTGGAATCATCACGCATGTAGTAGAGCTGTGTGTGCAATGTGCTGTGTGTGTAATGTGTGGGAATCCTAATGGATGTAGTAGAGCTGTGTATGTAATGTTTGGGTATCAGGATGGATGTAGTAGAGCTGTGTGTGTGATGTGTGGGGATCGTAATGGATGTACCATGTAGCACAGCTGTGTGGCGCATTGCGCCACCAGAAACATTGGAACTATAATTTCCTAATAATTACTAGTTTATGTTAAACTAGCTTATATACCCAGCTAAGGAATGCTTGTGCTAAATTTCATGTTTTTATGGCACTGGGAAGTTACATTACATAGGGGTGCACTTACCTTTGCAATTAGCATTGAATAATCGAGCTGTGACTGTGAGCCTTTACTTACTTTTACTCCTATTTAGGACCTAAAGAATGGTCGTGCCAAGCTTCATGTTTGTACGACACCGGGAAGTTAGAGAATCAGTGGCGTGCCAGTCAGTGAGGGCTTTCTTATATATATATATATATATATATATATATATTGTGAGGGATTAGCGTTTAGAGTCGGTAGCAACCTGGGCATAAGCAGTCAGAGACAGGGACACATAGGATAAAGTCTTTGGTCCAGGCTTTGCCTGGGTTTATTTCCAAGCAAACAAAAGCAAAATACAGCCTTAACATCAGGCAAACATAACATAAATCCTGCTCGTCTGAGCACTTACTATACAGGTAGCGTCCCTGTCTACACACTGGTAACAAATAGCTCCTGCACACAGCCAGCCAGGACTCTCAGACCTGCAAAGGTCTCAGCTCTCCTCTCTGGCCCTGTAGATCCAGGCTTTATATGGCCTGGTACCAGCCTCACCTGGTACGTGGGAGTGACCATCCCACCCTTCACTTTGGTCACTCCAGGAAAAGCCGGCCCGGACTATGCGGCTTGGAGCCACCTACTTGCTACAACGTGTCAGTAGCTTAATGCTACTGACACCATACTGCCGGCTTCCTCCACCGAGCCCAGGCTGCTCGGTGGCACGTATCCGCCCAAGCGCTCCCCAAAGCCTCATAGGAGAGCATCCTAGGTGACACATACCTGCCCTCCAGTACCTTGCCGGTCACCGTCTCACATACCCTCCCCCTCTGTTCGAGCCTGTGGGGTCGGACACCTTTCGCCGTCATGCAATGCGTCCTTGATAAGGCATCGGCATTGCCCTGTAGCCTTCCGGCCCTGTGCTCTACCGAAAAGCTAAAATTTTGCAGGGTCAGGAACCACCTGGTGACTCTGGCGTTCCTCTCTTTTGCTTGTGACATCCAGGTTAAGGGGGAGTGGTCTGTGATCAGCCTAAAGTGCCGACCTAGCAGGTAATATTTTAGGGATTCCAGGGCCCACTTGATGGCTAGGCACTCCCGCTCAACGATACTATAATTCTTTTCCGGAGGCGTGAGCTTCCTGCTCAGATATATCACGGGATGTTCCTCTCCCTCTACTTCTTGGGACAGAACTGCTCCCAGACCCACATCGGACGCGTCTGTTTGGACAATAAACTCTCTTTTGAAATTGGGTGTGACTAACACTGGACGTCTACAGAGGGCCCGTTTTAATTCTTGGAACGCCTTTTCTGCGTCAGGGTTCCACTTGACCATGACTGACTTGCTGTTTTTGGTCAAGTCTGTTAGGGGCGCTGCTATACTGGCAAAGTTTTGTATGAACCGCCTATAGTACCCTACAATGCCTAAAAAGGCTCTCACCTGCTTTTTAGTTGTGGGTTGTGGCCAGTTCTGAACGGCTTCAACTTTATTCACCTGGGGTTTTATAATACCCCTACCTATTATATACCCCAGGTATCGGGCTTCTTCAAGACCCAGGGCGCACTTCTTTGGGTTTGCTGTGAGCCCTGCTTTTCTAAGGGAGTTCAGTACTGCCTGTACCTTGGGTAGATGGCTGTCCCAGTCTTCGCTAAAGATGATGATATCATCTAAATATGCTGACGCATATTGCCGATGGGGTTTGAGTATGATATCCATCAATCTTTGGAAGGTTGCTGGGGCTCCATGCAAACCGAAGGGTAGGCAGATATACTGAAACAACCCTTCTAGTGTGGCAAACGCAGTCTTTTCTTTCGCGCTTTCTGTAAGGGGAACCTGCCAGTAGCCTTTAGTAAGGTCGAGAGTGGAAAAGTACCTGGCATGACCCAGTCTCTCAATCAACTCGTCCACTCTCGGCATTGGGTATGCATCAAATTTCGACACGTCGTTTAGCTTCCGGAAGTCGTTGCAGAAGCGCAGAGAGCCATCAGGTTTTGGTATCAGCACGATAGGGCTGGACCATTCGCTTTTCGACTCCTCAATTACTCCGAGGTCTAGCATTTTCTTGACCTCCTCTGAGATGGCTCGTCTGCGGGCTTCTGGAACCCTGTACGGTTTCAACTGAACCTTTACCCCTGGTTCAGTTATAATGTCGTGTTTTATGACACCAGTACGCCCTGGTATATCAGAGAACACATCTGAATTACGCTGTATAAATTCCCTCGACTCTTGTTGTTGGGATTTGGACAGGGACCCTGATACGCACACCTCTGGGACCGCACCATGGGGGGTGCTCACTGCAGTCAGGGCTTCTCTGTCCTTCCATGGCTTAATTAGGTTTATATGGTACAATTGTTCTGGTTTCCGCCTACCTGGCTGGTATACCTTATAATTTACCTCTCCGACTTTCTCAATTATGTCATAGGGCCCTTGCCATTTTGCTAGAAATTTACTTTCTAGGGTGGGCACCAACACTAGTACCCGATCCCCAGGGTTGAAGGTTCTCACCTTGGCGGACCGGTTATACACCCGGCTCTGGGCTTCTTGAGCCTGCTGTAAATGTTCTTTAACAATGGGCATGACCGCCGCAATTCGATCTTGCATGAGGGAGATATGTTCAATAACACTCCTGTAGGGGGTGGACTCGTGTTCCCAGGTCTCCTTAGCTACATCAAGGAGCCCTCGGGGATGTCTACCATACACTAACTCAAAGGGAGAGAACCCAGTGGAGGATTGTGGGACTTCACGGATTGAGAACATCAAATAGGGCAGCAGACTGTCCCAGTCCTTCCCATCCTTATTGACTACCCTTTTTAGCATGCTTTTCAGGGTCTTATTAAATCTCTCAACCAGACCATCCGTCTGGGGGTGATACACCGACGTCCGTAAGTGCTTAATATTCAGCAGCTTACACAATTCCTTCATGACCTTTGACATAAAGGGGGTTCCTTGGTCCGTTAAGATCTCTTTTGGTATGCCCGTGCGGGAGAACATGTGAAGTAGTTCCTTTGCAATACCCTTGGATGACGTATTGCGTAAAGGAACGGCTTCGGGGTAACGGGTGGCATAGTCTACAACCACTAAGATATGTTGGTGGCCCCGGGCAGACTTTACCAAGGGCCCAACTAGGTCCATAGCGACCCGCTCAAACGGCACCTCTATGATGGGCAAGGGCACTAAGGGGCTGCGGTAATGGGGCATAGGAGCTGTTATCTGACACTCCGGGCACGACTCACAGTAACGTTTGACATCACCATGTACCCCCGGCCAGAAAAAACGCTGAAGGATGCGTTCCTTAGTCTTTTCGCTCCCGAGATGACCTCCCAGCACATGCTTGTGCGCCAGGTCTAAGACCATCCTACGATAGGCCTGAGGTACCACCAGTTGTTCCACAACTTCCCCACGGACCTTGTCAACCTGATACAATAATTCTTGGTTGACTGCAAGGTGTGGGAACACAGTATCAGCCCCTGGGAATTGAGGCTCCCCATTTAGTACTTTAACATTTTCCCTAGCCTTTACTAAGGTGGGGTCTCGGAGCTGCTCAGTTCCGAAATTGGCACGTGAGACCTCTAAGTCAGGCATAGCAACTACTTCCTCCTGTATCTCCGTCTCACCCGCCAATACTGTTAAGGGAAAGTTATCCCCATTCTCTTGGGTCACCCCTACTGCTGGAACCGTACCCTCAGGGTCAAATGGTTCGGGAGACACATCACACACATTTGCATTATCATGAGCCTTATTTGCAGACGACCCTCGGTGTCGCCACAAGTCCCAAAATAGGGGAAAGTCTCTCCCGAGGATCACGGTGTGCATTAAGGATTTTACGACGCCCACCTCATGGGTGGCAAGTCCACACGGGGTATCAAGTCGTACAAGGGCAATCGGATACTCCTTGGTGTCCCCATGCACACAAACAACCCCCATGCGACGGCCGGTGAAGGTTGTAGGATCGACCAGGCTGGAATGCACCAGCGTAACCAAGCTCCCTGAGTCCAGTAGAGCTGTCACCGCAAAGTCATTCACCTTTAGGGGACATAATGGTCGATCAGTCTCTGACACAGTCTCTGCAGAACATACTGGCCGTGCAAACATCGACCTCCGCCGGGCAGAGTCACAGTCCATGGGTTCCCCGGTAAGTGGGCAGTTGGCGGCAATATGCCCGGGCTCACGACAGCGCCAACATAGTATGGGGCCCCGGTCGCCTTGGGGTTCTACCCGGGACCGGACTGTCCAGTTGGGACTCCTCTTCTGTCCCACATGATCCCCCTCTGAGCCGCCTCCCTTTGGGACATTTTTGACACCCCTTACATATGGAACAGTCTTACCCGGTGCTCCAGCTGACTTGCTGTTCCCGGGGTTGGAACGTCGAGGAGGCACGGTTTGCAGTAAGTCCTCCGTGGCTTTATACCTCTCGACGAGGCTCACGAGTTGGTCCACGTCCTGGGGACCTCCTTGTCCTACCCAGCGCTGGATTGTGGGGGGCAGCGAGCGTATAAACTTATCCAGAACCACTTTCTGTACGATCTCTGCTGGGGACGACTCCTCCGGCTGCAGCCACTTTCTCACCAGGTGGAACAGGTCGTACATCTGGGAGCGAGCTGGTAGGTCGTCCGTGAAAGTCCAGGCGTGTACGCGTCGGGCCCGCACATGTGTGTCCACGCCCAAGCGAGCCAGGATCTCACCTTTCAGCCTATTATAGTCCTTGGCATCCTGCTCACCGAGGTCAAAGTAGGCCTTTTGGGGTTCTCCCGTCAGGAAAGGCGCTACTACCTCAGCCCACTGAGGCGCCGGTAACTTCTCCCTCTCGGCCACTCTCTCAAAGACCGCGAGATAGGCCTCGACGTCATCGGTGGCCGTCATCTTTTGTAAGGCCGTCTGTACCGCAGTACGGGTGGTGGGGAGCGAACCAGACGGCCTCTGCGCACCTCGCGCCAGGAGAGCATTAGTCTCGGCCTGAGCTCTCATGGCCTCCTCATGGATCTTTTGCTGCTGGGCCAACGCTTGCTGTTGCTGCACGTTCATTTGTACCAGCTGCTTTATCAGCTCCTCCATCTTGGCAGTATCTGATGGCTGTGACGTTGCAGCTTTCACCCAGGACATGGGGTTACAGCACTCTCCAGTCAATCTCTCTTGGGCGGTTGCCCTTAGCAACGGTTCACCAGCTGCTGCAGCAAAATGTCCATTAATTGGTGTATGTCTCTTTAAGACCGCTGCCCGCATCCAAACACCATATGTGAGGGATTAGCGTTTAGAGTCGGTAGCAACCTGGGCATAAGCAGTCAGAGACAGGGACACATAGGATAAAGTCTTTGGTCCAGGCTTTGCCTGGGTTTATTTCCAAGCAAACAAAAGCAAAATACAGCCTTAACATCAGGCAAACATAACATAAATCCTGCTCGTCTGAGCACTTACTATACAGGTAGCGTCCCTGTCTACACACTGGTAACAAATAGCTCCTGCACACAGCCAGCCAGGACTCTCAGACCTGCAAAGGTCTCAGCTCTCCTCTCTGGCCCTGTAGATCCAGGCTTTATATGGCCTGGTACCAGCCTCACCTGGTACGTGGGAGTGACCATCCCACCCTTCACTTTGGTCACTCCAGGAAAAGCCGGCCCGGACTATGCGGCTTGGAGCCACCTACTTGCTACAACGTGTCAGTAGCTTAATGCTACTGACACCATACTGCCGGCTTCCTCCACCGAGCCCAGGCTGCTCGGTGGCACGTATCCGCCCAAGCGCTCCCCAAAGCCTCATAGGAGAGCATCCTAGGTGACACATACCTGCCCTCCAGTACCTTGCCGGTCACCGTCTCACAATATATATATATACAGAAAGACAGATAGACAAACAGGTTAAGGAAAGACATGTGGCAGTTAAATGGAAGTACCCCCACCTGCAGCGGCCACAATAAAATGCTAAGCATTACCAAACTATATAATAATAAATTTACAGATTAATAGACCGTAGGACAATGGTGTCTGAAAACTACAAAAGCACTTACAATGATACCAGTTTGTTCTGACACTTCGTTGCTTACTATTCCCTTTATCAGTACTATCAACATTCACTTGCTGACATACGCAGTTCTAGAAGTAGTAGAAAATGGAAATATTTGAAGATGTATCATGTTTTAAGTGTGTAACTAGGCAGGCAGAGCTGAACAGGTAGGAGAGTGCTTTTCCTTTCCAGATCACGTCTATTAGTCATTAGCTGGATAGCTAAAGCAAAACTCAAGTGAGGAATTAAAAAAAGCTGAAATATAGTATTTGTATGTAATTTCTAACCGTACAATATAAAAGGTATATGGTGACTTTTATAGTACAGTTTCTACAATGTAGCAGCTACAAGCTATTATTTCTTCAAAACCTTTTAGCCAAAATAGATGACAGATACACAGCCGTGTGACATATAACATAGTTAATAGTGATATAGATAAGAGTCTCATCGTGATCAGACTGCGATAAAATCCGGACAATGTTTAGGAAAAATAGTCTGAAAATTGTTTTGCAGTGCTGGAGTTGTAGGTTCAGATCTGACCAAGGGCGGCATCTGGATGAGGTCTTTATGTTCTCTTTGTGTTTATTCTTGTTGTTGTTTGTGCAGAGCAGGATGGACAAGTGGGGTGGCTATGTCATTAGCATAGTTGCTTTGCAGTGCTGGAATTGTAGGTTAAAATTTTACCAAGGGCAACATCTGGATGTAGTTTTTCAATGTCCATGCAGATGTTATCTTTGATGAAATTTAAACCTAGGACCCCATGAGTGAAAGCGCAAGAGTGCTAGCCTCTGAGCCCAATGGGAATGTGCATCGGCTATCCTGATTCATGCTAATTTTTAGAAAATGCAGTTGACTATTCTGACATCTGTAAATTCAGTATTGCCGACCCTACTTCAAACAGGTGTAGCTATGTTTCTGTAAGTGATATTTACATGTATTTGATGTCTGCCACACCACTACCCCTTCACTCTGCTGATCAATGTTTTACTCCTGGAAAATCCCTCTATGGTTTGTTGAATGCTGAGTATATGTTTATATGCGCATTTGCATATGTTTGAGTGTATGTGCATGTCAGCTAATATCCATTCTTTATATATATTATAGAATAGAACGTATTTCCTGTAAGAAATTAGCCTTACTTTTTTTCTTATGTACAGTAAGAATTGTCAGCAACTGTTATGATTGCTGCTCCCTGCGCACACAGAATGCTTACAAAGCAACTTTTGAAGACGTAGGAAACTGAGACACCTGTTTGCAATTTACCACCATTTTTCTTGGCTGGGACAGAGCTACATGTCTTGTGAGAGCTCATGAGCTGTGATTGCTTTTTCCTTAACTCTTTTCCTAGCAGAAATCGGTATCTTTTTATAGCTAACATATTAGCATTTTCATTTATTTTTGAATTCTCAGTATTGTCAGGGTCTGTGCAGAGGCGTAACTAGAAGATCTCAGGCCCCAATGCAAAATCTGTAATAGGTTCCCTCCCTAGCATGTACCATTTAGAATACTGATGCTTTATTGTGTGATAGAGGGGACTTTGAACCCCCTAAGGCTTTAAGGCCTGATATTGACTGCTACCCCTGTGCCTCCTATACCTACGTCCCTGGGTATGTCTACAGAGTACAGCCACCAAACAGCTGAGATGCAGCCCCACTGTACCAAAAACTAAGCAGCTAGGAAGACCACCATGGTTTTCTAATAGACCTTTAAAAATTGTTTATTCCTTCTTCATTATTAATGGCCATGTGGTTTTGCAGGGGGGCTCTATAGACTTACAGGAAGCTTGCAAGCTGGGGAAAGGGAATTACAGGCTGCTGAATAATGAGCAAGATGCCACTTTCCATTATTAAAGGGGTTTTACTAAAATACACTTTTATCATCTATCCATAGGATAGGTGATAAAAGTCTGGTCAGTAAGGGTCTCACAGCTGAGACCCCTACAAATCCAGAGAAATCTCCTTTTCTCGTTACTGTGAGGAAGCTTCTCCCACCCGCAGTAATGTCAGACTCAATGGAACTGTGGCTGTGCCATTCATTTTATTGCCACTGACTAAAATATCTGAGTGCTTGTATTTGGTTATCTCCAGTAGTTCCATTGAAAATGAAGGGAGCGGCACCACGAATGAGTGGCCATAGCTCCATTTAATCTAATTTTTACTGCGGGGGCAGCAGCGAGCTTACAGTAAGACGGACATGGGAAACAGGACTGCTGTTCTTGGGATTAGTAGAAGTAAGGCCATCACTGATCAGACACTGTCCTGTGGA
Organism: Eleutherodactylus coqui; assembly: GCF_035609145.1. NCBI lineage: Eukaryota > Metazoa > Chordata > Amphibia > Anura > Eleutherodactylidae > Eleutherodactylus > Eleutherodactylus coqui. The sequence goes on along the minus strand of NC_089845.1, from coordinate 143,798,208 downwards.
TAAGTGATAAATGTATATCTTTGTACAACCTTAAAGGTTTAACAAAGTTTCATATAATAATGTGTACTGATTTATACAAAAAATTTATAACAAAAGTTAAAATAAGCTTACCCAATTTTGCTTTCCCTAAGGCCTCATGTCCACGGGAAAATTCGGGATTACATGGATTCCCTGTGCAGAATCCCGCAGCAGGTCCCTCCTACCCCGCAGACATGAGGCCAAGAAAATAGATCATACTTACCTGTCCGGACACTGCGGGTCTCCTCTCCGTCGCGGCCAGATCTTCTTTCTTTGGCCCGGTGGTTGTGCTCGGCACGCCGGTAGCGGGACAAAGCAAGATCCTTTGAGGGTGGGAAATAGCAGAAATATAAACTGAATGACCAAAAAGGAAGAGTCTTCTTCATAAAGAAGTCTAAGATATATTCGTCAATAAAGGTATTTGGTGTGTTTTACAAAGCCACCTGACAAATGCCTCTCTTCCCCATATGAGACCAGTACTAAATGAAGTGTTACAGTTGGGTAGCTCTGTTACAGTTTTTATATTGGGGCCCAAATAAGAAGATCAGGCAGCAGATTTAAGGTGCAAAAAGATTTTTATGCATCCATTGGAATGCCTTACAAGTACCTCATGATCACAAAGATAGCAACGTTTTGACCCCAAATATCCGGGTCTTTATTAAGCACATACGTGGGATTTGGATTCAATCCCCATTAAGGCGCGCAGAAAGTTTTTGAAGTGACCCGCCCCCAGACGGGTTGTGGTGAGTGCTGTTGGTTTCTTTTACCATTTTGCATTTATATTGGGGCCCGGCAGCTTCACGTTATGTTTCTGCTGATGAGGGAGTATTGTCTTTGATTTTGTAGCAAGTGCTAATAGCATCTCTCAATTATTGTGAGTTTGGAGGCTTTCCGCCCTTTCTTTGGGCAATATGGGAGCACAAATGAACCTTCTTCTAGAAACTGTCAGTCCGAGATAGGTACATTCTCAGACAATTCTCCATGTCTAGTGTCTGTAAGTGCATTTTTTCTCCTCTGAGATAGGTTTGGCGCAGAAGCCTGGCAGGATAATCACCTAATTGGTATTGAAGAGAGATGGACAAGTGGACCTGAATGAAGGCAGAGTCCTCAATATCAGTTTATCCTCATGGAAGGATAGATAAGACATTTTGGCAGCCAAGGTCTGCAGTTCACTGATCTGTTTAGCTGATGTAATTGCTACAAGGAATGCTACCTTTTCTTTTAGAAATAGCCTCCTGTAAAGGTTTGAGGGTTGTTTACATAACCTTTCTAAAGCCCAGAGGGAAATCCTATTCTGGAAATGGTGGATGCAGTTTCTAAATGGCTACCCTAAACTGCTTTGTGAGAAGTTATTTACATACAAGCTTACCTTGGTCAAAAGAGCTGACATCAGGATCCCTATTGTACTTGGTTTAACTCCTTTTCAAATCCAATCTGCCGAGATGTCTTCTGTATACACATCTGTCAAGGCCAAAATCCTCACTAATTCTCTTGGAAAGGCCAGGGACATTCATCCTCCATGCTGATTTATGTAGTCAACCATGGTGGTATTGTCTGGACTCTCACAGCTCTGGTCAAAAGTATCTGGTATCAATAGAGGAGAGCCAAAAAAAACCATCTCTGAGACTCCATGAGAGTCCAGAGACCTTGAGTTACAGCTCCGGAAACATGGATACTTCATATTCTGATGGATGGCATTGGTAGTGAGAAGTACTCATATAACTTGCCAAGTTTCAGGTCTATATAACAAAGAAGAGTTCCTGGTCTGCTGATGCAACCTGAATGTCTGGCCCAGAGAGTACCTGTGCTGCTTCCATCTCTCCAGCAACTGTGTATGAAGAGGTCTGAGATGCCACTAGGCCCACAGAACTATAGACATAAGGGTCAAGTACTTGCATGACCTATTATATGAAAACAGGTTTTGGGTTTCAAAGGTCTCAAGAGTTCATTGAAGTCACTCCTCTTAGACTGAGGGTCAACCATATAGAGTCTACCAGGAATAACAGAAACTGAAATTTCATGACTGGAATGAAGATGGGCCTCTCCAAATTCAAAATCTATCCAAACAGAATGGAAAGTAATCTGGTTCATGTAGAAGAGTATGGACTTCTGGATGAACTGATGCTACTCACAGCGGAATGCCAAGGCAAGCATAAAATTTTATTTTTTTGAATACAGTGGGAAAACAATCAGTACATCTTAGATTCTAACCCAATCATTCTTTATCTAAGTGTTACTGACTTTGCCTTGATGAGCCAATCGTTCAGATATGGAAAGTGTTACTGACTTTGCCTTGATGAGCCAATCGTTCAGATATGGAAAGTGTTACTGACTTTGCCTTGATGAACCAATTGTTCAGTTATGGAAAGTCTATATTTTTCCCACATAAATGGACCACCATCGCAAGGACTAGCTTGGAAATAATCCTGTGAGATGTAGGGATCTCAAAATGAAGGACGCAAAGTTGAAAATGTTGAATTTTTGACTCCCATCTGTTGGTTAGCTCCAAGAATTTTCTATGGGCTTCAGCTACTGGATGTACAAGATGATATCCATGAGATCCAGGGTTATTATATAGTCAAACCATTTCCAATAGGTCAATTATGGTTCTGAGACTCCCACCTGTTTTAGATGCTCCAAAAATCTGTGAGAATTAATTCAAGTTTGAAGCATGGAAAATCTTCTTACAGAACAGGTAGATAGACTTGTCTCTTAGAAGGCATTGAAAATTTATGTAACCATGATCTACTTGGACTTTAGCTCTTGTATCTTTAACTAGGGGTTGTTATTGGGAAGTAATAATGCTAGCTCACATTCTACAGTTATATTTCCAGTGTCAGAGATTAAACTGCATTCCCTATTGGGGATGGTCTTCCTCTTACCCTGGATCCTCTGTTGGAGTTGTCCTGGAAAGGAGCACTAAATTGATCTCTGAATGACAAGAGAGCTCCAAAGGGGACACCAAGTTGCACAGATGAGCCAAGATGTTAACCCCTTGTGACATGTGTCGAGGCTGCACCTTGCAATCTCTGGCCTGGGCTGTATATGCCATGTACCTTCTTTTCAGGATTTAGTTTGTCATATGGTCCATTGGGTCTGATAGACTGCCACCGTAGACATCTATGTGCTATAGCTGCATAAACCTTTGGGGAATCTCCATCAAGCAGATAGGTGTTAAAATTGATTGTTATAATAGGTTGCTTCTCAGGTCTATTAATTTCAAGGCTCTGACTTCTTTCTGCTTTAATAAAGTATGGTAATTGATGCTGTAGAGGAATACTGGTCAGTATACAAAACCCCTGGTTTGTGATTCTCCGAATAAACTGCTCTGATGAGGTTTCTGACTTGCTCCACAGAAAACACAATGCTTATCAGCAGAATAAGATTCAACTTTGTCCAACATCTTCCAACAACAAGTGCATGTATTCATGAATCCTGCCATAGAAGACTGCACAAAGACCTTAACCCAGGATATCATCTCCTGGGAAGCAGCTGAGATGAACAGTCCAGATTCCTACCTAAGGTAGTCTCTACAAGGTTGGTCATTGCATCCATAAGGAAGTAAAGTATTGCACTCCTGCAGGACATGGGGATGCTTAGATAATCTCAGCAACTCCTCTTGGAAAGATCCTGAGTCCTCAGTAGGTATCGTTCTTAGTGCAGACAGTATTAGCAGGGTAGCAGAAAGAACAAAGCGGCACAGGATAAGCATTCTTGCATTCCCTATAGAATAGACCACCAGCTCCAATTACAGAAGGAAACTAGCCAGGACATCAAGCCTCTCTTAGCTGATGTAAAATATTCCTCCTAAGGGCGCCCACCCACTGGCGATTTTTGTTTCTCTGCGTTTTGCGTTTTTTCTCAAGAGCAATTAGAATTGAATGTACTCCTGTCCACTGGCGTTTTGCGTTGCGTTGCGTTTTTTAACATAGGAACTGTCAGTTGCATATGTGTCCTTATTTTTCTCCTAATGCACCCATGAAAGTCAATGGAAATTAATGGAAAAACCGCGAAAACGCCGCAAAAACGCGGCAAAAAACGCGGGAAAAACGCCGCGAAAACGCGGCGTTTTTCACGCACGAAAGTCGCAAACGCCAGTGGGTGGGCGCCCTAACTGAGAAAAATTTGCCATGTTTTGATCGCTGAACACTGCACATACCAGAGAGCTATGAATGGTGTAAAAGATGGCATGGCCGCCGTGAGCTTTCTTGTGTCTTATGCACTTACAAAATTGCAACAAACAGTCGAAAGTCATATCAAAGTAATCAACGTTGTTATTTATCATCAATACAAAGATACAGCAATAGACTATAAATAGCTTGGAACATAAACAGATGTTCGGTGGTTCAGTATTGGGCCATGGCTTCCCACCGGTCTCTTCTTGTGTTATTCCTCAACTGGACACTGCATTTACTGGCTGCCGCCATGAACTCTTTCTATGGCTTATCTCTGCACTCTCACAGTCTGTAATTGCTGCTCACAGGCTCTCTGCTGCTTCTGTCTTTTGCTATGAAGCAGCACACAAACTGCTCTCTGCTCTGTCTTCAGCTGCAAAAGCATTTATGCTGTCCTGTAGGCTTGCTAGTGACCTTATAGGGTCTGGCACTAGGGCGGCTTAGCCCTTCATTACACTCTATGGAGAGGCCTGATCTGCCCAATGACATGCTAGCCACATGACCGTCAGCATCATCATAGGGGCAGAATCCCTCTCTGTAGCCTCATGCAAAGCTCCAACAAAATAGCAAACACAGCGCTTGTTACAGCTCTCCTTCCCCCTCCCTGGTCATGGCTCTGGCCAGCAAAGGGGACATCAAGTGCACAGCACTTATCAGCACTTCCCAGACTGGAGCTCGCAAGCACTGGTCTCTTTTCTACCTACTTTCCCTCGGACCGGAGGGGGCGAGGCTGTGATAGACATGTTGATTATTTTGGTATAAAATGTCTATCGATTTATATAACCCAAATGTATTTTGCTGTTGTAATGACTTTCAGCTCTGGAGTTTGATCGACACACAATCTAATCATAGTATTTGCTAGACAATGGATGTCTGATGTAATGTTAGTTAAGTACATAGAAGTTACACAAGTTGCACAACCAGCCTCTAAGAGTTAAAGGGCCATAGTGTCGTGTATATCCTGTGTTTAATACTGAGTGTTTACCTAGCCCCCTTCCACTCCTCATACAAGCTAGTTAAACAATAGGTTGCCACATACACAGAAACTGCTTAAGGTTGTCTGCATGCTAAAGAAGACAAAGTCCATACTATGGCGGACGTGAGGGAGGGTGGGCAGAGAGGTGGAAGATGCTATATGATCCGACGAATGAGAATCTTATATGTTACTGATGTAATCTGTTGCACGCCCATTGAAGGGCGGTTGTCATGTGTTACAATAAAAGCCTGAGCCTCTACACATGGTAGAGACTCTCCCGGTTTTAGACCAGCATTTGTGTCTGATTCTGCGCGACGATGTGTGCACACGATATAATTCGGAAGCGACAAAATACCCCAAAAGCCTGCTGGAGAAATCATAATCCAGAACAAGGCTTTACCCCCCATGCTCCCGACGCTCAGTACATTGGCAAAGCTGCTGCTATTTGGACGAAGGCTGCAGAGTATCCCCACACACAAACACATACACCCCTTAGGGTTCTTACCCACTTGGGTTTTTTTAACGCTCCGATATCACTGCGTTAAAAAACCTCAAGTTGGTAAGAGCCCTTAAAGCTGCACAAGGCTTGATAGAAAATTACAACGGTATGTGAAACTCTTACTCAAATCCAATACTGGAAAGGAATAAAATTGTTACGTGTGCTGCTGGGATCTGTAGTTCTAGGCTTCCTAGCAGCACAGCTACAGGTGGTTGAGGGTTAATTGAGCTGGCTGGGTGTGGTACTTCCTGCTAGCCAATCTCCTGGGTCTGTGCTCACATATAAACCCAGCTCCTGGTCAGTCTGTGTTTAGTGTTCAGGGTAAGCAGTCATGAATCCTTGTCTGTTGCAAGCTTGTTGTGTGATCTGTGTCTTGCTGGTTCATGTCCGTTTGTACGTTTAAATTCTGTCAGTTTTGTGTTAGCTTCCTGTGTGACCTGCTATCTGTGTCCTGTCCTGTTGCAGCCTGCTGTGTGAACTCTGTCCGGTTCTGCTGGACTCCTTGTTAGTGTAGGGACTAGCAGTATAGCCAGGAGCCGTGAAGTGACCTGCTAGCTTCCACGTCTTGTACAAAACGTCAACTAATACCTGGTATTTATATTCAGCTTATCTGTTACTAGTGGTTGCATTTTGGCTGCTGTATGCTGTGTGTCCTGTTGTTCAGTCCCTGTTATGTGGCATGTGAATGTGTCCTGTTCTGTTGTGTGGCTCCTAGGTTCAGCTAAGGCCCAGATCCGAAGACCGCTGGGCTGCCCTTATTGAGGCAATGTCCCCACTCAGGTAGGGCTACGTCAACCTCCCTATAGCCGGGGTCAGTTTGCCAGAGACCTGTGTGCGTACCTAGTCCTCTCTTGGTCACGATCGTGTGGGCCCTGTGCCTAGTTTGCCCACACGATCGTAACAAAAATAACCACTGGGGAGAGGAGCAGCCATCTGTTTATGAACACTAGTAAAAACAATAAAAATACACAACAGGGGAGAGGAGCCAAAACCCTACTTATAGGTTCTGTTTCATGTGAATTAGCTCTTCATGTCACTTCTCCAAAGCATGTGGTAGGGAGATAAATCCCCATCTGTATATGTGCTGCTTCGAGGACATCAATGAAATATGCTATTTAAAATGTTTTCTATAGTAATCACAAGAGTTAAAAAAAGTAGGCAAAACCATAAAAATATTATACAGTGATACATCCTGCTTTCGTACATTGCTCAATACCTAGACCCACTTGCCACTCACAAGCTAAGAGAAGCTGGATGATAACCCAATTACGAACATTAATTGCAACCATCCTGTTTCCTATCCAATCTGCAGTGGAAGGTTTACTATTTTGTAATTTTATTTCACAGAGATTGGTCTTCCTGTTGTTCACATCTACTACTGTTAAATGGCTGTTACATTTTGTGATTTATGTATGAGATTCTGGGATTGATATTCTACCCAACACTAATCAGAAACATCCGCCAGACCCTTAGTTGTAAACATTCCAGATTTTCCTTTTATTCTTCAATTGAACAATTCAGATACAAATTGGTTCTAACTAGAGATGAGCGAGCACTAAAATGCTCGGGTGCTCGTTACTCGGGACGAAATTATCGCGATGCTCGAGGGTTCATTTCGAATAACGAACCCCATTGAAGTCAATGGGCGACTCGAGCATTTTTGTATATCGCCGATGCTCGCTAAGGTTTCCATTTGTGAAAATCTGGGCAATTCAAGAAAGTGATGGGAACGACACAGCAACGGATAGGACAGGCGAGGGGCTACATGTTGGGCTGCATCTCAAGTTCCCAGGTCCCACTATTAAGCCACAATAGCGGCAAGAGTGCCCCCCCCCCCTCCCAACAACTTTTACTTCTGAAAAGCCCTCATTAGCATTGCATACCTTAGCTAAGCACCACACTACCTCCAACAAAGCACAATCACTGCCTGCATGACACTCCGCTGCCACTTCTCCTGGGTTACATGCTGCCAACCCCCCCCCCCCCCCCCCCCCGCACGACGCAGTGTCCACAGCGCACACCAAAGTGTCCCTGCGCAGTCTTCAGCTGCCCTCATGCCACACCACCCTCATGTCTATTTATAAGTGCGTCTGCCATAAGGAGGAACCGCAGGCACACACTGCAGAGGGTTGGCACGGCTAGGCAGCGACCCTCTTTAAAAGGGGTGGGGCGATAGCCCACAATGCTGTACAGAAGCAATGAGAAATATAATCCTGTGCCACCGCCATCAGGAGCTGCACACGTGGGCATAGCAATGGGGAACCTATGTGCCACACACTATTCATTCTGTCAAGGTGTCTGCATGCCCCAGTCAGACCGCGGTTTTTTATAAATAGTCACAGGCAGGTACAACTCCGCAATGGGAATTCCGTGTGCACCCACAGCATGGGTGGCTCCCTGGAACCCACCGGCGGTACATAAATATATCCCATTGCATTGCCCATCACAGCTGAGGTAATGTCATGTTAAATGCAGGTGGGCTTCGGCCCACACTGCATGCCCCAGTCAGACTGGGGTTCTTTAGAAGTGGACACATGCAGTTACAACTCCGTGTGGACCGACAGCATGGGTGGGTGCCAGGAAGCCACCGGCGGTACATAAATATATCCCATTGCAGTGCCCATCACAGCTGAGGTAACGTCCGATTAAATGCAGGTGGGCTTCGGCCCACACTGCATGCCCCAGTCAGACTGGGGTTCTTTAGAAGTAGACACATGCAGTTACAACTGGGTGGCTCCCTGGAACCCACCGGCGGTACATAAATATGTCCCATTGCAGTGCCCAGCACAGCTGATGTAACGTCAGCTTTAATGCAGGTGGGCAAAAAATTAATTGGATTACACTGTAGGCGAGGGCCCCAAAAAATTGGTGTACCAACAGTACTAATGTACGTCAGAAAAATTGCCCATGCCCAACCAAGAGGGCAGGTGAAACCCATTAATCGCTTTGGTTAATGTGGCTTAATTTGTAACTAGGCCTGGAGGCAGCCCAGTTAAAATAAAAATTGGTTCAGGTGAAAGTTTCAACGCTTTAATGAGCATTGAAACGTATAAAAAATTGCTTACAAAAATTATATGACTGAGCCTTGTGGGCCTAAGAAAAATTGCCCGTTCGGCGTGATTACGTCAGGTTTCAGGAGGAGGAGCAGGAGGAGGAGGAGGAATATTATACACAGATTGATGAAGCTAAAAGGTCCACGTTTTTGATGGTGATAGAGAACAATGCTTCCATCCGCGGGTGCAGCCTACGTATTGTTTAGGTATCGCTGCTGTCCGCTGGTGGAGAAGAGAAGTCTGGGGAAATCCAGGCTTTGTTCATCTTGATGAGTGTAAGCCTGTCGGCACTGTCGGTTGACAGGCGGGTACGCTTATCTGTGATGATTCCCCCAGCCGCACTAAACACCCTCTCTGACAAGATGCTAGCTGCAGGACAAGCAAGCACCTCCAGGGCATACAGCGCGAGTTCAGGCCACGTGTCTAGCTTCGACACCCAGTAGTTGTAGGGGGCAGAGGCGTCACGGAGGACGGTCGTGCGATCGGCTACGTACTCCCTCACCATCCTTTTACAGTGCTCCCGCCGACTGAGCCTTGAATGGGGAGCGGTGACACAGTCTTGCTGGGGAGCCAGAAAGCTGTCAAAGGCCTTAGAGAGTGTTCCCCTGCCTGTACTGTACATGCTGCCTGATCTCTGCGCCTCCCCTGCTACCTGGCCCTCGGAACTGCGCCTTCGGCCACTAGCGCTGTCGGATGGGAATTTTACCATCAGTTTGTCCGCCAGGGTCCTGTGGTATAGCATCACTCTCGAACCCCTTTCCTCTTCGGGTATGAGAGTGGAAAGGTTCTCCTTATACCGTGGGTCGAGCAGTGTGTACACCCAGTAATCCGTAGTGGCCAGAATGCGTGTAACGCGAGGGTCACGAGAAAGGCATCCTAACATGAAGTCAGCCATGTGTGCCAGGGTACCTGTACGCAAGACATGGCTGTCCGCACTAGGAAGATCACTTTCAGGATCCTCCTCCTCCTCCTCAGGCCATACACGCTGAAAGGATGACAGGCAAGTAGCATGGGTACTCTTAGCAGTGGGCCAAGCTGTCTCTTCCCCCTCCTCCTCATGCTCCTCCTCCTCCTCCTCAATGCGCTGAGATATAGACAGGAGGGTGCTCTGACTATCCAGCGACATACTATCTTCCCCCGCCTCTGTTTCCGAGCGCAAAGCGTCTGCCTTTATGCTTTGCAGGGAACTTCTCAAGAGGCATAGCAGAGGAATGGTGACGCTAATGATTGCAGCATCGCCGCTCACCATCTGGGTAGACTCCTCAAAGTTTCCAAGGACCTGGCAGATGTCTGCCAACCAGGCCCACTCTTCTGTAAAGAATTGAGGAGGCTGACTCCCACTGCGCCGCCCATGTTGGAGTTGGTATTCCACTATAGCTCTACGCTGCTCATAGAGCCTGGCCAACATGTGGAGCGTAGAGTTCCACCGTGTGGGCACGTCACACAGCAGTCGGTGCACTGGCAGATGAAACCGATGTTGCAGGGTGCGCAGGGTGGCAGCGTCCGTGTGGGACTTGCGGAAATGTGCGCAGAGTCGGCGCACCTTTCCGAGCAGGTCTGACAAGCGTGGGTAGCTTTTCAGAAAGCGCTGAACCACCAAATTAAAGACGTGAGCCAGGCATGGCACGTGCGTGAGGCTGCCGAGCTGCAGAGCCGCCACCAGGTTACGGCCGTTGTCACACACGACCATGCCCGGTTGGAGGCTCAGCGACGCAAGCCAGCAGTCGGTCTGCTCTGTCAGACCCTGCAGCAGTTCGTGGGTCGTGTGCCTCTTCTCTCCTAAGCTGAGTAGTTTCAGCACGGCCTGCTGACGCTTGCCCACCGCTGTGCTGCCACGCCGTGCGACACCGACTGCTGGCGACGTGCTGCTGCTGACACATCTTGATTGCGTGACAGAGGTTGCGTAGGAGGAGGAGGGTGGTTTAGTGGAGGAAGCATACACCGCCGCAGATACCACCACCGAGCTGGGACCCGCAATTCTGGGGGTGGGTAGGACGTGAGCGGTCCCAGGCTCTGACTCTGTCCCAGCCTCCACTAAATTCACTCAATGTGCCGTCAGGGAGATATAGTGGCCCTGCCCGCCTGTGCTTGTCCACGTGTCCGTTGTTAAGTGAACCTTGGCAGTAACCGCGTTGGTGAGGGCACGTACAATGTTGCGGGAGACGTGGTCATGCAGGGCTGGGACGGCACATCGGGAAAAGTAGTGGCGACTGGGAACTGAGTAGCGCGGGGCCGCCGCCGCCATCATACCTTTGAAAGCCTCCGTTTCCACAACCCTATACGGCAGCATCTCCAGGCTGATAAATTTGGCTATGTGCACGTTTAACGCTTGAGCGTGCGGGTGTGTGGCGGCGTACTTGCGCTTGCGCTCCAACACTTGCGCTAGCGACGGCTGGACGGTGCGCTGAGAGACATTGGTGGATGGGGCCGAGCACAGCGGAGGTGAGGGTGTGGATGCAGGCCAGGGAACGGTAGTGCCTGTGTCCTGAGAGGGGGGTTGGATCTCAGTGGCAGGTTGGGGCACAGGGGGAGAGGCAGCGGTGCAAACCGGAGGCGGTGAACGGCCTTCGTCCCACCTTGTGGGGTGCTTGGCCATCATATGTCTGCGCATGCTGGTGGTGGTGGCTCCCCGGCTGATCTTGGCGCGACAAAGGTTGCACACCACTGTTCGTCGGTCGTCTGCACTCTCAGTGAAAAACTGCCAGACCTTTGAGCATCTCGGCCTCTGCAGGGTGGCATGGCGCGAAGGGGCGCTTTGGGAAACAGTTGGTGGATTATTCGGTCTGGCCCTGCCTCTACCCCTGGACACCGCACTGCCTCTTCCAACCTGCCCTGCTGCTGCACTTGCCTCCCCCTCTGAAGACCTGTCCTCAGTAGGCGTAGCAAACCAGGTGGGGTCAGTCACCTCATCGTCCTGCTGCTCTTCCTCCGAATCCTCTGTGCGCTCCTCCCTCGGACTTACTGCAATTACTACTACCTGAGTGATAGACAAATGTTTCTTATCGTCATCGTCCTCCTCACCCACTGAAAGCTCTTGAGACAGTTGCCGGAAGTCCCCAGCCTCATCCCCCGGACCCCGGGAACTTTCCAAAGGTTGGGCATCGGTCACGACAAACTCCTCCGGTGGGAGAGGAACCATTGCTGGCCATTCTGGGCAGGGGCCCGGGAACAGTTTCTGGGAGTCTGCCTGCTCCTCAGAATGTGTCATTGTAATGGAGTGAGGAGGCTGGGAGAAAGGAGGAGCAGCAGCCAGAGGATTCAGAGTTTCAGCAGTGGACGGCGCAGAACTCTGGGTGGTCGATAGATTGCTGGATGCACTTTCTGCCATCCACGACAGGACCTGCTCACACTGCTCATTTTCTAATAAAGGTCTACCGCGTGGACCCATTAATTGTGAGATGAATGTGGGGATGCCAGAAACGTGCCTCTCTCCTAATCCCGCAGCAGTCGGCTGCGATACACCTGGATCAGGAGCTCGGCCTGTGCCCACACCCTGACTTGGGCCTCCGCGTCCTCGACCGTGTCCACGTCCTCTAGGCCCACCCCTACCCCTCAGCATGCTGTATTACCAGTAGTGCAGAAACAGAACGCTGTAATTAAATGTGCCGCTTATTGGCCTGTGGTTGGAGGCTGACTTCCCTTACGGAACGCACAGCAGAGCCAGGAAACAATTTTGTGCACGCCTGTAGTGAGACGTAGGTGCGTATGACTGAGCTAGTGGAATTCACAGCGCAGAAGCAGTCAAGTGGCCAAAGGCCAGTAGTAGGCCTTAAGTATTTTGCTTCTATTTTTTTTAAATGTTGAGCTGATACAGCAGACAGATACTGTAGGCAGCGTATAATATTATGTATACTGTTTCCCTCTGGCGGGATGACGGCGATCATGTAACAGAGACAGCAGATCCAGGAAACAATTTTGCGCAAGCCTGCTGTAACGCTTAGCTACGTATTAATTAGGACTACTACTCCCAGCAGATAGATACTGTAGGCAGCGTATAATATTATGTATACTCTTTCCTTCTGGCGGGATGACGGCGATCATGTAACAGAGACAGCAGATCCAGGAAACAATTTTGCGCAAGCCTGCTGTAACGCTTAGCTGCGTATTAATTACGACTACTACCCCCAGCAGATAAACACTGTAGGCAGTGTATAATATTATGTATACTGTTTCCCTCTGGCGGGATGATGGCGATCATGTAACAGAGACAGTAGATCCAGGAAACAATTTTGCGCAAGCCTGCTGTAACGCTTAGCTGCGTATTAATTACGACTACTACCCCCAGCAGATAGATACTGTAGGCAGCGTATAATATTATGTATACTGTTTCCCTCTGCCGGGATGACGGCGATCAATTTTTTGGAAAAAGACCACTGCCTATATAGCCTGAATATCTCTTTCCCTGCCTCACCAGTACTGGCCCTATACTCTGTACAATGACTGCAGACTGCGGACGCAATGCTCTGCACGGCCGATATACAAAAAAAAATAATTGTGCAACACTGCAAAAAGCAGCCTCCACACTACTGCACACGGTTAGATGTGGCCCTAAGAAGGACCGTTGGGGTTCTTGAAGCCTAAAATAACTCCTAACGCTCACCCTATAGCAGCTCCGGCACCAGCAGCACTGTCCCTGATCTCTGTCAGAATGCATCTGAGCCGAGCCGCGGGAGGGGCCGATTTTTATACTCGGGTGACATCTGATCTCGCCAGCCACTCACTGCAGGGGGGTGGTATAGGGCTTGAACGTCGCAGGGGGAAGTTGTAATGCCTTCCCTGTCTTTCTATTGGCCAGAAAAGCGTGCTAACGTCTCAGAGATTAAAGTGAAAGTAACTCGAACATCGCGTGGTGCTCGCCTCTAGTAACGAGCATCTCGAACACGCTAATACTCGAACGAGTATCAAGCTCGGACGAGTACGTTCGCTAATCTCTAGTTCTAACCACATTGACAGGAACGTGGGAGAATAGGTATCTTGTACGCTTTTTCTAAATCTTGCCAGGTTATAATAACATGGTAGTACTCTTTCAATCAATTGCTAATCGCACAATGAAACTAAATATGACTATGAACATCTTAGGGGCACCTTTTGTAAATGCGTGTATATTGACAATGATTTTTACAATAGGGTTTAATTAAAAATGCTGCAGCTTCTACATGTCACTCTATCCAGACACTGCAGTCTACTGTAAGTCTCAAATAGGATATATGTCAGTGAGGCTGGATTGAGGCTTAGTTTTCAGCACTTAGGAAAGCTAGACAGGGCCATAGAAGAGGATTAACACAGCATCAGAACCAGTATCTTGTTCCTTTATGTAAGGAAGAACAGGAGAACCACTGCCAGAACCGAACAAAATGACCCTCAGCAGGCTACTGATCTGCATGTTTTTGACCAAACTGTCAGATACAGATTCCATGAGGGTTGTATGAGGGCCCAAAGTCCTGTAGCAGGACCTGTGCTCACAGCCGTGTATCTTGATTGCCAGGTTCACCATTGGCGTTCTGTTCTCTGAACAGATGAGTGCAGGTGCACATCACGCACATGTCTTTTGTTCATCCAGATTTTATGCGTGATTTAAGTGTTCCCTTAATTTTTTGAGCAGCGTAGAAAGAGTCATAGAGTAGAATTTCTGTGTTTGGGAACTTCACTCTATTAGCCAGAAGAGAGAGCATAGTAGTTTCCAACCCAGCTCTATGCACAGATTGTCAGCTCTATACACATACTGTAATCACTTACATTAGACCCCAGTAGAGCTCACAATCCAATTTCCCTATTTCACATTCAAAAGGGTAATGTTTATAAAAGAGGGAGCGCTCACTGTTCAAAAGACCATAGATGGTATTGCATTAGAGGAAGATGCAATAGTAGTTGAAAGTGTAGATCTTGAAGTCCAGGAGGTAGGTACCCAATTCATGCAGATAAGGAATAACTGCAGAGCGACTTGAGATGACCCCCAAACATATAAATGATGGGGAAGATGTATATACAAGAAAAGAAAAAAAGAATTCTCAGCGCTGAAATAAGGGGTACCAGTATGTAATTATGAGAAATGGATGAAATTTTTAAACTTACTTCACGGAGGCGTCCGTGCCCTGAGTCAGCGTCAGCCATCTTAGAACAGGGCATGAAGTGATACCGCAACGTCATCTCACGGCGCCCTCACGTTACTACCGGTAGGACGGGTTACCACCCCTACACACCATATGGGAAGGTAATCACCTAATTTTATTGTTATATATATTGCATGTCTGTCATATTTTTTACTTGTACTTGATGAAGGCCTGATGTATTAACTGGCCCGAAACGCGTCTACTTATACCTCCAATAAACACGTGGAATCGATTTCCTAGACTGCAGAACTTTGCTCTATGCCTGCTGGGATCGGAGGCGTCTGGGCACGGACGCCTCCTTGAAGTAAGTTTAAAAATTTCATCCATTTCTCATAATTACATACTGGTACCCTTTATTTGAGCGCTGAGAATTCTTTTTTTCTTTTCTTGTATATACATTCAAAAGGGTAAAATTCACAGAAAGCCAACAAACTCTAACCAAAAAGTTAAAATGATGCTTTTGGAGTGTGGGAGAAAGCCTACACAAATATGTGGAGAGCCTAACAACTCTTTGCAAATGTTCTTCTAGGTCAAATCACAAACCAATGCAACATCGCTAAGTATTGAGCCACCATACCCAGTGAATATCTGCCCATCTTGCTGCTTTTCCAATTGTAGCATGTTAACCATGATTTGGCTGGCAGTCTGGATTTCATTATGTCCTATCTGTGCAAAGAAAAACTGATGATGCCCTGCCCAGGCATCACCACAAAAGAAAAGGATAGGCAGATCAAACACAGGACTGAGAATTCTTTCCCTAAATGAACAAAGACTTGGTGGGCCCTTGTCTGAAAGCAAGGTGATTGTCCTGGTAAGGACGGCTCCATGTATCATGCCTTCAGGGCCTAGGCTATTCCTTGATGACAACTGGGGACAACAGGACACAGGAACAAGTCAGAGAGGTGACACTATCACAACAAAAGCAGAACATGAGACAGGCGTCCACACATGCATGAAAAGAGTAGATTTAGGTGGATGCACAGATGGAGGGGACTTGGACATTTGCACATCTACAGATTGAGGGGACCCAGGTGTACAAAAACAAGCAAACAAAAGACAAAACCCTGGTGTCCGCTTACCAACAGGCGAAGGGGAACAAACAGAATGAGGCATAGGCGTACACCCACCAATGGACAGGTAGGACAAACAGACATGAACCAGGCAGAGCTCTAGCCAAAACAGACAGACAGAGCTCTGGAAGACTTGTATGCATACCACAGAAATATGCAGAATGTACAGCCCCATAATGGTGCAGTCGGATTATATTGCATAACGTTATTGCTGAATGGCCGACCAGGGGGACCACCTATCTGAAAACCAATCAGAACATGCCCTTCAGCGGATGATGCAGTAGGTAAGAAAAGAAGGTAACCCCAAGGTATTCCCAACAGCCAACACAAAAAAAAACGTCTGCAGCTACAGGACTTCTATGGTATTCCCAACAGCCGACACAAAGAACTTCTGCAGTGATGGCACGCTGCAACATTTCTTCTCTTCTTTATCCTCGGGAACCACTGTTACTCAGATGGAAAGATGATTGGATGGTTGGATTAAAACCGAATACATGAAACAGATGAACAGACTCTCTGCAACATCACACTATGACACACACATATATATGCTACATTTACTGTCTATGGAACTAAAATAGATAACTTAGTATAGAGCTTGGCTATCTCTATAAGGGCCATGGACAGTGAATGAAGCAGTAATGCACATGCATGAGAAGAGCACTGCTTCACTCAAATGGGGGGCTTCAGACCACTGTTCTTGTTATTGGTGGCACTCCCAACAGTCGTACCTCTAGTGATCACACAGTTATCCCCTATTCATGGGATAGGTGATAAACATTTTGCATTGGCCAACCATTTTAAATTTCCTCAAAGCAAGTTGCCCTCAATCTTATATACCTTTAGTTTAGTATAATATGCCACATGTTACCAAATGTTGCCTTTGCTCAAAAGCCAGTTTTAAAACTTGTTCTCAATTCAAAAAAAATCAGGGACAAACCTGGCAAACAATAATATTTGTGTTAATCTATCAATCATCAAAGATCCCGAGTAATCATCAGTTAAGTGGATTTTGGCCTTTGAGACATTTTCCTTGATATTGATGATGTGCAGTATTCACTCTTAAGTGGAGCCTCATCCAATGCTGTTATGAAACCTTCAAGAATCAAATATATCATCTAAAATCTGAAATTACATCTTAAATACACAAAAAACTGAATTTTTATTACTATGGATTTAGAAAGGATTTAATCATCCTCCCACATGGTTCTGGCAGATAGGCCAATGTTTTGGAGTTTAGATTTGATGTCAACAGGAAAGTAAGTTCTCGAATAACATGCCTATGCCCATGGTACTGGCTATATTCATAGTTCGAGTGATTATTCTTTTTCCGTTCCAAATCAGTGAGTTTAAAATATGAGCATAAAATTGTAATGGTCGTTTTAGGAGATAAAGTTTCAAATGTAACTTTCTTGTGAATATAGTCTACAATATTAAGAAAAACAACATAATTGCAAAATATGGCTCGCAATACCAATTTGCATAATAGCAGTCATGAGCCTGACCACCAAGATTCCTAACAATCCTAATATTTGTGCACCCTGAATTCCCCACGTGAATGGAATGGCAGTGCATGTGCTCAACTGATGCTCCATTCACTTCTATGGGACAGAAGGCAATTGCTGTGCTCGTCAATCTTCCTTCATCCCATAACAGTGATTGAAGCAGTGGTCACACATGAGCACCACTGTTTCATTTACATGGAGCATTCAAGCTGTGCAGATCTTGGTATACATGAGGAGCACCAAACATTTGAACTACCAGCGATTAGGCATTTATTGTCATTAAATGTCTTTAATGGGAAAACACTTTTACGGATGAGGAATTGAACAGGGATACATTTAAAAAACAGGCAGTGCAAAAGAGGGATGGTACAATAGTACACTACAATAATATGATATCCATAACCCAAGCCTTATATGCATTAAGGTAACAAAGAGCTCCCGCCTGAAAAAGGGCTACCCTGTCTTGATTACTTATGCTGTTGTAACCTCAAAAATAGCTATCTCACGCTCTCCAACATGCTTCCCTGGTTTAATATGTGACATTAAAGAATCATGGTGTCAGGACTTGAATTGGGGAACTCCTGTGCTCCAGACGGTGTGTCTCCCCAGTCAGCTATCAGTTCTCTGGATAGCTCCCATGCTATACCTTACCCTAGTTCCATGCTCCTAGTTTCATGCTCCTATGTTTCCCTGACTGGCTCCTACCTGTGTTTTCCCTAATTAGTCTCCCTATAAAAGCCTGGCCTAACCACATTCCCCTCCCTTGCTGACTACCACCCGAGACTCCAATCCTGTGCCAGAATGTGACAGAATAAACATGCCCAAAACATGGAGTCCATAATAGCCATCCTGAGAAAACAGGTCGCTGAACTGCAAGAGTTCTGCCGCACCTATCAGAAGAAAGTTATGGCCTTGCAAAAGCAGGAAGATATTTTACAGAGACAACTTCTGGAGTTGCGCAGTTCTGATGCTGATATCCGCATGCCACTACCATCAAAGTTCGGTGGTGACCACCGCCATTTATAGAGGATTCCTGAGCCAGTGCTACATCTATTTTCAGATGAAACTGACTCCATTTACCAATGATTGAAAAAAGGTGCTGTTTATTGTCAACCTCCAGACAGATAGAGCACTTGCATGGACTTTGCCGTATGTGTAAAACAACAGTAACCATCTCAATGACCTCAACACCTTCATTACAGCTGTAGATCAAGTTTTTGATGACCTGAATCGCTGTGCCACAGCAGAAGGAAAACGACACAACTTATAACCAGGGTGAATTTATGGCGGAATTTCATCATTGGGCTATTGATACCACGTGGAACCTCACCGCACAGCAGAGTCAGTTTCGACGAGGACTATCAGAATGTATTAAGGATGAGCTAGCCCGAGTGGAGACCCCTGGTAATTTGGAAGACTTTATTCAGCTATGTATTCGAATTGACTAGAGGCTTAATGAGCAACGAAAGGAGAAGCTACAGGCATGGAAACAATCCCACATATTCCTTTAGTCAACCAGCATTGAACACCCAGCAAAAGGCAGAGATCACATCTGAAACAATGTCCTCCGCAAACCTCGCTCTACAGCTAAGAAAGAGAGGCACCATACTGGGAACTTATGCCTTTATTGTGGGGCCTCGGAACACTATGCTATTACCTGTCCCAATATATTCTAGAGGACTATCACCCTTGCCAATGTCAAGACCATAGCTAACCCTGCCATTTCTGAATAGTCGGTTACCGCGATGCAGGCTACTCCACCTGTAAAACAAGATGGCACTGAGATCCATGCTTCATCCCTCCATTTTGTCATCCCCATTGATGTTGTAATTGAGAACCATGAAATGCAATGCTCTGCGATGCAGGACTGAATTTCATGGACTTAGATATGTTCTCGTTAATAACATTGCAAGCAGAACTATGCCCATGCCAACTGAGATGGAAACTGTGGATGGATCACCTTTATTATCAGAATCGGTTACTCAGGAGACAATCGAACTACAAATCCGCATTGAGCTTGATCACCAAGAAATTAGTTTTCGTCTCATCTCTTCTCCAAAATTTCAGTTTTTTCTTGGGATCCCTTGGTTTTCTATTCATAGCCCTTCAATCAACTGTGGTTGAAGGACTATTACTTTCTCTTCAGAATATTGTAGGCAGAATTGTCAGATGATGCCGTCCACCCCCCAACATGTGCAAGACTCAGAGGATTGTCATCAGAAGTGTGAAAAGTTGCTATGCCACTACCAGCTATTCAGTGATGCCTTCAACAAGAAGAAAGCTGACCAATTACCACCTCCTCAACCCTATGGTTGTCCAGTTGAGCTGCTCCCTGGAACAACTATTCCATTCAGGCAAATCTACAATCTTTCTGAACCGAAGTTGAAGGTCCTCAGAGAATACCCGGATGAAAACTTAAAGAAAGGTTTCATTCGACCTTCTTCCTCCAGGCTGGGGCACACATATTCTTCATAAAGAAAAAAGACTCAACCTTGAGGCCATGTATTGACTATAAGGAACTAAATAAAATTATGATTAAAAATTGCTACCCTCTCCCCTTAATTCCAGAATTGCTGGAGAGACTCTGTTCTACCAAAATCTTTACTAAACTGGATCTAAGAGGAGCTTACAATCCTATACAGAGTCATCCAGGAAATGAGTAGAAGCCTGCTTTTAGAATGAGATATGGACATTTTGAATACCTGTTTATGACTTTCAGTCTTTGCAATGCCCCTGCTACCTTTCAGCATTTTATTAACAACGTGTTTCAAGACCTGTTGGATCAATTGGTGGTGGCATATCTTGATGACATCCTTATCTTCTTTGGCAACTTGGAGGAACATCGCAGGCACGTCTGGCAGGTCTTGGAGCGACTCCAAAAGAATAATCTCTACATCAAACTGGAGAAATGTGAGTTCGAACAAACCAGGATGCAATTTCTGGAATATACTATCTTTCTGAACGGACTGAGTATGGATCCCAGCAAGATTAAAGCTATCGTTGATTGGCCAATTCCGAGAAATTTAAAAGATGTACAATGCCTCATCGGATTTGCGAATTTCTACAGAAAATTTATAAAAGACTTCTCCAAACATCATCTTACCTATCACCTCCCTCACCAAGAAAGCACAAGCATTTTAATGGTCCTCAGAGGCGCAAACCAATTTTGAGAAATTCAAGACTCTTTTCACCTCTGCACTGGTAATGGTCCAACAAAATCCTGAATGACCTTTTGTCATTGAGGTAGACGCCTTTGACTCTGCTGTAGGAACTAGCTTGTCTCAATGCATTGGAAATAAAATGTAGCTGTATCCATGTGCATTTTTGTCCTATACCTTATCATCTGCAGAAAGAAAGTACGATGTTGGAAATAAGGAACTCTATGCCATCAAAGTTGCTTTCTATTGAGACATCTTCTGGAAGCCCATCATCCGGAAACAGTTCTTATGGACCATAAGAATCTACAATTTCTCTGTACAGCGAAAAGACTATCGTTGAGACAAGCACGATGTGTGCACAGATTCAACTTTACTGTGTCTTACCAGTCCAGTTCCAGCTGCTGTAAGTGTTCATTAGTATTCCATCTGCTACAAACCCCCACAGCCTCAGTTGCTATGGAATACTAATGAACACCTAACCAGACAGCAGTTGTGAGTTTACAGACCCTGTGATGATATCACCATTAGTGATCAGAGGTGGAGCATGTAACTCACTCACTCCAGATGAAGGACCTTTGTTGATGTCACCTGCATATGATCAGGGGAGGAGCATGTAACTCACTCACGCACGCACGCACAGACAGACAGGTGGTCATTAGCATTTTGATCCTGAGAGTGAACTCTGTATTGACTCCTGATATAGTTATACAGAATTATTAGGTTGCCTTTTAGCCATTTTTTTTAGTATAAACTAAAAATCCCTAATTTTGATCAACTCTGTGTGGATTGTAGTCAGCCCATTCCTTTATTAGTTTAGTTGTTCACCTTTAAACCCTCTTAAGTTCGAATAAGTCTTTCTTGAGCACCAGTGCCCAAAACTGTATACTGTACGAAACTGCACATGTTGAGAAAAGTACCTATATACATACGTATATACTCAAATACAAGTCGACTTTTTCAGCAGATTTTGTATGCTGAAAAAGCCCCCCTTGGCTTATAGTTGAGTGCAGGTCTGTGCACCATTTCTTTAAATGGAAAATTTGAAATGGGCTGCATGCAATTGGCTGCATGCAGTGATTTTTGCGGAAGGGCTTTAAATATAAGCCCTTCCCTAAAAAACACCCCTAACATGTGTAAAAAAAATACTCAACTCTCCGCCGTTGTCGGGGCTCAGGCATGTCTAGCAGCTTGGTCCTCCCACAGTGCAGTGAAGTTTTTTCAGCAGGTGGGGATTTAAAATCCCCGCCTGCTGAAAGGGCTGTATCTAATTGGCTGAGCGCTCAGCCATCAATTGAATGACAGCTGAGCGATGCCTGTGATTGGTCACAGCGCTCAGCCAATCACAGGCAGTGCTGGGTCATTTATTGAACTCAATGGGTTGCTCAGGAAAATGTAGTAAATATAGTATATCTTGACTATAGTAAAGTATTTAACAAAGTATCTCATACTATCTTTATTGAAAAAAATAACCAAATATAGGATCGACCATGCAACTGTTAGGTGGATTCATACTCAAAGAGTGGTCAAAATGGCTGTTCATCAAATTGAGAGAATGTCTAAAATGGGGTACTACAAGGCTCTGTTTTGGGGCCAACTTTTATAAATGATCCGGAGGAAGGAATTGAGGGGAAACTGATCAAATTTTCAGATGACACAAAGCTAGGGATAGCTAACACTAGAGAAGAGAGAGGGTTCAAAGCTTGTAGATCAGCTTGAACAGTGGGCGGCGATTAACAGAATTATTTTTAACAAGGAGAAATGCAAAGTCCTACATCTGGGCAAAAAAATGAAAAAAACACATACAGAATGGGAGAAGCTGGGCTAAACAGCAGCTCATGTGAAAAAGATAGGTCTACTAATAGATCACAGACTAAACATGAGTAAACAGTGTAATGCAGTAGCAAAAAAAGAGGCAAACACTCAAAATCTGGAACAAGTGGATGTCTTACGGGAACAAATAATCCCCTAGTTGAAATATGTCGGTCAGCCAGACAACTCATCCCTTTAATATAATGAAGCCATTCTTTCTCTCGGTATGATCCTACCTGGATCATAAAGCAAGCTACTGGAAACCGACCCTGTTACCCCTCTACACTCCCCTTCGTATCCCTCATATTCCCTTTTTTCTTTTCCCTTTTCTCTCTCATTGTCTAATTTCTCTCATTATTTGAAGTACAATCGCCTGTATCAAAGGTATGTGAAAACAATTTTCAATGTGTGTAATTATGTACCCCCCCTTCCATTTTCTTTCTGTACCCAAATTTAAACTACAAACAAAACATTTAAATTAAAAAAAAGGCAAACACGATTTTGGGATGCATTAAGAGAAGCATAGAGTCTAGATCACGTGAGATAATTATCCCCCTCTACGCTTTCTTAATCAGACCTCATCAGGAATACTGTGTCCAGTTCTGGGCAACCCAATTTACAAAAGACATTGACAAACTGGATCAAGTTCAGAGAGGAGCTACCAGGATGGTGAGTGGTGTCTGTAAACCATGTTCTATGAGTATCTGTTAAAGGATCTGGAAATGTTCAGCTTTCAAAAAAGGAGGCTGAGAGGAGACTTAATAGCTGCCTACAAATAGGCTATCAAAGTCCAGAGGGCAATGGGATGAAGCTGAAAGAGAGGAGACATAGATTAGATATTTAAAAAAAACTTTTGGACAGTGAGGGTGATGAATAAGTAGAACAGGCTACCACAGGAGGTGGTGAGTTCTCCTTCAATGGAAGTGTTCAAACAGAGGCTGGACAGACATCCGTCTGGGATGATTTAGTGATTCCTGCATTGAACAGGGGGTTGGACCCGATGACCCTGGAGGTCCCTTCCAACACTAAGATTTTATGATTTTGGCCTTAGTTATTCCCACAATGCCATAGTTTTCCTCACACATTATTACTTCCAGTTCGTCAACTTTATTTTTCGCTTCTAGCATTTGCCACTGTACAGTTTAGAAGTTTTTGGTTATTTTTTTAATTTTAAATGCGTCCTTATTAACTGTTCTAACCTTATTAATCCCTCCCATCATTCCACACCCATTTACATTACTTAGTTCCAGATCAATGTCTACTCTAGCTTCCCCTCTATCTCTGTGCTTGCCCTCCCCAATCCCTAGTCTAAACACTTTCACAACCTTCTAGCCATCGTCTCCTTAAGCACAGCTGTACTTTCCCCATTGAGATGCAGCCCATCCTTATGATAGTATAGCCGTTAGTCCACCACTAGGGCTGACACTGCTCTAAATCTATTATTTTCCATGGTTGGAGGGATTAGGCTCTTTACCAATAGGTTGGTTCTAGGGTGATTGAACTCTAGACTTTTAGAGTAGTGCATTGTTAGCATACTTTATGTGCTGCTTAAAGCTTAGAGATAGTATCCTGAGCATCTGCCTAAAGCATCCTTCTTTGTAGTCATCATTTATAATTTAGATAGACATATGTATGCACTACATACAACTTAGGGACACTAACCTGAGCATCTATCTGAAGCATCCTTCTTTGTAGTCATCATTTACTTTCTAGAGTGACAGACTTATGTATGTGCAGCATATAACTTAGGGATAATATCCTGAACATCTGCCTGAAACAGCTTTCTGTGAAGTTGGCATTTATAATTTAGACTGACGAACATATGTATGCTCTGCATACAGCTCAGGAACACTATCCTGAGCATTTACCTGAAGCGTACTTCTTTGCCGTCGTCATCTACTTTCTAGAGTGACGGACTTATGTATGCACTGCATATAACTTAGGGATACCAGCCTGAGCTTCTATCTGAATAGCCTGAGCATCTACCTGAAGTATCTTGTATGTGTGATCATCATCTACACTTTAGTTATCAGATTGGTTGACATGTGAGAATATCCATAACTCATTAAGTTCGTGAAGAATTGTTAAGTCCAATAGAAACACGTCGAACCTGTGAACCTGTGCATCTAGAACCCGTGAATCTGAACTTGAGAACCTATGTATCTAGAACCGGTAAATCTATATATATATATAAAGACAAAAGCCCTCACTGACTGACTGACTGACTCACTCACTCACTCACTCACTCACTGATTGACTGACTGACTCGCCAAAAGTTCTCCAACTTCCCGATGTCGCAAAAACATGAAATTTGGCACAAGCATAGATTATCTCCAAAATAGGAAAAGTAATTGGGTCCCAACTCGATTATTCAATTCTAGCGCAAGATAATTGGTGTCGAAATTTTACGTACATAATCTAAATCTCTCACTTCCCAATGTCATAGAAACTCAAAATTTGGTAGGAGCATTGATTATGTCATAAATAGGAAAAGCTGATGGGTCCCAACTCGATTATTCAATTCTATGCGCAAAAGAATTAGCGGCCAAATTTTACGTACGGAATGTAATTTTCTCACTTTCCGGTGTCATAGAAACGTGAAATTTGGCACGAGCATTGATTATGTCATAAATAGGAAAAGCTAATGGGTCCCAACTCGACTATTAAATTCTTAGAGCAAAAGAATTAGCGTCAAAATTTTGCGTACAGAAATTAATTCTCCAACTTCCCGATGTCGTAGAAACATGAAATTTGGCAAAAGCATTGATTATGTCATAAATAGGAAAACCTAATGGGTCCCAAC
Organism: Eleutherodactylus coqui; assembly: GCF_035609145.1. Lineage (NCBI taxonomy): Eukaryota > Metazoa > Chordata > Amphibia > Anura > Eleutherodactylidae > Eleutherodactylus > Eleutherodactylus coqui. The sequence continues at coordinate 143,773,032 of NC_089845.1, read as the reverse complement.
TCGATTATTCAATTCTAGCACAAAAAAATTAGCGTCCAAATTTTATTTACGGGATCTAATTCTCTCACTTCCCGATGTCGTAGAAACATGAAATTTGGCATGAGCATTGATAATGTCATAAATAGGAAAAGTTAATAGGTCCCAACTCGATTATTTAATTCTAAGCACAAAAGAATTAGCATCCAAATTTTACTTACGGAATCTAATTCTCTCACTTCCGGGTGTCATAGAAACTTGAAATTTGGCACGGCATTGATTGTGTCATATATTGGAAAAGTTAATGGGTCCCAACTCCATTATTTACTTCTAGCGCAAAAGAATTAGCGTCAAAATTTTACGTACATAATCTAAATCTCTCACTTCCCAGTGTCATAGAAACATGAAATTTGCCATAAGCATTGAATATGTCATAAATAGGAAAAGTTAATGGGTCCCAACTCGATTATGCAATTCTAAGTGCAAAAGAATTAGCGTCCAAATTTTACGTATGGAATCTAATTCTCTCACTTCCTGATGTCATTTTATATAAAGGAAACGTCGCATGGTTAACTCCTGTGGTGTTTCCTGGGTAACGCAGAGAACTATGCAAAATGGTGAACATATGTTTTTCCTCTGTATCTCTAAAGTAACCATGACTTCATAAAATTTTCCGTGTGAACACCAGATGAACACCAGTACCAAATTAACTCGGGCGAAGCCGGGTATAGCAGCTAGTCTATGATAAACCTTGGTTGTAATCTGTGTTTCAGGGTAGATTCTATCAGAAACATATTCATTGTTAAGTGTGTGGTTTCTTTTAGAGTAAGTTACCAACTTGACAGAAATCTAGCTAAATTAGGAGTATGGCCTCGGTCACACGGATTCTTCGTGTGATTTGCGCATGCGCATGCGACCGGCGATTTTATAGAAACATTGCTTTGCAATGGTATCGGACACATGGGCGCTTTTTATGCGCTTGATAAATTATAGAACAGAAATCGCAGATCGCGCCTATCTACAATCTGCGATTCCTTGTGTTCTGTATATGCGCTTAATGGGGCCGGCGGCAGCAGCGCCGACCCCATTGAGAACATATACTACACAAATTATTCTCCTCCTCTCCAGCTGTGGCAGGGAAGAATGATGTTTGCCAATTGAATTCAATGGAGCCGGCAATACAGCTGGCGAGCGCGGGATGTATTTTCGGGAAGGGCTTAAAAATATAAGCCCTTCCCTGAAAATCATCCAAAAATGTGTAAAAATAAAAAAAATATATATACTCGCCTTGTCCCCGCAGACGGAGTTCAGTCGCGGCCGGCTGGCAGTTCTCCTGAACTGCTCTAAGTAGTATTCAGCAGCCGGGGATTTAAAATCCCCGCCTGCTGAATGGGCTGCCTCTGATTGGTCACAGCCCTCACCAATCAGAGGCAGCTCTCACTCACCCATTCATGAATTCATGAATGGGTGAGTGAGAGCTGCCTCTGATTGGTGAGGGCTGTGACCAATCAGAGGCAGCCCATTCAGCAGGCGGGGATTTTAAATCCCCGGCTGCTGAATACTACTCAGAGCAGTTCAGGAGAACTGCCGGCCAGCCGCGGCTGAACTCCGTCTGCGGGGACAAGGTGAGTATATATATTTTTTTTATTTTTACACATTTCTGGATGATTTTTAGGGAAGGGCTTATATTTTTAAGCCCTTCCCGAAAATTCATCCTGTGCTCGCCGGCAGCCCATTGCTTTCAATGGAGTCGGCTGTATTGCCGGCTCCATTGAAATCAATGGGCTGGACAGCGCTCCTGTGCCCCGGCCCGTTTCAAAGGAAATGCGGCTAGGAGCAGATTTTTCCAGTGATTTTTCGGCCCCGGTCACTCGATTTGCGGATGCGCATACGTCATGCGATCCGCAAATCGCGGCAAAAAACGCCCGTCTGACCGAGGCCTATAACAGTAGCCCAAAAAATATATTGGGATTTCAGTAGTCACCTAAAATATATTGTATGGAGTGTACCTACCCGCTTCTATCAATGGATTTACCCTCCTACATGGTGACGAAATTATGCCAACAGCAAAGTCAACTCAGTTCTCTAGGAACCCCAATCCTTTGTTCCTACACCAGCTCTTGTTTACCTCCCTAATCTCCAGTTGCCTTTTTAGTGTAGTACGTGATACAGAAAGTATTTCAGATACTACTACTTTGGAGTTCTTTGCCATAAGCTTACATCATAGGTCTCTGAAATTGTTTTTAAGAACCTTCCTCCTAACTCTAACTTTGTCGTTGGTTCTAACGTGCACCATGACCATTGGGTCCTCACCAGCCTCCCTCAGTAATCTGTCAATTTGAACCGTGATGTGTAGAACTTGGGCACCAGGAAGACATCACACTGTTCAACACACAGTTCCTGACCTTTGATACAGCAGTATTTGTAAATTCCTATAACTACCTTATACCAACATTAAATAAGGACAGTAGTTAAACGTTAGTGTCCTCAGTGGTCACATTCCATATTTACTGGCTCTACTGGCCAGTGACTGGCTTCAATGATCAAATTTCAATAAATTATATCAATTAATTATTCTTTAATCAGGTGTTCACACTTGTATTTTTAGCTTTCCATGAGGAGTTTTGTAATTCTGATGGTAAGAATAACATAGTTTGTAGTGCTATTCTTGCTGTAAAAAAAAGCCAAAAAACCTATAATAAATCAAGGGGGTTCTTCAGGATCGATGAGGATACATTATGTATGGAAGAGATGATGTTAATATAAACAGATGTTTTTTGGTGGATTTAGGTATTTAGGGAATCAGCTTATTGTTGTCTCAATGGAAATGTTTAGAATTATGGTCGGACAAGAGTGAAGCAAAGAAACTAATTTTAAGAAATCTTCACCCAATTGGTCTTGAATTCACAAATCTTATGTTTAGTTATGAAAATGTATAAGTGAAATCTACAAGAATCACAAAACATTGTAGTATTTAAGACATTTTTACCATCCTCAACTGAAATGAAAAGTTGGTGCCATTTCTCTTTAAGGGCATGAAGCTTTTCCAGTCCCTTATCTGATTAAGATCACCAATACAATGGTGATTAGTGGCAAATAAGGTAAATTGTGCAGTTTTTATCTTGTGGATTAAAATCCTATTCCTAAAGGCCCATTTAGAGGGGACGAGTGTCAGGGAAACGATGCCTGAGACTGGTACCTGCACATACTCACTCTCGTGCTTCTGCACGGGAGCTAATATCGATAGCTCACAGCAGGGAGGCTGCAGTAGATTTCTCTGCTCACGCTTCCCCGCCCCTCTCTATTGACTTAACCTTGCGGCCGTTCAATACTGAACGGTTTCTATTTACACTGAACGATCAGTAATCATCAAACTTTGTTGAGAGCTCAGGCTGCACAGCACTGACACCTGTCCGTGGAAGAATGACAATGAGGGTGGATGATACTGACAAAAAATGGGTGAAGTAAACCTAAAGTGTAAATAGGGGCTAAACCAAAAGTAATGGCCTTGGGCAGTGAAGAAGTCAAGAAAATGAAGGTGTACTGGAATGGATGTGTACCAGATAACCGCTCCACTGGGTGAGCATAATCAGAAAAAGATTTGTCTGAAACTGTTCAAATGGTACAACCTTCCAAGGATGAATTGAAGTTGAATGATGGTGAATTGCATGTTGCGTCCTCAGGACGTGCAACCTCAATAACACAAACAAAAGGCACAACTGTGCAAAGGAAACATAAACCTAGGGGGAATTCTCTCCCTATAGTCCCCTAACCCGGGAGGGGGCCCTGCCTACTCGGCGGACCAATCGCTCTGACAAGTGCGAGCCCGCACGCGTGCCTAGGCCACTGACTGGTCCCTATCAGGGAGCCCTAGCGCAAAAGAAAGGCGAAACAGAAAACCCAAAACAGAAAAGCACTTAGCTAGTATGGAGAGCTTCAGCCAAGCAGTGTTCCTCCGTCGCTGTCCAAAGGCAACTGAAGAAATTGACCAGCACAGGAGATAATGCTGGCACTGTTTAAGTAGGAGCTAGGCTACTCAGCACCAGGTGCTGACTGACATTACTTCTGCAGCTACCACACCCCTCAGCTCCCGGAGAAGCAAGGGCACACCCAAAACCTGGTCTGGCCTGCAAGCCAGGTGCAGGCCTGAGAAGGGCTACAACATTACAACTGCTCATTCTTTAAAAAACAGCTATAAAATGCTTCCTCAAGTAACCCTTTCCTCAATTAAGCTGGGGCGGGAAGAAGGAGGTAAAAGTTCAAGGGTTAACTCTTCATCTCCCAGCTGCACGGCTCATTTGCCTCCTAATTAAGTGATACTCCTACCAAACTTGAACTTCAACCTCCTCTGTACCTGTCCCAGCTTACATAAGGAAGGTGCTAAGCCCCCAGATGCATTTTATTGCTGGTTTTCAATAAATGAGAAGTTATAATTCACCACTACTTACCTCCTATTTATCCTTGGAAGGTTGTGCTTGTTGACCATTTTTTGTCACCTGACACATCCAGTACAGGTTGTTGTCAACCAAGATTTACTGCACCGTACTACTTTATAGGCTATGCTTTCCTATACAGTACCTATACAGTTAAAAGAAAGTTATACCGAGGTAACCCTGCTCGACTGATGTTAAAAGGACACCTTTTTGGCAGCTGCTGTGTCTTCAGCACTACCTCTGGATGGACTCCATGATGAACTGCTGCAATTCTGAATTGCAAAGGAAGTCCAACATACTACAAGATGATTGTTTCTGATAAATTAGCCATTTAGTGTATAAGTACCTATGCTTGTAAATGCACTGTATATGACATTTACTGTCAGCAGAGTTAAGGGTAAGATACAAATAAGCAAACGACAAAACTCACAGAGCGCCTTTAATAAAGGGAAAAACAAACAGGCTACAAATGGTGACATAGCTAATATTATCCTTTAGAAGAAATCATAGGATTGCACATCATTTCAAACCACTGCAACTTTACAATCTATTACTTTGTTTTTATCCTTTAACTGCTGCTTTATAGTCATGATATTTCTGCATCTTTTCCTCCTACATACTGCTAAGAACGGTTAACCAAGTCCAGCGCAGAAGCGAAACATGCAATTTGCGGATATAATCACTGATATAAATCATGCAAATTTTCTCAATCATCAAAGCACCAAACTACTGTACAAGAAACAGTTGTACTCTTCCAGTGACACAACTCATTTGGAACACTGTGTCATGTTCATAAGATCCCTCTAAAAATACAGCGTGATTGTGGCCGAAAACCTTAAGGGACAGTTTGACTGTGGCTCAGAGGTCAGGGACTAAAATAGAGAAACAGAGCGCTCCTTCTATATGCAATACTGTAAAATGATTTCTATTGACTAAGAGAAATAAAACGTTAATAAATAAACCACAGGGTGTATTATTTCTCAGCATAGGGCCTGAATATGATGTTCTTCATGTGTGAAATCTTGTTTGTTTATATGGAATATGGAGAAGGAAAAGTCAAAACAGTGAATGGAAACATTGTAAAGCCATCAGCTGAGCTGGAGACCACTTGGCACAAGACATTAAATGCTTGTTATTACTGGCTCTCCCTATATATTGGCAAGTTCGCCTACCTTTACTGGTGTAATATTAGATGTCCGCATCACTAAATTGTAAATGAAGACAAAAAATATTCTGCCAACATTTACAACCTTGTCTCTACAAGCAAAGCTGTCTTTGAAGCTTATGTTTTTATGAACATTGTGATATTTGGAATTCAGATCATTTTGGTCATTTAATTTTGATAGTAAACAATGAAGTTCAACGAAGCTGCATGTACCACCCCCCCCCCCCCTCCCCAAGACAAAAACATGGCTCAATGTTGTGACAGAGGGATTCCTACAGAATCATACATACATATTCTATCACAGTTCAGATCAATATTTTCACTGTATATGTAAGCAGAGCTAGGGGAATGTTTTTTCTTGTTGCATTTTTAAATTTATAGCAATATTTCTCGAGTTAGGGGGCATTCACCTCTCTTGTTTTTACTAGGTTCTGGGGTTCTGTTTCAGGTTGCATCCGGATACTCGAAAATGGGACCTTATTGGTCTTTGAGCAATGAAAGTGTATGGTTAAAAGGTGATTGCTCCCAGTGAGAGAAACCAAGTCATCTTGTAGATATGATACCTTTCAATGGCTAACAAAAATACATGATATTGTAGCGACCTTTCTTACTCAGGCTTATGTAATAGATCTGAAGAACCATGCATTTATATATATACATACATATGAAAAAGCACAGACATGTATGTATTTTCATATGTATATATATATATAGTTCTTCAAATCTATTCCAAAAGCCAGAGGAAGAACCCAAAGTAGGTTTGAAAGCTTGCTATAACATCATGTATTTTTATTAGCCATTAAAAGGTATCATATCTACAAGATTACTAGGTTTCCCCTACTGATAACAATCACATTTTGCTCTACTGGCTAACATGGTACCAAACTTTTTTTGTTTTACATAATGTATGGTTAAGTCTGTCTGAATACCACTTTCGAGAATTCAGAGGTAATCCGGGATGGAATGTAATGAAAAACTATGCTTCAAAGGTATAGCATAATTCTAGATATTTAAATTAGCCATCCTGCTGTAGGTATAGCATAGCAGTGGATCACACAGTGTACAGCTTCATCATATCTCCATCTGGGCATCAAAAGCTGATGAATCACCTCACTTCTAAACTCCAGGATGAATTACTAGGTGAAGGACCTGTAGACTCGTGCCATGTGGCTGTGATGTCATCCCAAGTTCTTTTTCCATCTACAAATGGAGCTGCATTGATAGTACAAGGGATCCTGCTGAGTTTCTATCATCATTGCAGCTCCTGGATTAATATATCAGCTGAGGCTGCAGCCGCTGGGCATAGTAGGTGATTAATTTATTGTATAAAGGTGTGTTCACATGTCGATGATTTGCTGTGTATTTTGCCATAGATTTTGGTGCAGATCTGCAGCAGATTTCACCCCTTCAATTTTAATTCAATTGAAAGGGTGAAATCTGCTGCAAATTCTTCACAAATTTTAGATCAAATCAGAAAAGTTTGAAAGCATCCTAAAAAAGCCTAGCAGCTGGATTATCAGCTGGTATTTTAAACTGCTGGGCTCTGCCCCCCTCAGGTTCGAGTGCACTCCAGGCATATGCCCCGCTGGTATTAGTGTATCTTGATGCCACCAGAAGTGTGGGTGGTGTCAAGATACAAAGTGCTTGACAGGGGGTTGACGCCCCCTGTTTGTGATAGGCTGTTATTAGACATACTCACAGCAGGTCCTGGAACACATCAAGGCGGCAGCTGCCTCCACACAGCAGCGTCCCTGCCAGCGGCTATTTCCTGTGACTCTTCCTGGCGGCACTGTACCCAGCTGCGCTTACGGCCTCTGGGCAGCAGCGCTGGACTGACATTGAGCAGCGCTGCAGCGGCGGTGGTTTCTTGCTGTGAGTCTTCCCAGCGGCACTCTACTCGGCGGCGTGTACGGTAGCAGGCTACCGGTAGGAGTTACTGTGGGCAGCGCTGCTTCGCCAAAAGTGTCTCCGGCGGCTTCTCCCATCACTCTTCCTGCTGTCACTGTCTCCGGTGGCGACAGCAGCCTCCCGGCATCAGCGCTGCACGGACAGTGGACTCCCCTTCCCGGAGCCCCTGTAACTGTCCCCGCCAGCCGTAGTGTAGCAGACGCCAAGGGGGAAGCGCAGAGCCATTGGTCCGCACATGTAACCGGTGAACAGTACCGGTGGGGCCGACTCAGATCTGCTTGCGGACGGCACAGTAACCCTCCGTCACATCAATAAGCAGCCTGTTCTCCGCCATAATCCCTAGCCGTCCAGCCACAGAAAAAAGCACTAAACACTGTGTTGCTAGTACCTTTGACAACTCGCCAATCAGGAGCTAGGGGTGTGACAGGGGCATGCCTGCATCTAAGCCCTGTCAAACCCCAAGCTTCCTGGTGGCGTCAAGATACACTAATACCTGCCCCGCCTACCCCCAGCTGTGTCCCTGACTGAGACTGACACAACTTTACAGGCATTTCACTGTAATAGTAGATAAAGACGTTAACTTATAGAAGAGAAAATTACATGAAAGTCAAAATAGCTTTAAAGTAATGGAAGTGATGGAACATGACGCTCGGTTACCGTTCCTTATTCTCCCCATCAAACAGAGCATATATGTTTTACTGACTCATGATGCAATTAAACAATAAACATCACTACCATACAGTTACTTACTGTTAATACCAGTTTTTGTCAAATAAAAATTAAGCTAGCATTAGGAGCTTTGTGTTAACTACATCTGATTCAGTAGAGCTCCCACTTATTTTCCCTGGCATGATAATGGCAGTAAAGAGAAAACAAGTTTATGGCCCTGTACAGATTTGGTCTGGCTTCTAAAAAATCATAACAGAGAGCGTTGATGGGTGAAAGTGAATGCTGGTCAGTATGGTTTGGCTGCAAAATATTTCTACAATAATGCATGATTGGCATATTTTAACAAATCCAGATGTGTAATGTGTGAAACATTATGAAAGGCACTCAATGCTTTTCCAGATCATTGGAAGGTCATTACTAGTTCCTTCCAGACTTTTAATAAACCTGCTGTTTAGAAAATATTGATGATTAAGTGGATTTCAGTTTAAAAACAAATTTAAATACACATATTGTCAGTTCTTATAGTATGTTGTAGCACACATGCTAAATCTGAACGAGCAATGGTTGTTTCTAGTGCTGAGTGCAGCAAAACAGTTGAACTCAGTTTCAGGTTGAACTTTGCTAAAAGTTTGGTTCGGTGTGAACTTGAACCTTGGGCTGTTTGTTTTAGCTGAACCTGCTAAATTACTTGGTCTCCTCCTCAATAAATGTATCCACTGTATAAATAAAAGTGATTATTATGAAAAAGAAACACACAAACACAGGGAGAACATATAAACTCAATGCAGATGTTGTCCTTGGTCAGTGTTGAACCTAGAATCCTAGGGCTGTAAGGCAACAGTGCTATCCACTAGGCTGCTGTACTTCTTCCTTCTTTCTCCTCCTCTTTCCACCTCTTCTCTCTTGGAGGAAGAGGAGGAAGAAGAAGACACAGTAAACACAGTGGCTTAGTGGTTACCACTGTTGCCTTTAAATTATGGAGTCCTAGGTTTAAATCTGACAAAAGTCAATAGCTGCATGGAGCTTGTATGTTCTGTTTCTGTGGGTAGTTGCATAATAATCATCTTTCTTTATATAATGACTATATCTATTGCAAGTTTTTACACCAGTTTTAGGGGTATTGGAGAAATTCTGGTTTGGTTCAAACTAATTCGGACTGCACCAAACTTTTTGCCAAAGTTCAGCGAAGCTGCTGAACCAAACTTGTCAAGAGTTTGCTCAACATTTACTGCTCCTTAGGGCAATGAAGCCGGTCACATGTTCTTTCCTCCGGCGCTGCAGAGAGACGTCCGTCTTCAGGTTCGGCCGTCTGCTACCTGCAGTAACACGCAGGCACACGGGGAAAAAAATGTTGAAGAGTAAAGGCCCTTTTATGCAGGACGAGTGTCGTGCAAACGATGCCTGACACTCGTCCTTGAGTTTCCCCACTCCCGTGCTCCTGCACGGGAGCTAGCAGAGCTGGCTGGTTCATAGAGCAGTCATCAGGGGGGTGGGGCAGTGCAGGAGATTTCTCTCCTCTCGCTCCCCCGCCCCTCTCAATTGAGATAACAAAGCAGCTGTTCGCTACTGATTGTCCGCTGTTTGAACTGCACGATGAGCGATGAGCTTCATTGCTGATCGTTTATGCAGCATACAAGATGAGCGATGAAGCTAATCGCTTATCGTGCAGTTTAAACAGCTGCGGTTCAGTAGTAAACAGCCGCTGTGTTATCTCAATTGAGATGGGCGGGGGAGTGAGAGAAATCTCCTGCACTGCCCCACCCCTCTGCTGGCCTTTCCATGAAGCAGCCAGCTCTGCTAGCTCCCGTGCAGGAGCACTGGAGCGAGGAAACAGAGGGACGAGTGGTGGGCATCGTTTGCACGACACTCGTCCTGCGTAAAGGGGCCTTAAGCCTACTACACAGTTGTTTATTTTTCTGTAAATGATTGTGTTTCAACCTACATATATGATGATCATTATCACCTGTTTGGTAAAATTGATTAATCATACATCTGACCATAATCCTACAAAATCCCTGTACATAGATGAGCATGCTGTTTTCAAAGCAAAAGGTGATCACACCGAATATTGATTTGATTTAGATTTCTGTTTTATTCATTCACTTTGCATTTTGTTATATAAACGAACACTTCTATTTTTGAAATGCATTCTTACTTTGTAGGATTTTTTCCACACCAGCTTAAAACTTTTGCACATTACTGTCCATAGCCACATCATGCTACCACTACAGCCCATAATCAAACTACTAACAACCACTTGTCCATTTGAATGTATATATGTATGTTTGGGTGTACTTCTCATGCTCCACCCCTGGTGACGTCATCACTCAGCCCCCTGGTGACATCATCGCAGGTCCAACAGTATATATAAAACACAGAGCCTTACCGACAGAAAAAAAGAACAGAGTAAGGGATCTTGGAATGGGAGGACAAAAATAACAAAATGAAATTACAACTAAGCCGTTATTATCTCAGAAGACACAACTCAGTGGTCCTAAAAGGAGACACCGATCTACCGCTGCCACAGAGATCCAGCAGGCTGAAGGACCTGCGGTGATGTCACTCCTATGGGAGAAGCCAGTCTGGAATTTGGTAGAAAGTACTATATACTGAATAAGCCGACAGCAGCTTCCAGGACCTGTGATGATGTTACCATCATGTGATCACCTGTGTGGGTGAAGTCAGGGATCACATGACCAGTGGCTGATCACTGTATCCATGAGCTCTGTGTGTGTCATGTGTGGGAATTAGAATGCATGTAGTAGAGCTGTGTGTGTGATGTCTGTGAATCATAATGGATGCACCATGTAGCACAACTGTGAGGCGCATTGTGCCCTAAACACTGATACTACAATTTTCTACTAATTACTAGTAACTAGAGATGAGCGAGCACCCAAATGCTCGGGTCCGTGTTATTCGAGTCGAGCTTTTTGTAAAATTCAAGAGCTCTACTCGGGTAACGAACCTCATTGACTACAATGGGAGACTCAAGCATTTTTGTATGTGGGACGCCGGGTCCCGAGCTGTTTTTTTTTTTTCTTGGTTCGTGTTCTCTCCCCCTCTCTCTCTCTCTCTCTCCCATTGACTTTAATAGAGTTTATGCTTCAACATAGGGGTTTAATTTGGAAATATTCAATTTTCTGTTACATTGAACCATTTTGTTGCCGTTTTGTGTAAAAGACTAAAACGGTTGCGGTCCTGTTTGTATTTGTTTCCATTAAATTATTTTGTGATGTTTCTTTTTAATTAAAAATTATTCATTTATATATTTTTTAAATGTTTTTCATAAAACGAAGCCTCATTTTAAGCTTGTAAGTCCTGAATGGAACTATTTCTAACCTGTAATGGCCTGTTGAAGTAATCAGATGTTGAACAAACAGAAGCAAAACTCGAACAAGGTTTTCCTTCTGTCTGTTTCTAATTGTTTTATCATTTATTTGACTGAGGGCCTTTTTTATGAATCTTTTCCATTGGCATATTCTCTAATATCAACTTTCTGCTTTTAAAATTAGCTTTATTACTTTCTGTGATGTTTCATGGCACACAAAAATTTGTACTGGCCACTCCACTTCACCGTTTCCATTAGGAAAATTTTGGCCAGTTCTTGTAAAGGAAAAAGTATTATACCATTGTTTGCCTTTGGTATAACTGAGCCTACACGACTCATTTTACCTGTGTATATGAGGGCTGTGTACACAAAACGACCACAGCTTACAACATTATTGTCCAATACACATTATAATTCTATGCTTTCATTACAGTGAAAAATAGATTAATGTCATCATTAAGATATATAACTAATATTAAAATAATACTGCAAACAGAAACATCATATGTCAGAGGAAATAATACTAAGACTGACATATGAAAGGCTGGTCTTAAAGGGATACTCTGAGTTATGTTTTTTGATTAAAAATCTGTTCACCGTGCACTAAAAGCCAATCAACTAGCATATACTCACCTCTCCTTACTCTGAGGTATGTCCTGCAGTGCCGCTTCGGGTCTCTCGTCTGACATCACCTTTATAGGCTGCCCTAGCCTGTTCATGGCACATGAGAGGCGCTATAGCCAACTGATTGCTGAGCTTTGTAGTTGGCTGTAGTGCCTGTGACAATTCGTAGACTAGGCAGGATTGCAGCCTGAAAATAAACAAAGCAGCGGAGGACTGATCTGCACTGCAGGACACCAGGAAGGGGTTGGGGGATAGGTGAGTATCTATCTGAAGGGCTTTCACAGTGCCTACTCTCATTTGCAGAAGGAAAGACTAGAAGCAATGGGATGAAACTGAAAGGGAGGAGACAGATTAGATATTAGGAAAAACTTTCTGACAGTGAGGGTGATCAATGAGTGGAACAGGTTGCCATGGGAGGTGGTGAGTTCTCCTTTGATGGAAGTGTTCAAACAGAGGCAGGACAGACATCTGTCTGGGATGATTTCGTGAATCTTGCACTGAGCAGGGGGTTGGACCCGATGATCCTGGAGGTCCATTCCAACTCTACCATTCTATGATTCTTCTATGATTCTATGAGTATATGCCAGTTAGTTATTTTACTGCATGGAGAACTGACTTTTAAAAGAGAAATATAACTCAGACACCCTTTAAGCCCAGCATTTCAAGCACCAGTCGTTATATTATTTCCTATGGCACATAATGCTCCTAATATACCAAAAGATGCACACTTCTTCATATATTAAGCGCATCTCAACACCTCCGTGCACCTACACAGGTTCGATCTGCCGTAAAATCCTGGTATATTTTATGCCGTTACGTTTGATTCATAATTGATAAGTGTTCTCTTTTTATCCATAGCAACCAATCAGACTTCAAATGCCATTGTCCTATAAACATAAAATGCCTGTTTAAGTCCCCATTGGCTATTTCCTCCTTGTAAATGTGTCATTTTGCAGCCTTCAGCAGATTGGTGATGGCGGTACTGTGCTGCAATCTCAGAGCTGAAGGCAAACGGAGTTAGAAGACCCATTCTGGTGAAGGTTCTGTTCATGGACATAACACAAATATTCCACAAAAGACATACATGAGGCCCCATATAAACACATTACTAACACAGTGAGGGAGAACTGAAAAATTATACCATAGTTCTGATTACTGAATTCTTCTCAAACTTTAGCCGGTTCCGTTTTTGTTGATGTTGGCAAATGTAGCTTCCTGTCATAATTTCAAACAGATGGCCTGAAGTACTTACACTGTAGACCACACAATTAACATTAGAAAAGAATTTCCAGAATGTATAACTCTCCGGTGTATCGCTGGTCAGCATATCTGCAAACCATTGAATGTTTATGTTGGATTTCTCAGACAGTAAAGATTTGTAATAAGGTGCATTTATCTTTCAAGAATGAACAAATCAAGTGATATTCCCTTGTAGCCCTATTGTCTCATTCTTTGACTATAAAACATAGAATACATGAAGCTTCGATTGTTATTAGCACAGTCAACTGCAAGTTTTGGTATTGCAGGATAGGATAAAAACTAGAGATGAGCGAACGCGTTCGTCCGAGCTTGATATTCGTGCGAATATTAGGGTGTTCGGGATGTTCGTTATTCGTGACGAACACCATGCGGTGTTCTGGTTACTTTCACTTCCTTCCCTGAGACGTTAGCGCGCTTTTCTGGCCAATTGAAAGACAGGGAAGGCATTACAACTTCCCCCTGCAACGTTTAAGCCCTATACCACCCCCCTGCTGTGAGTGGCTGGCGAGATCAGGTGTTCGCCTAATATAAAAGTCGGCCCCTCCCGCGGCTCGCCTCAGATGCGGTGTGAGTTAGATGAGGGACAGTGCTGTTTGTACCGGAGCTGCTGTAGGGAAAGAATTGGTAGTTAGTGTAGGCTTCAAGACCCCCAAAGGTCCTTATTAGGGCCACTGATAGCTGTGTGTTGGCTGCTGTTAGCAGTGGGATTTTTTTTTCTTCTCAAAATCGGCTCTGCAGAGCGTTGCACCTGGCATTAGGGACAGAAGTGCTGCATAGGCAGGGAGAGTGTTAGGAGTGAGTGTAGCCTTCAAGAACCTCAACGGTCCTTTCTAGGGCCATATTTATCCGTGTGCAGTACTGTCCAGGCTGCTTTTAGCTGTGCTGCATTTTTTTTGGGCTTCTCAAAATCGCCTCTGCAGAGCATTCCACCCTCCATTGATACTGCAGGGAAAGAATTGTATAGGCAGGGCCACAACACAGTTATTATTCATAGAATATACGCAGTGCTGCCTTTTGGTGGGAAAAAACTGAAAACAAATCTATTTGTCCAGCCTCTGTCCGTCCTAAGGGCTGTGGACACGTGTGAGCTGCGTGAACAACATTGCTAAATCATACGCAGCCAGCTACGCTTTACTGCTGGCTTCGCCATTTGCTTTCCTTAATTGGGAAAAAAAATACCTGCTCTCCAAGAGTTATAATAACTCTGCTACCCTCACGTTCTGTGACACATAAGCAGGGACACAGCACAGTTATTAAACTTCTCAGGTTCATTGAATATACGCAGTGCTGCCTGTTGGTGGGAAAAAACTGAAAACAAATCTATTTGTCCAGCCTCTGTCCGTCCTTACGCCTGTGGAGACGTGTGAGCTGCGTGAAAAACATTGCTAAATCATACGCAGCCAGCTACGCTTTACTGCTGGGTTCGCCATTTGCTTTCCTTAATTGGGAAAAAAAATACCTGCTCTGCCACAGTTAATAACTCTGCTACCCTCACGTTCTGTGACACATAAGCAGGGACACAGCACAGTTATTAAACTTCTCAGGTTCACTGAATATACGCAGTGCTGCCTGTTGGTGGGAAAAAACTGAAAACAAATCTATTTGTCCAGCCTGTGTCCGTCCTTACGCCTGTGGAGACGTGTGAGCTGCGTGAAAAACATTGCTAAATCATACGCACCCAGCTACGCTTTACTGCTGGGTTCGCCATTTGCTTTCCTTAATTGGGAAAAAAAATACCTGCTCTGCCACAGTTAATAACTCTGCTACCCTCACGTTCTGTGACACATAAGCAGGGACACAGCACAGTTATTAAACTTCTCAGGTTCATTGAATATACGCAGTGCTGCCTGTTGGTGGGAAAAAACTGAAAACAAATCTATTTGTCCAGCCTGTGTCCGTCCTTACGCCTGTGGAGACGTGTGAGCTGCGTGAAAAACATTGCTAAATCATACGCACCCAGCTACGCTTTACTGCTGGGTTCGCCATTTGCTTTCCTTAATTGGGAAAAAAAATACCTGCTCTGCCACAGTTAATAACTCTGCTACCCTCACGTTCTGTGACACATAAGCAGGGACACAGCACAGTTATTAAACTTAGATAATTCATTCACTAGAGGCAGTGGGGCCTTTCGTTTTCCAAAAAGGGCAAAAATTATATTTGGCCTGCAGTCTTGCGCCAATTTATTTCCTGCCTGTGAAATCAAATCACTGGTAATACAGCATGCTGAGGGGTAGGGGTAGGCCTAGAGGACGTGGACGCGGCCGAGGACGCGGAGGGCCAAGTCAGGGTGTGGGCACAGGCCAAGCTCCTGATCCAGGTGTGTCGCAGCCGACTGCTGCGCGATTAGGAGAGAGGCACGTTTCTGGCGTCCCCACATTCATCGCCCAATTAATGGGTCCACGCGGGAGACGGTTATTAGAAAATGAGCAGTGTGAGCAGGTCCTGTCCTGGATGGCAGAAAGTGCTTCGAGCAACCTATCGTCTACCCGCAGTTCTGCGCCGTCCACTGCTGCCAATCCGAATCCTCTGTCTGCTGCTCCTCCTTCCTCCCAGCCTCCTCACTCCACTACAATGACACCTGCTCAGGAGCGGGAACACTCCCAGGAACTGTTCTCGGGCCCCTGCTTAGATTGGGCAGCAGCGGTTCCTCTCCCACCAGAGGAGTTTATCGTCACTGATGCCCAACCATTCGAAAGTTCCCGGGGTCCGGGGGAAGAGGCTGGGGACTTCCGCCAACTGTCTCAACAACTTTCTGTGGGTGAGGAGGACGATGACGATCAGACACAGTTGTCTTGCAGTGAGGTAGTAGTAAGGGCAGTAAGTCCCAGGGAGCAGCGCACAGAGGATTCGGAGGAAGAGCAGCAGGACGATGAGGTGACTGACCCCACCTGGTGTGCAACGCTTACTCAGGAGGACAGGTCTTCAGAGGGGGAGTCAAGGGCATCAGCAGGGCAGGTTGCAAGAGGCAGTGCAGTGGCCAGGGGTAGAGGCAGGGCCAGACCGAATAATCCACCAAGTGTTTCCCAAAGCGCCCCCTCGCGCCATGCCACCCTGCGGAGGCCGAGGTGCTCTAAGGTCTGGCAGTTTTTCACAGAGACGCCTGACGACCGACGAACAGTGGTGTGCAACCTTTGTCGCGCAAAGCTCAGCCGGGGAGCCAACACCAACAGCCTCACCACCACCACCATGCGCAGACATATGATGGCCAAGCACCCCGCAAGGTGGGACAAAGGCCGTTCACCGCCTCCGGTTTGCACCCCTGCCTCTCCCCCTGTGCCCAAACCTGCCACTGAGATGCAACCCCCCTCTCAGGACACAGGCACTACCGCCTCATGGCCTGCACCCACACCCTCATCTCCGCTGTCCTCGGCCCCATCCAGCAGTGTAGTTCAGCGCACCGTTCAGCCGTCGCTTGCGCAAGTGTTCGAGCGCAAGCGCAAGTACGCCGCCACGCACCCGCACGCTCAAACGTTAACCGTCCGCATCGCAAAATTCATCAGCCTTGAGATGCTGCCGTATAGGGTTGTGGAAACGGAGTCCTTCAAAAGTATCATGGAGGCGGCGGCCCCGCGCTACTCAGTTCCCAGTCGCCACTACTTTTCCCGATGTGCCGTCCCAGCCCTGCACGACCACGTCTCCCGCAA
This sequence comes from Eleutherodactylus coqui, assembly GCF_035609145.1. Taxonomy (NCBI): domain Eukaryota; kingdom Metazoa; phylum Chordata; class Amphibia; order Anura; family Eleutherodactylidae; genus Eleutherodactylus; species Eleutherodactylus coqui. Next base: position 143,756,025 of record NC_089845.1, on the reverse strand, counting down.
CATTGTGCGCGCCCTCACCAACGCGGTTACTGCCACGGTCCACTTAACTACGGACACGTGGACAAGCACAGGCGGGCAGGGCCACTACATCTCCCTGACGGCACATTGGGTGAATTTAGTGGAGGCTGGGACAGAGTCAGAGCCTGGGACCGCTCACATCCTACCCACCCCCAGAATTGCGGGCCCCAGCTCGGTGCTGGTATCTGCGGAGGTGTATGCTTCCTCCACTAAAGCACCCTCCTCCTCCTCCTCCTCCTCTGTCTCACAATCAAGATGTGTTAGCAGCAGCATGTCGCCAGCAGTCGGTGTCGCGCGGTGTGGCAGCACAGCGGTGGGCAAGCGTCAGCAGGCCGTGCTGAAACTACTCAGCTTAGGCGATAAGAGGCACACGGCCCACGAACTGCTGCAGGGTCTGACACAGCAGACCGACCGCTGGCTTGCGCCGCTGAGCCTCCAACCGGGCATGGTCGTGTGTGACAACGGCCGTAACCTGGTGGCGGCTCTGCAGCTCGGCAGCCTCACGCACGTGCCATGCCTGGCCCACGTCTTTAATTTGGTGGTTCAGCGGTTTCTGAAAAGCTACCCACGCTTGTCAGACCTGCTCGTAAAGGCGCGCCGGCTCTGCGCACATTTCCGCAAGTCCCACACGGACGCTGCCACCCTGCGCACCCTGCAACATCACTTTAAGCTGCCAGTGCACCGACTGCTGTGCGACGTGCCCACACGGTGGAACTCTACGCTCCACATGTTGGCCAGGCTCTATGAACAGCGTAGAGCTATAGTCGAATACCAACTCCAACATGGGCGGCGCAGTGGGAGTCAGCCTCCTCAATTCCTTTCAGAAGAGTGGGCCTGGTTGGCAGACATCTGCCATGTCCTTGGTAATTTTGAGGAGTCTACCCAGGTGGTGAGCGGCGATGCTACAATCATTAGCGTCACCATTCCTCTGCTATGCATCTTGAGAAATTCCCTGCAAACCATAAAGGCAGCTGCTTTGCGCTCGGAAACGGGGGCGGGGGAAGACAGTATGCCGCTGGATAGTCAGGGCACCCTCCTGTCTATTTCTCAGCGCGTACAGGAGGAGGAGGAGGAGCATGAGGAGGATGAGGAGGAGGGGGAAGAGACAGCTTGGCCCGCTGCTGACGGTACACCGGCTGATTGCCTGTCATCCTTTCAGCGTGTATGGCCTGAGGAGGAGGAGGAGGAGGAGGAGGAGGAGGAGGAGGATCCTGATAGTGATCTTCCTAGTGAAGACAGCCATGTGTTGCGTACAGGTACCCTGGCACACATGGCTGACTTCATGTTAGGATGCCTTTCTCGTGACCCTCGCGTTGCACGCATTCTGGCCACGACGGATTACTGGGTGTACACACTGCTCGATCCACGGTATAAGGAGAACCTGCCCACTCTGATTCCCGAAGAGGAAAGGGGTTCGAGAGTGTTGCTATACCACAGGACCCTTGCGGACAAGCTGATGGTAAAATTCCCAGCCGACAGCGCTAGTGGCAGAAGGCGCAGTACCGAGGGCAAGGTAGCAGGGGATGTGCGTAGATCGAGCAGCATGTACATCCCAGGCAGTGCAACAGTCTTTAAGGGCCTGGCCAGCTTTATGGCTCCCCACCAAGACTGTGTCACCGCTCCCCAGTCACGGCTGAGTCGGCGGGAGCACTGTAAAAGGATGGTGAGGGAGTACGTAGCGGATCGCACGACCATCCTTGGTGACGCCTCTGCCCCCTACAACTACTGGGTGTCGAAGCTGGACACGTGGCCTGAACTAGCCCTGTATGCCCTTGAGGTGCTTGCTTGTCCTGCGGCTAGCGTCTTGTCGGAGAGGGTGTTTAGTGCGGCTGGGGGAATCATCACCGATAAGCGTAGCCGCTTGTCAACCGACAGTGCCGACAGGCTAACACTCATCAAGATGAACAAAGGCTGGATTTCGCCAGACTTCTGTTCTCCACCAGCGGACAGCAGCGATACGTAAGCAATACGTAGGCTGCACCCGCGGATGGAAGCTACGTTCTCTCTCACCATCCAAAACGGGGACATTTGTGCTTCATCAATCTGTGTCTAATATTCCTCCTCCTCCTCCTCCTACTCCTCCTCCTGAAACCTCACGTAATCACGCTGAACGGGCAATTTTTCTTAGGGCCACAAGGCTCACTCAAATAATTTTTCAGAACAATTTTTATAAGTTTCAATTAGCTTCAAAGCGTTGGAACTTTAACTTGAACCAATTTTTCGTTACACTGGGCTGCCTCCAGGCCTAGTTACCACTTAAGCCACATTAACCAAAGCGATTCACCTGCCATCTTGGTTGGGCATGGCCAATTTTTACTGAGGTACATTAGTACTGTTGGTACACCAATTTTTTGGGGCCCTCACCTACAGTGTAATCATAGTAATTTCTATGTTCTTCGCCTGCACTCATGGTACAGAAAGGTGTGTGGGGTTGGCCTACAGTTTAGCTACATAAATGTCACTTGTGCCTTGGCTATACTAAGGCTACTGAAATGGAACGAAGACTGCGCTCCCGCTATACTGCTGCTTCAGAATTGTTACTGGGGCCTGTCTTGAGTGCTACTATTGCTTACATGGAACGAAGACTGCGCTCCCGCTATACTGCTGCTTCAGAATTGTTACTGGGGCCTGTCTTGAGTGCTACTATTGCTTACATGGAACGAAGACTGCGCTCCCGCTATACTGCTGCTTCAGAATTGTTACTGGGGCCTGTCTTGAGTGCTACTATTGCTTACATGGAACGAAGACTGCGCTCCCGCTATACTGCTGCTTCAGAATTGTTACTGGGGCCTGTCTTGAGTGCTACTATTGCTTACATGGAACGGACACGTGGAGAGGACACGTAGTGCCTCAAAAACATCCCCCTCCTCCTCCAACAGGGAAAACATTGTTGGCAAATGCCTTTGCATTGGTTCGTCTGGTGGCAGTCCAAGAATTTCACCTTTACCGACACTACAAGAGAGCCCCCCCACCATCCCCCCGCCACGGCCCACTTAATCCTGGCCACATTCCGAAAACCAACAAAATACAACCGTGGTACTAGGTCCGCAGTCACCACCACATTACCACCAACGCGGTTACTGTTAAGGTGCATATAACCACGGACACGTGGAGAGGACACGTAGTGCCTCAAAAACATCCCCCTCCTCCTCCAACAGGGAAAACATTGTTGGCAAATGCCTTTGCATTGGTTCGTCTGGTGGCAGTCCAAGAATTTCACCTTTACCGACACTACAAGAGAGCCCCCCCACCACCCCCCCGCCACGGCCCACTTAATCCTGGCCACATTCCGAAAACCAACAATATACAACCGTGGTACTAGGTCCGCAGTCACCACCACATTACCACCAACGCGGTTACTGTTAAGGTGCATATAACCACGGACACGTGGAGAGGACACGTAGTGGCTCAAAAACATCCCCCTCCTCCTCCAACAGGGAAAACATTGTTGGCAAATGCCTTTGCATTGGTTCGTCTGGTGGCAGTCCAAGAATTTCACCTTTACCGACACTACAAGAGAGCCCCCCCACCATCCCCCCGCCACGGCCCACTTAATCCTGGCCACATTCCGAAAACCAACAAAATACAACCGTGGTACTAGGTCCGCAGTCACCACCACATTACCACCAACGCGGTTACTGTTAAGGTGCATATAACCACGGACACGTGGAGAGGACACGTAGTGCCTCAAAAACATCCCCCTCCTCCTCCAACAGGGAAAACATTGTTGGCAAATGCCTTTGCATTGGTTCGTCTGGCGGCAGTCCAAGAATTTCACCTTTACCGACACTACAAGAGAGCCCCCCCACCATCCCCCCGCCACGGCCCACTTAATCCTGGCCACATTCCGAAAACCAACAAAATACAACCGTGGTACTAGGTCCGCAGTCACCACCACATTACCACCAACGCGGTTACTGTTAAGGTGCATATAACCAGTCTGACTGGGGCATGCAGACACCTTGACAGAATGAATAGTGTGTGGCACATAGGTTCCCCATTGCTATGCCCACGTGTGCAGCTCCTGATGGCGGTGGCACAGGATTGTATTTCTCATTGCTTCTGTACAGCATTGTGGGCTATCGCCCCGCCCCTATTAAAGAGGGTCGCTACCTAGCCGTGCCAACCCTGTGCAGTGTGTGCCTGCGGTCCCTCGTCGTGGCAGACGCACTTCTAAATAGACATGAGGGTGGTGTGGCATGAGGGCAGCTGAAGGCTGCGCAGGGACAGTTTGGTGTGCGCTGTGGGGGGGAGGGGGTGCGGTTGGGCAGCATGTAACTCAGGAGAAGTGGCAGTGGAGTGTCATGCAGGCAGTGATTGTGCTTTGTTGGAGGTAGTGTGGTGCTTAGCAAAGGTATGCCATGCTAATGAGCGCTTTTCAGAAGTAAAAGTTTTTGGGAGGGGGGGGGCCCACTCTTGCCGGTATTGTGGCTTAATAGTGGGACCTGTGAACTTGAGATGCAGCCCAACATGTAGCCCCTCGCCTGCCCTATCCGTCACTGTGTCATTCCCATCACTTTCCTGAATTGCCCAGATTTTCACACATGAAAACCTTAGCGAGCATCGGCGAAATACAAAAATGTTCTGGTCGCCCATTGACTTCAATGGGGTTCGTTGTTCGAAACGAACCCTCGAGCATCACGGGAAGTTCGTTACGAATAACGAACACCCGAACATTTTGGTGTTCGCTCATCTCTAATAAAAACCTCTTACTATAGAATACGGGCTCCATTTGTGTTGTTTTATAACATGTTTTTGAAAATGTTAATAAAAGATGAACTGATACATAAAAAAGTATGTAAAATAGAAATAATTTGTTGCTATTATTTTAATCTTTCAGCTATTATTTATTTTATTTTTTATTTTTACAACCTACCTTGGGCGGTCAGATGGGAGGGAGACATACTTTTTTCCTGCATCACCATTATAGACAGTACAGTGGGGTGTGCATGCTTTATGGCAGAGAAAATGAATCAGAGTTAGGGCTCCTTCCCACGGACGGATTTCCGCTGCGTTGCCCGCAGCTATTAGGTTCTGTTGAACCTAATAGCACAATGCTTACGATGAGGAATTCCACCACGGAATTCCGCACCATAAAATCACCCGTAATCACCCGCGGCATGCTCTATTTGCCGTGGGTGTACGCGCAGACGGCTTCCATTGCAGTCAATGGAAGCCGTCCATCATGCTATCTTCCACTGTAACACAGCGGAAGATAGCATGAAACCGCTTCCCCGCCTACCGCCAGCCACGTCATATGATGCGGCGGCGCGTCATGTAACGCTGTGGGCATGTCATATGATGCGGCCGACGCGTCACGCGCTCTATTGCGCTTGCGCGCCGAAGCGTCATGCGGGACCCAGGACGCCGGATCCAGAGGTAAGTATTGGGGTCTCTGGGGGGAGCCGTGACGGGCTCCGCCGCGTAATTCTGCGGCCGAGCCCGTCACAGCCATGTGAAGCCAGCCTTAGGGTACATGTACACAGCCGTTAAAAATGTATATTAGTAGAGTTAAGCCACCTAGATCACATTGTTTTAGCCATTTAAAGTCGCTCGAATAGATACAAAGTTATAGGCACAGAGGAAATACTTTTTGATTGATCTTGGTGCTCTAGGGGCCAGTGGGAAAACTTGAATGTTTTAATGTTGATAGCAAAAGAAATGAAAATGTTTAGAATATATATTGTTAATTTAAGCCTGATTTAAGAAATACAGCATTTTCTGATTGTAAATCCCCTTTAAAAAGCAAAGGCAAAGTGGTCCTTAGCTGGAGAAGAGCCTGAATTCTGAATTGTGTTAAGTTCATGTAAGGACACAGAGAGGATCTTAACGAGAATATGTTCTAGATACATACCACTATTAGGGGAGTCTGTTAGGTGTGCTTGGTAGGGGTAGGGGAGAGGGGATTATACATATATTTGTCCAGAGTTTTAATATTAACTGCCACCCAAAACTTAGGTTTTAATTTCTTGAGCACCACTCCCACAAGTGCTCTGAAGCTCTGGAATTTTCTTTTTGTATTGCCTCCCTTTCTTTTGACCCATGTATCTTCCTCTTTTTTGTAAAGAGTAATATTTGGTGGTTATAAGTGGCTGATTAAGCATTGATCTCTTCTATTTTGGTGTGTTATTTCTATTACTGATATCTGGGTTCATATTTGTTGTCTGCAGTCCTGGATCACCACAGTTATTGAGCTATCGGCATTGTACATGCACAATGTGCTATGCAGGATGTTCGTTGTTTGACATCAGCCCCCCCCCATATAGGTTTCTCTGGGCATAAGCACAAGCGTGGTCCCAGCGGTTCACGTCACCAGACTATGGGTTTGTTCTGCGTCATTGCTCTAGGCGGCTCACTCCTGTGGGCTTTCCCTCAATGAGGTCAGACCTGTTGGAGGTCCTGGACTGTTAGAGTCACTGTGATTGGATAAGGGGACGAAGCCTCTTATGTGAGAAGCATCCATGGCTGGCTTTAAAGGTACATGGATGGAGTCCTCAGAGCATGCATCCCCATCTTTGCCACCAGATTACCATCAAAACTGGCATAGTTTTTCATTATTTTTGTTATTTTCTTTAATTTTTCAAATTGGCTAACTTATATTGCTCCTGATGAATCTTGGAATCTTTTTGAGAGCAAACACATTGAGCAGGGTTCAGATTATAGGTACTGGGTGCTGTAGACCAAAACAGGAGGGAAATATTTCTTCATCTAGACTGCGTAGCTGGTATTAGTTTGTCAGTGCCCGGGTTAAGTGGGCTGATCCAACATTTTGGTTCACAATCCTGGTTTATTGAAACAGTTAGGGTTTTCCCTTTGCTTTATGCCACCTTTTTCCTTTAGTCTTTTCCACTGTACTATTTTAATGAAACATCAAATAAAAAATGAATAAATACTGTTATATAGCGCCAACTTACTCCACAGCGCTTTCAGGTAATTTTATTTATTACGCCCCAACCAAGCTGGGTACTCATTTTACCGACCTCATAAAGAGGGAACATTGAGTCAACCTTGAGCCCACTACCTGAACCATGCAGGGATTGAACTCGTAACCTTCAGGTTATGAGCGAGTCCTTAGGACTGCATTTCTGCTGCCTTAACACTCTACGCCACACCAATATTCATCTAGAATTTTTTGGGTGTTTGGCGGTTTATATATATATTCCTGTCTTTGACACAAGGTAGGTCCTTTCCACAAGGGTCCGAATAGATGCATTTGTGTGGTTGAGAGCTTCCTTATTATTCCCCCTTGGCATTTGCTTTGACTCCTTTTCTCCAGGATTCCGATCAGAATGGGATGTTCTATTACCTTGCTGATTATGAACCGGCTCCTTGAGATCTAACCGCCTACCACCTTTGTCTGTAGGCTTATTTGTTCGTTAGCATATTGTCTGGGGTTCACCTCGGTTGGTGCTTCCTTTGGCCTTTCCTTTTATATTATACTACAAAAAAAAGATATATTTTAGAAGGATCTTCAGTGATATTTGTACTATTAGATTGGTACACTGTATGATTATCGTTCATTTTTGCTCATTTTATCAATTTTTCTAATGATAATCATTCCGTGTAAAAGGGCCTTTAGATCAGACATACTTGTAAAGTTTCTGTTTATATTGCAGAAACTGCATATTTCCAAGTGACCCTAGTTGACCGAAGCTTGCTAGATATTTTTCCAGGAACAGAAATAGTTTACATAATCTAATACAACACAGGAATTAAAGGAGTAATGCTGAATATCATTTAATTTTTATTAGATATTTTCATTCTTTATATTTTAAATATTTTTTTCACGTTTTTGTGCAAAAAGTGATCTTTATGACAATAAAAACATAAATACGTTTTTTTTTCATGGTCATGTTGGCTAACAATGTAAGGTACCCAATACATGCTTTTATCAAAACTTAAATCCGAAATTAAAGAACATTATGTCCTCCATGGGAACAACTCAAAAACAACTAATACTTCTTTTTTTTTGTACAAATTTGCATTAAAAGGATGAATACAGAGCTTTATTTGCTGGATTAATCAGCTAAAATTTGCAGATATGTTGGTGGAATATCAGTTTAAGGGCTCCTTCACATGGGCGATGCGATTTACGGTCGCATGCATCGTGTCCGCATCGTGTCCAGAAATCGCATGTACGAGAGGCAGCCATGACCAAGTCACGGCTGCATCTCTCGTTTTGTCATCCGTTCAGATGGCTGGGGCTCTAGCGCAAATATGCCACAGTTCGGAATACCATCAGGTGGGGAGAGAGAGTTTAACTCTGCTAAACTCCCTCCCCTGTCTCTCATCCTCTCCGCTCCTTGCTGGCTGCCAGCAATGGGAGGGGGCGGAGCGGAAGCTAGCTTGTTAAAGTCTCGCCCCCTCTCTTACCCTTGCTGGCTGCTGGCAAGGAAAGGGGGCAGGACAGGGTGGGAGCTAGTGTGCTAATCTCCCACCTTGCCCTTTCTCTTTGCCAGCAGCCAGCTAAGGGCAGAGAGGGGGATGGAAGAGACAGGGAGTTTATCAGAGCTGTTGCTAAACTCCTTCCCACCTCCCATTTCCAGCAGCTCCCATAAGCTCCCATAGGAGTCTATGGGATCGGCTAACGTATTCCAGCCAAAGATTAGTCCAGACCTATCTTTTCTGGTCAGTGTAAAAACAGACAGCTGGAATGCACACCATATACACTATTTTTTCCAGATGGACTTTTTTTATGCTCCCAAAAATTGCCCATCTGAACAAATGCATTGCAATCCAATGCTTCAGATGGTCATGGTTTTCGTCCGGTGTTTTTTCACGGCAAAAACACCCATGTGAATAAAGCCTCATTATAAAAGTTCAGATAACACAAATATTCATCTGCCCATGCTAATGAGTGTTGAGCGACAATGAGCATGCTGGTCAGCACTCATTAATTATATTTACACAGGTCGATCATATGTAGTAATGAACAATCATTAATACAATAGTTCATCTCCATATTATAACTACTATAATTGGTTGGTTGCCCATCAACCTGTTTACACGGGTTGGATGTTCAACCAATCAGTGATCCTTTTTATGCCCATTTAAACAATCTGTTGAGCCTAAGAATGAGTGTTTATCCGTTTGTTGGCTGATCGTTGTCCCATTTACGCGGCCCAATAATCAGCTAAATAAACGTTCATACGAACATTTGTATCCAATAGTCAGGCCATGTAAAAGACTTTGAACTTCCATACAGGAAGTGGCAAATTAGCCATCAAAGTTAGTAAAGTTTAAGCATGCCTACAATTAGCCTTCAGACACTGATATCTATCATATAGCATATTCATGAATGGAAATTCCTTCAAATATTTGAGTTCTCCCTTGACCGTGAGAGCCACTCGGCTGTGTCCCAAGCAGCTGAAGACAGGTGAGGGTGCTGTCTTTTTTTGTTTTACCCCATGCTCAGATGGTAATTTCTTTTTTAATGACATAATCCCTTTAAACAGTGTAATGAGTTTGTTTCATGTGATTGTTCTCAGCAAGAGAAACCAAATAATCTTGTAGAATTGATTGGCACAGACATGGCGTGATTAATTTGCACTTATACCAGAACAGAATGAGTAGAGGAGTAAATACTGAATTGGTCCACTGATAAGGTATGTGAAAGTTTTATGGTCACTAAATTGGTGTTAGGGGGTCACCAGGCCTGTGTGTTATCTGTGCTATAGATTTCTCCTCATCTCCAGTCACATATGAACCCTCTTGAAATATTTAGGTCTGTGTTGAAAGTTTCAAAGATGGTTATAAACTTGTACTCACAAATTCTTCTATGATGTTGAGATTTGAAGTTGGCTTTTAATATAGTAACTTTCATAGGTTCTATGTGGTATCCGTGACTAGAATATTGCTCTGCCACAAGTAATTCTGTCTTTCTTTCTTTAATTGTGTGGTGATGAGATCTCATCCTCGTTTCCAGCTTTTGTTTCGTTTCTTCAACATAAAGTCCCCCAACGGGACATTTACTACACAGGATCAGGTACACAACAGACGTTGAACATGTGGATGTCCCAGGGATCTTATAGTACTGCTGTGTGTTGTATCTTGTCATTGGTCAGTACATGTGAGCAGGTCTTACAGCACCTTACATTACAGGGATAAGTTCCTTTTTTGTGTTTGTTTAAGATGAGCTTTGTGGGCAAGGCTTCTAGGGTTCTGCAGTAGTTAGAGTACAGAATTGCAGGCTCACAAGGCGGCACAGTTATACTTACCTCCTAACATCGGGAGGTAAATGTTTTAACCCTTTCCAATCCATTGTCTGATGTCCAAAGACATTCTGATTGAAGGCTGTACAGCTACAATGTGGGAGGACGTCCGGCAGGGTATTCTTATTGTAAATTACTGGCCTCTGTGTTGTCGGGAGCCTCTACGGCATGCCATATACTGCAGTACTGGCTCTACCCAGCAGATGGCACCATTGTATAATGGCAGAAAGAGAAAGCCCCCTAGGAAACCCTGAATCCAAAAATGGATTGCAAAGGGTTAAATGATGTTTCATAAATAGTTGGTGATTTCCAAAGAAAGTAAATGCATGATAAAGTTTTATTAAAGGGGTTGTCCCGCGCCGAAACGGGTTTTTTTTTTTCAATAGCCCCCCCCGTTCGGCGCGAGACAAACCCGATGCAGGGGTTAAAAAAGAAAACCGGATAGTGCTTACCTGAATCCCCGCGCTCCGGTGACTTCTTACTTACCTGGTGAAGATGGCCGCCGGGATCTTCACCCTCGGTGGACCGCAGGTCTTCTGTGCGGTCCATTGCTGATTCCAGCCTCCTGATTGGCTGGAATCGGCACGTGACGGGGCGGAGCTACGAGGAGCCGCTCTCCGGCACGAGTGGCCCCATTAAGAAAAGAAGAAGACCGGACTGCGCAAGCGCGTCTAATCCGGCGATTAGATGCTGAAGATTAGACGGCACCATGGAGACGAGGACGCTAGCAACGGAACAGGTAAGTGAATAACTTCTGTATGGCTCATATTTAATGCACGATGTATATTACAAAGTGCATTAATATGGCCATACAGAAGTGTATACCCCCACTTTGTTTCGCGGGACAACCCCTTTAATGCTCCTGTTTCTCCAGCAGTGTCTTTCCTTGGCAAGAGATGAAAAGAAAAAAACAGTCAGTTGCTGAACAGCAACTGGTCTTTGTAGTCTGGAATTCCACCGAGCTACGTAGATATAGGCTAACAAAATGACCTATCTTTGTTTGCCTTATCAGTTTTTTGTTAAAGTGAATCTACTCTTTAAGAGTCTTTGTCCAGTCCTTTTAGACTACATAATATAATAACTTTATTTGACATACTGGCAGTTGATTTATCCTTCCTGTAAATATCCCACTGCTGAGCAATAATCAACAGAATGGATCAAAGGTCCCACTAAGAAAGTCTACCAATTCCACCAGAGAAGTGCCTTAGGACCTTTACACGTAATTTGGGGGTGATAAATTTTCCTGCTTGACTTTTAGATCCAATTCTTAATTAGAAATACAGCGTTATTTAATAACGTTCTAGCATTTTTTTGTTCACAGCTATGATGCAGAGCTATGTGTTTATATGACTAGAGAACTCAAACAAGTCCTGATTCAAACCACCTATGTGTATAAGTAAAAGCCAGTCAGTCAGCTACTCTACCATACATTTCTATGCAGGATAGTTGTCTGTCTGTTAACATGAAAAAGGGGCTGTGGGGATAGAACAACACATGACTATTCAGGGTTTTTTGGAGTTTGTAAATGTAGACATCTTTTTTATGAAACTGGACTTTCAAAATTGCTTCATTTTTTTTTATTAAGGAAACATTGAAGAATTAAAGGATATTTGGCTGAAAAAGTGCAAACATTCAAAACAGGTAAAACGTGAAATGATTGTAGAATATAAGTTAACATTGAGGCCTGATTCACAGAGGCAGGAGGAACACCTGGATGACTAAGATAAATTTCACTGTAAGGCCTTAGTCAGACTGGCGTTTTTTCGCGCGATTTGCGGATCGCATGACGGATGCGCATCCGCAAATCGCGTGACCGGTGCGCGCAAGTCGCCCACAAATCGCCCGAAAATCAGCTCCTAGCCGCGTTTCATTAGAAACGGGCCGGAGCTGTCCAGCGCATTGCATTCAATGGAGACGGCAATAGAGCCGCCTTCATTTAAAGCAATGTGCTGCAGGCGAGCCCGGGATGAATTGTCGGTAAGGGCTTAAATATATAAGCCCTTCCCTGCAATGCATCCTAAAATGTGTTAAAATAAAAAAAAATTGTATACTCACCTTTCAAAAGCAACTTAAATCCTATAGACTGGACCTAGTGCGGTTATAAATTGCTTGAAATGATCCTAGGTTAGATCAACTAGACTAGTCAGAACTTCAGGTGAGGGATAGACGATCCTATCATCGTTGGCTTTTCTATGTCTAAGCTCCAAGTAAATCCCTACCCCAATTCCAACAGGAACAGAAAACAAAAAAAGGCAGCAGCACCAGCCCTTATGGTAGGCTGGCGGCTAAACATTGAGGCCTGAGATTGACAAAATACCTTGAACAGAGGACTCAGAATCTGTAATACAAGTCTCGACTCCTAAATTCAGCATGATGGCTATTAGTCCCAAACATTACTAAATGTGATCTTGCTGCCCAGCTAGCCCAGGTGGTTGCACTATACATCTAACTCACCTCAATGGATTGCCATAGAATCTGCTCTTGTCTTTCCTGCTTCTTTACATGCATTTATGTGTACCTTATATACTGTAACTGCCAAGCTAAGCTACCTTACTATATGCTGCAATGTTAGCTCTATACACAATATGAATATTACCTACAGCATGCTGTTTTTCTAATTCTCTTTTTCCACTGGGTCTGGGTTATGTTATTTTCATGGTAGAAAAATGCTAAAATCAAACTTTGAAATAATTTTCTTCTATGGGGACAATTGATGACATGGACCTACTTTTGTTCATAATATCACCGCTCACCTGAAGAGGAATTACTGGCACATTAAATCTTTCATTTTCTCAGCTCTCTTCTAAATTCTCAGACTAGGCTAGATCTTGTGATAGACATGATGATTATTTATAAAATGTCTATCGTTTAATATAACCCAAATGTATTTTGCTATTGTAATGACTTTTAGCTCAGGAGTATAAAGGACACACACACAATCTAATCATAGTATTTGCTAGACAATGGATGTCTGATCTAATGTTAGTTAAGTACATAGAAGTTACACAAGTTGCACAACCAGCTTCTAAGAGTTAAGGGCCATAGTGTCGTGTATATCCTTATATCCTGTGTTTAATACTGAGTGTTTGTCTAGCCCCCTTCCACTCCTCATCCTGAAGCTAGGTAAACAATGAGTCATCACTACACGGAGATGACTTCAGCTAGAGGACGAAGTCCATACCACCTCAACACTTGGAGGGGGTGGGCAGAGAGGTGGGGGATTCTGTATGATCCGACAAATGAGAATCTTATATGTTACTGATGTAATCTGTTGCACGCCCATTGAAGGGCGGTTGTCATGTGTTATAATAAAAAGCCTGAGCCTCTACACATGGTAGAGACTCTCCCAGTTTTAGACCAACATTGGTGTCTGATTCTGGTTCGATGATGTGTGCACACGATACTCAATTTGGAAGCGACAAAATACCCCAAAAGCCTGCTGGAGAAACCATACTCCAGATCAGTGGAGTCCCTGGGTGAGCGAGTGGATCTGTGAGGTCACAGCCTGGAACGTACAGAGATCGGCAGATGGCACGCAGAACTCAGGGGCCCGAAAATCTACAGAACACGGTAAGATTGCTTTATCTACCTGTGTCAAAGCTGGGTTCTGACTGCTTTTCTGCCTGTTCCTGATCCAGACTGGACCTTCACTGAAAGACAGGTCTGTCCACTCGAAAAATCACCTTGTTACCTGTCTAGGGGTATTTTGTATGCTGTTGTGTCTGTTATGTCTGAGACGGTTAAAAATTGTGTATACAAGACCAAGAGATAAATTCTGTGAGGGTTAATGTGTCGGGAGGGCGGACTCGGCTGTTTAAGTCTGAGGGAACACGCCAGTGACACGTGCTCCTAGGTAAAACTAGTGTGAGGTTAGGAAGATTTATGATACGTATACTTAACTTTATGATTGAGCGTGTTATGTTCTCATATGTGGAAAGGTATATACGTATGAAGTATAGTCGTGCTTTGTGACGGCTGATTTCTCCAGAATATTATTGAGGTTTTGGTCATTGAAAATAATCGTCAGTCTCTGTGTATAGCTAAATGTCCTGTCTAGATCGTGTACAAGGAGTGCTCTTGGGGATTACTAGACGGTGGGTTGTTAAAAAAGGTAGATGAGATATATATATACCTTGAGCCGTTGTGGGTATTCTCCAGTAATCCCGTCTGTCTGGTATTCTAGAAAGAATGTGCAGTGTTTATTGTTGGGGGGAGGGCTGCGGATAAGAGTGAACTGAAAGCTTTTTCCAATTAACCCTTTCTGTTTACTTTGTCGTTCCCTGTGTTTTGTAGAATTAATGTGCATTATAATTCTGAGTGGGAAAGAGGTTATATGGGAAGGATTTGAAGAAAGCAGATTTTACAAGAGAAACACTATTGTGTCCAGAAACTTTGAATAGAATAGAATAAGCAGGTAGCATAAAGTTGAGCAGATTGAGAAGGTTCAGGCATAGACGCAGGTTGTTTAGAGAATGGGGAGCAAAGTGAGCAAGGACAAAGGTCATAGAGCTTGTGATTTGGTTACTGAACAATGGGAAAGGATCAGGAAAAGTTGCAGAAAGAAATGCCAGGTTATAGACAGATAAGATAGATTGTAGAAAGTTTTCAGAAGATGAGCAGGAAGCCTAGCAGAAAGAAATGTGTTTTTAGATTGCTAGAAGGAGGTATAATGTAGTTAAGAGATTGAAGAGGGGAAAGCATGTAGGGGGGGGTATGTGTATTGCTTATGAACAATGTAATGTCTTTGTGTTGACTACAGCCCCTCCCTGTAATGGCGGCCGCGCTTGCAATGTTTACAATCCAACATAGTGTGACTCTGCAGAAAATGTAGTGAGGCCTGCCCCCACCCTGAAGTTACTTCCCCCCCCCCATGTGCTCACTTTCAGGGTGTGTGATGTTACTTCCGGTCCCTCCCCATCCGGGACAGGACCTGGCCCCGCCCCTTCCTCCTCCAGCGGCCATCTTGCCTCACCTGGAAGTGCTGCTGCCCCTGGCCCCGCCCGTTCCCCCGGCAGCCATTTTGCCTCACTTGGGAGATTTGTAGCCCCGCCCCTTTCTGCCTCTGGCGGCCATTTTGCTGCATTTGGGAAGCCTATATTTCCCAATGCCACTGTATCCAGTGCTAACATCATGATTGTCTGAAGTAAGGTTTTGTTTGACCAGACTTTGTTACGCTCCAAGATGTGGCCACTTTGGATGTGTGATAAGTTCAGGGAAACAAACCTTCATGAAGATGCAGCTTGGGACATAGTAGATGACTAAGCTGGTTTATAGTGTATGGAAGATTGGAGTTGATGCATGGGGGGCAGAGGCCGGGAATACATGACAGGGGACGCTCTCTCATGTTCCCAGGGGCTCTGTTTTCCACTGCCCGCTTCTCCAATTGATACTCAGACAGATGATGTTATGGAAGGCTCCTACAGATGGAATAATTTCACTATAGTCACCCAGCAAACTTTTTCATGCAATTTGGTGAAGTAATTTTACTTTTTATGTGAAGAAAGAGGGACTGAATTGCCCAGAGTAGGATGTTAATTCATCCGTATTCTTTAGTTTTTCTTTAAGTCTTTTGTATATTCTAGTGTCAGTTTACACTGAAGCTATAATTATATTCCGACAGGAGAGTAAAAGCTAAACGCTGGCCATACCCTGAAATACTATTACACTGGGTGACGTAAAATTTGAATTGTGTGGCGCCCCCTTGTGTTAAAAAATACTAACTGCGACCTGAAAGGGAAAAAAAAAAAGAAAAAAAAATTTTTTTTAAGGAGATTTTCGCTCAGACTTCGCTGCATACAATGTCACCTTGACCTACAAAGTGCTTGTTTTTGTGCCTCTTGGTTTCCTAGTTTGAACGCAATGACTCTTTTTCCATTGAGTATTGCGGTTCAAAAGGGGGGAGGCATAGGTGATCTGGGTCATAGATGATCTAGGTGTTGTAGATCAGCTATTGGGTTTGAAAAAAAAAAATAAAATAAAATAAATGATTTTGTGCTACAAGATTCCGAGCCATGTGAAATAGAACATCAGCACGATTATTTAGTACTAATACAGTAAGAAACTGCAGATATGCAAACAGTTACCAGAACCCCTGTTGATAATGCATATGTTGAGCTTTTTGCAGATGGTACCAGGGTGAGGATTGATGACTCCACATCGGATATGCAGTGGTCACACAACAAGATGTCCTAGAAGCAGAAGCTCTGCCTCCGCATGTCACAGTACAATAAGCGGAATGGAAGGCCCTCACTGAGGCGTGTAGAGTGGCGAGAGGTAAGACCGGCAACCCTTTACACTGACTCCTGGTATGCATTTGGCATAGCTCATGATTACGGCCCAATATGGAAGGCCAGACAGTTTTTACCTTAGCAGGACAACCAATTGAGAATGGTGCAGCTGTACAGAGTCGCATGGAGGCCCTACTTCTACCTGACAAAGTTGAGAGTTCGCACCGATTCCTACACTGGAGAGGCGAGAGACGACACCCTCGCTGACAGCATAGCAAAGGCAGCGGCCCTCAAGCCGTGGAAGAAAGAAGAAAGATACTGACAGCATGAGTCAGTGGTAAAAAACTTTGGACATTGACAAAAATTTGGACTTTGATATGCTAAAGACTTTTACAGTTACCAGCCAGCAAGGAAGGAAAGAATAAATGGACTAATATGGGAGCAGCAGAAACAGGACAGCGTGTGGTGAACAGTCAACAGCACTTGCCCACCACAGTTCCTGTATCCCATGATGGCCCAGCTGATGGACGCAAAGACCCACCTAGTAAAGCAGTAATGACGACGACGCTTGAAAGAGGTTGGGCGACTTCTGGGTTCTCTGTAGCTGCTGCATCATTTGTCCGGTTTAGCATGATCTATGCCATGGGTAAGTCAGGGCAGAAGTAAATTTGCCACATCACACTTGCCGGGACCACTCTACCCATTTCAGGGATTGCAAATTGACTACGTTCAGCTCCCACTTGTTGGGAAGTATGACTACGTGCTTGTTGTTGTTGATATCTTTGCAGGTTGGAGGCCGACCCTGTTACCAAGGTAAACAAGTAGGTAACCGCAAAGAAGCTCATGAACGAGGTAAACTGTGAATATGGGGTACCTGACAAGTTTTAAAAATTAGAGACCAAGTTAAAACTAGATTCGAGTCCATTTTCCTGATCATTAGGGTAAATAAATGTTGACTGGATTAATTATGTTTATTATAATTAGCAGTGGTTTATAAATTATACTAGAGACGCCTTATAGGGACTAGTCGACCAATAGGACCTACCTCGACTATGACTTTTTTTAAAAATAGAATAGCCTTAGAGACGACTTTAGCTAAAAAGGGGAGTGTCTGAAAGATGATAGGGGAGACTTGTCATACCTACATCCTAGACGACACGTGACCCGCGGGTAAAGACGCAGTTGTCATTAAGAAGCTGACCGCACTAACTAAAAAGAGCTAACTTTTGGGACCAGCACTCGCCATGGATGAGCGGGTGGTAAAGGATCCTGGCACAGACGGGCGTCGCTGTTGTATGTGAACTGATGGTTACCTTTTCTGTTCTAGTCTGCTGTGTTATCCCCTGTGTCAGAGAGACCTGTGAAACTGATGCTGGAAAAGCCGCTCCCACCATGAGTTTGCTGGATGCATCCCCAGAAGGAGTGGACAAGTCCTACACCCCCTTGAAGACCCTAAAACGAACCTTCAACGCGCTCCAGTTATAGGCTCATGCGCAGAAAACTGTGAAAATTAGATAGAAAATTAGAGGATAGACATTTTAAGGGGGGATTGTGATAGACATGATGATTATTTATAAAATGTCTATCGTTTAATATAACCCAAATGTATTTTGCTATTGTAATGACTTTTAGCTCAGGAGTATAAAGGACACACACACAATCTAATCATAGTATTTGCTAGACAATGGATGTCTGATCTAATGTTAGTTAAGTACATAGAAGTTACACAAGTTGCACAACCAGCTTCTAAGAGTTAAGGGCCATAGTGTCGTGTATATCCTTATATCCTGTGTTTAATACTGAGTGTTTGTCTAGCCCCCTTCCACTCCTCATCCTGAAGCTAGGTAAACAATGAGTCATCACTACACGGAGATGACTTCAGCTAGAGGACGAAGTCCATACCACCTCAACACTTGGAGGGGGTGGGCAGAGAGGTGGGGGATTCTGTATGATCCGACAAATGAGAATCTTATATGTTACGGATGTAATCTGTTGCACGCCCATTGAAGGGCGGTTGTCATGTGTTATAATAAAAAGCCTGAGCCTCTACACATGGTAGAGACTCTCCCAGTTTTAGACCAACATTGGTGTCTGATTCTGGTTCGATGATGTGTGCACACGATACTCAATTTGGAAGCGACAAAATACCCCAAAAGCCTGCTGGAGAAACCATACTCCAGATCAATCTTATGTCTTTGAGTGATACTGTCTGCATAATGCTTCAGATAAAGGCACATTGTCATTCATACACAACTCACTTAATGCACCATTATCCAACTCCAACTGGGGCCTTCATGTATGGGAACATGACTTATGAGTAACTCTTATTAAATCTTGTTATTCTATGCCCTAGAATTGCAACTAAGCTGAATCAACAAATTTACCTGGAGGTAAATACGAATCCGCCCTTGTACTGGTGGCCTCAGAGGGGAAAAGTAATCATATGTAGATATCGGTTTAGGGGAGGCCTTGAGATAAAAGTCATGCTTTAGAATTGAAGATCTTTAAAAACTTCTCACACTACATGTCCCATTTATCGGGAACAGGTTTACAGTATTTCTATTTGCGAGCTAAGCTTAGGAAATCACATTTTTCTGCCAGGATGGAAATAATACTTACTCAGCAATAATGCACAAAATGTTCACAATACATGTCTTTGTGCTGCATAGTGAATTGAGGCTACGGGATAAGCTATGTGTAAAACATGCCAGCTCTGTTGAAGTGCCCTGCACAGCATGCAACCAAAAATCTATTTTAGATGTTCTGCCATTCCCCTGAAAATGCCTGCTACAAAAAGTAATGATCTGCTAACTAAAAATAAGTAACAGATGCTCAAAAAAGTCCTTTCTGCTTTGGTTTCCTTTAATTTGATTCTTTCTACGACGAACATAAAATTTCAGCCTCTGTGTGTAAACCAGATTTAAATGGCTACAATAAAGTATTGAACAAGAGGAAATGCCTAGCACAGAAAGGATCTTCCTAAAGCCATCGAGTTTCTTAATGCATCTAAAACAATGGAAGGAACATGGCAGGAAAAGGTCTATTAGAGATGAGCGAATATACTCGTTTCGAGTAATTACTCGATGGAGCACCGCGATTTTCGAGTACTTCCGTACTCGGGTGAAAAGATTCGGGGGGCGCCGGGGGGCGGGGGGAGGCGTGGCGGAGCGGGGGGGTAGCAGCGGGGAACAGTGGGGAGCCCTCTCTCTCTCCCTCTCCCCCCCCCCCACTCCCCGCTGCAACCCCCTCACTCACCCACGGCGCCCCCCGAATCTTTTCACCCAAGTACGGAAGTACTCGAAATTCGCGGCGCTCGGGGGGAAAAGGGGCGTGGCCGAGTAGATTTGCTCATCTCTAATGTCTATGCATTTTGGACATTTGCAGTACATGTTTTACAGAATACCTTCAGAAATATACATCTTACTCTCAAGATTTGAGGGAGTTTATACAGTCAGTTATCAAATTTTGGCTGAAAACGAATTATTTTTCATTCAAAGGAGTTTTCACACTATAAAAAAAAATTAAATGGCTGGGCATGGCGAATTTGTTAGGACTCATTCCCACAAGCTTCAATGAAAGTACATTGATTCATTCACATTAGCATATACACATTGCGTGTAATATGCACGTGAAAAACATTGCGGCATGCTCTATTTAACCGTGTATTGTGCACGTACAGCCCAATGGTTCACTATGCGTAAAGTATTCAATGCTGTACATACACAATACATGGCGTATTGGTGGTGTTGCATATACAACACTGCTATGACACAGAGCAGGGAGTCAAACTGCACATGACAGGGTGTGAGATACATTGTCATGCGTAGTGCGCAGCCATATGCGGCGATAGCCGACTCACTGCCGGCTGCCACGACGGTAAAACACTACCCAGCGTTTTCCGCATACACATGTGGTTATAAGCCCTTAGAGCAAAATGTATATGTATAGATTATATATTTTTTTTTAAATCAGATTACAATCACATTTGTAACAGATTTCAACAAGAAGGTTGTCATTGCGTTAGGATTAATAAGGGACAAGCCAAGGCACATAATAGATAAGGGGAGGAATATCTTTTTTCTGTAGGTGAAGGCAAAAAAACAGAATGTTAATAGTCCCATTACTCTCAGTACACAATTAAGTGTTGATTGTCAAAGGGTTATTTGAAATATAAAAAACACTAGCTGGTATGCCGAGCCTTGGGGCTCCTGCACACAGGCGGATTTGATTTGCGGAATTTGGGGCCAGCGACTCATAGCCTTCTAGACCCGCTGTTTCCTGCACATTCTGTGCAGTTTTCCGCACCAACAGCTTCCAATGAAGTCAATGGAAGCCATCCGTCCCACGGCCCTTCTGCAGTAAGCATTGCAGAAGGGTCGCGGGATGCGTGTCATCGACTAGCGCCGGCCAGTGCTCTCGCAGTACAGATAAAGAAGAATCTAGTCAGAGGTCACTGGCCGGGTACAGGGTAGGGTCCTGCTGCAGGAGGCCTTGCTCAGGTTTTTGATGCTCTGGCTGTTCCCTTGTCCTTTTGAATTTAGTTTCATGTTGCCCTGGCTCTTTTGCTCTCATTCATAGGTTATTGATCATGCTGTTCAATTGCCTCACTCACTCAGATCATGAAGAGTAGGTGTGCTTGCAGGGCCCGAGCCAGGCGTGCCAAAGAAGGTTAAACTATGGAGATTGCAAGATGAATGTCAGTGGTGGCTCTGCAATCTCTCCCAACAATGTGGCAAAGACGTCCTGCTCAGTTGCCGCATAGTGGCACAAAATAACAGATCTATTCTTTATAATGAATGGTGGTTTGTTACGTGACGCCAGCACTTCACCCAGAACTGTAAGAGTCAATGGTGCAAAATAACCTGACACGAGTCCTGGTAGCTTTTCAATAGTAGACAGGAAGTGCACAATTTACTGAAGCTTTTAAGGAATAACAAGATACAACAATGGCAGTCTTGAGCAGAGCAATTATTCTTGCAGTAGATAACATGGTGTAATACAGTTGAATCCGGAACAAACACAGTCCTCTCTTTAACACTCTCTCTATACGACTAGAGGTGACACAGTAGAAGTTCCCACAGCCTAATTATCTGATGGGCTTACTGGAAAGTTATTGATGCAGTTTTAAGAATGAAGATTTTTGTGGACCTTTTGACTATTCCTGGCTTTGACTTCACCAGGTTTTGTGTAACTCACTGTTTAAGTCGATTGGGTCCCAGATTATCTCATCCTCACTGCTGTCAGGCTAGGTAGCCAATGAATCTTAGCTTCCCTGCTGAACAAAACACGTGTTGTTGCAGCTTGTTCTGATGACCTCCTCCTACACATCCTACGACGATGACCTTCTTAGCAGACTCTCCCCCTAACTCCTCCTTCACTTACGGTCTTGCACCCGCACTTTCTCTCTTCTCCTCCCCCTCAGCATAGAAGGTCACTGATTAGTTTCCCGCTCTGAACTCTAACTACACCCCTTGTTCAGCAGATGATTGATGAAAAGATGTCATTTTATGATCTAGACTTCTGTGCTTGATTTAAAGAGGTAGCTTTGTGGATGTAAAGGATATAGGCATGAAGGTTGTTGTAAAAGGTGAGCCACAGGTAATTAGCTCGGTGCAACATTCTTGTCAAAGCAGTCTAATAGAAGATCTTGCCCGTAGCAACCAATCACAAGACCGCTTTCATTTGACATTAAGAAATTAAAGCCTATAGGTCTCCTGTGTATAACAACATTACATCTGACCAAGTCAGAGATCTGCCCTTAACTCTATTGAGATGTTGTGGTATAACCTGAAGGCTTGCAACCCATCCGATATATTGCTTTGTTGGGATGAGTTTCTAAGTTTGATGTATGTTTGTTTTCCCTTCAAACATAGTGTTGTGCATTAATACCAGAAAGTTCCACTTTTGTCCTATATGTCCACAGAACATTTCCCCAGAAGCATTGTGGAACATTCAGGTGGTCTTGGGAAAAACTTTAAATGGGCCCCAATATTATTTTCGGCAGCAGCAGCTAACTTTGTGAAGTTCTTTCATTAACACCCTTCTTGCTCACTTTTTTAATAGTGGATAGATGATCAGATGGTTTTGCAGTTCTTAGAGTCTCCTGCAGGTATTTTGCCATCCCAACATGGTTCACACGAACCATTCTTTCCTGGAAAGAATAGATTTGTCAGAAACCAGGCCTTGTATGCCTTTATTTAGTGGGCAAAACAGCCATGAAAATCACACCATCCATCCTCATCTATTTATAAATAAAATCTCTGATGGACCAAATGTTAGGTTTCGTCATTTCATAAACCTTTCGTAGACTTAGAGAGAATGAAAATCCATACATTACTTCTTACAATATATATATTTATTATATTATCTCTATAGAAAATACAAACAGAAGCATGTTTAATTACAAGAATGTGACTAATACAGAGTTGGCAAAAACAATGTTGTGAAGATAACAAGTTGTATCTAACTGCACTACAAAAACACAATTCCAGCTGCAACATATTTAACCTTTAGAAGACATCTTTTTCTTATATAAACAGGTTTTAGAAGCGACATCTTTATACCAACATGTGGTAATAACACTGAGAATTAGCATTTTCCAAAGAAAAATGGACAGAGTGTAATAAAAGTTAATGCATGTTAATTGCATTATAAACTACTTTGCTGTACACTTCCTGGCCTGCAGGAACATTCGCCAGGCTATAAAAAAAAAACACCAAAAAAAGTTCCAAACTTTTTATAGAGTAAAATTCACCATAAAAATATATAACAAAAGTAACAATCCTACTCAAATATGCACAATATTTACACAATATAAACCCTACATATAATTTCTCAACAAAAAATATTGTTTTATAAGAAATAGCAGCAATAAATGATCCACTGCAAATATAATGTATACAGATTTTAATTGGGTTGTCTCATCTTGACAACCCCATTTTTGATATTCGTTGTTGGTCTGACTTCAGAAACCCATGGTGATTTCTGAGGTTGGGTTCTGCCATACACCTTCCATAAAACGGGCACTGCAGACTACGCAATATTACATGCCAACCATACAAATAAATGGCCATATAGGTAAGGCACAGATGGTCCAGGACCACCAGATTAAAAGAGATGACTCTGTTAACAGCTTTCTGCTCTGGTTCGGAGAAAGGGACCAAAGTGGGGAATCTTGTCTATGATCTTTTAGTGCACCAACCCCTTTAAAAAAAATCATGGGATTATTAAAATTAAAGATGAACTCTCACTGTGGGGCAACTATTTATTAATTAAAGCATATTTCACTGAAACTTGGAATTTCCATCTCCCCTTGTTGAAACTAGTTCTGGTCCAAAGTTTGGAACTTCTAGACTAGTGACAAGCAAACTTTTGAAAAGTTTAGCTCATCTGGTACACCAAACTTTAGGTAAAAGTTTGGTTCTGTCCGAATTAATATGATCCGAACCGCAAGTTCACCAATACCCCTAAAACTGGTGTAGAACACGGTCCAAGAGCCATAAAAGTCATGTTTAAGACTCGGATAGTGTTATACAGGGCTTTTATGGCTCTTAGACAGTGTTGTATACCAAAGTGAACTGAATCAGTCATACCCTGTTTCCAGGAAGAACTTTCCTAAAGGCTTGTTTCTGGTTAGGGTCACACTAAACGTTTAGCAACGTTCGATCTGAAACAGAGTTCTACTGGTTTAGTTTCCTCAACACTATTCTGGAATGGTTTGTGAGGAAACATGGACACATATCGGGCACTGTACAGATATGGAGGTCAAACAGCTGATCTAAAATGTCAGCAGGCCCAAAAAGCAGCAGAAAAAAAATCCCAAATCACAGCGAGATAAATCTATAAAGTCGTTCCTCTATGACTGATTTGAACATTTAACATTTTCAATCACAAGGTATGAAAGATAATGGATCATCTAATTCAGCATAAAACCTGCACTGAGACATTTTAGTAACGGATGAAGACTTTGTATAAGATATGTTAACATATACAACAGTTTTATGAGAAATGCATGGTACTGTGGGTTGAAACTCAATATGGGTCCTCTGGTGAGAAGGGATTACTCTTAGAAACATACAGAAAATAGGCTTGAGGATTAAGATATTTAAACAAATATTCAAAGAGAATTTTAGCTTTTCAAAGGGACTTGGCATACAGGTGGCAAAGAGGTGGGAATTTTACTTAAAGGGGTTTTGTCATTAAAAAAAAAAAAAAAATCTAAAAACTTACCTATCCCTTCCCTGTCTGTCTCCTTATCACATCTTCTCCTGGTTGAGCTTCTCCACTGCCCCAGGTCAGCTCACTGCAGACTGGACCCAGCTTGTTATGAGGGCTGCATATCTCAAATTCCTTCCGGCTGGGTCAGCGAAGGTCACATCCTTGTGCTGTAGCTTTACTGCCTAGGAAGCAATTGTAATTTATTTCAGAGACAGCTCTCTTTAACAATCTCTGAAGAAGATAGGCAGTCCCCCTGCTGACCTGTGAGCTGTGACGTAACGTTCATTGGTTGGCAGGCAGAAGACTGCCAACCAAATGTACGTAACCTCACAGGAAGGAGAAGAATCAGGCAGCTGGAGGTGAAGTGACCCCCTTGACTGCAGGAGTCAGGAGAAGATAAGGGAGGTGAAGATTTGGTAAGTAGACTGATGGGCGAGGAATAGATAATTATAGAATTTTTCTTTTTTAGTGACAGAACCCCTTTAAAGCATTCTTCCTCTTTGAATAATCCTCTTTTGATAGAAGGATAAAACTGATCACACCAATTCGTTACTGGAGCCTTCAGCAATGAGCGGAAAGGTGTTTGGAATCTCAGAAGCAAGTGTTCAAATTTCCAGTGGGAACACCTGAGTGGGAAATTAAATATTACACATTTCCCATCAAAATCAGTTTGCTGTCAGTATAATGTTTGAATGATTTGGGTCTTCCAAAAAGAAATATTTCTTTGTAGCCACACTCCACTCTGGCTAGTAGATAGTGTCCTGATATAGATGATGCCTTTTATTAACTCAAAATGCCCTCATAGGATATTTGAAAGTGATTTTTGTAAACTTAAAAACCCTATTAAAATGGGATACATTTTGCAATTTCTAAATGATCTTTAGAGCGCGGGATATATAACTGCCTACTAGAGATGAGCGAACCTACTCGGTTCGGGTGTTTTTGAACTCGAGCGCCGCTTTTTCTGAGTAACTCACTACTTGGACGAAAAGATTCAGGGGGCGGGGCGCTGGGCAGCGTGGTGGAGCGGGGGGTAGCAGTGGGGAACAGGGTGGGGGAGCTCTCTCCCCCCCCCCCCCACTCCCCTCTGCAACCCCCGCTCACCCCCGGCGCCCCCTGAAGCTTTTCGTCCGAGTAGGGAGTTACTCGGAAAAAGTGGTGCTCGAGTTCAAAAACACCCGAACTGAGTAGATTCGCTCATCTCTACTGCATACTTATGTATATTAGATACAGGAAGGAAGCTGAAGGGAACAAGAAAACAAAAAGTAAGCCTAAACACAGAAGTCTAAAGTTTAATGCATGGTTTAAAGAATGGTAGTGGAGTGGAAAGAAGCCGTACCACCATGAAATTGGTAAAAAAAACAATAAAATTATGTAAAAACTGATAACACTGTGTTCTGTTACTTGAATAAGCAGTCTCAGGAAATATTTCTGGCATGACTTCTATTGAAAGCAAAGGCCATGACTTTTCAATGCTTTTGTTAATGTTGCACTCTTCACCATTATAGTGAACGGGAAAAACTGCTGCAGAACCACAAAAACTAAAAGGAAAAAATCCCAAACCAAATGAAACATTGTATACTAGAAAAAAAATCAACATTATGTCCTGAAAATGATGCCACTTTGAACTATACTGTACTGATGGGATATCACATAATGACTTGTGGACTTAAGAGTACCTGCCACCAGGACGTTGGCTTATTGCTGCAGAAACAAAGCTCAACTGCTGGCCAGAATTGCACCATTATATTGTCGTCTTAGGCGTTAACCAGGAAACTATAATCATGAGAGCTTCACATAATACTTTTAAAGACCAGCAAAGCCCTGTTTATTTTGTAAAATAGGCAGATCAAGTAGTCTTATGGCCATGTCACAAGTCTGCATGGTAAGGAAGGGTCTTAGAGAAAGGAACATGACAGGAAAGCTAGTTATGTTTTGTTCTCTGATCCAAACATTTGATGGGTGCCATTCAGCCCTCGTTATCAGATGCTCTAACATAATAGAGTTGCTTACAACACCAAATTCACTTTAGCAAATTCTTAGTGCTTTTCCAGTTGTAAACTATTGATGGCCTATTCACAGTATAGGCCATCAATAGTAGATCCAGGACCCATGCATATTAGCCATTCGCCAGGCTGGTACACTTGTGCACCGAGTTGATTTCCAAAGGAAGCAGACAGCTCTGTTCCCACTATAGTGGCCAGGTTTGGTATTACAGGCACAGTACCCATTGAAGTCAATAAGAAAGAGCTGCAATGCCAAGCTTGACCACTGAAGAGAGAAGAAAGCTGCAGAAATCATCTCAGTGCATGAGCACACCAGCCCAGCAAACAGCTGATTGTTGGGGATTCCAGGTGGCGGATCCCACCACTGATCTATTGCTGATGGTCTGTCCTGAGGATGGGCCATCAATTAGTTTACAACTAGAGATGAGCGAACGTGTTCTTAACGAACACTTACGCACCCGAACACCGGCTTTTCCGAGGACTTCCGTGTTCGCGCGTAAGTATTCGGGGGGCGCCGGGGGGCGGGGAGAGGCGCGGCGGCGCGGGCGGCAGCAGCGGGGAACAGGGGGGAGCCCTCTCTCTCTCCCTCTCCCCCCCCACTCCCCGCCGCAACCCCCCGCGCTGCCACGGCGACCCCCGAACTTTTTTCGCCCGAACACGGAATTCCTCGCGAAGTTCGGTGTCCGGGCGAAAAGGGGCGGAGCCGAACACGTTCGCTCATCTCTATTTACAACTGAATAACCCCCTTAACACTTCTCACAGACTGAGCATTTTTCACAGGAGATCAAGGTTTACAAGGTGCATGTTGA
Source organism: Eleutherodactylus coqui (assembly GCF_035609145.1). NCBI lineage: Eukaryota > Metazoa > Chordata > Amphibia > Anura > Eleutherodactylidae > Eleutherodactylus > Eleutherodactylus coqui. Next base: position 143,728,537 of record NC_089845.1, on the reverse strand, counting down.
ATTACTACCTGGAGGTTTCCATCAAAACAGTCATTTTTTGTTAATTCTTGCATTTTGAAAATAAAACAAGAAACTATTTGAACATTATATTATATGTGTGTATTGATCCCCACCATGGTGCTCTTTCAGATTGAATTGTAACAGTAGATTATATTAAAAAGATAAAGTGGTTCTCTGGAACTTAAACATTCAGTCAATCACCAAGGTTTGAGTGGCAGTGGCCTGAGCTCTGGCATTCCCACTGGTCAACACAGTGACGTGGCTGCGGCCCATCTGCGAGCACCGCATTTCATTGATTATTTACAATTTTTCACTTGAATGGGACAAGACACAGCTGTCCATATGGATAAGCCACCGTGCCTATATAAATAAGTAAGGAGCATCACATCCCCTTTACTTTGATGATTGGCGGGAATCGCTTAAGGGGTCCCCACTGGTCCAACAATAAGTCCCGAAGATCCCCTTAAATGTTCATTTAGTCCAGGAATACTTATTTTTCCAAGCTCCTTTATGATCAATCAGGAATTCTCTAAACACAGTGGAAGTTTAGATTTCCTCCTCCAGATGGCAAATAACCTTCATATATTTATATTAAGGGGTTTAAAAGCGGCTATTCCCTCAGTCAAATACAATGTTAGAAATGTAGAATAACTTTTTTGTGTGTTCCCTTAAAATGTGGCATGGTCTATTCCTTACCTCGGTATTTTAATTTTTTTTTGTTTCTTTTGTGGTTTAGACAGCCCCATTCTAAAGGAACAGATCATTTTACAATATGAAGACATAATTCTGACTAGAACAGTGGATCCATATACTATAGCACTGAATGCCGAGGAGTCAGATACAGCAGGAATTAATAAAATTCTAAATAGTTACTACTCTTATGAATACAGCCTCGTTTTACTATGATCCACAAATGATCTTATAGGTATTATGGACTGTACAATATTACACGTTTATACAATGCTTAAGACGTTCTTTTGGGCTTCCGAACTTTCTCTGTGCTTTCCTCTTCCATCTCAGACAACAGCAAATATTCTAAATGCCTTGCTTCCCAATGGGTTATGTAAACTGCAAAACAAGTACAAACGTAGAGGTAAGGAAACAAAGAAACATTGAATGTCAATAAATTAGTGGGATCAAGCATAATTTATTAGCCTCAGGGCTCGGTCACACGGGCGTTTTTTGGTCTGATATGCAGACGCGCTTGCATTGAGAACATATACTAAAGATCGTTCTCCTCTGCCACAGCTGTAACAGCTGTGGCAGAGGAGAACGATGTTTGCCCATTGAATTCAATGGAGGCGGCAATACATTCAATAGCTGAGAACTGCCTCTGATTGGTCCCTGCGCTCAGCCAATCAGAGGCAGCACTCACTCACCCATTCATGAATTCATGAATGGGTGAGTGAGAGCTGCCTCTAATTGGTGAGGGCTGTGACCAATCAGAGGCAGCCCATTCAGCAGGCGGAAATTTTAAATCCCCGTCTGCTGAATAGTACAGAGAGCAGTTCAGGAGAACTGCCGGCTGGACGCGGCTGAACTCCGGCTGCAGGAAAAAGGTGAGTATACTTTTTTTTGATTTTTACACATTATCAGGATGGTTTTCAGGGTATGGCTTATTTTTTAAGCCCTTCCCCGAAAATTCATCCAGCGCTTGCTGGCAGCCCATTGCTTTCAATGGAGCCGGCTGTATTGCCGGCTCCATTGAATTCAATGGCCGAACATCGTTCTCCTCTGCCGCAGCTGTGCCACAGCTGTGGCAGAGGATAGTGGGCAGCGCTGGGCCGTTTAGCTGAAAACACTGCTAGGTGCAGATTTTTCAGCGAATCGTCGGCCCCAGTCACGTGATTTCCGGATGCGCATCGGTTATGCGATCCCCAAATCGCGGGAAAAAACGCCCGTGTGACTTAGGCCTCACTTTGAAAATTGATTCATCATACCGCTCATGGTTCCATGGAAAACATGACCATAGTACGGACACAGACTAATATGACATTAAAGTAGCTACAAGCTGGATTTCCACATCGATAAACAAAAGTGATAGAAGTACAGAAACAATATATTTGCTAACGGCCATGTTCGTCAACAATCAATACGAGTACTTGTCATCTTAGGTTCGTTGTCAAGGTTTGGAAACAGGTTTAGAGTTCAGTGGCTGAAACAATATGGATGGTTGTTGTTAATAAAGCAAGCATAGTCAAGTAGCAGTCCAAGTTTTCTAAGTAAAAACAGTTTGCGCTTCCTGCCTCTAGCCTAGCTTGTTGCCTCATTCTACAATCTGGCAAGAAGAAAGAACTAGTGATAGGCTTATAAAGGAAGTCGAAGAGCAGGGCTACATAGGAAATGAAGGGAAAGAATACCAAAAAGCAGGGAACTAGTCGGTAGGTTCAGCAAAGTAGCTATCCAGGAACACCAGTAGCTCAGTGAGAAGACGTAGAAGCCAGAAACCTACTACTACTCACTGATTAGGGGCAAAACCCCCCAAAACAGCTGTCTGTGTATGGATTTCTGGCTTGGTTTCCTATTTCCAATCATTGTCATAAAAAACTGTTTAAAAGGGCCTGACATTGATTTAAAGGAATGCTTCCATCCAATAGGTGGTGCTGCAGAAGTATTGTTCCATCTTTCTTATTTGCATAAATTAACCAAGAGGAGCGTGCATGGCCGTACAAGCCTGCTCACTCACTTTTCAGGTGTCTTTTCACACCCCTTCTGGGTGCTCCCCTTGGGGAGATATGATGCCATCCCCCGACCCACTTACCCCTTAGGTGTCTCCACACACTTTTTGGGTGCTCTTCTTAAGGAGAGAGGACACCTCTCTTGACTCACATTACAGGCTTCTCACTAGCTAAGCCAGAAACCTACTGCACACTGATGAGGGGCAAAAACACCGAAACAGCAGTCTGTGTATGGTTTTCTGGCCTGGTTTCCAATTCCTAATCATTGTTATAAAATACTGTATAGAGGGTCTGACATTGATTTGAAGGAACGCTGTCATCACCAATAGGTGGCGCTGCAGAGGTATTGTTCCATCTTTCTTATTTGCAAAACATACAAATGTAGCAGCTCCAACACGGAATTTTGGAGCTCTACATCTGTAGTGCAGACTGCCTTGCAGCTGTGCTAAGCTAATTGTGTAGAGTGGCTGCTGCCATTCATAGTGAATGGCAGTGCTCTGCAGTTGGCATAGCCGCACTGAGTCGTGACTCATTAATAGAGTAGTGTGCTAATGCAGCATGCACTAAGGCTGATACATCTGTAGGAGCTTCTGGGCTTTAATCCCGATATTAATAATACCCCTTCTCTTACTCTGCCTTAAAATAGAAAAAGAACTAAGCTTCCACTCAGAGTTTTTTTACACAACTGAATGGCAAATGTGACTATCTATGCAGTAATATAGAGCATAGCTGCCTTTAAATATATCATTGCATATTTAGCATAATTGCATGCATATTTAGGATAATTGCATGACAGCTCAAGAGGTATTTCCTGTTACTTTTGGAAAACATTTTATTTTAGGTGCTGGCCCAGTGATCAAGACATTACATTTTTCTATTAAAATATTGAGAGGAGATCCATCAATTTCTGGGCTTCTCTAACAGTAATCACTGAGGGAAGCTATGTCTGGCTATACCTTTCTGGCCACTGTAGGAAAAACATAGCATTACATGGTGACCATTCAAAGAATGACTGCTCATAAAGCAGGCACATGTTGGATCCAATAGTATTGGCCTACAGAGGGTGGTCCTGAGAAGGGGATTACCCTCCATATAACATATTTATGCCTCAATGAGTAGAAAGCTTGTCCCAGGGCAGCGACTGTAGTGGGTGTATATATATATTTTTTTTCCCTTTTTTTCTATCCATGCTCAGGAAAATTATTAATTGGAATTAGGAATAATAGTTTTAATGCAAAGGATCAGCTATTTCGAATACAAGAGATACCCAGGGAAACCAACGTGGAGGTCCCTTCATTGTCTTATTCTCGCTGCTTGAGCAGCTCGGCGATCCTCTTCACTATTATACATTTGACCACATACTGCGATTTCACTAGACTTAAGTATGGAATTTATTAAAATCGAGATTTTGCTAGTTCGTGAAACCCTCATCATGGAACCTCAGCAGTTGAATGATGAACCAGCGTATATTTAACAATGCTGGCTTGTGTTCTAGATAGAGAGAGGTAGCTTTGCACGACTTGTGTGGATGCAGAGGATGTGAGATATGAAGTTTGTTGTAGATGCTATGGTGATGATGAGTATGAGGTATAGCATGTTGTGCTACATCCTATGTATTCCTTAGCCTGATGTGATGTGGTTTCTTATCAAAACAGCTCTTCCTCATGTGTATGCATTATGTAACTACATGCTAAGCCTCACACTCGCTCATCATCGCCATAGCATCTACAGTGTGGACCTTGGAAAAGTAGCCCAGAACTACACTCTAATGAAACCTATCCAAAAGAAAATTTGACTTTGTTGTGCATAGCAAGTAATCACAGTGCAGCTTTCATTTCTTATACTGCTAAAGTAAAATGAAAGCTGCACTGTGATTGGTGCAGTAGTCGTCCTACGAGGGCAGAGTTGTTTTGATAAACTGTACCACATAAGGTTAATATATTAGATAGGCTGTGTCTTTATTAGATAGCCTCTTTAATTCCGCAATGCAAATCGTTTCGTGTGCAGGCGGCTTAACCCAAGACATTCCCTCAGCTCCCATTTGTATGGAGAAGGGATTACGATTGTACATAAAATGTTCTTCTATGGCGTTTTCTCTTTAAATGCTTAGAAGAAAATGCTGCATCAGTTGTTAATGTATTCTAACTAGCAGTTTATAAATATGGAGAATTATGGCTTATCTGATCCGCTTAGAATAATTTTAGGAATCCCGGTGTAAACGGAGATTGTGAGCTGCAGCATGTAATTACTGTTTCTCCCATTGCGTGCCTATGGTGAAGCAGTTTTAGATTCTTAGTAGAAGGTATTTTACCAAATATTACATTATACACAGCAAAGGAATAAAATCACAGAGCTGGTCTGACCTGTAAGCAGCTTGTTAGGGTATGATTTATGGGATTACAGGAGACAAGCAGTTATGGTACCACAGCTTCTCCTGAGTTCACTAAATACCATCAGTTACACAAGTTAAGAAATAACAATGGTCAGTTTATTCTGCTTGCTGCAAACACAATATATATTTGTGTAATATGTTATATGCATCGTTGTATCTGTCCGTATACATCATTTTCTTCTTTATAAAATTGAACAAATGACAAAGTGACAAGAAGGACATCACATACTAAATAGAAGTGCTTCTCACGTCCACAGGCGCTGTCTGCTATTTTGGTGTATCCCAATTACTGTATATACTCGAGTATAAGCCTAGTTTTTCAGCACATTTTTTTGTGCTGAAAAAGCCCCCCTCGGCTTATACTCAAGTCAGGCACGGCTTAAAAAAAGAACTCCATACTCATCTCCCAGCCAGCGCCTGTCTCCAGCGGTGGTGCGGCAGGCTGCTTGAATTCTCTCCGCTGTCATCCCCCACCATTCTCTTTGCTCGGCTCTGTCATCCCCCAACGTCAGCGCTGTGTAAGTAAGAGCTGTGATTGGATCGAGCGTCAGCCAAAGCAGAGCCAGTGCTCGATCATTCACAGCCAATCAAGCTGCTTTAGAATTCTCCCTGCTTGGCTTTCAAATCCCCGCCGTCAGTGCTGTGTAAGTTAGCACTGTGATCGGATCGAGCGCCAGCTGTGATTGGCTGGCGCTCAATCCAATCACAGCGCTTACTTACACAGCACTGACAGAGCCAAGCAGAGAAGATGGCGGAGGATGACAACGGGGAGAATTCAAGCAGCTTGTCGCACATACACCGACTGGGAGGTGAGTATGGAGGGTTTTTTTTACCTAGTATATACCCGAGTATAGCTCGGCTTATACTCGAGTCAATAAGTTTTTTGTGGGGAAACTTATTGTCTCGGCTTATACTCAAGTATATATGGTAATTAATGTTAATAAAATCAATAGATCTGCAACATCAGATGTGGACAAAAGTGGTGCAGTTTCTGGAAAATGTAGCAGGACTTTCTTTCTAATCTTGGATAACCCCTTTAAGTATTTAAAGCTTTCCTTCACTCAAGACTTGAAACTTCATCTAGGACTACTATAAACCTCAAGACCCAAGGCCCCCTGCATTTCATATTGCCAAGGCTACAAGAAGCGGAAATCTAAGAATTCGGTGGGCAAGGTCTTCATACTCGCGATGGTTCCCCCTTATGTACCCTAGCCAGATGATCTTCCTCCATGTGGCAGTGTCTTGTGAAGCGATATGAATCATCCTCATTCTGATTATGTCTCTTCTTCTCAGATGTTCCGAGGTGCCACTGTCAGCCCATCAACATCCTCGTAACACATGTGCTTAGTTCTACTAGTATATTTATGTTATGAGCTTGGTTCTGGTATTGTATCAATGTACTGCAGTTGGTTTGTGTTATGTTATGAGTTTGGTTCTGGTGCTGTACAAATGATTTTTTTTAGCTTGATTCTTAATGTGACTTGATATTATGGAGTGCCTTGCTGTCAGAGAGGTTTATTTACACTTTGAATCACTTTACAATGGGGTTTTGTTGTGTTAAGATAAGAGAACAATAGCTTTTTAATGGGTTAAGATAACTTTCTGTGTCCTGCTATTGCAATCAGGTTAAAATTTATCCCATCTGTATTTATGTTATGAACTTGTTGTACTTGTGTACAGAGTTTAGTTCTAGTGCTATATTTGTTTTTTCAATTCCAATAAGGTTATTACTAGAGATGAGCGAACGTACTCGGTAAGGACGATTTCGCAATCGAGCACCGCGATTTTCGAGTACTTCACTACTCGGGTGAAAAGTACTCGGGGGCGCTGTGGGTGAGCGGGGAGTTGCAGCGGGGAGTGGGGGGGAGAGGGAGAGAGAGAGGGCTCCCCCCTGTTCCCCGCTGCTACCCCCCACTCCCCTCTGCAACCCCCCGCCCCACAGCGCACCCGAGTACTTTTCACCCGAGTAGTGAAGTACTCGAAAATCGCGGTGCTCGATTGCGAAATCGCCCTTACCGAGTACGTTCGCTCATCTCTAGTAATAACCTTATTGGAATTGAAAAAACAAATATAGCACTAGAACTAAACTCTGTACACAAGTACAACAAGTTCATAACATAAATACAGATGGGATAAATTTTAACTTGATTGCAATAGTGCTAAGTGCTAAGTGCAAAAGTAAGTGCACCCCTATGTAATGTAACTTCTCGGTGTTGTACAAGCGTGAAACTTGGCGCGAGCATTCTTTAGGCCCTAAATGAGGTGGGTGGGAGGGGTGGCATATTCTGCAGAGGGACATCAGTACATGCAGCCTGAGGAGAATCTAATGCTCATCTATGTGTATACATATTTTATTCCTCTAAAGTAACCTTAACATCATAAAAGTTTCTGTGCAAACACGTAAACACCTGTATCAAAGTAACTTGGGCGAGGCCGGGTATATCAGCTAGATATTAGAAACATGCGCTCTCTCTTTTCTTTCTTTTCTATTTAATCAGACTGAGCCACAACAATGAGTATATATATATTATATATGCCTTCTTAGTGAATAGCTAGCATATAAATGGTTAACATGTTTCTGTATGTATTAGATGTAGGCTCATACTTCCCCATGTCCTTTCCTGGCTTAGGAATGTCCTGAGATAGTGGAGAGGAGCTGTTAGAATGAATACAGAGTGAGCCTATTCTCCTTAAGTTTCGGTTTCCTAGAAATCACGTATCTAGTAGTAACACACCTTAAGGCGTTAATATATGTTAAGCCATTACCACCTAGAGCCAATCATGAGTTGTTATGATTACAGGGGAGTGTGTATTTCTGATGATACGTAATGTAGGGTACATTTGCACCGTGAGGATATTAATAAAGGCAGAATAGCATCATTGTTGGATGATACTGGTTGTGTCATGTGTCAGTGATTTGAGTACACAACTTCACATATATAATCCTGAGCAGACAGTGATACACTGTATGGAGTTCCTTAGAGCTCTGACATCAGGCTTATACCCTTAGTCGTGTTGCAATTCTCATTATTTGACTTCTAGGATAGCTACCTTCCAATAGATAATATTAGAGAGACCATTTTCCTTCTTTCTGTGAGAAGAGCTAATCTGCATATCTTTCCCAAAAAATAGTACCCCTCTAGTCACTATTTTCATTCTGTGGGTAACAAAATCACAACAATAGCTTTGCAGTGTGCAAGCCTTCACAAACAACTGCCCATACCTCAGGCTTACCTTCACGCGAGAGTTTAGTGCGTTGCAAGACTCACAAAACCCCTGCGAATATGAACTCCATTCTTTTGAATGGAGTTAAAGACATGAGAGAGGTCTTCCCTCACTGTGATGAAGCCAGGTAAAAGAAAAAAAAATTGCTGTGTGTTCTATTTTTTCGTGTTCGTCGGAACGCATCACCCATTGATTTCAATGGGACCTTAGATACATTCTTGCATGCCGTGTGATGTGAGGTTTCACATTGAAATCAATGGGACGCACTTCCAATCCACTATCGTGTGAAACTCGCATGAGACGATTGGAATTTCACAGAAGGGATGCAAGGTGATTTTGCCAAAAGTCAGCTCACATCCACGGACAAAACACAGGTTGACAAGCGCGATAATCGGGCCCGATAGCGCCATGTGTAGGTAGCCTCACTGTAGTAAAACAAAGTGAGCAGTTTCCCCTCCTCCGCTGTGAGGACCCAGTGCTCCATCCCCGCTGTGGTCCTGGTCTCTGTTGTAACAGCGGATGCCACTTGAATTTATGGGGGCTAAATTTGATACTTTAGCATCGGCTTCCTGACCAGCTACTTTAGACTCCTGTCTGCAGCACTGAGCCTGTTATTTCCCTAATGGTCTCATTACGTTATTTGAGACTTTGCGTTCATCATTCAGTAGCAATTGGTGGCGTATTCGGCATAATCTCATGCCAATCTTGAAGGAGTTAATGCAAGAGCTTTTTTGCCCATAGACAAATTGTTCTATTGGTAGTGGTAAGCCCTGATACACCCTAGGGTCATTTTTTTCCCCATTTGAATCCATGTAATTCACGGACATGCTAGGTTCTCTACTCTGAAGATGTTTTTGTAGACGTTCTCCATCTAATGGTAGTAAATGGTAAATCCCTCCTTGATTATCTTAAAATTTTTCTGAAATTCGAATATATCTAACACAGACAGCTCGTTTAATATTTAATTACATACATGGAGGTTAATTGCTTGAAACAGATATACAGTAGTGTGTATAAACGTTACCTCTCTGAAGTAACTCCATTTTGGGATGATCCAAAATAGTGTTTCTTTTTATCAATTGGCATAACATCGATATAGCCTCCTTGGTGATTACGGACTACACCAGCGTGAAGGGCCGCCTTGCAGATACTTGATATCTTTGAAAGAGAGCAAATAGAAATAAGAAGCACAGTTTCCACATTATAACAATGCTATGTAATGCCCAACTTATAACATTCACTAATATTCTGTTACACATTACAAAAGAGAAGAGGGAAGACATTCTTTGTTCTGTACAGTATAACATTTCAGAACATACAGTGGATTGGATGTAAACTTTTGCTCTGTTGCCAAAGTCAACAAGATTCCATTCTTTGTATTTGCACTGGTTTAGACTTTGGTAAAATATTTCCTTTTGGTGAGAAGCCATGGACTCTCAATTACAAATAGTCATACAGAACATTGTGGTATACAGTACACTTAGAAAACTGCTACTGTCTGCACTTGACAAGCAATAGAAGGCTTGTGTTGCTGTGTTTATTGTCCAGATGTATAGCCTTTCTGCATACTTGTAGTTCCTAAGAAACCTTTATTGAGAGACTTTCCAATTTTATGTAAAACTAAAACACAGAAAGTGGAGCTGATCAGATCCCATTTTTTCAGATGTCGTATAGAAAATTATAGAAACAACTGCATTAGTTGCTGCCAGCAGTGCCATTCATTTCAGATTTATTTCCACTTTCAATGTGACCCATAACTGTACAATTTGATTGGAAAACAAACTGAAATCATTCGGGGTGGAAAAAAAAACTAAAATAATTTGGTCGCATAAGTGTGAACACCCTCTAATGTTTGAGGATGCGGTTGTTCGGAATTAGCCAATCACATTTCACCCTTTCCGATCCAATTTTGGATTCAGGGTTTCCTAAAAGGCTTTCTCTTTTTGCTGTTATACAATGGTGCCATCTGCTGGCTAAAGCCAGTATGTGTGCTCCAGAGAAGCTCCGACAGCAGAGTGGCTGGCAATAGACGGTGAGAATACCCTGTCGGACGTCTTCTGACATTGGAGCTGTACAGGCTTCAATCAGAATGTAGGAAGTAGTCAGACAGTGGGTTGGAAAGGGTTAAACTCATGTTAAAAAATAGTACTCGGCTACCATTATTTACAGTGATTTTGATTTTCCCCATATAAACGTTTAGCTCTTCTAGTAGGATTTTCTCACATTTTCTTAGTTGGTCTTTAAATAAACTTACAACACATCATAGGGATCTGATTATCGAAAAGCATCAGTCAGAAGAAGAGGACCAAAGAATTCCCAAGGCATTACATATACCATGGAACACAGTGAAGATGGCCATGAAAAAGTGAATTACATTGGGCACAACAGTGACATTACCAAGAACGGGACGTCCATCAGAAATTGATGAAAAGACCAGAAGAAAATTGGTCTAGGAGGCTGCCAAGAGGCCCACAGCAACATTAAAGGAGCTGCAGGGATTTATGGCAAGTACTGGTTGTGTAGTGCATGTGACAACCATCTCCCGTATTCTTCATCTGTCTGGACTGTGGGGTAGGGTGGCAAAATGGAAGCCTTTTCTAACAAAGAAAAACATCCAAGCTTTGTTATGCTTTGCCAAAACCTACATCAGGTCTGCCAAAGGTATGTGGGAGAAAGTATTATGATCCAATGAGACCAAGGTTAAACTTTTTGGCCATAATTCCAAAAAGTAGGTTTGGCACAAATCCAACACCGTGTATCACCAAAAGGACACCATACCCACAGTGATGTATGGTACAGGCAGAATTATGATTTGGGGCGGTTTTACTGCTGCTGGAATTGGGGCTTTGATCAAGGTGGAGGGAATTATGAACAGTTCCAAATATTAGTCCATTTTGGCCCAAAACCTTCAGGTCTCTGCTAAAAAGCTGAAGATGGAGAGGAGTTTCACCTCTCAGCAAGACCATGGCCCAAAGCAGAACTATAAATCAACAAAAGAATGGCTTTGCTAGAAAGAAGATACAAGTTTAGGAATGGCCCAGTCAGAGTCCAGGTCTGAATCCCATTAAAAATCTGTGAGTTGACCCAAAGAGGGCAGTGCACACGGAACGTCCTCATAATCTGACAAAATTGGAGTATTTTTGCAAGGTAGAGCGGGCAAAAATTGCCAAGTCAAGATGTGCCATGCTGACTAAATGCTGTTATAGTCAAAGGATACATCACCAAAGTATTAGTTTTAGGGTGTTCATATATATCAGAGGAGATTTGTATATGCCAGGTTCAGTGACTTCTCTTCAAAAGGCTTTTGCTCACATTTGCATTTATCCCTGACAAATAATATATACTGTATAAAGGGTACTATTAGTGTATCCTCCAATATGGGACTTCCCTTTTTGGAACAATTACTCTACAGAGAGAGACTGCGATAGAGAGACAGACAGAGAGAGAGTGCGATAGAGACAGAGTGAGAGAGAGTACAAGAGAGAGACAAAGTGAGAGAGCGCAATAGAGAGACAGAGAGAGTGCAATAGAGAGACAGAGAGAGAACGCAATAGAGAGACAGAGAGAGAGAAATGTTTGTATCTGCAGAACCTGTCTTAGCTACAGGGTGACGACCACCAGCTTATAGGGGGCAGCAATAGGGAAAGTAAGCTGAGGCGATTGTTCCCCCTCCTCCCCTCCATGTCCACCCAGGTAGATGATCTTCTTTGCATCAACATTTGTGGAGCTACATGAACCATCCTCCTCCTGGCTCTGTTTCCTCCCCTCTGATGTATTGAAGTGCCACTGTCAACCCATCAGCAGTACACAAAACAATCCCTCAGTTATGCTACTGTATTTGTGTTGTAAGCTTAGTTCTGGTATTGTATCTATGAGGGTTTATCAAAATAATGCAAACACATACGTGTTTAATATCAATCCAAGATGCTGCCATTATTTTGATGATCCAATGTACGTACAGGGATTTATTTATTTTTGCTGCATTTATGTTAGGAGTTTAGTTCTGATGCTGTGTTTATGATTCGAGCTTGGTTCTGGTACAGTATTTATTGTTCTGATGTTAGTATGCTACTATGTTGCTGCTGAATTTATGTTAAAAGCTTGGTTCTGGCATTGCATTTATGTACTGGGGTTGGTTCTAGTGTTGTATTTACAACACTGAGCTTGGTTCTGGTGCTGTATTTATGCTATGAGCTTGGTTCTGGTACAGTATTTATTCACAAGACTGCCTACCAGTGTAATGTATACTGATTTTTTCACAGTGGGGAGTGCCAAAAAAACTACATATGGTGCCAACTAACCTAAGGCCAACACTGGTAGTCTGCAACCACTAGGACATACAGGTCTGCATAGGAGCTGCAGGCACAAAACGGATTTATTTAAATCAATACTTTTTTTGGTAAATTATTTAATTCCCTTATTTTACATTTATTGGAACTATTTAACATAGTAACATAGTATGTTAGTATATTAGGCATACATAGTATGTTAGGCTGAATGAAGACAATGTCCATCTAGTTCAGCCCCTCACCCCCCATTGTTGGTCCAGAGAAAGGCAAAAAAAAAAAAAAAAACAAGCAGCCATTTAGCTCATTTTATGGGAAAAAATTCCTTTCTGACTCCATAATGACAGCCAGAGTAATCCCTGGATCAACATTTGAGATCATCAACCCCGCTGGTCACCTAATGTCTATATCCTGTAATATAACACTCTAAAAAGACATCTAGTCCCCTCTTAAACTCCTCCATGGATTTTGCCATCATCTCGTCCTCAGGCAGAGAGTTCCACAGTCTCACTGCTCTTACAGTAAAGAAGCCCCTTCTGTGTTGGTGATTTGTTTGTAAAGGAGTACATAGCCCGTGAGTTATCAAAAAATAGAAAAAAAAAAACAACTTTTAATAGCCTTGGTCTGTAGAATAATTCTTTTTACCGCTTGTTTGTGCATCGAATGCCTTTAGTTATTATGTGTAACAGTAAAAATTAGGCACATTTGTAAACACAAGTACAATGAATAGAGATGAGCGAGCATACTCGCTAAGGACAATAACTCGATCGAGCATTGTCCTTAGCGAATATCTCCCCGCTCGGAAGAAAAGATTCGGCTGCCGGCGCGGGTGACAGGTGAGTTGCAGCAGTGAGCAGGGGGGAGCGGGGGGGAGAGAGGGAGAGAGAGATCTCCACTTCGTTCCTCCCCGCCCGCCGGCAGCCGAACCTTTTCTTCCAAGCGGGCAGGTACTCACTAAGGGCAATGCTCGATCGAGTAATTGTCCTTAGCGAGTATGCTCGCTCATCTCTAATAGTGAACTGAGGGGGACCGAGTGCTTGGTTTACATTGTTTCAGTAGAATGTGCATTTTTACTGTAACTGGCTGGGTATATTTCTGAATACATATTATTACATAATTTTTACATATCCAGACCCACATGTCTTAGGCTGACCTGTGACATGAAGCTGATATGTGGGCCGTCTCAGACTGTGAATCATTAAGGGAAAGCCTTCTGGTGGGTGTTCATATGCCCCGTCCCAAAATCCTTAGAGGACTGGAACGTGTATCAAATATCATTAGAGTGCACTTTTACTTGGACAGCCTGTTATTAGAGCACAGCAGGTGTTTTAGACAGTAATCTCTTATAAAGCTGTCAAAGATATTCTAAGACCACGGCACTTAACTGTCAAAACAGACCTTTATACTCTGTGCCAGGAAGGCATTCACTCACCAGTTCTCCTGCAAAACCTAAATATTTTAATTTATCCAATTATGGTTTTTATACCTGACCTGAAAAGACAGCGGTGAATAAAAGAGTGCTAAGCATGCAGTTTATCTAACTTTCCATCCTTTGATACATTATTAAAATATACGTAACTATTACGGAAATCGGGTTATATCCACAAGGTATGAAAACGGTTGAGGTATGTGTCGTCATATCTTGCTACAAGGCAAAGCCACTGTGGGTATTGGACATGCTGTTATACATGAAAATATTAATAGATCAGGCTTTTTACCAGATTTATAATCCATAGAGTTTTAATACAGTACAAGTTCTCAAGTCTTTTCAGCGCCAAGATGCATTAGAGATTAGGTACCTTGTCTTAGAACAGATAGGGTATGATAAAAGATGGCTTGACTGTGTAATGATTAAAGGGGGTATCACCAAGGCAAATAAGTTCCCGTAGGTTGAATATATTTCACCGTAGGGAACCAATAGAGTAGTAAAACGTAACTTTTATTATAAACTAGCTTACCCGTCGCGCGTTGCTGCGAAGACAGACAGACAGACATTCATACATTCGTTTTATATATCTAGATAACAACCAATCACAGCGCAGCTTTTTTATGTTACCTCAGTGGTTTCCCGTTTCTATGACACCGGAAAGTGAGAAAATAACATTCCGTACGTAAAATTTGGACGCTAATTCTTTTGCGCATAGAATTGAATAATGGAGTTGGGACCCATTAGCTTTTCCTATTTATGACATAATCAATGTTCGTGCCAAATTTCCCGTTTCTATGACATTGGAAAGTGAGAAAATTACATTCCGCACGCTTTTGCGCATAGAATTGAATAATCGAGTTGGGACCTATTAACTTTTCCTATTTATGACATAATCAATGCTCGTGCCAAATTTCAAGTTTCTATGACATTGGGAAGCGAGAAAATTAGATTCCGTACGTAAAATTTGGACGCTAATTCTTTTGCGCTTAAAATTGAATAATCGAGTTGGGACCTATTAACTTTTCCTATTTATGACATAATCAATGCTCGTGCCAAATTTCGAGTTTTTATGACATTGGAAAGCGAGAAAATTAGATTCCGTACGTAAAATTTGGACGCTAATTCTTTTGCGCATTGAATTGAATAATCGAGTTGGGACCCATTACCTTTTCCTATTTATGACATAGTCAATGCTCGTGCCAAATTTCATGTTTCTACGACATCGGGAAGTGAGAGAATTAGTGGCAATGATGGAAATCGAACGATCTACGTGGGGGGTCGTAACCGTCGATGACGCTCGCGCACGCGCCATTTATCATAGAATATTTGTACTATGCCTATAATCTTCCCAGGAGTGTACTCAACAACTTCCCAAAGTTTCATGGCGATCGGATGAATGGTGTAGTAGCGCATAAAGGACAAACAGACAGACAGACACGCACACAGACATACATTCAATTTTATATATATAGATAGATACTGGCGTACCCGTCGTGCGTTGCCGCGAAGACAGACATACATACATACACTCGTTTTTATATATCTAGATAACAACCAATCACAGCGCAGCTTTCAAGTTACCTCAGCGGTATAATATATAACAACCAATCGCAGCACAGCAGCTTTCATGTTACCTCAGCAGTATAATATATAGAAACTAGAGATGAGCGAGTGTACTCGGAAAAGCACTACTCGCTCAAGTAATTTGCTTTATCCGAGTATCGCTGTGCTCGTCCCTGAAGCACAGCGATACTCGGATAAAGCAAATTACTCGAGCGAGTAGTGCTTTTCCGAGTACGCTCGCTCATCTCTAATAGCAACCAATTACAGCACAGCTTTCATGTTACCTCAGCAGCATAAGAAATTGCAACCAATCACAGCACAGCTTTCATTTTACCTCAGCATTCTCAATATCCAGCAATTGTCTTGCGAAACGTTCGGAGGATGCATCATTTTTAGAGATGAGCAAACGTACTCGTCCGAGCTTGATACTCGTTCGAGTATTAGCGTGTTCGAGATGCTCGTTACTAGAGGCGAGCACCACGCGATGTTCGAGTTACTTTCACTTTCATCTCTGAGACGTTAGCGCGCTTTTCTGGCCAATAGAAAGACAGGGAAGGCATTACAACTTCCCCCTGCGACGTTCAAGCCCTATACCACCCCCCTGCAGTGAGTGGCTGGCGAGATCAGGTGTCACCCGAGTATATAAATCGGCCCCTCCCGCGGCTCGCCACAGATGCATTCTGACAGAGATCAGGGAAAGTGCTGCTGATGCCGGAGCTGCTATAGGGAGAGCGTTAGGAGTGATTTTAGGCTTCAAGAACCCCAACAGTGCTTCTTAGGGCCACATCTGACCGTGTGCAGTACTGTTGAGGCTGCTTTTTGCAGTGTTGCACATTTTTATTTTTTTTTTGTATATCGGCCGTGCAGAGCATTGCGTCCTTAGTCTGCAGTCATTGTACAGAGTATAGGGCCAGTACTGGTGAGGCAGGGAAAGAGATATTCAGGCTATATAGGAAGTGGGCTTTTTCCAAAAAATTGGGGAAAAATACTTTATTTGGGCTGCCTGTGACCGTCTTCAGTTTACTGTGTGTCTACTGGGGGTAGTAGTCCTAATTAATATGCAGCTAAGCGTTACAGCAAGCTGGCGCAAAATTGTTTCCTGGATCTGCTGTCTCTGCTACATCAGTGCCGTCATCCCACCAGAGGGAAACAGTATACATAATATTATACGCTGCCTACAGTATCTGCTGGGGGTAGTAGTCCTAATTAATACGCAGCTAAGCGTTACAGCAGGCTTGCGCAAAATTGTTTCCTGGATCTGCTGTCTCTGTTACATCAGCGCCGTCATCCCGCCAGAGGGAAACAGTATACATAATATTATACACTGCGTACAGTATCTATCTGCTGGGGGTAGTAGTCCTAATTAATATGCAGCTAAGCGTTACAGCAGGCTTGCGCAAAATTGTTTCCTGGATCTGCTGTCTCTGTTACATCAGCGCCGTCATCCCGCCAGAGGGAAACAGTATACATAATATTATACGCTGCCTACATTATCTATCTGCTGGGGGGTGGTAGTCCTAATTAATACGCAGCTAAGCGTTACAGCAGGCTGGCGCAAAATTGTTTCCTGGATCTGCTGTGCGTTCCGTAAGGGAAGTCAGCCTCCAACCACAGGCCAATAAGTGGCACATTTAATTACAGCGTTCTGTTTCTGCCCTACTGGTAATACAGCATGCTGAGGGGTAGGGGTAGGCCTAGAGGACGTGGACGCGGGCGAGGACATGGAGGCCCAAGTCAGGGTGTGGGCACAGGCCGAGCTCCTGATCCAGGTGTATCACAGCCGACTGCTGCGGGATTAGGAGCGAGGCACGTTTCTGGCGTCCCCACATTCATCTCACAATTAATGGGTCCACGCGGTAGACCTTTATTAGAAAATGAGCAGTGTGAGCAGGTCCTGTCGTGGATGGCAGAAAGTGCATCCAGCAATCTATCGACCACCCAGAATTCTGCGCCGTCCACTGCTGCAACTCTGAATCCTCTGGCTGCTGCTCCTCCTTCCTCCCAGCCTCCTCACTCCATTACAATGACACATTCTGAGGAGCAGGCAGACTCCCAGGAACTGTTCTCGGGCCCCTGCCCAGAATGGGCAGCAATGGTTCCGAATCCTCTCCCACTGGAGGAGTTTGTCGTGACCGACGCCCAACCTTTGGAAAGTTCCCGGGGTCCGGGGGATGAGGCTGGGGACTTCCGGCAACTGTCTCAAGAGCTTTCAGTGGGTGAGGAGGACGATGACGATGAGACGCAGTTGTCTATCACTCAGGTAGTAGTAATTGCAGTAAGTCCGAGGGAGGAGCGCACAGAAGATTCGGAGGAAGAGCAGCAGGACGATGAGGTGACTGACCCCACCTGGTTTGCTAAGCCTACTGAGGACAGGTCTTCAGAGGGGGAGGCAAGTGCAGCAGCAGGGCAGGTTGGAAGAGGCAGTGCGGTGGCCAGGGGTAGAGGCAGGGCCAGACCGAATAATCCACCAACTGTTTCCCAAAGTGCCCCCTCGCGCCATGCCACCCTGCAGAGGCCGAGGTGCTCAAAGGTCTGGCAGTTTTTCACAGAGTGCAGACGACCGACGAACAGTGGTGTGCAACCTTTGTCGCGCCAAGATCAGCCGGGGAGCCACCACCACCAGCCTCACCACCACCAGCATGCGCAGACATATGATGGCCAAGCACCCCACAAGGTGGGACGAAGGCCATTCACCGCCTCCGGTTTGCACCGCTGCCTCTCCCCCTGTGCCCCAACCTGCCACTGAGATCCAACCCCCCTCTCAGGACACAGGCACTACCATCTCCTGGCCTGCACCCACACCCTCACCTCCGCTGTGCTCGGCCCCATCCACCAATGTCTCTCAGCGCACCGTCCAGCCGTCGCTAGCGCAAGTGTTGGAGCGCAAGCACGTCGCCACACACCCGCACGCTCAAGCGTTAAACGTGCACATAGCCAAATTTATCAGCCTGGAGTTGCTGCCGTATAGGATTGTGAAAATGGAGGCTTTCAAAGGTATGATGGCGGCGGCGGCCCCGCGCTACTCAGTTCCCAGTCGCCACTACTTTTCCCGATGTGCCGTCCCAGCCCTGCACGACCACGTCTCCCGCAACATTGTACGCGCCCTCACCAACGCGCTTACAGGCGGGCAGGGCCACTATATCTCCCTGACGGCACATTGGGTGAATTTAGTGGAGGCTGGGACAGAGTCAGAGCCTGGGACCGCTCACGTCCTACCCACCCCCAGAATTGCGGGCCCCAGCTCGGTGGTGGTATCTGCGGCGGTGTATGCTTCCTCCATTAAACCACCCTCCTCCTCCTCCGCAACCTCTGTCTCGCAATCAAGATGTGTCAGCAGCAGCACGTCGCCAGCAGTCGGTGTCGCGCGTCGTGGCAGCACAGCGGTGGGCAAGCGTCAGCAGGCCGTGCTGAAACTACTCAGCTTAGGAGAGAAGAGGCACACGGCCCACGAACTGCTGCGCCGCTGAGCCTCCAACATGGTCGTGTGTGACAACGGCCGTAACCTGGTGGCGGCTCTGCAGCTCGGCAGCCTCACGCACGTGCCATGCCTGGCCCACGTCTTTAATTTGGTTGCTCAGCGCTTTCTGAAAAGCTACCCACGCTTGTCAGACCTGCTTGGAAAGGTGCGCCGGCTCTGCGCACATTTCCGCAAGTCCCACACGGACGCTGCCACCCTGCGCACCCTGTAACATCGGTTTCATCTGCCAGTGCACAGACTGCTGTGCGACGTGCCCACACGGTGGAACTCTACGCTCCACATGTTGGCCAGGCTCTATGAGCAGCGTAGAGCTATAGTGGAATACCAACTCCAACATGGGCGGCACAGTGGGAGTCAGCCTCCTCAATTCTTTACAGAAGAGTGGGCCTGGTTGGCAGACATCTGCCAGGTCCTTGGAAACTTTGAGGAGTCTACCCAGATGGTGAACGACGATGCTGCAATCATTAGCGTCACCATTCCTCTGCTATGCCTCTTGAGAATTTCCCTGCAAAGCATAAAGGCAGACGCTTTGCGCTCGGAAACAGAGGCGGGGGAAGACAGTATGTCGCTGGATAGTCAGGGCACCCTCCTGTCTATATCTCAGCGCGATGAGGAGGAGGAGGAGGAGCATGAGGAGGAGGGGGAAGAGACAGCTTGGCCCACTGCTGAGGGTACCCATGCTGCTTGCCTGTCATCCTTTCAGCGTGTATGGCCGGAGGAGGAGGAGGAGGATCCTGAAAGTGATCTTCCTAGTGAGGACAGCCATGTGTTGCGTACAGGTACCCTGGCACACATGGCTGACTTCATGTTAGGATGACTTTCTCGTGACCCTCGCATTACACGCATTCTGGCCACTACGGATTACTGGGTGTACACACTGCTCGACCTACGGTATAAGGAGAACCTTTCCACTCTCATACCCAAAGAGGAAAGGGGTTCGAGAGTGATGCTATACCACAGGACCCTGGCGGACAAACTGATGGTAAAATTCCCATCAGACAGCGCTAGTGGCCGAAGGCGCAGTTCCGAGGGCCAGGTAGCAGGGGAGGCGCAGAGATCAGGCAGCATGTACAGCACAGGCAGGGGAACACTCTCTAAGGCCTTTGATAGCTTTCTGGCTCCCGAGCAAGACTGTGTCACCGCTCCCCAGTCAAGGCTGAGTCGGCGGGAGCACTGTAAAAGGATGGTGAGGGAGTATGTAGCCGATCGCACGACCGTCCTCCGTGACGCCTCTGCCCCCTACAACTACTGGGTGTCGAAGCTAGACACGTGGCCTGAACTCGCGCTGTATGCCCTGGAGGTGCTTGCTTGTCCTGCGGCTAGCGTCTTGTCAGAGAGGGTGTTTAGTGCGGCTGGGGGAATCATCACAGATAAGCGTACCCGCCTGTCAACCGACAATGCCGATAGGCTAACACTCATCAAGATGAACAAAGCCTGGATTTCCCCAGACTTCTCTTCTCCACCAGCGGACAGCAGCGATACCTAAACAATACGTAGGCTGCACCCGCGGATGGAAGCATTGTTCTTTATCACCATCAAAAACGTGGACCTTTTAGCTTCATCAATCTGTGTATAATATTCATCCTCTTCCTCCTGCTCCTCCTCCTGAAACCTGACGTAATCACGCCGAACGGGCAATTTTTCTTAGGCCCACAAGGCTCAGTCATATAATTTTTGTAAACAATTTTTATACATTTCAATGCTCATTAAAGCGTTGAAACTTGCACCTGAACCAATTTTTATTTTAACTGGGCTGCCTCCAGGCCTAGTTACAAATTAAGCCACATTAACCAAAGCGATTAATGGGTTTCACCTGCCCTCTTGGTTGGGCATGGGCAATTTTTCTGATGTACATTAGTACTGTTGGTACACCAATTTTTTGGGGCCCTCGCCTACAGTGTAATCCAATTAATTTTTTGCCCACCTGCATTAAAGCTGACGTTACATCAGCTGTGATAGGCACTGCAATGGGATACATTTATGTACAGCCGGTGGGTTCCAGGGAGCCACCCATGCTGTCGGTCCACACGGAGTTGTAACTGCATGTGTCCACTTCTAAAGAACCCCAGTCTGACTGGGGCATGCAGTGTGGGCCGAAGCCCACCTGCATTAAACATGACATTACCTCAGCTGTGATGGGCAATGCAATGGGATATATTTATGTACCGCCGGTGGCTTCCTGGCACCCACCCATGCTGTCGGTGCACACGGAGTTGTAACTGCATGTGTCCACTTCTAAAGAACCCCAGTCTGACTGGGGCATGCAGTGTGGGCCGAAGCCCACCTGCATTTAAATCGGACGTTACCTCAGCTGTGATGGGCACTGCAATGGGATACATTTATGTACAGCCGGTGGGTTCCAGGGAGCCACCCATGCTGTCGGTCCACACGGAGTTGTAACTGCATGTGTCCACTTCTAAAGAACCCCAGTCTGACTGGGGCATGCAGTGTGGGCCGAAGCCCACCTGCATTAAACATGACATTACCTCAGCTGTGATGGGCAATGCAATGGGATATATTTATGTACCGCCGGTGGCTTCCTGGCACCCACCCATGCTGTCGGTCCACACGGAGTTGTAACTGCATGTGTCCACTTCTAAAGAACCCCAGTCTGACTGGGGCATGCAGTGTGGGCTGAAGCCCACCTGCATTTAATCGGACGTTACCTCAGCTGTGATGGGCACTGCAATGGGATACATTTATGTACAGCCGGTGGGTTCCAGGGAGCCACCCATGCTGTGGGTGAACACGGAATTCCCATTGCGGAGTTGTACCTGCCTGTGACTATTTATAAAAAACCGCGGTCTGACTGGGGCATGCAGACACCTTGACAGAATGAATAGTGTGTGGCACATAGGTTCCCCATTGCTATGCCCACGTGTGCAGCTCCTGATGTCGGTGGCACAGGATTATATTTCTCATTGCTTCTGTACAGCATTGTGGGCTAAAGAGGGTCGCTGCCTAGCCGTGCCAACCCTCTGCAGTGTGTGCCTGCGGTTCCTCCTCATGGCAGACGCACTTATAAATAGACATAAGGGTGGTGTGGCATGAGGGCAGCTGAAGGCTGCGCAGGGACAATTTGGTGTGCGCTGTGGACACTGGGTCATGCAGGGGGGGGGGGGGGTTGGGCAGCATGTAAGCCAGGAGAAGTGGCAGCGGAGTGTCATGCAGGCAGTGATTGTGCTTTGTTGGAGGTAGTGTGGTGCTTAGCTAAGGTATGCATTGCTAATGAGGGCTTTTCAGAAGTAAAAGTTGTTGGGAGGGGGGGCACTCTTGCCGCTATTGTGGCTTAATAGTGGGACCTGGGAACTTGAGATGCAGCCCAACATGTAGCCCCTCGCCTGCCCTATCCGTTGCTGTGTCGTTCCCATCACTTTCTTGAATTGCCCAGATTTTCACAAATGGAAACCTTAGCGAGCATCGGCGATATACAAAAATGCTCGGGTCGCCCATTGACTTCAATGGGGTTTGTTACTCGAAACGAACCCTCGAGCATCGCGAAAATTTCGTCCCGAGTAACGAGCACCCGAGCATTTTGGTGCTCGCTCATCTCTAATCATTTTGTAGTTGAACACGCATTCCGCTGCTCGTAATGCCTTTTGCTTTTGTGCTTGAGATGGAAATCAAACCATCTTTGTCTGGGGGGCATAACTGTCGACGATGCTCGCAGGATAGGTGTACTATGTCATTAATCTTCCCAGGAGTGTACTCAACAACTTCCCAAAGTTTCATGGCGATTAGATGAATGGTGTAGTAGCGCAAAAAGGACAGACAGACATACATTCCTTTTTATATAAATAGATGACATCAGGAAGTGAGAAAATTACATTCCGTACGTAAAATTTGGACGCTAATTCTTTGGCGCTTAGAATTGAATAATTGAGTTGGGACCCATTAACTTTTCCTATTTATGACATAATCAATGCTCATGCCAAATTTTAAGTTTCTATGACATTGGGAAGCGATAAAATTAGATTCCGTACGTAAAATTTGGACGCTAATTCTTTGGCGCTTAGAATTGAATAATTGAGTTGGGACCCATTAACTTTTCCTATTTATGACATAATCAATGCTCATGCCAAATTTCAAGTTTCTATGACATTGGGAAGCGAGAAAATTACATTCCGTATGTAAAATTTGGACGCTAATTCTTTGGCGCTTAGAATTGAATAATTGATTTGGGACCCATTAACTTTTCCTATTTATGACATAATCAATGCTCATGCCAAATTTTAAGTTTCTATGACATTGGGAAGCGATAAAATTAGATTCCGTACGTAAAATTTGGACGCTAATTCTTTTGCACTTAGAATTGAATAATCGAGTTGGGACCCATTATATTTTCCTAATTATGACATAATCAATGCTCGTTCCAAATTTCAAGTTTCTATGACATTGGAAAGGGAGAAAATTAGATTCTGTACGTCAAATTTGAACGCTAATTCTTTGGTGCTTAGAATTGAATAATCGAGCTGGGACCCTTAAACGTTTGCTATTTATGACATAATCAATGCTCGTGCCAAATTTCATGTTCCCATGAAATTAGGAAGTGAGAAAATTAGATTCCGTACGTAAAATTTGGACGCTAATTCTTTTGCGCTTAGAATCGAATAATCGAGTTGGGACCCATTATCTTTTCCTAATTATGACATAATCAATGCTCGTTCTAAATTTCAAATTTCTATGACATTGGGAAGTGAGAGAATTAGATTCCATACGTAAAATTTGGACGCTAATTCTTTTGCGCTTAGAATCGAATAATCGAGTTGGGACCCATTATCTTTTCCTAATTATGACATAATCAATGCTCGTTCTAAATTTCAAATTTCTATGACATTGGGAAGTGAGAGAATTAGATTCCATACGTAAAATTTGGATGCTAATTCTTTGGCGCTTAGAATTGAATAATCGAGTTGGGACCCATTAACTTTTCCTATTTATGACATAATCAATGCTTGTGCCAAATTTCATGTTTCTACGACATTGGGAAGTGAGAGAATTGGTGGCAATGATGGAAATCAAACGATCTCCGTGGGGGGGCATAACTGTCGACGCTCGCACGCGCGCCATTTATCATACGATAGTTGTACTATGCCTATAATCTTCCCACAGTGGCTGTTGCTCATTTGTCTGAAAGCCACTGTGCTGAACAGTTCTTTGACTGTGTTTACATGTCAATGTCCATCCTGATGACGCTGCTAACCATCATTTAGCAGTAGAAACGCGTTGTTGGACGTTTACTATCTCCTAGTGTGATCAATATCAGTTTGAGCTTGCAGCCAAATAATTCACCTAGGAAGATTAGTTTGTTAGCTATCTCCTAATCTGATCAGCATCAAGCCTAGCCCACAGCTAGGCGATCTAAGTAGGAAGATTAGCCTGTTGAGTGCATGACAACACTCAATGCACTCATCAATTCACAGACAGAAATTGATTCAAGATCTATATTGATCCACTATTTAAAAAGAGCTCCGTTTGAAAGATCAGAGAATTGAATGATTATTCATCAAATTCAATTGCTCTGTCAATGAATGTTTGTAGACAGATATGATTTCCCCCTTGCTATGATATTAAATGGGAATCTAATATCTACAAAACATCCTCGTCCTTTGTTCTTCTGAATACAAAGAGGTGCATTATACATTGCCAACAAGCACCCATAACTAAAGGCAAGATAACGCATATACCACGCAATGATATGCTCACTTGCTGATATGCCTTATCTATAATAGATGTAGGATCCTACATAACTCTCTCCACTCATAGATCTTCATTTACCAAAGGAGAGAATTTACATAAGAATAGGTGTATTATATATCACCAACAAGCACCCATTATCTAAGGGAAGATAACGCATATATTACACATTGATATGCATACTTGCTGATATGCTTTATCTATAATATAAGTGAAAGATCTTTTATAACCCTCTCCACTCATAAATCCCCCCTGGTTTATAGAGGGAGAGAATTAATATAAGAATGAACGCACTTATAGGTTTATGATAAATAACGCGCATATATCTAAGATTACGCGTATCTATGAGTGTGCTCTGTATTCAGGAAACTGGGACCTTAGTTTGACTCTTTCTACTTGTCAAGTATCAACTACAGGATATGACAAAGGAATTATTCCCAAGGGATCTTGTGTATTCGCAAGTGGAAACACACACATTATAGTAGACTTTGTCATTATAATATATTGAGTCTAGAAGTCACTAATAGTTAAATCAACGGACTCTCTCCTTTTGAGCATAACAGTATCTAGTACAGTATCCCGCACTTACACACAACCTATATTGTTGTGTTTTTATGATTATTGTTTTGTTTGTCACGTATATTTATAATAAAAGTTACGTTTTACTACTCTATTGGTTCCCAACGGTGAAATATGTGTAATGATTAAAGGGGTATTCCAGGCTTTTACAACTAATGACCTATACTCTAGTAAGGTCATCAGAAGTTGATTCACAGGGGCCTGCCACTCAAGATCCCCGGTGATTAGCTGATCGCCTTGCCCGCAGTCAATGCAGCGGGGCTGGACATTGTCATCAGTGGTCAGGAGGGGAAGTGTACTAATCAGCTTTACTCCCATGGAAATCAATGGGAGTGCTGCCTCCTATTACTCTTCCTGCTTTTCCTTACAGACAGGACTGAACATCTGGACCTGACAATAACAAGGAGCGGGAAGTTTATTATAGGCGCAGTGATGCAACTGATTTCAATGGAATTGAAACCGCTATGACACTTCCAGCAATGATGTTATCTGGCCTTGCTGCACTGACAGTCAGAAGATCAGCGAGGATCCCAAGCGGTGTACCCCTGTTGATCAACTACTGCTGCCCTAGCTAGATGTTAGGTCATCGGTTATAAAACCTCAGAAGGTGAAGGTCTGTATATCTAAGAAGTAGCCCTTTTGTCTCCTCTAGGACCGAGCGAAGGTATAAGTTTCAATGCCTTATTCCTCTCCCCCAATGGCAGAATGAACCCTCTCTTCACAGGCAGCAGAACATTAGAAAAAGTGGGGAAACCTGATTAAGAGCCACAATACTTTGCTCTACTTTGAGGGATCAGAAGGGAGAGAAAACACAAAGTGTCCTGATGGAGGAGTATCCATTCTCCAAATGCATAGACAATAAAGGTGACTAAGAAGGCAGGAAAATTAAAAGTTTTGTCAACGTCAATAACTTAAAATTCCTGCCTTTAACCCTTTCCAGGCCAATTTTGGATTTAGGGTTTCCTAAAAGGCTTTCTCTTTTGGTTGTTATACAACGGAGCCATCTGCTGGCTGAAGCCAGTGTGTGTGCACCAGAGAGGCTCAGACAGTGTAGTGGCTGGCAATAGACAGTAAGAATACCCTGTTGGACATCTTCTGACATTGGAGCTGTACAAGCTTCAATCAGAATGTATGAAGACGTCAGACGGTGGATTGGAAAGAGTTAACTTTCAAGATTCATAAATTTTGTGCTTAAAGTTACCATACCAAGGTCCTTACATCACTTGTCTCTAGGCAGTAATATTACAACATAATTTGTATGGCTGAAAAAAAGACGTGTCCATAAAGTTCAGTCTGTAATCTAGCAAAGGGATATATCTATCTATCTCTATCTATATATATAAAATTTGCCATCATTATATGAACAAACAATAAAGAAAATCTGTTTAGATACTTCCACATCAGCTGACCAATGTGGATTTGATCAAATATTCATAATATGACTATGGGACAAATACTACGGTTTTATTTCTTGTGTATGATACTTAAAAACTAGAATACTTACATCAGAATAAATACGGGTTCCAAAAACTCGAGCATAATATGGGCTAGCTTGGGCACAATTCCGTGGACAGTACACCCTGAAGAAAGCAAATCGAACATTATTGCATGATTATAGCATATTATAAAAACCTTGTCAATGGCAGCAAGTTAAATTTTAGCCTTTTTCTTATAATAAGTATGGCAAATGTTTAGTTTTGGGCTGCCGAAAACAGGCTGCATCAGAATGACATCAATTATAGCTATAGACATTCCACTGCACCTCAAGAGAACAGTTGCCATCAAGAGTCACCAACATGGACCAAACTTAGCTCACCCTTTGCACCAAGGCCAGGACTAGTGATAGCACCTTATTTTTATCTGAGACTCTTAGCTGCAAGGCTCCAGTTGGTGATCAAGATGGTCGCCAATGCGCCAAACATTTTGCAAATGGCAACAAGACTTTTCAGTCTTGTCGCCACTTGCGATGATTGTAGCAGCTGTGCTGCACAACTGTAGTAGACAAAGACTAAAGGTGGATCTTTAACTATGTCTGAAAGAAAACTAGCCTCCCGATGCTACACACTGTTATTATGTTACCAGGAAGGAGCTGAACAGGGAGCAACATGCATGCTGCCCAACCTGCTGTGTTCCCCTCAAGCCCTGCCTATGGCTATGTAAGTTACTTTTGTCAGTGGATCCTGCCACTGAGGGAAGGCTGCCTGGCTGCTGCTGCTACTACTATTGAGATGGTGGGGTTGGCGTGCCTGGCTGCTGCTACTACTACGGTGGGTGAGGGGCATATGACTGTTAGTGTGTTGGCAGTCGGTTGTCTGACTGCAATTGGGCATGGCTCCTGTTAATGGGGCAAGCTTTGAACGTAGTTATTAGGCTGTGAAGTTGCACTCACATTGAGGTCAATAGGGTTACGATGCATGTCACAGGTTGCCATAACTGCAGGTCGCAAAAGAATCCACCAGCATCACATCTCTTGCTACCTGCAAGTTGTTGCAGGTCATGACTCACACTGTGACCCATTTAAACTTTGAACCAGGGCTAAAAAGTGATCTTTGGTCACATGACTCCATTCATGGCTACAAGTTGTTGAATAAGCCCTTCTCTTATTCTGTAAAGGCTTTCTATGTGAATACTATGGAATTGTATATATGATACTGGAGGCACTTCATTCTAGATGTGTAGATGATTACTAGAATGACTATTCTCTGGATAGCAGAGATTTGGATTATATGCTACACTGGATATGTGGGTAGTACAGTATAGTAAGTATTGTTTTATTATAATCGTAATTATATGAGTATTTAAATTCAGTGACTAAAAAATGTATTTTGCTACTAAAGGTTTCAGTTTAGGAGTTGATGGGAGCTAGATAATTTCTCTGAGTTGATCAAGAAGCTGAGGGTCAGTGTCCTATTCACAGAAGAGCGAGGCTATGGCTACTGTCAATACAATGCAGAAAACCAAAGTAGATTTCAGTTTTTACTGTATGCATACTTATGGAGGCAGCCAAAAAGTAAGGATGGATTCAGAGTGGCGGATTAGAATATGTGTGGTTTGGGTCGCTGCCCAGGGCCTTATGCTCTCATGACTGGCCAAAGTGCCAAATTTGATGCACATTGCAGTTATGTTGTGGTTTTTGCTGTGAATAGTGGCAAAAAAGTGACAAAATGTCTTTGTGCAATGACCCCTGGCACATGTGTGTGCAGAACCTACAGAAATAAG
Organism: Eleutherodactylus coqui; assembly: GCF_035609145.1. Lineage (NCBI taxonomy): Eukaryota > Metazoa > Chordata > Amphibia > Anura > Eleutherodactylidae > Eleutherodactylus > Eleutherodactylus coqui. Next base: position 143,699,991 of record NC_089845.1, on the reverse strand, counting down.
GTAAATTGACCATATTTGTGCAAGTCTTGGAGCAATAGGAAAGAGCAGCAAGGAGGCTCCACAGAGGATGATAGTATGAGCTGCTGTGCAAGTGTATAGGGCCTGTATTAGTTTAGCAAGTCTTGGGGAGTCTGCATCTAGAAAGTATATATTTAAGGGTGTATTTAGAGAGTCTGTTCTGTATGTCTTTAGGGGGGTCTGTATTTGTTTAGTGAATTTGGCTTGAATTCTTTCTGGGGTATGATTATGGCCCTGCATGTATTTGTGGGTCTGGTCTGAGCTCTGGATTCAGAGGTCTAATCTGGAATCTAAATGTGTGTGTAGCTATAGAGGTTGGTGAGGACTACAGAAGCAAGCGGCTAAAGATGACTCACAAGCAAGCACTGCAGTTGTCAAGAGAAGTCATCATGGTGATCTGGGTTGTTTGGAGAAGAAAGGGAAATTTACACCAAACATTTGTTACATGTCTGCAATGTTTAAAAGTGGCATAAAGGTAACCCTGCACTGTATTGGAAATGAAATGAAAAGTCTAGTTTGACATGCAAAATGTTGACTCAAGTGAATGTATAGCTCAATACCAGTTCACATGAAGAAAATCCCTCTAAGGGCTGACCACACACTTGTGTTTTTTAAACGCAAATGTCAAAGGGACTTTCTAATCTTAAAAACGCATCGCACAAAAATCGCAGAGCACAAACTTGCAATGCATTTTTATTAAAACGGTTTTAAAAAAAACGCAAGTGTGTGGCAGCCCTAATAATCATTACCTAGGATGCATAAAAAACTAGGCTTTCAATTTTATTAACTTTTATCTGAATTGAGTTATGTTTTGTAAAATAAAAATGTTATTTTAATTAAAATATTGTAAGCGAATTTATTTGAAAGGAGTTTTGTCACATTATAAAGTTATTCCCTACGCAGAAGATAGGGGATAACTGTATGATTGGAGTCCGATTGCTGGGATCCAAAGCAATCACAAGAGTGAACGGAAGCATGAATGAACCAGCCGTCGCACATGCAGGGCGGCTTTTTTCATTTCAATTACAGCACTGGAGATTGCTGAGCGCTCATACGTGGCAATTTCAGGCACTCGCATTGAAATAAATGAAGCAGTGGAGTGTTTGTTCGACCTATAATCCATTCATTTGGAAACCTTTGGGACTACCACCAATCATAAACTTATCCCCTATCCTGTGGGTAGAAAATAACCTTATATCTTGGTACAGCTGCTTTAACCCTTTGCGATCCAATTTTGGATTCAGGGTTTCCTAGGGGGCTCTCTCATTCCGCCATTATACAATGGCACCATCTGCTGGCTAGAGCCAGTACTGTGGTTTGGGACATGCTGGAGAGGCCCCTGACAACAGAGCGGCCAGTAATATACAGTAAGAATACCCTGCTGGACGTCTTTCGGCATCGGAAGCTGTACAGCCTTCAATCAGAATGTCTTTAGACGTCAGACAGTGGATTGGAAAGGGTTAATATATTTAATTCCGAATGTCAGTTTACCATTTTGTTGCTAAACACACCAGTCCTCATGTAGGATATATCATTTTAATAAAAAAGCCTCTATGCACATCTTGTAGAAAATGTTAGATTTCTTCACCGTTTTGAAAAAAAATAATGCTTATTTCAATTACTTAGGCCTTTATTACGAGAAAGCGACCTACTAAAAACATCTATTATCGCTTTCCAGTTACTGGTCTAGATTTGTGGGTAGATTTATTTGAGGGCTTGTTTTTTGCAAAAGCCACCACTGACATGTTCACAGTGAATATTAAAGTACCAGCTACTAGAGATGAGTGAGCCTGCTCGTTTAGGACAATTACTTGATCAAGCATCGCTTTTTTCGAGTAACTGCCTACTCGGGCGAAAAGATTCAGGGGGCGCCGGGGAGGGGGGCGGCGAGGTGGAGCGGGGGATAGCAGGGGGGAGCTCTCTCTCTCCCCCCACTCCCCACCACAACCCCACCACTCACCCCCGGCGCCCCCCGAATCTTTTCGCCCAGTTAGGCAGTTACTCGAAAAAAAGCGATGCTCGATCGAGTAATTGTCCTAAAAGAGCAGGCTCACTCATCTCTACCAGCTACACTGTAGTGAAAGGATGAGAATACTGGAAATTGCAAATAAAAAGCAGAATTTAAATGGCTCTGGATTTCCTCTGTAAGGACACAACCGTCCTTAAATTGCAAGTGTGTATTTAAGCCCTTTCTCATTCAAAAGGCAACATGTCAATTTACTACGAGCAGATCTGAGACGGGAACCACTAGCGTAATACATAGTTCTAAAGTCAACGGATGCCAGCAAAAGAGCTGCAGTGTAGATCAGATTGCTTAATTTGAAACTTCATTCAATGGAGAACAGGAAAACAGAACACATAAAATAACCTGCGCGTAGGAGGAGATTCCAGCAGACATATAATCATAACAAATAACACAGTTTCAGATTCCATCTAGTAGAAAGTTTGGATCTCCTCCACTATGCCACAAAGGCATTCATGGATTATTTACAGAGATAGAAGGGCAAATGGATGGATGGGACTTTGACAGGTTTTTGCCTTTGAGAATATTTTCGTTTGAGTGCCAAATTCATCTTTCACACAATTATCTGCAAATTTGATGTCGAAACTATAAACAAAACGGATCAAAGTAAAAGGTTTTGCAGATGCAATCTCACCTAAAAAGGCGCCCATGAATATTGTACAAACCTTGTCCTAACTAGAGATGAGCGAGCACGCTCGGATAAAGCAGTTACTGGAGCAAGCATCGCTCTTCTCGAGTAACTGCTTACTGGTCCGAGCAGACTCGGGGATGGGGGGTGGGGGGGCGCGGCGGGGGTGAGCAGGGAGGGGCGGGTGTTAGCGGGGGGTCGGTGGGAGAGAGAGATCTCTCTCCCTCTCCCCCCCACTACACCCCCACCGAGCCTGCAGTTACTCGAGAAGAGCGATGCTCGCTTGAGTAACTGATTTATCCGAGCGTGCTCGCTCATTTCTAGTACTAACCCATCAGTAATCTAATATACATGGGGGTCTCCAAAAGACCAGCAGTGGGGTTGGGATTTTGCACACTTTAATAAAATGCAGCAGTGTTACAGCCATGTAAAACAGACTTATAAGGGGTTTTCCAGGTAGACTACTACGGATGGCCTATCATCAGGATAGGTCATCCATAGTTGATCGGCTGGGGTCTGTGGCTCGGGACTCCGACCAATCAGCCGAGCGGGCACATGCTGTCAGTGCCGCAATAACACAGAGGTCGAAGAGGAAGCCTCCGTAGAGTGGCCGGCGCTTGTAACTGCAGGCACAGCTCTCATTGAAATCAATGCGAGCTGTGCCTGCAGTTACAAGTGCTGGGCACTACATGGGAGGTCGGTGCAGAGACTTCCACTCCAAATACGCAGAGGTCAGAGTGAAAGCCTTTGCTCAGAGCTCCTTATAGTGGCCAGTGCTTGTAACTGTAGGCACAGCTGCCATTGATATCAATGAGAGCCGTGCCTGCGGTTACAAGCACCAGACACTACACGGACCTCTGTCAGTGCCGCAATAACACAGATTGCACCCGTTCAGCTGATTCGTCGAAGTCCCTAGCGGCAGACCCCATCCGATCAACTATTAAAGAGACCTATCCTGAGAGGGGGGGCTTGTTTTAGATAGTTACCTGCCATCTGCCTATTTTTTTTTTTTTATTTTTTTTTTAAATCTTAGAAAACTCCTTTAAAGTTTGCTCATACGTTGTGGATTTGTTGCAGATTTTGTAGTGCATTTTAGTGCAGATCTGCAGCAGATTTCACACCTTCAATTTGAATTAAATTGAAAGGATGAAACCTACTGTAGATCCGCAAAACAAAATCTGCAGCAAATCAGCAATGTGTGAACGTACCCTAAGGCCAATTTCTGTGTCAGAATCTGGGCCCATTTGTACCTTTATCGGCCAGTCCACTCCTGCTTATAACCCAATTTTATTTGCTTTGTATTTTGTCCAGGAAAATACAAAATGAATATTTTGCTGGGTCTTGTCAGAGACACACGTTAGCATGACTGTATATTAAATAGCTTAATGCAGAATTTATATATTACTTTAGACTGTAAAGATTACTAGTATGTAGGCCTCATGAACACAGAATCTCAATGTGAGCTACCATAGTCTACCTCCACAGTGTTTCCTAGAACAACATGACATCATTTTTCTTATGGATTCTGTATGAACATAACAATATTAAAATATCTGAATTCTGAAGCATTCTGACACAGGTTTTTAAAGGGGTTATTTAGAATTTTTGGGACTTTTACTATTGATGATCAATCAATAGTTGATCGATGGGGGGGTCAGCTTCAGATCCTTGCCATTCAGCTGATTGTCGACACCGCTGTCAGTATAGACAGTGCTGAAAGCCAATACCACAGGGATTGTGGAGAATAGGCCAGAAAGAGAGAGAGTGTGGAGCAGAGGTGGCACAAGACTGAGCCTGAAGAAACGGTGGTTGGCACTGCCCGAGTTCGAGTTCGGAAGAGAGCAGGATCACCTGATGATAGCAGAGAGGCATAGAGAGGAATAGGAAATAGCACTTCTGACCCCAACCAATTGCTGCAGGATAGCTTGGATCAGTAAAAGCAGCAACTCATGTGGATCAAATCGGTAAGTGAGGCCAGCCTCAGCTAAGACTTTGGGGGTGCATGCCATAGTGGGTCAGTAGTAGTTAGCATGCAGGCCTACTGCAGGAGATAGAATCTGCACTAAGGAAATTGGATTGGTAAACTTCTGTTGCGCGAGCTTCCGTTCACTATGTATTGTCCTGTGACATATTGATGACCTATCCTGATAATAGGTTATCCATAGCAAAAGTCCAAAAAGTTTCAAACATCCCCTTTAAGGGTGCTACATTAAGAGGCCATATAACACATGTGCATGAGCAAGTTATTTTTACCTGCTGAGCTATACACCTGGTAAAGTATTTCAAATATACATATCAATATTAAAATAAAAAAAATCCAACCATACTTGTATAGTTCTAATAATTAAAAATTCATTTAAAATGGGTATTTCGGTTACTATTTTTTTTTTGAGTTTTCACTCATCCACTAGATGGATGAAAACTGAAGGATTGGTGACAAATCAACAGCTAGGATTACTAATAGAGATGAGCGAACACGTTCGGCTCCGCCCCTTTTTCGCCCGAACACCGAACTTTGCGAACACTTCAGTGTTCGGGCGAAAAAGTTCGGGGGCCGCCGTGGCAGCGCGGGGGGGTGCGGCGGGGAGTGGGGGGGAGAGGGAGAGAGAGAGGGCTCCCCCCTGTTCCCCGCTACTGCCGCCCGCGCCGCCGCGCATCTCCCCGCCCCCTGGCGGCACCCGGACACTTACGCGCGAACACTGCAGTGTTCGGCAAAGCCGGTGTCCGGGTGCGGATGTGTCCGTAACGGACACGTTCGCTCATCCCTAATTACTAACCAATCCCAAAAACAGGGGTCTTGTTTGCTCCATTTCCATCCACTGGAAGACCACAGCTCCTACCCAATTCGACCTTAGCAAGGTTGCATCCAATGGAGTGCTGACGGAACTAGTCAAGCTGCAGTCCTCAGGTGAATGGAAGTGAGGCAAATGGGATGGGTGAAAACTTGGAAAAATATTTAGTAACCAGAATACCCCTTTAAGGGTATGTATGAAATAACACTACTGTATATCTCACCTTGGACAGTGTGAAGTTGGAGCTTGAAATGGACATAATTGTTCTACCGTTGTCTCACATGTCACAGCCTGAACTACATAAACAATATATAAACAAATTATATATATATATTCATTGTACTGTACTTATTTTGTTTAATTGAACACAACATTGGTTCACTTCACACCAAATGAAGATACTCACATGATACTTTAGAGATGGTAAAGGAATTCGCAGATTGATATTTGCTGGTGGAAGAAGAAATTCAGAAATTTAGAATTTACAGATATTTTCCAGGACAAAGATTATTTTACTGTTGGTGCAGCAAATGATGGCAAAACAAACTAGAAATACAACTGTGGCATTGTACATGGAAGACCATAGTAGAAGTGAAACTTAGTTCCTCAGATGTATCCTGCTCATTCATTTATTTCTAGGCTCAACCCTTTCCAATCCATTGTCTGATGTCTGAAGACATTCTGATTGAAGTCTGTACAGCTCCGATGTCAGAAGACGTCCGGCAGGGTATTCCTACTGTATATTACTGGCCGCTCTGTTGTCGAGGGGCCTCTCCAGTATGTACCATACCGCAGTACTGGCTCTAGCCAGCTGACGGCGCCATTGTATAATGGCAGAATGAGAAAGCCCCCTAGGAAACTCTGAATCCAATATTGGATTGCAAAGGGTTAATGTCTCTTTAACTTCCTCCACACAGTTCAAAACATCTTATGACAGGAGGAACTTGAGGTCCCTGGACATCAATGCAAACCTGTTAAGGGCACTCGTACACTGTCAGTTGTAGCAGCCATTAGGGCTTGGGAATTCGAGCCAACTGCTCTGCTAAACTTCCAAGTCCAAGTGTAGTCTGTCAATTTGAATTAAATTGTGTTATCAGCACTCATGTAATAGCCTCCTGACAGGGCCACTCATCTAGCAGGTGCCATTGAAGATACGGTTGTCTGCTTAAGGAGCCAGAGGTATTTCTGGTACCTGAGTCCAGGTGCCCTTCTTACTTTTGCACTCCCAACAGTTACTCTTCGAAATCTAATCACACACATTTTTTGTGGCTCAAACCTCTTCAAATATTAGGCACAGCTTCTGGGGTAAATTATATACACAAATCTCCTCGGCTGGAGCAGCCCCATCCCTTCCCAATAATCCCCACCCACTTTTCTTAAAACTGGCATGAGTAGCATCAATTTTGTAAAGTCATACATTTTTTGCACAGGTAGGGCTTGCGACAAAATTTGCAATTTTTTTTTCCACCATTTTTAGCATGATAAATCCCCCATGTTAAACCACCCTTATATGAAAATCCTTGTCAGACTAATTTCTAACGCCATCATATTGTAGAAAGGTTGGACTAACTTGGAAATCATTTGCCATTACAGTATAGCCAATGGATGAACAAAAATGCCTAAAATCATCCATAAAGCCCAATTCTTGGTCTCCTGGACAGCAGCACCATGGATTCCTACTGAAATCATTTCCTTATAAGCCAGTCACATTTATAGATAAAGTTACTATAATGTTCTTAAATTTCAAAAAAGTTACTTACTTTATAGGAGTATGCCAGACGTGAACAAAAACATAGACTACATGCTTATTGGTAGGTGGAAACATTTGTAGGGGAACTCACCCAATTGACTGGACTCCATTCCTGTAAGATTTTATAAAGTAATTTCTTCTCCCTTGTCGTGTAACGTCCACCCATCCACCTTCATTATCCATTACACCAGCATGTATGGCTGCTCTACAAATACTTGATTGCTGGTAATTAAAAGGATATTCTCAGTCAACTTTGCCATACAATATGTTAATATCTGTGTTTTACATTTTATTTCAACCCCCTAACTTAGCCTTTTTTATCCATTAAAGCAATATCATTTTGCTGTACAGTTTGACCCATAGGTAGTGTTGATCGAACCAAACCAGTTGAGCCCCTGGTTCAGGTTAAACTTTGCTAAAAGTTCAGTTTACAGAGAGAATGAATTTTGGATGGTTCATCCTGACTAAGCCCACTTAGAAGGTGGTTGTGGTCCTCCTGTGGCTCAGTGCTTAGCATTGTCACCTAGGACTCCTAGGTTCAAATCTGACCAAGGACAACACCTGCATAGAGTTTGTATACTCTCCCTGCGTTATACACCAGTCTTTAGGAGTACTCCTGAAATTATGGTTTGGTTCAGATTAACTCAGACCAAAGTAATCTTTTTGGTGAATTTCAGTGAACTGGCCAAACTGAATTTTTCAAAGTTCGCTCTACACTGTCCAGAAGTGAAACATCAAAATCCCTAGCCCCTACATAAAATCTAATTTGTGCAAGTTTATAAAAGTCCCATAATATTCACAGGACAACACTTCAGATGGGAGAACTCATTTTCTTTCTTATAAAGCTTGGGCAGACAAGCAGCAAACCCTTCAAAATGTGTAAAGTATGTAAACCAATACAAGAGGGCTCCATTTTGATATTTGCTTAAGTGCTCTCTTCCCCATGTACACCTCTACTAGTTTACATACTTTGTGTTAAAAAATAGAATAAGGGGAATAATAAAGCAATGTACTTTCACGCAGAAACTAAGTCTTACAGTGTATGGGCTTAGTCACATGGGTGTTTTTTCGAACGATTTGCTGTGCGCATAACGGATGCACTCAAAAAAAAATCGCGTGACAGAGGCCGGCATTACGGCGGAAAAACGCTGCTAGCAGTGTTTATCCACGCAAAGGGCTCGGTCACACGGGCGTAGGTACGCTGAAAAAGAGCTGTATTACAGCTGTGGCAGAGGAGAACGATGTTTTCCCGGTAAACTCAATGGAGCCGACAATACAACTGGCTCCATTGAAAGCAATGGACTGCCGCCAAGCGCTGTATTAATTTTCGGGGAAGGGCTTCAAATATAAGCCCTTCCCTGAAAACCATCCTTAAAAAAAGAGTTTAAAAAAAAAGAAATCAATACTCACCTCTCTGCAGCTGCCGGGGCTCAGCCGAGTCCAGCCAGCTCTTCTCCTGAACTGCTTTCAGTAGAATTCAGCAGGCGGGGATTTAAAATATACAGACACGGATTGCAAACACATCTGCAAATGGCGCAAAAAAATACCCGTGTGACTAAGCCCTAACTGAAAGACAGCAAGGTTGGTAGCACTTTACTTAGGAGCGTGATGCATAGTCCAGAAATCACACCATCAATCACTTGAATATTAGACCATAGTAGAAAATTGCACAGCGCACACAGAGCAAAGTTTAAAAAATTATTTGTAGGGTGTATTAAAGCACTTCCAGATGTACACAGAGTAATGTTTTAGGTCTGAGCCCTTTATCATATGAATAATCTCAAGAAATCCCGGGTGTTCGGAAGGGACATAAATGGTACAAGCAGATGTGATAGTGTAATGGCCCACAGTTGGGGTGTCTTTAGGGTAGGTGTATGTCTGTCTTGTGCAAACTGTTTTATGTATATATGTTCTATGTGAAGTGGTGTTGTGTCAAGTCAGCCCCACCTAACTTGTCAGTCGTGTGTTGTCTCGTGAGAAGTTAGGAGTAGTGGGAAGGAGGAGTCTAGAGGGGAGAAGAATGAAGAGTGTGCAGAGATGTAGTCGGTGAAGGAGGATGTGAGCCTCTTGCTGGCACTTTTGCTTCTGCCATGGGGCTGTCTCAGTGAGATATTTCCTTTGAGATGGACTGAAGCTCAGAGTAATAACTTCCAGCGGGACCATCTGGGAAGAGTAGCTAACGAGCAAGGAAAGGCAGGAATTGTGTGAAAACCACAGTGTCAGGAGTGTACCACCAGGGTTCATCTAATCAGATAACTTGGACTGAAGACACCTAGAATCGGGAAGGAAAGTGCCTCCTAGAAGAACACGTGTGTGTGTAACGGAGATGAATCAGAAGGAAGCCTGCTAGAAGTGTTGTGTCTGAACTGTCAACTTGTTGTGTTCTTAGAAAATCAAAGCTGGATTCAGTGAGTAAAGTAAACTATGTACTTCTGGTTTTGAAAACTATTTTTGTTTGTGGACTCCTTTATTTAACGACAAGCAACAGTCTACTGAAAAAAGGTACTGACGTCATTTGATAACACTGTTAGGACTAATTTCCATCGCTTGCATCTACCTGTTCTATTTGCACTGTGCGCGACAAAGCTAGGCCCTTTGCAGCCATTGTTGGGGAGAGATCACAGTGCCACCCATGACGACCATCTTGAAAACTTCTGTGGTTTCCTCCGCAACGGCTCACCTCTGTTCGGCTGCAGTAATATTGAACACCTTTATGCACTGGGAGCATGCATTCTAGCACGACCGTTGATTCCTATTTACTGGTCTAGTCACCAGGAGGCACTGGAGAGAAGTGTTCAACCATCAAATCTGCTCATGCTATTTATGTTCCTTCCTAATGCTGGAGGTTTTTGAGATTGTACTCCTGTCACTGCAAAGGTTGTCTGTCAGGAATTCCTTGGTGTGTCACTGCAGAAATTGCCTTAGGAGTTGTTTGTTTGGAATACCTCCGTATGTTATGTCCCCCTCTTCTCTTCCATGCTTCAATATCTCCTGTGGTATATAGACTGAATGGCTGACAGGGAGGAATTTCCCCCAGCCAGTCAATCAGCAATAAGGGATGTATATTTATTCTGGCCCGCCCTCACATGGATGCCTGTTATTTTCCTGTCTGCATGTATTCTGTATGGGTTCTAGGCTAAACATAGACAGCAGTAGAAAAACGGGCAAAGTCACATCTTGTTTAAGCCATCCATCCGATAGTGTCTGGAAGGTTGAGTTTTCTTGTTTGTTCCACCTTTCTAATGGTGGTCGGATGCTTGAATCTAGTTCTGTTTGTTTCCTCCATCTGATGGTTAATCTGAGGTATATGTTCTGTTTGAATCCCCTTTGTCCAATAGTGTGTGAACACCCGAATCCTCTCCGTCCGTTGGTGCATGCCTAAATACTGTTCATCTGTTGGTGTGTAGACCACTTAATCCCTTTGTCTTTGTCTTTGCAGATGCCTGAACCATGTCCTATTTGCTCTGTCTGGCGTGGCTGTGGGCTCCTGTCTGTCATGTGCTTTTCCCCCAACCCTATTGGCATTTCCAACAGCTGTATGTCCTTCCTTATCCTCCATCTAGGGACAAGCTAAGTTATATAGGTTTGTGACATGGGGGGGGGGGGGGGGGCATTACTATCAGGATGATCCCCCTACTTTTAGGCATGGTCCTTCAAGCCAATGTTGGTTAGGGATAGCATTTCCATTCCTGTGTTTTGGTATAACACTTGTTTTGATGATGTTATAAGTTCATATGTATGTAAGCATGTTGGTCCATTGTGGTCATTATCACTTCAGGGTTAGAGGTGTTGGTGGCATCCATGGATGCCACCATAGCTGCACCTTACATGAACATAACTTGCAAAATAGAGTACTCACGCCCGACATGTCTCACTTTGTGTATCTGGAAGTGCTTTAATTAAACTACCAAGTATTTTTGCATACTTCTGCTCTCAGTATGTGCTGCCCAATTTTCTAGTTTACTGTGTAACTGAACCCTTGCCAAACTAACGTATTTTTTGGACTAAAAGACACACCCCAGGTTTAAACAACAGAAAACAATTCATACTAATTTAAAAATACGCTATGGTGTTTAGCACTGAACTCGTCCCCTAGTAGGTCTATGACATGTAGTCACATGACTTCTAGGTATTTGCAGGAATAGGATGATATGTCAACAGCTGAAAAAAATCTATTTATGGAAGGAGACTACTAAATGAGAATGGGGTTATCCAAATGTGGAAACCCTCCAACAACCTCCAGTGGCTATTTACTATAGGAAAACGGACAAGAAGTTTGTCTTATACAAGGAAAACAAGCATTTTACGTTTTAGGCTGGATTTACACAGGAGTATATAGGCAGTGCTTTCACACCCGGACGATATACGCTGCCCCTCTGATGCATTGTAAACTAATGCACATGAGCGTATTTCCATGGGGTAAAAGCACCCGGCAGGCCAAGATAGTGCCTTTTGGCTGGGCGCTTTTACACCGCTGGTGGCTGCATAGACTCCTATGAAGCCTATGACAGCTTCCGGAGAAGGGAGGTGGGAGGGAGCTTAGCAGCAAGACTGCTAAACTCCCACACCCTCCCTTGCTCCTCTTCGCCCCTTGCCGACTGTTTGCAATGGGGGAGGGGGGCTAAGCTCCGCCCCCTTCCATTGCTGGCTGCAGCAAGGGGCGGAGAGGGAGCAGGAACTTAGCACACTTGCTCTTGCTCTATTCAGCTTCCTTCCCTTGCAGAGAGACAGCGAGGGGGAAGGAAGGGGAGAGACAGTTTAGCAGAACTAAGTTGTCTGCCTCAGCCCAGTGGCATTGCGGGCTAGGCGCCCTTGCTGTCTTAATTTAGATTTGTGCGACCATTCATACGTTTTTACGGTGCCAGTGGGCGCATGTAAAGATGCCAATCGCCATGTGAATAAGCCTTTAGCTTAGGTCTACCTAATATACAGCAGAAAAAGAAAAAAAAATCCACCCTGAAATCTGGATTAAATTTTATTGAAGATTCTCTGCAAAATATGTATGCGTTATATGCAGACTTTGCTGCAGTTTTTACTCTGCTCACTGAAAGTTATGAAATCTGCAATAATTCATTCACTAAAGAAATTGACATTCTGTAGATTTAGGATCTGGACGTCAATTTCTGTATGGATTCCCTGATGATTTTTTTATGCTGTGTGTGGAGGAGATTGAAATCTCATCCACTTTGCTGCTATTGTAGTACATTGTAGATTTTCTGCATGGAAACCCATTGTGGAAAATCAGCAGCACATTCATCCTGTGTAGGTAGATATACACTTAGATATCCAGTTTCATAACTGCACCTGTCATTGGACATACAAGACACTTATAGACATGCAGCTGACCGTAGACTTGAGGACATTTTTTTGGCCAAGACAGACATTTTCAACTGTCTCCTCTATTTATCCACCACTGACCACATTCTGGTTTGAGTTAATGAGAAAAAAACATAGGTGTACATCGCCTTAAAAAAAATATTATGAATGTTAAGCTTTATTTGCATAAAACTGGCCAACTTTGGAAAGTTGTGCTGTAAGGCGTCACAGCCCGATAGATTAAATGTTTGTACTTTAATATGGATTGTTTTTTAAAAAAGAGATACTTACCATTTCATAAAATACACTTCCAATTACTTTGGAATTGCTCTCCAAACACCCAGCCGAGCATTCATATCTAAAAATACAAATGTAGACTGTAGTATAAAAAATGAGGCAATGTACCAAAACATGTACATTTTTTAGTTTTTTTTTTTTTTTTTTTTAAATTTAATTTCTCACTAGACATCTCGTAGGCTTGACCAATATTTGAAGCACTATAGTACCTGCATAGATAAATACAAATTTGCCCACAGCAAATAGCAGCATAAATTGAATTCAGCTAAGGGTTTGTTCACACTAGCCTATTTTCCACCGGCCCAGATTTACTAAAAACAGAAATCAGAAAACGAAAGCAAAACTGAGAGAATTTCTTCAATTTTTTGGGCAGATTTATAAAACTGATCAATCAAAAAACTAATTACAGGCTTGACACTTTAGTTTGTTTTTCAGCATTTAAAACAAATCCATTTTCTCGTACAGCCCGCTTGACATGAGATGGTTTGTTGCGTGCTGGTGTGGTTTTTTCTTCAATAAAATGTGGCTCAGTGGCAGCGGCGTAACTTGAAGCTCTCGGGCCCCGATGCAAAATCTGTAACAGGGTCCACAACTATAATGCTTTACTTATAGTACTGGGCTCCCTATATGGAGAAGAGAGGCCTTATGGGCCCTCTAAGGCTCCTGGGCCCGGGTGCAACCACATCCCCTGCATCCTCTATAGTTACGCCCCTGCTCAGTGGTCAACACTGTTGCCTTGCAATGCTGAGGTCCTAGGTTTAAACTTCATCAGGGGAAACATTAACTTTGAAAAACTCCATACAGATGTCAGCCTTGATCAGATTTGAACCTACAACTCCAGCACTGCAAGGCACCAGTTCAAATCTAGGTTCAAATCTGACCAAGTCGGACATCTGTATGGAGTTTTTCAAAGTTGATGTCGCTCTTGATGGGATTAGGACCTCAGTATTGCAAGGCAACAGTGCTAACCACTGAGCCACATTCATTGAACTGGAAATGAAAAAATAATAGCTTTGCCGTTCTATCAGTCTCCCATTGACTACAACGCAATAAAGAAAGGATCCGTCTGTGTTCAGCTTCCTTAACTGGAAATGAAAGCACAGCAGTCTACACTTTTATTCCAGTGTATAAAAATGGAATGGAGACGGAAAATACAGTCATGGACTGAAGACCTTCCATTTTAATACATTTCTATAGGCTGGAAAATGGAAACATTTCCTTTCCGTTTTACTGTTCCTATGATGGCACAGCAGAACGGAAATGCAAACACTAATGTGAACTTAGCCTAAAAAACTGAATATTTTATACGTTTTACATAAAAGAAAGAGAACACATCTTTCCTGTATCACGGAATACGAATCAAGTATCTGGTTGTTGTATTATAACAAACTAACAGAAAATGCTGTCAGCTTTGTAATTTGGGTTTATGCTGTTGGTGCCAAAGTAAACCACATCCCAAAGTAAAGGTTGTCAGATATCAGAAAAATATATAGAAAATGGAGATCAGATACTTTATAATTGTAGATCGTGCTGGGATAGTTTTTAATTTTGACCCACTGTCTTTTCTGCTACCTTCCCAACTTCCAACTTTTTCCATATTGCCCAATTACAAATACCTATTCATACACACACTGAGAGAGAACTGCATTAGGAACACCTACTCAATAACGGGTTCGCCCACCTTTTTGGCCGACCAAGGGTTTCAGACATTGGGGAAGAGATTCACAACCACTCCCTAGTCTCCCTAGTGATCTGAGCTGATGGCATTGGGTGTTGTTCTGTTATAAGATGGCACTGTGGTCAGGAAAGATTTCCTAAGGATATAGGTGCAGTCGGTCAGTTAACAGGTCCCTGTAGTGTTCACCATTCAATGATTGTGGTATGATGACAACGGTTCTAGGGCATGCCTGAAAAATGCTCCCCAGACCATGACAATGACACCGCCGGCCTGTTGAACACCAACAATGCATCCATGGGATATGGCTGCATGCTGTTTACTCTAGATGTGGACCTAGCCATCTGAATCATTCTGCAGGAAATGGGACTTGTCACTCCAGATGACCTTTGATGTGTCCAAGGTCCATTGAGGTCTTCCCTGCGCCCATGCTAGGTGTTGGTAATGATGCAGGTCCTTAGGGGCACCCTTATCAGTCTTCAGCTATAGCACCCCAGTCGACACAAAGTACACTGCATTGCCATTGTGGAAATTTGTCTAACTTCTCCATTGTTGCACGGCTATATCAGTTGGTGGCACATCGTTGCTGAGACACCAGATGCGCCATCCGATGCTCACCTCTACAAACACTACCACTTGATCGATCACAAGATGTCAGCAGTTCCTAATGCAGTGATCGTTCAGTGTAATTTCTACCAATATATACAGTACACTACTAGTAATTCTGTTATTCAGCCACTACCAATCATGCTCAGGACTTGCAAAGATCAATCATTAAGAAGTCTGAAGGACTCCCTTATCAAAGATGTCAATGGGTTTTCAAACTTTCTCTGGAACCGTTAACCCACTAACTGTTAATCAAGACCGGTTTTACATCTGTGTGAGAGCCTCCTGGCTGGAGGTTGCATTGCAGATGTTTTTCTTTCGTCCTAAAACTAGGCAGCTAGGCGCAAAGTAGGCAGACCGCATCATAGTGAATGGGGTCCTCCTGGCTGTCTTCAGTTCTTTCCACAGATGGAACCATTTGGCCAAGGAGATTACCCTTTCCTGCTTCCTGAACAGAGCAGGAAAGCAGAATCTGCAGTGCAGGCGTGAAAGCACCCTAAGACATACAAGTGTAAAAAATATATATACACAATAGTAAATGTTATAGAACGTTAGCTCAGTCTATCAAACTTAAAATTATGTAATAAATCAACACCACTATTAATGTAGTAGTCAAAAACGCTATCTTTTCTCCTTAGGGAGAGCAACTATATTATAAACTAAGTGAGGAGACTCAAATGGCCACGCAAGCTCCTCTGGGTAATATGCAAATAAGGGAGATGGAATAAATCCTCCACAGTGCCACCTATTGAAAGGCGGCATTCATTCCCCGTCCCAGGCCTCTCACTAGCAAAGCCAGACCCCTACTTTACACTGATGAGGGGCAAAAACCCTAAAACAGCTGTATGTACATGGAGTCTGGCTTTGCTTTTATTTCCCGGTCATTGTAACAAGGCTTGTATAAAAAGTCTGACTTTGGCTTGAAGGAATGCTGCCTTTCAATAGGTGGCACTGTGGAGGATTTATTCCATCTCCCTTATTTGTAGTAGTCAAGGCTCATTTTGCTTTCCATTCTCCTATCCTGTCATGGGAACAGGAAAACGGAAAGCAGCATTTGTCTTATGATGGAACTGAATCTCACGAGATGGACCTCATTGGCTATGATGGGTTCTGTACAGCTCAGGTCATGCCTTTGGGCATCTTCCTGGTCAGAAGAAATACAGCAAGCTGCACTACATCATCCAGTCTTTAGGACAGATCTGCTGCCGAGGCCCCAAGCAGAGCCTCGAGCGTATATGTGAACGAGAGCTTACACCTTTGTATTTACATAACCAGAAACATTTCAGTTACTTAATAAGTAATTCTCCCTGGCAGGTCTTTAATTACCTGTTGCATGTTGTCCCTTTACATTGATCCCTCAATCGGACTTCACAAGATACGATCTGAGCTGCAAATTTACATAAAAAATATAATGTTGTAAACAGTTAAATGACGATACCAAATGCAACCACCACTCATTTTTACTTAGTTTGCACCTTGTAAAGTTATTATCAAGAAAGTCCATGTCTATAAAGTGGAGGAAGCTATTTAGAATTAATGTTTTGATTAAAAATTATGAAATTATGCAATTATGATTGTTTAAAGGGAATGTGCAAAGTACAAAACCCGTCTTCATATGTCCTATTAGGGCACATGAATATCATAGAGTGAGGTTCCCTCCTTAGGAACTACCCCCTATGTCTGTAATGGGAGTCGCTCTGCAAGGGCGGACTTTGTGCCATCCTTGTACTTCAGGATGGCCATTCATCTGAATTGCTGTCATATAATACTACTTGACAGTGGAAATGCTTGGTTGTCACAGCTTCCCCCGACAAAATCAGCTTGAAGCAGGACATGGTGCAATCAACAGTCTGTCCTTAGCCCCATGTTCTGAAAAGGGGTTGTGACTAGAGATGAGCGAGTATACTCGCTAAGGCACATTACTCGAGCGAGTAGTGCCTTAGCCGAGTATCTCCCCGCTCGTCTATAAAGAGTCGGGGGCCGGAGCGGGTGACAGGTGAGTTGCGGGGGGGGGGGGGGGGGGGGGAAAGAGGGAAGGACAACAATTTGCAACAGACCTTCTGGAGTAACATTAGGCTGCTTAACTCACACATTTGTTCTGTACTGATCACTTCATTTGTATTATAGCTGTCAGTCCTAGTGGAACTTGTCGGAGAATGAGTCCTCGCTCTACTCTGTGAAGTTGTATCAAGTGCCTTTGAACGTTGCCTCTCAATTTCATTGGTTTCCTCTTCAGGCTCAGGAATAGGATAGTGAAAATCTGAACCATCTGTTGAAGGATAAACAAATATGTGGATACGCACAAGACACAACATATACCTACATTATATATAAAGCATATACACAATATTGGTTAGGGCTATATCCCACTTCATAGTGTATTTTAAAGAGGCGTTATAGCTGAGGTTGCGTGAAGAAATGTATGTTGGGAATGAGCCCAGAAATACATTCTACACACTCAAGTGACCTTGTTTGATCTCTAGGAACAAGCATGGCCAGACCAGTAATAAGCATCTTCCCTACACGACTGCCAACTGTGTAAATCTCAACCTAATTACTAGTTGTGGTTTAAAAAAAGAAGACTCTGGTTCACTGGAGACTGAGGTGAGACCACCAAACTATTTCTCCAGGGGACATCAAGATGGCCATTAATCCTCGTGTCAGGAGCCATGACTCCTGTGCTGAAAGGTCTTACAAAATATGGATTATTCTGTATGAAGACCCAGAAATACCAGATACATGGCCCTTTCACAGCAATAGGTAAATATTATTAACCATGACGAAGTGCCAAGCGAGCTCGACAAACAATACCTTACAGGTTATTTTTATATTTTGCATATTCAATGAAGCGATTCACATATTATTTGTGTTTTTGAACATAAAACAAATGGTAATTCATCATAAAGTGAAGCATCAGATTTCATGATATTACAAAATTATTGAAATTTAGGTAAGAAATCTGCAGAATTGGTGGTGTGATATATACTGGCATGCCAAAAGTTATGGTTTAGCAGTATATAAATGGATTATGAAATATGATCTATAAAGATAGTGTGTAGAGTTGCTAGAACCCCATACCAATGTGTCAATATTTTATAATTAGTGTCTTGGGATTTACAAGAGATCAATATTTTAGGACATAGAATAAAAGATTTTATTCACTGAGGTCTTACCTACATATGTTACGATTTGGGAGAATCACCTTCACAAAGGAATAGAGTATAAAATTGTATATAAAATCGAGGTAACTGTAGGTGGGGGGCGGGCAGAAAGGAGACTCAGCATTTCAAATGGAGTTAGGGCTCAGTCAGACAGACAAGCGTTGTTTTTGGGAGCTCAAAAAGAGCGCTTCTAAAAGAACCAATGGGTTCCCATAGAAGCGCTCACATGAGAGAATGTAGTAGCACAAAACAGCGTGCACCTAACATTGGCTATCTATGGTGCGCACAGTGCAGGAGTTTCCATTGACTCCAATGGGAGCAGGAGTTAATGGAAACTCCTGCGCTCGGAATAGATTCACCGCAGCTTACAGCGGGGCATTTAAAAGGTGCTGCCCAGAAGCACATTTTAAATGTCCCGCTATAAACTCCTGTTAGTCCCCCTGGGGATGAGGGGACTCCCCGAGGGTTCCATTAATCCCCGCAGGGACTAACAGGAATTTACAATGGGACATTTAAAATGTGCTTCTAGGCAGTACCTTTTAAATGCCATGCTGTAAGCTACGGGGTATCCTCCTGCCCCACTGCTGGGCAATTCCCAAGCAATGGGGGCAGTAGGGGACTCCTTTCCCCTCTATCCCCAAGGGATTTCCCTATAGCGGGGAGAGAGAAGGGGATGGGGTTACAGGGTTTTCTCTGAGAGCATGGTAGGAGGGGTTGGACTAGAGGGATCTCCTCCCTAGCCCTACCACTCTATGGTTTGCTATGGGAATCCCTCTATCCCCTCCCCCTCTATCTATGCTATGGGGATATCCCTTTGGGGATCCCCATAGTGGGGAAAGAGAGAACAGGACTATGGATTTCCCCATAGCAGGATGAGAGAGTGAAGCTATGGGGGATTAACCCATAGCCCCGCTTTGTCTCTCCTTGCTATGGGAAAATCCTCCTTAGCTTTGCTCTCTCTCACTGCTATGGGGAAATCCCCCATAGCTCCACTCTCTCCCTGCTATGGGGAAATCCCGAAGCCCTGCAGAGCTTCTTCACCTTTTCCTCCTGGAGCAGCTGCACGTCTCCAAAATCAAGACTGATTGGTGGTAACCCGATCATAAGTTATTATTTTGTGCTGTCCTGAATTGCAGAAGCTGTATTACAGTTCAGATCTACATTTACAACTCTACTGGTTGGTGTTGGAGACAGTCAACAACAAGGTCGCTTAACACATCCCTAGAAGTATAGCAGAGATCTTACAATGCAGCAGGATAGTAATTGTTCTCTACATCAAGTATTCTACACACCACAGAATAATCAAAGTAAGCTCTAAATGGACACAGATTCAGCTAATACATGTTTAGCTCTGGTGTCCGGATAATTGTGAATGCAGCTCTGGGCTAAAATAGAAGCCGTAACTAAAGATTATCTACTGTATATGCAGACTGTAAAGGGGTGTTTGAAAGTGAATTTGTTTTTAATATTGCAAATAAATCATGGAAGGATTATACTTTGCAAGACACACTCCTACGAGCTCTCGAAATAAGGTGTACTGTACCTCGGAAACAGAGATTATTCCTGCAACCTCCTCCATAGCTGGGTGGGCAAGCTGAACAAGGACGGCCATGTTTATAGGGAGCATGGCCCCACCAATTTCCCCTTTGAAAATAAATAATACCATTAATTACCTTTAATTACTTACTAAAATGATATGTTGACAATTGTTATAGTGTGTGTTCCCCTCTCTAAGATAAATGTAAGTTTTTCAGGCTTTTAAAAGGGTGAAAAAGAAACAATATGATAAACTTTGTATTAACACTTAATAAAATAGTACAAAATGACAATTAGTTGGACTTACTTTGGGGAGTAATTGCACACTAGATAGATCGCTTTTGGCCATATTTGCCCCCAAACATTCATGTTATGACACAGGTTTAAAGCACAACCAATCCTGTTGCTTGTTGCCCAAACCACCTAAACAGAAAACACAAAATGTCAAGACCAATAATATAGTATGCAGGGGCGTAACTATAGAGGGTGCAGGGGATGCGGTTGCACCCGGGCCCAGGAGCCTTAGGGGGCCCATAAGGTCTCTCTTCTCCATACAGGGAGCCCAGTACTATGAATAAAGCATTATAGTTGGAGGCCCTGTTACAGGTTTTGCTTTGGGGCCCAGAAGCTTCAAGTTATGTCTCTGTGCAGCATGGTTTAGGTATGGGTACAGGTACAGATACAGAAAGAGTGAAGGCCCCAGCTCACGTTTTGCATCAGGGCCCCAGAGCCTTTAGTTACGCCCCTGATAGTATGCAAAGGAAGTCATTTTAAATGTCTCATTTACAGTCATCTTGGAACACAGGCTAAAGCTCTTGTTTTTAGATGTATAGTATGACACTCGAGAATATAGCATAAAAGTTGATCTTATAGAAGTTAAAGCGAACCTCTGGTTGCAGGAAAAAAAAATTCTATCTAGGGACAGGAGGAGGAGGGGTTATATTTCCTGCTGCTGTTCTCTGGGATGGCCCTCCGATCCACAGTTTTGGCCCCGGTTTTCGAACAACCAAGATGCCTGCAGCAATTTTCTAACTACCTAGTGCACACTTGTCGCCGATTGGCCTCTGCTGATCACATGAGCAGCTCTGCCCAGTCAGAGAGCAGGTGTACTATACCAGTATCCTATCAATGCACTGTGTGGGTTAGGTAGTCTGAAGCTTGCATCGGCCAGCTTCGAGGGCCAAAAACACTACTAGGAATGATCAGATTGGAGGGCCAACATAGAAAAGCAACTGAAGGTAATATAACCCCCTCTCCCTCCAATCGCCGGACAGAATTTTGCCTCATAACTGGAGGGTCATTTTAAATACAACTAGAGTGCGGATTTTGGTGCATGCCGTTGGATGCGCATTTTGACACAGATAGATAGCAGATTTCATCCTTTCAATTAAAAAAAAAATCTGCTGCTCATCTGCGTCAAAATCTGCAATAATAATGCGGACATTGACAACGGTTTTGATGCACAATTTGATGTGGATTTTGGTGCTAATTTTCCACTGTGGAACTGTGCAACATGTAAATGTACCCTTAACCCCTTGAGTGGCACGCCCGGAAATTTTCCGGGACGAGCTTCACTGCTCATAGTGACATAGCCTGGAAGATTTCCGGGCTATGTATCACTATGGGAGCTGCAGAGCACAATGCCACAAGCTGTGACAGTGTGCTCTGCCTGCACAGACCCACAGAGAACAAAGCAAGGGCTTTGAAAAACCAGCAGAAGATATTGCCGATATGCCGGCAATCTCCTGCTTTGTTTACAGGTTGCCATAGAGACCATCGGCTTGTCAGAAGCAAGCCGATGGTCTCTGTGGCAGGGAGAGCTTGGTGCTTGGCTGTCAGAGGACAGCTAGGTACCAGCTCTTACAGCAGAGATCAGAGAAAACCTCCGATCTCTGCTGTGTTAACCCTTTACATGCGGCAGTCTATGTGACTGCAGCATGTAAAGGGCTGTCACCATTGGACCCCCGGAATGTGATCAGGGGGTCCTGATGGGTCCCTGTGGAAGTCCCCTAAAGGGACAAAAAATAAATAAATAAATAAAAATTAAAAATAAAAATTAAAAAGTTAAAAAATTATTTAAAAAATAATAAAAACACTTGTCTCCCTTTACTTTGCAAAAAATCAAAAATACAATCACACATGTGGTATCCATGCGTCGTAATGACCCAGAGAAGGAAGTTAATACATTATTTAACCCCTTAATGGCATGGCCCCTTTTTTTCTTTTTTCCCCATTTCTTTTTTTCCTCCCCCCTGTTTAAAAAAATCACAACTTGTCCCGCAAAAAACAAGCCCTTATATGGCAATGTCAATGGAAAAATGAAAAAGTTATGGCTCTTGAGACGCAACTGCAAAATTAGTTGAAATTCAATGATTAGACCATTTTAAAAAACCTGCCCTGGTGGGGTGGTAGGAAACCCGCCACTCAAGGGGTTAAGGTACACACCCTGTTGAAATGGGAAATGGGAACGCTCAGTTTTAGATTTATTCATACATTTCCAGGAAGAACAACAAGAAAACTACAATATGAAGATTTCTAAGAAAGAAGGCTCCCGAATTATTATTTTTTTAAAGCCACAATTTTTACATCAGTGTTTTTATGTGCAGTCAGAAGTGGATCCAGCAAGAAGGGAAAGTATGTCTTTCCTTTATATTTCCTGTTCCTTTTGAATCCACTTCTATCCTTGGATTAAGAACAAAAACAAACTGCGGCAAAAACTGAAGGCTTTTTTCTTTTTCTATTTAAACCGGAAACTACCCTAAATCTTAGAATGAAGCAGCGTGTTTGAAACAAGATTACATACAATTGCTTGATTACAATGACTTTACCCGATGTTCTAATAAAGTGTTTTAATAAAACTTTTCCATTTACACCTGCTCTTATTATCGTCACTATCCACATTTAAACTTTGGAGGCCTGGTGAAAATGTACCCGTCTCATTCTTCCCCTTACTATAACAGATGTGTAGTGCACAGTAGAGGGAGCTTCTTGCGATAGTTTCAGTACTCATATCTGCATAGACTGGAAAGGCGATCACTCCAATATGAAGAACCATATGAACTAAGATGCATGCAGAATACACTGAAAAAGTTTGTATGCAGTGACTTAAGGGGTATTAGTCTTTAATAGCACCAATTATATAATTTCATGTCTTCATTCAATCACTTTTAATGTTTCAATGAATAAAAAAAATGTTTGAGCAATAGAGATGAGCGAGTATACTCGCTAAGGCACATTACTCGAGCGAGTAGTGCCTTAGCCGAATATCTCCCCGCTCATCTCTAAAGATACGGGGGCCGGTGGGGGAGAGTGGGGAGGAACGGAGGGGAGAGCTCTCTCTCCCTCTCCCCCCCCCCCCCCTGCTCCCCACCGCAACTCACCTGTCACCCGCGCATCCTGTCACCCGAATCTTTAGAGACGAGGGGGGAGATACTTGGCTAAGGCACTACTCGCTCGAGTAATGTGCCTTAGCGAGTATACTCGCTCATCTCTAGTGATTAATTAAAGACTATGGGTTCTTTACATGGTATGACTGTTAGGCGCATTAGTACCCGGCAGCCATACCAGCGACTATCACTTCTGTGCTCTACACAGGAGCAATTGTCATTCAAGTGAATGGAGGTGGAGCAGACCGGGGGTCATTCCAGCCACCCTCCTCCATTCACCATAAACCGGAATCGTTCAAAGATTGAGTGACTCCTGCTTACACAATCCAAGTGCCTCTGACAGCAATTTGGCACTCAGTGCCCTGTACGCAGCCACCTGCACACGGGAAACCAATTGCCCAAATTCACTGTTTCCAATGATAATTCGGGCGATAATTGCCCCATGTAAAAGTACTGTAAGGCTACATTCTGATCAATATTATTTGCATAGGACTCTTGACATGTTGGTTTTAGTGAATTGATACATTTCCATATTCTAACTACTATCGAGCATCCTCTCTTAAAAATCTTCATATTGTAGTTTTCTTGTTATTCCTCCTGGAAATGTATGAATAAAACTAAAACGGAGCGTTACCATTTCCATTGTTAACAGGGTGTGCCCCTACATACTCTTATATCATAAGCTAAAGCACTGATTGGACAGGATTCCACTGTTGACATACACTCTGCAGATAAAGTGAATGGTAACAAGGGAACTAATTAGTTAGGGATGAGAAAATCATACCTGTGTATAATGAGTGCATACAGGGCCGGAACACCTGAATGGACAGTAAGGGTTACACTCTTGTGGATATGGAAAAGTATAATCTCTGACTTCATCATACCAAGCCTGGACATGGTAAGTGGGTGGCCTGTATCTTTATAGAAAGTATAAAGAATTAATTTCAGCTTAATTTTTAAAATCATTTATACTATATGGAGTTTTTTTTCAAAAGAAAAAGAAAACTGATAGATATTTCTCTTACCTTCCCCAGTGGGCGCCCAAATTTTGCCCAATTGATGGAAGCAAATTTGCAGGACCGTGCTCCCAAAGGCAAGTTCCAGCCCATGCTTCAGCAGATCGTTCCAATTCTACATCCCAGATCTTTGAAGAAAAAAAAGAAGCCTGGTAACTCTTGCTGAAATGATACATGGAAGACAAAATCTATTCCGAATATATTTGCCCTATTTATTTTATATACGTAAGAGGCTTTAGAATGTTTTACTATAAGAAGTCGAGCTCCACGCAAACAGCTGAAAATTTATTTTTGACCATGAATTATGAGGTTTTGCTTGACTCCATAGTTTCTCTTATCAAAATGATTCTATTTGGTTACCCTCTGCTGTACTCTACTAGGTTACAGCCAATGCCCACCCAGATAGGTGAACACGACACCTGAGCAGTGCCATCCTGGGCCATTGGGGAGCTTGTGTAAGGTACATTGCAGATGCCAACCACTGATAACACCTATGGTAACTGTAATGTGGCCCATCTTAGTTGTCATCTAGATAAATGAGTAAGGGTGGCTTTACACAGGAAGGTTGTCAAGCGCTTAAGTACCCGACAGCATTCCCAACAGTTATCACTCCTGTGTTTTCACACAGGAGTGATAATCACTCATTTAATGGAGGCTAAGTGCTCCAAAGATCTCCTCCGGCCACCCAACTCAATGCAGAGTAAACAGTCAGTCAGTCATAGATGAACGGCTGGGTGTTTATTCAGGCCAATAGTCGCTTGGTTATTAGGTGCATTGAAAACCAAGTGACTCAAACATGTGAGCGATTCCCACTCACTTGCCCTGTTGGGTCCCTTGTTTACACGGAATGGCAGTCATCCATAATCGCGCTTTTAAGTAATTACTCAAGGAATTATTGGCCAATGTGAAGCCACCCTAACAGGTATAATTAATAGAGATGAGCGAGTATACTCGCTAAGGCACATTACTCGAGCAAGTAGTGCCTTAGCCGAGTATCTCCCCGCTTGTCTCTAAAGATTCGGGGCCGGCGGGGGGCGGCGGGGAGATCTCTCTCTCCCCCTCTCCCCCCCGCCACGCAACTCACCTGTCACCCGCGCCGGCCCTACTCGCTCGAGTAATGTGCCTTAGCGAGTATACTCACTCATCTCTAATAATTAACTCTTTTCCCACTTAGTTTTTAGTTTCCATTGACAGTATATGTAAAACATATATCCCAACATATGCCTCTGGCAAAAGTCTGGAAGGCATGTCACTGTGTATAGGCATACAGTGCCATGTGTCATCTATGGGCTTCACTTGTAAACATACACTACCGTTCAAAAGTTTGGGGTCACATTGAAATGTCCTTATTTTTGAAGGAAAAGCACTGCACTTTTCAATGAAGATAACTTTAAACTAGTCCTAACTTTAAACAAATGCACTCTATACATTGCTAATGTGGTAAATGACTATTCTAGCTGCAAATGTCTGTTTTTTTGTGCAAAATCTACAAAGGTGAATAGAGGCCCATTTCCAGCAACTATCACTCCAGTGTTCTAATGGTACAATGTGTTTGCTCATTGGCTCAGAAGGCTAATTGATGATTAGAAAACCCTTGTGCAATCATGTTCACACATCTGAAAACAGTCTAGCTCGTTACAGAAGCTACAAAACTGACCTTCCTGTGAGCAGATTGAGTTTCTGGAGCATCACATTTGTGGGGTCAATTAAACGCTCAAAATGGCCAGAAAAAGAGAACTTTCATCTGAAACTCGACAGTCTATTCTTGTTCTTAGAAATGAAGGCTATTCCATGCGAGAAATTGCTAAGAAATTGAAGATTTCCTACAACGGTGTGTACTACTCCCTTCAGAGGACAGCACAAACAGGCTCTAACCAGAGTAGAAAAAGAAGTGGGAGGCCGCGTTGCACAACTAAGCAAGAAGATAAGCACATTAGAGTCTCTAGTTTGAGAAACAGACGCCTCACAGGTACCCAACTGGCATCTTCATTAAATAGTACCCGCAAAACACCAGTGTCAACATCTACAGTGAAGAGGCGGCTGCGGGATTTTGGGCTTCAGGGCAGAGTGGCAAAGAAAAAGCCATATCTGAGACTGGCCAATAAAAGAAAAAGATTAAGATGGGCAAAAGAACACAGACATTGGACAGAGGAAGACTGGAAAAAAGTGTTGTGGACGGATGAATCCAAGTTTGAGGTGTTTGGATCACAAAGAAGAACGTTTGTGAGACGCAGAACAAATGAAAAGATGCAGGAAGAATGCCTGACGCCATCTGTTAAGCATGGTGGAGGTAATGTGATGGTCTGGGGTTGCTTTGGTGCTGGTAAGGTGGGAGATTTGTACAGGGTAAAAGGGATTCTGAATAAGGAAGGCTATCACTCCATTTTGCAACGCCATGCCATACCCAGTGCACAGCGCTTGATTGGAACCAATTTCATCCTACAACAGCACAATGACCCTAAACACACCTCCAAATTGTGCAAGAACTATTTACAGCAGAAGCAGGCAGCTGGTATTCTATCGGTAATGGAGTGGCCAGCGCAGTCACCAGATCTGAACCCCATTGAGCTGTTGTGGGAGCAGCTTGACCGTATGGTACGCCAGAAGTGCCCATCCAACCAATCCAACTTGTGGGAGATGCTTCTAGAAGCGTGGGGTGCAATTTCACAAGCTTACCTGAACAAATTAGCAGCTAGAATGTCAAAGGTGTGCAATGCTGTAATTGCTGCAAAAGGAGGATTCTTTGACGAAAGCAAAGTTTGATGTAAAAACAATGTTATTTCAAATACAAATCATTATTTCTAACCTTGTCAATGTCTTGACTCTATTTTCTATTCATTTCACAACGCATGGTGGTGAATAAGTGTGACTTTTCATGGAAAACACAAAATTGTTTGGGTGACCCCAAACTTTTGAACGGTAGTGTATATTGCCCAGTACACATTTCTTACTGTATATCCTATATAGGAAAGCATGGTAGACAATCATTTCCTATACAGTGAAACACACACAGTATGTTGATGCATACCAACACTGTTTTGGTATATAAAAAGGAGACTATGGATTTGTTGAGTATTTGCACCAAGTTTTTTTTCTACTGCATACGCCACTAAGTTAAAAAGAAAAGTGTAATAGATGGTTGTAAGAATGTTTAACAACTTAACACAAAGAACATAGATCTCCAATTTTATGTGTATATTCGCTCTTACAATATGTTACTACAATGAATCCAAAACAGGGACACTCAATGACATGCAAATGACAATCCAAATTCAAGTGTATGAAGCAGCAATCTCTACTTTCGTATGTAACAAATTGTTCTCAATGGTATCTACTGCACTCCAAGTATACTAGAACTGTCTGCCTTCCCGAGCGCTCCAAAATTAGAAACCCTTCTACTGTCTCAATAGGCATTGTCAGCGCCTCAACAGTTATAAGGAAAGAGAGAAGGGAAAACAAACAGAACCTCTATGGAATGCAAACTACAGAACAGAATGTGGTTACTAGAGCAAACTTTACTTCTATTTCACTTTTCAGTCTTTGTACGGAGAAATGTTATGGAACAGATAACTATTGAAAATACCTAATACGCTTTTATAGCTCCTTTCCGCTCAATATTTGGAAAAACTAGGCATGACTAGAATGAATTCATGAAAATATCCTACTCCAGGGTACAGCAGGTGAATTGGGCATCAATTGCCAAAGTCTTCAGACTAAAGAGTTGGTGGTCAGACATTTAACCAAAATAAGGGGATCAGTAGAGTTAAGAGGTCACAAATGTATTTTTTCTATCCTGTGCAATCACAATTCTGGTAAGTTCCTACTGATTGTGCTCAGTTATTTTTTTAACAATTTTATGTTTATTCTGAAGATAAAATATACTTGAATTTGGATTATAAAACTAAACATATTCCCTAATACGAGGGGATTCTGATAAGTATTGAGCCTTAAGGCCCATTTACACTGGACGAATGTCGGGCAAATGATGCCCGACACTGGTCCCTGCATGTACTCGCTCCCATGCTATCACAGGAGCGAGTATCACTGGCTCTCTGACAGAGCGGCCAGCAGTGGGGCAGGGAGGCTGGAGGAGAGTTCACTCCTTGTTGTCCCCTACTCCTCTCCATTCACTTAACACAGCGGTCAGTCAGTACTGAATGACTGCTGTTTACACTAAACGATCATCGTTCAAGCTTCATAAAATCCTGCAATGTCTTCACTCAGATATCATTTGTTTGCTGAACAATAATTAAACAAAAATGGAAAATCTAGAAGTAAATGAAGAGAAAAAAAGATGAAAAGCGTTTTTGCTATAATCTAGCAGGGAGTGGAGAAAATGCGACGGGCCTGCCCACTTTTTGAAACAAGACTCCGCATGTTCTAGGTGTGGCATTTTGTTTTCATGTTATTTCCCATAGGATTCTCTAAGGGAATTTAAAAAAATGTATGAAAAAAATGTATTTTTTGAATTTAAAAAAGTGCCCGGGTGTTTATGAACAAAAATAAATAAAACCCACAAAAAAAACAGCCTTGTGCGTTTAGGAATCCTTACCTTAATTTTAAGCAAATCACCTCCCAAAAATATAGATGTATGTTATCTCACCTAGAATTAAAATTCTTCTTATGGTGAAACTCAAGAAAATATATTTGACATTGTTATGGGAATATTCTACCATCTGAAAAAAAAATTTATTGTGCCTTCTTCCAAAAGTTGGAAGTTGGCATACATACAAAAGAACCTGATACTTTTATATTTACTGGAACATCTGCTTTATGAAAAGGATTTTGTGAGAGGCTCTGACAAGCTGTTACATTACAGTAACATATAACATAGTGTATGCAGTGTTACCACTTTGCTTGTAGAGGCAGCATCTAATAAAAGTATACCCTCTTGTTCTTTCACCAATATATTTGACTTATGCAATTTCCCGCTCACTGATTTTTTCTTCCCCCTAGATCCAGGAAGAGGTTTTATATTTTGTTTTATACTTATTTTGGCCCTTGTGCCTTACACCAGACCTGTCCTTTTGGCCTCTGAGAAACTTTTCTCACCTCTTCAGCAGTTTCTGTAACCTGAAAAAGTATCTGTCCACTCTTAAATTGCATTAAATTGGAGATGTAAAAACAAGGGCTCCGGTTTTGTAGAAATTTAACAGCTTGGCTTCCACTTGCTGTCTCATTGTCCATTTATAAGATAAACCATTGGCTATTAAGTTGAAATGAAACACATTATTTACACAACAAAAAGCAGAGCTACACAGCAGAAACATTACAAACACCATGCCAGGCTTTATATTCAACCCCTTGTGTGCTGCCAACCCCACCCAATAGGTTTTATTCATGGCACAGGAAAAATAAATCATTTTAAGTGCACAGATTTTCCAAGTAAAAGTAAAAAGGAACAAACAAAAAAAAAATTTAAATTGGTTGGGATAACTTGCTGATATCTCAGCCATGCATAGACTGACTCAGCAAAACAGTAAGGTCTAGTACCGGCAGGTATTTGTTCTGTGAACTGATAATAGTGGCATGCAAAAAAAAATATATACCATCCAACCAAAAGTATTTTGACACCTCAATCAGTAGAATGGAGCAGGTCTTATTAAAATGGAATAGATCTATTCCATTTTCAGCCTGAAGAAGAAGCCGAGAGGTTCACAAGCTCTCGTTTACTTCATGTATTTTTGCTGGCCATTAAAAGGTATCATATCGAACAGGGATCAATCATGACATAGGCCAGCCGCCCCCCGGTGTCTCTTCAAGAGTGGGGGCGGGGAGGGGGCTCCTTTTCCCTGGGAGGGGTGGAACCATCTTCCTTGACTTACTGGTATAGTGTTTTTTGTTTTTTTTTCTCCTCTCTGTCTCGGGGCCCCCAATATGGATGATTGTATTCGCTGGTAGTATCATATAACTGTGCCAAGGACTCATCCCCTATTCACTCGCACCCCGACCCCAGCCCCTACCTACCTCGCCCATGCTCTAACGAGCACCGTCTTTTGTTTAACGTCTTCTACATTTTCTCTCTTTTCTTTTTCTCTCTCCTTTATATGTCTGTCCACCTGCCCCCACTTGGATTCTTTACTTCGTGGTTGGGCAGAATTTCTCCTTAAAATTATGGGTGGAGAATTGCTAGTAACGAGCGTATTAGTCAGTGCATTGTAAAGCGCATATGTACCATTAGGCTGGGTTCACACGGGGTGGATTTGCCGCGGAAATTCTGTCTGGAATTTCGCTGCGGCGGCTAATCCCGGGATTAGCCAGCCATGTGGACGAGATTTCTCAGAAATCTCGTCCACACGGGACGGCAAATCCACCGCGGCAAAGCCGGCAGAAGCCGACGCTGTGGCGCGGGTTCGCCGGCCGCAACATGTTCATTTTTTTTCTTCTTCTTCCACTGCGACCGCGCTCTCCTCTATGGGAGCGCTGGCCGCAGCAGAAGAGCGAGCGGCCGGGCCGCTTCAAAACCCGCGGCTAAGTGCCACGGGTTTGGAAGCAGTGCTTCACCCGGCGAAAACCTTGCCGTTTTTCGCTGCGGCCAAACCGCGAGATTTCCGCTGGGAATCCGCCCCATGTGAACCCAGCCTTAATGTAAAACAGTGTGGAATGCATTATGTATCTTGCTTTCTCTGTCCCAATATAAACGTTTTGAACTAAAAGGTATCATATCTACAAGATTATGTGATTTCTCTTGCTGGGAACAATCACATTTTGCTCTACTGGCTAACACGGTACCAGATCTTTGTTTTCATAGGAACTACACGCTAAAGGATATACAAATTATGCCTCTGCACACAAGCTGCTCATCACGAAGCACAATGCATCACCTGTCAACAATGGTGTAGGGAGCATCACTATTGGACAGTTGAGCAATGTAAGAACATTCTATGGAGTCACGAATAATGCTAATCCATTTTCAAATCAGATGGAGGCATCTGAATGGGGATGATGTCTGGGGAACCTTTTTTGCCCGAGTGTGTTGTGCCAACAGTTAAGTACAGTGGAGGTTCTGTTAAGGTCTGGGGATTTTTTTGTGGCATGGTCTTGGTCCACTGGTTGTAGTGACAAGAACTATAAACACTGATGTGTTCCCTGATATCCTAGACAATGTGCTTCCAGCAATGTGGAAATAATCTGGGAATGGTCAGCAATACTTCCAACAAGACAATGTGCCTTGTCACAAATCTAATGCGGTTACATGGTTACATATGATCGGAATACATGCATTTTGAAAAGCTCCCGAAATATTGCATATACTAAATCTATGGCCCTGATGTCTGCAATGTTATACCTTATGCTTGCAGTCAGACATTACTGCATTTTATGAAAATGTATCCCACGCAGCATAGTGTTTTTGTGGAGTCCCTTTTAATTGAAAAGTATAGTCAACTACCATATCTAGTAGAACACACCCATTTACCTGTATAGGAGATGCTGATCCTTATTCCCACTGCCAAGGGATGGTATATTTACATAACAATCTTGAATGGAACAGAACTACAGACTTTTGATGCAATTTTCTTATTAGATCCAATGAAGCACAGTACCTAGTTTCCCCGAAAATCAGCCCTAGCCTAATTTTTGGGGAGGCTTGAAATATAAGCCCTACCCTGAAGATAAGCCCTAGTTACACTATAAAAAAAAAAGAATACGTTACCTAGCAGGCTCGATCCAAGTCCCTCCTGCTGCTC
This sequence comes from Eleutherodactylus coqui, assembly GCF_035609145.1. Lineage (NCBI taxonomy): Eukaryota > Metazoa > Chordata > Amphibia > Anura > Eleutherodactylidae > Eleutherodactylus > Eleutherodactylus coqui. The sequence continues at coordinate 143,668,099 of NC_089845.1, read as the reverse complement.
TCTAGAGGCTTGGTTGAGCCAGGTTGGTCCAGGTCCCTCCTGCTGCTTCAGGGTGATGGCTGTGATTGGTTCTTTTAATGCTGCGATGGCTGTGATTGGCCACGGCTCAAACAATTCATAAATCCCACCTCTACAACGCGATGGCTGTTTTTTGGTTTATCCAGTGCTGCATTGATAGGCTGAGCAGTGGTGGAAGAACAAATCACAACCATTGCTTCCTGGAGGCAGGATCTATGAATCCTGTAAGCAGGAAGTGTTGCTGTATGAGTGGCCGAGGACTGTAGGAAGTGCGTCTGAGATGTGGAGAGCAGTAGGAGGGACTTGGACCGAACCTGCTAGGTAAGCATTATAAGACCCAGTGCCTCTTTTGGGGGAAAAAATGAATATAAGATAGGGTCTTATTTTCGAGAAAACATGGTAGTACAGAAGTGTACCAACATTTCGAGCTTTGTCCTTTATCCAGCTGTTATGCGGCACAGTGCAATGGCTGCAGGGCTCCTGGACCAAAGTCTATCATCTGGTATACCATGGTTCAGGAGCCATGCAGCCACTACACAGCATCACATCAAAGCTGGATGACAAATGGAGGCCTGAAACATTGCTACACTTCTGTAGTACAATGCTCCTCTGGATCTAAAAAGAGAAAAAAAGTTTGCATCGAATGTCTATAATGCTGATCCATTCAAGACTCTTATGTTACCTACTATTTCCTATACATTCCCTTAGTTAGTTAACATCCATTTATGTTTCGAATAAGGGAGATAAAACAATACCTCCACAGTGCCACCTATTGGAAGGCAGCAATACCTAAAAGTCAATGTTAGACTCCTTATACAAACCTTGTAACAATGACCTAGAATTGAAAGCAAAGGCAGAGCCCATGCAGACACAGCTGTTTCAAGGTTTTTGCCCTTCATCAGTGTGCAGTAGGATTCGGACTTTGCTAGAGAGAGGCCTATGAGGAGTCCTGCCACCTGCCTTCCAATAGGTGGCACTGTGGAGGTATTGATTCATTTCCCTTATTTGCGTATTTCCCAGAGGAGCGTAAACGGCCTTTAAGTCTCCTCACTCACCGTCTAGGTGCTCTCCCTAAAGAGAAAAGATAGTGTTTCTTACCTTTAGGTTTTGAAACGTTAGTTATGTTTTACAAGCTTTTATTGACTGTGCCTGTGTAATCATGACATGTATACTTTTTTACCTCAACATGTATGCAGTACTAGTTTCTGACTCCTAGAAAAATCTATATTTTCACCATCCTAGGATAATGCAGTGACCAAAACTATGCCATAACCCAAAAAATAAATTTTGTATTTTTTTTCCCACTTAATAAAAAGTATACAGCTTAAACACATTAATGACGGACTATCACATATAACATAAAAGGCAATAGAAATATGGCAGGTATTAGTAAGGAACAAAACAAGAAAAATATTGTTTTGTAAAATATGGAAAAAAAAAAGTGTAACAACCATTTCAGATTCTAGATTCTTCAAGGTAGCAGCCTTTGCATTATAAACATTTTTGCACACTCTTGGGAGTCTCTGAATTGGCTTCATTAGATAACGACCTGGCATACTTTTGCAAATTCTTGAAAGAGTTCCCATATATGCTGAGTACTTGGTAGCAGATTGTTGACCGCTTTGATCCTTCACCCTCTACTTGATCTTATTCTAAAACATAATTTTCAGTTCAAGTCAGGTAACTGGAGGACAGGCCAACAGATACAGAACTGAGTCATTCTTTGCTAAGGTATAGCTACAAGATTCATGGGCCTGGGTGCAAAAGTTCAGCTCGCCCTCCACCTGTACCCATACCTAGACAGTGCTGCATACAGCTGCAAAACAAATTTACATATAGGATCTAGCCCTTTGGCATAAGCTTTGTAAACATGACTCATTTCCTGGACTATGTGAAAACTTGTTTTCTGTTGCATTTTTGAACAACTTTAAAAAAAAAAAAAAAAACTACATGTGGTATTCAAAAACATGAGTTTTTAAGAAACGGCATAGACTGTTAAAAACTGCATGTGGATTTAAACAATGAATGGGTTTTTTAGGGTTTTCTAAGCCTCATGCATTTTTAAATTGTGTGTTAAGTATGTAATCATATATAGGAGATACCCAAGTTATATCAGCATGGTCCATATCACTATATATACGGAGATTTCTAACTTTATACCACCTGTACATACATAATTATATAAAGGAGATACCCAGGTTACACCAGTATGGTCCATAATACTATATATAAAAGGGAGATGTATACACATCTCCTGTATATAGTGATATGGAACATGCTGGTGTAACCTGGGCATCTCCTGTATATAATTAAAATACTAATTATCAGGAAACTATAGTACCAGTGTTTCTGGTGGTGCAATTCGCCACACAGCTCTGCTACATGCACGTCCCACACACCCACACAGCCTTGCTACGTTGCTTTCGCATATGAGCTGCACGTGTTTTACGAACTTCAGCAGCTCGCTGAGGAGACATGTTGGCTCTTAGCTTTCACATATGAGCTGCATGTGTTTTACAAACTTTAGCTGGTAGCTGAGGTGAAATCGCGGCTTGTCTTGTCGCGATGTCATGTAAGCTGCATTAGCTTCACGGTGCTGGTGAACCCTCTGTGGTGACATGTTTGCACGACAGCGACAGTTTGTTTCAACACTGGACAACGGTTGACGATTAGATGAAGGCTGGACTGGTGTTGGCGGCATTAGCACTTGAGATGAAAATATAAGATGTTCATGAGATGTAAAGATAATGGGGAAGAACTATACTTCAATGTTTTTGGGTAATATGCAGCGCCAGGTATGTATGTGGTCATTTATAAGGTGTCATTTTTTGGAGTCTCCACACAGGTGTGCAGCTGTCTCACAACATAAAAACTGCCAGACTGCATACTGCTGTATCCATAGCAACCGAAGCTCTAGGGGTTTGTGGGTTTGTGGGGGATGTTGTCTGCCCATAGTTTCTCATTCACTGCAGAAGGAGGATAAAGGACCTGTGATGACGTCACCGTCATGTGATCAGGGGGCCAAGCTAAGAGCCAGTAACTGACATCACAGGTGCTGTCAGGCTCTCCATGTAAGGCCTCTTTCACACGAGCGTATATTGGCCGCTGCTTTCACGGCTTGCCGATATACGCTACGATCTGATGCATTGGATTCCAATGCATCAGATCACATGACTGTATTCCCACAGCGTGAAAGCACCCGGTCGGGCCAATATAGGCGCCAGCAGAGATAGTCCTGGAACTATCTTTCAGACCGGAATATGTCGGCCGCTGCATGGGCTCCTATGGGAGCCAATAACAGCAGCCGGAGAAGGGAGGTGGGAGGGAGTTTAGCAAAGTGACTGCTTAACTTCCTCCCTCTTCTCTCCTCCTCTCTCCTCCCCTGCAATGGGAGGGTGCGAGACAGTGACAGAGCTAAGCTAAGCCGGCGGGCGCACGTAAAACACCTGCAACAGTGTGAGAGAGCCCTGACTCACTTGTCACACACACACAAATTTGACGGACAAGTAGTCGTTAGAAGTTTGATAATGTACAGCTGGTGTAAATTATACATCTCCCTGTATATTGTGATATGGAGCGTTCTAATATACATATATACAGCAAATACCCATGTTATACATATACAGCTGAGATGAGTTATACAGTATAACTTATACCAGCTATACATCTATAATTATTATATACTGCATATACCTGGTTACACTGCACCGCATTGTCCGCTCCCCTCCTCATTTTCAGCCACCACCCGCTGGACCAATCACTGACGGCAGTGTACGGATATACAGCAGGTGGGATGACTCAGTGATAGGGAGGACTGTGCAGTACTGGGTTAGTGTGCAGCATGGAATTGGCTGCTGGCTGTCCCAGGTAACAGCCCTCCTATCCCTGAGCATCACCCACAGCTGGTCTGTGGTGGTAGATTGGATCATCATATGACGGAGGCCGGTGGGCCGTCACTCGCTAAGGGGCTGGGTAGCAATTGCAACCCTTTCAACCTCTACCGGTATGCCAGCTTTTCTTTGTCAAATACTTTTGCCAATGTCCTTTCAAAGACAAAATGACGGAAAGAGTAAGTGCAAACCAGATGGCATGGCGTGCCTCTGTGGAATGCTTTTGTAGCCACGAAGGGGCTATTAGCACAATGTTTAGTTTAATGTCCCTTGGTTTCCATCTGCATCCCCAGAAATGAGATTCAGACAAAACTATGGACTTTCATTAGTCAAATGGAGACCAACAATTCTGTAATTGGACATGAAGAAATTGGGAGTCAGCAACTGTCGACTCCATCCCATAATTACATGATTATAAATTAGAAATCTTGTCTTGCCTAATCTCAGTGTATCAATAGGAAATACTCCAATGTCCAGCAACCACAGAAAAGTGCTTATTATCTACAGATCTATTTTACTTTAGCTGGACTCTAAGGGTACGTTCAGATGAAGCAGAAGAAAATCCAGCAGCATTTCCACGTCAATGGAACGACTAGCGACTACTAAGTGACTTCTCGCTCACGGCAGGGGCCGACAGATGCTCATAATCGTTCGATTGAGTGATTATTTGGGCGACTGTAGGACCATGTAAAAGTATCTTTAGGGTCTGTTTAGACATGCTAATTTCTCGTTTGAACGAGTGAATGATGTCAGAGTCCGCTCATTCGCTCGGGCAGACTGTTCATACAGGCAGACACATTGTTGGGTCGGTCAAATGAGAAATATGTATTTGCCCAAAAGAAAATAATACCAAACACAGAGGCAAAAAAAAAAAAACTGACAAAAATAGGTCATTCTGCATTTTTAGGTGCTCTCCTTAATTAGTGATGACCCAAATCATAGGCCCCTCACTAGCCAAGCCAGAAACCTACTAGACACTGATGAGAGGCAAACACCCTAAAAACAGCTGTCTGTGTATGGATTCTGGCTTGGTTTTCAATTCCCAATTATTGCTTCTCAGACCTGTATAAAAGGGTTAAAGGGGTTGTCCCGCGCCGAAACGTTTTTTTTTTTTATTCAATAGGCCCCCCGTTCGGCGCGAGACAAACCCAATGCATGTGTTTAAAAAAAAAAACCGTTTAGTACTTACCCGAATCCCCGCGCTGCGGCGACTTCTTCCTTACCTTAGCAAGATGGCCGCCGGGATCTTCCCCCCACGATGCACCGCGGGTCTTCTCCCATGGTGCACCGTGGGCTCTGTGCGGTCCATTGCCGATTCCAGCCTCCTGATTGGCTGGAAATCGGCACGTGACGGGGCGGAGCTACGAGGACCAGCTCTCCGGCACGAGCGGCCCCATTCACCAGGGAGAAGACCGGACTGCGCAAGCGCGTCTAATCGGGCGATTAGACGCTGAAATTAGACGGCACCATGGAGACGAGGACGCTAGCAACGGAGCAGGTAAGTGAATAACTTCTGTATGGCTCATATTTAATGCACGATGTATATTACAAAGTGCATTAATATGGCCATACAGAAGTGTATAACCCCACTTGCTTTCGCGGGACAACCCCTTTAAGCATTGATTTGAAGGAATGCTGCCATCCAGTAGGTGGCGCTGCAGAGGTAATGTTCCATTCCCCTTATTTAAAAAAAAAAAAAAAAGGGCCGTGAAAAATACACCCATGCAAATAGATACATAGATGTACATTAGCTCCGTATTACGGACCAAACACGGAAGTATAAAATACACTCATGTGAAAGCGACTTTTTTTTTTTTGCATGAAAAAGCTACAAATGTTCAAATTCTGACTCTGAATGCCACAAAGCAAAACAAAAATATACACCATGTGTTTGCGGTCTATAATTGTCCCTTTAAAAGACACCCTGGACCCAGTAAAGCAAACAGACAAAAATAATGAACAAAAGCTATGAATAATTAATCAAGCCAAAGTCTTTCAAAGGGAGGTCTGTATCCATTCCAAACAAGTACTGTGGAGCGCTCTGTCTGTGCGAGTCGCATTGGAAGCAAATGTAGTTTCTTTAAACGGATTCAGGCTCTAGTAGCAGACTGACAGACAGAAATATAAAAGCTGCAGAACCAAGCATCCGAAACAATGACTGTACATGTTCCTGCAATGAATGGGATCCTGTCTACAGCCATCTCCCTGGATCTAAGCCGGAGGAAGGAAGCCTTGTTTTTATTTTCAGAATCGTTAATTTACTGTAGTGATCTTTTTATATTTTTTCAGGCCTTTTAGCTGTTTATTTTAATACTAATGCCTTTCAATCTTCACTGACCTCAAATGTTTCTTTACTTAGCCAAATCCAGTTGAGATTCGCAACTTCATTTTATTTATCTACAAAGATTTATGAGTGAAGTCAAGGCCGAGTCTTCTCTTCTGAAGGTCCTTTGTGGTCACTGAATGACACTACTACACACCTCAATCACCTATAGGATGCACGGAATCTCCCAATCAAGCGAATACATATTAAGGGGACAGTTTGGGTGCAGCAGCCAGATGTTGCACTACAGTGAATAGGATTGTATAAGATCCTACTGATACTATGCAACTAAACCCCTCCAAAAAATATACAATACACCTGCCTTATAAAGGCCAGGCTCACACGGTTGTAATTTGCAGCGTTATGCGCACATCTAGTACTCATTGGCTTGTGTACTTGCTGCGTGATGTCAGTCCCCATGCACTATCTTGGCTTGGATGGTGCATGTAATACGTGCCAAGTAGAGATGAGCGAACACCAAAATGTTCGGGTGTTCGTTATTCGTAACGAACTTCCCGTGATGCTCGAGGGTTCGTTTCGAACAACGAACCCCATTGAAGTCAATGGGCGACCAGAACATTTTTGTATTTCGCCGATGCTCGCTAAGGTTTTCATGTGTGAAAATCTGGGCAATTCAGGAAAGTGATGGGAATGACACAGTGACGGATAGGGCAGGCGAGGGGCTACATGTTGGGCTGCATCCTAAGTTCACAGGTCCCACTATTAAGCCACAATAGCGGCAAGAGTGGGCCCCCCCCCCTCCCAACAACTTTTACTTCTGAAAAGCCCTCATTAGCATGGCATACCTTTGCTAAGCACCACACTACCTCCAACAAAGCACAATCACTGCCTGCATGACACTCCACTGCCACTTCTCCTGAGTTACATGCTGCCCAACCGCACCCCCTCCCCCCCACAGCGCACACCAAAGTGTCCCTGCGCAGCCTTCAGCTGCCCTCATGCCACACCACGCTCATGTCTATTTAGAATTGCGTCTGCCATGACGAGGGACCTCAGGCATACACTGCAGAGGTTGGCACGGCTAGGCAGCGACCCTCTTTAAAAGTGGCGGAGCGATAGCCCACAATGCTGTACAGAAGCAATGAGAAATAGAATCCTGTGCCACCGCCATCAGGAGCTGCACACGTGGGCATAGCAATGGGGAACCTATGTGCCACACACTATTCATTCTGTCAAGGTGTCTGCATGCCCCAGTCAGACCGGGCTTTTTAATTCATAGACACAGGCAGGTACAACTCCCTATTGTGAAGTCCCTGTCGACCCACAGCATGGGTGGCTCCCTGGAACCCACCGGCGGTACACAAAAATATCCCATTGCATTGCCCAACACAGCTGAGGTAGTAATGTCGTGCGTAATACAGGTGGGCTTCGGCCCACACTGCATGCCCCAGTCAGACTGGGGTTCTTTACAAGTGGACACATGTAGGTTTAACTCCCTGTGGACCCACTGCCTGGGTGGGTGCCAGGAAGCCACCGGCGGTACATAGAAATATCCCATTGCATTGCCCAACACAGCTGAGGTAGTAATGTCGTGCGTAATACAGGTGGGCTTCGGCCCACACTGCATGCCCCAGTCAGACTGGGGTTCTTTACAAGTGGACACATGTAGGTTTAACTCCCTGTGGACCCACTGCCTGGGTGGGTGCCAGGAAGCCACCGGCGGTACATAGAAATATCCCATTGCATTGCCCAACACAGCTGAGGTAGTAATGTCGTGCGTAATACAGGTGGGCTTCGGCCCACACTGCATGCCCCAGTCAGACGGGTTCTTTAGAAGTGTACAGATGTATTAAAAACTCAGTGTGCACCTACAGCATGGGTGGCTCCCTGGAACCCACCGGCGGTACACAAAAATATCCCATTGCATTGCCCAACACAGCTGAGGTAGTAATGTCGTGCGTAATACAGGTGGGCTTCGGCCCACACTGCATGCCCCAGTCAGACGGGTTCTTTAGAAGTGTACAGATGTATTAAAAACTCAGTGTGCACCTACAGCATGGGTGGCTCCCTGGAACCCACCGGCGGTACACAAAAATATCCCATTGCATTGCCCAACACAGCTGAGGTAGTAATGTCGTGCGTAATACAGGTGGGCTTCGGCCCACACTGCATGCCCCAGTCAGACTGGGGTTCTTTACAAGTGGACACATGTAGGTTTAACTCCCTGTGGACCCACTGCCTGGGTGGGTGCCAGGAAGCCACCGGCGGTACATAGAAATATCCCATTGCATTGCCCAACACAGCTGAGGTAACGTCAGCTGTAATGCAGGTGGGCTAAAAATTAATTTGATTACACTGTAGGCGAGGGCCCACAAAAATTGCTGTATCAACAGTACTAATGTACATCCCAAAAATTGGCCATGGCCAGCCAAGAGGGCAGGTGAAACCCATTAATCGCTTTGGTTAATGTGGCTTAAGTGGTAACTAGGCCTGGAGGCAGCCCAGTGTAACGAAAAATTGGTTCAAGTTAAAGTTCCAACGCTTTTAAGCTAATTGAAACTTATAAAAATTGTTCTGAAAAATTATTTGAGTGAGCCTTGTGGCCCTAAGAAAAATTGCCCGTTCAGCGTGATTACGTGAGGTTTCAGGAGGAGGAGCAGGAGGAGGAGGAGGAGGAATATTAGACACAGATTGATGAAGCACAAATGTCCCCGTTTTGGATGGTGAGAGAGAACGTAGCTTCCATCCGCGGGTGCAGCCTACGTATTGCTTACGTATCGCTGCTGTCCGCTGGTGGAGAACAGAAGTCTGGCGAAATCCAGCCTTTGTTCATCTTGATGAGTGTTAGCCTGTCGGCACTGTCGGTTGACAAGCGGCTACGCTTATCGGTGATGATTCCCCCAGCCGCACTAAACACCCTCTCCGACAACACGCTAGCCGCAGGACAAGCAAGCACCTCAAGGGCATACAGGGCTAGTTCAGGCCACGTGTCCAGCTTCGACACCCAGTAGTTGTAGGGGGCAGAGGCGTCACCAAGGATGGTCGTGCGATCCGCTACGTACTCCCTCACCATACTTTTGCAGTGCTCCCGCCGACTCAGCCGTGACTGGGGAGCGGTGACACAGTCTTGGTGGGGAGCCATAAAGCTGGCCAGGCCCTTAAAGACTGTTGCACTGCCTGGGATGTACATGCTGCTCGATCTACGCACATCCCCTGCAACATGGCCCTCGGAACTGCGCCTTCTGCCACTAGCGCTGTCGGCTGGGAATTTTACCATCAGCTTGTCCGCAAGGGTCCTGTGGTATAGCAACACTCTCGAACCCCTTTCCTCTTCGGGAATCAGAGTGGGCAGGTTCTCCTTATACCGTGGATCGAGCAGTGTGTACACCCAGTAATCCGTAGTGGCCAGAATGCGTGCAACGCGAGGGTCACGAGAAAGGCATCCTAACATGAAGTCAGCCATGTGTGCCAGGGTACCTGTACGCAACACATGGCTGTCTTCACTAGGAAGATCACTTTCAGGATCCTCCTCCTCCTCCTCCTCCTCAGGCCATACACGCTGAAAGGATGACAGGCAATCAGCCGGTGTACCGTCAGCAGCGGGCCAAGCTGTCTCTTCCCCCTCCTCCTCATCCTCCTCCTCCTCCTGTACGCGCTGTGAAATAGACAGGAGGGTGCCCTGACTATCCAGCGGCATACTGTCTTCCCCCGCCCCCGTTTCCGAGCGCAAAGCAGCTGCCTTTATGGTTTGCAGGGAATTTCTCAAGATGCATAGCAGAGGAATGGTGACGCTAATGATTGTAGCATCGCCGCTCACCACCTGGGTAGACTCCTCAAAATTACCAAGGACATGGCAGATGTCTGCCAACCAGGCCCACTCTTCTGAAAGGAATTGAGGAGGCTGACTCCCACTGCGCCGCCCATGTTGGAGTTGGTATTCGACTATAGCTCTACGCTGTTCATAGAGCCTGGCCAACATGTGGAGCGTAGAGTTCCACCGTGTGGGCACGTCGCACAGCAGTCGGTGCACTGGCAGCTTAAAGTGATGTTGCAGGGTGCGCAGGGTGGCAGCGTCCGTGTGGGACTTGCGGAAATGTGCGCAGAGCCGGCGCGCCTTTACGAGCAGGTCTGACAAGCGTGGGTAGCTTTTCAGAAACCGCTGAACCACCAAATTAAAGACGTGGGCCAGGCATGGCACGTGCGTGAGGCTGCCGAGCTGCAGAGCCGCCACCAGGTTACGGCCGTTGTCACACACGACCATGCCCGGTTGGAGGCTCAGCGGCGCAAGCCAGCGGTCGGTCTGCTGTGTCAGACCCTGCAGCAGTTCGTGGGCCGTGTGCCTCTTATCGCCTAAGCTGAGTAGTTTCAGCACGGCCTGCTGACGCTTGCCCACCGCTGTGCTGCCACACCGCGCGACACCGACTGCTGGCGACATGCTGCTGCTAACACATCTTGATTGTGAGACAGAGGAGGAGGAGGAGGAGGAGGGTGCTTTAGTGGAGGAAGCATACACCTCCGCAGATACCACCACCGAGCTGGGGCCCGCAATTCTGGGGGTGGGTAGGACGTGAGCGGTCCCAGGCTCTGACTCTGTCCCAGCCTCCACTAAATTCACCCAATGTGCCGTCAGGGAGATGTAGTGGCCCTGCCCGCCTGTGCTTGTCCACGTGTCCGTAGTTAAGTGGACCGTGGCAGTAACCGCGTTGGTGAGGGCGCGCACAATGTTGCGGGAGACGTGGTCGTGCAGGGCTGGGACGGCACATCGGGAAAAGTAGTGGCGACTGGGAACTGAGTAGCGCGGGGCCGCCGCCTCCATGATACTTTTGAAGGACTCCGTTTCCACAACCCTATACGGCAGCATCTCAAGGCTGATGAATTTTGCGATGCGGACGGTTAACGTTTGAGCGTGCGGGTGCGTGGCGGCGTACTTGCGCTTGCGCTCGAACACTTGCGCAAGCGACGGCTGAACGGTGCGCTGAACTACACTGCTGGATGGGGCCGAGGACAGCGGAGATGAGGGTGTGGGTGCAGGCCATGAGGCGGTAGTGCCTGTGTCCTGAGAGGGGGGTTGCATCTCAGTGGCAGGTTGGGGCACAGGGGGAGAGGCAGGGGTGCAAACCGGAGGCGGTGAACGGCCTTCGTCCCACCTTGTGGGGTGCTTGGCCATCATATGTCTGCGCATGGTGGTGGTGGTGAGGCTGTTGGTGTTGGCTCCCCGGCTGAGCTTTGCGCAACAAAGGTTGCACACCACTGTTCGTCGGTCGTCAGGCGTCTCTGTGAAAAACTGCCAGACCTTAGAGCACCTCGGCCTCTGCAGGGTGGCATGGCGCGGGGGGGCGCTTTGGGAAACACTTGGTGGATTATTCGGTCTGGCCCTGCCTCTACCCCTGGCCCTGGCCACCGCACTGCCTCTTGCAACCTGCCCTGCTGATGCCCTTGACTCCCCCTCTGAAGACCTGTCCTCCTGAGTAAGCGTTGCACACCAGGTGGGGTCAGTCACCTCATCGTCCTGCTGCTCTTCCTCCGAATCCTCTGTGCGCTGCTCCCTGGGACTTACTGCCCTTACTACTACCTCACTGCAAGACAACTGTGTCTGATCGTCATCGTCCTCCTCACCCACAGAAAGTTGTTGAGACAGTTGGCGGAAGTCCCCAGCCTCTTCCCCCGGACCCCGGGAACTTTCGAATGGTTGGGCATCAGTGACGATAAACTCCTCTGGTGGGAGAGGAACCGCTGCTGCCCAATCTAAGCAGGGGCCCGAGAACAGTTCCTGGGAGTGTTCCCGCTCCTGAGCAGGTGTCATTGTAGTGGAGTGAGGAGGCTGGGAGGAAGGAGGAGCAGCAGACAGAGGATTCGGATTGGCAGCAGTGGACGGCGCAGAACTGCGGGTAGACGATAGGTTGCTCGAAGCACTTTCTGCCATCCAGGACAGGACCTGCTCACACTGCTCATTTTCTAATAACCGTCTCCCGCGTGGACCCATTAATTGGGCGATGAATGTGGGGACGCCAGAAACGTGCCTCTCTCCTAATCGCGCAGCAGACAGCTGCGACACACCTGGATCAGGAGCTTGGCCTGTGCCCACACCCTCACTTGGCCCTCCGCGTCCTCGGCCACGTCCACGTCCACGTCCTCTAGGCTTACCCCTACCCCTCAGCATGCTGTATTACCAGTGATTAGATTTCCCAGGCAGGAAATAAATTGGCGCAAGACTGCAGGCCAAATATAATTTTTGCCCTTTTTGGAAAACGAAAGGCCCCACTGCCTCTAGTGAATGAATTATCTAAGTTTAATAACTGCGCTGTGTCCCTGCTTATGTGTCACAGAACGTGAGGGTAGCAGAGTTATTAACTGTGGCAGAGCAGGTATTTTTTTTCCCAATTAAGGAAAGCAAATGGCGAAGCCAGCAGTAAAGCGTAGCTGGCTGCGTATGATTTAGCAATGTTTTTCACGCAGCTCACACGTCTCCACAGGCGTAAGGACGGACACAGGCTGGACAAATAGATTTCTTTTCAGTTTTTTCCCACCAACAGGCAGCACTGCGTATATTCAATGAACCTGCGAAGTTTAATAACTGCGCTGTGTCCCTGCTTATGTGTCACAGAACGTGAGGGTAGCAGAGTTATTATAACTCTTGGAGAGCAGGTATTTTTTTTCCCAATTAAGGAAAGCAAATGGCGAACCCAGCAGTAAACCGTAGCTGGCTGCGTATGATTTAGCAATGTTTTTCACGCAGCTCACACGTCTACACAGGCGTAAGGACGGACACAGGCTGGACAAATAGATTTGTTTTCAGTTTTTTCCCACCAACAGGCAGCACTGCGTATATTCTATGAATAATAACTGTGTTGTGGCCCTGCCTATACAATTCTTTCCCTGCAGTATCAATGGAGGGTGCAATGCTCTGCAGAGGCGATTTTGAGAAGCCCAAAAAAAATGCAGCACAGCCAACAGCAGCCTGGACAGTACTGCACACGGATAAATATGGCCCTAGAAAGGACCGTTGAGGTTCTTGAAGGCTACACTCACTCCTAACACTCTCCCTGCCTATGCAGCACTTCTGTCCCTAATGCCAGGTGCAACGGTCTGCAGAGGCGATTTTGAGAAAAAAAAAAAAATCCCACTGCTAACAGCAGCCAACACACAGCTATCAGTGGCCCTAATAAGGACCTTTGGGGGGTCTTGAAGCCTACACTAACTACCAATTCTTTCCCTACAGCAGCTCCGGTATAAACAGCACTGTCCCTCATCTAACTCACACCGCATCTGAGGCGAGCCGCGGGAGGGGCCGACTTTTATATTAGGCGAACACCTGATCTCGCCAGCCACTCACAGCAGGGGGGTGGTATAGGGCTTAAACGTTGCAGGGGGAAGTTGTAATGCCTTCCCTGTCTTTCAATTGGCCAGAAAAGCGCGCTAACGTCTCAGGGAAGGAAGTGAAAGTAACCAGAACACCGCATGGTGTTCGTCACGAATAACGAACATCCCGAACACCCTAATATTCGCACGAATATCAAGCTCGGACGAACGCGTTCGCTCATCTCTAGTGCCAAGATAGAACATGCTGTGATTTTTTTTTTTTTTTTTTGCACACATATTTCACGCAATATGTGTGAGCAGCAACATGGGAGCCCACGGGAGCAGATTAGCACAGCATATTACGCATGCAGAACCTGCACGCATAGTACACTATGAGAATATACACATGCGCATATATTCATATGAGCCTAGCCTTAGTCATTGCTATGGCACAGGTTTCTACATTAACTAATATGGAGAAAGCTACAACAATAAAAGGCCAACATCACGAAAATCTCAGAGTAAAAAATGTTATGAATCGTAGAATGGTAGAGTTGTTATGTGACCTCCAAAGTCATCTGGTCCAATACCCCTGCTCAGTGCAGGATCACTAAATCATCCCAGACAGAGGTCTGTCCAGCCTTTGTTTGAACACTTCCATTAAAGGAGAACTTACCACCTCCCGTGGTAACCAGTTCCACTCATTGATCACCCTGACTGTCTAATATCTAATCTGTGTCTCCTCCCTTTCAGTTTCATCCCATTGCTTTTAGTCTTTCCTTGTACAAATGAGAATAGGGCTGATCCCTCTGCACTGCAACAGCCCTTCAGATAGTTGTAGACATCTATTAAGTCTCCCCTTAGCCTTCTTATTTGAGGAATGGTTCGAGGATCTGGGAATATTTAGCTTGCATAGGGCATGGTTTGCAGACCGCTCACCTTCCTGGTAACTTTTCTCTGAATTTGTTCCCGTTCGTTGATGTCTTTTTTACAATTTGGGTGACCAGAACTGGACACAGTATTCCAGATGAGGTCTGACTAAGGAAGAGCAGAGGAAGACAATTACCTCACGTGATCTAGACTCTATGCTTTTTTAAATATATCCCAGAATTAGGTTAGCCTTTTTTACTGCTGCATCATACTGTTGACTCATGTTCAATCTGTGATATATTAGTATTTGCAAGTCTGTTTCACATGTGCTGCTTAGCCCAATTCCTCCCATTCTGTATTGGCTTTTTTCATTTTTCTTGCCCAGATGTAGGACTTTGTATTTCTCCCTGTTAAATACCATTCTGTTAGTCGCTGCCCACTGTTCAAGCTTGATTAGATCTTTTTGAATCCTCTCTCTCTTCCCTAGTGTTAGCTATCACTTTTAGCTTTGTGACGTCAGCTAATATAATCAGTTGCCATCCAATTCCCTCATCTAGATCATTTATAAAAATGCTGAACAACACTAGGCCCAGGACAGAGCCTTGTGGGACCCCATTTGCCATATTCTTCCACTTGGATGTGCAGATATTTAGGACCACTCTGGGTGCAATCAGTCAGCCAGTTGTGAATCCACCTAGCAGTTGCCTTTGTTATTTTTTTCAAGGATAGAATAAGACACTTTGTCAAATGCTTTACTAAAGTTAAGATATACTACATCCACCGCAATCAACCCAGTCCACGATTCTGTTATAGAAGGAAATGAGCCTAGTCTAGCAAGACTTGCTTGTTACAAACCCATGCTGACTCTGTTTAACTACACCATTCTCATCCAAGTACTTACATACATGCTGCTTAATAATTTGCTCAAAGAGCTTTCCTGGTATGGAAGTCAGGCTCACAGGCCTGTAATTTTCTGTTCCACCTTATTCCATGAAAGCTACCACCTGAATATAGGTGGCGTAGGCCTCTTAAAGACTCCTCGCAGCACAATAACATAGGTCAATGATGGTAGTCTTTTTGGTGCAACCAAGGTCCTCAGGCCCAGTGTAAGGACTACTTAGGAGAGTCAAGTCAGTATTGATGAAGAATGAAAGTTATTTGCTTAATCCCCACAGTCTGTCAGTTCCACTGGGGTGCATCCATTACATGTTGGTTCTTCCTGTCCTCTCTTACTGCAAAAGTATATTTATGTGCAAATTAGCTTTGGAAAGGTTTGATCCATGTACTGTTGCATAATAAAGTAAACAAACCCCTTGGAGTTACCTCGTTTTCTGCATTGATATATTAATAAAACATGGTCTGAATGGTATCCAAGTAACAATCCTAGACAAATATAATCTAAACTAATAACACGCAGAGAGTTTTACCGTTAATGTCTTTTGCTCAACACATTCAGTAACCATCAGCAATGTAGGGAGAAGAGTAAGTGAACCACTAATGTTATTGGACTTCAAGAACTAATTTGCAAAAAAAAAAAAAAAAGAAAGAAAGTTCAATTAAAGGGGTTGTCACATGAAAAAAAAAAAATAGTGTATCGGTAAATCCAGAGTATAAAATTATAAGCTTTTGTATCTGCACCGAAGAAAAAAACCCCTGCTGTTTATACACTGTGTCCACCTCAGTAATTGTTCCACCTGCTCAGTTTTCTTCTCTATCTGTTCCACTGGGTATGTGGAGAGATCCATGGTATATTCAACTGGCTGCATTTGGGGTCCCAGAGACGGCTTGGTTTCTGCCAAAAAAATCGAGAAGACGCCGCAGTTTCAGAAACAGCTGCTCGTTACACATTCGCAGGGAAGTAGAGCGAGTAGCAAGTCTGAGAATGTCTGACCACCTTGGAACATTTACCAAGGTGGGCACAGAATAAAAGCAGCAGGTGACGCTATTCTAACATCCGTCCGGGAATATCTGGGGGGATACATTTCTTTTAATATGAGTAATTGGGGAAAAAAAGGTTTTTAATTATGGGCTGAAAAAGTGAATTTTTTCCCCAATATTTCAGCAGTTAATACCCCATAATGACAAAGGGAAAATGGAATGTTAGAAATCTTTGTAAATTTCCTAAAAATGATAACTAACATTTTGCATTGATATAAGACCCTGTGCTAGGCTGAAGGACCTTTCGCAGCGATTACAGCCTACAGACTTCTGGGATATGATGTGATGAGGTTTTCACACCTGGATTTGGGGATTTTCTGCCATTCTTCTCTGGTGATCCTCTCAAGCCCTCAGATTGGATAGGGGACTGTCTGTGGACAGACATTTTTAGGTCTTTCCAGCAATGATCGTTTGGATGTGTGTCAGGGCTCTGACTGGGCCACTCAAAGACATTCAAAGAGCTGTCCCCAAGCCACTCCTGTGTTTTTTTGGCTAAGTGTTTAGGGTCATTGTCTTGTTGGAAGGTCAACCTTCTGCCGAGTCAGAGGTTCATTCCTCTCTGGATCAGGTTTTCACTAAGAATATCTCAGTACTTTGCGACACTCAGCTTTCCACCAACCCTGACCAGTTGTGATGTTCTAGCCACTGACTACCCGCCCTTCCCCAGAATTCTGCAATGACCATGCTTCACTGTAAGCATGGTATTGGGCAGATGTGCAGTGCCTGGCTTCCTCCAGATATTATACTTAGAAAAGAGGCCAAAAAGGTCAGTATTGGTTTCATCAGACCAGACAATCTTATTTCTCTAGTCTAAGTCCTGTAAATGCTTTTTGGCAAATCCTAGGTGAGCATTCACATGTCTCTTACTGAGGAGAGGCTTCTTTATAGCCACTTTGCCATAAAACTCAGATTGATGGAGTGCTACAGTGATGGTTGACCATCTGGAAGTTTCTCCCATCTGCACACAGGATCTTTGGACCTCAGTCAGAGTAGCCTCTCATACCAAGGCCCTTTCCCCCATTCCTCGATTACTTCGTTTCGTTGGTCATCCAGCTCTAGGAAGAGTCCTCGTTGTACCAAGCATCTTTCACTTAACAAATTTGGAGGATAATCTGCTCGTGTGAACTTTCAGTGTAGGAGAATTTTTTTTGTAGCCTTCTACACATCTGTGGTTTCACACACTCCTGTCTGAGCTCTATAGGCAGTTCTTTCCTCCTCATAGCTTTGACTTTGGTATGCATTGTGAGCTATGAGAACTTATATAGACAGGGGTGTGTATTTTAAAATGATGTCCAATCAACTGAAGTTACCACAGGTGGACTTCAGTTAAGGTGTAGAAACATCTCAAAAGATGATCAAGAGAAATGGGAGGCACCAAAGAGCAAAATTTCAAGTATCGTACTAATGAGTGTAAATACTTCCCAGTTAGTGTTTCACTTTTTAAAACTGTACAAAGATATTGCTCATTTTGTTTTCACCTTGTTATTATGGGGTATTAAGTGCAGAATGCTAGGGAGAAACTTGAATTTTTTTTAAATTTGCACAAGGTCACAACATAAAAAAGAAAGAAAAAAATATAGAAAAAAGGGTCTGAATAAACTTTCCAAATGTATTATAACTATAAATATTTTTTGTGGGGCAACTTGTTTAGAAGGAATCACTCACGTTTAGCCACTCATTGAAAGGGAGGACTACTTAGTATTCCACTTAATGCACTGCAGCAACCGGTTTGAGTGCCGACACCGGTGGAACGGAGGGGAAGGCAGGTATAAAACTTACATCATCAGACTCTGTGGATCCGTAGTTCATAGGCTTAGTTTATAGGGCTCAAAAGTAGCTCACTGAGTCCCTTTAAAAAGGAAAGGAGATTGGAAGTGTGCTTTTCACAGGTGCTTTGCCCATTAAATAAAGGTACATAAAGCCTGGTTACTGGCAAATACGTGCATTTCAGGAAAAAATGGTAACTGTGAACCATGCCTCAATGCAGACAATTTTTAGAAGACCTCAGAGGATATATTATAGAGATGCATGAAGCTGGAAAAGGCAATAAAAGCATTGCTAAAGAGCTGGGTGTACATCAAACCACAATGTGAAAGATTATAACCTGCAGAATTTGCTATTGGTATAAATATAGGTAAAAACACAAATAAGATAATGCACACTTGATTGCAGAACAACGTCCTCAGAAGACATTGCACATTATGTCAATTCTGGTTGACGTTCAGGTTTAAAAAAAACGCCAATCATATAATTTACATTCAACAAAAAAACAAAGTTTGCAATGAATGGAGGTGATATGCTCACTATCATAACCAATAAAGCCTCCTTTCTTACAACAAAGGTCTTCTGTCCTTGTTCATCCCTGAAGTGGTTTCAATGACAGGACTGTACTTTGCATCCTTAACTCTAAGGAAAAGGAAGAAGTGGCTCTGATTTCACTTCAAGGACAGGGGATCGGTTTTGGACTTGATAGCAGGATTGTTTTATTTGCCTGATCTGGCATCCTCAGAATATGATCTAGTTTCTAAATTGGAAGAAACACCTTCATGGAACAAAATTTGCCTCCATTTCTGACACAATTGCAGCGGCTGACTCCAGGTCTGTTGCCGAACCAAAGGAATTCTATATGGATGGTTTGAAGATGTTGCAACACTGCTGTCAGGACTGCACAGATATCTCAAGGGACTATGCAGAATAACTGAAATGTTATTGTTGTATATAATTTTTTTGTGGTCAAAGCCAATGACTTAACACCCCCCTCATATAACTTGCTAAAAATGATGGGCGTAGCCAACAGTAGCCTCTTACCAACTTTTGCTATCTGATCCTGTAATTAATTGTTACTCTTATGGCTAGTTAAATGGGTTTTCTGGAAGTAAAACATTGGTGACCTATTCTCAAAATCAGTTATCAATATCATATTTTTTTGGTGGGTGGGGGAGGGCACCTCAGTAGCGGTTTGAAGGTACAATGGCATTTAAGTGAGCACTGTGGCCTCTTCACTGTACACCAGCACAGCACAATGGCATCTACAAAACAGCTGTCGGTCCCCCATCAATCTCTTATTGAGGGCCTATCCTGAACATAGATCATCAATATTTCATTCCCAGATTAAAAATGCAATAAATAAAACAGTCTTGTAGGAGAAGTTGGATGTGTATTATGACATTTTCAATTACACCTGTTTATTAAAGGGATTGTCTTGGTTAGTCTTGCCTCTGTCAAGGTAAATTTACACATAGTGGAAATGCTGCAAATTTTGTAGCATTTCCACATCCAAGACACAGTCAAAATCCACACCCTTGCCAAATTAGAGGGGGATGAGATTATATTTAGAAGTCTCTGGTCTGTAGGACAGGAGAACATTCAATAGCAAAAATGCTTCCTTCGGTGATGCGGAGAAACCAAAAACACTTGAGCAGATGACTGCTGAAATGCGAAACACCCATTAGCAAAAAAGTTTGTACAGCATGGTGAGAATTTGTCAAGTTTTGAATTTTTCTCTGGACAACCCCTTTAAAAAGGAAAACCCTGTGCTAAACTAACAGCTTGTGATGTAAGGATCATCTTTGGCATTCTAGACCTCCATGTCTTTTTGTCTGTGACCTTGTGATTAAAGAAAAAAAGTTAACTATTTCATACATTTTTCCCCTCAAGTAAGGCTCTAGATATATTAAAAAGCTTTGGTAATTATCTTCCAGCTTCTACCAAAGAACATGACGTGTATATGACTTTTTTTCCTGCCCCTGGCCTTAACCTTGTTTTTTTTCTTTTAGTAGCACTGTTCCCGGCTCGTCATTTTCATCTAATGAGTTTTACAGTTTCACATGTGTTTGAGATCATTCGCATTCCAGTACCATCACATCAATTAATTGGACTACACCAACTTATTGCCTCATTGCATGCTGTTCTGATGTCAGAAAAATGATACTATGCTTGATCTGCAGTGCCAAATTAGATGAACGCATGGATAACATGAAATATGGTACCATTATTACCTTAACCTTATGGCAGTTCTTACGAAGGCTTTTTAGTGTACTTTCCATAATTACAGCATAGCATACATAAGGAAGTGGCTGAACTGTCTAGACCAGCTGCTCTCCAACTATGAGGTGGGCCTCACTAACGAGTTCTCGACTCTATTAAGTAAGACAGTGTGCGCCCTCCAATATCTGACAATGGCATGCACACTCGACCGACAGCAATATGCTACGGCTTTGTTAGTTAGCAATTCAGCCTATTGGGCACTACTCAAAGTGATGTCAAGGCGGTTGGTTGCTCTTTAATGCTGGTGAGAGGGCATCAGGATTTGGCAAATAAAGGAGTTTGAAAAATTCTGGTTTAGAGCGGGTTTGGAAAGTTCACTAGGGTATATAAATGTAAGGAGGTGGGGGGTAGTTGCGCAAGTTAACCATTTGTTGTCTATTTTGTTGATGGTATACGCTTTAAGGTTGTAGCTGAGAGTGGATGCGTGATGAACGGGAGACCATTTCAATCTCTCCAGAAGGGAGGTCAATATAACAGGAAGTGGCAGGCTTCGACTGGAGGAAAAAAAAAAAAAAAGCTGAACGGCTACATTCACACGGGCAAACACGATATCACACTTGGCAACCTGTGTTTTTTGCACTATGAGACGATGCGTTTGTGCTTACAAATTGCATTGCTTCGGTGAAATTGCGATTTTCACATGAGTGAAAAGATCTCAAGTGTTTCACATTTACTTCAATGGAGAAAAAAACAAAAAACAAAAAAAAAAATCACATTGGATAGCATGCAACTTCAATGCGATTTTTTTCAAGATCCTACAGAACGTGCTGCGATCTCCCATTCCGTGCAGCATCACTGCGAGTAAAAGATAAAAAAAAAAATCACTCTTGTGAATAAACCCATTCGAAATACTCGTGTGAGTCTTGTGCATTGACATCTCAACCAATGTGATGGCTGCACAATACTTCACTGCAGGAGGCCCAGGGAGACCGGCGCAAGATCGGGTAAACCTCTGTCAGCAGTGGGGAGCAGATTAGTACATCTTTCATAATATACATTATATATACACACAGTATTTAACTTTTTGTTTTAATTTACACAGGTGTCCGTACGTCCGAATTTTCTTGTGAACCATCTGCAGCAAAATTCACGACAATTGGGATTTGTTGCAAATTTTGACTTCCCCATGCAACTCAATGGGGAAAATTTTCAACAAATCCACAACCAATCCGCAGCATAAATTGATAGACTACACATTTAAAATCCGCACAATAGTTCAATTTCCACATAATTTTTGAATACTTTCTCTACACCAGTAGGAGTTCCAAAAAAAAAAAAAAAACCTCCACCAAACTGTACTGCGTATGTCCCCCGGCATGCCATCTGGCACTTCCGCAGACATCCGCAGTACCGAAAACAAAAAGGCAGGTATGCAGGGTCACTGGCTACAGGCAGTGTCGAATTCTGCTGCAGGCTCCGGCATGTGGAATCATCCCGCCGGTGGACATGAGGCCTTAAACAGCTGTGTGTTCTAAAAGACTTGAAGGTACACAGTTGTTCTGGTCAAACCTTCAACGTTTATCAGTTCGCAGAGCAGGATGTATCAACAGTAGGAAAATGAAACTACAGGAAATCTAAGAACTCACATTTTTTTGGCACAAACTACTAAACTGGTACATTTGCCCAATTGGTAGCAGAAACAATATCTAGTCTGGACTCAACTTCTTGCCATGTTCTCTCCAACATGTACACATGTTAGAATAGCAATCATGTCATGATGCGGGTTTGCAAATCTGGGAGATCATTCACTGTACTCACATAGCCCCGGAGGAAGAAATCCAGCAGAGTAAAATCTGATAAATGGGGTGGCCATCAACTAGATCCACTGCGTCCAATCCAGTGATCTGGAAAGGTGATCCAACCTGAACATCCATAATCCAATGTGGAGGAGCCACATTTTACTAGAAGAGGTTAAGATACAGAATGGCTACATGGGAATACAAGACCTGTCCTATCATGTCAAGGTATACGAGGCCGGTTACTGTAGGCTCACCAAAGTGAAAAACGGACCGATAATCCTGTTCATGACACAACATCAGACATTCAGAGTAGTTCACTTGCCACGGTGGCTCTACCGTCTCCCATCTAGAGGGTAACCAGGGACACGTCCAAGGGGCGAGGGCAGGCCATTTTAAATAAGGAAACCCACTGGTGGATTACCCTAGTCCTTTTGTCATGGGTGACGCCACCGTTCCTTCCTCCACGGTGATCTCTCAGAGGAACAAATAAAAGTATGCACACACAGGACAAAGTTTAAAAACTAAACCGGTAATAGTCAGAGAAGCCGTTTACTGAAAATCAATGTATAACAGTTCCAACAATTACAGTCCACATTACATCCAACGGCAGTACAGTAGTGCAGAGGAACACGTGATGCGACAGGGAGGAAAACATGGGAAACAGAGTGACTTACACAGGCCTAGTTATCTTTGCTTCTCTGGTCCCAGACACAGTCTCCTGAACAACTCCGCCAACACTCTACTGGTCCAATCTCACAGAATTTTGTAGAATTGAACTTCATACTGCACAGTGGGAAACTCGCACTTATTGTGGCACTCCCCATATACTCCACTCCACATGGGGAAAGAAGAAGGGGCTAACGGTATTAACAGTGTATCCGTTCAGCCTCTTCCATCTCTTCTAGTATTCAGACTAAGGCATCGTGTCCACTGGGTAATTAGATTTAGCAAATCTGCGCGTGAAAAAAATGCAAATCCGCATCCCATAGGAAAGCATTGACCACCTACAGATAATTAAATAGCTGCAGATGGTATTTTAAGTGATTTGCGAATTTCACGCACCTGAAAAAAAAACAAAAAACGTTACATGCTCCATTTTAGTGCGGATCACGCGTGCGGGAGCTCATAGACCTCATATCTCAACTGATCTTCTGCATAAAAAAAGACAATTATAGTGCATCCGCAGCAGAAACCCGCGCTGACCTGATTTTCCCTGTGGACATAAGGCCTAAAAGGTGTCTAGGTACAGGCCCAGTCCAGTCTTAGCTCACACTCACTAACTCTCTTCGCAGGGAATGCAGGACAAGAACCACTTTCATGCACTTTGCATCTGCATATATAAAATAAAGTCACATGACAGACAAATAGATACTTTTCCAGACATGACCCAGACAGTAACCCATTCAGTGCTGCAAAGGTGCAATACACATCATATTCATACCCATAGAAGACAGTGAAAATACACATAAGCACAAAACTACATAAATTATTCAGAAACTTCCAGAACGTATGCACAACTTCTGTACACTACACAAGCTATTGCGAAGTTGGGATTTTGCTTCATGAAACTGTGTTGCTGCATAGTGGAGAAAGAACTTCAAAAGGAGACAAAAATGCCTCATTTATCAAAATTATCTAGCAGTGAAATCAAACCTCCCAACCATCCCGGATTCAGTGGAACAGTTCCAATTTTGCGACCCAGTCCGCGATCCCAGGAGGCATGTCTCGCCCCCTCCCCAACTTCCTCAGTGCATTAAAGCCACATGACCAACGCAGGTCCTTCATCTAATTCATCGGCAGTCTACAATGGCAGTAAGACAGGAGCCCCTCCAGCATCACATATAGGGAGGGGAGTGAAAGATAATGCCAGTGGAAGAGGGATGATTAGGAGGAGATCAACCTACTACAACTCCTAGCATGCCATGGGTTTGCAACCGTCATGGCATGCTGGGAGTTGTGGTTCTATCAAACTATAGGTCCTTCGTCTGTTGAGATTTTTATAGTACTAAAACTTTCAGCATGCCCTGAAAGTCTGGAGCTGTCAAGGCATTATGGTAGTTTTAAAGTGTTACCTGTATCTTGTATGATAAAGCAGGTGATTGCCAAATTTTGGCCTCCATTTAGAGTCTGTAATACGGAAGAGTGTCCAGGCCTGACAGCGGGTGTCCTGACGCAGACTGAGAGCATCATACATCCCTTTGATACTGGTTCTTCCGGTCAGGAGATATGCTAGGCCTCTTTCACACGGGCGTCAGCAATATCAATGCTACAAAATTGGGGCAATATCGCAGCTGTGTTACCGCGATTTTGTAGCATTAGTGATGCATTTTTCTTGTGAAAAATTGTGCATCGCTTCGCTGCTGCCCGCGATAAAATTGTGTAATAAACTTGCACGATTTTATTGCAAGAAGGTTAAGCCCTACCCCTAGAATTAGCCCTAACTGCATTTCCTGAGAGAAAAAAAAAAGGAAATGCTTACCTAAAAGGTTCGGTCTGTCACTTGAAATCAATGGGAACCGCGCTTGCAATTACTAGTGCCGGCCACTATAAGGAGGTCGGCGCAGCGGCTTCCATTCCAACCTCTGTGTATTGGGAGTGGAGGTCTCCGCGCAAACCTCTCTTATAGTGGCAGGCGCTTGTAACTGCAGGCTCTTATTGATTTCAATGAGAGCCGTGCCTGCAATTACAAGTGGAGGCTTCCGCTCCAACTTCTGTGTCATTGCGGCGCAGGCAGCTGATTGGCTGGGGTCTATCGCCCGTGACCCCAACCCATTGACTATTGATGACAGGTCATCAATAGTATTTCGGTAGAAAACCCTTTTAAGTAGAGAGTTAATAGAGGCTGACAAAGCTATGAACTTTTTTTAATGTGATGTAATAAACCTACGCATTGGTCTCTAAGACTCAAAGATAAGAATTCAATAGGCAGAGAACAAAGTGGTAAAAAAAAAAAGCAGTTGCCAAAACTAGTTATAATAAATGATTGTTAGCCATATGAAAATGTAAGCAGAGGCGTAACTCATTTCATGGAAATACTGCCACAATATTTTGTTCTGCGCTCAATTCATGGAAATACCACCATAATATTTTTACTTCAGTTTATTACAAAGCCAGAAACCATATGAAAAAAGGGATATAGAATTACAAGACTCCAAGGCTGAACGTCCCCAGGACCATTTTTTAAGGAAATGAAATTCTATCCACACTCCACATATTTGCTCATTTTTAGCCAAACTTTAAACAAGTGAGCAGAATTAAGATTTTTTTCCCCTCCTCAATATTGCCATAAACAACTTTCAAATGCTGAACATCTGTCCCACCCACACGCATCTACTGGAAAATGTAACCGAATGGGGAGGATGACAAATAAATGGGTTTTAACCAGTGTATGTACATGCCATGGTTAATTCATCCATGTCCGCGTCTTCTCTCATTCATTAACAGCTTGGAGGGGCGACTGAAATGCTCCAAATTTAAAGAGGAATTAAATTCTTGTCTCGAACATGTCAGCTGGAAGATATCCGAATCAGTGGAATGTCTGTTTGCAGTCTAAATGAAAGGGGAAGAGGATATTTTATATTTTCTCGATGGGTTTTCTTTTCCTTTGAGAGAATTAGGCTTTATGGACATGTGAAAAATTGGTGCCAATTGGCTCAAATGGCACTTGCAAAATTCTTTATAGTACTGTGATTTTGTCTGTAGGTTTCCTTGAGATGTTCCATTCGGTAATCTATCATATGAGCTTTGCATACTTACTCTAGTTCCATTACGATTTTAAAGGGGTACTGTGTGTGTTCCAAAAACAATCATTCTTGCCTATAGTGCAGGGAGAATAATGGTACTTGTATGGAGTTTCTTGTATGGATCCATAAATAAAAAAAATCTTGTTATTTGTATAGCGCCAACTTATTCCACAGCGCTTTCAGGTAATTATTATTTATTACCCCCCACCAAGCTGGGTTCTCATTTTACCGACCTCGGAAGGATGGAAGGCTGAGTCAACTTTGAGCCGGCTACCTGAATCACGCGGGGATTGAACTTGCAACCTTCAGGTCGTAGGCATGATTTCCTTATATGTGTTACATTTGTGCAAGGCACAAGTACGGTATCCTCCATGGACATCACCAAATACATCAGACCAAGACTTAATTAATGTCCATAATGGACCAATATGGACATGTATTATATCACTAAAACGTGAGGAACACCAAATAGGGCATATAACGGTAACAGAAACAAAGGTATGGAAAAGACAGGAATTAGGTCCTACCTGTTAATTCCTTTTCTTGAAGTCATCCTGACCGCATACACCTGGAGGTTGTCCACTGGACACCTGTTGGGACAGGAAGCGGAAAATACAAAAGGTAACCCCCACCACCGGCTCACCAGTGTGTACCAAATAACTACAGTGACCCGGCTTTGCTTAACCAATCATTTTTAATACAGAAACCATAGTACAATACGTTACTTCACGTAAAAATAACTCAAGGGGAGGGAAAAGCCCCTATGCTGTCAGGATGACTTCAAGAAAAGGAATTAACAGGTAGGACCTAATTCCTTTCTTCCCCTCGTCATCCTGACAGCATACACCTGGAGAAGTGCCAACAACCAAGGGCTTTAGGGAGGGACCACTGCCTGTAGCACCTTCCGCCCAAAGGCCATATCACGGCTGGCCCCCAGGTCTAGGCGATAGTGTTTAGTGAAGGTATGAGTGCTCGACCATGTGGCAGCTCTGCAGATCTGGTCGGTTGTCGCCTGGGCTCTCCGCCCAGGAACAGGCGACCGCCCTAGTGGAATGGGCTCTAACGTCGCCCGGGAGTGGGATCCCCTGGGATCTGTATGCCTCTTCTATGGCCCTCCTGACCCAACGCGCTAAGGAGTCCTTAGTAGCGGCCCCTCCTCTGCGTGGATCCTGAAATTGAATAAAGAGATTGTTAGACTTCCTGAAGGAATGTGTGACCTCCAAATACTTCAGGACTGCCCGTCTAACATCTAGATTATGGAACCTCTGCTCCGTGGTGTTACGGGGTTCCTGGCAGAAGGAGGGAAGTACTATTCGCTGTTCTCTGTGGAAGTCTGTGAGAACTTTCGGTTGGAAAAAGGGGTCAGGCCTGAACTCTATTTTATCTGGGAAGGTGGTCATGTACGGGGTCCTAATAGAGAGGGATTGGATCTCCCCGATCCGTCTGGCGGATGTGATGGCAACAAGAAAGGCAACCTTATAGGTGAGGATCTTCACTCATAGATCTTCCAGGGGCTCAAAGGGGTGTGCGCAGAGGGCCTGCAAAACAAGGTTCAGGTCCCATGGGGGCATGGTTTCCCTTATGAAGGGGTGGAGTCTAACTGCCCCTTTCAGAAATTTCTTAACTAGCCTATGGTCGCCTAAGGGGAAGTCAAAGAAGGCCCCAAGAGCGGCCACCTGGACCTTAAGGGTACCAGGTCTTAGCCCCATGTCCAATCCATCCTGTAGGAACTCCAATATCTTGTTAATGTCGGGCTGTTGGAGGTCATGTATACTATGCCCCAACCACCTAGAGAAGGTATCCCACACCCTAGAGTATATATTTCTGGTGGATTTTTTGAGGCTCTCACATAAAGTAGTGGTCACCCTCCCTGATAGGCCCTGGCTCAGGTATTTTACCCGCTCAGCTTCCAGGCCGCCAGTCTGAACTGTCGGACCTTTGGGCATATCAGGGGACCCTGCTGAAGGAGGTCGTCTCTCTGTGGCAGATGTAGAGGATCCTGTGTCGAGAGAGCGGCTAGGAGCGGGAACCAGGGTCTCTTGGACCAGAATGGGACCACCAGGATAACGGAGCCTGGGGACCCCTGAATTTTCCTTAGGACCAGAGGAATCAGGGGGATAGGTGGGAAGGCGTATGCAAGGTCCCAATCCCAAGCCTGGGATAGTGTGTCTATTCCCAGGGAGTCCCCGTCTGCTCCCCTGGAGAAAAACCGGGGACACTTGGTGTTCTCCCGGGAGGCGAACAAGTCCACCTTTGGTGTCCCCCATCTTTCTATAATTAGCTGGAATGCGTGTGGATGTAGAGTCCACTCCCCGGGGTCTATCTTCCTGCGACTGAGATGGTCTGCCATGCAGTTCTCTGGGCCCCTTACGTGGTACGCTGTGACGGAAGGTGTCCGCTGCGACAGAAGGTGTCCGCTGCTCTATCCACCCAAGAACTTTCGCCGCCAGGTCTTGGAGTCGAGGGTTCCACGTGGATCCCTGGTGGCGAATGAGGGACACAGTTGTTATGTTATCCGAAAAGATCTTAATGTGTCTACCCCTGATCTCTGTCTCGAAGCCCCGAATGGCCTTCCAGACAGCGCAAAGTTCTTTGTAGTTGGAGGATTGAGTAGTTTCCTCCTGGTTCCAGCCCCCTTGGACGTAATGACGGCCTAAGCGGGCCCCCCAGCCAGTTGCACTTGCGTCAGTAAAGATGGATACTGGGGATGCGGGGTACCAAACTGTAGCTCTGGCAAGGCCAGAGATAGACATCCACCACTCCAAGGAGGGCTTTATCTTGTGGGTAAGGACGACGCTCCGATCCAGGGAGGCGGGGGATTTATCCCAGTTGCTTAGGATAAAGTCTTGGAGAGTTCTACAATGTAACTGGGCCCAAGGGACTACCCCGATGCAAGATGTCATGAGGCCGAGGACCCTCATGCCTCTCCTAAGGGAGACTTTGGTGGTTAGAGAAAGTGCCCGACACTCGTCCTGGATCGCTTTTTGCCTTTCTAGGGGAAGGGATGAGCACTGGCGGTGTGAGTCCAGAATCACTCCCAGATATTTTTTCTTTTGCTCGGGCAGAAGACTGGATTTAGCGGAGTTGATGATCCAGCCTAATGACTCGAACAGACGGAGTGTGAGGTTGACCTGGAACCAGAGTTCTGAAGCCGATCCTGCTATGATCAGGAAATCGTCGAGGTATGGGACAATCAACACCTTGTCAGTCCTTAGTGCCGCCACCATCTCTAACACCAGTTTGGAGAACACCCGGGGTGCGGAGGAAATCCCGAACGGCAGACACGTAAATTGAAAGTGAGAGACAGACCCATCTATCACCAGGGCAAATGGCAGAAATTGCTGGGAATCTGTGTGTATAGGGACATGGTAGTAGGCGTCCTTTAAGTCC
The DNA here is from genome assembly GCF_035609145.1 of Eleutherodactylus coqui. NCBI lineage: Eukaryota > Metazoa > Chordata > Amphibia > Anura > Eleutherodactylidae > Eleutherodactylus > Eleutherodactylus coqui. The sequence continues at coordinate 143,638,881 of NC_089845.1, read as the reverse complement.
ACGGTGGCCATAACACTATCTGGCGCAATTAAGGGGATTGCTGACCGCACCGATTCCATTTTAAATCTTTGATAGGAGATAGATTTATTCAGGAATTTCAGATTAATTATGGTTCTATAGGACCCGTTAGGTTTTTTGACGAGGAACAAGGGGGAGTAGCACCCCTTGAACAGTTCTTCTGCGGGAACCCGAGTGATGGCCCCTAGGGACAACAGCTCCTGCACCCCCAACTGGAGGGCCTGAGCAGACGAAGGTGACTGGCAGGGGGTGACCACGAACCTCCGGGGAGGAGGGGAGGAAAATTCAATTTTATAACCTTCCGAGACTAGGCGTAAGGTCCAGGGATTGGAGGTCACCTCACTCCATCTAAGGGCAAACCCCCTCAGCCTACCCCCTACTTGTAGGATCCTGGAAGGCGGATTCTCACCCTTTCCGCCTTTGGGATAGGACCAGCGTCCGGTTTTTCCTTTCCCCTTGTATGTTCTATATGGAACAAAGGGAGGACAGTAGGAGGAGGGAGGCCGCTTGAAGGATTTCTCCGACGGTAGTCCCTGGCTCTTATCCGATGCCTTCTCTAGGAGTGTATCCAAGGAAGGCCCAAAGATTCTGTGTCCTTGGAAGGGCAGGGAACAGAGCCTGTTCTTGGAAGCGTTATCCCCTGTCCAGGCCTTAACCCAGACAGCCCTCCTAGCTGTGTTCGAGAGGGCTGCTGAGCGGGCCCCGAACCTCACCGACTCCATAGAGGAGTCTGCCAGAAAGCTGGTTGCCTGCTGGAGGAGGGGAAGGCAGTTGGAGATGTCTTCCCTAGAGCCCCTCTGAGCAATCAGCGTCTGGAGTTGGTCCAACCAGACCGTCATAGATCTCGCCACAGATGTGGCAGTGATGTTGGCTTTAACGGTCAGGGCCGCAGTCTCCCAGGCCTTTTTCATTGCGGAATCCACTCTGGTATCTAGTGGATCCCGCAGTTGGGAAATGTCCTCAAAGGGGAGGGCTGCTTTCTTTGAGACCCTGGTGACCGCCAGATCTACCTTAGGGACGGTTTCCAGGAACTCGATATCTTCTGGTGTGAAGACCATCCGATCCTTAAATTCCTTGGACAGGAAGAATTTCTAATCTGCCTGCTTCCACTCTGTCAGGATCAGCTGTTTTAAGATGTCATTAACTGGAAACAACGGTTTTGGCTGTGGTAGGAGCCCCCGGAACAGGCTATCCTGAAAGGATGGCTGCTGCGGCACCTCTTCCTCCACCTGCATGGTGCGCCGGATCGCGGTTAACAGCTGACCCAGGTCCGCCGATAAAAAGAAATACTTCCCTGCATCCTCCATGGGCGGCATGGATTCTGAGGGAGAATCTTCTAGGAGTCCCTCCTCAGAGTCCGACTCTTCCATTCGTGACCGCCTTACCCTTTTCGTGGGGGGCGGTAGAGAAAGAGATGAGAGAGAGGCTTCAATCTCCTCACGGATCATGGATCGGATGTCCGCCATGCCCGAGAAGCCCTCTTCACGGACCACTTTCTCCGTACAGTTCGCACATAGTGGCTTGGTGTGGCCCTCTTCTAGCCGCCGCAAGCAAACCGGACATTTGCGCACTCGCTTTTTGGCCTCTCTAACCTTTTGAGCCTCTCTGTCCTAAGAGATGGAGACAGCAAAAAGGACTTCCAGCACCTGATACTTGTTTTCTCAATTCCCCCCCCCCCTGGTACAGACCCAAAAGTGGTCTACTCACCAGCAGGCTGCTTTCAGCGTCCTCTCTGGCTGACATCTTCAGTAAGGTGCAGACAGGAGACATGCAGAGGAATCCAGCCTTTTAAATTTTCAAATTTGGCGCCGACACGCCCCCTTTAAGCGAGGCCCCACCCCCCGCGTAACGTCAGTGCCGTCGCGCCGGAGCCAAGGGATACGTCGCATACACCGGGCCGCCGCCGACTAGGACACACGTGGAGACGCTGCTGCGCACACGCCGACCGGACCCGCACCCGAGCGCCTCTATCCACGCTGGCATACCTGTCTAGATGTGGATCCCCGCTGGAGACGCCGGCGTCCGAGCCCTGCAGGTACTGGGGCTGCTTCCTACCAGTACGACTACCCCACTGGGCAGCGTACTGGGGGAGGATTTTCCCACAGGGGGAACAGTGCTGGGTAGATCCTGCGGGTGAGGGTCCCCTCATAGGGTCTCACCCGCACAAGCCCTGCCAGCCCAAACAGATAGTCGTCCCCCCACGGGCGGACAGGCTGCATGGGAGTCTTCTTTCTTCCTTTTACCTCCAGCATACACCTGGAGGCTCCGCTTGGACTGTCCTGTAGGGACAGGAAGACACTGGTGAGCCGGTGGTGGGAGTTACCTTTTGTATTTTCCGCTTCCTGTCCCAACAGGTGTCCAGCGGACAACCTCCAGGTGTATGCTGTCAGGATGACGAGGGAAAATACTATCCCTAACCAAATTTAGTGTGGCAGAACATGCCTAGAAGCAGGGCAATTGCCTCAATAGGGGTAGCTCAACATCAGGAACCTAAGGGGCATAGTCTGTCCCTGGATGCAGGATAGGAAAGAGGTTTAATGCAGATGGAAAGATCTATGTATATAACAGTATAAGGCAAAAGTTAAAAAGCCCCACAGAGAACAAATAACCACAGTTACTTAGCCGTCAGGAGTTCATTGCTTCACCAAACATCTCAGGCAGGAGAATAACTGGCGCCTATGTAAAGGCAGGCCTGGAATAAACACACTTACACTATGGTTGATTGGATAGCTAGGTGGAAACCCTTCCCTGCCGGACAATCAGTTTATACACCATAGATGTTACAGCAGGGTTATGAAATAGGGTACATTATACACTGGGCCCACTGAGGGATTTTAGCCAGACAACACCCAGCAGTGATAGAAAGAAGGCACTCGGTGCCAAATGATAGGGTCTATGTGTCGAAAGCATAATCACATGAACCAGCACTGCCATTGAGACAACCTCCTAGCTCTACTTCCCAATTGCAGTCGGTGTGCCACAACAACATGCATATACAAAGTGTACAAAAACCCTTACAAGCATATTGTGGCACACAGATGTATCTAACATTACGTCTTTATTACGTCTCTGTAACACTTTGGTATATACCTTACAGCCAATGTGGGAGCTCACTGGTCAGCTCTGCCTCACTCCAGTCATGGGTTCATGCCTGACCAAGAACAACATGGATTACATAGATTGTCCTTGAGTACTCCACTTTCCACACACTCCAGAATCATTTGTAATAAGCTAGTCTGAAATTCAAATTGTGAGTCCCAATGGGGATTGAGACTGCTGTAAGCGACGCTAACCTCTGTACAGTGCTGTGGAATATGTATGCACCATATAAAAAAGTTAATTGCACAGCTGTGTGCAAGAGCCTTCGTCACACTTGTTTGATAAGTACACACATTGGAACTTCATTTTATTTATGCCTTCTTTCACACGGACAACACAGCATTGCCGCAAGAAAAATCGCAGCGATATCGCATTGCTGGTCCGTGCGATATCACTGCAGTTTTTCTCGGTAATACCGCGACTTTGTAGCGCTACAAAGTCGCATGTGGTGCTACAAAGTTGTGCGACTTTGTAGCACCACATGCAAGGATTTGTTTAATTTTTTTTGGAGGGGGGGGGGGGGAAGAGGGGTGCTTGAAATACAGCCCTTCCCCCGAAAATAAGCCATAGCTGAAGAAAAAAAAAAAGTATACATCACCTACAAGTGCTGGCTCCGCTGCGGCTTCTCCCTGGGTTCCCGACACTAAACTTCTCTTCTGGCCGGGGATTGAAAAATCCCTGCCTCCTGGAAACGCTGGCTGTGATTGTTTGACACTTAGCCAGTCACAGCCAGCGCTTGATGAATGGCTGCGATTGGTTCATCGAGTGCTGACTGTGATTGGCTAAGCGTTAGCTAATCACAGCCAGCGCTTCCAGGAGGTGGGGATTTTTCAATCCCCGGCCAGAAGATGATGAAGAGAAACAGTGACGGGACCCAGAGAAAAGCTGTGGCCAAGCTGACAGCGCTTCTAAGGGGATGTATACTGTTATTTTGTTTTTTTTTCCCCTGCAGTTAGGGCTTAGGTTAGGCTTTGACAGTAGGATTTCCTACTGTCAAAGTTGCATCGCACACTACAAAAAAAAACAAATCCCGTTTTTGTGCAATGCAACAAAGGAAGGCTCCATAGGGAAACATAGGCTACAAAACCTCATGAGTCTCGGGCATATCGCAGGACCTGCAAGGTTTTTGTATCGTGATGTCGCATGCTGCAAAACATCTCATGTGTGAATTAACCCATAGGAAAGCATGGGCTTTTCACACATGCGATTTGTAGCATTGTAGCAGCGCAACAAAATAACGCGACTTTGTTGCCCATGTGAACAAGGCCTTAATACTACTAGGTGTGTGGCAGCAATGCACATGATGTACCCATGCAAATTGCAATTATTTCACCCCAGCGGGATGACTTTCTAGTCACAGGGGCGTGTCCTGCTGGTTGCTCCACCTCCAGGGGCGTGCATACTTGGCGGGAAAATCCTCTTTTTACTTTCCAAATCTACTATAAAAGAACCCACTCTGTATATACTCCCTAAAGCTTGATAAAAGGGACATTCACAGGATCTCTGAAACGTGTTGCTTACCCCACTAAGGCCTCCTGCACACGGGCGTATTTGCATGGCAGAGTCTGCGGCGGGCCTCCGCAGCAAATACAGCCCACAGTTTTCAATGGCAAAACGCCATTTCATCTCAACGAGCGGAAATCGACTGCGATTTGTGCGGCTTGAAGTAAATGGAAGCCGTTTGTCCCACGGCACTTCTGCTGTGAGCGCTGTGGAAGTATTGCGGGAAACGTGTCACTCCTCCAGCACCGGCGGCTACTGCGCATATGAGACAGAGACAGACGGCACATCTGCAGCGTGTGCAGAAGCCGCCGGACAGGCAAGAGGGCGTCACCGGGTAGAACTCCACTGTGGGAATCCCGCATGCGGTGTCCGCCCGCCCCTGTGCAGGGGACCTTACGGTGACGGTCCCCAGTCCAATCTGATTTCTTATTTTATTCATTGTTTTGTTTCTGTCTGATTCAGAATAATAAAGATAAAACTGGATTTCTGCACATCTACTTGGATTCACTACAGGCCATTCTGGATCTTAGAGGAGTCTGATTGCACAGTGGACTACTCTATGAAGAAAGTCAACTTTATTTTTTCATCGACTAACCATTCGCCTAGAGCGCTGGCATTTTATTTCCTTCCGTACTAAAGGGAACCGGTCAGCATTTTTATCAATGAACCAATAACAGTGGTGGGTTAATGTATCATCTATCTTTCCAACTGTGTTTTAGCCATGGAGGGTGAGCTGGACCATCTCTGCTAGCTATATGTAAAACCAAAAAAGTTCACCTCACTACCTTCCTCTGATGTGGAGGACATAAGAGTCATCCTCACATCACTGTAAAGCCTTGTGCCTGTGCCATGAGGACAGATATCGGTGGACGCATAGATAAACTCTCTTCTGTGTAATAATGATGAATAATGGAGATTATCTGCATATGTGCCGATTCTGCAGGTGTGAGATTTCACAGCAATGCATAGATGATGTTTATGTCATCCAAGTTAGAGGAGGCTGGAGGGGCGGGTCTTTTGGTTTTACATGTAGCTAGCAAAATTGGTCCAACTTGCCCACCAGATCGCTCTGCCTGATTTACATGCAGGACTTTTTCAAAGTTTCAATTCTCATGCATGCTTGCACCCACGGGCATAGCTAAAAGATTGCTGGAAAGATAAATGCTACATTAATCTACCGCTGTTATTGGTTCAAAGTGATACATAAATGCTGACAGGTTCTCTTTTAAGGCCTCAGTCACACGGGCGTTTTGATGCACATATTTTTGAACGCATCAGTTAAGTGTTCAAAGATTCGCGTGACCGAAGCGGGCGCACCGGAGGAAAAAAAATTCTGCTAGCAGCGTTTTTTTGCTCGAAAAGAATGCTGCCCGCTATCCCCTGCTACGGCTGTGACAGCTGCAGGAGGGGATTCCTTGGATGTGAAACCCCTGGATTTTTGCACATCCAGGAGTTTCAGCTGTGGTCAATGGGGCCGGTGGCAGCTGTGGCGGGTCCATTGACATACAGAGAACATCGTGATCCTCTGCTACAGCTGTGACAGAGGATTTATTCATCTCCGCGGAGAGTCCCATGGGACTCCCCGCAGAGATGAAGAAATTCTTTGCTACAGCTGTCGCAGAGGAGAGCGTTGTTCTCCCATTGAATTCAATGCAGCTGCTGGCAATAAAGCAATGGGCTGCTGGCAAGCACTGCAGTGATTTTCGGGGGAAGGGCTTCAAATATAAGCCTTTCCCTGAAAATCAATTCAAAAATGTGTAAAGAATTAAAAAAAAAAAAATCTATACTCACCTCTCTGTAGCTGCCAAGGCTCAGCCGCGTCCAGCCAGCTCTTGTCCTGCACTACTCTGAGGATTTTTCAGCAGGCGGGGATTTAAAAATCACTGCCTGCGGAAAGGGCTGCCTCTGATTGGCTGAGCACTGTGACCAATCAGAGGCAGCTCTCAGCTGTCATTTAATAGCTGAGAGCTGCCTCTGATTGGTCAAAGTGCTCAGCCAATCAGAGGCAGCACTCACCCATCCATGAATTTATTGCTGGCTGCAAACAAGGAGTGGGAGCTTAGCTCTGCCCCCGCCCACTCCCATTTCAAACAGCCGAAGGGGAGGAGAGAGGAGGTGAGCTGGCGAGGGGGAGGGAAGGGGGGGGGGGCACAGTGACTCTACCAGCAGTATATGCCATCTGGCATCTCCCCCCACCTGACGGCAAATATGCCAAGCCTGTGTATCAGATGGTAGCATATATATCGGCTGGCCAATATACGGTAGTGTGAATAAACCCCAAGTTTGTATCATTTGTCTAATGCACTATGATTGATCAGTGCTTCCCATCTGAGCAGCACTGGCCAGTAGGAGCAGCGTGTAGTGTATTGGACTAATGATGCATAGTAATACACAATATGCATCAGGTAGTCAGAGAAGTGCTTTGGCCATCTTTGTTTGTCCAGGATCGAAGGGTTGCTTTAATCCATTTAGTATCAGAGACCATTATGGATGCTGTGATTACCCTCTAACTGCCATAAACCACCAGAAATATGGACCTGAAAGGGGTATTTCAGTCTTTTTTATTAAAAGGCCTATCCACAGCGGAGCTTGAATAAAAGCTTATGACCTCCCGCTGGACTAACCAATGGTCACGTTATCACAATAAATGTGGCATTCTCTCCACCTCTGCCACTTTTCACACCATGAGACACAACATATGACTGCTATGACTTAATGAAACCCAGGGGAGAGAGGAATTAGGCCAGGCATAGCAGTATTACCAGTCTTCTTCCCCCTGGCCCACCTGATGACCCTGACATGTACTAGAAGAAACTTGTTCTCATCAGGACTGGACAAAATACTGTGTTTCCCCCCAAATAAGCCCTACCCCAAAATAAGCCCTAGCTCAATACATAAAAAAAAAAGCAATACACTATCTAGCAGACGCTGTCTTGATCCCTGCCGCTGGTCTCCACAGTTCCAGCAGGCTTGCTTGCAATTCTCAGTTGCCGACAGAAGATTGCTTGCTGGTAATGGGGTTTGTAAACCCTGCCTCCAGCAAGCGATGGCTGTGATTGGTTCATCAAACGCTGCATTGACTGGTTCTTGAGCGCCATGGCTCAGCCAAATTAGAGCAATCGCTTGATGGAGGCGGGGTTTATAAACACGGCTGAGAATGGCAAGGAAGCATGCCAGAACTGCAGTGACCAGCGTGAGGGGCCTGGACGGCGTCTGCTAGGTAAGTATAATAAGATCCCGTGCCTCTTTCGGGGCAAAATTTAATATAAGACATGATCGTATTTTCGGGGAAACGCGGTAGATAGACATTCTGACTGAAAACCAAAAAGGACATGTGGGGGTGCCATAACAATCATGTATCAGCAATATTTAATCATGGGACATTCTCTTTAATGACAAATATTTATCAGAACGAAGGACAATGTAATGAATTTCTAGATTAGTTTCACATGACACTCACACTGTAATTTAGATCAGCTATAATACTTTGCTTCTTCCACCATTCGCCCCTGGCCTCCGTATTTCCACCACTGCACTTTATGATACAAATTGCATAACTGCCTTCCTCTGGATTAACTAGGGGGTCGAAACCAGCTGAACCAGATGGACATTATCTTCATTCAGCCTAACGTACTATGTTACTATGTTAACTAGCCAGAGTTAGGGCTCCTGCACACTTGCATTTTTCTTGCGCGTTTTTTTCACGCGATTATCAATGGGACTTTCTAATGTTAAAAAACGCATCGCACAAAAATTGCAAAGCACCAAATTGCGATGCGTTTTAAACATTAGAAAGTCCCATTGACAGTCGTGAAAAAAAACGCGCAAGAAAAACGCAAGTTGGTGTTCACTCTAAATAATGCACAAATAAAGTCTATTGGCATACTGTATATCAAATTGTATATGCTTAAAGATACCAGGATGCTTCATCAAATTGAGTGGAATGGAGGTTGTATCCTCTAGAAGCAAAAAGATAATATGGTATGCCACAGAAACACCATAGAGGAGCACAAGGAGTGTCTACAACCCCACAATGGGACTCCGTGTGTCACCACAAAAGGATTCCAAAAAAGGGAACTTGAATCAGTTTTAAAAAAAAAAATGTAAGAAAGTCATCTAGCAAATTGGCAACATGATGGCTCAGTGGTTAGCATTGTTGCCTTGCAGATGATATGACCAACCACAACATCTGTATGGAGTTTGTATGTTCTCAATATGGCTGTGTGGGTTTCACTTGGGTACTCCTCTCTCACACTATAAAGTGCCATTAGAGTGAAGTAATCACCACAAACCTTCTAAAATAACATTCTGCCAGAAGAACATTCCTGGAGTGATTTGAGAAAAGTAGATGAAACATATCCACCTGGAAAGAGTTGCAAAGCCATTTATATTGCTCTTCTACTCTACACCATCAAACTACAGTACAAGCCATACATACATGAAGAATACTTGGCACAATGCTAGATGATATACCCAGGAGTGGTCCAAAGTCGCAGCAACAAATCCATCCAGGAAGCTACGAAATATCCCCAGTGAACATCTGAAAAACTGCGAGTCTCTCTAGCTTCAGTAAGGTCAATGTTCTTGACTACACAATAAGAAAGACTGCACAAATATGGAATGAAAGAATACAAGATGGAAACTGTAGTTTGTAATAATGTGCTACAATCACATGAATCGGGGAGATATGGAACTCGTTGGACAACATGATCTCTGTTTTATATGGCTACAATCACATAACTTTCCGCATTAAGGTCATACCAACAGTCCAGCAAGGTGGTGAAGAGGTTTTTGAACAAGTCTTCAGCAACTTGTCCTTACTGAAGGAACCATCCATTATGCACCAAGAAGTGTCCATATAAGAGGATCTTACCTCCTGTGCATCATTTGTAGCTGAAGGGTCATTGGAATATATGTATGCAGTTATACAATCATCCAATGGCTACGAAGCTAGCCTGGTCAAAATCCTGAATTAAACACAACAATAATATGGCAAGATCTTAAGTAATTACTGAAAAGAAACCTTTCACATCCCCATAACACCATAAACTAAGTTGAGTTGCTGTTAGGGGATGTGACGGAGTCGGGAGAGGTATTTTTTATATTCACTAGCTCCTGCGATCCAGTGCTCTCACCCGGTGAAGTGGGCAAACAACATGGAAATTTGACTCTTTTCAAAGTTCTATACAAGTCTATGGGAGAGTATGTTCATGGGACTCTGAAAACAGTTTTGCCTGTACATGGCTGTTTTGGGGTTTTAGCCTATGATGTGGGTCAGAAAGGGTAGCGTTTCTCCTTAGAGAGCACCTACAAGTCTCATCATACCATCTAGGTGCTCTTCCTGATCCACGTCATAGCCTCTCACCCAGCAACTAACTGCAAACTGATGAGAGGAAAAAACCCCTGAGAAAGCTGTCATGTGCAATGGCCCAGAGATGGGCACTACAAAATTAAATGTGGTTACTTTTACTTAAAATGTGTGTATATGCCTTTAAAATGTTCATTGTATGTTTGTTGCTCACTATGTATTTTGCCTGCAGCGTTTCTAATTGGCTGTCAGTAGTCCTACTCTGGTTGGGCATTTCACCACCCAGCAACAGGCCTGTGATTGGGGGATTTGATTCCTGCTAGGGACAGAGAAGGCAGTTAGAGAAAGGCCAGGCAGTTAGAGAGAGGACAGCGAGAAGACAGTAAGCAAAGAGAAAGACATACAGTGCGGTGAGAAGGCAGAGGTGTGAGTACTGACAAAAAGAGACAGGTGTTTAAGAGAGCAAGAAACTGGCAAGACAGTTTGTCTAGAAAGAAAACGCTAGAAGAAAGAGGAATTGACAGGAAGAAAGAGAAATAGCTATAAGGGGTGATTCAGAGTCAAAAAAGAGCAGGAAACAGAAAGAAAAAGCATAGTGTACAGATGTGGTTCCTATAATCATACGAAATTTATCTACCTCCAGAAAGGAAGTAATGTCCATGGTGAAAAATATAAACTAGTTAAGGATCTCTATCTACAAATAAATAGTTTTACTGTTTTATCATTTATCCTGTCTCCTGGAGTCCCTTCTCACCAATTAACACCTGCGCTGAAGTATCACACCACCCTCCAGGTGAAAAGACCATTCCCCGTTTTTATTTTAGTTTTCCTTTTAATTTATTTTTGCCTGGAACAGGTGTAGGCCTGTATTTGAGCTGGCATCATGAACAAATTAATAATTTTTACCACCATACCAGGCCCAACCAACGAGTAGCACTAAAGTCATGCCAAGCTAAAGGCATATATTATTTTATAGTCTGTCACGTGCCGCCGGTTGTGAGGAAAAGCTACGGAGCCACCGCTGCCATTACCACCGACCCCTCACATCCCTGGTGCGCACCACACATGGTTAGGTCTTCCTTCTGAGGAAGACTCTGGCTTGGATGTCTATTCCCAGTCATGAGACAAGACGTTTTCTTGCAGGAATGCTGTCTTCTAATAGGTGGTGCTGTAGAGGCATTGTTCCATGTCCTATTTGCCTACCAATTGGTTGTCATGCTCAACTGTTTCACATTTTTTATACAACAATAGGTTTTCAAGGTCTTAAAAAAAGGAAAGATATCTTACCATATACTCCATATTGGAGGCCGGAGGGTAAACTTCACCTCTCAGTTTATTGTGTATATCCAGGATGAGCTTCATGTCACTATCAGTAATGGCTCTTTTACCCCTCTGTTTGGCAACCCACCACTCTCCATCCTCGTCCATATATTTGTCCAAGAGGCCCTCTAATTGGGTGGCATTAGGAATGAACATTGTAGCAACTGTTTGAACTATGAATAGCAAAACTGTCAGCCTGAGCCATTCTTGTGCTGCACAATCCATGATGAGAGGCTCACAAAACTCTTCTTAGAATGAACTTCAATCTAACTTTTTTGTATCTATGCCCAAAATGTTATCTGTATAAAAACAAAACAAAAAATAAAAATCAACAAGACAAATTATATCAGCCTGTAGTACTCAATATGGAAAGTAGAAATAACGTTTCCAAGAAAGCAACCAAGAATATGAGTCAACCAGTAGTAAAACTGATCCAAAGGAAAACATCAAAGCGTACAAAGTAACATAAAATAGTTATGTAGACTCTTAAATGGGTGAGTGATTTCTGCCATTGGCTAGCTTAGCTATAGTTGGACAAGTATAGCTCAACTGTACTGACAAGTTCATCTTTGCTGCTTACCTGAATGTTGGGAAGATATTATAACAAAACATAACATAATCCCACCAGATGAGACTTGAATCCCACGCCGAACACTGCTGCTAATCCTGGTGTGAGTTCACATACTACTCCGCTCTCCCAAGACCCCAGTGCGCTCCCCCCATAGCCACACAGTGAGGATGTCAATCAGAGCTGTCCCTGCATACTCATAATTACACCAGCTCTCCACAGGCTCTTACAGCAGCTCATTAAATACTCTGCACCACAGGAAATGCAAATAGGGAGCAACTCACATACTGCAGACTCATTAATAAACCAATACAAAAAAAAAAAAAAAGCCACTCGCTGGATACAAGAAAAATGAGAGCATTCTAAATCTCCACAGATAACCCATCAAAGCATGACCTCTGCAGGTCAGCAGGAATTCCCAACGTTTCAGCTTACCCCTTCATCAGGGCTCTCCTGGTTAAATGCGATTTACTATTTATATATCCTCACGTACTCGCTTTTTAAACCCATTCAATGCCAATCAAAATTAACAACACAGTTTACAATAAGTTGAATTCTTTTATCAGGACACCATAAAAACTGAATTGCTGCAGATATTAAGCAGATCTCAACCTTACAATTGAATTCAAATTAAAGCGGTGAAATCTGCTGCAGATCTACACCTAAATCTGTGACAAAACCCTCAGCAAATCAGTGACATCTGAAAGCACCCGTAGGGTTGATTCCCATGAACGCATTTGCGCGTGCAAAATTAGCACATATTAAACTTATTTCTCATTGAAATCAAAGGGAGCATGCTTGCATGTTTTTTTCCAAGTGCAAATACACGGGGCATGCGTGCGAAAAAAAATACAGTAAAATATGCACAGAAGCGCCCAAAAATGCTGAATTGTGCGGTTGTTCCACGAGTAAAAACAAAGCCAAGTTCGCACCATTCTTGTGGAATTGCTGTGGGTATTCTGTTGCAGAATACCCACAGCGCTTCCACCATGTGAAAAGGCAGCCAATGCAGTATGTGTTCATGCTGCCATATGTAAAGCCACAGATGACGCTTCTAAATATCTAATATGTTGTGCCAAGTAACAAACTCAGCTCTGTATACCTGACAAATTCACCCTTGCTACATCTGTAAAACAATGAATTGTTCTATTGCAACATTTCATTAACATTTCATTATTCCTGGCTGTTTATTTTAATAGATTGATACACTTTGGCATGTTGACAAATACTTTCAATAAACATTAAACTTATGATTATCCAAGAAGCCTATATCCAAGACATAATGTACCAGTGAGAAATGTTCAAGGAATTGTATTCCTTGTGTCACACTGACAGATTGGCACAGGGATGGATTTCAGAATATGTTCACATTCATAGCAGAAATTCTGTGGCAGGAAAATCTGTTCCATTCATCCGAAAGAGGTTGTATCTGCAGCATGTGCTCAGATTTCTGCAAACCCCATTCATACAAATGGGGCAGTAGCAGAAATGCCTGCAACAGATTTGCAGAGTGGGATTTATTCCCCAGTTCAAACCTGTCCCTGACTTGTACTTTTAGCATTGCCTCTAAAACTTTCATACATTACTTATTTTCTGATTAGTCAGATGCAATATTTTCTCCAAACTAGGAACCATACATAACAATCAGCAGTGCATATACACCAGTAGTTTTACTTTTTTCTGATCAATGTATATCAATTCTCTTGTGCAATTGTATCTTTTGGTCATAAATTACAGAAATCGTTTTGATATCCGCTGCCACCATGGCAAAAATGATTTTAGTATAGACATTTCTGCATCTTTATTGTGGCATGGGTAACACCAGCTTTAGGTCAATCTAAGTTTTTATACTTGTCTTGGAAGTAGAAAGTCTGCAGTGCCAAGTGCTGCATTGTACAACCCAACCACAAAATGCTGACTGGACAGATTTAGCTGTTCGGAATAGAACCGTTTATAGACAACTTTCAAGAATTCAATGAATTCCGGCTGCATACTTTCCTTGCACCTTTTGTAGAAACTTTCTCAACTATTGCAAACTTCACACATGCAATGCAGAATTAATGTAGTATAGGAGTATGAAGCCTATAGATAAGTGGCAATCCTTCACATGCTCCTGAGTATAGAGTACAGTCTTAGTCCTGTACAGAGAAGAGTAAAATATTAAAGAAGTATGTGAATACTTACTGCTGAGTGTGGGAAGCAAGTGCAAGGCTGTGCAGCGACTTCGTGCCAGGGACTCTGCGCTGCTGTGTGGCTTCTCGCACCAGCAGAGTCTGTCACTCAGTAATCGCAGCAGATCAGAGAGCGGGGCTTTCAAAGCAGACCCCAGCTATGGAGGAGGAGTCTGGGGAAAGTGCATGGAGCTCTACCCTCCTCTTGATTGTCATGTGCTTTATGTGCAAGTGTTCAGGTGGGTGGTCGATTCTGCTGGAAGCACTGGATTAAAGTGTGTAGTTTCTGCACAGTCTTGGTGTTGAGCTTTTTTTTGCTCTGGTTTGATGGTATTGTGGATGTGAGCATGTTTGCAAGAAAGCAGTTCCCTCCTTCTGAGTTCAAGTGTGATTGCACACTTTTTTTTAGAGGAAAGAAGTTGGAATTTTTGTAGCTTTTTAGGCATTTTTTGAGCCAAACTCAGAAACTGCCTTTTAATACATTTGCCACATTTTGTTACATTGAACTTGGGTGCGTTCACACGTCAGACTTTGGTGCGGATCTGCAACAGATTTCACTTTTCAGTTTGAATTCAAAGAGTGAAATCTGCTGCAGATCTGTGACAAAAGCCACAGTAATCAGCTAGGTGTGAATGCAGCCTAAGGCGTAGTGCCCACAGCTTTGACGGGCTCCGCAAGCGGAATTCCGCAGCAGAGTCCGTCACAGTGCTCCCCCAGAGACCCCATACTCACCTCCGGATCCACTGCCCGACGTCCTGCATCCTGTGCCGCGCATGACGTTCTGGCAGTGTCACGTGACACGCCTGCAGCATCACATGATGTGCCGGCCGCATCATATGACATGGGCGTCGGTGGTCGGGAAGCGTTTCACGCTATCTTCCGCTGTGCTACAGCAGAAGATAGCGTGACGGGTGGCTTCCGTTGAATGGAAGCTGTCTGCTTGTATGCTCATGGCAAATAGAACATGCTGCTGGTGATTACGGGTTATTTCACGGGGCGGAAATCCGCACCATGTGCATTGCGCTGTTAGGTTCAATAGAACCTAATAGCTGTGGGGCAACTTGCATTTTTGGTGCGTTGCGATTTTAACATTAGAAAGTCCCATTGACAATTTGAAAATCTGAGCAAATGCATTGTAATTAGAGATGAGCGAGCGTACTCGGATAAGCACTACTCGCTCGAGTAATTTGCTTTATCCGAGTATCGCTGTGCTCGTCCCTGAAGATTCGGGTGCCGGCACGGAGCGGGGAGCTGCAGGGGAGAGCGGGGAGGAACGGAGGGGAGATCTTTCTCTCCTTCTCTCCCGCCCGCTCTCCCCTGCTCCCCGCTGCGACTCACCTGTCAGCCGCAGCGGCACCCGAATTTTCAGGGACGAGCACAGCGATACTCGGATAAAGCACATTACTCGAGCGAGTAGTGTTTTTCCGAGTACGCTCGCTCATCTCTAATTGTAATCCAATGCTTCAGACGCTCACAATTTCCAGCACGGCGTCTTATTACCATGATAAACCAGCTGTGTGAATAAAGCCTCAGGCTAGTATGAAAGCTCACTTTGTGGGCTTATTCTGACGGGCGTATATCGGCCGGGTTTTCATGTCCGGCCGATATACACCGCCCCTCTGATGCATTGGCTTACAATGCATCAGTGCACAGGGGCGTATTTCCACAGCGTAAAAGCGCCCAATCTTTCACACGGGCGGCAGCTGCAAAGATCCCTATTGGAGAATATGCTAGCTGCCGGAGGTGAAAGGGAGTTTAGCAGCGTGACTGCTAAACTCCCTCCCCCTTCTCTTCTCCTCTCCATCTCTTGATGCTGTTTGCTATGAGACTGGGCAGTACAGGGGAAGAGCTAAGCTCCGCACCTCCCATTGCTGGCTGCAGACAAGGGCCTGGAAGCTTAGCTCTGCTCCCGCCTCCCCCATTGCAAACAGATGGAGGAAAGGAGAGAGGAGGTGAGCTGGCAAGGGGTAGGGAAGGGGGAATGTCTTCCCAGGCCCCACAGCATTGCGGCCTCGGCGTATGTGCGCTGGGCCCTTTGCCATTCGGGTGCTTTTTTTATGGCGTCGGCAGGCGCACATAGACCACCTACGGCCGTGTAAATGGGCCCTAGTGCTGGGCTCAAAAGGAGCGGAATTGCCACAGAATTTATAGTAGCAGCAAAGTGGACGAGATTTTTGAAAATCTCATTGACATGCTGCGGAAATAACCCGCAAAAAGACGGAACTTCCTTTCGGCACATAATTCAAATCCGTGACATGCCAATTGAATCGCAGTCTCTCAATGAGGGGGCGAATTCTGCGCAGGAGTTTGGAGGCAGGCATTCAACGGCTGATCACTATGGACATTCTGCTGGAAATCAGTCCCATGTAAATGCAGCCATACATATCTTCAGTGTACTTGCAGATGGACAATTAAAATATCGCTCCAGAGATCCTCAGGCACCACTTGGATGGGGCATTCACGTGGACATCCTTCTGTCCGTGCGCTGTCTGATCTACGGGCGCCACACGTTGACAGGTACTATTTTTGTCCGAGAATCAGACAAAAATAGCGCATGCTGCAAACATTTTTAGTTGAACAAGTGAGGCTGCTGTAACACAGGGTAAGTACATTTGCGCTCTGGGCGTTGTGGATTTGCTGGCGGATGTGTGTATTTCTCTGTACTTTTAGCACGTGAAAATCATGCGCATTTGTGCGTGCAAAGAAACACGCCACCATGCTGCCATTCATTGAAATTGGCAATTAAGTTCATTAAATATGTGCTACTTTCCTGCACAATTGCAGAGGAAAATTGATCATGCTGCATTTTCGTTTGCGCAAAGAATGTAGGCACGGAAAACGTGTTTATGTGAACAATCCCACTGAAATCAATGTATTCTATTCGCTGCGTATTGAAGTACATTCGTGTGACGCAGACCTAAAATAGTTTGTTCTGAAAATCGGATGGAAAAACATCCATAATTTCAGACAGGTGAGCGCGATATCAGGCCGTGAATATCGCGCTCTGCAACATGCGATTTCCCCGGGGGTGTGAGGTGTTTTTGTTTGAATCCCCCAGTGCGCAGGCATAGCCCATTGTTTTCAATGGAAAGCCCCGCATCGCACTTGCCTCGCTGCGTAAAGTTGTGGTCGGCCCCATTGAAGACAAATGGGCGATGAGTTCTGACAAACATAGGACGTGCCGCGATTTTTTTCCAGCACCATGATGCGATGTGGGGAAAAAAAACACACATTCAAAAGAATGGGGTTCATATCTCACAACGCACAAAATTTGCGCGACTTTCTCAGCTGTGTGAAAGCGGCCTTGGGGAGGCACAAAACTCGTGGGAAGATGAACTCTATTCTATTGAATGGGGTCATATGCATGAGCGTTTTTCTTCCCGTGTTGCAGCGATGGAAAAAAATCGCGGCATGTCCTATCTTTTCGCGTTCCTCGGTACGCAGCGCCCATTGTTCTCAATGGGACAGTGAAACACATCGCAAGCCGTGTGATGGGATGTTTCCCATTGAAAACAATAGGAAATACTTACCTATTCTCTAACGCGCCTGAAAGTGCTAATTCACAGAAGCGATGGGAGGCGTTTGTAGGAGGCTTCATTTTTTTGCGCTTAGCGCACCTCATCAATGATGTGGTATGCTAAACCTAGCTGTCAGCCGCATGGAGCTGGTGCCCGAAAACAAAAGTAAAGTCGCAGCAAAGTGCCTCGATTGAAATCGCAGCACTGCTGTGTGAGGGAGGCCTTAGTCCCCCTGTCCACAGGCAAGGCAGGATATCGCTAGCGATATTGGGGAGCAGGGGAGAGAATTGGCTGACAGATGGGCTCATCATTGAGAATTGTGGCAAATGGCAGCATGCGGCGATTTGAGTTCCGTGAGAGGAGAATCGCTATGATTCTCCGCCCGTGGGCAGGGGGCTGCGTTTTCCATAGCAACGCCATGGAAAGTGTGCACTGCATTACTTGCGGTTGGCTTATTGCCGCGAGTAACGCAATGCAAGATCACCTGTGGACGGGAACCCTGTATATGCATGGGCGAGTGTGATATCCATCTGAGAAACTGGGACCAATATTGCATTCTTAAACCTTCAGTTTTCTAGCAGACTCATTACCTTTTGTGAAAAAATAAATCACGTTTCGCCACCCGCAATCTTTCACACGCGTCACCTGTGAGCGGGAGGGTGGCTTCACATTGGCGTATTTTTCATCAGTATTGAGCCAAAATCAGGAATGGAACGTATAAAGAGGAATATAATGGAAAGATTTGCATGTCCTGGTTCACAAAATACTGTGAAAAATACGCCGTGTGAAGGAGCCCTGATGTCGTTTTTTTTCACGAAGCCGTAGGAATGAATGGGCGATATCACCCAAAAAATTAGACATGCTGTGTATAAAAATCTGGAAGGTAATGACGCATTTTCTCGGGCTACTTTTGTCTATGCCGCAATCAGACAGAACTTGCGCGAATCTCTCGTGAAAAAGGTTCTTAGGGAATGTCCAGATGGGGTGGAGTTTTCGCAGCGTCCACAGCAGATCTGAAGCATAAATCCAGATTTTAAAAAACGCATCATTTGGTACCAATTTTGACTCACTTTTTAGGGACCTTTCACACAGGCGGAATTTTCCGTATTGCAAGTTGCGGTAAATTCTGCACCGAAATCTGCCCGTCGCCGTGCGCATTTTAGTAAAAAAAGAAAATGGCTCCCAGTTCCAGTTAACCCTGCAGATTTGGGTGCAGAATTCCACAACGGCACATTCTGCTGTGTCCCAGTGAAGTTATTTTGGCCGTATGAAATCTCCCTTAGGCTGGGTTCCCACAGGACGGAAATTCTGCAGGAATCTCGTGGCTTAGCCGCACCAAAAAGCTGCAAGATTTCCAGGGAAGAGCCGCAGCTTCAAAACCCGCTACATTTTGCCGCGGGTTTTGGAGCAGTTCGGCCGCCGGCATTCCGTTGCCGCTTTCTCTCCCTACAAAGAGCCACAACGGAAAAAAAAAGAATTGACATACTGCAGCTGTCAATTCTGCACCACATCGCTAGCTCCGCCCAGCTTTGCCGCAACGGATTGGCCACCCCGTGTGGACGAGATTTTTGTAAAATCTTGTCCACATGGCTGGCTAGTCACGGGATTAGGACCTGCAGACGGATTTGCCACACAGAAATTCTGCACTGAATTTCTGCGGCAAATCCGTCCCGTGTGAACCCAGACTTAGGGTGGTTTCACACGAGCGAGAAAATCTTGTGATTTTTGCCTGGTGCGAGAGTCAGTAAAAACGCAGATTATGAAACCAATGATTTACAGCGGTTTCCTTCCCATCTCCGATGTTTTCACTAATGCGATGTTGCGAGAACAAAAAATCGCGGCTCGCTCTGTGTTTCTGTCTTTTTTATCTCCCATGTTTGCCTATGGAGACTCTTTTTTATCGCAGCGCAACGTAACAAACATTAGAGCTAGTCTTATGGACTTTTGTGATAAAAAATTGCACGTTTTTATGGCACAATTTTATCGCAGGCGGCAGCAATGCAGTCGTGAGATTGTTCTAAAAAAAAGCATTGCCCAAAAATTGTGGGCACAAAGAAGCGATTTTGCTGCGATTTTCTTGTGGCAAAATCGCAATTGCCCGTGTGAAACTAACCTAAATAGTCCATTTTTGTCAGTTAAAGTGCAAACTAAATGAACAAAGGGTAAGTCTGAGGACTTATTTACACGGGTGTTTTTCTCGTGCGAGTTTTGTGCATTGCAAGATGCACGAAAATGGAACTCTTTATTTTAAATGGGCCTCTTTATATGAGCTATTTTTCTGTCGTAGAGATGCTAGGGGACAGAAAAACTGCAACATGTCCTACTCTGCAACCCTGCAACAAAACTGGCCATTATTTCTTATAGCCGAGGGCTTATCAATTTGGCGCAATTTTAATGCTTTTGTTTTCACTAATGGGAAAAAAAGATCACACTTGCCCTATCTTTCTCGCATGTAGTTTTTCTGTGTGCGAAAAAGATAGGGCAGGACGTATTTTCACGCTTTTTTCCCCAAAATTGCACACAATAGTGTGGAGTTTGAATAGTCCTAGAATGAAAAAAAATCACGTAGGGGTGAGCATATTAGCTCATGCGCCCATCTGTTCAAGCCCTGAATCAAAAAAATTGTGTCGCACACCCATGTACATGCGAATGCAATGCGTTATTACATTTTCCTATTGAAACAACATGTGATTTTTTTTTTTACGTGCGTGAATATCGCATGTCCTGCGATGTTATCTGTTTTTCTCGCAAAACGTATCATAATTGCAGGCAAAATTACAGATTCAAGAGTGTGATAGCATTCTGAGTTTCTTGGACCGATATTACACTCCCCATGTAAATGCAGTCTAAGGGCGGTCTCACGGCATCCTAAGCGCAAAAATGCATAGGATAGCGTAATGTTTTTGCGTAATGTCGCGCTATCATTGAGCATATCTGTGCTTTTACTATACTTTTTACGCTGCCATTGCCGTGATTTAAAATGTTGTACAGCCTAATTAGTAGTCATAGGTTAAGGCCAGGCACATACTCGCCACGTTTGCAAGTTGCACCCAAGAGGCTCGGCACAATTTGGATCAGACCCCACACAGACACACGATAAACGGGCAACTCACAGATTCACATGCATTGTCATCTCCTAATTGTCATCCATAATATGGACAAGCACAGGACATGTGATCATTTCTTTCACCTTGATCATCGGTCTACATGAAGAAACGTTAGCGTGGATAGACCCACAGTAGAGATGAGCGAACGTACTCGGTAAGGGCGATTTCGCAATCGAGCACCACGATTTTCGAGTACTTCACTACTCGGGTGAAAAGTACTCGGGTGCGCTGTGGGTGAGCGGGGAGTTGCAGAAGGGAGTGGGGGGTAGAAACGGGGAACAGGGGTGAGCCCTCTCTCTCTCCCTCTCCCCCCCACTCCCCGCTGCAACCCCCCGCTCACCCACAGCGCACCCGAGTACTTTTCACCCGAGTAGTGAAGTACTCGAAAATCGCGGTGCTCGATTGCGAAATCGCCCTTACCGAGTACGTTCGCTCATCTCTAACCCACAGCCTATAATGGGTGTGCGTGCTGTCTGTGAATTAGCATGGACAGCACACTACCAAAGTACATGCCGGAGGCCTAACGCAGAACGTACTTCCTAGCATATTAGGTGATAGGACTGTTGGGTTGACCATCAGGTTAGGGTGCGGCGCGTTTGCAGCTTGAATTTTCAACTATTCCCTTCTTCCTGTTTGATTTTATTCCAATTTTGATTCTCTAAAATGTATTCATTTGATACCATGAAATGCAAATCACTTTGATTCGCTGCAAATTGATTTTACTGTCCGAATTAAAACACAAAACATGCAAATTTGTCAAGTTCCAAATAGCAAAAAAATACTGAACTAAAATATAGCCCAAGTTCTAATAAGCAAATAGGAACC
Organism: Eleutherodactylus coqui; assembly: GCF_035609145.1. Taxonomy (NCBI): domain Eukaryota; kingdom Metazoa; phylum Chordata; class Amphibia; order Anura; family Eleutherodactylidae; genus Eleutherodactylus; species Eleutherodactylus coqui. The sequence goes on along the minus strand of NC_089845.1, from coordinate 143,617,444 downwards.
AAACCGACCAAGAATAGTACAATAAAGAAATAAATGCTAATCTATTGATGAAGTACAAAATTGGAATACTTCAGAGGACAAGAAAGACAAAAGGGGGTTACCAAAGAGGAACACTTGCAAGTATGTTAAAACTCATCTGTAAAACTTTCTGTAAAAGTTTGCTTCTATTATAGAGCTTCTAGAGTGCAAAGCACATGACCACTAGAATCCCTGCAGCACTACTACCACGTTTCCCTGAAAATAATCCCTACCCCGATAATAAGCCCTACACTGATTTTCAGGGGGAAGCGAAATAAAAGCCCTCTACCTAAAATAAGGCCTAGCTACACTACATTAAAAAAGCAATACTAATCTGGTAGACAGGGGTCCTTTGCGCTAGGCTGCGGCGCTGCTGCAGGCTTTCATGTCCACCTGCACACCGACAGAGCAATTATTCCTGGTAGTGATTGCTTTGATTGGTTTATCGAGTGCCGCGTCAGCCAATCAGAGCCGATGCTCAATGAACCAATCATAGCCATTCATTGATGTCATTTAAACATGCCTGTTTATTTCTTTTGAGCGATAATCACTGTGTGTAAATTTGCGCCCATCATGCACTTACCGTGCACTTTTCATCCATGACTGACTTCAGGTCCACTTGAAATCCTCGTTCCTCAGGATGATAAGATAAGTCTGACTGCACGCTGAGTTCTCTGCGAGCAGCGCTGATAACTTTCTTTAACAGCTGTTAACAGCCGCTGTCCTGCTAGAGAACAATAGCGATGTATTTAGAGAACAGACCACCCGCTATTCTCTGAATACATGCACTGAAGTATTAAAGGGCTGATTTAGCCCATTAGGACCTATGCAAAATGATCGCTCAGAACTTTCAGTTTCTGACAAGTTTTGAGCGATCATCTGTGTGTGTAAATGCACCTTAAAACCCTGGAAACACTGAACGAACTGCACTCAAACTGAAAGAATTCACAGCGACCAAACAATGGATTTTATGCCAGCCTAAAAACCTTGCCTAACGATAATTGAATGAATAGTGAACGACTGCCCGCATGTACATGTAACAATTATTGCTCATTTTCAGCCGTTTGAACCAATTTTGAGTGATAATCATTGCGTGTAAAAGGACCAGTGTAGGCTGGCATAAAATCCATTGTTTGGTTGCTGGAAATTCTTTCCGTTTGAATGTAGTTTGTTCAATGGTGTTTCAAGGGGCTCAGCAATGGCTTTATTTTGCTTTGCATATTCAATGAATGCAATGTTTACTCAGCTGCAAGGAGAACAATGAAATGCGCCAGCCGGATGTTTGCTCAGCTGGGCAAAATGTTTATGCAATAAAAATCACGTAAGCACATGCCCAGCTGAGCAAACAACTCCTGCTGTAATAAATCACAGAAGATTACAGCAATTAATTTGTTATTCAAAAATATTGACAGCTCCCTTGAATTTTGTTCAATCTTTCAGCAATTTGAGCACCTCTTTAAAGTGGCAGCATTGCATAATGCACATACAAAGAAACATGCAACCATGGGTGCATTAAATCCATCAGAACCAAAGATGCTCTTTGCTCAGCCTAATAGAGGGGAGTCCTAAGCAGGTAAATGAGGGGGTACCCCCGAAAAACAGGAATCTTCTTCTGTTGGGTGGGCGTTACTAGTAGAGGCTTTTGTTGCCAGGTGAATGTCTGCGGAATCCTTCTGAGGTGATATATCAGCCGACGTGGTAGGGGAAGGTTGCATGTGGCTCCAGTCATTTTTTTCAACCAGTAGTTCAGTGTTTTGCCTATTTTGTGATGGCCGATTCATACAACAAGTCAAGTCAAATATGAAAACAATGCTTACTTGTTTCTTTGATGGGAGAGGGATAGTGCACACAGAATTTGTAACACCGGGTCAAACAGTCAACGTTTTATTATTTTATCTAAAGTTTTGAAAAGGTTGCGTCACAATGCAGGGAGAAAATGTCCAATTTGTGGCAAACAGGTGACTGGTTCTTCTACTGTGACAATACATCTGTCCACACAGCACTGCATGTTGAAGAATTTTTGACTAAAAACAGCATGACACCCTTGCCTCACCCTCTGTATTCAGCCGATTTCTCTCTGTGTGACTTTTTTTTTTTAATTTCTTTGGGTTAAAAGAGACCTCAAAGGAAAACATTTTACTAATGCTAAATCAAAAATGACACAAATACTGAAATACATCAGTAACATCGAGTTATGACAAATAGATTTTTCATATATTAATTCCTGTTTCCCCCTTGTATGCATAGGACATAAGGCAGTGGGACAGCTTCCTTTAAATTCCACTTTCTATTAAGCCCTTTAGTGGCGCGCCCAGAAAATCTCCGGGCTTGCTACACTAAAATGTGCTGAAGACTACCTAGACCTACCACTGAAGGTGTTAAATCTTAACATAATAGTGAAGTAGATCCCAGAAATGTTCTACAAGAAGACTATGCCATGATGAAAGGAAATTCCGAAAGGGACTACACAAGGGGAAAAAAAAACTTGGCATGCCTTTAAATCCCACTTTCTATTAAATGTTACCGTAATAGTGAAGTAGATCCCAGAAACGTCCTACAAGAAGACTATGATGAAAGGAAATTCCAAAATGGACTAAACAAGAGGAAAAAAAAAAACCTTGGCTTGTATCAGTCTGGCAAGGATTGAGTCATCTCTAAAACTGTGGTATTTCATTGAACCACAGGGAAACCTACTTCTGTAGACTCAGCTCAGGTCATTGTTCATTGCTCTTGAATAAGAAAGACTAGAATTCATTGGAAAGTAGTAAGGCGTAAATAAATCCCTACTGTCCCAGGGTAACATCAATGACCATCTAAAACTTGGAAAATAAACCACCTGAATGATTCCAAAGCCCGTTGGATAAAGTTCTACAGGCAGATGAGTCAAATGTGAAACTCTTTGGACAATACAGTTCCTATTATCATGTCTGGTGTAAAGCAAATACAGCATTCCAGAGCAAGAAGATCATATCAACAGTTTGACATGGCAGTGGTAATGTGATGATAGGGAGAATCCAGTAGTACATCATTGGTCCAGAAGCTGAAGCTAAAATGTAATTGGCTTATTGAGCCATACAGAATTACAAAGCAAAACTGACTTGAAATGTGTGGTGATGCTGATATAAGCAGTTCATACACAAACACCATGCTACCCAAGCTATATTTCCGCACTCAACATAACTTCTCTTACCACATACGAGATTTTTCACATATCACAATCATATTTACAGAAGCATAGCTAAAGGCTTATGGGCTTTGTTGCAAAAGATCTGCTTGGATGAGCCCATTCTGGTCAACGTCGCATTATGCCAGGCAACCGCAGCCTGCAGGTACTTACCGCTACATCATTGGCAATGTTCCCTCTAACCCTTTGTCGCTAGTGAGCAGGTGGTTAAACTGGGGACTGTACTCTGTAAGCCAGGAATACCAAACGGCATCATATCAATGTTAACATACATTGCTCTGATATAGCAGCCAGATATAAAGGGCCATATAGCACCCAGGCAAATAGCATTAAAAACATCCAGGTCTATCACTGTGAATGTTGCTGTCGACAACCCTTCATATTTGGAACTCACCCTAAGGGCTCATACACATGACCATATGAATAATCTATACCAAACATCATGCACAAACTGCTTTTTCATATTGTACCGTATGTTTGACCGATCTTTTCCATATACACTATTCTACCAAAAGTAATTGAGTAATAATCAAAAGTAGTATTTATTAACTTAGTGGGGCCTCCTTTAGCTCTAATGACATCAGATACTCACTAGAGATGAGAGAGCATGCTCAGTTAAGGCAGTTACTCGAGCGAGCATCGCTCTTGTCAAGTAACTGCATACTGGTCCGAGCAGATTTGGGGGGCGGTGGGATGTAGCGGGGGGGGGGGGGGGAAGAAAGAGAACTCTCCCCCCCCCCCCGCTACCCACCGCAGCCCCTCTGAATCTGCTCAGACCAGTATGCAGTTACTCGAGAAGAGCGATGCTCGCTCGAGTAACTGCCTTAACCGAGCATGCTCGTTCATCTCTAATACTCACCATAGCATAGTTTCTACTAACATCTGATACACTTCAGCTGATACAGTATTTCCCTTCATTCATCCTGCAAATGTCTTGCACGTTCTCTCAAGATGAATGGTGTTAATACTCTTTGTAAAAAAAAATCAAGCACCTAGGAGTTGTTCTTTTGCTGCAAAACTCGGCATGCAGTTACATCTCAGGCAGATATGCAGATAATTAGATGAATGGTCTTGCCACTTGAGGTCCTAAAAGTAGTTCAAGCCTTGGCCTATAAACAGGCGCTCAGAGGCTACGTGTGTGTAGGGGATCTCTTTATCCACTTGTGTAGAGCTTGTTGACCACTAGACATGCCTATACCACATAATCAAGGAGACTTCACCCAGTTAACAGAATTTGATCATCCAACAAGCACAGACAGCTCCTACTGTTTCATTCTCTGCCATACAGAGGCAGGTGCCACCATCGTTAACGGCCCTTGTGTCTGTCAGAACTATTTCCAGGCACTTGGCTTAAAGGGGCTGTCTCGCGAAATCAAGTGGGGTTATACACTTCCGTATGGCCATATTAATGCACTTTGTAAGGTACATCGTGCATTAAATATGAGCCATACAGAAGTTATTCACTTACCTGCTCCGTTGCTAGCGTCCTCGTCTCCATGGTTCCGTCTAAATTCGCTGGCAGCTTGCTTTTTTAGACGCGCTTGCGCAGTCCGGTTTTCTGCTCTCAGCACGAGCCGCTTCAGCCTACTAGCCGCTACAGCTCTTCTGCGCATGCGCAGACGAGCTGTCACGTCTCGGGAGTGCGCTGGAGCGGCCATTCTGTACCATCCTCTCTTAGAGGAAGGTGCAGAAACTTGAGCCGCCCAGCCATCCCGAGAAGCCGCCCAGCTGTCCCGCCGTCCCGCCGCCCAGGTAAGTGATGGGCCGGGGGGGCTGCCGCTGGGCCGGGGGGGGGCTGCCGCTTTGCCGGGGGTCTGCCACTGGGCCGGGGGGGGCTGCCGCTTTGCCGGGGGGGCTGCCGCTGGGCCGGGGGGGGGGCTGCCGCTTTGCCGGGGGGGGGGGGGGCTGCCGCTGGGCCGGGGGGACCTTCGTCTGTTGTCAGGGGTCTAGCGCCAGTTACCTGCTGCCTGGCGGTGGGTGACTGTGTGCCGTGGTCGGCCGCGTTCAATCCCGGGGTCCGGTCGGCGGCTGCGGGGTGTCTGGTTGTCAGGGAGACACAGCTGGTAGCGTCTCGGGAGCGCGCACGTCGGGCTACAGCAAGCGACGGGAAAAAAGCCGGTGGTCATCTTGGGAAAATTTTTATAAGTTGCTGAAACGCTGGAACTGTAAGTACAAACCAGCTAGAAAAGTCATTTACAGGGGGGCTTAGTAATGTATGCTTAATTAGGGGGACTGGGCAAAAAAAAATTCACTGCTTCCTTGAGACAACCCCTTTAAGGACATTTGGTCTCATGTCGCCCATTACGTGTATTGCCTTTGACACCCATCTACAGTCACCTCCATTTGCAGTGGTGTAGTGAACAATGAAATGCTACAGAGTGGAACCGGGCTGTCTTCAGTGACGAATCCAGCTTTAGTTTGGTCATGCATGATGTCTGTGTTCGTGTCTGGAGACCTCGGGGTGAAGCTTCTATCCTTTCTTTACTGTGGAGCGGCACATTGCCCCCTGCTGGTGTGATGGTCTATTGGGCCATCGCATACAACAGTCGGTCACCCTAGTAGTGGTACGAAGGACTTTGACAGCTCATTGATATGTTCAGGACATCCTGAAGCTACATGTGTTCCTCTCATGGCGGCTTCCAAAAGACATTTTCCAGCAGGACAATGCCCGGCCAAAAATGGAGTAGTGTCACTTGGACGTTCTTCCATTGTTCAAGTGTCCAATGATGATGCTTATCACATTATTGTAGATGGGCAGATGCATTGGGCTTCAGGATGGAGAGCTTATCTGTAGCAACATCACCTGTATATCCAATAGCGTGTACTTCCCATCACAAACTATGGCTGATGCCTCCAAGGGTCTGTATCTTATATAGCATCAAGACATGTTAATAAGACATCATCCATTCAAGTAACAGGAGTGTCCACATACGTTTGGTAGGATAATGTAGTGCTCTGTACAGGGAATGGATGAGTTCCATTTATTTCACTATGCGTTCCATATAGTGCTTCATGCATGTTCTATATGAGTTATAGTTTCAAAACCACTGCTCTTTGCCATTAGTCTATGGGAGAAACACAGTGCTAATACTATACCCCTACAGAGAAATGTACCTGGATCCATGTACACAGGTGTAATATCTCAGCCTCCATTGACTTCTATGGTCAACTGATGAAGCATTAGAGGATTTGTCCTCATAATACAACACATGGAATGTGTATTAAACAACTCTACCTCTATACTGATATATAGTACCACAGTGAGATATAGAAACCTCCCCAGGATAACAATACCGTTGTATTATTTATCTGTACAACTCAGAACTAGTATACAGCCATAATGTGGTTGCATACTAAGCCCTAAGGCCCAGTCCACTCTTTGGAAAAGTTTTTGCATGTGTTTATTTTTGTGACCACCCCGTTATGAACAGGTTTGACTTCTAATTAAAAGAGAAGCAGAAAAAATGCATCAGAACAGTTAAGGCTAGTTTCACACGGGTGAGGTACTTGCAGATGCAAGGAGCTTTTGTGTTAAAAATGCCTCCCATCACTTCAGTGAGGTTGCAATCCTCCGGCATGGTTGAGAGCTGCACCATAGGATCGGCATGTGTTTTGTATTGTTTTCAATGGGAAACCGTGCATCGCACTGATGTTCGCCTCGCACGCCGTGCAATCTGTTTTCTGGCTCCATTGAATACAGGCCCGTCGCTGTCTCTCGCCCGGTTGGCAAAAAGATCAGGCTGTCCCATATTGTTTGCTATCAGTAAACATGGGACAGGCACTTTTTATAGGGCGTGGACAAGCCGTTCTTCAGTTCTACATGGGTGTTAACACTATATACGAGCTGTTAAGAGTGAGCATAGAGCAGTGATCTTAATTAGCACGGAAGAGGTTAACTTCCTATCAGAGGTATTCAGAGACTATGCCAAGAATATATAGCAGACCTTAGCCTTAAATGGACCACAGTGTAGAAGAAGACATCCTCCACATTCCTGCTAGTTAGCTTAGCGAGGATCTGTTAGTTATAGATAAGATATGGATTTTGTCTTTTCCAGTATTTTTTTGACTTGCTGATCCTCTCTATTTCTTTCCTAATGCGATAACCTCCCACTCTACAATGACTCTAGATTTAGCCAGACTCATAAAATGTGGCATCTTCTTTTTCTCACTGTCATGTCCTTGGTGTTTGCAGTGTTACCCTGTGTGCAAAACTGCCTGAAACCGATGAATCCCATTGATTGACACGGCAAGAATATTTGTAGAGAAACAGGAGATATATATTGAAGTGGACCTGTCATCTCTCCTGACTTGCTAGTTATAGTAAACTAGCTGATATACCCGGCTTCGCCCGAGTTAATTTGGTGCTGGTGTTTATCTGGTGTTCACACGGAAAATCTTATGAAGTCGTCGTTACTTTAGAGATACCGAGGAAAACAATATGTTCACCATTTTGCATAGTTGTTTGCGTTACCCAGGAAACACCACGTGGAGGTAACCAGGCGATGTTTCCTTTATATAAAATGACATCAGGAAGTGAGAGAATTAGATTCCATATGTAGAATTCGGATGCTAATTCTTTTGCGCTTAGAATTGAATAATCGAGTTGGGACCCATTAACTTTTCCTATATATGACATAATCAATGCCGGGGACAAATTTCAAATTTCTATGACATCGGGAAGTGAGAGAATTAGATTCCAAATGCAAAATTTGGACGCTAATTCTCTTGCGGTTAGAACTGAATAATTGAGTTGGGACCCATTAACTTTTCCTATTTTTAACATAATCAATGCTCATGCCAAATTTCAAATTTCTATGACATCGGGAAGTGAGAGAATTTGATTACGTGCAGTGCGTAAAATTTGGACGCTACTTCTTTTGCGCTTAGAATTGAATAATCAAGTTGGGACCCATTAAATTTTCCTATTTATGACATAATCAATGCCAGTGCCAAATTTCAAGTTTCTATGACATCGGGAAGTGAGAGAATTAGATTCCGTACGTAAAATTTGGATGCTATCCCTTTTGTGCTTAGAATTAAATAATAGAGTTGGGACCCATTAGCTTTTCCTATTTATGACATAATCAATGTCCATGCCAAATTTAAAGTTTCTATGACACTGGGAAGTGAGAGAATTAGATTCCATACATAAAATTTGGACGCTAATTCGTTTGCGCTTAGAATTGAATAATCGAGTTGGGACCCATTACCTTTTTCTATTTATGACACAATCAATGCTCGTGCCCAATTGCAAGTGAGAGAATTAGATTATGTACGTAAAATTTGGATGCCAATTCTTTTGCGCTTAGAATTGAATAACCGAGTTGGTACCCATTTACTTTTCCTATTTTGGACATAATCAATGCTTCTGCCAAATTTCAAGCTTCTATGACATTGGGAAGTGAGAGAATTAGATTACATACGTAAAATTTCGACGCTAATTCTTTTGCGCTAGAATTGAATAATCGAGTTGGGACCCATTAGGTTTTCATATTTATGACACAATCAATGCTCCTGCCAAATTCCAAGTTTCTATGACATCGGGAAGTGAGAGAATTAGATTACGTACATAAAATTTGGACGCCAATTCTTTTGCGCTTAGAATTGAATAACCGAGTTGGTACCCATTTACTTTTCCTATTTTGGACATAATCTATGCTTGTGCCAAATTTCATGTTTCTACGACATCAGGAAGTTTGAGAATTAGTGGCAAATCAGTCAGTGAGTGAGTCAGTCAGTGAGTGAGTCAGTCAGTGAGTCAGTGAGGGCTTTCGTCTTTATATATATAGATACATGCATTCCTCATGAATCAATCATTAAAGAAATTTTTTTTTCTGCATCACGCCATTCCTCTCTTCCTCTTAGGCATCGGTCACATCAATATTGGAGCCATTTGGCACCTCTGTCATTGATAACTGCAAAAATGCCAGACAATATAGCAGTACATGTACTGCTATTTCATCAGAGAAAATACCAGACTGCAAATTGGCAGTTGGACATTATAGTCAATGTGTTCCATTCTGCACCAAATCTGGCACCTCCACTTTTGTCATAGTTTGACTCCTACCATGGAGCTAAACAACAGAAAAAGACAGCGTGGGTCAGCGCTAGTGTGAAAGAGCACTTACAAATTTATGGATAAATTGACAACTGGTAGTTACCATTTACCTTACCAAAGGTGCATCCCTACATATTATCAGGACTGACTGCTCAGTGTGAGAGTCTTCAAAAAGGGGAAGAAGGTGGATCCAGGAAACTACAGGCCTGTGAGGCTGACTTTTATATCGGGAAAGATCTTTGAACAAATTATTAAACAGAAGGCAAGTTTTTGGATAAAAATGGAGTAATTAACCAGAGCCAGCATGGTTTTGTAACAAACAAGTCACGCCAGACAAATTTAATTTCCTTCTTTGACTAAATCACTGACTGGGTTGATCAGGGAAATGCGGTGGATATAGTATATATTGACTTTAGTAAAGCATTTGACAAAGTATCTCATACCATACCTAATTATCCCCCTCTACTCTTCCTTAGTCTTCATTTGGAATACTGTGTCCAGTTCTGGGCACCCCACTTTAAAAAAGACATAGACAAACTGGAGCAAGTTCAGAGAAGAGCCACCAGGATGGTAAGTGGTCTGCAAACCATGCCCTATGATGAACGGTTAAAGGATCTGGGAATGTTTAGCTTGCAAAAAAGAAGGCTGAGAGGAGACTTAATAGCTGTCTACAAAAAACTAAAGGGCTGTCACAGTGCAGAGGGATCAGCCCTATTCTCATCTGAACAAGGAAAGACTAGAAGCAATGGGATGAAACTGAAAGGGAGGAGACACAAATTAGATATTAGGAAAAAACTTTCTGACAGTGAGGGGGATGAATGAGTGGAACAGGTTCAACGGGAGGTGGCGAGTTCTCCTTTAATGGAAGTGTTCAAACCGAGGCTGCACAGACATCTGTCTGGGATGATTTAGTGAATCCTGCATTGTGCAGGGGGCTGGACCCGATGACCCTGGAGGTCCCTTCCAACTCTACCATTCTATGATTCTTTGAGAGTGAGCAGGGACACATCACCAACTGGTAATATCCAATGTCAACTTATTCATAAATTTCCATAAGGAATAACTGAGAAATGATGCAACACAGATGTGTAAGAAACCATATCCCAGAATTGTTATGAGGAACACAATTATTTATTAAAGAAGACGTAATCGAAGAGCTGATAGATCCTCTTTAAAACCTCATTCTACTGCAAAAATTCCTCTTTACCAATCCAAGAAAACCCCAACTTTATCAACATCACCACCTTTTTCAACACTCACCCTTTAGTTGAATCACACATCCTCCCATCTTGGATTTTTAGGATGAAGTTTCTCTGTCCTATTCTCTTCCAGGCCAATATTTAGACAGGTCATTGTGTTAAAAGAATGGACTCCATGGTCAATTGAGCAGCCAAGTGATGTCATTTAGTTGACAGATGCAGGCAGGAGGGCATTGTTTTTTGCAGAATGGGTTAGATTTAGAGATGAGCAAGCATACTCGTCCGAGCTTGATGCTCGTTCGAGTATTAGGGTGCTTGAGATGCTCGTTACTCGAGACGAGCACCACGCGGTACTCGTCTCGACAAAATGAGCACTGACCATTGAATTCAATGGAGCCGGCAATACAGCCGGCTTCATTGAAAGCAATGGGCTGCCGGCGATCTCAGGATGAATTTTTGGGAAGGGCTTAAAAATATAAGCCCTTACCTGAAAATCATCCTAAAATGTGTAAAAATAAAAAATAAATGTATACTCACTTTTCTGCTGCAGCCGGAGTTCAGCCGTGTCTGGCCGGCAGTTCTCCTGAACTGCTCTGAGTAGTATTCAGCAGCCGGGGATTTAAAATCCCCGCCTGCTGAATGAGCTGCCTATGATTGGTCACAGCCTCACCAACCAGAGGCAGCTCTCACTCACACCCATTCATGAATTCATGAATGGGTGAGTGCAGCCTCTGATTGGCTCAGCGCAGGGACAGCTGAGAGCTGCCCCTGAGCCAATCAGGGGCGGCCCTCACTCACCCATTCATGAATTCATGAATGGGTGTGAGTGAGAGCTGCCTCTGATTGGTGAGGCTGTGACCAATCAGAGGCAGCTCATTCAGCAGGCGGGGATTTTAAATCCCCAGCTGCTGAATACTACTCAGAGCAGTTCAGGAGAACTGCCAGCCAGACGCGGCTGAACTCCGGCTTCAGCGGAAAGGTGAGTATACATTTTTTTTTATTTTTACACATTTTAGGATGATTTTCAGGTAAGGGCTTATATTTTTAAGCCCTTCCCGAAAATTCATCCCGTGCTTGCCGGCAGCCCATTGCTTTCAATGGAGCCGGCTGTATTGCCGGCTCCATTGAATTCAATGGGCTAACATCGTTCTTCTCTGTCACAGCTGTTACAGCTATGGCAGAGGAGAACGATCTTTATGCTGACAGTGCGGGGGGGGGGGGCACTCTTGTCACTATTGTGGCTTAATAGTGGGACTTGGGAACTTGAGATGCAGCCCAACATGTAGCCCCTCGCCTGCCCTATCCGTTTCTGTGTCGTTCCCATCACTTTCGTGAATTTCCCAGATTTTCACAAATGAAAACCTTAGCGAGCATCGGCGATATACAAAAATGCTCGAGTCGCCCATTGACTTCAATGGGGTTCGTTATTCGAAACGAACCCTCGAGCATCGCGGGAAGTTCGACTCAAGTAACGAGCATTTTGGTGCTCGCTCATCTCTAGTTAGATTAGAGGTAAGTGACTGAAATTATGCTATACAACATGCTCTATATGTTACATAAGTGACACGTTCTCTTGTCTATAAGGGCTCTTTCACACAAAATTCTTGGGCACAACTTGCATAGGACAGCACACAGACACCCAATCCATGTGCTGTCTGATACCCACGGCAGTGGGCATTGCATGTACAATCATGGCCTGGACCATCGGTTGGTGTGAAAAAACGCCTGTCTAAGTAGCCTAATTGGCTATTATGGCCCATGTGTTGTCCATGAAATACATAGACAGCACACAAATAGAAAATATGCCCATGTGAATAGGCACTAAGACTTTAGGCTTGAAAGTGTCTAAGACTAGGCTTCATTTCTTAGGGACTACAATGAGCAATATGACGAGGGACAATTTTATACACTAACAGTCTTATGAACATCTTACTGCATCTTCACCTCACCGATCTTCTCCTCACTTCTCCTGTCCCTGGGGTCACTTCAAATTCGCACACTAGAAGTGCGGAATTTGGTGCTGGATATTCCGCATGAGGGCATATTCCATAACGCTGTTGCAGAATATTCCGTTCAGTGTGACAGATCCCTAATAGGTCATATTTACAATAGTTGTTCCAATGATTAAACGCCTTTAATAACAATGTGACTAAAAGACCCACAAATCTAATGCTCTTACTCAACCCCATAGACAGTTGCTAACCTAGATTTATTGTGCTTATGAAGCCAGTTTCCTTTTTGTGGTAGCTACATGACAGCACCTTGGCCACGGCAGCAGGGAAACATGTTAAAGGCTTCAAAATAAACAAGAACATAATTACTATTCTCTCATATGCAGATGGCAGCCATAGGCTAAATTGTATTGTGGTTGGAAAGTATGAAAAACCAAGGGCTTTCAAAAATACTCCTTTGAAGAAAGCCAGAGGAACATATGGATGACTGCAGACCTTTTCAAGTCAGTAAAAGAAATTTTGCTATCAACAATGCATAACTTCCGTTCTGGACCTATCTATAGATCTTTAGTGCAATTGATAGTCCACAGTTGACAATGTACTTATAGTATTGTAAATCTTGATTTAACAGAATTGTTAATTATTAAATTTTTTGTGGTGCCGAATTTGCCGATTCCCACGGTAGAAAAAGCTTTCTGGCTGAAACAGCAGATGTTATAGCTATTTGCATCAGTAATTCCATTGGTATGTCTTCTTCAACAATTATGATGTCCTCTAATTTACCCACCTACTGTAGGTACACCTGTAATAAGGCCAGTTTTTGTACATGGCACTGGACCTTGAGGATGGTGCTGTAATGGACACAGGTTAGTCAATGCAACAGAACCTTACTACCGTCAAGGCAACAAGTGTGATGATTATAACAGTGGCAGTTAACCTGGGGGCCTACAGCTTGGAACATTGTCTCTGATGGGCACACTCATCTTGACAGTTACTGAATAGCATCTAAGAGTGTCAAATGGGTACACACATGACAATTGCTAGCAGTCACACAGAACAGGAGCAGTCTCTATTACATATACAGTACCACAGTTGCAATCTTCATATGGTTCACAGAGTAACTTGCAGTAGAAGGCACACAGGGCCTTGTGGAATGGCAGGGTCTTAGTCTCTGGTCACACAAATCAGCCAGGACATTATGGCTTTCAACCACCCTCAGTAGAGGTATCACATTGCAGGAGGACTACAATCACATACAGGATTGTCAGGCCTTCTCCAATCACAGTACTCTTCCACATGGCCGGCTATGATCACATTCCAGTCCACAATGGGTCCAAGATACTGGAAACAGTCTACAGCTGCTCAGTCAGACTTCAGGGTCAATGCTTGTCCTCGGCAGGCCCAACTCAACCCTCAAGACCTTTTCATTGCTCCCTAAGGGCACCTGCCCATGGGCGTTTTTGCTTGGGCAATTCTTGCACACAATATGCATCGAATAGAACACATTAATTTCAATGGGTTCATTCTCACGGTTCTTTCTTGCGCATGCATTTCGATCTCATGCAAAAAATGCAACACGCGCTTTTTTGTCTGCATTTGCACACGAGAGGTCCCCATAGGAGTCTAAGGGGGTGTGCAAATTCAGACATATGTAAGCGCGGGTATGTGCAAACTACTGCACATACGAACGAACACCAGTACTTCATAAGGCTAATTACCCTTTTAAATCAGGGCAGAGGTGATTCCTCCACCCATGTGAATGAGCGGTGCCTCCGCAAAAAAAACTCCTTCACTGTTCAGGAATACATAGCTCAGGAGTGAGTGTTTTTGCGCTTACGCTTGTGTGCGGCCACCCTTAAGGCTCAGGACTAGACATGAGTGAGTATACTCGCTAAAGGCAATTGCTCGAGTATCTCCCCGCTCGAGACTGAAGGTTTGGGTGCCAGCGTGGGGGATCGGTGAGTAGCGGCAGTCAGCAGGGAGCGGGGGGAGAGAGGGAGAGAGAAATCTCCCCTTCGTTCCGCCCCGCTCTCCCCCGCAGCTCCCTGCCCGCTGCCGGCACCCGAACCTTCAGTCTCAAGCGGGGGAGATACTCGCTAAAGGCAATGCTCGCTCGAGCAATTGCCTTTAGCGAGTATACTCGGTCATCTCTACTCAAGACATGTACTCTTGTCCCTTGCAACTCTCGGCCCAAAACATGACAATAAATCCTGTTCTACCCCTGGAATTAGTGGTACTTAAAAAAAATAATATAATAAATATATCAGGGGTGACCAGTTGGCTTCAATGGTGCAACAACAATAACTCATAGCAACATGAGTTCAGTTTGTTTATAAGAGGCGCTGGTCAATGTGGTAATCATAGTGTAAGATCACCCTCTTAAATACCTACTATGCAACAGAGGCTAACAACTACTCTATGCCATTAAGATTTGTCATGGACTTTGGACATATCACAGTTTTTGATTCTGGCTTACATTTCTGTTTCCCAGTTTTGTAATTTTGTCTTTCAGCTTTGCTACATATCTCATCTTAGTGAAGAAATGGTTAACTCCTTTTCCTGTGTTTGACTTTATTATCATACTCAACTGATTGCAGTTTCCAGTTTAGGTTTAATATATCTTTTCTGTTAATTGGTTCATTCTTCGCTTGTTGATCAATGTCTCTTAGTACCTCTCCTTGACCCAAGCCACCCATGCCTGCCTGTACCTGTGCTTGATCCTACGTCCCGGTTCCTTTATGTATTCCTGTATTTGAATTAAAGCCCTATTTTATGAAGTATCTGCTATTACTGCGAGGTATCACCTTAAAGAGGACCACATCCACTCCTAGGAATCAACACCATCCCCAAAGTCTAAAAAAAAGTGCTGGTGTAATTTTATGTTGCAGGAATAGCATTGACCGAGCTTTTGAAAAGTGTGGTTAGGCCTGTTGGCCGAACTTTCGCAAAATCTTCGCAGTCTGAACTAGTTTGACCAGAAGTTCAAAACTAAAACTGATTTATAACACTGTCTACGAGCCATTAAAGAAAGCTTTGTATAACACTCAGTGTTGTACTAAACATTTATGGCTCTTAGACAGTGTTATACACCAGTGTTCAGGACTAGTGTTGAGTAAACCAAACCAGTAGAACCCTGTTTTTGGTAAAACTTTGCTAAAAGCTCAGTTTGGCTTAATGCCAAACCGAACGTTTAGCAAAGTTTGACCCAAAACATGGTTCTACTTGTTCAGTTTGCTCAACACTAAGCAGGTAAATTGCGTTGGACTGTAAAATGTGCTACTTACCACCTTCTTGGTTACATCAGTTGATTTTTATTTGTTTGAGAAACTAGGGCTAGAGCCATCTGCTGATCAGTAGCCTTTTAAGTAGAGGTTGTCCTGTAGATATGGCATTCCCATGTAGGACTTTCCTTTCATATCTACTGGATTTGCCATGTAAGTCTAATAGTCACATGCCCCAGCTCTGGAATCCACGTCTACCTCAAGTCCTGGCCACCATATGCCTTCCAATCCATTTGAATGTGGTGCTTGGGAGTTATGGAAGGAGCAAAGTGAACTGAGCTAAATTGTTTCCATAACTTCCATGGAGGTAATGTAGGTGAATTGGAGTTACAGAAACAGTGTAGCAAAGTAAGCAGCGCTGTTTTCATACCTCAGGAGCTGTGGAAAATATAAAGCTCACTATGCTATACTCTTTGGGTAACTTTTATTCACTCCTATGGGAGTTAGAGAAATAGCATAGCCATAACTCCTGTCCATCCCCAGCCACCACATTCAGCTGGTCCGGGGGCCATTGTGACCAGAACTGGAGATAGATGCAAAAACCAGAGGTGGGATCCACATCTACCAGACTTTTATGGCATATATCCTAAGGAAGTTCTTAGGAATACCCCTTTAGGCGTCGGTCAGACGACCGTTTTTTTGCCGCGATTTGCGGATCGCATGACGGATGCGCATCCGCAAATCACGTGACCGGGCCAACGATTCGCCGAAAAATCTGCAACTAGCAGCGTTTTCGGTGAAACGGGCCCGATCAAAAGGAGCGCTGTCCAACCCACTGAAATTCAATGGAGCCGGCAATAGTATGTATTCAATAGCTGAGAGCTGCCTCTGATTGGTCCCTGCACTCAGCCAATCAGAGGCAGCACTCACTCACCCATTCATGAATTCATGAATGGGTGAGTGAGAGCTGCCTCTGATTGGTGAGGGCTGTGACCAATCAGAGGCAGCCCATTCAGCAGGCAGGGATTTTAAATCCCCGGCTAATGAATACTACACAGAGCAGTTCAGGAGAACTGCCGGCCCGACGCGGCTGAACTCCGGCTGCAGGGACAAGGTGAGTATATATATATATATTTTTTTTTTTTTTATTTTTTTTTACACATTTTAGGATGATTTTCAGGGAAGGGCCTATATTTTTAAGCCCTTCCTGAAAATTCATCCCGCGCTCGCCGGCAGCCCATTGCTTTCAATGGAGCCGGCTGTATTGCCGGCTCCATTGAATTCAATGGGCGAACATCCTTCTTCTCTGCCACAGCTGTGGCAGAGGAGAATGATCTTTATAGTATATGTTCTCAATGAGGTCGGCACTGCTGCCGCCTGCCCCATTGAACGCATATATAGAACACAAGGAATCGCAAAACGCAGATAGGCGCGATCTGCGATTCGTCGGGTCCTATAATTTATCGGACATCCGCATAAAAAGCGGACATGTGACCGATCCTATTGCGAAGCACTGGTTCTATATATGTGCAGATCGCATGCGCATCCGCAAATCACGGCAAAAAACGTTCATCTGACCGAGGCCTTAAGCACAACCTGGATTTTGATTAAGGTTTTTTAAGGTTAGGATGGGGAATTTAAGTTAACCTTCTAAAACACAATATAAATACATGAATATAGTGTGAAATGACCTCTAAAACATGGGTTACTTTGTAATGTGTTGCAAAGTGAAGAAAACGTGTTCTTTTTCCATTCTGCTACTGTATATATAGGTAGATCATAAGTCTTCTGTTGGAGTCTGCTTCACATGCATTTAACATCTGCTGGCTGTTTGTCCTCTGGGGGCCTCATCAGTGCCCTTCCAACACAAGCAGAGCAGATTCCCGGATATTCGTATTTATTGAACACTCTCCTTTAAAGAAAAACAATTTAAAGTTCAGTTTGTCGCTTATTCCACTTGGAGATCAGCAGCTCGGGATTTATTATTTTTAGAGCTGAGCAATTTTGGCCAGGAAAATTTACAAGACCCATAAAATAAATTGTCATGGCCACAAAACTTATAAGGGCTCATTCACATAAGTGCATTTTTGGTCTATATTACACGCGTAATACATACAGCATGACCCCATTGATTTACATTGAGATGTTCAGGCATGTGTTTTTTACACACGTGAAAAAAATTGCGGCATGTCCTATTTTGGTCGGTTTCAGGGCTTAAACAGATGAGCGCATGCGCAAACATGCTTGCCGCTACAGAGTATATTTGCGCATGAACAAGTCGAAATTTTTTTTCTTTACTATTTAAATTTCGTGCTAATGTGCGCAGAAAAAAAAGGTGAAAGATAGATCCTGCAAAACCATTAAAATCAATGGTTTTGTTTCGTCATGTTTTGCGATCATGATTTTCACGCCTGCAAATCGGGACAAAATCATGGTCATGTGTTTAAGCTCTCACAGAAAGGAATTCTCTATTAGAGTCCATGAGATTGCGTAAAAACGCAGCAAAGGCAGAGTTGCATGCACATTCACTGTATTTTTACGCATATGGTCAGGAGACAGTGGGGAAAAAAATTGTGATATCAATTTGGTTTTCTTGCTTTTTTTTTCTCTGCATGAAAAAAAACTGCAGTGAATACGCATGCAACAAGTGCGCAATTAAAAACCCTGCATACACATCAAATATGCATGCAGAAAAAACGCTGCATATTTCACTGACCGAAATTGCATACTTCTGTGTGAATAAGGCCTAAAATTACCTAGGCTCGCCAACGTATGTTTTAATGGCAATGCAAGGCGGTTTTCGGGCAAAAACGCCTCCCATCACTTCTGTGAAGTAGGATCGTCAAGTGCTTCCCATTGTTTTCAATGGGAAATCTCGCATCGCACGCCGTGCGATGGGTTTTACCGTGGGCAGCACTTCCGAGGAGCATGAAAAGATAGGACATGCAGCAATTTTCCATAAAGGAAAAGCTTCTCAGAAATGGTCATGTGAGGACCCCAATCTCAGTGAGAATTTGTATGCGAAGAGCTAGGTGTATACTAGTCGTGAATGTGAGTTGTGCCCAAGAGACTCAGGTGCAAATTGAATTAGACAGCACACCGACACTAGTTTGTTTGCTGTCCGATTTACGCTGTGCAAATCATTTTACTGTTTATAGAATTGGAAAATAGTTTAGGGTTATTTTTGCTCTCTTTGGCAATCAGTCTCTCTGCCTCCTCCTTGGCAGTTTTTATCTTTTCCTTACATGCTTTGTTTTTTTCCCCTGCATGTTTTTAGCGCTTCTTCGCTGCCTTCTTGTTTTAATAATTTAAACACTTTCTTTTTTTCACTTATAGCCCCCATTACAGTCTTAATGAGTCACATTGGTTTCCTTTTACTTGTCTTTTCTTTTCTTTTTAAAGGGTATGAACTGCTCACATGAGGTAATTAGGATGTTTTTAAACTTCCTCTATTTGTCGCCCCTGTACTAAAGGCCCAATTAGACACAACGATTATCGCTCAAAAGATGTCTTTTGAGCGACTCTTGAGTGGGGCCACTTGTCTTCTGCATCCAACAGTTCCCTGCTCAGAGAGTCCAGCTGTTATACAGCTGAGCACTCCGAGCGGGGGATGCAGAAGACAAGCGGGGTGTCCCTGCTTGTGTTCTGCATCCAGCTGTTCTCTGCTCGTAGCGCTGGCTGTTATACAGCCGAGTGCTCCGAGCGGGGTATGAAGAACGCAGCTGGACCTCTGTGTTCTTCATACCCAGCCTGTCATCAGGGAGCAATAGTATCAAACAATAGTATCAGCTGTATCCCGCTTTTAATCCCTGACAACTGATCGCTGATCTTTCAGCATGCTGAAAGACAACAATAAGCGACGGCTTAACAAAAACTGCACGATGTCAGTGCAGTTAGACACAATGATTATCACTCAAAAGACGGCTTTAGAGCGAATTTTGGCTGATAATCGTTGTGTCTAAATTGGCCTTAATTTTATGTAAAAGGTAAAAGGTTGTGCACTGAGAGTACTATCCCTTTAACAAATAATGCAGGAGAAATCATAGAAAATGATGGGGGTAAGGAGAATCTATTAAATAGTTTTTTCTCACCTGCATGAATCAGGAGTAGAGATGAGCGAACATACTCGTCCGAGCTTGATACTCGTTCGAGTATTAGCGTGTTCGAGATGCTCGTTACTCGTAACGAGCACCACGCGATGTTCGGGTTACTTTCACTTTCATCTCTGAGACGTTAGACCTGGCCAATTGAAAGACAGGGAAGGCATTACAACTTCCCCCTGCGACGTTCAAGCCCTATACCACCCCCCTGCAGTGAGTGGCTGGCGAGATCAGGTGTCACCCAAGTATAAAAATCGGCCCCTCCCGCGGCTCGCCTCAGATGCGTTGTGACATAGCTGAGGGACAGTGCTGTTGGTGCCAGAGCTGCTATAGGGAGAGTGTTAGGAGTTAGTGTAGGCTTCAAGAACCCCAACGGTCCTTCTTAGGGCCACATCTAACCATGTGCAGTACTGTGGAGGCTGCTTTTTTGCAGTGTTGCACAATTTACTTTTTTTGGTATATCGGCCGTGCAGAGCATTGCGCCCTGCAGTAATACTACAGGGACAGAAGTGGTGGTTAGGCAGGGAGAGTGTTAGGAGTGATTGTAGGCTTCAAGAACCCCAACGGTCCTTCTTAGGGCCACATCTAACCGTGTGCAGTACTGTGGAGGCTGCTTTTTGCAGTGTTGCACTTTTTTTTTTTTTTGGTATATCGGCCGTGCAGAGCATTGCGCCCTGCAGTAATACTCCAGGGACAGAATTGTGGAGGCAGGGACAGAAGACATATATTATTGATTGAATATACGCAGTGGGCCTTTTCTAAAAAATATTGGGCAAAAAATCTATTTGGCCTGCCTGTCACTGTGCTCAGTGTTCTGGGTCCGTCTCTGCTGGGGGTAGTAGTTCTACAAATAAATACGCAGCCAGCTAAGTGTTACAGCAGGCGTGCGCCAAATTATTTCCTGGCTGTGAAATCACCGCTCTGTTGCAGTTAATAACAGTGCAACACTCTGCAGTTCTGTGACACACTCCAGGGACAGAAGACATATATTATTGATTGAATATACGCAGTGGGCCTTTTCTAAAAAAAATTTGGGCAAAAAATCTATTTGGCCTGCCTGTCACTGTGCTCAGTGTTCTGGGTCCGTGTGTGCTGGGTTTAGTACTTCAACAAAATCATACGCAGCCAGCTAAGTGTTACAGCAGGCTTGCGCCAAATTATTTCCTGGCGTTCCGTAAGCGAACTCAGCCTCCAACCACAGGCCAATAAGCGGCACATTTAATTACAGCGTTCTGTTTCTGCATTACTGGTAATACAGCATGCTGAGGGGTAGGGGTAGGCCTAGAGGACGTGGGTGCGGCCGAGGACGCGGAGGCCCTAGTCCGGGTGTGGGCACAGGCCGAGCTCCTGATCCAGGTGTATCGCAGCCGACTGCTGCGGGATTAGGAGAGAGGCACGTTTCTGGCGTCCCCACATTCATAGCACATTTAATGGGTCCACGCGGTAGACCTTTATTAGAAAATGAGCAGTGTGAGCAGGTCCTGTCGTGGATGGCAGAAAGTGCTTCCAGCAACCTATCGTCCACCCAGAGTTCTGCGCCGTCCACTGCTGCAACTTAGAATCCTCTGGCTGCTGCTCCTCCTTCCTCCCAGCCTCCTCACTCCATCAAAGTGAGACATTCTGAGGAGCGGGCAGACTCCCAGGAACTGTTCTCGGGCCCCTGCTCAGATTGGGCAGCAGTGGTTCCTCTCCCACCAGAGGAGTTTATCGTGACTGATGCCCAACCATTGCAAAGTTCCCAGGGTCCGGGGGATGAGGCTGGGGACTTCCGGCAACTGTCTCAAGACCTTTCAGTGGGTGAGGAGGCCGATGACGATGAGACACAGTTGTCTATCAGTGAGGTAGTAGTAAGGGCATTAAGTCCGAGGGAGGAGCGCACCGAGGATTCTGAGGAAGAGCAGCAGGACAATGAGGTGACTGACCCCACCTGGTTTGCTACGCCTACTGAGGACAGGTCTTCAGAGGGGGAGGCAAGGGCAGCAGCAGGGCAGGTTGCAAGAGGCAGTGCGGTGGCCAGGGGTAGAGGCAGGGCCAGACCGAATAATCCACCAACTGTTTCCCAAAGCGCCCCCTCGCGCCATGCCACCCTGCAGAGGCCGAGGTGCTCAAAGGTCTGGCAGTTTTTCACTGAGAGTGCAGACGACCGACGAACAGTGGTGTGCAACCTTTGTCGCGCCAAGATCAGCCGGGGAGCCACCACCACCAGCCTCACCACCACCAGCATGCGCAGACATATGATGGCCAAGCACCCCACAAGGTGGGACGAAGGCCGTTCACCGCCTCCGGTTTGCACCGCTGCCTCCCCCCTCTATGCCCCAACCTGCCACTGAGATCCAACCCCGCTCTGAGGACACAGGCAGTACCGTCTCCTGGCCTACACCCACACCCTCACCTCCGCTGTCCTCGGCCCCATCCACCAATGTCTGTCAGCGCACCGTCCAGACGTCGCAAGCGCAAGTGTTTGAGCGCAAGCGCAAGTACGCCGCCACGCACCCGCATGCTCAAGCGTTAAATGTGCACGTAGCCAAATTTATCAGCCTGGAGATGCTGCCGTATAGGCTTGTGGAAACGGAGTCCTTCAAAAGTATGATGGCGGCGGCGGCCCCGCGCTACTCAGTTCCCAGTCGCCACTATTTTTCCCGATGTGCCGTCCCAGCCCTGCACTACCACGTCTCCCGCAACATTGTACGCGCCCTCACCAACGCGGTTACTGCCAAGGTCCACTTAACAACGGACACGTGGACAAGCACAGGCGGGCAGGGCCACTATATTTCCCTGACGGCACATTGGGTGAATTTAGTGGAGGCTGGGACAGAGTCAGAGCCTGGGACCGCTCACGTCCTACCCACCCCCAGAATTGCGGGCCCCAGCTCGGTGCTGGTATCTGCGGCGGTGTATGCTTCCTCCACTAAACCACCCTCCTCCTCCTCCAACGCAACCTCTGTCTCGCAATCAAGATGTGTCAGCAGCAGCAGCACGTCGCCAGCAGTCGGTGTCGCGCGTCGTGGCAGCACAGCGGTGGGCAAGCGTCAGCAGGCCGTGCTAAAACTACTCAGCTTAGGAGATAAGAGGCACACGGCCCACGAACTGCTGCAGGGTCTGACAGAGCAGACCGACCGCTGGCTTTCGCCGCTGAGCCTCCAACCGGGCATGGTCGTGTGTGATATCGGCCGTAACCTGGTGGCGGCTCTGCAGCTCGGCAGCCTCACGCACGTGCCATGCCTGGCCCACGTCTTTAATTTGGTGGTTCAGCGCTTTCTGAAAAGCTACCCACGCTTGTCAGACCTGCTCGGAAGGGTGTGCCGACTCTGCGCACATTTCCGCAAGTCCCACACGGACGCTGCCACCCTGCACACCCTGCAACATCGGTTTAATCTGCCAGTGCACCGACTGCTGTGCGATGTGCCCACACGGTGGAACTCTATGCTCCACATGTCGGCCAGGCTCTATGAGCAGCGTAGAGCTATAGTGGAATACCAACTCCAACATGGGCGGCG
This sequence comes from Eleutherodactylus coqui, assembly GCF_035609145.1. Taxonomy (NCBI): domain Eukaryota; kingdom Metazoa; phylum Chordata; class Amphibia; order Anura; family Eleutherodactylidae; genus Eleutherodactylus; species Eleutherodactylus coqui. The sequence goes on along the minus strand of NC_089845.1, from coordinate 143,594,215 downwards.
CAGTGGGAGTCAGCCTCCTCAATTCTTGTCGGAAGAGTGGGCCTGGTTGGCAGACATCTGCCAGGTCCTTGGAAAGTTTGAGGAGTCTACCCAGGTGGTGAGCGGCGATGCTGCAATCATTAGCGTCACCATTCCTCTGCTATGCCTCTTGAGAAGTTCCCTGCAAAGCATAAAGGCAGACGCTTTGCGCTCGGAAACAGAGGCGGGGGAAGACAGTATGTCGCTGGATAGTCAGAGCACCCTCCTGTCTATATCTCAGCGCGGTGAGGAGGAGGAGGAGGAGGAGGAAGATGAGGAGGAGGGGGAAGAGACAGCTTGGCCCACTGGTGAGGGTACACATGCTGCTGGCCTGTCATCCTTTCAGCGTGTATGGCCTGAGGAGGAGGAGGAGGATCCTGAAAGTGATCTTCCTAGTGAGGACAGTCATGTGTTGCGTACAGGTACCCTGGCACACATGGCTGACTTCATGTTAGGATGCCTTTCTCGTGACCCTCGCGTTACACACATTCTGGCCACTACGGATTACTGGGTGTACACACTGCTCGACCCACGGTATAAGGAGAACCTTTCCACTCTCATACCCGAAGAGGAAAGGGGTTCGAGAGTGTTGCTATACCACAGGACCCTGGCGGACAAACTGATGGTAAAATTCCCATACGACAGCGCTAGTGCCAGAAGGCGCAGTTCCGAGGGTCAGGTAGCAGGGGAGGTGCGGAGATCAGGCAGCATGGACAGCACAGGCAGGGCAACACTCTTTAAGGCCCTTGACTGCTTTATGGCTCCCCAGCAAGACTGTGTCACCGCTCCCCAGTCACGGCTGAGTCGGCGGGAGCACTGTAAAAGGATGGTGAGGGAGTACGTAGCCGATCGCACGACCGTCCTCCGTGACGCCTCTGCCCCCTACAACTACTGGGTGTCGAAGCTGGACACGTGGCCTGAACTCGCGCTGTATGCCCTGGAGGTGCTTGCTTGTCCTGCGGCTAGCGTCTTGTCAGAGAGGGTGTTTAGTGCGGCTGGGGGAATCATCACAGATAAGCGTACCCGCCTGTCAACCGACAGTGCCGACAGGCTAACACTCATCAAGATGAACAAAGCCTGGATTTCCCCAGACTTCTCTTCTCCACCAGCGGACAACAGCGATACCGAAGCAATACGTAGGCTGCACTCGCGGATGGAAGCATCGTTCTGTATCCCCATCAAAAACGGGGACCTTTTCGCTTCATCAATCTGTGTATAATATTCCTCCTCCTCCTCCTCCTGAAACCTGGCGTAATCACGCCGAACGGGCAATTTTTCTTAGGCCCACAAGGCTCAGTCATATAATTTTTCTAAACAATTTTTATACGTTTCAATGCTCATTAAAGTGTTGAAACTTTCACCTCAACCAATTTTTATTTTAACTGGGCTGCCTCCTGGCCTAGTTACCAATTAAGCAACATTACCCAAAGCGATTAATGGGTTTCACCTGCCCTCTTGGTTGGGCATGGGCAATTTTTCTGCTGTACATTAATACTGTTGATACACCAATTTTTGGGGGCCCTCGCCTACAGTGTAATCAAATTAATTTTTAGCCCACTTGCATTACGGCTGACGTTACATCAGCTGTGTTGGGCACTGCAATGGGATGTATTTATGTACCGCCGGTGGGTTCCAGGGAGCCACCCATGCTGTGGGTCCACAGGGAGTTGTAAATGCATCTGTGTCCACTTCTAAAGAACCCCAGTCTGACTGGGGCATGCAGTGTGGGCCGAAGCCCACCTACATTAAACATTACATTATTACCTCAGCTGTGCTGGGCAATGCAATAGGATATTTTCATGTACCGCCGGTGGGTTCCATGGAGCCACCCATGCTGTGGGTCCACAGGGAGTTGTAAATGCATCTGTGTCCACTTCTAAAGAACCCCAGTCTGACTGGGGCATGCAGTGTGGGCCGAAGACCACCTGCATTAAACATGACATTATTACCTCAGCTGTGATGGGCAATGCAATGGGATATTTTTATGTACCGCCGGTGGGTTCCAGGGAGCCACCCATGCTGTGGGTGCACATGTAATTCCCATTGCGGAGTTGTACCTGCCTGTGACTATTTATAAAAAACCGCGGTCTGACTGGGGCATGCAGACAACTTGACAGAATGAATAGTGTGTGGCACATAGGTTCCCCATTGCTATGCCCACGTGTGCAGCTCCAGATGGAGGTGGCACAGGATTGCATTTCTCATTGCTTCTGTACAGCATTGTGGACTATCGCCCCGCCCTTTTTAAAGAGGGTCGCTGCCTAGCCGTGCCAACCCTCTGCAGTGTGTGCCTGCGGTTCCTCTGGCAGACGCACTTATAAATAGACATGAGTGTGGCGTGGCATGAGGGCAGCTGAAGGCTGTGCAGGGACAATTTGGTGTGCGCTGTGGACACTGCGTCGTGCGGGGGGGGGGGGGGGTTGGGCAGCATGTAACCCAGGAGAAGTGGCAGCGGAGTGTCATGCAGGCAGTGATTGTGCTTTGTTGGAGGTAGTGTGGTGCTTAGCTAAGGTATCCATTGCTAATGGGGGCTTTTCAGAAGTAAAAGTTGTTGGGGGGGGGCCCACTCTTGCCGGTATTGTGGCTTAATAGTGGAACCTGTGAACTTGAGATGCAGCCCAACATTTAGCCCCTCGCCTGCCCTATCCGTTGCTGTGTCGCTCCCATCACTTTCTTGAATTGCCCAGATTTTCACAAATGAAAACCTTAGCGAGCATCGGCGATATACAAAAATGCTCGGATCGCCCATTGACTTCAATGGGGTTCGTTACTCGAAACGAACCCTCGAGCATCGCGAAAAGTTTGTCTCGAGTAACGAGCACCCGAGCATTTTGGTGCTCGCTCATCTCTAATCAGGAGGAATTGCAGAGCCAGTTAAAAAAGATTAAAATTGACAAATCGCTGGGCCCAGAAGGAGTACACTGTAGGGTTCTAAGGGAACTAAGTGACGTGATAGACAGACTGCTATTTCTTATTTTTAGGGACACTATTGAGACCGGGGTTGTACCACATGATTGGCGTATTCTCAATGTAGTTCCAATATACAAAAAGGGATCCAAAAGAGAGCCTGGTAACTACAGTCCGGTAAGTCTCACTTCAATAATTAGAAAAATATTCGAGGGGTTTCTGAGAGACGCCATTCTGGAACACCTCAAGGAAAACAATGGTATAACTCCTCATCAGCATGGGTTCATGAGGGTCAATCAAGTCAGACCAATCTGATCAGCTTCTATGATGAAGTAAGTTCTAGGCTGGACCTGGGAGTCTATTAATCTCTTATATGTGGATTTTTCTAAAGCTTTTGACACTGTGCTATGTAATAGGTTGATATATAAAATGAAGTAGTTCAGTCTGGGCGAAAACATGTGTAGGTGGGTAAACAAATGTCTTGAAGATAGAAAGCAGAGGGTGGTAATAAATGGTTCGCACTCTGATTGGGCCATTGTTGTTAGTGGGGTACCACAGGATTCAGTACTAGGCCCCATTCTGTTCAATATATTTATCAACAATCTGATAGAGAGACTACACAGTAAAATATCAATATGTGCAGACCATACGAAATTATACAAGGTAATTAATACAATGGAGGACAATGTACAGCTGCAAATGGACCTAGATAAGTTGTGGGCTTGGGTAGAAAAATGAAGTTCAAATTGATAAATATAAGGTTATGCACATAACCTGTAGACTCAACTGAAGCTATCAATGCCAGTCAGCTGCTGCAAAAGCAAATAAAGTCTTGGGGTGCATTAAAAGAGGTATGCGGGCGAGGGACGAGAACATTATTCTTCCACTATATAAGGCACTTGTCAGGCCTCACATGGAGTACTGTGTACAATTCTGGAGACTGGTGCTCAAGGCAGTGCTTGGGGGGGAGCGGAGGGGAATGAAATACCCAAAGATGCTATAAAAAGTGGGATTAGTCACCCTGGAAAAAAGTCGGTTAAGGGACGACCAAATAACTATGTATAAATACATTAGGGGACAATACAAGAATCTATCCCATGATCTGTTTATTCCCATGACTGCGACGGTAACAATTGGGCACCCTTTACGGGTAGAGGAAAGAAGGTTTCATCACCAACACAGAAGGGGGTTCTTTACTGTAAGAGCAGTGAGACTGTGGAACTCTCTGCCTGAGGATGTGATGATGGCAAAATCCATAGAGGAGTTTAAGAAGGGACTAGATGTCTTTCTAGAGTGCTGGGATATTACAAGATATAGACATTAAATAACCAGTGGGGTTGTTGATCCAGGTGTTTGAGTCAGATAGGAACTTTTAAAACGTTGATCCAGGGATTATTCTGACTGCCATTATGGAGTTGGGAAGGAATTTTCCCCCCAAATGAGCTAAATTGGCTTTTGCCTCATTGGGTTTTTTTTTGCCTTCCTCTGGATCAACAAGAAGGGAGGCTGAACTAGATGGACATTGTCTCCCTTCAGCCTAACATACTATGTTACTCTGTTAGACAGCATATTAATTTGGCTTTGCATGTCCTATTTCTTGCCTATGAAACAAACAAGAATAGAACATGCCATAAGTTTTTCACATGGCCCATGGGTCCATGTGAGTAAATCTAAGTTGTGCATGTCCTCATAGCCATGTAATGGGGCCGTGTGCTGTCCGTGGGTTAGCACAGACATTACGTGGCTAGTGTGAGCAGGGGAGGGACTAAAATAACTTATTACTTACAGCCCCCATGCAACTTGACACAAGATTAATAGTTTAAAAAAAAGAGTAAAGTTGATACATTTCTAGAGATTTGTTCTCACTTTATGGCCTCCTTCCCACGAGCGTGACGGGGTCCGCCGCGTAAAATTACGCAGTGAAGCCCGTCACGGCGCCCCCCAGAGCCCCTATACTTACCTGCGGGAGATAGCGTGAAATCGCTTCCCCGCCCACCACCGCCGCGTCACCGCCGCGTCACCGCCCGTCACCGCCCACCACCGGCCGTGTCACGTGCACGGCCGGCCGTGTCATTTGGCGTCATATGACGCGCGGCGGTGGGCGGGAAAGCGTTTTTTCACGCTATCTCCCGCTGGTTACAGCGGGAGATAGCGTGAACGGACGGCTTCCATTGACTGCAATGGAAGCCGTCAGTGCGTACAGCCCGTCCTCACCCGCAGAAAATAGAGCATGCTGCGGGTGAGGACGGGAGAAATCGCGGTGCGTAATTCCGCGCTGGAATTACGCATCGTGAGCATTGCGCTATTAGGTTCAATAGAACCTAATAGCTGCGGGCAACGCAGCGGATTTTCGCCGCGAATTACGCGGCGGAAATCCGTTCGTGGGAAGGAGGCCTATAACTGGAGGCTTTAGTTCTGGTGATCTGCACTTTTATATCAACTTAGATTTGCATTCATTCTAGGAAAAGGGCAAAGCTAAAATTATGCGTAGGAGAAGAGATACCACTTATGTTTACATTCTTTATTCTGTGGATTTTAAATATATATATATATACTTTTGTGGGCACTTCTGAAAAAATATCTTTAACATTCTTTCACTTTGAAGAAAGATCTGGCAAAAAAGTCGGACGTGTTTGCATAACTGACATAACTGGTGGTTGTTTATTACAGAGATGATAGATTGTTATGGGGCCCACAATGAATTATCGCATGTTATAGACAAATTAGATATTTACACACTCACTTTCAGTATCTGGCTTATGCATTACTGCAACTTTGTTTATCAGGAAAAGTTAGAAATCTTAACTGTTCCATCAAAGTACCGGAAGCAGAAATGAACCCCTTACTGACGGGCCTATCTTGTGTCTCAAGGACCAAGCCGTTTTCATCATTGCATTGCAAGAGCCATAACTCGTTGTGTTATTTAATGGCAGCACTCTGGGTTACATAAAATGTGTTCTAGAACTTTTGGGTTGGGGGAAAAGATGAACACTTACCCCCAGAAAATCCACCATTCGGTAAGAATAACATGACTGTTTTTTATCTGGATTAGCACGATCGCTGCGGTACCAAGTTTGTATAGATTTTTTACTATTTTATTTCAATAAAAACACATTTTTAAAGAAAAACAATTGACTCTGAGTCTCCATATTCTAAGACCCATTTTTACGAGTTCTAGTTCGTTGTGGGAAGAGTTGTAGTTTTTATTGGTACCATTTTGAGGTACATGCGACTTTTGGGTTGCTTTTTAGTGCATCTTTTTGTGAGGCAATCTAGAGAAAAATAGCAACTCTGGCATCGCTCTTAAAAATTATTTTTATTGAGTTAATGCGAGATAAAATCAAATACATTTTCATTATTTAGGCTGTTTGCCACAATTGCTATTGATTGTGGCATGTAAGGGGTTAAACTGCAAGGATATGAGTTTTCTCAACAGTTAGAGCAGGAACCTGGCTGTCACTCATCAACCACTGCCTTAGGCCGCTTTCACACGGCCGAGAAAATAGTGCGAGATTTGTGTGTTGCGAGACGCACGAAAATTAACCCTATTCTATTGAATGTGGTCGTATGCATGAGCGGCATGTCCTCTGTTTGGGCCTTCCCTCACAACGCCTCTCTCATTGTTTACATTGGGTTTGCAAAAATGTTGCATGGTGTGCGAGTGCGATGTGATGTGAGCTACCCTATTGAAAACAATGGGAAACACTTGCCAAATGCACTGGAGGATCACCCCTTTCCTGAAGTGATGCGAGGTGTTCTTCATACAAAAATTGCCTTGCATCCACGGGGAAATCACACAGTCCCGGGTGCTAGAGATACAGAATGTTCCTACAAAATATAGGACACCAGTTTACGGTATTTTGCTTTTTGCTAGGCTTTTATTGGCCAAAAGTTGGAAATCTCCTTCAGTTTGCCTTATGCAATCGGTTATAGAGATAATCTCAAATCACTATATGTGATCCAAGAGAGTGTTTGTCCTTCAATCTTATTTTTTTTCATCCAAGCTGAAACCCCTGGTCTAGTTATTTCCAACTTGGACTGTAATAATTAAAGAGGTTGTCCATAAACTCAACAAAATAGCTTCTGTCCATGCAGCTTGTGAGAAACCTGTCCTAGGATGGGTTGAATGCATCTCTAGACTAGAGGGAGGAGGGCATATAGACTAGAGGACACAGGCGGTCACACCGTTTGCTCCCGCTAGCTTAAATGTTAAGGCTGACAGGAGTGAACAGTGTGCAGCCATCCGTATAAACCAATTCTTTTCTCCCAAGACAAGAGCCCCAACAACCAATGCAGTCTACTTATTCTTTAGCCTGATGACGGCATGTATTAAAAATGGCGGAGATGTAAAGTGTTTGGAGAAACTCCACCTTTTAAAAAGAGAACTTATTCATCATTATCTACAGAAAGAAGTAGAGTCTAAGACTGAGTTTAATTGTTATCATCCCTTTAATGCAACATTTATGATATTTTGAATGCAATGAATTTGTATCACCATTATTATGGCAATTAATGGTAATTGCCAAGGGTAATTGCCACTAGCTCTAGTTACAGCATGGTGGTGAGGATGCATCTTCAGTGGGTATAGGGTATCAAAAATCATCTAACAAGATGTCTTCACCCTTGTGTTGTCTTCTTTAAGAACTTCCATCTAGTAGTACAGAATTATTCCATTGGAGACTTTGAATTCATGGTGGTCAACTGTGCTCCAGAGGAATGGCAATATCTGTTGGAAAAGTTAAAAAAAAAATAAAACCATCTCTATAGATCATAAAAACCTGGAGTACTTTCAGTTTGCCCAGAGATGAAATCTTCAACAAACTGACTGATTCTTTGCACAATTCGACTACATCCTCACACACAGACCAGATGACAAAAACGTAGGGTAAATGCCTTTCCTACTTCTTTGATGTATCTGACTCTAGGTGGGCAGACTGTACACTGATCAATTCCTGGAACAGATTTTGTGCTCCTACCTCAATATGCAGCAGGATAACTAGCCCAACTTCCATGTCTCCTAAGCTTTAGGCAAGTTTCCATTCAAGGTGGTTCTCAGACTTCAACCTGGTTTTCTTCTTTTTCTGCCCTGTCAGTATAATGTACTTGCAGTCCATGCCCTCTGAAAAGATCTGCAACCTTAATCTAGGAAAAGGTAAATCAGAGACTGCAACAGGCTGCAAATTGGGCTAAAAATCTGTAGACAAGCATTGACAACCCGGTCCTATCGTTTTCCATAGAGACCAAGTTTTGTTGTCAACAAAAAATATGAAGGCGAGATACTCTCCTTCAAGCTGGCACCTTGCTTTGTTGCTGCGTTCATGGTCCTCAAGCACATCACAGCATGGCATGGCTTGATAGGCACTCTGCATAGGCAGCCCTGGGGCCTTTCAGAAGGCCCCCGGCTGCCGTGACAACCGCACGGCCTCCTGTGATCTTATCGCGGGAGGTCGTACGGGACCCCCAAACGTTGGGTGCCAGTTATTTCTTACAGCTTACACTCAGCCGCAGCAGCTCCAATAAGCAATGCCACCAAGTGCCGGCTGTAAGAATCAGCCTGCATCCGACGTTGTATGGAGTGGGATCCACCCGCGATCCCCCTCCATACAAGCATTTGTTCGGACATACGAACAAATGCACTTACAGACAGCTTCCTGGAACGGAACCTGTTCGTAAGTAGGGGATTATCTGTACCATGCATGAACATGGACAGAAGAATGGTGTAGACCATGGCTTGGACTGTTAAAAGTGGTGTCTCTCAGTCATATCACTCCTGGTGTTCAACTCACAATGATCAGGTATCAAATAGGTGAATAGCAATTTACGGAGGAGCACAATATTAATTAACTTGCAGTGTCATCATGTTTGTCAGTGTCTGTGGAGGAGCAGCTCTTATATTTTTCACCACATCTCCCCCCATTTTGGTGCTTTTTTTCCCAATTGACATGAATGACATCACCTGGAGATGGTTGTATCTGTATTTTCTTTAACAGCTGTTGGTAATAAGGTTAACTGCTCAAAAAACACGACTGTCTCCGAGTGATGTTCTTATGTTGCTGTTTAGTAAAGTCAATTGAAAATGTCACACAGAGGAGAAGATGGAAAATATAAGAGCTGCTTCCTCACAAACACTGACAGACATGATGATGTTTCAGGTAGTAATACTGTATGAGTTCTGCTTCTCTGTAAACTACTATTCACCTATTAGATACCTGATCAGCGTTAGCTGAACACAAGAGTCAGAAACGCTATCTTTTCTCCTTAGGGAGAGCACCTAGACGATGAGTGAGGAGACTCAAATGGCCATACACGCTCCTCTGGGTAATATGCAAATAAAGGAGATGGAATACATTCTGCACAGTGCCACCTATTGAAAGTCAGACTTTTTATACAAGCCTTATAACAATGATCGGGAATTAAAAGCAAAGCCAAACTCCATGTACATACAGCTGTTTCAGGGTTTTTGCCCTTCATCAGTGTATAGTAGGAGTCTGGCTTTGCTAGTGAGAGGCCTGAGATGGGGGTCAGAAACGCTATTTTTTTCTCCTTAGGGAGAGCACCTAGACGGTGAGTGAGGAGACTCAAATGGCCATGCAAGCTCCTCTGGGTAATATGCAAATAAAGGAGATGGAAGAAGTCCTCCACAGTGCCACCTGACTCCACAGGAACACATAACTGACTTCAATTACTATGGACTATCCAGTACATGGACCATACTATTCTACTGTGCAGATAGGGGCCACTGTACTGCTGTAAGAAAGGGATGTGAGCAGAATTTTAAATAGATATCTATTAGAAAATTATATGATTTCATATTCTTCAACTAAACAAATAAAAACTGGAAAAAGCAGTAAAAAAGCGGACAACTTCTTTAAGTTAATTTAAAAAAATTTAGAATTCAGTTAACTGAATTCTAGCTTCATAATAGCTATGATTGCCAAAAGCTTTAATATGAAAATGGTTTTCTGCACTTCATAATGGACTTGTGTAGACGAGTATCTTTGTGGGAGGAGAAATAGGAAAGCTTTGCATTTATAAGTATTTTTCTAAATAGTGTAAATTGCATTGGTGAATGATATGACGTCAAGAGTAGGTGTCTAAACTAGAAATGAATGAATGAACAGACCTTCCACATTTATAGTGATGTCTAGGTGACCAAGTATATGTTTATCCAACTGCTTTTACTTTAGGGCTGACCACAAATTTTATTACCATACTGAAGATGTGGATGATGTCATGACCAACTCATGACCACCTTGTAAAAAATCCTTTCAGTAGGCCTTGAACATATAATTTATTGCTGAATAGTCTATAGTAGATCTGTCCATTTGCTTTACTAGGTCATGAAGAATTGACATAAATGACATTAGACTCAACTACGTATTACAGTAAAGGAGTTTTCCAAGACATAAACGTTGATTTCCTATCCTTAAGACTTATAGGCCATCAATACTAGATCTTTAGAAATCCAATTTCTTTCACCCCAGCCAATCATTGTTTATCGGGCTACCTACTGTAGTTCATTCTCTTTCAAGTGAATATGACTGGGTTGCAGTACCAAGCAGAGCCACTACACAATGTAAGGCGCTGTAGCCAGTAAACAATGAAGAGGCCAAAGCAGTCAAACAGCTCATTGACAAATGTATCAGGAGTCAGATCTAACATCTATCTGATATTGATGGCCTTTCGTCAGCATAGGTCATCAATATTAAAATCCTGGAAAACTCTTTTATGGTGGAATATTTGTAATAAAAAAGCATCACAAAACCAACCAAAGTAGTAACATAGTTACAATTATTTGTTTTACATTCAAAATATGTTATACCTGAAGCTTACATTTCCAACTGTAAAACAAGTCAAATTTGCTTACTAGACAGAACAGGTGTCAACAGGGGTGTAACTATAGGATGCAGGGGATGCGGTTGCACCTGGGCCCAGGAGCCTTAGGGGCCCCATAAGGCCTCTCTTTTCCATATTGGGAGCCCAGTACTATGAAAAAAGCATTATAGTTGTGGACCCTGTTACAGGTTTTGCATCGGGGCCCGGGAGCTTCAAGTTATGTCTCTGTGCAGCATGGTTTAGGTATGGGTACGGGTACAGATACAGATAGAGGAGGGGGGGCAGCTCACGTTTTGCATCAGGGCCCCTGAGCCTTTAGTTACGCCCCTGGGTGTCAATATACTCACATAGCAAAGCATGCAAACAGAATAGTGACTACTGCATACTGGTTCCAGTATAAAAAAGAATTCAAAAGGCTTAACTACCCGACTCCATTGACCACATATCTCACTATCTACAATATAGAGTAAGAGTGTAGGCAGAAAAACAGCACTTATTGCTATAAAACAGCAGGCTGGACTTTATAAAAGGAGCAGGTCACGTCTTATTTCAGTAACAAGTATTATTTGGTGTCTATACAGATGACTTCCCACAACAGAAACACAGGATTAATAATCATTTCTGAGGAGCTAGCTATATTTATATGTTCCTGGAAACCAAATTCTCAAATTTAGATTAAACTTATACATGACCAGTTTGGTGTAAATTGTTGCACCACTTTTAACTCCAATTCCACATTTTGGCCATCTGGTTACAGGCCACCCTCAAACCTAAAATAGAGTCAGCACCACTTTATTAGGGTCCGGATGTTACATCACTCAATATTGTTTTGTTTTATTTTAATCGTCTAATTTTTTACCTTTTTTAGGCCGCCTGCAGACGGCCGGGTCGGATCCCCTGCGAGAATTCTCACAGCGGGATCCGACCCGGGCCCCTGCAGGGACCAGGGCGCTCACCTCTCCCGTGGCTCCGGCTCTTTGATGTGCCGTCTGCCGGCCAGCTGACGCATGCACAGAGCCGAGCCGGGGTGCCGGCAGAGACATTTCTGTGCGAGCCTCTGTGAGACCCGCACAGAAATAGGACATGCTGTGATTTGTTTTTCACGTGGACAAATCGTGGTCGTCTGCGTAGGATTGCGTTTTGCAATGTATTCCTATGCAGGCGTCCAGGGGCGGAAATTCTGCGGGAAATCCCACCACAGAATTTCCACCCGTGTGCAGGGGGCCTTATACAGTACTCAGTGCTACATAAATGACACCGAAAACATCTAAAAACACAAGATAACATATTTTACAAAAAAAAGGTACATTACAAATGTAAAGCATATTAGTCACAATGTGTTGTCAAAATTTTTAAATGTAAAAGTCTTATGCAGATATTTCCCTCTTCAGATGTGAACAAGGGAACTTGAAATACCCCTTCAAATGCACGTGTGAGCTCCATTGACCAGACTAACAGTATAACTTTGGGCACACAAGTTTCTTGAATGGGTTCAATGTGCTAGGACCACCCCTCGTGGTGCATGCATGCAGCAGAATCATGTGGACAGACTCCTCCTTCATTGTTGTATTGTAACTAATTCTCCCTAGCGGCATCATATTTAGTCCTAGAAGTAGTCCTGAGTGAACCACCCAGTAAAACCCTGTTTATGGTCAAACTTTGCTAAAATGTTCGGTTCAGCACACACCCAAGTTCTGCATGAAACAGGGTTCTTTGGCTTAGTTTGCTCAACACTAGTCTTAAACTCTGGTGCATAACAAGGTTTAAGACATAAAAGCACTGTATAATATTTATACAGTGATATACACCAGTTTTAGGGGTTTTGGTGAACTTCCTGTTTGTTTCAAACTTATTCAGACCCAACTAAACTTTTTGCAAAAATTCGGCAAACCGGCCAGACCAAACTTTTCAAAAGTTCGCTCATTACTACCTGGAAGTGATGCCATCTAAAGAATCAAGCAACAAATTATACTGTGCCTTTATTCTGCATAAATTCAACAACAAAAAAAATCTGCATAGGGAATCAGAGGCATTTAGAGGGTACATCAAAGCCCTACACACTTCTATGGGTGCCATACTGTAAAAGTCGTAATATGAGGTTGGGCATGAGCCTAAGCATCTGGAAATATGTCCTTGTGTACTTAGTTTAGCAAAGCCAGAAAATCTAGGGGAATTTCCTTCTGAGCCAGATGAGAATACCTGTTGTATGCTGCAGCCACCAGTGACTGGGATTGCAGAAACAGCCAAACTAGACACTGTTTCCACAACAATTGACTTACATGAACATTGAAATTCACTATACTATGCTATTTCCATCACTCTCATTAATTTCTATGGGAGTTATGTTTGAAACAGCGTACAACAGCCAGCCTAGCTGTGGCCGTGGCATACGAATGGGTATTAGCTAAATTGGGAATACTCCTTTAAGAGTGAATACATTGGTCAGCTATTATTTAATAATAACTTAGTTATTCGAAAAGGCTTTCCTATTCCAGCGCTGGAAAGGATTTCTTTCCCTAGTTTTGTGATTTTGCCTTTTGGCTTCAATGATTTATAATTTAGCAAATTTAATGTCACTTCTTCACTGTTTGTTTCAGATCTTTGGATCCTTCTAGACAAATAAACCTTCAGGATAAAGTATATGTGCTTTGGATTCTATGAAAACCAATAGTTACTCTATGCACACTTCGTATTGTAGACATGGTGTTTGTGAAGACTGCCACCTAGCAGTTGTAAATGGGGTTAGGAGAAAGTTTCTCATGTTCATGCTGTGCTGTCGTTAAAAAACGAAGTGCCATCCATATACAGTATCACCTATTTACAGACAAAGGAAATGTCACTTTTAGTTTGGATGTGGATATTACTAAAAAGCAGCGTGGTTCATTTAAATGCTCTATATCTTGTAAATTGTGTGTGGTGTTATTATAATCTGCTTTTTAATTGGCAGTATATTCGAAAGGGGAAAAATCTACTTGCTGTTGGGGTTCTTGGACTCGGTCCTAGGTCCTCTGCTTTCTTCACCCCACACAGCTCCTATTGGACAAACTATCCGCGGATCTGGCTTTCAGTACTCTTTTCACACTGATGACATCCAATTATATAGTTCCTTTAGTGATATCACATATCTCTGCTTCAAAGCAGTAGTGACTGTCTGTCAGCTGTCCCCTCGCTACCTGAAACTGAATCCTTCAGAAACTGAACTTCTTGTGTTTCCACCATCTACTAGCCAACCTAAACCTAATATTTCCATAACTCCTCGACAGGGTTGCCAACCTTCTCCTTAATTTTTTCTGGACAATTTAACCAAAAATCATGGACACGCCAAAATTTCTACACATGCCCCGCCCTTTTAGAGACCACACCTACATTATGGTAAAATTCTCTCTGTATATTTCTCCCCATCAGACCTGATCATGATCTTCAGAAGACTCAGTAGTCGTGGATTTTACTGTGCTTCATGCTTCTCTCAAAAGAGGGCAGCATAAAATAAATGATAAGTTCCCTTTAAGCAACCGTTAGATTGGAGGAAAGCAGTTTTATGAAATCTCAAAGAAAATTGTATTTAGCTCAAAGATGTAAAAGTGACATACTCTAATATACTCATTCTTTATAGTTGCCATTAAATTGTTCTTTTATTGTTTTTGGAAACGGCTGAAAGTTAGTAAATTTGGCAAATAAACCTAATTTGCAATGGGGGTTGAACACTTTTGATTGCAACTCTAAATAACATGTCAATGTGATGAGATTTAACAAAAGTATTAAGGTCCATTTACATGCAAAGATGATCACTCAAAATTCATTCAGAAGATAGGGAGAATGACAGTTTGAGCGATCATTTTGCATAAGCTACTAATAGGTACTAATGCATTAGCAGCTTATTAAATTCATTTGCATATAAATGAACCTCCTGAGCTGTATGCAGAGAATAGCAGGTGGTCTGTTCTCTGCATACAGTTCCTTTGTCTTGCTATGGGGCTGCAAGCTGAATACAATGTAATCAGCGTTCCCCGTGGAGAACAAAGCATGCGGTCCCTGCTATCAGCTCTCGGGCTCACCTAAAATGCTTATCTAAAAATCATCGTTCAGCCGAAGAGTGAAAGATGGGAGCATTTACACACAACAATATCGCTCAAATGATGGCTGTTGAGCAAATTTTCAGTGATAATCCTTGCATGTAAATAGGGATTTACTAAGGAAAGTGTAGGAGTATCCTATAGCACCCAGTCATATTACAGCATACATTTCTCAGGGGCTTTTTGGAAAATAAAACAGACATTGTGATTATGCAATCAGGGTAGAAGAAAAATACTTCAGCGCTTCGTTAAGCTGTATCAATAAATATCAGGATCTTACTTGTTTGGGGGTGCCTGACCTCCTGGCACCCCTCACATCCAGGAAGGCAGAAATTCCAGTAGAGAAAGGAGTGTTCTTTTATGGATCAAAATTTAATATTTAAAACGAGTTTATAAATGCGACGCGTTTTGGCTTATACTAAGACTACTTCAAGATATGGGGACTTCTGCCAACTGTCTCAAGACCTTTCAGTGGGTGAGGAGGACGATGACGATGAGACACAGTTGTCTTGCAGTGAGGTAGTAGTAAGGGCAGTAAGTGCGAGGGAGGAGCGCACAGAGGATTCGGAGGAAGAGCAGCTGGACGATGAGGTGACTGACCCCACCTGGTGTGCAACGCCTACTCAGGACAGGTCTTCAGAGGGGGAGGCAGCAGCAGGGCAGGTTGCAAGAGGCAGTGCGGTGTCCAGGGGTAGAGGCAGGGCCAGACTGAATAATCCACCAACTGTTTCCCAAAACGCCCCCTCGCGCCATGCCACCCTGCAGAGGCCGAGGTGCTCAAAGGTCTGGCAGTTTTTCACAGAGACGCCTGAGGACCGACGAACAGTGGTGTGCAACCTTTGTCGCGCCAAGATCAGCCGGGGAGCCACCACCAACAGCCTCACCACCACCAGCATGCGCAGACATATGATGGCCAAGCACCCCACAAGGTGGGACGAAGGCCATTCACCGCCTCCGGTTTGCACCGCTGCCTCTCCCCCTGTGCCCCAACCTGCCACTGAGATACAACCCCCCTCTCAGGACACAGGCACAACCGTCTCATGGCCTGCACCCACACCCTCACCTCCGCAGTCCTCGGCCCCATCCACCAATGTCTCGCACCGCACAGTCCAGCCGTCGCTAGCGCAAGTGTTGGAGCGCAAGCGCAAGTACGCCGCCACGCACCCGCACGCTCAATCGTTAACCGTCCACATCGCCAAATTTATCAGCCTTGAGATGCTGCCGTATAGGGTTGTGGAAACGGAGGCTTTCAAAGCTATGATGGCGGCGGCGGCCCCGCGCTACTCAGTTCCCAGTCGCCACTACTTTTCCCGATGTGCCGTCCCAGCCCTGCACGACCACGTCTCCCGCAACATTGTACGCGCCCTCACCAATGCGGTTAGTGGCAAGGTCCACTTAACTACGGACACGTGGACAAGCACAGGCGGGCAGGGCCACTACATCTCCCTGACGGCACATTGGGTGAATTTAGTGGAGGCTGGGACAGAGTCAGAGCCTGGGACCGCTCACGTCCTACCCACCCCCAGAATTGCGGGCCCCAGCTCGGTGCTGGTATGTTCGGCGGTGTATGCTTCGTCCACTAAAGCACCCTCCTCCTCCTCCTCAACCTCTGTCTCGCAATCTAGATGTGTCAGCAGCAGCAGGACGTCGCCAGCAGTCGGTGCCGCGCGGCGTGGCAGCACAGCGGTGGGCAAGCGTCAGCAGGCCGTACTGAAACTACTCAGCTTAGGAGATAGGAGGCACACGGCCCACGAACTGCTGCAGGGTCTGACAGAGCAGACCGACCGTTGGCTTGCGCCGCTGAGCCTCCAACCGGGCATGGTCGTGTGTGACAACGGCCGTAACCTGGTGGCGGCTCTGCAGCTCGGCAGCCTCACGCACGTGCCATGCCTGGCCCATGTCTTTAATTTGGTGGTTCAGCGCTTTCTGAAAAGCTACCCACGCTTGTCAGACCTGCTCGTAAAGGTGCGCCGGCTCTGCGCACATTTCCGCAAGTCCCACACGGACGCTGCCACCCTGCGCACCCTGCAACATCGCTTTAATCTGCCAGTGCACCGACTGCTGTGCGACGTGCCCACACGGTGGAACTCTACGCTCCACATGTTGGCCAGGCTCTATGAGCAGCGTAGAGCTATCGTGGAATACCAACTCCAACATGGGCGGCGCAGTGGGAGTCAGCCTCCTCAATTCTTTACAGAAGAGTGGGCCTGGTTGGCAGACATCTGCCAGGTCCTTGGAAAGTTTGAGCAGTCTACCCAGGTGGTGAGCGGCGATGCTGCAATCATTAGCGTCACCATTCCTCTGCTATGCATCTTGAGAAGTTCCCTGCAAACCATAAAGGCAGCCGCTTTGCGCTCGGAAACGGAGGCGGGGGAAGACAGTATGTCGCTGGATAGTCAGAGCACCCTCCTGTCTATATCTCAGCGCATTCAGGAGGAGGAGGAGGAGGAGCATGAGGAGGATGAGGAGGAGGGGGAAGAGACAGCTTGGCCCACTGCTGACGGTGCCCCTGCTGCTTGCCTGTCATCCTTTCAGCGTGTATGGCCTGAGGAGGATGAGGAGGAGGAGGAGGAGGAGGAGGATCCTAAAAGTGATCTTCCTAGTGAAGACAGCCATGTGTTGCGTACGGGTACCCTGGCACACATGGCTGACTTCATGTTAGGATGCCTTTCTCGTGACCCTCGCGTTGCACGCATTCTGGCCACTACGGATTACTGGGTGTACACACTGCTCGACCCACGCTATAAGGAGAACCTTCCCAGTCTCATTCCCGAAGAGGAAAGGGGTTCGAGAGTGTTGCTATACCACAGGACCCTGGCGGACAAGCTGATGGTAAAATTCCCATCCGACAGCGCTAGTGGCAGAAGGCGCAGTTCCGAGGGCCAGGTAGCAGGGGAGGTGCGGAGATCGAGCAGCATGTACAGCCCAGGCAGTGCAACAGTCTTTAAGGGCCTGGACAGCTTTATGGCTCCCCACCAAGACTGTGTCACCGCTCCCCAGTCAAGGCTGAGTCGGCGGGAGCACTGTAAAAGGATGGTGAGGGAGTACGTAGCGGATCGCACGACCGTCCTCCGTGACGCCTCTGCCACCTACAACTACTGGGTGTCGAAGCTGGACACGTGGCCTGAACTCGCGCTGTATGCCCTGGAGGTGCTTGCTTGTCCTGCGGCTAGCGTCTTGTCGGAGAGGGTGTTTAGTGCGGCTGGGGGAATCATCACAGATAAGCGTACCCGCCTGTCAACCGACAGTGCCGACAGGCTAACACTCATCAAGATGAACAAAGCCTGGATTTCCCCAGACTTCTCTTCTCCACCAGCGGACAGCAGCGATACGTAAGCAATACGTAGGCTGCACCCGCGGATGGAAGCTACGTTCTCTCTCACCATCCAAAACGGGGACATTTCTGCTTCATCAATCTGTGTCTAATATTCCTCCTCCTCCTCCTGCTCCTCCTCCTGAAACCTCACGTAATCACGCTGAACGGGCAATTTTTCTTAGGGCCACAAGGCTCACTCATCTAATTTTTCGAAACAATTTTTATATGTTTCAATGCTCTTAAAAGCGTTGAAACTTTAACTTGAACCAATTTTTCGTTAAACTGGGCTGCCTCCAGGCCTAGTTACCACTTAAGCCACATTAACCAAAGCGATTAATGGGTTTCACCTGCCATCTTGGTTGGGCATGGCCAATTTTTACTGAGGTACATTAGTACTGTTGGTACACCAATTTTTTTGGGCCCTCACCTACAGTGTAATCATAGCAATTTGTATGTTCTTCGCCTGCACTCATGGTACAGAAGTGTGTGTGGGGTTGGCCTACACTTTAGCTACATAAATGTAACTTGGGTCTTGGCTATACTGCAGCTACTGAAATGGAACTAAGACTGCGCTCCCACTATACTGCTGCTTCGGAATTGTTACTGGGGCCTGTCTTGAGTGCTACTATTACTGACATGGAACGAAGACTGCGCTCCCGCTATACTGCTGCTTCGGAATTGTTACTGGGGCCTGTCTTGAGTGCTACTATTGCTGACATGGAACGAAGACTGCGCTCCCGCTATACTGCTGCTTCGGAATTGTTACTGGGGCCTGTCTTGAGTGCTAAAATTGCTGACATGGAACGAAGACTGCGCTCCCCCTATAATGCTGCTAGTGATATGTTAGTGGGGCCTGTCCTAATGCTACGGCTGAAATGTTACGAATTCTGGGCTCTGCCTATACCGCTGCTAATGGTATGTCTCTGGGGTGTGGAAACAGAGGCTTCCCAAAGACATGATGGCGGCGAGGCCATTTCCCACCAACGCGGTTACTGTTAAGCTGCATATAACCACGGACACGTGGAGAGGACACGTAGTGCCTCAAAAACATCCCCCTCCTCCTCCAACAGGGAAAACATTCTTGGCAAATGCCTTTGCATTGGTTCGTCTGGTGCCAGTCCAAGAAATTCACCTTTACCGACACTACAAGAGAGCCCCCCCCCCCACCATCCCCCCGCCACGGCCCACTTAATCCTGGCCACATTCCGAAAACCAACAAAATAAAACCGCGCTACTAGGTCCGCAGTCACCACCACATTACCACCAACGCGGTTACTGTTAAGGTACATATTACCAGTCTGACTGGGGCATGCAGACACCTTGACAGAATGAATAGTGTGTGGCACATAGGTTCCCCATTGCTATGCCCACGTGTGCAGCTCCTGATGGCGGTGGCACAGGATTCTATTTCTCATTGCTTCTGTACAGCATTGTGGACTATCGCCCCGCCCCTTTTAAAGAGGGTCGCTGCCTAGCCGTGCCAACCCCTCTGCAGTGTGTGCCTGCGGTTCCTCCTCATGGCAGACGCACTTCTAAATAGACATGAGGGTGGTGTGGCATTAGGGCAGCTGAAGGCTGCGCAGGGACACTTTGGTGTGCGCTGTGGGGGGGAGGGGGGGCGGTTGGTCAGCATGTAACCCAGGAGAAGTGGCAGCGGAGTGTCATCCAGGCAGTGATTGTGCTTTGTTGTAGCTAGTGTGGTGCTTAGCAAAGGTATGCCATGCTAATGAGGGCTTTTCAGAAGTAAAAGTTTTTGGGAGGGGTGGCCCCACTCTTGCCGCTATTGTGGCTTAATAGTGGGACCTGTGAACTTGAGATGCAGCCCAACATGTAGCCCCTCGCCTACCCTATCCGTTGCTGTGTCGTTCCCATCACTTTCTTGAATTGCCCAGATTTTCACACATGAAAACCTTAGCGAGCATCGGCGAAATACAAAAATGCTCGGGTCGCCCATTGACTTCAATGGGGTTCGTTATTCGAAACGAACCCTCGAGCATCGCGAAAAGTTCGTTCCGAGTAACGAGCACCCGAGCATTTTGGTGCTCGCTCATCTCTAATACCTATATATCATAGGCATTGTCATTTTCCCTTTATGGGTTATGAATGCAGAACTGCCTCTGCTTCTAACACTTACCTTTGTTTCATCCTACTATGCACTTTAAACTCCCAATACATTATGTCTAGAGATGAGCGAACACCAAAATGTTCGGGTGCTCGTTATTCGGAACGAACTTCCCGCGATGCTCGAGGGTTCGTTTCGAACAACGAACCCCATTGAAGTCAATGGGCGACCAGAGCATTTTTGTATTTCGCCGATGCTCGCTAAGGTTTTCATGTGTGAAAATCTGGGCAATTCAACAAAGTGATGGGAATGACACAGAAACGGATAGGGCAGGCGAGGGGCTACATGTTGGGCTGCATCTCAAGTTCACAGGTCCCACTATTAAGCCACAATACCGGCAAGAGTGCCCCCCCCCCCTCCCAACAACTTTTACTTCTGAAAAGCCCTCATTAGCATGGCATACCTTTGCCAAGCACCACACTAGCTACAACAAAGCACAATCACTGCCTGGATGACACTCCGCTGCCACTTCTCCTGGGTTACATGCTGCCCAACCGCCCCCCCTCCCCCCCCCACAGCGCACACCAAAGTGTCCCTGCGCAGCCTTCAGCTGCCCTCATGCCACGCCACACTCATGTCTATTTAGAAGTGCGTCTGCCATGAGGAGAAACCGCAGGCACACACTGCAGAGGGTTGGCACGGCTAGGCAGCGACCCTCTTTAATAGGGGCGGGGCGATAGCCCACAATGCTGTACAGAAGCAATGAGAAATAGAATCCTGTGCCACCGCCATCAGGAGCTGCACACGAGGGCATAGCAATGGGGAAGCTATGTGCCACACACTATTCATTCTGTCAAGGTGTCTGCATGCCCCAGTCAGACTGGTTATATGCACCTTAACAGTAACCGCGTTGGTGGTAATGTGGTGGTGACTGCGGACCTAGTAGCACGGTTGTATTTTGTTGGTTTTCGGAATGTGGCCAGGATTAAGTGGGCCGTGGCGGGGGGATGGTGTGGGGGCTCTCTTGTTGTGTCGGTAAAGGTGAAATTCTTGGACTGCCACCAGACGAACCAATGCAAAGGCATTTGCCAACAATGTTTTCCCTGTTGGAGGGGGATGTTTTTGAGGCACTACGTGTCCTCTCCACGTGTCCGTGGTTATATGCACCTTAACAGTAACCGCGTTGGTGGTAATGTGGTGGTGACTGCGGACCTAGTAGCACGGTTGTATTTTGTTGGTTTTCGGAATGTGGCCAGGATTAAGTGGGCCGTGGCGGGGGGATGGTGTGGGGGCTCTCTTGTTGTGTCGGTAAAGGTGAAATTCTTGGACTGCCACCAGACGAACCAATGCAAAGGCATTTGCCAACAATGTTTTCCCTGTTGGAGGGGGATGTTTTTGAGGCACTACGTGTCCTCTCCACGTGTCCGTGGTTATATGCACCTTAACAGTAACCGCGTTGGTGGTAATGTGGTGGTGACTGCGGACCTAGTAGCACGGTTGTATTTTGTTGGTTTTCGGAATGTGGCCAGGATTAAGTGGGCCGTGGCGGGGGGATGGTGTGGGGGCTCTCTTGTTGTGTCGGTAAAGGTGAAATTCTTGGACTGCCACCAGACGAACCAATGCAAAGGCATTTGCCAACAATGTTTTCCCTGTTGGAGGGGGATGTTTTTGAGGCACTACGTGTCCTCTCCACGTGTCCGTGGTTATATGCACCTTAACAGTAACCGCGTTGGTGGTAATGTGGTGGTGACTGCGGACCTAGTAGCACGGTTGTATTTTGTTGGTTTTCGGAATGTGGCCAGGATTAAGTGGGCCGTGGCGGGGGGATGGTGTGGGGGCTCTCTTGTTGTGTCGGTAAAGGTGAAATTCTTGGACTGCCACCAGACGAACCAATGCAAAGGCATTTGCCAACAATGTTTTCCCTGTTGGAGGGGGATGTTTTTGAGGCACTACGTGTCCTCTCCACGTGTCCGTTCCATGTCAGCAATAGTAGCACTCAGGACAGGCCCCATTAACAATTCTGAAGCAGCAGTATAGCGGGAGCGCAGTCTTCGTTCCATGTAAGCAATAGTAGCACTCAGGACAGGCCCCATTAACAATTCTGAAGCAGCAGTATAGCGGGAGCGCAGTCTTCGTTCCATGTAAGCAATAGTAGCACTCAGGACAGGCCCCATTAACAATTCTGAAGCAGCAGTATAGCGGGAGCGCAGTCTTCGTTCCATGTAAGCAATAGTAGCACTCAGGACAGGCCCCATTAACAATTCTGAAGCAGCAGTATAGCGGGAGCGCAGTCTTCGTTCCATTTCAGTAGCCTTAGTATAGCCAAGGCACAAGTTACATTTATGTAGCTAAACTGTAGGCCAACCCCACACACCTTTCTGTACCATGAGTGCAGGCGAAGAACATAGAAATTACTATGATTACACTGTAGGTGAGGGCCCCCAAAAATTGGTGTACCAACAGTACTAATGTACCTCAGTAAAAATTGGCCATGCCCAACCAAGATGGCAGGTGAATCGCTTTGGTTAATGTGGCTTAAGTGGTAACTAGGCCTGGAGGCAGCCCAGTGTAACGAAAAATTGGTTCAAGTTAAAGTTCCAACGCTTTTAAGCGCATTGAAACTTATAAAAATTGTTCTGAAAAATTATTTGAGTGAGCCTTGTGGCCCTAAGAAAAATTGCCCGTTCAGCGTGATTACGTGAGGTTTCAGGAGGAGGAGCAGGAGGAGGAGGAGGAGGAATATTAGACACAGATTGATGAAACAGAAATGTCCCCGTTTTGGATGGTGAGAGAGAACGTAGCTTCCATCCGCGGGTGCAGCCTACGTATTGCTTACGTATCGCTGCTGTCCGCTGGTGGAGAACAGAAGTCTGGGGAAATCCAGCCTTTGTTCATCTTAATGAGTGTTAGCCTGTCGGCACTGTCGGTTGACAAGCGGCTACGCTTATCTGTGATGATTCCCCCAGCCGCACTAAACACCCTCTCCGACAAGACGCTAGCCGCAGGACAAGCAAGCACCTCCAGGGCATACAGCGCTAGTTCAGGCCACGTGTCCAGCTTCGACACCCAGTAGTTGTAGGTGGCAGAGGCGTCACCAAGGATGGTCGTGCGATCCGCTACGTACTCCCTCACCATCCTTTTACAGTGCTCCCGCCGACTCAGCCTTGACTGGGGAGCGGTGACACAGTCTTGGTGGGGAGCCATAAAGCTGGCCAGGCCCTTAAAGACTGTTGCACTGCCTGGGATGTACATGCTGCTCGATCTACGCACATCCCCTGCTACCTTGCCCTCGGTACTGCGCCTTCTGCCACTAGCGCTGTCGGCTGGGAATTTTACCATCAGCTTGTCCGCAAGGGTCCTGTGGTATAGCAACACTCTCGAACCCCTTTCCTCTTCGGGAATCAGAGTGGGCAGGTTCTCCTTATACCGTGGATCGAGCAGTGTGTACACCCAGTAATCCGTCGTGGCCAGAATGCGTGCAACGCGAGGGTCACGAGAAAGGCATCCTAACATGAAGTCAGCCATGTGTGCCAGGGTACCTGTACGCAACACATGGCTGTCGTCACTAGGAAGATCACTTTCAG
Source organism: Eleutherodactylus coqui (assembly GCF_035609145.1). Lineage (NCBI taxonomy): Eukaryota > Metazoa > Chordata > Amphibia > Anura > Eleutherodactylidae > Eleutherodactylus > Eleutherodactylus coqui. The sequence goes on along the minus strand of NC_089845.1, from coordinate 143,570,419 downwards.
GATCCTCCTCCTCCTCCTCCTCAGGCCATACACGCTGAAAGGATGACAGGCAATCAGCCGGTGTACCGTCAGCAGCGGCCCAAGCTGTCTCTTCCCCCTCCTCCTCATCCTCCTCATGCTCCTCCTCCTCCTCCTGTACACGGTGAGAAATAGACAGGAGGGTGCCCTGACTATCCAGCGGCATACTGTCTTCCCCCGCCCCCGTTTCCGAGCGCAAAGCAGCTGCCTTTATGGTTTGCAGGGAATTTCTCAAGATGCATAGCAGAGGAATGGTGACGCTAATGATTGTAGCATCGCCGCTCACCACCTGGGTAGACTCCTCAAAATTACCAAGGACATGGCAGATGTCTGCCAACCAGGCCCACTCTTCTGAAAGGAATTGAGGAGGCTGACTCCCACTGCGCCGCCCATGTTGGAGTTGGTATTCAACTATAGCTCTACGTTGTTCATAGAGCCTGGCCAACATGTGGAGCGTAGAGTTCCACCGTGTGGGCACGTCGCACAGCAGTCGGTGCACTGGCAGCTTAAAGTGATGTTGCAGGGTGCGCAGGGTGGCAGCGTCCGTGTGGGACTTGCGGAAATGTGCGCAGAGCCGGCGCGCCTTTACGAGCAGGTCTGACAAGCGTGGGTAGCTTTTTAGAAACCGCTGAACCACCAAATTAAAGACGTGGGCCAGGCATGGCACGTGCGTGAGGCTGCCGAGCTGCAGAGCCGCCACCAGGTTACGCCCGTTGTCACACACGACCATGCCCGGTTGGAGGCTCAGCGGCGCAAGCCAGCGGTCGGTCTGCTGTGTCAGACCCTGCAGCAGTTCGTGGGCCGTGTGCCTCTTATCGCCTAAGCTGAGTAGTTTCAGCACGGCTTGCTGACGCTTGCCCACCGCTGTGCTGCCACACCGCGCGACACCGACTGCTGGCGACATGCTGCTGCTAACACATCTTGATTGCGAGACAGAGGAGGAGGAGGAGGAGGAGGGTGCTTTAGTGGACGAAGCATACACCTCCGCAGATACCAGCACCGAGCTGGGGCCCGCAATTCTGGGGGTGGGTAGGACGTGAGCGGTCCCAGGCTCTGACTCTGTCCCAGCCTCCACTAAATTCACCCAATGTGCCGTCAGGGAGATGTAGTGGCCCTGCCCGCCTGTGCTTGTCCACGTGTCCGTAGTTAAGTGGACCGTGGCAGTAACCGCGTTGGTGAGGGCGCGCACAATGTTGCGGGAGACGTGGTCGTGCAGGGCTGGGACGGCACATCGGGAAAAGTAGTGGCGACTGGGAACTGAGTAGCGCGGGGCCGCCGCCTCCATGATACTTTTGAAGGACTCCGTTTCCACAACCCTATACGGCAGCATCTCAAGGCTGATGAATTTTGCTATGCGGACGGTTAACGTTTGAGCGTGCGGGTGCGTGGCGGCGTACTTGCGCTTGCGCTCCAACAGTTGCGCAAGCGACGGCTGGACGGTGCGCTGAACTACACTGCTGGATGGGGCCGAGGACAGCGGAGGTGAGGGTGTAGGTGCAGGCCAGGAGACGGTAGTGCCTGTGTCCTGAGAGGGGGGTTGCATCTCAGTGGCAGGTTGGGGCACAGGGGGAGAGGCAGGGGTGCAAACCGGAGGCGCTGAACGGCCTTCGTCCCACCTTGCGGGGTGCTTGGCCATCATATGTCTGCGCATGGTGGTGGTGGTGAGGCTGTTGGTGTTGGCTCCCCGGCTGAGCTTTGCGCGACAAAGGTTGCACACCACTGTTCGTCGGTCGTCAGGCGTCTCTGTGAAAAACTGCCAGACCTTAGAGCACCTCGGCCTCTGCAGGGTGGCATGGCGCGAGGGGGCGCTTTGGGAAACACTTGGTGGATTATTCGGTCTGGCCCTGCCTCTACCCCTGGCCACCGCACTGCCTCTTGCAACCTGCCCTGCTGATGCCCTTGACTCCCCCTCTGAAGACCTGTCCTCCTGAGTAAGCGTTGCACACCAGGTGGGGTCAGTCACCTCATCGTCCTGCTGCTCTTCCTCCGAATCCTCTGTGCGCTGCTCCCTCGGACTTACTGCCCTTACTACTACCTCACTGCAAGACAACTGTGTCTGATCGTCATCGTCCTCCTCACCCACAGAAAGTTGTTGAGACAGTTGGCGGAAGTCCCCAGCCTCTTCCCCCGGACCCCGGGAACTTTCGAATGGTTGGGCATCAGTGACGATAAACTCCTCTGGTGGGAGAGGAACCGCTGCTGCCCAATCTAAGCAGGGGCCCGAGAACAGTTCCTGGGAGTGTTCCCGCTCCTGAGCAGGTGTTATTGTAGTGGAGTGAGGAGGCTGGGAGGAAGGAGGAGCAGCAGACAGAGGATTCGGATTGGCAGCAGTGGACGGCGCAGAACTGCGGGTAGACGATAGGTTGCTCGAAGCACTTTCTGCCATCCAGGACAGGACCTGCTCACACTGCTCATTTTCTAATAACCGTCTCCCGCGTGGACCCATTAATTGGGCGATGAATGTGGGGACGCCAGAAACGTGCCTCTCTCCCAATCGCGCAGCAGTCGGCTGCGACACACCGGGATCAGGAGCTCGGGCTGTGCCCACACCCTGACTTGGCCCTCCGCGTCCTCGGCCGCGTCCACGTCCTCTAGGCCTACCCCTACCCCTCAGCATGCTGTATTACCAGTGATTTGATTTCACAGGCAGGAAATAAATTGGCGCAAGACTGCAGGCCAAATATAATTTTTTCCCTTTTTGGAAAACGAAAGGCCCCACTGCCTCTAGTGAATGAATTATCTAAGTTTAATAACTGTGCTGTGTCCCTGCTAATGTGTCAAAGAACGTGAAGGTAGCAGAGTTATTATAACTCTTGGAGAGCAGGTATTTTTTTCCCAATTAAGGAAAGCAAATGGCGACGCCAGCAGTAAAGCGTAGCTGGGTGCGTCTGATTTAGCAATGTTGTTCACGCAGCTCACACGTGTCCACCGCCCTTAGGACGGACAGAGGCTGGACAAATAGATTTGTTTTCAGTTTTTTTCCACCAAAAGGCAGCACTGCGTATATTCAATGAACATGAGAAGTTTAATAACTGTGCTGTGTCCCTGCTTATGTGTCACAGAACGTGAGGGTAGCAGAGTTATTATAACTCTTGGAGAGCAGGTATTTTTTCCCAATTAAGGAAAGCAAATGGCGAAGCCAGCAGTAAAGCGTAGCTGGGTGCGTCTGATTTAGCAATGTTGTTCACGCAGCTCACACGTGTCCACCGCCCTTAGGACGGACAGAGGCTGGACAAATAGATTTGTTTTCAGTTTTTTTCCACCAAAAGGCAGCACTGCGTATATTCAATGAACATGAGAAGTTTAATAACTGTGCTGTGTCCCTGCTTATGTGTCACAGAACGTGAGGGTAGCAGAGTTATTATAACTCTTGGAGAGCAGGTATTTTTTTCCCAATTAAGGAAAGCAAATGGCGACGCCAGCAGTAAAGCGTAGCTGGGTGCGTCTGATTTAGCAATGTTGTTCACGCAGCTCACACGTGTCCACCGCCCTTAGGACGGACAGAGGCTGGACAAATAGATTTGTTTTCAGTTTTTTTCCACCAAAAGGCAGCACTGCGTATATTCAATGAACATGAGAAGTTTAATAACTGTGCTGTGTCCCTGCTTATGTGTCACAGAACGTGAGGGTAGCAGAGTTATTATAACTCTTGGAGAGCAGGTATTTTTTTCCCAATTAAGGAAAGCAAATGGCGACGCCAGCAGTAAAGCGTAGCTGGGTGCGTCTGATTTAGCAATGTTGTTCACGCAGCTCACACGTGTCCACAGCCCTTAGGACGGACAGAGGCTGGACAAATAGATTTGTTTTCAGTTTTTTGGCACCAAAAGGCAGCACTGCGTATATTCAATGAATAACAACTGTGTTGTCGCCCTGCCTATACAATTCTTTCCCTGCTGTATCAATGGAGGGTGCAATGGTCTGCAGAGGCGATTTTGAGAAGCAAAAAAAAATGCAGCACAGCTAACAGCAGCCTGGACAGTACTGCACACGGATAAATATGGCCCTAGAAAGGACCGTTGAGGTTCTTGAAGGCTACACTCACTCCTAACACTCTCCCTGCCTATGCAGCACTTCTGTCCCTAATGCCAGGTGCAACGGTCTGCAGAGGCGATTTTGAGAAAAAAAAATTTGCCACTGCTAACAGCAGCCAACACACAGCTATCAGTGGCCCTAATAAGGACCTTTGGGGGGTCTTGAAGCCTACACTAACTACCAATTCTTTCCCTACAGCAGCTCCGGTACAAACAGCACTGTCCCTCATCTAACTCACACCGCATCTGAGGCGAACCGCGGGAGGGGCCGACTTTTATATTAGGCGAACACCTGATCTTCCCAGCCACTCACAGCAGGGGGGTGGTATAGGGCTTGAACGTCACAGGGGGAAGTTGTAATGCCTTCCCTGTCTTTCAATTGGCCAGAAAAGCGCGCTAACGTCTCAGGGAAGGAAGTGAAAATAACCAGAACACCGCATGGTGTTCGTTACGAATAACGAACATCCCGAACACCCTAATATTCGCACGAATATCAAGCTCGGAAGAACACGTTCGCTCATCTCTAATTATGTCCCATTTATTGGTATCCCAGCATTTATTAGTCCACATATATAATTGATTTACACACATATATCACTGATGCGACATCTCTCTTGGAACCACGAGATCTTCTGTCACGAATACTCTTCATGGACTTCGGCAAAATGGCACACGAAACCCAGTGTTGAACCTGGGACAACTTAGGGCACTACCCTCTTTCTGACGCCTAAGTGCCTGATTGGCCAATACCTCTATGTCATCTAGCGCCGCCCCCCTCATGACACGCATAGGACCCACAGGGTTCCGTCTCGTGACACACACGTCGCGCGCCCGGCGTCATCTGATTATGTGACACGAGACGACCAGCTGACATGGCACGTGTGCCACACACCTGACGTCACTGAACCCCGTGACGCGGGACAACCACCTGACTTGGAACGTCAGCTACGCTGGCGGGTGGGGATTGGCTGGCATCGTTTTTTGGTTTTTTTTCCCCTTAACCCTTTGCAATCCAAGTTTGGATTCAGGGGTTTCATGGGGGTCTTTCTCTTTCTGCCATTGTGCGGTGGCGCCATCTGCTGGCTAGAGCCAGTGCTGCGGTGTGGGACATCCTGAGGTGGCCCCCGACAACAGAGCGGCCAGTAGTATACAGTGGGAGTGCCCTGTTGGATGTCTTCTGGCGTTGGAGCTGTGCAGGCTTTGGTCAGAGTGTCTCTGGACGTCAGACAGGGGATTGGAAAGGGTTAATCTAGCACCGCCCCGGGATGACACTAAAACCAGGCAACGATTAGGTGACGTATAGCCAGCTAATAAGATTTAATGGAGGACATAATAAGCGATCGGGCTTTGCATGAGCAGCGCAAACGTAATGAAGCAAATAAATCAGCAACTATCACAAGCTGGGCATTATATGGTAGACAACAATTGGGTGTTATGAAGTGCAGAGAGCCAATATCAGGGATCAACATGGGAAAGAGGCAGTTCATAGTATGCACATGGCTAATTATACTCCTGCTCATGATTGGCGGGCTGTAACGAGCTGGGTGTGACTAGACAAGGCTATGGGCTTTATAACATTAGACAGCCTCAGACACAATCAGACAGCCACCATCAGGGCAGGAGGCTATTATAACATTAGACAGCCTCAGACACAATCAGACAGCCACCATCAGGGCAGGAGGCTATATCACTCTCTATCTTTATCCACAATTAGCCTAAGAAGTGAATTGTTCTCTCTCTCAGTTCTGATGCTCAGTTTACACAGCTTAGCTATATGGTCATGATTGTTTGACCCAGGCTTTAGCTAGCTATAGTAGCAAACTATATCACTTTTTTCTACAATCAGTTTAAAAAGTGAAATGCTCTCTCCTCAGCACTGCTGCTAAGTCTGGATAGCCTATTTTCATGGTCATGATTGTTTGATCCAGGCTTTAGTTAGCTTTGGTAGCAAGCAATTTGAACTGTCTGCAGCTGCAGATTGAGCTTTAGGGGTATTGCTCCCTTTCTTAAGCACTGAGATCCTAGCTGGGATAGCCTGACAACTGTGTCACTATTCTAACGTCTATTGGGTGGCATCATCAAGCCACTTAGACTAAGTGGTGGCATCATCAAGCCCCACAGACCAACGTCAGGCCAGCTAGGGGTGGGCTACATTATTCTTACCTTGGACCAATTGTTTCCCTATGACACTGCTATCTGTCATATGGGGAGCTCCAAGTGTATCAAATGAGCATCACCCTATAGTATACCTCAGGAAGGGGGGGGGGGGAGGGGGTAACAATCTCGAGGTTCTAAATTCAATGTTTACCAACACTAAGATATGATAGGCACCAATTCAGACCACAACTAACTATCTTAATGTTATAGGTCATACGTCTGTTGAATACGGATAGACGTATGCACGATCTTTTACATCTGACCACCCGGTTCTTGAAAAGTCGTTGGTCCGACTGAAATGCATTGAACCTTGAACGAACTGCGTACTCTGAATGAATTAGAACCTTGAATCTCTACTAGTGGAGATCATCTCAATTCACTAGGGCCTAATATATCGGCTCATCTATTTAGGCTACTTTCGTTTAAGATCAGAAAGTGTCGAGCCAGAGTGCCAACTAAATTAAAGGGAAATTGAGCAAGTTGGTGTAATATATCATACTGACCTCTAACTATAAAACTCAAATACCCCAGATTTATATTGGACTCAACCTGAGTTACTGGCGGCCCTCTGATCTTATACTCCTATAACACTGTGACGTCTATGAGCACATGTGTCTCATCCATTGTCTGGTTTTTGTTTATGTTTTGTCCCCATTATTTGGAGACTGTCTTGAGCCCAATGTTTTTTAACACATATTAATAAAGAATTATTGTTTTAGGGACCTTCTGTGATTAGGAGTTCTTATACTCCAACATCCCACATGAAGATGGACTGACTGCCTGCCAGGAGCACCTTAAGAGAGTCAGGATGAGATTTCATTGCCGCTCAATTAGAGAGGAAAAGGTGGAATTACCTGTGGCAAAACATTTTGTGGTCAGGGACACAGCATAGAGCAGATGAGAGTTATCATACTGAAGGGCAACTTCAAGTCATAGCGTCACAGAAGAATTTAGAAGTATAAATTTATGGCCATGTTTGATACCCTCAAGAATGGAATGAATCTCGACCCGGGATTCTTGCATAAGTGAAGAATATGGAAGGTCCGAAGGAGGTCAAGAGGAGTGTCCTCTTCCTAATCATTTTTTATTTTTTTTTTAAACTTCATAAAAATTCAGAAATTGATTTGTCATCCAATAGGTAGTGATGCAGAGGTAGTGTTTCCATTTCCTTCTATGTGTGGATTTTAAAGAAGAGATAACAGCCATCATAAAACTGTCACATTCCTTAGCTCAGTGGACTGATTAAGTATTTATCTCTTTGCTCAGTTTGTTTGGTGTTATTTTGGTGTTATTTTAAGACTTGCGAAACAGTCTCAAATTTCTGTGTGTGAACATTTTTTTAGATCAAGAGGGGTGTCCTGTCTGCATTTGTATGTTATATTTGTGCCCCATCCAAACCAGTTTCATATAAGCCTGATGAAGGGTTGATAGAAGAACCCAAAAGCTCGCTGTGACATCATGTATTTTTGTTAGCCATTAAAAGGTATCATATCTGCAAGATTTCTTGGTTTCTCTCACTGAGAATAATCACACTGTCCTACTTTAAATTCTTTTCTTCCATTTTCATGGAGCTTATAAGCCATTTTCCAGTACGGTCGTGTGCTGGTGATGCCAGCAATGATGAGCAGAGGGAGGAGACGAGTAAACATTAGCAGTACACACAGACTCCAGTGCAAGTCAAGATGACAGCTTGTGAAGGAGAGGAATCGAAAGTCAACAGTCAGAAGCCACAATTGTAACAATACGGGTGCACTGCCAGGAAATCAGATGGAGCATTTAAAGGCAGTTTAAAATATAGTGGGGACTTTATTTTTGTGTTACTCACTGTTCTGAAGTATTTTTACCTTCAGAAGACTCCTTTAATGGCCAATATTCACGGGTGGATTTGAATTGCGGAATCTGCGTGGGACACCCGTGGGGACGATCCACAGTTCGAGCCGCCCATAGGGAAGCCTGGGGCATCCGCACTTCAATTAAACTGGTGGATTTGATTTGCGGATGCTACGTGTGGAAAAGATATTGCAGCGTGCTCCATTTTACCGCGGATTCCACGCTGATGGGCTCCCTTGATCCCTATGGAAGCGAATGATCTGTAGACCAATATCTCTCTGGTTGCTTGGAGACCAAGCAGGGAGGTGGGGAGAACAGGGAAGGCAGCCACGTTGGAGTTGTGATTTCTTTTCCGTGTGGACGACCCACAGTGCATCCACATACATTCGCACAGAAAATAAAATTGCATTCGCAATTGCCAGCAAGCATTTAAAAATAATTTTTGGCACTGACATGCAGGTCTTCCACTACGAAAATCTATGGGCGGAATCCTCATGTGCCATGGACAGGAGACCTCAAGATGTAGTAAATTTTTCAGTTTTTGCCTCACTGCAAACCAGAAGCCATAACTTTTTAAACATTTTTTTCCCATAAAAATGTAATATTAGGTCTTGTTTGTTTGCGTTTCAGGGTGTACTTCTTGTATAATTTTTTAGTAAATAACATTTAGCTTTTAATGTTATAACTTTATTTTCATTGGCTGGTGCAGAAAGTTTAATATCAACACTTTTGTGTGTTTTTTCAACCTGTAGCCCTCCAAACACCTCATAATATGTTTTATATGTATTGTGTGGGTTATAACAAATAACAGCACATGTAATATACTCATTTAAAAACTATATATTGTATTACTGTTATTTGCAACTACTTTTTTAATCTTTTTTTTATTCTTTTTTTACATATGGATTCTTAAGCATTTGATAACTATTTTATAAAACTTTATTTGCATTTCTTTCTCCCACAAGGAGATGTTTTTACTTTTTAATGTTTGTCTATTTAGTTTTTGCTCTAATAAATAGTCCGCTGCTAGGTCATGCCTCAGATATTGCCCAACAGGGGCTCACACAGTGGGCTTTCCTCTAGTAAAGGACTGGTAAGGAGAGTCCCTATTGCTTAGTGATGCTATGGTCACTATCAGCACATTACAAGAGTTAAATATTCTGGATCAGAGCTACTGCTGAGTACTAACTGCAATCTCCCAACACTGTACATCTATGTCGAATGACACTAATAGTATCTAGAATGAGGTTTTTTTTCATAAGTCAATAGTACAAGTAAAGAGAAACATTGTATCATATCTCATTAGCAAAAAATGCACATCTCCTCCTCTCATCTTCTTCCTGCACTGATCATTCTATCTGAATGCAATGTTAAAACCTGTACACAGAAGTCTGATGTCTGGGTTAATTTTTTTTTTCCATGAAGGCAAACAAAAAAGGCCTTAAAGGGGTTGTCCCGCGAAAGCAAGTGGGGTTATACACTTCTGTATGGCCATATTAATGCACTTTGTAATGTACATTGTGCATTAATTATGAGCCATACAGAAGTTATTCACTTACCTGTTCCGTTGCTAGCGTCCCCGTCTCCATGGTGCCGTCTAATTTTCAGCGTCTAATCGCCGGATTAGACGCGCTTGCGCAGTCCTGTCTTCTTCTTTTCTGAATGGGGCCGCTCGTGCCGGAGAGCGGCTCCTTGTAGCTCCGCCCCGTCACGTGCCGATTCCAGCCAATCACGAGGCTGGAATCGGCAATGGACCGCACAGAAGACCTACGGTCCACCGAGGGAGAAGATCCCGGCGGCCATCTTCACCAGGTAAGTAAGAAGTCACCGGAGCACGGGGATTCAGGTAAGCACTATCCCGTTTTCTTTTTTAACCCCTGCATCGGGTTTGTCTCGCGCCGAACGGGGGGGCTATTGAAAAAAAAACAAAACCCGTTTTGGCGCGGGACAACCCCTTTAAAATACTGACACAGGTAGACCTCTAATTAACTGAAATTATGTCAATTAGCCTATCAGAAGCTTATAAAGCCATGACATTGTTTTCTGGAATTTTCTAAGCTGTTTAACCCTTTGCAATCCAATTTTAATTTCAGGATTTCCTAGGGGCCCTTCTCTTTCTGCCATTATACAATGGCGCCATCTGCTGGCTAGAGACAGTACTGCGGTATGGGACATGCTGGAGAAGCCCCCGACAACAATGTGGCCAGTAATATACAGTAAGAATACCCTGCCGGGCGTCTTCCGACGACGGAGCTGTACAGCCTTCAATCAGAATGTCTTCAGACATCAGACAGGGGATTAGAAAGGCACATTTAACTTGGTGTATGCAAACCCCTATACCCTGGAGTTTGGACATATTAAATTATAAATAAAATGATCTGTTTTCTAAACATTTGTTGGGAAAATTGATCGCTTCATAAACAAAGTTGATACCCTAAAGCTATATCCTAAATATCGCAGCTTTTTTATTGTGGTTTTATAATGTTTATTATTTTGTTTAACACTTTTTTCCATAAGTTAGAGTTCCATTTTTTTTCAGGAGGCGCTTGAAACATTTCCTCGGCTAACCAATTTATGTCATGTGTAAAAAGCATGATTAATATACCACAAACAGAAAAATCAAATACTATGTAAATATACATTCAATATGCTAATTCCATATAATGGAATATTGTTGGTGTAGACATTGGAAATGGATAAAATGAATGCTTTGGGAAAAGAAAACATCGAGTTTCCCTCACAAGTATAAAAACCCTGTTTTTAGAAGGGAAGAAATTCCATTGCAAGGTGTTACCCATAAAGCTTGTGGGATGTTGAATCATGTACATTATGTCAGAAAAAAACCTTGTAGTGTAATAAAATTGTAGGAGGTTGAGGTAACTGCGTAAACGAGTAAAATCAGGGCAACTGGGTGGAATAGTTGATGTCTATACTGTCTATGTAAGCCATTTGGATTACCTCATTTACCCCAAGATGCTTAAGCATTCATTGGGGTTAAATATCTTATTTTATTGTGTTTTTATAGCACAACCAAGAATTTTATATAAAATGTATCATATAAGCCCTTCTTCAACTATTCCCGAGATTACTGACCTTTTGGTTTGGAGAAGCTATAAGTGAAAACGTAAGAATTTCCAAAAATAAAAAAAAAAATTTAAAATTATAAACACTCATTGTAAAACAAAATCAAGTACCTAAATGAAACTTTATATACATGACTGTAACATTGACATAAGTAAGTACTTACAGTATCAGAAAAGGTAACTTATCGTGGAAAACTGAAGATGTAAAGGGAGGCTCTAGTACCTTGTTGAGCCGCCTCTAGCTTGGATGCAAGATGTGTTACAGGCGGGCATGGAGGCATACAGGTTCCGTATGGCATCCTGCGGCATATTGATCCACATTTACTGTAACTGAGCCTCTAGGCCGTGCAAACTATTAGGCTGTCAAAGTTGGCATCCCAGGTGGTCCCATACATGTTCTCTTGGTGATAAATCTGGCAAGTGGGCAGGCTATGGATGTGGGGTAATGTTGAGCAGCCATTCCTGTGACCTACTTGCTGTGTGCAGCCGAGCATTATCATGCTGGAAAATGCCTCTTGGAAGCCCTACCATGAGAGAAACATATGTGCCTACAGGATGTCCTGAACATATCGCTGAGCTGTCATTGTCCCTCGGACCACTACTAGAGGTGACCGACTGTTATATGTGTGGGGGAAGTGTGCTGCTCCATAGCAAAGGCAGGATTCAGGCGCTCACCACTAGGTTTCCAGACATGAACACAGTCGTCAGTGGCCAAAGTAATCCTGGATTAAACGCTGAAGACAACCCAGTTCCACTCCGTAACAGTACAGTTTCATCATTTGCAACACAACTGCAAATGAAGGTGATGAAGGGCGATTGTTAAAGGCAGTACATGTAATGGTCACCATGATGCCACATGTCCTTCACCATTCTGTCTCTAGATGGTGGACAACAAAACAGTTGGAGTTGCTCATGCTTTTCGGATGATCAGACAATCCTCTTTACTAATGGTCTGTAGAGGGTGTCCTGAGTCCAGTCACCTTGTGTGCATTCCCTCACACATCCACTGGTCCCAACACCTCGTAATAGCCGCTCAGGTGGCGGGTAATTCATTGATATGAGCATCTAGTATCTTGCAACCCAATAATTCACCCCCTCTCAAACTCTGGTAACTGGAAAAATTTCTTCAATTGCACCGTAGAAGTGTCTAGTAGTCAACAAACTCTCTATAAGTTAAAAAAGAAGTCCAGTACACACAAGTAGCCTCTGAGAGCCCTTTAAAGGCTAAGGTGGAACCATTTTTAGGGCCCCAGCTGGCAAGACCATTCATCTAATCACACCACAACTCTAATCATTTGTATATTTGCCTAAGATGGAACTGTATGCCGAAAACGGCAATCAGACAGAAAGGAACCATAGACTTTTATTAATGAAATGAAGTTTAAAAGTTGCATGCTCCGGTCTCCGTTTGGCCAGGTTTTCATTTGTTTCCCTTGTTTTTGAAGGACAGATTACCATAATTGACTATGCTATTCTGTAGCATCCTGTTGCCATACTTAATTACTTGGACTTAGATCATCCCACTCCTTCCTGCGCATTGGGTGACAAAAGAATGCCTCCTTTGGCAATGAAAGGCAGCAGTTTTAGCACCATCCCATGAAAGGCTTACAGTACGCAAGTCCTCTATACATGTACATAGCAAGGTGATCCTCCCTGCCGACATTTCACTTTTTCTTCATTTACAACTTGATCATGATAAGCCACCTTAAACAGGCAACAAAGGCACAATTTCCCAGTCGATAAAAAAAAAAATCGTTTGCTGCAACACAGGCAGGAGCTGAGACTGCAGAGTGTGCTGAGGTGTTATGTGATTTGAAGAGAAGTCCAGCATGATAGTTTGCACAAGTCACAGGGTCCTGAGAGAGAAGATGCAGGAGCCTCTCAGCACCAAGTGAGGACTGGAAGACTGCTTGAAGCTGCAGTAGCCCCCCTGGTCACCGGTCCTGGTTCAACAAACTGCACGAGTAAAGAACATCCCAGAGGAGCATCAACTTGCTGGAGGACACTGGGATCATCATCTGGAGTTCCAAGATTTGTGACTATAGAAGTTTTTATGAGGCCGAGCTTGGTAAACATCGTTGTGCCCACCAGGGAGAACATGTTAGCTAACCAGCAGGCCTGCTGAGCACTCAAGAGGGTATGAGTACCAGATTCACAAATCGGAGGAATTTACGAGTTCTACTGGATAGTACTGAACTGTTAATGGGACTGAGCCCAGGTTAGAGCTTGGATACATAAGTATATATATATATATATATATATATATATATATATATATGATTTAAGTAAATTGCTGTTGAATCCCATGAAGTGCAGAGAAGTGTTCTAGTGATAAAGGCCTCATGACCACGGGGCGGGGCGGATTCCGTGGGGTGGGAGCCCACAACGGAATCCTGCCCTGCCCACAGCAAGAGTATATTACTTACTCGTCTGGATCCTCTGTGTGGCTGAGCGGGTCTTCCATCTTCTTCACTGAAGAATAAGTTGGCACTATACAAAATAACAAGTCCCTTGTAATGAAAAAGTTCAATTTTTGTAACTGTCATCTGTGTCGTATCTTGCAACCTGTGTCACCTATCACCACCCATCACAATAGCATTTTTGGTGGTCTGTAGCAGTGATGGAGTTAACTATATGCACTGAAGACAGCAGGACTCCTTTCTATGGAGGATATGTTTACACATACTGGAAAATGGTGCTGGTTGTTCAATTGAAAGGGTGAAACCTGCAGCAGTTTCGCATCAAGAAATGGTGGATTTGGTGCGGATTGTTCACTGCGGATTACCCGCATCATTTTCTGGTATGTGTAAGCGTACCCTAATACTCCATTTGCTTTTGAGTGCCCAGGCTAAGTATAGCTGCTGTGGCTACAAACAATATCTAGCACAGGAAATTACGTATACTTAGAAAATTGCTGTCACACTCTAATCACATTCTATTGTGATCACTTCCCAGTATATACAACACGCTCATAAATAGCCAAATGCATGCATTGATTTGGATGGTATTCGTTTGCATGGTCACAAACTTTTCAAACAACTTGCATCTATAGATGTAGTGAAATTTAACTTGACACAACACATTAAGAAAATATTCTGTACCACAATTTATTTGGCTTTTCAATAACTGTTCAATAGCTTTTATTCAATAGCTTTTCAGCAGTTTAAGATAACTTGTCATAGAAAGTTATCTCAGTCAAGTTAAACTTTGCTACATTTGTGTGTGATAGCCAGTATGATTAGCAAATAGACAATTCACTTTATTCACCTAAAATTATATGCTTTCGCGCCGAAAAATCACTCTAATATGCAGGCCACTACGGCTTTCCCCTTTAACCCTTTGCAATTCAATTTTGGATTCAGGGTTTCCTAGGGGGCTTTCTCTTTCTGCCATTATACAATGGCGCCGTCTGCTGGCTAGAGCCAGTACTGCGGTATGGGACATGCTGGTGAGGCCCCCCAACAACAGAGCGGCCAGTAATATACAGTAAGAATACCCTGCTGGACGTCTTACGACATCGGCGCTGTACAGCCTTCAATCAGAATGTCTTCAGACGTCAGACAGTGGATTGGAAAGGGTTAATTTACTGTACACTGCCTATTGTCATGTGATGCCCATCTCTAGAAAGAGAGATAATAAGTTGGTGAAAAGGACAGGTAGGATGGTGATAACACATGCTGTCTATAAAAGACTATGGAGAGAAGAGGGGAAGGAAGAAGGTGCAGGCTAGGGCAGGAACTGGGATATATTGGGACTTCAGTAGCTTAGCCTAAGTATCAATGCAGTCAATCCTAGTTCTAGTCCTGTCCACTGCTAAACCAAGACCCTTTCTGTTACCAAGCCTTTTTACCTGCTTGGCTCTGCTATGTCACCCAGCTACTTGCCTGGCTCTGCTGCATCTTCATCAAGTCTTCTCTGACAGTTTGTGCTATTAGTCACTCCATGATCAGGTATCTAATCGCGGTTCCAAGGATCCACGAAAACCGCATCTCAGGTAGGTGTCATTGCACCTTTCTGGTGCTCAGCCAAGAAGAGGTGTACTTTCCATTTACAATATTGTACTATCATTATTCAATTTTGTGTTATGAACTTTATAACTTTGCTTTACATGTCAACAGCTCAGTCTATCCATATGCATGATCTAAAGTACCAAACAGCAATAACTGAAGCCAAGGCAAACATAACAAGCTGGGTTCAGGTCAAGTTAATTCAGGACAAAATCCGGATTAAGAGTTGAACGGGATAAACTTTCACATCTTTCCTAAAAGTATATGTCACGGCTCGCAGTATAGGGGATGCGCTAAAGTATATGGAAAAAGTGAACCCTTCTTCATCTTGACGCATTTATTACATTTTCCTAAGAGAGTTGCAAGGTGATACATCAATGAAATGACCAATAAAAAGGGAGGATTTAATTGACTCAAAGTCCTAGCAAAATATATTACTGAGCAAATGCAAGAAAGCAGAACAAATATTTACATTTTATATCATAGGATTCCACTTTTATTATCAGTGTATTTACTAATAAAAGAAAGTGATGTAAATAAAGCAACAATGAAGAGGAAAATAACATTACGGAAATCTACTACGCTTAGTAGGGCTCAGAAATGCGTCATCTGTATTTAATACATCTCCTCTTTTCCTTCTTTACTCCTGACTAATTATAGCCTAATATGCTAGGAAACAGAAGTACTTTTTATATGCTGGGCTTAACTTGCACCCCTTGGCTGCTAGCCCCACCACAACATCAGTCTATTTGTTTAAGTAGTAAGAGAGGCACATTGGGCAGATAAATGATACAGCAATCACCACTACAACCACAGTTCCACAGTGGCACAACCACAATACTTGTATTCATCCGACTATATTTGCTTTTCTACTTGTCATGCAGAAAAAATATTGACCAAGGCTTATGTGAAAAAAAAGAAACATAAGAGAGCGACTTCAAACTCCAAGACAAGAACGTTCTCTATAGGTATTTAAATGGGTCTAGTGCTTGTGGCTCCCTCCAATAATAGACCAAATAATCATTTTGCCTCAATCATCCTGTTATCTGCAGTGATATAGTCTGTAAATACACACAATCAATTCATTTCGCCATCCACTCCAATTATCAGTCTGCTTATTAAAAGAGCCAGGAGGGTCCAAATATTATTTAAAAATGTATATATGGGATAATGTACCACCTACTGACATTTATAAGAATATTAGGAGTCGTCAAGGAGTTCAGTGATCATAAAGAACAGGCTAATAAGGCAGAGCGTATTTATACAGGTCACAGAACGTCAAGGTGGATTCTGATATTCTTCTAATTTAGAGTTAGAGTAAGTTATTTCTTATAAGACACACATCAGCTGCTGCAAAACCTCTTTTTTCAATAGAGAGGAAGCACTGCATATTATTCGGTCTGTGATTTATATAAGGGAAGAAACTTCCTGCAAAAGTGACGTTTGACGGATTGCTTCTGCAGAAAGAGATAAGTAGCAGCTGTGTAAGTGAGTTACAGTTTATCGCTATTTAATGATAGTATTGATCTGGATTATGATTTCTCCAGCAGGCTTTGGGGTATTTTTTTCGCTTCCGAATTATATCGTGTGCACACATCATCGAACCAGATCAGACACAAGTGCTGGTCTAAAACTGGGAGAGCCTCTACAATGTGTAGAGGCTCAAGCCTTTTATTATAACACATGACAACCGCCCTTCAATGGGCGTGCAACAGATTACATCAGTAACATATAAGATTCTCATTTGTCGGATCATATAGAATCCCCCACCTCTCTGCCCACCCCCTTCCAAGTGGTGAGGTAGTATGGACTTTTGTCCTAGCTGAAGTCAGCTCCGTGTATAAGCAAGTCTTATCAACATGTGCTCAGGCTGAAGCAATTCCTTTGTTGTAGAAGTTTCAGGATGGGAGTGGAAGGGGGCTAGGTAAACACTCAGTGTTAAACACAGGATATACACGACACTATGGCCCTTTAACTCTTAGAGGCTGGTTGTGCAATTCTATGTACTTAGAGCAAATACTATGATTAGATTGTGTGTGTGTCCTTTAAACTCCTCAGAGCTTAGAGTCATTACAACAGCAAAATACATTTGGGTTATACAAATCGATAGACATTTTATAAATAATCATCATGTCTATCACAGTATGATGTTGATTTCTTTGTAATAGTACTGTTTGCTTAAGGGGAGGCGAGAATGGGGGAACAGAACAGAGCTGAGCAGGAAGAAGAAACAGGAAGTAGTTGAGAGAGGTGCTCGGTGCAGGATGGAGGTTGAAGTAGGAGTCTCTCTTGGTGTGTTGCAGTGCAGCAGACACAGTCCTAAGAATGGTTTCCTCTGGGAGAAAGAGATACAGCCATAAAGAAGCCTGCAGAGTGTGCAGAGAGCAGCTAAGCTGTAGACGGACAAGAAAGGGTCTCGGGAGTCTCTCATAGTTTGTGCTGCAGTGTAGCACCCAAAGTCCAATGGGCAGTGTCCTCCAGGAAAAGAGTAACAGGCAAGTCAGAGAAAGTCAAGAGGCCTGAATGGTTGAAGTTGCAGTTCCTCCATTCTCTCCCCTCCGACGACACTGAACTCAAACCAGCGGGCCTGGAAGAGTTATCCCTGGTCATCCAGGTGTAGAGTTGTTACAGGTATCCCACACTAAAGAACCTAAAAACTGTTTAGTGAGATAATTATCATTTATTGCTGATCCTGGTCAACCAGGCTAGGACTCTGATTAATAACTGTTCAAATGGAAGTGATGACAGGTGTTGTATCCTACAACCCATAGAAGTTTATGGTGAAGGAAGAGGGAGGAGGAAGCTGTTGCAAAAGGGAGAAAGACCCACAAAGTGGCAGCTGTTACTAATAGTAAGTGTTTGACGGCTACTGAAATCACATCGACATTGGTCAGTACCACTGTATAATGTCTTCCATGATGCTGTGATTTATTTGTGTGTGTGTTACTGATGGTTAGGGAGCAGATTCTGTGCAGTGCAGTGTATGAGAGACATCATAACAGCTATTCCCAACCCACAAGTTCAGGGAAGATTGAAAATTAGATACAAAGCTTCCAGTAGGGAAAACTGGTGATCAATGCCATATACAAGTCTTCCGATGGCCACAAATACTGCTACTCCTCATACACATACACAGGGCAACTTATTTTGAAAAATTTTCTGAAAGTGTGGGTGTATTTAAAAAAAAATCAGCCTAACTGCGTAGGGAAAATGGTAAAGTCGACTATCTGAAGCTATTTACTTGTTACCATGCAGGGCAGCGCTGGGTCCCGCGGCCGGCGCGCGCCGCTTCGAGCTCAGCTTCGGCGTCCCGGAGCTGTGCTGTCAGGGATCTCCCGGCGGCGTGGAGCAGCCAGCGTGCAGCAGCGTGGAGCAGCCAGCGTGCTGCGGCGTGGGCGTGTCCGCCCGTAGGGTGCCGCCCGCTCTCATCCACCTCCCTTATGCAACAGTGGGAGAGTCGGCTCCTCCCACTCTCCGCCCCGGGGCGGAGGCTTTTAGTTAAAAGACTGGCAGTGACCTGAACTCACTGCCAGTTATTGGTTCTGCTAGCCTCTAGTCAGGTCTATTCTAGTCTGTCCTAGTTGCTTGTCAGTATCCTTCGTTTGCCTGTGAGCTTCACCTCCAGCCTTGATTCTCCTAGTAGTTTTGTTGGTCTGTTACACCTGCCTCTTCTGTCGGCACTCTGTCCCCTGTTAGTAGTTCCATCCAGGTAGTCGCCAGGTCCCTAGCCAGCGCAGGGACTGCCGCCCAGTTGTCCGCCTGGGGTTAGCCAGGGCCGAGGCAAGTAGGCAGGGACAGTGGGGTGCAGGAGATCAGGGCACCCCAACTGGCGCTCGGGGGGCAGAGTGCCGTAACATTACTATGATAATTTCACCACTGTTAGGCTTGAGGGTTTTCATATAGTGACATTAGTGTTGACCTCATAAAAACGCAGAAGTATAACTTTTATAATATTTATTAAATCACGCCCCATTTGCCCAGCCAGCCTTTTCTCCTGTCCATAAAATGTCTGTAGATGGAGGTATGTGTGACTAGTTTCTATAGCTTACTTATGGGTTTCAGTTCAACAAAATTGAGAGTTTTGCAAGACAGTCAACAAGGTGGTGATTGACAATGAGCACGTCTCTCTTTTCCAATTGGTTCTTGGATGTCAGGTCCCGCACAGGCACCCCTCTGCTTTGTACATTTCTGCCTCTGCTCCATGCTTCTTATAAATGAATAGTCCTTATAGATATCATGACATGTGTGTGCAGTGATGAAAGAAAAGTCTAAAATTCGATGACTAAGCAGTTGACCCTCTGAAACATGTTCTCTGGTTGGCTCAGGGTGCTGCAGTCCAGTAATGCTTATGATCATTAACTCAGTTGTAGCTTTAATCATAACCATGCTAATAACTTAATAACTTGCCTTAAATACTTATTAGTAATAAGTATTTTAAGACAAACTAGAACAGTCCATAATTAGCAAACCGATAAAAAGGGTGCTTCTACACTGACAGTAAGTTGGACTCCATGCAGTGTTTTTACTGTCTCCACACCTTTCATTTCTTGGAGCATCTAAAAGCCTTGTAAACAGAGCATGGATTGATTTGTACAGGAGATTTTCCAAAGACCATAATATTGGTGTGTACCTAGATACTCTGCCTTGGATATGAAGCTGCGTATAAAAAGAATTAGTGGTCTGTATGGTAGTTTTTGCAGTATTTAAATAATTATTTGAAGCTGATCTTTCAGGGCAAAACTGAATACATTAAAAGGATTTTTGAAAAAATATATATATGGTCAGAGCATGGGTTAAAACATGAAAATAAGGTATATTCACCTCCTTAAATGGTCTGCCATTCCCATGTATGAGCTCTGGTCACTGCCTCTCTGATCCTGGAAGTTGCTGTTGCAGTGATCAAGACACGAGGCCCATGCTGAGGAGATGGCGGGAGTAGAGATGGGACTTGTCATGGTGGCTCTGTAGTGGCCCAGAACATCTATGCCTCGTCGCTCCATAATTGTCATACATGTCATGTCATGTCTTTAGTGCGGATGCTCTGTGCAAATTGTCTAGTCTCTTGTTACGTGTATTGCACAGCTGCAGCATGTAAGAGGTTAATGTTTGCATGAGACTGGGAGATGTCTGCAAATGTATCAATTCATGTCCTGTCATGTGGTATGCTAGAGATTATAAGTATGAGTGATTTGGGTGTAGTCTGGAGTTCTATTACAGAGTCAGTTGTGAGTCCATCACAGTGAGTCTTCAGCAGAGAGCCACATGGGGGTACCTTTAACCTTCATGTGGTGAAGTGATGGAGGAAGAAGAAAGGTTTCCTGAAGATCCCAATGCCGAGAATCACAAAAGAGTGAGGAGAGAAAGAAAGAGAGAGATTGAGAGCGAGTGTGAGAAGAGAAGGCCAAGTTCAGTGTGCAAAGGTACTGTTCTGTTAGAGTGTCTGTGGAGTGACCCTACCCCTTTCCTCCCCCGGAGAGTTCCTATCCAGGAGCGGTGTCTGACAGATAACTTAGACTGCAGGACTGGTATCATCCTGAATTTCATCCCTGAACTCAAATCTTCTGTTTTACCTGCGCTAGTGTGTCTTTTGAATTTGTGCCTTGTTCAAGTTTCTTCAAGTAAAGTTTTGCCAGCCCCTGACCATTTCCAGGGACCAAGGGTCATACCAGTGAGTAATAGGAATGGTGGCGTCAAGCATGTAAAAGATGTATTCCTGTTCCATCTATATTGGCCATAACTTTCCTAGGGGTGTCCGGAAGAGGCCCAGTGCTACTCTAGCTGAGGCTATGTGTGTCCCTCCGGGAGGGAGCCTGGTAAGCGCCTCCGTGACAAGTGACCACTCTACCCTCCCAACTCAGCATATGCCCCGTGTCCTGAGTCACCCTACGGGACGTTGCAGCTCTACCAGACTCCTCCCCAGAGGGACGCATGCGA
Source organism: Eleutherodactylus coqui (assembly GCF_035609145.1). NCBI lineage: Eukaryota > Metazoa > Chordata > Amphibia > Anura > Eleutherodactylidae > Eleutherodactylus > Eleutherodactylus coqui. The sequence goes on along the minus strand of NC_089845.1, from coordinate 143,549,359 downwards.
CCTCAGCCAAGGCACCGCTAGGCGTCTTCCGGGCAATGTTGGGACAGCAGTTACCTGTATAGATTTGAAGTGGACTGAAGAAGTTGTCACTCGTGATGCCACTGTTCCTTCACACCGTTGATTCTCCGGCAGTAAAAAATAAGAGAGTCCACACAGGGTTAAACTTGGGAAAACTCAATCACTGGGAATGGACAATGATCGGAAAACTTTACTTCTTGCTTTTGAAGATACAACTTTACTTGTCAGTGCAAAAAGACAGTTTAGCAGATGGTCAAAGATGAAGGACCCAGGATGAAATCGGGCCTATAGTTGCTTTCTGTATGACTCCGCTCCTGGACACACACACTCCGGGATGCAGGATAACACCAGAGGGGAACACAACACTCCACAGACACTATCTATATATTTGTTTCATTTTGGAATCCCACTTTAACTCCATTATGTTGATTTTTTTATAACCTATTAAATTACTTCGATACAAAATGGAAATATTGTCTAAAGTGGAACTTTTCAAGGTGTAGTAGATCTTTGGCATATCCTAGAAATAATTTGAATCTGGATATTTCCTCATTTCTTTATTATGTACGCTAATATAATGTAAGGGGCTACCCTAAAGTACTAAAATGTTACTATGGTAATGGACAGTGAAATGCACCAAAGTTTGTGCCAAATTTTGGCACAGTAGAAAAAACATTGTCCTAAGGAGACTTACGGATAGGTTGATTCCTGGGATATAAATGGAATTCTTGACTGCACAATAACAGAGAGCAGGGACTGTGACAGTGAGCAGAGGTGCTGCCAAAGCATCATTACAAGAGGCGCAATAGACTGCAGAGTATGAAGCAAGGGAAGAGCAGTGGGAGCATCGAGTTTGCTGTGAGCTATGTGAAAAGTAGATGGGGTACAGAACAGAGGAATCTAGTGCCTGCTGCTGGGAGACCGAAAAGAGGGAGAGTCTGTGCTATCGCCCCAACTGGGTGGAAGCAGCAGAGCTGCTACAAGGATCAAGAGAATTATGCTGTTAGGCCTCATGTCCACTAGCTAAATGGAATTGCGGAATCCGCAGCGGATTTTGCCCATAGGGAATCATTGGCCATCCTCGGGTCCATTAAATTGATTTTTGCACCCGCGGATGGCATTTTAAAAGAATTGCGTTTTTCACACGCGGGAGAAAAAACGCGGCATGCTCCATTCTGCCGCGGATTCCGCGCAGATCGGCAACATTGCTATCACATTGATAGAAATGTGTGCGGATATCTGCAGGCAAAAAAAATACTATTTAAAGCAAATCCATGCGGAATCCGCAGCAGATTCTGCGCGGATTGTATTTTTCAAGTGGACATGAGGCCTTAAGCAAACTGCTTAACTGCTGCTTCTTGCGGACAGAGATATTATTACGCATGGGGCAGCACGCAAGTTGGTGACTATTTCAACTGAGTTTTAACCTGTGTTTCCAATCAGAGCACATTGATAAGAAATGGGGGTTAACCCTTTAAGAACAAACGGTGTGTTACATTATGTGAACTGCATTTTTTCTCTATGGGACTATTTGTACAGCCTTATTGATATTGTTCTACAGGTGCTACAGACATTTCACACCGTGCACAAAGTACCATATTTTTCGTGTATAAGACGCACCCCTAGTTTTCCCTCCTAAAACTCAGAAAAAAAAGATGTTAAACAGAATAGTACACATATTTATGTAGTGCTGTTCTATGTATAAACATCACTAAATGTCACCAGCCGTCCCCTCATCGCGGCCGTCAGGTTCTCTGCAGCTCTCCCTCTTCAATTCCTATTTACAGGTTGTAATGGGGACTGAATGCAGCAGACTGCAGACCCGGCCCGCCAGTGCTGACAGGACATGGCGGGTGAGTATACAGTGGTTCTATTTGTGTGTGTGCTGTGTAGGGTGTATATAGTGTGTGTGGGATGGCGTCAGGCTTACTCCCCTAGCCGCTGCTCTCCCTCTCCCGACACTGTTCTGTACTGTGCTGGCATGTTAGTGTAAGTTTTCGGCGCATCGCTTCCAACAAAAACTTACACTATAGTGTCGGGATACTGTGTATAAGATGCGGGGGGATTTTTTGATTAAAAATGTGTAAAAAAATGCGTCTTACACAGGGAAAAATATAGTAATGTTGTTATTAGATTTTAGGTAGCCATAGCTAGCCACAAGTTGTTTAAAGGGAACCGTTTAATCGCCAAAATATCCACATAACTTTGTTCACTTTAGGCCTCTTTTCCACGGCAATTCTTCATTGTGTTATCTGCGCCGATAATCCGCACATCAGTAACACATGAAACGCTATGGAAATTTTCTACTCGCATATAAAAATTGCGGTATGCCGTGATTTTTCGTGATGAACCTATCCCAATGATAGGTTCATCACGGAAAATCGGGGTGACTTTAAGTGTTCTCCCTTGGCGGAAATACACTTGCGTTAAAATGCAATGGCCGTGGACAGGCGGCCTTAATTCCTTTGTTCACAAATATACAGTATGGTTACTCTACCTACTGCATTGTATCTTAGATCATGACAGCACCAACATATAACAGTGCTTTACAGAGATTGTCTTTTGTCTCACACATGGCCAATTTCCATAGAAAGTCAATTAACCTAGCAGTATTCGAATTGAAGTATCCCACACAAATATGGGTAGAGATTACAAAGTCTGGGCAGATGTTGGCCTTGATCAGATTTAAACCCACATTCATTTTTACTCTTAAGCGCTCAGTCACACGGGCGCTTTGACGCACAAATTTTTGAACGCATCAGTTAGGCGTGCAAAAATTTGCGTGAACGAAGCGGGCGTCACGGCGGACAAAACGCTGCTAGCAACGTTTATCCACTTAAAATGTTGAATGGGTGAGTGCTGTCATTCAGTAGCTGAGAGCTGCCTCTGATTGGTCACAGTGCTCAGCCAATCAGAAGCAGCCCTTTCAGCAGGCAGGAGAAGAACCGGCTGTACGTGGCTGAGCCCTGGCAGCTGCAGAGAGGTGAGTATACTTTTTTTTAACACATTTTTGGATTGATTTTCAGGGAAGGGCTTATATTTTAAGCCTTTCCCCGAAAATCACTGCAGCGCTTGCCGGCTCCATTGAATTCAGAACGTCGCTCTACTCTGCCACAGCTGTGACAGCTGTGGGAGAGGATCGCGATCTTCACTAAATGTTCTCAATGGGGTCGGCACTGCTTCCACCGGCCCCATTGAGCACAAGGGGAAAACCCTGGATGCGAAAGCATCCAGGGGTTTCACATACACAGAACACCGGTTTGCCGCAGTTACATGCGTTCTGTGAACTGGTGTCCTATAATTTTCGCCGCATTCGTTTGTGCGCATGTAATATTTGCACATCTGCCCGCTTCAATTGAAAAGCATTGGTTCTATTTAGTTGCGGCCCGCAAACGCAACTGACAGACGCGCGTACAAACGCCCGTGTGACTGAGTCATAATAATTAATGTTTTCGCGTTCGGTGTTGCATACTTTAAAAGGGAGGCATTTGTGTGTCATGAATTAAGTCACAAATCCTAAAATCAAAGAGTTCATTATTTTAGGATTATGGGGACAGCCATGCATATGATTCCATTTCACCCCAATGGCTTGCATCACTATGCACCCTGAACTGTTGGTGCGTGGCACAAATACAGCTTACTGTAAAATTGTTAAGTCGTTTATTCCAACTTTTATAGAACTGTTTCCGGCTTATTAGACTCATTAGTGCAAGATGTGGCAAAATATTATTCCATTGAGAAGGACCTTAGGAGCAGCCAAACAGGATAACCAGTGACATGATATTTACCTTTAATTTTAAGCTGTTATCCAGCCTTTACAGTTGCAAGGAAAAGTACAGAATTAGGGCTCCTACCCTCTTGCGTTTCCTCACTGGTATGACCCTTGGTCCCTGGAAATGGTCAGGGGCTGGCAAAACTTTACTTGAAGAAACTTGAACAAGGCACAAATTCAGAAGACACACTAGCGCAGGTAAGACAGAAGATTTGAGTTCAGGGATGAAATTCAGGATGATACCAGTCCTGCAGTCTAAGTTATCTGTCAGACACCGCTCCTGGATAGGAACTCTCCGGAGGAGGAAAGGGGTAGGGTCACTCCACAGATACTCTAACAGAACAGTACCTTTGCACACTGAACTTGGCCTTCTCTTCTCACACTCGCTCTCAATCTCTCTCTTTCTTTCTCTCCTCACTCTTTTGTGATTCTCGGCATTGGGATCTTCAGGAAACCTTTCTTCTTCCTCCATCACTTCACCACATGAGGGTTAAAGGTACCCCCATGTGGCTCTCTGCTGAAGACTCACTGTGATGGACTCACAACTGACTCTGTAATAGAACTCCAGACTACACCCAAATCACTCATACTTATAATCTCTAGCATACCACATGACAGGACATGAATTGATACATTTGCAGACATCTCCCAGTCTCATGCAAACATTAACCTCTTACATGCTGCAGCTGTGCAATACACGTAACAAGAGACTAGACAATTTGCACAGCGCATCTACACAAAAGACATGACATGACATGTATGACAATTATGGAGCGACGAGGCATAGATGTTCTGGGCCACTACAGAGCCACCATGACAAGTCCCATCTCTACTCCCGCCATCTCCTCAGCATGGGCCTCGTGTCTTGATCACTGCAATAGCAACTTCCAGGATCAGAGAGGCAGTGACCAGAGCTCATACATGGGAATGGCAGACCATTTAAGGAGGTGAATATACCTTATTTTCATGTTTTAACCCATGCTCTGACCATATATATATTTTTTCAAAAATCCTTTTAATGTATTCAGTTTTGCCCTGAAAGATCAGCTTCAAATAATTATTTAAATACTGCAAAAACTACCGTACAGACCACTAATTCTTTTTATACGCAGCTTCATATCCAAGGCAGAGTATCTAGGTACACACCAATATTATGGTCTTTGGAAAATCTGAAGAAAAGATGTTAAACAGAATAGTACACATATTTATGTAGTTTTGTTCTATGTATAAACATCACTAAATGTCACCAGCCGTCCCCTCATCGCGGCCGTCAGGTTCTCTGCAGCTCTCCCTCTTCAATTCCTATTTACAGGTTGTAATGGGGACTGAATGCAGCAGACTGCAGACCCGGCCCGCCAGTGCTGACAGGACATGGCGGGTGAGTATACAGTGGTTCTATTTGTGTGTGTGCTGTGTAGGGTGTATATAGTGTGTGTGGGATGGCGTCGGGCTTACTCCCCTAGCCGCTGCTCTCCCTCTCCCCGACACTGTTCTGTACTGTGCTGGCATGTTAGTGTAAGTTTTCGCCGCATCGCTTCCAACAAAAACTTACACTATAGTGTCGGGATACCGTGTATAAGATGCGGGGTATTTTTTGATTAAAAATGTGTCAAAAAATGTGTCTTATACACGAAAAATATGGTAATGTTATTAGATTTTAGGTAGCCATAGCTAGCCACAAGTTGTTTAAAGGGAACCGTTTAATCGCCAAAATATCCACATAACTTTGCTCACTTTAGGCCTCTTTTCCACGGCAATTCTTCATTGTGTTATCTGCGGCGATAATCCGCACATCAGTAACGCATGAAACGCTTTCTGTAGGATAGCTATGGAAATTTTCTACTCGCATGTAAAAATTGCGGTATGCCGTGATTTTTCGTGATGAACCTATCCCAATGATAGGTTCATCACGGAAAATCGGGGTGACTTTAAGTGTTCTCCCTTGGCGGAAATACACTTGCGTTAAAATGCAACGGCCGTGGACAGGCGGCCTTAATTCCTTTGTTCACAAATATACAGTATGTTGTTTTGGTTACTCTACCTACTGCATTGTATCTTAGATCATGACAGCACCAACATATAACAGTGCTTTACAGAGATTGTCTTTTGTCTCACACATGGCCAATTTCCATAGAAAGTCAATTAACCTAGCAGCATTCGAATTGAAGTATCCCACACAAATATGGGTAGAGATTACAAACTCTGGGCAGATGTTGGCCTTGATCAGATTTAGGGCGCCCACCCACTGGCGTTTTTTTTTCCCTGCGAAATTCGCAGCATTTTTTTTCTCCTGGGGTCTATGGGACTTGTAATGTTAAAATCGCGATCGCGCAAAATCGCAATTTACCGCGATTTTGCGCGATCGCGATTTTAACATTACAAGTCCCATAGACACCTGCAGAAAAAAAATGCTGCGAATTTCGCAGGGAAAAAAAAACGCCAGTGGGTGGGCGCCCTGAAACCCACATTCATTTTTACTCTTAAGCGCTCAGTCACAAGGGCGCTTTGACGCACAAATTTTTGAACGCATCAGTTAGGCGTGCAAAAATTTGCGTGAACGAAGCTAAAGACTTGGGCGTACATCAACAATAGTTAAACAAAGTATCTGCAAATTAAGAAAATTCTCGACCGTTGTTACTTTCCCTAGGCATCTTGTTAAGATCACTCCAAGAGCACAACGGGCAATCTTGAAAGAGGTGAGGAAGAACCCAATGCTAACAGCAAAAGACCTATAAAAGACTTTACAAACTGTTCAAACCATTGTTCATGTGTCCACTATTAAAAAAACACAGAAAAGGAATGGAAGAACAACACAAAGAAAGGCCCTGCTGTCCAAAAAGACATTTCAGCTCCTCTCAAGTTCATCCGAGGTCTCCTATATGTTCAACAATGCTTCTGTGAAAATGCTCTATGGATAAATGAGGCAAAAATGGACGTTTTTAGCACATGAGCACAATGCTATGATTAGAAGGAAAATAACACTGCACACCAACACCAAAATCTCATTTCCACTATGACAGATTGTGGATAGAGCATTATTGGTTAGGGATGTTTTGCTGCCTGAAGGCCTGGACACCAAGCAATACTTGAAGAAACACTACATCCTAAGATGTATTGAAACATCTTACAGGAGAATAAAATGGTAGCAGTCTATTTGGTGATGCAACAAGTCAATGATCCAAAACAAAAAAGGAAATCCACTAAAGAATGGTTGAAAAAGAACATTTTTGTTTTGGAATGGTCAAGTCAGAGCCATGACCTTTAATCCTATCAATATTCTGTGGCTTGATTTGAAGAAAGCTGTGCATGCAAGGCATCCCATAAATATTGAATTTGCAGGGAGAAATGATCCAAAATGTTTCTCTTCAGCTTTTTGCTAATCTTATTTGTAGTGTGGGAGTGTAGTACACAGAATGGCCTGTAGGGGGCTGTAGACAGGCATTCTGATACCTGAAGTGAGGGAAAACATCTGTGGTTGTGGCAGGAAGTAACATGAAAAGATCCGTTCCTGCCACACTCAGGAGGAAAAGGAAAACAGACAACTCAGTGGAGCCGAAAGGCCAAGGTCCGGTGTGGATCGAGTCTGACAGGGAGGACGCCCCTAGACGCATACCCTGGTGGGGTATGGATAATAAAATGTTGTTGCTGCTATGGCATTGTGCTGTATGTGGAATAAATACTGGCACATGCCAGAACTTAAAGAAATGCCAAGTCTCTTGAGCCTTTTCTACACGTATGCCAACCATCCTGAACTTAAGGATGGCACTCCGATAGGTGAGTAACCCCCAACTTTGACAGTAAGTACAAGGAAAGTTTGGTGAGGGTGTTTGCTGCTAAAGAGGGGTCCACAGGTTATTAAGTTCAATGGCTCACTTACTTTTTATCCCTGCACTATGGATGTTTACTCAGTGTGCTCAATAAGAAAAAAATACTAATGCTCCTTTTACACTGAACAAGATCTGCACGAAAGAACGAGCCGCTGACATCATCACCAACTTGTTTACACCACTGCAGCCTGCTTAGACTGACAGATTCATCATTGAGAATCGTTCCTTTATTGTTCATTGCTTAACCTTCCCATGTGATTCCTCTCAGTAAAAGAAACCAAGTAATCTTGTAGATATGATACCTTTTAATGGCTAACAAAAATGACGCTATTGCAAGCTTTCGGATCCTCTCAGGATCCTTCCTCAGGCATAAGGAAACAGATCTGGATAGGGCATACATATATATAAATATATATATATATATATATATATATATATATATATATATATATACACAAATGTATACACATGAAAAGGCACAGACATAGCAAGACTATTTTGCACATAAAATAATACCAGACAAGATGAGCAGAGAAGTAAATAATTAGTCACCTGGTAAGGAATGTGACAGTTTAATGATCTCTGAATTGATGTTAGGGGGTCACAGGCCTGTGTGTTATCTCTCCTTCAGGACCTGCAGATAAGAAAGATGGAACAATACCTCTGCAGCGCCACCTATTGGATGGCAGCATTCCTTCCAATCAATGTATGACTTTTTACCAAGTAAAACAATGATTGGGATTAAAACCCCTTCTGGGTGCTCTCCTTGGGGAGAGACGATGCCATCCCCCGGCCCACTCGCCCTCCAGGTGTCTCCACACACACACCCTGGTTGCTCTTCTGAAGGACACGCCTCAAGCTGGACAATTGAGCAGAAAGTAGACGATCCCCAAACTCATACATATCCTGTATATAAATACTCACAAATGCTTTTTTTGTCAGTTTCTGTATTTTTTTTTTGGAAAAACTTGTACTGCCGCTCTACCTTGTGGCATTGTTGTTTACGAGCGCCGAATCTTCAAACTGGGCAGGCCTGCTGCAATGGACTCATCACTTCAAACTACAAGTACCATGATCCCCCAATTTGGGGTCTAAAAAAACACTATTCTTCTCCAGACCCATCTCTGCGACCCATCACTTGTTACAGCAGAAAAAACTTGACCAAAAAAAAGCACTGTATGTAGCGCCTTTTCTTACAGTATTTTGGGCCGGATCCACAGCAGAACCTCTGACAAAAGGTTCCGACACAGATGTGAAAGCAGCATGGTCAACACCACTTCACACGGATAAAAGAAGTAATCTGACAGCATAAATGGTGCAAAAAAGTAAAAAATATACTTTATTACTCCATACGATTAAGCGACTTTTGACTTATTAGTCGGTGTAAACAACAACATCATATTGTGGATACAGGACATCCCAGGTATCTACCTATGCCAGGATGGGGTGCCCATAAGCAGGAACCTGAAATGATACAGATGTGGAACCTCCACATCACATAATCTGAAGTCTGGGCCCCGTTGTGCATACAGAGAGAAGACTAGGGCCACAAGACTAGGGCCACAGGACAAACAAGGGTATCCATTTTGGGGTGCAAATCTTTATTCATATGTGTGCTGTACAAAAAAATTTGCCGGGCAGAGGTGAGTCCAATACATGAACTGCCTGCTGTTTTCCAGGGCTGATAGCTAGGGAACAGGGAGCCAGGTAAGTATTATTAGTATCACCAATCTCCTCGCCCCCAGTCCTATAAGCCCATAGATTTAGTTTATGGTGCTTATCGGTGATGGCGAGTTCGCTTTAACTGAAAGTGTATAAGAACTCCGATAAGGGTCCCCTATAACAGTAGACATTTGGTCATATATTCCCCAAACCACTAAATACACTTATGGGCATATACAACCCAAGGAAAGGAAGTTAGGGCTCGTTCACGCGACCATTAATGATTTACATTCTTCTGTTCCATGGTTGGAGCAGAGAAATCGAAATCAAACTGAATGAAACATTTACATTCTTTTCCCCTGTTGATTTCAATGGGTTTAAAAAAAAAAAAAATGTAAAAAGTTTCCATTTTATTCTGTTGTGTTTCATTTCTGTTTTCAAAACGGGACAAATAGCGCAGACTAACCCTTGCATGGAATCTCTTGCTTTCAAGATCTGGTGTAGTACAGAATGTCATATAATGCGGGAACAGTGCCTTATTTTACCAGCAGGTGGCAGCAAAGGATTGCTATTCACAGCAGTGCGGCTGCACTGGGCCGTGCTGGGCTAGATCTGTGCAATAAGGAGCGAAAATACAAGTAAAGACATTTGGAGTCACAACTTTAGGGGAATATAGTTGAGAAATCGCTTAAATACCTATTTAAGGGCAAAAAAAGATGGACGTGTTATAGTCCCGTGAAAATCACGGCCGCAAAACGGGACAAAACCATTGATTTCAATGGCTTTGTTTTAACTAGCGGGATTCCTGCATCTTAATACTACCGTCGAGAAAAGATAGGGCTTGCCCTACCTTTCTCGCACATAGCTTGTCTAGAGATAGGGCAGGACTTATCTTTCCGCTTTTTCATTTAAACTCGCGTGCAATGGCGCAGACTTTGAACGGTAAAAAAAAAAAAGAATTTACCTGGTTCATGCGCTAATATGCTTTATAGCGGTGAGAGTATTAGCACATGCACCCGTGTGTTTTTGCCCTTCAAACTATCTTATATTTGTCAGCAAGCTTTCACTTTACATATTTAGGCCGGGCTCACATGGCCGTATATGTAGCCGGCGGTAAGCGGCCTATCGTTGCGTATGGCAGCGTTACTGTACAGCGCATGACAGTGTATCTCACACACGCTGTCATTTGCTGTATTCCTGTTGTTTAGGGTTTTTTGTTTACATTTCACTTGGTAACACTGTGGATATACGCTACCCACATATAATGTAATTGCATATGGGCTGCGTTGATTATGCGCCCATAGAGAACAATGGGCTCTCTGGCACGTAGTATGCAGAAAAACAGAACTTGCTGATTTTTTTTTGTGCTCGCGTATATAGATGAGCGAGTATACTCGCTAAAGGCAATTGCTTGAGCGAGCATTGCCTTTAGCGAGTATCTCCCCTGCTTGAGACGGAAGGTTCGGGTGCCGGCAGCGGGCATGGAGCTGCGGGGGAGAGCGGGGCAGAACGGAGGGGAGATCTCTCTCTCCCTCTCTCCCCCCCCGCTCCCCCCTGCTGAATGCCGCTACTCACCACTCCCTCGCGCCGGCACCCAAACCTTCCGTCCTGAGCGGGGAGATACTTGATAAAGGCAATGCTCGCTCGAGTATACTCGCTCATCTCTACTCGCGTATTATGCAATTCTTACACGCAAATGTGAGAGAAACTGTGTAAGGTGATTATTTGATTGCCTGCGAATTACTGCGTATCACATGTGCGTATGTTGTGCGCATAATAAGCGGTAGTCTTCTGCTCATGTGAGCCCGGCCTCACAGGATCAACTAAAAACCTAACGCAATAATGAATTCCAACAATAATGCCCAAATTTACAGGTGAAAATGATAAATTATGAAAATGAGGCAAACAAGTGAATGCCTGGAATCCCACATGCAGCCAAATCCAGGAGGGAGTCCAAAAAGAGGACAAATTATAAAGGACAAAAGTCTTTTATTTTTTGTCCAACTCTTATGTTTGGCTTAGAACAGGGGCGTAACTATAGGGGATGCGGTTGCACCCGGGCCCAGGAGCCTTGGGGGGCCCATAAGTCCTCTCTTCTCCATATAGGGAGCCCAGTACTATGAATAAAGCATTATAGTTGGCGGTCCTGTTACAGATCTTGCATTGGACCCAGAAGCTTCAAGTTACACCCTTGCTTAGAAAAATTGTATGAAGAACTGCATGTACAAATCCACCATAAGGGTATGTTCACACGAGGTGAAAACTCTGCGATAAGAGGTGCAGACTCCATAGGTCCGCTCACCTTGGAATATATCATGGCCCATCATACGTCACACAGCGGCCTCTAGTGAGCGTTGAGATGCTGGTCAGGACAAAGTATAGGGTGAGAGTAGCGCTCAAAGGAGTACAAAAATCCAAATTACTATGTGAAACATATATGGGTATAACTTACCCGGTGTGCTGCAGAGCCCTATACAGGGTCTCTACTAGCACACAATATCCTGTAGAGCCTATATTGCAATTCCCAGATATTTCCGAAATCCTGCTGGGCTAAGAAGCAGGAGAGCTGAGCAGATCCTCCGTATCCCAGACCAAGAACTGAGCCAAGAAAGTTGGATATAATATAAAAATGAACCCGCGCTCCTTTGTAGAAGATTCACTGGATGGCACAGAAGTGCCATCCAGTGAATCTTCTACAAAGGAGCGCGGGTTCATTTTTATATTATATCCAACTTCCGAGATGCTGGTCAGGTGATTCTACTTCCATACCATCTGACCAGAGGCTAGCGCTTACTAGAGGCTTTCGGGGTACTTGTACTGGGGTACGCTGACAGGGTACGAGGGATGGGGGGGGAGTTGTAGTTGATAAAATCAGCTATGGATATGCAGCTGATTCCTGGTCAGTATCTGCACCTATGGAAATGTTGAAGAATTTGCTATGGAATTGTCGGTAGTGGACATTCCACAGCATTTCTGCTCCATGTGAACACACCCTTATAAGCAGGAGGAAGAATAGAGTATCATCTTCTACATACCTTTCACCACTTGAGACATGGCCCTTTTTTTTCTTTTCACTTTTGTATACTCCCGCACAAAAAACTGGGAAGACTTATTGACTCAAGTATAAGCCGAGCTATGCTCGAATATACACTAGGTAAAAAAAAAACCCTCCATACTCACCTCCCAGCCGGCGTCTGTGCGGCAAGCTACTTGAATTCTCTCCGCTGTCATCCCCGCCATCCTCTCTGCTCGGCTCTGTCATCGCTGTGTAAATAAGCGCTGTGATTGGATCGAGCGCCAGCCAATCACAGCGCTTACTTCCACAGCGCTGACGGTGTGGGATATGAAAGCCGAGCAAGGAGATGACAGCTGGGAGAATTCTAAAGCAGCTTGCTGCACGCAAGTGATTGGCTGGTTCTCGTTCCAATCACAGTGCTTACTTACACAGCGCTGACAGCGGGGGATGACAGAGCTGACACGGAAGCCAGCTGTGAGATGAGTATGGAGGTTTTTTTTTACCCTTCCCTGACTCGAGTATAAGCCGAGGGGGGCTTTTTCAGCACAAAAAAATGTGCTGAAAAACTCGGCTTATGCTCCAGTATATATGCTTCATTCCAGGCAGATATGCAAATAATTACAGTTGTGGAGTGATTAGATGAACGGTTTTGCCACCTGAGGCCCTAAAAGTGGTTCCCCCCTTGGCCTATAATGCGGCTCTCGGAGGCTCCTTGTGTGTAGAGACCTCTTCTTCCGCTTGTGTGGAGCTTGTTGACCACTAGATACCTTCATAATGCAATAGACAAGATTTCGACCAGTTAGCAGAGTCTGAGAGGGGCGCATTATTGCGATGTGAGAAGCTAGATAGTCATATCAATGAATCACTTGACACCTGGGTCCTTCAGATCAGACTGTTAGGAGTAGTTGGGATGAATGGATGTGTGTGGCAAGCTAACAAGGTGCTAGGGCCCCCATGTCTGCCCATATTGCATCTTGTATTCAAGCTAGAGGTGATACAACAGGGTACTAGAGCCTCCATGCCCGCCTGTATCATATCTTGTATCCAAGCTAGAGATGGCCTAAAAGGGTACTAGAGTCTCCAAGCCCGCCTGTATCACATCTTGTATCCAAGCTAGAGGCGGTACAACAGGGTACTAGAGCCTCCATGCCCACCTGTATCACATCTTGTATCCAAGCTAGAGGCAGTACAACAGGGTACTAGAGCCTTCATGCCTGCCTGTATCAGATCTTGTATCCAAGCTAGAGATCGTATAACAGGGCACTAGAGTCTGCATGCCCGCCTGTATCATATCTTATATCCAAGCTAGAGGTGGTACAACAGGGTACTAGAGCCTCCATGCCCACCTGTATCACATCTTGTATCCAAGCTAGAGGTGGTACAACAGGGTACTAGAGCCTTCATGCCTGCCTGTATCAATCTTGTATCCAAGCTAGACGTGGTACAACAGGGTACTAGAGCCTTCATTCCCGCCTGTATCACATCTTGTATCCAAGCTAGAGATGGCCTAACAGGACACCAGAGTCTCCATGCCCGCCTGTATCACATCTTCTATTCAAGCTAGAGATGGCCTAACAGGGCACCAGAGTCTCCATGCCCACCTGTATTACATCTTGTATCCAAGCTAGAGATGGTATAACAGGGCACTAGAGTCTGCATGCCCACCTGTATTACATCTTGTATCCAAGCTAGAGATGGTATAACAGGGCACTAGAGTCTGCATGCCCACCTGTATCACATCTTGAATCCAAGCTAAAGGTGGTACAACAGGGTACTAGAGCTTCCTTGCCCGCCTGTATCACACCTTGTATCCAAGCTAGAGATGGTATAACAGGGCACTAGAGTCTGCATGCCCACCTGTATCATATCTTATATCCAAGCTAGAGGTGGTACAACAGGGTACTAGAGCCTCCATGCCCACCTGTATCACATCTTGTATCCAAGCTAGAGGTGGTACAACAGGGTACTAGAGCCTTCATGCCCGCCTATATCAGATCTTGTATCCAAGCTAGAGATGGCCTAACAGGACACCAGAGTCTCCATGCCCGCCTGTATTACATATTGTATCCAAGCTAGAAGGGTACAGCAGTGTACTAGAGCCTCCATGCCTGCCTGTATCAATCTTGTATCAAAGCTAGACATGGTACAACAGGGTACTAGAGCCTTCATGGCCGCCTGTATCACATCTTGTATCCAAGCTAGAGATGGCCTAACAGGGCACCAGAGTCTCCATGCCCGCCTGTATCACATCTTCTATCCAAGCTATAGATGGCCAAACAGGGCACCAGTCTCCATGTCTGCCTGTATCACATCATGTATCCAAGCTAGAGGTGGTACAACAGGGTACTAGAGCCTCCATGCCCACCTGTATTACATCTTGCATCCAAGCTAGAGATGGTATAACAGGGCACTAGAGTCTGCATGCCCACCTGTATCACATCTTGAATCCAAGCTAAAGGTGGTACAACAGGGTACTAGAGCCTCCTTGCCTGCCTGTATCACATCTTGTATCCAAGCTAGAGATGGTATAACAGGGCACTAGAGTCTGCATGCCTGCCTGTATCACATCTTGAATCCAAGCTAAAGGTGGTACAACAGGGTTCCAGAGTCTCCATGCCCGCCTGTATCACATCATGTATTCAAACCAGAGGTGGTACAACAGGGTACTAGAGCCTCCATGCACACCTGTATCACATCTTGTATCCAAGCTAGAGGTAGTACAACAGGGTACTAGAGCCTCCATGCCCGCCTGTGTCACATCTTGTATCCAAGCTAGAGCTGGTACAACAGGGTACTAGAGCCTCCCCCCAAGTGTTCAGTTTTCAGCAATATATGTTCTTTTTCCTCTGATATTGTAATCACTTACTTATATCAATGTAACAATCGCACATATAAAGTTTCATACAACTCCTTCTAGGTGCTTGATTTTTTTTAACAATGAGGATATTTACTGGTACTACTTCTAAAAAGTAAAATATCTTTTTTTATTCCTTTGTCTCGCCATCTTCTGAACACAATACGTTTTTTTATTTTTCAGTTAATGTAGCAGTGTGAAGGCTTGATTTTTGTCGGACAACTAGTGATTTTTATTGGTACCATTTTGGGGGACATGAGACTTTTTGGTCACTTTTTTTATTACAATTCTACTTGGAGATGGGGTGACCCAAAAAATGCAGTTCTGGCATTGAGGTTTCTTTCTTTTCTGATGGTGCTCACAGTCCTTAATATATCCAATGTTTGCGGATGGGGCAATGCCGAATATTTGATTTGATTTTTTATAGGAAAGTAGATTACACTTTCAACATTTATATTCACAAACTGAAATCCTAAAATAAAATATAACTTTTATTTAATTTTATTATAAAATCCTACAAGGAAAAGTGAAGGCTTCATAAAAGAAAACTGAATGTGTGTTCAGATGATGTATTTACTTATACATTTCTTCTCAAGCAGTCACACAGGTATAGTAGTGGTGGCCTGCTATAGTTGTCACAATAGTGATATTCTGGTAGCTATGATCCTTGTTGTCCCATTTAGTATCAGACAATATAGAAGGAATCCATATCGGTTCCGTTTATACATCAAGCTCTCGTCTGTCAGGCTCAACGTGTTTCCTCGCTTACGCGATTTATCAGGAGCAAAAGTATCTTACAGATAGAAACCGATAATTGTCAAGGATCGTACACTCAATTATTTATGCCCAATTGCAGCATAAATTTAAATTAAGCGTATAGAGTGTATAGAAATAAATTACAAGCGTTTCGTACTTCCCCAATAAAATTTGAGTGAATAGCGCTATGTAATGTAGAAATCATCTGATCATCTATACAATTGATGAAATGCAAATGGGATACACATCCGCAGGCAATCTTTTTTCAGTTGGATATGATCTGCCAGTGCCGAGATCACGGCTATGAAGGGTCCCAGAATACAAAGTGTCTGAACGAGAAGAAAGTTGACAACTTCCTAACCTCACTTTCTGACCCTAATATCTGAAGGTTTACGTTCCCTCTTAAACCCAGGGGTAACACCAAATAAACCTAGCCTATTATCCCTATCTATGCTCAGGCAAACAGCACTAATCGCTGGAAGCCTGGCTACAGAGAGTAGTAAGTAAACCAAAAACAAAAAATGTCCACCAAGGCTGGAGCTGCTGCCAGATTTATCTGACATTTTTTGTGAACCCAGCCTAAGGCTCTTGAACTTCTTATTGTTTGATTGCCTTTGCAATTTACTGCAATACTTTAGTATGCTGTATTTTTGCAGGCATGGTATAATAGGCAGACATACATGGCAGCCCTAGGGTCTTCACAATGCCTTAGGCTGCTATCACATTCATATGACCATCCACAATTTTATTGCAAGTCAAGTGAGCCATTAAGGACATTTAAATGCCACTGTCAAGTTGACAGCTCCATTTTAATGATTCAAAGCTTTGATCGAAATTATCTCCAATCACAATTGCTGTGGCTGGAGGTGTTGGCTGTCAACGACAGTGTATGGAGCCGGGTCAGCTCCCTAGTCACACATCCACCGTACATGCCACAAAGGGGTTAATATTTTATATTTTCTTAACTCTAGTTTTGGAAACTCATAACTTTTCAGAATGTCATGTTTTGGAGGCTGTACCATCCCCGTTCTCTCCATTAGAGATGAGCGAACGTACTCGTCCGAGCTTGATACTCGAGTATTCGACTATTAGAGTATTAGCGTGTTCGAGATGCTCGTTACTCGTAACGAGTACCACGCGATGTTCGGGTTACTTTCACTTTCATCTCTGAGACGTTAGCGCGCTTTTCTGGCCAATAGAAAGACAGGGAAGGCATTACAACTTCCCCCTGCGACGTTCAAGCCCTATACCACCCCCCTGCAGTGAGTGGCTGGCGAGATCAGGTGTCACCCGAGTATAAAAATCGGCCCCTCCCGCGGCTCGCCTCAGATGCGTTGTGACATAGCTGAGGGACAGTGGTATCGTGTTGGAGCTGCTATAGGGAGAGTGTTAGGTGTATTTTAGGCTTCAAGAACCCCAACGGTCCTTCTTAGGGCCACATCTAACCGTGTGCAGTAGTGTGGAGGCTGCTTTTTGCAGTGTTGCACATTTTTTTTTTTTGGTATATCGGCCGTGCAGAGCATTGCGCCCTGCAGTAATACTCAAGCGCTTAGGCAGGGACAGAAGACATATTGATTGAATATAGGCAGTGGGCCTTTGCAAAAAAATTTGGGGAAAAAAATCTATTTGGGCTGCCTGTCACTGTCCTCAGTGTTCTGGGTCTGTGATGGGTGTAGTAGTTCTCCAAATTCATACGCAGCCAGCTAAGTGTTACAGCAGGCTTGCGCAAAATTATTTCCTGGCTCTGTCTGGGCTGGGAAATCACCGCTGTATTGCAGTCCACAGTGCAACACTCTGCAGTTCTTTGACATACTCCAGGGCCAGAAGCGCTTAGGCAGGGACACAAGACATATTGATTGAATATAGGCAGTGGGCCTTTGCAAAAAAATTTGGGGAAAAAAATCTATTTGGGCTGCCTGTCACTGTCCTCAGTGTTCTGGGTCTGTGCTGGGTGTAGTAGTTCTCCAAATTCATACGCAGCCAGCTAAGTGTTACAGCAGGCTTGCGCAAAATTATTTCCTGGCGTTCCGTAAGCGAAGTCAGCCTCCAACCACAGGCCAATAAGCGGCACATTTAATTACAGCGTTCTGTTTCTGCACTACTGGTAATACAGCATGCTGAGGGGTAGGGGTAGGCCTAGAGGACATGGACGCGGGCGAGGACGCGGAGGTCCAAGTCAGGGTGTGGGCACAGGCCGAGCCACTGCGGTGGCCAGGGGTAGAGGCAGGGCCAGACCGAATAATCCACCAACTGTTTCCCAAAGCGCCCCCTCGCGCCATGCCACCCTGCAGAGGTCAAGGTGCTCTACGGTGTGTCAGTTTTTCACAGAGACGCCTGACGACTGACGAACAGTGGTGTGCAACCTTTGTCTCGCCAAGATCAGCTGGGGAGGCACCACCACCAGCATGCGCAGGCATATGATGGCCAAGCACCCCACAAGGTGGGACGAAGGCCGTTCACCGCCTCCGGTTTGCACCATTGCCTCTCCCCCTGTGCCCCAACCTGCCACTGAGATCCAACCCCCCTCTGAGGACACAGGCACTACCGTCTCCTGGCCTGCACCCACACCCTCACCTCCGCTGTCCTCGGCCCCATCCAGCAATGTCTCTCAGCACAGCGTCCAGACGTCGCTAGCGCCACTGTTTGAGCGTTAAACGTGCACATTGCCAAATTGATCAGCCTGGAGATGCTGCCGTATAGGCTTGTGGAAACGGAGGCTTTCAAAAGCATGATGGCGGCGGCGGCCCCGCGCTACTTGGTTCCCAGTCGCCACTACTTTTCCCGATGTGCCGTCCCAGGCCTGCACGACCATGTCTCCCGCAACATTGTACGCGCCCTCACCAACGCGGTTACTGCCAAGGTCCACTTAACAACAGACACGTGGACAAGCACAGGCAGGCAGGGCCACTATATCTCCCTGACGGCACATTGGGTGAATTTAGTGCAGGCTGGGACAGAGTCATTTCCGCAACTCCAAGACGGACGCTGCCACCCTGCGGACCCTGCAACATCGGTTTCAACTGCCAGTGCACCGATTGCTGTGCGACGTGCCCACACAGTGGAACTCTACGCTCCACATGTTGGCCAGGCTCTATGAGCAGCGTAGAGCTATTGCGGAATACCAACTCCAACATGGGCGGCGTAGTGGGAGTCAGCCTCCTCAATTATTTACAGAAGAGTGGGCCTGGTTGGCAGACATCTGCCAGGTCCTTGGAAACTTTGAGGAGTCTACCCAGATGCTGAGCGGGGATGCTGCAATCATTAGCGTCACCATTCCTCTGCTATGCCTCTTGAGAAGTTCCCTGCAAAGCATAAAGGCAGAC
Source organism: Eleutherodactylus coqui (assembly GCF_035609145.1). Lineage (NCBI taxonomy): Eukaryota > Metazoa > Chordata > Amphibia > Anura > Eleutherodactylidae > Eleutherodactylus > Eleutherodactylus coqui. Next base: position 143,530,131 of record NC_089845.1, on the reverse strand, counting down.
GCTTTGCGCTCGGAAACGGAGGCGGGGGAAGACAGTATGTCGCTGGATAGTCAGAGCACCCTCATGTCTATATCTCAGCGCATTGAGAAGGAGAAGGAGGGGGAGGAGCATGAGGAGGAGGGGGAAGAGACAGCTTGGCCCACTGCTGAGGGTACAGATGCTGCTTGCCTGTCATCCTTTCAGCGTGTATGGCCAGAGGAGGAGGAGGAGGGGGAGGAGCATGAGGAGGAGGGGGAAGAGACAGCTTGGCCCACTGCTGAGGGTACACATGCTGCTTGCCTGTCATCCTTTCAGCGTGTATGGCCAGAGGAGGAGGAGGAGGAGGAGGAGGAGCATCCTGAAAGTGATCTTCCGAGTGAGGACAGCCATGTGTTGCGTACAGGTACCCTGGCACACATGGCTGACATTTATGTTAGGATGCCTTTCTCGTGACCCTCGCGTTACACGCATTCTGGCCACTACGGATTACTGGGTGTACACACTGCTCGACCAACGATATAAGGAGAACCTTTCCACTCTCATTCCCGAAGAGGAAAGGGGTTCGAGAATTATGCTATACCACAGGGCGCTGGTGGACAAACTGATGGTAAACTTCCCATCCGACAGTGCTAGTGGCCGAAGGCGCATTTCCGCGGCCCAGGTAGCAGGGGAGGCGCAGAGATCAGGCAGCATGTACAGCGCAGGCAGGGGACCATTATCCAAGGCCATTGCCAGCTTTCTGGCTCCCCAGCAAGACTGTGTCACCGGTCCCCAGTCAAGGCTGAGTTGGCGGGAGCACTGTAAAAGGATGGTGAGGGAGTACGTAGCCGATCGCACGACCGTCCTCGGTGACGCCTCTGCCCCCTACAACTACTGGGTGTCGAAGCTGGACACGTGGCCTGAACTCGCGCTGTATGCCCTGGAGGTGCTTGCTTGTCCTGCGGCTAGCGTCTTGTCAGAGAGTGTGTTTAGTGTGGCTGGGGGAATCATCACGGATAAGCGTACCCACCTGTCAACCGACAGTGCCGACAGGCTTACACTCATCAAGATGAACAAAGCCTGGATTTCCCCAGACTTCTCTTCTTCACCAGCGGACAGCAGCGATACCTAAGCAATACGTAGGCTGCACCCGCGGATGGAAGCATCGTTCTCTATCACCATCAAAAATGGGGACCTTTTTGCTTCATCAATCTGTGTATAATATTCCTCCTCCTCCTCCTGCTCCTCCTCCTGAAACCTCACATAATCACGCCGAACGGGCAATTTTTCTTAGGCCCACAAGGCTCAGTCATATAATTTTTCTAAACAATTTTTATACGTTTCAATGCTCATTAAAGCGTTGAAACTTTCACCTCAACCAATTTTTATTTTTACTGGGCTGCCTCCAGGCCTAGTTACCAATTAAGCCACATTAACCAAAGCGATTAATGGGTTTCACCTGCCCTCTTGGTTGGGCATGGGCAATTTTTCTCAGGTACATTAGTACTGTTGGTACACCAATTTTTGGGGGCCCTCTCCTACAGTGTAATCAAATTAATTTTTAGCCCACCTGCATTACAGCTGACGTTACATCAGCTGTGTTGGGCACTGCAATGGGATATATTTATGTACCACCGGTGGGTTCCAGGGAGCCCCCATGCTGTGGGTCCACAGGGAGTTGTAACTGCATGTGTCCACTTCTAAAGAACCCCAGTCTGACTGGGGCATGCAGTGTGGGCCGAAGCCCACCTGCATTAAACATGACATTACCTCAGCTGTGATGGGCAATGCAATGGGATATATTTATGTACCGCCGGTGAGTTCCAGGGAGCCACCCATGCTGTGGGTCCACAGGGAGTTGTAACTGCATGTGTCCACTTCTAAAGAACTCCAGTCTGACTGGGGCATGCAGTGTGGGCCGAAGCCCGCCTGCATTAAACATGACATTACCTCAGCTGTGATGGGCAATGCAATGGGATATATTTATGTACCGCCGGTGGGTTCCAGGGAGCCACCCATGCTGTGGGTCCACAGGGAGTTGTAACTGCATGTGTCCACTTCTAAAGAACCCCAGTCTGACTGGGGCATGCAGTGTGGGCCGAAGCCCACCTGCATTAAACATGACATTACCTCAGCTGTGATGGGCAATGCAATGGGATATATTTATGTACCGCCGGTGGGTTCCAGGGAGCCACCCATGCTGTCGGTCCACAGGGACTTCACAATAGGGAGTTGTACCTGCCTGTGTCTATGAATTAAAAAGCCCGGTCAGGTTGGGGCATGCAGTGTGGGCCGAAGCCCACCTGCATTTAATCTGACGTTAGCTCTGCTGTCCAGGGCACTGCAATGGGATACATTTATGTACAGCCGGTGGGTTCCAGGGAGCCACCCATGCTGTGGGTGCACACGGAATTCCCATTGCGGAGTTGTACCTGCCTGTGACTATTTATAAAAAAACGCGGTCTGACTGGGGCATGCAGACACCTTGACAGAATGAATAGTGTGTGGCACATAGGTTCCCCATTGCTATGCCCACGTGTGCAGTTCCAGATGGAGGTGGCACAGGATTGGATTTCTTATTGCTTCTGTACAGCATTGTGGACTATCGCCCCGCCCCTTTTAAAGAGGGTCGCTGCCTAGCCGTGCCAACCCTCTGCAGTGTGTGCCTGCTTTTCCTCTGGCAGACGCACTTATAAATAGACATGAGGGTGGCGTGGCATGAGGGCAGCTGAAGGCTGGGCAGGGACAGTTTGGTGTGCGCTGTGGACACTGGGTCATGGGGGGGGGGGGGTTGGGCAGCATGTAACCCAGGAGAAGTGGCAGCAGAGTGTCATGCAGGCAGTGATTGTGCTTTGTTGGAGGTAGTGTGGTGCTTAGCTAAGGTATGCATTGCTAATGAGGGCTTTTCAGAAGTAAAAATTGTTGGGAGGGGGGGGCCCACTCTTGCCGCTATTGTGGCTTAATAGTGGGACCTGGGAACTTGAGATGCAGCCCAACATGTAGCCCCTCGCCTGCCCTATCCGTTGCTGTGTCGTTCCCATCACTTTCTTGAATTGCCCAGATTTTCACAAACGAAAACCTTAGCGAGCATCGGCGATATACAAAAATGCTCGGGTCGCCCATTGACTTCAATGGGGTTCGTTACTCGAAACGAACCCTCGAGCATCGCGAAAAGTTCGTCTCGAGTAACGAGCACCCGAGCATTTTGGTGCTCGCTCATCTCTACTCTCCATGTTTAGTAGTCCAATGGGTGGTTTGATTCCACAAATGAACTTGCATACAGAGATACGAGCTGTCAATCGCTGACTGAGTCCACACGCTGGATTCCTAACTTCAGAATGAGCAGAGATTTAAACCAATAAATTATAAATTCCAGAAAACTATATATCATTTTTTTTTACTATAAGGCCTTAGTCACACGGGCGTTTTTTCCCGCGATTTGCGCATGCGTCCCTCGAATTTTTAAAACAATTGCTTTGCAATGGTATTGGACACATGAGCGCTTTTTTTGCATTTGTCCGATAAATTATAGAACAGAAATCACAGATCGCACCTATCTGCGATTCCTGTTCTCTTCTCTATATGCGCTCAATGGGGCCGGCAGCAGCAGCGCCGACCCCATTGAGAACATATAGTAGACAAATCATTCTCCTCTGCCACAGCTGTACCAGCTGTGGCAGAGAAGAATGATGTTTGCCCATTGAATTCAATGGAGCCGGCAATACAGCCGGCTCCATTGAAAGCAATGGGCTGCCGGCGATCGGACGATGAATTTTCGGGAAGGGCTTAAAAATATAAGCCCTTCCTGGAAATTCATCCAGAAATGTGCAAAAACAAAAAATATATATATATACTCACCTGGTCCCGGCAGACAGAGTTCAGCCGCGGCGGCTGGCAGTTCTCCTGAACTGCTCTGAGTAGTATTCAGCAGCCGGGGCTTTAAGATCCCCGCCTGCTGAATGAGCTGCCTCTGATTGGTCACAGCCTCACCAATCAGAGGCAGCTCTCACTCACACCCATTCATGAATTCATGAATGACAGCTGAGAGCTGCCCCTGATTGGTCCCTGCGCTGAGCCAATCAGAGGCAGCACTCACTCACCCATTCATGAATTCATGAATGGGTGTGATTGGTGAGGCTATGACCAATCAGAGGAAGCTTATTTAGCAGGCGGGGATTTTAAAGCCCCGGCTGCTGAATACTACTCAAAGCAGTTCAGGAGAACTGCCGGCGGCCGCGGCTGAACTCCCTCTGCCGGGACCAGGTGAGTATATATATATTTTTTTATTTTTACACATTTCTGGATGAATTTCCGGGAAGGGCTTATATTTTTAAGCCCTTCCCGAAAATTCATCGTGAGATCGCCCGCAGCCCATTGCTTTCAATGGAGCCGGCTGTATTGCCGGCTCCATTGAATTCAATACGCTGGACAGCTCCGGCCCGTTTCTAATGAAACGCGGCTAGGAGGAGTTTTTTCGGGCGATTTTTCAGCCCCGGTCACACGATTTGCGGATGTGCATCCGTCCTGCGATCCGCAAATCGCGGGAAAAAACGCCCGTGTGACTAAGGCCTAAGACACACTTTTCAGCAAGAAAAATCTTGCAAAAAATTCCTTGCATCTTACACTCCAGAGACGGGGGTCAGGCAGTGCCCAACCCCCCTGTTTGCCTCCTTAATGATCATGGCAAAAGTTTGCAGCCATGCATATTGCGGCTGCACATTTCTCTCCCTAACGCTGCTGTAAACCTCAGCAGACACTGGAGGAAAAATGTGAAGAAAACAGACATCTTGAAAGTGCACTGATTCCTTCCTGGCGCACTTCCCCTCTTCAGAATACAGTAGTCACAGAGCAGCAGTAGAAAACATAAAATGTCCTACTATCAGCGGAAGGACCTTTCATGATTAGTGTTGCTCTTCGTGATCTGCCAGGCAATAAAATCGTGCTGATTTTTGGCAAAAATCAACAAAATATTGTATCTCTGCTAGGTTTGAATCTGACTTTGATGGGGATTTAAACTTGGGAGCACACCATTGCAAGGCAGCAATGCTGACCACTGAGCTGCCTCCACCAGCTCCACTGATGTTCAAGGAGGCCAAAGTAGAGAACCCGATTTTTTACTTCCATTGAATTTTATAAAAGTCGAAATTAGAAGTCCAAATTCACAATTATTTTTTAAAAATTGGGTTGGTCAATCCTGACTTCATTATTTCAATAATCTCTCAATATTATTCATGATGTCACAGTCATGTGACTCCACTCATATGACCGGTCGTGCCAGGAAAGATTCATCCTATAGTAAGAAGGGTGAGGTACTGCAAAGAGACTATCAGCATTGATAGAACCAATGTGTAAGGTGTGTGAGTGTATATATGTATGTAGTCTTTATTAGGTGTGTGCTGCAGAGTGTTGTGTGTGTATATAGTGTATATGCAACAGAGCTGTGTGGTTGCATGAAGTTCATGTTCTGTATGTAGCTGTATGTATAATAGAGATGAGCGAACGTACTCGTCCGAGCTTGATATTCGTGCGAATATCAGGGTGTTCGGGATGCTCGTTACTCGTAACGAGTACCACGCGGTGTCCCGGTTACTTTCAGTTTCCTCTCTGAGACGTTAGCGCGCTTTTCTGGCCAATTGAAAGACAGGGAAGGCATTACAACTTCCCCCTGTGACGTTCAAGCCCTATACCACCCCCCTGCTGTGAGTGGCTGGGGAGATCTGATGTCACCCGAGTATAAAAATCGGCCCCTCCCGCGGCTCGGCTCAGATGCCTTGTGAGTTAGCTGAGGGAAAGTGGTATCGTGCTGGAGCTGATGTAGGGAGAGCGTTAGGAGTTAGTGTAGGCTTCAAGAACCCCAACGGTCCTTCTCAGGGCCACATCTAATAGTGTGCAGTACTGTGTTAGCACTGTATTTTTTATTTTTTTTTCAAAATTGGATCTGCAGAGCATTGCGCCCTGCAATAGGGACAGAAGTGGTGGTTAGGCAGGGAGAGTGTTAGCAGTGAGTGTAGGCTTCAAGAACCCCAACGGTCCTTTCTAGGGCCACATCTATCCGTGTGCAGTACTGTCCAGGCTGTTGTTAGCAGTGTTGCATTTTTTTTTTTTCCCTCAAAACCGGCTGTGCAGACCATTGCACCCGGCATTAATACTACAGGGATAGAATTGTGTAGGCAGGGCCAGAAGACATACATTATTCATTGAATAGACGCAGTGTGGCTTTTCCTTTGAAAAACAAGGGAAAAAATTCTATTTCGCCTGCCTCTGACAGTCCTCAGGGCTCTGGGTACGTGTGTGCTGCGTGCAGAACGTTAAAAAAAATCAGACGCAGCCAGCTACGTTTTACTGCAGGCTTGCGCCAATTTTTTTCCTGCATGGGAAATCCCTGATCTGCTGTAGCGAATAACTTTGCATCACTGCAGTTCTCTGACACATTTGCAGGGCCACAACACAGTTATTAAACTTAGTAGTATTCATTGAATACACGCAGTGTGGCTTTTCCTTTGAAAAACAAGGGAAAACATTCTATTTCGCCTGCCTCTGACAGTCCTCAGGGCTCTGGGTACGTGTGTGCTGCGTGCAGAACGTTAAAAAAAATCAGACGCAGCCAGCTACGTTTTACTGCAGGCTTGCGCCAATTTTTTTCCTGCATGGGAAATCCCTGATCTGCTGTAGCGAATAACTTTGCATCACTGCAGTTCTCTGACACATTTGCAGGGCCACAACACAGTTATTAAACTTAGTAGTATTCATTGAATACACGCAGTGTGGCTTGTCCTTTGAAAAACAAGGGAAAAAATTCTATTTTGGCTGCAGGCTTGCGCCAATTTTTTTCCTGCATGGGAAATCCCTGATCTGCTGTAGCGAATAACTTTGCATCACTGCAGTTCTCTGACACATTTGCAGGGCCACAACACAGTTATTAAACTTAGTAGTATTCATTGAATACACGCAGTGTGGCTTGTCCTTTGAAAAACAAGGGAAAAAATTCTATTTTGGCTGCAGGCTTGCGCCAATTTCTTTCCTGCATGGGAAATCCCTGATCTGCTGTAGCGAATAGCTTTGCATCACTGCAGTTCTCTGACACATTTGCAGGGCCACAACACAGTTATTAAACTTAGTAGTATTCATTGAATACACGCAGTGTGGCTTGTCCTTTGAAAAACAAGGGAAAAAATTCTATTTTGGCTGCAGGCTTGCGCCAATTTTTTTCCTGCATGGGAAATCCCTGATCTGCTGTAGCGAATAACTTTGCATCACTGCAGTTCTCTGACACATTTGCAGGGCCACAACACAGTTATTAAACTTAGTAGTATTCATTGAATACACGCAGTGTGGCTTGTCCTTTGAAAAACAAGGGAAAAAATTCTATTTTGGCTGCAGGCTTGCGCCAATTTTTTTCCTGCATGGGAAATCCCTGATCTGCTGTAGCGAATAACTTTGCATCACTGCAGTTCTCTGACACATTTGCAGGGCCACAACACAGTTATTAAACTTAGTAGTATTCATTGAATACACGCAGTGTGGCTTGTCCTTTGAAAAACAAGGGAAAAAATTCTATTTTGGCTGCAGGCTTGCGCCAATTTCTTTCCTGGCTTGGAAATCACTGGTAATACAGCATGCTGAGGGGTAGGGGTAGGCCTAGAGGACGTGGACGCGGCCGAGGACGCGTAGGCCCAAGTGAGGGTGTGGGCACAGGCCGAGCTCCTGATCCAGGTGTGTCGCAGCCGACTGCTGCGCGATTAGGAGAGAGGCACGTTTCTGGCGTCCCCACATTCATCGCCCAATTAATGGGTCCACGCGGGAGACCTTTATTAGAAAATGAGCAGTGTGAGCAGGTCCTGTCATGGATGGCAGAAAGTGCTTCGAGCAAGCTATCATCCACCCAGAGTTCTGCGCCGTCCAGTGCTGCAAATCCGAATCCTCTGTCTGCTGCTCCTCCTTCCTCCCAGCCTCCTCACTCCACTACAATAACACATGCTCAGGAGCGGGAAGACTCCCAGGAACTGTTCTCGGGCCCCTGCTCAGATTGGGCAGCAGTGGTTCCTCTCCCACCAGAGGAGTTTATCGTCACTGATGCACAACCATTGGAAAGTTCCCGGGGTCCGGGGGATGAGGCTGGGGACTTCCGGCAACTGTCTCAAGACCTTTCAGTGGGTGAGGAGGACGATGACGATGAGACACAGTTGTCTTGCAGTGAGGTAGTAGTAAGGGCAGTAAGTCCGAGGGAGGAGCGCACAGAGGATTCGGAGGAAGAGCAGCAGGACGATGAGGTGACTGACCCCACCTGGTGTGCAACGCCTACTCAGGACAGGTCTTCAGAGGGGCAGGCAAGGGCAGCAGCAGGGCGGGTTGCAAGAGGCAGTGCGGTGGCCAGGGGTGGAGGCAGGGCCAGACCGAATAATCCACCAACTGTTTCCCAAAGCGCACCCTCGCGCCATGCCACCCTGCAGAGGCCGAGGTGCTCTAAGGTCTGGCAGTTTTTCACAGAGACGCCTGACGACCGACGAACAGTGGTGTGCAACCTTTGTCACGCCAAGATCAGCCGGGGAGCCACCACCAACAGCCTCACCACCACCAGCATGCGCAGACATATGATGGCCAAGCACCCCACAAGGTGGGACGAAGGCCGTTCACCGCCTCCGGTTTGCACCGCTGCCTCTCCCCCTGTGCCCCAACCTGCCACTGAGATCCAACCCCCCTCTCAGGACACAGGCACTATCGTCTCCTGGCCTGCACCCACACCCTCACCTCCGCTGTCCTCGGCCCCATCCACCAATGTCTCGCACCGCACAGTCCAGCCGTCGCTAGCGCAAGTGTTGGAGCGCAAGCGCAAGTATGCCGCCACGCACCCGCACGCTCAATCGTTAACCGTCAACATAGCCAAATTTATCAGCCTTGAGATGCTGCTGTATAGGGTTGTGGAAACGGAGGCTTTCAAAGCTATGATGGCGGCGGCGGCCCCGCGCTACTCAGTTCCCAGTCGCCACTACTTTTCCCGATGTGCCGTCCCAGCCCTGCACGACCACGTCTCCCGCAACATTGTACGCGCCCTCACCAATGCGGTTAGTGGCAAGGTCCACTTAACTACGGACACGTGGACAAGCACAGGCGGGCAGGGCCACTACATCTCCCTGACGGCACATTGGGTGAATTTAGTGGAGGCTGGGACAGAGTCAGAGCCTGGGACCGCTCACGTCCTACCCACCCCCAGAATTGCGGGCCCCAGCTCGGTGGTGGTATGTTCGGCGGTGTATGCTTCCTCCACTAAAGCACCCTCCTCCTCCTCCTCAACCTCTGTCTCGCAATCTAGATGTGTCAGCAGCAGCAGGACGTCGCCAGCAGTCGGTGTCGCGCGGCGTGGCAGCACAGCGGTGGGCAAGCGTCAGCAGGCCGTGCTGAAACTACTCAGCTTAGGAGATAGGAGGCACACGGCCCACGAACTGCTGCAAGGTCTGACAGAGCAAACCGACCGTTGGCTTGCGCCGCTGAGCCTCCAACCGGGCATGGTCGTGTGTGACAACGGCCGTAACCTGGTGGCGGCTCTGCAGCTCGGCAGCCTCACGCACGTGCCATGCCTGGCCCACGTCTTTAATTTGGTGGTTCAGCGCTTTCTGAAAAGCTACCCACGCTTGTCAGACCTGCTCGTAAAGGTGCGCCGGCTCTGCGCACATTTCCGCAAGTCCCACATGGACGCTGCCACCCTGCGCACCCTGCAACATCGGTTTAATCTGCCAGTGCACCGACTGCTGTGCGACGTGCCCACACGGTGGAACTCTACGCTCCACATGTTGGCTAGGCTCTATGAGCAGCGTAGAGCTATAGTGGAATACCAACTCCAACATGGGCGGCGCAGTGGGAGTCAGCCTCCTCAATTCTTTTCAGAAGAGTGGGCCTGGTTGGCAGACATCTGCCAGGTCCTTCGAAACTTTGAGCAGTCTACCCAGGTGGTGAGCGGCGATGCTGCAATCATTAGCGTCACCATTCCTCTGCTATGCATCTTGAGAAGTTCCCTGCAAAGCATAAAGGCAGCCGCTTTGCGCTCGGAAACAGAGTCGGGGGAAGACAGTATGTCGCTGGATAGTCAGAGCACCCTCCTGTCTATATCTCAGCGCGTTCAGGAGGAGGAGGAGGAGCATGAGAAGGATGAGGAGGAGGGGGAAGAGACAGCTTGGCCCACTGCTGACGGTACCCATGCTGCTTGCCTGTCATCATTTCAGCGTGTATGGCCGGAGGAGGAGGAGGAGGATGAGGATCCTGAAAGTGATCTTCCTAGTGCGGACAGCCATGTGTTGCGTACAGGTACCCTGGCACACATGGCTGACTTCATGTTAGGATGCCTTTCTCGTGACCCTCGCGTTACACGCATTCTGGCTACTACGGATTACTGGGTGTACACACTGCTCGACCCACGCTATAAGGAGAACCTTCCCACTCTCATTCCCGAAGAGGAAAGGGGTTCGAGAGTGTTGCTATACCACAGGACCCTGGCGGACAAGCTGATGGTAAAATTCCCATCCGACAGCGCTAGTGGCAGAAGGCGCAGTTCCGAGGGCCAGGTAGCAGGGGAGGTGCGGAGATCGAGCAGCATGTACAGCCCAGGCAGTGCAACAGTCTTTAAGGGCCTTGACAGCTTTATGGCTCCCCAGCAAGACTGTGTCACCGCTCCCCAGTCAAGGCTGAGTCGGCGGGAGCACTGTAAAAGGATGGTGAGGGAGTACGTAGCCGATCGCACGACCGTCCTCCGTGACGCCTCTGCCACCTACAACTACTGGGTGTCGAAGCTGGACACGTGGCCTGAACTAGCGCTGTATGCCCTGGAGGTGCTTGCTTGTCCTGCGGCTAGCGTCTTGTCGGAGAGGGTGTTTAGTGCGGCTGGGGGAATCATCACAGATAAGCGTACCCGCCTGTCAACCGACAGTGCCGACAGGCTAACACTCATCAAGATGAACAAAGCCTGGATTTCCCCAGACTTCTCTTCTCCACCAGCGGACAGCAGCGATACCTAAGCAATACGTAGGCTGCACCCGCGGATGGAAGCATCGTTCTCTCTCACCATCCAAAACGGGGACATTTCTGCTTCATCAATCTGTGTATAATATTCCTCCTCCTCCTCCTGCTCCTCCTCCTGAAACCTCACGTAATCACGCTGAACGGGCAATTTTTCTTAGGGCCACAAGGCTCACTCATATAATTTTTCTAAAATTTTTTTATACGTTTCAATGCTCTTAAAAGCGTTGGAACTTTAACTTGAACCAATTTTTCGTTAAACTGGGCTGCCTCCAGGCCTAGTTACCACTTAAGCCACATTAACCAAAGCGATTAATGGGTTTCACCTGCCATCTTGGTTGGGCATGGCCAATTTTTACTGAGGTACATTAGTACTGTTGGTACACCAATTTTTGGGGGCCCTCACCTACAGTGTAATCATAGCAATTTCTATGTTCTTCGCCTGCACTCATGGTACAGAAAGGTGTGTGGGGTTGGCCTACACTTTAGCTACATAAATGTAACTTGGGCCTTGGCTATACTGCAGCTACTGAAATGGAACTAAGACTGCGCTCCCACTATACTGCTGCTTCGGAATTGTTCCTGGGGCCTGTGTAGGCTGCTCCTATTACTTAAATGGAACTTAGACTATGCTCCTCCTATACTGCTGCTTCGGAATTGTTACTGGGGCCTGTCTTGAGTGCTACTATTACTGAAATGGAACTAATACTGTGCTCCCCCTATAATGCTGCTAGTGATATGTTAGTGGGGCCTGTCCTAATGCTACGGCTGAAATGTTACGAATTCTGGGCTCTGCCTATACCGCTGCTAATGGTATGTCTCTGGGGTGTGGAAACAGAGGCTTCCCAAAGACATGATGGCGGCGAGGCCATTTCCCACCAACGCGGTTACTGTGAAGGTGCATATAACCACGGACACGTGGAGAGGACACGTAGTGCCTCAAAAACATCCCCCTCCTCCTCCAACAATGAAAACATTCTTGGCAAATGCCTTTGCATTGGTTCGTCTGGTGGCAGTCCAAGAATTTCACCTTTACCGACACAACAAGAGAGCCCCCCCACCATCCCCCCGCCACGGCCCACTTAATCCTGGCCGCATTCCGAAAACCAACAAAATACAACCGTGCTACTAGGTCCGCAGTCACCACCACATTACCACCAACGCGGTTACTGTTAAGGTGCATATAACCACGGACACGTGGAGAGGACACGTAGTGCCTCAAAAACATCCCCCTCCTCCTCCAACAATGAAAACATTCTTGGCAAATGCCTTTGCATTGGTTCATCTGGTGGCAGTCCAAGAATTTCACCTTTACCGACACAACAAGAGAGCCCCCCCCACCATCCCCCCGCCACGGCCCACTTAATCCTGGCCGCATTCCGAAAACCAACAAAATACAACCGTGCTACTAGGTCCGCAGTCACCACCACATTACCACCAACGCGGTTACTGTTAAGGTGCATATAACCACGGACACGTGGAGAGGACACGTAGTGCCTCAAAAACATCCCCCTCCTCCTCCAACAATGAAAACATTCTTGGCAAATGCCTTTGCATTGGTTCGTCTGGTGGCAGTCCAAGAATTTCACCTTTACCGACACAACAAGAGAGTCCCCCCACCATCCCCCCGCCACGGCCCACTTAATCCTGGCCACATTCCGAAAACCAACAAAATACAACCGTGCTACTAGGTCCGCAGTCACCACCACATTACCACCAACGCGGTTACTGTTAAGGTGCATATAACCACGGACACGTGGAGAGGACACGTAGTGCCTCAAAAACATCCCCCTCCTCCTCCAACAATGAAAACATTCTTGGCAAATGCCTTTGCATTGGTTCGTCTGGTGGCAGTCCAAGAATTTCACCTTTACCGACACAACAAGAAAGCCCCCCCACCATCCCCCCGCCACGGCCCACTTAATCCTGGCCGCATTCCGAAAACCAACAAAATACAACCGTGCTACTAGGTCCGCAGTCACCACCACATTACCACCAACGCGGTTACTGTTAAGGTACATATTACCAGTCTGACTGGGGCATACAGACACCTTGACAGAATGAATAGTGTGTGGCACATGGGTTCCCCATTGCTATGCCCACGTGTGCAGCTCCTGATGGAGGTGGCACAGGATTGGATTTCTCATTGCTTCTGTACAGCATTGTGGGCTATCGCCCCACCACTTTTAAAGAGGGTCGCTGCCTAGCCGTGCCAACCCTCTGCAGTGTGTGCCTGCAGTTCCTCCTCATGGCAGACGCACTTATAAATAGACATGAGGGTGGTGTGGCATGAGGGCAGCTGAAGGCTGCGCAGGGACAGTTTGGTGTGCGCTGTGGACACTGTGTCGTGCGGGGGGAGGGGGGTTGGGCAGCATGTAACCCAGGAGAAGTGGCAGCGGAGTGTCATGCAGGCAGTGATTGTGCTTTGTTGTAGCTAGTGTGGTGCTTAGCTAAGGTATGCCATGCTAATGAGGGCTTTTCAGAAGTAAAAGTTGTTGGGAGGGGGGGGGGGCCCACTCTTGCCGCTATTGTGGCTTAATAGTGGGACCTGTGAACTTGAGATGCAGCCCAACATGTAGCCCCTCGCCTGCCCTATCCGTTTCTGTGTCGTTCCCATCACTTTCTTGAATTGCCTAGATTTTCACACATGAAAACCTTAGCGAGCATCGGCGAAATACAAAAATGCTCGGGTCGCCCATTGACTTCAATGGGGTTCGTTACTCGAAACGAACCCTCGAGCATCGCGATAATTTCGTCCCGAGTAACGAGCACATTTTGGTGCTCGCTCATCTCTAATGTATAAGTGCTGCAGTATTGTGTTTGTAATGTGGTTCACCAAATGTTTTGAGGGAAGTACCATTCCATTTGAATGGTCAGAAAATGTAGAATTTTTTTACCTATATTCTGCTGTGTGACTTGGGGCATCTTATAGAACCAAAAATATGGTATCAGTCTGCTCAGCTCCACCCAGCTCTATTACCTGCTGCCTGCAGATCAAAGTTAATGGTCAGCCTGACAAGCTCCCTTTAAACAATAAAGATAGTAGAGCTAGAAATAAACTCTGGTGATGGTGAGTCAATATCACCTGCTTTGATGCAAATGAAAGTGACAACAGGTGCGCTGGAGAAGCAACAGCAAGTCATCCCCAAAAAGGGAATGGAGACAATTCATCTCTCCCTAGCCTTTCTGACTGATTCTTCTCTAGTTTTGTGTTTTGCTAGTGTCCTTGTTACTGCTAGCAGCATGAGGTGGTATCAGGTTGCACAGCTAGTTCTGCACTTCCGTCCATATGTAAGTGAGGCAGGCCCTTGCAAATGTGAATGCATTTGAGAACATTTGCATGCTTTAGTATTATTTGCATGTGTGAATGTTTTCACGTCAAACCAAAACTCCACCTCCTGAATGGACAAAACTTCTCAAGGATGGGGAAAGTGATACAGAAGTGCTCCAGAGAGAGGAGACAGCAGAGATAGTCATCGAGGACTGTGTGTAACTTTTCGATACTAGCAGTGCTGGCCTGTGAAGCAATGGTGAGACTGTAAATTCACTAAGGCCACAGTCATAGGGAGGCTTTGAGAGACATTGCAGAGATTGATCCTGTCTTCTACAGTTGAATGCTCTGGAGACTTGCGACAGACATTGGACAATTCTGTACCTCATCACTGTGAAAAGGATGAGGTACAGAATTGTTCGCAAGTGAGGAAAGTACCTCAGTAGAAAGAAAAAGTGCGCACACAAACAATCAGAGTGTAAGCCGGCCTACTAGGTAGAGACTTTGATATACATCATTTTTTTTGAGCTTTGCATTGAAAGGGCTTATCTTTTCTCTTGTTATGTATCGGCTTCTCAGACACCTCTTCATTAAATATAGACTGTGTGCGGAGAATCTTTATTGAGCTATCCCTTACTCTAGAAATGCTGTGTTACTTTCCCAGTGTATGGGCAATCTTCTGTGAATGCGTGCACATCTGCAAAGCTCTAGAGCACAGATTTGACTGTCCATAACAAGTGTTCCTGACCACCACTACAGATGTTCAGCTGGAAGGAAAAATCCAATTGGATACATGCGTCTCATTGCAATAGAGTCTCCCCACCATGATAGGCATATGCTTTCTCCTAGGTTGTTCAATACCTGTTCACAACTATGGTTCCATAACTAAGGTTCTGAAGGGTCTAACTAGCTTCTCTAAAGAACTAGCAGCAAATTCTATCATCTCCGACCCCTTTGGTGACTGGTGGACTGATACTTTCAGCAGATGGAGTCACTGGATTTCATGTTTTGCTAGAACTTTAGTGATTTTTCTCGCTGCTATTGCTATTATTGGCTGCTGCATTATTCCATGCCTTCAAGGATTTATCTCTAAGACTATTGACAAAGCTGTCCCTGTTATGTATTAGAATGTTTTGGTTGCTGACTTTGATATTGAATCTGCTTTATATGAACTCTCTATTCCAGCAGCCCTTTTCCAAGATACTTTTTCTGGTGAGTGTTAGGTGTTGGGTTTAGTCAGGGAATCTGGTGAAGTCATGTAGGAAGTCTGGCTCATGTCATTAGGACTTGAGTATGTACCTAGCTGGCTTTTTGCACCTAGCTGCTGTAAGAAACAAAAAGGAAGGCATGTTATAGTAATAATATATGTATTCTGCTGTATATAAATATATATAACACACCTTAAGGCGTTAACATATGTTAAACAATTAGCACCTAGAGGCAATCATGAGTTCTTATGATTACAGGAGTAACATCTATTTCTGCTGCATAATCTAGGGTATATTTGTACCTGATGGTGTTAATACAGACAGAAGAGCTTCATTGTCGTATGATACTAGTTAGTGTCTTGTGACAGTGATTTGTGTGCACAACTTCTCACATATAATTTGGAGCAGGCAATGAAATACTATGGAGTTCCTTTGAAGCTCCGACAACAACACTGGTGTCCGGTTGCTACGGCAATTCATCGGCCCTCCAATGACATCACATATGGAGCACACTCACTCTGTGAACCCTTTACATGCCACGATCTATATTAATCAAGGCTTGTAAGGGTGCCTGCACACGAACGGAATTTCCAGCGCGTTATTTTAGGCACATTATCTGCCCCAGACCGCAGCCAATATATTCCTATGAGGATCCGCAGTTGTCCCCAGACGGACGGATTTGTATCGCGTTTTTTCACGCGCGTGAAAAAATCTGCGACCTGTTCTAATTTGGGTCGGATTCTGCGCGTGAAGCCTCCAATACAAGTGAATGGGTGCGTTTTTTCACGCAGTACATCCGCAGTGCAGCTGCGGATGGAGTCACTGGTTGCTATGACTACAGGAAGTAGGCATGGTAGGAGGCGTCCCAACACACAGCAGAGCTTCACAGGCAAATTTGTAAAGGGAGATAGGTAGTATTTCTTGCCAATGCAGGATCTAAGAATGCAAAATCTGTAGTAATGAATTCGGCCGCTTGCAGACGAGCGGGTCGGATCCGGCGGCGAGAATTCTCGCCGCGGGACCCGACCTGAGAGCCTGCAGTGACGAGCGCGTACTCACCCGCGCCTGGCGGCCCCGGCTCTTTCATGTGCCGGCTGCCGCGCAGCCGGCGCATGCGCAGACCGTAGCCGGCGGCCGGGTGAGTGCGAGCCCCGCACAAAAATAGGACATGCTGCGGTTTGTTTGCCGCGCGAGATTTCGCGCGGCCAAACCGCGGCCGTCTGCATAGGAGTGCGTATTGTAATGTACTCCTATGCAGACTTTCAGCGGCGGAAATCCCGCGGGAAATACCGCCGCGGGATTTCCACCCGTGTGCAGGCGGCCTTCCTCTTGTGAATTTTTTTGCAGTGACTGAAATAAAGTCACGCTGGAGAAGCGCCTGAAAAAAGTTACATGGATCAACCATGCCCACAAAGACATCTGCTCACCGGGTGAAAGCATGTTGCCAGAATAATTTAACGGTGCTCGCACAAGCAAGAGGGACAAAACGGAGTCTAGGTGTTGGTTTTTAAGCTGTTTTCCAAGGAATGGGCAGTTCTCTAGGGGTTGGGTTTACAATAAGGGGTGTCTGCTGGTTTTTCTGCGCGTTTTTTTCCGCAACACATCCGCGTATATCCGCGCGTGATTTTTCACGCATCCGCACCTATCCGCAAGCACATTTAGGTACCATACGCGCGTGAAAATCCGCTAGCGGAATGCAGAATGCTCGTGTGCAGGCGGCCTAAGGCCGCCTGCAGACGAGCGGGTCGGATCCGGCAGCGAGAATTCTCGCCGCGCGATCCGACCTGAGAGCCTGCAGGGACGAGCGCGTACTCACCCGCGCCTGGCGGCCCCGGCTCTTTCATGTGCCGGCTGCCGCGCAGCCGGCGCATGCGCAGACCGGAGCCGGCGGCTGGGTGAGTGCGTGCCCCGCAGAAAATTAGGACATGCCGCGGTTTGTTTGCCGCGCGAGATTTCGCGCGGCCAAACCATGGCCGTCTGCATAGGAGTGCGTATTTTAATGCACTCCTATGCAAACTTTCAGCGGCGGAAATCCCGCGGCGGGATTTCCGCTCGTGTGCAGGCGGCCTAAGGTGTTAACAGTGTGGATCGTTGTTCTCACGGATCCCTGCTGTTGCATCGGGAGGCTGGGTTTTAGTCATCGTTGGCTCCCCCTGCGGGATGGCGAGGGCTTGCTTCTGAGCTTGTGCCATCCAAAGGACATACGTTTACTTCCTGTTGCGTTAACTACCACCCTGCCAGGATGTAAACTTAGACTGAGGCATTAAGGGGTTTTAAACAAATGTGCATGCAAGTATTAATACATGTAAATATATGCAAATCTAATTCCCTAATAATGACAACCATAGGCATATAGATAATTAAAAACCCTGTTCAAACTTTCAGGGTCTTTAAACTAATGGGTAAAAGACTAGTTGAAACACATGGACAAATCATTCCTATATAACATAGTAACATAAAATGTAAGGCCAAAAAAGACATATATTCATAGAGCGGCCAGCATGGGGCCGGGGTGGCTAGAGGAGATTTCTCTCCTTGCTCTCCCCCACCCCTCTTCATTTACTTTAGCAGTGGCCATTCAGTAATGACTGGCCGCTGTTTACACTGAACGATCATCATTCAGGATTTTAAGCGGCACAAAAAGCACCTGATGTGTCAGAGAGAAGTGTTGTAGCAGCTTACAATTTAAGTAAATTGGGAAATTGACATCAACGACATTGAGCGCCTTGTGTGAAAAAACACTACTTGTACAAAGCAGTATGGGTCTAGGTCACTGGCGTAACTATAGAGGATGCAGGGGATGCGGTTGCACCCGGGCCCAGGAGCCTTAGGGGGCCCATAAGGCCTCTCTTCTCCATATAGGGAGCCCTGTACTATGAATAAAGCATTATAGTTGGGAGCCCTCTTACAGGTTTGCATTGGGGCCCAGGAGCTCCAAGTTACGCCTCTGGTCTAGGTTACTGGTAGTAGAGCCAACGTTGTAGATAGGAGCGAATGCCCAAGTTCTGGTCAGAGTACTTGCTGTGGCCCAGCTACAGAGGGGATTTAAAGAGGTGTACCTGAGAGTAATACGTGATGTATTATGATTCTGTGTGCCGTTTTATGCAATGTTCAAGTACCAGTACCCTCCTATGGAGTAAAAGAATGCAAAAAGTTACTTTTGTTAAGAAATTTTTTTTTCATAAAAACATGCTACCTCTGCCTCCATGTGTTATACTGTAATATTATGAATGGTGGGAACCCTGTTACAGATTTTGCTTTAGGGCATAGATGCTTCAACGTACGCTTCTGGTTGTTCATATAGGTCAGCATCCTTTTGACTGATATGGAAAGTTTTCCTAGTTATATGTATTACCGTGTTTCCCCGAAAATAAGACAGTGTCTTATATTAATTTTTGTTCAAAAAGGTTTAACTTTTTTACATGTACAGCTGCCTGGACACTATTTAAATTGACTTTTTAAATTAACTGTTAGCATGGCTTAATTTTGGAGTAGGGCTTATATTTCAAGCATCCTCAAAAAGCCTGAAAAATCATTTTGCATCCTCAAAAATTCTGGAAAATCATGCTATGTCTTATTTTCAGGGTATGTCTTATTTTCAGGGAAACAGGGTAGTTGATGTGTATGATCTTGTACGATCAGCAGACTGGACACATATTTTCAGTCTGATTATAATTAGAACTAATCCAGAACATAATATTCCTACAATATACACTTTCAAAGTTGTTGAATTATTGCCTTTCTCCAAACACCATATAATTTGATGACTCGGCTGCCACGTTCATTACACTGTTTGACTTGTCCTTCATTTAAAATCTAATTTAGAAGTTGATAAATGACCACACAGGGAATACTAATCACAAGTCAGGGAAATGGTGGAAGGCACAAAGCTCGCTGGTGACATTGTGTATGGTACAGTTCCAAGACCCATAAACAGAACATTTTGTACAGTTGCTGGTTTATTCTGTTAAGCAGCGATAATATAAATCATGCTGATGTATTTGCTAAACTTGTATGAATTCCCATTTTTGAAAATCCATTTTTCATTTTTAATCTTTAAAATCTCAATTGGTCGTGTACCCAACAAGAACACTAATTAATGTGATAGGAAAATCATTTCTTAGCAGAGGATATTCTAAGAGAAGGAATAAAAGTTGGAAAAGCTGAATGCTCTGCTGATTCATTTCTTAATGCATCGTTATAGTTATCAGAGCTCTGTATCTTTGCCGTAGAACTACTTCATAAGCATAAAGTTAACAGTTACAATTCTGTCTGTTCGCAAGAACCACTGGGGGGAGCTTATGAGCTCATTGACTTTTATCTCCATGCTGTCGTATTATTGTATTCAATATCAGAAGAAAAGTTCCAAATATTAAGAAGATACATTAAGAAAATGATCAGCACAGAACTGGAGATAGCTTGCTGGCCAGCATGGACTTCACTACTGAGACCCCTGACTATCTCAACGATGAGGGTCCTGTGTCCCTCTTTGCCTGTCACTGCAAAGTTACTTCTCTCCTTGCAGTGATGTCAGAATGAACAGAGCGCTGGCTCAGCATGCGCGGTCAGCCAAATATTCATTTCAATGGGGCTGATGGAAATAGCTGAATGTTTGCCGTCTGGCTATTTCTGCAGCCCTATTGAATGTGAATGGAGTGGCAGTGAGCTTTAGAGACCAATGCTCTATTCAGTCTCTACTTCACTGCAGGTGGTGCACTAAACTTCAATTGAGGAGGAGGAGGGGGACAGACACCCATTCTATAGAGCCTCTTGTGGCACCGAGTGTTAAGGTAGCAGAAATGCAGTCCTAAACTCTTGTTCACAACTTGAAGGTTGCAAATTCAATCCCAACATGGTTTAGGTAGCCGACTCAAGCCTTCCATCCTTCTGAGGTCAGTAAAATGAATACCCAGCTTGGTCGGTGCTCTTTAAATCAAAAAGTAACCTAATTTCTGTTTCATTCAAAGTCAATGTCATTACCATGAGGCCTGGTGTCTATACCCCTAACACAAGTATCAAGAGAACTCATGCGAAATGCATGTCGGAGATATTCACGCAGGTTTTATGGCTATGTTTTGACCAACTTATTAAAGATTTTATGTTTGATCTGTTTATATTACTACTTGAGATTTGGCACTCGTGGTCTCTCATGTCTACACATTGATTCATGATTAAGAGTTTGTAATTTGCTTATGCAACTATAGTAGATTATTGTATACAAGTGTATGAACTAATCCTGTCCGTGTCCTTCTTGTGAGATCTTCCTTCATAATATGCCAGTATTGTCACTAGGTTTTACAATTATATTTTTTAATAAAGTATCATATATTTTATGACAGTGTTGTGCTCTGTTCTTTTTTCTTTCAAGTATAAAGCCACATCATATGTAGACCTGGATCAACAATAGTAAATCAACTTTATGTACTGTAACGATGATCTTAATATGTCTTATCAGGATCTTTTCCCACCCCTTCTGTGTTATTTTACAGTTCATAAAGTCTTTTTTATTGTTCAATTAGGTAATTGCTGTTGATGCTAAAGGGCTACTCCTATGAAAATACATTTTTTCCATCCATGCTCCCCTCACCTGATTGCCAGTCACACTCTGGAGGTTTCCTCTATGTATTGCAGTCACTTCCATGCAGTGCAGTTATGGTGAAAATATTGCTTTCACTTTCACATCTGTCCCATGATGCATCAGAACAGCATTAGCTAGAGGCTATACCATCTCTACCTGCTGGGGGCACAGTTTATTATTATTACCTTCTATAGTCTTCAAAATACGGTACAGACCACAAGTATACAGTCAGGAGGTTGAGCTGTGATCTCTTCTATTATAAGGGCGCCTACCCACTGGCGTTTGCGATTTTCGTGCGTGAAAAACTCAGCGTTTTCCGCGCATTTGGCGCGTTTTTCGTGGCTTTTTCGCGGCTTTTTCGCGCCTTTTCCGTTAATTTCCATTGACATTCATGGGTGCATTAAGAGAAAAATAAGGACACATATGCAACTGACAGTTCCTATGTTAAAAATTGCAACGGACCGAAAAAAAAAACGCAAGTGGACAAGAACACATTCAATTCTAATTGCTCTTCAGAAAAAACGCAAAACGCAAAGGAAAAAAAATCGCAAGTGGGTAGGCGCCCTAACTGTGATAGGAGCTGTGTGATCATCATCATCAATAACTGTGACAGGAGTATCTGTGTCCCCCTCTAGGCAGGTTCTTTGGTAAGTCCATGCAACCGCATCACACACTAAGAAACTGACTTCCCCAATGAACAGCAACTTATCCCCTAACTTGCTGTGATGGGAATACCCCTTTAAACTATTAACCTTTGCCACAAAATTGGACATAGCCAAAAATGGCCAATCAAAAAAATTTGCCTTGTTTTTATTAAATTCCGTTTTTTAAAACAGTGAATTAGCATCATATGAGAATACAAAAAGATTCAAAGTTTGCATTTTTTTAATATTCTGTTTATTTGGTGCATTATTTACAATTGCCAGAATTATTTGATGCGATTCTGCCCTAGTGTAGTCTATCTATTGTCTAAATATGACAAGGAATGAATGTTCTTGCATTATGTAATCTATACATAAAGCAAAGTAACATGAATGTAGATACAATTTTACAATTTCTAATTTAAAACATAAACAAATATACATTTCTTTAATGTTTACCGCGTTCATACAGTTGCTTTGGGTGCTTACTTATAGAAATCTTCTTGTGATGTACATTGCTAGAAATCTGTGTACAGGTGTAAACTTTTAGGAGATAGGCTCTGCCTTCCAGGCTTCCATACCCATCAGAAGCCTCAATTTCTGCTAGATCCTCGGAGCAGGGTTTTTTGAGTAGATACAGATGCCTCGGAGATAGACAGAACTTCCATTGAGTCTTGTTCAAGGAGGAAACTGCAACCCTGCAGCGAGGCTTCTAGCACTGACTATTACCTATTTGAGGCATAGATCTGCAACCGAGTATATTGCAAACAACTTAATCTAAGTAAGCGCCATACTTACAACATGCACAGTTTAAGTTAGTTGTAACCGGAGGTACGCTCTCCTATACATCCTACTGCGTAATATAAATTCTAAGTGAAAGATACCTAATACTAATAAATATCTGCAACTTGTAATATACAACACATGGTTCTCACATAAATACACATTATAATATCAAAGTAGCAATTTGGTTTATATTTATGAGTCTCTACATTTTGTTATATTTCAAACCTCTTTCAAGAGTGGCTCGGAGAGATTCTAGATTCTATTTTTCTAATTATTGCACTGGATGGACTTCCTTAAAGGGGTTCTGTCACTAAAAAAGAAAAATGCTCTTCTTATCTATTCCTCCTCCATCAGTCTACCTACCAGATCTTCACCTCCCTTATCTTCTCCTGTCTCCTGCAGTCCAGGGCTCACTTCAGCTCCAGCTGCCTGATTCTTCTCCTTCCTGTGAGGTTACGTACATTAGGTTGACAGTCTGCCAATGTACGTTACATCACAGCTCACAGGCCAGCAGGGGGACTGCCTATCTTCTTCAGAGATTGCTCATGTGAGCTATCTCTGAAATAGATTACAATTCCTTCCTAGGCAGTGAAGCTACAGCACAGGGATGTGACCTTCACTGACCCAGCCGGAAGGAGTTTGTGATAAAGCAGTCTTCATAACAAGCTGGGCCCAGCCTGCAGTGAGCTGACCTGGGGCAGTGGAGAAGCTCAACCAGGAGAAGATGTGATAAGGAGACAGACAGAGAAGGAATAGGTAAGTTTAGATAATTTTTCTTTTAATGACAAAACCCCTTTAAGCATTTTTTTAAAATTGGTACATTGCATGAGAAACGTGAATCCTGCACATTTCTCTATAAGATTTATATCCCTAATTGATGAGCAGCAATCTCTCATAATATATAGAATCATGTACTCAATAAGAAATATTGTATTGGAAGTCACTTTAGTTTTCCAATTAGATATGAGCAAACTTTTGGAAAGCTTGGTTTGGCCAGTTCACCGAATTTCAGAAAGACGTTTAGTTCGGTCCAAATTAGTTTGAACCAAACCAATAATAATGATCCCAGCAAAGTGTTAATGGTTCTTATTCTGCTGCGGGTTTGCAGTGCTGGGGTCCTAGGTTCAAATCTGACAACATCTTCATGGAGTTTGTATGTTCTCCCTGTGTTTCATAATAATCACTTTTATTTAACTCCATGCAGATGCTGCCCTTTGGTCAGATTTGAAGCTAGGACCCCAGCACTGCAAGGCAACAGTGCTAACTGCTGAGCCACCATGCTTCTTCTTCCTCCTTCTCCTCATTAAATGTATGCATTATTATCAATAAAGGTGATTATTATGAATATGAACTGCACATAAGCAAAGTGAGAACATACAAACTCCACGCAGCTGTTAGATTTACACCTAGAACCCCAGCACTGCAAGGCAAGTGCTAACCACTGAACCACAGGAGAAGAAGAACCACTGCAACTACCACCACCACTACCCCCCAAATCCTCCAGTGAGTTTGCACAGGGCAAACCACCTCAGGTTTGTGTTTGCCGTGAACCAAACTTTTAGTAGAGTTTGTCTGAAGAAAGGTTCAACTGCTTTAGCTCTCTCAACACTATTTGTCTTCCATGGGATAATACATTTTCTGCCTAGAATAGTTTGTTCTCTTGTGATGTGAGGGAATTAGCTCTTACTATGTATGAGTGCCCATGGTAATCCAATATTCATCCTAATATTCCATTAGGACCAATCTCTTACATCAGTGTTTTTGGTCCACTGTGATTCTTGAGAGTACAAAGAGACCAACATCTCACATAATTAGTACTTGAAGTTAGATGTAGACATTCTTCACTATACTTCTGCTGGTACCAAAACATTGGCATACAGTACATACCGTGTGCCAATTTTATGATGTGTTTAAGACACGCTTTGTGCCTTGATACAAAAGAGGGGAATATCTAAAAGGAGTTGTAAAACGTGTCATATGTATTAATGGCGTGCGCCATCATTTTGATCTTATATACTGGCGTAAAGTGATCTAAACAAGAGGTGATGTAAAAAAGAGAAAAGTGTCTAGCAAGATATACGAATAACATATGCCACTGTGATGAATGGGCACATCTTCTTCCTATCTTATCTAAGCGCTTGCTGTCTACACTTTAGACAGTATTGATAAATCCATCCAACTGTCATTCATGTTTGATTTATGAGAATACCTTTCTCTTTTCATAGTTTCGCACATTAACTCTGGTTTCAGATGGACGTATTTTAACTCTGTATCCGGTCTATATTTCGTGAACCCTAATAGGGAACTAATGTAAATCTATGTATCTAGTCGGGTGACTGTAGTTTCCATGGCCATGTCTTAAAAATGAAGCATAACCTACTTTTGTCTGTATTTGCATTTAATGATATTATTGCCCTGTCGAAAATAAAACCAATGACAGCAAATGTAAAGGAAAAGCCGATCAAATACTGATGACATACGGCTGTCTTATGGATACATGTTACCGAGGTGTTACAATATGCTTGTCTCAACCGGCCTAATATCAATGTTTTCTGTTGTGTATCACCTAGACAGCTATTATGATTTATAATCAGATTCTAAGGAAGTGTAGCAGTCGTAGTTATAATATCTAGCCTCTCTTAGTACAGCTCCAGAAAGAAGCGAAAGAACAAAAGTGTACAGACTTCTGTTATACATGCATCATATTGTGATATATTAGACACATGCCCCTCTACTACACAGAAGGAGGTATGCACCAAGGTTTCTATTAAATGAGCTGTAAATCATGACTTGTGCTTAACTATTAATTGGACCCATATGATATCACACAACAAGAACAGCTTCTACCGTACCTTTAAAAGTGTTTCGAATCGTTTGCATAAGCAAACAATAAGACAATCATTATACGGTAATGATGGTGAAACGTGTAGAATTAAACACTATTATTAGATCAAAACCAAAATTCTATGTATGACTGCTGCTAAACTACTTTTCTCCATCTTCGCTGTCTGCACAATGTCAATGCAGCTCTGACCTGTGTCATTTGGGACAGACGGGTTGCTAGTAATATGATTCCTAATAACTAAAGCCTTTTATTTATGCCTGTAACAGGTTCCTAACAACCAGCATGTTCCAGATCTCTATGTCAAGGATAACACGGCAAAGAGGTAAGCATACTTAAAGGAGTTTTCCGGATAAATACCATTGACGACCTATCCAAAGGATGTGTAATGACTATTTAATCGCTAAGGATGTGGAGTGGCTGATCACCTGACTCCGCTACACTGACATCGGGGGCATAGGCGGAAGTGTTGAAATCATTGAAATCAATGGGAGCTGAAGCCTTTTATTACGCTTCTGGGACTTCTGCCTCTTACACTAGGGTCAGATACGGAAGTGTAATCGTAGGCCGTGAAGTGAAGAATGAAGTCCTCTGTGACGTCTCCACCTCCAACTCGGATGACGACATCCACCCTGCTACATTGACAGCAGGCCAGAAGATCAGCTGAATTCTGGTAATCTCGACTGGTGGGTTCCCGTCAGTTAGGTATTGATGGCCTATCTTGAGCATAGGTCATCAATAGAATTTGCCCAGAAAACTCCTTCAAAGGCTATGGAAATCTTGAGCACTTTTTTTTTTACTTAAATGTATGTATTTTGGGCCAAAAAGCATTTTTGCAGTAGTATTTTATTGAAAAGTTTGGCTTTTGCAGCTTCCATCTACCACAGTAGATGGAAAGTTGCAGAATGACTTTCACTAGGAAATCTGTCAGTGAACTTGTCTAACAGCTCAGTCTTCAGTTATTCTCTCGCCTCTCTTGAATGAACTCCTAAAATCAGATCTGGATTTGGTCATAAATCAGCCTAGACATTTGTTCTGGCGAACAGAGAGAAGGGCTGGAGACTGAGCTGTCAGATAAGCTCACTGGTGGATTTGTTGGGGGGCAATTTTCTAGAGCTTGCTGTGAAATATGGAAGTTAGAGGAGCCACACAGTGCCCCAATTTTAATAAAACTGTATTGCAAAAATGTTTTTCACTCCAAAATATATGCATTTAAAGGTGTTTTCCAAGCTATTTGTATTGATGACCTATTTTCAGAATAAGCCATTAACAAATGATCAAACTTCAAAAAACGTGGACAGCGCTTCTAACAATTGTTCAGCTGTGGTCAGCTGCTTAGAACCCCAGCTGATCAGCTGTTCAGGTACCTAGTTTCACTGGCAGAATACACAGAGTATGAAGCACAAGCCGATTGTTCCAACCCCTGTATAGTGGCCGGCACTGGTAGTTGCAGACCCAGCTCCCTTTGATTTTATTGAGAATTGCGGCTGCAATTACCAGTCCTGGGCACTACACAGGGGTTGGAGCTATCTGCTTCCACTTTGTTTTCCGTGTTTTTTTGTCGGTGACAGTAGATACCCAAACAACTGATCGGCCAGGGGGTCAAGCAGCAGACCCCAGCCAATCAACTACTGATGACCTATCCTGAGGATAGGTTATCAATAGAAATTACCTTTATGTAAAAAAGGGGCCCAAAGGTGTTCATACCTTTAATTGAGATCATGCTTTTTTTATCTCTATATAATAGGATTCTCTGACTTAACGCGCATTTAGACACAAATGGCTTTTGAGCGATCATTTTTGCATAAACTACTGATTGGTACTAATGCCTATTAGTACCAATTAGTAGCCTGTGAGCCGCTGGGAGCTGTATTGAGGGAACAGACCGCCCGCTGTTCTCTGAATAAATTTCCTTTGTTCTGCCATGGGCCTGACAGCTGAGCCAATGTAATCAGCTGTTATCAGCAGTCCCCAGGCAGAACACTGCATGCGGTCTGTCTTATCAGCTGTTCTGCTGAATGATGGATTTCATGCCGAACTGAAATTCATCGTTCAGCAGAAAAGTGAAAGATGGGCAGTGGGCACATTTACACGCAAGGATTATAGCTCAAAAGATGGATTTTGAGCAAATTTTGACTGATAACTGTTGTGTCTTAATCTGCCTTTAGTTTAAACTTAAAATGTAGCCAAAATATCTGATCTGGTATCAAGTAGATTTATTTATTTATATATTTGAGAAGATGACATAGGTGAAGTCTATGGTCTTGTGTCACCACTCTAAGGGCTCCATGGAGTGCCTAGATTCCCATAGAACTGCTCGAAGATGCGTTTATGACATTTTAAAAGATTATATTGATTGGAATACCCTCTAAGTCTACACAATGCCTCCTCTAAATTATTACTGGAAGGGTATTTGCTTGTGAAATAGTTTCTAATTTACTATTAAGTGCAGTTGTTACCAAGCTGCTAACTCATATGGTTGTGATGCTTAGATGACTGGTACGTCTGAACTGCAATGACCAACTGGGATGTCACAAAACATAGTTGGAGCAGTCTAATGAATGAAAAGGTTACTCATATAGCCCCTGATGTAATACACCTTAATGAGAACAATAAGACAAACATTTTGTAGGATAATGTATAGATTTTCGTATTCTAAATATTCATGCTTGTAATATACCAATATATAGTCATGCTAGCTTTCCTTAAAAAACAAAATCTAAATTCCATTCAAATCTATAAACAATTCATTGTAACCATTAACAATATAAATAACTGAATAATGCCCATGATGCATTTGTAAACATTAATGGGGTTTACCAGAGCTTCATTATACCGATATATTCCAGCTAAACATGCTGTATGCCAAAAAGCACCTTAAAGACAATGTGAAAAGAGAATAAAGGGAAATTACTAAAGAAACCCCCATTGTAATCATCCATTAGGGAGTCCATCTTTAATGTATAATTTCTGGGGCCACACTATTTGCTCTATATCCTGATGACTGCCTTACACTAGCGGCAAGTCGCACTACTCAATCTCTATGACTGTAAAGAGATTCAATATTTCTTCTTGGTATGGAATAGAAAGGATGATGGCAAATACTGATAACTACAACCAATACTCACAAACGATAGGTTGATCACAGCACACTTTTCACCATAAGAGGGAAGATAGTCCTCACCAAATTGGTGCGCGCTCCTCAGGGTCCTGGATCCTGGACCGTAGTACAAGTAGTGAAGTATATAGAAGAACAGCACTCCAGGGATTTTGCATCAAAGTAACCGTTTTTATTGCCCACAACACCGTTTCAACTCTCTGTCTGAGACTTGAGAAAGACTCTCAGACAGAGAGTTGAAACGGTGTTGTGGGCAATAAAAACGGTTACTTTGATGCAAAATCCTTGGAGTGCTGCTCTTCTATATACTTCACTACGATAACTACAACCAAGGTACCTTTACATTGAGCAACTATCATTCAGGTAGTCAAAAAAGTCACTGAAGAGTACGAAAGACAGTTGTTTGTTTGCTTTTACACAGAGCGCTTATCATTCATTACTTGTTTGCCGAGATATCGTATGTAGGAGGCATCTCTATGCAAATTTGTTCGCAAGTTGTTCGAGTACAAGCAACTGTGACTTTACAACAACAGACTTTTGATTAACCAGCTACTGTTTTTGAAGTGAGCTGAAATGAAACAGCTATCAACCAGTGAGCAAATCATCGCTAGTCAACCTGTTGGTGGCCGTGTTTACACTGAAAGACTATCATTTGCACTCACTCTTTCGAGCGACTATTCAGACGATAGTCGTCCTGTGTAAAGAAAATCTGACTTTGTATTTAGCAAGGAGAAGAGGTCTACCAGTTCTCAATTATGGAGTGTGAGATCATTTTTAACAGTATGGCCACTAGAGATGAGCGAGCGTACTCGGTAAGGACAGATACTCGAGCGAGTATCATCCTTACCGAGTACCTGCCTGCTCGCTCGCAAAGATCCGGTACCGGCATGGGTGAGCGCTGTGTTGAGGGAGGGAGCGGGGGGAGAGAGAGAGATCTCCCTCCCGTTCTCCCCCGCTCTCCCCTGCCACTCCCCGCCCCCACTGATACACCAACACGCTCGAGTATCTGTCCTTACCGAGTACGCTCGCTCATCTCTAATGGCCACATAAGGGAAGAGTGTCTACATTAATTACAGATAGTCAACAAGCTCTTTTAATAGACCTACAGATTTAGCTATTCTTACTGTCAAAAATGCCTGAACTCCTAATGGAAAGCAAAAAATGCCATTGTCAACAGAGCTTAATCCCTTAAAGGGGTTTTCCCACTAAACACATTTAATCACTTTTATTTATATATTGAATGCATATCACATCACTTGATATTAAGTTCTGTCCCCATTGGGGCTCACAATATATATTCATCTATCTGTTTTTGGAGTATAGTAGGAAACCCAATGCCGGAAGAACATACAAACTCAATGCAGATGTTGTCTTTAGTCAGACTTGAACCTAGGATCCCAGCACTGCAAGGCAACAATGTTAACCACTGAACCAATGTGCTGCCCATTTATGACCTCTCCATAATATACTTAACAAATGTATGATTGCTGGGGTCCAACTACTTGGTGAGTATGCAAGACCACTTCTCCAGTGATGTCTATGGCATTGACAGAGAATAATATACAATTTTATTTATGCATCCAACCCCTCCCCTTTGACAATATGTTATTTTAAATTTAATGAACACCCACCCTTTCCCTTGTCTGGGCCCCCTTAGGGGAGGAGTTTAATATTTAAATAGGATTCTGTATTTGTGTTATATGACTGAACTTGATAAAAAGAGCTGCTCACTCCTTAAACAATTTGTCAAATAAAGCAGATTCTTTCATACTACCCATTCCATCTGTGGATGTCCAAATGGTCCGGCAGCATGGCCAATACCTTTCAATCTTCACCTTTTATACAGTATACTTTAATCAGTAGGGGGACTCGGGGACCCCTGCCCTTGTGGTTGGACCCACAGTGATCATACATTTATCACTTATCCTTCGTTTAGTTAGAAAACCCCTTTAAGACTTGGAAATTTTATTCTGAAATGACATTTAGCTTATAAATATAGAACATTTCCGATCCACCAGCATTACGCACGTAGCACCAAAAGGAACGTTGAGCACCTAATGTAATTGTATCAAATTTAAAAAAAAAAACTAAATTAAACAGCTTATACTGAATGTAACGTAACACTTTAAATAGTAAAACATGTAGACAAACCTACATATGGAAAATGCAATATTAATTAAATTAGTAAAGCACCTCTGGTCCTCTAATTATAATCTGAAACACTTTTAGCTGATAGAATTACTGAGAACCAACAAGTGAGTTCTATTCAGCTACCGATAGAAAGGTAAAAACAATTATCTAGCATTCTTAGGGCTTATACTTCCTGGGCAAAATTGTTTGATCCAGGTCCGATCTTTTGGGTGCATGACCAGTGTGGTCTAACCTGAGGCTTGAAACAATCAAGATTCTTAAAGGAGTTGTCCAGGTTACAAAGTCATATTTTAAAATTGGTACAAATGACTGAAAACCATAAAAGCAAAGGGTACTTACCCATCCTCAGCCCTGGCAATCCAGTGCTACATACCAACAATTGCTCTAGTCCAGGGTTCCCCAACTCCAGTCCTCAGGGACCGCCAACAGGTCATGTTTTCAGGATTTCCTCAGTATTGCACAGGTGATGTAATTATTGTCGGTGCCTCAGACATTGCCACAGGTGTTCTTACCATAGGAGATCCTGAAAAGATGACCTGTTGGTGGTCCTTGAGGACTGGAGTTGGGGACCTCTGCTCTAGTCTCTGTTGACAGTGCAAGGTAGGTGACTGTTGTCTGCCACAACATTATCATTCGGAACTCCTAGCATCATGGCGCCCATGATGTGAGCACTAATACCAGGAGAACGGGCAGTGATGCTGCAGCCACTGATTGGCAGGCAGTGGTCACCTGACTTCTGCTATCAATGGAGACTGGAGGAATCATGGTGCTGGATCACCGGGACTGAGTCCAGGTAAGTAGCATCTGTTTTATTGTTTTTAGTCATTTGGCACTAATTTTAAAATCTAACTTTGTAATCGGACAACCCCTTAAATAATAATTGTAAAGCAGTTTTATTTTAACATTGTATTGCATAGGAAAATGCTACACTAGTTTATGTTTAGAGCTCTTTAACTATAAGTTGAAGGTATTTGGGTACTGTAAGGTGCTATTTAGACTTTATGCACTGCCATTGTATAGCGCATTACTTTCTTGCAGTGTATGGCAGTGCCCACACTATATAGCATTGTTATTTAGGCAAGAGTATGAAAATGTCATTTAGTTAACATTCGGCACTATTATTTGGTATCAGACTATATTAACATAATTAAGCACTATCTGGTATGACCGCGTACTATGTAGGGCACCAACACTTGATACCTTACAGGGCACATAGGCCGGTCCTGATTTTCTCTGTCATTCCAAAATTGAAATGTAATAAAGATATCAAAAATATTTTATTCATATGGTTTCTAGGATTTATCCTTTTAATATAACTACTTTCATAGTGATGTTCATAAAATACCAAATGGGCGCATTTGGCCCAAATTTCCTTAGTACATCTGTTTGTGTGAAACTGGGCATAGGTAAAACTGTAGACTGATTTGTAATGGGCTTAGATAAATGCAGCAGGCTTGATGGCTTATGTTGTAATAAAATTGTCTTATTAGCCATGTTCTAGGGGTGGCAAGACAACAGTAATGGCATCATGTATGTATAATCATGACATTAGTCTGTAAAAGCCATCCTTCATCTGATTTAGGTCACATATCTCTAAGTTGAATGAATATATACCTGTAATGCGCTGGATTTTAATATACGTAATACATTATAGTGACAATGTTGCTAATCAGTGATTGTATCTGGATAAGCTTGTTAACTCATGTTATACTCTACAGCTAGTTATCACACTACATTTCCCATGTCTCACTGTAAGAATTTACAGCATTTTAAAATGAATTTTGGATTCTTAGAAAGTAATATCCTACATTAGATCAGCTCACTTAAACCAATATAAGTAGTTTGATGTTACTCCTGGAAAACACTGATTATCCGTGCATGAACCTCCGTAACTGGGTGGACATGCTGAACATGGGACCCCAACTTTATATGGTGCTTCTCCAATCCAGTTTCCCCTAAAAGAGAATATTGGAATTATACAGAGATAGATAGATATGAGAGAGAGAGAGAAATAGATAGATAGATATGAGATGGGTAGATAGATAGTTATAGATAGATAGATAGATAGATAGATAGATAGATAGATAGATAGATAGATAGATATGAGATGGATAGATAGATAGATAGATAGATAGATAGATATGAGATGGGTAGATAGATAGATATTAGATAGATATGAGATAGATAGATAGATAGATAGATGGATAAGTATGACATAGATAGATAGATAGATAGATAGATAGATAGATAGATAAATATGAGATAGATATGAGATGGATATGAGATGGATATGAGATAGATAGATAGATATTAGATAGATATGAGAGAGATAGATAGATATTAGATAGATAGATATTAGAAGATAGATAGATAGATAGATAGATAGATAAGTATGAGATAGATAGATAGATAAATATGAGATAGATATGAGATGGATATGAGATAGATAGATAGATAGATATTAGATAGATATGAGAGAGATAGATAGATATTAGATAGATAGATATTAGATGATAGATAGATAGATAGATAGATAGATAGATAAGTATGAGATAGATAGATAGATAGATAGATAGATAAATATGAGATAGATATGAGATGGATATGAGATGGATGATAGATAGATAGATAGATATGTGATAGGTAGATATGAGATAGATATGGGATGGATGATAGATAGATAGATAGATAGATAGATAGATAGATAGATAGATATGTGATAGGTAGATATGAGATGGGCAGATAGATAGATATAAGACCACCAGATAGATAGATAGATAGATAGATAGATAGAAATGAGATAGATAGATAGATAGATAGATAGATAGATAGATAGATAGATAGATAGATAGATAGATATGAGATGGGCAGATAGATAGATAAAATAAGATATTCTTACTTGGGTGAGTAGTTGCAAACTAAGTAGATAGCTCTTCTCCATACAGAACCCCAGACATTCATATTGTGACAAGTATTAATTGCACAGCCTACCCTGTTAGTCGTTGCCCAAACCATCTGTGTGAAAGGTAAAAAAGATTGGCTTGAAGTTACTATACAAAAATGTGGCAAAAAGTTTAATTGAGCTAAAAAAAAAAAAAGCACATTACCTGTGTATAATGTGTACACATTGGTCCAAAGCATCTTAAAGGACATCTAGGATTGCAGTCTTGAGGATATGGAAATGCATAGTCCTTTACTTCATCATACCAAGGTTTCACCAGTTGTAATATTGATTGATATCTAAATAAAAGTTTTCAAAAAGATACAGTAGTTCTTTAGATGTGCAACTAAAACTTCCAATATTATAGTACTATAAGCATTAGCATGCCTTGCAAGCTAAACACATTGCCAGGGCATTTAGTGTACAGTATGTCCCATTCACTCAGGAAGTTAAAACAGTTGTATGCCTATAATACACGTGCAATGACTCATAGCTGACAGCCAGAGGCGTAACTTGAAGCTCCTGGGCCCCAGTGCAAAACCTGTAACAGGGCCCCCAACTATAATGCTTTATTCATAGTACTGGGCTCCCTATATGGAGAAGAGAGGCCTTATGGGCCCCTCCAAGGCTCCTGGGCCCGGGTGCAACCGCATCCCCTGCATCCTCTATTGTTACGCCCCTGCTGACAGCCACTCATGCCATGCATCCTACTCACTGATAAAAATTAGTTTGTTGATTCAACTCACAAGAGATACTAATTAAAACCTATATATTTCTTGAACAGACTAAAAAATGCACATGCCGGTAACCCAAAAAGAAATTTCAAACATGTGTAGGACGATACGCGTCCTTAGTCATGACAAACATATTTTGCATGTTACTTCATTATCTCATGCCCTGGCAGGATGTGCAGTGCATAAATGGTGAGCTGGTTTGATTTTCTTTCATCCTACATACTGAGTCTGCTGAACAGTTAATTACGCATTGCAATATGCTTTATACAATAATACATATAAGCAGTGTTGATGTGACATGGATTATTAATAGTGGTGAGTGAACTTTTGAAAAGTTCAGTTCTACCGCTTTGCCAAATTTCAGCGAAAGGTTCAGTTCAGTCTGAGTTAGTTTGAGCCGAGACAGAATTTCACCAATACCCCTAAAACTGGTGTATAACACCGTTTAAGAGGCATAAAACACCTCTGTACTGCTCTTAGATCAACTAGGAGTCTACCTAAGTACTTTAAGCAAAGTTAATGAAGAAAAAGCAAAATAGAAAAAGAAAGAAAATGAAGAAGGTAAAAGAAAAAGAAAAAAGAATTCTTTTACCACCTTCTTCTTTTCCTTTTTTAGAAGAAGAAAAAAGAAGAGTTTTAGTAAGTTCAGCAGAGACAAACCACCCGAGGTTCAGGTTCGTGCAAAACCGTACTTTTGGCAAAGTTCAAGTCAAAATGGTTTGACTGTGTCAGTTCGCTCGACACTAATAATTAAAGGGGTTCAATCATTTAAAAAAAATTCTATTCTTACCTATTCCTCCTCCCGTCAGTGTACTTACCAGATCTTCACCTCACTGATTTTCTCCTTTCTCATGTCAGGCTGGCTGATTCCTCTACTTCCTGTGAGGTTATGTACATTCACAGGCAGTCTTCTTCCTGCCAGCCAATGTACGTTACGTCACAGTTCACAGGCCAGCAGGGGGAGTGCTGATCTAATGTAGAGACTGCTCATGAGAGCTGCTTCAGCAATAGATTAGCACTCCTTCCTAGGCAGTGAACACTACAGCCCAGGGCCGTGACCTTCACTGACCCAGCCGGAAGGAATGCAGCCTTCATAACAAGCCGGACAGCATGCTGTGAACCAACCCCAGGGGCACTGCAGAAGCTCAGCAATGAGAAGATGTGGTAAGGAGACTGATAGGGAAGAAATAGGTGAGTATAGAATTTTTTTTAAGACAAAACCCCTTTAATTAAGATTTATTTTGGTAGTATAATGCTAATTTGAGAATGCTGTTCTTCTATTTTTCAGGTACTATGAGTGGGAAGGAGATCAACCCACATGGGATCATGCATCTAGACACATAATTGGGCCTACCCATTCAGGAGCATGCTACTTAACCCACAATTCTATTTCTAACAGTACTGTGGTTTTATTATTTTAGCAAGCTTTATATGTACTGTATACCGTAGAATACTGTGGAAATAATAATGTAAATCACTTTCATACCTTCCTGTTCTCACTGATAGGTTTTGACCAAGAAATCTCATTAAGTAGGGTGGTCCATGGTCCCAAATGCAGGTGGCAGCCCAAGCTTCAGCTGACTTTGCCAAGTTCTCATCCCATATCTGCATTACAAAATGACAATGTTAATACTTTGTTACTTGATGAAAGATTTGTCATGGCATAGCCATGAGCTGAAGTAGACAAGAGAAAAACATATTTCTTTAAATGCCAGAAATTGTATTAGTAAGTTTGTATATAATCTTTACTACTATTTTATAGTTAATCAATGCCATACGCTCTCCACTATTACAGTAAAAATGATGCATGATGCACGGCATCGTTATTATAAGGAAGTCTGTAATGATCCCTCACTGCTAACTGGTGGAGCTACTTTGCACATCTCTGCAGTCTATTACTTTATCATGTTGTCAAGTCATATTTGCTGAATTAACCCTTTCCAGTCCACTGTCTGATGTCTTCCTACATTCTGATTGAAGCTTGTACAGCTCCAATATCAGAAGACGTCCGACAGGGTTTTCTTACCGTCTATTGCCAGCCACTCCGCTGTCGGAGCCTCTCTGGTGCACACACACTGGCTGTAGCCAGCAGATGGCATTGTTGTATAACAGCAAAAAGAGAAGGCCTTTTAGGAAACCCTGAATCCAAAATTGGATTGGAAGGGGTCAAGGAGAATATGAAAAAAGCATTACATAAATGATTTCATGCAAGCATCTCATCTTTAAAGAAGTTGTCTACTTTAGAAAACCCATTTTCACATATCCTATTGGGGAATTTTGGATTAATAGAAGTTGGCATTGACACTTTTAGGATATTAAGCATTTGGAGGAAAATTTAGTTAGACCGGCGTATAAAATGCTGGTAAGTAAACATTGGATTAGCGTGAAGTGTGTCCAGTGTATTGAGACATGCACACCTCTTAATACATTGGTGCATCTTTGAGCCATTTATGTACCAAATGTGACTTGCGAGCTGATGTAGATTTCAACTGTAATTAATGCCAGTTTCTAATGTAATGATAGTAAATATGATGGGCCACAAGTGGCCAGCCCCCTAATGCAGAGTTCTGACCACTAATTTAAAAAGTGGTGGCACCAGCATAAAATACCAAGAACTCACATATTTTGACATAGAGGATGCTGTGCATCAAAATGTGTAACTTTATACACCAAAAACTGCATTAAGACTTCACTAACTCCCAGCAGGTGGACACTTTGTGATCAGCATATTGTCAAGGGACTTTTCTATCTAACAGGGATTGTTCAAAGTGGAGAACCCCTTTAATGAATAGAGATGAATTATAAGAAAAAATGTACACTCCTCAAAAAAATTAAGGGAACGCCTACATCAGAAATTGGATCTCCATGAATGAAATGCATCTGCTTAGTGTGAACCTGCTCTCATCTGTGAAGAGAATGGGATGTCATCAGTGGACCAGCCAATTTTGGAGTTCTCTGGAAAAGCCCAAATGAGCTGCACAGGATTTGGCTGTGAGCACAGGTTACACTACAGTGATGTTGGGCCCTGGTGCCTTTTTCATGGAGTCAATTTCTGACAGTTTGGTGAGAAGCATGTAAACCAGTAACTTTTTGGAGGTCATTCTATAGGTCTCCTGTAGAGCTCCCCCTGTTCTTCCTTGCAGAAAGGAACAGCTGCCAGTCCTGATAATGGGCTAATACCATTCAGTGGCCTTGTCCAGTTCTCCTCGTGTAATGGCTCATGTTCGGGTACCCGCTCCATGCTTTTGAGACTGCTGCAAGACACAGCAAACCTTCTGATGGCAAGTATGCATGTGCCATCCTGAAGCAGCAGGACTACCTGTGCAACCTCTTTGGGCTGCAGCTACCACCTCATGTACCAGTTGTGACAAGGACACTAGCAAGATGCAAAATTAGAGAAGAACCATTCAGGAATAATAGGGAGAGAGGAAATGTCTGTAACTGTCACCTGCAAACCCATTATCTTTTGGGGGGTGTCTTGCTGTTGCCTCTCCAGGGCACCTATTCTCACTTGCATTCGCATCAAAGCAGATGAAATTGATTCACAATCGCTTCTGATTCCCAACTAGATATCCCTGAGGTTTAAGTGACTTGGGGGCTATACTGTGGTAGTTAAGTGATTTTTTAATTTTTTGAGCCATGTACATTTATAATAGCAGAAGAGGTGAAAGGGAGGGGGGAGAATGGATTTAAAAGGCTTCTGGGCTACAATGCAAAATCTACTAAACAGCCCCCTTGCGTATCGGTCTAGTCCCATGCAACAGAGGAATCTTCTTGGCCCCTTCAGACTCTAGGATCAAAGTATATTGCAAGTCTTTAAATGCAGCCAAATCTTTTGTGATAAGTTTCTCCATTTTTAGGCTTTTTATATTTTAAATTGCCATCTAAAACCAAATGCTACAAGTGACAAAGATTAAAAAAATT
The DNA here is from genome assembly GCF_035609145.1 of Eleutherodactylus coqui. NCBI lineage: Eukaryota > Metazoa > Chordata > Amphibia > Anura > Eleutherodactylidae > Eleutherodactylus > Eleutherodactylus coqui. The sequence goes on along the minus strand of NC_089845.1, from coordinate 143,491,972 downwards.
GGATACGAAAGTAAATAAGCTTTAAGAAAACCACAAACACCCCCTGTTGAAACACGAAATCTTTCCAAAATTCCAAGAATTCGGAGACCTCAAGCTTGCACTCAGCAATTTATTATCTTAATGCTGGATATAGGGACTTATTCTTCGACAGTCCAAAACCAACTTGCTGTGTGCCAGTGTATCTGTTCTCTATGCAAAAATGATCAAATTGCCTTTGTTGTAGAAAACTGAACTTGGATGTATTTTCAAGACATAGTTGACCTAATTGTAGTCATATTCTGATTCTGCAGTCGCTTGCATCTCTAAGATTTGCTTTGCATAAAAATGTAATAATGACTTGCATAGAACCTCAATAAAGAATTTCGGTATATTTCACAGTTGCCGTTTTCTACATTAATTTGAGATGTATCATATCATTATGGAGCAAGGCGAGCTTAATGACTGGGTTGCACTTTTTAAACTAATAGTTAGAACCAAATAATTTTCCATCCTAATAAAAGACCAGGTATCTTCAGATTTCTAAAGCATAAGTGATAACTTGTCCAAAACATGTCTAAACATAAACTCGGGGTTGCCAAATGTCTAGAAATTCTTGGGCTGCCCTTAGAATAAGGGGACTTTTTTCCACTGTGTGTGAAAAATATCAGATGCATCCATAAATTTTTTTAGGCTGGTTGTAATTGAGCAGGTCGAAACGACTGGAATTATTATAATTTTAGAGCTCACAGTAAATGCTGGTGATGTTCCTATCAGTATGTGACCTATAGACATGTATTACTTATAGACATGTATCACTTAGAATGTTTAGCATTCAGTATGGTTTTCCTATGTATTTGTAAAATTGCTGCCTGTGATTTTTGGATACGTTGTCCAAGAAAAAAAAAATTCAGGTTGGTTATGCAGTATAAGTATTTGGGGTGTAAGTCACTTTGCATATAATGAAATTACTTTTTTTGAATCCTCTATCTTAGGCCTCGTTCACACGAGCGTGACTTTAGCGCAGAATAGGCGCGTGAAAACTGAACTTCTAATAGAACCAATGGTTTCCTTTGGAAACGTCCAAATGAAGGAATTTTAGATGCACAAAAAACTTGCACCTTCCAAAGATAGGACATGCATGGCTACAATGCTCGCAACTACGGTCCATGCTGCGTGAAAAGATAGGACCTGACCCATCTTTGGTGCATGATGCGCTGGAGTTTCCATAGACTACTATGGGAGCAGGATAAAAAGGGAGGGGGGAGGGATTTTAGCTACGTCCAATGGTCGGAAAAGAAGACCGGAGTCTGTAGGTGGCACATTAGAAGCCAATAGGAGGATTTCTTCTGACTGAGGGAATTTCGAACAGCAGCGCAATTTTCCTGTAACACACAGCTCCTGATTGTGTCAATGGGCAATTTCACCTCTAATTAAGATCAGGACTTGATAGCTGGAAATCGCCCTTGCAAGCTATTTTTGGGGCAGATAGTTGGGATTTTTTTCACCTGCCTATTCTGCGCTGAAACCATGCTCGTGTGAAAGAGGCCTACCTTGATCAGTTACAAGAAAAAGTAAGTGAACTCTTTAGAATCACCTGGATTTAAATATTAATTAATTATAAAATGTGGTCTGATTATTATATAAGTCACAGTTACTAATAACACACAAACAGTTGTACAATTCATGACATTTATTGAGCACATTGAGTAAACAAGAGAGAAAAAAATGAACCACTGTGCTAATGATTTTTCCAAAAGCTAATTGGCAAAAGGTCTTTCTATTAAGTTGATGAGATTGGAAGTGCAGTTTTCACAGATGCCTTTCCTATAAAATAAGGCTCAGAAAGCCTGGTTACTGACAAATCTCTTCTTCTCAAGATTGGTTAGTGTGAACCATGACTTGATGCAAATAACTTTCAGCAGACTTCAGATGTGTTAACAGCGATGCATAATGCTGAAATGGGCTAAAACAACATTGCTAACAAACATCAGTCCACGGTTAGACAAGTTCTCTACGAATGGAGAAAATTCTGGACTTTTGCTCTTTAGGATTGGATGTCCTGTTATGGCCATTCCAAGAACACAAAGAATAATCCGGAAAGAGGTGAGAAAGAACACAGCACTACCAGGAAAAGATATACAGAAAACTCTATGAACTGCAAAAACCTCTGTTCATGTGTGCACTGCTAGAAAATAAGAATGTTTGTGATTAGAGATGAGCAAGCATACTCGCTAAGGCAAACTACTTGAGCGAGAAGTGCCTTATGCGAGTGCCTGCCCACTCGTCTCTAAAGATTCGGGTGCCGGCAGGGGAGAGCAGTGAGTTGCGGGAGTGAGCAGGGGGGAGTGGGGGGGGGAGAGATCCCCCCCCCCGTTCCTCCCCGCTCTCCTCTTTAGAGACGAATGGGCAGGTACTCGCATAAGGCACTACTCGCTCGAGTAGTTTGCCTTATCGAGTATGCTCGCTCATCTCTATTTGTGATGGAAGAAGGAAGCTGCTGCTATGCAAAAGACATTGCGGCCCATCACAAGTTTGCCTGAAACTACTTGGATATTTCACAATGCTTTTGGGAAAATGTTCTATGGATAGATGAGGCAAAAGTACAACTTTTCAGTTCAAATATACAATGCTATGATCGGAGGAAATCAAACACTGCACACCAACACCAAAGCCTTTTCCCAACTGTGAGGCATTGTGGAGCGAGCATCGAGGTTTGCTCTGCTTTTCTGCCTCAAGGCTTGAAAGCATAGTAATAACTGAGGGAACAATGAATTCTAGGGTGTATGGAAATAGGTGAATGTAAGGACAGTATCGCATGACCTCAAGCCCAAGAGATGTTGATGGAACAATCCAATGATCCATAGCTCACAAGTTAATCAAGTGAAGAATGGTTGAAAAAGAATTGTGTTTTAGGATGGTGAGGTAAGAGTCTTGACTAGAGATGAGCGAACGTACTCGTCCGAGCTTGATGCTCGGGCGAATATTAGGGTGTTCGGGATGTTCGTTATTCGTAACGAACACCACACGATGTTCGGATGTTTGGGTTACTTTAACTTTCTTCCCTGAGAAATCTTTTCTATATGCGCTCAATGGGGCCGGCGGCAGCAGCGCCAACCCCATTGAGAACATATAGAAGACAAATCCTTCTTGTCTGCCACAGCTGTAACAGCTGTGACAGAGAAGAACGATGTTTGCCCATTGAATTCAATGGAACCGGCAATACAGCCGACTCCACTGAATGCAATGGGCTGCCGGCGATCGCGGGATGAATTGTCGGAAAGGGGTTAAATATATAAGCCCTTCCCTGCAATTCATCCAGAAATGTGTAAAAATAAAAAATATATATATACTCACCTGGTGCCGGCAGACGGAGTTCAGCGCGGCAGGCTGCAGTTCTCCTGAACTGCTCTGAACAGCTGTGAGTAGTATTCAGCAGCCGGGGATTTAAAATCCCCGCCTGCTGAATAAGATGCCTCTGAATGGTCACAGCCTGACCAATCAGAGGCCAGCCCTCACTCACACCCATTCATGAATTCAGCCATTGCATTCAGTGGAGTCGGCTGTATTGACGGCTCCACTGAATTCAATGGGCTAACATCGTTCTTCTCTGCCACAGCTGTTACAGCTGTGGCAGAGGAGAACGATCGTTATGCTGACAGTGCGGGGGGGGGGGGTGGTGGTCTCACTCTTGCCGCTATTGTGGCTTAATAGTGGGACCTGTGAACTTGAGATGCAGCCCAACATGTAGCCCCTCGCCTGCCCTATCCGTTGCTGTGTCGTTCCCATCATTTTCTTGAATTGCCAAGATTTTCACACATGAAAACCTTAGCGAGCATCGGCGAAATACAAAAATGTTCCGGTCGCCCATTGACTTCAATGGGGTTCGTTATTCGAAACGAACACCCGAACATCGCGGGAAGTTCGTTTCGAATAACGCGAACCCGAACATTTTGGTGTTCGCTCATCTTTAGTCTTGACCTTAACTTTTTCAAGATGCTCTGGCATGGCTTGTATAAGGCTGTGCTTGCATCTCAGGCATCTCAGAAATATTGATGAACTGAAACTCATTTGCAGAAAACAAAAGGTCCAATATTCTTCCATAGCATTGTGCATATCTTATTTGTAGATATAGAAAATATTGGTAGAGGACATGGCCCTTTTTTTCCTATTTTCATTTTTTCCTCCCCCCTTTTGAAGAATCATAACTCTTCCATTTATTCATTGAAGTAGCTGTATGAGAGCTTGTATTTTGCAGGAAGAGTTGTAATTTTCAATGGTATTATTTAATGTACCATATAATGTACTAAAATTTTTTATTTTAATTCTAAGTGGAGTGAAATGGAAAAAAAATGAATTTCCGCCATTTTTGGGTGCGTCTTGTTTCTATGACTTACACACTGCAACAAAAATTACCTGATAACTGTTTTTTTCATGGGTCAGTATGATTACTACAATACCAAATTTTTATATATATATTTTTGCTGTACCACCTTTATTTATTTTCAAAGATATTAAGAATTGACAGCGGCATTTAAAAAGTTAACCCCTCCGATAAGCCGCGTAACGGAGCTGTTGCAAGTGGGTGTCGGCTATAAGAAACAGCCAGCACTCACATTGTATGAAGAGAGATCGCTGAGCGAACTCTCTTCATTGCAACATACTATGTTAGGCTGAATGAAGACAATGTCCATCTAGTCCAGCCTGTTTCAACCTCTTCCTTCCCCTTGTTGGTCCAGAGGAAGGCAAAAAAAAGAAAAAACAACGAGCCAATTTAGCTCATTTGGGGGGAAAAAAAATCCTTCCTGACTCCATAATGGCAGCCAGAGTAATCCCTTGATCAACATTCAACTCAACAACCCCAGTGGTCACCTAATGTCTATATTCTGTAATATCATAGCGCTCTAGAAAGACATCAAGTCCCCTCTTAAACTCCTCTATGAATTTCGTCATCACCACGTCCTCAGGCACAGAGTTCCAGAGTTCCACAGTTCACTGCTCTTACACTAAAGAACCCCCTTCCTACATATTGGATTCTCCAGTTATGTAAATTTTTGATTTTTGTCTACTGGTACACTCTACTGGTCACTGCCTTTGTAGACAGGAGAGATAAAGGAAATACTGTTATATATCATAGATTGATCTCATAAATTGGCATTTGTTTCGTTTTTTTAAATTTTTTTGTTCAGATCCATAACAAAATACAGTACAATACAAAAAAACTGCACTAACTATATTTCTTATATGTCCCACAAGAGCATATGCCATAAATTAATATAATGGACAAATTTCATTGTACTGTAGACGTGAATATATGAAAGAACTACTATTAAAACTAGCTTTACTTTTAGTCTGCTCCAGTTTCTTGGTTTGCACTCTATGCCGGCCATAGCCAACACCTGTATAAACAAAATGCATTTTAGGTCCCAGTAGCCTTGTAACAATGGAACACTATATTGGTTCAGCACGAACTGCAGACCAAACAAAGAGATGTATTATTTAATACTATTTCAGACAAGCTGGAAATTCTCAAATTGAATTAGCATTTTTAATTGTAGCAAATAAGTAAAACGTAACAACAAAACAGCCACTAAGCTACATTTTGGCCAAAAATCAGGTCCTGGTTATGTAATATTAACATAATAGAAACAATAGATTAAATACAATCCAAATAGTGACATTCCAAAATAGACAAATGCTTCCTATTCCAAAGTAACTAGAAACACAAGTCGTATGTCTGAAAATGCACCTGCTTAGATTAAAGTAGATGTTGATCAGTAACAAATGTGGACAGTTTCAACTTGCATCATTTACATTCTAATCATTTTTGTCTCTTATTTATTTAGCTTTGATTACCTTTTGGAGACTGTGGTTGTAAATTTCCAGATTTCTCAACATCTAGTCTGTATCTTGGGACTAAAAGGTTTATCAAACATTCTGATATTCACCTTTCCCTTGAGAAGGGCAGCCCTAAGGGTACTTTCACACGGGACAGAATATTCTGCAATGCTGCCTTGGAATATTCTGTCCTGTGTGAAAGCACTATATGGGCTGTAAACTCTGAGTAACATCAAGTGCTGCCCAATACCCTATGGGATGGGCTTTTGTGAAGAACAAAGGTTAGATCCTACTCCAGCGCCAATCTTTGGGAACTAAGGAACCAGCACCTATGTCTGAGGACCCTATTATTCCAAATACACAGTAATGCAGGACCACCTAGTTATGGGGGACACATACTGTAGGGATGAAGAACAAACATTCTTAAAACAAGGATTGATACCATTGTACTCACGCAGTTCAACAAAGTAGATTGGCCACATTGCATTAACCATGTAGTAGTAATAGCCATACAGTAGTATAAATACTCTAGTGCAAGTTACAGTACTGCCAGTCAACAAGTAGTAAGTATACAGTGGTGCCAGTCATATATAGTGGTGTGGCTTGTCTAATAGTAGTGGCAACTGCAATTTAGCCTTATTCACCTGTCCCACAAGTGTACCTATATTGTAGCAACTAACTTCATTTTCTTGATCCAATGCAAGGATATAGTATGACTCAATAGCCAAAAAGTTCCAGCTAGGCCTTACAAGCAATATGGAATTTTTGCTGCCTATTTTCAGTGGCAAAAGCCAAAATAGTTTTCCACCCTCATCATTAGCTTTAAGAGTATGTAACCAAGATAAAAACTTACTTACTGGACAAGGCTGAATAGAGTTAAAAACAAGTTCAGAAAAAGTTAAGTAAGAGGGTATAGCCTAAAGAAGATTAGCAGAGTGGGGCGGTGTTTGGAGACAATCAAGGACCCACAATAGAATTGGGACCAACTTCATCTTACTTTAAGGGATACTGCAGTTACTGCATGTTTTTTTACAAGTCTTCACACATTCAGTGGTTGACAACTGGTAGATCGGTGGGGGTCTGACTGCTGGAACCCCACCGATCCCAAGAACAGTGGGTCACGTTTCCTCCATTCTTCTCACTTTTCCCACCTATAGTCATGTCATTGAATGGTATGTAGGTCAACCATGCGTGGCTGGTACACCAGTTATTTCAATGGGGCTGATGGAAATAGCCAAGTGCTTTGTACTCAGAGCCTTTGAAAATGAATAGAGCAGCACTGCGCAAATGCTTCTCCATTCAATCTTCTCCTTACTGTGGGGGCTGCAGTGAGCAGGATGATGAAAATGGGACTCCTGCAGAGCTATAGTTTATGGACAGTGGTCAGACTCCCACCAATCTATCAGTTTTCACCCATCAAGTTGAAGTGGGGTGGTCTGTGAAGACCAGGGTTTTGTTATTCTCTGTTCACATTTCCATTCTTCTGTTCCAAAATAAAACGGCCACCAGATCTGTCAAAATCATTATTGCTTAATGAAACCCATGGAGTATGCTATGGGTACTATGAGTTCTATCTGGTTCCATCCAAGATGGAACAAATAGACAAATATAAACAGAGCCTAACCTGACAGTGTAGATCTGTGGAGCAGGTTGCCTGCAGAGAGTGAGAAAGTCCTGGAGAGGGAAGTAGTATGCTGCTTCAACAAACAGAGCTTTGGAGCATGGTTTGGAGCATATTTCATTGACTGGATGGTGAGCTGCTGCTCGCCAATAATGGGGTGAGGGCTGATAGTGAAGTGCCATATAGAATGTAAACTTGTGAGTATTTTTGTAGATGTAAATTTGGATGGTTATAGCTGAAGTAACCACATGAGTAGCTTTGGTGGTCCACTGGGGAATAATAAACCTGGTATGGAAGCCAGTATTGAACGGAGTGGAACTGTGCCTTAATCTGAAGTAGGCTGCTGTTGGGTTAAGGGTTCGATTAGAGAATCCTTGTTAGAAGATCAGGTGGATAGCTATTGTGGAGTCTGGTGGCCATGCAGGCCTGGAGTATGGCTTGGTGGTACAGTCTTGGAAAAGATTGGACTATGGAGACCTGACAGAAGGGGCCAAGTAAGATAATAGCCTTTGGGAAGCAGGTTACCTCTTGGGATTACCCTTTTTGTGTCTGAGAACATTCTGAAGACCTGAGACATGGCGTGGATTTTTTTCTGAGTTGTGCTTGGCTACTGGACAAGACATGAAAGACTAAATGTAGACCTAATCCACTAAAACCCTTCAGATGCAGCAGACTGTAACAGGCTAAGTGGCACCCTTGAGACACATCCATTGCAAGGTTTAAAAGATTACACCAACTTGTATGATGTAACCACCAAGAACTATTTTCCTAACTTTTTTGAGACGCAGCCTATTTTGGACCTTAGGACATGATGATTTTTGGGAAGATTTTCACCTCCACTTTTCAAAAGCCATAACTATTTTGTTTTCCATTGATATGGCCATATGAGGGATTGCTTATTGAGTGTCGAGCTGTAGTTTTTATTAGGCACCATTTTGGGGTACGTATTTTGTATCATATAACTTTTATTAATTTTTTTGCAGGGAAAGGAGAAAAAAGCACATTCTGATATTTTATTACAGCATTAATCATTAGAGATGAGCGAACGTGCTCGGCCACGCCCCTTTTTCGCCCGAATACCGCGATTTCCGAGTACTTCCGTACTTGGGCGAAAAAATTCGGGGGGCGCCGTGGCGGCACGGGGGGTAGCAGTGGGGAGTGGGGGGGAGAGGGAGAGAGAGAGGGCTCCCCCCTGTTCCCCGCTGCTACCCCCCGCACCGCCACGCCTCTCCCCGCCCCCCGGCGCCCCCAGAATCTTTTCACCCGAGTACTGAAGTACTCGAAAATGGCGGTACTCGGGTGCGTAAGTACTCGAAACGAGTACGTTCGCTCATCTCTATTAATCATGCAACATAAATGAAATAATTTTTTTCTGCAGTAATATTACAATACCAAAATGTTATACTTTCTTGGAAACTTTGCTATATTCGAAGTTCCATAATTTTTTATTTTGCCATCAACGGAGCTCTGTGAGGGCTTGTTTTTTGTATCCCGAGCTGTAGTTTTATTAGTGCCATATTAGGGTGGATGTGGCTTTCTTGATCACTTTTATTGCATTTTTATGGGAGACGAAATGAACAAAAATAGCATTTTGGCTCATATTTTAAAATTTTTGTCTATAGTGTTCGCAGGATAAAAAGTGTGTTTAATTCATTGTAGGGATTGTTTGTGGATTCAGCATTACCAAATATGTGTTTTCTTTATTGTTTTACATTTTTTAAAATAAAAGGAAAGTGTGCAGAAAAGGGATTTTTTTTACTATTTTTACATGACTTTTTCTTACTTTTTCTATTTTCATCTTTTTATCTCTTTAGGGGACTTGAACCTGTGATGCTATGATTGCTTTGATAATACAATACAGTACTTCTATACTGCAATGTAATATCGCTTATCATAGCGACCACATGCCATGGCAGACTCGGACGCTATTGACTGGCGTCTGGTTGCCACAGTAACTCATCGGCTCTCTGTTACTACATAGCTGAGAGTTGATGACGTCACAGAGGGAATTCACCTTTCCTCCGTAGACCTTTTATATAACGCGATCAACATTGATCAATACATGTAAGGGGTTAATAGCAGGGATTGGTGCTCTTATAGATCCCCGCTGTTACAGAAAGAGGCTGGAAATCTGGTTTCCCTCTAAACTTACTGTTTATACTCGAGTTTATGTACTTGTAATGTGCTCAAGATGATGCTACTATCTTTGAGATCTTCAGCTTTACGACAGATAGATAGACAGACTACCAAAAATAATTGGACGCCTGAGCAAAAATCAAAAGTAACATTTATTTACATATTTAATACTTAGTGGGGCCTTCTTTGGCCCTAATGACATCAGATACTCTCTGGGGCTTACTTTGTATTAACGACTGATACACTTCAGCTAGTATTTCCCTCCATTCATCCTGCAAACATCTGCTGAGTTTTTTTGCAAAGAAGATACATCAGCCTGTCTACAATGGTGAAAGGAATGTCATCATGGGACAAATGAGCAATAGAGAATGTTTTATGGAGTGCTGCTTCATCTTTACATCAGATGGACATACCTGTGTGTGGATGATGCCTGGGGAATGCCTGAGTGTGCTGTGCCAACAGTTTAGTATGGTGAAGGTTCTATTATGGTCTGGGGATGTTTTACGTCACATGGGTTTGAGCCATTAGTTGTAGTGGCAAAAACCATAAACACAGAGGCGTACTATGACATTTCAAACTACAATGTGCTGCCAACAATGTGTCACATACTCAGCGCTGTTGCACATTGGTTTGAAGATATGGATGTTCCACAATTAGACTGGGCTGTACAGAGTCCCAACCTGAACCCTACAGAATATCTTTGGGTTGAATTAGAACATTGGATCTGGAAATATGAACAATGCTCATTTTCTTTGACAGAACTCACCAGGCATTTGCAGGATGAATTTGGGGAGCTACCAGCTAAAGTGTAATATATGTTAGAAGAATGTAAGCCGTGGAGTGTAATGGCTCTTTTATTGTTCAGAATCATTCAGTTTTGCATGCTTTTGTGGAAATCTGAACAGTAATTGTCCCATGTAAACGCATGCAGCAACTGAATGACTAAACGGGAATCCTTCAGTCATTCGGTTTCTTCATGCAGAAAACTGCACAACCTGTCTCTCAGTGTAAACAGCAGTCATTTACTTTTGAGCGATTGTCTGCTTACAGTGAATGGAGGCCGGTGCAGGAAGAATGCTCCCTGGCCCGCTCCGCCTCCCATCCCGCAGCGCTGTGAGTGATACCAACAATACTTACTCCTGTGTAACAGCACTGGAGCGAAGATCACTGGGACAAGCTGTTGAGCATCGTGGCCCGACAGCTTGTCCCTTGTAAAAGGAGCATAACTGATGTCATTAGGACCAAAGCAGGCCCCACTAAATATTAACATATGTAAATAATTACTACTTCTGATTCTTATTCAGATGTCCAACTACTTTTTGAAGGATGCAAATAAGGGAGATGGAATAATACCTCCACAGTGCCACCTATTGGAAGGCAGCATTTTTTCAAGCCAAAGTCAGACTATACAAGCCTTTTAACAATGACTGGGAATTGAAAGCAAAACCAGACTCCATGTACAGACAGCAGTTTCAGGGTATTTGCCCTTCATGTTCATGTTCCTACTGTACACTGTGAAGGGCAAATACCCTGAAACAGCTGTCTGTACCAGGAGTCTGGCTTTGCTTTTAATTCCCAGTCATTGTTAAAAGGTTTGTGTAAAGAGTCTAACTGTGGCTTGAAGGAATGCTGCCTTCCAGTAGGTGGCACTGTGGAGGTATTATTCTATCTCCCTTATTTGCATATTACCCAGAGGAGCATGAATGGCCTTTTGAGTCTCCTCACTCACCGTCTAGGTGCTCTCCCTAAGGAGAAAAGATAGCGTTTCTGACCCAGTTTTTGTAGGATAAGACAGACAGATAGACAATACTGTTATCTACATTAACATCTGTACATTAAATGAAGATCTGTACTAAATACATTACTATTTTTTCCACAGATGTTCATAATTCACATATTTTTGTCCATTGTCTCATTAAATTTTATGGTTAAAGGGGTTGTCTCGCGGCGAAAGCAAAAAAAATTTTTTTTCACTTACCCCCGCATTCTGCCCTGTTAAAAAGAAAGCATAGGTTAGTTTTTAAAAAGCACATTGCGCTTACCTGCATCAGCATTCTGCAGCTTCTTCTATTCTTCTTTTAAAGATGGCGCCGCTGGTCTTCTCCCACGGTGCACCGCGGGTGTTCTCCCATGGTGCACCGTGGATTTTCTTCTCCTTCCTTGCGTTCCATTGCCGATTCCAGCCTCCTGATTGGCTGGAATCGGCACACGTGACGGGGCGGAGCTACGATGACGACGCGGTGAGCAGCTCTCCGGCACGAGCGGCCCCATTCACCAGGCAGAAGACCGCACAGCGCAAGCGCGTCTAAAAAAGCAAGAAGCCAGCGAAATTAGACGGAGCCATGGAGACGAGGACGCTAGCAACGGAGCAGGTAAGTGAATAACTTCTGTATGGCTCATATTTAATGCACGATGTACATTACAAAGTGCATTAATATGGCCATACAGAAGTGTATAACCCCACTTGCTGCCACGAGACAACCCCTTTAAGCTAATTTATTAAGTCTCCACCCTGTGCAATGCTGGAAATAGCAAAACCTATCCACCAACATAGAGGAAGTCAGAGTGCCATCGGCATCAGGCGGGATAAGGTCTGTTGGTGGTCTGCAGGTTCAGGAACATGTAAACCAGCTGTTGTCACTACAGCCACCATTGCTATTAAAGACATTGTTTCTAGATAGGAAAGAGTGTGAAACATCCCAGCACAACAGGTTTTCAAAGTTTTTCTTTATAAGCAGCTACAAACAAATTTTCATGTAGTCCAGGAATCGAGTCTTGTTTGGAAAACTTAAGCCAAGAGAAACAACAGAGAAGGACCAAATGAAGTCAGCCATTACTGTCTGTCTGACTATGTACAAAATATGCACCTGTATTGTAGCTGCATACAGCACCATGAAAGCGAAAGTATCAATTTTGCAAGTTAGTCTGCAAAAAGAGGTTGTTCATGAAAGAGCTAAAATAAAATCTGTTAATGTATCCAGTAGAGTTGTAAAATAATATACAGCTACTGTAAAGCAAGAGGGAATTCTACACTGCTTACCTAAGATTATATAAGTAATGTTTCCTTAGTCCACATCTTCTTAGCAGTTTCTATATCATATAATTAGGTTGATACTATTTATGTTGCTGGCATTATTCCCATAATCTAACACAGCACTCCTACAGGTCATATGAAGGTACTGCTGTCAATTTTGCTTACAGTGAAAAAAGTAGTAGAAATGGAAAAGTATCATTCTTGACATCATCACTTGCCAGCTACTCAATTCATTCATCATTTTGGTATTCAGAACCAGACTGTTCTCCCGAAGTTTAAAGAAACTGTTCTGCATTACTTCTTTTTGAAGATTGTTACTTCTACAGTATAAAATGTTTTTGAGCTGGCCTTGAATCCCATGCCGTCTACTAACAGATTTGAGGTGGCGAAAAGCAGTATGGTAAGACGGTCAGAGTCTTGAGATTGCTACTGTAAGAAAAATTTGACGCATTACACAACCTAAAGTGGTTTTCCAAGAAAGTGACAGAATAACCATTACCCATCTTTTAAAGTAGTATTACAGTACTTTATTTTTCTGTTAATGACCAACAAGTCATCAGTAGACGATCAACAGGAATCTGCTGCTTGGTATCACTGCCGATCAATTGACGCCCGGAGCTGCTGTTACTGCAGACAGCACAGGAAGCAGAAAGTGCTGCCCATAGCGCAGAGGCCCTGGCTATTATTGTAGGTGCCGCTGCAGTTGAATTCAGGGAAGTCAATAGAAAAATTTTAAAAGTATTGGAATACTCCTTTAATAGAGATGAGCGAGCATACTCAGTAAGGCGATATACTCGAGAGAGCGCCTTTTTCGAGTACCTACTGGCTCGTCCCTGAAGATTTGGGGAAGCCGCGGGAGTCGGCACGGGACAGCGAGGGGGAGGGGGGAGGAGAGTGAGAGAGATCCCTCTCTCCCTTCCAATCCCCTCTGCAACCCCCCGCTCACCCCCGCGCCCCCCCCCCCGAATCTTCAGGGACGAGCCAGCAGGTACTCGAAAAAGGCGATGCTCTCTCGAGTATATCGCCTTACCGAGTATGCTCGCTCACCTCTATCCTTTAACTGTTTGCCTCCTCCGGCATTACTGCTGCACTCTCTGCCATTCTGCTTTCTGCTGTGACAGGAAGTGATGATAACATATTCATCATTTACGTGACTGCTGCAGCCAACGATCATGTATACATGCATGTCATGTGACCACTAAGGCCACTGATTGCCTGCAACAATCACATGAATGTGACATCATTGCCTTCTGTAACAGTGAGGACTGGAGCAATATGGTACAGAGTAACGGGACTTGAACAGTTAAAGGGTGAGTTATGGTTATTTTATTATTTTGAACCATTACCTACACTAGGGCCATTTTTTTTTTTTTTTTAAATCTTGGAAAAACCTTTTAATATCTATGTAATCCTTATAGGATACCAATTATAAATGGTACTTCAAGATTATCAAAAATCCCAAATTTTATAGTTAATTTTTGCGTTGTACTATGACACTCTGCACCTGCCAATTGGAGGCTGTGAATCAAAAGGTAAGTAACTTATAATTGCTACATTTCCATGCTTGAGAAAAAAGTAAATAAGGGGAATGGAATAATACCTCCACAGTGCCACCTATTGGAAGGCAGCATTCCTTCAAGTCAATGTTAGACTATGTATACAAGCCTTGTAATAATGCCTGGGAATTGAAAGCAAAGCCAGAATCCATGAACAGACAGCTGTTTCGGGGTGTTTGCCCCTCATCAGTGGGCAGTAGGTTTTCTGGCTTTGCTAGAGAGAGGCCTGTGATGAGGGTCAGAAATGCTAGCTTTTCTAAAAAAAAGGGTCATACAGATAAATGTTGCTATAGTCTGTCTCACGAAGAGAATGTAGCCAACAGTTATATGGGTATACAGCTATCGGCTGCATTCTCTTCATGAGACAGATTATTGCAGCTACAATGTAGAAACCGTATTGTAAGCGCTCAAGGACACAAGCACATCTTCATTTCTAGCAAGCTCCAAATTGTAAAACTGTGCTTTCGGATGACTGCAACTTTATAATGAGGCATAACAGGTTTTATTTCTGTCAGGTATGAATTAAACTGAAATGAAATCTTAGCATGCTCAATGGACATCATTTTACGTAGTCAGTCTTCTGTAAAAGCACTGCTTCCATGGGTAACACAGTGTTGTATGGAGTTATTGCAGCAGGTGGAGTGCTTATGGCTCTGTCGTTTAAAGCTACAAAGACTCCACGTGCTCTTGTGCAGGCCGCGCGTATGACGCCTCAGTGAATGCACACATCTACCGTAAGAGAAGCAATAAGTAATATCATTGTGTGAGTGAGACTTCTTCTAATGCATGAACATTTTCTATTTCATCTCTACAGAGCTCCATATTGAAACAAGCCAAGGTCACCATATTGGAGGTTCCTAAAGTTTTTCCTCACTTTATGCAAAGTGAATACCCAGACTGAAATATGTTTTTGCTGATAACTAACACCAATAACCCTCCCATTAATTGTATGGCCATAAAAAGCCCAAATTTATCTCTCTGGAGTAATAACAGATTAGACATTCAATTCAAAGAGAAACATTCTAACCAGAGATGAGCAAACGTACTCGTTAAGGGCGATTTCGCAATCGAGCATCGCTATTTTCGAGTACCTGACTACTCAGGTAAAAAGATTTGGGGGTCGCCGGGGGTGAGCGGGGGGTTGCAGAGGGGAGTGGGGGGTGGGGAGAGAGAGAGCTCCCCCCTGTTCCCCCGCTCCACCACGCTGCCCCCCGTTCCCCGGTGCCCCCTGAATCTTTTCCCCCGAGTAGTCAGGTACTCGAAAATAGCGATGCTCGATTGCGAAATCGCCCTTAACGAGTATGTTTGCTCATCTCTAATTCTAACCAGTCCCATTCATTCAATGAGATTGTCTATCATCACCCAATACATTGTCAGAGGATCTTAATAAAATGGTAGGATCTGCCAACACCAATGTAATAAATGTCCAGCTCTATAGTATACAGTATATATTACAGTATATGAGGCTATTCTAATATAAAGTTGTTTAGCCTCTAAAACAAAGTTGAGTGATCTAAGGACTTCTACACAAACACATAGCAGTGTACATGAATAAGGTTCTTAATCAATCAATAAGACTATAACTTTTGATGTAGTCTATACTGCTAAATGAGATCACGATGAAACGTATACATCTAACATATTGCATGGACTGTATAGAATTCGTCCTGGGTCACTCACCATGTACTCCATGTTTGCTGCAGGTGGAAAGACTTTACTTCTGACTTGGTTATGGTAGTCTAGAATAGTGATCATGTCATTTTGGGAAATATAGCGCTTTCTTCTGGCCTTGGTGATATTTGCAGAATCCAGCTGAGCGCTTAGATCAGACTTTATGATGGTGGAATTACTGGCTGGAGATGATAACTCTGTGGAATTAGGTAATACTAAACCACATGTTTCACAAAGGAGTGAGAATATAAAAGCAGCAACCACACAACAGATTTCTATCATGCTGGGAATTCTAAGTCTAGGTTTTGCCTTTTAAGTACACAATTTTCTTGAGATCTGTAAAAACAAATGCAGAAAATAAAAAGCTAAAGAAACATGATGCAAAATAAATCATTTCTGCTAAAAATAGTCAAATAGATAGCAACATGATTTATACACAGCAAGCTTTCAAATAATACAAATGATATTACAGCACGGAGTTCCTATGTTTAGCTCTTACCATTTATGTATAAAACTAAGATGAACTTGGCAGGCAGAAAGTTTAGTAAGATTAAAAAGAAAAAAAAAGAAATCACTTCAGTCTTGGTTCTCTTAAAGAAAACACTTGAGACCACAGTCTTACCTTTCAACAGAACGTCAATCTTGCAAAAGTCAACTGCCTAAGCTGTGTAGTAAAGTGTGTAGTCTTGTAAGGAGGATGTATCCTGTCATAAAGTCAGTGAAAGCAAATCTCAGCTTGCTAGGAACTTTTCTGGCTGCAGGATTTTGTAAGTGATAACAGCTTTTTATATGTTGCAGCCTGGACTCTAAAGCCTGAGCCAGTTGCAAGTAAGGCTTTTAGAGGAGGCGTCCACAGCACACTACAACGATTGGGTGGCTTTACATCATGGGGGTGGTAAAAACAATGGCACATCCAAAGATTGTAACAAATTAAAACAGAATGCAAATTACCTGGCCAAGGTCTTTTTTTTCCCTTTGTGGTCCTCTAGTCTGTTGGAGTACAACTTAACAATTTGAATGTTACATGGACAGAGGGCTTCCCTGTAATTAAATATACACAAGCTAAAGCCTGCCAGGTGAAAAAAAAAAAATCCTCAAAGAAAATCTGTCAAAGCACTTTCATTAATGACTGCAATTTTCTTTTTAGACATTTGTCCTTATTCTGTATTACACTTGAGACCTCATTAGAATTACACTGCAACCACTAGGTGGTGCATACATCTGTGTGCATCTCAGGACAGCAACACTTCTTGCAGCGCAGTAGACTTTTCCATTTTTTTTACCCTCCCAACTTGATAAGGATTATGTTGTCTGGCAATTTATGATAGAAGTAAAGATAAAACAAGTACAAGATAAAATTTATGAGATGTTGCAAAATTATGTAACTCCCTATATACATAGACAAAAGTTTTGCAACTTTAACCCTTTCCAATACAATTTGTATCCTGGTTTTTCCTAGGGGGCTTACTCTTTTTCTGCCATTATACAATGGCGCTATCTGCTGGCTAAAGCCAGTACTGCATGAGGTTACACGTTGCATAGGCTCCGACAGCAGATAGGCTGGCAATATACAGTAAGAGAACCCCGACGGGCGTCTTCCATCATCGGAGCTGTACAGTCTTAAATCATAATGTCTTCAGAAGTCAGACAGTGGATTAGAAAGGGTTAAACTAAGGTATAACAAATCGGAAGAGTATGCTGCACATTGATATCCTAAATACATATAAGTATTTCTATATGCCACAAAATATTATTCTTAATGTAATAAAATCGTATGTTGTATTTTGTGTTATAATATCGTTGTAACAGCAGCTGAAAGTTTTGGGAGGCAGGCACAAGTCTGTTGGGGACACTATGTCATCACACCGTCCACACCAGATCATGGGATTATGCCTGCTGATGCATGCACTTTGTCATTTGGTGGTGAACACTAAGGGAACAACATCTTCCTTCTAGTCCAGCACTGATAGGCTGGTTGGGCTGTTTGTCACCCCAGCCAGCCTATCAGCGTTCCAGTTAGGGTTCTTTAGCTGGATGTGAGTTATACAGTTGTGTTCCTAAGTATATTTGTTCTGTGTTTTGATGGAGTGTGGTTACTGTTTCATCAGTTAAAACAAAAAAAGAGTTTGGCACCGTGTTAGCCAGTAGAGCAAAATGTGATTGTTCTCAGTAAGAGAAACCAAGTAGTCTTGTAGATATATCTTTTAATGGCTAACGAAAATGCATGTTATAGTGAGCTTTTGGACCTCTCACACAACAGGACTATAAGATCCCGGGTACATTCACATGTTCCACATCCGATGTTGTATACCTGATCCTGTGCAGTAAATGTCCTGTTGGGTAGCCTTTATGTTGGAGAAACAGAACAAAAATTGAGAGCCAGGATGAGATCTCATCGCCACACAATTAGAGAGGGAAAGACAGAATTACGTGTGGCAAAACCTTTTTCTAGTCAAAGTCAAAGATGCTATAGGATGCTTACAAGATGAAAATGGTGAACTGGTTAAAATGATGTTGAGAAGGCTGAACTTTTAAATTCTTATTTTGTATCTGTTTTCTCTCAGAAAATAGATGGAACATCAACTGATTTTCCCTGTGCTATTTGGGGAATAAAAGAATGCAGGCTGTCTGTAAGCAAAGATATGGTGAGGGAACACTTAGTTAACTTAAATGAATTCAAGTCTCAAGGTGCAGATAAATTACATCCTAAGATACTAAAGGAAGCAGAAAAGGTAATTGCTTGACCACTCGCCACAATTTTTGAAAATTCCTGGAGAACAGGAGAAGTCCCAGAAGATTGGAAAAGGGCAAATGTTGTCCCTATCTTCAAAAAAGGGAAGAAGGTGGATCCAGGAAACTACTGGTCTGTGAGCCTGACTTCTAAGATCTTTGAACTAATTATTAAACATCATGTATGCAAGTACTTGGATGAGAAAGGAGTAATTAACCAGAGCCAGCATGGGTTTGTAACAAACAAGTCATGCCAGACGAATCTAATTTCCTTTTATGATAGTATCACTGACTGGGTTGATCAGGGAAATGCGGTGAATATAGTTTTTCTTGACCTTAGTAAAACATTTCACAAAGTATCTCATACTATATGTACTGAAAAAATGACCAAATATGGGATTGACAAGGCAACTGTTAGGTGGATTCAGAACTAGCTGTGTGATTGTACTCAAAGAGTGGTCATAAATGGCTGCCCATCCAAGTGGAAGAATGTATCAAGTGGGGTACCACAAGACTCTGTCCTAGGCCCTGTGTTGTTCAACATTTTTATAAATCATCTGGAGAAGGGAGTTGATGGGAAACTAATCAAATTTGCTGATGACACAAAGCTAGGAGGGATAGCTAACACTAGGGAAGAGAGAGAGAGTATTCAAAAAGATCTAGAAAAGCTTGCACACTGGGCAGCGACTAACGGAATGGTATTTAACAAGGAGAAATGCAAATTCCTAGATCTGTGCAAGAAAAATGAAAAAAGCACTTACAGAACAGGAGGAATTGAGCTAAGCAGCAGCACATGGGAAAAAGACTTGGGTATACTAATAGATCGTAGACTGAACATGAGTAAACAATGTGATGCAGCAGCCAAAAAGGCAAACACAATTCTGGCATGTATTAAGAGAAGCATAGAGTCTAGATCACGTGAGGTCATTATTCCTCTCTACTCTTCCTTAGTCAGACCTCATCTGGAATACTGTGTCCAGTTCTGGGCACCCCACTTTAAAAAAGACATAGACAAACTGGAGCAAGTTCAGAGAAGAGTTACCAGGATGGTGAGCGGTCTGCAAATCATGTCCTATGAGGAATGGTTAAAGAATCTGGGAATGTTTAGCTTGCAAAAAAGAAGGCTGGGAGGAGACTTAATAGCAGTCTACAAATATCTGAAAGGTTGTCACAGTGCAGAGGGATCAGCCCTATTCTTATTTGTACAAGGAAAGACTAGAAGCAATGGGATGAAACTGAAAGGGAGGAGTCACAAATTAGATATTAGAAAAAACTTTCTGACAGTGAGGGTGTTCAATGAGTGGAACAGGTTACCATGGGAGGTATTGAGTTCTCCTTCAATGGAAGTGCTCAAACAAAGGCTGGACAAATATCTATCTGGCAAATTATGGGACAATCAGACAGTCTAAGGAGCAATAATGGAAGCACATATCAAAACAACTAGGTAACATAAATGCAAAAATAGGCACTCATGGGTAGATGACATGAACACAATAGTGATAGCAGTCAGAGGACATCACAAAATGATAACAGTGATGGTAGACTGATAATGGAGCAGTTGGATGCTAGTGATGGTCATGAGATAATAGAGCAGACAGATGATAGTAGAGCAGATGGGTGATAGTGAGCAGGTAATAACAAAGTGACCCTAAGGGCTCATTTACATGCAAAGATAATCTTTCAAAAGACTCAATGATTGAAAGATTTTGCAATCTATTTGCATAAAGTGTTAATGGCCAGTAATTGCCATTAACACTTCATCATCTTTATTTGCATGTAAATGAGCTTCCAGGAGCTGTTTGCAGAGCCCAGCCCATATGATTAGTCACACACCCAGCTGGACCAGCTGCATTGTTTTTGTCGGGACTGCCAGCAGAATACAATATAATCTGCTGGTTCCCCACGGAGAGCACAGCCTGTGGTCTACTGGAGATAAATGCAGACTGCTTTATCTCCAAGTAGCTGAAAGATAGACTTTAAGTTCACCTTAAAGGGGTTGTCCCGTGAAAGCAAGTGGGGTTATATACTTCTGTATGGCCATATTAATGCACTTTGTAATATACATCGTGCATTAAATATGTGCCATACAGAAGTTATTCACTTACCTTCCCTGCGCTGGCGTCCCCGTCTCCATGGCTCCGTCTAATTTCAGCGTCTAATCTCCTGATTAGACGCGCTTGCGCAGAAGGGTCTTCTCCCATCTCTTCGCTCCGGCACGAGCCGGCATTCTGGCTCCGCCCCCTTGTACGCGTCATCGCGTAGCTCCGCCCTGTCACATGTGCCGATTCCAGCCAATCAGGAGGCTGGAATCGGCACATGTGACGGGGCGGGGCTACGCGATGGCGCGTACAAGGGGGCGGAGCCAGAACGCCACTGCTGCCGGAGCGCATGAAGGCCTCCTGGAAGCGTGATGCACCGTGGGACGGGACAACACAGGCGCCATCTTAGCTGCTGAACTTTATAAGTTATTATTTCATCTCAACAGTAAGTAGGAAGCGGTTTTTAAACGGTTTAAAGGGCTGCTTTATGCCGGGGGGTGACTGGGGGAATGTGCAGATTTAAAATTTTGCGGTTTTGGCTCGGGACAACCCCTTTAAGTTATCGGTCAAGCGAAAAGTGAACGATGCCTGCATTTACATGTAGCAATTATTGCTTAAATTCAGTCGTTTGAATGAATTTTGATCGATAATAGTTACGTGTACATGGACCTAACTCTAGCTTTTTCTACGTCTTCCCCTACTCTGTCCCTAAAACTGACCCTAACACCAGACATCAGTGCCCATGAGTATCCATAGAACTATCACTAATATAAGTCCTATATGAATCATGGCCACTCAAACAATAAGAGGGCACTATGAGCCAGAGACAAGAAAACCAAATGGAGCAGAACTTACCTTAGAAACAACACAAAGAGATACAAACGGGAGAAAAAACAAAACAACAAACTGCTTGGCTAAGAATAAAACACTGGACTGGAAATATTCATCGGAACAAAACTTCACTGACAAGAAATGAAGCTCAACTCAGGACAAGATACTAAAACCATGCTGTATACAGAATACTGGATTTAAACACACACAGTTACATTATGACATTTTGCAAAAGACAGGCATATTTAAACCAATCAGCTATTCCTCTCTGAATGATTCTGTACTGCAGCAATGTGGTCAGCTGACCCACTCTAATGGATCAGCTACGAGACATTTGCATCCCAACCTCCTGAACATCAATCTAGAAGACCGAAGATGACGAAACAGCAGGAGAATTCCTGCTGGTCATAACATAGAGTATGGGAGTATTTCAGAAGGTAACATTTATGGCATATCCAAAGTAAGAGAGAACCAATAAACGATTAAAATAATTGTAATTAATAGTATTTTATAGTTCCTCTAATATCATAGAGTCTTTTCCTACTCACAGCTGTTACAAAGGTCAGATACTGAGTACATAATAAATCAATTAGCAACTTATTAATGAGTTACTATATCTTCATGTCACATTGTATCTGTTCTATCTTATTAACTGTCTTTTCTATAACATTTTATTCAGTCAGTCTTTAAGGACACAAAATGAGAGATATTCAAGGATCCTTTCAGGGTTGTATGTTTATGTACTCCTAGGTTATGCTATTGGGCTTTAAACTGAAAGCAATGAACATTATGATTAGTACCAGTGGCAAAACACTGGACTTGTAGTTGCTCTAGGACAGAGGTCCCCGACCTTTTGTAAGTCTAGAGCCACTTTCAAATAGGTCATGGTGAGCCACAAGAAATATTAAAAGGGGAAAAAGCATACTAAAAATATTAATTTTATCCTAATATTAACTGCCTGGTACCAAAATATAATAATGACAAACTTAAAATAGATAACTTTTATTAATAACCTGTTTAAAATTAGGGCCACATAAATCATATAACAAACACTGACACACGTGGACTGACAACACGAAGTCCCTGAGCCTAGGGAACTTATAGGAGGAGAGCTTTTGGTTTATTTCCTTCTAATAAAAACAAGGACTACCAACAAGGGTCTTATTCACTAAAATAGGATTCATGGGGATTATCATATAGATTTTAGGGCAATTCTCGGCCCTGCTCCTGAAGAACCGCCCCACACAGGGACGGAGAAACGCGTTGAGCTAATGTCCTATCCCTAAAGGAAATTAATTTTGAAATAGAGCTAATGTCTGAACGAATAGCCACGATAGTGATCACGTAATCTTGGAGCAATTATTCTGCTGCTCCATACTGATGAACGTTTTAGTGACCACTATAGCGACTATTCGAAATACGTACACTAAATACTTGAGCAGTCACTCATTGTGTGAAATCAATACACAACTCTGAATGAATACGTAAACAAGGGCTGAAACACTGAAAGCCACCCTAGTAGTCACCTACTTACTGAGTAATTATCTCATCCTCAAGACATGAAAAGAATGCTTGAGTGAGCACTAAGCGACTACTCAGTTACTGACGTTGTAACACCTACACTAATATCTGAGTGATCATCCACTATGGGGTATAATTCCCCCATTATTAACGTGAAAATATACGAAGTATGAGTGACGACTTATCCAGTATGGTGTAACATAGATCTTTTGATCAACCATATGATCCTTATTGAAAATAGCGATAATAATGGTCGAGGGGTTTCCAGCTGTGAACCAGCCACGCTAGATCAGGAAACCCTCTTATTGTGACGTACCGCTATAAACCAGTGACCCAGTCCCCTAATTCTGTCAATAGGGGTTAACCTGACTGGATACTTGAGGGGAATTGAGACCCTTACTCTACCCGGTCACTGAGTCACACAGTACGATCCATGTTGTCAGTCCACGTGTGTCAGTGTTTGTTATATGATTTATGTGGCCCTAATTTTAAACAGGTTATTAATAAAAGTTATCTATTTTAAGTTTGTCTATATCTGTGAAGGGCATTTCTAAGGCTATATAGATTTGGAATACCACTGTGATTTTTGTTACATTGGCGCTTGGTATGGCTGGTTTCCTTTCAAGGGACCTTACTGCCACTCAGTGGCTGTCAGATGCGGGTGCAGTGTTCTCGGAAGGAGAACTTAGCCGACAATCTCAGGAGAACTCCATTAATTCATGCTTTAAGGAGTTGACGGCCCTATACCGGGAGTTCACCAGAAACTGGTGGGAGGTGCAGGGACTTGAGCGATACGAAGAGCACAAAATTATACCTAGAGGACTCAGAAATCCAATTATCCCCCCTAAACGTATCAAGAACCCAGAATTCATTAAGAAATGGGAGAATGAATCCACTGCATTCTCCCTTCAATTAATCAAGCTATTATTAGAAGAGGAGAAAACTACACTAGCGATCAATCAGAAAAAACTGGATGATTTGATAGCTAAAACCAAAACATTTTCCTCAGACCCAGACTTTCCAGCTAAGGAAAGAACTCTTCAGACCAATATTGAGAAATTTACTTTGCAAATTAAAGAACGTAAACACATACAGTTCAATAGAGACCTACAGGATTTTCGTGACAACCGGGTTTACACGGATAGGGGCAGATTCCCTGAGACAGACATTAGCTCTTCAGAGCCTGAGCAATCAGATAGTGAGAGAAACAGTAACAGAAGACCCACACGACCACCAAGACGAGGCTCATTCGCACAACAATCAAGGAGACGTGGGAGACCAACACAACCTGCCGGTTTTTTAGAACAGCCGATCTCTCAATACTTCCTGAGAGGGAGGAGAGATCTGTGATTAGAAAAGTACCGAATAAATCTAGAACCGGTAGGAGACTACCACAATACCGACCAAACCCCCCTTCGGACTCTAATACAGTGGGGTTCACACCTACAAACAAATTACAGGTGGTAAATCTATCTGACCACCACCTCACCCTTGACGAGAAACGAGTGCTGGAGAGGGGGCTGTCCTTCGTCCCCACGACGCAATACAACCCGTTCGTGTGGGCGAAGGACATCTCCCTCTTCACCCGTAAGTTGCGGTGGCATAAATACTTTAGCACTAAAAACCGAGAGCGTGCTAAAGAACTGGGGCTCGCTGTCACAGACCTGCCTGGCCTGGACACACTTCAAGCCCTGGAGGAAGAAAATATGAGAGAAATGGGAACCGGTCCTTTTACGGACCTTAAGGCACCTAACACCTCAAATCCTCCAGCATGTCCATGTCCAGAGATTGATATCTTTGAGCGCCTAGTCACGGCAGACTTGAAGATCATTAAGCCCCACAAAAAACGCCCCAATTTATCGCAAGGGGAGAGTGAAGCATTACAAAGACTCAAAGCAAATGAAGACCTAATAATCAAATCAGCGGACAAGGGGGGCAATGTCGTTGTTATGAATAGGGACGATTACAAACAGATGTGTCATCATCTGCTTGATGATCCTGCCACATACAAAGTCCTCACCACGGACCCAACAACACATTTCCAGAGGGAACTAAGGGAACTTCTCTATAAGGCCCGAGAGACAGAATGCATCGATAAAAATGAATTCATATATATGAATCCAACACATCCAACTGTGGCCACTTTCTACGCCTTACCTAAGGTCCACAAAGGGACGAATCCCCTGCGTGGTAGACCCATTGTGTCTGGCATTGGGAACCTTACACAGAACATGAGTACTTACGTAGACGAGATACTACGCCCTTTTGTGACATCCTTGCGTTCCCATGTCAGAGATACCATGGATGTTCTTAGAATCATTGATGGGATTTCTGTCGACCCTGATACACTCCTTGCCACACTGGATGTGGAATCTTTGTACAGTTCCATCCCCCATGAGGGAGGTCTAATGGCCACACGGTTCTTTCTGGAACAAAGGGGGACACAGTTTCTGCAACATAACCAGTGCGTTCTGAATTTTCTATCATTTATTTTGACCCATAATTTTTTTCTGTTCGATACCCAGTACTTCCACCAGCTCAGGGGGACTGCGATGGGGACATCTTGTGCCCCATCGTATGCCAATCTCTACCTGGGCTGGTGGGAGGAAAAGTACATATACCCAAATGAAGAATGGGCTGATAACATCACCCTCTGGTTGCGCTTTATTGACGATATTTTGGTCTTCTGGAGAGGTTCTGAGGTATCCTTCCATAGATTCGTTGAAACACTCAATACCAACAATTTAAATCTTAAACTCACCTCGGAAATCAACTGCGAATCAATCACCTTTCTTGATTTATCGATTCAGAAAAGTATCGATGGATCAATTACATCGACACTGCATCGTAAAGCAACGGCAACGAACAGCCTCCTTAAATGGGATAGTTACCACCCCTTTTCCTTAAAGAAAGGAATCCCAAAAGGGCAGTTCCTTAGAGTCAAACGGAACTGCTCGAGGGAACAAGATTTTCAGAGAGAAAGCGAGGGTCTGAAGCAACGTTTCTTGGAAAGAGACTACCCAAGTAATATAATTGAAGACGCACTGAAACATGCAGAACTACAGCCGAGACGTGATCTCCTAGTCCCTAGACAACGCAACAACTCGAGATCCTCAAGGATCATCGGGACCTTCGATACAGGAACGAGAGAGGTTCGGCATATCCTGGAACACTACTGGACCATTCTCTCCAATGACCCTGACTTAAGAGATATTATACCAACATACCCGATGTTAACATTCCGGAGGGGTCATAACCTCAGGGACCACCTTGTCAAGAGCCATCTAACCCCTTGTCCAAAGGCAAACTGGTTGGGCAGTCTAAAACCATGTGGGACATTTCCCTGCCACGACTGCGAGGCGTGCACCTTTATTTTGAAGAGTAAGACATTTACAAGTGCCAGTACCAACAGAATCTATTCCAACAGGAGTTTTATTAACTGTAAGACACGTAATATCGTCTACATGGCGTCTTGCCCGTGCCCCAGGAACTACGTCGGTAAGACTATTCAGGAATTCCGGCGTCGTATCCTGGGGCATGTGGGAAATATTCGACGCCGTGAAAATACACCACTGGCGGACCACTTCCTAACGGTGCACAATGGCAATCTGGATGACTTGAAATTCCAGGGAATCGAAAACCTACGAACGAACGCCAGACGGGGTAACATTGACAAGATGCTCCTCAGAAAAGAAGCGGCCTGGATTTTTAGGCTAAATACGGTAACCCCCGCAGGCCTAAATGCGACCCTAAATTTCAACTGTTTCCTTTAGACTGATTATCGCTGATGTAAAACTCTCAGCTTCCCTAAAAAAATATACTAAAAAATTGATTGCCTCTTCCGCTTTTTTCCGGTACTCCTGACCCATGTCGCGTCTACTCCCGCCCTATTGTGGGTTGAATAGGGGATTATCTCCATATATGTTTAGCATTTTTCAGACCAACAGGCGATAAATCTCCAACATGTTGTTCTGGGCCATGACAGTCTCCCCGCCTGACTTAGATTTGCATACTGGTAGTGACACAGTGTGCCGCTGTACATTGTTCCCCCTACCTATATGTTTAAATTACAACCCTGACCATTAAAATTTATTATATTTGGGGTCCACACACTTTATATAATTAACATCCCAGTAACTATCACTACAAGGGATATATATAGACCTCGAGCTCCCCACCATGAGTAGTCCGTCTTTTGCTACAACATAATGCAGATTTCATCAGCATTGCCCCTTTAAGGAGGCTAATTCCGGACATCGCGATCTTTATTATTTGTTGGGTCTGAATTGTGCTCCATCTGCTACCGGTTTTTACACACCGAGCACCTGGGGGCGGAGAGACAGCAGTGCAACCACGCCCATGTTGTCTGTATTTTTGTTATACCTCTTACCTGTATACTCCACCTACGGACTCAGTCTACCAGTGACGATATCGCGCCGCCGCCCCCGTGGGTAAGCGGTGTTTACTGTGCGCGATGACGTCACTCCGTAACGGAGGATGCGTTCCAGCTTGGAACGCGGAAGCGTCCGGGTACCGTTTGAGGAGGCAGTGACAAAGCGTATCTACCACTCATAGGCTGCACAAGTGATGCACCTGCCATAATACTCTCCCCGCCCACGGACACAGTATCCAATTGACGGCATTGTAGTGCCGCCCTCCCGTCCAATGGGAACGGACGATGCGTGATGACGTCACCAGGCAACGGTGCATGCGTTCCAGCATGGAACGCGGAAGTGCCGTATATTTGCCTATGTTGCCGATCGCAGCCCCCCATTAAAGAATCGCTAGGTTGTGGCATATACTAGACCAACAGCGCTAGGATCTGGACTACAAGGTGCACCATAATAGATAACACAGTTAGTGGGGTAACGGATTGAATGCATTGCCAATCACCCTGACAAGTTCAGACCCGCCCCACTAGGGAACTCATTGGCTAACCATTGACAAGCCCCCGGAACTAGGAGGAGCTATACCCCTTTTTAATCCCTGCTGTGAGCTCTGGGATTTCATTGCCAGCCGCTCACCATCAGAGCCGCAGGCACTATATCTCTCCTCTCTTCCTCCTACAGCTTAACTCCCCTGACTAGTAGGGCTACGCAGTCCTGTCTGACAATCGGGGCAGCACTGCTTATCTATTTTTGGCGCATTGGATGATTGATCCAACCCTATTAGACTACTTCTTACAGGCCACAGGCTGTAATTGGGCACTGATCCAGCACTTATAGACTTGGATATACCGGTCTATGTGATTAGCCCTTTATTACTTTTTGGGGCACGACTCAGATCGTGCCTCTGAGGGAATCGTCCTTGGAGATTCCTTCTGAGAACGGGGAGTCGTGGTATGCAGCTTTTTCCTACTTGCCGGGAGACTCATATATGACAACCGGTCTCACTGCAATTAGTAAAGCTGCTAGCCATATACCCTTAGGCTTTCATCGGTCCGTTTGCTTTTTTTCATCTAGCAAAGCGATACGCTACACGAAGTCCCTGAGCCTAGGGAACTTATAGGAGGAGAGCTTTTGGTTTATTTCCTTCTAATAAAAACAAGGACTACCAACAAGGGTCTTATTCACTAAAATAGGATTCATGGGGATTATCATATAGATTTTAGGGCAATTCTCGGCCCTGCTCCTGAAGAACCGCCCCACACAGGGACGGAGAAACGCGTTGAGCTAATGTCCTATCCCTAAAGGAAATTAATTTTGAAATAGAGCTAATGTCTGAACGAATAGCCACGATAGTGATCACGTAATCTTGGAGCAATTATTCTGCTGCTCCATACTGATGAACGTTTTAGTGACCACTATAGCGACTATTCGAAATACGTACACTAAATACTTGAGCAGTCACTCATTGTGTGAAATCAATACACAACTCTGAATGAATACGTAAACAAGGGCTGAAACACTGAAAGCCACCCTAGTAGTCACCTACTTACTGAGTAATTATCTCATCCTCAAGACATGAAAAGAATGCTTGAGTGAGCACTAAGCGACTACTCAGTTACTGACGTTGTAACACCTACACTAATATCTGAGTGATCATCCACTATGGGGTATAATTCCCCCATTATTAACGTGAAAATATACGAAGTATGAGTGACGACTTATCCAGTATGGTGTAACATAGATCTTTTGATCAACCATATGATCCTTATTGAAAATAGCGATAATAATGGTCGAGGGGTTTCCAGCTGTGAACCAGCCACGCTAGATCAGGAAACCCTCTTATTGTGACGTACCGCTATAAACCAGTGACCCAGTCCCCTAATTCTGTCAATAGGGGTTAACCTGACTGGATACTTGAGGGGAATTGAGACCCTTACTCTACCCGGTCACTGAGTCACACAGTACGATCCATGTTGTCAGTCCACGTGTGTCAGTGTTTGTTATATGATTTATGTGGCCCTAATTTTAAACAGGTTATTAATAAAAGTTATCTATTTTAAGTTTGTCTATATCTGTGAAGGGCATTTCTAAGGCTATATAGATTTGGAATACCACTGTGATTTTTTTTTTTTTTTTTTTTTTTCAAAATATAATAATGCTACTACTTCACCCTCTTTGTGCCATTAGTGCACACTAGTGATGAATGAACTCTTGAAAAGATTGGTTCAGATGGTTCTCAGAATTTCGGCAAAAACGTCAGTTCTATCCAGATTAGTTTGAGCTGAGCTGGAACTTCACCAATACCCCTAAATCTGGTGTGTAACACTGTCTAAGGCCTTAGTCAGACGGGTGTTTTTAGCCGCGATTTGCGCATGCGTCCGGCGAATTTAATAAAACCATTGCTTTGCAATGGTATCGGACACATGAGCGCTTTTTATGCGCTCGTCCGATAAATTATAGAACAAAAAATCGCAGATCGCACCTATCTGCGATCTGCGATTCCTGTTCTCTTCTGTATATGCGCTCAATGGGGCTGGCGGCAGCAGCGCCGACCCCATTGAGAACATATAGAAGACAAATCATTCTTCTCTGCCACAGCTGTAACAGCTGTGGCAGAGAAGAACGATGTTTGCCCATTGAATTCAATGGAGCGGCAATACAGCCGCTCCATTGAAAGCAATGGGCTGCCGGCGTGCGCGGGGTGAATTGTCGGGAAGGGGTTAAATATATAAGCCCTTCCCTGCAATTCATCCTAAAATGTGTTAAAATAAAAAAAAATTGTATACTCACCTTTCCGCTGCAGCCGGAGTCCAGCCGCGGCCACTGTCAGTTCTCCTGAACTGCTTCTTGGCACTATTCAGCCGGCGGGGCTTTAAAATCCCCGCCTGCTGAATGATCTGCCTCTGATTGGTCACAGCCCTGACCAATCAGAGGCCGGTTTCACTCACACACCCATTCATGAATTCATGAATGGGTGAGTGACTGCTGCCTCTCAGCGCTGAGCCAATCAGGGGCAGGTCTGACTCACATCCATTCATGAATTCATGAATGGGTGTGAGTGAGGCATGCCTCTGATTGGCTCAGCGCTGAGCCAATCAGGGGGCAGGTCTGACTCACACCCCCTTCACACCCACTGCAGGACGGCTGCGCGGAGCTCCGGCTGCCGGGAGAAGGTGAGCATACAATTTTTTTTTATTTTAACACATTTTAGGATGAATTGCAGGGAAGGGCTTATATATTTAAGCCCTTCCCGACAATTCATCCCGGGCTCGCCCGCAGCGCATTGCTTTAAATGGAGCCGGCTCTATTGCCGTCTCCATTGAATGCAATGCGCTGGACAGCTCCGGCCCGTTTCTAATGAAACGCGGCTAGGAGCAGATTTTCGGGCAATTTGCGGGCGACTTGCGCGCACCGGTCACGCGATTTGCGGATGCGCATCCGTCATGCGATCCGCAAATCGCGCAAAAAAACACCCGTCTGACTAAGGCCTAAGAGCCATAAAAGCCCTGTATAACACTCTTTGGCCACCTAGAGTGTATGAAAGTGCTGTACTTTTGAGCTGTTTTAAGGCAAAGATAATGAAGAAAGAGAAGCAAAATGAATGAATAAAATGAAGGGAAAAGAAGGAAAAAATAATTTTTCCTTTCTTTTCTTTTTCTTCCCTTTCCTTTCTTTTCTTTTTCTTCCCTTTCCTTTCTTTTCTTTTCCTGCTTTTTTTCCTCCTTCTCTTCCTACTCCTCCTGCTCCTCTTCCCAGAAGAAGAAAAATTTTGGTGTGTTCAGCTGAGATGAACCATCCAAGGTTTGGGTACATGTTAAACTGAACTTTTTGCAAAGTTCAACCCAAAGCAGGGTTTGACTGTTTCAGTTCGCTCAACACTAGTGAGCAGTACTATCTACAGCTGCCAATAGCTAGGGAGCCATAGTCAGGGGAGCAAAGAGCCTCATGTGGCTCCCAACCACCCATTGGGCACTGCTGCTCTATGGCAGGATGAAGTGTAAGACCTGTTTTGTCTCTTCATACTTTAATACCACCAGTGATCAGATCGGTGATGGCAGAAAGTGAACGTAACCCTCCTTTCTTGCCAGTAACAGTGTGAACTCTTCTTTCTATATTCAGCTGCCAATGACAATAAGCAACTTGAAAGTGAAGATTAGCAGCCCCCATGGATTACTAATCACATCTGAGATGACCTCAAAAAAGTTCCACTTGAGATCGTCCATGACTTTTTATTTCCTAGATGTAATTTAGAACACATTTTTACATCTTGCAGCTTGTCTAGTTTTTAATATCAAACCAAGCCATAGTAAACTATATTGCATTACTTGTCTGCTTTCTAAGCACCATAACTGAATACATCTAATACTTCTTTTATATACTAGACAACTATCTTTTTGCTTTGTGACTTATTTTCTAATGTATTTACTCTTTTATCCATTCTTATCAAATGACTAGACAACCAGTTTTCCTAAAGTAGCTGTCCAGGATTGGGGACATGAATCGCCTTTTTTAACAGAGATAGTGCCAATCCTGTCCATGTGTCAGGTATTGCAGCTCAACCTCATTCACTTCAATGGAGTGGAGCTGTAATACTGGGCACGGCCTAAGACTAAGAAGGGTACTGTTTTTGATGAAAAAAGCTAAATCTTTTTTAATACTGGATACCTCTTTAGGGTATGACAAGATGGATTTTTTTAATACTCTGCAAATGCTCAGCAATATTTCCAACAAGACAATGCACCTTGTCACAAATCTAATGCCGCTTTCCATTGATCTTTGGAATGAACTGGAACGTTGGGTCAGGAAATATAAACAGCGCCCATCTTCTCTGAGAGAACTCACCAGATGTTTGCACGATTAATGTAGGGAAACACCAAGTGTTTCAGACGTTAGTAGAAAGTATGCCAGAGAGAGTATTCAATGTAATTTGAGCCAAAGGAGCCCCACTAAATAATTAAATACTATTTTTGATTCTTCCTCAGGTGTCCAACTACTTTTCATAGGATAGTGCAGTTGAAGCTTTGTTGTCTGCCTTGCCAACTGGACTCCTAGCCAGTGACCAACATTGTTATATTGGACCTCCTTTGGTCTTCAGGACAGTAGTAATTCATCATGGCATAGATTGCACTAGGTGTTGAAATCTTTCTGCAAGAATATTGGCTCATGCAAACAAGATAGATTCTTGCAGTTGTCGAAAATGAAATAGAGGTGCTAACATACTCTAAATAGCCGACAGGAAGGGTTCATCAATTCATGCTGTTTGTGCCAAATTATGACCCTACCATCAGCATGAAACAGCAGAAATCAGGATTTATTTGGCCAGATGATCCTTTTTCACAGCTGAGTGATACAATTCTTGCACTCTTTTGCCCACTAGAGTCTTGCCTCTGCTTCTGTTTCTCCTAGACAATAATAGCACTCAAACTGCTCATCTGCTGTTATAGCCTATCTGTACTAAGAAATGATGAGTAGTACATCTGGGCACATTGGTTGATGTACCAAGTTTGTACTTGGCTGTAGCTATGCAATTCCTGCTTACCGGAACAATATTTGACATTCTTTTCTAACCCCCTTTTTAATTAGGTAATCCAATCTCTCACCTGAGCATGTCAGCTGCACTTCAAGAACATCACAAGAATCTGCTTCTTTCTCACCATGGACATGCTAAAAATGCTCACTGTTGTCCTCAACCACTCCCGGCTCGATTATTGCAACTGATTGGCTTCCCCTGCTCCAGACTCTACCCCCTCCAATCCATCCTGAATGTGGCAGCCAGGCTCATCTTCCTGTCCAGCCGCTACTCAGACGCCTCTGCCCTGTGCCGGTCACTGCACTGGCTGCCCGTCAAATATACAAATAAATCTCACTACCTTCATCCATAAAGGTCTCCATAGCATTGTGCCGCCCTACGTTGCCTCCCTCATCTCAATCCACCACCCAGCCCGCTGCCTCCGCTCTGCTAATTAAATCAGACAGAGTGCCCCTCTCATTCCCACCTCCAAGACTTTTCCAGGATAGCACCAGTCCTCTGGAACGCGCTACCCAAAACTCTCCGGGAAATCCCTGACACATACAACTTTAGGCGTGCTCTAAAAATGCCCCTCTTCAGTGAGGCATAGCATATCCCCTAAACCAAACCCCTTATTACCCTGCCTGATAACATGCTCCCTGTCCTACTGATTGCAATCCCTGCTAGCCGCAATCAATTGCCCTTGGCAGTCATCCGATTCAGCCACCACACGGCTTAGGTATGACCATTGTCTATGAGTATAGCATGCCACACTCTCCTCCAGGTTGGCAGTTTTTGACATATTGATGCTAACTAGTCTAGTCTAGTCTAGCAGTGATAGCCAGGCCTCCTCGAAGTAACTCAAATTGCTGGATTTTCAAATGTGGAGTCACACTAAAAGTGATCAATGGAAAACTTGCTCCCTTAAATTTATGCTGCACTTCAGGTTCAAATCTCTAATTTCCATACAGGGAAGCTCCAATCATGAAAGGGCCATTTAGTGTATATGGTATAATGCATTATTCATCCTGCATAGTGATCATCGTAATTAAAAAAAAAAACATAATAGCAGAGTTGCACTTTTTTGGGCGCCACATCTACTAAATTAAATGGCATAAAAAGTGATCAAAAAGTTATATGAACCCCAAAATAGTACCAATAAAAATTACAGATCACCCTGCAAAAAATGAATTCTCACACAGCTCTATTGACAGAAAATGTAAAACAAATTATGGGTCTCAGAATATGGAAACAAAAATATTTGGGGGGGTAAAAAAAAGGTTATTTTATTTAAATTAAAAAAACGTTATAAATCTGGTATCACTGCATTTGTACCAACCCCACAATAAGGTTAACGTGTAGAGATGAGCGAGCACCAAAATGCTCGGGTGCTCGTCCTCGAGTCGAACTTTCAGTGATGCTCGAGAGTTCGTTTCGAGTAACGAACCCCATTGAAGTCAATGGGCGACCCGAGCATTTTTGTATATCGCCGATGCTTGCTAAGGTTTTCATTTGTGAAAACCTGGGAAATTCAACAAAGTGATGGGAACGACACAGCAACGGATAGGGCAGGCGAGGGGCTACATGTTGGGCTGCATCTCAAGTTCCCAGGTCCGACTATTAAGCCACAATTGCCTCAGCGGGACCAATCAGATGAGAGGCAGCAGTCACTCACCCATTCATAAATTCATGAATGGGTGTGTGAGTGGAATCTGCCTCTGATTGGTCAGGCTGTGACCAATTAGAGGCAGCTCATTCAGCAGGCGGGGATTTTAAATCCCCGGCTGCTGAATACTACTCACAGCTGTTCAGAGCAGTTCAGGAGGACTGCCGCTGGCCGCGCTGAACTCCGTCTGCCGGGACCAGGTGAGTATATATATATATTTTTTTTTACACATTTCTGGATGAATTGCAGGGAAGGGCTTATATATTTAACCCCTTCCCGACAATTCATCCCGCGATCGCCGGTAGCCCATTGCTTTTAATGGAGCTGGCTGTATTGCCGGCTCCATTGAATTCAATGGGCTAACATCGTTCTGCCGGGACAAGGTGAGTATATATATATTTTTTTTTTTACACATTTCTGGATGAATTGCAGGGAAGGGCTTATATATTTAAGCCCTTCCCGACAATTCCTCCCGCGCTCGCTGGCAGGCCATTGCTTTCAATGGAGCCGGCTGTATTGCCAGCTCCATTGAATTCAATGGTCAGTGCTCGTTTAATCGAGACGAGTACCGCGTGGTGCTCGTCTCGAGTAACAGGCATCTCGAGCACCCTAATACTCAAACGAGCATCAAGCTCGGACGAGTATGCTCGCTCATCTCTATTAACGTGTCATTTTTGCTTCAGCATGAACCTCGTAAAAACAAAACTAAAAAATGTCATAATTTTTTTCTCCATTTGACTCCACTTAAAAGTTTCTAGGCATTTTCAATACTGTCCATTATATACCTAAATTAAATAGTACTATTAAAAATACAACTTGTCCTGCAAAAAAACCCAAAGCTTTATATGGCTCTGTAGATAGAAAAATAAAAATATTATGGCTGTTGAAAAGCAGGGCTGGAAAAAAGGAAAGGAAGATTGGAAAAAAACTGCAGTTCATTAAAAGGTTAAGAATGCACTTGTGCTAGTAAAGAAGTTGTCCCAAAGCAACTTCTCTTTTTCTCCTCTTTTTAACATTTACAACCTGTCACTGAAACAGGTCACAAGGATAAGTTTGGTGGGGAATCCGTCCTATGTCATCCCCACCCTAGCCAACAATGAGAGGCTCCAAATCTCTGTTCAGAGCTGAAAAGCATGACGCACATGCACTATTGCTCTCTATACATATTAATGAGAGCACTGGGATAAGCCAAGTAACATTTACTTTAAGAAGTTGTATCTTGTCTTTTTTAACAGAAGAACATTCACACCATACGAACTTAATATTCAGTTTGTTTCTTTTACCTCCTACATAAATTTATTCTCCTCTTGTAGGGCAACCTGCACTCTAAGCAAGCATATATTACCATTGACTTCATTTAACAGGCTTATCTCATAACTCAAAGCAAAACATTCTACATTAAAAGTCCTTGAGTTTGAACTTATTCCAAAAGACAGAAGCTGCCAACATGTTTACGCAACTCAAGGAAAGACCAAAAACAGAGCATGGGAACTACAACATTTGAGTTTGTTCCCGCGTTAGGAGGCAGGTTTCTTACAAGAGCTAAGCACTCACTTACGGGTAAGCCTACGAACGCAGGAATAGTCATTGCGTTCGTCTGGTACTGGGCAGAAAATCATCTTGTACATACAGGAACTTGTGCAATGACGTACGACAAATGTTCCACAACTCCTAATTATTTATGCTCAGTAACCAGAATGTACTCATCTTCAGCCTAAAAACATTCAAAGATGTGTTTAAGTCTATAAATCAGAAACACAGAAAATCAAGTCACAGAAAAAGTCAATGAAGTCTATCTCATATCTAAATTCATAAAGTAAGGGAGTACCCGAAAAGGTTGAATGGTTGCCTTGTGATGGATTGTGAATTGTTCAACAAATTGTGCCAAATTTACAGTGTTTGCCAAAATTTGTGCCAAATTTCAGCAGTATGGAACTGAGCATACTCTGTGTGAACATTTGAGAAAGATGATGTCAAGACTATATATGTCTTATATTGTAAAATACAGCTCCCAACAGAGACAAATCTATGGAAGCAGGTAGTGATTCCTGGAGAGATGGCGAGGGAAGTCGCTCAAAATGCCCATGAACAAAAAGATCACGCTGGAGTCATTGAGACATATCAGAGGTTGCAATAGCTGTCTGCAAATATCTGAAGGGTTGTCACACTGCAGAGGGATCAGCCCTATTCTCATTTGTACAAGGAAAGACTAGACACAAATTAGATATTAGAAAAAAACTTTCTGACAGTGAGGGTGATCAATGAGTGGAACAGGTTACCACAGGAGGTGGTAAGTTCTCCTTCAATGAAAATGTTCAAACAAAGGCTGGGCAAATATCTGTCTGGGATGATTTAGTGAATCCTGAATTGAGCAGGGGGTTGGACCTGATGACCCTGAACTCTACCATTCTACGATTCTAATGTAGTGGTTCCACCACAGAGGTTTGCCCCCAAAGAATTTATCTGGCAAATGTATGTACAGCATTGACTGGGATGTAAGTCATATCTATGTGTAGTGGATTGTTGAGAATTCTCTTTCCAGAGGACTGGCAAATTTTGATGGAGAGGAATGTAATAGAGTAACCTGAAAGTTAAATGGTTACCTTGGTGCTGGACTGTGAATTACACCAGCAATTGCTCAAAAGTTACTGCATGTGCCATAATTTGTGCCAAATTTCAGCAATCTGGAACTGAGCCTGCTCTAGGAATATTTGAGAGAGGTAATATCAGGACTATACTAGGTGTGGGAGCTGCATGATAGCAGAGAGAGGGCAGTCAAGAGATTGTGTCAGAGTGCAATGGTACTGCTGTGAGCACTAGGAGTAATAGCCTGTAAGAGAGATTGCAGAGATTAGTGAGAGAAACAACAGGAGCTGCTTTAGAGGATGCTGAGGAACACTAGTTGAGGCTAAAAGACCACTTGGGGCTGTGTAAGAATAGCTGCAGTGGGACCATTTTCTGTGAAGTTGCTGCCATCCAAGGTGTGACAATCTGCTGGAGAGAGGGAGTCAGTGCTGAGAATACAACTATAGGATATCTGTACAACCCCCAAGTATTTGCGGGAATCATGGTCAAAAAACATTCCTGACTCTAGAGTAGCCTTAGTCTGTTGAAGCTAGTACATTTGCACAATGCATGTAAGTGAGGCTAGCCTCCACAAAAGCTTATTGGTGTGCAGACCACTAGAGACTTGTTAGCTAGTCAGCAAGCCTGCTGTCACGATAGTGAGTACTGAACACTATTCATTTAGATAGGAGTGATCTTTTCGGGGCTCAAACTGTTAGGAGCAGACTATTATTGGGACATTAGCCCTAATTGAAGCTGGACATTTATAGACAGCAGTAGAAGATTGTTTCTCTAACAATGAACTGTATGGTTTGAACTATGATTGTTTGTTTTGTGATCCTGTGTTGATCTTTGAATTCCATTACTACCGTGTGTTGCCAGTATTATGGCTATTCCCAAACTAAATGTGAAACATTAATAATTCTAAGCACACATAAAGTAAAAGTTTGAAGGTTTAGCTAGTCATATTCGGTATTGAGGATTCATTCTACACATGAATCCAAGTTAATTTGCTTTCTTATCATCATACTATTGTTTCTTTACAGTTATTTGTTCTAAAATAAATATAGCAAAATTTTGTAACACTCTACTGCATTCAGGCCCGGACTGGCCCACAGGGGAATAGATGAATCCCCTGATGTGCCTCTGAGCCAGGATTCACAAATTCAGGTGACCAAGTACCTTAGAAAAGGATACATAAGAAAGTAGTGGTGAGACACACTGGATGGCAGAGCTTGTGAGTAATTGGTGGGTAGACTGTTGAAGAGGGGGGGGGGGGGTAACATCTCAGGACAGTAATTTATTTCTGAAATAATGAAAAAAAACCTATGTGATCATTTCCCTAAAGCTATGTTCCCGTTGATTTTTTTCTGTCCGACCTCCAATGCATGAATCCATGTAAGTATTGAATTTATTTTACCATCTCTTTGAGCTACATGGGAATTTGTCATAGATAGAGATGAGCGAGCACCAAAATGCTCGGGTGCTCGTTGCTCAAGTCGAACTTTTCGTAATGCTCGAGAGCTCACTTCAAGTAACGAACCCCATTGAAGTCAAAGGGCAGCTGGATCATTTTTGTATGGGACCAATGCTCCGCATAGGTGATGACTTGTCAAACACCAGAAAACATCAGAAAGTCATGGAAACACCACAGAAACGGATAGGGAAGGGCAGGGACAGCGTGCATGGCTGCATCTGAGGGTCTCAGGTCCCACTATTAAGCCAAAATGGGGGCAAGAGTCTGGCGTCACCCCCCTAACAATTTACTTCGGACGAACCCTCATTAGCAAGGCACACACACATCTTAGCTAAGCACCACACTACCTGCAACCAAGGACAATCACTGCCTGTGGGTGACACCCCTGCTGTCCAACCCCCCCGCACGACCCTGCGTCCACAGCGCACCCAAAATTTTATCTGCACAGCATTCCGCTGGCCTCATTCCACATGCTCGCTTCATAGCCACACCACCCTCATGTCTATTTATAGGTGCGTAATGGATGAGGAGGAACCGGAGGCACACACTGCAGAGGGTTGGCAGGGCTAGGCAGCGACCCTCTTTGAAAGTGTGGGCGATAGCCGACAATGCTGTTGAGAATTGATGATAAATTCACATATGATCATCATTCCAATCCTTTGCCACCTCCATCACAAAATTGTCAGGAGCCGCAAATGTGTGCATAAAGGGGACTCAGGTGCCAGCACTTCTATACATCTCCACAATGCAGCATGCTCTGTGTGGGAAGCACGTGAGCGGGCCCAGGGTCAGGCTCGGTCCCAGCCTCCACCTTGTGTGACCCAAGGTGCCGCGAGTTACATAGCAATGGGAAATCAATGTGTCCCCACACAATTAATTCTGTGTAGGTGTCAGATAGCTCAACACCACAATGGGAAGAATTTGAGTTCCTTGGGATCACCTCTGCTGTCGGTGCACAAAGATGGTATTACACAGGAAGAAATCAGAGTGCCCAAAAATGGCAAAATTTCATCCCGCCAAGGACCACGGCCTCAGCCCACATTTCTGCCCTAGTCAGTCAGTATATTTGTGCCAGACAGGTAAAACAACGCAATGGGAAGTCTTTTTGCACCCACAGCATAGGCGAGCCCCTGGAACCCAAGAGGAATATTACACATGAAGAAATCAGAGTGCCCAAACATGGCAGAGTTTCACCCCGCCAAGGACCTCCACCTCAGCCCACATTTCTGCCCAATTCATTCTTTGTATGTGTCAGATAGCTGAACAATGCAATGGGGAAGCCTTTGTGCACCCACAGTATAGGCGAGCCCAAGGAACTCAAATGTGGTATTACACATGAGGAAAGCAGAGTGCCCAAACATGTCAGAGTTTCACCCTGCTAGGGGGCCTCAGCCTCGGCCCACATTTCTGCCCTAGTCAGTCAATGTATTTGTGCCAGACAGGTAAAACAATGCAATGGGAAGTCTTTGTGCACCCACATCATAGGCGAGCCCCTCAAACCCAAGAAGAGTATTACACATGAAGAAATCAGAGTGCCCAAACATGGCAGAGTTTCACCCTGCTAAGGGCCTCGGCCTCGGGCCCATATTTCTGCCCTAGTTAGTTTATTTGTGCCAGACAGGTAAAACAATGCAACGGGAAGTCTTTGTGCACCCACAGCATAGGCGAGCCCCTGGAATGCAAGGAAAGTATTACACATAAAGTAATCAGAGCACCCAAACAAGGCAGTTTCACCCTGCCAAGGACCTCAACCTCAGCTCACACCCTCAGTAATCGTGGGCATAAAGCAGACTCGGATGCTAGTGCAGCTGTGAACGTCTCATTAATGCAGTAACGCTCCTTTTGTTTGGCCCAAACCAGTGTCTCAGATAACTGTGGTAACACGAGAGAAAATACATGTTGCCCAGCGCTGATCCCCAGATCCCGAACAGAAGGAGGAGGTGGCATAATAAGACCGAGAAACCATGACCGAGGTAGGACCCGCAATACTCTGTGTGGGAAGTACATGAGCGGTGTGACCCAAGGTGCCGCAAGTTACATAGCAATGGGAAATCCATGTGTCCCCACACAATTCATTCTGCGTAGGTGTCAGATAGCTCAAGACTACAATGGGAAGTCTTTGAGTTCCTTGGGCTCACCTATGCTGTCGGTACACAAAGATGGCATTACACAGGAAGAAATCAGAGTGCCCAAACATGGCAGAGTTTCACCCCGACAAGGACCTCGGCCTCGGCCCACATTTCTGCCCAAGTCAGTCAGTGTATTTGTGCCAGATAGGTAAAACACCGCGATGGGAAGTCTTTGTGCACCCACAGCATAGGCAGACCTCTGTAACATTTCTGTAGCAAAGGTATAGGCAAACCCCTGTAACATTTCTGTAGCAAGAGTATAGGTGGACCCCAGTAACATTTCTGTAGCAAGAGTATAGGCGGACATCAGTAACATTTCTGTAGCAAGAGTATAGGCGAACCCCTCAAACCATTCAGTAGAAACTGTATAGGCAGACCCCAGTAACATTTCTGTAGCAAGAGTATAGGCGGACCCTTGTAACATTTCTGTAGCAAGAGTATAGGTGAACCACTCAAATAATTCAGTAGAAAAGGTGTAGGCAGTCCCCAGTAACATTTCTGTAGCCAAAGTATGACAGACCCCAGTAACATTTCTGTAGCAAGAGTATAGGCGGACCTCAGTAACATTTCTGTAGCAAGAGTATAGGCGGACCTCAGTAACATTTCTGTAGCAAGAGTATAGGCGGACCTCAGTAACATTTCTGTAGCAAGAGTATAGGCGAACCCCTCAAACCATTCAGTAGAAACTGTATAGGCAGACCCCAGTAACATTTCTGTAGCAAGAGTATAGGCGGACCCTTGTAACATTTCTGTAGCAAGAGTATAGGTGAACCACTCAAACAATTCAGTAGAAAAGGTGTAGGCAGTCCCCAGTAACATTTTTGTAGCCAAAGTATAGGCAGACCCCAGTAACATTTCTGTAGCAAAATTATAGGCGAACCCCTGTAACATTTCTGTAGTAAGAGTATAGGTGGACCCCAGTATCATTTCTGTAGCAAGAGTATAGGCGGACACCAGTAACATTTCTGTAGCAAAAGTATAGGCGAATCCATCAAACCATTTAGTACAAACTGTATAAACGGACCCCAGTAACATTTCTGTAGCCAAAGTATGACAGACCCCAGTAACATTTCTGTAGCAAGAGTATAGGCGGACCTCAGTAACATTTCTGTAGCAAGAGTATAGGCAAACCCCTCAAACCATTCAATGGAAACTGTATAGGTGGAACACTGTAACATTTGTGTAGCAAGAGTATAGGCAAACCCCAGTAACATTTCTGCAGCAAGAGTATAGGCGAACCTCTCAAACTATTCAGTAGAAACTGTATAAACGGATCCCAGTAACATTTTTGTAGCCAAAGTATGACAGACGCCAGTAACATTTCTGTAGCAAGAGTATAGGCGGACCTCAGTAACATTTCTGTAGCAAGAGTATAGGCGAACCCCTCAAACCATTCAGTAGAAACTGTATAGGCAGACCCCAGTAACATTTCTGTAGCAAGAGTATAGGCGGACCCTTGTAACATTTCTGTAGCAAGAGTATAGGTGAACCACTCGAACAATTCAGTAGAAAAGGTATAGGCAGTCCCCAGTAACATTTTTGTAGTCAAAGTATAGGCAGACCCCAGTAACATTTCTGTAGCAAAATTATAGGCGAACCCCTGTAACATTTCTGTAGCAAGAATATAGGCGAACCCCTCAAACCATTCAGTAGAAACTGTATAGGCAGACCCCAGCAACATTTCTGTAGCAAAAGTATAGGCGAACCCCAGTAACATTTCTGTAGCAAAAGTATAGGCGAACCGCTGTAACATTTCTGTAGCAATAGTATAGGCGAACCCCAGTAACATTGGTGTACCAAGAGTATAGGCGGACACCAGTAACATTTCTGTAGCAAAAGTATAGGCGAACCTCTCAAACTATTCAGTAGAAACTGTATAAACGGATCCCAGTAACATTTCTGTAGCCAAAGTATGACAGACCCCAGTAACATTTCTGTAGCAAGAGTATAGGCGGACCTCAGTAACATTTCTGTAGCAAGAGTATAGACGAACCCCTCAAACCATTCAGTAGAAACTGTATAGGCAGACCCCAGTAACATTTCTGTAGCAAAAGTATAGGCGAACCCCAGTAACATTTCTGTAGCAAAAGTATAGGCGAACCGCTGTAACATTTCTGTAGCAATAGTATAGGCGAACCCCAGTAACATTGGTGTACCAAGAGTATAGGCGGACACCAGTAACATTTCTGTAGCAAAAGTATAGGCGAATCCATCAAACCATTTAGTACAAACTGTATAAACGGACCCCAGTAACATTTCTGTAGCCAAAGTATGACAGACCCCAGTAACATTTCTGTAGCAAGAGTATAGGTGGACCCCAGTAACATTTCTGTAGCAAGAGTATAGGCGAACCCCTCAAACCATTCAATGGAAACTGTATAGGTGGAACACTGTAACATTTGTGTAGCAAGAGTATAGGCAAACCCCAGTAACATTTCTGCAGCAAGAGTATAGGCGAACCTCTCAAACTATTCAGTAGAAACTGTATAAACGGATCCCAGTAACATTTCTGTAGCCAAAGTATGACAGACCCCAGTAACATTTCTGTAGTAAGAGTATAGGCGGACCTCAGTAACATTTCTGTAGCAAGAGTATAGGCGAACCGCTCAAACCATTCAGTAGAAACTGTATAGGCAGACCCCAGTAACATTTCTGTAGCAAGAGTATAGGCGGACCCTAGTAAGATTTCTGTAGCAAGAGTATAGGTGAACCACTCAAACAATTCAGTAGAAAAGGTATAGGCAGTCCCCAGTAACATTTTTGTAGCCAAAGTATAGGCAGACCCCAGTAACATTTCTGTAGCAAAATTATAGGCGAACCCCTGTAACATTTCTGTAGCAAGAATATAGGCGAACCCCTCAAACCATTCAGTAGAAACTGTATAGGCAGACCCCAGTAACATTTCTGTAGCAAAAGTATAGGCGAACCCCAGTAACATTTCTGTAGCAAAAGTATAGGCGAACAGCTGTAACATTTCTGTAGCAATAGTATAGGCGAACCCCAGTAACATTGGTGTACCAAGAGTATAGGCGAACACCTGTAAAAATTTGTTTACCAAGAGTATAGGCGAAGCCTGGAAAAATTTGTTTGCTAACAGTATTGGCAATGGCCTGAAAAATTTGTGTACCAAGAGTAGAAGTGTACCCCTGAAAAATTGCTCAAACACGAGGGCAGGTGAAACCCACAAACATTTTTTTGAAGATACAGCTCATTATTGGTTAATTTGTAACAGAGCCTGGAGGCAGCCCTCCGCAAAAATTGGTTTACCCTCTCTGACAAGACGCTAGCGGCAGGGCAGGCCAGCACCTCCAGGGCGTACAGCGCAAGTTCGTACCACGTGTCCAGCTTTGACGCCCAATAGTTGTATCGAGCAGAGGACGGTGGTACGATCGGCTACTTACTCCCACACCAATTTTTTGCAGCGCTCCCTCCAACTTAGCCTTGACTGGGAAGTGGTGACACAGCCTT
Organism: Eleutherodactylus coqui; assembly: GCF_035609145.1. Taxonomy (NCBI): domain Eukaryota; kingdom Metazoa; phylum Chordata; class Amphibia; order Anura; family Eleutherodactylidae; genus Eleutherodactylus; species Eleutherodactylus coqui. Next base: position 143,447,817 of record NC_089845.1, on the reverse strand, counting down.
GCTGGGGAGCTATAAAGCTGGCAAAGGCCTTGGAGAGTGTTCCCCTGCCTGCACTGGACATGCTGCCTGATCCCCGCGCCTCCCTTGCTACTTGGCCCTCTGAACTGCGTCTTCTGCCACTAGCTCTGTCAGATGGGAACTTTAGCATCACTTTTTCCACCAGGGCCCTGTGGTATTGCATCGCTTGTACCCCTTTCCTCTTCGGGAATGAGAGTGGAAAGGTTCTCCTTATACTGTGGGTCTAGAAGGGTGTACACCCAGTAATCCGTGTTGGCCAGAATGCGTCTAACGCGAGGGTCGCGGGAAAGGCAGCCTAACATGTAGTCAGTCATGTGTGCCAGGGTCCCAGTACACAACACATCGCTGTCCTCACTAGGAAGATGACTTTCAGGATCCTTTTCCTCCTCTTCAGCCCATACATGCTGAACAGATGAGAGGCAAGCAGCATGGGTACCCTCTGCAGTGTGACCAGCTATCTCTTCCCCCTCCTCCTCCTCCTCCCCCTCCACCTCCTCTTCCTCCTCCAAAACGTACAGGAGGGTGGTCTGGCTATCAAGTGAAATACTGTTATCCCCCGTCTCCTGTTCCAACCACAAAGCATCGGCCTTTATGCTTAGCAGCGAACTTCTCAGCAGGCAAAGCAGCGGGATGGTAACGCATCGTCGCTCACCATCTGTGTAGACTCCTCAAAGTTTCCAAGGACCTGGCAGAAAACTGCCATCCATGCCCACTCCTCAGTAAAGAATTGGGGAGCTGACTACCACTCCACCGCCCATGTTGCAGCTTGTATTCCGCTATTGCTCTACGCTGCTCGTACAGCCTGGCCAACATGTGCAGTGTAGAATTCCAGCGTATGGGCACGTTGCACAGCAGTCAGTGCTTTGGCAGCTGAAACTGACGTTGCAGGGTCCTCAGGGTGGCAGCATCCGTGGTGGAATTGCGGAAATGTGCGCAGATGCGGTGCACCTTGCTGAGCAGGTCAGACAAGTGGGGGTAGTTTTTCAGAAACCGCTGAACCACCAGATTGAAGACGTGGGCCAGGCATGGCACGTGTGTGAGGCTGCCGAGCTGCAGAGTCGCCACCAGGTTACGGCCGTTGTCACACAGGACCATGCCTGGTTGAAGGCTCAGTTGCGAAAGCCAGAGGTCGGCCTGCTCTGTCAGACTCTGCAGCATCTCGGGGGCCATGTGCCTCTTGTCACCTAAGCTGATTAGTTTCAGCAAGGCTTGTTGACGCTTTCCCACAGCTGTGCTGCTGCGCCGCGTGCTACCGACTGCTAGAGATGTGCTCCCACTGCTTAATTGAGAGTAGACGTGATGGAGGAGGAGGGAGAGGGTTTGGAGGAGGTGGCATAAAATGCAGCAGATACCAGCACGGAGGTAGGACCGGCTATTCTGGGTGTGGGTAGGACGTGAGCAATCCCAGGCTCTGCCTTGGTCCCAGCCTCCACCAAGTTCACCCAATGTGCCGTCAGGGAGATATAGTGGCGCTGCCCGCCAGTACTTGTCCACGTGTCCGTGGTTAAGTGGACCTTCCCAGTAACCGCATTGGTGAGGGCACGATTTCTATTGCAGAAGACGTGCTGGTGTAGGGCAGGGACGACACACCGGGAAAAATAGGGCGACTGGGGACCGAGTAGCGCGGGACCGCCGCCTTCATATTTTTGAAAGCCTCCGTTTCTACTAGCCTGTACGGCAGCATCTCCAGGCTGATTAATTTGGCAATGTGCACGTTTAAAGCTTGTGCATGTGGGTGGGTGGCGGCGTATTTGCACTTTCGCTCCAGCGCTTGTGTTAGCGAGAGCTGAATGGTGCGCTGAGAGACATTGCTGGATGAAGTGGAGGACCATGGAGGTTAGGGTGTGGGTGCAGGCCGGGAGGCACTCGTGCCTGTGTCCTGGGAGGGGGATTGGATCTGTGTGCCAGGTTGTGCCATAGGGGAAGAGGCAGTGGTGTGGCCCGGAGGCGGAGAATGGCCTTTGTCCCACCTTGTGGTGTGCTTGGCCATCATATGCCTGCGCATGCTGGTGGTGGTGAGGTTGGTAGTTGTGGCTCCCCGGCTGATCTTGGTGCGACACAGGTTGCACACTACTGTTCGTCGGTCGTCCGCGCTCTCACTAAAAACATTCACACCTTTAAACATCTATCTCTCTGCATGGAGGCTTTCCACAAGGGGGCGCTTTGGGAAACAGTTGGGGGATTCTTCGCTCTGGCCCTGCCTCTACCCCTGGCCACTCCACTGCCTCTTCCAACCTGTTCTGCTGCTGCACTTGCCTCCCCCTCTGAAGCCCTGTACTCAGTAGGCTAAGCAAACCAGGTGGGGTCAGTCACCTCATCGTCCAGCTGCTCTTCCTCCGAATCCTCTGTGCGCTACTCCCTCGGACTTACTGCCCTTACTACTACCTCACTGACAGACATCTGTGTCTCATCATCCTCATCGACAAAAAGCTCTTTAGACAGTTGCTGGAAGTCCCCAGCCTCATCACCCGGACTTCGGGAACAAAGGTTGGGCATTGGTCACGACAAACTCCTCAGGTGAGAGAGGAACCGTATTTTCCCAGTCATGGCAGGGACCCGAGAACAGCTCCTGGGAGTCTGCCTGCTCAGAATATGTCATTTTCATGGAGTGAGAAGGCTGGGAGGAAGGAGGAGCAGCCAGAGGTTTCAGAGTTGCAGTCCCTAGTCCGGGAGCAGGGGACTGCGTAGAAGACTGGGTGATCGATACATTGCTGGACGCGTTTTCTGCCATCCATGACAGGACCTGCTCGCACTGCTCTGTTTGTAATAAAGGTCTACCATGCGGACCCGTAAATTGTGATATGAAGCTGGGGAGCCCAGAAACTTGCCTCTCTCCTAATCCCGCAGCAGCCAGCTGTGATTCACCATGCCCAGGAACTCGGCCTGTGCCCACACCCTCACTTTGACGCCCGCGTCCATGTCCTCAACCCTTACCCCTACTTCTCATCCTGGCAGATTAAGAATAGAGCAGGGCCCAAATAAATTACCCCACTGTATAGCACTGACAACTGTGGCTAATTCACTGCACACAGAGACTTGTAGATAGCGGAGGCTCTATGCTGTGACTTGAAAAATTAACCCGCTGTCTCGCGCTGATACCTAGGGGTAATTTACCGCTCGCAGAGACTTGTAGATAAGAGAGGCTGGATGGAGTGGGAGAAAATGCTAAAGCCAGTGGATAGTGCTGGTAACTGCGGCTATCTCAACGCCACCAAGGAAAGCGTATTGTGAGACGCTCTGCACAGTGGCAGAGCTGAAATACTTTCCAGTGGCCCAGGAAATATTACAGTACTGTTTAGCAGTGAGACCTCTGTCTAATGCACTGCAGACACAGAACCGTATAACTGAAATAGTTTGCAGTAGGCTAGAAAATTTTGGAGTGCAATTTCACGGTGAGAGCTGGTTGTACGGCACTGCAGGCTGAGAATGCTATTACTGAAAGGCTGGGAACAGGCCTAGATGCGTAATACATCTGTATTATCAGCCACAACTGTAAAGCACACGGTCAGATGTAGCCCTAAGAAGGACCGTTGGGGTTCTTGTACGGAAGATCAGGAATGTATAACTTTCCCTATAGAAGTCACTGTGTCCCTAAACTCTGCGTTATGCACTGCACACACAGAACGGTATAACTGAACTACTTTGCAGTAGGCTAGGAAATGTTAGAGTGCACTTTCACGGTGAGAGCTCGTTGTACGGCACTGCAGGCTGAGGACTTTATAACTGCAAGGCTGGGAACAGGCCTAGATGTGTAGTACAATAGTTGGTGCACTACTGCTCCCAGCCAGCCACAACTATAATGTACACGGTGAGATGTAGCCCTAAGAAGGACCGTTGGGGTTCTTGCACAGAGGATCAGGAGTCCTGTAAAACTTTCCCTATATAGGCAGCTCTGTCCCTAAACTCTGCATAATACACTGCAGACTGAGAACGCTATAGTTGAAATGGCCTGCAGAGCCCGAGATGCATAAAAAAAATTGGTGCACTACTGCTCCCAGCCAGCAACAACAGTAATGCACATGATGAGGAGTAGCCCTAAGAAGGACCGTTGGGGTTTTTGAAGACTGGATCCTACTCTAACACTGTCCCTATATCAGCAGCCGCATTATCCCTAACCTCTGCCAGCGTGTGTCTGAGGCGAGCCGCGGGCGGGACCGCTTTAAGTACTCGGCGCTCACCTGATCGGTCCAGCCACTCACTACTGTGGGGGGGGAGAGGGCTGGCACGTCACAGCAGGTAGTGGTAATGCCTTCACCGCATGTCTATTGGCTAGAAAATGGCGCTAAATGTGCGGGGAAGAAAATGCAATTGATTCGAGTACCGCATGGTGCTCGTCTCGAGTAACGAGCATCTCGAGTACCCTAACACTTGAACGAGCATCAAGCTCGGACGAGTGTGCTCGCTCATCTCTAGTCATAGATCATACAACATGGTGAAGGTTTCTTTCAAGTTTGGGCTTGCATTTCAGCAAATGTAGTTGGTAATTTGTTCAGGATTTATGGTGTCATCAATGCTGAGAAATGCAAGCAGATATTTATCCATCATGCAGTACTATCAGGCAGGCGTTTGATTGTCTCCAAATTTATTCTATAGCAGGACAACAACCCAAAATATACCTCCAATGTCATTAAGAACTATCTTCAGTGTAAAGAAGAACAAGGAGTCCTGGAAGTGATTATATGGCCCCCACAGAGCCCGGATCTCAACATCATCGAGTCTTTCTGGGATTACATGGAGATACAGAAGGATCTGAGCAAGTTACATCCACAGAAGATCTGTGGGTAATTCTTCAAGATGTTTGAATAAAACGTCCTGCTGAGTTCTTTCAAAAAGTCTGTGCAAGTGTAACTAGAAGAATTAATGCTGTTTTGAAGGCAAAGGGGCGGTCACACCAGATATTTATTTTATTAACATTTCTCTTTTGTTCATCCACTTTGCATTCAGTTGAAGCAAATCACTGAGGCAGAAGACCCGTTGACTACTCTTGCATTCAGTTAACTAACAAAAATAAGCTATTAACACTTCTATTTTTTCAAAATGTTAAAAGTGAGCACACCTTTATATTTAGAATGAGCACTAAGGCTACCAGGATCTGTGTTCTCTCAAGTGTCCAAATTAGTTACCAGTGATCATCAGAGAAAGAACAAGACATCAATTATGTCAAGTCACTATTGTTCTCTTTCTGAGGAGCTAGCTCGGTGCTAACTTTATTGATAGAATGAAAACAAAGGTTTGGTACGGTGTTAGCCAGTAGAGCAAAATGTGATTGTTCTCAGCAAGAGAAACCAAGTAATCTTGTAGATAGGATACCTTTTAATGGCTAACAAAAATACATGATGTATTTTTTTTGCCTGAAGAAGAACCCGAGAGGTTCACAAGCTCGCTATTACATCATGTATTTTTGTTAGCCATTAAAAGGTATCATATCTACAATATTATGTGGTTTCTCTTGCTGGGAACAATCACACTTTATTGATAGTACATAGTAAAACAAAGGAATGTATAGTGTTCCAGTCACAGGGGACAGCACCCTAAGTTATTGCAGAACATAATGTGACGTGCGCATACATTACAAGCAAGGAATGCAGATACAATGACTAAATGTGGTCTCCAGGAAACACTCAAGCCCCCACTAACGAGGCCACACCATCTTTACGAGCTTCAGACTAAACTGTGTTAACCGCTGAATAACAAGTGTAACACAGGTTATCTTAATACTATCAAGTCTTCCCCCCTTTTGATTACACTCTTATTTCCATGTGCTAGTCCCAGAGGGGAGACTTCAATGCTTTACTTTCCTAGAGCTAGTCTCCAGGTAGGAGTCATCTTCATGCCTGTTCCCCAATTTTAGGACTCCTCAGGGTTAGGAGAGACCCTTAGCGCTGGATGATACAGATTATAGTTGTGACACAGGCTGAGCATCTTCACATGGGCATTCTCTAGGGCGTACTACTTTGGTACTACATTGATACCAGATGTGGCTTACCATTGGATCTATACCGTGGGTACTCACAAAATCATTTTGTTTTCTGAACTGAGATCACTAACATTGATTTGCAATTTTCCTTCAAATATGGTCTCTTACACCCATTTCAAAATTGTACAGTTGCAAATTACAAGCATTTGATAGAATTTTGAAACAAATCAATCATAAAAACAAAGATATTTTAACATTGTTTTCTCGTCTTATAATTCTAATAAATGCCCCAGTCCTTTTGCAATCATTCTCCCAGCTGTGCATACTCTCTGACAACTAAGGGTAGGCCTAATGACCCTTAGCCTCCAGCAAATGAGGTTAAAGGTCTTATGGTTTTCCATTGGAAAAGATTGCTTTGCTTCATAAGATTGCCATATCAGACACATTCTTGGACCATCTTAGGCTGAGTCCTAAGACATAATGAACATTTGGCTGTGTCCGTTGTTGGAAATGAGTCATCTTACAAAGGCGAGAGATGCTTGTAAGTATTGGACTGGCATCATTGAGAGGTCTACTGCTAGGAAAAGCAAAACAGGGTGTGACTATTTCCAGTATACATCTGATAAACAATTTAACAATAACTGTGATGCAGACTCATGCTGTTATCAATGCCTGAACTGAATATATATAAATAATAATAATAAAATATATATATTTTATGAAAAATCATCTTGCAATGCCCCTCACCCAATTTTAAGGAGTTAGACTATAAACCATCAAATACAGGTGCATTGCACCTTCTTCTGTGCATAGCTTATGATTTTTTACACAACTCCGTGACAGGGGCCTGGCCAAACAAAATCTCAAAGGATTAAGTGACATCTTTCCATTGGGTGTGTTGCAGATAGAGCATAAAGTAATGCATAGACATTATCCATGGTTTCTGTTTCTTCTCTTTGGCCTTGCTAATCTTATAGGTTGAGGCTCCCATTGAGTCTATCTTCCATGCCACTACTTTGTGTGTGATATGAAGTGTGAGACTTGTACCATCATCAAGATACTGAATCCTCTCAAGAACTTCATTGACAAAATGTGGTACCCTATCACCATTTATTACCTCAGCCAAATGTATATAGAAAAAGGCCTCCATGCTCCCAGAATCAGGGTCATAATGGAAAATGACCCAATTTTTCATTCTAACCCTGATTCTTGGAGCACGGAGACCTTTTTCTATATACATTTCGCTATTTATGAAAACCCCTGTGGAACCCAGTGTGCTTCCTCTCTTCGAGACGTCTCTTCAGTGGCCCTGGATATTGTACCGGGATTCTAGTGATGAGCAAACCAGGACACAAGGTGTTGGTGGGTTTTCACCCTTCATGGGCTCTCCCACCGTGCATTAGGTGATTGCTTTATTATCACCAATATATATAATATAATACAGTTGTTCTAAATACAAGGTGCTGTTCTTATACTCATTTCAATCTATTACATCAGGGGACTCCATATTGGCATACTACCTCAGACAGTTGATTCTTAGTCATATTCTTTTCTGAAGCTGTGGTCACAACCTAAAAAGAAATCAAGACAGCCAAGATACACTCATATTGGCCTGCCTCTGGCAGTTGGATGAGGCCCACACGCAATCTTTGACGGGCTATGAAAGGCACAGACAACACGGCCTGTATAAACCTTGTTGTGACACTGATGAACTATGGGTCAATTCAAGCAGAAGACATTATGCTACACATTACCTCCTTTGACTGAAGTATCAGTCAATGGTTTAGGTGCATCTTAATGGAGTATAACACTCATGGAAGGCTGATATCATCATTTCACTGTCCAACTCATTTTGCTTTCCACTCCTCCACCTCACTCTGGGATGCTTGTGCCTGCAAGACAGATAGCAAGGAAAGGTCCATCTTTTTTTAGGAGATGCTAGAACAGCCACTATTACCTTGGTCAGAGGCAACAACAGCTTCACTAGCCCTGATGTTTTCACTCACCTCTGGAGTGGTCTCTTTCATATGAGCCTGGACTTTGACAATTGCAACCTGTTTGGGTCAAGTTAGTGTTCACAACAATTCTAATATAGCTTCTGCATTTTTGACTGGCTTGCCTGAGGACTCCACTATGCCAATGGGTCCATGACCATGGACAATGCTGAAAAAGTACCTGGATCTTGTGTGCAGCTTACAGTTTTACCTCCAGCCATCTTACATACCTCACTAAGTGCCTTCAGCTACAGCTGAGTGGTTGTTGTAGTAGTACTCCACACTGCATGGCTAGTGTATATCCTGTTTTTGTAATATCTGTAGCCATCTACAAAAAACCCTTAAAAACTACATTAGCAATGAGATTTCCTGTGACATTTCAAAATTTTCTGATGCCACGAGTTAAAGGCAGTTGCGGTTTTTACTTTCTTCCTGCTGAGGCCTTAGTCAGATGGGCGTTTTTTTCGCGCGATTTGCGCATGCGTCCGGCGATTTTATAAAACCATTGCTTTGCACATGAGCGCTTTTTATGCGCTCGTCCGATAAATTATAGAACAGAAATCGCAGATCGCACCTATCTGCGATCTGCGATTCCTGTTCTCTTCTCTATATGCGCTCAATGAGGCCGGCGGCAGCAGCACATATAGAGAATTCATGAATGGGTGTGAGTGAGTGCTGCCTCTGATTGGCTCAGCGCAAGGACCAATCAGGGGCAGCTCTCACTCACATCCACTCACACCCACTGCCGGCCGGCCGTGCTGAACTCTGTCTGCCGGGACAAGGTGAGTATATATATTTTTTTATTTTTACACATTTCTGGATGAATTGCAGGGAAGGGCTTATATATTTAAGCCCTTCCCGACAATTCATTTTGAGATCGCCCGCAGCGCATTGCTTTCAATGGAGCCGGCTGTATTGCCGGCTCCAATGGAGCCTGCTGTATTGCCGGCTCCATTGAATTCAATGCGCTGGACAGCTCTGGCCCGTTTCTATTGATACGCGGCTAGGAGCAGTTTTTTCGGGTGACTTTTCGGCCCCGGTCACGCGATTTGCGGATGCGCATCCGCCATGCGATCCGCAAATCGCGGCAAAAAACGCCCGTGTGACTAAGGCCTTATTCTCATCTCCCCCCTTGGACCCCTATAGTTGGGTTCAACATAGAACATCTCCTAATGGAGAGATTAGATAGAATTAAGAGAGAACCTTTGTATTTAGTGATCCTGGCATCAGAAAGATACTTAGTTTGTGTCTAATGAAGAATTACCTGAACGCCACTAAGAGCCAGTAGAATTAAACCATTTTCCAGAATTATGCCTGTGACTTAGTCTGTGAGAGATGCAGCAGCACCTTGGCACTAATACAAGAAAAGGGGACAGCATCTAGCTATACAGCAATAAACACCAATCTATGGCTTGAGACATGACACCTTCAAAATAACAATATATATTCCAGTTAGAACGTATTACTCTCACAAATCAATGTATACATCATAATTGAAAAGTATGTTACAGTTCTTTATTTTTTGTCAGACATTCAATCCAAGCAGTTAGTGTTAATTACTTAGACCAAATGTGCCGTGCGGTACATATAAGTAATCTATATACATTTCAATATAAACTTTTTAAACACTCATGTTTGTTACCCAGATTGAAAATGTAATACACTTTAAGTAAACTCTTATTATCAATTTGATTCTGTTTGCAATGTATTCATCAGACTTGTCAAATGCACAATTATCTCATTACTGTTTTAACATCATAATTCAATAGTATGCAAATACGTAAAACCCAATATATTGAATATAACATGTACATTGTGTTGAGCAAGCACGAAGGATATATATGTATAAATTCCCCTCAATTAGAGATTTGCGTCTTCCCTGCTAGGTTGGCATGTGATGTTTGTGTAAGAAGGAGCAAAAGGCTAACATGCCAGAGAAATTCTACCTATGTCTCCTAGCTCCCCTTACATCACTTAGCTCCACTCCTTGTGGTCTGGCTAACTGTTTGGGTGTGACTATCCCAGTCTATGTAGAGCCATCCAATGGTACACATGAAATATATAGCGTATACAGTCAGATAACAAACAACAACACATATATGGGCCTTCACACACACAAAAATTCACAAAAATAGCAAATACTCATTATTAATTACCAAATATTTTGTGCCGTAATATCACAGCATGCTAACTCAATGAAATCATGCGACTACATATTCTTAATATACCATTTTTACCAGAATACAGCTTCTTGAACCATGCTCTGCTCTCGGGCTAGAGTGTATCGCTCCCATTGGAACATACCTTATCTCTTGAAGGCTTTGAAAAGTTTATTTTCTAGGCAAGTAATGGAATTGTATAAACATTTCACAGTTTTTCCTTTTCATTTCTACATGCTCTGACCATAATCTCACATCTTTGCAAGTAGGAACTTCTATACAAAGCCCTTCATTCTGAATCCATGATCTTTTATCCACCCTTGACACTCACTTGCAAACTTTCTCTATCCACATTCAAACATTCAATTTTTGGCACATCCGCCTTTCTAAATAGCCTTTGGCACTTCTGGAGTGCCCATTTGCCAGAATGATTGAGCATGACCTCCAGTGCAGCCATGTCTTTGTCCCGTGGACACTTACTACATTGATTGTCCATGTTGGATGAGCTCCAGTGTCATTTCCTGAAAGACTGTTAATGGAAACTTCCCTGAAGTCTTTTAATCCTTCAGTCCGGAGTCCCTGAAACCAGTTACAACAATCTGGTAGTCTGGTAGCCCTTAGACCAAATAAACACAAAGATACCAGTATAAGGCTGAAACCTTCAACAAACTGTACATCTATCCAGTGCAGATCAACTTCACAATATGTTATATTCATTTGTACAGGTTATTCATGTGCACTCCTCTATAGTTACAAATAAGTCTAGTTATCCAACCTGAAGTATATACTCTATTTCTTATGACTCAATCAATGAGAAGCTTTCTCAGAGTTAACTTTATTAATAGTGCAAAGTAGAACAAAGGGATGTGTAGTGTTCCAATCGCAGGAGACATCACCCTAAGTTACACCTTATTGTAGTAGAAAAGTAGCAAATCATTACAAGAGTTTTGTACTGACGAGTGATACATAATGTAATATGTGTTTATATTAACAACATTGATAAGACTAATGCCCTTCTACATGGGAAGATAGTCGGCTAAACGACTGCACAAGCGCTGATGTCACTGCTAAGGTCGTTGGCATTCATACAAAGCGTTTAGACAGACAGATTTTACCGCTGGATCACTGGGTTTTTGCTGGCTTCTCGCTCAGCACTTCACCTTCTATGTGAAGCTCTGAGCGAGGAACATTTACACACAACAAGAAACCATTGATCCAGCAATAGTCTTTATGCTGACTGAAAGTCAGTGATAACGACCTGCGAAGAAATAATGAGCGATTTTTTTTGCATCTACACTGCATGATTATTGCTCAGATTCGTTCACTTATCCAGGGGCTTTCACTAATGTTGATCCTGTCTATGTTCTTTTGTATGAAAGGTGAACAGTGGAGACAAATGGAGTAACATTGTGGCCCCATAGCGGGATGTGATCTCTGCATAATTCCTGTATCACAGAGATCCATAGTATAGCCAATTGCATGAACCCTGAATATGTCACAAACTCAACAAAATGGCAAACAAAAATTGTATTCAACACTTGACACATGTCTCCATTGATGCATGACATTTTCTATCTTAGCAGCTGTGATTTACAGTACAGCCCATTAGTATTCTAAGAGAATGAAACAACAGCCAGAGGTTAAGCAGATGTATCACTGAAGTTGGAACTTGAATTGTACATTATGTAATTTAAAGGCAAGCTTTCTGAATAGGGTCAGGATGATGATGTACGGCATCAGAAACAGTCCATCTTTTTAGTTGATTGCAGATGTTACTATTTATTTTTGTGTATTTTTTCTTGCAAATTTAAACATAATATTTATAATCAGAAAACACCAAATTTTAGCAGTTGATTTTCATTTGATTTTTAATTAGCCATTATTTTAGACTTAGTTGACGTGTCATCTGATACCAAGTGTTTAATGATGTCTTAGAACCTAGATAAAACAAAAGAATTGAGTTTTATCACTATGCTAAAAGAGTACAAGCTGTTCCTGTACTTGGAAATAATGGAACCTTAAGTGCTATTTGTTTACTTGACTGATCTCATCCTAAAGTAAATTGGATAGAAACACACCACTGGTAAAATTACTATCTAGAACCCAGCAGGTAATACCCTTATTTTGTACATACAATATACACCGAATCGCCACCTTATTAGAGATGCCAACCCTTTCACAATTGGAACTTCCTTGTATGAAATTTGAGCCGTGACTCCAGAGTGCAGCATAGAACCAAGTGACAAGTTTTCTATGGATCAGTTTCAGTGTGTATCCACATTAAAATAGGAAAATCGAGCGCTCTGAGTGACTTCCAAAAAGGTCTGGTCATTAGTGCTAGACTAGCTGGGGCCAAGATTTCATGCATTGCCAACTTTGTGGGGTTTTCTCCTGTAATAGTGTTGAAAGCATACAGAGAATGGTTTAACGGAGGAAAAAAGTACAGTGAAAGGGGATGTAAATAACTCATCTGTAAAAAGGGGCAGAGGAGTACGTAAAGAATCATTCGGATGAACAGGAGGCACACTGTCAAACAATTATGGCCAAGTACAATACTGGTGCTCCAACTTACATGTCTGAATGCACAACTCATTGCTCCTTAGCAAAGATGGGCTATAATAGCAGGCAACAAGTAAAAGTGCCATTGTTGTCTAAGAAAAATAGAAAGTCAAGACTCCTGTGGGCAAAAGGGTGCAAAAAATGGATCACTGTGCAGTGGAAAAACATTGCCTCGTCAAATAAATCCAAATTTCTGTTGCACCATGCTGATGGGAGGGGCATCAATTAATGAACCTTGTCAGGTGTAAATAGTTTAGGCTGGTGAAGGAACAATGATGTAGGGAATGTTTTCTCGGCACAATCTGGGTTCTCTGGATGAACAGCACATTCTATAAGAAAACGTTTTTCTTAACCACTTCAGGACTGCATATAGACTATAAACATCCAAGTAGTCCTTATCTATCTCTGCAAGGACATTTTAAAAATGTCCTTGCAGAGAATTCCTATTGAGCCCCTGCACTGTTCAGGAGCGTCATGATCTTAGTGTTTGCTTATAGCTGTGATTACCACATTGTGTCCAAAGTGCATATCAATGTAAAGGCCCACCTAATGAGAAAAATGTTGGAGGACACACATGCTCAGTCCCTGTTCCCACAGTAAGGACTCTGCATAGCACAACAGAGGAGTGAACATAGGCCTACTTGACCCCTGTCTATATTACATGGCAATATATAATAATTGAATGCTAGACTGGTTAACACAACTAAAATACAAATACTAAGTGTTTATGGAAGATTATCTCTCACTACTCCCCCTAAGACAATTAATACTATGGAAGGACAATATATCAAATAACCCTCTACTACCTGAATAGTTCATAAAAGTGAAGTTTGGCAATATATTAACTCCTTGCAAAATTACACTGAATGATCACTGCATAATGCAGTGATCTCCTGGCTACCACGAGACTTTGCAGTGATGCATTGCAGATGCCTACTACGTCACCAACATCAGAGGAGGCGAGAGGGGTGGACTTATGGGGGAAACAAGCAGCTAGCAGAGATGAACCGGCATGCCCAGTGGACCATTCTGTATCATTTATATGCAGTGCAAGAAACTTTTAAACTTCTATTGTTCAGGTATGCTTTTAGCACCATTCATAAGACGATAAGTGTTAACCGCATTGTGATTGGTTGTGTTAGGGCTCAAACCCACGACTTCTGTGTTCCAGTAGGCAGCTTTCTCCACTAGGATATCCAGGACTTGCACAGTTCCCTTGCTGAAACCTAGTCTTGTTCTGTATTTCTCAGTTACCAAGTTCCTGCCTCCTGGTCCTGACCCTGCCCCTGTTCCTGATTGCACTTCATATGTAAGCCTAGCCCTGCCACTTTTTCAGTGCAGGATTATTGTCTTCCACCACCTTGATCAAGCTCCTCTTCCTCCTGCTCCTCTACAAGCATACCGATACCTCCTGCTGACCATTGGCTTCCATTGACTACGTTTCTATCTCATTTATTTGAACTGTATACCGATACCTTCTGCTGCTAACCTTTGGCTTCCATAGACTATGCTTCTGACTCATTAATTTGTATTGCATACCGATACCTCCTGCTGCTGACCTTTGGCTTCCATTGACTACACTTCCATCTCATCCCATTTGAACTGCATACCGTGACTTCCTGAAAACGACTCTCGGCTATTCTGACTACTCTCCAGTGACCAGGTCAGCTACTACACCTGCGGCTCCAATCCAGCATCGGTAAAACGCGACAGCTTGTAATTGGTAAAAACTGCTGGCAGGTTCCCCTTAAGTAAAGACACATCTGTGCCTTTCCACCACTTAATAACCTGTTTGTTTTCTCAATCCACAATGAGCTGCGGCTCTCCCATTGGATTCCAGAGTCCATCAATCACCTGGAGACTTTTAGAAAAGTATGACAGAGATGATATCTTCTGCCCAACACACTATGCCATATCTCAAAAGACAATAAATGTTGGAATACTTCTGATTAACTAGACATGTTATTCCACACATTGTTGTCTTGTCACAAGTGGAGACACTTCTTGAACTCCAAATTTCAACTACTATTTATTAGTCCTCACAAACAAAACCCTGTCTCTTCCATATCTGCAAAGGTGATTAATGGAAAAAAAAGATCCATGTCAATATCTTCTATACAGGAGAACCCCTCGTGTATTAAGTCAGATGAGCTTTCTGGCTGCAGAAATTAATAGCATAGTTAGAAAAATTTTAAAAGCCATTAAGTCTAACATTGTACTTTCCATCTCTGATTAATTTTTCTCCCATATATTGGTAAAAAAGAAATTAACAACCAAGAATTTGGTCTAATTGCTGCTTTGGGGTGGGCTACAGATCTAGAGTCAGGGTTATCTAAAGTGCCCAATTTTGTGTCAGCTATGTTGGCCCTTTAAGAATAGACTAGTTCAATTACAGTGGGATTCTAGTTTAGGAAGGATCCAGGACTGTGGGGGTCTTATTGATACTCTGTAGGAATAGACTTTTAAGTGCATAATACTGGGAAATAGGCTTCACCTGAGCAGCCAGGACTTTTGTAAAAAAAAATTAAAATATAAGTTCTGCATATCATCTGAAATAATTATGGTGCAGGTGGAGGATCAAGATAAGTCTGTCCTATCCAAGACAAAAAAAAATCCACAGCACTCAAGATAAATATTTGCAATGAATAATCCAGATTTTATTTATTTATCCAACATGTAATTCATTCCACATATGAAAAACTCAAAGCCAAATGTTCTTGGTCACTCCACATTAATCTTTCTCAATTAGACTGAAATGTCTGTGTTTCAATACTGTTGGTGTTGCACTATTCTAATAACATGAATTACACCTTGTATTCGAGTTTTTTGTATGTGAAATGAATCACATGTTGGCTAAATAAATAAAATCTGGATTATTAATTGCAAATATTTCTCATGACTGCTATAGATTTTTTTTTTGTTTTAGGGTGGCTTTACGCGGGACAACTTCCAGGTACATAAGTGCCTAATAGTCATCTCAAGACGTTTCGCTCCTGTGCTTTCACACAGGAGCAATAGTCATTCAGTGAATAGAATTGGGGCACACTGGTCACCTGCTTCCATCCCCAGTGAACAGGCAGTCATTCAAAGATGAACGGCTACCTGTTTACACTGAATGAGAACTTGCTCACCAGTCGCTTCATTTCAATGAGCTGAAGCAAAATGACTAGTAACTACTCAGTAATTTCACGTTCCGTACCCAGTCAGGTCCTGTGTTTACACTGGACAACTATAGCTGAAAATTTGAGCGATTTGTTTGGCCTATAGTTGTCCTGTTTAAAGCCATCCTTAGCTAGGAATGCAGTATTTGTTTTTCCTGTGGTAACACAACTCGTGAAAAACTTTGGCTGACGTCAAACAAATGAAAACTGCTGCTGTGGACTGAATTTCTTCTATGCTTGTCACTGTGTGATTGCCTTCCCCTAGAAGTCAAAGGAACCGTTAGCTAGTAAAACATTGTTATAACACATAGCAATGAAGAGGTAGGTAGATCTGGGGGAAAGTTGATGAAGGAATCCAGTTAGGCAAAACAAAGAAACTGAATAATATTAGATGCACCTATTTTATAGCCAAAAAAGAAGAAAATCGAAACACCTTAAAATCAATCCGGTACATTTAATTGTAGGAGTAAAATGTATGTTACAAACAAATCATGTTTTCATACTTATGAAAAGATCAAAATTGTCTATAGCATAGTAAATCATTTTCTATTTTGCTTTATGGATGGGAACAATGGACAATAAATATAGGAGAGGAAACTACACAATGTCCGTAAATGGTGTTGAGTCAACCGAACCAGTAAAACTATGTTTCGAATCAAACTTTTCAAAAAGTTTGGTTCTGCACAAACCCAAACTGAGCTTTTAGCAAAGTTCTACCTAAACCTGGGTTCTACTAGTTCAGTTTGCGCAACACAAGTCCTGAACACTGGTGTATAAAACTGCCTAAGAGCCATAGAAGCCCTGTGTAGCACTCTCAGAGCATTGTACAGTTCTTTTACACCAGTTTTAGGGGTTTTGGTGAACTTTCAGCTTGATTCAAACCAATTTGGACCAAACCAAACTTTTTACAAAAGTTCAGCAAACCAGCTGAACCAAACTTTTTAGAAGTTTGCTCATCAGTCCCTGTAAATTTTTTTTTGAGAAAAAAATTGAGAAAAGTGTAGATGGTAAAAATTGCGTGAGCTAAACTTACACTTAGGGCTCATGCAGCACATAAGTGCCTGAAGCTTTGCCGTGCATGTGGTAGGCCTTAAACTACAAATAACCAGCAGAATCAATCTTATTTTAGAAGAAGACCCATATAATTGAAGGCTTAAATGCTTGGAAATGAGAAAAAAAACAAATATATAATTGAAACATCATAATACCCAACCAGAAGTTTTGGAGAAACACTATAAGTAAAGTCTTTAGGAGTTTAAATCAATTTCAAATAACAGTATTTGAAGTTCAATAAGAATAATAGCAAAATATCTAACATTGTCTTAATATTGAGACTATGAGGAGCTCCAATATATGAACTTTAAAAAGGGCAAAGTAAAAAAGTTTGAAAGATAAGAGGCATGCAAAAACATATTTATGTTAACTATCAGAAAATATGAATGTATTCGAGAACAGAGAAAATGATTAGTGACATAGAAGGCTGCAGTGCAAAAGAATGGCTAAAGAGTGGCAAACCTTTCAAAAGTTCGGTTTGGCCAGTTCGCCAAATTTCATCAAAAAGGAAGAAGAAATCCTGGAAAAGACTGCCTTATTTTGACACTACTTACCATGAATGGGACTTTTTTGAGGAACTGTAACCATAAATAGTTGTTACTGTTACTGGCTTGATAATTAAAGGGTTTTTCTGAGACTAAAGGAAAAAAAAGGGGAAGGAATGGTGTAAAATAAAGAAATAAGGCATATTCAATCCTCAGTGCTCTGATCTCAGAACAAGCCGCAGCAGTCACGTAGGGTTAATTTGCATGTTAATGCTCAGCCAATTACAGGCTTCAGCAGGCATGTTTAGTTCATGTCTGAGCAGTCATGCGCACATTGAATGACAGAAGACAGCTGCAGCGTCCAGAATTGGAACATTGGAGACTGGGACTCCTGCACTGGATGGGGAAAATGTGGCACTTAAAATGGTGATACTGGTATGCCTTATTTCTTTATTTTATACCATTTCCTGCCTCAATTTTTTTTTTTTGTCCTAGAAAATTCTTTGGGGCTGCCTTCACATGAAGCGTAATTGCTGCAGGCATTCTACAATGGAAAACCCACAGCAATTATACAGTAAAGCCTCAATAGCCAAATCCACACTTAAGGCTTATTCTGAGGTGTGTATATCGGCTGGGTTTTCATGCCAGGCCAATATACACTGTCTCTCTCTGCAGATGGAGGAGATGGGACGGGAGCAGTGCACTGAGCTCCCACTACCTCTCTGCCCTCTCTCCACCCCTTGCCACTAGTTGCAATGGAAGGGGGTGGGAATTAGCTCTGCCCCTATTCCGCCCCTTCCATTGCAAACAGTGGCAAGAGACAGAGAGGGGCAGGGCTTATATTTAAAGCCCTTCCCCGAAAATCACTGCGGGGAGTGCCGGCATTCTATTGCTTTCAACGGGGCCCCATGGACAGTAATAGGCACGCAGCTTCGTTCACGCATGTTTTGGCACTTGCATGCACGCGCGGATTTGTGCGCACACGCACGTGCAAAACAATGCTCGTGTGAACAAGACCTAAGGAAACATTAAGCTTCTACGTATAACTGTAGCAAACCCTGGGAGGCTTGTGCATGTGATGAGTAAAGTGAATGTATCAAAATGCACTAAATTCCAGAAGACAACTTGCAGCAGTTTACATCAGAACTGTAACTCAGAAGAAAAATATTTTCTAGCAAGACACTGATGCTAAATCTAAAGTCCAAGCTCTACAAGGATAGTTTAGAAGCAGTAACCAATGTTATGCAGTAGCCATACAATACCAACCTGATGAACTAATTTTGTGCAGAAGAATGAGGGGGAAAATTTAGCTTCCAAGCAGACTTACAGTAGCTCTGTGTAATGGCTGAAATATCTGTATTCTGCTTGTCTTACTTGACAGAAATTGTATCATCCTATTATGTCATCTAAGATTGATCAGGAGCACCACATAGGTCAGCATGTTACAGGACCTCTGAAATTCGCCCATAGGATGTGATTGTTGCAAAATATGCCTGTACCGAATAATACTGTACATGACATTTTTTATCTTAAATAACTTCAGTAGATACTGAAGATACATTTCTCACTAGTCCGAAAATCAAATCCGCATGCTTAAATTCAGCTGCGGATGCCAATGCTTCCTTATGGGCACTCTGAATTGCGGATCTTCCACTCGGGTGACCCGTGCAGATCCCGCAAATCAAATCCGCCCGTGGACAGCGGGCCTTAGGATAAGTTATCAATAGTAGATTGTCTGAGGCCAGTTGCCCAGGACCCCTGCAGAGCAGCTATATTCCAAGGCCAGCACACTGTGCTGATTTTGTCAGGAAGCCGACAGCTCTGTTTCCACTGCAGTGGCCAGGCTTGGTATTGCAAGTCAAGTTCCCATTCATTTCAATGCCTGCAATGCCAAGCCTGGCCACTGCAATAAAAGGGAGCTGCCTGCTTCCTGCAAAAATCTGCTCAATGTATGAGTGCACCAACCCAGCAAACAGCTATTCAGCAAGGGTCCTGGGTGACAGACTCCCACTGATCTACTATTGGTTATCTGTCCTGAGAATAGACCATCTATAATTTACAACTGGACAGAAGTTGTAAGCAGAGCCTTTAAGGCTCTGTTCACTTCTGCATTGGAAGTTCCATTTGGAGCTTCCAGTCCCCAGACGAAATAGTGTAGCATACTGCACTATCTTGTCTGGGAAAATGCTCAGGGGTATAATAGAATTCAATAAAAGAAAAAAGTAGCACAGAAGTACGTGTAGACACCCATATAGATAGAACATTTTATTTATTGACATATAAAGGGAACAAGGACAGATGAAGGCTGTATTCACACAGGCGTATATCAGCCAGGTTTTCATGCCCGGTGGATATATGCTGGCCCTCTGATACAATGGTTTACAGTACATCAGTGCACATGGGCGTATTTCTGTGGCGTAAAAGCACCCGGCCGGCCAAGATAGTGTGTTTCGGCCCGGCATTTTTACGCTGGTGGCGACTGCATAGACTCCTATATGGAGACTATGACAGCTGCCAGAGAAGGGAGGTGGGAGGGAGTTTAGCAGTGTGACTGCTAAACTCCCACCCCCTTTCCTGCTCCTCTCCACCCCTTGCCGACTGTTTACGATGGGAGGGGGCGAGATGGGGTGGAGCTAAGCTCCGCCCCATCACACCCGCTCCCATTGCTGGCTGCGACAAGGGGAGTAGAAGGGAGGGAAGCTTAGCACACTAGCTTCCTCTCAGTTCTGCCTCCTCCCCTTGCAGATAAGCAGCAAGGTGGAGGGAAGGGAGAGAGCAGTTTAGCCAAGCTAAACTGTTTCCCTCTGCCCAACGGCATTGCGGCCTCGGCATATATGCGCTGGGCTTGAGCCGTCTGAACGGCTGCACAAACGTTCATGCACTTTTATGGTGCTGATGGAGAGCTCAAAACTAGACAATAGACAAAAAGGTATTTATTAGAAAAAGAATCCATGCGTATCGCTACATTTTTAGCTCTCCCACATCTACTTCGGAAGTTCCATTTGGAGCCTCCAGTACAGATTCGTTCTACTGTCCAGGATAAAATAGTGTAGTAATAGGAAAATCCTTGTGGGCATAATGGAAGCTGAATGGACCCCATTACACTTAATAGTTTTTGGCCAACGCCACTTAATTCCATAACAGGATGGACCCGTTCAAGCAACCACAACTGAGACCAGACCCTGGTGTGACCCCAGCCTAAGCAGTTCCAGTATCAGCTGAAATGAAAAAATACTGAGCCAATTCATTGGACATGATGTAAGTAGACTAGATAGAAACTGTACTAAATCCATCACAATGACGTATACAGTATGATACATTTGATGTAACTTGCTAGACATGTAGACACTTTTCTGTAGGCCACCTTATGAGTGGCGTACTTTACACCAATGTTTTACGCAAAATCATTGCGCATGCAGTCAATAAATTTGTACTTTTTACGACTTCTTTTACCCACAACCTATTTTGTAGACCCTTTCAAAACTGTTGAGTTTACTGCAAAAAGTGTCTAAAACACATCATAAATTTGTACATTTTTGGCATCAATTTTTTGCTGTTTGCTCACTAAGTCAGCCTCATTGTCCTGAACGGAGAAATCATCTAACAAGGTTCCTGGTTCAGCTGTGAGTGAAAAATGTGTTCTAAGGTACACGGTTTATTTTTATAGTAACAAGAACAGATAGTTGCTTTACAGGACATGTGTTAGGGGTAAGTAAACTCAGCTGACCTCATCACACAGCAGCTGGGATAAGCACTTCACACTTACAAAGGCTTGCTATATAAAACCTGAATGGTCTTTATGTACATGGCCATCATGTACTGTAACTGTTAGAAGAAATTGCAATAATACTATGTGACAAATGGAATGAAAAGTAGCAGGTTGCATGTATTTATCCTGTATGAAGCCCAGTTTCTCCCACTGGAGAAATCAATACTCAAGTATATAGGTTTTTGCTACATTAAGGCCTTAGTCAGACGGGCGTTTTTAGCCGCGATTTGCGCATGCGCATGCGTCCGGCGATTTTATAAAACCATTGCTTTGCAATGGTATCGGACACATGAGCGCTTTTTATGCGCTCGTCCGATAAATTATAGAACAGAAATCGCAGATCGCACCTATGTGCGATCTGCGATTCCTGTTCTCTTCTCTATATGCGCTCAATGGGGCCAGCGGCAGCAGCGCCGACCCCATTGAGAACATATAGAATACAAATCATTCTTCTCTGCCACAGCTGTAACAGCTTTGGCAGAGAAGAACGATGTTTTCCCATTGAATTCAATGGAGCCGGCAATACAGCCGGCTCCATTGAAAGCAATGGGCTGCCGGCGAGCGCTGGATGAATTGTCGGGAAGGGCTTAAATATATAAGCCCTTCCCTGCAATTCATCCTAAAATGTGTTAAAATAAAAAAAAATTGTATACTCACCTTTCCGCTGCAGCCGGAGTTCTGCCGCGGCCGCTGTCAGTTCTCCTGAACTGCTTCTCGGCACTATTCAGCCGACTGGGCTTTAAAATCCCCGCCTGCTGAATGATCTGCCTCTGATTGGTCACAGCCTGACCAATCAGAGGCAGGTTTCACTCACACACCCATTCATGAATTCATGAATGGGTGAGTGACTGCTGCCTCTCATTGGCTCAGCGGGAGCTGCCCCTGATTGGTCCCGTGATTTACATTTAACTTAGGGGCAGTGTTTTGCTGGGGTCCTGGGTTCAAATCCAACCAAGAATTTGAACCCATATTTGTATTGGCTTCCTCTGGATACTCCAATTTTTTTCCCACACTCCAAAAAACATACTAATAGGCGATTTAGCTTGTGAGTCCCAATAGGGACAGAACTTGGGGCATAACTATAGGGAATGTAGAGGATGCGGTTGAACCCGGGCCCAGAAGCCTTAAGGGGCCCATAAGGCCACTTTTCTCTATATAGGGAGCACAGTACTATGAATAAAACATTATATTTGGAGGTCCTGTTACAGATTTTACATGGGGGCCCAGAAGCTTGAAGTTATGTCTCTGGACAGGACGCAATGTTAAGTGATGACAATTTATGCTTTGCATTGTGGGATATGTATCTGCTATATAAATTAGTAAAATAATATGTTGGGAGCATTGTCTGGAAATACTGTACAATTATGTCCCAATATGTGAAGGGTGGGGCTTGGAAGGAATGATAGGAGCAACAGGACCAGTCCAAGTGAGCAGATAACCTACACACCTATGCACTGCACAATTTCAAGGGCATGGAAACAGTATTAGATGAAAGAAAGCTATGTTTAGACTTGTCTTTATATCCCAGCCAAGGGTTAGTATTGATTTAAAATTGTGATGACAGACTTCCTTTAATATATCTTTCTGATATAAAGCTCCCCATCTTCAGCATAGACACAGTTAGTGTCTCTCCTGCCATTAAGGGCAGCTTAGGAACTTACTTCATACTGTGTTATTATTGAGTTCAATATACGAACTATAATACAGTAAGATCCTAAGTCCCTTCCAGTAGTCCTTGCCAGAATTGAATTATTTAAAAGGAACCTATTAGAGATGAGCGAACGTACTCGGATAAGCACTACTCGTCCGAGTAATGTGCCTTATCCGAGTACCGCTGTACTCGTGCTGAAAGATTCGGGACGCGCTGCGGAGCGGGGAGCTGCAGGGGAGAGCCGGGAAGGAACAGAGGGGAGATCTTTCTCTCCTTCTCTCCCGCCCGCTCTGCCCCGCTCCCCGCTGCGACTCACCTGTCAGCAGCGGCAGCTCCCGAATCTTTCAGCACGAGTACAGCGGTACTCGGATAAAGCACATTACTCGGACGAGTAGTGCTTATCCGAGTACGTTCGCTCATCTCTAGAACCTATCACATTGTACATTGCAGCATGTTATAAAGTAGGAGGGGATGAGCAGATTGTATATAGTTTTGTGGGAAAAAGTTCAGTATAACTCGTCACTTATTTTTTCAAACTTCTGCTCATTCTGGCCTTAGGAGTCCAGTGGGCGGTGCTATGAGTGATTGATAGCTATCTCTGTACACCCACTGAAGGCTGGTAAGCACTGGCAATCACTGGTCAGGAGCCTCAGTAGACTCCTAGCTAGTGTTGAGAAAACTGAAACACACAAACCCGAACCTCAGGTGGTTTGTCTCAGCCAGACCCACTAAAATGATTTCCCCTTCTCCTCCTTAAAGGGGTTGTCTCGCGCCGAAACGTTTTTTTTTTTTTTTTCCATAGGCCCCCCGTTCGGCGCAGGACAACCCCAAAGGATGTGTTAAAAAAAATAAAAATTCATCACTTACCCGAATCCCCGCTCTGCGACGTCTTCCTTCTTCCTTCTTCTTCCTTCACCAAGATGGCCGCCGGGATCTTCACCCACGATGCACCGCGGGTCTTCTCCCATGGTGCACCGTGGGCTCTGTGCGGTCCATTGCCGATTCCAGCCTCCTGATTGGCTGGAATCGGCACACGTGACGGGGCGGAGCTACGATGACGACGCGGGACCAGCTCTCCGGCACGAGCGGCCCCATTCACCAGGGAGAAGACCGGACTGCGCAAGCGCGTCTAAAAACGCCATAAGACAGCGAATTTAGACGGATCCATGGCAACGGGGACGCTAGCAACGGAGCAGTTAAGTGAATAACTTCTGTATGGCTCATAATTAATGCACGATGTACATTACAAAGTGCATTAATATGGCCATACAGAAGTGTATAACCCCACTTGCTGCCGCAAGACAGCCCCTTTAATAAATGTATGTGCTAAATAAATAAGGGTGATTATTATGAAGTAGAAACGCACACAAATACAAGGACAATATATAAACTACATGCAGATGTTGGTCAGATTTAAACCTAGGACCCTAGGGCTGCAGGATAACAATGCTAACTACCTGGCCACTGTTTTTTTTTATCCTCATCTTTCTTCCCTGTCCTCCTCTTCCTTCTTCTCAGGAGGTGGAGGCAAAAGAAGAAGAAGAAGCATGGTGGCTCAGTGAATAGCACTGTTGCAATGTAGCATTGAGGTCCTAGGTTCAAATCTTACCAAGGACAACATCTGCATGGAGTTTGCATGTTCTCCCAGACTCCAAAATACTATGTACTAGTAAGTGATTATTGATTGTCCTAGTGGGGACAAAATACATCAAGTGATATAAAGATCTGCGTAAAATGTATGTTTTTACATATAATATGCATGTCCATACAAACTCCATGCGGATGTAGTCCTTGGTCTACATGACTAAGCAGAGGAGCATGGTGGCTCAGTGGTTAGAACTTTTGCCTTGCAATGTTGGGGTCTTAGGTTGAAATCTGACTTAGGACTACATCTGTATGAAATTTGTTTGTTCTTCTTGTGTTTGAATGGGTTTCTTCTTCATAATATAGTGCAGGAGGAGAAAGAGAAGAAGAACTTTTATGGTTCTTAGACAGTGTTATACACCAGTCTTAGGGCTCCTGCCCACAGATGGATATTTGCTGAAAAATCCACGACTGGCATTCACACCGCAGATCTGCAGTAAATAGCATGCTACGGGAAATTGATTCTTCCTGCACACTTGCGGAAACCGCAGTTTAAAGGAAAAATCGCAGCATGCTCCATTTTTTTTGCAAATTCTGAGTGGACGGCTTCCATTGAAATCAATGGAAGCCATCCGATTCGCGGCCCTTTCGCAATCACATTGCAGAAAGGTCGCGGAGTCCGCGCCATTGCTAGGCGATGACGCTGGAAAAGCAAGAGTTTGGGGAAAAAATTTGAACTACGCATGTCCAACAGCGAACTGTGCGGACCACCTGCAGTACAGATTGAAAACGGAAAGTACAGGTACGCACTGATGCAGCTACTCCCAGGGCAGGATTCTACTGTGGGATTCCACATGCGGAATCCAGCGGGCAGCCTTAGGGATACCAGTGAAGTTATTCTTAATTAAAAACTAATTCGGACTGAACTAAACTTTTTGCTGAAGCTCGGTGAACTAGCTGAAGAAAAGTTTTCAGAATCTCGCTCAAGACTACTGCTGACTTCAGAATGAGCAGCGTTGCATGAACAAATGACAAATTATACTTAGTCTTCTCTAACCAAAGTTTATATCAAAGTGTTCAGCTCCTGCTCTGCTACGCCAGGATGCCCCAAGGCAGGACCATATGCACAACATTACAGGTTTCCTTCAATTTCATACTAGGGACTTACAAGAAAATAATTTTTTTGACTCATTAAGATTAAAAAAACGAAATGGTGTTCATAGGCCAGTGTTTCCCAGCTCCAGTTTTCAAGGCACCCCAACAGGTCATGTTTTCAGGATATCCTATGGTAAGAACAGCTGCGTCAATGTCTAAGGCACCGACAATAATTACATCACCGGTGCAACACTGGGGTAATCTAAAAAACATGACCCGTTGGGTTGCCTTGAGGACTGGAGTTGGGAAACCCTATCATAGGCGGATATTCACTATAAACTATTAAATATATTTCCTTCTTTATATGCCTATTATTCTCTTTTTGCTATTTCCTGTAATCCACGCCTATGGAATTTTTGGCATATACTGCTATTTTTAGTTAAGAGTTATTAATAAAATGTGATAGGCTTTTGTTTCCTAAATATGTGCTTGCATCACTAATTCTACATCCCTAATTTTACAACCATACAAGCCTCCTATTATTACGCAGTCAGGGATTTAATGACTTTCCTCTTAGTGTTACCGGCGTAGGACTTCTGTGATCTGTCCTTTAGATTACTGACCATTTCCAAAAGAAAAAAAAAATACGTAATTTAATCATTTAATTTGTTTGATTGAAGTTTGAGAACTTGTTGACTAATGATTAAAAATCCCACTGGTACAGCAAATCTCTTTTCCTGGGGCAAAATCATCCGCAGTGAGGAACATTTTAATTAGCTTGACCTTGCCTGACCAGAGAGAGAAGAGAGACGTTGTATTCGCAAAAAGAAAAGATTGGTGACTTTCTTAAAGCAGCTTCATGCGTCACACATCTTGAGCCTGTCCAGCTGCCAGTATAAATTATGATCTGTTGAAGTGCATCCTTCTTGGCACGGAAAACTCTGGCAAGTGATTCTGGATGATTATGTCTTGTAATTGGATGAATTGTAGCATTTTGTGGTATAAAGTTATATGAAATGCAAGACAATGCTGTAGTCTAACGTGCGCGGTGTTGCTGTCCTCAATCTCACACGCTGTTTGCTGGTTAGCCTTTACTTCTGCTATGAAAACTCCCGCCATCCATTCAGATTATATTTATATTTTGTCACCATATTTTTCTACTGGAGCTGGCATAAGTAAAATCGCTTAGCCAAGAAAAACGATAGGGTTGTTCTATAAAATTATAATGATATCGTCATGTGCTAATATAATGTGATACATCACCATATAATGCATAAAACACAAGTGATTAGAGATGAGCCAGCATACTCGCTAAGGACAATTGCTCGATCGAGCATTGTCCTTAGAGAGTACCTGCCCGCTCGGAAGAAAAGATTCGGCTGCCAGCCGGAGGGGAGCAGCGGGGAAGAGCGGGGAGGAGCGGAGGGGAGATCTCTCTCTTCCTCCCCCCCCCCCGCTCCCCCCTGCTCACTGCCACAACTCACCTCTCACCCGCGCCGGCAGCCGAACCTCTTCTTCCGAGCAGGCAGGTACTCGCTAAGGACAATGCTCAATCGAGTAATTGTCCTTAGCGAGTATGCTCGCTCATCTCTACAAGTGATCTATATTATTTTTACTGATTAAGTGCAAACAATAGAACTATCATTTGAACTCCGTCAGACGTGAAATCATTTTTACAATCTACTACCCATTTACACATTTTAACAATCTTCTTTTTGTTTCCCTCTGGCACCCTTTAAAGGAATCTGTCACAAGGTCCAAACATAATAAACTGCCTACTGGCAGAATAGTGAAGCAAGGCTGATTCCATATTCACAGTAGCTGTTGAAGATATTATACCTGTAAACATAGTATTTGAAAATGTTTCCATGCCACCTGCAAATTTAAGCTGGGCGGAGTTTGTCTGATAAACACGCCCCTCTTTGCTGGTATGCTGTGAGGGCAGTTCTGGCGTCATCCATGAAGTGCTTCAAATCTCACCAAGAGTTCATGGATCGGCACATGCACAGGTCATCTATCCATTTTGTAAGCAGATTCAGGGTTCTCAGTTGCACATGCGCCGATTATTATCAACCTATTTCCAGGAGGAGACCTCTAGTCTCACTGGTCTCTGACGTCATCCAGATCACACCAGCAAAGAGAGGCGTTATCAGGCAATCTCGGTCTGGTCCGCTCTCTGCCCTGCTCTGCTTTCCTTTGGATGCAAGAACATTTTAAAGGATAATTTCTCCATGTATGACATCTTCAGCAACCGTAGGAAAATACGTTTTTGGATCAGCATCACTTGACTATTTTGTTACTGTGGGTGGTTTAATATGTTTGAACCAAATTCCCTTTAACTTGCTATTCAGAAGATAATAGTCCAACCTTTCACTATAGAAATCATAGTCTCATGGTCTGCAGCCAGTAGTTCTGGTAGCTATATGTCCCGAGATGCTGACCCAGATGGTATTCTAAGACTGACCGAGTAAAATATCACTACATCCAAGTATCTTCTACTTGACTTCTTAAATGTAATTTCCTGTTCAAGAAGTAGAGAGCTAATCAGAACCATGGAGGAGACACATGTTGTATTATAGAATTAGATCGACATTCCACTGTATATGGGGGTCATATAATCTTATAGACATTGAAAAGACTATAAAATGTTTAGTTTAGTGTTGTCCTGTTAAAGAGGAATGGCATAATGTGACTGTTCCTAGTAAGGGCTCAGTCACACGGGCGCATTGGCACCCGTACACCGGCGCCGATGTGCCAGAGTGACTGACAGTTAAAAGACGGCCGTACCTGAAGACGGCCGTCTCTCTTCAGCGCTGATCATAGAACACATGACCGGCAATGGAGCCGGTCACATGTTCTTCCTCCCAGCGCTGCAGAGATACGTCCGTCTTCAGGTACGTCCGTCTGCTGGCTGCAGTAACATGGGCGCCGATGCGCCCGTGTGACTGAGCCCTAAGAGATTTCAAGTAATCTTGTAGATATGATACATAAAAAATGCATGATATAGTGAGATTTCGGCACTCACAGGGTCCTTCCTCAGGCAATAATGGAACAAATCTAAGAACGCATTTAATAAATATACATGACCACATGGGAGGGCAGGAACATGGTGAACTTGACTAAAGCTATGCTGCTTTCCCCTTTCTAAATGCAATACCTTTCAATTTGTTTGCTGATCAAAAAGGGACACTTATGGTTCGCTATGTGAAAGATTCTATACTATAGCAAGTCAGGAAATAATAGACAACTTGGGATCTAACATGCAAATAGGAACCATGCATGTGAGGAGTTGGTACTGCCCCTTTATGTGTATTTCCTTCTTCCCATCATGCTTTCTGCCCTTCTGTGTTTGTGTCTCACCCTGATAGTTTCTACATCATCTGTCACTTTCTTCATTCAACACAGTCACAGGAGAAAGCAACATTACCAAGACAAAGAACCACTGGAGTGTTTGTGGTGTCATGATGATGGCACTTAGCAAGCACTACTCATCATGACACTGATGCCCTGCTTTGGAAGAGTGGATGGAGCCTTCTCCCCAATGTGCAGGGAAGGGAGGAAGTAGTGGGACAGGAAGTTGGTGAGCTGGGATCTTCATGTGAGATACTCCAGGGAGCACAAAAAATAGTGTTACAATCTGGGGCCTGTATACTGCTAGGACACTTTCAGACCCCAAAAATTGTGATAAGTGAATTTTTAAAAAGTTCACTTTGGCCAGTTCGCCAAATTTGGCCAAAATCTGTGGTTCATTCTGACTTATTTCAAACAAAACCAAAATTTCAACAATACCACTAAAACTTATTGTATAACACTGTCTAAAAGCCATAAAAGCCCTAATAGAAGAAAGAAGAAGGATATTAAGAGGAAGAGGAAGAGAAAAAGAAGAAAGAAGAGGAAAAGGAAGAGGAAGAACAAAAAAAGAAATAGAAGAATCAAAGAAAGAGGTAAAGGGAGAGATAGAGGGAAAAGGAACAGGAAGAGGAAGAGCAAAAAAAGAAATAGAAGAATAAAAGAAAGAGGTAAAGGAAGAGATAGAGGGAAAGGGAACAGGAAGAGGAAGAGCAAAAAAAGAAATAGAAGAATAAAAGAAAGAGGTAAAGGAAGAGATAGAGGGAAAATGAATAGGAAGAGGAAGACAAAAAAGTAAGAATATAAAGAAAAATAAGAGGAAAAGGAAGAGAATAAGGAATTGGTAGAGGGAGAAGGAAAAAGAATAGAAAGAGGAAGAAGAAAACTAAAAGGTAGAAGAAGGGGAAGAAGAAGTTTTTTGTCCTCTTCTAGGGGATTCAGCTGAGACTAACTGCCTGATGTACAGGTTTGTGCTGAACCTTTGCCAAGGTTCTACCCAAAACAGGGTTCTACTGTTTCAGTTCATTCCAGATTATCCAAGAAGATAGGACTAGAAGAAGGGGTGCTGTGTGCATGGAGTGCAGCTCCATCTGCTCAAGATGTAACAAGCCATTGTTTTCCCTTATGACCTATTCCCTCTTTGAGAGGAGAGGGTTCACACTCCAAATTGTAAGTAAATACTATGCACAAACTTGTTGTTACACCTGTGTTGCTGCTGTACTTCTACAAAAATTGTCTATATTTGCGGAATGTCATTTCCACTTGTGCTAACCAATCATTATTGCTTAATTAATAGCATTGATGTGCTGAAAGCTGTAACAAACTAGTTATGTTAAAGTTACTGAATACAGTACCACGTGGCTCAGTCATCTGTCAAGAAGGCCCTGCTTCCTAGTGCAAAATGAAAGATTTATCAATGCAAATCTATTGATCGGATCAAAAAGATGCATAAACTGCATAGGGAGCAGAGAAGTACACAGTGATTTGGGTCAGAAGTAGGAATTGTCCTTAAAGAGGGAAACTTCAGAGATATACTGGTCTGCTGTCAGCCCACAGACGTGAAACTACCTAAATGCTAGGGATACATGACTTAACAATTGCAGCCTTTACATTGGGTTGTCAGCCAGGGTGTCCCCAGTAACTAGTCTGTCTGAGATCACTCAGGTCTTCAGCTCAAGCCCAAATTACAGACATATCTTCTCTGAGTTTAGGAACACCTCCAAGGATTTTGAGTTGTTCCCATAGCACATAAATGCTGCTGAATCTCCAAAGTTGAAAATTCTGCTGCAAATCACTGCGCACTTCCGCATCCAAAGCAACTGGTCATGGGATATGCAAGTGGCATTACCTGACTAGCAGTGTTTACTAGAGGCTGCCGGGTACAGGTGTCGGGGAACTCTAACAGCACAAAGACTTCGGAGGGTAAGAGGAACTCTGCATCTTCTGAAATCAGCTGCAGATATACAGCTGATTTGGGTCAAAAGTAGCACAGATGGTGTCGATTTTGACTCTATTATGGATGCGGAAATGCTGCAGAATTTGCTGCTGTGGAAATTTTCAGCCTTTCTGTCCTGTGGGAATTTCCACTTAAATACAACAGCAAATGAGCACCAAGAACAAAGTAACCAGCGGCACACCATATAACGTCAACTTCGTGGGAACGGAAAAAACGCCAATCTGGTGCCAGCAACCACATGACCATTGACTTCCCGGTCTCCAGGATATATTCCAACATGCAAAAGAGGGGGCGGCACTCAGGAACTCAGATCTTTGTTTTTTAGGAAAAGTCATGCTTGACAAAGACCACATAAGTCGAAACATCGCATATCTGCATGGAGTAATAAATAAACCTGATGGACTTTTCCTAGAAAACAAAGAATTGAGTTCCTGAGTGCCGCTCCCTCTTTTGCATGTTGGATTACAATAGCAAATGAGGTCATGACAAGACTAGAGGCTTCTCCTGCCTAGGCACATTGCGAGAGAAGCTTCTGGATTTGTGCAGCTGCACCTGATCCTTTTTTCCTGCCATCAAAATAATGGAATGAATCACATTCAGATATTTGGCAGGGGACATAGCTGGGGCATTCCGGTGGTACAATTTAGCAAGGAATATATAACCTTGAGCTAAGTGTTTATCGGTTATGAAGTAATTGCCCTGTGATTCCAGATTTTCATAACTGTTTTACTGTACCTGAATCCACAAACCACTATTGTAGATAAAAAATACTTGTATTCATCTAATTTTTGCTGAAAAATGAAGAGTTTTACGTGTTCTGCTTAGTATTTGTGGTCCTCATATACTGTATTCTGCAAAGATTCTACTGTAATAGGTCTACTGCTTTAGACATTGCCCATTGCCCACTATAAACCTTTATGCCATTCTTACTCGTGTGTTAATTTTCTCACAATGCATCATTTTTCTGGCATATGCCCTCGCAGTCAAGGATCTCATTTACTTGTTAGAATTTTTTTGTATCGCAGCCAGGTCTGGAAAGAAGGAAAATGTCAAAGAGCAAGAAAGCATGCTTAGCCAGGCTCACGTCATACTTTTCCTCGCAGCTTAAGAGTTTTGCAGGCAGAGGCATTTTAGGGTACTTGTACGTGCTGTGCAAAGATGCTGCAGAGATTTGCATCATTTCTACCACGTATAAACTACTGTAAAAAATATGTATAGAGACGTATATTGTTCATACTGTTTTTACTGTATTTTTGTCTGGTTCCCTATGAAAAAATGTATGTGTATTCACCTTGTATGTTGAAAAACAAGGTCTCCACAGAGCATGTGCTGAAAATGGCCCCTCCAACATCCAAGCACTTTGGTATGCAAGTTTATATATAGGCGAAGACATCTACTAATGTGAAGTTGTTAATGGCAGCAACCTCCTGCCATATTGTGTCTTTGGGGGCTTCCATTGTTCAAAGCTCATTGCTGTATACATGGCCCAACAGTAAACCTCACAAGAAGAAATCCGGTGGTGTCAGGTCCGGAGATCTTGGTGGTCACAGATTTTTTTTAAATTAATCAATCACTAAAATAACTTTCAATATCCCTCATGCTTGCATTAAATGTGTGGCACATTGTGCCATCTTTACATTACTTTACATTCATTAATCATCTGTTGACTGATCCTTCACCAATTTTTGAATACAAGATTTTCTTCACTAAACTGATTCTTAAATACCCGTTGACATTCTTAAAATATGAACCTGTTCACCATTATTCACGAAGAACAAAGACATGCTGTTCAACTGAGTATATGTTTGTGGCACACTATCGCCTGTTTCATGGTCGCATCTCGACATAATGGGTACAGTCCACTTCGTTGAGCTTGAAGAAGGCCACCCCGGCTGAAACGTTGCTTCTGTGGTGATGGGACAATAAAGTATTTTCTACTCCATCCGCTTATGCTGCCAGTTACCTTTATATTGGATGATTTATACCTTGGAGTCTTTCTGGTTTGAGTTCCTTTCCTGGCTACTTCATATCGCAGCCTGACCCAAAGTGGGATGTTCTTGGTGCTGCTGGTTGGACTCTCTTTGCTTTGCACTTCATTGATGGTAGTGATGATTCGATAGTAATAATCTTCGTCCATCTCAGTTTTTCCAGGAAAACATACAGGCATGAAAAAGTTATTGGGGAATGTTTGGGTTTCCTAGTGAAAGAATCACTCTGTAGATTTCAAGAATAGCACATTATACATAGTATCATGTATTATGTGCCATTCTTGAAATCTACAGAGTGATTCTTTCGCTAGGAAACCCAAACATTCCTCAATAACTTTTCATACAGGTCTGTGTTTCAATGAATTAACCATAAAAAAGATCTTCTGGCAAAGAGTTCCAGAGCATTGCAGCTCTTACAGTAAAGAAGTCTTCTAAGTTGCAGAAACCTTCTCTTTCCTTGATGTACTGGATGCCCCCCTTGCCATGGATACAGATCTGGATAAACTAAAACCATCAAACTGATTAGTTTTGATAACTCTATCTAATTGATTCTGGTCCCTGAGTGATACTTCCAGTGGGATTATGTTATTAAAGCTGCACACGTCTTGTAACAGACAGTAGCATGCAGTGCTTAAGTCCTTAAAATGACAACCTTCCTCTTACTACACAATCCATATCAGATTATGCATTATGTAAGAAACAACCAAGAAATTATTGGCTCAGTCTATTGACTGTGTTGCCAGTTATCATTTCTAATATTATGACTGCCTTCTGAACTCTGTGGAATACGCTTCTGCTGTATCTGCATCCCTTGTACAACTTTACATCCATTTACATATACTAAATTATTGACTCTTCAGATGCAGCCAGATTATTTTTTTGTCGAAAAGGAAATGCTCCAAGATCAACACGGCTCAAGTCATTTTAGGCTGTATTACATTTCACTTAGCCAACTTGCTGGACCATGAAAAAACAGAATTTACTCTGTCATGAGAAGACTCTGAGAATGACCAAACTCTGGACCTGCATGTTAATGTAAAAAATGTATTTTAAAGTTGTTGAAATGTTCAAAAAAGGATAACATGTTCTCTGTCATTCCCTGGATAAACCTTGCATTGAATTCAATTCTTTACCTTCATCTAAAAGCATAAAACATACAGTTTGGGCCATGCTTTCTGCCTAGTACTAATATATCATTGGCATCAGAGTAGACATATACATCTATATGTTTAGATCAAGGTCTACCAGTGGGGTAGGACAGGTGGCACTGTAGTCAATGGCCCAGGTTAAACAGGTAAAAAGAGGGCCTCCCTTACATGTGATCTGCTTTCTAGCACTGCATGGGATTCACAGAGTTAGCTTTATACAGGGTGTTTCCCTCGAAGTGAAGTGACTCAGAACTGTTATTACATAATGATATTAATAGTTCTGACAAATTGTATAAATGTTCCTTTAAATGTGTTATGCAGTTGATTGATGCCCAGACTTAAAGGGGTTGTCCCGCGCCGAAACGTTTTTTGTTTTTTTTCAATAGCCCCCCCGTTCGGCGCGAGACAAACCCGATGCAGGGGTTTTAAAAAAAAAAACCGGATAGTACTTACCCGAATCCCCGCGCTCCGGTGACTTCTTACTTACCTTACTAAGATGGCCGCCGGGATCTTCACCCACGATGCACCGCGGGTCTTCTCCCATGGTGCACCGTGGGCTCTGTGCGTTCCATTGCCGATTCCAGCCTCCTGATTGGCTGGAATCGGCACACGTGACGGGGCAGAGCTACGAGGAGCAGCTCTCCGGCACGAGCGTCCCCATTCAGAAGGGAGAAGACCGGACTGCGCAAGCGCGTCTAATCGGGCGATTAGACGCTGAAATTAGATGGCACCATGGAGACGGGGACGCTAGCAACGGAACAGGTAAGTGAATAACTTCTGTATGGCTCATAATTAATGCATGATGTACATTACAAAGTGCATTAATATGGCCATACAGAAGTGCTGAACCCCACTTGCTTTCGCGGGACAACCCCTTTAAAGATGGTGGTCTGATAGTATGCAGCATAGAGGGAGGGATAGAACACCCCAGTGACTCAGCTCATTTCACTGCAGCCAATCTGCACTAAGTAGGAGAACCAAAAGTTTTAAAAATTCTTGTAACCCTCTTGAGGATTGATTATAAGATAGTAGAGTGTAGTGTAAACAAGTAATATGGCTTAGAGAACAGGAGCTCACAGCCATTCTTGGTACTAGTCACTGCAGGAGCAGTGGTATACAGGAAAACTGCAGACTCCCTGGCTATGGAGTGAAAACTACATCAACAGTATGGAATAGAAAAAGCAGCACAAGCTTAAGCCATCATCCACAGGACTGGACTCTGACATTAGAATACAAAGGTTTGTACCTTCATCAATTTGATGTTGAACCAGATCAAGAAAAAGTGAATTATACTGTTTTCTTGACTCTCTGGACTCTTCTTTTCCCAAGGCCATTACACTACATTGCACCAACATACCAGTAATCAAAGACCAGTCCTTTAACATTATCCCATATCACATTGTAGTGTAGCTATTTGTGGAGTGCTTCACTTAATAACGAACACAACAAGGTTGTCACCATCATCCCAAACCATCACTCCTATTTTGGCTTACTACAGAAGCACAATCAAGTAATTTGTCAATATTTGTGTTGAGGACAATGACAAATTCACAAGAGTGAATACTAACACCTATCTTGGTTCTTGGTTAGCTCAATGTAGTTAAAGAAGATCTTGTAAGTGGCCACCGCCAACCTTCAAGCATTTTTGAACTCAGCCCTCCTTCTTGTCGAAAGTGTACTGTATCATGTCTACAACAATTGCAGCAGTTTCATGTGTAATGTTATTCTTCAGTTCAACAATGGTGTAGGGTTTATTGGCCAACACTGTATCCTTTAAGTGGCTCCACAATACAAAGTATATAATTAGTAAAAAGATAAAAATTGGAAAATGTTGATCCTTTAAAATTAATGAGGGAAAGGAATGAGGAGGGTGATGAGGAGAAAGTAAATCCGTTAAATAGTTTTTTTTCTGACTGTATTCACTCAGGAAAATGAAATGTCAGATGAAATGCAAAGTGATAAAGTAAACTCTCCTTTAAATCTTACCAGTCTAACCCAGGAGGAAGTGCAGAGCCATCTTAAAAAAATTAAAATAGACAAATTGCCAGGTCCGAATAGCATTCTCCCCCGGGTTATAAGGAACTTAAGCAGTGGGATACAGAGGCCGTTGGTTCTTATATTTAAGGACTCTATAGTAATGGGGTCTGTTCTATTGGATAGACGAATAGCAACTGTGGTGTCAATATTCAAATAGGGGTCAAAAAGTGAACCTGAAAATCATAGTCTGGTAAATCTAAGTTCTATTGGGGGTAAAATATTTGAAGAGTTCCTAATAGATGCTATCCTGGAGTACCTCAATGAAAAAAGCATGGGCTTATGAGGGGACACTCCTGTCAAACCAATCTGATCAGCTTCTACAAGGAGGTAAGTACTAGATGAGAGCAGGAAGAGTCATTGGATCTTGTACAACCCAAATTCCAAAAAGTTAGAACACTGTGCAAAATGTAAATATTAGAGATGAGCGAACACCAAAATGTTCGGGTGTTCGTTATTCGAAACGAACTTCCCGCGATGTTCGAGGGTTCGTTTCGAATAACGAACCCCATTGAAGTCAATGGGCGACCAGAATATTTTTGTATTTCGCCGATGCTCGCTAAGGTTTTCATGTGTGAAAATCTGGGCAATTCAAGAAAGTGATGGGAACGACACAGCAACGGATAGGGCAGGCGAGGGGCTACATGTTGGGCTGCATCTCAAGTTCACAGGTCCCACTATTAAGCCACAATACCGGCAAGAGTGGGGCCCCCCCCTCCCAACAACTTTTACTTCTGAAAAGCCATCATTAGCATGGCATACCTTTGCTAAGCACCACACTACCTCCAACAAAGCACAATCACCGCCTGCATGACACTCCACTGCCACTTCTACTGGGTTACATGCTGCCCAACCGCCCCCCCTCCCCCCCACAGCGCACACCAAAGTGTCCCTGCGCAGCCTTCAGCTGCCCTCATGCCACACCACCCTCATGTCTATTTAGAAGTGCGTCTGCCATGACGAGGGACCGCAGGCACACACTGCACAGGGTTGGCACGGCTAGGCAGCGACCCTCTTTAAAAGGGGCGGGGCGATAGCCCACAATGCTGTACAGAAGCAATGAGAAATAGAATCCTGTGCCACCGCCATCAGGAGCTGCACACGTGGGCATAGCAATGGGGAACCTATGTGCCACGCACTATTTATTCTGTCAAGGTGTCTGCATGCCCCAGTTAGACCGGGCTTTTTAATTCATAGACACAGGCAGGTACAACTCCCTATTGTGAAGTCCCTGTCGACCGACAGCATGGGTGGCTCCCTGGAACCCACCGGCGGTACACAAAAATATCCCATTGCATTGCCCAACACAGCTGAGGTAGTAATGTCGTGCGTAATACAGGTGGGCTTCGGCCCACACTGCATGCCCCAGTCTGACTGGGGTTCTTTACAAGTGGACACATGTAGGTTACACTCCCTGTGGACCCACTGCCTGGGTGGGTGCCAGGAAGCCACCGGCGGTACATAGAAATATCCCATTGCATTGCCCAACACAGCTGAGGTAGTAATGTCGTGCTTAATGCAGGTGGGCTTAAAATTTATTTGATTACACTGTAGGCGAGGGCCCACAAAAATTGCTGTATCAACAGTACTAATGTACATCCCAAAAATTGGCCATGGCCAGCCAAGAGGGCAGGTGAAACCCATTAATCGCTTTGGTTAATGTGGCTTAAGTGGTAACTAGGCCTGGAGGCAGCCCAGTGTAACGAAAAATTGGTTCAAGTTAAAGTTCCAACGCTTTTAAGCGCATTGAAACTTTTAAAAATTGTTTAGAAAAATTAGATGAGTGAGCCTTGTGGCCCTAAGAAAAATTGCCCGTTCAGCGTGATTACGTGAGGTTTCAGGAGGAGTAGCAGGAGGAGGAGGAGGAGGAATATTAGACACAGATTGATGAAGCAGAAATGTCCCCGTTTTGGATGGTGAGAGAGAACGTAGCTTCCATCCGCGGGTGCAGCCTACGTATTGCTTAGGTATCGCTGCTGTCCGCTGGTGGAGAAGAGAAGTCTAGGGAAATCCAGGCTTTGTTCATCTTGATGAGTGTTAGCCTGTCGGCACTGTCGGTTGACAGGCGGGTACGCTTATCTGTGATGATTCCCCCAGCCGCACTAAACACCCTCTCCGACAAGACGCTAGCCGCAGGACAAGCAAGCACCTCCAGGGCATACAGCGCTAGTTCAGGCCATGTGTCCAGCTTCGACACCCAGTAGTTGTAGGTGGCAGAGGCATCACGGAGGACGGTCGTGCGATCGGCTACGTACTCCCTCACCATCCTTTTACAGTGCTCCCGCCGACTCAGCCTTGACTGGGGAGCGGTGACACAGTCTTGGTGGGGAGCCATAAAGCTGTCCAGGCCCTTAAAGACTGTTGCACTGCCTGGGATGTACATGCTGCTCGATCTCCGCACCTCCCCTGCTACCTTGCCCTCGGTACTGCGCCTTCTGCCACTAGCGCGTCGGCTGGGAATTTTACCATCAGCTTGTCCGCAAGGGTCCTGTGGTATAGCAACACTCTCGAACCCCTTTCCTCTTCGGGAATGAGAGCGGGCAGGTTCTCCTTATAGCGTGGGTCGAGCAGTG
Organism: Eleutherodactylus coqui; assembly: GCF_035609145.1. Lineage (NCBI taxonomy): Eukaryota > Metazoa > Chordata > Amphibia > Anura > Eleutherodactylidae > Eleutherodactylus > Eleutherodactylus coqui. The sequence goes on along the minus strand of NC_089845.1, from coordinate 143,409,324 downwards.
TGTACACCCAGTAATCCGTTAAGGCCAGAATGCGTGCAACGCGAGGGTCACGAGAAAGGCATCCTAACATGAAGTCAGCCATGTGTGCCAGGGTACCAGTACGCAACACATGGCTGTCTTCACTAGGAAGATCACTTTCAGGATCCTCCTCCTCCTCCTCAGGCCATACACGCTGAAAGGATGACAGGCAATCAGCCGGTGTACCGTCAGCAGCGGGCCAAGCTGTCTCTTCCCCCTCCTCCTCCTCATCCTCCTCATGCTCCTCCTCCTGTACGCGCTGAGAAATAGACAGGAGGGTGCCCTGACTATCCAGCGGCATACTGTCTTCCACCGCCCCCGTTTCCGAGCGCAAAGCAGCTGCCTTTATGGTTTGCAGGGAATTTCTCAAGATGCATAGCAGAGGAATGGTGACGCTAATGATTGTAGCATCGCCGCTCACCACCTGGGTAGACTCCTCAAAATTACCAAGGACATGGCAGATGTCTGCCAACCAGGCCCACTCCTCTGAAAGGAATTGAGGAGGCTGACTCCCACTGCGCCGCCCATGTTGGAGTTGGTATTCGACTATAGCTCTACGCTGTTCATAGAGCCTGGCCAACATGTGGAGCGTAGAGTTCCACCGTGTGGGCACGTCGCACAGCAGTCGGTGCACTGGCAGCTTAAAGTGATGTTGCAGGGTGCGCAGGGTGGCAGCGTCCGTGTGGGACTTGCGGAAATGTGCGCAGAGCCAGCGCGCCTTTACGAGCAGGTCTGACAAGCGTCGGTAGCTTTTCAGAAAGCGCTGAACCACCAAATTAAAGACGTGGGCCAGGCATGGCACGTGCGTGAGGCTGCCGAGCTGCAGAGCCGCCACCAGGTTACGGCCGTTGTCACACACGACCATGCCCGGTTGGAGGCTCAGCGGCGCAAGCCAGCGGTCGGTCTGCTGTGTCAGACCCTGCAGCAGTTCGTGGGCCGTGTGCCTCTTATCGCCTAAGCTGAGTAGTTTCAGCACGGCCTGCTGACGCTTGCCCACCGCTGTGCTGCCACACCGCGCGACACCGACTGCTGGCGACATGCTGCTGCTAACACATCTTGTTTGCGAGACAGAGGAGGAGGAGGAGGAGGAGGGTGCTTTAGTGGAGGAAGCATACACCTCCGCAGATACCAGCACCGAGCTGGGGCCCGCAATTCTGGGGGTGGGTAGGACGTGAGCGGTCCCAGGCTCTGACTCTGTCCCAGCCTCCACTAAATTCACCCAATGTGCCGTCAGGGAGATGTAGTGGCCCTGCCCGCCTGTGCTTGTCCACGTGTCCGTTGTTAAGTGGACCGTGGCAGTAACCGCGTTGGTGAGGGCGCGTACAATGTTGCGGGATACGTGGTCGTGCAGGGCTGGGACGGCACATCGGGAAAAGTAGTGGCGACTGGGAACTGAGTAGCGCGGGGCCGCCGCCTCCATGATACTTTTGAAGGACTCAGTTTCCACAACCCTATACGGCAGCATCTCAAGGCTGATGAATTTTGCTATGCGGACGGTTAACGTTTGAGCGTGCGGGTGCGTGGCGGCGTACTTGCGCTTGCGCTCGAACACTTGCGCAAGCGACGGCTGGACGGTGCGCTGAACTACACTGCTGGATGGGGCTGAGGACAGCGGAGATGAGGGTGTGGGTGCAGGCCATGAGGCGGTAGTGCCTGTGTCCTGAGAGGGGGGTTGCATCTCAGTGGCAGGTTGGGGCACAGGAGGAGAGGCAGGGGTGCAAACCGGAGGCGCTGAACGGCCTTCGTCCCACCTTGTGGGGTGCTTGGCCATCATATGTCTGCGCATGGTGGTGGTGGTGAGGCTGTTGGTGTTGGCTCCCCGGCTGAGCTTTGCGCAACAAAGGTTGCACACCACTGTTCGTCGGTCGTCAGGCGTCTCTGTGAAAAACTGCCAGACCTTAGAGCACCTCGGCCTCTGCAGGGTGGCATGGCGCGAGGGGGCGCTTTGGGAAACACTTGGTGGATTATTCGGTCTGGCCCTGCCTCTACCCCTGGCCACCGCACTGCCTCTTGCAACCTGCCCTGCTGATGCCCTTGACTCCCCCTCTGAAGACCTGTCCTCCTGAGTAAGCGTTGCACACCAGGTGGGGTCAGTCACCTCATCGTCCTGCTGCTCTTCCTCCGAATCCTCTGTGCGCTGCTCCCTCGGACTTACTGCCCTTACTACTACCTCACTGCAAGACAACTGTGTCTGATCGTCATCGTCCTCCTCACCCACAGAAAGTTGTTGAGACAGTTGGCGGAAGTCCCCAGCCTCTTCCCCCGGACCCCGGGAACTTTCGAATGGTTGGGCATCAGTGACGATAAACTCCTCTGGTGGGAGAGGAACCGCTGCTGCCCAATCTAAGCAGGGGCCCGAGAACAGTTCCTGGGAGTGTTCCCGCTCCTGAGCATGTGTCATTGTAGTGGAGTGAGGAGGCTGGGAGGAAGGAGGAGCAGCAGACAGAGGATTCGGATTTGCAGCAGTGGACGGCGCAGAACTGCGTGTTGACGATAGGTTGCTCGAAGCACTTTCTGCCATCCAGGACAGGACCTGCTCACACTGCTCATTTTCTAATAACCGTCTCCCGCGTGGACCCATTAATTGGGCGATGAATGTGGGGACGCCAGAAACGTGCCTCTCTCCTAATCGCGCAGCAGTCGGCTGCGACACACCTGGATCAGGAGCTCGGCCTGTGCCCACACCCTGACTTGGCCCTCCGCGTCCTCAGCCGCGTCCACGTCCTCTAGGCCTACCCCTACCCCTCAGCATGCTGTATTACCAGTGATTTGATTTCACAGGCAGGAAATAAATTGGCGCAAGACTGCAGGCCAAATATAATTTTTTCCCTTTTTTGAAAACGAAAGGCCCCACTGCCTCTAGTGAATGAATAATCTAAGTTTAATAACTGTGCTGTGGCCCTGCTAATGTGTCACAGAACGTGAGGGTAGCAGAGTTATTATAACTCTGGCAGAGCAGGTATTTTTTTTCCAAATTAAGGAAAGCAAATGGCGAAGCCTGCAGTAAAACGTAGCTGGGTGCGTCTGATTTTTAAACGTCGCACACGCAGCCGACACGTGTCCACCGCCCTTAGGACGGACAGAGGCAGGACAAATAGAAAATTTTTCCGTTTTTTTCCACCAAAAGGCAGCACTGCGTATATTCAATGAACATGAGAAGTTTAATAACTGTGCTGTGGCCCTGCTAATGTGGCACAGAACTTGAGGGTAGCAGAGTTATTATAACTCTGGCAGAGCAGGTATTTTTTTCCCAATTAAGGAAAGCAAATGGCGAAGCCAGCAGTAAAACGTAGCTGGGTGCGTCTGATTTTTAAACGTTGCACACGCAGCCGACACGTACACACAGCCCTTAGGACGGACAGAGGCAGGACAAATAGTTTTTTTTTCAGTTTTTTTCCACCAAAAGGCAGCACTGCGTATATTCAATGAACATGAGAAGTTTAATAACTGTGCTGTGGCCCTGCTAATGTGTCACAGAACGTGAGGGTAGCAGAGTTATTATAACTCTGGCAGAGCAGGTATTTTTTTTCCAAATTAAGGAAAGCAAATGGCGAAGCCAGCAGTAAAACGTAGCTGGGTGCATCTGATTTTTAAACGTCGCACACGCAGCCGACACGTGTCCACCGCCCTTAGGACGGACAGAGGCAGGACAAATAGAAAATTTTTCAGTTTTTTTCCACCAAAAGGCAGCACTGCGTATATTCAATGAACATGATAAGTTTAATAACTGTGCTGTGGCCCTGCTAATGTGTCACAGAACGTGAGGGTAGCAGAGTTATTATAACTCTGGCAGAGCAGGTATTTTTTTTCCAAATTAAGGAAAGCAAATGGCGAAGCCAGCAGTAAAACGTAGCTGGGTGCGTCTGATTTTTAAACGTCGCACACGCAGCCGACACGTGTCCACCGCCCTTAGGACGGACAGAGGCAGGACAAATAGAAAATGTTTCCGTTTTTTTCCACCAAAAGGCAGCACTGCGTATATTCAATGAACATGAGAAGTTTAATAACTGTGCTGTGGCCCTGCTAATGTGGCACAGAACTTGAGGGTAGCAGAGTTATTATAACTCTGGCAGAGCAGGTATTTTTTTCCCAATTAAGGAAAGCAAATGGCGAAGCCAGCAGTAAAACGTAGCTGGGTGCGTCTGATTTTTAAACGTTGCACACGCAGCCGACACGTACACACAGCCCTTAGGACGGACAGAGGCAGGACAAATAGTTTTTTTTTCAGTTTTTTTCCACCAAAAGGCAGCACTGCGTATATTCAATGAACATGAGAAGTTTAATAACTGTGCTGTGGCCCTGCTAATGTGTCACAGAACGTGAGGGTAGCAGAGTTATTATAACTCTGGCAGAGCAGGTATTTTTTTTCCAAATTAAGGAAAGCAAATGGCAAAGCCAGCAGTAAAACGTAGCTGGGTGCGTCTGATTTTTAAACGTCGCACACGCAGCCGACACGTGTCCACCGCCCTTAGGACGGACAGAGGCAGGACAAATAGAAAATTTTTCAGTTTTTTTCCACCAAAAGGCAGCACTGCGTATATTCAATGAACATGAGAAGTTTAATAACTGTGCTGTGGCCCTGCTAATGTGGCACAGAACTTGAGGGTAGCAGAGTTATTATAACTCTGGCAGAGCAGGTATTTTTTTTCCAAATTAAGGAAAGCAAATGGCGAAGCCAGCAGTAAAACGTTGCTGGGTGCGTCTGATTTTTAAACGTTGCACACGCAGCCGACACGTGTCCACAGCCCTTAGGACGGACAGAGCCAGGTCAAATAGAATTTTTTTCACTTGTTTTACAAGCAAAAGGCCGCACTGCGTATATTCAATGAATAATAACTGTGTTGTGGCCCTGCCTACACAATTCTTTCCCTGCAGTATCAATGGAGGGTGCAATGCTCTGCAGAGGCGATTTTGAGAAGAAAAAAAATATGCAGCACAGCTAACAGCAGCCAGCACAGTACTGCACACGGTTAAATATGGCCCTAGAAAGGACCGTTGAGGTTCTTGAAGGCTACACTCACTCCTAACACTCTCCCTGCCTATGCAACACTTCTGTCCCTAATGCCGGGTGCAACGCTCTGCAGAGGCGATTTTGAGAAAAAAATTTTTTGCCACTGCTAACAGCAGCCAACACACAGCTATCAGTGGCCCTAATAAGGACCTTTGGGGGTCTTGAAGCCTACACTAACTACCAATTCTTTCCCTACAGAAGCTCCGGTACAAACAGCACTGTCCCTCATCTAACTCACAAGGCATCTGAGGCGAGCCGCGGGAGGGGCCGACTTTTATATTAGGCGGACACCTGATCTCGCCAGCCACTCACAGCAGGGGGGTGGTATAGGGCTTAAACGTTGCAGGGGGAAGTTGTAATGCCTTCCCTGTCTTTCAATTGGCCAGAAAAGCGCGCAAACGTCTCAGGGAAGGAAGTGAAAGTAACCCGAACACCGCATGGTGTTCGTTACGAATAACGAACATCCCGAACACCCTAATATCCGCACGGATATCAAGTTCGGACGAACACGTTCGCTCATCTCTAGTAAATATACAAAAAGAAAAAAAGAATGCAATGATTTGGAAATCTCATATAGCCATATTTTATCCACAATAGACCATAGAAGTTCAAAGTGAGGCATTTTTCCACCTCATTTAAAATAATTTACTTATTTAGAAACTTTAGAAACTGATGGCAGCAACACATCTCAAAAAAGTTGGGACAGGGTTAACAAAAAGCTGATACAATAAGTGGTGCTAATAAAAAAGAACCGAAGGGTCAATTTTCTACTAAGTCACATGACTGTTTATTAAAAAGCATGTTAGAGAGTCAGAGTCTCTCAGAAGCCAAGATGGTCAGAGGCTCACCAATCTGTGAAAAAAACTGCATCTAAAAATTGTGGAACAATTTCAGAAAAATGTTCTTTCACATTAATTGCAAAATACTTTTAATATCCCATCATCTACAGTACATAATATCAGAAGATTCAGAGAATCTGGAAAAATTCATGTGTACAAGGGGGAAGGCTAATGGTCAATATTGGATGCTCGACACCTGTGGGCCCTCAGGCGGCACTGCCTTAAGAATAGGCATGATTCTGTAATGCAAATCCCTGGATAGGCTTAGGAATACTTCCAGAAATCATTGTCTGTGAACACAGCATGCCGTGTAATGCAAAGAATAAGCTATAGATCAACACAATCCAGAAACACTGGCGTCTTCTCTGGGCCAAAACTCATTTAAAATGGACTGAGGCAAATTTAAAAACTGTTCTGTGGTCAGAGGAATCAAAATTTAAAATTCTTGGGATGTTACACAATTGGCTGTGTCCCAACTTTTTAAAGCTGTGTTGCTGCCATCCATTTCCAAATGAGTTAATTATTTAAAATGAAATTACGAAATGTCTCGCCTTCTTTTCCTGATATCTGTTATATGTTCTACTGTGAATAAAATAGGGTTAAATGTGATTTCCAAATCATTGCAGTCTTTTTTCTTTACATTTCTTTACATTTTACACAGCGTCCTTACTGTTTTGGGTTTGGAGTTATATATCTTGCTTTTTCCAAAGCTTTTAACCCTTTCCAATCCACTGTCTGACGTCTAAAGACATTTTTTTTTAAGGCTGTACAGCTCCGTTGTCGGAAGTAGTCCAGCAGGGTATTCTTACTGTATATTACTGGCCGCTCTGTTGTCAGGGGCCTATACCGCAGTACTGACTCTAGCCAGCAGATGGCACCATTGTATAATGGCAGAAAGAGAAAGCCCCCTAGGAAACCCTGAATCCAAAATTGGATTGCAAAGGGTTAATACTGAGCCACATAAAAGGTTAATATATAAAATGAGAATGCTTGGTCTAGGTGAAAATGTGGGTGAGAAAACTGTTTCTCGTTACAATAGACTCCATCTAGTGCTTGTCACAGGTAACAGAATTTGATCTTTGAAATCTTTGTCTCTGCAGAGTTTTTAATCTAAAATGAATAGTCACTTAGTTAGAAATACCCATGTAGTAGCATGCTGGACCTTATTTGGCCTTCAGAACTGCAGCAATTCATAGTGACATATAATCCATTGGTGTTGAATAGAGATGAGCGAGCACCAAAATACTCGGGTGCTCATTACTCGGGACGAAATTTTCGCGATGCTCGAGGGTTCGTTTCGAATACCGAACCCCATTGAAGTCAATGGGCGACCCGAGCATTTTTGTATATCGCCGATGCTCGCTAAGGTTTCCATTTGTGAAAATCTGGGCAATTCAAGAAAGTGATGGGAGCGACACAGCAACGGATAGGGCAGGCGAGGGGCTACATGTTGGGCTGCATCTCAAGTTCCCAGGTCCCACTATTAAGCCACAATAGCGGCAGGAGTGCCCCCCCCCCTCCCAACAATTTTTACTTCTGAAAAGCCCTCATTAGCAATGCAAACCTTAGCTAAGCACCACACTACCTCCAACAAAGCACAATCACTGCCTGCATGACACTCCGCTGCCACTTCTCCTGGGTTACATGCTGCCCAACCCCCCCCCCCCCCGCACGACCCAGTGTCCACAGCGCACACCAAATTGATTGTCCCTGCGCAGCCTTCAGCTGCCCTCATGCCACACCACCCTCATGTCTATTTATAAGTGCATCTGCCATGAGGAGGAACCGCAGGCACACACTGCAGAGGGTTGGCACGGCTAGGCAGCGACCCTCTTTAAAAGGGGCGGGGCGATAGCCCACAATGCTGTACAGAAGCAATGAGAAATCCAATCCTGTGCCACCTCCATCTGGAGCTGCACACATGGGCATAGCAATGGGGAACCTATGTGCCACACACTATTCATTCTGTCAAGGTGTCTGCATGCCCCAGTCAGACCGCGGTTTTTTATAAATAGTCACAGGCAGCTACAACACTGCAATGGGAATTCCGTGTGCACCCACAGCATGGGTGGCTCCCTGGAACCCACCGGCTGTACATAAATTTATCCCATTGCAGTGCCCTGGACAGCAGAGCTAACGTCAGATTAAATGCAGGTGGGCTTCGGCCCACACTGCATGCCCCAGTCAGACTGGGGTTCTTTATAAGTAGACACATGCAGTTACAACTCCCTGTGGACCCACAGCATGGGTGGGTGCCAGGAAGCCACCGGCGGTACATAAATATATCCCATTGCATTGCCCATCACAGCTGAGGTAATGTCATGTTAAATGCAGGTGGGCTTCAGCCCACACTGCATGCCCCAGTCAGACTGGGGTTCTTTAGAAGTGGACACATGCAGTTACAACTCCGTGTGGACCGACAGCATGAGTCGCTCCCTGGAACCCACCGGCGGTACATAAATATATCCCATTGCATTGCCCATCACAGCTGAGGTAATGTCATGTTAAATGCAGGTGGGCTTCGGCCCACACTGCATGCCCCAATCAGACTGGGGTTCTTTAGAAGTGGACACATGCAGTTACAACTCCCTGTGGACCCACAGCATGGGTAGGTGCCAGGAAGCCACCGGCGGTACATAAATATATCCCATTGCATTGCCCATCACAGCTGAGGTAATGTCATGTTAAATGCAGGTGGGCTTCGGCCCACACTGCATGCCCCAGTCAGACTGGGGTTCTTTAGAAGTGGACACATGCAGTTACAACTCCCTCTGGACCCACAGTATGGGTGGGTGCCAGGAAGCCACCGGCGGTACATAAATATATCCCATTGCATTGCCCATCACAGCTGAGGTAATGTCATGTTAAATGCAGATGGGCTTCGGCCCACACTGCATGCCCCAGTCAGACTGGGGTTCTTTAGAAGTGGACACATGCAGTTACAACTCCGTGTGGACCGACAGCATGGGTGGTTGCCAGGAAGCCACCGGCGGTACATAAATATATCCCATTGCAGTGCCCAGCACAGCTGATGTAACGTCAGCTTTAATGCAGGTGGGCAAAACATTAATTTGATTACACTGTAGGCGAGGGCCCCAAAAAATTGGTGTACCAACAGTACTAATGTACCTGAGAAAAATTGCCCATGCCCAACCAAGAGGGCAGGTGAAACCCATTAATCGCTTTGGTTAATGTTGCTTAATTTGTAACTAGGCCTGGAGGCAGCCCAGTTAAAATAAAAATTGGTTCAGGTGCAAGTTTCAACGCTTTAATGAGCATTGAAACGTATAAAAATTGTTTACAAAAATTATATGACTGAGCCTTGGGGGCCTAAGAAAAATTGCCCGTTCGGCGTGATTATGTGAGGTTTCAGGAGGAGGAGCAGGAGGAGGAGGATGAATATAATACACAGATTGATGAAGCTAAAAGGTCCCCGTTTTTTATGGTGATAGAGAACGATGCTTCCATCCGCGGGTGCAGCCTACGTATTGCTTAGGTATCGCTGCTGTCCGCTGGTGGAGAAGAAAAGTCTGTGGAAATCCAGGCTTTGTTCATCTTTATGAGTGTAAGCCTGTCGGCACTGTCGGTTGACAGGCGGGTACGCTTATCCGTGATGATTCCCCCAGCTGCACTAAACACCCTCTCTGACAAGACGCTAGCCGCAGGACAAGCAAGCACCTCCAGGGCATAGAGCGCGAGTTCAGGCCACGTGTCTAGCTTCAAAACCCAGTAGTTGTAGGGGGCAGAGGCGTCACGGAGGACGGTCGTGCGATCGGCTACGTACTCCCTCACCATCCTTTTACAGTGCTCCCGCCGACTCAGCCTTGACTGGGGAGCGGTGACACAGTCTTGCTGGGAAGCCAGAAAGCTGTCAAAGGCCTTAGAGAGTGTTCCCCTGCCTGTGCTGTACATGCTGCCTGATCTCCGCGCCTCCCCTGCTACCTGGCCCTCGGAACTGCGCCTTCTGCCACTAGCGCTGCCGGATGGGAATTTTACCATCAGCTTGTCCGCCAGGGTCCTGTGGTATAGCATCACTCTCGAACCCCTTTCCTCTTTGGGTATGAGAGTGGAAAGGTTCTCCTTATACCGTGGGTCGAGCAGTGTGTACACCCAGTAATCCGTAGTGGCCAGAATGCGTGTAACGCGAGGGTCACGAGAAAGGCATCCTAACATGAAGTCAGCCATGTGTGCCAGGGTACCTGTACGCAACACATGGCTGTCCTCACTAGGAAGATCACTTTCAGGATCCTCCTCCTCCTCCTCCTCCTCCTCCTTAGGCCATACACGCTGAAAGGATGACAGGCAAGCAGCATGGGTACCATCAGCAGTGGGCCAAGCTGTCTCTTCCCCCTCCTCCTCATGCTCCTCCACCTCCTCCTCCTCCTCAACGCGCTGAGATATAGACAGGAGGGTGCTCTGACTATCCAGCGACATACTGTCTTCCCCCGCCTCTGTTTCCGAGCGCAAAGCGTCTGCCTTTATGCTTTGCAGGGAACTTCTCAAGAGGCATAGCAGAGGAATGGTGATGCTAATGATTGCAGCATCGCCGCTCACCATCTGGGTAGACTCCTCAAAGTTTCCAAGGACCTGGCAGATGTCTGCCAACCAGGCCCACTCTTCTGTAAATAATTGAGGAGGCTGACTCCCACTGTGCCGCCCATGTTGGAGTTGGTATTCCACTATAGCTCTATGCTGCTCATAGAGCCTGGCCAACATGTGGAGCATAGAGTTCCACCGTGTGGGCACGTTGCACAGCAGTCGGTGCACTGGCAGGTGAAACCAATGTTGCAGGGTGCGCAGGGTGGCAGCGTCCGTGTGGGACTTGCGGAAATCTGCGCAGAGCCGGCGCGCCTTTCCGAGCAGGTCTGACAAGCATGGGTAGCTTTTCAGAAAGCGCTGAACCACCAAATTAAAGACGTGGGCCAGGCATGGCACGTGCGTGAGGCTGCCGAGCTGCAGAGCCACCACCAGGTTACGGCCGTTGTCACACACGACCATGCCCGGTTGGAGGCTCAGCGGCGCAAGCCAGCGGTCGGTCTGCTCTGTCAGACCCTGCAGCGGTTGGTGGGCCGTGTGCCTCTTCTCTCCTAAGCTGAGTAGTTTCAGCACGGCCTGCTGACGCTTGCCCACCGCTGTGCTGCCACGCCGCGCGACACCGACTGCTGGCGAATTGCTGCTGCTGACACATCTTGATTGCGAGACAGAGGTTGCGTAGGAGGAGGAGGGTGGTTGAGTGGAGGAAGCATACACCGCCGCAGATACCACCACCGAGCTGGGGCCCGCAATTCTGGGGGTGGGTAGGACGTGAGCAGTCCCAGGCTCTGACTCTGTCCCAGCCTCCACTAAATTCACCCAATGTGCCGTCAGGGAGATATAGTGGCCCTGCCCGCCTGTGCTTGTCCACGTGTCCGTTGTTAAGTGGACCTTGGCAGTAACCGCGTTGGTGAGGGCGCGTACAATGTTGCCGGAGACGTGGTCATGCAGGGCTGGGATGGCACATCGGGAAAAGTAGTGGCGACTGGGAACCGAGTAGCGCAGGGCCGCCATCATGCTTTTGAAAGCCTCCATTTCCACAAGGCTATACGGCAGCATCTCCAGGCTGATCAATTTGGCTATGTGCACGTTTAACGCTTGAGCGTGCGGCTGCGTGGCGGCGTACTTGCGCTTGCGCTCAAACACTTGTGCTAGCGACGGATGGACGTTGCGCTGAGAGACATTGGTGGATGGGGCCGAGGACAGCGGAGGTGAGGGTGTGGGTGCAGGCCAGGAGACGGTAGTGCCTGTGTCCTGAGAGGGGGGTTGGATCTCAGTGGCAGGTTGGGGCACAGGGGGAGAGGCAGTGGTGCAAACCGGAGGCGGTGAACGGCCTTCGTCCCACCTTGTTGGGTGCTTGGCCATCATATGTCTGCGCATGCTGGTGGTGGTGAGGCTGGTGGTGGTGACTCCCCGGCTGATCTTGGCGCGACAAAGGTTGCACACCACTGTTCGTCGGTCGTCTGCACTCTCAGTGAAAAACTGCCAGACCTTTGAGCACCTCGGCCTCTGCAGGGTGGCATTGTGCGAGGGGGCGCTTTGTGAAACAGTTGGTGGATTATTTGGTCTGGCCCTGCCTCTACCCCTGGCCACCGCACTGGCTCTTCCAACCTGCCCTGCTGCGGAACGTGCCTCCCCCTCTGAAGACCTGTCCTCAGTAGGCTTAGCAAACCAGGTGGGGTCAGTCACCTCATCGTCCTGCTGCTCTTCCTCCGAATCCTCTGTGCGCTCCTCCCTCGGACTTACTCCAATTACTACTACCTGAGTTATAGACAACTGTGTCTCATCGTCATCGTCCTCCTCACCCACTGAAAGCTCTTGAGACAGTTGCCGGAAGTCCCAAGCCTCATCCCCCGGACCCCGGGAACTTTGCAATGGTTGGACATCGGTCACGACAAACTCCTCCGGTGGGAGAGGAACCATTACTGCCCATTCTGGGCAGGGGCCCGAGAACAGTTCCTGGGAGTCTGCCTGCTCCTCAGAATGTGTCATTGTAATGGAGTGAGGAGGCTGGGAGGAAGGAGGAGCAGCAGCCAGAGGATTCAGAGTTGCAGCAGTGGACGGCGCAGAACTCTGGGTGGTTGATAGATTGCTGGATGCACTTTCTGCCATCCACAACAGGACCTGCTCACGCTGCTCATTTTCTAATAAAGGTCTACCGCGTGGACCCATTAATTGTGAGATGAATGTGGGGACGCCAGAAACGTGCCTTTCTCCTAATCCCGCAGCAGTCGGCTGCGATACACCTGGATCAGGAGCTCGGCCTGTGCCCAGACCCTGACTTGGGCCTCCGCGTCCCCGCCCGCGTCCACGTCCTCTAGGCCTACCCCTACCCTTCAGCATGGTGTATTACCAGTAGTGCAGAAACAGAACGCTGTAATTAAATGTGCCGCTTATTGGCCTGTGGTTGGAGGCTGACTTCGCTTACGGAACGCACAGCAGAGCCAGGAAAGAATTTTGCGCAACCCTGCTGTAACAGTTAGCTGGCTGCGTATTAATTAGGACTACTACCCCCAGCAGAGACGCAGTACACTCAGGACGGTCACAGGCAGCCCAAATAGATTTTTTTGTCCCAAATTCTTTTGGAAAATCCCACTGCCTATATAGACAGTATATGTCTTTCACCTTTTTCACTGTCCCTGCCTCAGCACTACTGGCCCTATACTATGTAAAATTACTGCAGACTGTTTCTCTCTGGACAGGATGACAGCGGTGATGTAACGGGCAACGCAGAGCCAGGAAAGAATTTTGCGCAAGCCTGCTGTAACACTTAGCTGGCTGCGTATTAATTAGGACTACTACCCCCAGCAGAGACGCAGTTCACTCAGGACGGTCACAGGCAGCCCAAATAGATTTTTTTTGTCCCTAATTTTTTTGGAAAAGCCCACTGCCTATATAGACAGTATATGTCTTTCACCTTTTTTTCACTGTCCCTGCCTCAGCACTACTGGCCCTATACTGTGTAAAATTACTGCAGACTGTTTCCCTCTAGACAGGATGACAGCAATGATGTAACGGGCAACGCAGAGCCAGGAAAGAATTTTGCGCAAGCCTGCTGTAAAACTTAGCTGGCTGCGTATTAATTAGGACTACTACCCCCAGCAGAGACGCAGTACATTCAGGACGGTCACAGGCAGCCCAAATAGATTTTTTTGTCCCAAATTTTTTTGGAAAAGCCCACTGCCTATATAGACAGTATATGTCTTTCACCTTTTTTACTGTCCCTGCCTCAGCACTACTGGCCCTATACTATGTAAAATTACTGCAGACTGTTTCCTTCTGGACAGGATGACAGCGGTGATGTAACGGGCAACGCAGAGCCAGGAAAGAATTTTGCGCAAGCCTGCTGTAAAACTTAGCTGGCTGCGTATTAATTAGGACTACTACCCCCAGCAGAGACGCAGTACACTCAGGACGGTCACAGGCAGCCCAAATAGATTTTTTTGTCCCAAATTTTTTTGGAAAAGCCCACTGCCTATATAGACAGTATATGTCTTTCACCTTTTTCACTGTCCCGGCCTCAGCACTACTGGCCCTATACTATGTAAAATTACTGCAGACTGTTTCCCTCTGGACAGGATGACAGCGGTGATGTAACGGGCAACGCAGAGCCAGGAAAGAATTTTGCGCAAGCCTGCTGTAAAACTTAGCTGGCTGCAAATTAATTAGGACTACTACCCCCAGCAGAGACGCAGTACACTCAGGACGGTCACAGGCAGCCCAAATAGATTTTTTTGTCCCAAATTTTTTTGGAAAAGCCCACTGCCTATATAGACAGTATATGTCTTTCACCTTTTTCACTGTCCCGGCCTCAGCACTACTGGCCCTATACTATGTAAAATTACTGCAGACTGTTTCCCTCTGGACAGGATGACAGCGGTGATGTAACGGGCAACGCAGAGCCAGGAAAGAATTTTGCGCAAGCCTGCTGTAACACTTAGCTGGCTGCGTATTAATTAGCACTACTACCCCCAGCAGAGACGCAGTACACTCAGGACAGTCACAGGCAGCCCAAATAGATTTTTTTGTCCCAAATTTTTTGGGAAAAGTCCACTGCCTATATAGACAGTATATGTCTTTGACCTTTTTCACTGTCCCTGCTCAGCACTACTGGCCCTATACTATGTAAAATTACTGCAGACTGAGGACGCAATGCTCTGCACGGCCGATATACAAAAAAAAAAAATGTGCAACACTGCAAAAGGCAGCCTCAACAGTACTGCACACGGTCAGATGTGGCCCTAAGAAGGACCGTTGGGGTTCTTGAAGCCTAAAATCACTCCTAACACTCTCCCTATAGCAGCTCCAGCATCAGCAGCACTGTCCCTGATCTCTGTCAGAATGCATCTGTGGTGAGCCGCGGGAGGGGCCGATTTATATACTCGGGTGACACCTGATCTCGCCAGCCACTCACTGCAGGGGGGTGGTGTAGGGCTTGAACGTCGCAGGGGGAAGTTGTAATGCCTTCCCTGTCTTTCTATTGGCCAGAAAAGCGCGCTAACGTCTCAGAGATGAAAGTGAAAGTAACTCAAACATCGTGTGGTGCTCGCCTCTAGTAACGAGCATCTCGAACACGCTAATACTCGAACGAGTATCAAGCTTGGACGAGTACGTTCGCTCATCTCTAGTGTTGAAATCATTATGCAGCAATATTAGCCCATGTGGACAGGAAGCTTCTTGCAGTTGCTGTAAGTTATATGGTGGTACTGACAGCTGGCAGGAAGGGTTCATTGATTCATGCTGCTAGCGTCAAACTCAGACCCTGCCATCAGCATGGTGCAACAGAAACCTGGAACCATCTGATGAGGCTATGTATTTCCACTGCTCAGTCATCCAATTTTTGTGTTGTTTTTTTCTGCCAACTGGAATCTTGTATTTCTGTTATTCTTAGACAGTAAGGCCCAATGTCCATGGGCGGAATTGAATTGTGGAATCCGCATGGGGCACCTACATCCTCAGTGGAGAAGATAGAAGACCCGCACAGCTACACAGAGGATCCGCATGGGTAAGTAGTGTCCTAATGGCACTCAAACTTGTTGCATGCAGTTATATTCCATCCATGTTCAGGAACGACTTGTGGATGAAGCACCAGCATTGTGTTTGGCCGTGCACCACCTTTTCATCAGCAAAATTTAGACAGCCTTCTCTAAGCATTTTCACTGATGAATTGTTTATATCTGCAGGACTCCCTCTCGTCGGATCACAGTATTGTCAGTATACTCTCAACTCTGTTGAATGAGAAAACCTCACAGGGATGGCAGATTTTTAAATCCTGGCCATGACTATGACTAGTCCAGCACCCATGACCAGGCCTTATTGTAAGTCACTCAGATCATTCATTTTTTTTATATTTTAACCCCTTAAGGACCAGGCTGTTTTGTACCTTAAGGACCAGATACTTTTTAGGGATTTTACTCATATGTGGTTTTGCTATTTTATTTCCTCCGTCACCAAAATTCTTTTTGCAGCGTTTTTTTCCCGTGACATAAAGGGCTAGTTTTAAATATCTTTTTCACTCACTATTTTTTCCGTTTTTTTAGTTTTATTTAGGGGTAAAAAGCTAAAAAAATGATTTTTTTAACATTAATAGTTGTTTTTTTTAAATTTGTTTATTTACGCTAACATAAAGTATGGGAATGGGTTCCTTGTTTAATATGTTTTAATATATAATATGTATGGTTGTGGATTACAAGGCGCATACAGCGATGGTTTTGGTTGGCGTCAGTTTTGGGTCATTTGCTTTTTTATATATATTTTTTAATTTTACTCTGTAATTTTTTCTTACTTATAAGACCTCTTGGGGTCATTCACATGTTGTTTTTTTTATTTTACATTTTTCCACTGTAGCTGGGCATTCATAGGAGCCGCAGTCACAAGAGAAAACATCCCCTGTAGTGATAATAGTCACTAATAGAGCTGGCTAGGGTCTGCTAGGACCCTGCAGCTCTGCTATGCCAGGGGATTCCAGCAGTCACATAACCGCCGGCTTGCGTAGTGGAAGAAGCACTTTCACTTTTTAGTACATAGCACTCATTGAGTGCTATGTACCAGGGAAAGGAGAAGGTAAAAGCAGTTAAAAACTAACAGCTGAGAATCCTACCTGCTCCTGCTTGATTGCAGAAGCAGAGGCTTTAATCCCACTCTGTATTTCTGTGATCGGGCAGGATTAAAGCCCAGGACCGAGCAACGTAAATTTATGGTGCTTGGTCCTTAAGGGGTTAATTTGGATTTACACTGAAATTGATCCACATAAAACGTGTCACTTGATTTTATGCTTCACTCCATAATTAGTCCTGTGTCTAATTTCCTTACAGGGAAGCTTCAATCATCATAGTCGCTATTCAGGGTGTATATTAATAAAATGGCGCTCTGTCCACTATAAAAATATTAAGAAATAAATCAGCATAGAAATTTTTACATATTTCAATGATGATGTGGGGGGTGAAGCATCACTTTAAACTCTATGTATCACAAATTTATTAAGCTCATAATACAGGTAAAGCTAAAATATTCTTAAACCTTTATCATTTTATCCTAATTCGCTTGATCCCTGCGGTATGTTTTCTGTCAAGATCTGTTTATCAAATTTCCTAATCTTTGCAGTTCACTTGGAATTATTCATTATGACCTTGCAGCTTTGGTAAATTCAGTTTGACTTTGTTAACCATGTGCTTATTGTCTTTGCTTTCACATCGCTTCAAGCATTGACTCAGTAGGATGCGGTTCATCAGTCCAACATATGATCTATGTTTAATATGAAAATTAGGAGTATGAAAATGCAGATTTGTTTGTACAAAATGAAAAGCATGACAATTGTTAGAGAAAAATGACTGCTGATTACAGAGCAGATGTGCATAAGAATAAGATGCCTCCAGAGATGGAAGCAGAGATGGAAAATTTATGTTTTCGCCCATGTCATGGGTGCCAAAATTTGCAATGCCATCTCCAGTAAGTCACATTTATTACATAAAACAAAACCACTTCAGTTAAGCCTATTACAGCCATTAGGCAGGTCCATGCAGTACACTGCCTCAGGAATGCTGTGTAATTATTGAACTATACAACGAAGCTAAATGGTTTATAGAGGGTCGATTGCCATTTGGTCTTTGTTCTGTATTGGACCAATTTCATACCTATACAGTAAGTGCGCATTCTCTAATGCCTAGAATAATACATAGATCCTAATACTAAGAGACTATGATCACTGACATAGTCAATGAAGTATACACAGCCATAGTATTAAAACCACTGAGTCTTATTCTAATTAATTGAATCTGTGCATATGACTTGCTTGGCATCAGACAGTTGCCTCGGCAGCAATATTGTCAAGTGTTCAGTTGCGTCTCTCTATGTCTGATGTCTGATCGGACAGTAGAATATGCCTATACAACCCTTCAGGGTCAGGAGGGGTGTTGCGTATCCTTAAGAAGAGAACCCGAAAAGTGTGTGGAGATGTGTAGGGGATGAGTGGGTCGGAGGATGGCATAG
Source organism: Eleutherodactylus coqui (assembly GCF_035609145.1). NCBI lineage: Eukaryota > Metazoa > Chordata > Amphibia > Anura > Eleutherodactylidae > Eleutherodactylus > Eleutherodactylus coqui. Next base: position 143,391,435 of record NC_089845.1, on the reverse strand, counting down.
TCTCTCCCCAAGGAGAGCTCCCAAAAGGGGTGTGTATTTTTAGGCAACCCTTTTAATGCACTTTTAGTATACTGTATATGTACTATTCTTTACTGTGGTGACCATAGTGAGAATGTATTTCCATTTTGAGAAATTGTGAAATGCAACTTCAAATACATTGTGGCATTTTGCACCATCCTCATCCATGTCAAACTCACAACGGTCCAACCAGTTGACACATAAGATGCTTCATAATGTGGTGACCAGGGATGGAGATAACCTAGCAAGGGGCTGGTGTTAGACAGTCACTTATCACGGTGATGGTGATGCTCCCTTCCACATGTGGTTGCTAAAGTGTGTCACTCCCTAAACCAGTCAGTCACGCAGTATAAGGAAGGGGTGATGGTGTTATGCAATAAGCTGGTCTCTGATACCTGATGTAGATGGCTTTGATGCAGTATGTTACCTGAAATAAGTCCAGAGAGTCAGAAGGAACCGATTAATTTATATTTACTTGTATTTTAAGCTTAGTAGTACAACATTCAAAGATTAAGACACAGTCCTTGAACAACAGCAGCTTACACTAACTTTGGTACTGCACTATTGTGAATTTTCATCATGGCTCTGTAGTGTTTCTAGCCTCTGTGCTAGCCATTCCATCAGTGTAGCCAATCCTGAATGTTTCTGTATCCTTAGGATAGACCTTTCACAGTGCAACAGAAGACTACAGTAGCCTGGGCCTAGTTTTCCTCTACTCAGATGTAGGCCTCGTGCCCTTCCTCTCCCAAGCCTGGAAAGCCGGAACAGTTTCTTAAAAGTAAGCCAACCCAGTCTCTAACCAGTAACTAAACTTACTAAGCTAGGTCTGTGCCTCGCTTATACAGACTTAGATCCTCCCTCAGGCCTAACACCCATTGGTTATATGTGTGGGAGTACAAACTGAACTGTTTAACTCTAACTGTGCTGTGCACTTTCTATGGCACTACCCAAAGTTGGGGTCCTACAGCACTGTCATAGCTAACTCTTGTAGAAGTGTCTATGTGTATATATGGATGTATGTGTATGCCTGTTGTGTTATGTGTATTGGCCTTGTCTGGGTCATTAAGGGTTAATGTCTGGTGGTTTCTCCCACTAACGCTGCATGACTTGGCAGAATGCTTCCTAACTCACTCTTACCTGTGAATCTCCCCATCTAGGGTTGGGTTTGGTTAGTGGAGAGTGTGACAGGCAGAGTGTGGGTGGAGCCAGTGGGTTGTAGTCGGGTGTAGGATGCGGAAGGAGGAAGAAGGAGAAGCGAGGGAAGTGAGGCCCAGGAGGAATGGAGATGAAGACAGGGAGGATTGAAGTGGCTGTCCCATCTAAGTCTAAGTGCTGGAAGTCGGGAGTGGAGTCTATTTCAACCCTGCTGGAATGAACCAGAGTCAGGGCAGACCCTGCGGAAGCTGGACAGAAAGCAGCCATCATGACCGTGAGTCAAACCTGTCCCTGTGCAGTAAGCAGTCAGTGTGTCCAACGGCAAGACAGCACTATTCCCCCTATTCCTCGACCAATAGCATCCTCCAAACAGAAAGCCCTTCATCTAGTCTAGTGGCTTTAGTCTACTAGAAAGAGAGATGAGCAAATAATGCATATTTCTTCATGTGCATGAGAAGGGTTGAAGTTTCTATTGCCTGCTAATCTGCAAGAGGGACTTTTGTACTATTATTTGCAAGAGCCAGTAAACTGTGTGCCTTGGGTATTACTAAGCTCTTTGGACTGGTCTCTTTCTTTCATCACCACATTACATGCAAAAGCACTGGCGTCACGTCAAATTTGTACCACTTGCTTTCACCAATCACCCTTGCGTAATCCCCCTACTTTACTATGCAGAGTAGCCACCACCGTGACTAGGCCAGAGTTAGAAAACCCACTCAGGTTACTTCTTACAACTTCAGTTTTAGTCACCGAGACAGAACGAATTCCCTGAAGGAATAACTGGATCACCGAGGGAACCACTAAATAATAGATAAAATTTAACCTTTATTAAATAAAATTAAAATATTCTATATATCTAAAAGGGCGTGATCAATCCTTTATAAGTAACGTGCCTGTCACGGTCAGTCGGCACCTGACGTGTGGCGTAATACCTTGGACAGTAATAATAGATAGAACCACTATGTAGTGTATTCTTATTCAATGTCTTACGCTATATACAAGAAAGAGATGGACACCAGTGTATATACTCCTAGTAGAGATGATAGTACTCATAACACCATGTCTCAATTAAATACTAGTGCCACAGTATGAATGGCAGGAGCAGGAGATATATGCCCCTAGTGGTGAACTAGTGGTGGAGATTCGTGGTCAATATACCATACACGAGGTTTTAATACACATGGTTGTACTCATATCACCGTATCGCCGTTATGGCAATTATGTCTCAATATCAAGGGAAAGGAGAAACGATAAATATCCCTTATGATACAATAGTGGATAGAGACTTATAGTGCATATGGCAAGCAACTTGCTCATTGGATGATGCAGACAATAAAGTCAGCTGTCCAAGGCATGGATAAATATGGTGTGTACTTGATAGCTGAAATATACTGCTATCAGTATCAATGCACCATAACTGCTGCTGAGTGCTTATTCTTATATCGTTTTATTGATTTTATTGAAAAAGCACTGACTGGTTATAACTTACTACAGTGGTTTCAAAAGCCAGGGTGAAACCAACTATATGTAAGTTATAAATAACTACAAGAAGACCCAATAGGGAAGGCAGGACTGATTTATAGCCCACAACCGAATGCCTAATAATTGGTCTACTATGTAGTACTAAGACCCGTAGGAATAGCATAAATAGAACCAGTGTCTGAGGCAGGACTAATGGTGATAAGTCAAGGAAAACCGCCTGACACTTGGTCTATTACAAAACACCAACAATCAGTCACAATGCTGATTGCTTACTCTGATAAAGATACCATCAACGCGTTTCAACAACCTATAGCACATAGGTTGTATCATCAGGATGGTCTACAATAATGCGATCTCAAGATGAAGAGATTGCATAACAAATTCAGCTAAGTGTCAAAGCAGTCATTGATATATAAGACTGCGCTATTTGATCAGCTGTGTTAACGGGTAGCGATGTGAACAGCCTGACCGGCTGTATAGAAATGAGCAGCGATGGTCCGTAGCCCGATGACAGGGCTTAAAAGGACCAAGCCACGCCCCCCTGTGTGGGGGCTCGTCCTTGCTTAGCCAATCTGCTACAGTTCCTCACCCGACACTTGTCTGACCGGGATCTCGCGATAGCGGAGGTCCCGCGCATGCGCAGAACCACACAGCGCTCGATGATGCCAACCAGCGCCAACCACAGAGGCAGAAGACGCAGCGGCATCAGGACACTTATGCAGGTAAAGCGCACGTCGTGTGCAGGGGATTACAAGGTGCCATCAAGCCCCAAACAGGATGATACATATTAAGGTGTAAAATAAATATGACAGTAGGAAATGGATACATCAGCTGCATGGATCCCATGTCTGCAGTATTGAAACATATCAAAGGCATATACTAGTGCATTGGAGAAGGTAAGTATCACACTGTGTAGATAATAGTAGGTACAGTTAATCATTGTATATCAGACTTATATTAGTGCAACGACCTCTTGATGATAAATCATATATAATTAAATAGACAAGGTGTTATAGGTGTATAAGATCATAGGTGTAATTTCAACACCGCTTGCAATAAGAAAGCTCATGGACCATGTCATTTATGACGATCAATTCAAAATTTACACACATACACCTTACTCCATGATGCAATTATATAAATGCGGTAAATGATAACTGATCATTTAGGCCCTTTGGACTACAACAGTCCAATCGGTGAATCCACCGGGTCTCCTTTTGTAGACAAGGTGTTATAGGTGTATAAGATCATAGGTGTAATTTCAACACCGCTTGCAATAAGAAAGCTCATGGACCATGTCATTTATGACGATCAATTCAAAATTTACACACATACACCTTACTCCATGATGCAATTATATAAATGCGGTAAATGATAACTGATCATTTAGGCCCTTTGGACTACAACAGTCCAATCGGTGAATCCACCGGGTCTCCTTTTGTAGCAACATTTTATCTATGTTGCCTCTTCTTCCGTTCAGCCTGATGATCTCCACTCCCTGAAACTGGATACAATCTGGGTTATTATTATGTACATCCCGCACATGTTCTGCCAAGCTCGTCTTATCTCCTCGATTGACGTTCCCAATGTGTTCAAGTACACGTCTACGTAACTGGCGGATGGTTTTGCCTACGTAGTCTAATGGGCATGGACAGGTAGCTTTATATATAACACCACTGGACCTACAGTTAATAAAATCCTTTATTTGATATGTCATGCCAGTGGCGGAGCTAGAAAAGCTACCACCCCGTTTTATGTACTTGCATGCCTTACATCCTGTGCACCTAAATGTACCTTTAGGGAGATCAGAGCCAAGCCATGTCTTTGTGGAGGTCTGTACCGAAAAATGGCTATGGACTAATCGGTCCCTCAGATTGCGTCCCCGTTTGTAGGTGATCAGGGGTTTATTCGGAAGATGTTCCACAATGTCTGAATCTTTGCACAGTATATGCCAATATTTGTTCAAAATCTGTCTGACTTCATTGGACTGATCGTCATAGGTACCAATAATACGGATCTTTGCATCACCCTCAACTTTCTTTTTTGATCTCAGACACTCTTCCCGCTTTAGGTTCTTAGTATGGATGTTAGCTTTTGCTACTACCTCCGCAGGATAGCCACGATTTGTGAATCTTTGACTCATCTCCCTGGATTTAATCAGGAAGTCGTTGTCAGAGGAACAGTTACGTCGTGTACGAATTAGCTGTCCCTTTGGTATGCCGCATTTAAGGGAGGTAGGATGATGACTCTCCCAGTGCAAAAGAGTGTTGGTTGCTGTCGCTTTTCGAAATATAGATGTTTGCAAAGAGCCGTTTGGCATCTTGGTTATGACGAGGTCCAAAAATGTAATTTTTAAAGGGTCAATTTCGGCCGTAAAGTACAGTCCTAGATCATTGGCGTTCAAATTATTGACGAACCTATGAAAGTCATCAATTTCACCTGTCCAGAGGATAAGCACATCGTCAATAAATCGGACCCAAAGATCGATAAATGGGGTCCAATTCTCATTGTTCTCACTGAACACGGTGGTCTCCTCCCACCAGCCCAGGTACAGATTGGCATAGCTGGGGGCACACGGGCTCCCCATAGCCGTACCCCTGAGCTGGTGGAAGTACCTCCCCTCGAAGAGGAAGTAATTTTTCGTGAGGACAAAGGACAACAAGGTCATCAAAAAATTGTTGTGTTGTTTCAAATGTGTGCCCCTCTGGTTCAGGTAGTATTCTACGGCTTTAAGTCCCCCATTATGAGGTATCGAACTGTACAAGGCCTCAACGTCGAGGCTTGCCAGTTTCGTATTAGGGGATAGGACAATGTCCTCCAGTTTTTTGAGGACATCCGTTGTGTCCTTAATATAAGCCGGTAGTGATTCAACAAATGGTCTTAATGCAACGTCTAGGTACGTACTAATCCCTTGTGTCAGGCTATCATTGCCTGCTACAATAGGCCGGCCTTTTACCGGAGTCAGACCTTTATGGATCTTAGGTAAACCGTAAAATGTCGCTATTTGTGGTGTAGAAGAGAATAGATACTGAAATTCTTTGTCATCAATCAAGTCATCCATTTTTGCTTGCATCAAGATATTTCTGAGCTCAATAAGAAAGGTGTCAGTAGGATCCTCCTTCAGGATCTGATAGTTAGATTTGTCCAATAATATCCGGAGGCACATTGCCCTATAGGCATCACGGTCCATCAATACTATATTGCCCCCCTTATCGGAGGGCTTGATAATTATAGTTTCATCCTTCTCAAGCTTTTGGAGAGCCATTTTTTCGCCAACGGTAAGATTTTGATACTTAAATTTCTTTTCTTTGGACAGCCTCCCAAGATCCTCAGTCACCATGGTTTCAAAGATCTCTATATACGGAGAATCCCCGGACGGGGGTAAACTCGTATTTTTTGGTTTCAAATTGGTGAATGGGCCCTTACTAGGATCTCTCATGTTCTCGTTCTCCAGGGCTTCCAAGGCTAAAATGGCTTCCAAGTCCTGATGGTCCAGACCTAGCTCTGTGCACTTTTTACGGTCACGAATGGCAAAATGTTTCTTCCATCGCAGTTTCCTCAAAAATAGTGCGATGTCTTTTGTCCATTCGAACAGACAAAATTTGTTGGTGGGGATGAACGATAAACCTTTCTTAATTACAGATTCTTCTTGACTTGTCAGATTTCTGGATGACAGATTTATGACTTGTAACTCATTCTCATTAGTGATTCGAGCGGCGACATTCTCGGCGTCATCCCCAACAAACATTGGGGACGTGACTACGTCTGATGGTATGTTGGCATTTCCATCAGACCCCGATTCCGTGTCATATAGTGGGTGATGGGTTGTCCTAAAAAATGGCTCTCACTACTATTCCCTCTGCCTCTTCCTCTTGTTCTCATTCTCTGGCCTCCTCTACCCCTTCTTCTATCACCATGACCCCCTCTCTTGGAATAATCGTTGGTGGAATGTTCACTTTCTGATGAACTTAATTCACTTTCAGTAGGTGGTCTCATTTCATACGCTCTATTTTCTGTAAAGTCTCGCAGATCTCTTTGGTATTGATTATGCTTGCGTTCTTTGAGGAATCCAGTGTATCTCTCAATTGTCAATTTTAGAGAGTTCTCTCTTTTTTCATAATCCGCCTCAGCAGAGAACTTTTTTCCTTCTTTGATTAATTCCTCAAGGGTTTTACCTGCTTTCTCTAGATTGATTTTTTCCTCTGCAAGGAGGAGATTCATCAATCTGAGTGAGCTGTCCGTAGATTCTTTCTCCCATCTACTCATAAACTCCATATTCCTCAATTTCGGGGGGGGCATAATATGAATCCTGAGGCCTCTTGGAACGATTTTGTTCTCCAGGTAATTAGTGAGAGCCTGCACTTCCCACCAAACTCTAACAAAGTCTTTGTAAGATCTCGTTATATTCTTAAAGGCCTGGTTTAGAGAAGTAATATGTACTGAGGTATCCATTTCCCTGTCTGAGAACACCATTTTTGCCTCCATAAGCCAGGAGGCCGTATTGATAGTACTAGATAGAAAACCTGTCATTATTATCAAAATTAGTCACCGAGACAGAACGAATTCCCTGAAGGAATAACTGGATCACCGAGGGAACCACTAAATAATAGATAAAATTTAACCTTTATTAAATAAAATTAAAATATTCTATATATCTAAAAGGGCGTGATCAATCCTTTATAAGTAACGTGCCTGTCACGGTCAGTCGGCACCTGACGTGTGGCGTAATACCTTGGACAGTAATAATAGATAGAACCACTATGTAGTGTATTCTTATTCAATGTCTTACGCTATATACAAGAAAGAGATGGACACCAGTGTATATACTCCTAGTAGAGATGATAGTACTCATAACACCATGTCTCAATTAAATACTAGTGCCACAGTATGAATGGCAGGAGCAGGAGATATATGCCCCTAGTGGTGAACTAGTGGTGGAGATTCGTGGTCAATATACCATACACGAGGTTTTAATACACATGGTTGTACTCATATCACCGTATCGCCGTTATGGCAATTATGTCTCAATATCAAGGGAAAGGAGAAACGATAAATATCCCTTATGATACAATAGTGGATAGAGACTTATAGTGCATATGGCAAGCAACTTGCTCATTGGATGATGCAGACAATAAAGTCAGCTGTCCAAGGCATGGATAAATATGGTGTGTACTTGATAGCTGAAATATACTGCTATCAGTATCAATGCACCATAACTGCTGCTGAGTGCTTATTCTTATATCGTTTTATTGATTTTATTGAAAAAGCACTGACTGGTTATAACTTACTACAGTGGTTTCAAAAGCCAGGGTGAAACCAACTATATGTAAGTTATAAATAACTACAAGAAGACCCAATAGGGAAGGCAGGACTGATTTATAGCCCACAACCGAATGCCTAATAATTGGTCTACTATGTAGTACTAAGACCCGTAGGAATAGCATAAATAGAACCAGTGTCTGAGGCAGGACTAATGGTGATAAGTCAAGGAAAACCGCCTGACACTTGGTCTATTACAAAACACCAACAATCAGTCACAATGCTGATTGCTTACTCTGATAAAGATACCATCAACGCGTTTCAACAACCTATAGCACATAGGTTGTATCATCAGGATGGTCTACAATAATGCGATCTCAAGATGAAGAGATTGCATAACAAATTCAGCTAAGTGTCAAAGCAGTCATTGATATATAAGACTGCGCTATTTGATCAGCTGTGTTAACGGGTAGCGATGTGAACAGCCTGACCGGCTGTATAGAAATGAGCAGCGATGGTCCGTAGCCCGATGACAGGGCTTAAAAGGACCAAGCCACGCCCCCCTGTGTGGGGGCTCGTCCTTGCTTAGCCAATCTGCTACAGTTCCTCACCCGACACTTGTCTGACCGGGATCTCGCGATAGCGGAGGTCCCGCGCATGCGCAGAACCACACAGCGCTCGATGATGCCAACCAGCGCCAACCACAGAGGCAGAAGACGCAGCGGCATCAGGACACTTATGCAGGTAAAGCGCACGTCGTGTGCAGGGGATTACAAGGTGCCATCAAGCCCCAAACAGGATGATACATATTAAGGTGTAAAATAAATATGACAGTAGGAAATGGATACATCAGCTGCATGGATCCCATGTCTGCAGTATTGAAACATATCAAAGGCATATACTAGTGCATTGGAGAAGGTAAGTATCACACTGTGTAGATAATAGTAGGTACAGTTAATCATTGTATATCAGACTTATATTAGTGCAACGACCTCTTGATGATAAATCATATATAATTAAATAGACAAGGTGTTATAGGTGTATAAGATCATAGGTGTAATTTCAACACCGCTTGCAATAAGAAAGCTCATGGACCATGTCATTTATGACGATCAATTCAAAATTTACACACATACACCTTACTCCATGATGCAATTATATAAATGCGGTAAATGATAACTGATCATTTAGGCCCTTTGGACTACAACAGTCCAATCGGTGAATCCACCGGGTCTCCTTTTGTAGACAAGGTGTTATAGGTGTATAAGATCATAGGTGTAATTTCAACACCGCTTGCAATAAGAAAGCTCATGGACCATGTCATTTATGACGATCAATTCAAAATTTACACACATACACCTTACTCCATGATGCAATTATATAAATGCGGTAAATGATAACTGATCATTTAGGCCCTTTGGACTACAACAGTCCAATCGGTGAATCCACCGGGTCTCCTTTTGTAGCAACATTTTATCTATGTTGCCTCTTCTTCCGTTCAGCCTGATGATCTCCACTCCCTGAAACTGGATACAATCTGGGTTATTATTATGTACATCCCGCACATGTTCTGCCAAGCTCGTCTTATCTCCTCGATTGACGTTCCCAATGTGTTCAAGTACACGTCTACGTAACTGGCGGATGGTTTTGCCTACGTAGTCTAATGGGCATGGACAGGTAGCTTTATATATAACACCACTGGACCTACAGTTAATAAAATCCTTTATTTGATATGTCATGCCAGTGGCGGAGCTAGAAAAGCTACCACCCCGTTTTATGTACTTGCATGCCTTACATCCTGTGCACCTAAATGTACCTTTAGGGAGATCAGAGCCAAGCCATGTCTTTGTGGAGGTCTGTACCGAAAAATGGCTATGGACTAATCGGTCCCTCAGATTGCGTCCCCGTTTGTAGGTGATCAGGGGTTTATTCGGAAGATGTTCCACAATGTCTGAATCTTTGCACAGTATATGCCAATATTTGTTCAAAATCTGTCTGACTTCATTGGACTGATCGTCATAGGTACCAATAATACGGATCTTTGCATCACCCTCAACTTTCTTTTTTGATCTCAGACACTCTTCCCGCTTTAGGTTCTTAGTATGGATGTTAGCTTTTGCTACTACCTCCGCAGGATAGCCACGATTTGTGAATCTTTGACTCATCTCCCTGGATTTAATCAGGAAGTCGTTGTCAGAGGAACAGTTACGTCGTGTACGAATTAGCTGTCCCTTTGGTATGCCGCATTTAAGGGAGGTAGGATGATGACTCTCCCAGTGCAAAAGAGTGTTGGTTGCTGTCGCTTTTCGAAATATAGATGTTTGCAAAGAGCCGTTTGGCATCTTGGTTATGACGAGGTCCAAAAATGTAATTTTTAAAGGGTCAATTTCGGCCGTAAAGTACAGTCCTAGATCATTGGCGTTCAAATTATTGACGAACCTATGAAAGTCATCAATTTCACCTGTCCAGAGGATAAGCACATCGTCAATAAATCGGACCCAAAGATCGATAAATGGGGTCCAATTCTCATTGTTCTCACTGAACACGGTGGTCTCCTCCCACCAGCCCAGGTACAGATTGGCATAGCTGGGGGCACACGGGCTCCCCATAGCCGTACCCCTGAGCTGGTGGAAGTACCTCCCCTCGAAGAGGAAGTAATTTTTCGTGAGGACAAAGGACAACAAGGTCATCAAAAAATTGTTGTGTTGTTTCAAATGTGTGCCCCTCTGGTTCAGGTAGTATTCTACGGCTTTAAGTCCCCCATTATGAGGTATCGAACTGTACAAGGCCTCAACGTCGAGGCTTGCCAGTTTCGTATTAGGGGATAGGACAATGTCCTCCAGTTTTTTGAGGACATCCGTTGTGTCCTTAATATAAGCCGGTAGTGATTCAACAAATGGTCTTAATGCAACGTCTAGGTACGTACTAATCCCTTGTGTCAGGCTATCATTGCCTGCTACAATAGGCCGGCCTTTTACCGGAGTCAGACCTTTATGGATCTTAGGTAAACCGTAAAATGTCGCTATTTGTGGTGTAGAAGAGAATAGATACTGAAATTCTTTGTCATCAATCAAGTCATCCATTTTTGCTTGCATCAAGATATTTCTGAGCTCAATAAGAAAGGTGTCAGTAGGATCCTCCTTCAGGATCTGATAGTTAGATTTGTCCAATAATATCCGGAGGCACATTGCCCTATAGGCATCACGGTCCATCAATACTATATTGCCCCCCTTATCGGAGGGCTTGATAATTATAGTTTCATCCTTCTCAAGCTTTTGGAGAGCCATTTTTTCGCCAACGGTAAGATTTTGATACTTAAATTTCTTTTCTTTGGACAGCCTCCCAAGATCCTCAGTCACCATGGTTTCAAAGATCTCTATATACGGAGAATCCCCGGACGGGGGTAAACTCGTATTTTTTGGTTTCAAATTGGTGAATGGGCCCTTACTAGGATCTCTCATGTTCTCGTTCTCCAGGGCTTCCAAGGCTAAAATGGCTTCCAAGTCCTGATGGTCCAGACCTAGCTCTGTGCACTTTTTACGGTCACGAATGGCAAAATGTTTCTTCCATCGCAGTTTCCTCAAAAATAGTGCGATGTCTTTTGTCCATTCGAACAGACAAAATTTGTTGGTGGGGATGAACGATAAACCTTTCTTAATTACAGATTCTTCTTGACTTGTCAGATTTCTGGATGACAGATTTATGACTTGTAACTCATTCTCATTAGTGATTCGAGCGGCGACATTCTCGGCGTCATCCCCAACAAACATTGGGGACGTGACTACGTCTGATGGTATGTTGGCATTTCCATCAGACCCCGATTCCGTGTCATATAGTGGGTGATGGGTTGTCCTAAAAAATGGCTCTCACTACTATTCCCTCTGCCTCTTCCTCTTGTTCTCATTCTCTGGCCTCCTCTACCCCTTCTTCTATCACCATGACCCCCTCTCTTGGAATAATCGTTGGTGGAATGTTCACTTTCTGATGAACTTAATTCACTTTCAGTAGGTGGTCTCATTTCATACGCTCTATTTTCTGTAAAGTCTCGCAGATCTCTTTGGTATTGATTATGCTTGCGTTCTTTGAGGAATCCAGTGTATCTCTCAATTGTCAATTTTAGAGAGTTCTCTCTTTTTTCATAATCCGCCTCAGCAGAGAACTTTTTTCCTTCTTTGATTAATTCCTCAAGGGTTTTACCTGCTTTCTCTAGATTGATTTTTTCCTCTGCAAGGAGGAGATTCATCAATCTGAGTGAGCTGTCCGTAGATTCTTTCTCCCATCTACTCATAAACTCCATATTCCTCAATTTCGGGGGGGGCATAATATGAATCCTGAGGCCTCTTGGAACGATTTTGTTCTCCAGGTAATTAGTGAGAGCCTGCACTTCCCACCAAACTCTAACAAAGTCTTTGTAAGATCTCGTTATATTCTTAAAGGCCTGGTTTAGAGAAGTAATATGTACTGAGGTATCCATTTCCCTGTCTGAGAACACCATTTTTGCCTCCATAAGCCAGGAGGCCGTATTGATAGTACTAGATAGAAAACCTGTCATTATTATCAAAATTAGTCACCGAGACAGAACGAATTCCCTGAAGGAATAACTGGATCACCGAGGGAACCACTAAATAATAGATAAAATTTAACCTTTATTAAATAAAATTAAAATATTCTATATATCTAAAAGGGCGTGATCAATCCTTTATAAGTAACGTGCCTGTCACGGTCAGTCGGCACCTGACGTGTGGCGTAATACCTTGGACAGTAATAATAGATAGAACCACTATGTAGTGTATTCTTATTCAATGTCTTACGCTATATACAAGAAAGAGATGGACACCAGTGTATATACTCCTAGTAGAGATGATAGTACTCATAACACCATGTCTCAATTAAATACTAGTGCCACAGTATGAATGGCAGGAGCAGGAGATATATGCCCCTAGTGGTGAACTAGTGGTGGAGATTCGTGGTCAATATACCATACACGAGGTTTTAATACACATGGTTGTACTCATATCACCGTATCGCCGTTATGGCAATTATGTCTCAATATCAAGGGAAAGGAGAAACGATAAATATCCCTTATGATACAATAGTGGATAGAGACTTATAGTGCATATGGCAAGCAACTTGCTCATTGGATGATGCAGACAATAAAGTCAGCTGTCCAAGGCATGGATAAATATGGTGTGTACTTGATAGCTGAAATATACTGCTATCAGTATCAATGCACCATAACTGCTGCTGAGTGCTTATTCTTATATCGTTTTATTGATTTTATTGAAAAAGCACTGACTGGTTATAACTTACTACAGTGGTTTCAAAAGCCAGGGTGAAACCAACTATATGTAAGTTATAAATAACTACAAGAAGACCCAATAGGGAAGGCAGGACTGATTTATAGCCCACAACCGAATGCCTAATAATTGGTCTACTATGTAGTACTAAGACCCGTAGGAATAGCATAAATAGAACCAGTGTCTGAGGCAGGACTAATGGTGATAAGTCAAGGAAAACCGCCTGACACTTGGTCTATTACAAAACACCAACAATCAGTCACAATGCTGATTGCTTACTCTGATAAAGATACCATCAACGCGTTTCAACAACCTATAGCACATAGGTTGTATCATCAGGATGGTCTACAATAATGCGATCTCAAGATGAAGAGATTGCATAACAAATTCAGCTAAGTGTCAAAGCAGTCATTGATATATAAGACTGCGCTATTTGATCAGCTGTGTTAACGGGTAGCGATGTGAACAGCCTGACCGGCTGTATAGAAATGAGCAGCGATGGTCCGTAGCCCGATGACAGGGCTTAAAAGGACCAAGCCACGCCCCCCTGTGTGGGGGCTCGTCCTTGCTTAGCCAATCTGCTACAGTTCCTCACCCGACACTTGTCTGACCGGGATCTCGCGATAGCGGAGGTCCCGCGCATGCGCAGAACCACACAGCGCTCGATGATGCCAACCAGCGCCAACCACAGAGGCAGAAGACGCAGCGGCATCAGGACACTTATGCAGGTAAAGCGCACGTCGTGTGCAGGGGATTACAAGGTGCCATCAAGCCCCAAACAGGATGATACATATTAAGGTGTAAAATAAATATGACAGTAGGAAATGGATACATCAGCTGCATGGATCCCATGTCTGCAGTATTGAAACATATCAAAGGCATATACTAGTGCATTGGAGAAGGTAAGTATCACACTGTGTAGATAATAGTAGGTACAGTTAATCATTGTATATCAGACTTATATTAGTGCAACGACCTCTTGATGATAAATCATATATAATTAAATAGACAAGGTGTTATAGGTGTATAAGATCATAGGTGTAATTTCAACACCGCTTGCAATAAGAAAGCTCATGGACCATGTCATTTATGACGATCAATTCAAACTTTACACACATACACCTTACTCCATGATGCAATTATATAAATGCGGTAAATGATAACTGATCATTTAGGCCCTTTGGACTACAACAGTCCAATCGGTGAATCCACCGGGTCTCCTTTTGTAGACAAGGTGTTATAGGTGTATAAGATCATAGGTGTAATTTCAACACCGCTTGCAATAAGAAAGCTCATGGACCATGTCATTTATGACGATCAATTCAAAATTTACACACATACACCTTACTCCATGATGCAATTATATAAATGCGGTAAATGATAACTGATCATTTAGGCCCTTTGGACTACAACAGTCCAATCGGTGAATCCACCGGGTCTCCTTTTGTAGCAACATTTTATCTATGTTGCCTCTTCTTCCGTTCAGCCTGATGATCTCCACTCCCTGAAACTGGATACAATCTGGGTTATTATTATGTACATCCCGCACATGTTCTGCCAAGCTCGTCTTATCTCCTCGATTGACGTTCCCAATGTGTTCAAGTACACGTCTACGTAACTGGCGGATGGTTTTGCCTACGTAGTCTAATGGGCATGGACAGGTAGCTTTATATATAACACCACTGGACCTACAGTTAATAAAATCCTTTATTTGATATGTCATGCCAGTGGCGGAGCTAGAAAAGCTACCACCCCGTTTTATGTACTTGCATGCCTTACATCCTGTGCACCTAAATGTACCTTTAGGGAGATCAGAGCCAAGCCATGTCTTTGTGGAGGTCTGTACCGAAAAATGGCTATGGACTAATCGGTCCCTCAGATTGCGTCCCCGTTTGTAGGTGATCAGGGGTTTATTCGGAAGATGTTCCACAATGTCTGAATCTTTGCACAGTATATGCCAATATTTGTTCAAAATCTGTCTGACTTCATTGGACTGATCGTCATAGGTACCAATAATACGGATCTTTGCATCACCCTCAACTTTCTTTTTTGATCTCAGACACTCTTCCCGCTTTAGGTTCTTAGTATGGATGTTAGCTTTTGCTACTACCTCCGCAGGATAGCCACGATTTGTGAATCTTTGACTCATCTCCCTGGATTTAATCAGGAAGTCGTTGTCAGAGGAACAGTTACGTCGTGTACGAATTAGCTGTCCCTTTGGTATGCCGCATTTAAGGGAGGTAGGATGATGACTCTCCCAGTGCAAAAGAGTGTTGGTTGCTGTCGCTTTTCGAAATATAGATGTTTGCAAAGAGCCGTTTGGCATCTTGGTTATGACGAGGTCCAAAAATGTAATTTTTAAAGGGTCAATTTCGGCCGTAAAGTACAGTCCTAGATCATTGGCGTTCAAATTATTGACGAACCTATGAAAGTCATCAATTTCACCTTTCATAGGTTCGTCAATAATTTGAACGCCAATGATCTAGGACTGTACTTTACGGCCGAAATTGACCCTTTAAAAATTACATTTTTGGACCTCGTCATAACCAAGATGCCAAACGGCTCTTTGCAAACATCTATATTTCGAAAAGCGACAGCAACCAACACTCTTTTGCACTGGGAGAGTCATCATCCTACCTCCCTTAAATGCGGCATACCAAAGGGACAGCTAATTCGTACACGACGTAACTGTTCCTCTGACAACGACTTCCTGATTAAATCCAGGGAGATGAGTCAAAGATTCACAAATCGTGGCTATCCTGCGGAGGTAGTAGCAAAAGCTAACATCCATACTAAGAACCTAAAGCGGGAAGAGTGTCTGAGATCAAAAAAGAAAGTTGAGGGTGATGCAAAGATCCGTATTATTGGTACCTATGACGATCAGTCCAATGAAGTCAGACAGATTTTGAACAAATATTGGCATATACTGTGCAAAGATTCAGACATTGTGGAACATCTTCCGAATAAACCCCTGATCACCTACAAACGGGGACGCAATCTGAGGGACCGATTAGTCCATAGCCATTTTTCGGTACAGACCTCCACAAAGACATGGCTTGGCTCTGATCTCCCTAAAGGTACATTTAGGTGCACAGGATGTAAGGCATGCAAGTACATAAAACGGGGTGGTAGCTTTTCTAGCTCCGCCACTGGCATGACATATCAAATAAAGGATTTTATTAACTGTAGGTCCAGTGGTGTTATATATAAAGCTACCTGTCCATGCCCATTAGACTACGTAGGCAAAACCATCCGCCAGTTACGTAGACGTGTACTTGAACACATTGGGAACGTCAATCGAGGAGATAAGACGAGCTTGGCAGAACATGTGCGGGATGTACATAATAATAACCCAGATTGTATCCAGTTTCAGGGAGTGGAGATCATCAGGCTGAACGGAAGAAGAGGCAACATAGATAAAATGTTGCTACAAAAGGAGACCCGGTGGATTCACCGATTGGACTGTTGTAGTCCAAAGGGCCTAAATGATCAGTTATCATTTACCGCATTTATATAATTGCATCATGGAGTAAGGTGTATGTGTGTAAATTTTGAATTGATCGTCATAAATGACATGGTCCATGAGCTTTCTTATTGCAAGCGGTGTTGAAATTACACCTATGATCTTATACACCTATAACACCTTGTCTACAAAAGGAGACCCGGTGGATTCACCGATTGGACTGTTGTAGTCCAAAGGGCCTAAATGATCAGTTATCATTTACCGCATTTATATAATTGCATCATGGAGTAAGGTGTATGTGTGTAAATTTTGAATTGATCGTCATAAATGACATGGTCCATGAGCTTTCTTATTGCAAGCGGTGTTGAAATTACACCTATGATCTTATACACCTATAACACCTTGTCTATTTAATTATATATGATTTATCATCAAGAGGTCGTTGCACTAATATAAGTCTGATATACAATGATTAACTGTACCTACTATTATCTACACAGTGTGATACTTACCTTCTCCAATGCACTAGTATATGCCTTTGATATGTTTCAATACTGCAGACATGGGATCCATGCAGCTGATGTATCCATTTCCTACTGTCATATTTATTTTACACCTTAATATGTATCATCCTGTTTGGGGCTTGATGGCACCTTGTAATCCCCTGCACACGACGTGCGCTTTACCTGCATAAGTGTCCTGATGCCGCTGCGTCTTCTGCCTCTGTGGTTGGCGCTGGTTGGCATCATCGAGCGCTGTGTGGTTCTGCGCATGCGCGGGACCTCCGCTATCGCGAGATCCCGGTCAGACAAGTGTCGGGTGAGGAACTGTAGCAGATTGGCTAAGCAAGGACGAGCCCCCACACAGGGGGGCGTGGCTTGGTCCTTTTAAGCCCTGTCATCGGGCTACGGACCATCGCTGCTCATTTCTATACAGCCGGTCAGGCTGTTCACATCGCTACCCGTTAACACAGCTGATCAAATAGCGCAGTCTTATATATCAATGACTGCTTTGACACTTAGCTGAATTTGTTATGCAATCTCTTCATCTTGAGATCGCATTATTGTAGACCATCCTGATGATACAACCTATGTGCTATAGGTTGTTGAAACGCGTTGATGGTATCTTTATCAGAGTAAGCAATCAGCATTGTGACTGATTGTTGGTGTTTTGTAATAGACCAAGTGTCAGGCGGTTTTCCTTGACTTATCACCATTAGTCCTGCCTCAGACACTGGTTCTATTTATGCTATTCCTACGGGTCTTAGTACTACATAGTAGACCAATTATTAGGCATTCGGTTGTGGGCTATAAATCAGTCCTGCCTTCCCTATTGGGTCTTCTTGTAGTTATTTATAACTTACATATAGTTGGTTTCACCCTGGCTTTTGAAACCACTGTAGTAAGTTATAACCAGTCAGTGCTTTTTCAATAAAATCAATAAAACGATATAAGAATAAGCACTCAGCAGCAGTTATGGTGCATTGATACTGATAGCAGTATATTTCAGCTATCAAGTACACACCATATTTATCCATGCCTTGGACAGCTGACTTTATTGTCTGCATCATCCAATGAGCAAGTTGCTTGCCATATGCACTATAAGTCTCTATCCACTATTGTATCATAAGGGATATTTATCGTTTCTCCTTTCCCTTGATATTGAGACATAATTGCCATAACGGCGATACGGTGATATGAGTACAACCATGTGTATTAAAACCTCGTGTATGGTATATTGACCACGAATCTCCACCACTAGTTCACCACTAGGGGCATATATCTCCTGCTCCTGCCATTCATACTGTGGCACTAGTATTTAATTGAGACATGGTGTTATGAGTACTATCATCTCTACTAGGAGTATATACACTGGTGTCCATCTCTTTCTTGTATATAGCGTAAGACATTGAATAAGAATACACTACATAGTGGTTCTATCTATTATTACTGTCCAAGGTATTACGCCACACGTCAGGTGCCGACTGACCGTGACAGGCACGTTACTTATAAAGGATTGATCACGCCCTTTTAGATATATAGAATACAACTTCAGTTTGTTACACATTTTACAGTGAAAATAAACATTTAGACCTTACAAATTTATCAAGTTTCTTCAGCAACCATTTCAAAGACATTATAAAATACTGGCAAAGAAGGAGAACTCTTTTTGTGGTGCTGGAGTCTTACTCAGGCCTACCGCAGTAGGCCTGTGTGTAACATGGAAGAAGGGCAGTGGTGGATGCAAAACAGGATGTGCTCAGCACTACTGGAGTATATAATATATCCAAAGGTTTGGCAAGAATAGGCTTTATTCAGTAATGCATTTCTGAATAAAGCTTCTGCTATTTCTGGATTCTATAACTCAGCATCTTGTTTTGTTTCCACCACTATCCATTATCCTGTGGAGGTGTCCCCACAATCCGCTGCAGTTGATTCATGGGCTTTTCAGAGTTATGCCTGCGAAGCACAACCGCATCAGTTGAGCCCCGCTCCTTTGGTTTATTTTTTCCCCATTCCTGTCCAGTAGTCCGCTACACTTTGGAACACGTGTTTTAATTTTTTTCTCACTGCTGTGAAATGGGCAACAGTTTCCTTTCCCTGACTGAGAAAATTGGGGCCGTATACAGTTAAAAGATTAAAATTGGATTATTCTAGAATGGCTATTTGTAAGAAAGTACAGAAAGAAAACTACTAATGACAACAGTCTTCGACAGACAAAAGAACAACTGAAGCAGCAGTACAATGTAAAAACTCCACAAACTCCTATATCTTAAATCGCTAGATCTTTGTCAGCATGACAGTCATACATAAAATTTTAGGTTTTAAGTGGAGTTAGGTCTTAACTCTTAAACAAATTTTTGGTAAAAATATATTTATTTGAGGAACGTCTTTAACCTCTTAGCAGTCATATAAAACTGGAAAACCATCCTGAAAGTGTCACTTTTTCCTTTTGATATATAATAATTATACTTACATAGTTTGGGCCCCATAAGTGCATAATATTCCTTTAATGACATCGCTGATTTTATACTAAAGTATACTTATAAGCCATCTTTTTTAATGATGCCAACTTTGGGTCAGTGTTGCTTGTCACTAGGTAGGGCCCTAAGAAGTAATCCTTTTTCAACTGCTATTTGCAAATATATAGTTTGATAATTTCATTGTGTTAAACTTCAGCCAAACATCTGCTTTGTGTGAGTAGAATCAAGGCCAAAACACTATCCAGGCATGGTGGTGCTGGTGTCCAAGATTTTCAGTAATACAACAGCATATAACGACCTTTTAGTTTGCTTCTTTCATTAGACATAAGACTTTTATTCCTTCATTTAATATAGTTTTATACTATTTTATAGCCCTGGGAGGACAAAAGAATACGTGCTTACAACAATTCTTTACCTCGTTGGAGGAGCATAGTTGTAGGGGGCACAGACATAGTCACTGTATCTGAATCATAGTGACTGAAGCGGCCAAAGGTCCCTCATTTTCGTAAGAAGGCACCAGTATAGTAGATGCCACATGACAGGCGGGTCGCCCTGTTACGGATGTTGAGGCAAAGAGACCTTCAAGGTTATGCCTCTACCTCATTAATGGGGTTGTACCAAAATCTAAAGTTATACACTGTTCACAGGATAGCAGATAACTTTATGATCGGTGAGCATCTTACTGCTGAGATTCCAAGCAATCACGAGAACGAAAGTCCTGACTGTCCTTGCTTGAATGGAGTGGTGGATGCACATGAATTCAATTCAATGGCAGCACCAGAGATTGCTGAGTGCTTGTACATGGCAGATCAGACTGCTATAATGGGCACAAAGGTAAGCATTGCATCTCAACCATAGTGACTGAGAGAACCAAAGGTCCCCTTATCCTATAAGATGTCATCAGCATTATAGGTGTTACATGGTAGATGGAGGACCCTGGTAAAGATTTTGCATTGAGGCCAAAGGACCTTTAATTTATGCCTCTGCCTTGTTAAAGAGGTTGTACCAAAATCTAAGATTCAGGATAGGATAGGAGATATTTTTATGCTCAGTGGGTGTCCGACCAATAACTAGATAACTAAGTAAAACAAAATAAGAGAATAAAATAAAAATATATGCATAAAAAAGAAAATAACCCAAAGCCGACGCCAACCAAAACCATTGCCGGATGCGCCATGCAATACAAAACTATATATATTATATATCAAAACGTTTGAAAGAAAATGAGGAACCCATTCCCATTTTAGCCTAAATTTACTAATTAAAAAAAAAACTCAATGTTAAAAAAAATCATTTTTTTAGCTTTTTACCCCCAATAAAACTAAAAAACAGAAAAAAGTCAATGAAAAGGATATTTAAAAAATAATACTATATGTCATGAAAAAAAATGCAGCAAAAATAATTTTGGTAGCTGAAGGAAATAAAATAGGGCAGTTAAACTACCACATGGGTAAAATCCTTAAAAAGTGTCTGGTCCTTAAGGTACAAAACAGCCTGGTCCTTAAGGGGTTAAGATAGGCCAAAGATTGATTGGTGGGGGTCGGACATCTGGGACATCCAAAAATCAGAAAAACACAGGGGTCCCTTCATTGTCTACACAGGCACAAATAATTCTACAAAGGCAAGACCATCAATTTGAAGGCCTCAGAGAATGTATTTGAGCTAAAAATCTAAAACATTTTTGACTGGTTGCTAAGGATGCTCCGCTTACCCGCACACAACCATCGTGTACCTCACGGATGTCACAAATACGTCAGATCAGATGTAATTTATGTCCACAATGGACCAATATATTCATGTATTTTAGCTAGAGATGAGCGAGTGTAAGATGGTGAAACTGTCCTCCTGCTGGGAATGTCCGTTTCTGTTGTAACTGTCATTTTGTTTTTTGACCACAAGAGGTCACTGTGCTCTGGACTGGGACAGAGAAAAAAGAAGTGCATCATGACCATAGAGAGGAGCAGAGGAAAGCGGTTAGATGCGTGTGAGCGAGATGAGATGAGCTGGTGAGGACTGCAGCTAGCGAGACAGACACTGCGATCCACCGGAAAAAGGACCCCAACGAGGACCGGAGCTTCCGTGAGGGGAGCTGCATTAGAGACTGTTCCAGAGTTTGTCAGACTACCATCTTAACGGAGAAGATGGTCATTACAGACCGGGCTCAGAAGTAGCGGCGTCAGTGAGTTCATATGGTTCTTGGATGAAATCCTATTCCTGCGTTCCGAACAAAGTCTAAAGGTACCCACCAGACCCGGGTCAGCCAGAGAACTAAGGCCTCTGGTGTAACCGTGCACGCACCGCCAATCTGACTGAGACTAATAACAAGGCCGGCAGTTAGCTAGTTTAGTTAGGCATACTGATGGCCGCCAGCCGCACTGCTGGGGACTGAGCTGTCCGACATAGTCCTAACACACAGAGAACTCTATACTCGTAGAGCTGTCTAAGGATATCTACAAGTCACACGTTACGCAACTGTACTTTGCCTTGACTTGTGAGCTATATATATTGTTATATCTGTTGAGTGGTGTTGTG
Organism: Eleutherodactylus coqui; assembly: GCF_035609145.1. NCBI lineage: Eukaryota > Metazoa > Chordata > Amphibia > Anura > Eleutherodactylidae > Eleutherodactylus > Eleutherodactylus coqui. Next base: position 143,369,246 of record NC_089845.1, on the reverse strand, counting down.
TAAGGGGAGAATACGGGTGTGTTGATAAGATTGTAAGCTCTTGTGCTGTGCCGCCGGTGCTTCCCTAGCATCCTCACTGATTGTTCCTACTTCCAGGGTGATAGAAGGTAATAGCGGCTGGTTAGAGACGGCCTGCGGCTAGGCAAAAGCTTGGAGGATATTGAAGGCGCACATTATAGAGCACAGCGCTGCGTGGCACAAGAGTCTCAGCTTCCCCGCTGAGTGTATGTAACTTTCTGGGGGAGTTCGGGTTGGTTAAGGGTTCTGCCAAATTAAGTACAATCTCATTGCTACGGATTGGTTTTGAGTCGCGTCTTTTGTTCAGGACTTCGCTGTATTCTGGAAAGCCCACCCCGGTCGGCGGCTTACACTTGGCGTAGTTCGGCAGGATACAGCGATCGTCATGGACGGACACGTGGCGGGAAACATTCCCCTAGCGCCAGCGGCCCAGGGTGCCCCGGCGCAACAAGATTTCCTAGCCCCAGTACCTGTCACGCCAGCCCAAGTAGGGTACTTATCGGCTGGAGCACTAATGCAGCACTTGCCAAAGTTTAACGGTAAAAATATGGGGTTGCAGGACTGGACCGAAAGGGTACAAAGTATAGTTAAATTGAGTAATTTGATACCTGCGCTGCGTGCAGAGATAGCATTGGGAGCCCTGGAAGGCGACGCTAGATGGACCGTGATGGTACGGCCCGAGTCAGAAAGAGACACTTTGGAGAAAATATTCTCCCTGCTGGAGGGGGCACAGGGAGGGCGAACCAGGGTAGCGCAGTTGCGCAGCAGCTTCTTCAACCGGTCCCAGCGAGAGGGTGAAACGTTGATACAATACTCTAACACCCTACAGGAAGTGTTGAATGAAGTGCAACGACGGGATTCAGGGGCCATGGGAGCTTTCAAGGAAGTGGACCGGCTACTACGAGACCAATTTATTCTAGGACTATCCAATAGATTTTTACAGGATAAACTGCAAGAGATGACCCGGGCAGATGCTGACCTGACATTTTATAACGTTTACCGGGCTGCTGTAGAGAGAGAAGAAGAGCCCACGGCTGTGAGTGTGCAGGCAGTGAGTAGCACCCAAGTGACAGGGGCCCGGGGAGGTCTTGAAGACTCCGAGTCCTTGAAGGATGTGGTCCAGGCCCTACGAGCAGAAATGAGAGAACTCCGCCTGGAAGTGTCCCAGATGAAGGCGGACTCATCCAGGGCCCAGGGATTGACCTCATCGTCCTGCCCACCTCCACAGAGAGTGTTCCGGGGGCGAGGATCCATTAATCCAGACCCATCCGGGGTGCGGGGATCAAGGGGACCTCTTTGCTGGAGCTGCCGACGGTATGGCCATATCGCTCGAGAGTGCCACCAACAGACGGAACCTGAGCTGGCTTTAAACTTCCGACTGCCGCAGTAACAGGGCATCCTGCGGCAGTTCCCTCAGAGCTAAGCCCACTACGCAATGAACGCGATCTCTATGCTAGCAGTCCCATTATGGAAGCTGAGCTGGAGGGCCAAAAGGTACACTGCCTAGTGGATACCGGATCGGAATGCACCCTGATGCCGTTGGAGTTTTTCGAGAGACACTTCGGGCATATGATGGAACCGGAAGATGGAAGTGTTATCCGGTTGACAGCTGCCAATAATGGTGCAATGGATGTACAAGGGATTGTCTGGATGCGAATCCGGCTGTTTGGGCAGGACATTGGCAAAAAGGGGATCGTGCTGGTAGATCATCCGTCCCGAAAGGGACTCGATGTAACGCTGGGCATGAACGTGCTGAGAAACCTCGATCATCACCTCTATGCCAAGGAAGGGCCTAAATACTGGCAGCGGACCACCACGCACCGGCCAACTCAAAAGGTCCTACAGCAGATGGTGAGGAGCTGCAGTTTACAGAAGAGCCTCATGTCAGGGTGTCCTATTGGGCATGTGAGAGTACCGCTGAGAGCTCCAGTGAAGATTCCACCACGCCAGGAGAAAATTTTGATGCTTCCAGTGGGAGCTGGGCGGCCACTGAATGGACTGGAGGTCCTGATCGAACCTGCTCCACGGGGAGAACTGCAGAACCGCCCACTGGTAGCCCGAGCACTCGTCACCGTGAAAGATGGGTGCGTGCCTATACGCTACCTCAATGTCTGGGACAGTGAGTCGATCGTTCCTGGGAATACCCTGCTGGCTGAAGTTCATGTGCCCGAGGGCGGTGTCATTCACCGGAGGAGCTTCACGCTACAGCCAGATGGGAGGTCAGCTTGGACCTTTGCTGTGAAGGTCCGGCAAGAACAGGCCCCAACAGCTGAGTGGAACGGTCGAGTGATCATGTCTCTGATGGGAGTGGACCCCCGCTCTCTGACCCCGGGGCAACAAAAGCTTCTGGAAGACACGCTATGGGAATACCAGGAAGCGTTCTCAAGGCATGATGAAGACTTCGGGTGTGCCACTGCTATCGAGCATGAAATCCCTACCCGCGACGCTGCGCCAGTTCGAGAACGGTACAGGCAAATCCCACCCAAGATGTATCAAGAGGTGAAAAATATGGTGGCCAGCATGCTGGAAAACCAGGTGATACAGGAAAGTAAAAGCCCGTGGGCTGCTCCTGTGGTCCTGGTGCGAAAGAAAGACGGAAGTCTTCGGTTCTGTGTAGATTATCGGAAATTGAATGCCCGAACCATCCGGGATGCTTATCCTCTACCACGGATTGAAGAGTCACTATCCTCCTTGGGTCGAGCCAAGTACTTTTCCACGCTCGACCTGGCTAGTGGATATTGGCAAGTGCTAGTAGCTGAAAAAGACAAGGCAAAGACAGCCTTTATCTTGCCCATGGGACTATATGAGTTCAATAGGATGCCGTTCGGACTGACCAACGCTCCAGGGACGTTTCAGCGGTTGATGGAGCACTGTCTGGGTGACCTAAACTTTGAATCAGTATTGATATATCTGGATGATATTGTGGTGTTTGGGACTTCATTCGAAGATCATCTTAAAAAACTGCGGCAGGTCCTGGGACGACTACAAGATCATGGTCTGAAAATCAAGCCCAAAAAGTGTCAACTGCTTCAACAGCGCATAGAGTTCCTGGGACATGTGGTCACTCCAGAAGGGGTACAACCGGCCCCTAGCAAGGTGGAGGCCGTGCAAAAGTGGCCCCAGCCAAGAACCCTACGGGAAGTACAAGCGTTTCTAGGCCTGGCCGGTTATTACAGGAGATTTATACCCAAGTTCTCTCCTCTGGCCGGTCCACTAAATGAGCTGCTGAGAGGCACAACTGGAGGGCCCAGGAATCGCCCCATTGAGTGGGGGCCACGACAGCAAGAAGCCTTCGAGGCATTGAAAAGAACTCTGACCAGCGCCCCAATCCTGGCCTATGCACAGTTTGATAGCCCGTTCTTGCTGTACACGGATGGAAGTTTACATGGTCTTGGAGCTGTGTTATCTCAAGTTCAAGATGGGCGTGAGAGGGTCATTGCCTATGGCAGTAGGTCGTTAAGGGAGTCGGAGCGCAACCCTGACAACTATAGCTCCTTTAGGTTGGAGCTTTTGGCGCTGGTCTGGGCCATGACTGAGAAGTTTGCAGAGTATCTGACGGGTGCAGAAGTGACTGTGATGACGGACAATAACCCGCTAGCGCACTTGGAGAACGCTAAGCTAGGCTCCCTTGAGCAGCGATGGATGGCCCGCCTTTCCAAGTATCGATACCGCATCCAGTTCCGGTCAGGGAGGGAGAACGGCAACGCCGATGCCCTCTCCCAAGTTCCAGTGGGGTAGCCGACCAAGAGGGGAGAAGAGGATTTAGAAGACACTGAAATTCCACACCTCGGTAGAGTACCACCATTCCAGAATCTGACACATTCAAGTGGGGTGGCTTCAGGGATGCCGATGGTGTTGGGGAAGACGTTGGGAGATTGGGAACGAGTCCAAAGTAGCTGCTCGGACCTATGGAAAGTGAGAGAGTGGGTCCGAACTAAGGTTTGGCCTCGCCCGGACGAGCGGGCCAGTCTGACGCAGGAAGGTCAGAAGTTGCTGAGACAATGGGATAAGCTGAGTATTAACCAGGGGCTCCTGTGCCGGACCATATACGTACAGTCAGAGCTGCAGCACCGGCAACAGGTTGTCATCCCTATGTCACTGGGACCAGCTGCCGCTCAAGAAGCCCATGAGAGGGGGGCTCATTTCGGGAGCGCGAAGACGTACCAATGGCTCCAGCGCTTCGTATATTGCCCGGATTTGGGAGAAATGGTGACCGAGGCATGTCTGAAATGTCGGTCCTGCGGGCTGAGTAAAAGCCCCGAGCAACGGGCCCCTGTGCAAACTATCCGCACTTCCGCCCCCCTGGAAATCTTATTGATTGATTATGTACAGATCGGGTACTCTACCTCAGGACGCCCCTACTGTTTGGTCATGACAGACCACTTTACAAAATATGCAGTGGCCGTGCCCACCAGAGATCAGACGGCTGAATCGGCTGCTGAGGCAGTCTGTAAATACTTTATACAAGTGTTTGGGTGTCCGTGGAGAATTCATTCAGATCAGGGGGCATGTTTCCAGGGTGCTTTGATGAGGGAGCTGTATCAGCTCTATGGTATCGAACGTTCCCGCACGACTCCGTACCATCCACAAGGGAATGGGGCGTGTGAGCGGTTCAACCGCACCTTGATACAGATGCTGCGGACTCTAGAGGAAAGTCAAAAAGCCCAGTGGCCAGAGTACTTACCTGAGCTGATGTGGGCCTACAACAATAGGGTTCACAATACCACTGGTTACTCTCCACACATGCTTATGTTTGGGAGAGCAGGCCAGGAGATCGAGGATCTTCACATGCCGGATCCGAGACAGCCTCCGCCGAGAAGCACCACCGCCTGGGTGCAAGATCATCGTCGCCGACTGAGAGCAATACATAAGGTTGTGGGTGAGCGCCTGAGACAAGTGGTGCACCCCAACCCGGGGCCAGTGCAGATTGACGAGTATGCTCCAGGTGATCGTGTGATAGTCAGAGCCAAGAGGCCAACCGGAAAATTGGATGGGCGGTGGGAGGCGGTTCCATACATAGTGAAGCAGAAGGTAGATCCTGATATCCCCGTGTATGAGGTTGAGCCCGAGGGGAATGGGGGACCCTCAAGGAACCTCCACCGTAACATGTTGAGACACTGTCACTTTCAGCAACCTGCGGCTGATAAGGAGATGCTTATCCCTACCCCTAGTATTGGGGAACCCCTGGTAGATGATGAATGGTGGGTAGTTCCTGTCCCGGCCATGTCGGAGTCCCCGGTCGTGACAAGCTCGCCACCCAGGGAGAGAGATGCCCAGCCAGCAGAACCACATCCACCGAGTGTGCCAACTGTCCCTGGTCCTATGACTCTGCGCAGGACAGCCAGGTCCACCGCTGGTGTACCCCCACAGCGCTACGCGCAGGATGAGTTTGAGTGGGGGAGGTTGCCGGGGACGGCAACATCTAGTGGGGTGGCATGTAACATGGTGAAACAGTCCTCCTGCTGGGAATGTCCGTTTCTGTTGTAACTGTCATTTTGTTTTTTGACCACAAGAGGTCACTGTGCTCTGGACTGGGACAGAGAAAAAAGAAGTGCATCATGACCATAGAGAGGAGCAGAGGAAAGCGGTTAGATGCGTGTGAGCGAGATGAGATGAGCTGGTGAGGACTGCAGCTAGCGAGACAGACACTGCGATCCACCGGAAAAAGGACCCCAACGAGGACCGGAGCTTCCGTGAGGGGAGCTGCATTAGAGACTGTTCCAGAGTTTGTCAGACTACCATCTTAACGGAGAAGATGGTCATTACAGACCGGGCTCAGAAGTAGCGGCGTCAGTGAGTTCATATGGTTCTTGGATGAAATCCTATTCCTGCGTTCCGGACAAAGTCTAAAGGTACCCACCAGACCCGGGTCAGCCAGAGAACTAAGGCCTCTGGTGTAACCGTGCACGCACCGCCAATCTGACTGGGACTAATAACAAGGCCGGCAGTTAGCTAGTTTAGTTAGGCATACTGATGGCCGCCAGCCGCACTGCTGGGGACTGAGCTGTCCGACATAGTCCTAACACACAGAGAACTCTATACTCGTAGAGCTGTCTAAGGATATCTACAAGTCACACGTTACGCAACTGTACTTTGCCTTGACTTGTGAGCTATATATATTGTTATATCTGTTGAGTGGTGTTGTGTAAGGGGAGAATACGGGTGTGTTGATAAGATTGTAAGCTCTTGTGCTGTGCCGCCGGTGCTTCCCTAGCATCCTCACTGATTGTTCCTACTTCCAGGGTGATAGAAGGTAATAGCGGCTGGTTAGAGACGGCCTGCGGCTAGGCAAAAGCTTGGAGGATATTGAAGGCGCACATTATAGAGCACAGCGCTGCGTGGCACAAGAGTCTCAGCTTCCCCGCTGAGTGTATGTAACTTTCTGGGGGAGTTCGGGTTGGTTAAGGGTTCTGCCAAATTAAGTACAATCTCATTGCTACGGATTGGTTTTGAGTCGCGTCTTTTGTTCAGGACTTCGCTGTATTCTGGAAAGCCCACCCCGGTCGGCGGCTTACACGAGCACCAAAATGCTCGATTGCTCGTTACTCGAGTCGAACTTCCCGCGATGCTCGAGGGTTCGTTTCGAGTAACGAACCCCATTAAAGTCAATGGGCGACTCGAGCATTTTTGTATATCGCAATGCTCGCTAAGGTTTCCATTTGTGAAAATCTGGGAAATTCACAAAAGTGATGGGAACGACACAGAAACGGATAGGGCAGGTGAGGGGCAACATGTTGGGCTGCATCTCAAGTTCCCAGGTCCCACTATTAAGCCACAATAGCAGCAAGAGAGCCCCCCCCCCCCCCCCCCCGCACTGTCAGCATAAAGATCGTTCTCCTTTGCCGGCTCCATTGAATTCAATGGGCTAACATCGTTCTTCTCTGCCACAGCTGTCACAGCTATGGCAGGGGAGAACGATCTTTATGCTGACATATTTTTATTTTTGTATTTTTACACATTTTAGGATGATTTTCAGGTAAGGGCTTATATTTTTAAGCCCTTCCCGAAAATTCATCCTGCGATCGCCGGCAGCCCATTGCTTTCAATGGAGCCGGCTGTATTGCCGGCTCCATTGAATTCAATGGTCAGTGCTCGTTTAATCGAGACGAGTACTGCGTGGTGCTCGTCTCGAGTAACGAGCATCTCAAGCACTCTAATACTCGAACGAGCATCAAGCTCGGACAAGTATGCTCGCTCATCTCAAATTTTAGCACAAAAATGCAGAAAACACAAAATGGGTAATAAAATGACAACAGCAATACAGGGACAGGTACGCTATCTCTAACCTACTCAAGTCTGGAGGATCCTGCATAAAAGCAGGGTGATCACTCCATGCCTCAAAGTTAGGGGACTTAGCCTGCCCCTAAATGGAGGAAAGGAAAGAATAATGATGTATAGCAGATGAAAATGCTAACATAGCTAGGCTAAGTAAATAAACTCTTCGCATATTTAATAGCCAAAGGTCCATAGCTGGCAAGAGTCAGTTGCCATACCAAACATTCAGACAGGACAGAGTACAGGTGTCTGGCAACCGGTTGCACTGAGGGAATAGATAAGATATGGTTCAGGCATCCGACAACTGAACAGACGAAGAGAAAAGACAAGACATAGTTCAGACATCTGACAACCCTTTAGATGGAGGTGGACTAAACAGGACTCGGGTGTTCGATAACCCTTCTGATGGAGGTGGAACAGATAGGACATGGTTCAGGCATCTGACAAAGGGAACAGAAAGAACATGCTTCAGGCATCCAACAACCTTTCGGATGGAGGGGGGGGGGAGGGAACAGGACTCAGGCATCCAATAACCCTTCTAATGGAGGTGGAACAGGCAGGACATGGGTTCAAGCATCCGGCAAACTTCGGACGGAGGGATCAAAGAGGACAGGACTTAAGCAGGGAGAAAACTGAATCCAGCCAGGAGACAAACAGACAGAGGTCCAAACAGCATGAAGTCAGAAATATTATTAGTGCCCATGTATGTGTGGACAGTAACAATACACATCCGTAATTGCTGCTTGGCTGGCTAGGGATAACACTTCCCTGCTGGCCTATCAGTCTATACATAATAGGAGATGTTGAAGCAGTGTAGAAAAAAAAGGAAATGTAAAAGACTGAGAGTTTTCTGTTAGATGCCACCTAAGGGCCTTCTGCAGTAACCATAACATTGAGGAATTTCCAACAGATGACACCTAAGGTTCTCCTTCAATGACCAGTGGCAACCAACAGGGCACATGAACCAAACACGTATTGACATGGACTGGAGACAACGTTGTGGCACCATCCTGGCTCCATAGGATAGGGGATAAATTTATGAATGGTGGGGGTACGACTCTTGACCCCCACCGATCTTGAGAACAGGGATCCTGAACATAAATTTACATGAGGATTTTCTTTAAAGCTTTACAACAGACAAAAAAAGTTAATTTCTATTCTGTCCCTGCTGCATTTACTTGTGTTGAGAGTCCTACTCTGCACTACAAACAGCGAGCTAAAGTAGATTTGAAATACATCTGTCTTCTACTAGGCAATTAGGAAATAGGCAAGGAGAAGTCCTTTATGTCATGACCTGTACGCCAGCCAGATCTTTTGGTAATTTTTGGAACCAATTTGTGCTTCTATAGCTGTAAAGAAAAAAATCTACGGTATTTCAGTTTTTAACTAAATGGATACGTATTTTTATTGTATAATTCTAAAGAAATATAAATCTAACAGAGAAGAAAGTGAACCAAATCCCACAGCGGAGATTGCCAGCAGATGGCACAAATGGTGCATACTTGCCATTCAAAGCTATGTGAAGAATATGCATCAGCAAAACAGTGGTTTACACATTAGTCCTGAATTGGTGCAAATATGCTGCTAGAATTTAAATTTCCCGCCATTTGTCTATTCTTGCGACAAACTAGGTGGTAGCAATTATTTTTCATATTTGTTTTCTACATGCAAAGCAAGGACTTGACTTAGTAGTGTTCCATGCATATAGTGCCATTCAAAAATATTTATATCCATAAGAATTTGTCTCATTTTATGGAGTAACAGACGATAGGCTAACATAATTGCAATTCCATATTTTTATTTCAAACTAATAAAACTTTAAATAAAAAATAAAAAAAATAGGAAAAAAAATCTCAGAAGAAAAAGTTAAATTTTAAGTAGCTTGCTTAGCAAGTATAGGCACCCTCCATTATGAAGGACCTGTTACTTGATATACAATATACTGTAGCTCACTATATATTTATTAATTCCATACAAATGATTGACTGTATAGAAGATGGTAAAGTTTTGCGAAAACTAGCCATCACTGCTCCTTGTCTTGCACCCTGCAAATTAATATTATTGTAAACCGATTTGTAGTTTTTACATACAGTGGATATAAAAAGTCTGCACACCCCCGATGACATGCCATGTTGCCACCTTCAATGTGATCCGTTATCTGTACAATTCTATTGAAAAATCAACTGAAATCTTTCAGGGTGGAAAAATTAAAAAAAACTAAAAAATAATGTGGTAGCATATATATGCACACCCTAAAACTGATACTTTGTTGATGTACCCATTGACTTTATGACAGCATTCAGTATTTTTGGGTAGGTGCCTATCAGCATGACACATCTTGACTTGGCAGTCTTTGCCCACCTAACCTGTCAGATTGAGAAGGCATCTTGTGTGTACTGCCCTCTTCAGGTCAACCCACAGATCTTCAATGGGATTCAGGTCTGGGCTTTGGCTGGGCCATTCAAAAAATTTGATCTTTTTCTGGCGAAGCCATTCTTTTATTGATTCGGAGGTCTGCTTTGGGTTGTTGTCATACTGAAAGGTAAAATTCCTCTTCTTCTTTAGCTTTTTTAGCAGGGGCCTGAAGGTTTTGTGCCAAAATGGACTGATATTTGAAATAGTTCATGATTTTCTTCACCTTGACTAAAGCCCCAGTTCTAGCAGCAGAAAAACAGCCACAAAGCATAATGCTGCCTCCACTGTGCTTCACTGTGGGTATGATCTTCTTTTGGTGATGCATAGTGTTGGCTTTGTGCAAAACAGACTTTTTGGAATTAAGGCCAGAAAGTCCAACCCTTGTCTCATCAGACCATAGCACGTTCTTCCACCAATTTTTGACATACTTGATGTAGGTTTTGGCAAAACATAGCTGGGCTTGGATATTGTTCTTTGCTAAAAAAAAGGCTTCCGTGTTGCTACCCCACCCCACAACCCAGAAGAATATGGAAGATGGTTGTCACATGCACTACGCAACCAATATTTGCCAGAAATTCTTGCAGCTCCTTTAATGTTGCTGTAGGCCTCCTGGAGCAATTTTCTTCTGGTCTTTTCATCAACTCTTGTGCCAAATTTAAACCCCTTCATGAAGACCATCTTCACTGTGTTCCATGGTATATGTAATGACTTGGAAATTTTTTGGTACACTTGTCCTGACTAATACATTACAGCAATCAGATCCCTTTGATGCATTATATAAGTTCTTTACGGAGCATGGCTTTCGCTGAAAACGCTACTAAGAAAATGTCAGGAAAATCCTACTAGAACAGCTGAATGTTATATGTGGTAAATCAGAATCACTCTAAATAATGGCAGCGAAGTGGTGACTACTATTTATCATGTGTTTAAATATGCTTTGCTAATTCTGAACACAACCGCATCCCCAAACATAGGAGGACGGTCACATTGTTTTAGTTTTGTTATTTTTACTCTTCCATCCTAAATGGTTTTAGTTTGTTCCTCAATGGAGCTGTACAGATAACGGGTCACATTGAGGGTGGAAATAAATCTGAAGTATTTAATCTTTGCCGGGGTTTTGAACATGACCAAAACCTGGCATTTTAACAGGGGTGTGTAGACCTTTTATATCCACTGTAATTATATAGTGCCATCCAATAGTATTGTAAAGACTTAGATCGTGAATCTGAAGACAACTGTGGAAATGAGGAATAATAAGGTTTTTATTAAGTTTGAGCTCCAGTAATACAAAACCATAAATACAGTTCAAACAATGCACAAGTGTTTGGCTGTTCCAGCTGACATTTCTGCCTCCAATATCAAGATATGTAAACGACATCAATCTAACATCTTCCAACTCAGTATTTACAGTTGCAATCAACATTATTCAACCTGCATTGCAAATTAGGTTTATTTGCCAAATCTACAAACTTTCAGCTGTTTGCTAAAAGCAATCAATAACCATTTAACTGGCTCAATACAACCAATGTAACAAGTGGTTTCACTAATTCAACACAACATGACACTTTTAACCCCATAGTGACCAAGCCAGATTGCGCCTTAATGACCAAGCCAAATTTTGGAAATCTGACATGCGTCCCTTGCACATCCGAGTGATTCTGACATTGTTTTTTTTTGCCACATATTGTACTTCATTTAGGTGGTACAAATAGACCGATAGAATTTGTTTATAGATTTATTAAAAGCGCCAAAATTGGGAAAATGTTGAAAAAAATTGTCATTTTTTTTTCACGTGTTTCAATTGCAATATCTCAAATATGTGCAAACATACTGTACAAATTTTTGATAAGACAAATATATTTCCATCTGTTTACTTCTGGACACATATTTGAAAAACTTTCTTTTTTTAACCATTTAGGAGAGATACAAAAATCAAAATTTCGAGGAACACTTTGTTTTCCTGCATTAAGCCAAGATTGCAAAGGCCCATAGGTGTCAGAATGATAGCTACCCCCACAAATGACCCCATTTTAAAAACTACACCCCTTAATGTATTCACTGAGGGGGATCAGGAGTATTTTGACCCCATAGTTTTTTTCAGGAGTTAATGCAATTTGCAGGAGAAAACATACAATTTCATATTATTGCAAATACATCATTTTAATGGCAGTTTTTTTTCTCTAGTGCACATGAAAATGAGGATTTACACCCCAACATAGATACCCCTTTTTGTCCTGTGTTCAGAAACATACCCATTGTGGCCCTAATCTTATGTCTGTATGTACAACGGGGCCCAAAACGAAAGGAGCAGCCAGTGGCCTTCAGAACAGACATTTTGCTTGAAGGTGATTTAGGCCCCAAAACTTACTTGTAGAGTAGAGATGAGCGAACGTACTCGTCCGAGCTTGATGCTCGGGCGAATATTAGGGTGTTCGGGATGCTCGTTACTCTTAACGAGTACCACGCGGTGTTCGGGTTACTTTCACTTTCATCTCTGAGACGTTAGCGCGCTTTTCTGGCCAATAGAAAGACAGGGAAGGCATTACAACTTCCCCCTGCAACGTTCAAGCCCTATACCACCCCCCTGCAGTGAGTGGCTGGGGAGATAAGGTGTCACCCGAGTATTGTAATCTGCCCCTCCCGCGGCTCGCTACGGATGCATTCTGACATTAGTTCAGGGAAAGTGCTATCGTGTTGGAGCTGCTATAGGGAGAGTGTTAGGAGTAATTATAGGCTTCAAGAACCCCAACGGTCCTTCTAAAGGCCATAAATCTTCTCTATATGCGCTCAATGGGGCCGGCGGCAGCAGCGCCGACCCCATTGAGAACATATAGAAGACAAATCCTTCTTTTCTGCCACAGCTGTAACAGCTGTGACAGAGAAGAACGATGTTTGCCCATTGAATTCAATGGAGCGGCAATACAGCCGCTCCATTGAAAGCAATGGGCTGCCGGCGTGCGCGGGGTGAATTGTCGGGAAGGGGTTAAATATTTAACCCCTTCCCTGCAATTCATCCAGAAATGTGTAAAAATAAAAATATATACCGGCGTATAAGGCGACGGGGCGTATAAGACGACCCCCCAACTGTCACCTTATACGCCGGTAATACAGTGGAGCAAAGAATAAAAATCATTACTCACTTCTTCAGACGATCTGCGCCGCTCCTGCAGGCTGTCACTCCCTCCTGGTGTTTGCAGGCTCTTGCTCCCTCCTGGTTCCCGGCAGACTATTGCTTTCTCTACGAAAGGCTTTAAATTCCTGCCTCCAGAAACACATGTGCCTTCAGCCAATCACAGCCAATGACAATGATGTCATTGAATGGCTGTGATTGGCTGTGGTTCTGGAGGCGGGGATTTCAAGCCTTTCGTAGAGAAAGCAATAGTCTGCCGGGAAAAAAATATTATTTCCATCTTTTTTGGCAATTGTGTAATTTTAAAAACAGGTTTTTTTTGTGCAGTACATATTAATGAAGACTTTCACCCGAAAATGGATAGCCCTGTGTGTCCTGTGTTCAGAAACATACCCATTGTAGCCCCAAAAATCTTATTCTGAGTAGCGGGCAGACTTATTGGAGTTGGGATTCTCTCATCCATCTGGATTATTGCTAGTTGTTGCTGCTGTGTAACTTGGTAATACAGTACACCTTTTTTGTTACACTCTAGTTGCGTATGCTGCGGGTATATCTGTGACCATGGAGCACAATTTCACGGATATCTGCGGTAAAATAGAACCTGCTGCATTCTGTTTTCTGCGAGTAGATTATGTAATTCCAACCTGCTAATGTGAGCTGAATAGTGTAATCCAATGCATTTAATGGAACCGCGTATTTCTGCGGATCAAACGCATGTGGAATCTGCAATTCCTATCCGCTCCCATAAGACCGGCCTAATGGTAGATCGCTACCTTTTTATAACGTGACTGGGGACCACTCAACAAGGCCACCGGTCACTGCTCCAGGCTCTTGGCGACCTTTGGTAGCCAGGAGTAGGTAAATTTTAAATATGCTAGGTTCCCCGGCTCCTGCACATGTGTCTGGCATTATGCCTGCGAGTGCATGCGCAGAAGCTGAGAAGGTTCGTGGAAGAGGATTGCATCGGGGTTCAAATGCGGAGGCCTCCAGTAAAACGTTTCATGTCCTTTCATCGATCACATTAGTAAGGGGAGATGAAACTTCAACTTTTTTTAAATTTTACTTGATCATGTGACCATTATCCTCTTACCGTGAAATTTCCATTCTCATAGCTATCTTCAGTAGCCAGAAGCCAGGAGATTTCAAATCTCCCAGGTCTCCTGGCCTTCTACACGAGCGCATGACGTCATACATCTGGCATGCTTGCAGAGAAGGCGGCGTCAGGTCCTTTCTGGACTAGATCGTTGCAGGATATCACGGAGGACAGGGGTTGAGTATGCTCAGCTGCTCTCATTGATCCAATCAAATGTCAGAGTCAATAAAGTCCTAGTCAGTCCGGGTATTTGATATGTTTTAACTCAAGCACACTCAACTCATGCTAAATCTGATGCCCTCTATGAGCAAGACAGCGCACGAGAGAAACAGAACATTCTGGAGGGGACCCCATTAACCTCATTAACTCTGGGCCACTACATATCTCATTCAATTTAATTCAAACCTGTAAGGAGAATTTATGTGTTTATCAAAAAGAAGATGATCCCAGATCTCATGCTATATATTTCTAGTCTACAATCCAATAAAAGAACAATTAACTTATTCATTGATCTACAATTTTCTTAACAAAACCTTTTAATGGCTAACAAAAATATATGATGTTATAGCGAGCGTTTGAACCTACTCAGGGTTCTCCCTCAGCCTTAAATGGAATAGATATGAAGAGGCATACATACAGTTAGGGCCAGAAATATTTGGACAGTGACACAAGTTTTGTTATTTTAGCTGTTTACAAAAACATGTTCAGAAATACAATTTTATATATAATATGGGCTGAAAGTGCACACTCCCAGCTGCAATATGAGAGTTTCCACATCCAAATCGGAGAAAGGGTTTAGGAATCATAGCTCTGTAATGCATAGCCTCCTCTTTTTCAAGGGACCAAAAGTAATTGGACAATGGAATCTAAGGGCTGCAATTAACTCAGAAGGCGTCTCCCTCGTTAACCTGTAATCAATTAAGTAGTTAAAAGGTCTGGGGTTGATTCCAGGTGTGTGGTTTTGGATTTGGAAGCTGTTGCTGTGACCAGACAACATGCGGTCAAAGGAACTCTCAATTGAGGTGAAGCAGAACATCCTGAGGCTGAAAAAAAAGAAAAAATCCATCAGAGAGATAGCAGACATGCTTGGAGTAGCAAAATCAACAGTCGGGTACATTCTGAGAAAAAAGGAATTCACTGGTGAGCTTGGGAACTCAAAAAGGCCTGGGCGTCCACGGAAGACAACGGTGGTGGATGATCGCCGCATACTTTCTTTGGTGAAGAAGAACCCGTTCACAACATCAACTGAAGTCCAGAACACTCTCAGGGAAGTAGGTGTATCTGTCTCTAAGTCAACAGTAAAGAGAAGACTCCATGAAAGTAAATACAAAGGGTTCACATCTAGATGCAAACCATTCATCAATTCCAAAAATAGACAGGCCAGAGTTAAATTTGCCGAAAAACACCTCAAGAAGCCAGCCCAGTTCTGGAGAAGTATTCTATGGACAGATGAGACAAAGATCAACCTGTACCAGAATAATGGGAAGAAAAAAGTTTGGAGAAGAAAGGGAACGGCACATGATCCAAGGCACACCACATCCTCTGTAAAACATGGTGGAGGCAACGTGATGGCATGGACATGCATGGCTTTCAATGGCACTGGGTCACTTGTGTTTATTGATGACATAACAGCAGACAAGAGTAGCCGGATGAATTCTGAAGTGTACCAGGATATACTTTCAGCCCAGATTCAGCCAAATGCTGCAAAGTTGATCGGACAGCGCTTCACAGTACAGATGGACAATGACCCCAAGCATACAGCCAAAGCTACCCAGGAGTTCATGAGTGCAAAAAAGTGGAACATTTTGCAATGGCCAAGTCAATCACCAGATCTTAACCCAATTGAGCATGCATTTCACTTGCTCAAATCCAGACATCAGACGGAAAGACCCACAAACAAGCAAGACCTGAAGGCTGCGGCTGTAAAGGCCTGGCAAAGCATTAAGAAGGAGGAAACCCAGCGTTTGGTGATGTCCATGGGTTCCAGACTTAAGGCAGTGATTGCCTCCAAAGGATTCGCAACAAAATATTGAACCAAAAAATATTTTGTTTGGGTTATGTTTATTTGTCCAATTACTTTTGAGCTCCTAAAATGTGGAGTGTTTGTAAAGAAATGTGTACAATTCCTACATTTTCTATCAGATATTTTTGCTCAACCCTTTAAATTAAACGTTACAATCTGCACTTGAATTCTGTTGTAGAGGCTTCATTTCAAATCCAATGCGGTGGCATGCAGAGCCCAACTCGCGAAAATTGTGTTACTGTCCAAATATTTCTGGCCCTAACTGTATATACACACATACATACATATGAAAAGGCACAGATATGGTGTGTTTTATTTGCACTTGAAACAATGCCAGAACAGGATCAGTAGAGGAGTAAATACTTAATTAGTCCACTGATAAGGGATGTGAAAGTTTTATGGTCTCTAAATTGGTGTTAGGGGGTCACCAGGCCAGCAGTGTTATTTCTTATACTCTCCACTGATGCAAAAAGCCCCCTCCAAGGTTCATTCCGTTCCTGAGAGTATCAAAAATAGTTATAAACTTGTACTCCCAAATTCTTCTGTGACGCTAAGATTTGAAACTGCCTTTTAGTATAGTAAGTTTCATTTGTCCTATGTTATGTCCGTGACTAGAAAAATGCTCAGCCACAGGTAATTTTATCTTTCTTAAATTGTGTGGTGATGAGATCTCATCCTCGCTTTCAGTTTTTATCCTGTTTCTTCAAAATAAAGGCCCCCAACAGGACATTTACTGCACAGGATCAGGTACACAACAACAGAAGTGGAACATGTGAATGTCCCCGGGATTTTATAGTCCTGTTGTGTGTTGGGGATCTGTATCCTGTCTGTTGTCAGTACATGTGAGCAGGTCTTACAGTTCCTTATATTACAGGGATAAGTTCCTTTTCCTTTTAGAATAATTAATATTTATGTAGTGATTGGGGTTAGAACTAGAGATGAGCGAGCGTACTCGCTAAGGCAAACTACTCGAGCGAGTAGTGCCTTATTCGAGTACCTGTCCGCTCGTCTCTAAAGATTCGGCTGCCGGCGGGGGAGAGCGGTGAGTTGCGGGAGTGAGCAGGGAGGAGCGGGGGGGGAAAGAGTGAGAGAGAGAAATCTCCCCCCGTTCCTCCCCGCCGCTCCCCGCCCTCCACCGGCATCCAAATCTTTAGAGACGAGCGGGCAGGTACTCGCATAAGGCACTTCTCGCTCGAGTAGTTTGCCTTAGCGAGTACGCTTGCTTATCTCTAGTTAGAACCCAAATTTGCAAAATACTGGAAAAGCAATATATTGAAACTGTCTGGTACAAGATAGAATATGCCTCTTCAGAGAATACTTGTTAGGAAGTCAAAGCTATGGGATTTCTGGTTCCAAGTAAATATAATACAACCTTTCTTTAATGTGCATTTTTTAATATGATAGTTAAAACTATATCCACAAAGTATGATATATGGATATATAGATATGCAATTATAATTATTATCCTAAAATACTTTTTTTTTCACTTTTGAAATTAGCACCCTGACAATCCACAGTGATGCGCTTGTCAATCTGTCTCATGTTTCTCTAAATAAGCAGAGAAGACTCTTAGTGAATACGCATTACTCATTTCTGTTAGACTTTGTTATGAGCTTACTGGAAATGGCGTACAGGAGTACATAACAGGCAGTCAATGGAGCAGAAATGTACATAAGCAGAGCTGTTCAGCCAACACAAAGAGTATAGGATTCAGAGTCACTGTATCAACATGACCCTCGACTTGTCTGATTATTTATGCTGCAAGTGATGATGTCATATTCACAGCTCATTAGAGCTATAGAAAGTCATAACCACCAATGTATCTAGCATATTAGAATGACATATGAATCAAGACATTTGATCTCTCTCTTTATATAAATGGACATCCCTTCTATATATCCTCTGTTGTGCTATATATCCTGAGAATATGTATCACACTAAATGGTTTCTAATTAGAGATGAGCGAACACCAAAATGTTCGGGTGTTCGTTATTCGGAACGAACTTCCCGCGATGCTCGAGGGTTCGTTTCGAACAACGAACCCCATTGAAGTCAATGGGCGACCAGAGCATTTTTGTATTTCGCCGATGCTCGCTAAGGTTTTCATGTGTGAAAATCTGGGCAATTCAACAAAGTGATGGGAACGACACAGCAACGGATAGGGCAGGCGAGGGGCTACATGTTGGGCTGCATCTCAAGTTCACAGGTCCCACTATTAAGCCACAATACCGGCAAGAGTGGGCCCCCCCCCCCTCCCAACAACTTTTACTTCTGAAAAGCCCTCATTAGCATGGCATACCTTTGCTAAGCACCACACTAGCTACAACAAAGCACAATCACTGCCTGGATGACACTCCACTGCCACTTCTCCTGGGTTACATGCTGCCCAACCGCCCCCCCTCCCCCCCACAGCGCACACCAAAGTGTCCCTGCGCAGCCTTCAGCTGCCCTCATGCCACGCCACACTCATGTCTATTTAGAATTGCGTCTGCCATGACGAGGGACCGCAGGCACACACTGCAGAGGTTGGCACGGCTAGGCAGCGACCCTCTTTAATAGGGGCGGGGCGATAGCCCACAATGCTGTACAGAAGCAATGAGAAATAGAATCCTGTGCCACCGCCATCAGGAGCTGCACACGTGGGCATAGCAATGGGGAAGCTATGTGCCACACACTATTCATTCTGTCAAGGTGTCTGCATGCCCCAGTCAGACTGGTAATATGCACCTTAACAGTAACTGCATTGGTGGTAATGTGGTGGTGACTGCGGACCTAGTAGCACGGTTGTATTTTGTTGGTTTTCGGAATGTGGCCAGGATTAAGTGGGCCGTGGCGGGGGGATGGTGTGGGGGCTCTCTTGTTGTGTCGGTAAAGGTGAAATTCTTGGACTGCCACCAGACGAACCAATGCAAAGGCATTTGCCAAGAATGTTTTCCCTGTTGGAGGAGGAGGGGGATGTTTTTGAGGCACTACGTGTCCTCTCCACGTGTCCGTGGTTATATGCACCTTAACAGTAACCGCGTTGGTGGTAATGTGGTGGTGACTGCGGACCTAGTAGCACGGTTGTATTTTGTTGGTTTTCGGAATGTGGCCAGGATTAAGTGGGCCGTGGCGGGGGGATGGTGTGGGGGCTCTCTTGTTGTGTCGGTAAAGGTGAAATTCTTGGACTGCCACCAGACGAACCAATGCAAAGGCATTTGCCAAGAATGTTTTCCCTGTTGGAGGAGGAGGGGGATGTTTTTGAGGCACTACGTGTCCTCTCCACGTGTCCGTGGTTATATGCACCTTAACAGTAACCGCGTTGGTGGTAATGTGGTGGTGACTGCGGACCTAGTAGCACGGTTGTATTTTGTTGGTTTTCGGAATGTGGCCAGGATTAAGTGGGCCGTGGCGGGGGGATGGTGTGGGGGCTCTCTTGTTGTGTCGGTAAAGGTGAAATTCTTGGACTGCCACCAGACGAACCAATGCAAAGGCATTTGCCAAGAATGTTTTCCCTGTTGGAGGAGGAGGGGGATGTTTTTGAGGCACTACGTGTCCTCTCCACGTGTCCGTGGTTATATGCACCTTAGCAGTAACCGCGTTGGTGGTAATGTGGTGGTGACTGCGGACCTAGTAGCACGGTTGTATTTTGTTGGTTTTCGGAATGTGGCCAGGATTAAGTGGGCCGTGGCGGGGGGATGGTGTGGGGGCTCTCTTGTTGTGTCGGTAAAGGTGAAATTCTTGGACTGCCACCAGACGAACCAATGCAAAGGCATTTGCCAAGAATGTTTTCCCTGTTGGAGGAGGAGGGGGATGTTTTTGAGGCACTACGTGTCCTCTCCACGTGTCCGTGGTTATATGCACCTTAACAGTAACCGCGTTGGTGGTAATGTGGTGGTGACTGCGGACCTAGTAGCACGGTTGTATTTTGTTGGTTTTCGGAATGTGGCCAGGATTAAGTGGGCCGTGGCGGGGGGATGGTGTGGGGGCTCTCTTGTTGTGTCGGTAAAGGTGAAATTCTTGGACTGCCACCAGACGAACCAATGCAAAGGCATTTGCCAAGAATGTTTTCCCTGTTGGAGGAGGAGGGGGATGTTTTTGAGGCACTACGTGTCCTCTCCACGTGTCCGTGGTTATATGCACCTTAACAGTAACCGCGTTGGTGGTAATGTGGTGGTGACTGTGGACCTAGTAGCACGGTTGTATTTTGTTGGTTTTCGGAATGTGGCCAGGATTAAGTGGGCCGTGGCGGGGGGATGGTGTGGGGGCTCTCTTGTTGTGTCGGTAAAGGTGAAATTCTTGGACTGCCACCAGACGAACCAATGCAAAGGCATTTGCCAAGAATGTTTTCCCTGTTGGAGGAGGAGGGGGATGTTTTTGAGGCACTACGTGTCCTCTCCACGTGTCCGTTCCATGTCAGCAATAGTAGCACTCAGGACAGGCCCCATTAACAATTCTGAAGCAGCAGTATAGCGGGAGCGCAGTCTTCGTTCCATGTAAGCAATAGTAGCACTCAGGACAGGCCCCATTAACAATTCTGAAGCAGCAGTATAGCGGGAGCGCAGTCTTCGTTCCATGTAAGCAATAGTAGCACTCAGGACAGGCCCCATTAACAATTCTGAAGCAGCAGTATAGCGGGAGCGCAGTCTTCGTTCCATGTAAGCAATAGTAGCACTCAGGACAGGCCCCATTAACAATTCTGAAGCAGCAGTATAGCGGGAGCGCAGTCTTCGTTCCATGTAAGCAATAGTAGCACTCAGGACAGGCCCCATTAACAATTCTGAAGCAGCAGTATAGCGGGAGCGCAGTCTTCGTTCCATTTCAGTAGCCTTAGTATAGCCAAGGCACAAGTTACATTTATGTAGCTAAACTGTAGGCCAACCCCACACACCTTTCTGTACCATGAGTGCAGGCGAAGAACATAGAAATTACTATGATTACACTGTAGGTGAGGGCCCCAAAAAATTGGTGTACCAACAGTACTAATGTACCTCAGTAAAAATTGGCCATGCCCAACCAAGATGGCAGGTGAATCGCTTTGGTTAATGTGGCTTAAGTGGTAACTAGGCCTGGAGGCAGCCCAGTGTAACGAAAAATTGGTTCAAGTTAAAGTTCCAACGCTTTTAAGCGCATTGAAACTTATAAAAATTGTTCTGAAAAATTATTTGAGTGAGCCTTGTGGCCCTAAGAAAAATTGCCCGTTCAGCGTGATTACGTGAGGTTTCAGGAGGAGGAGCAGGAGGAGGAGGAGGAGGAATATTAGACACAGATTGATGAAGCAGAAATGTCCCCGTTTTGGATGGTGAGAGAGAACGTAGCTTCCATCCGCGGGTGCAGCCTACGTATTGCTTACGTATTGCTGCTGTCCGCTGGTGGAGAACAGACGTCTGGGGAAATCCAGCCTTTGTTCATCTTGATGAGTGTTAGCCTGTCGGCACTGTCGGTTGACAAGCGGCTACGCTTATCTGTGATGATTCCCCCAGCCGCACTAAACACCCTCTCCGACAAGACGCTAGCCGCAGGACAAGCAAGCACCTCCAGGGCATACAGCGCTAGTTCAGGCCACGTGTCCAGCTTCGACACCCAGTAGTTGTAGGGGGCAGAGGCGTCACCGAGGATGGTCGTGCGATCCGCTACGTACTCCCTCACCATCCTTTTACAGTGCTCCCGCCGACTCAGCCGTGACTGGGGAGCGGTGACACAGTCTTGGTGGGGAGCCATAAAGCTGGCCAGGCCCTTAAAGACTGTTGCACTGCCTGGGATGTACATGCTGCTCGATCTACGCACATCCCCTGCTACCTTGCCCTCGGTACTGCGCCTTCTGCCACTAGCGCTGTCGGCTGGGAATTTTACCATCAGCTTGTCCGCAAGGGTCCTGTGGTATAGCAACACTCTCGAACCCCTTTCCTCTTCGGGAAT
This sequence comes from Eleutherodactylus coqui, assembly GCF_035609145.1. Lineage (NCBI taxonomy): Eukaryota > Metazoa > Chordata > Amphibia > Anura > Eleutherodactylidae > Eleutherodactylus > Eleutherodactylus coqui. The sequence continues at coordinate 143,347,394 of NC_089845.1, read as the reverse complement.
CAGAGTGGGCAGGTTCTCCTTATACCGTGGATCGAGCAGTGTGTACACCCAGTAATCCGTCGTGGCCAGAATGCGTGCAACGCGAGGGTCACGAGAAAGGCATCCTAACATGAAGTCAGCCATGTGTGCCAGGGTACCTGTACGCAACACATGGCTGTCTTCACTAGGAAGATCACTTTCAGGATCCTCCTCCTCCTCCTCCTCCTCAGGCCATACACGCTGAAAGGATGACAGGCAATCAGCCGGTGTACCGTCAGCAGCGGGCCAAGCTGTCTATTCCCCCTCCTCCTCATCCTCCTCATGCTCCTCCTCCTCCTCCTGTACGCGCTGAGAAATAGACAGGAGGGTGCCCTGACTATCCAGCGGCATACTGTCTTCCCCCGCCCCCGTTTCCGAGCGCAAAGCAGCTGCCTTTATGCTTTGCAGGGAATTTCTCAAGATGCATAGCAGAGGAATGGTGACGCTAATGATTGTAGCATCGCCGCTCACCACCTGGGTAGACTCCTCAAAATTACCAAGGACATGGCAGATGTCTGCCAACCAGGCCCACTCTTCTGAAAGGAATTGAGGAGGCTGACTCCCACTGCGCCGCCCATGTTGGAGTTGGTATTCGACTATAGCTCTACGTTGTTCATAGAGCCTGGCCAACATGTGGAGCGTAGAGTTCCACCGTGTGGGCACGTCGCACAGCAGTCGGTGCACTGGCAGCTTAAAGTGATGTTGCAGGGTGCGCAGGGTGGCAGCGTCCGTGTGGGACTTGCGGAAATGTGCGCAGAGCCGGCGCGCCTTTACGAGCAGGTCTGACAAGCGTGGGTAGCTTTTCAGAAACCGCTGAACCACCAAATTAAAGACGTGAGCCAGGCATGGCACGTGCGTGAGGCTGCCGAGCTGCAGAGCCGCCACCAGGTTACGGCCGTTGTCACACACGACCATGCCCGGTTGGAGGCTCAGCGGCGCAAGCCAGCGGTCGGTCTGCTGTGTCAGACCCTGCAGCAGTTCGTGGGCCGTGTGCCTCTTATCGCCTAAGCTGAGTAGTTTCAGCACGGCCTGCTGACGCTTGCCCACCGCTGTGCTGCCACACCGCGCGACACCGACTGCTGGCGACATGCTGCTGCTAACACATCTTGATTGCGAGACAGAGGAGGAGGAGGAGGAGGAGGAGGGTGCTTTAGTGGAGGAAGCATACACCTCCGCAGATACCACCACCGAGCTGGGGCCCGCAATTCTGGGGGTGGGTAGGACGTGAGCGGTCCCAGGCTCTGACTCTGTCCCAGCCTCCACTAAATTCACCCAATGTGCCGTCAGGGAGATGTAGTGGCCCTGCCCGCCTGTGCTTGTCCACGTGTCCGTAGTTAAGTGGACCGTGGCAGTAACCGCGTTGGTGAGGGCGCGTACAATGTTGCGGGAGACGTGGTCGTGCAGGGCTGGGACGGCACATCGGGAAAAGTAGTGGCGACTGGGAACTGAGTAGCGCGGGGCCGCCGCCTCCATGATACTTTTGAAGGACTCCGTTTCCACAACCCTATACGGCAGCATCTCAAGGCTGATGAATTTTGCTATGCGGACGGTTAACGTTTGAGCGTGCGGGTGCGTGGCGGCGTACTTGCGCTTGCGCTCGAACACTTGTGCAAGCGACGGCTGAACGGTGCGCTGAACTACACTGCTGGATGGGGCCGAGGACAGCGGAGATGAGGGTGTGGGTGCAGGCCATGAGGCGGTAGTGCCTGTGTCCTGAGAGGGGGGTTGCATCTCAGTGGCAGGTTGGGGCACAGGGGGAGAGGCAGGGGTGCAAACCGGAGGCGCTGAACGGCCTTCGTCCCACCTTGTGGGGTGCTTGGCCATCATATGTCTGCGCATGGTGGTGGTGGTGAGGCTGTTGGTGTTGGCTCCCCGGCTGAGCTTTGCGCAACAAATGTTGCACACCACTGTTCGTCGGTCGTCAGGCGTCTCTGTGAAAAACTGCCAGACCTTAGAGCACCTCGGCCTCTGCAGGGTGGCATGGCGCGAGGGGGCGCTTTGGGAAACACTTGGTGGATTATTCGGTCTGGCCCTGCCTCTACCCCTGGCCACCGCACTGCCTCTTGCAACCTGCCCTGCTGATGCCCTTGACTCCCCCTCTGAAGACCTGTCCTCCTGAGTAAGCGTTGCACACCAGGTGGGGTCAGTCACCTCATCGTCCTGCTGCTCTTCCTCCGAATCCTCTGTGCGCTGCTCCCTCGGACTTACTGCCCTTACTACTACCTCACTGCAAGACAACTGTGTCTGATCGTCATCGTCCTCCTCACCCACAGAAAGTTGTTGAGACAGTTGGCGGAAGTCCCCAGCCTCTTCCCCCGGACCCTGGGAACTTTCGAATGGTTGGGCATCAGTGACGATAAACTCCTCTGGTGGGAGAGGAACCGCTGCTGCCCAATCTAAGCAGGGGCCCGAGAACAGTTCCTGGGAGTGTTCCCGCTCCTGAGCAGGTGTTATTGTAGTGGAGTGAGGAGGCTGGGAAGAAGGAGGAGCAGCAGACAGAGGATTCGGATTGGCAGCAGTGGACGGCGCAGAACTGCGGGTAGACGATAGGTTGCTCGAAGCACTTTCTGCCATCCAGGACAGGACCTGCTCACACTGCTCATTTTCTAATAACCGTCTCCCGCGTGGACCCATTAATTGGGCGATGAATGTGGGGACGCCAGAAACGTGCCTCTCTCCTAATCGCGCAGCAGTCGGCTGCGACACACCGGGATCAGGAGCTCGGGCTGTGCCCACACCCTGACTTGGCCCTCCGCGTCCTCGGCCGCGTCCACGTCCTCTAGGCCTACCCCTACCCCTCAGCATGCTGTATTACCAGTGATTTGATTTCACAGGCAGGAAATAAATTGGCGCAAGACTGCAGGCCAAATATAATTTTTGCCCTTTTTGGAAAACGAAAGGCCCCACTGCCTCTAGTGAATGAATTATCTAAGTTTAATAACTGTGCTGTGTCCCTGCTAATGTGTCACAGAACGTGAAGGTAGCAGAGTTATTATAACTCTTGGAGAGCAGGTATTTTTTTCCCAATTAAGGAAAGCAAATGGCGAAGCCAGCAGTAAAGCGTAGCTGGGTGCGTCTGATTTAGCAATGTTGTTCACGCAGCTCACACGTGTCCACCGCCCTTAGGACGGACAGAGGCTGGACAAATAGATTTGTTTTCAGTTTTTTTCCACCAAAAGGCAGCACTGCGTATATTCAATGAACATGAGAAGTTTAATAACTGTGCTGTGTCCCTGCTTATGTGTCACAGAACGTGAGGGTAGCAGAGTTATTATAACTCTTGGAGAGCAGGTATTTTTTTCCCAATTAAGGAAAGCAAATGGCGAAGCCAGCAGTAAAGCGTAGCTGGGTGCGTCTGATTTAGCAATGTTGTTCACGCAGCTCACACGTCTCCACCGCCCTTAGGACGGACAGAGGCTGGACAAATAGATTTGTTTTCAGTTTTTTTCCACCAAAAGGCAGCACTGCGTATATTCAATGAACATGAGAAGTTTAATAACTGTGCTGTGTCCCTGCTTATGTGTCACAGAACGTGAGGGTAGCAGAGTTATTATAACTCTTGGAGAGCAGGTATTTTTTTCCCAATTAAGGAAAGCAAATGGCGAAGCCAGCAGTAAAGCGTAGCTGGGTGCGTCTGATTTAGCAATGTTGTTCACGCAGCTCACACGTCTCCACCGCCCTTAGGACGGACAGAGGCTGGACAAATAGATTTGTTTTCAGTTTTTTTCCACCAAAAGGCAGCACTGCGTATATTCAATGAACATGAGAAGTTTAATAACTGTGCTGTGTCCCTGCTTATGTGTCACAGAACGTGAGGGTAGCAGAGTTATTATAACTCTTGGAGAGCAGGTATTTTTTTCCCAATTAAGGAAAGCAAATGGCGAAGCCAGCAGTAAAGCGTAGCTGGGTGCGTCTGATTTAGCAATGTTGTTCACGCAGCTCACACGTCTCCACCGCCCTTAGGACGGACAGAGGCTGGACAAATAGATTTGTTTTCAGTTTTTTTCCACCAAAAGGCAGCACTGCGTATATTCAATGAACATGAGAAGTTTAATAACTGTGCTGTGTCCCTGCTTATGTGTCACAGAACGTGAGGGTAGCAGAGTTATTATAACTCTTGGAGAGCAGGTATTTTTTTCCCAATTAAGGAAAGCAAATGGCGAAGCCAGCAGTAAAGCGTAGCTGGGTGCGTCTGATTTAGCAATGTTGTTCACGCAGCTCACACGTCTCCACCGCCCTTAGGACGGACAGAGGCTGGACAAATAGATTTGTTTTCAGTTTTTTTCCACCAAAAGGCAGCACTGCGTATATTCAATGAACATGAGAAGTTTAATAACTGTGCTGTGTCCCTGCTTATGTGTCACAGAACGTGAGGGTAGCAGAGTTATTATAACTCTTGGAGAGCAGGTATTTTTTTCCCAATTAAGGAAAGCAAATGGCGAAGCCAGCAGTAAAGCGTAGCTGGGTGCGTCTGATTTAGCAATGTTGTTCACGCAGCTCACACGTCTCCACCGCCCTTAGGACGGACAGAGGCTGGACAAATAGATTTGTTTTCAGTTTTTTTCCACCAAAAGGCAGCACTGCGTATATTCAATGAACATGAGAAGTTTAATAACTGTGCTGTGTCCCTGCTTATGTGTCACAGAACGTGAGGGTAGCAGAGTTATTATAACTCTTGGAGAGCAGGTATTTTTTTCCCAATTAAGGAAAGCAAATGGCGAAGCCAGCAGTAAAGCGTAGCTGGGTGCGTCTGATTTAGCAATGTTGTTCACGCAGCTCACACGTCTCCACCGCCCTTAGGACGGACAGAGGCTGGACAAATAGATTTGTTTTCAGTTTTTTTCCACCAAAAGGCAGCACTGCGTATATTCAATGAACATGAGAAGTTTAATAACTGTGCTGTGTCCCTGCTTATGTGTCACAGAACGTGAGGGTAGCAGAGTTATTATAACTCTTGGAGAGCAGGTATTTTTTTCCCAATTAAGGAAAGCAAATGGCGAAGCCAGCAGTAAAGCGTAGCTGGGTGCGTCTGATTTAGCAATGTTGTTCACGCAGCTCACACGTCTCCACTGCCCTTAGGACGGACAGAGGCTGGACAAATAGATTTGTTTTCAGTTTTTTTCCACCAAAAGGCAGCACTGCGTATATTCTATGAATAATAACTGTGTTGTGGCCCTGCCTATACAATTCTTTCCCTGCAGTATCAATGGAGGGTGCAATGGTCTGCAGAGGCGATTTTGAGAAGCAAAAAAAAATGCAGCACAGCTAACAGCAGCCTGGACAGTACTGCACACGGATAAATATGGCCCTAGAAAGGACCGTTGAGGTTCTTGAAGGCTACACTCACTCCTAACACTCTCCCTGCCTATGCAGCACTTCTATCCCTAATGCCGGGTGCAACGGTCTGCAGAGGCGATTTTGAGAAAAAAAAATTTGCCACTGCTAACAGCAGCCAACACACAGCTATCAGTGGCCCTAATAAGGACCTTTGGGGGGTCTTGAAGCCTACACTAACTACCAATTCTTTCCCTACAGCAGCTCCGGTACAAACAGCACTGTCCCTCATCTAACTCACACCGCATCTGAGGCGAACCGCGGGAGGGGCCGACTTTTATGTTCAGGTGACACCTGATCTTCCCAGCCACTCACAGCAGGGGAGTGGTATAGGGCTTGAACGTCACAGGGGGAAGTTGTAATGCCTTCCCTGTCTTTCAATTGGCCAGAAAAGCGCGCTAACGTCTCAAGGAAGGAAGTGAAAATAACCAGAACACCGCATGGTGTTCGTTACGAATAACGAACATCCCGAACACCCTAATATTCGCACGAATATCAAGCTCGGAAGAACACGTTCGCTCATCTCTATTTCTAATGTATAAAGAGGTTGTCCGGGATACACCGGGGTCAGAGTGGAAGCTGCTGCTTCAACCCGTGTGCTGGTTGGCGCTAGTAATTGCAGGTGCATCTCCCATTAATTTCGATGAGAGCGACACCTGCAATTATGAGCACCGGCCACTGCACAGGGTCAGAGTAGTGGCTTCTGCTCCGACCCCGATGCATCCCGGCTCTGATAGTGGACGCTGCCTGGAAAACCCTTTAAATCAAGTATAAAATTAGGAAAGGGAATCCTAGTAATGGATAGTGCAATTTCGGAACTATTATTGGATTTATAAAAAATAAATGAATTTGTTTTGCACCCTTGTAATGCATCTAAAAGTGTAAGGCTAAATTCACTTGGTATATGTTTGGTAGGACTGTTTGAACAGCTTCTGCTGAAAGTATGGAAAGATGTGTTGAACTGTATAAATACGATATATAATTGTATACATCTGCCACTAACCCCTTCGTATTCCGTGACATGTATATATCCATTATGGGCAAGAATTATTTTACAACAGAACTATACATAATGGTGATCTCCTGGGTACTAACACTGTGCCTGAAAGATCAACGGGAGGAGCTCAAAACCCAACTCCTGCTGCAACTGCCACAGTCTGATATAAGTTCAACCCTAGCAGTTCATCCCTTTAGATGCCACTGTCAAGCACGACCACGGTATCTAAGTGGTTGACAGAGGGAGGCAGCTCCCTTTATTAGCTCATCACTTCCCCCATTGCACAATTGCAAGGTGCCAATAATTATTATGGCAGACAGAGATCTAATAAAGGCCTCTAGGTCTAACATCTACAGAAATCAATTAGAAACTGCTGGAGGCTACATGTCAATTTAAAACTTATAGGTACAATGTAATGCATTAAAATACAGAAGTATTGCAGTGTATTGCCGCATACAAATTATCAAGTCCTCTAATGGGGCTAAAAACGTGAAAACGTTTTATAAATTGTTAAGAAATAAGAATTATAAAAAAGAAGTTAAAGGAAAAAAAACACCATTCACCCTCTAAACCTTTTATTATGTATATGAAATAAACAATTAAAAAGATACATAATTGGCATTGCCGCATTCGTAACAACTCATACTAAAAAGTTAACGTATTTTTTATCCTGCAGAGTGGACACAGTAAAAAAAAGAAACAATTACAGAAAGGTAGTTTTTTCTTTACTTCGGCTGGAAAAATTAAATAAAAAAGGTATTAAAAAGTTGTATATATCTCCCAAGAAGAACTAAAAGTTAAAGGGGTGAAACCAAGACAGATTTGTATCACCTATCCATAGGATAAATGATTTATGTGATCAGTGGGGGGTCTCACTGCTGAGACCCCTACTGATCCATTCATTTCAATGCTTTGCACTTGGCTATTTCCATAAGCCACATTGAAATGAATGGAGTGGCTGCTGCACATTATGCATGAATGACAGATGGGAGCTGCCTGTGATTGGCTGAGCGCCTCAGCCAATCAGAAGCAACTCTTTCAGCACATGGGGTTTTTAATTTCCCGCCTGCTCAAAGAACCTAATTGCAGAGCCAGGAACAATGCAGAGAGGATGTGGCTGAGCCCCGGCAGCTGAAGAAAGGTGAGTATGTATTGTTCTTTTGTTTTTTTTACACTACTTTGGCTTGTTTTTCAGGGAAAGGGCTTATATTTAAACCCCTTCCCTAAAAAACAATTATGAGGTGTCGGCAGCTTGATCCTCTACTGCAGCTGTCATCTGTGACAGCTGTGGTAGGGAATTCTTTATTTTTCACAGGGATGAAGAACTTTTTTTGGTACATCTGTCACATCTGTGACAGGTGCAGCAGGGAATTCTTTACTCCCTGGCAGATGTGTACTTTATCCCCACGGGGGACATGGCAGCGGCGGACAGGTAAGTGTGTGTATATATATATATATATATATATATATATATATATATATATATATATATATATATTTTAACACTAAAAGTGATGTTTTTCAGGGAAGAGATTATACTTAAAGCTCTTCCCTGAAAATCACTTCAGGGGTGCCGGCAGACCAGGAGTACTCATCTATATCCTCCGCGATGTCTCCTGGCATTCTAGTCCTGCAGGACCTGACGCCAGCATCTGCGCATGCGCGACAGATGTCATTATGTCACATGCACGTCAGAGGGCTGGGAGGTCCGACAAATTTAAAAACTCCCTACTCCCGGATAGTATGAGTAGCCAAGAGCAGGGAGGTGTCAACAGGATCCGCTGTATGTGGTTCTTGGTCACATGATCGCTGTTATCCAATGGATAACAGCAATTATGTGAAAGTTAAAAAACACTTTTAAAACGTGCAAAAAAAACTAAATGTAGTCTGGAGATCTTATGGGAGGCCGGAGTACGTGGTTATTGGTCACGTGATCACCATTATCCAATGGATAACGGTGATCATTTAAAAGTTAAAAAAAGCTAAAGTTTCACCTCCCATCATGGATCCGAACCGTGAGGGGAGGTGAAATTACTTACCTAAGGCCTCCGGTGATGTCCCCCAATGGGACTCTTATCTGTGGACTTTTCCCCAGTTTTGGGCATATGCCTGTCGCCAATATGGTGGATGCAAGCGCAGAAGCTGGGGAGGACCCAGGAAATGTAGAATTTCCTTGCTCCTGGCTACTAAAGATAGCCGAGAGCTGGTAGCAGTAACCGAGGGCCACGGTGAGCGGTTTCCAGTCACGTGATCACCATTATCCAATGGATGATGGCTATCATGTAAAAGTTAAAAGACAGTTAAAGTTTGATGCTCCATTCGGTTTGGGTCCTGTTGTGCACACAGACAGAAGATTAGGGCCACAATGGGTATGTTTCTGAACACAGGACAAAAACATTTTGGGATCCATTTGGGGGTGAAAGTCTTCATTCATATGTGTGCTGTACAAAAAAAAACTATTTTTAAAATGACACAATTGCCAAAAAATGAAAATCATAATTGTTTCCTTCTGCTTTGCTTCGACTCATTCAAAAACTGTGGGGTAAAAATACGCGGTACACCCCTACATGAATTCAATAAGTGATCTAGTTTTCAAAATGGGGTCATTTGTGGGGGTTCCCCATCATTTTGGCCGCTGAAGGATCTACATGTGTGCTATGGGGCCTAAAACACCTTCAAGCAAAATGTCTGTTCTGAAAACCACCAGCTGCTCCTTTTGGTTGAAGCCCCGTTGTGCATATGGACATAATATTAAGGCCACAATGGGTATGTTTCTGAACATGGGACAAATGGGAATATCCATTTTGGGGAGAAAGTGTTCATTCTTATGTGTGCTGTACAAAAAAAAAAAACAGTCTTTAAAATGACAAAATTGCTAAAAAAATAAAAATTTTAATTTTTTCCTTTTGCTTTGCTTAGATTCATTCAAAAACTGTGGGGTCAAAATACACAGGACACCCCTAGAGGAATTTGTTAAGGGGTCTAGTTTCCAAAATAGGGTCATTTGTGGGGTTCTCTGTCATTTTGGCCTGTGATCGATGAAAGGACATGAAACGTTTTACTGGAGGCCTCCGCATTTGAACCCCGATGCAATCCTCTTCCACGAACCTTCTCAGCTTCTGCGCATGCGCTCGCAGGCATAATGCCAGACACATGCGCAGGAGCCGGGGAACCTAGCATATTTAAAATTTACCTACTCCTGGCTACCAAAGGTCGCCAAGAGCCTGGAGCAGTGACCGGTGGCCTTGTTGAGTGGTCCCCAGTCACGTGATAAAAAGGTAGCGGTCTACCATTAGGCCGGTCTTATGGGAGCGGATAGGAATTGCAGATTCCGCATGCGTTTGATCTGCAGAAATACGCGGTTCCATTAAATGCATTGGATTACACTATTCAGCTCACATTAGCAGGTTGGAATTACATAATCTACTCGCAGAAAACAGAATGCAGCAGGTTCTATTTTACCGCAGATATCCGTGAAATTGTGCTCCATGGTCACAGATATACCCGCAGCATACGCAACTAGAGTGTAACAAAAAAGGTGTACTGTATTACCAAGTTACACAGCAGCAACAACTAGCAATAATCCAGATGGATGAGAGAATCCCAACTCCAATAAGTCTGCCCGCTACTCAGAATAAGATTTTTGGGGCTACAATGGGTATGTTTCTGACACACAGGGCTATCCATTTTCGGGTGAAAGTCTTCATTAATATGTACTGCACAAAAAAATCTGTTTTTAAAATTACACAATTGCCAAAAAAGATGGAAATCAAATTTTTTTCCTTCTGCTTTGCTTAGATTCATTCAAAAAATGTAGGGTCAAAATACACAGGACACCCCTAGATAAATTCGTAAAGGGGTCTCTTTTTCAAAATGGGGTCATTTGTGGGTGTTCTCTGTCATTTTGGCCACTCAAGGGCTCTACAAGTGGGCAATGGGGCCTAAAACGCCATCAACCAAAATGTCTGTTCTGAAGGCCACTGGCTGCTCTTTCAGTTTGGGCCCTGTTGTGCATACAGACATAGGATTAGGGTCACAATGGACATGTTTATGAACACAGGTCAAATGGGAGTATCCATTTTGGGGTGCAAATTCTCTAAATTGCAATAATTCTTGAAAAGAAACTGCGGGGCCAAAGTACTCATGACCCCCTCAGTGAATATATTTAGGAGTGTAGTTTTAAAAATGGGGTCATCTGTGGGGGTATCTATCATTCTGACTCACATAAGCCTTTGCAATCTTAGCTTGGTGTAGGAAAACAAAGTGTTCCTCAAAATGGTAATAATTAGAGATGAGCGAGCACCAAAATGCTCGGGTGCTCGTTACTCGGGACAAAATTATCGCGATGCTCGAGGGTTCGTTTCGAGTAACGAACCCCATTGAAGTCAATGGGCGACCCGAGCATTTTTGTATATCGCCGATGCTCGCTAAGGTTTTCATTTGTGAAAATCTGGGCAATTCAAGAAAGTGATGGGAACGACACAGCAACGGATAGGGCAGGCGAGGGGCTACATGTTGGGCTGCATCTCAAGTTCCCAGGTCCCACTATTAAGCCACAATAACGGCAAGAGTGGGCCCCCCCCCCTCCCAACAACTTTTACTTCTGAAAAGCCCTCATTAGCAATGCATACCTTAGCTGAGCACCACACTACCTCCAACAAAGCACAATCACTGCCTGCATGACACTCCGCTGCCACTTCTCCTGGGTTACATGCTGCCCAACCCCCCCGCACGACCCAGTGTCCACAGCGCACACCAGAGTGTCCCTGCGCAGCCTTCAGCTGCACTCATGCCACACCACCCTCATGTCTATTTATAAGTGCGTCTGCCATGAGGAGGAACCGCAGTCACACACTGCAGAGGGTTGGCACGGCTAGGCAGCGACCCTCTTTAAAAGGGGCGGGGCGATAGCCCACAATGCTGTACAGAAGCCATGAGAAATATAATCCTGTGCCACCGCCATCAGGAGCTGCACACGTGGGCATAGAAATGGGGAACCTATGTGCCACACACTATTCATTCTGTCAAGGTGTCTGCATGCCCCAGTCAGACCGCGGTTTTTATTAAATAGTCACAGGCAGGTACAATTCCGCAATGGGAATTCCGTGTGCACCCACAGCATGGGTGGCTCCCTGGAACCCACCGGCTGTACATAAATGTATCCCATTGCAGTGCCCATCACAGCTGAGGTAACGTCCGATTAAATGCAGGTGGGCTTCAGCCCACACTGCATGCCCCAGTCAGACTGGGGTTTTTTAGAAGTGGACACATGCAGTTACAACTCCCTGTGGACCCACAGCATGGGTTGGTGCCGGGAAGCCACCGGCGGTACATAAATGTATCCCATTGCAGTGCCCATCACAGCTGAGGTAACGTCCGATTAAATGCAGGTGGGCTTCAACCCACACTGCATGCCCCAGTCAGACTGGGGTTTTTTAGAAGTGGACACATGTAGTTACAACTCCGTGTGGACCGACAGCATGGGTGGCTCCCTGGAACCCACCAGCGGTACATAAATATATCCCATTGCAGTGCCCAGCACAGCTGATGTAACGTCAGCTTTAATGCAGGTGGGCAAAAAATTAATTGGATTACACTGTAGGCGAGGGCCCCAAAAAATTGGTGTACCAACAGTACTAATGTACCTGCCCATGCCCAACCAAGAGGGCAGGTGAAACCCATTAATCGCTTTGGTTAATGTGGCTTAATTAGTAACTAGGCCTGGAGGCAGCCCAGTTAAAATAAAAATTGGTTCATGTGAAAGTTTTAACGCTTTAATGAGCATTGAAACGTATAAAAATTGTTTACAAAAATTATATGACTGAGCCTTGTGGGCCTAAGAAAAATTGCCCGTTCGCCGTGATTACGTGAGGTTTCAGGAGGAGGAGCAGGAGGAGGAGGATGAATAGAATACACAGATTGATGAAGCAAAAAGGTCCCCTTTTTTGATGGTGATAGAGAACGATGCTTCCATCCGCGGGTGCAGCCTACGTATTACTTAGGTATCGCTGCTGTCCGCTGGTGGAGAAGAGAAGTCTGGGGAAATCCAGGCTTTGTTCATCTTGATGAGTGTAAGCCTGTCGGCACTGTCGGTTGACAGGCGGGTACGCTTATCCGTGATGATTCCCCAACCTGCTCTAAACACCCTCTCTGACAAGACGCTAGCCGCAGGACAAGCAAGCACCTCCAGGGCATACAGCGCAAGTTCAGGCCACGTGTCCAGCTTCGACACCCAGTAGTTGTAGGGGGCAGAGGTGTCACGGAGGACGGTCGTGCGATCGGCTACGTACTCCCTCACCATCCTTTTACAGTGCTCCCGCCAACTCAGCCTTGACTGGGGAGTGGTGACAGTCTTGCTGGGGAGCCATAAAGCTGGCAAAGGCCTTGGAGAATGTTCCCCTGCCTGCGCTGTACATGCTGCCTGATCTCTGCGCCTCCCCTGCTACCTGGCCCTCGGAACTGCACCTTCTGCCACTAGCGCTGTCGGATGGGAATGTTACCATCAGTTTGTCCGCCAGGGTCCTGTGGTATAGCATCACTCTCGAACCCCTTTCCTCTTCGGGTATGAGAGTGGAAAGGTTCTCCTTATACCGTGGGTCGAGCAGTGTGTACACCCAGTAATCCGTAGTGGCCAGAATGCGTGTAACGCGAGGGTCTCGAGAAAGGCATCCTAACATGAAGTCAGCCATGTGTGCCAGGGTACCTGTACGCAACACATGGCTGTCCTCACTAGGAAGATCACTTTCAGGATCCTCCTCCTCCTCCGGCCATACACGCTGAAAGGATGACAGGCAAGCAGCATGGGTACCCTCAGCAGTGGGCCAAGCTGTCTCTTCCCCCTCCTCCTCATGCTCCTCCCCCTCCTCCTCAACGCGCTGAGATATAGACATGAGGGTGCTCTGACTATCCAGCGACATACTGTCTTCCCCCGCCTCTGTTTCCGAGCGCAAAGCGTCTGCCTTTATGCTTTGCAGGGAACTTCTCAAGAGGCATAGCAGAGGAATGGTGACGCTAATGATTGCAGCATCGCCGCTCACCATCTGGGTAGACTCCTCAAAGTTTCCAAGGACCTGGCAGATGTCTGCCAACCAGGCCCACTCTTCTGTAAAGATTGGGGGGGCTGACTCCCACTGCGCCGCCCATGTTGGAGTTGGTATTCCACTATAGCTCTACACTGCTCATAGAGCCTGGCCAACATGTGGAGCGTAGAGTTCCACCGTGTGGGCACGTCGCACAGCAGTCGGTGCACTGGCAGATGAAACCGATGTTGCAGGGTGCGCAGGGTGGCAGCGTCCGTGTGGGACTTGCGGAAATGTGCGCAGAGCCGGCGCACCTTTCCGAGCAGGTCTGACAAGCGTGGGTAGCTATTCAGAAAGCGTTGAACCACCAAATTGAAGACGTGGGTCAGGCATGGCACGTGCGTGAGGCTGCCGAGCTGCAGAGCCGCCACCAGGTTACGGCCGTTGTCACACACAACCATGCCCGGTTGGAGGCTCAGCGGCAGAAGCCAGCGGTCGGTCTGCTCTGTCAGACCCTGCAGCAGTTCGTGGGCCGTGTACCTCTTCTCTCCTAAGCTGAGTAGTTTCAGCACGGCCTGCTGACGCTTGCCCACCGCTGTGCTGCCACGACGCGCGACACCGACTGCTGGCGACGTGCTGCTGCTGACACATCTTGATTGTGAGACAGAGGTTGCGTAGGAGGAGGAGGAGGAGGAGGAGGGTGGTTGAGTGGAGGAAGCATACACCACCACCGACACCACCACCGAGCTGGGGCCCGCAATTCTGGGGGTGGGTAGGAAGTGAGCGGTCCCAGGCTCTGACTCTATCCAAGCCTCCACTAAATTCACCCAATGTGCCGTCAGGGAGATATAGTGGCCCTGCCTGCCTGTGCTTGTCCACGTGTCCATTGTTAAGTGGACCTTGCCAGTAACCGCGTTGGTGAGGGCGCGTACAATGTTGCGGGAGACGTGGTCGTGCAGGGCTGGGACGGCACATCGGGAAAAGTAGTGGCGACTGGGAACTGAGTAGTGCGGGGCCGCCGCCACCATCATACGTTTGAAAGCCTCCGTTTCCACAACCCTATACGGCAGCATCTCCAGGCTGATAAATTTGGCTATGTGCACGTTTAATGCTTGAGCGTGCGGGTGCGTGGCGGCGTACTTGCGCTTGTGCTCCAACACTTGCGCTAGCGACGGCTGGATGGTGCGCTGAGAGACATTGGTGGATGGGGCCGAGCACAGAGGAGGTGAGGGTGTGGGTGCAGTCCAGGAGACAGTAGTGCCTGTGTCCTGAGAGGGGGGTTGGATCTCAGTGGCAGGGTGGGGCACAGGGGGAGAGGCAGCGGTGCAAACCGGAGGCGGTGAACGGCCTTCGTCCCACCTTGTGGGGTGCTTGGCCATCATATGTCTGCACATGCTGGTGGTGGTGAGGCTGGTGGTGGTGGCTCCCCGGCTGATCTTGGCGCGACAAAGGTTGCACACCACTGTTCGTCGGTCATCTGCACTCTCAGTGAAAAACTGCCAGACCTTTGAGCACCTCGGCCTCTGCAGGGTGGCATGGCGCGAGGGGGCGCTTTGGGAAACAGTTGGTGGATTATTCGGTCTGGCCCTGCCTCTACCCCTGGCCACCGCACTGCCTCTTCCAACCTGCCCTGCTGCTGCACTTGCCTCCCCCTCTGAAGACCTGTCCTCAGTAGGCTTAGCAAACCAGGTGGGGTCAGTCACCTCATCGTCCTGCTGCTCTTCCTCCGAATCCTCTGTGCGCTCCTCCCTCGGACTTACTCCAATTACTACTACCTGAGTGATAGACAACTGTGTCTCATCGTCATCGTCCTCCTCACCCACTGAAAGCTCTTGAGACAGTTGCCAGAAGTCCCCAGCCTCATCCCCCGGACCCCGGGAACTTTCCAAAGGTTGGGCATCGGTCACGACAAACTCCTCCGGTGGGAGAGGAACCATTGCTGCCCAATATTGGCAGGGGCCCAAGAACAGTTCCTGGGAGTCTGCCTGCTCCTCAGAATGTGTCATTGTAATGGAGTGAGGAGGCTGGGAGGAAGGAGGAGCAGCAGCCAGAGGATTCAGAGTTGCAGCAGTGGACGGCGCAGAATTCTGGGTGGACGATAGATTGCTGGATGCACTTTCAGCCATCCACGACAGGACCTGCTCAAACTGCTCATTTTCTAATAAAGGTCTACCGTGTGGACCCATTAATTGTGAGATGAATGTGGGGACGCCAGAAACCTGCCTCTCTCCTAATCCCGCAGCAGTCGGCTGCGATACACCTGGATCAGGAGCTCAGCCTGTGCCCACACCCTGACTTGGGCCTCCGCGTCCTCGCCCGCATCCACGTCCTCTAGGCCTACCCCTACCCCTCAGCATGCTGTATTACCAGTAGTGCAGAAACAGAACGCTGTAATTAAATGTGCCGCTTATTGGCCTGTGGTTGGAGGCTGACATCCCTTATGCAACGCACAGCAGAGCCAGGAAACAATTTTGCGCACGCCTGTAGTGAGACGTAGGTGCGTATGACTGAGCTAGTGGAATTCACAGCGCAGAAGCAGTCAAGTGGCCAAAGGCCAGTAGTAGGCCTTAAGTATTTTGCTTCTATTTTTTTAAAATGCTGAGCTGATACAGCAGACAGATACTGTAGGCAGCGTATAATATTATGTATACTGTTTCCCTCTGGCGGGATGACAGTGCTGATGTAACAGAGACAGCAGAACCAGGGAACAATTTTGCGCAAGCCTGCTGTAACGCTTAGCTGCGTATTAATTAGGACTACTACCCCCAGCAGATAGATACTGTAGGCAGCGTATAATATTATGTATACTGTTTCCCTCTGGCGGGATGACAGCGATCATGTAACAGAGACAGCAGATCCAGGAAACAATTTTGCGCAAGCCTGCTGTAACGCTTAGCTGCGTATTAATTAGGACTACTACCCCCAGCAGACACGCAGTAAACTGAAGACGGTCACAGGCAGCCCAAATATAGTATTTTTCCCCAATTTTTTGGAAAAAGCCCACTGCCTTTATAGCCTGAATATCTCTTTCCCTGCCTCACCAGTACTGGCCCTATACTCTGTACAATGACTGCAGACTGCGGACGCAATGCTCTGCACGCCCGATATACAAAAAAAAAAAATTGTGCAACACTGCTAAAAGCAGCCTCAACAGTACTGCACAGATGTGGCCCTAAGAAGGACCGTTGGGGTTCTTGAAGCCTAAAATAACTCCTAACGCTCTCCCTATAGCAGCTCCGGCACCAGCAGCACTTTCCCTGATCTCTGTCAGAATGCATCTGTGGCGAGCTGCGGGAGGGGCCGATTTATATACTCGGGTGACACCTGATCTCCCCAGCCACTCACTGCAGGGGGGTGGTATAGGGCTTGAACGTCGCAGGGGGGAGTTGTAATGCCTTCCCTGTCTTTCTATTGGCCAGAAAAGTGCGCTAACGTCTCAGAGATGAAAGTGAAAGTAACTCGAACATCGCGTGGTACTCGTCTCGAGTAACGAGCATCTCGAACACGCTAATACTCGAACGAGTATCAAGCTCGGACGAGTACGTTCGCTCATCTCTATTAAGCATGTTAAACAATAATTTTTAAATTTGACATAACTGTGAAGCTTTGTGCTGTCATAACACCCAGGGGAATTACTTTTTCACTTATTTTACTTAGCTTTAAACAATTACTTGCAATTACAAGTGCAGTAAATCTATATTATGTTTTCACATAAATCCAGTTATTCTCCTTCCCAGCCAAAAAAAAGAAGAGAAAACATACACCACCTTCCCAGTTAATTCTTAGGAAAAAAAACGGTCTGGCTCAACTCTAAGTTATTTATATAATCCATCTATGCTTTCCAAATTGAAATACAGATATCTTTACAATTACGTCTTACTGCCTCCATTCCATCTCCACACATAATATTATTTAATCAGCCCAACACCGGCTCCAGTGACCATAACCCTTCTTCCAGATTTTTGCTAGGTACACCTTTGCAACCATCAGAACCTTCTGCATTAACTTATGTATTGGTTTACATCATACGTACTTCCCATTTTATCCAAAAGCAGAAAGTTTTCGCAGGGGGTCGGATGTTTGGGACACCCATCGATCAGCTGATGAAAAGTTGCTGCGAATGTTCGGAATGCTCAGAATGCTGTCCGTAGTGTAGTGGCCCAGTTTGGTATGATAGCTCTCTCCAATTCACTTCAATGGAAGACAGCTGCAATACTAAACGGGGCAACTGCTAGCCATTTGCAACATCTTTCCATCAGCTAATTGGTGGCGCACCATGCGGCAGACCCTGCCAATCTGCTATTGATCACCTATCCTAAGGAAAGTTCCTTAATAAATTTAGCCTGGAAAACCCCATTTAAGATCCACCCATAGTGGTCTATTTTTACCCATTCCATTTTACATACCCGGGTGCATTACTTTTTTGTATTTTATTTTCTGCTGCCTTACTGTGCAAAAGTTTTAGGCAGATGTGGAAAAGATGCTGCAAAGTAAGAAAACTTTTATACAGTACTGTGCGTATATATATATATATATATATATATATATATATATATATAAAATTAAAGGCAACATCATTCTCAACCCTGGATGTGCAGTGGTGTTTTGTCAGCTGGGCTCTACACAATGATGACTAACATTTTATTTATTCATTCGATATTTGGACAATCTCAGCATATTTCTTGGAATTTATATTCTCCTGACCATGTTACGGTTTGTATCAAATAACAGTAAGGTTAGAAGTTAAAAATTATTATGATTTCACGTTCAGTAATAGTGTAAGTGTGTAGGGAGGATAACATTGTAGTGTATCTGAAATTTTTGGACAGAAGCATTGATTTATAACCTTATGCTATTTGTTGCCAAATTGTTTCTTATGTTCTCAAGAGAGTCTCATTTATTGTCTGACAGTTCATTATTTCCAATGCAAGCATGAGAATTGCTTCTGCATTTTCTATGTACACAGAAAGTGATATACTGTATATAGGATCAGACTGGCCCACAGGGGAACAGGGGAATCCCCCGGTGGGCCCTGAACCAGAGTGGGACCCTCACCCTCCTGCAGGAGCAGCACATGGTAAAGTATACTTGCTGCAGAATTTACAGATAGACAGCATATAAATCAACCCGGGGCGTAACTATAGAGCATGCAGGGGATGCGGCTGCACCCGGGCCCAGGAGCCTTAGGGGGCCCGTAAGGCCTCTCTTCTCAATATAGGGAACCTAGTACTATGAATAAAGTATTATAGTTGGGGGACCTGTTACAGGTTTTGCATCGGGGCCCGGAAGCTTCAAGTTACGCCTCTGAAATCAACCTATGTGTTCATATAATAATGTGGCAAGTTGGGAAGTTGGCTAGTATCCAAGATGAAGTCACTGAAGTACGATGCTGATACTTGGTTTTACTGTAAATTGGCACGGTTTGTAAATTGATTGTTAGTGGCTATAAGGTTTACTGGTAAAACTGCTGTTCACCTGCAAAACCATTCAGCCACTAAAAAGCTATTTGAAAACTGTATCATTTTACCATCAAACTGCATGTTGGTGCAGTTTTCAGCCTTAATCTGGCCATTATGTGGGAGCTTGCCTTTTACAGGATATGCCATAGGATATGCCATAGATGCCAGCTCTAGGATTCTCACTTCTCGCTTCAGGGGTGACAGGGTCGCACGGAAATGTAGCCACTTTTACACTAGAGAACTTCTCCACCCGTATGGAGAATGTATTTTCTCCAAGGGGTTAGGAAAAGTTGGGGGGCCCCAAGATAATCTTTTGCACCCAAGCCCATGAGCCTTTAGCTATGCCCCTGCTCCAATGGTTTAGTTACCTAATACTATTTCCCTTTAAACAGCACTTTAGGGATTGTCAAGAGGTCTAGAACATTGGACAGTAAAAAGGACAACAATTCTTATTCATACTTGTCTTTTTATCATCCAATTATAGTTATGTGCCCAAATGTATGGCTAATATGTATAATATGCCAGATCTGTTCACAATTTCCCCTCCAGGTTAAGGGTAAGGACACACGGTCCATGCATGATCCGATTTGTGATAAAAAAAAACACATGCAGTTGATTGCATTCCGTGTTTGTCACCATGTTGAGGTAGTTGCAACGCTTTTCTTGTCCCCAACATCCCTGGTTACATTCAAGATTCTAAAGATCTTTTGAGACAGTTGGAGTGTTTTTCCTGGCCGCCCAGGTATATGTGGATAATGGCTGATGTGAACTCTCTGTACATGGTTATCCCTCAATATTTGACCAAACAGGTGTTGAACTGCTTTTTGTAGGTATATAGTAAGTATATCTGTGATTTGAAATTTTTCAGTATGGGAGCAAACTTCTCCCCATCCATTGCCATAATTTTTTGCAATGAAAACTCCTTTAATGCAGTTCTCGCCTGGTATGGCCGCTACATAGATGACTTGTTATTCATTTGGTCACGGGATGTGGCGGCCATACCACAGCTAGAACTGTATCTGAATAATAACCCCTTTGGGTTAAAATTTTCCTTTTCTTCCCATGCATTCTTTATTTCTTATCTAGATTTACAGTTGAGTGTTGACCTTGATCATCAACAGGTAAATACATACACAGGAAAAAAAACTGCTGTCAACATGGTATCGCATGCTTACTTATTTCACCCTATCCACACTATTAAAGGGGTTGTCCCGCGAAAGCAAGTGGGGTTATACACTTCTGTATGGCCATATTAATGCACTTTGTAATATACATCGTGCATTAAATATGAGCCATACAGAAGTTATTCACTTACCTGTTCCGTTGCTAGCGTCCTCGTCTCCTTGGTGCCGTCTAATTTCAGCGTCTAATCGCCCGATTAGACGCGCTTGCGCAGTCCAGTCTTCTCCCTGGTGAATGGGGCCGCTCGTGCCGGAGAGCTGGTCCTCGTAGCTCCGCCCCGTCACGTGTGCCGATTCCAGCCAATCAGGAGGCTGGAATCGGCAATGGACCGCACAGAGCCCACGGTGCACCATGGGAGAAAACCCGCGGTGCATCGTGGGTGAAGATCCCGACGGCCATCTTGCTAAGGTAAGGAAGAAGTCGCCGCAGCGCGGGGATTCAGGTAAGTACTAAACGGTTTTTTTTTTTAACCCATGCATTGGGTTTGTCTCGTGCCGAACGGGGGCCCTATTGAAAAAAAAAAAAAACGTTTCGGCGCGGGACAACCCCTTGTAGAGTGTTCCAGCGGGGCAGTTACTTCAAGTAAAACCTTCTATTACTAATCAATTAAGAAGTGAGATTGATAAAACTGTTCATTCTTTGAAAGAACACAACTATCCATCATGGATGTTAAACAGAGCCAAATCCATTGTAAACAATTAGGGATCGATCTGATCTCTTGCTTACGCTTCCAACTGTTAAAGACCACATTGGAAGCCCTAGTGTCTAATATACAATGTGTCAATGAGCCTGACAATTAGTTACATTTGGCTTACTTGTGCAGAAAGAGAGAATTTAAGACGCGTGCTTTCTGCATAAAAACACAACAGAACACATGAAGACAGGCAGAGAGAAATGCACAGCCAAAGGCTTAATCCGTAGCTTACAAAATGAATACATCAGCCGAGCGCCCTCTGTGCCGCACGTCAAATTTTCCATAGAAAACAATGAAAAATTGAGTTTGCCATGGCCTGTGGCTGCACCACAACTGCACTCTAACCAGACTGTACATCCTAATCTTCAGGCAGGTATGAAATTATAAAAGTATAATATGTTAAAGGCATTTTTATAGTGGAGTCTCAGTATCTCATGATCTAATGAAAAGGTTTAAAAAAAGGTTTTGCCTATAGAAATTAAACTGTTTTCTTAATTTCAGATACCAAGCAGCTACCCCTTCAACAATGTTATCAGCAAGCCACTGGAGGATCTCCTAAAGCAACCCTCTGGATCTGGACAAAGATGGCTGCATCGGGTTCTCTGGCTACCTGATGTATACTATGCACTACACCTGGTTTGATTGACCAGCGTTGCCCATATGAGCCGTGCTGGCCAGTAGGAGCAGCATGCAGTGTCTTAGTCTACCAATGCATACTTGTGCGAAATGTGCACCAGGTAGTTAGGGAAGCGGTGCAGCCACCTTTATTTGTCCAGGCATGGAGGGTCGCTTTAATTAAGAGGTTAAAGAAATATTTCATCATTCTTTTATTGATGATCAGATGTTTCCCAGAGCCACTGCATGTCAGAACTAGAACAGATCTGTACATTGTGCAATGACCCAGGATGGCACTGCAGACTCAGTCCCAATCAAGTAAATTGAATTTACCTATTACTCCCCTAGACACAAATCCTTCTTGAGGATAGACATATTCCTTACCAACTTCTTTCTACTTCCTAAGATCCAATTAAGTGAATAGGAGAGATCCTGCAGTACCATTCTACCTAAGGTACCTGCTATTTTGTTACTCTTTGTGCAAATGACTGAAAACTCCCAAACCTGCAAAAATCCACTGTTCTGTCCACTAATAGAGAAAGACTAAACAAGAATGGTGTTCATAGAAGCAAATAAAAACATTAAGGCCCATCTCAATTTTGCCTGAGACCACTTGAATGCTACACAATGATTCTGAGAAATGTTCTATGGACAGATGATGCAAAAGTGGAACTTTTTAACACAAATGCACAAAGCTATGTTTGAAGGGAAAAATACACTCTACACCAATACCAAAACCTCATGAGAGACTGCTTTGCTGCCTAGTGGCCTGAATACCTTGAGTTCATTCAGTGAACAAAGAATTCTAAGGTATATCAAAACATTTTACAGAAGCATGTAATAGAAGCAGTCCATAACCTGAAGCTGAAGAGAAGCTAGGTGATACAACAAGACATTAACCCAAAGCGCAATTTAATTCAAAGTAAATGAATTAAAGAATGATTGAAAAAAAGTCAGAGTTCTGAGCCCTATTGACATGCTGTGGTGTGAACTGAGGAGGGTTAAGCATACAAGGCATCCCAGAAATATTGATGGACTGAGAAACATTTGCAGGGAGGATTGGTCCAAAATTCTTCAAAGTTCTGCAAATTATATTTGTAGCTACAAGCTATACAATACAATATACATGAAGGGTTAAGTATATTTTGGTCTTAAGGATGTAGGATATTAACCTGTTTTACGTCACTGCATTTTAGAAGCCATAAGGCTGCTATCACATCTGCATCTGTGACTTTCTGAACCATTTCTAGACGCTTGACTGAAGGATATTTGGTCTCACGGTGCCCTTTATGTGTACTGCCTTTCACATCCACCCACCATCACCTCAGTTTGTAGTAGTGTCATGAACAACAAAACTGGACTACTACAAAGTGGAGTCGGGTTGTCTTCAGCAAAGAATCCAGGTTTGGTTTGGGCATTGATGATGGCAGTGTTTGTGTCTGGAGACATAGGTGAGAGAGCTTCAATCCTGCCTTTGCTGTGGAGTGGCACACTGCCCCTTGCTGGTGTTGTGGTCTGGGGGGGTAGGGGGCATCGCATACAACAGTCAGTCACCCCTAGTAGTGTGATGAGGGACAATAACAGCTTAGCAATATGTTCAGGACATCCAGCAGCCAGTTGTGTTCCTCTCATGGCGGCTTTCAAGAGGCAGCAGGATAATGCTCAGCCGCACACAGCAGGGGTGTCACAGGAATGTCTCCACAGCATTGCCACACTTCCATGGCTGCCCGGTTGACAGATTTATTGCCAATAGAACATGTATGGGACCATATGGGATGTCAACTTTGACAGCCTATGGGTTTGCACGATCTAAAGGCTCAGTTACAGCAAATGTGGATCTATATGCCGCAGGATAACATACAGAACCTATATACCTCCATGCCTGCCTGTATCACATTCATGCAAGCTAGAGGCGGTACAACAGGGTACCAGAGCCTCCATGCCCGCCTATATCACATCTTGTATCCAAACTAGAGGTAGTACAACAGGGTACTAGAGCCTCCATGCCCGCCTGTATCACATCTTGTATCCAAGATAGTGGCAGTACAACAGGGTACTAGAGCCTCCATGCCTGCCTGTATCACATCTTCTATCCAAACTAGAGGTGGTACAACAGGGTACTAAAGTCTCCCTTCAAGTGTTCAGTTTTCTACAATAAATGATCCTTTTGCTCTGATTTTGTAATCACTTATCAACATATCAACATTACAATCACACATACTATAGAAAGTTTCATTTGATTCTAACAACTCCGTCTGATTTTTTTTGACAATGAGTGGATTATTGCATTGTAGCATTATCTGTGCATGTGAAGTTTTTGTGATTTGCATCACTGGGGCTGAGGATCATGCACAGCATCTCTACCTTGCGATGCTGCAACTGTGATTGATTACAGCATTGCAGAGGTTGAATGGCCAGGATCAGAGGTTTTTTTCCAATCCGAAGCTTTGAAACAGAGTGACAGCTTCCAATCACAATACAACTGCAGGGCTGTAAATGTGTAGCACTGGGTGCTAAGTGGTGATATAGTGAGGGGAACATACGAGTGACTCTAGTGTCATTGACATGACATCATGTATGCAATACTTTAATCCATTTAGGACCAAGCGCTGCAAATTTACAGCGCTTGGTCCTGGGCTTTAATACTAGACGATTGTAAAACTACAGCAGAGGATTAAAGCCCTGTGAAGGTCTCATGGCTGAATATGATTTTGTCTTGTCTACCACTTCTTGACACAGCTAAACAGGATTTTCTGGGCATACTACGAGCAGTATAACTCAGCAAAAATTACTAATCGCATATCCTGCTTAACTGGAACTGCCAACGGAATGTAATATTGTAATGTGAAAAATTGTACAATCTAAGATAACATCTCTAAGCAACAATGTATGTTTATGTGAAAACAAGTTTATCAGGCATAAAGCCCGCCTTGCGTCATGTTATTATATAAGTTGGGACATATGTAATAAAGGTAGATTGCTTTGCACATAGACCTGTCTGTGTCACTGCTTTCTCACGGCAACCGCCATAACCACCTCTGATTTGGAGCCTCACAGCATATTGATGGAACGATTGAATTTCCCTAACAAATTGGTGCTCAAAAACGTGGGGCTTGGAGGAACAATAGGACCACATACACCTCGAAGCCCCCCCAGACCCAAATGGGATAAGGAGCCCCTCGGAACCATGAATTGACAAAAACTGCGCAGTAAGGTAAGATTTTATCTTGCCACAATCTATCCGTGCTTCTTGGCTGCTCCTCTCCTGTCCAAGGGGTAAGAAGTGCATGCCTCTTATAAATCTTCAAGCTTTTTAAGAATGCATATGGTGGGCTGAATATGCTGTGCGGGTGTTCTTTAACTGTTATTGTTTTTATTTGTTACTTGTGTGGTCAGTTTACAGAATATGAAACCCTCTTGCCGATCTCTGGAAGGCATGGTATAAGTTGTACCAGGAAAGCTTAAAGTTTTCAGGGGATAAAACCCCTGATGGGATCCTCTTATAAACATAAGAGAAGTAGTAGAGACAGGGAAAATAAGCAGGATGAGGAGGTACTGACACTTACAGAATAGGAAACCCTGTTGCCGATCTCTGAAAGGCATGGTATAGGTTGTACCAGGGAAGCCTAAAGTATTCAGGGGATAAAATCCATGATGGGATCCTCTTATAGGTATAAGAGAAGTAGTAGAGACGGGGGGAAATAAGCATGGTAAGGAAGTACTGACACTTAAAAGAAGGAACTGACATGCAAATGTTTTTGTCTTTAGGTGTATCTGTTTATGTATGAGTGAGTGATTGAGATGAGCTGACCTGATCTACGGAACTTGACCGCCGAGGTGCAAATATAAATCTCTGTGTCCCGTGTTAACAGGAACCTGATCAGTGACGCTGAAAGGAGTCCCTAACAAGGCCATGATTCTGAACAGGGCCCCTTGGGCTTCCATTTGTATATTTCAATGGCCAGGGGATTGTTTTACGTGTGTGAACAAATAAAAATAATTAGCCTCTTGGTGTACATAAGCCGCCAGCCATGGGCAATAGTGCTGGTAAAGAGGATAAGGTGTGAAAGACGCTAAAGAAATTGTACAGGAAAGAGAAGGCAGGGATACAGTAGGTAGGGGATGTCATAAATTCTTAAAGCACGTAGGATATGAAGGGGCATGAGTATTAGATCTCCAGCAGTGGAAAAGATTTGCAGAAAGTCATGATGGATGGGTAAAAGATAATGGACTACAGGTAATGTTGAATAGTTGGAAAAAGGCAAGTAAAGATATAGAAAAAGGTTTAACAGTGATAATAGCTGCTAACTAGAGATGAGCGAACGTGCTCGGCCACGGGGGAGCCCACGGGGGAGCCCTCTCTCTCTCCCTCTCCCCCCCCCCCCACTCCCCGCTGCAACCCCCCGCGCCGCCACGGCGACCCCCGAATTTTTTCGCCCGAGTACGGAAGTACTCGAAAATCGCGGTATTCGCGCGAAAAAGGGGCGTGGCCGAGCATGTTCGCTCATCTCTACTGCTAACGTAAGTGGTGAATATAAGTATGTGGGTAGAAATGGGCATACATTGTATTGTGTTTGTCATTGGATAACCGATACTGGACAAAACATGTAAAAAACGTGGTAGGAGGAGCAGATGTAACACGGGGAAGGCAGAAAGAGCCAATATGATGCAACATCACAAAAAGTCAAATATAGATCATGGACGCCACAAGAGCATATGTCGCTCATACAGCAATTACCAGACCCCATGACTAGACCTGTGTCTTTCTTTAGACAGATAGCACAAATAGAAGACACATACTCTGCAACATCAGCTGATCTGGGTCCTCTGATTATGTTGAAAACAGGGGAGGCAGTGGAAACTATAATCTTAAATCATGTGAAAGACTATTGTGGCACAGATTGGGATAAAATTAAACATAGAGAATTAAGAAGTGGTAAGATATTTTTAATTGGTCTAGAACGTTGGGCAAAACAAAAATAGAGAGAATCCTCCTTGTCTCTTTCTAATATCACACAAAGAGAAGGAAGAAAGTGTAGAACAATTCTATGCCCGCCTTCAACAACATTGGTCAGATCTGGGGTATAGGGGCATAGAAGAAATGGGTGAACATGTACTTAGCATGGCCTTTGTAGAAGATTTATGGGAACCCCTAAAATCTAAACTCATAGACAATAAGCCAGAGTGGAGACAGTCTGAATCTCCGGTCCTTGTATAGACAACAAAGGGCCTTGAGTTAAACTTAAAGAAATGATAAAAAGGATGCTTAGACAGTCCTGCCACAAGGTGCGCAGAATTGATCACATCAAGATAACATCTCTAAGCAACAATGTATGTTTATGTGAAAATAAGTTTATCAGGCATAAAGCCCGCCCTGCGTCATGTTACTATATAAGTTGTGACATATGTAATAAAGGTAGATTGCTTTGCACATAGACCTGTCTGTGTCACTGCTTTCTCATGGCGGCCACCATAACCACCTCTGATTTGAAGCCTCAAAGCATATTGATGGAAAGATTGAATTTCCCTAACAGCCCCTGCTTCTGCAAGCAAGCAGAAGCAGGAGCAGGTCAAGTTGTCAGCTATTAGTCACAGCTGAGAACTGAAAGGAGAAGGCAGGAGTGGTTTTTAACTCCGTCTGCCTTCTCCTTTCCTAAGCACACAGTGCTCAATGAGCGCTATGTGCTAAAAAGGGAAAGTGGAAGTGTTTCTTCCACTACGCGAGCTGGTGGTCACATGACCACCGAGATCCTCTGGCACAGCAGAGCTACAGGGTCCCAGCAGACCCTGATCAGCTCTGCCAGTGACTATTGTCACTAAAGGGGATGTTTTTCCCTGTAACTGGGGCTCCTATGAATGCACCAGTTACAATGGAAAAATGTTTAAAAAAAAAAGATGTAAATGTCCCCCAGAGGTCTTATATGACATCATTGGGACATGGATAGTAAAAAACATAACTACATTTATAAGTAAAACAAAATACAGAATAAAATAAAAAATATATACATAAAAAAGAAAATGACCGAAAGCCGACGCGAACCAAAACAGTTGCTGTATGCGCCCAGTAATCCAAAACTATACATATTATATATCAAAATCTATCCCAAAAAAATGAAGAACCCGTTCCCATACTTTATTTTACCGCAAATATACTAGTTTAATAAAAAAATATAAATCTAAAAAAAACAACATTTTTTTTACCTTTCTAACCCCAATAAAACTAAAAAACAGAAAAAAGTCAGTGAAAAAGATATTAAAAAATAGCCCTATATATTACGAATAAAAAGCATGCATTAAAAATTATTTTTGTAGTTGAAGAAAAAAAAATAGGGCAGTTAAAACCACATGGGTAAAAAGTGTCTGGTCCTTAAGGGTACAAAACAGCCTCGTCCTTAAGGGTTTAATTAAACATGGCGAGCAGGGGTTAGCAATTTTTCTTAACTCAGACATTATCGTCTTTGTTTCCTTTAAACATTGATATGAGATAAGAAAATTACTTAAGTTCAGTGTTACAATTTGTAGCATTCTTGTGTTCACTGCAATGTTCTGGATGCACTGAGTAGTTTTATGTACAGCACTATATTCAGAATATACTATTCTCACTCTATGTTCCCCTCACCCCACCGATGCAAACTAAATAATGGGAATGATGCCTGGTTGTAACCGTTATCATGTTGTTTCGAGATTATTTAGATAAGGCTAAATTATGTGAGTCGAAAATGTTGCCAGTAAATGTAAGTATGAATGTTATGTTTCTAATAAGAATATACTAGACATCATCCCCTCGTGGATCTTCTTAGATTTGCAGGGTGTTAGGTTTACTGAATCGCAGGTTTGAAAGTCAGCTGTGCATTGCATCAGCTAATAATAGTGGCGAATAATGCTACTATTTTTTTTACCTTTCTAATGATTAATTATATGCATTGAGATCATCAGTTGACCCAAAATACACAACATTTGTTTGTGATGTCATCTGATGTCTAAGGGTGCTTTTACACAGTATGACCTGTTTGATACTTGACAGGTCGTCCCAGTGACAATCATTCTTATGCTTTTACACATGAATGATCATTGCTAGTGAATGGAGGCAGAGTGGGCTGGAGATCATTTCGGCCCGCCCATCTCCATTCACAGTAATGGAGATGGGCAGGCTAGATCACCCTTCCTATCTACTGTTTTTTCAAGGATGCATGAAAAACAATAAAAAGATGTGTGGCTTCCAGCCAGGCATAACACCTTACCGCCTGTGGTTACTAATCAGTACATATTTATACATGCCACTCACTATCTGTCCTGATCATAGATGTTGGAAGTCTCCATCTAAGTGCATTTGGGTTACTAAATTTTAGAAAAAAAGGATGCACGTGACATCCCACTTCGGGAGTATCTGATCCTGGGCAGTATGTGTAATACATTGATTTTGTTTACAAATTCTACCGCTTCATACCTCCATCATTGAGGAATTCATTGAAACGGTTCCTGATGAATTGCATCACATGGAAAACGCGTAGGAACGGATTTATTTGTCTAAACACTGAATTTGAATTAATATTAAAGTGAAGAACTAATATTGAGGTAGTAATTAGACTCGTGTATCAGTGGGGTTATCATACCACAATCTAAATATAACATCTTCCTTTGAACTTTCTGGGTATAAATATGCATCAATATGTACTTTAGGGAATCCAGGCAATTTTGCTTATAACCATCCAAATATTCTTTCAGGGGCTCTAGCTGGTTGTAGCCATCATTAGCTGCAAAGCTATTCCTGAATAGAGTTTCATACGTGGTACCCTCGCTGGGTTCCAGGTAATTATTCGTTTTGTGTTGTTTGTGTTATTCACCCCCGCGACTATTCCAGTGCACCTTTGGTTTGATGGGGGTTGTATGTGTGTATTGGTGCCCTGGTTTTAATAACTTATTAAAATTTAGTTTTAGACGTTTATTCTGTGAGGGCCATTCATTTGAATGGGTGTATGAACACAGGCTTTCTTTTTACTCAGGCTGGTAGTCCAAATAAAAAATTGCAGTCCTATCCTTGTCCAATTTTTGGTTTTGTCCGATTTTTGGTTGATGATAATAGCACATGTCAATGTGTTGTGTTCAGCACATCGGACAGCACACGGACGACAATCTCGGGCAAAACTTTTAAAACTACCATGTGCATGTACCCTTCCTTACTCTGTAGATATAGTTAATAAGAGTGTCTTATTATGTAGACACATTTTACCATGTTACAAAAAGTTGAATTATCCCTATATGTAACAATCCAGCGCTAGTTCCATCCTGGTTTCCATCTTTCATGAAGAAAGCTTCAGAGAGACGAAAACCAAGATCGAACCTGGACATAACCATAGGGGTGACTGTGTGAGAAGGAGGCCTCTTTGGTCTCCACCTCATATGGTTTTAGTCCCTTGCAGTTTTGCAAACTGGATAGATGTCATGGTGCCAGAGGTAGAGTGAGGATTGGGTTCACGGTGACATTACGTTGTCGGCCCCAGTTTGTTGCATTCTCATGCTGGCGCACGCTCACTTTTATTTTTCTGCTGGGCATCGGAAGTGATATTGCCTGCTGTTTATAGGCAGATTGGTTGGCTTGGAAGTGGTACTGTCCAATCAGCCAATCTCCATCTGTCTATGGTTATTTATTCTGGCCCCTCCTCTCAGAAGACAGCGGTTATACTCCTGCTTCATTTGGTCTGGTCTGACTTGCTGTCTCAGCTATCCATTGAATACCTGTTTGACTCTTTTCTGACTCCTATTTCATACCTGTCTTATTCCAGTCTGACTATTGTTTGATACCTGTCTGACTCCTATCTGACTACTACTTGATACCAATCTGGCTCCTGTCTGAAACCCTCTATTGGAAGTGTTTGTGGTCCAGTAGGCAGTTCCTGGACTTCTGCTAAAATAAATCTGTCTGGTTATAGCTTTATCTTGGGTGCAGTTATATCTTATCCCTGCGCTTCTGTGGTTTCTACATTTATATCATCAATGCTTTGCCATACGCCCTGTTACAAACTAGGAAACATCTGGGTCACCTTATGTGGGGCTTCCCTCATGAGGGTGATTGCCCTGCTTATAGGCAGGATCTATCGTATTGTTTGGTTAGGGTCAGTTTCCCTGGTTTTCCCTCTTTTGGTTTTATTTTCACATGCATATAAATTAATTTCTGTTGTGTGTTCTTTATTCACAGCTAAATGATTGGAACAAATTTGCCACATAGGTAAATCAGATGCTTCGAAAGGTTTAAGACTCGGTTTCAGCTCTCTAGGACTCTGACAAAAAAAATCAAAATACAAATTTCAATGGACAACTCCGCTTTAATAGAACCCCCAGTATTAAAATAATGAAATAAACTATACTTAAAGGGGTTGTCCCGCGCCGAAACGTTTTTTTTTTTTTTTTAACCCCCCCCGTTCGGCGCGAGACAACCCCGATGCAGGGGTTAAAAAAACAAACCGGGTAGTACTTACCCGAATCCCGGCGGTCCGGCGTCTTCATACTCACCTGCTGAAGATGGCCGCCGGGATCCTCTCCCTCCGTGGACCGCAGGGCTTCTGTGCGGTCCATTGCCGATTCCAGCCTCCTGATTGGCTGGAATCGGCACGTGACGTGGCGGAGCTACACGGAGCCGGCATTCTGCACGAGCGGCCCCATTGAAGACAGCAGAAGACCCGGACTGCGCAAGCGCGGCTAATTTTGCCATTAGAGGCCGAAAATTAGTCGGCACCATGGAGACGAGGACGCCAGCAACGGAGCAGGTAAGTATAAAACTTTTGATAACTTTTGTATGGCTCATAATTAATGCACAATGTACATTACAAAGTGCATTAATATGGCCATACAGAAGTGTATAGACCCACTTGCTGCCGCGGGACAACCCCTTTAACCCTCCACAGCAGCCAGGAGCCAGCACTGCAGCCACAATCTGGTCCCAGTGATTGTTGGGACAGATAATGTCACAGGAAATAAAGAGACTGCTGCAGTCAATGAGAAGTTGCAACGTTATGTTCCTGAACTCCTTGCATCATGGCGCTCAGGATGGAGCAGGGATGCTGCAGCCTTTCATTGGCTGCAGTAGTCACCTGATTTCCTGTGACATCATCTGTCACAACAATCACAGGGACCACTGCAGACCTGAATCCCAGAGACCACTGAGGGGTAAGTATACTTTCTAACAGTGATGGTGATCAATGAGTGGAACAGGTTACCACGGGTGGTGGTGAGTTCTCCTTCAATGGAAGTGTTCAAACAAAGGCTGGACAAATATCTGTCTGTGATGACTTAGTGAATCCTGCCTTAAGCTGGGGGTTGGACCAGATGACCTTGGAGGTTCCTTCCAAGTCTAACATTCTGTGATTCTGTAATTCTATAGTTCACTTTATCCTTTTAATACAGGTGGTCCTATTAAAGCAGGGTAATCCAATAACTAAACAATCCCTTTAATTAAAATCTCTTCGGGATGCCACTGGCGAGACGTCAAATTTCTGTGCATAACAAACCAGCCATTTTTCTTTACTCGCTGTGAACAAACTGTACTTTATTATGTTTATTATGTTGGCTTCATATCAGTAGCAAATGATTTTTTAACCACACACACACAAACAACAAACAGTTACACGAAACAGACCATTGTGAAGCGGGGTAATTCTGTTAGTATTTAACTATTGTGCTATCTGTGTTTATATTCATCCAATTTCGACATAATAGTTACACCCGTGTAGGCCACATGGGATAAAAGCCCTGCACAGATGTAACAATCGAAAATCTAGAATTATGTGTACGGCCTTAATATACAGCATCTTCTTTTGTTTGGTTGGTTCACTTCATATTAGCGTACAGCCATTATAATAGCTATTATCAAGTGGTGCCAACCTAACTTCTGAATGTGGCAAAGTGCCAAGGATGGAAATTTTCTATCTAGTTTAAAAGATTGACAGGGACAGAAATTATATGAGACAGAAATCAATGGGGTCTGCGTCTCACATATTGAACCCTATGGAGTTTTCTGCAAAATAATGGACACCAGGACAGAAACCAGCACTGGAGTGTTAAAGCATAAAATGAAAAGAGCCTTACTTCCATTTTCATGATTTTCTGATTTCACATAGGAATTTAAATATTTAGGCCAAACATTTTTTCATGCTTTTCAATATATAGTGTTATAGTTTAAATGAATTGATGTGACATAGAGAAAGTTAAAAAAATAGTGTTGATTTATACTATCTTAGATGGAAACAATCAAGAATTGGCTCTAAGGACTATATTTTATAAGCAATATACCACTATACCCAGTATCAATATTAATTAGAGTTGAGGGAACGTACTCTTCCGAGTTTGATGCTCGTTCGAGTATTAGCATACTCGATGGTGCTCGTTACTCGAGCAAGCATCACGCTGTGTTTGACCCCGCCCCAGTTTTTGGACCCTCTCCGCTATGACATGTCAGTTTTTGTCCCTCCCCGCTGCAATGCAGTGCACGTCAACGGCAAATTTGCTGGCTGGCTGAGAGGGAGAGAGAGAACACAAGAACCAAAAAAAAAAAAGCTCGGGACCCGGTGGCCCACATGCAAAAATGCTTGAGTCTCCTATTGTAGTCAATGGGGTTCGTTACTCGAGTAGAGCTCTCGAATTTTAGGAGAAGCTCGACTCGAATAACGAGGACCCGAGCATTTGGGTGCTCACTAGAGATGAGCGAACGCGTTCGTCCGAGCTTGATATTCGTGCGAATATTAGGGTGTTCGGGATGTTCGTTATTCGTAACGAACACCATGCGGTGTTCTGGTTACTTTCACTTCCTTCCCTGAGACGTTAGCGCGCTTTTCTGGCCAATTGAAAGACAGGGAAGGCATTACAACTTCCCCCTGCAACGTTTAAGCCCTATACCACCCCCCTGCTGTGAGTGGCTGGGGAGATCAGGTGTTCGCCTAATATAAAAGTCGGCCCCTCCCGCGGCTCGCCTCAGATGCGGTGTGAGTTAGATGAGGGACAGTGCTGTTTATACCGGAGCTGCTGTAGGGAAAGAATTGGTAGTTAGTGTAGGCTTCAAGACCCCCCAAAGGTCCTTATTAGGGCCACTGATAGCTGTGTGTTGGCTGCTGTTAGCAGTGGAATTTTTTTTTTTCTCAAAATCGGCTCTGCAGAGCGTTGCACCTGGCATTAGGGACAGAAGTGCTGCATAGGCAGGGAGAGTGTGAGGAGTGAGTGTAGCCTTCAAGAACCTCAACGGTCCTTTCTAGGGCCATATTTATCCGTGTGCAGTACTGTCCAGGCTGCTGTTAGCTGTGCTGCATTTATTTTGGGGCTTCTCAAAATCGCCTCTGCAGAGCATTCCACCCTCCATTGATACTGCAGGGAAAGAATTGTATAGGCAGGGCCACAACACAGTTATTATTCATAGAATATACGCAGTGCTGCCTGTTGGTGGGAAAAAACTGAAAACAAATCTATTTGTCCAGCCTCTGTCCGTCCTAAGGGCGGTGGACACGTGTGAGCTGCGTGAAAAACATTGCTAAATCATACGCACCCAGCTACGCTTTACTGCTGGCTTCGCCATTTGCTTTCCTTAATTGGGAAAAAAAATACCTGCTCTGCCAGAGTTATAATAACTCTGCTACCCTCACGTTCTGTGACACATAAGCAGGGACACAGCACAGTTATTACACTTCTCATGTTCATTAAATATACGCAGTGCTGCCTTTTGGTGGGAAAAAACTGAAAACAAATCTATTTGTCCAGCCTCTGTCCGTCCTTACGGGCGGTGGACACGTGTGAGCTGCGTGAAAAACATTGCTAAATCATACGCACCCAGCTACGCTTTACTGCTGGCTTCGCCATTTGCTTTCCTTAATTGGGAAAAAAAATACCTGCTCTGCCAGAGTTATAATAACTCTGCTACCCTCACGTTCTGTGACACATAAGCAGGGACACAGCACAGTTATTACACTTCTCATGTTCATTGAATATACGCAGTGCTGCCTTTTGGTGGGAAAAAACTGAAAACAAATCTATTTGTCCAGCCTCTGTCCGTCCTAACGCCTGTGGACACGTGTGAGCTGCGTGAAAAACATTGCTAAATCATACGCACCCAGCTACGCTTTACTGCTGGCTTCGCCATTTGCTTTCCTTAATTGGGAAAAAAAATACCTGCTCTGCCAGAGTTATAATAACTCTGCTACCCTCACGTTCTGTGACACATAAGCAGGGACACAGCACAGTTATTACACTTCTCATGTTCATTGAATATACGCAGTGCTGCCTTTTGGTGGGAAAAAACTGAAAACAAATCTATTTGTCCAGCCTGTGTCCGTCCTTACGGGCGGTGGACACGTGTGAGCTGCGTGAAAAACATTGCTAAATCATACGCACCCAGCTACGCTTTACTGCTGGCTTCGCCATTTGCTTTCCTTAATTGGGAAAAAAAATACCTGCTCTGCCAGAGTTATAATAACTCTGCTACCCTCACGTTCTGTGACACATAAGCAGGGACACAGCACAGTTATTACACTTCTCATGTTCATTGAATATACGCAGTGCTGCCTTTTGGTGGGAAAAAACTGAAAACAAATCTATTTGTCCAGCCTCTGTCCGTCCTAACGCCTGTGGACACGTGTGAGCTGCGTGAAAAACATTGCTAAATCATACGCACCCAGCTACGCTTTACTGCTGGCTTCGCCATTTGCTTTCCTTAATTGGGAAAAAAAATACCTGCTCTGCCAGAGTTATAATAACTCTGCTACCCTCACGTTCTGTGACACATAAGCAGGGACACAGCACAGTTATTACACTTCTCATGTTCATTGAATATACGCAGTGCTGCCTTTTGGTGGGAAAAAACTGAAAACAAATCTATTTGTCCAGCCTCTGTCCGTCCTTACGGGCGGTGGACACGTGTGAGCTGCGTGAAAAACATTGCTAAATCATACGCACCCAGCTACGCTTTACTGCTGGCTTCGCCATTTGCTTTCCTTAATTGGGAAAAAAAATACCTGCTCTGCCAGAGTTATAATAACTCTGCTACCCTCACGTTCTGTGACACATAAGCAGGGACACAGCACAGTTATTAAACTTAGATTATTCATTCACTAGAGGCAGTGGGGCCTTTCGTTTTCCCAAAAGGGCAAAAATTATATTTGGCCTGCAGTCTTGCGCCAATTTATTTCCTGCCTGTTAAATCAAATCACTGGTAATACAGCATGCTGAGGGGTAGGGGTAGGCCTAGAGGACGTGGACGCGGCCGAGGACGCGGAGGGCCAAGTCAGGGTGTGGGCACAGCCCGAGCTCCTGATCCCGGTGTGTCGCAGCCGACTGCTGCGCGATTAGGAGAGAGGCACGTTTCTGGCGTCCCCACATTCATCGCCCAATTAATGGGTCCACGCGGGAGACGGTTATTAGAAAATGAGCAGTGTGAGCAGGTCCTGTCCTGGATGGCAGAAAGTGCTTCGAGCAACCTATCGTCAACACGCAGTTCTGCGCCGTCCACTGCTGCAAATCCGAATCCTCTGTCTGCTGCTCCTCCTTCCTCCCAGCCTCCTCACTCCACTACAATGACACCTGCTCAGGATCGGGAACACTCCCAGGAACTGTTCTCGGGCCCCTGCTTAGATTGGGCAGCAGCGGTTCCTCTCCCACCAGAGGAGTTTATCGTCACTGATGCCCAACCATTCGAAAGTTCCCGGGGTCCGAGGGAAGAGGCTGGGGACTTCCGCCAACTGTCTCAACAACTTTCTGTGGGTGAGGAGGATGATGACGATCAGACACAGTTGTCTTGCAGTGAGGTAGTAGTAAGGGCAGTAAGTCCAAGGGAGCAGCGCACAGAGGATTCGGAGGAAGAGCAGCAGGACGATGAGGTGACTGACCCCACCTGGTGTGCAACGCTTACTCAGGAGGACAGGTCTTCAGAGGGGGAGTCAAGGGCATCAGCAGGGCAGGTTGCAAGAGGCAGTGCGGTGTCCAGGGGTAGAGGCAGGGCCAGACCGAATAATCCACCAAGTGTTTCCCAAAGCGCCCCCTCGCGCCATGCCACCCTGCAGAGGCCGAGGTGCTCTAAGGTCTGGCAGTTTTTCAGAGAGACGCCTGACGACCGACGAACAGTGGTGTGCAACCTTTGTTGCGCAAAGCTCAGCCGGGGAGCCAACACCAACAGCCTCACCACCACCACCATGCGCAGACATATGATGGCCAAGCACCCCACAAGGTGGGACGAAGGCCGTTCACCGCCTCCGGTTTGCACCCCTGCCTCTCCCCCTGTGCCCCAACCTGCCACTGAGATGCAACCCCCCTCTCAGGACACAGGCACTACCGCCTCATGGCCTGCACCCACACCCTCATCTCCGCTGTCCTCGGCCCCATCCAGCAGTGTAGTTCAGCGCACCGTTCAGCCGTCGCTTGCGCAAGTGTTCGAGAGCAAGCGCAAGTACGCCGCCACGCACCCGCACGCTCAAACGTTAACCGTCCGCATAGCAAAATTCATCAGCCTTGAGATGCTGCCGTATAGGGTTGTGGAAACTGAGTCCTTCAAAAGTATCATGGAGGCGGCGGCCCCGCGCTACTCAGTTCCCAGTCGCCACTACTTTTCCCGATGTGCCGTCCCAGCCCTGCACGACCACGTCTCCCGCAACATTGTGCGCGCCCTCACCAACGCGGTTACTGCCACGGTCCACTTAACTACGGACACGTGGACAAGCACAGGCGGGCAGGGCCACTACATCTCCCTGACGGCACATTGGGTGAATTTAGTGGAGGCTGGGACAGAGTCAGAGCCTGGGACCGCTCACGTCCTACCCACCCCCAGAATTGCGGGCCCCAGCTCGGTGGTGGTATCTGCGGAGGTGTATGCTTCCTCCACTAAAGCACCCTCCTCCTCCTCCTCCTCCTCCTCTGTCTCGCAATCAAGATGTGTTAGCAGCAGCATGTCGCCAGCAGTCGGTGTCGCGCGGTGTGGCAGCACAGCGGTGGGCAAGCGTCAGCAGGCCGTGCTGAAACTACTCAGCTTAGGCGATAAGAGGCACACGGCCCACGAACTGCTGCAGGGTCTGACACAGCAGACCGACCGCTGGCTTGCGCCGCTGAGCCTCCAACCGGGCATGGTCGTGTGTGACAACGGCCGTAACCTGGTGGCGGCTCTGGAGCTCGGCAGCCTCACGCACGTGCCATGCCTGGCCCACGTCTTTAATTTGGTGGTTCAGCGCTTTCTGAAAAGCTACCCACGCTTGTCAGACCTGCTCGTAAAGGCGTGCCGGCTCTGCGCACATTTTCGCAAGTCCCACACGGACGCTGCCACCCTGCGCAGCCTGCAACATCACTTTAAGCTGCCAGTGCACCGACTGCTGTGCGACGTGCCCACACGGTGGAACTCTACGCTCCACATGTTGGCCAGGCTCTATGAACAACGTAGAGCTATAGTCGAATACCAACTCCAACATGGGCGGCGCAGTGGGAGTCAGCCTCCTCATTTCCTTTCAGAAGAGTGGGCTTGGTTGGCAGACATCTGCCATGTCCTTGGTAATTTTGAGGAGTCTACCCAGGTGGTGAGCGGCGATGCTACAATCATTAGCGTCACCATTCCTCTGCTATGCATCTTGAGAAATTCCCTGCAAACCATAAAGGCAGCTGCTTTGCGCTCGGAAACGGGGGCGGGGGAAGACAGTATGCCGCTGGATAGTCAGGGCACCCTCCTGTCTATTTCTCAGCGCGTACAGGAGGAGGAGGAGGAGCATGAGGAGGATGAGGAGGAGGGGGAAGAGACAGCTTGGGCCGCTGCTGACGCTACACCGGCTGATTGCCTGTCATCCTTTCAGCGTGTATGGCCTGAGGAGGAGGAGGAGGAGGAGGAGGATCCTGAAAGTGATCTTCGTAGTGAAGACAGCCATGTGTTGCGTACAGGTACCCTGGCACACATGGCTGACTTCATGTTAGGATGCCTTTCTCGTGACCCTCGCGTTGCACGCATTCTGGCCACGACGGATTACTGGGTGTACACACTGCTCGATCCACGGTATAGGGAGAACCTGCCCACTCTGATTCCCGAAGAGGAAAGCGGTTCGAGAGTGTTGCTATACCACAGGACCCTTGCGGACAAGCTGATGGTAAAATTCCCAGCCGACAGCGCTAGTGGCAGAAGGCGCAGTACCGAGGGCAAGGTAGCAGGGGATGTGCGTAGATTGAGCAGCATGTACATCCCAGGCAGTGCAACAGTCTTTAAGGGCCTGGCCAGCTTTATGGCTCCCCACCAAGACTGTGTCACCGCTCCCCAGTCACGGCTGAGTCGGCGGGAGCACTGTAAAAGGATGGTGAGGGAGTACGTAGCGGATCGCACGACCATCCTTGGTGACGCCTCTGCCCCCTACAACTACTGGGTGTCGAAGCTGGACACGTGGCCTGAACTAGCGCTGTATGCCCTGGAGGTGCTTGCTTGTCCTGCGGCTAGCGTCTTGTCGGAGAGGGTGTTTAGTGCGGCTGGGGGAATCATCACAGATAAGCGTAGCCGCTTGTCAACCGACAGTGCCGACAGGCTAACACTCATCAAGATGAACAAAGGCTGGATTTCCCCAGACTTCTGTTCTCCACCAGCGGACAGCAGCGATACGTAAGCAATACGTAGGCTGCACCCACGGATGGAAGCTACGTTCTCTCTCACCATCCAAAACGGGGACATTTCTGCTTCATCAATCTGTGTCTAATATTCCTCCTCCTCCTCCTGCTCCTCCTCCTGAAACCTCACGTAA
The DNA here is from genome assembly GCF_035609145.1 of Eleutherodactylus coqui. Classification (NCBI taxonomy): domain Eukaryota; kingdom Metazoa; phylum Chordata; class Amphibia; order Anura; family Eleutherodactylidae; genus Eleutherodactylus; species Eleutherodactylus coqui. The sequence goes on along the minus strand of NC_089845.1, from coordinate 143,308,347 downwards.
TCACGCTGAACGGGCAATTTTTCTTAGGGCCACAAGGCTCACTCAAATAATTTTTCTGAACAATTTTTATAAGTTTCAATGCGCTTAAAAGCGTTGGAACTGTAACTTGAACCAATTTTTCGTTACACTGGGCTGCCTCCAGGCCTAGTTACCACTTAAGCCACATTAACCAAAGCGATTAATGGGTTTCACCTGCCCTCTTGGCTGGCCATGGCCAATTTTTGGGATGTACATTAGTACTGTTGATACAGCAATTTTTGTGGGCCCTCGCCTACAGTGTAATCAAATTAATTTTTAGCCCACCTGCATTCCAGCTGACGTTACCTCAGCTGTGTTGGGCAATGCAATGGGATATTTTTGTGTACCGCCGGTGGGTTCCAGGGAGCCACCCATGCTGTAGGTGCACACGGAGTTTTTAATACATCTGTACACTTGTAAAGAACCCCAGTCTGACTGGGGCATGCAGTGTGGGCCGAAGCCCACCTGTATTACGCACGACATTACTACCTCAGCTGTGTTGGGCAATGCAATGGGATATTTCTATGTACCGCCGGTGGCTTCCTGGCACCCACCCAGGCAGTGGGTCCACAGGGAGTTTAACCTACATGTGTCCACTTCTAAAGAACCCCAGTCTGACTGGGGCATGCAGTGTGGGCCGAAGCCCACCTGTATTACACACAACATTACTACCTCAGCTGTGTTGGGCAATGCAATGGGATATTTCTATGTACCGCCGGTGGCTTCCTGGCACCCACCCAGGCAGTGGGTCCACAGGGAGTTTAACCTACATGTGTCCACTTCTAAAGAACCCCAGTCTGACTGGGGCATGCAGTGTTGGCCGAAGCCCACCTGCATTATGCACGACATTACTACCTCAGCTGTGTTGGGCAATGCAATGGGATATTTTTGTGTACCGCCGGTGGGTTCCAGGGAGCCACCCATGCTGTAGGTGCACACGGAGTTTTTAATACATCTGTACACTTGTAAAGAACCCCAGTCTGACTGGGGCATGCAGTGTGGGCCGAAGCCCACCTGCATTATGCACGACATTACTACCTCAGCTGTGTTGGGCAATGCAATGGGATATTTCTATGTACCGCCGGTGGCTTCCTGGCACCCACCCATGCTGTCGGTCCACAGGGACTTCACAATAGGGAGTTGTACCTGCCTGTGTCTATGAATTAAAAAGCCCGGTCTAACTGGGGCATGCAGACACCTTGACAGAATGAATAGTGTGTGGCACATAGGTTCCCCATTGCTATGCCTACGTGTGCAGCTCCTGATGGCGGTGGCACAGGATTCTATTTCTCATTGCTTCTGTACAGCATTGTGGGCTATCGCCCCGCCACTTTTAAAGAGGGTCGCTGCCTAGCCGTGCCAACCCTCTGCAGTGTGTGCCTGCGGTTCCTCCTCATGGCAGACGCACTTCTAAATAGACATGAGGGTGGTGTGGCATGAGGGCAGCTGAAGGCTGCGCAGGGACACTTTGGTGTGCGCTGTGGGGGGGAGGAGGGGCGGTTGGTCAGCATGTAACCCAGGAGAAGTGGCAGCGGAGTGTCATCCAGGCAGTGATTGTGCTTTGTTGTAGCTAGTGTGGTGCTTAGCAAAGGTATGCCATGCTAATGAGGGCTTTTCAGAAGTAAAAGTTGTTGGGAGGGGGGGGGGCCCACTCTTGCCGGTATTGTGGCTTAATAGTGGGACCTGTGAACTTGAGATGCAGCCCAACATGTAGCCCCTCGCCTGCCCTATCCGTTTCTGTGTCATTCCCTTCACTTTCTTGAATTGCCCAGATTTTCACACATGAAAACCTTAGCGAGCATCGGCGAAATACAAAAATGCTCTGGTCACCCATTGACTTCAATGGGGTTCGTTGTTCGAAACGAACCCTCGAGCATCGCGGGAAGTTCGTTCCGAATAACGAGCACCCGAACATTTTGGTGTTCGCTCATCTCTAGTTATCAGTAATGATGGTTGTTGTGGCAAGATTCTTAATATAATGCTGCCCCCTAGTGGTGTTGTTTAATTAGTTTCTTTTTAGGTTTCTATATAGTGTAAATAATCTGCTCTGCCATTGGCCCTAGTGGGTCAAAAAGGGCGTGACTTTTTTGGAGGTCCTGTTAGCTCATTAAGATTTACCTTCTACTCTAGGAAATGTCCATGCCAGGGTGAGCTGTATTGTTGCTGCCAGTTTGGTGCTATCTCAGGTCCTCTAGCATGGCCTTCAGTTATTCGGTATTCTGCCTAAAAAAACAAGCCAACAAGCACATGGAAGAAAGCTTCCAAGTTCTGGAGAATCCCCGTACCATCAAGATCAATAGGCTTGGTGCCTGCAAAGACTGTAGTCACCTACAAGACCCATTCACGACTGAGTTAGCCACTGAGGTATTGCAAAAATGACTTTGCATTATTAGTATTGGTCAGCTAAGCGATTGCGGCCTTAGGCCTGAGGGAGAGAAACAGTCGTTCCTCGATATCAAGGGTTAAACCATTGAAGCATTATGGGCTACCCTGCTTCTGTTATATCCAACAGAACTCTGCCCACCTTGGTGGTGGTTCCAAATCCTGAACCCTGGGAGGATAGTAGCTCTTGTCCACTGTTGGTGGTACCCATCAGCACTCAGGAAAAGCTGCAAGTTGTAGAAAGGTTCCTATCAGTGAACCTCATGGAGGGGCCAAATACCACCCAGAGGCTCCTCCTTTCAGTAACACATTGTGTGTGAAATCAGCTCAATACAGACTTTATGTAAAGTTACTTTGTTTATCATTTTAAATGCACCAAACCATAAAAGCTATTTGATAAAAGTGAATTTCTTCTTTAAGGGGCCTGTCAGTGCTCTGCAATATAGAGTCCGTATATATATATATATATATATATATATATATATATATATATATATATACTGTATATTGTGATAAAATATAGAATCATATTTTGACAACCAGCAAAGCAAGAATGCGATCAGTTAGTAAGACCATTGGAGACACACTGTACATCTTATTAAAATATGTATCATTATTATTTTTAGGTCAGCCATCAAACAGTGCAATATTCATGGGAGACCTTTAGTTTGTGCAGTGAAATAATTTATGAAACACCTGATATGCTGCAGGAGTTGTCTGAAAACTTTCCCTGTGCACACTGACTTCAACTTTTAAATCATGGCATTTACAATTGATGTTTTGTTATCTTGCCAAAGTAGAAATACATTAAAACTTGATATTGGATTTCTTCGCAAACAATGGCATCAGTACAGATGTATTTTTCTTGGAAGTACAGTTGTACTCTTACAAGAGGGTTTTTTTTAAAACTGTACTTTAACCAAATGTAATAGGGGATATTAACATGCTTAGCCTCGGAATCCTCAGCATGGCACAGGTCAATGGGCTGTGGTGGACATGAGGACCCAATGTTAATGTGGTCTTAGGAGAAACTTAGGTGAACTCTTGTGTAGTTTGTGCAGTCACCAAGTACCAGCTTTTAACTATTTGTCCTGGAAGTAATTCCTCACTTTACCAGTGAAACAAAAATGTCCTTAGTTTGTGTATATAGATTTGACTGCTAATATAAGTTCAAGTTTTACATGGTGTTTAACACCTTAACACACCATGATGTCATAGTATGACAAGAACCCCAAGTTATTGAGACACCTGGATGTATTAATATGTTAAGGTGATTGTTTCCGTGTAATCATTATAAGGAGGATGGCAGTAATACGTATCTATACTTCCATAGGAACTATCAGGTTTGCAGAAAACTCCAATCCCGATAGCTAACCTGACTGAATGCAGTACTTTACAAGGAATTCCCGTTGTACTAATGATTGCTAGGCTTGGGTTCACTACAGAAATCGCGTGTACAAGTCATATATATATATATATATATATATATATATACAGGCACAATTTAAATAAGTATGCAAGTTCATTTTAATTATGAAATTAATGTGAAATTGAAGTCCTTCCATGGCATGAAAAAAGAAAACAGAAACAAATATGGTATATGTTTTACTGTTGTTTTTGCCTTGTGTCCTCAAAATTAATGAAAAGTTAATACTAACATATGCTTATCTCTTAATTGCCAAGATAAAAAATAAAAAAAATTGTGAGGTCCAAAACAAAAATGCATATGCAATGGGGTTGTCTAAGAAAGGCAACCCCTTTAATGAGAGAGTCAAATGGCTTGAAATGTCCCAAAAATTTTAGGCTGTAGCAGCCACCAACATGACTGCTGGCATACTACATTAAAAGTGTAGTGTAGCTTTTCTTACTCACTTTGAATGAGCAGCACTATGCAATTAGTGTAGATGTGGCTTTTTTTTTAGCTCTAATAGGATTTTAAAAAATGCAAAAGATTTAAAACAAAGATAAAAATAATATATTTAGAAAACTAATTTTGAAAGTTAAAGCCACTCCCCTTTTTCTATTTAAATATAATAAATATAATAAAAATATACACAATAAAAAATAAGCACTATTAAAATATCTAATTTTTTTATCCCCCATAGTGAATGCCATAAAACAAATAATTATGTGGGAATAGCTGTTTTTTGTTACCTTTCCTCTCAAAATAAATTTAAAGTGATCAAACTGGTACCAATTAAAACTGCAGTTCGCTATGCTAAAAAAGCTTCAAACAGCTCCATCAATGGAAAAATAAAAAAAACTTATGGGTCTTGGTCTACACCATCTAATCAAAACTAATTGGACACCTGAGCAAAATTCACAATTTGCATATATTTACATATGTCAATTCTTAGTCGGTCTCCTTTGGCTCTAATGGCATCTGATAATTTCCATGGAATGCTTTCTACTAATGTCTGATACACTTCACCTAACATTTCCCTCCATTCATCCTGCAAATGTCTGGTGATGGTGAGTTCTCTCAAAGAAGATGGATGCTGTTCATATTCCCTGACCTTACATCCCAAAGATGTTCAATATGGTACAGACCAGGACTCTGCAGATTAGTCCAATTGAAGCACATCCATATCCTCAAACCAATGTTAAACAGAGTTGGATTTCTGACAAGACGTTGTCCTATTGGAAGTATTGCTATCCATTTCCAAAGTATTGCCATATTGCCAGCAGCACATTAAGCAAATTATTGTATAGAATGTCAAGGTAGATCTCTGTGTTCATGGTTTTTGCCAGTCCAGTGAACAGACTAAGACCATGCCATGTAAAACATCCTACCAGACATGTTTCGGCACCTCCGTCACACTTAACTGTTGGGGCAACACACTTAGGCAAAAGGTGTTCCCCAGGTATCCTCCACACCCAGACATGTCAATCTGATTTGAAGATGGAATAGTGTGATTTATAATAATACGTATTCATTTGAGATTATTTTATTTAATGTGGAATATTTACAGAAGGTGTTGAAAGCAATGAATGCTGTTAATGTGGTGCTGTAGGAACATATTAAAGCTTTGCTCATCCCGGGAGACTTTGTAGCGTATAAAGAAAAGATAATACAACATCTACAGAAACAGCGATCTGATATAGAACATGTGAAAAGAGATAAATGGTGTAGTGACTAGGAGGATTATAACAATGGCAGAGCATACAAATGGCAGGGTACCCAGTGAAGTATTGCCTTGGGTAGGCACAGGAATAAGAGATCTGAACAAAAACATTTTGGTTATACCACAGGTTATTCTGATTCTACTAATTATTAAGGTCAGCAGGCTCAAGGAAGAATCACAAATGAAGGACGTGGTGGATGTAATCACTGATGATTAATATATTTAATATATTTGAGAACCTTGTTATTGGAAGTTGAATGAAAGAACAAAGACAAAAAATTAAAAAGGAATGTAGAGGAGCAAGAGACATCGATCACAAACTAAAATGTTTTTACACAAATGCACAGAGCATGCGACAAGGGGAATTGGAGCTCCTAACACAGGAAGAGAAATAGGATGTCATAGGCATCACGGAAACATGGTGGAATGATACACATGATTGGAACACAAGGCTTGAAGGATACAACTTATTTATAAGAAACAGACCTAAAAAAAAGAGGAGGAGGTGTTGCATTGTATGTTAGGAAAACATTCATCTCCACTGAGATTCAAGCTTCAGAGCATGGTAGTTCTGTAGAAACTGTTTGGGTAAGAATACAAGGAGAGAACAACAGAAAGGACACCATTGTAGGCATTTACTATAGGCTGCCTGGACAAGCAGATGGCCAGGTTCTCAAAAAAGCACGACATAGTAATCATCGGAAATTATAACTATCCAGACATTTATTGGGAATCTCTCTCAGGTTAAAGTAATGGATCCAACAAATTCTTATCCGCTCTTGCTGACAACTTTATCTTCCAAAAGGTAGAAGAGAAAACAAGGGGATCTGCTATCTTGGACCTAATCCTTACCAACAGGGAGAAAATGGTTGAGGAAGTAAAAGTGGCTGGGACCTTAGGAGGCAGTGATCATGCTATCCTTGAATTTGGGATAACAAGAGGAGCAAGACCTGAGAATACTCAAACCTCAAAGTTGAATTTCAGAAAGGCAGATTCTAATAGACTCAGAAATAGTGTAGGAAGTATCCAATGGCTGTATGTTCTTAAGGGCAGAAATGTCCAAGAAGGTTTGGAAAAATTGCGAATTAAGATTCTCAAAGCACAATCATTAACAATCCCTAAAAGAAGGAAGAATGGGAAGCATTAAAGATGGATGTACACAGAACATGCACACATGTTAAAAAGGAAGAAAAATATAATTATCAAAAGGAAAGAGGGGGGGAATATCTCAAGAAAAATATAATGTGGTCTGCAGAAACTATGGGGCAAGTGTCAGAAAAGCTAAAGCTAATAATGAATTAAGGCTTGCAACAGAGGCCAAAATCAACAAAAAAGGATTTCAGGGGTATGTCAAAAATAAAGAAAAGTAAAAGATGCTATTGGATGCTTACAGGATGAAAACGGTGAATTGGTTAAGAATCATGTTGAGAATGCCGAACTTTTAAATTCTTATTTTCTATCTGTTTTCTCTCAGAAAGTAGATGTAACATCGACTGATCTTCCCTGTGCTATTGTGGGATTAAAAAAATGCAGGCTATCTATAAGCAGAGAGATGGTGAGGAAACACTTAGCTACTTAAATTAATTCAAGCCGCCAAATCCAGAGGAATTACATCCTAGTAAACTAAAGGAAGCAGCGGAGGTTATTGCTGAACCACTTGCATAATCTTTGAAAATTCCTGGAGAACATGAGAAGTCCCAGAAGATTGGAAAAGGGCAAATGTTTTCCCTATCTTCAAAAAATGGAAGAAGGTGGATCCAGGAAACTACAGAACTGTGAGCCTAACTTCTATACCAGAAAAGTTATTAAATAGCATTTATGCAAGTACTTGGATGAGAATGGAGTAATTAATTAGAGTCAGCATTGGTTTGTAGCAAACAAGTCATGCCAGGCGAATCTAATTTCCTTCTATGACAATATCACCGACTGGGTGGATCAGGAAAATGCGGTAGATATAGTGTATCTTGACTTTAGTAAAGCATTTGACAAAGTATCTCATACCATACTTATTGAAAAAATGACCAAATATGGGATTGACAAGGCAACTGTTATGTGGATTCACAACTGGCTGAGAGATCGTACTCAAAGAGTGGTCATAAATGGCTTCACATCCAATTAAATGAATGTGTCAAGTGGCAATACCACAAGGCTCTGTCCTGGGCTCAGTGTTGTTTAACATTTTTATAAATGATCTGGAGGAGGAAATTGAGGGGAAACTGATCAAATTTGCGTATGACACAAAGCTAGGAGGGATAGTGAACACTATAGAAGAGAGAAGAAGTATGGAGAAGAAGTATATTACAGGATATAAATATTAGGTTAAGTGTCAATCCTGGTATACAGGCAGGTAGGAACTATTAGGGGTTGATCCAGGGAACAGTCTGATTGCCATTAGGGAGTCGGGAAGGAATTTTTCCCCCAAAAGGGCTAATTGGCTTCTGGCCTTGGGGTTTTTTGCCTTCCTCTGGATCAACACAGTAGGATAGACAGGCTGGACTAGATGGACAATGTCTTCATTCGGCCTTACATACTATGTTACTATGTTACTATGAGAGTATTCAAAAGGATCTAGAAAAACTTCAACAGTGGGCAATTACTAACATAATGCTATTTAAGGCGAAATGCAAAATCACACATCTTGACAAGAAAAATGAAAAAAGCACAGACAGAATGGAAGGAATAGGGCTAAACAGCAGCAGATGTGAAAAATACTTGGATATACTAATGCTTAACGACCGCTGATACGCCTTTTGATGGCCTGCAGATGCAGGACATATATCAAGGGAGATCGCAGGGTGATCTACCTACATACATTGCGGCTACTGGCTATTTCTTACAGCCGACACCCAGCGGCAACAGCTCCAATAAGATGTGCAGCTCATCAGAGCTGTTAACAAGAGATGAGCAAGCACCAAAATGCTCGGGTGCTCGCTGCTCGAATCAAGCTTTTCATAATGCTCAAGAGCTCGTTTCGAGTAACGAGCCCCATTGAAGTCAATGGGAGACTCAACCATTTTTCAAGGGGACTCATGCTCTGCATAGGGGAGAGTGTGTGAATCACCTGAAAACATCATAAAAGTGATGGAAACACCACAGAAACGGATAGAGAACAGCAGGGGCAGCATGCATGGATGCATCTGAGGCTCTCAGGTCGCACTATTAAGCTAAATTTTGGGCAAGAGCCTGGCGGCCACCCCCTTAACAATTTAGTTGGGACAGACCATAATCAGCAAGGCACATGCGCTGGCACATCTTAGCAAAGCACCACAGTAGGTGCAACGAAGGCCAATCACCACCTGTGAGTGACACCACTGCCTCTTCTCCTGTGTTACATGCTGGAATTGCTGTCCAATCCCCCAAGGACGCAGACAAATTTTTCCCAGTGCAGCATTCAGCTGTCCTCATGCCACACGGTCGCTTGATAGCCACACCACCCTCATATCTATTTATAAGTGCATATTGGATGAGAAGGAACCGGAGACACACATTGCAGAGGGTTGGCAGGGCCTGGCAGTGACCCCCTTTGAAATTGTGGGCGATATCCCACCATGCTGATGAAAATTGATGATAAATTAACGTATAATCAGAAGTCCAATCTCATGCCCCCTCCGTGACAATATTGTCTGGAGCCACAAACGTGGCCCAGAAGGGGACTCAGATGCCAGTACTTCTACCCATCTCCACAATTCAGCAATGCATTCTAAAACCAAAGATTGGTTTGAAGCAGGAGGTGTCGCAAAAGTAGCCACCACAGGTATACAGTAAACCTGTCAAAGTCGCATTAATCAGTTACGTTTCTGTTAACACTCCAATCCAGTATCTCAAATAACTGTGGTAAAACGAGAGCTCATACATGCCGACCAGCGCTGACCCCAGGGATGCTTTATCAGACCCAAACCAAACCGGCTGTTTACCACTCTGGGTATTTTACATCCGCTTAAATCCAAAAATAGACAGTGTACAATGAGTTTTGTCTTGCTATACAGTGCTGATCAGAATTCCAATGCCCATGCCACCTCCGTCACAAAATCGCCAGAAGCCACAAACGTGGCCCAAAAGGGGACTCGGATGCTAGTACTTCTACCCATTTCCACAATTCAGCAACGTATTCTAAAACCAAACATTGGTTTGAAGCAGCAGGTGTCGCAAACATAGCCACCACAGGTATACAGTGAAACTGTCAATGTCTCATGAAATCAGTTAAGCTTCCTTTGATCGCTACAAAGACAGTGGGACACATGAAGAAATTTGAGTGGCCAAAGCAGGACAATTCATTCTGTCTAGGTGTCAGATAGCTGGACACTGCGCTGGGATACATTTGTGGACTCTGTGGGCATATGATGCTGGAACCAGCACTTTTGCTGAACTGTAGTGGTGAACCTTTTCAAAATTGGTGGCGAGAACCTGGAGATGGCCCTCCGAAAAATTTGTTTTGACAGAGGCTGGAGGCAGCCCTGGTAAAAAAAAATTGTTTTTAAAGAGCCTATGGGGTCCTCTGAAGAACTGGCTGTTCAGCATGCTGACATGCTGGTTCAGGAGGAGGAAGAGGACGATCAGAGAAGGCTAGACCAAGCTATTTCTATCAATGGGACACAGGAGGAGGACGATCAGAGAAGGATAGACCAAGCTAGTTCTATCAATGGAACACACACTTGGGCCTATTAAGCAGATGCTTTCAGTAAAAAACAAATAAAAGAATGAAAAATGAGAGTAGTTTTGTTAGTTCCTATATAGTCTGTGTACACCAGTAGCAGTATACTGTAAAGAACCAGTAACAGTATGCAGTATACAGCCGGGATGCTTGTGAATGCTTTATGCCCACTACTGGTCCCAGGCAGCCAAACTGATGATCCACAAAAGTGGAGTTGTAGTCCTAAAAAGGACTGTTGGGTTCCAATTATTCCAATCCCATGCCACCTCCATCACAAAATTTCATGAGCCACAAATGTGGGGCTAAAGGGGACTCAGATGCCAGTACTTCTAGACATCTGCACAATTTAACAACCCATTCCACAACTAAAGATTTTTGTACCCAGAGTGCAAGTGAATCCCTGAAACATTTGTTTACCAAGAGTATAGGTGAACCCTTGAAAGATTTGTGTACCAAGAGTATAGGCGAACCCCTAAAACATTTGTGTACCAAGACTACATAGGCGAACCCCTGAAACATTTGTTGACCAAGAGTATAGGCCAGTGATGGGCAACCTTTTTGGCTTGGTGTGTCAAAATTCGCAGAAAAACCAAGCATAACTCGGGTGGTGTGTCACTTCGAGAAAAAAAACCCAAATTTGTGATATTTATAGTTTAAATAACAAAAATGTATACTTGTAACATATAACTGTTCTGAATAAACCAAAAACTAATTATTTTAACTTACTTGCTTAGTGACTTCTTTGTTCATCCGTCAGTCAGTTTCTTTTGTTGGTCTTGATATTATTTAACAATCCAATATTAAACCTTAAACTTGTGTGGGATGCCGTAAACTGAGATAAATGAGGGAAGGGGGAATTCTTTAACTAACCTGCCTAATAGTGACTTTTTTGTTGCTGAATTTCATTGGCTAAATCTTCAATTGAACGTTTGTGTTCAGTCTCATTTTGTACGTTTGTGTTCAGTTTCATTATTCAGTCTTTTATGATATTTTTACTGAGCGGTAACTCAGATATCCTCTTAATAATTGCATCTTTATTCTGCATATTGTGAAACAGAACTGGTGCGCATCGTAGGAGTGTCTTTAATAGATTCTCCCTCATTGAGTGCTTTTCCATGCTGAGCTATGGAGTGAGCGATGCTCAAACTTGCAGACGTTAAATTTGTAGAGCCTTTTACAAATTTAAGGATGGAATTAGATTGGCTCTTATAAAGGTGTAGCCGCCTGGAAATGTATTCCTTCCTTTCATCCTCACTTTTTTTCAAGAGCTGGGAATGATTAGTTTCAAAACGTCTATTTATATTCCATGTTCTGCTTACTACTGTTTCAGTACATAGAACGCAAAAGGATCTGCCATTTTTTTCTATAAATGCCATACATCTCGGTCCACATCTCTTGAAAGGGTCGGCTACTGCTATTACTACCACTCCCTTTACTTAACCTTGTTTTTTTTAATTTTTGGGTTCTCCATCAGGGCCACAATGACAGAAGATAGATAGAATTATACTGCTGGTAATGGCGCTGGAAATGGTGCTGGTGCTTGCCGCTATTTAAAATGGCTGCCGCACAGGCACTCCCCTCACTTATCTCAGTAATGGTGCGCTGGGTGGTTGCTGGTAATGGCACTGGTAATGGTGCTGGTGCTTGCTGCTATTTAAAATGGCTGCCGCACAGACCCTCCCCTCACTTATCTGGCAGGGTGATGCTGGTGGTTGCTGGTGCCTGCTGGTAATGGTGCTGGTGCTTGCTGCTATTTAAAATGGCTGCCGCACAGGCCCTCCCCTCACTGATCTGGCAGGGTGATTGTTCTGTTTAGCAGAAATCGAAGCTACATAGCAGCCCATCTTTAGGTGCTTAGTGGTTACAGCACCATCTAGCTGTGTTAAAAATGTATTACAACTTGTTTTTCTACCATAAAGACTGATGTATTATGGGTAGTTTGCAAGGCATTGTGGGAAGAAGGAACTTCCATTCAGAGACAGACTTATCTTTGCACCCTCCTCTTCAAGATCCACCATCCTTGTAAAAGCATATCTGGTATGAAAGCTACCCGTGTTTCTGAGACAGTATGTTATGCAGAGCTGTTCAGTCGTCAGTTGTATTGTTACTCAGGGAGTTATAACTGTTTAGTTAGTCATGCAGCACTATGTGTAGCAGCCATTTTGCCATGTACCTCCATGTTACTGTTATGTAATGTTATGTGTGCTTCCTATGCATCATACTTATGTCAATTATCTGTATTCTTATAGTTTTACCATTATCGACATTATTATCATCATCATCATCGATCTGTTAACCAATAAACCTGTCAGATTAAGAAGAACAGTTTGTTTATTTGGAAGACAGAAATGGTTAAGCTGAATGTCGGACTGCACACTGTGTGAGCGTGTAAGAAGACAGAACAGTGATGCTGGTGCCTGCTGGTAATGGTGCTGGTGCTTGCCGCTATTAAAACTGGCTGCTGCACAGGCCCTCCCCTCATTTATCTGGCAGGGTGATGCTGGTCACGGTGGATGCTGCTGGTTGCTGGTGCCTGCTGGTAAGATGGCCACCAGAGATGCCTTCCCCTGCACACTCTGCTGCTAGAAGGTCCGCCGGCCGGATGTGAGGTTAGCGGCCTAACCGGAAGTCCCAGCACTACTAGACACTCTGTGCCGGAGGTCTGGGGTCTCGGCCTACAGACCTCCAGTGCAAAGTGTCTACCCACCGCAATGTTTTATCCTCAGCTACTGCACCTGGCTGCACAGGAGCTGAGAATGAAACATCCCGGTCCTCCGCATGCGGCCGCATACTCCTCTGTATGCGGCCGCGTGTCAGCGAACATGGCCACGCGTGTCAGCACTGACTCGCGTGTCATAGGTTCGTCATCACCGGTATAGGCGAACCCCTGAAACATTTGTTGACCAATAGTATAGGCAAACCCCTGATAGATTTTTTGGCCAAGAGTATAGGTGTACCCCTTAAAAATTGGTTGACCAAGAGTATAGGCAAACCCCTGAAACAATTGCTTTACCAAGAGTATAGGCGAACCCCTGAAAAGTTTGTATAGCAAGAGTATAGGCAAACCCCTTAAAAGTTTGTGTACCAAGAGTATAGGCGAACCCCTGAAACATTTGTGTTCCGAGAGTATAGGCGAACCCCTTAAAAATTTGTTGACCAAGAGTATAGGTGAACCCCTTAAAAATTTGTGTACTAAGAGTATATGCAAACCCCTGAAAAATTTGTTTACTAAAAGTACAGGTGTACCCCTGAAAAATTTGTTTACCCAGAGTGCAGGTGAAACACAGAAAAATGTTTTAACATACAGCTCGTACTTGCTTAATTTGCTAACAGAGCCTGGAGGCAGCCTTCCGAAAAAGAAAGGTTTTACAGAGCCTTTTGGCCCTCTGAAGAATTGGCTGTTTAGCGTGCTGACATGCTGGTTTAGGTGGAGGAGGAGGAGGAAGATCAGAGAAGGATAGACCAAGCTACTTCTCCCCTTTTTTGGGGTAATAGAGGGTGCATGGATCTCCTGTTCCAGCTTAAAGAATCTTTATGTTACGCTGCTTTCCACTGGTGGAGAAGAGAAGAAAGGGGAAATCCAGGCTTTGTTCATCTTAATGAGTTAAGCCTGTTGGCGCTGTCAGTTGACAAGCGGGTACGCTTATCCGTGATAATCCCCCCAGCAGCACTAAACACCCTCTCTCATAAGATGCTTGCGGCAGGGCAGGCCACCTCCAAGGCGTACAGCACAAGCTTGTGCCACGTGTCCAGCTTTGACACCCAATAGTTGTATGGAGTAGAGGGATCACAGAGGACATTGGTACAGTCGGCTATGTATTCCCTCACCATCTTTTTACACTTTTCCCACTGTACATTGGCCCACTGAAGTACATCCTCTACCGCTAGCATTGTCAGATGGGAACATCAATTGCTTTTTCACCAGGGCCTTGTGATATTGCATCACTCTCGTACTCCTTTCCTCTTCAGGAATGAGAGTGGAAAGGTTCTCCTTATATGAGTTGAGAAGGGTAAACACCCAGTAATCTGTGTTGGCCAGAATGCGTCTAACATGAGGGTCACAGGAAAGGCAGCTTAACATGAAGTCAGCCATGTGTGCCAGAGTCCCAGTACGTAACACATCGCTTTCCTCACTAGGAGAATGACTTTCAGTCTCCTCCTCCTCTTACACGCTGAACAGATGTGAAGGAAGTAGCATGGGTATCCTCCGCAGTGTGGCCAGCAGTCTCTTCCTCCTCCTCCTCCAATACACGCTGAGAAACAGACATGAGGGTGATCTGGCTATCAAGCAATGTATTGTCATCCCCATCTCCTGTTCTATCCACAATGCGTCGGCCTTAATGCTTAGCAGCGACCATCTCAGCAGGCAAAGCAGCGGGATGGTTGCGCTGATAATGGCCGCATCGCTGCTCACCATTTGTCTAGACTCCTCAAAGTTTCCTAAGACCTGACAGATGTCAGAGATCCATGCCTACTCCTCTGTGAAGAACTTCTGAGGCTGACTACGACTTTAATGGCCATGTTGCAGCTGGTATTCAACAATGGCTCTACGCTGCTTGTAAATCCAGAGGCTGGAATCGGCACACATGACGGGGCGGAGCTACGCGATGACACATAGAAGGGGGCGGAGCCAAAACGCCGCTGCTGCCGGACAGACCCGAAGGCAGAAGACCCTTCTGCGCAAGCGCGTCTAATCGGGCGATTAGACGCTGAAGTTAGACGGAGCCATGGAGACGGGGACGCCAGCGCAGGGAAGGTAAGTGAATAACTTCTGTATGGCACATATTTAATGCACGATGTATATTACAAAGTGCATTAATTTGGCCATACAGAAGTGCTTAACCCCACTTGCTTTCGCGAGACAACCCTTTTAAGCCAATGTGCTGTCAGGGAGATGTAGTGTCCCTGCCCGCCAGCACTTGTCCACGTGTCGGTGGTTAAGTGGACCTTTCCAGTAACCGCATTGGTGAGGGCACGGTTTATATTCCGTGATACGTGCTGGTGTAGTGCGGGGACGACGCAGTGGGAAAAATAGTGGCGACTGGGGACCGAGTACTGAGGGACGGCCGCTGCCATGAGGTTACAGAAAGCCTCCGTTTCTACCAGCCTATATGGCAGCATCTCCAGGCTCAGTAGTTTGGAAATATGCACGTTTAAAGATTGTGCATGTGGTTGGGTGGCTGCATATTTCTACTTGCATTCCAATGCTTGCGCTAGCGACAGCTGAACGCTACACTGGGACACATTGGTGGATGCAGTGGAAGACCGTGGAGGTAAAGGTGTGGGTGCAGGGCGGGAGATGCTCATGCTTGTGTCCTGGGAGGGGGACTGCATCTCAGTGCCAGGATGTGACAGAGCGGAAGAGGCAGTGGTGTGATCTACAGGCGGGGAATGGCCTTTGTTCCACCTCGTCAGGTGCTTAGCCATTATATGCCTGCGCATGCTGGTGGTGGTCAGGCTGGTAGTGGTGGCTCCCCTGCTGATCTTGGTGCGGCACAGGTTGCACACCACTGTTCATCGGTCATCCGCGCTCTCAATAAAAAACCTCCAGACCTTCGAACACGGAGGCTTGCTGTGAGGAGGTGCTGTGGGAAACAGTTGGGTGATTATTTGTTGTGGCTCTGCCTCTCCCTATGGCCACCCCACTGCCTCTTCCAACCTGTTCTGGTGCTGTACTTGCCTCTTCCTCTGAAGCCCTGTCTTCAGGAGGCTTTGCAATCCAGGTGGGGTCAGTCACCTCATCATCCACCAGCTCTTCCAATGAATCCTCAGGCCTCAGTCACACGGTGTTTTTTCCCATGATTTGCGGATCGCATCACAGATGCGCATCCTCAAATCGCGTGACCTAGCAGCATTTTCAGCGAAACGGCCCAGCGCTGCCCGCTATCCTCTGCCACAGCTGTGCCACAGCTGTGGCAGAGGAGAACGATGTTCGCCCATTGAATTCAATGGAGTCGGCAATACAGCCGGCTCCATTGAAAGCAATGGGCTGCCGGCAAGCGCTGGATGAATTTTCGGGGAAGGGCTTAAAATATAAGCCCTTCCCTGAAAACCATCCTGGAAATGTGTAAAAAAAAAAAAAGTATACTCACCTTTTTCCTGCAGCCGGAGTTCAGTATATGCTGTTGTTAGATAGCGTAGACTGACAGCACCCACACACGGGTATATACCGTACGCTTTCACCAGGCGAAAAAAAAATGTAAACTATGTATACTGTTGTTAGATAGCATAGATTGACAGCACCCACACATGGGTAGATGCCGTACGCTTTCAGCGGGCAAAAAAAAGATTTAAACTGTGCATACCGTTGTTAGACCATCGGGATGGTGCGGACCAGGTGAGTATTGTTCTTTTTTTTTTTTCGGGAGCGCTTTTAGCTAGGTCCTATTTTTGGGGGAGGCCTTATATTTCAAGCCTCCCTTGAAAACCCGTTAGGTCTTACTATCAGGGTAGGACCTATTTCCAGAGAACAAGGTAACAATTAAAATGGCAGATAAAGGGGATGCAATGGTGGTGATGAACACGGTGAAGTATTAGGCATAGGTTTGGAGACAATTGAGATATAAACAGGTCTATGAACATTTGGACAGAGATCCCAAATTTGAAATTATGAGCAAGATTAATATGATAGTAGATAAGGTTTTGTGTGAAGGGATTATGGAAATGAGGTTTGGCAATTACCTGAAGGTGATTTCCCCCATTACTCCAACGCTATATATACTCCCTAAGATACATAGGAATTTGACAGATCCTCCTGGAAAACCAATAGTGTCAGTGCATGGGTCAATCTTTAGCCAATCTTTAGATTGCTTTCTTCTTGGATAAATTACTTTGCCATTTCACCACTGCTGCATGCCCCCATAATAAGGATACCTCAGACTTTTGTATTGAAGTTGGAGGAAGTTATTTTGCCTGAACATTTTTATCTTGTTTCATTTCGTATTGTTTTTCTCTACACTTCAACTGATCATCGAGTATGATGGCAAGCCATCGGTGAGGCAGTCACTGGCTCAGGGTGTCCCCTGGGCTGTGCACGACTTGTCCTCGACCTGCTGAGGAACGTCCTCAGGAGGAATTATTTTCTCTTTGGGCATGATTTCTTTCAGCAGAAGAGAGGCACAGTGATGGTGTCCCATGTGACCCCCACAAATGTCAGCATCTTTATGGCCTCCTCTCGAGAACATGTTTGTGTACAGTGGGGATGTGAGGGTGTGTATCCTGTCCTGGTGATGCTTCATCGATGACATTTCTGTTATCTGAAGGGTTTTCTTATGTAGATTTCATATGTTTTTAAATGACCAC
The DNA here is from genome assembly GCF_035609145.1 of Eleutherodactylus coqui. Lineage (NCBI taxonomy): Eukaryota > Metazoa > Chordata > Amphibia > Anura > Eleutherodactylidae > Eleutherodactylus > Eleutherodactylus coqui. The sequence goes on along the minus strand of NC_089845.1, from coordinate 143,290,869 downwards.
ATACCTAATTTATAATGTACAGTTCTTGGACACATTGGTATATGTGGAGAATGGTCAGTTATAGACAGATCTGTTTGTGATGGCACAGATAGGAACAATTTGCTGTATTATGAGAATAATCATCCAAGACATATGTTGAATTCCTTACCATGGAGCAAATTATTGAGAGTAAAAAGAGTCTGATGAACAGATAGTGGAGAAAAGGGTGGAGGAAATGTAGGAAAAGTTTCTGAGATGAGGAATCCTCATAGGTTGGTAAATAGACATAGTATGCCTTTACAGGAGATATACAGAAAGGATATATTGAGAAAGAGGAAATATAGGAATCAAGCACAGAGGATCCAATTTGTTTCAATTTATCAACAGTTGAGTGGTCGGATAGCAGATATTATTAAATCCGAGTGGTTTATCTGGAGTTGTTGAGTTTCCCTCATCTCCAATTATGGTCTGTAGAAGGAGTAAGAATTCGAGAGATAAATTAGTTAAGTTGGATGTAAGAAGTAAATGAGATTCAAGCCAGATGTTTATTTGTCTTCCTAGGTCAGGTAATTATCCCTTCCCAAATTGTCAAAATTGTGGTAATAGGCTGAAGGGTTATAAGTGTAAGGTGCTTTTAGATAGAATGATATCTTTCAAACAAATGAAAGTGAATGTTAATTATCATTCACTTTCATTTGTTTATAATTAGAGATGAGCGAGCATACTCGCTAAGGACAATTACTCGAGCGAGCATTGTCCTTAGCGAGTACCTGCCCGCTCGGAAGAAAAGGTTCGGCTGCCGGCGCGGGTGAGAGGTGAGTTGCGGCAGTGAGCAAGGGGGGTGGGGGGGGGAGAAGAGAGGGAGAACCTTTTCTTCCGAGCAGGTAGGTACTCGCTAAGGGCAATGCTCGATCGAGTAATTGCCCTTAGCGAGTATGCTCGCTCATCTCTATTTATAATCAATTAGAATTATCATTTACTTTAAATATCATTCCCTTTCATTCAATTTAAATCATTCAGTCTAAACGTGAGCCAAGGACTGAACAACGCACGTGAATCATTCGCTTCTTGTTCGCCATTCAGTTTCTACTGGCATAAAAATCATCGTTGGTTCGTACCTATGTCGTGCCATTTAAACACTTCTCATTCAGTGTTTTACATAGCAAATGTGGAACACTGAACAAGAAGTGAACAATTCTCATTGAAGGAGTATTGCTTACTTCTTGCTGACTTCTCGCTCAGCACTTCACATGTCAAGAGCTCACCGGGAGTGCCTTTAGACACAGCGAGATTGAGTGACCCAGCAATGATTTTATGTTGGTTGAAAGTAAGAAAGAAACAAAAAGTAAACAATGATTTTGCATTTAGATGTAACGATTATTGCACATTTTTGTTCATTTAAACAAATTTTGCGCAATAATCGTTTGTCCCGTATAAATGGGCCTTAAATCAAATGAGGTCTAGGGTGATAGATTCAGTAGGATGATTAAGGAGAGGATGTAATCAAGAAAGGTTGTTAAGAATAAAGGAATTAAGGTAGACTTTGCAAACATTGAGCCCTAGAGATTTGAATATTGAATTTACCATTAGTTATATATGTGTGATTTTCAATTTGTGAGCTATGCTGTCCAATCATGGAAAGCTATGTGTCTTATCATGCCCATTGTGGAGGTGTGCCAACCCTGCATACAGTTGTTCCCATGGTGATGTGGGTCCACCATGGGCAGAATGTTACAGTGGCACTGTGAGTACAAGAGATGGGGACAAGCTCCTGCACTGATTGGTTGATGAAAAAAGGATGAAATAGGTCAGCACTTTCCAATAGAACTATACAGTTGCATGTTAAACCACGGCTGCAACATACAATAGAAGCAGAACCAAAAAAACAGCAACAGCACTCATAATATATTTACTATCAAAGGGCGTGCACCTGTATAGTTCTATTGGGAAGTGCTGACCTATTTTATCCTTTTCTCTACAAATATTGTGAAGTTTTGGCTGCCTTCACCTGGTCATGCACGCCCACCTCCCATTTAACTTCTGTCCCTCCTACTAAAACATATACATGGTGTCCTAGCTTCCTTAGTTTTATTTGTAGGCTTAGACCCAATAGAGGAGCATTCTCAGAGGTAGGTACCCAACTTTCCCAGGTTAAGATTAAACTACCGGGCATTAGCGTTAGGACCTATTGGAAAGCTTGGTCCACCTGGACGTTGGTAGATGGGCCAATACGATTTGATCAAATTATATACCAAGAACCTTGCATTATTTAATGGGGTTAGAGTATTGGTTATAGGTATGTATACCTCTGATAGTAAATGTATTATGTGTGCTGTTGCCGTTTTTTTGTTCTGCTTCTACTGATTGGTTGATGACACGCACACCTGTGCGTTCAATTGTTTGTTCCCACGCATGCATGCAGTATATTAAAGACAAAATTTCTATGGACTCTGAAGTGACACATAGATATGAATGTAGATGAGCTCTTGCACGGATTGGTGGGTGATGCGCACACCTCTGTGTTCATTGGTGGAGATCATGCATGCATGCTTTCTACTGAAGGCTGAGTTGGTAATGACGTTGGAGTGGTTTGCAGTTATGCACGCAGATGCGCAAATGTAATACATGACACACTAAATGATGGATTTGGCTATAAGAAAACTTTGGACATTGATGACATGGATCTGAAGACCAACAGCCCACCCACAGGATTATGCAATATGTCTCTGCATTGGTAGACAGAAATATCTGTCAAATGTGATACATTTGGGATTGGGCTTTGCTCTGCTGATTTTAATTAATCATGATTAAACACATGAGGAATTGGTTCATTGGAAGTAGATATGTAGATAGATAGATACTATGTTTTCCCAAAAATAAGACCCAGTCATATTAATTTTTGCCCCAAAAGAGGAACAGGGTCTTATTTTTAGGGGGTATCTTATACTCACCTAGCAGGTGCCCTCCAGGTCCCTCTTGTTGTTCTCCAGCACTCTGACAGGCTTCCATGCAGTCCTCAGCACCGACAGAGCATCACTTGCTGGTAATGGGGGTTTGAAGGCCCGCCTCCAGCAAGCGATTGCTCTGATTAGTTCTTGAGCACCACGGCTCAGCCAATTAGAGCCAGCGCTTGATGAACCAATCACAGCATTTTTTCATACAGTGTAGCTAGGGCTGATAGATAGATATGAGATAGATAGATAGATATAGTGGAATATTGCAGCTATTTCTATGCTTGAAAAAGGCTTCAATTGGCCACAATAGTCACCTTGCTTCTGGCAGTGGAAAACGGGGACGGAGCAGCGGGAGCCATTTGCTGTGCCCCGGGGAATGAAGACAGGTGAATATGCATTATTTGTTTACACACATTTATTCTGAAACCACACAACCCCTTTAAATGGTGCCATTGAATTGTACAATTTATCGAAACCAAGTTATGACTTTTGGAAGGTGGGGATGAAAAAAATACAGTGAAACAATGATAAATAGCTGCATCGAAAAACAGTTGAATAGCATGGTTACCTGAAATCTTAAAGAGGGGGGTAAGCTGTTTCTGGCCAGTCTTCCTGGTCCATTGTTACTACACTCCCACTTGTGATGAAAGCAGTATGCGTCATACATATTTACTAGCAAACCATTGTCATTTAAGGCCTTTTTACACGGAACGATTATTGTTCAAAAAATCGTTCAAACAAGCAAAAATGAACGATAATCGTTCAGTGTAAATTCAGCCTCCTCCTCTGCAGGAGGAGGAGGCTGAAAAAGCCGGAGCAGTGGACTGAGCTCCCACCCCCTCTCCGCCTCCTCTCTGCCCTTCGGCACTATTTGCAATGAAAGGAGGCGGGGTGGAGCTAAGTTCCATGACTTAGCTCCGGCCCCCATCCCGCCCCCTCCCATCGCAAATAGTGCCGAGGGGCAGAGAGGAGCTGGAGAGGGGGTGGGAGCTCAGTCCACTGCTCCCGGCTCTTCCAGCCTCCTCCCTCTGCAGAGAGGGACGCCGTATATTGGCCGGCGTTATACCCGGTCGATATACGGTCGTCTGAATAAGCCCTAAGAGAAAAAAGATTTATAAGAATGAACTGATATAAATTGATTTTTGAGACCGATCATTTTATATGACCTGCAAAATTTGGTTTGAGAAACTTGACATTTAGATCTCTAATAGCTGAGTGTGAAAAATGTACCAGAATGTACGTCTCTATCTGCTGACAACTAGCAATGGCAACCAAAAGTTCTAAGCTTAAAATGTTATTAACGTTAAGGCTCTGTGTTTTGTCATCATGCGAATCTGAGGAATTTATGAGCTGTACTTATTTCACACATCAATATCTAAAAATATGTCCATGTGGGAATTATTACAAACGTGGATTTAGTTTCTACAGACAATCACCTTGTTGTGAAAGTTTGGCTGCTGTTGTTACTTATCCAGAAAACAGCTTTATTTTCTCTTAAAGCAGAATTCTCATGAGATACTAATGCTTTGAAGAGATAAACTAAAGGACCATTTAGACACAACGATTATCACTCAAAATTCGCTCAAAAGCGATAATCGTTGTGTGAATCTGCACTTACATCGTACAGTTTTCATTATGCCGTCGCTCATCGTTGTCTTTCAGTGTGCTGAAAGACAACGATGAGCCTTAGCGGGGATTCATAGCGGGATACAGCTGATACTATTGTTATAGCTGTATCCCGCTCCCTGATCACAGGCTGAGTATGAAGAACAGAGCGGTCCAGCTCTGTTCTCCATACCCGGCACGGAGCGCTCAGCTGTATAACAGCCGGACGCTCTGTACAGAGAACATCTGGATGCAGAAGACAAGCGGGGACACCCCGCTTGTCTTCTGCATCCTCCACTCTGCGCGCTCGGCTGTATGACAGCCAGGCGCTCTGAGTGGAGAACAGCTGGATGCAGAAGACAAGCAGGGACACCTTACTTGTCTTATGCATCCTTCGCTCCAAGCGCTCGGCTGTATAACAGCCGGGCGCTCAGAGGGGGGGAACAGCTGTATTCAGAAGACAAGCGGGGACACCTTACTTGTCTTTTGCATCCTCCGCTGGCAGCGCAAGGTGATCGCTCATCTTGAGCGATCATCTTGCACTGTAAATGACACAACGATTATCTCTCAAAAGACGCTTGAGCAACATCTTTTGAGCGATAATCTTTGTGTCTGAATGGGCCTTAATGCATGCAAAGAAAGCCCAGAGAAAGGAGCAGATTGTAAGAGGACTCTCTTCCGAATGAGATCCTTATAGAGGGCCTCTCTGCACTTGCTGGCTTAAAGAGACTTAAGTCAGCAGGGCCGGATGAATGGCTCTGCAGCCGCAGCTTTGTTGACTATATCCCTATTTTTTTTTTTCATGCTCACTTCCGTTTGCCAGGTTCTTCTTCGATCTGGCTTCCAATGCTGTCAGTGTGTCAACAGGGCGGTCTTCAATCCCTACCACCACCAATCAAATCCGATGTCACCCATTATAGTGAGCAGTGGAGAACACCCACTTGACACATTGACAGTGCGGGCAAGATGGGCCTGTTTAGGTGAAGAGAGGCGAGTATGCACAGCTTCAGAGCTATGTAGGCAGTCCTGCAGACTTTATCCCATGACAGGTTCTCTTTAATTTGTTGTTGAACCCCTTCCCGCTAGAGGATGTACAGTTACATCCTGTGGGGTCTGACAGCGGCATTTAAATCCCCTGAAGGGGTCCCATATGGCCCCTTGTGAAAAGATCACAGGGAGCTGTGAGGGTGTCATGGCAGCAGGGGGCCTTCTGAAAGGCCCCAGGGCTGTCTTGGCAGAATGCCTATCAAGCCATCCCTGTGGGGTGGCTTGATAGAATGCCTGCCCGATCACAGTATGATGTAATGCTTCCTCTGCAGCTGCCTCTTGAACTAGGAAGCCCTGCTGTCAGAAAAAACATTGCAGACCCTCTCAAATTCGCCGAACACCAATTGGATGTTCTATAATGGACAGATGAGATAAAAGTGGAGCTTTTAGAATAAATGCACAATGCCTTGTTCGGATTACCTATTGCTGTAATCTGAAGTGTGTATGTGTATACATATATATATATATGAATTAAAATGACCTTTAGGCTTCACATGGACGCTAAAATCGCGCAAAATTTGTTCGTTGCGAGATGCACAAATCTTGTACGAATATCATACACATGATCAATGTTTTCCCGCATGGCACCACGATGCAATGTCATGCGGGAAACATGTTCTATCTTGCTGCTCTCGCATCACAGCACCCATTGTTTTTAATGGGGCCGCTGGCAGCAGCACCAACCCCATTAAAAGCAATGGGAGAAACTCTGCGATCCTATGCTGCGGCTGTGACAACAGCATCGGAGGATCCCCAAAGTAATGTGAGTCTGTTTTGCCATGAAAATACCTCGCATCCACATGGATTTAACGTGGATGGCGAGTGCCATATGGAGGCGGAATCACGGCCCCATATCGCACTCGCTGGTGTAAAGTTAGTTTTATTCAAACAATTACAAAGCACATACATAGTACCCAAAACAAAAGGAATCCAGGAGGAAGAACAGCTGATGAAGAAATGGTAATAAATAGACCCTAGTCTAGAAGTCCCTAATATATGGAGTGTTCACCCCAAAAAGGGAGGCCCTGTTCTACAACCTCCTATTGGGCCCTAATATAATATCATAAATTGATATGCACATCAAAAGAAAGCCAACAAGACGAGCAATAAAGTACTAAGTGTTCATAAATTGTCCCCTGATGAGCTAGTGGTCTAGTGAAACGCGTAGGTATTGAAATAATTATTTATTTATACATTTATTTGAGCACTCAGGACTTTAACTCTTTGTATCTAGCAGTCACTTTTTGTGTCTGGGTTTGTCTTTTATTCTAGACTAGGGCTGTATAGCACTGGCCCAGGGTCTTTTTATTACCATTTTGTCATCAGTTGTTCTCCCTCATGGATTCCTTTTGGTATTTTGGGTACATTGTTTGTGGCTTTTTAATTGTTTGAATAAAGATTATGTTTTAGTATATATTGTAGGGGTGCACTACAGAGGATGGCCTGTAGGGGGCAACAGACAATCAGTCTGGTGCATGAAGTAAGAGGGAAAACACCCACAGGTGTGGTCAGTGATATAAAAAGGGTTGTTCCTACTGCAGTGGAGGAGAGTGTCTGGCTGAGAAGGCCAGGAAGACAGCTCAGTGGAGCTGCAGGGCTGTTAGCCCAGAGTGTGTGGCTGAGAAGGCCAGAGGTGGACAGGGAGACGCCCCTCACCTCAACACCTAGAAGAGGTGTGTGTCTGGGAGGACCAGACTTCAACTAAGGCTATATTGCGACCAGACTGCTGTTGAAAGAAAATTCCTGTTGTATGCAGTAGAGAGACGTTATGGACCAGGAACTATGTGCTTCCAGCAGGCCCCTTGGAGTACGCCTGCCCTTGGACTAAGGGTCTGAAGGCACTACACACTAAGGACCAGCTGCTATCTGGACATCCACAGGTCTGTGCAAATCAAGTGGACTTGTTGTTGCTGTTGCCTTCAACCCTGTGGAGGCTTGTACTGAGGGGACTTTGAAAAGGACTGTGAAGGGACGTTTATAAGAGACTTTATTGTTGCCAAACGTTTATTATTGCCCTGGAGACCCAGTCATCTATGTTTCGGTTAAAGATTGTGTATGAATAAAGGGAACAAGAAGGAAAGTGACCGTTTGGCGTGATATGTAACCCCCGCGGTGATATGTAACCCCCGTCTTCTCACAATATATGTTAGGGTGGCCCAAAAACTCAACTTTCAACTGCAAAGCAAGACACTATTTTTTTTAACTTTTAACAAACCTTTATTTGGGGCAGTTTCAGGTTCTTATGTCTATGACAAGGTTGTGCACAAAAACCATGAATTTTCAGACTTTCACCAACAATTGTCTTCTTTCCAGGTACGTCTCTTATTATGCATATTTGCTTATTATGGCAGGTTATATTTATTTATTTTATTTCAGGACTTATTCCATTCAGTATGGCATCAAAATGCCAAAGTAGGGTGATCTAAGGAAATCATATATTTGGAGGTATTTTTGGTCAGAATGGCACAAATGTATAGATTGTCAGGACAAATATTATTAGTACATGGCAAATGCCATTGTCAAAACTATGTTTTGAAGTGTAGTGGTTTGGGGGGTTTTTTCCGCAAAAGCAGATTGTTAATATTGAAATGCTGTAGCTCGTGCAACTGGAAATCCTAAGCGCCATGTCTCGTTATATACATCAGTTTTGAGCGCCATCCTGCAGTTGTAATTTAAAGCTAAAACTTAACCCTAAGGCCCGCTTCACACTGGTGATGAAATTGCACGATTTTCGCGCAATGCGAGAGTGAGTGAAAACGCATGGTTATGAAACCAATCATTTTCAATAGTTTCATTCTTATTTGCAATGTTCTCACTCAAACCATGTTGCGATTAAAAAAATATGCAATATCGCCCATTGATTTGAATGGGGCGGGCGGAGGAGGATAAAAAAACACTGCACACCAAAAGCAAAATCTCATCCCAACTGTGAAGCGTGGTGGGGGGAACATCATGGTTTACAGCTGCTTTGCTGCTTCAGGGCCTGGGCAATCATCGACAGAGCAATGAATTTTAAGGTGTATCAGAATATTTTACAGGAGAAGGTAAGAGATGCAACAAGACAATGATGGAAAACACACAAGTAAATCAACTAAAGGATGGTTGAAAAAGATTTGTGTTTTGGAATGGCCGAATACGAATCCTGACCTTAAAGGCATTGTCTAGTTCCCACACTACTCTTTATTCCCCTATTTACATAACAACGACCACCTTTGTAATTGATTTAGTGTTGCAAATATGTGCGGTTCTGAGGATTCGATCCATGATGACGTTTCCTGATGTCAAACCCATTGAACTTCCACCGACTTCACATACACAGCCTAGCAGCTACTGTATGTCACTAGCAGTAGGCCATCCTTCTATTCAGATGAGCATAAACATGAATGGCACATTTTCTTACTTTCATGTGTAGATGGTCACATAAATACAGTTTAATTGTATGTAACCTGTAACAGGACATCATCCCTGCAGCCAGAAGAAGAGTGCAGTTGGGGACTGGACCCCGCCAAGGCAGGATCTGCAGGGGATTGTGTGAGGTGAATATGACTTTCTTTTATGTTTTTATGCAGTTCTGAGTGGATTTAAATGCAATTTTTTTCCCCAGACTACCCCTTTACTAACTGTCATCTCCATTTTGGCAGCCCTAAAATACACTATCCTTCCAAAAGTAATTGGACAACTGAGTAATAATTAAAAGTAGCATTTATTTACATCTGTTAATACTTAACTGTGCCTTTTTAGCCCTAATAATATTGGATACCCCCGTGGCATACTTTCTACTAACATCTGATACGCCTTAGCTGATATTTCCTTACTTTCATCTTGTCTCTGTCAACTTCTCTCAAAGAAGATGCATCAGGCCATCTAAAATGGTTCAAGGAGTGTGGTCAATGGACAGTTGAGCAATGGAAGAATTTCCTATGTAATGATGAATCACATACTCCATCTTTAAATCAGTACCTGGGTGTGAAGGATAGTTGGGCAACACCTTTTGTCTGAGTGTGTGGTGCCAACAGTTAAGTATGGCAGTGGTTCTATTATGGTCTGCGGATGTCTTATGTCTCATGGTGTCAGTCTATTAGTTGTAGTGGCAACAACCATGAACACGGAGGTGTACCCTGACATTCTAGATATAATGTGCTGCTGACAATGTAGTAATACTGTGGGAATGGTCAGCAATACTTTCAAGAAGACAACGTGCCTTGTCGCAGATCCAAACCTGCTTTACATCGGTTTAATGATATGACTATTCCATGAGTGGACTGGCCTGCACAGAGTCCTGAACATCTTTGGGATGAATTGGAAAGTTGGGTTAGCGCCCGTTTTCTTTAATAGAACTGGCCAAATATTTGCACGGACGTGTAACAAACATTAACCCCTTAATGACGCGACTATTTAATCTACCATATAATGTACTGAAAACTTTAAAAAAAATTTAAGTGGAGTAAAATGAAAATAAAAAACTGACATTCCGCCATCTTTCAGTGCGTTTTGTTTCTACAGTGCACAAACTGCAACAAAAACGACATAATAACTTGATTCTATGGGTCAGTAAGTTTACTACGATACCAAACTTGCATAGTTTTTTTTTTTTGCTGTACTACTTTTATTTATTTTTTTCAAAGGCATTTAATTTTCTAAATAATTTGCTTTTGGTTAGAATAGTATATTCCAGTTTTGGTAAGGCCTCGTCCGCACAAAACTGCACGTCTATTAGAACCTTTAGTTCCCTATGGTATGTTTACATGTCCATGTTTTACAGGCAAAAGTAAGGACATGCATGCACAATAGGTCCATGGTGCATGTCAATTTTCCCTGCTGGGAGTCCCCTTGTCACTGAACACTGTGACAGTGCTGTCATAGTATTCAGTAATAATGGCACTCCCCGTGGGGAGTAAAGAACTCCCTGCCACACCTTTTAATAGCTGTGACAGCTGTGACAAGGGATTTCTTAATCTCTGTGGGGATTCAGTGTTCAATGACAAGGGGACTCCCCTTGGGGAGTAAGGAATCCCCTGTCACAGCTGTGAAATCTGTGGAAGAGGATAGCGAAGCTCTCCCATTAATTTCAATGGGGATGCCACTGTCAGCGGCCCAATTGAAAGCTATAGGATGCCAGCAGCAGCAGAGTGATTTTTCGGGGAGGGGCTTTAAATATAAGCCCTTCCCGGAAAATTATTTGTAACTGTATTAAAAATATATACTCACCTATCCGCAGCTGCCGGGGCTCAGGTGCATCTAGCCACTTGGTCCTGGCACTGTAATGAAGTTCTTTCAGCAGGCTGGGATTTAAAATCCCCCCCTGCTGAAAGGGCTGTGGCTGATTGGTTGAGCGCTAAGCCAATCACAGGCAGTACTCAGCCATTCATTGAATGACAACTGAGCGCTGCCTGTGATTGGTCACAGCACTGAACCAATCACAGGCAGCGTTCTGCCAGTCATTGAATTCAATGAATGGCTGAGCGCTGCCTGTGATTGGCTGAGCGCTCAGCCAATCAGATGCAGCCCTTTCAGCAGGCTGAGATTTTAAATCCCCACCTGCTGAAAGAGCTTCAGTGCAGGAAGACGAAAGTGGCTAGATGCGCCTGAGCCCCGGCAGTGGCGGACAGGTGAGTGGATATTTTTTTTTTTTTTTTTACCACATCTAGGGATGATTTTCAGGGAAGGGCATATATTTAAAACCCTTCCCAGAGAATCACTGTAGGGGTTGCCGGCAGGCCATTGCATTCAATGGGGCTGCCGGCAGCAGCGGCGGCCGTATTGAGAGCAATGTTGCACAGAGCTTTGTTCACGCGTGTTTTGGCACATGCATGGACGTGCTAATTTGTGCACACCTACGCACGTGCAAATGCACGCTCATGTGAACGAGGCCTAATGTGGGCCAGAGTTCTTCTGCATAGCTTTGACATAGTACATTCATTATTAGAACATACTTTGGATTGCAAGGATAAGAACTCCTACTCCTATACACATGAATGAAAATTTTTCCATTGACTTATTTGCAAAAGAAAAAGTTTTCAGCAGTTGCAATTTGTGCCCTTAAACTTTTAAGGGTCAAGGAATTCCTTGGTATCCTCTAACACTCTTATAATTGAAGGTTACTAAGCAAGGTACCTGAGCTATTTTGGATTGACTGCTTGTCAGAATTTCTGTATTCCAAATAAGTCAATGTTATGAAAAGTTGATTAAAACTTTTATGTTGAGTGAGATCCCGAAGTAAAGCACCGCATCAGCAAAATGTATCTGTTCTTCTCTATATAGTTTATATATCTCACAAGAGACATAAAACTGACTTTTCCCAACTGACTGACTTTCATGTTAGTTTTAGTCATCCTGAGACTGCCATTGTAGAATCTGAGCCAGCAAGGCGGTTAAAAGTGCTGTTTTCATTTCTTTCCAGAAAGTGGAAAATGTCTGGTACAGTACCTTACTGACATCACCAGCACAGTGTCATGCCAGATGCAATCAGAAAAGGGTCTCGTTGCCAATGCAGCTGTTGGCAGGGAACATAAATACAGAACCATACAGGAAAAAAACTTATTGATCTGTGCTTGAAATGTAAAACATTCTGACAATTCATACATCATTTTATAAGGTATATATAACACAATACAGTATGCTTTTACATTCATACCATGGGACCATAGATAAATGTTTACTTTGTGCAGAGGTTCAATGGTAAGACATTAATATGACATATAAGGGCATCTGAGTCCAGCTTCAAGGACCAAGGCTTCTTATTTGGTGCCCTCGCAGAGTGCTTGTCATAGAACGCTTTGTAAACTGGATGCTTTCTGAAGTGACATTAATACCATGTGTGAATGTGAATATAATGAATGGCTGAGAGCTGCCTGTGATTGGCTGAGCGCTCAGCCAATCAGACACAGCCCTTTCAGGAGGCGGGGATTTTTAATGGTTCAATGGTAAGAGATTGATATGACATATGAGGGCAGAGATTCCGGGCATCTGAGTCCAGCTTCAAGGACCAAGGCTTCTTATTTGGTTCCCTTGCTTAGTGCTTGTCATATAACACTTTGTAAACTGGATGCTTTCTGAAGTGGCATCATTACCATGTGTGAATGTAATGTGAATTCAATGAATGGCTGAGCGCTGCCTGTGATTGGCTGAACGCTCAGCCAATCAGACACAGCCCTTTCAGGAGGCGGGGATTTTTAAATCCCTGGCCAGTCGAAAGGGCTTCAGCGCAGTGTCGGCAGCCAGGGAGAAGATGCGCCGGAGCTGCACAGTGGTGAAGAGGTGGTGTATTTTTTTAAAAGCAGGTAGGGATGATTTTCAGGGAAGGGCTTATATTTCAAGCCCTTCCCCGAAAATCACTGCAGTGGGTTGCCTGCATCCTATTGCTTTCAATGGGGCCGGCTACAGTTGCACCGGCCCCATTGAAAGCAATGGTCATGGAGCTTTGCTCACACGTTTTTAACATGCGTGGAGTTCATTTTTTTTTGTGCACATAGATGCGCAAAAAAAAAGCTTGTCTGACTGAGCCCTAAAAGGCTATGAAGGACATTTACAAAGACTTTTACATCAATTTCTGGTGTACAAAAAAGGCCTGCTTGCACTAAAATATTGCTACTTTTGTACCCCATGACACTTTTCCCAAAAGGAAGTGTGGCTGGTTGGGAGGGGGTGTGGCCACCTCAGTTCCACACACTTATGTATAATTTACACCAGACATTGTCCTCCTCATATGAATAGCTGGAACCTGTGCAGTTCCCTGTGTAACCATTGTATTCAATTGATATAGTTGAAATTGACCCCTGTGCCATGCCTCCTAGGTTGGCAGGTTATTCCCCAAAATCCAAGACTGTCCAGCAGTATTATCAGAATTTTGAGCCCCAGGGACACAGTTACAAGAGGTACAGAGGTAGGAGTATCACCTGTCTCTAGTGCTTGAAAGGTTCCAAATACCCCATTTTCACAAAAGAAGACACTTTGTAGGTGGAGCGTCATTTTATAGATTTTTCAATAAGACCCAGAAGCTTCAATTTACACCAGGTGTGACTGCTACTTTACCATCCCCTAAAGCAAGGCCTCAGCCCATTGTATTTTAGCTTGGATCTCTGAGATTATTCACCGGTTTTCCCACTGAAATTATAACACTTGAAGGGGTATTCCAGGCATTTTTATTTGTGACCTATCCCCGCTTGGGATCCTCACCAGTCATCTAATCCTCTAGCCTGCTGTCAGTGCAGTAGTCCAGAAGTGTAATCTAAGGCCTCACATCCAATGGGAGTGATGCCTTTCATTATAGCTCCTCCTTGTGGTTGGAATCAGAAGTGAAATAAACGGCATCACCACCATTGAAATCAACGGGAGGGAAGTCTTCTATTACAATTCTGGCTTTGACCCCAATGTGAACGTCCAGCTTGGCTGTACATACAGCAGGCCAGAGCATCAGCTGATCAGTGGGGATCCTGAGTGATGGACCCCCGCCAATCAACTATTGATGACCTATCTTGAGAGCCGGTCATCAATAGTAAATACCCAGAAAACCCCTTTAATGTACATGTATAACAAGTTCTTCACTTCCATATAGTCTTCAGGTGAACCTTCAGTTTAGTTGCTTCATGTTCTCATCACCTTTAAATTTCTCAAAAGTGTGAACTTTAGACATTTCTTAAACTTGTCTTTGGTTTTGAAAAAAGACTAAACATGATTTTGTTAATTGTTTTAGCATGAAAAATGACATGTTTGAAAATAATAAAGAATAGGATCTGGCAAAGAAAACAATTTATGAGGGAAAAAGTTTAGCTCTTTAGACGTTGAGTGAAAGCATGGCAGCTTGCCTTTGTTTCTTTGAATTTGTATGTATTACAGTGCCTGTAATGAACAACAACTAGCACATAAATTCAGCTGTTGAACTTTTCCTCATTATTATAGTATATTGTAACCGCAATAAAGTCAGATACAAGGAACCATTCTTCTACTTAAAAATGTGTTGTTTGGAAATTCAAGACATTTAGTAGACAATTCTGCAACATTTCAAATGGACCCTCGGAATCAATAACTCTCTGGAGAAGAACATGCGGATCCAATAAAAATACCCAAACTCTTCCTCAAGTTTTCTCAGTCCATTCTTCTCGCAGGTGCATATGTAAGAGGTCAGTTACATAATATTACATAGTCTATAAATGAAGATTAGAACTGTATATTTGGAGAATTGTAGAAGAAATGTTTACTCTGCAGATTAGCTGTATACATTAATGGTAAGATTTTATAGCTTAGCATTGGCAGTGTGACAACAGCAGATGTATGGAAAGTGTTCAAGAAGTCTTTATGCACCCTCAATGCGTCTGCAAAAAAGTTACAACAAAATGTTAAATATTTCTTAACTCTTTTTGAATTTTGTTTGCTTTTTCTGTAACATGCATTTAATTTAGAGGCCAAAATCCTTTACGACCGTGAAATAGTAAATGAACGCTTTTTGCTGCACCAAAAATAAGGGACACGAGAGCCATCTGGCAGCTACTTATCCTTATGGTCACTTCAATTCTTTATTTTTTTGCCTTTCCTTTGGACTGAAACCTATAGGTATATTCCCATCTCGTGAATCATGGCTGAGATGGCAATACCTTCTGAATATGGCAGCCAGTGTGGCTGGGAGTATGACAACTATTAAGTGGGCTGTGCCACATTGTTTATGTTTATCCCATAGTAGTGAATGGGAATTGAGAAAACAGCTTGGGAGCTGCAGAAACAGCAGAGCTCACTGTGCTACTTTTAGAACCAATGGATTGTGAATCCATTGTGCCACACATTGGTTTGACTTTTGGGCCCTATCTAGAGGCAACCCCTAAAAATCCCAGTCTTCACACTTTTACCCCACCAGTTGGAATCTGCTACGCCTTTTATGTGGCTACTATTGCAACTAAACACCAAGGTGCAGTTTCTGAGCAGGTGAACAGAGGCATAGAAAGTGAAGTCTGGAAACAAGCATATAATTCAGTACAAGAGACAGTCCAGCGGTCAGTGCACACAGAGTAGGTGAGAAAAGTACAAACCGGCCAAGAGTCAGGTCAGGAAGCAGACAGAGAGTGGTCAATAAAGCAAGTCGAAATTAGGAGTGGAGAATGTAGAATAATCAGTCAGGGTAAAGCCAGAATCAGTAACCAGGAAATCAGAACAAATGAGAAGCACCTTCTGCTGATCAAGGAGACCAAAAGCTTAGGCACTTTTCAGACCGGGAAGGTGTCTTATAACCAAAGGTGCTCTGGGATTGGTGGGGACTGAATTACAGGCCCTTTAAGACTGCGGGCATGTGCACACATGCTCCCTTCCAGAAGCAGACAGAGAATGACATGAGGCCACTGCACTGTATCAGCCATGGACATGAGGAGAGCACATGCCATGGCCATCAGCAGTGACAGATGAGGCAAGATGATGGCTCGACTGCAAATTGTAACAGGCACTCTGTTTCCGCAACTCCTATTCACTTGTGTGGGAGATACAGAAACAATGTAGAACAGCCCACTTGGCTGTTTCTGTACTCCCAACCACCCCCAGCCACTATGTAGCAGCATGGCCAGGGGCCTCAGTTCCTGAAACAGATGCAAGTCTTAGAGGTCGGACCCACATTTATCAGACTTTTATGGAATATCTTGTGGAAAGGCCAAGGTAAGGCTGTATTCAGATCCTAATTGAAGGCTCTGTTTGGAGTTTCTATCTCCAGTCATAGCAAAATCACAGACAAAATAGCACAGCATTATGTAATACTTTGTCCAGTAAAATGCCAGGTGGCATGTTCAAAGCCCAAAAGGACCCCATTATAGCCAATAGGATCCATCGGCACCGTTCATGTCCAGCCAGCATTCCATTTTTCTGTTCCTATGATAGAACAAGAAAAAAGAATATCCTGAAACAGATTTGAAGCCTAAGCCTAAATAGTCAGGGAGGCTTAGAGATATCAAGATGTGTATATTAATCCTATTTGTGTAATTACAGTGGTTGAACACAACTAGTGTTATTGACACGCAATTGTAACATATTATGAAGCAATTTTGTTAAAAAATGTTTATATGAATAGATATGATGTCTATTATTTATTATTAATGTCTATTTTCTTATTAATTTTCTAATCAAAATAACCGGTATAATGACATGTACTGTACAGTAAGTGGCGCAGCATTAAAACATAATCTACAGAATAAAGCTAAGAGAGTATACACAATGCGGCACATTTATTACAGGGGTTTTCCCTGACTTAAAAGAAAAAGTATAACCTTAAAATGGTGTAAAGTAAAGAAAAAGTGTATGCTCACCTACTCCAACCACTTGGAACCCCAAAGAAACCGCAGGTAGTCACGTGCCATTCATTGCGCCTAGCCAATCACAGGTTTCAGTGGGGATTCTTCCATTGGCGCTGATTGGCTGAACAGTCAAGTCAAGTGCACAATGTACAACATGTGACTACCCGCTGGCTTTTTCTAGGTACCATGTGCCAGATATTAGGGCTCCAGTACTGGACAAGGATCCATTGGATTAGGTGAACATGCATTTTCTTTTATTTAACACCATTTTAAGCCTGTAAAATTAATTTTCCAACTTCCAGGATACCCCTTATAGACTGGAGTTTCATAGTTGTGATTTTTAGATGCCATAAAACCAACATAAATAATTTATTGTATTTCTCTAATATATTTATGTACATGTCCTGTAAATGACATGTCTAATAGTTAAGGAAAAGGATACTAGTCACTAATATACAAAAAAACACAATTCTTAGGCAATTATTTTAATTTTTTGTTTTGTACATTTCAAAACTGTCGCCAAAAGTTTTAAAGCAAAATGATTTGTGACTCGGTTACTGAATGTCAGGTTGTTCTGTTAAGTATTTCATATATAGGACACCAAAAGCCTCCTTGGACAGATGTAGGATTTCAAGATTAGTTCTTTTCACAAAATGCTAAATCTGTTGAACAGCTGGACAGAGCGCTTTGGATGTCATTATCCAGACGTTTTGACAATATGCTTGGGTTGCAAGATTACAATTCTCTGGTTTTTAGGGAATAAACACTGCCTAATATGTAATTCCAAAATTAATTGCACAATAAACAAAACAGGCAATAATATCTGGAAAGCGGCACTTTTTACCCCAGGTGTAGGCTTTGCTCTTCTTCTGTCTTGATAATCTTGTGGACCTGACAGATTCCTTGAAATCTTTCTCAGCTGCCCAAACTTTCTGCATTATTATACTTCTATTCACTTTCCATTCCCTCTACACTACCAAATCAGTCGATTCTCCACTTTGGCTAGATACAGTGAAGCATTATACTCAATCTTGAACAAACTATAATTTTTCATACTCTACAGAGAACTAACGAGTAAAGAATAGTAAAAAAATATATAAGCCACTAAGGATTTCGAGATGCTTGCAAACAAAGGATAGGGAGTGAATAGATTTTGGACAGCATATGACTGCACACATTATGAGGCTATCATGGGTGGTCAGATAGCGACAATGGAACTAGGATACGATGCAACAGATGGAGTAACCAAAGTATACAAGATTTATTTTAAAACAGTATCATGCGAGGGAGTAATGTTATGGTAACAAATAAAAAATGTACCTTAACCATACATATAGCTGACACTAGCCACAGCTAACTAAATCCTAGAGTTAATAATTAGAGATGAGCGAACGTACTCGGTTCGGGTGTTTTTGCACTCGAGTAC
Organism: Eleutherodactylus coqui; assembly: GCF_035609145.1. NCBI lineage: Eukaryota > Metazoa > Chordata > Amphibia > Anura > Eleutherodactylidae > Eleutherodactylus > Eleutherodactylus coqui. Next base: position 143,272,594 of record NC_089845.1, on the reverse strand, counting down.
CGCTTTTTCCGAGTAACTGACTACTTGGACGGAAAGATTCGGGGGGCGCCGGGGGTGAGCGGGGGGTTGCAGAGGGGAGTGGGGGGGAGAGAGAGAGCTCCCCCTGTTCCCCACTGCTACCCCCCGCTCCACCACCCCCGCCCCCTGCCCCCCGAATCTTAACTAGTCAGTTACTCGGAAAAAGCGGTGCTCAAGTGCAAAAGCACCCGAACCGAGTATGCTCACTCATCTCTATTAATAATGCTTTATTTACAAAAAGAAACAATACAGATTAAACAATAATGCAGTTCGGAGATCAGTCTTGTATTCCAGAAAGGCAAATCATGCAGAAACACCTAAAGGGGTAACAGTTCACTTACCATCAAACAGCAAATCAAGAACGTAATTGAAATAAATTCCGGTATCTGTATCTCTAAGATTGCAGACTCAACTCATCAATAGAACTATCTTTGGTTCACTCTTGACTATTTGAGTCTAACAATTGCAATGGCCATTGCTGTGGACATCCCGCTGGAAATCAGCCCCGTGTGGACCCAGTCTTGCAGTCCTCAGCAGCTGTCGGATAGCTACTCAGTTCACTAAGTTAGTCTCCACACTCTGTGGTGCAGCAAAAGTGACTAATATTTCAGGCATCAGCCAATCGCTTCTTTATTAGGGAGCATACTCTTCACTGCTGCGTCAAAATCTGGGCCACATTTTGATGCAAGCAACAATTTAGCACATTTTATGGTCTGTTGTCATAGAAACTCTATAGGGGAGCCCCTTACAAAGCTTTAGTCCTGTGTGCCACTATTGTACTATTTGGGGTTTGTATGGCTCTGATAAAGCAGTTACTCGAGCGAGCATCGCTCTTCTTGAGTGGCTGCTTACTGGTCCGAGCAGGCTCGGGGGGATGGCGGGGGCGGGGGTGAGTGGGGAGCGGCGATGTTTGCTCGAGTAACTGCTTTATCTGAGCGTGCTCACTCATCTCCAATAAACAAGTCTTTCAATAGGGTTGAGCGACATGCTCATCCAAGCTTGATGTTTGTTCGAGTATTAGCATACTTAATGGTGCTCTTTACTTGAGCGAGTACCATGCTGAGTTTGACCCCTCCCCGCATTACCACTTCCTGCTGTGACATGCCAGCGTGCGCACATCCACAGCAGTATGTGACTGGCTGGGGGAGAGAGAGAGGGGGGGGGAGGGAGGGAGAAAGAGAGAGAGAGAGAAAAAAAAAAGCTTGGCACCCGGCGGGTTCAATACAAAAATGCTCAAGTCTCCCATTGACTTCAATGGGGTTCGTTACTCGAATAGAGCTCTCGAGCATTATGAAAAGCTCGACTCGAATAATGAGCACCTGAGCATTTTGGTACTCGCTCATCTCTATCTTTCAATATTACAACTAAAAGTCAGGTTGTGCCTCTATGTCGTGTCACATAGTAATGCCCACATATTCCAGACCACAGTATCCAATAAGGGCGCCTTGGCCTCACAAGTAGAATTGGCACTCAGGGTCCACACTAGAGTTCCAAATGTTGTGTATATATATATTTTTTCTTTAGTTTGACTCTTATTGTGATATAACAGTGTGCTGTGCTATCAGGCTGGTTTACTTATAACTTGATTTGCCTTACAATGGGCTTTGTTGTAAGATGAGAGAACAATAGCTTCTTAATGAGTTAAAACAAGTTAACTTTCTGCACTGTGATATTATAACCAAGCTAAAGTTTGCTGCATCTATAGTTTTTTTTAAATTTATTTTCCTGTTCACTTGGCCATATGAGGATATATATCATTTATTGTTTAACTTTTTTTAAAGTAGACGGTTGGATGGGAAAAATAATAATTCGCTTTTAGTTTTTGTTATGTTTTATAGGAAAAAAAAATATTTTTTCTGTCAGCCACCGCATTCACCAACTCCCCAGTGAGCCAGTTAGAGCCTGCCAGACTGACCCAGCTGTTGCCTAAATACAGTAGCTGTGCTAACTACTCCGTACCCATGCAACTGTGCCAACGCAGTAGGCTATGCAGGGCAAATAATAGATGCAACACAGTATTTGCAATCACATGCTCAAACTCTATTGGCATCCATATAATAATAATAATTCTAATCTTTTATTTGTATAGCGCCGACTTATTCCGCAGCGCTTTCAAGCAAAGGGGAACACAAACAATATGACAATCTCATGTTGTATACAATAGTTTGGAAACAAATGGGTTGGGGGTGATACGGGAGGTGCAGGAGATGAGGCATGGGGAACACAAGCAGTACGATAATTACATGTGGTATTCAGTTATTTGGAAACAACCTGGGTGGGGAAGATAAGGAGGGACAGGGACAGAAGATGTATATGATAGGCAAAGTGGAAAGTGTGGGGAGGGGCAGGTGGTATGTTGTGGGTGGGGGGTGGGAGGTTAGAACAGGAGATTTGGTATGCTTCTTTGAAGAGGTGAGTTTTTAAGGCACATCTGAAGTTCTGTGGGTCGGGGATTTTCCAGATGTTTTGGGGTAGTGCTATCCAGAGGATGGGTACTGCTTTGGTAAAGTCCTGTAGGCGAGTATGTGAGGTTCATTTTAGAGGGGCGTTTAGTCTAGATGTGTTAGCGGATCGGAGTGTGCGGGCTGGGTGATGTATGGACAGGAAGAAGGTGATGTATGATGGTGCAGCTCCGCTGAGGGCCTTGTAGGTGATGGTGATGAGTTTAAATTTAGTTCTGCAGTGGATGGGCAGTCAGTGCAGCGATTGGCATAGTGCAGAGGTATCTGAGAAGCAGCTGGATAGGAAGATGTGTCTAGCTGCCGCATTTAGTATGGATTGGAGAGGGGAGAGTCTGGTGTGGGGAAGGTCGTTGAGCAGCAAGTTGCAGTAGTCGAATCGGGAATGGATGAGGGCAACAACGAGTGTCTTTAGCATGACTGTGTTGAGAAACGGACGGATTTTAGCAATATTCCTGAGGTGCAGGTGGCACGTTTGGGCCAGAGATTGCATCTGGGGGTTGAGGAGAGGTCAGAATCTAGTGTTACCCCAAGACAGCGGGCATGCTGTTTGGGGGGTATGATGGTGCCGAATACTAATATGGAGATCATAAAATCATAGAATGGTAGAGTTGGAAGGGACCTCCAAAGTCATTGGGTCCAACCCCCAGCTCAGTGCAGGATTCAGTAAATCATCCCAGACAGATATTTGTCCAGCCTTTGTTTGAACACTTCCATTGAAGGAAAACTCACCCCCTCCCGTGGTAACCTGTTGGGGGGAAGTCGACTGTAAGGCGGAAAGATGAGAGGGTCAGTTTTTCAGAGGTTAAATTTGAGAAAAAGAGGGAGGACATGGTATTAGAGACAGTGGACAGACAGTTGGTGATATTTTGGAGGACTGGTGCTCAAATGTTGTCAGAGGTGTATAGCTAGGTGTCATCAGCGTAGAGATGGTATTGGAGTCCAAAAAGTACCCAAACTATGATGCCAAACAAATAAACAGGAGCACACCACATATTATCTGTACAAGAATTCCAATTTCATAGCAGTGTGCAAAATGAATGCCCATATAATATTACCTTTGATATATAAGTGCTTTCTTCATCATTACCTCACCCTTCTAGCAGCACATCTCTGTAAAGAGTTGCAACACCTTCCTTCGGTTTCATTCCATAGTTAGATGACCAGACATTCCTTTTCCTTCTCCTGTGCCTGCTTCCATAACAGTCCAATTGGTTCACACTGCATCTCAGCAAGTGGGAACCAATAAGCTATGCCTTTGCCTTAACCCCTAGATATGTAACAGGTGCAGAATACGACGCCGGCTATGGTGAGGCTTTACTCCAGTTCAGTTGAAAAAACTATGCTTTTTTTTTAAAGAAATGTTTATGAGGTATTCTCATATAATATAGTACAAATATGCAAAGGAAGAAACATCAGCAGTATTTCTATATTTCCATTATCCCAACTTTTGAACTTTTTCCATCCTTTATAGTTACATATACCCTTTTTTTATGCCACCCACCAAAACAGAACCCAAAAATCCCAACCTGGGTAATAGTAACTAAAACATAAAACCCCAAAATTTTTACCCAAGACACGACTGTCATCACAGCAAGTCTTTAGTATCCTAAAATATTCCTGTTTTTTTTCTGATTAAATTCCATTCTTCAAACAAGATGGTCTGTTTGTTCTGTTTGAAAAACAGAAATGAAACAAAAGGAATTACATGGAAATGGAACCAATGAGGAACAAAATGGAAACTTTTAATTCAGTTTTTATTTCCATTTCTCTGCTCCAAGAAATGGAACTGAGAAACTGAAATGCTTAAGGATGAGCCCTTATTTTGATACAATGGAAAAAGTTTACTAACATTTGATTAAATTTATAACTCAGTCCATAACCTACAAATAGGGTGTCCTTAATATTGAGCATACAATACAGAATTTTCACAGTCACTAAATGGTTTATCCTGGCTGACAATGGATAGCTTGACAAGCGCTGTGTGAAGATAGGCGTCTCCTCTGAAGTAACTTAGTCCTGCAGGAAATGACTAAATCCACTAACTGAAATTGTACTCACTGTCCTGTGAACAAATTATGAGCGCACTGTCTTTGGGGAGGCTATACAGTGATGAAGTCAATATAATCCATTTTACTGGTTATGAGTCTGGGTGATGGTACTCAATATTATACACAACCAAAACGTGATTATCCAGATACTGGCTGTCGGTCTATCTGCTCTTGCTGGTAACAGCTTGGTACTTGCAGAACTAATTGCAGTTGAAGTGCCCTTGGATGATCAGCAGACTTCTCTCAGGCACTCACATTGCAACAGCTGGGTCACATTACTCCAGGATTTCAAGTTGCCCTCTCTCTCTGATATAGGAAAACGCATCTCTGCAGTAGTAATGGGGCAGCTCACTCCTCAGAAGGCTCTCTACTCTCTGCAATAAACTGATGAGTCACCACCCAGTCAAGGAACAGGACATGTCTTTTATACCCAGCCCATCAGCCAACTAATGGGAAGCTCAGGTCCTGTTAATCCACAGCAACGAAGTTAGAATAAAAAGACACAGTCATGTGACCTCTCTGACCACCCTGAATGCTCTAATAGGAACATATATAAAGTCCAGCAATAAGATACATAGCTATATCTAACCACTTACAGATACCACACCTGATTTCTGTACTGTTCTCCTGGTAACGACCATTTTTTCTACTTCCGACCATTTTTCTCTTAGAATAGGTACATGGCTTTTCACTCTATGCACAACCCTTATTTTGGCTCATAATTTGTTTAAAATTGTATTCCTCTTCAGGAGTTTAGTGTTCATTGATTACCTATTTTCCACCATGAGTGTATACGTCATGTGGCAGCAGCAAATGGCATGCAGCTTACATTTTATGGAGAATGCAGGGCTCATTTATCAAAACTTCATAAGTCCTCTGACAGTCTTTCACAGAAATGAAAGCTGAACTCTGATTGGTTGCTATGGACAACAAGGGCAGTCTTTCTGTTAGACAGTTTTGATAAATGAGGCTCAGTGATGTATGCAAAGTTTTCTTACTGCTGAGAGTATGGGTTACACGGAGTATTCCATGGAACAGCATGTTTTTCTGGTATGCATGTACTGGATGACCAGTTTGTTTATGGAATGTCAGCAGCAATTTTGGGAAAAGTTTCAAGGTCGCACTGTATCCAACAAGCCAACCATTTGGCAACTGGCAAATAAATTGGAAACAAGAGCAACTTTGCACATTATGGAGGGTGGCCAAAGATGTCAGCAGCTACCGTCTAGGATGTGAGGTTACATTTACTTCATTTGTTGCAAAAGTCTCTGGTAAGTCCTTGGCAACATGTCAGAGAACTGCTAGGCAAGCCAAGTTTAAACCATACCATGATATGGTTGTTCAGAAACTGCAGCCCCGGATAGTGTGTGAAGTATGAGGGGGAAGGTTCAACAAAATTTAGGCTAATATCAGGAACTGTTGGACATCCCATGGTTTACCAACAACGTACTTCCCTTTATGTGGCCACATAAATAGCTAAAACACACAGATTTGGACCACAACTCACCCATATGAAAAACCAATGCATCCTGTAAAAGTAGTTGCGTGCTGTATTGCCCCACCTCCGCATCATCAGACTTATCTTCTTCAATGCCACTATCAACACCAAAACATTACCTGACAATATTCCCAGGATTCATATATCAGCTGGATGATGATGAGCTGCAGAATGGTTACTTCCAGCAAGACAGGGCAACATGTCACACCTCCAACCACAGTATGATGGGAATACGTTCTTTCCTCGAGAACAGATTTTTCCTGGAGGGTCTGTGGGTCCTGAGATCACCGGACATTACGCCAGCAAGCATTTTGCTGTGGGGTCACTTAAAAATTAAAGCATTTGCCAATAAACCCTGCACCATTGCTACACTGAAGAATAATATTAGATGTAAAATTGCCACGATTGACGTGGCATGTTGCAGCACACCTTCGACAAGATGGAGCTCCAGGTTCAGAAGTGCTTGGAGATGGATGGTGGCCCACTTAAGCATCTTCGGTAATACCTCTGAGCTTACCAAGTACAAAGGTAGGCATCAGAATTCACTTTTGTGAGATGTCATTGTGCAGAATACAAATATTGCAACATTTCTGGGTTGCATTTCAAGTGAAATACCCTATATATGTATACCCCAGGCATGCTTCCATTCACTTACTGTTGATTTTCTAATAACGTCTGCTGTAAGTTTGTTCCAAGCATTTCCACTCATCCAGTATAATATTATTGTCTGACCTTGCTTCTGATCTTCCCCACCAACTAATAATGAACATTATATATGTATGTCTTGTGTTTTACCACCTTGCACAGGATTATGCTCCTTTGTGTCTTCAAGAAATCTTAACATTTTCAGAAAAGATTACAAACTAAATCAAAACTTGGCAAGATATGCCGCAGCTTATTAACGAGGAACATCCTGCAGAGTTACCGGACAGCACACAGATCTATAAAACTTACAGACATATCATCAGATAACACAGTTTCCCCTACCTACCTACCACTCGTGCCATCAATGTGCTTACTTCCAAAAAGAGACGTTATTAAACTAACATAAATCCTGTTTAGCACCTTGCTGCTCCATAAATTCTGTTTATCACCTTACTGTACCTAATCATTGTGTCTTTTAGACTTTTTATTTCTTCCCTTTTATTTCTGTTACCGTTGGGATTATTAATGTTTTGTTTCAGGAATCGGTGTTTGTTTTCCATGACTGTACCAGTTAATTATCACAGATCTTCTAAAACCTAGTTTATTATTTTAACAGATTTTGCAAGCATTCGACAATTACATTATGCACTTTCATAATTTCAGGCACTGAAATTTTGAGTACAGAACAAAACATATGATGTCACATTGTTCTGGAACAGCTCTACTGCGCATTATTGTAAATTGCCAGATAAGTATGAAATAAAACAGTCATCATCACAGCAAACTAACCAAGTGGATAATTGCAAAAGCCAACGTCTAATAAATACATTATCACACAAGGTCAACAATACATGATATTTCCTCCATAGTATATCTAATAAAAGCTTGTCTTCTTTGTCCAAATCGCATTGATTAAAAAAAGGGAAAATTTGGTCAAGAAGGACACCTGGTTATCAAAAGAAGTACAGGAGGATTGGAGTAGCCTTCTAGCCATGAAGCATCTGCATACAATGTAGACCTCACTAGTTTATCTTTCGTCACAAAATTAAATAATAAATAGAGATGAACAAACTTTTCAAAAGTTGGGTTTGGCCATTCTGCCGAATTACTGTTAGGTCCAAAGAATTTAAACAAAACTGGAACCTCATAAATACCCCTAAAACATGTATATAACATGGTGGGTGGGCATTATCCCCCAATGTGGCTTAGTGGTTAGCACTGTACATTGTAACACTGGGGTCCTAGGCTCAAAGCTGACCAAGGGCAACAACTCCATGGAGTTTGTATGTTCTCCCTGTGTTTGTTTCTTCATAATAATGATCAGCTTATACAGCACGTACATTTATTGAGAAGAAAAACACAAAGAGAACATACAAACTCCATGCAGATGTTGTCCTTTGTCAGATTTGAACTAAGGAACCCAGCACTGCAAGGCAATACTGCTAACCACTGAGCCACGTTGAAGGATTTTCTTCATCTTCTTCACTTAAGGTTCACGTTGAACCAAAAGTTTAGCAAAGTTCGACTCAAAATAGGGTCTGACTTTTTAGTTCACTCAATACTAATAAATACTACTACTAATAAAAAATTACTGACCCTATTAAAGGGTACAAAATTTGGAAATTCATTAAGAAAAAAAAATTAATAAACAACTTAGGAAGCTGTCCACCATTTTCCTGTGACGCTTTCATGGAGAACAATAATTAAATCTCATAAAAATCTTTAAAGGGGTTGTCCCGCGCCGAAACGTTTTTTTTTTTTTTTAACCCCCCCCCAACCCGTTCAGCGCAAGACAACCCCGATGCAGGGACTTAAAAAAAAAACGCACAGCGCTTACCTGAATCCCCGCGCTCCGGTGACTTCTTACTTACCGGTTGAAGATGGCCGCCGGGATCTTCTCCCTCAGTGGACCGCAGGGCTTCTGTGCGGTCCATTGCCGATTCCAGCCTCCTGATTGGCTGGAATCGGCACGTGACGGGGCGGAGCTACACGGAGCCGGCATCCTGCACGAGCGGCCCCATTGAGAAAAGAAGAAGACCCGGACTGCGCAAGCGCGTCTAATTTGGCCATTAGACGCCGAAAATTAGACGGGCTCCATGGAAACGAGGACGCTAGCAACGGAGCAGGTAAGTGAAAAACTTCTTATAACTTCTGTATGGCTCATAATTAATGCACAATGTACATTACAAAGTGCATTAATATGGCCATACAGAAGTGTATAGACCCACTTGCTGCCGCGGGACAACCCCTTTAACAGCTATTGGTATACGGTTTGTACCATCTTGGTGAAATACTGACAACATCTACCATAGTAATGACTGTATTACCCACCTCTGTTTCATAATACAGTTCTCCACTGTTCGGAGCATGTGATTCACTGGTTGAGAAAACTACTGGAAAGGCAACTTTCTGCCACAAAAAAGGCCTGCTCCTTACTAAGGCCCCATTCTCCTACGGTACTTCAGCCCAACATGAAGAAGACCAGGAAGTGCAGCAATTTGGATCTTTGCCAAGATAATTTATTATAGGATCTTTAAAAAGCTTTTTCAGACTAATTAGGAATTTGGGGTTTGTCTTTTGCTCTTTAAATTCTAAATCAAGAAGCATATTGGTGGCAGAATGCCAGGTGGACTGATGGATTGCCAGGAGCATGCAGGTTATGGACTCTTTTATTAGATAAATGAATCCTCTAGCTAAGGGAGCGATCCCACAACATTTTCACTACGATGTGGAATTCTATCTGGGTGTCCCATTACTGGTACAGAAAATAGCATTGTGATGGAACCCCCGCATGGAAACTCAGTGAACCATTCGCTGTAATTTGTGAAATAGATACCACTTTGGGGTCCATCTGACAAGGGTTCTGTTCGTTTTCATTATATTTGGATTATAGACTAGTATAAGCATTTACGCTATTGTATTCTCCAAACACAATGCTGTTTTCTGCACCTGTGATGGGACCTCCAGAAGGACTTCCGCAGTGTACTGGAAAATGTTGTGGTAAGCCTCATTTACATTGATTTATTTCATACCGTATTGTAATAGGGTTCTCAGCTGCCCTTAGAGGAAGCAAACTGAAGACAACTGTATATAACTATTATTCAATATAATGAGCCTGTTAAAAAGTCCATTTTCAGTTTGCTCACAGTAGTAGCAGCCTTTAAGATAATTAATAGTATATAGGAATCAGATAGTGTAGATTTCTGGTATAATTATACATAAATGTGTTGGGACAGGGCAGACATGCCCCTCCTAAAAAAACACTCCCTTTTTTGGAAATGGTGTGAGCTAGCATGCCTGTAGAAAAGTGACAACATTTTTGTGAAAACAGGGTTTGCACAACATTTTGTGACTTTTTTACACCAGAATGTGGCACAAACAGTTTTATAAATTTCCTCCTTGGTGTCTACCTGACCCTACAAGGCACCAAGAAATATTACCTGCACACCTTTATTATTTTCACATTGGAGGACCTTATTCTTCCTTACCTTCTAGGAACCAGAAAATATTACCTAACCTTACTCCAAACACACTCACAGTAGGCACCAGATTACCCCCTTTTTATGCTAGACACCAGACAAGCTAACTACCCTCCACCACTGACAAAACAGATATAATTTAATCCTTGCTTTCAACTAGACGCCAAAAATATAGCCCACTTACTCTGAATCTAAATGACTATAGCCAAACTGCTTCTTCTCCTTGACGTGACACAATGTCTCTATTTATACTTTTCACTAGGCTCCTGAGTAGTAATGAGCAAATTTTTGAAGTTTGGTTCCACCAGTTCACCAAACATTTGCAAAATGTTTGCCGTGATCTGAATTAGTTGGAAACAAACCGGAAGTTCACCAAAATCCCTAAAACTGATTTATATCACTTTCTATGAGCCACAAAAGCTATGTATAAATCTCTGAGGGCTCAGTCACACAGGCGCATCGGCACCCGTACACCGGCGCCGATGCACCCGTGTGACTCACAGTTAGAAGACGGCCGTCTCTCTCCAGCGTGATGAAAGAACACATGACCGGCAATGAAGTCGGTCACATGTTCTTCCTCCTGGCGCTGCAGAGAGATGTCCGTCTTCAGTTATGGCCGTCTGCTTGCTGTAGTAACACGGGCGCCGATGTGACCATGTAACTGAGCCCTGAGAGTGTTATCCAGGGCTTTTACAGCTCTTAATTAGCGTTATACACCAGTGTTCAGGACTAGTGTTGAGTGAACCGAACCAGTAGAACACTGTTTCAGGTACAAATTTGCCAAAAACTCAATTCAGGTTCATGTTGAACTGAACTTTTAGCAAAGTTTAACTCAAAACAGAGTTCTACTGGTTCTACTCAACATTACTCCAAGGGGGTACCCAAAAGAAAAAGGAATCTTCCTCTGGTTACTGGGGTGTTATTAGTACAGGCCTCTGTTATTAGGTGAATGTTTGTGTCACCCTTCTCAGTCAGTATGCCAGCCAGTCGAAATTGTTGGGGTAGGTTGCGTTTGGCTCCAGTGATTTTCTTTTTAATACGTTGTTCAGTTTTTTGCCTATTTTGTGATGGCTGGTTCATACAACAAGAGAAGACAAAGGTGAAAACAATGCTCATTTGTTTCTTTGATGTAATAGGGATAATGCAATTTGTAACACAGGGTCAACCAGTCAACCAAAGTTTTTATTTGAATGTTTTAAAAAGGCTGCATCACGATGTAATTTGTGGCAAATGGGTGACTGATTCTTCCATCATGACAATGCATCTGCCCACACAGTGCTGAGTGTTAAACATTTTTTGACGAAAAAGGGCATGACACCCTTGCCTCACCCTCTGTATTCACTCGATCGCTCTCTGTGGGACTTTTTTTTAATTTCCTTGCGTTAGAAAAGACCTCAAAGCAAAAGGTTTTACTCTTGCTGAAGAGATGAAACAAAAAAAATGGCAGAAGTACTAAAAGACATTAATAAAAACAAACTTAAAAAAATGCTTTGAGCAGAGGAAAAAACAGTTAGACAAATGTATTGCTTCAAATGAAGAGTACTTTGAAGTAGACTAGAAGCTTCAAAATGTATAAATAAATAGATTATTTTTAATAAATGAATTTCTGTTTTTTGGGTACCCCCTCATATAACCTGCAGTCCAGTTGCTTGAACAGATGCAGCAAAGTTTAACATGACCTGATAACTTTCTGCAACAAGTTATCTTAAGCTATTGAAAAGTCATTGTTATCTTAAAGGGTAAACAAACTGTGGCACAAAATGTTAACGTGGTAAAGGGTCAAGTTAGACTTTGCTACATCCGTAAATGGTAAAGTAAGTATTTAATACCCAGAATGGAAATTGAGTTTAAACATGAAGTAAAATTAGTAAAAAGTGTAGCACAAGAGGCTCAAAAATAAAAGGCTTATGGTTTTTCAAGCTCTGAACCAAACCAATCAGAAGTTGTAGGTCTACAGCTCTAATTTTTACCAAATGTTTTGGCAGGTGAACTGTAATTTATTTTAAAGTATCAGTTTAAGTGGACTGTTTATTTAGCTTTCTATTTCACTTAGTGTTCTACAGGAAGTAATATTATTGTGTTGAATTATATAGTTGTCTTTGTTAATTTTGTAAGTGTGTTAGCTTTTCCATGATACTTGAGATCTGTAGGGCATTATTCTTGCAAGGCACCATTTGCAGTGTGCAATTAATTAAGACTTTCTTCTAAAATAGAAGAATTACCTTTCATACTAGCCTTAGGATATTCTGTTATTTATGGGGCTGTATTTATTTTACTTTTACATGTATTTTTCCTGTGGTACATACTCAATTTAAAATATAAACTAATATTTGTATCAGCAAAGTAAGGTAAAGTAGGGAAGATATGGGTCATGGAGTAATCTGCACAAATTCTGTGAAAAATCCATCTCATTATGGAATCATGGCTGCATATGAATGATTTAAAAAGAGGGACAATTACATGAAAAAATGCCTTCCCCTCTTGGGAGCAACTAAACTCACTTTGGAAGAGCACTGACAAAATCAGAGACAGAACTATAGTCAGGCCTATAAGGGTCTGCAACAAAAGGCCCTTTTACACACTACGATTATCGCTTAAATGGCCTAATGATTGAACGAATTGCCGACATTTCTGCATAGAATTACTCACACGTACGGTAATCATCTCTTATTTTCCTTCATTGGCCTACGCAGTAGAGATGAGCGAACATACTCGATAAGGCAAACTACTCGAGCGAGTAGTGCCTTATTCGAGTACCTGCCCGCTTGTCTCTAAAGATTCGGGTGCCGGCAGGGGGCGGGGAGCAGCGGGGGAGAGCAGGGAGGAACGGAGGGGAGATCTCTCTCTCTCACGGTCTGCCCCCTGCTCCCCCCTGCTCACCGCCGCAACTCACCTGTCACCCGCACCGGCAGCCGAATCTTTACAGACAAGCGGGCAGGTACTCGAATAAGGCACTAGTCGCTCGAGTAGTTTGCCTTATCGAGTATGCTCGCTCATCTCTAGTAAGCAGCTGTGTGCTCAGCTGGGCGTGTGATTACGCCAGGGTTATCTGGCCAGAAGAATCTTCCTGGCATGAGTAAATAGTGTACTCATTGTGTATGCAAAGCAAACACAGTTAGGACATTGATAAGAATTTGTTTTGAATGGTGAGTGGTGGTTTTTATGCGGGCTAAAAACCTGTGGCTATCAACAACTGAACAAATAGTGCACAACAGCCGTTTGAACAAATTTTGAACAATAATCCTTGCATGTAAAAGGGCATAAACACACTGTGCAATTAAGGTTGAAGGCCTCTGGGGCAATGATTTAGTTACAAGCTCAATTCACAGTAGTAGGGCCTGATAATACATTACTAGCTTATGGATGGACATAAACATTAGATAATTATTAGCATGTCCTATTGATGTCTACAAGATCAGCTGACAATCTAGTGGGAAAATGACAATATCATTGCCCCCCAACCTCTGTTAACGAAGAATAATGCCTCAGCATTTTAGATTTTTACAAGCTAATTCCTTTATTTAACTGGGAAGTAAGAGGCTGGATGGATGCAGCACTTCAGCGGACAATAAAATGTACACTTTAACTCTTTCCAATCCAATTTGTATCCTGGTTTTCCTGGGGGCTTACTCTTTTTCTGCAGCTATTCAATGGCGCTATCTGCTGGCTAAAGCCAGTACTGCATGAGGTGACACATTGGATAGGCTCTGACAGCAGAGCAGCTGGCAATATACAGTAAGAGAACCCCAATGGATGTCTTCCAACATCGGAGCTGTGCAGCCTTAAATCATAATGTCTTCAGACATCAGACAGTGGATTGGAAAGGGTTAATATTGAATTTATCCTGGTTAACAGAGGGGCAGATGGAGAATTAGAGCGCCAGACAAAAATGCTCTTGATCCTTGAGGTGTCTGGGAAGGTTTGAAGGACACCAGGTTGTGGAAGCCCCTAAGTAATTAGCTTTGTAAAGCTATGCTTTCGTACAGTAGATTTTCATTAATTCCCTTACTGCAGATTTAAAATCCCCAACGCAGTTTAATTTACACTGTAGATTTTTCAGTAACATGTGAACGGGATTTCTTAAAACTGCATTCACTTTGCTGCCACTGTAATAAGCTGAGGATTTTCTTCATCCGATTCCATATCCAAAATATGAGTCTACCCTTACCATCTCTGATCCTGTGTCCAATACAAATCCAAGACGTGATTAGGAAGAAGATTATCAACACTTATGCTGAAGTAAATGCTGAAGAATGATCAGGAGCACTCTGAGTAATGGAAACACAAATCAAGAATTCAAAGGACTGAAGTCTTAGGAACACTAGAAACAGGGATTAGCCATGATAAATGACAACAGATAGGTACCAGGAAAGGAATTCAAAGAGTAGATGTTGGATTTTGATTGGCTAGATGGACACCGAACAGCATTCCTGACAGCCCCGTTAGCATAAAGCTCAGAGCAGTCAGTGCTATAGGACATCCCTGGAATATGGACAAATACGTTTCTAATAGAGATGAGCGAGCACCAAAATGCTCGGGTGCTCGTTACTCGAGTCGAACTTTCAGTGATGCTCGAGAGTTCGTTTCGAGTAACGAACCCCATTGAAGTCAATGGGCGACTCGAGCATTTTTGTATATCGCCGATGCTCGCTAAGGTTTTCATTTGTGAAAACCTGGGAAATTCAAGAAAGTGATGGGAACGACACAGAAACGGATAGGGCAGGCGAGGGGCACTGTCAGCATAAAGATCGTTCTCCTTTGCTACAGCTGTAACAGCTGTGGCAGAGAAGAACGATGTTAGCCCATTGAATTCAATGGAGCCGGCAATACAGCTGGCTCCATTGAAAGCAATGGGCTGCCGGCGATCGCGGGATGAATTGTCGGGAAGGGGTTAAATATATAAGCCCTTCCCTGCAATTCATCCAGAAATGTGTAAAAATAAAATATATATATATACTCACCTGGTCCCGGCAGACGGAGTTCAGCGTGGCCAGCGGCAGTCCTCCTGAACTGCTCTGAACAGCTGTGAGTAGTATTCAGCAGCCGGGGATTTAAAATCCCCGCCTGCTGAATGAGCTGCCTCTAATTGGTCACAGCCTGACCAATCAGAGGCAGATTCCACTCACACACCCATTCACGAATTTATGAAAGGGTGAGTGACTGCTGCCTCTCATCTGATTGGTCCCGCTGAGCCAATCAGAGGCAGCAGTCACACACCCATTCATAAATTCATGAATGGGTGTGTGAGTGGAATCTGCCTCTGATTGGTCAGGCTGTGACCAATTAGAGGCAGCTCATTCAGCAGGCGGGGATTTTAAATCCCCAGCTGCTGAATACTACTCACAGCTGTTCAGAGCAGTTCAGGAGGACTGCCGCTGGCCGCTCTGAACTCCGTCTGCCGGGACCAGGTGAGTATATGTATTTTTTTTTTTTTACACATTTCTGGATGAATTGCAGGGAAGGGCTTATATATTTAACCCCTTCCTGACAATTCATCCCGCGATCGCCGGCAGCCCATTGCTTTTAATGGAGCCGGCTGTATTGCCGACTCCATTGAATTCAATGGGCTAACATCGTTCTGCCGGGACAAGGTGAGTATATATATTTTTTTTTTTTTACACATTTCTGGATGAATTGCAGGGAAGGGCTTATATATTTAAGCCCTTCCCGACAATTTATCCCGCGCTCGCCGGCAGGCCATTGCTTTCAATGGAGCCGGCTGTATTGCCGGCTCCATTGAATTCAATGGTCAGTGCTCGTTTAATCGAGACAAGTACCGCGTGGTGCTCGTCTTGAGTAACGAGCATCTCGAGCACCCTAATACTCGAACGAGCATCAAGCTCGGACGAGTATGCTCGCTGATCTCTAGTTTCTAACAATTGCGTCCAGGAGACTGTCAAAAATTAAGCTGTTGCTGTTGAACCACATCAACTGGTTATATATGTGTCAGAAAACACCAATCGAGTCTGCGCAACTGAGGATGAATCATCTGGCAGACAACCATCAGCGAAGCGAACGCGGAAGAAGAGTGTTTCCTTTTCACCTTGATCCTTATTGGAGGCAGCTGAGACCTGGCAACAGGAGCAGTGCTCAGCAAACAGCAGCACCAGTGCCAAGTCCTATGCTGATGCCGGAGCAGAGGATAGGTAAAGCCCTACAAGATGGAAAAAATTCTGGTAGCCAGTAGATATCTATGGCTGCTGACACCTGTTCAGTGAAGGATTTATCTTGTAAACTGGTTGAAGTGGATTTATCTTCTATATATCTGTCAATATCTGTCTGTTTGTTTGTTGGAGCATCACGCACTAACTGTACGACTGATTGACATGAAATTTTGCAAACAGTATAATCTCGACCAGGGGAAAGTTATAGGCTAAAAAAAACCTGAAATTTTGTTGTCTTGGCAACCTTATTTGCATTTTTTTGCCTGTGCTTGAATTTTAAAGCAGTAACCCCCAAATTTGATTTCACCAGTGGATTATCTGTACTCGATTTAGTATTCTTGGTTGTTTCCAACAAGTAATTTGCACTAGAAGAGTCATATTGAGCATTGAAAATTTGTGTTTCAGGACTGATTTGTAGCCCCAGCCTAACCCTGGTAGAGCCACCAATCATTTGCCCATTTTGTCCTTCCTAATTCTGCCTTGGATGTCTGTGTGGATAACAGTTTGCAAAAATGATCTGTCTCCAGACAGGAATGCATGTAGCAAATTTATGAACATCGGCCCTCATTTATCAAAACTGTCTAACAGGAAATCAACAAACAGTAAAAAACAGTTTGTGGTGCCCATATCAACCAATCACAGAGCAGCTTTCATTTTATCTCAGCACTGAAGATTGAAAGCTGTTGCCCATAGCAACCAATCACAGAACAGGTTTCATTTTACCTCAGCACTAAGAGGATTAAAAGCTGTTGCCTATAGCAATCAATCACAGCACAGCTTTTATTTGACCTCAGCAGTATAATACATAGCAACCAATGACGGTGCAGCTTTTATTCTACCTCAGCAATATAATATATAGCAACCAATCACAGCACAGGTTTCATTTTACCTCAGCAGAATAACAAATTAAAGCTGAGCTGTGACTGGTTGCTATTGGCAACAAAAACGCTAAATTTTACTCAAATCGGACCAGAACTGGAGATTAGTATATGACACAAACAAATTTTGTGTTTCATATATAAGATGCCAAGCAAGTGAAGGACCTGTTTGGGCAGAAAGACAACAGCCACACTTAAAGGAGCAGACGCTCAAGTAGCTGCAAAGCCAAAGCAAACTAACGCTCGACTCAAGAATCAATACACTCGACAAGCCACCACTCGACTAGCTGAGACACCGGAGCAAACTAACGGCTGACTTGAGAGTCAACGCAAGTGACAAGTGGCCGCTCGAATTGTAGGGAATAGAAAAAATCTTTTTGTTTACGCTCCTGATGGACAAACCAGAAACATTGTGTATCAAAAGGCCTTGAAGTTATATAATTAAAATGTTAAATGCAAGGATCATTGAATTTGTCTATTTTAAGTTAATACATTAACATAACATTAATCAGCATCCGTGTCTTTCCACGTATTTATGCGTACGTTCTGATATCATCTTTTCTTACTTAACCCATTAAGGAACAAGCACTGTAAATATACGTCACTTGGTCTTGAGCTTAAAGCCCAGCCGTATGTAAAATTATGGCGGGGATTAAAGCCCCTGCTTCTGCAATTAATCAGAAACAGGACAGGTTGTCAGCTGTTAATCACAGCTGATAACTCGGAGGAGGAGGGAGAAGTGTGTTATAGCCCCTTCTGCCTCCTTTATTTAGCACGTATCACTCAATTAGCGTGATGTACTAAAAAAGTGAAAGTGGAAAACTTTCTTTCACTACGTGAGCCAGCAGTCAGTGACCGCCGGGTGACCTCTGGCACAGCAGAGCTACAGGGACCACAGAGACCTAGATAAGCTCTGCAATGTCCCCACAGGGGATGTTTCTCCCTTTAACAATATATACATAAGGGTGCATTCACACAAGAATGTGCATATGCGTACATAGGTGCACACGAAACCACGCAACTATTTAGAACCATTGGTTCCCTATAATGTGTTCACATGTCTTTGTTTTGTGCTGCACTTCAATATTCCCCACGGGGAGTCCCTTTGTCTCTGAACACTGTGACTGCACTGTCGCAGTGTTTAGTGACAAGGGGACTCCCCGCAGGTAGTAAAGAATCCCCTCCCACAGCTGTGACAGCTGTGGCAGAGGATCGCAATTTTTTTCCCATTGCCTTCAATGGGGCCGTGGCTGCTGCCGGCGGCCTAGTTGAAGGCAATGGGCTGTCGATAACCCCTGCAGTGATTTTCGGGTAAGAGATTTAACTATAAGCCCTTCCTAAAAATCATCCCTAACTGTAGTAAAAAATTTAAAAAACATATACTCACCTGTCTGCCGCTGCCAGGGCTCAGGTGAGTCCTCCCGCTGGTTCTCCCTGCACAGCTGTGAGGATTTTTCAGTAGGTGAGAATTTAAAATCTACGCCTGCTGAAAGGACTGTATCTGATTGGTTGAGCGCTCAGTCAATCACAGGCAGCGCTCAGCCATTCAATGAATGACAGTTGAGCGCTGCCTGTGATTGGTCACAATGCTCAGCCAATCACAGGCAATACTTGGCCATTCATTAAATTCAATCCCAGTCAGGGATGATTTTCAGGGAAGGGCTTATATTTAAAGCTGTTCCCTGAAAATCAGCAGGGGTTGAGAGCAGCCTTTGCTTTCAATGGGCACGGACCTGCATTCATGGGTGTTTTGGCATGTACGTGGGCACGTAGTTTTGTGCACACCTCTAAGTCAATGTTTTCATCAAAGACCAGTACACAATTCCTTGCAACCGGGAAATGGGGAATTTCCTGCGAAAAGCCAGGACGTCAGTGAGGCTGTGAAGAATATTACCATGGTTAGCATTAATTGTGCCTGAGTTCAAGGGACTCGGCTCCAAAAGCATTAATTTAATTTAGGTAAATTCGCATCTTTCTGTGGTTTGAAAGTAAATTGATAAGGAGATAGAAGAAAGCAGAGTTGCAGGTCCATTTGATACCCCTCCTTTTGTTAATTTTGGATTATCCCCTTTAGAGATGGTACAAAAGAAAGAGTCAAACTCTTTTCGTTTGATTCACCATTTGTCTTACCCAAAGCAATTTTCACTCAATGATGATATTGACCCTGAGCTAACGTCAGTAAAGTATGCATCATTTGACTCTGCTTTGGTTTCACTATGGCGCTTCAGTCAAGGTGCTTTGTTAGCCAAAACAGACATTAAATCAGCATTTAGGTTGCCAGCTGGCTCTAATTCTCTAAGTTTTAGTTTGAGAATAAAGTATACTTTGATATGGCTTTACCCACGGGTTTTTCTTTCTCATGGTTTCACTTTGAGACTTTTGCTTCCTTCTTGATGGACTGCCTGCTAGAGACAGATTGCACGTTACAAAAGCAGCTAAGCATATATTTGGTGGGTGCCTTGTTTCACTCATTAGGAGAGCTTTAAACAGGAACTATATGGGAAGGAGGTGAAAGGCCAGGTAAAAATATACAGCTAATTAATATATTTGAGAACCTTGCTGTTATAAGTGGAAAGAAAGAACAAAGACAAAAAATTATGAAGGAAAGTAGAGGAGCAAGAGACACCGATCACAAACTAAAATGTTTTTACACAAATGCACAGAGCATGGGAAGCAAACAAGGAGAATTGGAGCTCCTAACACAGGAAGAGAAATATGATGTCATAGGCATCATGAAACATGGTGGAATGATACACATGATTGGAATACAAGGCTCGAAGAATACAACTTATTTATAAGAAACAGACCTAAAAAAAGGGGAGGAGGTGTTGCACTGTATGTTAGGAAAACATTAATCTCCACTGAGATTCAAGCTTCAGAGCATGGTAGTTCTGTAGAATCTGTTTGGGTAAGAATACAAGAAGAGGACAACAGAAAGGACACCATTGTAGGCATTTACTATAGAACACCTGGACAAGCAAAAGATATTGATGAACTCCTTCTACATCAGATGGCCAAAAACTCAAAAAAGCATGACATAGTGATCATGGAAGATTTTAACTATCCAGACATTTGTTGGGAATCTCTCTGAGGTAAAAGTAATTGATCCAACAAATTCTTATCCACTTTTGCTGACAACTTTATCTTCCAAAGCATAGAAGAGAAAACAAGGGGATCTGCTATCTTGGACCTAATTATTACCAAAGGGAGGGAATGGTTGAGAAAGTAAGGGTGGCTGGGACCTTAGGAGGCAGTGATCATGCTATCCTTGAAATTTGGATAAAAAGGGGAAGAAGACCTGAGAAAATGCAGACCTCAAGGTTGGATTTCAGAAAGGCAGATTTTAATGAACTCAGAAAGAGGGTAGGAAGAATCCAATGGATGGATGTGCTTAAGGATAGAAATGTCCAAGAAGGTTGTGAAAAATTGCAAAATCAGATTCGGCTAAACAGTTAAACAATCCCTAAAAGAAGGAAGAATGGGAAGCATTTAAAGAGACCAGGACACATGTAAAAAGGAAGAAAAATATGTTTATCAAATAGAAAGAGGGGGAAATATCTAAAGAAGAATATAATGTGGTCCGCAGAAACTGTAAAGCAAGTGTCAGAAAAGCTAAAGCTAATAATGAATTGAGGCTTGCAATAGAGGTCAAAAGCAAAAAAAAAGGATTTTGGGGGTATGTCAAAAGCAAAAGAAAAGTCAAAGATGCTATAGGATGCTTACAAGATGAAAATGGTGAATTGGTTAAGAATAATTTTGAGAAGGTTGAATTTTTAAATTCTTATTTTGTATCTGCTTTCTCTCAGAAAGTAACTGGAACATCAACTGATCTTCCCTGTGCTATTGGGGTAATAAAAGAATGCAGGCTATTTGTAAGCAGAGAGATGGTGAGGAAACACATAGCTAACTTAAATGAATTGAAGTCTCAAGGTCCAGATGAATTACATCCTGGGATACTAAGGAAAGCAGCAGAGGTAATTGCTGAACCACTCACCATAATCTTTGAAAATTCCTGTCCTACAAAATTGGAAAAGGGCAAATGTTGTCCCTATCTTCAAAAACGAGAAGAAGGTGGATCCAGGAAACTACAGACCTGTGAGCCTAACTTCTATACCAAGAAAGATCTTACAAATTATTAAACAGCATGTATACAAATACTTGGATAAAAATGGAGTAATTAACCAGAGCCAGCATTGGTTTGTAACAAACAAGTCATGCCAGATGAATCTTATTTCCTTTTATGACAGAATCACCGACTGGGTTGATCAGGGAAAACTGGTGGATATAGTATAGCTTGACTTTAGTGAAGCATCTCATACCATACTTATTGAAAAAATGACCAAACATGGGATTGACAAGGCAACTGTTAGGTGGATTAACAACTGACTGAGTGATCGTACTCAAAGAGTGGTCATAAAAGTCTGCACATCCAAGTGGAAGAATGTATCAAGTGGGGTACCATAAGGCTGTGGCCTAGGCCCAGTGTTGTTCAACATATTTATAAATTATCTGGAGGAGGGAATTGATGGGAAACTGATCAAATGTGCCAACAACACAAAGCTAGGAGGGATAGCTAACACTAGGGAAGAGAGAGAGACTCTTCAAAAAGATCTATAAAAGCTTGAACAGTGACTAACAGAATGGTATTTAACAAGTAGAAATACAAAGTCCTATGTCTGGGCAAGAAAAATGAAAAAAGCACATACAGAATGGGAGGAATTGGGCTAAGCAGCACATGTGAAAAAGACTTGGGTATACTAATAGATCATAGACTGAACATGAGTCAACAATGTAATGTAGCAGCCAAAAAGGCAAACACAATTCTGGGATGTATTAAGAGAAGCATAGAGTCTAGATCACGTGGGGTAATTATCCCCCTCTACTCTTTCTTAGTCAGACCTCATCAGGAATACTGTGTCCAGTTCTGGGCACCCCACTTTAAAAAAGACATAGACAAACTGGAGCAAGTTCAGAGAAGAGTTGCCAAGATGGTGAGCAGTCTGCAAATCATAGCCTATGAGGAATGGTTAAAGGATCTGGGAATGTTTAGCTTCCAAAAAAGAAGGCTGAGATGAGACTTAATAGCTGTCTACAACTATCTGAAGGTCTGTCACAGTGTAGAGGGATCGGCCCTATTCTGATTTGCACAAGGAAAGACTAGAAGCAATGGGATGAAACTGAAAGGGAGGAGACACAAATTAGATATTAGAAAAAACTTTTTGACAGTGAGGGTGATCAATGAGTGAAACTCATGTTACCACGGAAGGTGGTGAGTTCTCCTTTAATGGAAGTGTTCAAACAAAGGCTGGACAGACATTTGTCTAGGATCATTTAGTGAATCCTGCATTGAACAGGGGGTTGGACCAGATGACCCTGGAGGTCCCTTCCAACCCTGCCATTCTATGATTCTTAGAATAGGTAGCAAAAAGAGAATTCTCAAAAGGATGCATTATCTGGATGCCTTCAGACTTGTTGGTCCTCCTGATAAGGCAGATTGTGATGAGGTTTTAAAGGGTTTTTTTTCGACGATGGAATTTTTTGTTGTCCCTTTGGCACAAGAGAAAATAGTCTTCCCATGTGTCAGATTGAAGTTCTTGGGTATTGTAATTGATAGCTGTGCTATGAAGTTTCAATTACCACAAGAAAAATTAAGTAATTTGTATAGATGGATCAGTTGCACTCTATGCAGAAAGAAAGTAACGTTAAAAGCCTTACAGTCGTTATTGGGCCACTGGGAAGATTTTTCCAGAAGCCACTAAAGGTCTTAGCTCTTCCACTGCTCATGTCAAATTGTCTCCGGTTCAAAAGAATGATCTGCTCATGTAGATGTAGTTTTAGTTAGAGTTCAATGTATAACTCCGCTTGGCAGAACATTTGTCAAGCAGCTCCGGAAGCAGATCAAAGGGGATTGCAGTACCCCAAGCACTTGTGGGAGGTGATTCAAGTTTTATTTTCCAGTTATTGGCTCAATTTGTGGCACCCAAGACTTGTTAAGGTCATAAGGCAGCTTGGAAGTCATGATTAGTTTTTTGTGGCAGATTGGGTGGAGATGGGTTTTCGGGGGATGTCAACCTGTCTTTATCATTCTTGTGTAGTTTACTGTACAAAGGTAGTTTTTATAGTAATGTGTTGCGAATCCTTGCAGGGGTTTCATTCTTTCAGAAATGGCATAATATTAAACCTGTTAATTCAATTTTTCAAATTAAGCAATTAATGAAAGGTTCTAAAAATAAAGCCTTCAAACCAGATAACAGGTCAGCTTTCTTATTAATGTTTTAACAAAGATTGTGATTTGTTTTACCAAAGGTTTGCAAGACAGCATACGAAACGTGCCTATGCTGATGTGCTTTCACTATGTTGTTCTTCAGCACTTTCGAGGATCAGCAAATTGATTGCACATTTTAAGTGTTTAGTATCCCCTTTAAAGGGATTGGATGTAATTTTAGGTGATGGTTTGGATGGATAGTTGGCTGCATTGGTTTAAGACAGATAGTGCTGGCCATGGTGCCTTGATTCAAATTAATAGTTTAAAAGGTTCTTAATTTTGCCTGATTGGCATTGCATCTTCCTTTATTGATATAAGAAATAAGAGTTGTGGTTTCTTCTTAACGCGTGGGGCTGGTTCCTCACTTTCATGTTTTCAATTTTCAGCTGTGTTACAGCTGCTTGAGAAAAGGAAAAAAAAAAATAATACGTCACCTCTGCAGTGCTGTCCAGCTATAGCACGTCTTCTCCCTAGCTCCCCCGCACTGTTCTAAAGCATTTACTTCTGGCGGGGATTTAAAAAACCCCGCCTCCTGAAAGCGCTGCCTCTGATTGGCTGAGTGCTATGACCAATCAGAGGCAGCGCTCAGTCATTCATAGTTTGGATTGTCGAACACTTGTTTTCTGGGCTTGGAAGAGGGTAAGTAAATGGATTTACCCTGTAAACCTGGCCTAAAATGAGTCCAAGTTTTATATTTGTTGGGATGGTTGCTGCAGGTTAAGTTGGTTAAAATTAGTACTACACATTGGAGGAAATGATACTGGTATAGTCAATATGCTGGATTTATTATGGGAAATCAAAAAATACTTCTTAAGCATTAGAGCAATGTTTCCTGCGGCAATGCTGTGTTTTTCAGAGAGCATTCTCAGATTTCTATGGTCCTTGGAAAAATGTAGTTACATAGAAAAAATATGTAAAAGAGTGAATAAAACATTGGGAAAATTTCTCCCCCTTTCAGTGGATTCAGTTTCAGACATTTTGAATTAGAACGGTTTTTATGGGGTTTTAAAGGAAGGATTTAGTGCACCCCTCTGAGATTGATCTAGATATTTTTAATAAGGACTTGGACCTCCCCACGCAGGCATTTGCAGAAACACTGCGTTTTTCAATGCTGCGTTTACTGCTGTTTCAGCAGCGTTGTCATGCGTTTCTGACAACAATTTGGCTGCGTTTTCAGCACAGCTGAAAACGCAGTCAAGGAAGCTGAAAGAATGCAAAAAAAAAAAAAGACTCACCTAGCAGGCGCCATCCAGGTCCCTCTTGCTGCTCTCTGGCACTCCATTCAATGAATGGCTGTAATTGGTGTATGGAGCTCCGGCTCTGATTGGCTGAGCCAGCGCTCGAGAACCAATCAGAGCAATCTCTTGCTGGAGACCGGGTTTTCAATCCCAGTTACCAGCAATAGATGCTCTGTCGGTGCTGACAACTGCATGGGAAGCCTGCAGGAATGCCGAAGAACAGCAGGAGGGACGCGGATGGCACCTACTAGGTGAGTATTGCTTTTTTTTCTTACGTAGTGTAGCCAAGACGCTTAGTACTGTCAACTATCAACAAGCAGCGCTGAAAATGCTGCTCATTCATTTTAATGTGCAACGCATAACATTTAAAAATGCTGAAAGACCAGAAATAGAAGATGCACCGTTTAAACAGCTGTCTGCGGCTGTGTGAGTGGTCGCATTAAAAACAATAAGAGCATTGTACTGCGATTAGTGCTGTGCTTAAAGTGCCACACTAATCGCGGTAAAAACCACCTGTGTGATGGGGACCTTACAGTGTATGATTGAAAAGGCCACGGGTGTGAGTGGGGCCATGTCCTTGAGTGATATGGCTTGTAAGGTCTAAATTTACTGATTGGTATGTGAACTGCAATCTGGAAGGCTAGGTACTCATTTACGTTATTACAAAGTTTATGGCGTCATGTGGAATGGAGTCTGAAAGGCAAAGTCCTCATTAAGTTATTACATGGTTTCTTGAGTCTGGAAGACTAAAGCCCCAATTACATGCAATGATTATCACTCAAAATTCACTCAAACAATGGCATATGAGTAGAGATAAGCTAGCATACTCGATAAGGCAAACTACTCGAGCGAGTAGTGCCTTATTCGAGTACCTGCCTGCTCGTCTCTAAAGATTCGGCTGCTGGTGCGGGTGACAGGTGAGTTGTGGCGGTGAGCAGGGGGGAGCGAGAGAGATCTCCCCTCCGTTCCTCCCCGCTCTCCCCCGCCGCTCCCCACCCCCTGCCGGCACCCGAATCTTTAGAGACGAGTGGGCAGGTACTCGAATAAGGCACTACTCGCTCGAGTAGTTTGCCTTATCAAGTATGCTCACTCATCTCTACATATGAGCGATAATCGTTGCATGTAAATGCTACCATCGTTTACTCTTCAGCTGAACGATGATTTTAAGGTTAGCTTAAGATCCATTGTTCAGCAGAAGAGTAGATAACACAGACCACAGGATGTGTTCTCTATGTTCTCCACGGGCTGTCAGGGATTATATTGTATTCAGCGGATAGCCCTTGTGAGAACAAAGGAGCTGATTGCAGAGCTGCCTGTTGTGCTCTGCAAACAGCCTCAGGAGTTACATTTACATGCAAATTAAGCTGATAAAGTGATAATGGACATTAGTGTTTAGAGACCAAAAATGTAGCATAAAGAACTGTTCTAATATAGCATATTATTACAGTTACATTCCTTTCACCATTTCAACTTTTTATATTTCAATATACAGAAAAACACAAATTAGATTTAAAAAATACAAATTCCACGCGGACGAAGTCGCGGGTAACAATCTACTTTGGTTATACGGTAATAACGCATAAGATCCCATGAAAAAAGGAGAGTTCTAGAGCATAGGCATTAACAAATGTCAGGCTAGATTGGGCGCATGGTATCGTGAAGTCAATGTGAGCATAGAAAGAACAGTCAGGGTTCAAGCAACAGAGATCAAGCACAACAAGTTTTGCACTACTCTTGGATAGATACAGCCTACTAATGAAGTAAATTGAAATGGATACCAAAGCAATCCCAACACATATACTGTAGTCAGCGTGAAACCTAAGAGAAGCCCTATTGTCTTTATGTACTATTAACATTTTAAAATATTTTATGCATGTTTGGCCAGCTCATAGCTTTTATGTTCACATCTGTGTTATCATTTCAGAACTAGTTATCACTGCCACTTCTTTCCATTACTAAACATTTCATCAAGTCCATCCTTGTGCACCAATAATACATTCTTTAGGTAGCGATGTATGTCAGCAAGCTATGCATTTCCCAATAGACGCGGAGCTACACATGCTGAACACCGATGACATAATACACAACCTCTATAAAACCTATATTTATTCAATGAAATAACAATTACTACTTTTAATTCACAAAGCCTGCTCCAAGTTCCGAGATAGGTTGCAACTGTATGCCAAAGATTGTAACATTAAAGTATTATTTTTCAATGCTGGCACTCAGCAGTTTGTATGAAATCATACATTCACATGATGAACCAATTGTAAAGACACAGAATGATTGAATCAGCATCTCAAGCTATTTTTTATTGTTCCTGGAAAGAAGAAATGTCTATAGTTACGTAAATACCAGCTAATTGGAAATGAATGTAAACTGTAACAATCTGCTGGGATTTCCTTGCTGGTCGGACATTAACAGTCTGGGTATCACCTAATGAATAGTAACCATTTGTCATCGGCATAATGTAAAGTGACTATCGCACAACACACTCCTTGTTGGAAATAGAACTTATACATACAGCAAATACCTCAAGTAGTAAAAGCTTTAGCTATAAAAATAAGTTATTTAGTTCTGAGTATTGCCAATCCAGAAAGAAAACTCCTTGGGTTTGTAATGGTAAGGCTTTCAAAAATAAAAAAAATGCTCCTGCGCTGCCTCAAACAAACGACCGGTTTTGACAATAGTTGAATTCCATCACGTTTTTACTATATGGACACCTTAATATACTCTCCCTATTAGCCACCTGAAGCGCCTCTCTGACCATTTCTTTATATTGGGTTTGTAATGGGGTACCCACTGCACTCTTCCCAAGGGGCTTTAAACCTTTCCAATCCAATTCCCCCTCCCCACACAGCCCAGCTCTAATTTATTTTGGATGAGAACGCGCATTGGGGATTCCTTGGAAATACTCAACAGAAACATATAAAAATGACCCGTCGTGGTGATTTTATTAGCAATATTTTGAAAATTAAACATGGGATATGAGTGTTTCACATCAGGAAGATCATTTCTAATAATCTTATAAATATTGGTATATTGATATAACATAAATTTATACAATAAGACTATTCATTTCTAATTTCTGCTGCACGTAAATACCAGCTGCTTTTGCTAGAGGGTGCTGGTCCTTTGTCTTTTTCCTCATTCCCACTCAGGACCCTGGTGTTTGGAGTCATGCACGTTTTGCTTGGTGTGGCTGCATGCATGAGGTTCTTGGTTTCTTGGGATTTCTTTGTCTGTTGGTGTGAACAATGTCCTCTTCTGCTGTTATGCCGTTTACCATCTATGGCGAGTCTGGACCCTAGATTTCAGTATGGGGCTGAAACCCCCATGGATGGTCGTCCTGCTTGTAGGTAGGTCTACTTGGGGCTTAAGTTGTCTTGTTAGAGTAGGCACTCACAACACAATGAGGACCCTTGTCATGGGCTTGTGAGCTTAATTATATTAGCCAAAATACGAACCAATACCTCATATGCACTTTAGCTATTCCATCTGCTTATGCATGTTGGTATTCTAGGTAAGTATTTTGGCATTGGTCAGTCATTGTTGGATGTTTGCTCACAAGTCCTGTTTTCAGTTCACTTGGTCATGGTGCTTTGAGCAGAGACCACGTCCTCCTGGAGTTAGCAGTACATCTATCAGTTAAGTTACAGTTTGTTTCCCACACAGTGGTTTATTTATACTGAGGTTTGGTCTTCTCCCTTACCCCTGTTAGGGTTGGGTGGCAGTCTGGGAGGATTGGAAAGGATTAAGTTTGTAGTTCATTTGTTGCTGCTGTTATGAAAAGCAATAGGTATTTTACTATCACTTTAATGGATAGCATGAGACAGAGCCAGGGAGCATCTTCCCATGAGAGTGACGGGAGGGTGTAAAAGGGAAGAGGGCCATCGTCCTTTATAGAGAAAGAGAAAGTAAGGACAAGGAGATAGCAAGCAGATTTTCTGCCCCAGCTGCCGACCACCAGATTGGACAAAAGAACTACAAGTACTTAGGAGGCACTAGAACCTCCATATGGCAGGTACTCTGCACCAAGCAAATGCTGAGAACTCACTGCTATTGAATAAGCTGCATTGTTATGAATAGATTATTGCTGGTAAAATCTACCATTTGTTTCTGTATTGTGTTAAAGTTTGGTGTGCAAGCCACTAGACTCTTGTACCATGTGGTCCAGACCATTACAACCTCTCTATATATCGTCTAAGTGGGGAATCTGTGTGATCAGGTCTTTGCCAAGGGGAACCCACTGATACATTACCAAGGCCCTGTGGAGCTTCACAATCCAGGCTCCCCCTATCTGCCCATCCCTGAACTGGCTTTTACATTATATAATAAAAAATAATGATGCATGTATTACATAATTTCCAAGCACTCAAATTAAAATGTCTCTTTTGAGCAAAGTTTAATTACCCATGCACATCAGATATCTGGGTGTTCAGCCAACAGCTATTGTAGTGACCCAGAGTTAGGGTCCCTCCATCATTTGTAAGCCTGTTTGTCTTTAAGTAAGTGATGTCAATCTTGTGTGAGTCTGTTTGTCTCCCTATCCTATTACTGCGATGACATTGGTAGTTTGGGACTTGGAGTAGGAGTTGAGAGAGAGATGAAGAAGAAGAGAGTAGTTGGTGATCAGAGAAGGAGGTGCATGCAGGAGAGACGGGCCGATGCGCCTACCAAAGCTAAGCCACGGTTATGTCTCTGCTGTTAGATGGCTTGTCTCCTCCTCGGATGGAACCACAGGATATGCTGCCTAAGAGTTGGTGTGAGAGTGCAAGTGCCACATGCACCCCTGCTGAACTGCATCAAGGGGGGAAGTGCGAAAACCCGTTACAGCTAACAGCTAAAGTAAGAGGGATTTGAAAGGCCATGTAACACAAGAAAGGGTCCTTCAGATAACAGCGACTGAGGATGTGTGTGCTTTGGGAAGAAAGACCTTTCTGATGTCAAGTGTGTCCGAAAAACTAGAGCTCAAAACTCTGTTTAAAAGCATGTATCTTCATGTTGAGAAATACAAGTAATTTGCCTGTGCTGGAAAATCAATGTTGGATCATGAGTAAAAGGAAACTGTGTGTCCCCGGTTTTGAAAATCACTTTTGTTCGTGGATTCATTTATTCATCGCGAGTAACTTATTGCTTATGTGTAGGGACACTGGCGTCACAGCAATAGTCTAGGACTGATCTGTGATAATCAAGTCTGCTGAAGGCCTGGATCTCTTTCGACACCCCCAAATATGATCTATAGTGTGAATGTGTTCTGAATGCAGAGAGGGAAGCCACTCCTCTGGCAGTGGCTTATCTCCCAAAAACAAAAGGTTTAGGCAGTTGAAATCTGATTGCCCAGTCGTTATCTGCATCATCTTTCAAGGAAAAGTTGATGATCAGCCAGATATGTTGATATTAGTTGGTTTTCCTATTCTATATCTAATGTCTAAGCCTCACAAACAGATGTGAAGAAAGCTATCTCTGACTGTCAAGTTAAGACACAATACTGGTGCAGAAGATACATTTCAAAGGTATGACAGTCATAGGAGGAAATTCAATAGACTAAGAGAGCTAAGAGGATCAAGCTGCACTACTATATTGACTTAGTAATCTACTTTTGTAATAACAATAATTAGAACTAAAAGTAACACAGGTTGAGATTAGAGATGCGCGAGTATACTCGCTAAGGCACATTACTCGAGCGAGTAGTGCCTTAGCCGAGTATCTCCCCGCTCATCTCTAAAGATTCGGGGCCGGCGGCGCGGGTGACTGGTGATTTGCGGTGGGGAGCAGGGGGGGGGGGAGAGGGAGAGAGAGATCTCCCCTCCGTTCCTCCCCGCTCTCCCCCGCCACTCCCCGCCCCCCGCCGGCCCCCGAATCTTTAGAGACGAGCGGGGAGATACTCGGCTAAGGCACTACTCGCTAGAGTAATGTGCCTTAGTGAGTATACTCACTAATCTCTACTTTAGATACATCATTTAAAAAGCTTCTCCCATTAGCAACCAATTAGGGCAAATAAATGTGGAGTTCAAAAAGCCCATTTATTTTATTGGACACCGTGTAATACAACATTTCTCCTATGGCCTGAGGCCTGTGTCACACAAATGTATTTGTGCAAGCAAAATTTGAGCGGGCAATACACAGTGAATAAAGTTCATTGATTTCAATGGTTTGTCCCCACAAGTGTATTTTATGCAAGCACTTTCTTTGCGGAAAAAAAATATGCGGCATGCTCTATTTTATTGCACATTTGCGCACAAAAATAGCATATATTAAACTAATTAACTTATTTGGGCATTTAATGAATGGGAGCATGGTTGCATGTTGTTTTGCATTGCGCTAATGTGCACAATTTGCTCATGCAAAAAGTATGTTAAAACTCGCACATGAGCCTGAAAATACACAATGCCCATAGCTCAAATACACAGCGCAAATGCACTTATGCCCTTGTGACGTCAGCTTAAGTCTTTCCTAATAATTTTTGTTCTTGTGATCTTTTACCATTCTTGCAGCCATCTTTGGATTTGTCTTATTTTATCAAAGTCTTTCTATAGACATGGTTTCTAGACCTCAGCACAGTATTCCGGATGTGGTCTCACCAGAACTCTATACAACAGGATCACAATCTCTCTCTTTCTACTGGTTATACCTCTCACTATGCAGTTCAGCATCCTACTGTACTTCCTTTCTTTGTTGCCTGACTGCGGACTCATTTTGAGGATGAGAGAAATCAGAACCACTTAATCCTTTTCTTATGAAGTCCTGGATAACACAGATCAGCCAATATGATACTCAGTGCATTTACATCTGAAACATTGAATTGCAGGTTCTAGTGTTGTGACCATTAATCCAATCAGGCTAAATCATTTTCCATGTTCACCACAAGAGGAGTCAGCGAAAATGCACACTTTTATGTTGTCAGCAAATAGACAGACCTTACCTATTAAACGTTCTCCTATGTTACTGATGAGCATGTCAAAAAGAACTGGGCCCAAGTAAGTCCCTTGTGGTCACCATTTGTAAGTTGTCCATGTGCAGAATGCACTCCATCAAACAACACCCTGATATTGTGCCTGTCACATCCTGAGGCTGGGGAAACGTGTAAGAGTGACATGAAAGAGGAGAACCAGAACTGTGCCGTGGGACAGAGCAGGCAAATGAAGAGGTGAGTATATGCTTATTTGTTATATTACTGCATGGGGGCTGGGTTTACAGAAATTGTACAACTTGGAGAACCTCTTAAAGTCCACTTTTCAATACTTTATCAATAAGCTTATTTATGTGCAACTGTAGCAAAGGTTTGACTGAAATCGAGATAGGTGATATCCATGGCACTAGCTTCATCCACCAATTTAATGACATAGTCGAAAAAAATGAATGAGATTAGTTTGACATGATCTCAGTAAAGCTGTGCTGTTTAGGGTCCAATAGATTGTTAGCTTTTAGATGGTCAAATATCTTATTTTACAGGAGCGTTTCCACTAATTTACCTATTACAGATGTCCAACTGACTGGCCTGTAGTTCCCGGCTCCTTCTCTACCACCCTTCTTATGAATGAGTTCAACATTGGCCATTCTTCAATCTACAGGAACGTCACCTGTTAGAAGGGACTGATTAAGCAAATCAGTTAGAGGTTACAATGTGACGGAAACTGGACAGAACCCATTATAGTCAATGGGTTCCATCAGGCGCTTCTGGTTTCTGTCATTTGACTGATCTGGCATGTTTTTTGTTTGTTGTTCTTCTGCTCCATGACAGAACAGAAGAGTAAGAATATAACGGAAATGTGAACAGAGCCGACATCTGCAACGCGTGTTGATAATGAATATAACAATGATGACGATGATGGCTGCTCTTCCTACCACTTGTTTTTGCCCAAATTGTTCTTCTGGATTACCATAAGTAGGTATACAAAACTCTTTATACAAAGTGAGCACCTACCTGACATCTCTGACTTTTAAGTGTTAGGGACATTTAAGAAAAACTTTTTCAACCCTTGTACTTCTCTGTGGAGCCAAATAATTGAAAGTACTCAATTCTTCCAGATGCATTCATATGTCAGCTGAGATTTGTCGAATTTGATGAGCCTTGTGCAAAATATAGTTCCATGTGTTACTTCCTGAGATCACTGGAAAAAAAATGTAATTGAGCTTTGGAACTGAAGTTAGCTGAAGTGTCCCATTCTCATTACATGTGTTACATTTTGCTCTTAGCAAAATATACTTGTTAACTAAGCTTTACCCTAGTGAAGCAATTATGTATACTAAATAAATGTAATGATGCCTGTAGCCAACTCCACCGAATCAAACCAATCATATTGGAAATTAGGTCAAAATGTGCAAGCAATAATTCACTAGAAATGAGTAGATATATTGATATGTAGAAGGTCAAAATGGTCATTTGTATCTAGTTTTATCCATTTGGCCAAATTTATGAGAAACACAAGTAAAGACCATTACATGGGCCGGGACCAGAACTAATGACAAAGCGACATTACTTTTTTACTGTGCCTCTGGCCACCTCCCAGAACCATTCATTGCAATCAAGAGCTTTGGGACATGGAGAATTGTTTTTTTTTTTTGCGCATGGATAAATGGAGTCATACAGAGGATACCTAATCAGCCCCACAGCTAAGATTACGTAATCACAAAGCCACAATTTGCTCTGAGTTTTTATGAAAATTTGCACCTACAATGACACTATGAGCTCCAGAAGAGTAGGATTTGTTTGACAAAAGCAAAATCATTTACTGGCATTTTATTGTAATACTAGGTTCATACATAGTGTTATAGTGTATCTCTCTGTTGGGCATCTGTGGCAGGATGCATATGTTATATATTGAATCCATACATAGGGCCCTGTATGCCTGACACATTTGCGGGTTGTGCCAGCATACATTTTTTTGAGCTGTACTCAGAAGCATACGAACTAAGAACATACTCTTCAGTCCTGAGGCATCCTCAGTGAATGCTTCTTACATATGAACATATGGGTGAAATATGACACTGTATAGTATACAGGTCCATACATTGAGGCTCCACATTCAACGGATGCACTTGGTGTATGCAGTGAGAATAAAGCTTGAAAGCAATATAAACATAACAAGATTTGTATTTTTATGTTCACTGGTCCTTTTCCACAGATTAGTTGGCAGACGAACGGGCAGTCAGATAAAAATAGGAGATCTATCAGTGAGGCTGGACTGACAACTAAAGGCCCTTTTACATGCAACAGTTATTGCTCAAAATTCGTTCAAACGACCAAATGTGAGCGATCGTTACATGTAAACACGGGCATCCATGCACTATTCGTTCACTTGTTATTTAGCGCTATTTTTTAGCCGATGTAAAAATAGTCATCAGGCCATTCGAAATTCACTCTAATTGAATGGCAATTGTTCATTATTTTGAGCAGCTAAATGACTAAACAATGTTTTTATTGTGTATACCAGAGTACATTGTTTACTCTGCTGGGAGAAGACAATGGAATCCTGCTGGCCAGATAATCCCTCACATAAACAAACAGGAGAAGACAATGGAATCCTGCTGGCCAGATAATCCCTGGTATAAACACATGAGAGAAGACAATGGAATCCTGATGATAACACTGCACCATGCCCACTATCAGTGACACTATATAGTGAGTATTGTTAGCAGAACATGGGGGGCAGGAGTATGGAAGAGAGGGAAAAGCTGTTTGATGAGCTGAAATGGAAAATTAAGGGGGGGTGATATCAGACAGAGCCCCCTTAAAGAATGCATCACCCATCAAGGCAGCACCTGACACTCCTAATAAACAGCTGATTTTTAGTGATGGAACTGCAGCCAGCCAAATATTTCTTCTGAAATGTATTGGAATATAATCTGATTGGTCCCGCTGAGCCAATGAGAGGCAGCAGTCACTCACCCATTCATAAATTCATGAATGGGTATGTGAGTGAGATCTGCCTCTGATTGGTCAGGCTGTGACCAATCAGAGGCAGCTCATTCAGCAGGCGGGGATTTTAAATCCCCGACTGCTGAATACTACTCACAGCTGTTCAGAGCAGTTCAGGAGAACTGCCGCCGGCCGCGCTGAACTCCGTCTGCTGGGACTAGGTGAGTATATATATTTTTTTATTTTTACACATTTCTGGATGAATTGCAGGGAAGAGCTTATATATTTAAGCCCTTCCCGACAATTCATCCCGCGATCGCCGGCAGCCCATTGCTTTCAATGAAGCCAGCTGTATTGCCGGCTCCATTGAATTCAATGGGCTAACATCGTTCTGCCGGGACAAGGTGAGTATATATATTTTATTACACATTTCTGGATGAATTGCAGGGAAGGGCTTATATATTTAAGCCCTTCCCGACAATTCATCCCGCGATCGCCGGCAGCCCATTGCTTTCAATGGAGCCGGCTGTATTGCTGGCTCCATTGAATTCAATGGGCTAACATCGTTCTTCTCTGCCACAGCTGTTACAGCTGTGGCAGAGGAGAACGATCTTTATGCTGACAGTGCGGGGGGGGGGGTCTCACTCTTGCCACTATTGTGGCTTAATAGTGGGACCTGGGAACTTGAGATGCAGACCAACATGTAGCCCCTTGCCTGCCCTATCCGTTTCTGTGTCGTTCCCATCACTTTCTTGAATTTCCCAGGTTTTCACAAATGAAAACCTTAGCGAGCATCGGCGATATACAAAAATGCTCGAGTCGCCCATTGACTTCAATGGGGTTCGTTACTTGAAACGAACTCTCGAGCATCACTGAAAGTTCGACTCGAGTAACGAGCACCCGAGCATTTTGGTGCTCGCTCATCTCTAGCTTATATTTAAAGCCAAAAATCCCCAAATTACTGCTGGGGTTGCTGGCAGCCCATTACTTTCAATGGGGCTGGTAGCAGCAGCACTGGCCCCATTGAAAGCAATGGCCACGGAGCTATGGTCATGCGCATTTTGCTAATATGTGGAGCACTTTTTTTTTGCGCACAGGTGCGCAAAAAAATGCTTGTCTGACTGAGCCCTAAAAGTGCTTTATTTAAAAAAAAATAATTTCTGTATCCTTGTATTCCAAATCCCATAACACTCCTAATCTGTCAATGTGGCTTTATAACGGCTTATTTTTGATACGACTTCAGAGTACATACACCTTTTTGATTACTGTTTATTGCTGCTTTTGGATGAAGAGAAAACAGCAATTATTTTTTTGTTATGAAGGTCACCATGTAGGATAAATAACATGTTCATTTTAGTTGAGGTTAAAGGGGTGGTCTCGCGAAACCAAGTGGGGTTATACACTTCCGTATGGCCATATTAATGCACTTTGTAATATACATCGTGCATTAAATATGAGCCATACAGAAGTTATTCACTTACCTGCTCCGTTGCTAGCGTCCTCGTCTCCATGGTTCCGTCTAAATTCGCTGGCAGCTTGCTTTTTTAGACGCGCTTGCGCAGTCCGGTCTTCTTTCAGCACGAGCCGCATCAGTGTGCTCCCCGCTACAGCTCTTCTGCGCATGCGCAGATGAGCTGTCACTGCTCGGGAGCGCGCTGGAGCGGCCATTCTGTACCATCCTCTGTTAGAGGAAGGTGCAGAGCCACCCAGCTGTCCGGAGAAGCCGCCCAGCTGTCCTGCCGTCCAGGTAAGTGATGGGCCGGGGGGGCTGCCGCTGCGCCGGGGGGGGGGGGGGGCTGTCGTCGCTGTCGCTGCGCCGGGGGGGGCTGTCGCTAGGCCGGGGGGGGCTGTCGCTAGGCCGGGGGGGGCTGCCGCTGCGCCGGGGGGGCTGTCGCTAGGCCGGGGGAACTAGCGCTGGGCTCCGGAACCTAGCGCTGGGCTCCGGGGCCTTCACCTGGGCTGAGGGTCTAGCGCTGGGGAGCCGGGGGCTAGCGCCGGTTACCTGCTGCCTGGCGGTGGGTGACTGGTCGGCGGCTGCGAGCGTCTGGTCGGCGGCTGCGGGGCGTCTGGTCGGCGGCTGCGGGGCGTCCGGTTGCCATGGAGACACAGCTGGCGGCGTCTCGGGAGCGCGCACGTCGGGCTGCAGCGAGCGACGGGGAAAGAGCCGGCGGCCATCTTGAGGAAACTTTTATAAGTTGCTGAAACGCTGGAACGGTAAGTACGAACCAGCTAGGAAAGTCATTTACAGGGGTAATTAGTAATGTATGTTTAATGGGGGGGACTGGGCAAAAAAAAAAAATCACTGCTTCCTCGAGACATCTCCTTTAAGGCCCCCTGCACATGGGCGGAAATTCCGCGGTGGGATTTCCCGCAGAATTTCCGCCTGTGGAAGCTGTCATAGGATTGCGTTAGAAAATGCAATCTTAGGCAGATGGCTGCGATTTGTCCGTGCGAAATCTTGCACGGAAAACAAATCATGGCATGCTCTATTTCTGCACAGAAATGTCACTCCCCGGCCAGTGGCTCTGTACTGCACATGCGCTGGCTGGGTGGCAGCTGGCACATGACAGAGCCGGAGCCGCGGGAGAGGTGAGTGCTGCGCTGGTCCCTGCAGAGGCTCGGATCGGGTCCCGCTGCGAGAATTCTCGCAGTGGGATCCGACCCGGCTGTCTGCAGGCGGCCTAATACTGATATGGATTATGCAAACTTATTTTTTATTTTTCAATAATACAAAGTAAAGTGTTTTATTTTTAAGTTATTAACTTTTTTTTCTAGACATTTTATTTATTAAACTTACTTTAATTTTTTTCTCTCTAGGGGACAGTTAGTCCATCATTTTAGAATGTAGTAATTTCATTGTAGGAAACTTCACCCTAGGGCTCAGTCACACGGGCGCCGATACGCCCGTGTTCCTGCACGATAAGACGGCCGCACCGTGCGTGGAAGACTCTCTACATGACTGGCTCCATTGCCAGCCATGTGTTCTTTCACCGGCCGGTGTGGAGAGACGTCCGCACCTGCAATGCAGCAGTCAGAATCATACAGAAACACGGGCGGATCGGCGCCCTTGTGACTGAGCCCTCAATGTCATTCCTTTAACCTGTATAAATCAGGTAAATCCCGCCCGTCTGCAGGCGGCCTTATTCTTGTTTCATCCGCCCCCACAACATTGTTCCAATAGTTTTCTGGCTTGTCAAGGTGATCTTTAGCAAGCTGCAGATAAGCAGCAATGTTTATTTTGGAGAGCAGTGGCTTTCTCCTTGCACAACTGCCATGCACTCCATTGTTGTTCAGTGTCCTCCAGATGGTGGACTGATGAACATTAACACGAGCTAATGTAAGAAAGGACTTTGGTTGGTTAGAGGTTTTCTTGGGTTCCTCTGTGACCTTTAAAAATAAATGCAGCCATTACAATATGACTATATGTAAAATGCTATAAAAGATACTCATAAAATGTAAAAAAAAGAGAAAATATTAAGACAGCGCAATGATCAGTTGTTTATAGGAAATTAGGTAGTGAAACAACTCATAAGAAAGATACAATACATTGTGAATTATCTTGCAAAGTATCCACAATTAGCTAGCGTAATAAAAGGGGAATTGTATATTGAGGAAGCAGGTTGTAGAAAAGTTGACAGAGGGGCGAATAGGTGACTTGTACCTCCTGAGCTCCAGTGCAAAATCTTTATTGAGGTCCCCAACTTCAAAGCATCAATGATTGTTTTGGTTTCCTCTGGGGTTAGGGTTACCCAGTAACTTTGACCATGAGACAAGTCGTCTAGCCAAAGATTGCAGTGCAGCCCTGTAACATTGCAATATATTTGAAGGTAATTCAAGGCCCCATCACATATGCACCTGGACTCCAGGTGATTTCCACTGTTCGACTCCGACTTACGTCCTCATCCAGACAAAATAATGCAGCATGCAGTGCTATTTCATCTGCCACACACCGAAGCTGAATGGCCCCCTTGACTATAATGGGGTCCGTCTGGCTTCTGGTATCCCCACCAGCATTTTACGTGACGAAAAATAACTGCATGCTGCTCTCTTTTGTCTGGGATCTTCTGCTGGATCTGAGCCGAAGGCTCCAAACAGGACCTTTTATGTGAATCTGGTGTAATTATGTTGCAGCTCACAAGTTGCCATCACTGCGACCTGCACATTGAAAGCAATTCAGTATTTTTGCATTTCTTGCAAACTGTAGGCCATGGCCGCAGCATCATGTGAGCTCAAATGTCACAGGTCTACACTGCAATCTTTGGCTGCATAACAGAGGCATATTGATAGGGGTCGCAGGAGTCACAGTTGCAACCCAGCCCCTTAGCCAGGGGGCCCAGTGGCCCCCCTTACCACTGAAGAACAGCACCCAGGAGAAAGCCCCACCCCAGTGTGTGCCCCCCCCCCTTCCATCACAACTTCAGCTCTTATCTCATGCTGCTGCTAAACATCTGACTCCTCCCCCAGCAGCATGTTGTCAGTGCAGGACAAGCTGTTGGAGGAGTCAGGCGCTTAGCAACAGCGTGAGACGGTGAAGCCCGGACCTAGAAGATGTGATAACCTTCATGCAGATAACAGCCTGAAGTTGTGGTGCACGAGAGATGATATGGACCATACTAGTGTAACCTGGGGTTATTCTGTATATAATTATATATGTACAGCTGGTATATGTTACACATCTCTCTGTATATAGTGATATTGATTATACTGGTATAACTTGGGTATCTCCTGTATATAATTATATATGTACAGCTGGTATGTTATACATCCTGTATATAGTGATATGGAGCATGTTGGTATAACCTGGGTATTTCCTGTATATAATTATATATTTACAGCTGGTATAAGTAACACATCTCCCTGTATATAGTGATATCGATTATACTAGTATAACCTGGGTATCTCCTGTATATAATTATATATGTACAGCTGGTATGTTATACATCCTGTATATAGTGATATGGACCATGCTGGTATAACCTGGGTATCTTCTATATATACTTATATATGTACAGCTGGCATACGTTATACATCCTGCATATAGTGACATGGACCATGCTGGTATAACCTGGGTATCTCCTGCATATGATTGCATACTTTACATACAATAATAAAACACATGAAAAACCTGCGTACGGTTTTCATAAACGGCATGTGTTTTGTTTGCTTTTTTTAAGCCTCAGGTATTGTTTAAATCCACATGTGGTTTGTAATAGTGTATGCAGTTTCTTAAAAACACATGTGGTTTTAGAATACTCTATGCAGTTTTTTATGTGTTTTTTTTAAATTGTGGTTCAAAAATGCAGCAAAAAACACCAAGCGTTAACAAAGGCTAAGGGACTATAAACACATTTTCATGTAATCCAGGAAAGGAGTCATTTTTGGAAAGCTTATGCCAAAGAGGTAGATCGTGTATGTGCATTTGTTTTGCAGTTGTACACAACATGGTTTAGGTAAGGGTACAGGTATAGATGACTGCAGGCTGTATGGTTTAGGTAAGGGTACAGGTATAGATGACTGCAGGCTGTATGGTTTAGGTAAGGGCACAGGTATAGATGACTGCAGGCTGTATGGTTTAGGTAAGAGTAGAGGTACAGATAGCTGTAGACTATATGGTTTAGGTAAAGGTACAGGTGCAGATCACTGCAGGCTGTATGGTTTAGGTATGGGTACAGGTCCAAATTACTTCAGGCTGTATGGTTTAGGTATGGGTACAGGTGCAGATTACTGCAGGCTGTATAGTTTAGGTGTGCGTACAGGTACAAATGACTGCAGGCTGTATAGTTTAGGTATGGATACAGGTGCAGATGGCTGCAGGCTGTATAGTTTAGGTATGGGTACAGGTTCAGATGGCTGCAGGCTGTATGGTATAGGTATGAGTACAGGTGCAGATGACTGTAGGCTGTAGGGTTTAGGTATGGGTACAGGTGCAGATGACTGTAGGGTGTACGGTTTAGGTATGAGTACAGGTGCAGATGGCTGCAGGCTGTATGGTTTATGTATGGGTACAGGTGCAGAAGGCTGCAGGTTGTATGGTTTAGGTATAGGTACAGATGGCTGCAAGAGGGGTGGTTTAGGTATGGGTATGGGTACAGCTGCAGATTACTGCAGGCTGTATAGTTTAGGTGTGCGTACCGGTACAAATGACTGCAGGCTGTATAGTTTAGGTATGGATACAGGTGCAGATGGCTGCAGGCTGTATAGTTTAGGTATGGGTACAGGTTCAGATAACTGCAGGCTGTATGGTTTAGGTATGGGTACAGGTGCAGATGACTGCAGGCTGTATGGTTTAGGTATGGGTACAGGTGCAGATGACTGCAGGCTGTATATTTGGGGTCTTAAAGGATAACTGAGATGGATACTGATCTGAAAAATAATACAAAACGGATGTCACCAATCAGAGCGATATCACCTGTGATAACTGGGATAAAGGTAGCTCTACATGCGATAACTATCAGCAAAAAAAAATCATCAAATGATCTTTCAGTGATAGTTGTCTTGTGTAAACACGGGACACAACAAGGTATTGAGCAAGAAAATGCTCAGTAGTTGCTAGTCGCTTTGTTTCAGCCCACTGAAACTAAATGTTCAATAAGCGACTCGCTCTCAGTGTAAACAGGCAGTTGTTCATCTTTGCCTGTTCACAGTGAATATCTGCAGTTGGGCGGCTGGAAGAAATCTCCACCGCACTCCGCCACCGTTCACTGAACCACTGTCACTGTTGTGTGAAAGCACAGGAACAATAGTCATGGGGACAGCTGTCATGTGTTTATACTCCTGTCATCCTCTGTGAAGTAACCCTAAATGCAATGTAATCACTACCACCATGTAAAGCTGGTATCCAACTATTATATGGTGACTACAGTATTTTGAGGTATCCAGAGCTAAACCATTGGATCTTTCTAAGCCCACTGTTATAAAAGTTGTCTTGTAGATATGTTGCATGTGAGATGGTAGATAGATAGATAGATAGATAGATAGATAGATAGATAGATAGATAGATAGATAGATAGATAGATAGATAGATAGAATTTATTTTTTACTGCTTGAGGAGGGGGATGATGAGTTTTGGAGTTCCCTAATCTTTTTAGACTTTAGCAACATCCCTGGTTGCAAGTATCTCATTGGTGGACCTCCTAAGAGACCCAATGATGCTGCAGAAAGCTCCAAGCAGACCACGGCCAGCAGTCATGAAGTGCGGTAAGGAAAGGTGGGGCCCGAAGCAGAATTTTTGCACCCAGGCCCCTGAGCCTTTAGCTACGCCTCTGCTGCATGACCTCCATTGTGGCCAAAGTTTCCATGTAGCCCTAGCCTTAAGGAAAAGAAGAACTCTTGGGTTTGATCATTATGTCTGATCACAATGTCTGTACCCTCCAGAGTTTTGCACCTAATAGTAGGAAGACAAATATCTCAGAACTGTGATATAATGCCAAAACCATTATAAAAATAATTATCAGTTCTGGATTGATCACCTGGCAACTCTACTGATATTTGTTTTTCACCAGTTGTTTGCTCATTTTATCTGCCATACTCATGGTTTTGATTTTACAGTGAAGGACTTCAGTCACAAACTCTAGTCGTTAAGTTTCATGTATCTTGCACTGTTTGTTTGCCTTACAAAGAACTGTTAATGTCTATTGACTTATTGATCACTGCCAAGTAATTCTTTGTGAATTAGAGGTCCGCTTTGAGTTATATTTGTAACAGACTGTTTGTTCATTGCAAGAACGCACCTTCCGAATCATCGCATGTATAAAGCAGATTCAGACACTGTTTCAGTTACTTGTTTACTTATATTAAACTTAAGAAGCAAGATGTTAGGACTCCAGCACGTTATGTATCAGATGCCAGGGTCTATCTTGATACACTCGTGCAATAGGGCATGTTATGCCAGGTATGTAATTGGTAATACCTCCCTCACCACTAGCAGTACCAATAGGCTTGAATTTAGAAAATTCTGTGGTCCCCAGCCCTTCCAGCTCCAAACCTGCCAGAGAGCCCGACCACCACCTCAGGGCCTCTTTCAAATATACTTGTGCAGAAATGGGAAAATAGAGAAAAATGCAGATTACTAAAGGTTTAATAGCCAAATACAAAGGTTCCCCTGTAGATATAATAAAGGGTGATTAAGTATTCATATGAGATCAAGTAAAGTTGAACTGAGTGGTTGGTTCAGCTGAGCAGAATATGTACAAAGATAATGGAATTGATGGCTTTAATTTCTAAATATATTCATTTCTTGAACCATATATTGAGGAAATATATATTTGTAGCGAGGCACGGCTCGCCAGGTCTCACTTTGCATAGTCATTTACAGTTTGGTAATGCTCTTTTATAATATTTCATGCAGGTCTTTGTTCTGTGGGATTCGAGCACCACTTTGTGGCCAAAGAGTGTAATGGTTCTGCTATTATAAGTGAAGTTTCAGTAAATGTGATTCTATTGGCTGCTGGCACCGAAAGGCATGCGGGGACAGGGAGGAGGCTAAAAACAGGAAGTCTGAGTGGGTGTTTTGCCTGTGGCCATGGACATGCTCCATGACTGAGTCCTGATTTTAGCAGTGCTGAGGAACAGTCCATGACCTCCAGTGAGTGGTTTACAGTCAGAAAGTGTAGGTCATGAATAGTTGATCAGCCTGGGGTCCATCGCTCGGTACCCCGACCGATCAGCTGTGCAGTTGCATGCTGTCAGCACCACAATAACACAGAGGTTGGCGCGGAAG
Source organism: Eleutherodactylus coqui (assembly GCF_035609145.1). Lineage (NCBI taxonomy): Eukaryota > Metazoa > Chordata > Amphibia > Anura > Eleutherodactylidae > Eleutherodactylus > Eleutherodactylus coqui. The sequence goes on along the minus strand of NC_089845.1, from coordinate 143,229,318 downwards.
CCTCTGCACCGACCTCCGTGTAGCGGCCAGCGCTTGTAACTGCAGGCACGGCTCTCATTGTTTTGAGGGAAAGTAAATCACCAGACAGACTTAACTAAACTAAGACAGAGGACTGGAACCAGAACTGCCAACTAGTCCAGAAACACCATCAACCTGAGCACCCTCTTAATATGCACACACTACAGCGGACTGGTAAGCTGGAGCCAACCCCACACCTCCGACCAATCAGTCCACTAAGCAGAGAAGTGTACTGTTCTGCATCCAGCTCTGAAATGACACTGAGTATGCATCGGCATTAGGATCATGTGAGGCGGGGGTAATGTTGTGACATCACCCCGGACCCAGTCGTCCAAGATGGCTGATGGGCCATGACACACTGTAGCATGCAAGGAACTTTGTTTCAGTAAAATGTCTCTGCTATTATATATAGGAGACTGATGAAACAATCTACATATTACATCAAACTAAGTCCCTCGTGAAGTTATTACTGGTAATAAAACAGTAAATGAAAACCATTCATCAAGTGCATTCACAATATACAGGTCAGGAGTCAGCACCAGGCACATTTGGGCTGATGTCAGGACCCAATAGGTTTCATGGAGCCATTGATCTTGGTAAACATGCTGCACATTTGTCAGGCGTAAGGTAAGATATATCACAGTGGGGTCCAACTACTTAGGGAGGCTTTATGCCTGTAAAGCCTTAGATTGGGGTAATCCACAATGGATTTCCCTGTGACTGGTCTCATACACCTGGAACCAACACATTTGTCAATTATGGTCATCATTAAATAGGAGACATGCTAGAAGTCAAGTAAAAAAATTCAAAAGTTAACATTTGCTTAAAGCGACCATCCATTTGCAGGACAACCTTATGTCCCAGGACTGCAGAGGGAGAGGGTATATTACCTGCACTGGTACTTCTCTGCCATCTGCCTGATCCGCTGGTTATTGTCCTGGTTTTTGGCTATCAAAGATGACCACCATAACTTTCTATCTAGTTAATGCACAATATGAATTGCTGTCTGATTGGTTAACACTGATCACATGAACATCTGTGGCCAATCAGAGAACAGGTATAGTGCATTAGTAGTCTAACACTACCAGTGCTTTGTGGGGATTAAGTAGTCTGAAGATTGCATTAACCATTTTGGATGGCCAAGATGGGACTCAGAACCAGCAGAAACCTGAAGGGTTGATTTAATTGTGGAAAATACTCTGTACAGATAAATCTAATGAATCCAAGCGGGACGGAATAATTTTATAAAATTAGACTTGCTAGTGAATTACATATTCCTCAACAGCATCCAGTCTCCTTAAATAAAATATGTGTTGTCCCATCTGAAAGAGCTGTTACAAGTCAAAGTTAATGAAGCTAAATAGATTTATATGTAATAAATATTGCTGCGACGTATGTGACTGCTATACAAAATAGGTAAAACCCTGAAAAGAGTAATCCATTTTCCAGAACCTAAACGTGCTCAGATGTTGCTAATACAGAAATGTGTAATTTGAAAGGCTTTAGATTACTTAATCCTATTTATTGTTTGCCAGGACTCTCTGATCTGAACCAGACAGAGCGTAAAGGATATGCCAAAGTGCTCTTGGGTGAATGAGCCAAAGTGTGATAAAATAAGCTATCATAAATATGTCAGAGTGCTCTTAATAGAATGAGCCAAAATGTATGTTTTATCAAATAATAACTATGATTAGTAATGTGGATAAAATAAGTCCAATTAATATATAAAGTGTTAACCGCTAATGTTGTTCTGCTTTTATGTTGCAGCAGGATGAAAATTATAACCAGATTTTGACAAGGATGGTCATTTCTATGTACGTCATCATTTTCTATCTTCGATTCATCGGCACCTGTTCCACTGCTTGAAGCAGTGAAAGTTGTATACTTACATTTCTGGGCAGCAGGATAGCTGGGGAATGGGGATACTTGTGGCCATTTTTCCAAAGCGGAGTGTGAAGGGGAGCAGCATGGGTCCCCTCAACATTTGAAAATAATAAATTGTCATTATCCACTGAATTAATCCAATAGAGAACAGGTTGTGTACTTACCTTTTTCGCTTCTGGATTTTGTACAGACCCGAGCACCTAAAGAATGGTTGTGATTACACCGGGAAGTTTCATAACAGAGGGAGTCACTTACTTTTGCACTTAGCATTGAATAATCAAGTTGTGACCGCTTTACTTTACCTATATAGGTCCTAAAGAATGAGCGTGCCAAATGTCAACATTGTACAACACAGGGTAGTTAGAGAATTAGATTTGGTACATTACATAGGGGTGCACTTACTTTTGCACTTAGCATGGAATAATTAAGTTGTTACCCCTTCACTTTTCCTATGTAGAGCCTAAAAAATGCTCATGGCAAATTTCACACTTGTACGACACTAGAAAGATGCATAACATAGGGGTTCACTTACTTTTTCCCCTAGCATTGAATAATCAAGTTGTGATCCCTTTGCTTTTCTTATAAAGGACCAAGAGAATGGTCGTGCTAAATTTCAAGTTTGTACAACACCGGGAAGTTAGAGAATTAGATTAGGTACATTTTATAGGGGTGCACTAACTTTTGCACTTAGCATTGAAAATTCAAGTTGTGATCCCATTCCTTTTACTATGTAGGAACTACAAAATGCTTGTGTCAAGTGTCATGCTTGTACGACATCAGGAAATTACATAAAAAATGTCAACTTTGTACAACACAGGGTAGTTAGAGAATTAGATTTAGTACATTACATAGGGGTGCACTTAGTTTTGCACTTAGCATTGAATAATTAAGTTGTTACCCCTTCACTTTTCCTATGTAGGACCTAAAGAATGCTCATGCCAAATTTCACGCTTGTACGACACTAGAAAGTTGCATAACAGGGGTTCACTTACTTTTTCACCTAGCATTGAATAATCAAGTTGTGATCCCTTTGCTTTTTTTATATAGGACCAAAAGAATGGTCGTGCCAAATTTCAAGTTTGTACAACACCAGGAAGTTAGAGAATTAGACTAGGTACATTTTATAGGGGTGCACTAACTTTTGCACTTAGCATTGAAAATTCAAGTTGCGATCCCATTCCTTTTACTATGTAGGAACTAAAAAATGCTTGTGTCAAGTGTCACGCTTGTACGACATCAGGAAGTTACATAACATAGGGGTCACTTACTTTTGCACTTAGAATTGTATAATTGAGTTGTGACCCCTTTACTTTTTGTATTTAGGACCTAAAGAATGTTTGTGGCAATTTCAAGTTTGTATTACACTGGGAAGTGAGATAATTAGATTAGGTACATTACATAGGGGTGCACTTACTTTTGCACTTAGCATTGAATAATTGAGCTGTGACCACTTTACTTTTTCTATTTAGTACATACAAATAGTCGTGCCAGATTTCAAGTTTGTACAAAACCGGGAAGTTAGATTAGGTACATTATATAGGGGTGCACTTACTTTTGCACTTAGTATTAAATAATTGAGTTGTGACTAGAGATGAGCGAGCACCAAAATGCTCGGGTGCTCGTTACTCGTGACGAAATTATCGCGATGCTCGAGGGTTCGTTTCGAGTAACGAACCCCATTGAAGTCAATGGGCGACCCGAGCATTTATGTATTTCGCCGATGCTCGCTAAGGTTTTCATGTGTGAAAATCTGGGCAATTCAAGAAAGTGATGGGAATGACACAGCAACGGATAGGGCAGGCGAGGGGCTACATGTTGGGCTGCATCTCAAGTTCCCAGGTCCCACTATTAAGCCACAATAGCGGCAAGAGTGCCCCCCCCCCCCCCCCAACAACTTTTACTTCTGAAAAGCCCTCATTAGCAATGGATACCTTAGCTAAGCACCACACTACCTCCAAAAAAGCACAATCACTGCCTGCATGACACTCCGCTGCCACTTCTCCTGGGTTACATGCTGCCCAACCCCCCCCCCCCCCCCCACAGCGCACACCAAAGTGTCCCTGCACAGCCTTCAGCTGCCCTCATGCCACACCACCCTCATGTCTATTTATAAGTGCGTCTGCCATGACGAGGAACCGCAGGCACACACTGCAGAGGGTTGGCACGGCTAGGCAGCGACCCTCTTTAAAAGGGGCGGGGCGATAGCCCACAATGCTGTAAAGAAGCAATGAGAAATAGAATCCTGTGCCACCGCCATCAGGAGCTGCACACGTGGGCATAGCAATGGGGAACCTATGTGCCACACACTATTCATTCTGTCAAGGTGTCTGCATGCCCCAGTCAGACCGCGGTTTTTAATTCATAGACACAGGCAGGTACAACTCCCTATTGTGAAGTCCCTGTGGACTGACAGCATGGGTGGGTGCCAGGAAGCCACCGGCGGTACATAAAAATATCCCATTGCATTGCCCAACACAGCTGAGGTAGTAATGTCGTGCTTAATGCAGGTGGGCTTCGGCCCACACTGCATGCCCCGGTCTGACTGGGGTTCTTTAGATGTGGAAACAGATGCATTTATAATTCTCTGTGGACCCACAGCATGGGTGGGTGCCAGGAAGCCACCGGCGGTACATAAATATATCCCATTGCATTGCCCAACACAGCTGAGGTAGTAATGTCGTGCTTAATGCAGGTGGGCTTCGGCCCACACTGCATGCCCCAGTCAGACTGGGGTTCTTTACAAGTGGAATCAGATGCATTTATAATTCCCTGTGGACCCACAGCATGGGTGGGTGCCAGGAAGCCACCGGCGGTACACAGAAATATCACATTGCATTGCCCAACACAGCGGATGTAACGTCAGCTGTAATGCAGGTGGGCTAAAAATTCATTTGATTACACTGTAGGCGAGGGCCCACAAAAATTGCTGTATCAACAGTACTAATGTACATCCAAAAAATTGGCCATGGCCAACCAAGAGGGCAGGTGAAACCCATTAATCGCTTTGGTTAATGTGGCTTAAGTGGTAACTAGGCCTGGAGGCAGCCCAGTTTAACGAAAAATTGGTTCAAGTTAAAGTTTCAACGCTTTTAAGAGCATTGATACGTATAAAAATTGTTTAGAAAAATTATATGAGTGAGCCTTGTGGCCCTAAGAAAAATTGCCCGTTCGGCGTCATTACGTGAGGTTTCAGGAGGAGGAGGAGGAGGAATATTATACACAGATTGATGAAGCAGAAATGTCCCCGTTTTGGATGGTGAGAGAGAATGATGCTTCCATCCGCGGGTGCAGCCTACGTATTGCTTAGGTATCGCTGCTGTCCGCTGGTGGAGAAGAGAAGTCTGGGGAAATCCAGGCTTTGTTCATCTTGATGAGTGTAAGCCTGTCGGCACTGTCGGTTGACAGGTGGGTACGCTTATCCGTGATGATTCCCCCAGCCACACTAAACACACTCTCTGACAAGACGCTAGCCGCAGGACAAGCAAGCACCTCCAGGGCATACACCGCGAGTTCAGGCCACGTGTCCAGCTTCGACACCCAGTAGTTGTAGGGGGCAGAGGCGTCACGGAGGACGGTCGTGCGATCGGCTACGTACTCCCTCACCATCCTTTTACAGTGCTCCCGCCGACTCAGCCTTGACTGGGGAGCGGTGACACAGTCTTGCTGGGGAGCCAGAAAGCTGGCAAAGGCCTTGGAGAATGTTCCCCTGCCTGCGCTGTACATGCTGCCTGATCTCTGCGCCTCCCCTGCTACCTGGCCCTCGGAACTGCGCCTTCTGCCACTAGCGCTGTCGGATGGGAGTTTACCATCAGTTTGTCCACCAGCGCCCTGTGGTATAGCATCATTCTCGAACCCCTTTCCTCTTCGGGAATGAGAGTGCAAAGGCTCTCCTTATACCGTGGATCGAGCAGTGTGTACACCCAGTAATCCGTAGTGGCCAGAATGCGTGTAACGCGAGGGTCACGAGAAAGGCATCCTAACATGAAGTCAGCCATGTGTGCCAGGGTACCTGTACGCAACACATGGCTGTCTTCACTAGGAAGATCACTTTCAGGATCCTCCTCTTCCTCCTCCTCAGGCCATACACGCTGAAAGGCTGACAGGCAAGCAGCATGGGTACCGTCAGCAGTGGGCCAAGCTGTCTCTTCCCCCTCCTCCTCATCCTCCTCATGCTCCTCCTCCTCCTCCTGAACGCGCTGAGATATAGACAGGAGGGTGCTCTGACTATCCAGCGACATACTGTCTTCCCCCGGCTCTGTTTCCGAGCGCAAAGCGTCTGCCTTTATGCTTTGCAGGGAACTTCTCAAGATGCATAGCAGAGGAATGGTGACGCTAATGATTGCAGCATCGCCGCTCACCACCTGGGTAGACTCCTCAAATTTTTCAAGGACCTGGCAGATGGCTGCCAACCAGGCCCACTCTTCTGTAAATAATTGAGGAGGCTGACTCCCACTGCGCCGCGCAAGTTGGAGTTGGTATTTCACTATAGCTCTACGCTGCTCATAGAGTCTGGCCAACATGTGGAGCGTAGAGTTCCACTGTGTGGGCACGTCGCACAGCAGTCGGTGCACTGGCAGATTAAACCGATGTTGCAGGGTCCGCAGGGTGGCAGCGTGCGTATGGGATTTGCGGAAATGTGCGCAGATCCGGCGCACCTTTCCGAGCAGGTATGACAAGTGGGGGTAGCTTTTCAGAAAGCGCTGAACCACCAAATTAAACACATGGGCCAGGCATGGCACGTGCGTGAGGCTGCCGAGCTGCAGAGCCGCCACCAGCTTATGGCCGTTGTCACACACGACCATGCCCGGTTGGAGGCTCAGCGGCGCAAGCCAGCGGTCGGTCTGCTCTGTCAGACCCTGCAGCAGTTCGTGGGCCGTGTGCCTCTTCTCTCCTAAGCTGAGTAGTTTCAGCACGGCCTGCTGACGCTTGCCCACCTCTGTGCTGCCACGCCGCGTGACACCGACTGCTGGCGACGTGCTGCTGCTGACACATCTTGATTGCGAGACAGAGGTTGCGTAGGAGGAGGAGGAGGGTAGCATACACCCCCGCAGATACCACCACCGAGCTGGGGCACGCAATTCGGGGGTGGGTAGGACATGAGCGGTCCCAGGCTCTGACTCTGTCCCAGCCTCCACTAAATTCACCCAATGTGCCGTCAGGGAGATATAGTGGCCCTGCCCGCCTGTGCTTGTCCACGTTTCTGTTGTTAAGTGGACCTTGGCAGTAACCGCGTTGGTGAGGGCGCGTACAATGTTGCGGGAGACGTGGTCGTGCAGGCCTGGGACGGCACATCGGGAAAAGTAGTGGCGACTGGGAACCGAGTAGCGCGGGGCCGCCGCCGCCATCATGCTTTTGAAAGCCTCCGTTTCCACAAGCCTATACGGCAGCATCTCTAGGCTGATCGATTTTGCAATGTGCACGTTTAACGCTTGAGCGTGCGGGTGCGTGGCGTCGTACTTGCGCTTGCGCTCAAACTGTGGCGCTAGCGACGTCTGGACGCTACGCTGAGAGACATTGCTGGATGGGGCCGAGGGCAGCGGAGATGAGGGTGTGGGTGCAGGCCAGGAGACGGTAGTGCCTGTGTCCTGAGAGGGGGGTTGGATCTCAGTGGCAGGTTGGGGCACAGGGGGAGAGGCAGTGGTGCAAACCGGAGGCGGTGAACAGGCATCGTCCCACCTTGTGGGGTGCTTGGCCATCATATGCCTGCGCATGCTGTTGGTGGTGCCTCCCCAGCTGATCTTGGCGCGACAAAGGTTGCACACCACTGTTCGTCGGTCGTCAGGCGTCTCTGTGAAAAACTGCCACACCGTAGAGCACCTTGACCTGTGCAGGGTGGCATGGCGCGAGGGGGCGCTTTGGGAAACAGTTGGTGGATTATTCGGTCTGGCCCTGCCTCTACCCCTGGCCACCGCACTGGCTCGGCCTGTGCCCACACCCTGACTTGGGCCTCCGCGTCCTCGCCCGCGTCCACGTCCTATAGGCCTACCCCTACCCCTCAGCATGGTGTATTACCAGTGATTTGATTTCCCAGGCAGGAAATAAATTGGCGCAAGCCTGCTGTTAAACGTAGCTGGCTGCGTATGATTTGTTTACTATCTCCACCCACCACACACGTACACAGAACGCTGAGGACTGACAGAGGCAGGGCACATAGAATTTTTCCCTTTTTTTAAAAAGAAAAGGCCCACTGACTATATTCAATCAGATAAGAAATCTGTTCCACAGAAATGCAGTTATATGAAGTGCAGCAGAGCGGAGACTTTTCACAGGCAGCAAATAAATTGGCACAAGCCTGCAGGACAAATAGAATGTTTCCCTTTTTGGGAAACGGAGGGCCCACTGACTATATTCAATCAGATAAGATATGTGTTGCACAGAAATGCAGTTATATGAAGTGCAGCAGAGCGGAGACTTTTCACAGGCAGGAAATAAATTGGCGCAAGCCTGCAGGACAAATTGAATGTTTCCCTTTTTGGGAAACGGAGGGCCCACTGACTATATTCAATCAGATAAGATATGTGTTGCACAGAAATGCAGTTATATGAAGTGCAGCAGAGCGGTTACTTTTCACAGGCAGCAAATAAATTGGCGCAAGCCTGCAGGACAAATAGAATGTTTCCCTTTTTGGGAAACGGAGGGCCCACTGACTATATTCAATCAGATAAGATATGTGTTGCACAGAAATGCAGTTATATGAAGTGCAGCAGAGCGGTTACTTTTCACAGGCAGCAAATAAATTGGCGCAAGCCTGCAGGACAAATAGAATGTTTCCCTTTTTGGGAAACGGAGGGCCCACTGACTATATTCAATCAGATAAGATATGTGTTGCACAGAAATGCAGTTATATGAAGTGCAGCACAGCGGAGACTTTTCACAGGCAGGAAATAAATTGGCGCAAGCCTGCAGGACAAATACAATTTTTCCCTTTTTGGGAAACGGAGGGCCCACTGACTATATTCAATAAGATAAGATATGTGTTGCACAGAAATGCAGTTATATGAAGCGCAGCAGAGCGGAGACTTTTCACAGGCAGCAAATAAATTGGCGCAAGCCTGCAGGACAAATAGAATGTTTCCCTTTTTGGGAAACGGAGGGCCCACTGACTATATTCAATCAGATAAGATATGTGTTGCACAGAAATGCAGTTATATGAAGTGCAGCACAGCGGTTACTTTTCCCAGGCAGGAAATAAATTGGCGCAAGACTGCAGGACAAATACAATTTTTCCCTTTTTTGGAAACGGAGGGCCCACTGACTATATTCAATCAATAATATATGTCTTCTGGCCCTGCCTACACAATTCTCTCCCTGTAGTATTACTGCAAGGCGCAATGCTCTGCAGACAGCCGATTTTGAAAAGAAAAAAATATGCAACACTGCTAACAGCAGCCTGCACAGTACTGCACACGGATAGATGTGGCCCTAAGAAGGACCGTTGGGGTTCTTGAAGCCTACACTCACTCCTAACACTCTCCCTGCCTAACCACCACTTCTGTCCCTGGACTATTAATGCGGGGCGCAATGCTCTGCAGACAGCCGATTTTGAAAAAAAAAAAATTTGTGCAACACTGCTAACAGCACCCTCCACAGTACTGCACACGGATAGATGTGGCCCTGAGAAGGACCGTTGGGGTTCTTGAAGCCTACACTCACTCCTAACACTCTCCCTACAGCAGCACCAGCAGCAACACTTTCCCTCAGCTAACTCACAAGGCATCTGAGGCGAGCCGCGGGAGGGGCCGACTTTTATACTCGGGTGACATCTGATCGCCCCAGCCACTCACTGCAGGGGGGTGGTATAGGGCTTGAACGTCACAGGGGGAAGTTGTAATGCCTTCCCTGTCTTTCAATTGGCCAGAAAAGCGCGCTAACGTCTCAGAGAGGAAACTGAAAGTAACCGGAACACCGCGTGGTGCTCGTTAAGAGTAACGAGCATCCCGAACACCCTAATATTCGCACGAATATCAAGCTCGGACGAGTACGTTCGCTCATCTCTAGTTGTGACCCCTTTACTTTTCCTATGTAGCACCTAAGGAATAGTTGTGTCAAATTTCAAGTTTGTATGATACCGGGAAGTTAGAGAATTAGATTAGATACATTACATAGGGGTGCACTTACTTTTGCACTTAGCATTGAATAATCGAGTTATAACCCCTTTACTTTTCCTATGTAGGAACTAAAGAATGGCCGTGCCACATTTCAGGCCAGGAGTCCAGAAAGTGTGGGCAATGGATGTGTCATGCAGCAGAGGACAGCTGCAAACAAGTTGGTTGACTTTTTTATGTTAGTGCTACAGTCTGGAGGAATGTACACCTGATCGTCCTCTGGCCTGGAGGCCAGCAGGGCATGGAAAAGGTTAAGTGTGAACTGTGTCTAAGTCTGGGGGAGCTGCACCTCATTTAACTCAGTCATGTGCCTCTAGAAGTCATGGTAACTAGCAAGAATAAGAGTGAGTTACATGATAAACATGCTGTTACCATGCTTAGCCCAATGGATGCTGTTGCACTGAGCATCTTAGGTGGAAGTGATGTGGTCACTAATAGCAACCTGCTGAGTCCTACACCTGACTCCAAAATTGACATAATATGATTATGTGATGACATGTCTTCTTCTGTGCATGAAATGTCATTGCTATGTGAAAGAATTCCACAATCTGCACAGGGAATTCAAAGTGTAACAGGCTGGTATAAAATGCCCAGCCACAGCTCATGTGGAATTAGCTCAAACAAGCCCAAGGTGGTAGAGCATAGAAATGGTGAAGGCATTTCATGTAGTTCAGGAACTAAAAGGGCTATGGATAGTGTAGTTTCCTGTAAAACTGAGGTAGTTGCTAGTAGCAACCCACTGTTTTCTGGGACTACAGATAGAAAAATTGGAAAGGGAAAGAAGAAGAAAAATAAATTGACTGCTTCTCTGATTATAGTAGATGTACTTAGTGCAGACTTCAGGGTCCAAGTTGAGAAAGAAAGTAAACCGTTGCTCAGGGCCCAAGAGGAACTTGTACAGATGTGCGCTTATGTAGATATTCTTTTGAAGGCCAAGATATTTGCAGAAGAAGCTGCAAATAAAGGATATGATGCACAGTTCAAAAAGGAAGTTGCCAGCTTGTGTCTAACTGCAAGAGAGGCCAAGAGACAGAGGTTACTACTGGTAGAAGAGGAAACAGAAAGACTCCAGAGTGAAAGGAAGAATGCTCTCAAAGAAGCCGCTCAGTTGAAAACAAAAACTACATTATGGATGTGATTTCCTGAGGTGTTGCCACCTAGATATAATATACCCTGTTTCCCTGAAATTTTGCATGAATTTTCAGGCTTTTTGAGGATGCAGAATGATTTTTCAGGGTTTTTGAGGATGCTTGACATATATGCCCTACTCCAAAAATATACCCTACACTCAAGTTATAGTTAATGAAAAAAAGTCATAGTTAAAGTATCCCTGAGCATACTTGAGCCAAACTTGCTAATAATACTATCCAGAACTTCCGGGAGTGATCCATGTGAAAAAAAATTTGTTTAAAATCTCACCATTACGAGTCAATGAGGCACTGTGAGATGAATCATTGTCAGATAGACAAATCGTACTATGTAATGGTTGTTTCTCTGCAGAACAGGATTTGCTCAGAAAATTGTTTTATCAGAACGTCAATAATGCTGCAAGAGTGCTAAGAGAATTTCAGAAAATTCATCAAATGTGAAGACGCCCAACTACATAAAGTGCGCTGTGAATGGTGGTGACAAAATTCGAAGAAACAGGATGTTTGGGAATCCGGCTTGGAAGAGGGCAGAAACCAATATCTCAAGAGCAAACAGAAGACGTTGCTACAGCTGTGGTTCAGAAGTCTATGGACAATCTGCAAGAGGCCGTCAGTGCATGTGCTGCTTCAAGACAGTTAGACATGGCTATTCAACAGTGCTGAAAATGCTACATAAGGTGTTGCATTTTCCCTAAAAAAAACTGTTTCCTGGGAATCTCGGAGTGTGACTGACATTTGCACTGAAATTCCTCGAATGAATGGAGCTGGACAGTTCATAACCATGGAACATCATGTACAGTGATAAAGCTCATTTTTGCCACATTTGGGTGAAAGATAACCCTAACACCTTCGAACAACTTCCATTGCCCTTACCCAGTCTGTGCCCCCTCCTTTGTGTCTCACAGCACAACATAGAGACCCCTTGTGGTGAAATTTGGAACTAATTTTTCTTTCACATAGATCGCTTCTCCGTGGCCTAGATGGTGGTATTACTAAGTTTGCTTCAATTACGCCCAGTAAATGTCTCTCTAGACATCTGCGTATATGGATGCTTCAGTTATGATTACCTAACATATACAGTACATGTAGTACAGTATATATATTTCACACTCCTGCCGTGCTTGAACAGTAAACACCCCCTCCTTACAATCAGTTTAATCAGTCTCCATCACCACTGAGAAGTCCAAATGAAACATTTAGTCTTAATTTAAATAAATTGCTTCCCAATGACAATCCCAGTACACTATTAGGTCATGTGGGCACCACAGAGCGGGTCCCCACTCTATTAGTCAGAGCAGAAAGCGGCCATTAAAGAGCAGTTCCCATTCACTGGACCCAGTGCAACCAAGTATTGCGTAGTCATCTATTCACTTGGATGGGCATCAAGTAGTAATGGTGGCCCTATCTTCACTGGCAAAATCAGGAGGTTCACATCTGTAAGGGTTGTTGCTTTCATGAGGCAATCGATTTAATAGACATGAAATAGCTTTCAGCATATAGTTTGCGTTTTCATTTATCTATGTATTTATTAGGAAACACTAAGGCCCTGATTTATTAATGCCGAATGTACACAGCCATATTTGCATCGCGGACAGTAGGAAATCCTACTGTCAAAGCCAAATCTAAGCCCTAGCTGCAGAAAAAAAAAATGTATACATCACCTTAGAAGCACTCTTCGCCGCAGCTTCTTCCCAGGTCCCGGCACTGCTTCTCCTCTTCATCTTCTGGCCGGGGATTGGAAAATCACCGCCTTCTGGAAGCGCTAATCACTAATCACAGCCATTCATCGAGCACTGGCTGTGATTGACTGACTAAGCGTCAGCCAATCACAGCTAGCGCTGTCCAGCAGTCGGGGATTTCTCAATCCCCAGCCAGATGATGAAGAAAATGAGAAGTTGCGGCAACGCCCCGCACAGCGCAGGAGATGTGATGTATACCTTTTTTTTCCCCTTCAGCTACACCTTATTTTCGGGGTAGAGCTTATATTTCAAGCCCCTCCTTCAAAAATCCTCACATGCGATGCTACAAAGTCGCGCGAGAAGATGCAGCGATGCGATATCGCTGTGATTTTCTTGCGGCGATGCCGTGTCGCCTGTGTGAAGGAGGCCTAAAGGGGCTATCCGGGGATTTGAAGTACTTACAGACACTTGCTGAGTTGGACCATAATAACTAAGCAAGCCCCTCTTTCTATCACTGTATTGACCATGATAGAACTAGGCACTTCCTCAGTTATTATCAGTATAACTTTTCCTGAAGTGGGACGTTGGAAAATAATTGATCTTGCTCCACTAATATAAATCAGGGCGGCCTACTGATTAGAGTTTTTTCTCCTCATGCACCGAATGGGGGAATAACATCACCACATCGTCCTGGAGGGCTGCAGATGTTTGTTTGTTTGGTGTGCCCTATGGGTTGTATTTTAATGAATTACAATTAAATTTAGTTTTAATTATTTAATCTATCCTGTGAAGGGCCTTACTACTTGAGTAGATTTTTGCCTCTGTGATTAAGTAAAGTGAATGATAGTTGAACACATTTTATCCACATGATACAAAATTTGCCACAAAAAAAGTGAGCTGCAGTGCAGATTTTTAATTCCACGGCATGTTAATTTCTGCTTTGAAATGAGCACGGATTCATTGTGGATTTTCCCCATTGAAGTAAATGGGGATGAAGAAATCCCAAATAAGATCCTATGGTTGTGGATTTTGCTAGGGATACCTGAAGATCCACAGACAAATGTGCAAGTGTAAACAACAGTAAACTTAAAAAGCAGTTAAAAAATGATGTTGGGTGATTCAATTAGACAATGACCTAAAGCACGCGATAAAATAAACTAATTTTTTTTTTTTTTTTAAAAAGCAGATTTGGAATGGCCAAGTCAGAATCCTGATCTTAATCCTATCAAGATATTGTGGCATGACCTAAAGAAAACTGTGCATGTAAAGCATCCCAGAAATATTGATGAACTGAAAAACATTCACAGGAGTTAATGGTCCCAAATTCTACAGAGATCTACATGTCCAAAAGTGTCATTGAAGTGAATGGAGCAGTGATGCACCAGCACAAACTCCATGTACTCAGGATCATTCAGGGTCCCAGCGGTTGAACCCCCAATGATCATAAAGCTCTCTCCTCTTATGTGGCTAGGGGATAACTTTATAACTTGACACAATCCCTTTAAATTCAAGGGTTCCCTTACTTTTTTCTCCCTACACTGTGGATATGTATTCAATGTGCTTAATAAAAAGACATGAACGGTACAACTGTTTGTGTGTTAATAGTTTATTTAGATTATGTTTGTCTATAACTGTGAGTTAGATAACAATCAGACCACATTTTATTAGTAATCAATGCAGAAATCCCAGCAATTCCAAAGGGTCATTTACATTATCTCGTAACTGTAAGTGATTGCTGAATCTCTTAATGAGATACTGGTAAAGATATCTTACCTAAAATAGCAACATTTATCTGTAAAATGGAACTAACTTCAAGGATAAAAAAGCTAGTACTAAGGAGTACTCTGCACAATCTCAAGTCATATGGTAACAATATGTGCTGGTAAATGTTCCTGAGAAGAAGCCAATGCCATCGGCCTAATGATGCAGTCCGATGAAGCTGGCCAGGAAATAAACTAAAACTTCCCTTAGCTCAGTCTTTACTAGCATTATTAGTTTTCAAATTAACACATTGCATTTGTCAACAACCCCTAAAAGAGAAAGTGGCAGAGAACTGAATGTTTTACCTATATGCACAGTAATGTTGATAATGGAAGGTGATTCGAGTGGTCTACAGCCAGTTAAATGATGTCAGATCTCAAAATAGAGAAAGCACCTTAGAGACAAGATAATGTAATAATAGCCTTGCAAGAAGATCTACATACAACTGAGAGATAGACTGCTACATAGTCCTAAGCTTTCACTCACGACCTAAAAGTTTGTGAGTTCAATTCCCGCATGGTTCAGATAGCCGGCTCAAGGTTGACTCAGCCTTGCATCCTTCCGAGGTCAGTAAAATGAGTACCCTGCTTGGTGGGGGGTAATAAATAAACTACCTGAAAGCGCTGCGGAATAAGTTGGCGCTATACCAATATCATTTTTTTTTAATGTAGAGCAGGGCAACTGGTTCAGTCATATTACAATGATCACAATCATCTTTTCTACATCAGCACTTCTAGGTGCGTTTCTTGGGTCCTCCTCAGCAATATGGATAGCGTATGTTCATGTATTTGAGTTTCCTCTTGGTACCCCAGTATCTCCCATATATAAATCTATTGATGAGGTCAGGAGAGAAAATAACCATTAAGTGTATTAGCAAAAGTTAGAATGGAAAGTTCGACACAAGTATTATTCAGAATGAAAAATCTACCATACTTACAGAGGCAAACTGACAATGCTCCTGTTACTTGGTTACCAGTTAGTAAAGTTAAGATTCTAATTACCAGAGTCATTCTAGCGTCCAGACACAAACTACTAGACTATCCAGTTTGTAATGTACTAAGGTTGATCTGGCAGGGTCCATAATGAAATTTCTTTTTTTTTTTTTAAATCAAATTTTTATTAAGATTTATAAGTAATTTCCACGTTACATAGATTGCAAGAAACAGCAGCGGGGGGGGGGGGTCGGGAGGAGGGGAAGTGGAGTAGTCATGAAGCGGAGGATGAATGGATTCACTCTCACCCTTACCTGGGTAACATGGACACCGTCTTCAATGGGGGGATCCAGTGTCCGAGGTCTAGCCGGACACCTTGCTGCAGGGAAGACTGAAATACATCTAAATCCCCGGGGTGGGTTCCCACTGCCCTTCCACTGAGTCCAATAAAAGAAGTTTGCTAAGCTTTTTGTCTTAGTTCCCTCCGTGGATTCCAAGTCTGGAGGAAGCTATCATGAGAGCCTCTTGACCAGCTCGTCAGATCCTATGGATTGAAAATTAGGTCCGCTTTCTCTTTTCATTGGGTCAGGGAGGGGGGAGATT
Source organism: Eleutherodactylus coqui (assembly GCF_035609145.1). NCBI lineage: Eukaryota > Metazoa > Chordata > Amphibia > Anura > Eleutherodactylidae > Eleutherodactylus > Eleutherodactylus coqui. The sequence continues at coordinate 143,213,188 of NC_089845.1, read as the reverse complement.
TTTGGAGCCAATGTAGAGGTGTCAGAGCCATAGCTGCGTCTAGCAGGAATACTATTAATTTATTTTTCAAAGTGGAAGTTTGCGGACAGTTTCCAGAGGAATACCATATCTGCTGAGACTGAGAAGTTCGGATAGAGGGCTCTCAAGACACCCTCTACTTCCTTCCCAAAGGGGATGATGCCCATACATTCCCACCAAATGTGGAGATAGGATCCAACCGCTGCACCACATCTCCAGCATCTATTATGAGGGGCTAGCTTATAATTATGAAGCCATTACGGGGTCTTGTACCACCTGACTAAAAGTTTGTAGTGACTCTCTTGCATAAGAATACATGGGGATAGGCCATAAGCCGTTTTCAGAATTAACTTAGCGCCCACAGTGGCTAGAGATATGTTTAACTCTAGAGATGAGCGAACGTACTCGTAATGAGTACTTACGCACCCGAGTACCGCCATTTTCGAGTACTTCAGTACTCGCGCGTAAAGATTCGGGGGGCGCCGTGGGGCGGGGAGAGGCGCGGCGGTGCGGGGGGTAGCAGCGGGGAACAGGGGGGAGCCCTCTCTCTCTCCCTCTCCCCCCCACTCCCCACTGCTACCCCCCGTGCCGCCACGGCGCCCCCCGAATCTTTACGCGCGAGTACTGCTGTACTCGAAAATGGCGGTGCTCGGGTGCGTATGTACTCGTAACGAGTACGTTCGCTCATCTCTATTTAACTCCTTTACCCAGGAGCTGAGAAAGGTGGGCTTGGAAAATATTGGGGGAGCTATAGAGCATCTCCGTATGTTAGAGATTTTCCTCAAGTTGGGATTACTTTCACTAAGGGTCCTCTCAAAGTGGGTCCTAGGACTGGTAGATTTATGTTTCACCAAGAATTCATTGAGAACCCTTTTGATATGTAGTATTTGCAAAAAAGAGAGGGTATGGCTAGGCAGTAGGGTTTGCAAAATGACTGGTGTTTTGTGTGCCTGAGCCTTCAGGTCTCCGACCCTTTCGTCCTAAAATATCCTCCAGATGCTGGAGGTCCCTGGGTCAGTCTGGATCCCTAATAGCTTGCGCAGACTCTGAATTGGGGTCATCGGGGAAGGTCTTGGAGCTAGCGATTCGCTAAGCCTGTCCCAGGTCTTGCAGGGGCCCCTCAGCAAGGGGTTGAATCCTCTCACTCTATAGGTGTTCCTGGTCGTCAACCACAGGTTCTCTATTAAGGAGTCACCATACGAACCCACCGCAAGGTCCCGCAGCAACTGGTCTCCAGAGGGACGTATCAAGTCCATCCAATAGCCAAGCTGGATGGCTTGGTAGAAATCCTGAACACATGGCAAGTCAATCCCTCCCTCCGACCTCCTCCTGATCAGCAAACTATATGCTAAACGGGGTCTCCTCTGTCTCCACACGAACTTCGAGAAAGCCATTCGTATAGATTTAAAGAAGGACAGTGGCAGGTGGATTGGTAGCATGCAGAATTTGTATAGGGCAATGGGTAGCACATAGGACTTTCAGATATTTTTTCTCCAAAACCACGAAAGGAATGGGAGGTCATAAGACCAAAGTAGAGCTTTTATTTGGGATATCAGAGGTTGAAAATTATGGAGGTACAAATCCTCTACTCTTTTGGTAAGTTTAATACCCAAGTAATCTACTGCTATTTCCGACCAGGAGAAGGGTGAACTGGATCTCGGGGGGGCGCTTCGATTCTCTGGGATCGAGATGTTGAGAATCGTGGACTTGGAAAAATTCACCTTAAAAGTCCTTCAGGAGTGAAGCAACTCTGGGGAGGCTTCCTTCTGTTTCTGAGATTACGAACATTATATCATTGGCAAAGGCGGCTGCAGATAATGTGCGGGAGTTAACGCTTAACCCTTTGATAACCGAGTCCTGCCTTACCCACTGAATAAGGGGTTCCATTGTAAGGATGATGTAAGTGGGTGACAGCAGGCAGCCTTGACATGTGCCATTACGGATATCGAACGGGTGGGAGAGTGTGTCATTAATTTTTTGTCTAGAGTGTGGTTTCGAGTAAAGAGAGAATATAGCTGAAATGAATGGAGGCGGGAAGTTAAATCGAAGCAACACTCTCTCCATGTAGATCCAGTCCACCCTATCAAAGGCCTTCTCGGTATCGTGCTTACAAAGGCCACTGGGATGCTGTGGGTTTGGGCATATTTCACCGCATGTAGCAGTCGAATACAATTATCCCTGCCCTCCCTGCCTTTGACGAAACCCGACTGCTCGGGATTTATCAGTGCAGGGACAAAGTTCTCCATTCTCCTGGCCAAGTGTTTGGCCCAGATCTTCACATCTAGGTTGATCAGCGAGATGGGCCTATAACTGCTACATTGTTCAGGCATAATGATATTTCTAAATCAACACAGTCTTTAGCAGGATGTTGACAAAAGGCCCATTTAGACACAACGATCACTCAAAAGTCGCTCAACAGACATCTTTTGAGCAATAATCATTGTGTGCATTTACACGGCAAGATGATCGCTCAAAATTCGCTCAAACGGCAGTTTGAGTGACAGTTTTGAGCATTCACTTTGCATAAGTGTGTAAATGAAGGCTCACGCTGTAAGCAAAACACAAGTGGGACTGCTATCTTCTGCATATGGCTGTTGTCTTCTCGGAGCGCTCAGCTGGTATACAGCTGAGCCCCCCCCCGAGCGGGGTATGCAGAACACAGCTGAAGCACTGTCTTCTGCATACTCCTGCTGTGTTCTCACAGCGCTCAGCTGATATACAACTGAGCACTCCGAGCGGGGTATGCAGAACACAGCTGGACCACTGTCTTCTGCATACTCTTGCTGCGTTTGCCGAGCGAACTTTCAATGGCACAGTGACCAACTTGTTCAGCAGGAATACTGTCTTCTGTGGACAGGACTGTTGCAGTTGCTGCAAATAAAATGGAGGTACTAACATAATATGAACACCTGAATGAAAGAATTCATTGTTTCATCCAAATTCTGACCTTCGCTTTAGCATGGCGCAAAAGAAATCTGTATTCATCTGGCCAGGCAATGTTTTTCTGGATGGTTTCTACTACTCACTGTTCCAATTTTTTGCAATCTTTTGCACACTGTAGTCTTGCCTTTCTGTTTTTCTTAAATACAATGTCACTCGAACTAGTGGTCTGCAGTTATAGCCCATCCATGCTAAGTAAGGAGAAGTTGTGTATTCAGTCACATTTATTGGAATACCAGCATTGTATTCAGATGCAATTTGCTTGACTGTGTATTTTTCAAAATGATACTTTACATCTTCTTCTAACCCTTTTTGTTGCAGAGTTGTTTACATATACAAGATCCCATTTGCTGGATGCTTTCCATTGTTAACACCATACTCAGTATGCTCTCAACACCACTACATGAGAAAACCCCAGAAGGTTGTGTAACAATGCTGGCTGGATGCTAAACGTCACCTTTCACAGTTGCTTTTCCTAGATATAATGGTGCCTCCCAGTGCCCAGAAGACTGTAGAGCCAAATATTGTAACAAATGGATGTCACAAGAAACATAGATATGAAGCACATATCAATATATTGAAAACACAAACATAACTAGGAACTCAAAATCAGATGACAGGAGCAGAGGATGGTGGTTAACAGATAATGAGGATGATGATGATGATTAATATAATGAACCTGGCAGTGGAAACTAGAACAGAAGGCTTGGAATCAAGATAACAACCAGAGAAATGCTGACCCTAATACTGCCTCTTCCTATGTTTCTCCCTAATATCTCACTGACACTGTCCCTAAACAGCTCTAAGATGTCCATATAAATGACCTTGTCTAAAACACTATTCCTGAGAAACAGGAGGGCACTAATGCTCAGATAAGAGGCTAAAGAAGCAAATGCTCAATTGACCCAAAGCAGACAGAAACAAAGAAAGATTAGACACACTGCAAGCTAGGAAAAACAGACTGGACTAGAAAACCAAGTCTGGACTACAATTAGGTACTTGGAACTAAAACAAGTAATACTGGATAGAACACGTTACCACAGCTATCAACTGTACCACAATGCAGAAGTGAAAAGTATTTAACCCCTTCCCGCTGCAGGGCGTAAGTTTACGTCCTGGGAGCCTGGTACTTCCCGCAACAGGACGTAAACTTACGTCCTGGAGATAGCACGGGATCACATATGATCCCGTGCTATCCCGCAGCGGGAGCTGGCTGTCAGTCACAGCTGGCGTCCCGCTGCAACAGCGGGGGGGGGCATCGGAGATGCGCCCCCCGCTGTTAACCCCTTCCCTGCCGCGATCTAAGTAGATCGCGGCAGTGAAAGAGTTCACAGAGGGAGCGGACTCCCTCTGTGTCTCCAGCCGGCTCTCGCGATGTTATCACGAGAGCCCGGTCTGTCGCCATGGCAACAGGATGCCAGACACTGGCGTCCTGTATTGCCTATGATCGCTGTATAAGCGATAAGGCATGGCAGAGCAGTAGCTCTGCCATGCCTTATGACAGCGATTATCAGGGCAGTGGTCAAAGTCCCCCAGGGGGACACAAACAGTGTAAAAAAAACAAAGATTAAAAAAATGAATTAAAAAAATGTAAAAAAAGAGTAAAAATCCCAATTTTTTATGCTTTTTCTCAGATTAGCATAAAAAAATATTAAAAAAAAAATAAAACCCCACATATTTGGTATTGTCGCGTCCGTAACGACACGTACAATAAGATGCACATGCTTTTGACTGTGCACGGGAAAAAACGCAAAAAAAAACGCTAAAAACTGAGGCAAAATGGTAATTTTTAGCATTTTGCCTCACTAAAAATGCAATAAAAGTGATCAAATAAGCCGTATGTATCCTAAAATGGTACCAATAAAAACTACAGCTTGTCTCGCAAAAAATAAGCCCTCACAGAGCTCCGTATATAGAAAAATAAAAAAGTTACAGGACTTTGAATGCAGCGATTTAGAAAAAAAATTTTTATTGCAGAAAAGTGGAAAAAAATTTTTTTAAAAGTAAGAATTTTGGTATCGTTGTAACCGTACCGACCCGCAGAAAAAATGGAATGTCTCATTTATGCTGCATGATTAACGCTGTAAAAAAAAATCTATGTCAGAATTGATGCGTTTTCTCACCCTGCTATCATAAAAAAAATTTATGAAAAATGACGCTGATAAAAACTACAGTTCGCTACGCAAAAAAACAGCCCTTATACGGCCGTGTCGACGGAAAAATAAAAAAGTTATGGCTTTTGATAAACGGAGAAGAAAATCCGCCAAAAATTGTTGCGTCCTTAAGCCCAAAATAGGCCATGTCATGAAGGGGTAACAAATCACATACTCCTCTCTGTTGCAGACTGAGCAGCGTGTTCAGCTAATCCTTTCCAAGAGCTCAGCTGTGGGGCAGTTACTTAGCAACTTCCCCAATAACCTCTTAGAAAGAAGGAGATGACAATGCAGCAGGATTTCTCCTGTTAGTTGTACATAGTTGGCAGTTTTTGAAATACTGGCCCCAGCTAATTAAGCACTGAAGACCAGGTCTTTTTCGGAGTCGCTCAAATTACTTGATTTTCCTAATTCCATTTTATCTTGGACTCTGGAATCACATCTAATTTCCATATAGTAAATCTCCAAGCATAAAAAGGGCGGGTGCCTCTCTAATTAAATGGCCATTCAACTTATAGTCAGCACAACACAAAAAAACAGCCCCAAAAATAATTACACAGCACTCAATAATTAGGAAATACAAAGCAATCTTTATTGAAACAGTTAGACATTTAGGACAAATATTTAAAATCACTTATATATACAATTGGTCAGTCTCTTAAGTCCCCTATACACACAACGATGATCGCTCAAAATTCACTAAAAAACCATCTTTTTAGCGATAATTATAATTATATTTTATATTATAATTATTGCATGTAAATATGCCCATCTTTCATTTTTCTGTCGTATGATGATTTTATGTTCAGCATAAAATCCATCGTTTGGCAGAAGAGCTGAGCTGTGTTTTTGTCTCAGCTGTCAGCCCCGCAGCAGAACAAAGGGAATGTATTCAGAGAACAGACCACCTGCTGTTCTCTTAATATAGCTCCTGTCATCTCACACACATTGCTTAAGCTACTAATTGGCATAATTACTAATTAAGGCCCATTTATACACAACGAGAATCGCTCAAAAATCACTCAAAGCTGTCTTTTGAGTGATTCTCTTTTTATCTAAATGCACTGACATTGTGCAGTTTTCGTGCACAAGTCGCTGATCGCTGAATTCTAGCTTGCTAGAATTTAGTGATCAGCTGTTATCAGCGGAGCAGGCTGTTATCAACTGGCTGTGCTGATAATATTTTCTGTGCCTATGCCTTGCTGTGAATTCACAGCGGGGACACTAGCAGACAGCGCTGAGAAGAATACATCTATTTGCTTACGCAAAACAGTTGTATTTTTCTATTAGCGGCCACAGCTGTGTCCCACCCTGCCTGCATAGCTCTATAGTAGCTAATTAACTACTATAAAGTATGCAAAGATGATCACTCAAAACTGTCACTCAAACTAACATTTGAGTGAGTTTTGAGCGATTATCTTTAACTGTAAATGGGATCTTATTGTGTTTTCTCGAAAATAAGATGCTGTCTTATAATAATTTTTGCTTAAAAGAGGCACAGGGTATTATTTTTTGGGGAAAAGGGGTGTCTTATACTCACCTGGCCCACGGCATCTGAGTCCCTTGCGCCGGTCTCCAGCACTGCGGCAGGCTGCCGAGTCCTCACCGTCGACATAGCACTTCTCAAGCCGGAATAGAATCGCTAATGTGTGTGCTGTGGCAGTGACACTAGCATATAGCCTGTACTGCGAGTCTGCTCTGGCCATTTGTTAGAGACAGACGTGACCTGCCAAGCAGCATGACGGGATGGACACCACCTTTGCCGACACTGTTAAGGATATGGACTATGGACAATGAACTGTAGAGTTGGGCATTAAGCCTCTGGATAGAGAGGTCCGATATTGTGTTAGTTAGTGGCCAGACAGCCAGGTGTGATTTTGTTATGTGCACTATGAAGCCTGTGAATGCAGTGTGAATACTGTCCGATGAAAAGCAATAAAGTTTGGTGATGCCAGCGTTTTAAAGAAAAAAAAATTACATTGTGTATGTGATTTCCTGATGTGCTGCTACCCATCTTGAGTTGAGAAAATGGCAGTCCTGAGTGGGTGATAATCCCCCAGATTGTCACATTGTGAAAAACGCAGTGAATATACGCACCAAATATGCATATTTACAAACCGTAAAAACATTGCATATATTACAGCCTGGAATTGCATAAGCCCCTGTGAACGAGCCCTTATAACCTACGATAGCATTAATAGGTTTAATTGTTTAAAATGAAAGTCTGGACATATATTTGCAAAATGGACTAGGTTCTCTCGTTTTTCAATTACATCTCCCCACATCAAGGGTTGTAGTGCTGATAGAAGTCCAGTTCTTCTCAACAGAAACGACTACTGTACAGCTTTGAGGCAGCAGCAGTGGTTTCCCAAACCACAAATATATAGTCAGTACTTAGCAGATATCATTTATAACTAGTGCTGCTCTTTGTGATTGGCTGGGCGATAAAATCAAGACGATTTTTGCAAAATTGGATCACGTCATCCTATCCCCAACTCAGAGAGGTACGAAGGTGTGTGTGCAATGGCCGAGCTGAGCACGTCAAAGATGGTTGTCACAGGTGGCTCTCCCATCCCTCCTGACAGTGGTGATAACAGGGCTCTGCTCAGCTGTTGCACAGTGGCACTAATAAAGTATACGGATACATTTACAATGAAAAATTGTTTTGTCACGGGTGATGCCAGTACTCCAACCTGAACTCACAAGTCTAATGATGGCGGAATAACTTGGGACGAGTCCAGTAGCTTGAATCAGTAAACTGGGAGCAAACAGTTTTACTGAAGCTTAGTTGCAATAGCAGATAGATAGGCAACGTTTTGCAGATATAGCAGGGTCCACAACAATGCAGTTATATGACACAACGAAAACAGTAGATTGACAATTTGATTCCACTTATCTTAAATGCTCTCTTTCACTCTTTCTAGTACTAGAGGTAACTCAGTATTAATCTCCCCAATTGTTACTAGTCGAGGGTTTACTGGAAGTGTAGTATGAAGGAGTGAAATGAGAGTTGTAATAGTGGCTGAACTAATCCTGGCTTTTATTTCACCAGGTAGTTTTACTCACTGTTAAGTGGGAATGATGACCTCAAACTCTTTCTCCTGGCTGCTAGAAAGACAAGGGAGTGGAAAGGGACCTCACTACCATTGCTGGATTGCTGAATTGCTGAACACACACTGAAACACTGACACCTCTTTTCTCCAACCACATATTGCTACCTCTCCTCTCCTCTCCTCTGACTGCAACGGACTCTCTCCAACAACTCACTAACCCCTCCTTCACTTCCCCTCCAAACTCCTCCCCCTCTGCCTAGGCACCCATGTAGTGTTTTTCCACTCTGGACTGTCCCACCAATGAGTGGAGGCGTAACATATAGCCAATAAGCAACCAGCTATTGCCAGCGCTAAGTCCTCAGCTTTGGAAAAGGGAGAAACAGGGTTTCTCTGATGCACGGCACCTTCTATGCCTAAGGAAAGCACATAGACAGGTGTGACAGGACCAATTGTTAGTGCGACCATTCTGTAGGACCCTCTGAACCACTACATGTGTTCTTCTATGAATGTTACTCAGTTGTTAGCACTGCTGTCTTTCTGTACTGGTGTCCTAGATTCAAATCCCATCAAAGATAACAAAAGCATGGACTTTGAAAAACTCCATCCAGATGTGGCCCCTGGTCAAATTTCAACCTATAACTCCAGCAATGCTAACAACTGAGCCATCACTGCTCCAGAGGAGGAGACAAACAGGAAGAATAAACACAAAACGAACATAAAAACATCATCCAGCTGTTGCACTTAGACAAATTTGAAGCTACTACTCCAGCATTTTAAGGCAGAACTGCCAGCAACTGAGCCACCATGCTTGGTCTTCCTTCTCTAGCAGAGGGAGAGAAAACATACAAAGTCCATGCAGATGTTTTATTTGGACAGAGTTGAACCTAAGACCCCAGCACTGTAAGGAAGCGGTGCTAAATACTAAGCCACTATGATTGCTTTTCCTTCTTGCTCCTCCTGCTCCTCCAGTGGAAAGGGAGAAGAAGAAAGTGAAGGAGAAAAAAAATAAGGAGAAGGAGGATGAGAAGAAGATTAAGAAGAAGAAGGAGAGGTAAAAGGGAAGAAAGTGATTATAAAATCGTACAGTTAGGCCACGGTCAGACGGGCGTTTTTTGCCGCGATTTGCGGATCACATGACGGATGCGCCTCCGCAAATTGTGTGACTGGGGCCGAAAAATCGCCGGAAAAATCTGCTCCTTGCCGTGTTTCCTTTGAAACGGGCCCGAGCACTGGAGCGCTGTCCAGCCCATTGAATTCAATGGAGCCGGCAATACAGCCGGCTCCATTGAAAGCAATGGGCTGCCGGCGAGCGCAGGATGAATTTTCGGGAAGGGCCTAAAAATATAAGCCCTTCCCTGAAAATCATCCAAAAATGTGTAAAAATGAAAAAAAAATATATACTCACCTTGTTCGTGCAGCCGGAGTTCAGCCGCGGCTGGTCGGCAGTTCTCCAGAACTGCTCTGAGTAGTATTCAGCAGGCGGAGATTTAAAATCCCCGCCTGCTGAATGGGCTGCCTCTGATCGGTCACAGCCCTCACCAATCAGAGGCAGCTCTCACTCACCCATTCATAAATTCATGAATGGGTTAGTGAGTGCTGCCTCTGATTGGCTCAGCGCAGGGACCAATCAAGGGCAGCTCTCAGCTATTGAATGACAGCTGAGAGCTGCCCCTGATTGGTCCCTGCGCTGAGCCAATCAGAGGCAGCACTCACCCATTCATGAATTCATGAATGGGTGAGTGAGAGCTGCCTCTGATTGGTGAGGGCTGTGACCAATCAGAGGCAGCCCATTCAGCAGGCAGGGATTTTAAATCCCCGCCTGCTGAATACTACTCAGAGCAGTTCAGGAGAACTGCCGGCCGGCCGCGGCTGAACTCCGGCTGCACGGACAAGGTGAGTATATATATATATATATATATATATTTTTTTTTTTTTTATTTTACACATTTTTGGATGATTTTCAGCAGAGATGAGCGAGCACCAAAATGCTCAAGTGCTCGTTACTCGAGTCGAACTTTCAGTGATGCTCGAGAGTTCGTTTCGAGTAACGAACCCCATTGAAGTCAATGGGCGACTCGAGCATTTTTGTATATGACTGGTGCTCCACTAAGGTTTTCATTTGTGAAAATCTTAGCAAATCACCGAAGTCATGTAGAAAACACAGAAATGGATAGGGCAGGCGAGGGGCAACATGCAGGGCTGCATTTCGGGCTCCGAGGTCTCACTATTAAGCCACAATAGTGGCAAGAGTGAGACACCCCCCCCCCCCCCCCGCACTGTCAGCATAAAGATCATTCTCCTCTGCCACAGCTGCAACAGCTGTGGCAGAGAAGAATGATGTTAGCCCATTGAATTCAATGGAGCCGGCAATACAGCCGGCTCCATTGAAAGCAATGGGCTGCCGGCGTGCGTGGGATGAATTTTTGGGAAGGGCTTAAAAATATAAGCCCTTCCCTGAAAATCATCCGAAACTGTGCAAAAATTTTTAAAAAATATATACTCACCTTGTCCCGGCAGACGGAGTTCAGCCGCGGCCGGCCGGCAGTTCTCCTGAACTGCTGTGAGTAGTATTCAGCAGCCGGGGATTTAATATCCCCACCTGCTGTCATTGAGATGAGAGCTGCCCCTGATTGGTCCCTGCGCTGAGCCAATCAGAGAGGCAGCACTCACTCACCCATTAATGAATTCATGAATGGGTGAGTGAGAGCTGCCTCTGATTGGTGAGGCTGTGACCAATCAGAGGCAGCTCATTCAGTAGGCGGGGATTTTAAATCCCCGGCTGCTGAATACTACTCACAGCAGGTCAGGAGAACTGCCGGCCGGCCGCGGCTGAACTCCGTCTGCCGGGGACAAGGTGAGTATATATATTTTTTTTTATTTTTACACAGTTTTGGATGATTTTCAGGGAAGGGCTTATATTTTTAAGCCCTTCCCGAAAATTCATTCTGAGATCGCCGAAAGCCCATTGCTTTCAATGGAGCCGGCTGTATTGCCGGCTCCATTGAATTCAATGGGCAAACATCATTCTTCTCTGCCACAGCTGTTACAGCTGTGGCAGAGGAGAATGATTTGTGTAGTATATGTTCTCAATGGGGTCGGCGCTGCTGCCGCCGGCCCTATTGAGCGCATATAGAGAACACAAGGAATCGCAGATCGCAGATAGCCGCGATCTGCGATTTCTTGTCCTATAATTTATCGGACAAGCGCATAACAAGCGCCCATGCGTCCGATACCATTGTAAAGCAATGGTTCTATAAAATCGCAGATCGAATGTGCAAATCGCGCGAAAAATCGCCCGTGTGACCGAGGCCTTAGAAGGGATCTCCTAGGTCATCTCGTCCAACTCCTGGCTCAACACAGGATCCACTAAATTATCCTATAGAGATGTCTGTCCAGCCTCTGTTTGAAGACTACCATTGAAGGAGAACTCACCACCTCCTGTGGCAACCTGTTCCACTTATTGATCACCCTCACTGTCTAATATCTAATTTGTGTCTCCTCCCTTTCAGTTTCATCCTATTGCTTCTAGTCTTTCCTTGTGCAAATGAGAATAGGGCTGATCCCTCCGTGCTGTGACAGCCCTTCAGATATTTGTAGGCAGCTATTAAGTCTCCTCTCAGCCTTCTTTTTTGCAAGCTAAAGATTCCCAGATCCTTTAACATTCCACATTGGCATGATTTGCAGACCGCTCACCAATCTTGTGGCTCTTCTCTGAACTTGTTCCAGTTTGTCCATGTCTTTTTTAAAGTGGGGTGAGCAGAACTGGACACAGTATTCCAGATGAAGACTAAGGAAGAGTAGAGGGGGATAATTACCTCACGTGATCTAGACTTTATGCTTCTCTTAATACATCCCAGAATTGCGTTGACTTATATTGAGTTTGTGATCTATTTGTATACCCAAGTCTTTTTCACATGTGCTGCTTAGCCCAATCCCTCCCCTTCTGTATGTGTTTTTTTTTTATTTGTCCTGCCCAGATATAGTACTTTGCATTTCTCCTTGTATAAAACCATTCTGTTAGTCACTGGCCACTGCTCAAGTTTGTCCAGATCTTTTTGAATCCTCTCTTCTCCAGTGTTAGCTATCCCACCTAGCTTCATGTTGTCTGCAAACTTGATCGGTTTCCCCTCAATTCTCTCGTCGTAATCAATTATAAAAAGGACAGAGCCTTGTGGTACACCACTTAATACATTCATCTACTTGAATGTGTAGCCATTTATGACCACTCTTCCAGCATGATTACTCAGCCAGTTGTGAATCCACCTAACAGTTGCCTTGTCGATCCCATATTTGGTCATTTTTTTTAACAAGAATGGTATGAGATACTTTCTCAAATGCTTTACTAAAGTCAAGATATACTATATCTACCACATTTCCTTGATCAACCCAGTCGATGATTCTGTCATAGAAGGAAATTAGATTTATCTGGCATGACTTGTTTGTTACAAACCCATGCTGGCTCTGTTTAATTACTCCATTTTTATCCAAGTACTTGCATATATGCTGTTTAATAATATGTTCAAAGATCTTTCCTGGTATAGAAGTCAGGCTCACAGGTCTGTAGTTTCCTGGATCCACCTTCTTCCCCCTGTTTTTAAAGATAGGGACAACATTTGCCCTTTTCCAATTTTTTGGGACTTCTCCTGTTCTCCAGGAATTTTCAAAGATTATGGCGAGTGGCTCAGCAATTGCCTCCGCTGCTTCCTTTAGTATCCTAGGATGTAATTCATCTGGACCTTGAGACTTGAATTCATTTAAGTTAGTCAAGTGTTTCCTCACCATCTCTCTGCTAATAGATAGCCTGCATTCTTTTATTCCCCCAATAGCACAGGGAAGATCAGTTGATGTTCCATCTACTTTCTGAGAGAAAACAGATACAAAATAGGAATTCTAAAGTTCAGCCTTCTCAACATCATTCTTAACCAATTCACCATTTTCATCCTGTAAGCATCCAATAGTTTCTTTGACTTTTTTGCTTTTGACATACCCCCAAAATCCTTGTTATTGCTTTTGACCTCTGTTGCAAGCCTCAATTCATTATCAGCTTTAGCTCTTCTGACACTTGCCCTACAGTTTCTGCAGACGGCATTATATTCTTCTTTGGATATTCCTACCTCTTTCTATTTGATAAACATATTTTCTTCCTTTTTAACATGTGTGCAAGTTCTGTGTTCATCCATCCTGGTCTCTTTAAATGCCTCCCATTCTTCCTTCTTTTTGGGATTGTTAATGATTGTCCTTTGAGAATCTCATTTCTCAATATTTCTCAACCTTCTTGGACATTTCTGTCCTTAAGGACATCCATCCATGGGATTCTTCCTACCCTCTTACTGAGTTCATTAAAATCTGCTTCTCTGAAATCCAACTTTGAGGTCTGATTTTTTTTCAGGTCTTCCTCCCCTTTTTATTCAAAATTCAAGGATAGCATGATCACTGCCTCCTAAGGTCCCATACACCTTTACTTCCTCAACCCCCCCCCCCCCCCCCCCCCGTTGGTAAGAATTAGGTCCAAGGCAGCAGATCCCCTTGTTTTCTCTTCTACCTTTTGGAAGATAAAGTTGTCAGCAAGAGGGGGTAAAAATTTGTTGCATCCATTACTTCTACCTGAGAGAGATTCCCAACAAATGTCTCGATAGTTAAAATCCCATGATCACTATGCCATGCTTTTTTGAGAGCTTGGCCATCTGATGTGCAAAAAGAGTTCATCAATATCTTCTGCTTGTCCTGGTGGCCTATAGTATATGCCTACAATGGTGTCCTTTCTGTTCTCTCCTTGTATTTTTACCCAAACAGTTTCTACAGAACTCCCAGCTCTGAAGCTTGAATCTCGGTGGAGATTAATGTTTTCCTAACATACAACGCAACACCTCCTCCCCTTTTTTTAGGTCTGTCTCTTATAAATAAGTTGTATCCTTCAAGCCTTGCATTCCAATCATGTGTATCACTCCACCAAGTTTCTGTAATGCCTATGACAACATATTTCTCTTCCTGTGTTAGGAGCTCCAATTCTCCTTGTTTGTTTCCCATGCTCTGGGCATTTGTGTAGAAACATTTTAGTTTGTGATCGGTGTCTCTTTCTTCTCTACTTTCGTTCTGAATATTTTGTCTTTGTACTTTCTTTCCACTTCTAATAGCAAGGTTCTCGAATCTATTAATTAGCTGTATATTTTCACCTGGCCTTTCACTTCTCTTCCCATATTGTTTAAGTTTAAAGCTCTCATAATCAGTGAAGCAAGGCATCCACCAAATATATGCTTACCTGTTTTTGCAAGGTGCAATCCGTCTCTAGCAAGCAGTCCATCATATAGGTAATTCACTCCATCGTCTAGAAATCCAAATCTTTGCTGATGGCACCATCGACATAGCCAGGTGTTCACCTCTAGAATCCTGTTCCCTCTTTTTATTCCATGGTCATCCACTGAGAGGATGGATGAGAAGACCACCTGTGCTCTTAGTTCTCTCACCTTCTTTCCAAGGTCTTCAAAGTCTCTGTAGATAGTTGCAAGGTCCTTTTTTTGTAGTATCATTTGTCCTTACATGTATTAGTAGGAATGGGTGGTGTTCTGTAGGACTAAAGAGTCTTGACAGCCTATCAGACACATCTTTGATTTGTGCACCAGGAAGACAGCACACCTCTCGTGAGGTGTCAGGTTTGCAGACAGCAGCCTCTGTTTCTCTCAATAGGGAATCCCCCACAACAACCACTCTCCTTTTCTTCTTCACAACAGCACTTCTTTTTCTCCATTCAAGAGGACTCTGTGTGCTTACTACACAGTTCTTTGTGGGTAGAGTCATTTTTGCTGTACCTCTTCCTCCTCTGCTCTGTTCTTTGTGGGTGCAGTCATTTCTTGCTGTGCCTCTTTCTTCTACTGTTCAAGAACCAGATACTAGTTCCTGAGCACTATGGGTGTTGTCTGACTCCTGATCCTACTGCTTCTTTGGGTCACATGCTTCCATTCCTCTGCTTCTGCAGGTACACTGGACATTTCTTTTCCTTCAAGATTTTGAAGATCTTCTTCTGCTCTGTCAAGTAAATCTTCAACTTCCTTAATGAGTTTCAATGAAGCTATTCTCTCCTGAAGACTATGCACCTTTTCCTACAGTAGAGACATAAGCTTGCATTTCTGGCAGGTGAAGTTTGGCTCTTCCTCTGGTAGGTCTGTAAACATATAGCACACGTTGCAGGTCACCATATGGCTCCTCTTCCCTTTTCATGTTGTCAAATGATGTCCAGTTCCAAACTTCTAGTCAAGAATTGTAGTGAAGATCCTGTGTTCCAGATGAAAGCTCTATCTGCTGAGCTATTCAGCTCCCTTCAAATCTGTCGAAGGACAATATCTACATGGGTTTTTTTCATTCTCTTTGCTTTAATTCTTGTTGTTCTTCCCCTTCCTCTGAAGCAGAAAGGGCAAGTGCCATAGCTCAGTTGTAAGGACTATTGATATGCAGTGCTAGAGCTGTAGCTTTAACTCTGACCAACAGCAACATCTGGATGGAGTATTTCAAAGTCCATGCAGATGTTATTCTTTATGTGAATTAAACCTAGTACTGCAGTGCTAACAACTGTGCCACATTCATAGAAGTACATTTGTGTTAATGAAGCCAATTTTTACCCCCATTGATTTTAACGAAAGTCGAAGTCAGCTGTTCCGATTCATGATAATTTTTTAAAAATCGGGTTGGGCAATCCCGATCTGAATATTTTACTAATCGCTCAACACTGGTTACAGCTATAGAACAATTACATCATTTCTGTCTGCCCACTCCTGACAATTCTTCTCTGGAGAATGAGTTCTCTAGTTTACTAAATCCATTATAAAATACCTACTAATAATTTCTGAATTAATAAATAATGGTGCCTTTGAAGACAAGCCGCCAGGCACTCCTACCCATTACAGTCACCTACTATATCCCAAGATTGCAGTATTTTTATTTCAGTATCTTGAACTCAACTTCTTAGCAAATGTTAATACAGTAACAATATTTCAAATTCAATCAAATTAGGAAGATTTTAGGTTTGGTGTGGCTTTAATGAACAACAATATTTTATTCCATTTCATTTATCATGAGATAAGCAAAATCAAAAAGTCACAAGAATGAAGTAGTTTAACTACCCACTGTTTTTATCTAACCTGTTATTATGTCTTAAACATGACTCACATATTTGAAACATCTCCAGTACACTAAAAACATTTGGTAGCGAAGCAGTGTTAGATTTTGCACAACCATACAGTAACATCTATGACTACAGATACTGATGTTTTACACTGACATGCCAAAAAGTAATGGGACAAAAATTAATATTGTGAAAGATTAAATATGACCCAGTGAAGAGCAGCAACCCAACATGGCATTGAATCCACACGTATATGAAAGACCTCCTGAGGGATGTTGAGCCATGCCGTCTGGATAGCTATCCGCAGTTCATTGGTAATTGTAGGTGCAGGATCTCAGGTGCGAATGAATCTCTCCACCGCATCCCATTAAATGCTTGATTGAGGTCATATGGGTTGAAAGTGCAGGCCAAACCATTTGTAGAAAATCTTCAGCATGCTCCCTGAACTTATTCTGGACAACTTGGGTCCACAGACACAGTGCATTATCCTGCTGTAATATTCCATCATAGTGGGGGTACATGATGGGCTGCAAATGGTCACCAAGCAGCGAGGCGTAGTGGACAGCAGTCTATAAAACATTAAGGCGGACCAGTGGATCCAACTCATGCCATGAAAACACCCCCACATCACTATGGAACCACCGCTAGCCTGCATAGTGCCTTGTTGACAAGTGTGCTCAATGGCTTCATGGGGTCTATTCCACACAAGAACCCTACAATCAGCCCAAAATAATTGGTACTGTGACTCATCACACCATACTACATGTTGCCAGTCCTCTAGGGTCCAGTTAGCAAAGCTCACAAGCCCAGGTGAGGCACTAAGGCCAGTGTCGGGGAGTTAACAAAGGCACTCTTTTGGAATTTTTGCTCCCATATCCCATGAAAGCTAAAAATGCTGCACTAACCTGTAGGATATACATGTGGGGCGTCCTGCTAGTCATAATCATTAAGCACTGGTGCGTAGCCACTGCGCTATCCACTGTGGGTGGAAATACCTTCAATCTCTTTTTTCCGGTACACGTGTTATATTGTGGATTGGGGAACGTTGAATGCCTATGCAACTTCAGAAATGGAATGTCCCATCCATCTGGCACCCACTATCATGCCTCATCTGATAATTCACATCTTTTTGCAATGCGTATGCTGGCCGGTGTTCAACCTCACTCATAAGATAACACCTTACAACATATACAGGTGTGGGCATTCCCAAGCAGTCACCTAAGATAACATAATCAATTTACATAATGCTATCCCATGACTTTTGGTATGTCACTGTATATATTGTCATATCTTTAGGAAATGTGTTTCATCGTTCAGTATTTCCAGTTTTAAAATATACTAGTATATCATGGTCAAACAGAGGTGTAATTATAGGGGTGCAGAGGTAGCAGTAGCGCCCAGGCCCTCATTTCTCAAGGCCTCCAAGAGTCCTCTACCACATGAGGACATCAGTATTTAAAATACACATAGTAGGTGGGAGCTGGTTACTGATTTTGCTTTGTGGCTTGGGGGCTTCAAGTTACATCTTTGTGGTCAGAATTTTTCCCTTTCGATTTACCATGTCCAGTGCTAAAAATCCTGGCTTCGCTGAGAACGTCAAATACAACCAGGGTTATTTCACATTTGGAAGTGGAAAATTCAGAAACTGTTTTATGAATTAATTACAAGGTTTGCCAAAGTAAATAACAAAGCAACACCACTTTAGAAAATGTTTTCATTTGTTATGGATCTAAAACAAATGGGATATCAGTTTACCACTGAGCTACTGGACTACTCGGCACGTAACCGGGTCAACAATTCTAGACTTTTTGCCACTGTATTCACTGTGGTATTATAGCTACTCCAGATAGAATGATCAATATTCGTCCAGAAGTTTGAGGTCAGTGCTACCAAGCAAGAAGAAAAATGTGCAGCAAGACAAAATGGGAAGATTTATTTTAATATTCATTTACACCAAAGCTTGGATAGAATCTAAAACTTTTGAGATTGTTTCCAGAAATGTGAATAGAGAAAACACTAATCACCGCACATGGATGCATGGAGGTACACGGTAGTACCTGGATCGCTGAGGCAATGAGAGCAGAAGTCCAGAATACAAAGAAATCTAAAGCTTTACTAGCAATTTATTAGACATTCATTGCACATAGTACAGACACTGCTGAGATGCTTTGGACGGTTAGACAGTCTATGACTAAAGACTAGGGTTACCACCTTTGTAAAGAAAAAATACCGACCGAGACAAAAGGGGGTGTGGTTTGGGGGTATGGCTTATCACAGCATATGTTTTTAAATCTATTCTATTGGCCCCAACTAATAATTGTTCCCCCTTAGTGGCCCTAACAATAACAGTGCTTCCAGTAGGGACCATAATAGTAAGTGTCCCCAATAGTAATAATTGCCCCATTAGTGACCTCAGTAGTAATAGTGACCCTGTTAGTGGCCCCAGTAGTAATATTGTAGTGTACTCCATAGTGGCCTAAGTAGTAACAGTGGCCCACACAGTGCTTCTTAAGTCTCCCAACAGCAGCAGGAGGACTCACACAGTCAGACACAACTTGCTGCAGTCGAGAACATTGCTCTGCTCTCCACTACAATGTGGCTCCTCCTCCAGTCTCTGCACATGCTTTAGGCCACCTGCACACGGGTGAGTCGGACCCCACATGCGGGATTCCTGCAGCAGAGTTCAACCCGTTGTTTGGCCGGGGACCCCAGCTTACCTCTCTGCCATCTCCTCCTCTGCTGCTGATGTGCCGGCTGACACGCCAGCGCACATGCACAGTACAGAGGACGGCACGCCATCACTGTGGCGATGACGTGGCTGCTGCAACTATTCTGCAATCATGATTGCCGAATGGCTGCCGGCCGGACGGCTTCCATTGACTTCAATAGAAGCCGGCCGTGCATAGCCTGCACAAAATCCCAGTATGCATCGATTTCTCCCCTGCAAGCGGAAAATCCCAATTAATTTCGCGATTTTCCATAGCATGCTATGGGCTGGATTTGCTGCAGAATCTGGAGGCGGAATCACGCTTCGGATTTCGCAATGCCAATCCACCCATCTGCAGGAGGCCTTACTGTGGGGGTAAAAAATAAATACTGACGCCGGCCTTTCTACCTAATTACCCGCTTGGCCAGTGGTTTACTAGTCAGGTGACAACCCTACTAAAGACCCTATAGTAGCCCAAAACGCATCAGTGATGTCTGCCCTGTGTGTTATGAATGCACAATGACCTGTTAATAAACTTTTACATTATATTGGATTCTCAATGTTTCTTCTTATTTTCCCTGTGACCAGAGATGCACTTTCAGTTACATTAGCAAAATAACAATACAGCCAAATTTTACTCGACTGTGATAACTTTGTCCAACAAATTATCTTAAAGGGATTTGCCCACTATAATTTTTTTATTTTTTTTGCATGGCATAAAATAAAAAAAGAAACTAACTCTTCAACCCCCTGGGAAACAACTTAGTGGCTCTGGTGGCTGCAGCATCACCAACCATTCTCCTGGCATCAGCGCTCACATACTGGATGCCATTATGCTAGGAGTTCAGGATGGTGATGATGCTGCCTCTGCTTGGCTGCAGCGATCACCTGCCTTCCAGCAGACGTACATACTGAGAGAGCTGCTCAGCTGTTTACCTGCGCTTCATTCAGTCTCGTCCTCACTTCGGGGTAGTGCAGTAGCCCCACAGTGAGGAAAGCAGAGGACATGGGACCCCCGTTTTTGAGATCAGAGGAGGTCTTAGCGGTAACACCCCCACAAATCAGCAAGTTATCAGCTATCCTGTGGATAATTGATTTCAATGAGAGCCGTACCTGCAGTTACAACCGCCGACCACTACACGGAGGTCTGCGCTAAGGTTTCCACTCCAACCTCTGTGTTATTGCAGCACTGACAGCATTCGCCATGTCAGCTGATCGGTCGGGGTCCCGAGCGACAGACCCCAGCTGATCAACTATTGATGACCTATCCTGATGATAGGTCATCAATAGGGATGAGCGAGTATACTCGCTAAAGCACTACTCGCTCGAGTAATGTGCTTTAGACGAGTAGCTCCCTGCTCGTCCCTGAAGATTCGGGGGCTACCGCGGAGCTGGGAGTGGCGGGGGAGAGCGGGGAGGAACGGAGGGGAGATCTTTCTCTCCCTCTCTCCCGCCCGCTCTCCCCACCCCACCGCAACTCACCCGTCAGCTGCGGCAGCTCCCGAATCTTCAGGGACAAGCAGGGAGATACTCGTCTAAAGCACATTACTCGAGCGAGTAGTGCTTTAGCGAGTATACTCGCTCATCCCTAGTCATCAATAGTATTTTCCTGGAAAACCCCTTTAAGAGTCATGATTAGAGATGAGCGAACGCGTTCGTCCGAACTTGATATCCGTGCGGATATTAGGGTGTTCGGGATGTTCGTTATTCGTAACGAACACCATGCGGTGTTCGGGTTACTTTCACTTCCTTCCCTGAGACGTTAGCGCGCTTTTCTGGCCAATTGAAAGACAGGGAAGGCATTACAACTTCCTCCTGTGTTGTTCCAGCCCTATACCACCCCCCTGCTGTGAGTGGCTGGGGAGATCAGGTGTCCGCCTAATATAAAAGTCGGCCCCTCCCGCGGCTCGCCTCAGATGCCTTGTGAGTTAGATGAGGGACAGTGCTGTTTGTACCGGAGCTGCTGTAGGGAAAGAATTGGTAGTTAGTGTAGGCTTCAAGACCCCCAAAGGTCCTTATTAGGGCCACTGATAGCTGTGTGTTGGCTGCTGTTAGCAGTGGCAATTTTTTTTTCTTCTCAAAATCGGCTCTGCAGAGCGTTGCACCCGGCATTAGGGACAGAAGTGCTGCATAGGCAGGGAGAGTGTTAGGAGTGAGTGTAGCCTTCAAGAACCTCAACGGTCCTTTCTAGGGCCATATTTAACCGTGTGCAGTACTGTCCAGGCTGCTGTTAGCTGTGCTGCATTTTTTTTTTCTTCTCAAAATCGCCTCTGCAGAGCATTGCACCCTCCATTGATACTGCAGGGAAAGAATTGTGTAGGCAGGGCCACAACACAGTTATTATTCATTGAATATACGCAGTGCTGCCTTTTGCTTGTAAAACAAGTGAAAAAAATTCTATTTGACCTGCCTCTGTCCGTCCTAAGGGCTGTGGACACGTGTCGGCTGCGTGTGCAACGTTTAAAAATCAGACGCACCCAGCTACGTTTTACTGCTGGCTTCGCCATTTGCTTTCCTTAATTTGGAAAAAAAATACCTGCTCTGCCAGAGTTATAATAACTCTGCTACCCTCAAGTTCTGTGCCACATTAGCAGGGCCACAGCACAGTTATTAAACTTCTCATGTTCATTGAATATACGCAGTGCTGCCTTTTGGTGGAAAAAAACTGAAAAAAATTCTATTTGTCCTGCCTCTGTCCGTCCTAAGGGCGGTGGACACGTGTCGGCTGCGTGTGCAACGTTTAAAAATCAGACGCACCCAGCTACGCTTTACTGCTGGCTTCGCCATTTGCTTTCCTTAATTGGGAAAAAAAATACCTGCTCTGCCAGAGTTAATAACTCTGCTACCCTCAAGTTCTGTGCCACATTAGCAGGGCCACAGCACAGTTATTAAACTTCTCATGTTCATTGAATATACGCAGTGCTGCCTTTTGGTGGAAAAAAACAGAAAAAAATTCTATTTGTCCTGCCTCTGTCCGTCCTAAGGGCGGTGGACACGTGTCGGCTGTGTGTGCAACGTTTAAAAATCAGACGCACCCAGCTACGGTTTACTGCTGGCTTCGCCATTTGCTTTCCTTAATTGGGAAAAAAATACCTGCTCTGCCAGAGTTATAATAACTCTGCTACCCTCACGTTCTGTGACACATTAGCAGGGCCACAGCACAGTTATTAAACTTAGATTATTCATTCACTAGAGGCAGTGGGGCCTTTCGTTTTCAAAAAAGGGAAAAAATTATATTTGGCCTGCAGTCTTGCGCCAATTTATTTCCTGCCTGTGAAATCAAATCACTGGTAATACAGCATGCTGAGGGGTAGGCCTAGAGGACGTGGACGCGGCCGGGGACGCGGAGGGCCAAGTCAGGGTGTGGGCACAGGCCGAGCTCCTGATCCAGGTGTGTCGCAGCCGACTGCTGCGCGATTAGGAGAGAGGCACGTTTCTGGCGTCCCCACATTCATCGCCCAATTAATGGGTCCACGCGGGAGACGGTTATTAGAAAATGAGCAGTGTGAGCAGGTCCTGTCCTGGATGGCAGAAAGTGCTTCGATCAACCTATCGTCAACACGCAGTTCTGCGCCGTCCACTGCTGCAAATCCGAATCCTCTGTCTGCTGCTCCTCCTTCCTCCCAGCCTCCTCACTCCACTACAATGACACCTGCTCAGGAGCGGGAATACTCCCAGGAACTGTTCTCAGGCCCCTGCTTAGATTGGGCAGCAGCGGTTCCTCTCCCACCAGAGGAGTTTATCGTCACTGATGCCCAACCATTCGAAAGTTCCCGGGGTCCGGGCGAAGAGGCTGGGGACTTCCGCCAACTGTCTCAACAACTTTCTGTGGGTGAGGAGGACGATGACGATCAGACACAGTTGTCTTGCAGTGAGGTAGTAGTAAGGGCAGTAAGTCCGAGGGAGCAGCGCACAGAGGATTCGGAGGAAGAGCAGCAGGACGATGAGGTGACTGACCCCACCTGGTGTGCAACGCTTACTCAGGAGGACAGGTCTTCAGAGGGGGAGTCAAGGGCATCAGCAGGGCAGGTTGCAAGAGGCAGTGCGGTGGCCAGGGGTAGAGGCAGGGCCAGACCGAATAATCCACCAACTGTTTCCCAAAGCGCCCCCTCGCGCCATGCCACCCTGCAGAGGCCGAGGTGCTCTAAGGTCTGGCAGTTTTTCACAGAGACGCCTGACGACCGACGAACAGTGGTGTGCAACCTTTGCCGCGCAAAGCTCAGCCGGGGAGCCAACACCAACAGCCTCACCACCACCACCATGCGCAGACATATGATGGCCAAGCACCCCACAAGGTGGGACGAAGGCCAATCAGCGCCGCCGGTTTGCACCCCTGCCTCTCCCCCTGTGCCCCAACCTGCCACTGAGATGCAACCCCCCTCTCAGGACACAGGCACGACCATCTCATGGCCTGCACCCACACCCTCATCTCCGCTGTCCTCGGCCCCATCCAGCAGTGTAGTTCAGCGCACCGTCCAGCCGTCGCTTGCGCAACTGTTGGAGCGCAAGCGCAAGTACGCCGCCACGCACCCGCACGCTCAAACGTTAACCGTCCGCATAGCAAAATTCATCAGCCTTGAGATGCTGCCGTATAGGGTTGTGGAAACTGAGTCCTTCAAAAGTATCATGGAGGCGGCGGCCCCGCGCTACTCAGTTCCCAGTCGCCACTACTTTTCCCGATGTGCCGTCCCAGCCCTGCACGACCACGTCTCCCGCAACATTGTACGCGCCCTCACCAACGCGGTTACTGCCACGGTCCACTTAACAACGGACACGTGGACAAGCACAGGCGGGCAGGGCCACTACATTTCCCTGACGGCACATTGGGTGAATTTAGTGGAGGCTGGGACAGAGTCAGAGCCTGGGACCGCTCACGTCCTACCCACCCCCAGAATTGCGGGCCCCAGCTCGGTGGTGGTATCTGCGGAGGTGTATGCTTCCTCCACTAAAGCTCCCTCCTCCTCCTCCTCCTCCTCTGTCTCGCAATCAAGATGTGTTAGCAGCAGCATGTCGCCAGCAGTCGGTGTCGCGCGGTGTGGCAGCACAGCGGTGGGCAAGCGTCAGCAGGCCGTGCTGAAACTACTCAGCTTAGGCGATAAGAGGCACACGGCCCACGAACTGTTGCAGGGTCTGACACAGCAGACCGACCGCTGGCTTGCGCCGCTGAGCCTCCAACCGGGCATGGTCGTGTGTGACAACGGCCGTAACCTGGTGGCGGCTCTGCAGCTCGGCAGCCTCACGCACGTGCCATGCCTGGCCCACGTCTTTAATTTGGTGGTTCAGCGCTTTCTGAAAAGCTACCCACGCTTGTCAGACCTGCTCGTAAAGGCGCGCCGGCTCTGCGCACATTTCCGCAAGTCCCACACGGACGCTGCCACCCTGCGCACCCTGCAACATCACTTTAAGCTGCCAGTGCACCGACTGCTGTGCGACGTGCCCACACAGTGGAACTCTACGCTCCACATGTTGGCCAGGCTCTATGAACAGCGTAGAGCTATCGTGGAATACCAACTCCAACATGGGCGGCGCAGTGGGAGTCAGCCTCCTCAATTCCTTTCAGAAGAGTGGGCCTGGTTGGCAGACATCTGCCATGTCCTTGGTAATTTTGAGGAGTCTACCCAGGTGGTGAGCGGCGATGCTACAATCATTAGCGTCACCATTCCTCTGCTATGCATCTTGAGAAATTCCCTGCAAACCATAAAGGCAGCTGCTTTGCGCTCGGAAACGGGGGCGGTGGAAGACAGTATGCCGCTGGATAGTCAGGGCACCCTCCTGTCTATTTCTCAGCGCGTACAGGAGGAGGAGGAGGAGCATGAGGAGGATGAGGAGGAGGGGGAAGAGACAGCTTGGCCCGCTGCTGACGGTACACCGGCTGATTGCCTGTCATCCTTTCAGCGTGTATGGCCTGAGGAGGAGGAGGAGGAGGATCCTGAAAGTGATCTTCCTAGTGAAGACAGCCATGTGTTGCGTACTGGTACCCTGGCACACATGGCTGACTTCATGTTAGGATGCCTTTCTCGTGACCCTTGCGTTGCACGCATTCTGGCCACAACGGATTACTGGGTGTACACACTGCTCGACCCACGCTATAAGGAGAACCTGCCCACTCTCATTCCCGAAGAGGAAAGGGGTTCGAGAGTGTTGCTATACCACAGGACCCTTGCGGACAAGCTGATGGTAAAATTCCCAGCCGACAGCGCTAGTGGCAGAAGGCGCAGTACCGAGGGCAAGGTAGCAGGGGAGGTGCGGAGATCGAGCAGCATGTACATCCCAGGCAGTGCAACAGTCTTTAAGGCCCTGGACAGCTTTATGGCTCCCCACCAAGACTGTGTCACCGCTCCCCAGTCAAGGCTGAGTCGGCGGGAGCACTGTAAAAGGATGGTGAGGGAGTACGTAGCCGATCGCACGACCGTCCTCCGTGACACCTCTGCCACCTACAACTACTGGGTGTCGAAGCTGGACACATGGCCTGAACTAGCGCTGTATGCCCTGGAGGTGCTTGCTTGTCCTGCGGCTAGCTTCTTGTCAGAGAGTGTGTTTAGTGTGGCTGGGGGAATCATCACGGATAAGCGTACCCACCTGTCAACCGACAGTGCCGACAGGCTTACACTCATCAAGATGAACAAAGCCTGGATTTCCCCAGACTTCTCTTCTCCACCAGCGGGCAGCAGCGATACGTAAGCAATACGTAGGCTGCACCCGCGGATGGAAGCTACGTTCTCTCTCACCATCCAAAACGGGGACATTTCTGCTTCATCAATCTGTGTCTAATATTCCTCCTCCTCCTGCTCCTCCTCCTGAAACCTCACGTAATCACGCTGAACGGGCAATTTTTCTTAGGGCCACAAGGCTCATTCAAATAATTTTTCTAAACAATTTTTAAAAGTTTCAATGCGCTTAAAAGCGTTGGAACTTTAACTTGAACCAATTTTTCGTTACACTGTGCTGCCTCCAGGCCTAGTTACCACTTAAGCCACATTAACCAAAGCGATTAATCGGTTTCACCTGCTCTCTTGGCTGGCCATGGCCAATTTTTGGGATGTACATTAGTACTGTTGATACAGCAATTTTTGGGGGCCCTCGCCTACAGTGTAATCAAATTAATTTTTAGCCCACCTGCATTCCAGCTGACGTTACCTCAGCTGTGTTGGGCAATGCAATGGGATATATTTATGTACCGCCGGTGGCTTCCTGGCACCCACCCAGGCTGTGGGTCCACAGGGAATTATAAATGCATCTGTTTCCACTTCTAAAGAACCCCAGTCTGACTGGGGCATGCAGTGTGGGCCGAAGCCCACCTGTATTACGCACGACATTACTACCTCAGCTGTGTTGGGCAATGCAATGGGATATTTCTATGTACCGCCGGTGGCTTCCTGGCACCCACCCATGCTGTGGGTCCACAGGGAGTTTAACCTACATGTGTCCACTTCTAAAGAACCCCAGTCAGACTGGGGCATGCAGTGTGGGCCGAAGCCCACCTGTATTACGCACGACATTACTACCTCAGCTGTGTTGGGCAATGCAATGGGATATTTTTGTGTACCGCCGGTGGGTTCCAGGGAGCCACCCATGCTGTAGGTGCAAACGGAGTGTAACCTACATGTGTCCACTTGTAAAGAACCCCAGTCTGACTGGGGCATGCAGTGTGGGCCGAAGCCCACCTGTATTACGCACGACATTACTACCTCAGCTGTGTTGGGCAATGCAATGGGATATTTCTATGTACCGCCGGTGGCTTCCTGGCACCCACCCATGCTGTAGGTCCACAGGGAGTTTAACCTACATGTGTCCACTTCTAAAGAACCCCAGTCAGACTGGGGCATGCAGTGTGGACCGAAGCCCACCTGTATTACGCACGACATTACTACCTCAGCTGTGTTGGGCAATGCAATGGGATATTTTTGTGTACCGCCGGTGGGTTCCAGGGAGCCACCCATGCTGTCGGTCGACAGGGACTTCACAATAGGGAGTTGTACCTGCCTGTGTCTATGAATTAAAAAGCCCGGTCTAACTGGGGCATGCAGACACCTTGACAGAATGAATAGTGTGTGGCACATAGGTTCCCCATTGCTATGCCCACGTGTGCAGCTCCTGATGGCGGTGGCACAGGATTCTATTTCTCATTGCTTCTGTACAGCATTGTGGGCTATCGCCCCGCCCCTTTTAAAGAGGGTCGCTGCCTAGCCATGCCAACCTCTGCAGTGTGTGCCTGTGGTTCCTCCTCATGGCAGACGCACTTCTAAATAGACATGAGGGTGGTGTGGCATGAGGGCAGCTGAAGGCTGCGCAGGGACACTTTGGTGTGCGCTGTGGGGGGGAGGGGGGCGGTTGGGCAGCATGTAACCCAGTAGAAGTGGCAGTGGAGTGTCATGCAGGCAGTGATTGTGCTTTGTTGGAGGTACTGTGGTGCTTAGCTAAGGTATGCCATGCTAATGAGGGCTTTTCAGAAGTAAAAGTTGTTGGGAGGGGGGGGGGGGCCACTCTTGCCGCTATTGTGGCTTAATAGTGGGACCTGTGAACTTGAGATGCAGCCCAACATGTAGCCCCTCGCCTGCCCTATCCGTTGCTGTGTCGTTCCCATCACTTTCTTGAATTGCCCAGATTTTCACACATGAAAACCTTAGCGAGCATCGGCGAAATACAAAAATGTTCTGGTCGCCCATTGACTTCAATGGGGTTCGTTATTCGAAACGAACCCTCGAACATCGTGGGAAGTTCGTTTCGAATAACGAACACCCGAACATTTTGGTGTTCGCTCATCTCTAGTCATGATGGACATGGCTGCATAAGTATGTGTGTAACTGCTGCTCCATAGAACCATTATTAAATACAGTGACTATATGTATAATTTCGGGTACGTATCACCATTTGCAAGTGTCCTGAGTTTATGTAGAACTGCTGCTCTATATAACCATAGTCAAAAGCAGTGTATGGATTCCGTGAGTACATTATGTTCTGAAATGACCCAGTCCCACTCACTATATTCCAAAACAAAGTTTGCGATTACAACCTAGACCACTAGACCGTGATCTCTCAATAGAAAAATACTGAGGTGGAGAAAGTGGTTTAAAGAATGCAATAAATAGCATTGTGTGCTGCAAATCTGCCAGTTCAAACTGAATATTTCAGTCTCTTACTTCACTTGATAATGCTATAATGACAAAAATCTGAAGGAAATTTATAGCAGGCTGGTTACATAAAAGGTTTTCTTATACACCCATGGGGGTTATTTTTGGAGATTCCTCTTTTTCATTCTGTAGCCTAAGACATAAATCAATGGAGACTAAAACCTCAACATTCCTTGAAATATTACAGCTATAGCCCTAGAATAAACTTTTGCTTAACCATTTAAAAAAAACTTACTTAAATACTTTTGCATTGTCTCAGCAATTAATTTTCATGCAAGTTGACAGTAATCTACTTGTGATTCTGGTACAACCCCTTTAACCCCTTAGTGACCAAGCCTGTTTGCGCCTTAATGACCAGACCAAATTTTGCAAATCTGACATGTGTCACTTAGCATAACTCCGTAAAGGTTTTGCATATCCAAGTGATTCTGGCATTGGCTTTTTGCCACATATTGTACTTCATTTAGGCGGAAAAAATAGACCGATAGAATTTGTGTATATTTATTAAAAGTGACAAAATT
Organism: Eleutherodactylus coqui; assembly: GCF_035609145.1. Taxonomy (NCBI): domain Eukaryota; kingdom Metazoa; phylum Chordata; class Amphibia; order Anura; family Eleutherodactylidae; genus Eleutherodactylus; species Eleutherodactylus coqui. The sequence goes on along the minus strand of NC_089845.1, from coordinate 143,184,549 downwards.
GGGAACATTTTTTAAAAATCGTCATTTTTTCACATTTTCAACTGCAATATCTCAAATATGTGCAAACATAATATAGAATTTTTGTTAAGATATATATTTCCATCTGTTTACTCTATTCTGGAAGCACATTGGAAAAACTTTCGGTTTTTTTTTAACCATTTAGGAGACGTACAAATTTAACATTAATTATTAACATTTTGAGGAACACTTTATTTTCCTGCACCAAGCCAAGATTGCAAAGGCTCATTTGTGTCAGAATGATAGATACCCACACAAATGACCCCATTTTAAAAACTGAACCCCTTAATGTATTCACTGAGGGGGTCTGGAATATTTTGACCCCACCGTTTCTTTTCAGGAATAAATGCAATTTAGACGAAAAAAAAAAGAAAATTTCATATCTTTGCAAATATGTGATTTTAAACACAGGATTTTTTTCTATACTGCACATGAAAATGAGTATTTGCACCCAAAAATTGATACCCCCATTTGTCCTGTGTTTAGAGAAAAGAGCAGCAGGTGGTTTTCAGAGCAAATATTTTGGTTGAAGGTGTTTTAGGCCCCATTGCCCACTTGTAGAGCCCGTGGGAGGCCAAAACGATATAGAACCCCCCACAAATGACCCCATTTTGAAAACTAGACCCCTTAAAAAATTCCTCTAGGGGTGTACTGCGTTTTTTCACCCCCCCCCCTTCCATCCCCGTTTTTGTATGAATCAAAGCAAAGCAGAAGGAAAAAAAATAGAATTTTTGTCTTTTTGGCAACTGTGTCATTTTAAAAATAGTTTTTTTTATACAGCACACACATGAATGAAGACTTACACCCCAAAATGGATACCCCTGTTCAGAGACATACCCATTGTGGCCCTAATCTTCTGTCTGGATGCACAACGGGGCCCAAACTAAACGGCACATTAAACTTTAACTGTCTTAATTTTTACGTGATCGCCATTATCCATGGATAGCGGCGATCACGTGACCAAGGAACACTCACCGTGGCCCCCCGTGACATCTCTAAGCACTCGGCTACCTTTAGCAGCCAGGATCAAGGAGATTTTAAATTTCCCTTTGCCCTCCCCAGCTTCTGCGCTTGCATCCGCCATTTTGGCGATGGGCGCATGCACCAAAGCTGGGGGGAGGTCCACGGATAAGGATCCTGTTGGGGGACATCGCTGGTGGCCTTAATTCAGTAATTTCACCTGCCCTCACAGATCGGATCCGTGACGGGAGGTGAAACTTTAGCTTTTTTTTACTTTAACCTGATCGCCGTTATGCATTGGATAACGGCGATCACGTGACTTGAAACCGCATACTGTGCCCCCCACCCCGTGAAATCTCCAGGCTCTTGGCTACATTTAGTAACCAGGTGCGGGGAGATTTTAAATTACCCCAGCAATCTGCACCATTTTGGCGACGGACGCGTGCGCAGAAGCTGGGGTAAGGTCTGCGGATAAATCCGGGGTCCTTAGCTACCTAATTTCATCTCCCCTCACATATATGATCCATGGGGGAGATGAAACAAACTTTTGTTCTTTTTTTTACTCTTTTTGAAACTTTTTGAAACTTTTCTTAAACTTTTACATGATCGCTGTTATCCATTGGATAGCAGTGATCATGTGACCAGGAACCGCATACAGCGGCTCCCGGTGACAGCTCCCTGCTCTTGGCTATTCATACTAGCTGGGAGCAGGGAGTTCTTAAATTTCCCGGGCCTCCGGCAGCGCGTCCGGCGAGGAGAAGGAAGATGCCGGACAGCGTGGAGGACCAGGGGTGAGTATTCTCAGCTCCCCTTACGGATTGGATCTGTAAGGGGAGCTAAAACTTTAATTGTTTTTAACTTTCCATAGACTTTAATGCAATTGCCGGTATCCAGGGGATACCGGCGATCGCGTGACCGGGATGACAGCTCCATGCTGTCGGCTACCTCCAGTAACCGGCAGCATGGAACTCTCACGTCCTTAGCCTGCAGGACTGTCATTCCCAGAGGAGGCATGTTTTTATGTCCTCTAGGAATTAAGCCCAGCAGGCCAGGACGTAAAAAGGCAATGGGCTGGTCACTGAGGGGTTAAGTATATTTACATTAAATTGGCATTCTGACAAAGCACATTTTTCCATCCTTGCTCCCCTCACATTTTGAAGGTCTTTTCAGTGTATTGAAGCTACTTCCCTGAAGTATAGCCTCCTGTCTCCTGCTTATCAGGCACCCTGTTGAGAGTGAGATTTTTTACTTTCAGTTTCACATCAATGCATCAACACAGCATTAGCTCAGGCTATGCACTTTTTCCTGCTGGGGGATACTTTAATCATCATTACCGTCTATATTCTTCTAAATAAGCTACAGAGCATAAGTATACAGTCAGGAGTATGAGCTGTGATCTCCTCTATTAAAACTGTGTGATCATGGTCAATAATGTGTGTGCCTTTGTAGATGGTTTCTGTGGCAGATCCATGTATCAGCAATCGCACAGATTGAGAAATTGACTAGAAAATTAATCCATAGACAGGAAGTAGATCTGAGTTGGTCAGAATTGAGGTCATATCACCATCTAAGGAAAAAGAAGTCAAGAGTTTTAGACAGAGAGAAATAACTAACCAAGGTAACAATTATACATGCTTGGGAGATAGCTACATAACGAATGAATTTTTAAAAAATCTCCAGTATGGCCCTTTAAGGAATATTCAAGACATTTGGGCCGAAGTTTGTATATTCTTTGAACTATAATGTTAGGGAGCCAAACCTGTGGAGTCCACGGACGAGATGTCATAGCGAGATCTGCGGTGATAAATCGCCCGCGGAGCTCGCTTGGCATGCTTTCCATAGGATGACTATGGAAAGCGCAGCCCGCGTCCACGAGTAGATAATCATAGTGATTCTCTGCTCGCGTGATTAAAATCGCAATTTGCCGCAATTCTTCACGGTGAGCCTATCAATTAGATAGGCTCGTCTTGAAGACCTTAAAGTGCGGAATATTGCTAGCGATATTCTGTTGCGGCCGTGGACAAGCAGCCTTAGGGCCCCTCTGTCACCTTCCACAAATGCCCTTCTAACCCTTTAGTATTGCATATTATTTATTCCCTTCAACACTTCACTGATAGCTTACAACATGAAGATATTCTTGTATTTGACTGTTTACCTGTGCAATTTTATGTCCCATATGACGGATTTGCTGTGGATTTTCCATAACAGAAAAAATCTACAGTATATCACACCTAAATACATATCACAATTTGCACCATGTCGTGTGGAGTTCGAACACAGACTTTTTTTCGCTGTGGGTCCATTGTAAATCTGCCACGTGTAAACATATCCTAGAGCTGGACAACAATTCCAGACAATTCTGAGACTGTTGTTTTGTAAGCTTGTTATGACATAATCACAGATTCGCCCCAAAAATCATTTTCATAGAATGGTAGAGTTAGAAGGAACCTCCAGGGTCATCGGGTCCAACCCCCTGCTCAGTGCAGGATCACTAAATCATCACAGACAGATATTTGTCAAGACTGTCTTTGAACACTTCCATTGAAGGAGAACTCACCACCTCCCATGGTAACCTGTTCCACTCATTGATCACCCTCACTGTCTAATATCTAATCTGTGTCTCCTCCCTTTGAGTTTCATCCCATTGCTTCTAGTCTTTGCTTGTGCAGATGAGAATAGGGCTGATCCCTCTGCACTGTGACAGCCCTTCAGATATTTGTAGACAACTATTAAGTCTCCTCTCAGCCTTCTGTTTTGCAAGCTAAACATTCCCAGATCCTTTAACCTCATAAGACATGATTTGCAGACGGCTCACCATCTTGGTAACTCTTCTCTGAACTTGCTCCAGTTTATCTATGTTAGCTCAGAGGATTTCCTAACTTTTACATGATCACTAGCAGAGCTTTTCCCAATTCAACATAGGTAATGATAGGTGATAAGGATATTTAATATATTCATATAGTGTATTCCATAGTCTTTATTGATGCACTGGGTATGGCCGGTTTCAGAAAACACAGATTCGTACTACAGACGTGTTCCAGATGACATTCCAAGCGTATGTCCTCAGTATTTTCACCAGTATTTGCCTCCGTATATTTCTTTTTTCTAAAATGGTCAAATACTGATTAGTATTTGCCCAATACAAAAGAATAGCAATATAGGGGCAAATATGCAAAAAAATAGGTATGTTATTTTCAAAAACGGCCGTGAAAAATACGGCTATGTGAATGGATACATAGATTTTCATTAGATCCATACTATGGTTTGCAAAATATGGACTAAATGCAGAGCTAAAATATGCTTGACTGAAACCAGTCTATAGAAGCAACTAATCTACATTTGTTCATGCGAAAACAGCTTATAAATCACTGCGAACCAAGAATATTACTATTTACCAACCACTGGAAATCTTTAATACTACTGCGTTGTATTTTAATAACACAAAAACCACTTCAGAATGTGTTCTCCGCCTATTAGGCTGCTTTCCGACGAGCATATTGTCATACGTCCATAAGGACTCTTGGCCACTTGCATATTTTTAACACTGCGATATCGCTGCGTTTTTTAAACACGATTGTCAATGGGACTTTCTAATGTTAACCCCTTCATGACATGGCCTATTTTGTGCTTAAGGACGCAACAATTTTTGGTGGATTTTCTTCTCCTTTTATCAAAAGTCATAACTTTTTTATTTTTCCGTCGACGCGGCCGTATGAGGGCTTGTTTTTTGCGTGGCGAACTGTAGTTTTTATCGGTGCCACTTTTGGGTACATAGACTATATTGTAAAACTTTTTTTTTTTTTAATGATAGCAGGGAGAGAAAACGCATCAATTCTGCCATAGATTTTTTTATTTTTTTTTTACAGCGGTACTCATGCAGCATAAATGAGACATTCCATTTTTTCTGCGGACCGGTACGGTTACAACGATACCAAAATTCTTACATTTTTTTTAGGTTTTCCTACTTTTCTGCAATAAAAACCCTTTTTCTGGGTAATCTTTTTTTTTTCTAAATTGCTGCATTCAAAGTCCTGTAACTTTTTTATTTTTTGATGTACGGCACTCTATGAGGGCTTATTTTTTGAAAGACGAGCTGTAGATTTTATTGGTACCATTTTGGGGTACATACGGCTTTTTTGATCACTTTTATTGCGTTTTTAGTGAGGCAAAATGTTAAAAATTAGCATTTTGCCTCAGTTTTTTAGCGTCTTTTTTAGCGTTTTTTTTCCGTGCACAGTCAAAAGCATGTGCAACTTATTGTACGCGTCGTTACGGACGCGACAATACCAAATATGTGGAATTTTTTTTTTTTTTTACCTTTTTTTATGCTAATCTGAGAAAAAGCATTAAAAAATGGGTTTTTTTACTCTTTTTTTACATTTTTTTAATCTTTGTTTTTTTTACACTGTTTGTGTCCCTCTGAGGGACTTTAACCACTGCCCTGATGATCGCTGGTATAAGGCATGGCAGAGCTACTGCTCTGCCATGCCTTATCGCTTGTACAGCGATTATAGGCATAGGTAATACAGGACGCCAGTGTCTGGCGTCCTGTTGCCATGGTGACAGGCCGGGCTCTCGCGATGACATCGCGAGTTCCGGCCGGAGACACAGAGGGAGCCGTGCTCCCTCTGTGAACTCTTTCCCTGCCGCGATCTACTTAGATCGCGGCAGGGAAGGGGTTAACAGCGGGGGCGCATCTGCTCGGACAAGAATGCAGTTACTCGAGAAGAGTGACGCTTGCTCAAGTAACTGCCTTATCCGAGCGTGCTCGCTCATCTCTATTTATTTTCTACAGTGGAAATACTGATTCGTATTCACCTTAACAGAAATTATTACTAATAAATGCAAATTAGGAGTCAAAATGGTCAAAAGTAACACATGCTGTGTTTTAAAAATGAAAATGACAGCCATGTATATGGATACTGTTTCTGGTGGCACAATGCGCCAGACAGCTCTCCTACATGCACGTCACACACACAGCTATGGTACATGCCATGCGCCTGACAGACACAGCTTTGGTACATGACATGCGCCTGACAGACATGACATCTGCATGGTACAAACACAGGTCTGCTACATTATATACACGTGACAGACACAGCTGTGCCACCGTACATGCACGTGTTATAAACTTAGCTCTGCTACATAACATGTGCGTCACAGACACAGCTTTGATACATGACATGCGGGTGACAGAGATGAAATGTGCATGTTACTAACTCAGCTCTGCTACATGACATGCACGTCACAAACACAGCTGTACTACATGACATACATCCATGCTGACAATATACATTACACGCACAGCACATTAAAAAAACAGCCGCTCGCAGCTCTGCTACATTTATGCTGACTGCACACATGACACACAGCTCCTGGATACAGTGATGAGCTACTGGTCATGTGATCCTGACTCCACCTACACAGGTGATCACATGACGGTGACGTCAACATTTCTACAACATTGCCCATGTTCGTCAGGTCCTACAGGCTTTACGCAATAACAGTTTGTTTGTAAAAAGGGAAGAATGTGTTTTTTTTTCTATTCTGGAGATCGCTTTTCTGGAACACATTATTACCCCAAGAGGTTTCAGGATGGACCCAGAGAAGGTGCGGGCAGTACGAGACTGGGTATTACCCGAGAATGGTGGCTTCAGAGGTTTTTGGGGTTCGCGAATTATTATCGAAAGTTTATCTAAGGATGTTCGGTTTTGGTTAAACCATTTACAGGTATAACTACGAAGGGCGGTTTCCCTTCTAAATGGTCCCCAAGGGCGTTACAATCCTTTCAGGCATTGAAGGGATGTTTGGCGGCAGCTCCGGTTTTAGTACAACCAGACTCTTCCAGACCATTTGTGGTGGAGGTGGATGCCTCGGAAGTGGGGGTAGGTGTGCTGCTATCCCAAGGTATAAATGCATTGCAAGATCTTCAGGCTTGTACCTTTTTTTTCACGCAACTTTTCTTTGGCCGAGTGCAATTATGACATTGGTGACAGAGAACTGTGGGCGTTAAAGGAGTGGTGACACTTGTTGGAAGAAAGGGCTTGTGTGAAAGAGACTGAAGTGCTAACCTTGACACGCACCTTGAAAGTGGTGTCAGAAGAAAAGTCCTTGTTTCAAGAGTTTGGCAAGAATTTAAGGGCAAAGGTGAAACTCTGGGAAACAAATAATTGTGTTGCTATCTGGAAGGTTCAGAGACTAGAGAAGTCTAGAACCCAGTTCAGACAGTCAGTAAAAGAAAAGAGCTTGTTGAAGAATCGTAAAAATGAGATGCAAGCAGTGAGGCATGCCAAGTTTCGTGTAGAAAGTGACTTGTGCAGTACAGGGGAACAATTTGTGAAAATTAATAAAGTCATTAAGAAAGTGAGGGCTGAGCAATCCTCTGAGGTACAAGAGACCAAAGTGTCCAAGTCTCCATTTTTTACATGTGTGGTGTCTGGACCGAGAGGTCAGCGATCCGCAGCTGAGTGACCCTAGCTTGCCACAAAATATATCAGATTTCTACCATCATCTATTTATACCCAAGACTGTGACAGTAACAAGAGGGCGTCCACTACGTCTGGAGAAAAAAAGGTGTCTACACCAACATAGAAGGGGGTGCTTTACTATAAGAGAAGTTAGACTATGGAACTCTCTGCCTGAGCACGTGGTGATGGCAAAAAGAGTTAAAATAGTTTAAGAGGGGCCTGGAGGCCTTTCTTGGGTATTACAATATTACATATTATAGTAACTAATTACTTCAGAAGGTTTATTAATTAAGGGATTATTCTGATTGCCGGACTTGGAATCGGGAAGGAATTTTCTTTCACTTAACTGAGGAAAATTGGCTTCTAACACACTGGGGTTATTTGCCTTCCTCTGGATCAACATGGTGGGTATTAGGCTGAATTGGAACTGCAGTGGGGATAGCCACATGCATGCATGGTGACCTCTCCACCTCATCTACTCCTTCCTAGAGTGCTCCAAGAGAGTCAGAAGGCCCCGATTCTGCCTATATATGGGGGTCCCAGAGCTAGTCATGCAGTTTACAGTTTGCACTTACCCATCCCTGCTCCCAAACTAAGGGCCACTCCCATCTGACATGAAAAATACATATAAGCAGCCACCAAACACTGACAAACTTGAGTGTGACCTAATCTTTGGAGGCCATGCAGAATGGCACTACGTAGCGAATGTGGCCCTAGACCATTTTTATGCAATACATGTTTAGTTTTTTATCATTTTCATTATTAATTTACTTTACAAAATCATATAAATATGGTAATAATACATAATGGATTAGAGAAGGAAGCTTGGAGCAAAACTAAAATTGTAACTCATCCTGATGCTTGTTTACAACACCCATGTAATAGCAGGGCCAGTAGGCAACTGTTGGAACAAGCTTGGCATTCTGTAGCCAGTGAGGTAGTGTTAAACTTGATAGGGCTTCCCATTTCCAGAGCAGAATGCGCCTTGGTGCCGTTGCAGCCATTGGGTTCACAGCCACCAGGAATCTCTGGGCAAGGTGCGCCCACGTGGCCTTCTTAGGCCCCTGCCCCATTGCTTGGCATCCAGAAGAGGAGAACAGTCCATAGTGCCATGAAACCAACATAGAACTTCATTCAAATTAAACAGAAGTGTTATTTTCTTCACAGAGCTGGAGCGGAACCAGGGAAGAGATTTCAGTGCCACGAACAGTCCAGGCAATATCAACTGACGCTCCGGTGAAATGTGTAGGTCACTGGCGATTGGATACGAAGACAGCACTCATCTCTAACATCGGTGTTCCCCCAGCAATTGAGTCTGCGTAGCAGGCAGAACCCATTCTTTGTACATGTATTAACCCTTTCCAATCCACTGTCTGACGTCTAAAGACATTCTGATTGAATGCTGTACAGCTCTGATGACAAATGACATCCAGCAGGGTATTCTTACTGTAGATTACTGGCCGCTCTGTTGTCGGGGGCCTCTCCAGCATGTCACATACCGCAGTACTGGCTCTAGCCAGCAGATGGCGCCATTGTATAATGGCAGAAAGAGAAAGCCCCCTAGGAAACCCTGAATCCAAAATTGGATTGCAAAGGGTTAAGCCCTGGCCAAGCTTTAATCACACAATGAGCAAGACGATAATAGGGCCAACGCAAATAGGCCTCTTCTTCCTACTGTATCTCAACATGCCCTCTGTCAGTCCTAGTCTCATAATAACAACCTCTTTCCAGTGTTAATGAGAGCAACAGATAAAACAAACGTTAACTTGACATTTGCCGCATTATTTACCGTGATGCAGCAAACTTTAACTTAAAGTTTTCACTTATGTTAAATTCCATGTTAACATTTGCTGCATTTGTAAATTTAATAACGTAGTAAAACAGGTTTTTGTAAGCCCGTGTTTTTCTTCAATGAACACCTGAAAAATATCTAGAACAAGCAGATACATCTGAAATCAAAATGCATGCTGTACAGAACGAGCTGGTTAGCTTCTGGTATCGAGTAAATTACACAGAAAACATTTGGAAGCGACGCTCTTCAGGCTGAGAGTTATGCAAACATAAGGGCAATGCGTGATGTATTTTAAATATCGTATTTCTTTACGTTACCATGCCAATTTACCAAGTCGGCCACTGTAAAGTACAAGAAGTGCTGGGACATGCTGGAGATTTAACCCCTTTAACGTCACTAAACTAAAATAGTAAACACATCATAAGATTAAGTAAGTATTATCTGAGCTGGAAAACGTAAAAGAATTTATTTATGACATTCTGTAGTAGGTCAAATTCAGCAAAGCCAAGATCTCATTTTGTATTAAAATCAACATTAAGTATGTGGAGATAACAAAGTCAGAGAAAAACTTTTTGACCTTCTTTGGCAGGTTGATAGAATGCATTGTTAGTAGAGATGAGCGAGCACCAAAATGCTCGGGTGCTCGTTACTCGGGACGAACTTTTCGCGATGCTCGAGGGTTCGTTTCGAGTAACGAACCCCATTGAAGTCAATGGGCGACCTGAGCATTTTTGTATTTCGCCGATGCTCGCTAAGGTTTTCATTTGTGAAAATCTGGGCAATTCAAGAAAGTGATGGGAACGACACAGCAACGGATAGGGCAGGCGAGGGGCTACATGTTGGGCTGCATCTCAAGTTCCCAGGTCCCACTATTAAGCCACAATAGCGGCAAGAGTAGGCCCACCCCCTCCCAACAATTTTTACTTCTGAAAAACCCTCATTAGCAAGGCATACCTTAGCTAAGCACCACACTACCTCCAACAAAGCACAATCACTGCCTGCATGACACTCCGCAGCCACTTCTCCTGGGTTACATGCTGCCCAACCCCCCCCCCCCCCCCCCCCCGCACGACCCAGTGTCCACAGCGCACACCAAAGTGTCCCTGCGCAGCCTTCAGCTGCCCTCATGTCACACGCTGGCCTCATGCCACACCACCCTCATGTCTATTTATAAGTGCGTCTGCCATGAGGAGGAACCGCAGGCACACACTGCAGAGGGTTGGCATGGCCAGGCAGTGACCCTCTTTAAAAGGGGCGGGGCGATAGCCCATCATGCTGTACAGAAGCAATGAGAAATCCAATCCTGTGCCACCTCCATCAGGAGCTGCAAACGTGGCCATAGCAATGGGGAACCCATGTGCCACACACTATTCATTCTGTCAAGGTGTCTGCATGCCCCAGTCAGACCGGGGTTTTTTATAAATAGTCACAGGCAGGTACAACTCCACAATGGGAATTCCGTGTGCACCCACAGCATGGGTGGCTCCCTGGAACCCACCGGCTGTACATAAATGTATCCCATTGCAGTGCCCAGCACAGCTGAGGTAACGTCCGATTAAATGCAGGTGGTCTTCGGCCCACACTGCATGCCCCAGTCTGACCGGGGTTTTTAATACATAGACACTGGCAGGTACAAATCCCTAATGTGAAGTCCCTGTGGACACACAGCATGGGTGGCTCCCTGGAACCCACCGGCGGTACATAAATATATCCCATTGCATTGCCCATCACAGCTGAGGTAACATCAGGTGTAATGCAGGTGGGCTTCGGCCCACACTGCATGCCCCAGTCAGACTGGGGTTCTTTAGAAGTGGACACATGGAGTTACAACTCCGTGTGGACTGACAGCATGGGTGGGTCCCAGGAAGCCACCGGCGTTACATAAATAAATCCCATTGCATTGCTCATCACAGCTGAGGTAACGTCAGGTTTAATGCAGGTGGGCTTCGGCCCACACTGCATGCCCCAGTCTGACCGGGGTTTTTAATACATAGACACTGGCAGGTACAAATCCCTAATGTGAAGTCCCTGTGGACCCACAGCATGGGTGGTTCCCTGGAACCCATCGGCAGTGCATAAATGTATCCCATTGCAGTGCCCTGCTCAGCAGAGCTAACGTCACATACAATACAGGTGTGCTTCGGGCCACAGTGCATGCCCCAGTCAGACTGGTAATATGTACCTTAACAGTAACCGCGTTGGTGGGAATGTGGTGGCGACTGCGGACCTAGTAGCGTGGTTTTATTTAGTTGGTTTTCGGAATGTGGCCAGGATTAAGTGGGCCGTGGCGGGGGGATGGTGTGGGGGCTCTCTTGTTGTGTCGGTAAAGGTGAAATTCTTGGACTGCCACCAGACGGACCAACGCAAAGGTATTTGCCTAGAATGTTTTCATTGTTGGAGGAGGGGGATGTTTTTGAGGCACTACGTGTCCTCTCCACGTGTCCGTGGTTATATGCACCTTAACAGTAACCGCGTTGGTGGGAAATGGCCTCGCCACCATCATGTCTTTGGGAAGCCTCCGTTTCCACACCCCAGTGACATAGCATTAGCAGCGGTATAGGCAGAGCCCAGAATTAGTAAAATTTCAGCGGTAGTATTAGGGACAGGCCCCAGTAACATATCACTAGCAGCATTATAGGGGGAGCACAGTATTAGCTCCATTTCAGTAGTAGTAGCAGTCCAGACAGGCCCCAGTAACAATTCCGAAGCAGCAGTATAGGGGGAACACAGTATTAGTTCCATTTCAGTAGTAGTAGCACTCTAGACAGGCCCCAGTAACATATCACTAGCAGCAGTATAGGGGGAGCACAGTATTAGTTCCATTTCAGTAGTAGTAGCAGTCAAGACAGGCCACAGTAACAATTCCGAAGCAGCAGTATAGGGGGAGCACAGTATTAGTTCCACTGTAGCAAAAGTGATGGCCAACCCCACACACCTTGCTGTAGCATGAGTGCAGGCGAAGCCCATAAAAATTACTAGGATTACACTGTAGGCGATGGACAAAAAAAATTGGTGTACCAACAGTACTAATGTACCTCAGAAAAATTGCCCATGCCCAACCAAGAGGGCAGGTGAAACCCATTAATCGCTTTGGTTAATGTGCTTAAGTTGTAACTAGGCCTGGAGGCAGCCCAGTTAAAATAAAAATTGGTTCAGGTGCAAGTTTCAACACTTTAATGAGAATTGAAACGTATAAACATTGTTTACAAAAGTCATATGACTGAGCCTTGTGGGCCTAAGAAAAATTGCCCGTTCGGCGTGATTACGTGAGGTTTCAGGAGGAGGAGCAGGAGGAGGAGGATGAATAGAATACACAGATTGATGAAGCTAAAAGGTCCCCGTTTTTTATGGTGATAGAGAACGATGCTTCCATCTGCGGGTGCAGCCTACATATTGTTTAGGTACCCCTGCTGTCCGCTGGTGGAGAAGAGAAGTCTGGGGAAATCCAGGCTTTGTTCATCTTTATGAGTGTAAGCCTGTCGGTACTGTCGGTTCACAGGCGGGTACGCTTATCCGTGATGATTCCCCCAGCCGCACTAAACACCCTCTCTGACAAGACGCTAGCCGCAGGACAAGCAAGCACCTCCAGGGCATACACCGCGAGTTCAGGCCACGTGTCCAGCTTCGACACCCAGTAGTTGTAGGGGCAGAGGCGTCACGGAGGATGGTCGTGCGATTGGCTACGTACTCCCTCACCATCCTTTTACAGTGCTCCCGCCAACTCAGCCTTGACTGGGGAGCGGTGACACAGTCTTGCTGGGGAGCCATAAAGCCCTCGGAACTGCGCCTTCTGCCACTAGCGCTGTCGGATGGGAATGTTACCATCAGTTTGTCCGCCAGGGTCCTGTGGTATAGCATCACTCTCGAACCCCTTTCCTCTTCGGGTATGAGAGTGGAAAGGTTCTCCTTATACCGTGGGTCGAGCAGTGTGTACACCCGGTAATCCGTAGTGGCCAGAATGCGTGTAACGCGAGGGTCACGAGAAAGGCATCCTAACATGAAGTCAGCCATGTGTGCCAGGGTACCTGTACGCAACACATGGCTGTCCTCACTCGGAAGATCACTTTCAGGGTCCTCCTCCTCCTCCTCCTTTTCCTCCTCACGCCATGCACGCTGAAAGGATGACAGGCAAGCAGCATGGCTACCCTCAGCAGTGGGCCAAACTGTCTCTTCCCCCTCCTCCTCATGCTCCTCCCCCTCCTCCTCCTCAATGCGCTGAGATATAGATATGAGGGTGCTCTGACTATCCAGCGACATACTGTCTTCTCCCGCCTCCGTTTCCGAGCGCAAAGCGTCTGCCTTTATGCTTTGCAGGGAACTTCTCAAGAGGCATAGCAGAGGAATGGTGACGCTAATGATTGCAGCATCGCCGCTCACCATCTGGGTAGACTCCTCAAAGTTTCCAAGGACCTGGCAGATGTCTGCCAACCAGGCCCACTCTTCTGTAAAGAATTGAGGAGGCTGACTCCCACTACGCCGCCCATGTTGGAGTTGGTATTCCACTATAGCTCTACGCTGCTCATAGAGCCTGGCCAACATGTGGAGCGTAGAGTTCCACCGTGTGGGCACGTCGCACAGCAGTCGGTGCACTGGCAGATTAAACCGATGTTGCAGGGTGCACAGGGTGGCAGCGTCCGTGTGGGACTTGCGGAAATGTGCGCAGAACCGGCGCACCTTTCCGAGCAGGTCTGACAAGCGTGGGTAGCTTTTCAGAAAGCGCTGAACCACCAAATTAAAGACGTGGGCCAGGTATGGCACGTGCGTGAGGCTGCCGAGCTGCAGAGCCGCCACCAGGTTACGGCCGTTGTTACACACGACCATGCCCAGTTGGAGGCTCAGCGGCGAAAGCCAGCGGTCGGTCTGCTCTGTCAGACCCTGCAGCAGTTCGTGGGCCGTGTGCCTCTTCTCTCCTAAGCTGAGTAGTTTCAGCACGGCCTGCTGACGCTTGGCCACTGCTGTGCTGCCACGCCGCGCGACACCGACTGCTGGCGACGTGCTGCTGCTGACACATCTTGATTGTGATACAGAGGTTGCGGAGGAGGAGGAGGAGGGTGGTTTAGTGGAGGAGGCATACACCGCTGCAGATACCAGCACCGAGCTGGGGCCCGCAATTCTGGGGGTGGGTAGGACGTGAGCTGTCCCAGGCTCTGACTCGGTCCCAGCCTCCACTAAATTCACCCAATGTGCCGTCAGGGAGATATAGTGGCCCTGCCCGCCTGTGCTTGTCCACGTGTCTGTTGTTAAGTTGACCTTGCCAGTAACCGCGTTGGTGAGGGCGCGTACAATGTTTCGGGAGACGTGGTCGTGCAGGGCTGGGACGGCACATCGGGAAAAGTAGTGGCGACTGGGAACCGATTAGCGCGGGGCCGCCGCCGCCATCATGTTTTTGAAAGCCTCTGTTTCCACAAGCCTATACGGCAGCATCTCCAGGTTGATCAGTTTGGCTATGTGCACGTTTAACGCTTCAGCGTGTGTGTGTGAGGCTGCGTACTTGCGCTTGCGCTCAAACACTTGCGCTAGCGACGGCTGGACGGTGCACTGAGAGACATTGCTGGATGGGGCCGAGGACAGCGGAGGTGAGGGTGTGGGCCTGTGTCCTCAGAGGGGGGTTGGATCTCAGTGGCAGGTTGGGGCACAGGGGGAGAGGCAGTGGTGCAAACCGGAGGCGGTGAACGGCCTTCATCCCTCCTTGTGGGGTGCTTGGCCATCATATGCCTGCGCATGCTGGTGGTGGTGAGGCTGGTGGTGGTGGCTCCACGGCTGATCTTGGCACGACAAACCTTGCACACCACAGTTCGTCGGTCGTCTGCACTCTCAGTGAAAAACTGCCAGACCTTTGAGTACCTCGGCCTCTGCAGGGTGGTGGCATGGCGCGAGGGGGCGCTTTGGGAAACAGTTGGTGGATTATTTGGTCTGGCCCTGCCTCTACCCCTGGCCACCGCACTGCCTCTTCCAGCCTGCCCTGCTGCTGCTCTTGCCTCCCCCTCTGAAGACCTGTCCTCAGTAGGCTTAGCAAACCAGGTGGGGTCAGTCACCTCATCGTCCTGCTGCTCTTCCTCCGAATCCTCTGTGCGCTCCTCCCTCGGACTTACTGCAATTACTACTACCTGAGTGATAGACAACTGTGTCTCATCGTCGTAGTCCTCCTCACCCACTGAAAGCTCTTGAGACAGTTGCCGGAAGTCCCCAGCCTCATCCCCCGGACCCCGGGAACTTTCCAAAGGTTGGGCATCGGTCACGACAAACTCCTCCGGTGGGAGAGGAACCATTGCTGCCCATTCTGGGCAGGGGTACAAGAACAGTTCCTGGGAGTCTGCCTGCTTCTCAGAATGTGTCATTGTAATGGAGTGAGGCTGGGAGGAAGGAGGAGCAGCAGCCAGAGGATTCAGAGTTGCAGCAGTGGACAGCGTAGAACTCTGGGTGGTCGATAGATTGCTGGATGCACTTTCTGCCATCCACGACAGGACCTGCTCACACTGCTCATTTTCTAATAAAGGTCTACCTCGTGGACCCATTAATTGTGAGATTAATCTGGGGACACCAGTAATGTGCCTCTCCCCTAATTCCGCAGCAGTCGGCTGAGATACACCTGGATCAGGAGCTCGGCCTGTGCCCACACACCTTGACTTGGGCCTCCGCGTCCTCGCCCGCGTCCACGTCCTCTAGGCCTACCCCTACCCCTCAGCATGGTGTATTACCAGTAGTGTAGAAACAGAACGTTGTAATTAAATGTGCCGCTTATTGGCCTGTGGTTGGAGGCTGACTTCGCTTACGGAACGCACAGCAGAGCCAGGAAAGAATTTTGCGCAAGCCTGTAGTGAGACGTAGGTGCGTATGACTGAGCTAGTGGAATTCACAGCGCAGAAGCAGTCAAGTGTCCAAAGGCCACTAGTAGGCCTTAAGTATTTTGCTTCTATTTTTTTAAAGGCTGAGCTGAGACAGCAGACAGATACTGTAGGCAGCGTATATATGTATACTGTTTCCCTCTGGACAGGATGACGGCGGTGATGTAACGGGCAACGCAGAGCCAGGAAACAATTTTGCGCAAGCCTGCTGTAACACTTAGCTGCGTATTAATTAGGACTACTACCCCCAGCAGAGACGCAGTACACTCAAGACGGTCACAGGCAGCCCAAAGATAGTATTTTTCCCAAATTTGTTTGAAAAAGCCCACTGCCTATATAGACAGTATATCTCTTTCACCTTTCCCACTGTCCCTGCCTCACCACTACTGGCCCTATACTATGTAAAATTACTGCAGACTGAGGACGCAATGCTCTGCACGCCCGATATACAAAAAAAAAAAAGTGCAACACTGCTCACAGCAGCCTTAACAGTACTGCACATGGTCAGATGTGGCCCTAAGAAGGACCGTTGGGGTTCTTCAAGCCTAAAATAACTCCTAACTCTCTCCCTATAGCAGCGGCAGCATCAGCAGTACTGTCCCTGATCTCTGTCAGAATGCATCTGTGGCGAGCCACGGGCGGGGCTGATTTAAATACTCGGGTGACACCTGATCTCCCCAGCCGCTCACTGCAGGGGGGTGGTATAGGGCTGGAACATCACAGGAAAAAGTTGTAATGCCTTCCCTGTCTTTCTATTGGCCAGAAAAGCACGCTAATGTCTCAGAGATGAAAGTGAAAGTAACTCGAACATCGCGTGGTGCTCGTCTCGAGTAACGAGCATCTCGAACACCCTAATACTCGAACGAGCATCAAGCTCGGACGAGTACGTTCGCTCATCTCTAATTGTCAGTGAAGTATGGAAAGTCCACAGAGCAAAGCATGCAAACATGATAAACATTAACCCTTCAATGACTAAGGGTCATTAATGTGCCTGCTTTCAGGTCATATTTTGCAATTCTGGTTTTCTCACGTTCAAAAAATCATAACTTTTTTTAAAAATTTCAGGTGACATGTCTGAATGAAGGATTGTTTTTTGCGGTCCAAGTTGTATTTTTCAATGGTACCATTTAACCCCTTGAGTGGCACGCCCGGAAATTTTCCGGAAAGAGCTCCACTGCCGATAGTGATATAGCCTAGAAGCTATCCGGGCTATGTTTCACTATGGGAGCTGCAGAGCACAATGCCAAAACCTGTGGCATTGTGCTCTGCCTGCACAGACCCACAGAACACTGCAGGACTTTGAAAAACAGAAGCTGGGAGATATTGCCGATCTGCCGGCAATCTCCCGCTTCTGAATTCAAAGTCCTGCTTTGTTTACAGGTTGCCATAGAGACCATCGGCTTGTCAGAAGCAAGCCGATGGTCTCTGTGGCAGGGAGAGCTGGTGCTTGGCTGTCAGAGGATAGCAAGGCACCAGCTTTTACAGCAGAGATCAGAGAAAACCTCCGATCTCTGCTGCGTTAACCCTTTACATGCTGCAGTCTATGTGACTGCAGCATGTAAAGGGCTGTCACCATCGGACCCCCAGAATGTGATCAGGGGGTCCTGAGGGTTCTCTGTGGAAGTCCCCTAAAGGAACAAAAATTTTAAAAAAGTTAAAAAATTATTAAAAAAATAAAAATAAAAACACTTGTCTCCCTTTACTTTGTAAAAAATTAAAAATAAAATCACATGTGGTATCCCTGCGTTGTAATGACCCAGAGAAGGTTAGTACATTATTTAACCCCTTAATGACACGGCCCTTTTATTTCTTTCTTCCCCCATTTCTTTTTTTCCTCCCCCCGTTTAAAAAAATCGGAACTCCTTTATTTATCCATCAACGTCGCTGTATGAAGGCTTTTTTTTTTGCGGGGCGAGTTGTATTTTTCAGTGGTCCTTTTTAACCCCTTAATGACATGGCCTATTTTGGCGTTGAGGACCAAGCGATTTTTTGGTATTTTTCCATCTCCATTTTTCAAAAGCCATAACTTTTTTATTTTTCCGTGGACGCGGCCGTGTAAGGGCTTGTTTTTTGCGTGGCGATCTGTAGTTTTTATCGGTGCCACTTTTGGGTATATAGACAATATCGTAAATTTTTTTTTTTTTTTTTTTTATGATAACAGGGAGAGAAAACGCATCAATTCTGCCATAGATTTTTTTTTTTTTACAGCGTTAATCATGCAGCATAAATGACACACTAAATTTTTTCTGCGGGTCGGTACGGTAACAACGATACCAAAATTGTTATATTTTTTTTAGGTTTTTACACTTTTTTGCAATAAAACCCCCTTTTTTTGGAAATCTTTTTTTTTTCTCTATAGCTGCATTCAAAGTCCTGTAACTTTTCTATTTTTCTATGTACGGAGCTCTTTAGGGGCTTATTTTTTGCGAGACGAGCTGTAGTTTTTATTGGTACCATTTTGGGAAATGTACGGCTTTTTTGATCACTTTTATTGCATTTTTTGTGAGGCAAAATGCTAAAAATTAGCATTTTGCCTCTGTTTTTTAGCGTTTTTTTTTACGCTTTTTGTCGTACAAAATAAAAAGCGTGTTCAACTTTTTGTACACGTCGTTACGGACGCGTCAATACCCAATATGTGGGGTTTTAGTTTTTTTTCCCTTTTTTTATGCTAATATTAGAAAAAGCATAAAAAAGGGTTTTTTTACTTTTTTTTTTTTACATTTTTCTTTTTTTTACACTTTTCTTTTCTTTTTTTTTATACTATTTGAGTCCCTCTGAGGGACTTACATCACTGTGCCTATGATCGCTGTCATAAGGCATGGCAGAGCTACTGCTCTCCCATGCCTTATCGCTTGTACAGCGATTATAGGCACAGGCAATACAGGACGCCAGTGTCTGGCGTCCTGTTGCCATGGTGACAGGCCGGGCTCTCGCGATAACATCGCGAGTTCCGGCCGGAGACACACAGGGATCGCGATCCCTCTGTGAACTCTTTCCCTGCCGCGATCTACTTAGATCGCGGCAGGGAAGGGGTTAACAGCGGCGGGCGCATCTCCGATGTCCCCCCGCTGTTGGAGCGGGACGCCACTGTGACTGACAGCCGGCTCCCGCTGCGGGATAGCGCGGGATCACATGTGATCCCGTGCTATCTCCAGGACGTACCAGGTACGTCATGTTGCGGGAAGTACCAGGCTGCCATGACGTACCAGGTACGTCCAGGAGCGGGAAGGAGTTAAAGTACCATATAATGTACTGAAAAACTTTTACAAAATTCTAAGTGGAGTAAAATGAAAAGAAAATGACATTTAGCCATCTTTCAGTGTGTTTTGTTTCTATGGCACACAAACTGCAACAAAAATGACATGATAACTTTATTCTATGGGTCAGTACGATTACTACGATACTAAACTTGTATAGTTAGTTTTTTTGCTGTAATATTGTATTTTTTTTTCAAAGACATTTAATTTTTAAAAATTATTTTCTGCTGCATTTTCTGCGCGCAATAACTTTTTTATTTTTCCGTAGACGTACTTGAGCAAGGGCTCATTTTTTGCGAAATGTCCTGTAGTTTACGTTGGTACCAATCCGGAATATATATGACTTTTTGATCACTTTTTATTGCATTTTTCTGGGAAACAGGGTGACTGAAAAAGTGCATTTGTGGCGTTTTTTGATTTTGTTTTCGGACTATGTTCACCATGTGGGGTAAATAATGCACTACTTTGATAGATCGGACTTTTACAGAAGGGGCGATACAAAATATGTATTTTTCTTTTAAGATTTAGATTTTTTTTATTATAGATATGGCAAAAGGGGGGTGATTTAAACTTTTATTACTTCTTTTTTTTTATGTGAAAAAGTCATGAAAAATAACTATTACAATTTGGTATGGACATAATCGTACCGGCCTGTAGAATTACTTTAATATATTATTTATACTGCTCAGAGAATGCAGTGAAAAATAAAAATAAAAAACATGCCAGAATTACAGATTTTGTTAATCTTACCACTAGAAAAAATGGAATAAAAAGCGATCAAAATTTTACATGTTCCAAAAAATTAAATAAATGGAAAATAACATTATTACGGTTCTTGGAATGTGGCGACACAAAAGCAAACCTTTAGGAATCGTGCTGACTCAGAGAATAATGTTATCACACTATTTATTCTGAACGCCGTAAAAATGAAATCCAAAAAACAAATGGCAGAATTTATATTTTTTCCCCAATCTCCCTACAAATTTTTTTACAAAAGTTATGCAATACATTATATATACCCAAAAATGATGCCATCAAAAAGTACAACTTGTCCCGCAAAAAAAGCCCTCATATGGCCGTGTCAATGGAAAAACGAAAAAGTTATGGCTCTTGGAACGCGACTGCAAAATTAGTTGAAATTAAATGATTTAAAAAACCTGCCCTGGTGGGTCTGACAGGGGGGTAAGAAACCCACCACTCAAGGGGTTAAAGACCATATCATGTATTGGAAAACTTCTAAAAGTTTCTATTTGGGGCAAAGTGGGAAAAAAATCACAATTAGACCATTTTGTTTGGTGTTTTTTTGGGGGGGTGGGGTTACGGCATTCATCATGCAGTAAAAATGACACACTGTCTTTATTCTGTGGGTCAGTACAAATTTATATATTTTATTGTGTATTAATACTTAAAAAAAAATAACTTTCTGTCGCCATGCTTTAACCTATTTATTTTTCCATTGATAGGTCTGTGTGAGGGATTGTTTCTTGCAGGGCAACCTGTAGTTTGTAATGGTATCATTTTGGGAAACACAAGACTTATTGAGTCCATTTTTTTCTTAGAGACGGAATGACCCAAAAAGCACAATTCTGCCATTGTTTATTTTTTCTTCTGATTGAGTTAATCATACAGAATTATTAATGTGATATTTTATTAAACTGGACCATTACAGAAAAATTTTAGGATATGACAAAACATTTTTTTTTTACTTTTAATATTTTTTTATTTTTCAATAATTAAAAACTCTTTATATTACTTTTTTATTAGCCCCCATAGGGGACTTGTACTTGCGATTATCTGATCACTTCCACGTTATAATGGGCACTTATGGGTTATTTGTCACCACAAATCTGGACGTGGATCCTATGGGATATAGTATACAAGGCCTTCTTGGACATCCAGAGGGGAGAAAGTTGCTTCGGCATTTGCTGATCATCGTCTCTTCTACCCAGTGAGTTCATCTCCTCTCTCCTTGACTTCGTGTCTGAGCGCAGTTATCTCGTCTAATCAAAGAAACCATACAGTGGTCACATGTCCATCAGCACTGTGAGTAATATATCTGGGACTGTACTAATACATTGTCAGAACTATTGGAGAATGTCTTTGCATTTAATGAGCAATATGTATAATGTACAGACTTGGCATTTAAGGACATACAGAAGGGGAATTTAGTGGGTAAATAGGTACACTCATAGCACAGTGGCTGCAACAATTTTGCAATGCAATGTCCACTACATGGAGACAGGTCCAGGCTAACATCATGGCACATATGACAGAAACACTGGTGCATGCTCCCTGATATTTGGTGCTGGATGCTGACAAGGTCACATCTATCTGATTGGTCAGCAGGGAGGTGTTGTCTCCAGCCAGCCAATCAGCCACTGCAATAGTATATATATTCCAGCCACTCCTCTCAGTAGGCAGTGGCTATTTCTCTATTGGTGAAGTTCTGGCCTGGTCCATATTTCCTTGGTGTCATCCTATATACAGGTAAATCTCTGGTGTTCTTACTATTATTGTGGTGTTACATCTGATTTCTATACTTTAGTTGTTATTGCCATTTTCATCTGTTCCTTGTTAGCCCTTTATCCATCTAAGGAAAGTTTTGGAAGCCCACAGGTTCCAGATGTGGGGCCATCCTTATCAGGGCGATCACCCTGCTGAGGACAGGGTTTACACCATATTAGCACATTAGGACAAGATTTCCCTTTTCTCCCTCATTTAGCTTCGTATTCATTTTTTGTTTTCCATCCTATTGGAAAACTTATTGTTCTGATCAGGACAAGGTGTTTTGACATCCGGCTCAGTTGTAACAGATACTATATGTCATAATGTAAGTAAATATTTCATATTAGTTACTTTATATACCAAATTCCAGACCCCCATTTAAACTCAACTTTTATTTTCATTCTTAATCATATTTATTGAAAAACTAAGTTTATTTTAAAGATTCTAGAAAAAAAAATTTATAACATCCTTCTTACTACTGTCTTCACTGGTATCTGGCTCAAATATTACTGTTGGCTCATACACTAATGCTGATTAGATCTCAGATTTCCCTAAAAATCAGAGCTTAGAGTTAAATTACTTTGGAAGCTTTTATTCTTCCACTGTGCTACCATTTATCATGTTTCCATACAAAAGTAACTATAACAAACAGCTTTCAGTTTTATCTGGACACCTTGTTCTACTCTTTAAGTTCAGCTGTTTTATACAATTCGAACTTTACCATTTGGATCTGGAATATAATTCTTCCTACTAATCGATGTGCTTAACACTGCTGGAGAAGAACAGATAGATCATCGGTAGAATCCTTTGTTTTAGAATGCATAAATATGACTTCTTGGATCCAATTCATTAATGTCAAACGAATGTCCAAGAGCGATTTACATGACCTAAAATGGTTAAAACATTTCCATATTCTATACCTAATTTATTGTATAAACAGAAAAATAGGCCAAAAGATTTCAGTTTATTAGAGTGCTACAATAGATACATTTTGATAGGTCAAATGGTGGTCTACAGATGCAAGTTTCATTTTCCTGTTTAGACAGTATTTAGTGGGAAGAATATTTTGTGAAAATGTTGTGAATTATGTAAGAATGGATAAGATTCTAAAAGACAATACAAAAGTTGATGAAACATGTAAGGCAGCTGGCAATTGTATCTCACATACATCCTCCCAACATCCTCATAAATATACATTGGACCATGGAAAGGAGCAGACACTGCCATACACATTTTAGTCCATATTAGTTGTTGACGTTGTTCAAAATGGCCATACATTTTCAACGACACTGGGCAATGGACAAACGATCTTTCTAAGAACTTTCTTAAAAGAAGACCGTTCATTAACGAAAGATTGTTCATAAAACTGAAAAATATTTTGTTTATCTGCTGAAAATTTAAAATGCAACCAACCTCCTTCCAGACAATGATGGTCTGTCATTAGTCTATTGCTAAAATGATTTACAGCATATTGCTAAATTTCACCTAATGAATTAACTTTTTAGCCCAAATTGGACATTTCCATCAACTTTAGTCTAACGTGAATAGACACCTTTAAATTGCAGAAAAGTAAATACAGATCAGGTTCTTATTATGAATTAACCCTTTCCAATCCACTGTCTGACAGTCTGTAGATTACTGGCAGCTCTGTTGTCGAGGGCCTCTCCAGCATGTTCCATACCGCAGTACTGGCTCTAGCCTGCAGATGGCACCATTGTATAATGGCAGAAAGAGAAAGCCCCCTAGGAAACACTGAATCCAAATTTGGATTGCAAAGGGTTAAGAGCAGGTCAGATTGCTATTGTATATCTAGGGAGCCCACTGAATCTCCTGGAAAGTGAAGTGTGCAGTTGAGGATGGGAATTGTTTGTATGCAGGTTATTGCACCTGTTACCTATTTATATCCATTCAAATTTGTCTTGACATCTCCTGTTTTTCAATTTAACTGCTCTGTTCAGCAAGAACAGATTGATCTGCAGTTTCCACATATTCAGGATCAGAGTATTGAATTTATATCATCTTAGTGCTTTGTATTTTCACACAAAGAATGAGGATTCTCTTTAAAAAAAAATTTCAAATAACACTGGTCAACAAATGAATTTGTTTTTACTGTATCTGGTTTGGAAACAGGTTGATCCAACTCATTTTCGGGTGCTGAATTCAGTGGGAAAATCAGATTCTCTCTATCACGTCACATTTCTGAGATACATAGCACTATTGCATAGACAATAATGCAGAATCGACAAATATTGTCTGGTTTTTAGAGATGAGTTAGCACGCTCGGATAAGTCAGTTACTCGAGCGAGCCATGCCCTTCTCGAGTAACTGCATTCTTGTCTGAGCGTGCTCGGGGAGTGGCGGGGGTGAGCAGAGGAAGAGAGTGAGAGAGATTTCTCTCCCCCCCCCCCCCCCCCCCCCGAGCACGCTCGGACAAGAATGCAGTTACTCGAGAAGAGCGAGGCTCGCTCGAGTAACTGACTTATCCGAGCGTGCTCGCTCATCTCTACTGGTTTTAAATACAAGAAAAAAATAACACTCAGAACTCAATAATGTTTTTCTGTTAATGTATTTGTGAATGAAACTCAAAAAATACCGATATGCTGAGGTTAGAATGAGGAGGAGTGCTTCATGCAGATTACAGCAAACACTAAACAGCCGTACAGATAGGCTCATGTCGGTAACCTTCCTGCTCAACTACATTGTTCTGCCATCTAGTGACCATTTTTAGAACTTCATCAACTGTGTATTACATTCAAATAAAGAGTTTAGCTTCACCAGAAAATGAGCACAAACACAAAAACCTTTTAAAAAAAATTTGAAAAAAATCAAAATTACATGAAAACCTTTCGTGATACATCATTTCTAAAGGCAAATTTGGATTCTACACCCAAAAATCCATTAGAATTGATATATCGCACACCAGATGCAAAAATGCTGTTGAGCTGTGTAATGTGACCTCTCTTCCCTCTGATGGGATCTTAAGATCCTATCAAAGTTTAGGACAGCATGTGATTCACAACTGCCAACCAGAATCTTGCAATCAGGGACAATCCGAGATCATGACTAAATTAGATGTGGAAGGTATGTTCACACCTACTACAAAAATATCTCAATATTATCCCCCAATAAAACTTGATGAAAATGTAGTCACTTTGTCCAGGAAAAGCCTAAGAATCCATCTGTCTAAAAGCAGGTAGAAAAGAAGGTTACCAATAAGTGGAGTCATGGGCCGTAAATTAGAGCCTAAACTGCCCAAAATGACTTAAAACTGACATTACATATTTTCCAGAAGAACAGGTACCTTGGCAATATTCCCTGGAGAATAAGATGGAGAATGAAGGTAACTTCAATTATGACTCTTTCACTATCTTCCTTCAAATTATTGTATTGTTACGACCTGTTGCTGCTACACACACCTCACTCAGCTGCTGCTGGAACCATGGTCGGTCGCCGTTGTGACACACGCGTTGCACACAGTGCTCACTCCTCTGCTGCCTACTTGGTGTCTGCCCACAGGGCTCACGTATGCCCTCCTTTTTCAATGGGCCAGCATGCAATCCCTAAACATGTCCCCTTCAATCACCTTCCACCCCTGGCTATATTAGGCATCCTCCCCATGGAGGATGCCTTAGCAAATGGCTCCATCCGTTGTGACAAAGCCTCAGTTATTGTATTCTGATTCTGACCTCTGCCTGTTCCCTGACCTTCTGGCTTCTATTCTCCTGATCCTATGTTTTCGGACTTTGCTAAGTGTCTGCCACCTGCTTTGACCTGTGCCTGGATACAATTGTTGATGTTCTACTGCCAACCCTGCCCACTGCTAGTTGTTTGAATAAGATACTCAATTTCACTGGGGTAGAGGAATCAAAGACAATATTCAAAGTTTTCACTGGGTTGACTCCTAAAACTTAGCTTTTATTTCTATTTTGAATAAAAATTATAGGCTTCAAAAACAAAAGACAAAACTGAACACATATATAAAAGCGAATGGTTTCCCACCACCCCTATCCAAACTCTGCTGTCCTTGGATCTCCAAGGTAATGAGAATACTGCGGGGTCAGATAGGAACACCTAGGGTTGTGTCTACAGTTAACCTGAATAGATCCCAATTTTTCGGGTGAACAGGATAAGTTAATCCCGGTTCCACTGCATCAGGACCTCTGCGAGTATCTACTAAATGTAGACTTATCGTTGCTCCCCATAGAGAACAATCCCTCAGACTGAGTTAGGATCTAGCGAGAGGGAATGTTCTCTACCAAAAGCCGCATTACTGTCTGTTCTCCTGGCATCAATGCACACATTCTGGGTGCCATGATGCCAGGAGTTCGAGATGGTGATCCTGCGGCTTATGATTTGCAGCATTGGTCACCGGACTTCTGCTGTAAACACAGACCAGGAGAGTTGCAGGAGCTCTTGCCTTGCTTACAAGGGGAAGAAGTAGGTGAGTATTGTTGCTTTTGTAATTTTTGGTCATGGCTAGCTGTTTAAAAAATATTTTTTATGATGGGACAATCCCTTTAAATGGGATAATATAAAAACTCAACATAATCATTTCCAAACATGAGCGGCATCGAGCAAGGGTAATTCTTCTTAGTAGTGGTAAATGCAATACATCAGACAACTAAGATTAGGGCAGAGCTGTGGGAACCATTGTTTACCGCTTAAGAAGATGAGTATTGCTGCTTTTGTTATTTTAGGTCATGCCTAGCTGTTTACATTTTTTTCATAACAGGAAACCCCTTTAATTGTATCCTTGCAATTGGAAATTTATGCAAACCTTTAACCTTGTTAAGAAGGCCTCGAACAAGGCAATCTGCTCTAGTACTGAAAACAGAAGATCTCAGATCAACCCAAGGCTGAATTAAAAGTGTGCTGGTTTTACGCAAAGGGTGAATCCGACCTCTTCAAAATGAATGTACACAATAATTACCCATAAGTAAATATCAGTTGTAGCAGCAATTATTTTCAATGTATTACTTTTTTAAATTGCATTTACAAACTATTATCCATTGTAGCAATGCAATACCAGAGATTGCCAATGGGCAGGTTACATGAAGAAATCCCAAGCAAGAAAAGAGTTATTTCTGATCATTAAAGGGAATCTGACGGCTCGAATGGGGTGTCTAAACGTCAGGCATCATGCTATAGAGCAGGAGGAGCTGAGTGGATTGATATATAGTTTTATGGGGAACAATTCTGTATAAGGCCTCATGCACATGGACAGATTTTTGCTACGGAATCTGGATTCCACGGCAATAACCCTCCATAGCATGCAATGCAAAAACGATTCTTCATACACACAAGCTGAAACCAATTGCGGTTTCCACTTGTGGATGAAAAAAAGTCTCAGCATGCTCCATTTTCCTATGGCTCATTCATGAATGGCTTCCCTTCTGCAAATGACATTGCGGACAGGCAACAGATTACGCCAGTAAAGCAGGAGTTTAATAAAAAAAAAAACTGTACTGACCATCCTCAGTACACAGAAGCCAGAAGAAAAGAGGTCCGCGCGGGCGCCATCGCCTGCACACACAGGGTCACGGCGTCACGGTCAGGGCCGGATTCCTTGTGGGATTCCGCAGGCTGAATCCAGACCTGCTGTGTGCATAAGGCCTAACTTATATTTCATTCCTTTATATTTCTACACATTCTGAGCTGAACAGTCCAATGGGCGGTCCTATCGGTGATTGACCGCTATCTGTGTATGTACAGTCATTCACAGATAGACCGCTCATTGGAATGTTTAGCTCAGATTAAGCAAAGGTTTAAATGAATAAAAAACAAGTTACACTGCCTTTTTTTTCTTCTTTTTTTATATCAATCTGCTCAGCTTCTCTTGCTCACTAACATGATGGCTGCAGTTTGGACAACATGTTCAAGCTTGACAAAAAGCCTCCAACAGGCCGAAACGTTGCAGCTTTTATTTGTTGGAGGAATAAAGGATTTATACGTTTCCGTAGCGAGTTCCTGAGTACTGATCTATTCTGATCTATTGCTGTATAGCAAGTTCAAGCTGACAGAGTCCCTTTATCAGGAGACACCTGAAAGAAAATCTCCAGAGTTCCTGAACTTGGTGTCCATGACAGACCTAGTCATGGTACACTACAGAGCTCCTTTTGCTGTTTGGGAAAGCCATTGTTACAGACAGTGAGTGTGGATCCACTGTGCCAACTAACCAGTTTGGCTTTGGGCTATTCCTAAGGGCGTTATCCTGACGGTTCACCGTTATTCACCCTTTAACCCCTGTGCAGGGATCTGGTCTTTGCTGCAGGAAACAAAGCAGGCCACTACCTCCTGGAGTAGTCCCTGGGGAGTTGGCAGCTGACCCATGGGAGTCAAAGACACCAGTGCAATGTACAGTGAAACAATCTGAACCACAATCAAAATCCGGTCCAATGTCGGGGCAGGCAAAGTATAATTGTAATCCAGATAGTAAGTATTAGGGCAGATACAGGAGCCAGAAGCAGAAAACCTTTGCAAGGTGACTGAGACAAACACATTAAGACTCAGGCAAGGAGGAGGATTCCCAGCTCAGCTAAATAAGAGGGTAATAGCCTATTACCCTGAAGATGGGCTGAGAGCACTGGGGAGGATTAACTTTTACAGTGCTGATGGAAAGTACACAGCTACAAGCCCACTCCCAAAGAAGGAGCAGAGCGACACCCACATGTACCCGGAAAAGCAAGTGGGCGGCTGACACGGGTAGCCGGCCTAACAGCCATGAGTCTGAAGGGAGGACACTTCCTAGACTGACACCCTCACAGGTATGATTTGATAGATGTTTCTACTGTTGTGCAAAGGCATTAGGCTGATTGTTAGTGAGGTTCAAAATCCATGTTAGTTAGTAACCAGACGGCTAGGTATTGTTTTGATGACATGTTCATTTTGATGCCTGTAACACCAGTGTGAAGAATATCTCATTTTGCTGATCTTACGCAATAAAAATCTGGAATCTCCAGTTTTCATACAACAGCTATGGTCTGGATGTGAGTTCCTGATGTGCTTCCACCCATCTGGTAAAGGAAAGATGGTGGTCCCATAAGTTAGCAACCCTCAAGTTGCAACCATTGGTGTTTTGGATGCAGCTGGTTTGCACAAAGGTGCTGTATTCCAGTTAAAGAGCCAGGAAGGCTGCAAGTTTGAAACTGCATGTGGATACTAGATGCTCGCTGCTGATGAAATGTTACCATCGAGAAATTCTTCAGGTCAATGGTATAGATGAATGCGAAGCACCGAGAAATTAATGCTTAAATGCAAGCAGATAATGAAAAATTCCAGTCCTGGTTGGAAGCAGACCGTGTGGCTGTGAGGAGACTAAGGGAGTTGTCCTAGCCAAGAAACATTGTTACAGAGGTCCAAGTTACTGTTCTGTCTGGAAGACGAAAGGAACAGACAGCTGTTGATAAGGGTGACAAACAACAGGAGTCAGGTCGGAGTTATCTACAAACAGACTTTTGCTTAAATGATTATCCAGTTACAAGTCGTTTTCACAGGGGTGTGCTGCAGTCCACAAAGCCAAGTGGGTTGAAAAGGACTACTGCCCAGTATAACGAAGGTCGACAGCAAGTGGCTTTCGCAACAAGGCAATGAAATTTTTGCTGGAGGTTCAAGAGAAAAGATGAATGTGAACCTGAGTGTCCCCTGGACAGGGGTCCAGTAAACCGGGAAAGAAAGACATGTGAGTTGCTTGTGAGTGACACCCAACAGTCGGTCAAGTTGGACCCCAATGAGGAGGCATAATGTGTGCTTTTGTATATACTGTTGTTTATTGGAATGGGACCAGAAACTGGTGAGACTGTTCTGGTTATGCAGCGTCCGAGGAGCAGGCTGACAGCCGAAGAGATGGCGGGCTAAATAAAGGATTATTATCATGGTGGCTCTACCATCTCCTCCCCTGAGGGTAGCTTTGGACCCATCCAAGTTACTTCTGGGGGAGGGTACAGGAAAAGGGTAACTAGTGGTTACCTTACAGTCTGTTGTCACTCGTGATGCCACCGTTCCTTCCTCTGTGGTGAATCTTGTAGTGAAAATAAAGTAGTCCACACACACAGATAACTTTCTGGACGAATTGGGAACGGTCAGTAATGTCCGCTTACTTAATTCCAACAAAGAACAGTAGCCATTCAGAAACACTTTACATGCTTAGAAGGTTATATGCCAGGGAGGATTTTTCAGGGTAATCCAGACAATCCACAGTCCCAGTTATCTGCTCCCGGCAAACTCTCTCTCTCTCTTACTCTCTGCCAGTCATCACTCACTCTTCCGGTGTCCTTCTCCTTCTCCCTCTCTCTCAATCTGTTTGGATAGCAGCACTGGCACATCCTGGGTAGTGTGGGCCCAGGACAGGCTTCAGACCATCACTCGGCCTCTTCCATTCTGTACCACACAGACCAGACAGTGTCTATGTGTCTCACTTGCAAGACTGACTCCAAGCCTCCAAGCTCAAGTGTCGACTCTCCACTCTCTTGCAAGACAAGACAGACTCTCTGATTTTCTTACCAACACATATATAAAACATAGTCACGTGACATAAAACAAGATACATTGCCCAGACGTTAACCCATTCACTGCTGCAGAGGTGCAATACACATCAAATGCATACGACAGAGAAGACACTGACAATACAATTGCACAGGACAAACACTTCTCCCCTAAGACTAAAGACAGAAAAATACAACACTGTAGCTACACAAAAGAATAGAAAAGGATTGACTGGCAGGATTAGAAAAATGAAGGGTAAATGGAACCAACGACTCTTTCCTAGAGCTTCATGAAGGGTGGTAGCTAAGTGTGAGTGACAGCTTTGAGCAATCATTTTGCATAAACTATTAAGTAGCTACTCAGCTACTTAGTAGCAATTCAGCCTTCACTGAATGCAGTTAGTAGCCCGAGGGCTATTATCTGTGCTCAGATTCTTTGTTCTC
The DNA here is from genome assembly GCF_035609145.1 of Eleutherodactylus coqui. NCBI lineage: Eukaryota > Metazoa > Chordata > Amphibia > Anura > Eleutherodactylidae > Eleutherodactylus > Eleutherodactylus coqui. The sequence continues at coordinate 143,153,781 of NC_089845.1, read as the reverse complement.
CAAGGGAAAACAATGCTATCAGTAGTCCCCGTAGAGAACTGCTGATAAGGCTGAATGACGATTTTTAGGTTGGACTGAATTTACCGATCAGCTAGCAGTGCCCGCAAAGCACACAATGGGTGTGCCAATGATCGCTAAAGCGATCGCCGATTAGCGATATTTTTTTTTTTAGTGATCATCAGCTGGTGTTAATGGGCCTTAACTCATTCAGACACGCATACAATCAGTGAAATGCAAGCAAGGTTCCTTTCTTTTCATACTCCCTCCTGCACATTAGCATATTAACAGTATCACATTAGTTTAACTTTTGCAAATAAAAGTATGCAATTTTAACTTTAGCAACTCAAAGTATCTGCATTATTTTAATACACAAGGGAAAATAAAATAACTTTAAAGTCCTTTTTAGGATTACTAGGAACAAACAGAATAAAGTCTCTGCAGAAAGAGTCCAAAACAGAGTCTCTCAACACCACGTCACCTTTTTATCAACAAGTGGTACAATGGGTTTCTCCGACTGCGATCATGTGGAAAACTCAGTTGGCGTGATGCTACTGCTCCAAGAATGGATTCCTATTGAGGAACACAAGGAAGGACTGGCACGCAGGAAAGTGTCTACTTTCCAGTCCTCTGCAGTTCTCTCCTCCAATGGCTAAGAACAGTCTGGGGACTGCTACTGTGATGCAGAAGAATCCACTGTATTAGGAGTCTCTCTGTACAGGCCTACAACAAACTATGCAATCCGGCACAGGCAATATCCTGGAAGAAATCCATGGTGCATGCATAAGTCTCCCCAGGATACTGCAGCAGGTACAACATGTGGAGGTACACACGTACATTCCCTTTGCTCATCCACAAAGGTGAAAGAAAAGTTCCTATCTCTGTACTCTTGGATGAAAGGCAGAAAGTGCACTGACAAAGCATCCTTTACTTCCCGAATGGCATAGTGGATGAGAATCCATGGGGTATAATGGCTCTCTATAAATCCATCCCCTGCTCAGAATCTCTGCAGCCTCTGGAGTCTTTCTCCTGTAGGAGGCACATTAGAAGAGGGAGCAACACGTTCCGAAGAAATAGAGTTCATGTTTAGAGGCTTCTTTAATCTTTTCTCCGGTGGAGGTAAAGCGGGAGAAGCTGGTGGCACCAATCTCACCAGTCCAGGCTCGTCGCCCCAGTATAAATGGGGTCTCGATGGCAGGTAACCTGCAGGAATGCCCTGGATCGCTTTTGTAGACAACATCTCACTCACTGGGGTGCTCTCACTGGTCTGGTGAGACAAATCTAGAGGTTCACTCACCGAACTTGGTGACTCCTTCTCTGGGCGGTCCTCAACTTGCAGCTGTGGCATTGGCTCTTGCTCTGTGGTGGGGATGACCCCCCCCCCCCCCCACCACCCATACTTTCCTCTCAGCCAAGCCGGGAACTGAGTGGCGGGAAAGTTTTGCAGCTTCTGTGAAGGTAAGGGAAGAAGAAGCTTGGGCTCCATCTTGGGTCTCCATTTTGACTTCCCTTTCTTCTTGAATAAAGTGTACTGCAGCCAATTCCACTCTAACCAACAACAGTACACAATTTCTTCTCAGGGTGTAAGGCATCCTGGACACATAAGAATGAAATTTAAAGTCCTCTGTACTCTGCATCTTCTTGCATGTGGCTCAGCATTGTCTCTATAACTTGGCTGAAACTGGACACAATTAGATAATCCTTGCAAACTTAGGCACTAGTACACTTCTTCTCTATGTCTGGAAAAGATGGAGGCACTTTCTCTGTGTGTTTTCTCAAGAAGGCGCGGAGGTACAATTCTGTTTGTGCACGCAAAAAAAAGATCTGCAGCATCCGAGGAGTGGGCTCATAGCCGAGGAGATGGCGGGGTAAATAAAGGATTACTGTCACGGTGTCTCTACCATCTCCTCCCCTGAGGGAAGCTCAGGACTCGTCCAATTTACTGCTGAGGGGGGTTACAGAAAAACAGTAACTATTGATTACATTACAGTGTGTTGTCAATCGTGATGCCACCGTTCCTTCCTCTGTGGTGAATCTTGTAGTAAAAATAAAGTAGTCCATGCACAGAGATAACTTTCTGGACAAACCGGGAACAGTTGGTAATGTCCGTTTACTTAATTCCAACAAAAAAAAGCAGTAACAGTTCAGAAACGCTTTACACGCTCAGAAGGTGATGTGACAAGGAGGATTTCTCAGGGTAATCCAGACAATCCACAGTCCCAGTTATCTGTGAGATCCTGCTCCCGGCAAACTTTCTCTCTCTCTCTTACTCTACCAGTTATCGATCCTTCTTCTGGTGTCCTTCTTCTCTCTCTCTCTCTCTCTATCTATCGCAGTGCGGATAGTGGCACTGGCACATCCTGGGCAGTGTGGGCCCAGGAGAGGCTTCAGACTATCACTCGGCCTCTTCCATTCTGTACCACACAGACCAGACAGTGTCTGTTTGGCTCCCTTGCAAGACTGACTCCAAGCTCAAGTGTAGACTCCTAACTCTCTTGTAAGACAAGACTGACTCCCTGACTTTCTGACCAACACATATATAAAAAAAACACAGTCATGTGACATACAACAAGATACATTTCCCAGACATAACCCAGACGCTAACCAATGCAGTGCTGCAGAGGTTCAATACACATCAAATTTATACAACATAGAAGACACTAACAATACAATTGCACAGGACAAACATTTAACATTATGGGAGGGCCCCGTTAACTCTGGGCCACTACAGTTACTTTTGTGACTAACTATGGGACTGTACAGTGTTAACTTGTCAACTGTATAGCATTGAGCACAATGTTTATATTGGGCAAAGACTTCCCATATTTTTGGCAGTTGTGGGAAGGAGATGATATGCAGTTTCCTACAAAGTCTGCTATGCAGTTGGCTAAACAGGAAAGGTAAAATGGCGTATTTGAGCAGATAGCGGATAAAAACGTAGTCTGAAGGTGTGAACTGTGTTTAGGATGTGTCATCAGTGTGTTCTGAGGAGCCATAGTGCAAAAACAAGTCTGAGGGGTGGTGAGACCATTCCAAGGACTGGTGAAATAGTGTAGCATGGACTTGAAAAATCTGATGACAATTAACAGAGTGCAGAAAGTCTAGATAGAGTAGGAGCCCTTCACAGACTTGACTTATTAAAATAATAATAGTATTCTTTATTAGAAAAAGATCTAATAAACACACACAAGGTTTAGACCACCGGGATGGAGATCCATGATGGACCCTCTGAACCCAGTAACAAAAAACGTATATGTCAGACTCAGACAGAAAAGTGAGAGAGTTCTCTCTCAGTTGTGGTCATATAGACCTATAACATGGGTTACAAAGATGTACTAGAAGCAATTGGATTAAGACTAGAAAGGGAGGAGACACATATTAAATATTAGAAAAAACTTTCTGACAGGGTGATCAATGAGTGGAACAGGTTACCACGGGAGGTGGTGAGTTCTCCTTCAATGGAAGTGTTCAAACAAAGGCTGGACAGACATCTGTCTGGGATGATGTAGTAAATCCTGCACTAAGCTGGGGGTTGGACCCGATGACCCTGGAGATCCCTTCCAACTCTACCATTCTATGATTCTAGGTGTGGCGAGTATACCATCAGGCAGGGGAAGACAGTTTAGCTATGCTAAACTGCCTCCAACTTTCTGCCTCCTCGCAGGCTCTTGGCAAAGGGAGGGGGTGGGGTGTAGCTGGAACTAGTGTGCTAAGCTCCCGCCCACTCTTGTCCCCTGTCATCTGCCAGCAATGGGAGGAGGTGGGAGCTTAGCAAGCTAGCTTAGCAACTAGCTACTGCCCCGTCCCACCCCCTCCCATTGCAAACAGCCAGCAAAGAGCGGAGAGGAAGAGGGAAGAAAGCGGGAGTTTAGCAGACACCTTGCTAAACTCCCTCCCACCTTCCTTCTCCAGCAGCTGTCATAGGCTCCCATAGGAATCTATGGGAGCCAGCACCATATTCCGTCCAGAAGATAGTTCAAAAACTATCTCTTCTGGCCGGTGTAAACTGATGATGTAAACCAATGCATTAGATGGTCAGCGTATATCAGCCGGCCTTGAAAACACTCGAGTGAATAAACCCTCTGGCCTTAGTCACACGGGCGTATTTTCGCGTGATTTGTGGATCGCATGACGGATGCGCATCCGCAAATCGCGTGACCGGGGCCCAAAAATCACCTGAAAATCTGCTCCTAGCTGCGTTTCATTAGAAACGGGCCGGAGCTGTCCAGCGCATTGCATTCAATGGAGCCGGCAATACAGCCGGCTCCATTGAAAGCAATGCGCTGCGGGCGAGCCCGGGATGAATTGTCGGGAAGGGCTTAAATATATAAGCCCTTCCCTGCAATTCATCCAGAAATCTGTAAAAAAAAAATATATATATATATATACTCACCTTGTCCCGGCAGACGGAGTTCAGCGCGGCCGGCCTGCAGTGGGTGTGAAGGGGGTGTGAGTCAGACCTGCCCCTGTATTGCCGGCTCCATTGAATTCAATGGGCAAACATCGTTCTTCTCTGCCACAGCTGTTACAGCTGTGGCAGAGAAGAAGGATTTGTCTTCTATATGTTCTCAATGGGGTCGGCGCTGCTGCCGCCGGCCCCATTGAGCGCATATAGAGAAGAGAACAGGAATCGCAGATCGCAGATAGGTGCGATCTGCGATTTCTGTTCTATAATTTATCGGACGAGCGCATAAAAAGCGCTCATGTGTCCGATACCATTGCAAAGCAATGGTTTTAAAAAGTCGCCGGACGCATGCGCATGCGCAAATTGCGCGAAAAAACGCCCGTCTAAGGCCTCAAAGTTAAAATAGTCCATTTTACTGGTGATGAGCCTATGTAATGATACTCACAATTCCCCAGCACTAAAACCGGATTCTTGCTGTCAGTTTATCTGCCCTTGCTGAAGGTCTCTCTCCTGGTGACGGCTCGGCGATTGTAGTCGGTAAATGCAACTGACGTTTCCTTCGATGATTATCCAACTTCCCTTTGGCACTTGCATTGCAACTACTGGGTAGCGCCACTCCAGTAATGTGAGTTGCACTTTATCTCTGGCACAGGAAAACCAGCTTCCCAGCAGTTCCCAGGCAGCTCACTCCTCACAAGGCTGTCTGCAAAAACTGCTAGGGCACGCCACAGCATAGGGAACAGGACCGCAGCGTTTTACCCAGGTTGGTAAATACCAGGTCTGCTGGTAGAGACCCCCGTATGGCTGCAAGTGTACTGTGCATCCCCGGTCTGTTTTATAGCGTGGTTACGTATGACAACATCGCCCATATGCAGAGTATTGCGTATGGACAGGGCTGCATACACATCCTATACAAATGCACAGGGCTCACGCTGAGTGGTACACAGAGAAATAGAGCATGCTGCGATCTATTTCTTGTGTGTATCTACACGCCGATGTGCACGGATCGATGAGAGTCCATTGCCTTTCATTGACTCCATTCATTGCATAACGCGCAGCCGTGCATCGCACGTGTAATGCGCGGTGATAAACGCCCGTGGACATGAGCCCAAAGAGAAAGTCTTAGCTGTATTACCCTTTAGCTCTCTCCTTGGAACAAACGCCGTGTGGACAGGATGGATCAGCTTCGAGATAAGTGAGTGTGACCTATCTGATGTTAGTTTGGCATAACTGAAGATCCTTTCCATCCATACGTTTTCTCGCCAGCGCCATAAAATCACGTGAAAGGACTTTTTTCCACCAGGGTAATTAACGTTTTCTCACCCATTCTACATGACAACGAGCATGGTTTCTAGCAAAAAAATATGTCGTACTCCGGGAACCCCTCGCTCAGCTTGAATCCTCTGAATGACTCCTAATGCCCTTATAGAGGCACCTGTAGGCATTTTCGCAGCTGCAAAATGCCCCCCTCCTCCCTTTTTCCCCCTGCTCCCATAGGAGTCTATGGGACCTGCCGGCGTATATTGGCCAAAACATAGTTCCAGAACTACCGTATCTTTTTGCCCAACGTATATGCATCGGCACGTATTTCAGTCACATATGTTCTATTTTTGATGGTTCAACGTTTTTACGCACCGTATATTCGCCCATTTGAGCGGATGCATTGGAAACCAATGGCTCAGCTGGCCGCGTATATCAGCCGGGCGTAAAAACATCGACGTTTATGTACTCGTGTGAAAGAAGCTTTAGGCTGGTGACACAAAAGGGTATTGAACGTGCAAAATCTGCGTGCGCAGAGATAAGAACCCACTGATTTCAATGGGCTTGTTCATATTTCTATATTTTGCGCACTCATTGTGGTTTGCGGGGGAAAAAACACAGCATGCTCTACTTTTCTGTGCTTCCGTACACCAAAGGTCTCCATAGAAGTCAATGAGTAGTGCGCAAATACATGCACAAGACGCAAGTAGATGCGTAAGACACTACATTATTCTACTGGGAAAAGAATACAACTGGAGCTCATTAGACCAATTAGCCATTTCAATCAGTTTGTCTTTTATTTCTTTGCATGCGCCTCGTTCAGTGGACAAAAACGTTGCACTGAGGCGCACGCAAATACGCATATGGATCCCTGGCGCTGCTTTCCGGGGCTCTGGGCACTTGTCAGAGGATCTTTTGCTAGTGACGAGGTTTGAAGACCCCGCCTCCAGCAAGAGATTGCTTTGATTGGCTAATCCAGCCCCAGTTACAGCAAGCGGTGGATGCACTAATGACAACCATTCAATGAATGGCTCGCAGGTCAGCCAATCAGAGCAATCTCTTGCCGAAGGCATTGTCTTGAAACCCCCTTTACCAGCAAGAGATGCTCTGCAGGGACAGACTAGTGCCTGGAAGCCTGCAGAGACGGCGGACAGCGCCTACTAGGTGAGTATTTGATTTTTTCTTTCAGCTGCCCTGGCTGCGTTATTGACTGTGCAGCCAAAATGCCGGTATAACGTATACCATCGCTGCTGAAACCGCAGTAAACGCAGCATTGAGGGAGGCTTTACAGTCAGCAATAAAGGAAAAGGATGCAAACTCTACTCCAAAGAGCTGTGGTACACTGCTGACATCTAGTGGCAGATTATAGTATTATCTACAAACTTTACAGGTCAACAAGAGTTAAGAGGTTTTCTGCTCCTAGTAGGATAATGCTGACAGGTATAATACAATGAAATACAGATGTATTGCATGCGAAAATCACCTATTAGGACTTGAAAGAAAAAAGTAAAAGAAAACTTAAGAATATGAACAAAAAAAACAATAGTAGAAGATAACAAGATCCTTTTCCGTTCATTATGTATAAAAATATAGGAATAAAAAATAAATCTACAAACCTAATTGGTTTAGCTGCAATCGTAAATATTCAAACTATTAAAAGATCCCATTGTTTATCCCACGTGGTGAGCAGCTTAGAAATATGCCAGAAGTGCTGTTTTTTGGAGACCTCACCTCCAAAAAAAGGAATAAAATTTACAACTCACATCATTAAAAAAAGCCCTCTCACAACTCCAACAATGGAAAGTAAACGGGCTCCACATACGGCGACACGGAGACATTTTTTATAGTTTTTATTTTGTAAAATAACATTTTACAAATATTTTGTACTTTTAACTGTTTATGGGCTTATTCAGATGGGCGTATATCGTCCGGGTTTTCACACCCGGCTAATATACGCTGCCCCTCTCTGCAAGGAGGAGTCCTGTCCACTCCCATTGCAAACAGTGGTGAGGGGCGGGAGCTCAGTGCATTAGCTCCTGTCCCGCCTCTCCCCTTGCAGAGAGGGGCAGCATATAAAAACCCCAACCAATATACGCCCATCTGAATAAGCCCTATATGTGTATATATTTATTTGTATCTTGCGGGAGGAAAATTTTTCAATTCCACCTCCAAAACAAAAACATTTTAAAAGTTTTGCAATATATTATATCGGGGGTGCCCAACTCCGGCCCTCAGGGACCCCCAACAGGTCATGTTTTCAGGATTACCTCAGTATTGTACAGGTGATGTAATTATAGTCGGTCCCTCAGACATTGCCACGGGGGTTCTTACTATAGGATATCCTGGAGACAGGAGTTGGGCACCCCATGGTATATTAAATGGCGGCATTAAAAAAATAATAATTCTGCAAAAAACAAGCCTCATATGGCTATATTGACTATGGCTAAAATGCCTGCAGAGGGAAGGGGTTAAAGGACAGCAAGAAGAGATCTTGGAAACGGTGAGGAATTGATATAGAGAATATATTGGAAAATTATAGAACTTTCCATTCTGCAATGCGTAAGCTTTATTTGCTGACACTGCAATAGGCTACAATGAGGAAGGTAAAGCAGGGTCACAATACACAGCGGGCGCTGGTTGCCCCTATGTTCTAAGGCTTGGAGACACGACAACAATACACAGGAGTGCCACATACATTTATTGTGCTGACAACATGTGGGCTGATATGATTATACAGAGAATGGCGTCATCTTTACAATCCGGAATCCCGTTTGTCACGGTTAATCACTCTCATATGTTCTTGTCTTTAGAAGGAATATTTACTATTATGTTTGTCTAAAGAAGCGCTCCTGGAAATAAGCGTAATCTATCCTCCATAACGAACACGAGGTAATTAGAAGAGCTGTTAGTGTTTTTTACCTAGTGCTTTATTTGTGATTTATCAGCCCTGGTGTCACTATAGGGGATGCAGGGGATGCAGTTGCACCCGGGCCCAGGACTATAAGGCCTCTCCTCTCCATATAGGGAGCCCAGTACTATGAATAAAGCATTATAGTTGGGGGTCCTGTTACAGGTTTTGTATTGGGGCCCAGGAGCTTCATGTTGCACCTGTGGTGGTCCCCTATTGTACTACGTGGCTCGGACTCTTAAAGGGGTTGTCCCGCGCCGAAACGGGTTTTTTTTTTTTTCAACCCCCCCCCCGTTCGGCGCGAGACAACCCCGATGCAGGGAGGTAAAGAAAGCTCACCGGAGCGCTTACCTGAATCCCCGCGCTCCGGTGACTTCTCTACTCACCGCTGAAGATGGCCTCTTCCTCCGTGGACCGCAGCTCTTCTGTGCGGTCCACTGCCGATTCCAGCCTCCTGATTGGCTGGAATCGGCACGTGACGGGGCGGAGCTACACGGAGCTACACGGAGCCCCATAGAAGACTGCAGAAGACCCGGACTGCGCAAGCGCGGCTAATTTGGCCATCGGAGGGCGAAAATTAGTCGGCACCATGGAGACGAGGACGCCAGCAACGGAACAGGTAAGTATAAAACTTTTTATAACTTCTGCATGGCTCATAATTAATGCACAATGTACATTACAAAGTGCATTATTATGGCCATGCAGAAGTGTACAGACCCACTTGCTGCCTCGGGACAACCCCTTTAAGCCTCCTTCACATGATTGTATGCATTTTTACCCTCAGCCGATCGCGGCTAAACATCACATGAATAAATAGCAAATTAGATCAAGTCCTGATCTAAATTAACAATTTCTGGTCCCTTCACACGGGCGGCTGCGGTGTAACGTTGGAAAAATAGACTGCTGCACGGAAACCCCGCATATTTCTCGCATGCACAAAAAGTAGGACCTGCTCTATCTTTCTGCGCATTTGCACCAAAAAGGTCCCCATAGAAGCCTATAAGGGTAGTGGGGTGCCAAGTACAACGGGATGCGCAATACACCGTGCAATTCCGTGAAATGAACATGCCCTGCGGGCGCAAAGTGTACAGTAAAATACGCCGATATAAGCACAAAAAAGTATCATTCACCGCTCAAACACATTGTGCTGAGGCAAGCACAAAAACGCATACCCCTGTGTGAAGTGGGCCTTAGCACCCAACAGCCGTCCCAATGACATGCTTTCACATAGGATCGGGAGTTGTTCAATGAATGGAGGCGGAGTGCGCTGGAGATTTCTTCTGGCTGCCAGCCTCCTTTCACAGTGAACAGGCAGACATTCATTTGATCGACTGCCTGTTTACAGTAAGCGAGAAGTCATCATTAGCCACTTGGTTTCAGTGAGCTGAATCAAAGCGACTAGCAACTAATCCGTGATTTCTCGCTCAGTATCCTGTTGGGTCCTGCTTTTACACGTTACGACTGTCAGTCAAAAACTGCTTATTTGAGCAATTTTTTGGCCCACAGTGGACCCGTGTAAAAGCACCTTTATGCCAAATAATGCGGTCTCTTATCTGTAGACCGAAAGCCAGTGTCTTTCTGCATTCCTATGAGAATCTCAATGTGAGAGCTCTTTCACATGGGCGTATGTGTTTTTACGTTCTCCATAAAATCGCATGAACGGACGATTTTCCGTGATCAAGTCCCATGCTTAATTAGTGTTTTCTCATCCATCCACACGACCGGGAGCGACGTTTTTAGCAAAAATATACGGCATAAACCCTCGTATTGACTTCCAATACCTAGATAGAGGCAGCTGTAAGCTTTTTGCCGCATTGGACGCTGCTAAACTGCCTGCCCCTCCCTTCTTTTTCCAGTTCCCATATGGGAGCCCCTGTATATCGGTCAAAAGATATTCCAGAACTATGTTTTTATCTACTGTATAATAGCCGGCCCGTATTTTGGTCGTGTATATTCCACTTTTTTTACAGCGCAACGTTTTTACGCGCCGTATATTTGCCCGTGTGAACGAATGCATTGGAAAACCATGACTCAGATGGTCGTGTATATCAGTCGGCTGTAAAAACGCATCGTATATGCACTCATGTGAATGACGCCTGAGTCACATAGGAATGCATAGAGACTGACTCATAAGAGGCTGTATGATTTGGAGTCAGCGCCATGCGTTACAAAAGAGAAAATGATAATGAAGCTGAGAAACCATGAAAAAACTCAGTAAGAAAATTAAAGGGATTATCCAAGCAAAAGACTTTTTTTTTAAAAGCAGTTCAGAGTGGTAGCAAAAGATTAAAGTAACACTCACCTCAACCGATCCCCTGCCGTTCCCACTCCAACCGTGCCCGATGCTCATCTGTTCTCTACTTCCTACTGCAGCATGGATGATGACCTGACAATGGGACAGGTGACCACTGTAACTAATCATTGGCTGAAGTGAGTCAGTGATTGGTTGTAGCAGTCACATGTCCCTATGTTGGTGACATCATCACTGCAGCAGGAAGTAGAGCAGAGGAGCACCGGGCAGTGTTGGAACAGGAGCAGCAGAGATCGGGTGAAGTGAGTAAAACTTTTTCGTTTTCCTACCGGTCTGATCTACTTCCAATTTTTTTTGCCTGGGTAATCCCTTTAACCGCCCGACTATTTACCTCCCGTACATAGATGGAAGAAACAATAAGATTTCCCTGAGTGCTTCTTTAAGATGAACTAAAAAAAGTGTTTTGATCTAATAGCTGAGAATGTACTAAAAAGTCTTTTGCGAACACAGAGGAAAAAAATGTAGCCTGCACCCGCCAGCAATCCCATCATGACAGTAGTGCCCAGAATAGAAGGGGCTCGCTTTTTGGCCACACGGAATGCAGTTGGTAACACAGCAGAGATTAAAATGTTATTGACATTTCCAAGAACTTGACTGAAAGTCTTCCTTTGTAAGATTCTCTCATAATAAGCCTCCAAATTAGGACGTTTTCCATTCCCCCAGTTTCTTCTGGCAAATCCGAGGAACTTCAATCGGTGAAGAGTGACAGCTAATGATACGTCTGCCAGGCTGAAAAACTGTCCGCACAGCCATGACTCATTGCCTGAGCCTTCCTCTGTATACAAGAGAGAGACAATCAATGCCAACGGAAAGACAGCTTTTCCTAGAGCACATTTACTTGAAGGCACTGATATCCTTATTTACATCTAAGGCCTCATGCACACGGGGCTAATTGAATTGCGGATCCCGCTCTCGTCACCGGCACGGGCGACCCGCTGCTCAATTTGCTCACAGATGGATTTTATTTGTGGACACAATGTGTCAAAAATAAAACCGCAACATGCTCTATTTTTTGAGCGGGCTACACAAAGACGGCTTCCATTGAAGTCAATGGAAGCCGTCCGTTCTGCGGCCCTTTCGCAATGAGAGTTGCAGAAGGGTCACAGATTCTGCATCATCGCCTAGCGACGGGGCAGGGAAATCTATACTGCGCAAGAAAGCAGGGTTGCCGGCAGTGGGCATGGGCAGATTCAGTGCGGGATTCCCCACGCAGAATCTGTGTGTGCCGTGTGCAGGCAGTCTGTCTGTCTATCTGTAGCACAGGATGCAATTAGGGTGGTTTCACACCGGAGCAATAGTGAATGTAGGCTGAGCACGCCAGAGATCTCTTCCAGCCCCCACCTTCATTCACTGCAAACAGGCAGTTCTTCTTGGATGAAGGACTGCCTGTTTATGCTGAGCGAGAAGTCACTCACTAGCCATTCCATTTCAGTGCAACTAATGAGCAACTTCCCGCTTAGTACTCTGTCAGACGCCATGTTTACACGGGCCAACAGTCGCCTGTGATTGCTTATTCAGGCGGTTATCCGCATGTGTAAAGGTACACCTGAGTCTTAAAGCTGGCCATACACACAAGACTAGTATCAGCCAGAATGCGGCTGATGAACTGTGTTTCAAATCGCTCTAGCAAATGATCTACAACATGCAAAACTAAACTGGAACATGGGGAGAAATTCATAATCACTTTAAGGCAAAATTTCACTTGCAGAAAAATTTGCGACTTTTCAGCGTTTTACACCACCCCTGACTCTTTTGTAAAAAAGGGGGTCCAGGATCAACAGGACGGGGTGGCGCCAGCCACGGCCCATCAAAGTCATTATAATTTATGCCAGAACCTGGAATAAATTATACCACAAATCTATGGCAGGAGAAAGTGGCGTATGGTCAGCCCAGCATGTGTGAATGTAATAGGAGCCTTGCGCTTCCTATTACATTTGATGCATCTTAAGATGTCATCACTTATTTGATGCCATCACTTATCTAAGATAGGTGTATGAGTCACTGGTCTTAGATAAATGTGCCCCGTAGTTATGCCGTACACATCTGGTGTCACCCGCTGTGGACGAAAAAATCCAACATAACGACAGATCACTTTCTTGGCAGACAGTAGTCTGCTGTTGGCTATCGCATATAGGCCCCATGTCCACGGGCAGGTGGGATTCTGCATGAAAGGAGCCCACAGCGGAATCCAACCCTGCTCGCGGCCAAGGACAATGTCCACCTGTCCAGGTCTTCACTGCGGATGTGTGCGGAAGTGCCAGCTGTCGCGCTGGCACACATGTGCAGTAGAGATTTTTCGTAAAATATGAAAGCCACGGAATCCGCAGATCGGACTGCTTCCATTGACTTCAATGGAAGCCATCCGTGCGGGAACCACAGCTAAATAGAGCATGCTGCGATCTTTGTTTGTCCGCAAAACAAATCTGCATGCTCTATTTAAGCTGCCGACACCCATGTTTCCCTGTGGACGGCTTGAATTGTGGATCATCCGCGTAGGTCCCCCGTACAGATTTTGCAATTCAAATTTGCTCATCGACATTGGGCCATAATGTTAGAAAGATGGTGGGCAAAAATGGGCAAAATTGGCTATTTAGGACAACTTCCACTTTTATGTGTATGGCCTAACATACTTTGGCACATATAATGGAAACTATAATTTTAGCGTCTGTCACTGAGGGACTGGCATAGAAAAATAAAAGAAAGCATTTTTGACATGGTTTGAAGGAGGGTGGAGGGAATAGGAAGAGGGTTCTGTGACACATAAAGTTAAGCCTAAGGGCGCCTACCCACTTGCGTTGCCGATTTTCGCGCGTGAAAAACACGGCGTTTTCGCGCGTTTTTCGCGGCGTTTTTTGCAGCCCTCCATTGACAATCATGGGTGCATTGAGAGAAAAATAAGGACACATATGCAACTGACAGTTCCTATGCGAAAAAACCCCACGAAACGGAAAAAAAACCCACATGGACAAGAACACATTCTATACTAATTGCTCTTGAGAAAAAACGCAAAACATCACAGGAAAAAAAATCGCAAGTGGGTAGGCGCCCTAAATCATCACAAGTTTTATGACATTGGTTGAATAAAACTTTTACTGCAAAAGCATCCTAATAAGATCTGCCCAAGTGATCTTATAGTCCTGATAGGGCTTCTTCAGACGGGCGCATGAACCTGTCAAAAATCTTTTGTCAGGGCCTCCTAACACTACTTATGGCTCGATCACAAGAGCCTATTTGCATAGCGTATTACGCGTGTAATTTTTGCGCACGTAATACGCAGTGAATAGAACCCGTTGGTTTTAATAGATTCATACATGTGTGCATATTTTTTCACAGAATGTTGAAAGAAGCCGCAGTGTGTCCTGTTCCTATTTTAGTGTGCATTTTTTAATAGGCCACTGAACAGAATGGGCTAGCGCTAATACACAGTGAATACGCGGGAAACCTACGGCTCCATTCACTGAACGTTCCTCACACAAGAGCGATCATCACCTGGACGACTGTCAGATGCTGAAGTCCCCGATAGTCGTTCCATGTGGAAGGACCCTAACAATTTCTGGAATAACCATTTTATCAAAAAAGTGTTTTTGGCCTCATTCCTAGTTATCGGTTGTTTTTTGTACCTGGTGTTTCTTCGCTGCGCCTCTGTAATTCCGTTTCCACCTGGTCCAGAACTTTTTCCAGCTCATCCAGTATTTTCTTCAAGTACTTTATGTTATCGTGTTCCATCAATTTAGTCTGGAAATACATCAACAAGCACATAATCCAGTGATTCACCACTTATGGTCTGTGCAGACACTTTGATACATTTATGACACATCATCTATGTGCAGATACAGTAATGTTTATGATACATTTCTGCAACATGTTATCTTTAGTCATTAACCCCCTACCCACCCCAGGTCATATGAATATTCTAGTTTTGCAGGGTTACTATAGCATGGGCATGGCAACCAGCCGACACCGGGCTGCAACCGCCGCATCCAGAGTTCACGGCGACCACAGCTGTTAACCCTTTCAATGCCGCTGTGAATTCTAAAAGCAGCATTTAAATGGCCCAATCAAAGGTTCTGAATGCGTCCACCAAAGATGCAATTGTGAGATGCCATCCAAGTTTCATAGCAGCCAGAACTCCCATGTATTTATGACGATTAACTTGTCTTAATGCAATGCCAGCAGAAATATTATACATTGCAGTATATGATATAAGCAATCAAACGATCGCAAATTCAATTCTCTTAGGCTAATTCGCATGGGCAATCGCGATATTGTGCTGTGAATCACAGTCATATATTGCGCTTGTCAACACGGGTGTGAGGCGTTATTATAACAACACCACCTTGCATCACTTGGGGGAAGTAGCGTTGTTTCCAATGGGTAAACATCGCATTGCATCACGTGCACCTAGCACGTGGTGTGATGCTGCCGCCAGCCCTATTAAGAACAATCAGGGATGCAATGCAAGGCATGCTCCAAGATAGGATGTGCCGCAATTTGTTACCCACATCGCATTGCAATCGCTCATGTGTATGGCCCCAATGGAATTTCTGCTTTTATAGAGGTGCTCAAACTTGCTGATGATCAATTAATGAAGGGCATTTGATTAGCAGCATTTGGCTGCTACTTACCCTCTTAACTCCTATGGAAGCAGTAAGAATGTACATATTTTTTCACACACTGCTTCTGCATTTTGGTTGGTTGCATTTACCTAATTTTAAAACCTTCTAAAGGACCAGATGGTTTTTAATATGTCTATTGATGCATAAAACTTTAACATTCAAAGAGGGTGTACTCAGTTTTTCTCATGACTGTCAGTATGTATTCATGCCATATATGTGAGCACCTACCTTTAGGCGTTTCTGTTTTGCAATGTAAGCATCTTCAAGGTCAGGGTTTTCTAGAGCAAGTTTCTTAAGTTCAGATTCAGTGCTACCAATCTGACCTGCAATTAGTTAACTAAATGTGAAAAATATCATTAAGAAACAACATTAACATTTACAAGAATGCAGCTGTCATTATCTTTCTCCCATTAAGAGCTGTTGAGAGTCCATGGAGTTGCTATTGCTAACAGTAGAGAAGATATGGTGGTAGAAAAGGAAGGAGGTGGAGCTGCTCTGAGGAGGATCCGGTGTGGAGAAGAGCAAAGTGTTAATTCCTTTAGTGTACAATGAGGAAAGCTACGTACATTTACAATCCCGGTGCTGCCAGATCAGGGACTGTGCAACCTATTCATCTATCCTAAGGCCGCTTTCACACAGGTGACAAAATCGCTTTATTTTCTCACGATGTTACAGCGCCACAAATCGCAGGTATGTGAAGCCCATGCTCTCCAATGGGTTCCTTCACATTAGCGATGTTTTGTAGGCTGCTATATTGCGCGGAAAAAAATCGCTGAATATTGATGCAATTTGCGATGTTTTGGAGCCAATGTTTCCTTATGGAGCCTTCCTTTATGCTGAATCACACAAAATGTGGTTCTCGTGTAGCGCAATACAACATTTACAGTTAGAAATCCTACTGTTTTCCCTAAAATACCCCCTAGCTACATTAAAAAAAAAAACACAATACATCACCTAAGAGGAGCTGTCCGGCTCCGTCGCACGTCTCCTCTGCAGCTCCAGCAGACGTGCTTGTAGTTTTCACCCAGCATTTCCAAGTCAGGAGTTCAAAAACCCTGTCTCCAGAAAGCGCTGGCTCTGATTGGTTCTCGAGCGCCGCGGTTCAACCAATCACTGCAGTGCTTGATGAACCAATCACAGTGCCTTTTAGGTGATGTATTGTGGGGTTTTTGGGGGGGTTATGCCGCCAGAGTTTATTTTCGTGGTATATTTCAAGCCCCTTTTCCCCAAAAAAATCCCCGCAAAAGAGCGATATAAAGTCGCGTGACTTTGTAGTGAAACAAAATTGCAAGAAAATGTAGCGATATCGCACAGAGCACAGATGTGATATTGCTGTGATTTTTCTCGCAGCGATATCACTGTCGCCCGTGTGAAAGAGGCCTACAGGTCGCGCAATTATATCAGTGTTTTTCCATTTTTCCTTCTCCACTTTACCACTAGAGAAGAGAGAGAGATGATTCAAAATGATCTAGATGAGTGTTTCTCAACTCACGTCCTCACGCCCCCTTCCTCCCCAAACAGGTCATGTTTTAAGGATTTCCTCAGAGTTGTACAGGTGATGTAATTATTGTCGGTGCCTCAGACATAGCAACAGGTGTTCTTACTATAGAATATCCTGGAAACATGACCTGTTAGGGGGTGCTGAGGACTGGAGTTGAGAAATACTGATCTAGATAAGCTGGAGCAGTGTGCTGAGACTAATGGAATGGTATTTGGACTAAAAAGCAGCACATGTAAAACAGACTTGGGTACATTAACAGATCATAGACTGAACATGAGTCAACAGTGTGATGCAGCAGCAAAAAAGGCAAACACAATTCTGGGATGTATTAAGAGAAGCATAGAGTCTAGATCACATGAGGTAATTATCCCCCTTTGCTCTTTCTTAGTCAGACTTCATCTAGAATACAGTGTCCAGTTTTGGGCACCCTAGTGTCATGTTGTGCTCCTAGGACCTGTAGTTCTATGGGTTTCAAGGGGCACACTTCAGGTGTGAGATGACTAAGCTGGCTGGGTATGGAGTTCTCCAACCAGGCAATCACCACTAGTCTGCTGCACATAAATACCAGCTCCTCTTTCTGGAGGGTGCTGGTCATTTATTCCTTTTGCTATACACGAGGCCTTGTGTGGCGCAGAGTGTTAAGGCAACAGTATGCAGTCCTATGCCCTTGCTCACGACCTGTAGGTTGCGAGTTCAATCTCAATCAATTGGTTCAGGTAGCTGGCTCAAAGTTAATTCAGCCTTCCATCCTTCCAAGGTTGGAAAAATGAGTACCCAGCCTGCAGGGGGGTAATAAATAAGTTACCTGAAAGCTCTGCATAATAAGTTGGTGCTGTAGAAATAGCAAATCCCAGTCCTCATTCCCACTCAGAACCCTGGTGTTTGGAGTCATGCATGTTCTGCTATGGTTTTGCTTTATTGCATCAGGTTCTGGATGTGAATCCCTGTTAGTTGGTGTGAACAGCTACATGTTCAGTGCCTCTGTAGGTGACCAGACACTTAGAGTGATCAGCTCCCTTTTCAAGATGTATGTCCCTTGTTCGTTTGTGTGTGTGAACTGTGTCCTGTACAGCGTATATCGTATACCACCTAGAGCGAGCCATGCCCCTAGGTTCCACTGTGGGGCCTTCCCTATTGAGATGATCGCCCTGCTTGTGAGTAGGATTTCTGGGGTTAAGTTGTTTTGCTTGATTAGGGACACATGAGTCAACGAGGATCCTTGTCGTGGGCTCGTGAGCTTAAGTATCTTGGCCAAAGACCCAAGACCTTGTGCATACTTTACCTGTTCTATCTGTTTATGCGTGTTGGTATTCTAGGTAAGTGTTTTAGTGTTTGTCAGTTGTTGTTGGATGTTTGCTTACAAGTCCCATCTGCAGATCAGTTTGTTATGGTGCTCAGTGTGTTTGCACGTTCCCCTGTCCTAATCCTTTCCCTCCAGCCCTTATTCAGGTTGTGTCTGTGTAGGTTGTTGTTCCCACGGCCCGCATGAATGTAACACCCAGTTTAAGAAAGACATTGATAAACGGGAACAAGTTCTGAGAAGAGCTACCAAGATGGTAAGCGGTCTGTGAACCATTTGGTACCAGTGGGTTATCTATCACCACTTTTTAAATTAATTTCACAAATGTTTCACCAATACATATGCATAAAAAGACCCCACCATTTATTTCTTAAACTCTTTATTTCTCCAAAACATGCATATTTATAATATTACTCAGGTGGTATAAATATGGCAATAGCCTGCAAAATAGCATTGAAATTATATATTAAAAATGTGGTTACAGATAACTCACAAGTACCAACCATTCCCTATAAGGAATGGTTAAAGGATTAGCTTGCAAAAAAAGAAGGCCGAGAGGAGACTTAATAGCGGTCTACAAATATCTGAAGGACTGTCACAGTGTAGAGGGATCAGCCCTATTCTCGTTTGTACAAGGACAGACTAGAAGCAATGGGAGGAAACTGAAAGAGAGGAGACACAAATTAGATATTAGACAGTGAGGGGATCAATGAGTGGAACAGGTCACCATGGGAGGTGGTGAGTTCTCCTTCAATGGAAGGGTTCAAACAAAGGCTGGACAAATATCTGTCTGGGATGATTTAGCGAATCCTGCACTGAGCAGGGGGTTGGACCAGATGACCCTGGAAGTCTCTTCCAACTCTGCGATTCTTTATGAGTTATACCAGGCCTGCTGAGTCGCTAAAGAGACCATGAATATGTGAAGAGACTGAGACTTGATTCTACAAGTGCCGTCAAGCTAGTGTTGCCAAATTCTAGAGTCAACATTTCAAAGTATTGAAATTGTGAGTCATTGTTAGAAACAGTACCGCTAATTCAATTGCCAAGTAAGATTGTTAATGTTAGAACACACATTGTTTTAATCTCCTACTCCACCAGCACTGTAGAACCCTAAAAATATACAATATTCACTGCTAGTACAATCAGGATAATACACAGTCAGAGTGCCAGTCACACTTCATTTTCGTCATCGTGAAACGCACAGCAAGCTCACGGTACTGTACATACTGCGAATTCTGGATGTTGCATAGGCTGGAATCATGGAATCCACTGTTAGCTCTGGGTGCAGGATACAGCCATGGGTATATGCATCCATGGGCAGCGAGTCCAACAGCTCTCTGTAGTGCTGCACTCTGATGTGGTAGACACTTCCTTCATCTGGTACAAGTCTCGGTGTTTTCTCTGCAAATACATTCGGATATTAACATGATTATACGAGTTGTACTTAAAAAGTATCCAACCTTTATCTTTTGTGCGTGAACAAATGAAGCTAGGGAAGGGTGGTTTGGTGCACATATTTAGGTGACCCTAATGTGCATGCTTGGATTTTTTTCATGTCTACAGAAGCTGCCAGTCGCCGGCAAACAGCCGATGAGTGAGGAAGTGTAAGTGAGCGCCGTCTGATTTTCTTTTCTGACAAAATGGCAGAAAAACGTGAACAACGCTACTGCATAAAACTTTGTGTAAAATTTGGAGATTCTCAAGTGGAAGCGATCTGCAAGATTCAAAAGGCCTTCAGAGACAAAGCAATGGGCATCACACGGATAAAGGAGTGCTTCAAAGTTGGATGCACATCAGTGGAGAGTCAGGCTCCCTACTTTCCTAGCGGCTCCATGGGACTTCTGTTTTTTTCCCTGAAAGGAACCGGATTTCAATCCACAGAAGACATTGTGCAGAATGCGATGGACCAGCAACGCGCCATCTCAAAAAAGGCTTTTCAGCACTGCTTCCAATATTGGGTTGGGAAAAATGTGTGACTGCTGAAGGGGACTGAAGGAAATTAGTGGAAGATTGTTGTATCTGAACAAAAATATTTTTTAGGAATAAAGGTTGGATACTTTTTGAACACATCCTATATACAGAATAATTATGTCAGATCGGCAAAACACATCCCACATGTAAAGGGACTAGAGAAGAGTGAGCACGCTCGTTTAGGGCTGTCATTTAAGGCTCGAGTAGCAGTCTTATCAAGTAACTGTGTACTTGCCCGAGCAGCATGCGGGGGGGGGGGGCGGCGGGGGGAAGCAGGGAGAGTGAGAGAGATCTCTCTTTTTCTCCCCCCCCCCCCCCCCCCCCACTACCCCCTAAAAAAAAAGAAACGCATATTTTGTATTGTCGTGTCCATAAAGACCCGCACAATAAATCAAACACACTTTTTATCCTCACGGCAAAAAGCGTTTTGGCCATGCAGGATGAAAAGTGTTAAAAAACACTAATTTTTAACATTTTACCTCCCATAAAACGCAATAAAAGTGATTAAAAAAAACGTATGTACCCCAAAATGGTATTAATAAAAACTACAGCTTGTCTCACAAAAAATAAGCCCTCACAGAGCTCCGTCCATGGAAAATAAAAAAGTTACAGGACTTTGAATACAGCGAGTTAGAAAAAATAAGTTTACCAAAAAAAGGGGTTTTATTTCAGAAAAGTGGAAAAACCTAAAAAAAAGTCCGAATTTTGGTATCGTTGTAACCGTACCGGCCCACAGAACAAAAAAGATTGTGACATTTATGCTGCATAATTAACTCGTTAAAAAAAAACTAAAAAATCTATGGCAGAATTGCTGCGTTTTCTCTCCTTACGATCAAAAAAATAATAAAAGTTTTACAATATAGTCTTTGTACCCAAATATGGTACCAATAAAAACTACAGTTCACCACGCAAAAAAAACAAGCCCTTATACGGCCGCGTTGACAGAAAAATAAAAAAGTTATGGCTTTTGAAAAATGTAGATGAAAATCTACCCAAAATTGTTTGGTCCTCAACGCCAAAATAGGCCGTTTTCCTAAGCGGTTAAAGACCAAACACTTTTTACTACCCATGTGGTGGTTTAACTGCAGTATTTTTTTTCTTCGCTATCAAAATTATTTTTGTTGCATTTTTTTCCGTGATATATAGGGCTATTTTTTTAAATATCTTTTTCACTTTTTTCAGTTTTATTGGGGACAAAAAGCTAAAAAAAAATTTTTTAAATATTTATACTTTTTTTTTTAAATTAGTATATTTACACTAAACTAAAGTATGGTAACGGGACATTCACATGGTTTTTTTTTTATTTGACACTTTTTACCTGTAGCTGGGGCATCCATAGGAGCCCCAGTTACAGAGTAAACGTCCCCTGTAGTGACATTAGTCACTGGCAGAGCTGATCAGGTTCTTCTAGGACACCATAGCTCTGCTGTGCCAGGGGACTGCCGGCTCGCGAAGTGGAAGAAACATTTCCACTTTCACTTCTTAGTACATAGCGCTCATTGAGCGCTGTGTACTAGTAATAGGATAAGGCAGAAGGGGTTAAAAAAATGCCTTCACCTTCGGTTCTCAGCTATGACTAACGGCTGACAACCCATCCTGCTTCTGATTGATTGCAGAAGCAGGAGCTTTAATCCCCCTCCCTCCCCCCTTCCATATTTTTACTATTGTCTGGGATTACGGCCCAGGATCAAGTGATGTAAATTTACTGTGCTTGATTCTTAATGGGTTAATACAGTTAAGGGGGTTGGACAATTCCTACTTGTTAGAAAGATCTCTCGTGGCAAAGTGTTCCTTGGTTGCCCATTCAGTAATGCAGGACAAGACAGGTCCTCCAGAACATAAGACGCTCTTTGTAACGGCTCTTCACTTTGAACAAGAGATATGTATCCTGTACATAAAACCCCCACTATTATCTCAAAATTCCATGAGTGCATAAGAAAAAGGGATTTCATAACTAGAGATGGGTTTAATGATCTATGAAGTGCTCAAATTGGACACTGGTGGTGGTCCAAGCTAACAGAGTCAATTGATCAGCTGTATATGCATCTAGGACAGTTCAGAAGGCCACTTTTGGTTGGGCCGACTCTTTAATAGGCGGTAAAGACAGTACATTGTATTCTTACCATCAGTAAATGTCTGTTCCAGATAATCAATAATTTGTGTAGCTTCACAGATGATATCTTCTCCATGAACCAGAACTGGTACTTCTCCAGAGGGATTGAGCCGCATAAACCAGGGTTCATTGTGCTCGCTGAGTGGAAGGCTTACATCATGCTCTTCACACTTCAAAGACTTTTCTGCTATGACAAGCCTAACCTGGTAATGAATACAGACAGGAATATCACATGGGCTGGAATCCAGGCCTTCATAAACGTAAAACAGATGTGGGCTATAGTGCCATACGGGTCTATCGATACTGGCCAGGCATTGTATGTGTCTATGCCTTAGGACAGCAAATGTGCCCCGAGCGTCTTGTTACCCCAATACCAAACATCTCAATATCAATTCTTCACAGGATTAACCCTATCAGTTGCCCTGTAAGACCAACAAATAAAAATAATGCTGAAAGGGTAAAAATAAATGAAGCAAACATCCATTCTTCCCTCGATGGACGGTGCATTTATCTACCTACTTGGAAGAATCAATACGAACTTGTACCTAGACGTCCAAAATACCCACCTAGAGAGGCAGTTTTAGTTTATGTGTGGCCCTGGGAAAAGTTAAAAGAGGGCTTCCTAATTCCTGTTTGTTTTCACAGATAGGTAGCGAATAGAGATGAGCGAGTATACTCGCTAAGGCACATTACTCGAGCGAGTAGTGCCTTAGCCGAGTATCTCCCCACTCGTCTCTAAAGATTCGGGTGACAGATGAGTTGCGGGGGGGAGAGAGGGAAGGAACGGAGGGGAGATCTCTCTCTCCCTCTCTCCCCCCCGCTCCCCGTCGCAACTCACCTGTCAACCACGCCGGCCCCCGAACTATGGAAATCAATGGATACTATTCTCTGCACACCTGCGCCTATATGAAGCTGCCATAAGACAGATTTTCCTAAGGGTGGTTTCACATTTGGGCTGGGGATTCTGCTCTCTTGCTCTGTTCAGGGATCAGGAAAGGGAATTACCTGCCGCTGAACGGTTCCACCCAGAGACTATAATGACTACAATAACTATAATGGGGTCCGTCCACTTTCCACCCAGCTGTCCGGCTTTTGGACATAAGAAAATGAGCTGCATGCAACGCTTTTTCTTCCGGTATTTTGAGTCAGATCTGTGACGGAACCTTTGACTAGAGGCCCCGATGCTGATGTAAAACTGGCCCAAATAGTATATCTTGACTTTAGTAAAACATTTGACAAAGTACCTCATAGCATACGTATTGAAAAAAATGACCAAATATGGGATTGACAAGGCAACTGTTAGGTGGATTCACAACTGGATGAGTGATCGTACTCAAAGAGTGGTCATAAATGGCTGCACATCCAAGTGGAAGAATGTGTCAAGTGGGGACCACAAGGCTCTGTCCTAGGCCCAGTGTTGTTCAACATTTTTATAAATGATCTGGAAGAGGGAATTAATGGGAAACTGATCAAATGTGCTGACGACACAAAGCTAGGAGGGATAGCTAACACTAGGGAAGAGAGAGAGACTCTTCAAAAAGATCTAGAAAAGCTCGAACAGTGACTAACAGAATGGTATTTAACAAGGAGAAATGCAAAGTCCTACATCTGGGCAAGAAAAAGGAAAAAAGCACATACAGAATGGGAGGAATTGGGATAAGCAGCAGCACATGTGAAAAAGACTTTGGTATACTAATACATCATAGACTGAACATGAGTCAACAATGTGATGCAGCAGCCAAAAAGGCAAAAACAATTCTGGGATGTATTAAGAGAAGCATAGAGTCTAGATCACGTGAGATAATTATCCCCCTCTGCTCTTCTTTAGGCCTAATGCATACGGCCATATTTGCACTGTGAAATCCAGGGCTCCGTATCCCGCAGCAAATACAGCCCACAGGACATGCAATTAAAAATGCATTTCCATGCCCACGAGCGGATATCAACTGCGATATTTGGCCTGCGGGGTGGAAATCACAGCATTACCTATTTCAGTACAGGCCTTGCACAGGAGCGCACAGCCGCGTCATCGCTGACGTGCCGGCTCTGCACTGCTCATGTGCAGCACATCCACAGCGCAGAAGACGCCAGACAGGTAAGCCGGAGGTCACTGCAGGGGCACAGGGTCGCATCCCATCTGCATTCAAAGACATGACATATGAATCACTCATAACCATAAAAAATGGACGCATGCAGCACATACGGATGTCGCAAGGATGTACACAGGCACTAAAATCAGGGAGATTTTATGTACCAAAATATGACACGTTTGTATGAATACGGGCTCATTCACACGGGCGTATGCAATATTGGTCCTTAAAAACAGACTGATTTCACTGCATTCGTACACACACGTCATGTCTGTTTTTGTTGCATGTGCGGGTGTTTTTTATGTCTGTGTGCCATCAGTTTTTCACGCACATAAAAACAAACACGAGGCCCAACTGATGTCGCTTTTTTGTTTTCATTTCCTCCTGGCAAGATGCAGGGAAAAAAAACTCAGGGCACGTGCATGTAGCGCCCGCTGCAGTTCTGTAATGCTCCCAGAGACTTTCATGGATGGTTTTGGTCCTTCAATATGGACTTAAATAGCAGATGTTGTCATTGGTTTTTATTTTAGGTAAAACACAGGGAGACGCCTGACTGCGCCGATATGGGGTAATGGGTCCTGACTGCACCAATATGGGGTAATGGGTTCTGACTGCACCGATATGGGGTAATGGGTCCTGACTGCACCAATATGGGGTAATGGGTTCTGACTGCACCAATATGGGGTAATGGGTTCTGACTGCACCGATATGCAGTAATGGGTCCTGACTGCACGATATGCGGTAATGGGTCCTGACTGCACCGATATGCGGTAATGGGTTCTGACTGCACCGATATGCAGTAATGGGTCCTGACTGCACCGATATGGGGTAATGGGTTCTGACTGCACCGATATGCGGTAATGGGTCCTGACTGCATCGATATGCGGTAATGGGTCCTGACTGCACCGATATGCGGTGATGGGTCCTGGCTGCACCAATATGCGGTGATGGGTCCTGACTGCACCGATATGCGGTAATGGGTCCTGAATGCACCGATATGCGGAAATGGGTCCTGACTGCACCGATATGCAGTAATGGGTCCTGACTGCATCAATATGGGGTAATGGGTCCTGACTGCACCGATATGCAGTAATGGGTCCTGACTGCATCGATATGCGGTAATGGGTCCTGACTGTACCGATATGCAGTAATGGGTCCTGACTGCACCGATATGCTGTAATGGGTCCTGAATGCACCGATATGCGGTAATGGGTCCCGCATGCACCGATATGCGGTAATGGGTCCTGACTGCACCGATATGCGGTGATGGGTCCTGACTGCACCGATATGGGGTAATGGGTCCTGACTGCACCGATATGCGGTAATGGGTCCTGACTGCACCGATATGCGGTAATGGGTCCTGACTGCACCGATATGCGGTAATGGGTCCTGACTGCACCGATATGCGGTGATGGGTCCTGGCTGCACCGATATGCAGTAATGGGTCCTGACTGCATTGATATGCGGTAATGGGTCCTGACTGCACCGATATGCTGTAATGGGTCCTGAATGCACCGATATGCGGTAATGGGTCCCGCATGCACCGATATGCGGTAATGGGTCCTGACTGCACCGATATGCGGTAATGGGTCCTGACTGCACCGATATGTGGTAATGGGTCCTGACTGCACCGATATGCGGTAATGGGTCCCGCATGCACCGATATGCGGTAATGGGTCCTGACTGCGCCGATATGCGGTAATGGGTCCCGCATGCACCGATATGCGGTAATGGGTCCTGACTGCACCGATATGTGGTAATGGGTCCTGACTGCACCGATATGCGGTAATGGGTCCCGCATGCACCGATATGCGGTAATGGGTCCTGACTGCACCGATATGCGGTAATGGGTCCTGACTGCACCGATATGCGGTAATGGGTCCTGACTGCACCGATATGCGGTAATGGGTCCTGACTGCACCGATATGTGGTAATGGGTCCTGACTGCACCGATATGCGGTAATGGGTCCCGCATGCACCGATATGCGGTAATGGGTCCTGACTGCACCGATATGCGGTAATGGGTCCCGCATGTACCGATATGCGGTAATGGGTCCCGCATGCACCGATATGCGGTAATGGGTCCTGTGCTGCCTGTAATCAGGGACGGAAGATCCGCTGGTGTGAATGAGCCCCAAGGCCTACAAGCCCTGCCAGCAGGGGAGCACTCAGTACTGCAGACAATGCAGGAAGCCGGATGAGCCCCATCCCTGCCGGGAGCAGTCACACTGCACATGCCGAGCGCTGTCGGTCCGTCGGCGGCTCCCAGGCCCGTCCTCTGCTGCACCCCGCCCGCGGCCCGCCGGCACTGCGCTGTCCAGTGCTGATCCCGGCCGATCTCACCTTCTGAGACGTGAACGAGTGAGTCCAGTGGTAGAGCAGCAGCCGCTGCCCGGGGAGCCGCCCCGCATCCTCAGCCATCTGCACCGGAGCTGTCGGGATGCTGATGTGTCAGCGGCGGCAGCAGCAAAGCATCCTGGGAGAGCAGGCACTTATAGACACCTATGGAAATGAGGAAGACGGAGCCACGCTCCATGGTACTATATAGTGTCAGAACGGAGGGATAGATAGGAGATAGATAAATGGATAGATAGATAGATAGATAGATAGATAGATAGATAGATAGATAGATAGATAGATAGATAGATAGATAGATAGATAGATATAGAGAGGAGATAGATAGATAGATAGATAGATAGATAGATAGATAGATAGATAGATAGATAGATAGATAGATAGATAGATAGATAGATAGATGGATAGATAGATATGAGATAGATAGATAGATAGATAGATAAATAGATGGATAGATGGATAGATAGATATGAGATAGATAGATATGAGATAGATAGATAGATAGACAGGCACAGATAAATTGTGAGATAAATGGATAGACAAATGGACAAATAGATGTGGGATAGATAGAGAGATATTAGATAAATGGATGGATAGATAGAAGCATAGATAGATATGGAATAGATGGATAGACAAACGGAAAAATAGATAGACAGATGTGCGATAGATAAACAAATGGACAAATAGACAGACGTACACATAGATGTGGGATGGATAGATAGATATG
This sequence comes from Eleutherodactylus coqui, assembly GCF_035609145.1. Lineage (NCBI taxonomy): Eukaryota > Metazoa > Chordata > Amphibia > Anura > Eleutherodactylidae > Eleutherodactylus > Eleutherodactylus coqui. The sequence goes on along the minus strand of NC_089845.1, from coordinate 143,126,227 downwards.
AGATTGATGGATAGATAAATGCATAGATAGATATGAATCTATCTATCCATCCATTTATCTCATATCTCTCTATCTATCCCACATCTATTTGTCCATTTGTTTATCCATCTATCGAATATCTATCTATCTCACAATTTATCTGTGTCTATCTATCTATGGATGGATAGACAAATGGACATATAGATAGATGAGAAATAGAAGAGAGATGGATAGATAGATAGATAGATAGATAGATAGATAGATAGATAGATAGATGAGAGATGGATGAATAGATAGACAGGTATGAGATAGAAAGAGATAGATATGAGATAGATAGATATGAGATATATGAGATAGATAGATAGACAAATGGACCATTAGATAGACAGATAGATGTGGGACAGATAGATAGTTAGATATGAGATAGATAGATAGATATGAGATAGATAGATAGATAGATACATATGGGATAGATGGATGGATAGATAGATAGATAGATAGATACATATGGGATAGATGGATAGATAGATAGATAGATAGATAGATAGATAGACATACAGACATCCCTTCAGTTGCCACATTCCAGGGAAATCTGCAACCTCTGTGCAGACTCTCTGGTTAAGCTCTTGTTCATAAGATAGATAGATAATAATAAATATATAGATCAATAATAGACGGGTGTACAGGCAGATAGATATGATATAGGTATGAGACAGACAGATGGCTGGACAGAGAGATAGATAGACGGATAGATAATTAAGTGAATATATATGAGATAGATAGACGGATTGATGAATGGACAGAGAGACAGACAGATGGAAAGGTGAATAGATATGAGATAGATAGAAAGGTATGAGATAGAAGAGATAGATTAATAGACAAATGGACCAATAGATAGACAGATAGATGTGGGATAGATAGATTGATAGATAGATGCATACATATGGGATAGATGGATGGATAGATAGATAGATGGATAGATAGATAGATAGATATGGGATAGACAAACGGACAAATAGATAGATGTGGGATAGATAGATATGGGATAGATAGAGAGACAAACGGACAAATAGATAGATAGACATACAGACATCCCTTCAGATGCCACATTCCAGGGAAATCTGCAACCACTTTGTAGACTCTCTGGTTAAGCTCTTGTTCATAAGATAGATAGATAATAATAAATTTATAGATGGATAATAGATGGGTGTACAGACAGATAGATATGATATGGGTATGAGACAGACAGAGGGCTGGACAAAGAGATAGATAGATGAAAAGGTGCATAGATATGAGATAAATGGATAGAAAGATACACAGATGGACGAGCAAAGAGATAGATAGACGGACAGATAGATAAGAGATAGATAGATAGATAGATAGATAGATATTTAAGAACCCCTTCAGATGCCCCATTCCATGAGAATCTGCAACCACTTTGTAGACCCTTTGGTTAAGCTCCTGTTCACAAAATAGATCCATATAGAGATGTATGATAGATAGATAGCCATCCTTTGCTACATGCGACTTGTGTGGCTACACAGGGAGACAGTCACTAGCTTGTAGAGGCACCAGGCAGATGTAGACTGGGGGCAATTGCCCCCCTTAGGTCTATCTGACCAGATGATCTTCTTCCTCCATTCAGCACTGTTTTGTGGAACTACATGAATTCGCCTCCTGCTGACTCTGTTTTCTCCCCTCTGATGTTGTGAGGTACCCATGGTTCAGCGCATTGGTTCCCTTGCAATACATTTGCTTAGTTCTGCTATTTATGTTCTGAGCTTGGTTGTAGTATTGTATATATGTATTGGAGTCGGGAAGAATTTTTTTCCCTCTAAAATGGGGTAAAATGGCTTCTAGCTCATTGGAGTTTTTTTTTACCTTCCTCTGTACCAAAAAGGTGAGGGGGGTGGAAACAGACTGAACTGTATGGACATTTATCTTTTGTCAGCCTAGAATACTATGTAAAGGTTGATTCAGACACAATGATTGTCACTCCAAAATCACTCAAAGCCGTCTTTTGAGTGAAAATCGTTGTGTCTAACTGCACTGACATCGTGCAGTTTTCGTTAACCGGTCGCTGATCGTTGTCTTTCAGCATGCTAAAAAAGAGAACGATCAGCCTTATCTGGCGTTCATAGCGGGATACAGCAGATACTATTGTTTCAGCTGTATCCCGATCCATGAACTCTGCCGGGGTATGAAGAACACAGCAGTCTAGCTGTGTTCTGCATACCCCGCATGGAGCACACAGCTGTATACCAGCTGAGCGCTCCGTGAACAGCCGGGGTATGAAGAACACAGCGATCCAGCTGTGTTCTGCATACCCCGCTCAGAGCGCTCAGCTGTTTAACAGCTGAGCGCTCTGAGCAGAGAACAGGTGGATGCAGAAGACAAGCGTCGGAGCACGAAGTGATCGCTCAATGTTTGAGCAATCACCTTGCCCTGTAAATGCACACAACGATTATCGCTCAAAAGTCATCTTTTGAGCGATATTCGTTGTATCTAAACCAGGCTTTGCTTCTGCTGCTACATTTATCTTATGAGTTTGGTGCTGTCACTGGCGTAACTATAGGGGATGCGGTTGCACCTGGGCCCAGGAGCCTTAGGGGGCCCATAAGGCCTCTTTTCTTGATACAGCGAGCCCAGTACTATGAATAAAGCATTATAATTGGGGGCCCTGTTACAGGTTTTGCATTGGGGCCCGGGAGCTTCAAGTTACACCTCTGGGTGCCGTATTTATGTTATGAGCTTGCTCCTGGGACTGCATTTATTTTATGTGCTAGGTTCTAGTATCATAGGTTGCCTCTATTGTTAAGAGCTTGGTTTTGGCGTTGTATCTTTGCACTGAGGTTGGTTCTGCTGCTGTATCTATGTTATGAGATTGGTTCTAATACCGTATTTACTCAGTGACCTGTTCTGGTGTGGCTATGCTGCTATCTTCCTGCTTTCTGAACAAGCAGAATACAAGCATACTGCCTATTAGTGCAATATATAGAGAGTTTTTTTCTTATGATGTGGCCACACAAAAAAACCCAAAAAGCAATTGCCCCATATTAGGAGAAAAAAAACCCTCCCTGACTGCGCTACGGCAATCAGTATGCCTGGTTCAACAACAATCTAGTGATATTATTACTGTCAATTAAGGCATCCAAGCCCCTCTTAAACTTGTTCAGCAAATCCACCATCACTGCATTGTGTGGGAGAGGGACGATCCGCAGTTCAAGCCGCCTATAGACAATCATGGGCGCCCGCAGCTGAATTTAAGCATGCAGACCTGATTTGCGAACTGAAGAACATTTGCTCGTCATGTCCATGGGTGGGTCAGATTCTACGTGTGGGAGCCCGCACGGCAAGAGGACATTACTTACCCATCTGGACCCTCTGCGTGACTGTGCAGGTCTTGCATATTCTCCACTGCGGATGTGGGCAGGCGTGCTACCGCACATGCGCAGTGGAGTTTGTCTTATTTAAATCTCCTGCTTTCCCGCGTCTGCAGTGTCAGCTGCGGGTGGGCCGCAGATTGGATGGCTTCCATTGACTTCAATAAAAGCCATCTGTGCGGGACCTGCAGCAAAATAGAGCATGCTGCGGTTTGTTTTCCGGACCAGAAGGTCTGCAAATTAATTCCACATGGTTAAATTCAGCTGCGGGAGCCCATGATTGTCTACGGGTGACTTGACCTGCGTCCGCGTGGGTGCCCCGCAATTTAATTCCGCACGTGGGCATTGGGCCTCAAATCAGGGTTGGCCTTAGGTTATATAACAACCTATGTGGAGTTTTTTTGGCACCCCACTCCCCATCATAAGAGCAAACAAAATATTTTGCACTGATTGGCACTTTGCCACTTTGTTTGTATTCCGTGCAGAAAGCAACAAAATAGCAGCGTACCAACAGCAGGACAGCTCAATTAATGACTTCTGTAGTAGAACCAAGCTCATGCCATGAATACAGCACCCGAACCAAGCTCAGTACATACATACAGCACCAGAACCAAGCTCATGTCATAAATACAGCACCAGAACCAAGCTCGTAACTTAAACACAGCAGCAGAACTAAGCAGTTGTGTTAAGGGGTTGCTGATGGGTTAACAGCGGCACTTCAGAACATTAGTGGATAAGAGACAGAGCCAGGAGGAGGATGATTCATGCGGCTTCACAAGAAGAGAAACAGGATCATCTGGTTGGGCGGACATAAGGGGGTGATCACCCCCAGCCTACATTTGTCTGGTGCCCTCCCAACAAGCTGTTGGCCTTGTGCAACTGAATGATTCGCATGTAGATAAGGTCGGCTATATGCTTAATAACTTTACTTGCCCTCTCTGCACCTGCTGTAGTCCAGCTCTGTAGTAATGATGAGGGTTCTCTCAGATAAGTTTATATAACTTAGACATTATAGATACAGCTCATTTTCGGACATTTTTGTAAGTCTAGGAACATTTCCTACAAGCCCAGTCACACTACATGTACATTTTCTGCTGCACTCTCCAGAGCAATAACCCTGCAGCAACCAGAGAGCACAAGTCGGCAATCTGAATTTCACACCATTTTTGGCAGTGGAAAAATACAGCATATATGCGAATAAGTGCGTTTAAAATGTGTTCCTCCAGTAATATATCTCCAACCACAAGATGTCTCTGTCCACCTACATTCAGGGACCAAGACAGAGAACCTCCTTATTCCTCTGCTTCTGAGAAAAGTGGTATTGGTAAATATAATGTATTTCTTTATAAACTTTGTTCATAATATAACAAATATACAGTTAGCCTCTAACATCATAATATTACATCAATGTACAGCTTTGGTTATCCAGCCTTTATAAACTGATGGCTTTTCCTCTGGAAAGATTGTCAATATCTAATATATGGGGGTTTGCCTCTCAGGACCCTCGCCAATCAGCTCATTAAGGGGCCACAGCGCTGGTTTACATCTATGTTCGATCCAGTGAATACACAGGATGCTGTATTTTTTATAGTGGTCGTTCTGGGTACTACAGGCTTGTCCCGTTAAAGTGAATCAGTCAAGCCTGCAGTACTCAGAACAGCCACTCTAAAAAAATATGGTGTTCTGAGCTTACAGGATCGTGCTGGGATGTAAATATAAAGAGGCTGCCACGCTCGCAGCGGCACCGCGGTCCCTTCAATTAGCTGATCAGTGGGGGCCGAGGCAGCAGACCCTCATCAATTAGATATTGATGCCTTAACCAGATAGGCTGGATAATCCCTTTAAAGATATTTGTACCTTTAGGCTGGGTTCACACAGGGCGGATTTGCCGCGGTTTTTCCGTTGCAGTTTTGCCGCAGAACTGCTTCTGCGGCAAAACCGCTTCAAGGGTTAATTTGGACCTGCGAATTTTGCCGCAGATTTTCGTGCGGAAAAATCCGCACGCGTTTTTTTCCGCATCGCTTTTTTACTTTTTGACGTGGATTTGGCTGCGTCCATAGAGGTCTATGGACAAAAAAGAGCTGCGGAAAAGGCCGTAGAATGAACATGCTGCATCTTTTAAAACCGCTCCGCAGTTGCATTTACGCACTGCGGCTGAGTGGAAAAAACCTGCCTTGTGAGAACAGCTTTTTGGCAAATCTCATTTGTGCTGCATTGCACTGCAAACGCAGCTGTTTTGCCGCAGTGCGGATATGCAACGGCAATCCGCGGCAAATCCGCCCTGTGTGAACCCAGCCTTAGGCTGCGCTCACTTGAGACTGATTTCCACTGGAATGTCTACAGCGGACATTCCGTTGCAGTTCAGCCACGGAATGCCTGCCTCGAAACCCGCATCATTTGGGGTTTCATCATGAATTCCACAGCAGAGATGGTGACATAATTGACATGTTGCTGATTTGACTTCTGCGCCAGAAGTCACTCTCCGCCCACGTTCAGAATCTTGTCCACTTTGCTGCGGCTGCTACTGTCAATGCAGCGGAATTTCTGTGTGTAGGGTCCTTTTGGAAATTCCACAGCAATTCCGCTGTGTGACGCCATACTATTTTATATTGCATTCTTACTTATAAGTTTGAGGTACTCGGTGCACAAACAGTGTGAGCTCACTCGCCACAACAAGGCGACCTCTTTGTGTTTGTTTGCCTTTTCATTGTGTTCACAGCAGATTTAGGGCGGCTTCCCACAAACGTATACGCGCACGAAAAAAAAACGCATCATGCTCTATTTAGTGCGCATTTGCACACCAAACGCTCCATATGTCCCAATACACATGTAATTGCACATTATGCTGCACAACTTAATGGGAAAAAGAAGACATCTGAAACTAATTAGGCTAAATAGCCTTTTAAATCATGGGATGGGTGCGTCCTGCGCCCACGTGAAATGTCCATGTCAGCGCAAAAAAATATAATAAACTGACTCGCCACTAATTCTCTAACTTCCCGATGCCATACAAACATGAAATTTGGCAGGAGCATTCTTTAGGTCCTAAATAGGAAAAGAAAAGGGGTCACAACTTGATTATTCAATGCTAAGTGCGAAAGTAAGTGCACCCCTATGTTATGTAACTTCCTGGTGTCGCACAAACTTGCAATTTGCCGCAACCATTCTTTACATCCTAATAGGAAAAGTAAAGGGGTCGCAACTTCAATATTTAATTCTAAGCATAAAAAACTTTGAAAATCTGCAATACATGAGATCGTTCTTTTCTCAGAAACCATAAAGCCTAAGGAAATGATTTGTATACTGAGCAGAATCTACCTCACCTCTATGTGTATATACTGAGGAGAATATAACTGACCTCTATGTGCATATACTATCTATTGTATCTAATATACACCTATTATTCTGACTCCCATGACCCTTTGCAATCTTGGCTTGGTGTTCCAACAAAGTGTTCCTCAAAATGTTAATAAGTAATGTTACATTTGTACGTCTCCTAAATGGTGAAAAAAGACAGTTTTTCAAATGTGTGTTCAAAATAAAGTAAACAGTTGGAAATATATATCTTAGCAAAAAATTTGTACACTATGTTTGCACATATTTGACACTAGCTGATATACCCGGCTTCGCCCGAGTTAATTTGGTACTGGTGTTTATCTGGTGTTCACACGGAAAATCTCATGAAGTCGTGGTAACTTTAGAGATACTGAGGAAAAACATATGTTCACCATTTTGCATAGTTCTCTGCGTTACCCAGGAAACACCACGTGGAGGTAACCATGCAACGTTTCCTTCATATAAAATGACATCAGGAAGTGAGAGAATTAGATTACATACATAAAATTTGGACACTAATTCTTTTGCGCTTAGAATTGAATAATCGAGTTGGGACCTATTATCTTTTCATATTTATGACACAATCAATGCTTGTGCCAAATTTCATGTTTCTATGACATTGGGAAGTGAGAGATTTGGATTATGTACATAAAATTTGGACGCTAATACTTTTGCGCATAGAATTGAATAATGGAGTTGGGACCCATTAGCTTTCCCTATTTATGACATAATCAATGCTCGTGCCAAATTTCCCGTTTCTATGACACCGGAAAGTAAGAAGATTACATTCCGCACGTAAAGTTTGGACGCTAATTCTTTTGCGCATAGAATTGAATAATGGAGTTGGGACCCATTAGCTTTTCCTATTTATGACATAATCAATGCTCGTGCCAAATTTCCCGTTTCTATGACACCGGAAAGTGAGAAAATTACATACCGCACGTAAAATTTGGACGCTAATTCTTTTGCGCATAGAATTGAATAATCGAGTTGGGACCCATTTGCTTTTCCTATTTATGACATAATCAATGCTCGTGCCAAATTTCCCGTTTCTATGACACCGGAAAGTGAGAAAATTACATTCCGCACGTAAAATTTGGACGCTAATTCTTTTGCGCATAGAATTGAATAATCGAGTTGGGACCCATTAGCTTTTCCTACTTATGAGATAATCAATGCTCGTGCCAAATTTCCCATTTCTATGACACCGGAAAGTGAAAAAATTACATTCTGCACGTAAAATTTTGACGCCTATTCTTTTGCGCATAGAATTGAATAATCGAGTTGGGACCTATGAACTTTTCCTATTTATGACATAATCAATGCTCGTGCCAAATTTCACGTTTCTATGACACCGGAAAGTGAGAAAATTATATTCCGTACGTAAAATTTGGACGCTAATTCTTTTGCGCATAGAATTTAATAATGGAGTTGGGACCCATTAGCTTTCCCTATTTATGACATAATCAATGCTCGTGCCAATTTTCCCGTTTCTATGACACCGGAAAGTGAGAAAATTACATTCCGCAAGTAAAATTTCGACGCCAATTCTTTTGCGCTAGAATTGAATAATCGAGTTGGGACCCATTAGCTTTTCTTATTTATGACATAATCAATGCTCGTGCCAAATTTCAAGTTTCTATGACACCGGAAAGTGAGAAAATTATATTCCGTACGTAAAATTTGGACGCTAATTCTTTTGCGCATAGAATTTAATAATGGAGTTGGGACCCATTAGCTTTCCCTATTTATGACATAATCAATGCTCGTGCCAATTTTCCCGTTTCTATGACACCGGAAAGTGAGAAAATTACATTCCGCAAGTAAAATTTCGACGCCAATTCTTTTGCGCTAGAATTGAATAATCGAGTTGGGACCCATTAGCTTTTCTTATTTATGACATAATCAATGCTCGTGCCAAATTTCCTGTTTCGTTGACACCGGAAAGGGAAGAAATTACATTCCGTACGTAAAATTTGGACGCCTATTCTTTTGCGCATAGAATTGAATAATCGAGTTGGGACCCATTAACTTTTCCTATTTATGACATAATCAATGCTCGTGCCAAATTTCACGTTTCTATGACAACGGAAAGTGAGAAAATTATATTCCGTACGTAAAATTTGGACGCAAATTCTTTTGCGCATAGAATTGAATAATGGAGTTGGGACCCATTAGCTTTTACTATTTATGACATAATCAATGCTCGTGCCAAATTTACTGTTTCTATGACACCGGAAAGTGAAAAAATTACATTCCGCACGTAAAATTTCGACACCAATTCTTTTGCGCTAGAATTGAATAATCGAGTTGGGACCCATTAGCTTTTCCTACTTATGACATAATCAATGCTCGTGCCAAATTTCCCATTTCTATGACACCGGAAAGTGAAAAAATTACATTCCGCACGTAAAATTTTGACGCCTATTCTTTTGCGCATAGAATTGAATAATCGAGTTGGGACCTATGAACTTTTCCTATTTATGACATAATCAATGCTCGTGCCAAATTTCACGTTTCTATGACACCGGAAAGTGAGAAAATTATATTCCGTACGTAAAATTTGGACGCTAATTCTTTTGCGCATAGAATTGAATAATGGAGTTGGGACCCATTAGCTTTCCCTATTTATGACATAATCAATGCTCGTGCCAATTTTCCCGTTTCTATGACACCGGAAAGGGAGAAAATTACATTCCGCAAGTAAAATTTCGACGCCAATTCTTTTGCGCTAGAATTGAATAATCGAGTTGGGACCCATTAGCTTTTCTTATTTATGACATAATCAATGCTCGTGCCAAATTTCATGTTTCTATGACACCGGAAAGTGAAAAAATTACATTCCGCACGTAAAATTTTGACGCCTATTCTTTTGCACATAGAATTGAATAATCGAGTTGGGACCGATTAGCTTTTCCTATTTATGACATAATCAATGCTCGTGCCAAATTTCACGTTTCTATGACACCGGAAAGTGAGAAAATTATATTCCGTAGGTAAAATTTGGATGCTAATTCTTTTGCGCATAGAATTGAATAATCGAGTTGGGACCCATTAGCTTTTCCTATTTATGTCATAATCAATGCCCGTGCCAAATTTTAAGTTTCTATGACATTGGGAAGTGACAGATTTAGATTATGTACGTAAAATTTCGACACCAATTCTTTTGCGCTAGAATTGAATAATCGAGTTGGGACCCAATTACTTTTCCTATTTTGGAGATAATCTATGCTTGCGCCAAAATTCATGTTTCTACGATATCGGGAAGTTGGAGAACTTTCGGCGAGTCAGTCAGTGAGTCAGTCAGTGAGTCAGTGAGTCAGTGAGTCAGTCAGTGAGTCAGTCAGTGAGTCAGTGAGGGCTTTCAGCTTTATATATATAGATATTGCAGTTGAAAATGTGAAAAAATGACACTTTTCTAAATTTTCCCAATTTTGGCGCTTTTAATGAAAATACACAAATGCTATCAGCCTATTTTTACCACCTAAATTAAGTACAATATATGGCGAGAAAACTCTGTCAGAATCACTTGGATATGCAAAACCTTAATGGAGTTATTCATTCTATGTTAAAGTGACACATGTCAGATTTCCAAAATTTGGCCTGGTCATTAAGGCGCAAACAGGCTTGGTCACTAAGGGGTTAAGAAAACAGTTTGACATGATAAAAGCCACTATTGTTTTACTAATTTGTTTCAATCTCACAGCTATGAGAATCATATAAATTAGAATAATGGCCTTGTTCGTAAATGATTAACCAACAATGTTCCTTTTCATGTGTTCATAAAGGCTTTCGGAAGCTTGAAAGACTGGATTTTCCAGGTTGGCCCAAGGTGTGAAGCCACATTGTTATCTGTACAGCCAGAATAATAAAAGCCAAGACAACTAATAGCCAATTATGGAATTAAATATATTTGCTCCAAAATCAATACAAATCCTCTAAGATCTAGAGAAAACTCACACTATGAGGGTGCGGGCAGACGAGCGTAGGCGTATTTACGTTCGCACGAGCACAACGTATAATCGCCCGAGCGATCATTTTTCACCGCTCACGACCAGAGCTAGAAAGCGTATTTTCGTTTGTTCCTACTTTGCAAACGGTCTTTTCGGCGATCGAATATGCGTTGGCGCGTATTTCGGTCGCATATGTTCCATTTTTTTTCGAATTGCCGTTTTTACGCGCCGTAAAATCGCCCATGTGAACGAATACATTCGAAACCATTGCCTCAGATGGTCACGTATATACGTTTGGTCGCAAAAACGCGCCGTTTATGCGCTCGTCTGCCCGCACCCTCAGGCCTCTTTCCCACGAGCGTATATCGGCCACCGCTTTCACGGCCCGCTGATATACGCAGTGATCTGATGCATTGGATTCAATGCATCACAGCACATGGCCGTATTCCTGAGACGTAAAAGCGCCCGGTAAGCCAATATAGCGCCGGACGTTTTTATGACAGGCCCAAAGATAGTCCTGGAACTAGGACTATTTTTTGGGCCAGAAAACGTCAACCGCTGCATGGGCTCCTACGGGAGCCAATGACAGTGGCCAGAGGTGGAAGGGAGTTTAGCAGTGTGGCTGCTAAACTCCGCCCCTCTGCTCTCCTCGCCCCATGCAGGCTCACCTCTGTTCTCCTTCCCGCTGGCTCTTTGCAGTGGGAGGGGGCAGGGCGGGGGTGGAGCTAGGCTCCGCTCCTCCCCGCCTCTTGTTTGCAGCCCCCGTCCTGCCCCCTCCCATTGCAAAGAACGAGCGGGGAGGAGAGCAGTGGTGAGCCTGCGAGGGGGAGGGTGGGGAAAGGGGCGACGGCATGGTGACCTTGGCGTATATGCGCCGGGGCCCATGCCATGTAAACGGGCACACAAACGGTAGATTTGTGTGCCTGTTCATGAGCTTCTACACCCCAGATGGTAGCATATATCAGCTGGCTGTAAAAACGCCGGCTGATATACGTTGGTGGGAAAGAAGCCTGATACTGGGTTCTCACATGGTGGAATCCCGCCGGGAATCTCACAGTTTGGCCGCAGTGAAAAAATGCGAGATTTCCGCCAGGAAAGCACTACTTCAAAACCCGCAGTACTTAGCCGCGGGTTTTGGAGCGGCTTGGCCATATGCTTTTCCATTGCGGCCAGCATTCCCATAGAGGAGAGCGCGGCCGCAACAGGAAAAAATTAAAATTCGCCACCCCGTGTGGACAAGATTTTTGACAAATGTTGTCCACATGGCTGGCCAATCCCGGGACTAGCTGCCACAGGCGGATTTGCTGCAGTGAAATTCCGGACGGAATTTCCACGGCAAATCTGCCCTGTGTGAACCCAGCCTAAGGGCTCATGTCCACGGGCAAAATGACATTTAAAATCCGCAGCGGATCTCCCGCGCGCGGATCCGCACCCCATAGGGATGCATTGACCACCCGCGGGTACATAAATACCCGCGGATCGTCAATAAAAGTGATTTAAAAAAAAATGGAGCATGAAAAAATCTGGACCATGCTCCATTTTCATGCGGGTCTCCCGCGGGGACGGCTCCCGCGGGCTTCTATTGAAGCCTATGGAAGCCGTCCGGATCCGCGGGAGACCTAAAATAGGAATTTAAAGCATTTACTCACCCGCAGCGGGCCGCGAAGCTCTGCTCTTCCTCACGGCTGCATCTCCCTTGCTTCGGCTCGGCGGATGTGCCCGGCGCATGCGCGCGGCACGTCGACGACGTGCCGGCGATGTGCCGCCGGCGTCAGGAATTCATCCGCCGGCCGAAAATGAAGATCCGGCCGTGAGGAACAGCTGATCTTCGCCGTCCGCTACGGAAAGGTAAATTCTTTTAAATTGCTATTTTCGGCGCTCATGTCCGCGGGGCAGGAGGGACCCGCTGCAGATTCTCCATGGAGAATCTGCAGCGGATCTGATTTTCCCCGTGGACATGAGGCCTAATACAATAACTGCAGTAAGTGTGCGTTTATCCGGCACATTTCCTTTTTTCTGTTCCATCCTTAGTAACAGAAGAATGGAAATGAACAAGACCTCTCCAACCTTTCTCCAATGGGAATTAAACTGAGAATATATCTCACCTGGCCATCAGAATATATATCATCTCTTGTTCTCTTTGCCAATAATTCAAGCTCGTTTCTGGTGTTTAGCTCGACTATATCCCTTATTAATTGCCCGATCCTTATATTCCCGCTCTCTAAATCTATCTACTGCTAAATTTGCAGTCCTCCTTATTTTCTTTATGCATATTGAATTATTACATATATAAGGACTGACTACTTTATATATTTCTTTATGTTAATGTATTGGCTTGTTTAAATGTAATACTACCAGATTGTGTGAACCTGTTCATATGGACACTGCACACTATGTTTTTTAAAAACTTTTTAGCAATCTTGAGTTCTAATAAAATTCTATTTCCTATGCTCCGGTGTCTTGTGTGTTGGACTTAGTGGTTTGGTGTAGCTTATTTTTATATGCAACGATCTTATTTGTGATTTGGGTTGTTTCCCTTTATTGTGTTCAACACATGTCAACTAAATGACAGCCATTTTGAACACCGCCATCTTGAATTCAACTCTAGTATTTCCAATAGGAAGGTAGGTGTGTGATATATCATACTGACGGGGAATTTCACCAGAAAACCAATAATGTGCTTCATTTTAACATAGCTTTATTCACTCTGAGGTTAACACGGTGACTTTTCTTCATTACAAGTAATGAGATTGAAGGTGTAATCTCAAGCAGAATGTGTTGAGATGGTCTTCATGTCGGGTGAACGCAGCCCACGTGTCATGACAGCAGATTTAAATCCGTATCTCCCAACCAGATCTTCCATTGCCCACAGTGCAGTTGCCAAAATTCTTGCCAAATTCTGAGAAACAGGTTCCATTGCTGATAAAGAAAGGAGGATCGAAGGCGTTAGATACAGATTAATGTCCTTGGCCAACCATTACAGTAGGGTGTGTATAGCTGCCCGTACCGTGCCAGTGCCCAGGATCTCAGTTCAGGCATTGAATTTTAAAATAGTGTCAATAGCTTGTTGAGCATTTAGTGTTCAGTAAAAGATCACTACATATTAATCCCATAAAATCCCTTTAATTACATAACACCCCCTCCTACTCCCACTTATTATATCCGCGGATTATCGTATGACATGTCTGACTATCTATAACAAGAAAAAGAATAGCAGTCTACATAAAAAGTCACTTTTTTAGCCAGTACAATGCATTGCAATAAACTTTGTGCCCTTTTACTGTTCAGAACATCTATTGCTTTTATTCAAAGGAAAGACTTCAAAATACATATGAATGGCTGCGCTTTCAAAGGGAAAGAGCTGTTGAGAATTTTTTGGACTTTACCCCTCTTCTGGAGAAGGCTAGCCTGCTGTCATCTCTTTATACTACACCCTTTATGACATAAGACACTCCTGTACAGTATTGCCTTCATGTCCACACTCAATGCAATTCCGGATTTACAGCTGTTATGTGTCTACTCTCGTTTCACAAGGGAAGTGTTCCAGAAGACTATTCCGGCCTGATACAGCGCAGAACATATGGTTAACCTATAGAAGCAATTTTAGCTCTATATATGTTTATAAAATGACGGATGTAGCAAAGTTTGACTTAGCACTTAAAGAGGTTTTCCAGGCTATTTTTTTATTGATGACCTATCCTCAGGATAGATCATCAATAGTTGATAGGCTGTGGTCCACCGCTCAGAACTCTAGCTGACCAACTTTGCGGGCGCCTGCTGTTACCAGAAAAATACGGGGTACAGAGTAGAAGCAGATAGCTCCGACCCCTGTGTAGTGGTCTGCACTGGTAATAGCAGGTGCAGCTTTCATTGATTTAAATTACAACTGTGCCTGCAATTACCAGAGCCAGTAACTACACAGGAGTTAGAGCGATCTGCTTCTGCTCCATACCCCGTTATATTTGCCGATTACTGCAGGCATCCAAATATCTGATCGTTCAGGGTCTTAGGCAGCAGAGCCCAGTTTGATTCACTACTGATGACCTATTCTGAAGATGGGTCATTAATAGAGATGAGCGAACGTACTCGTCCGAGCTTGATACTCGTTCGAGTATTAGCGTGTCGAGATGCTCGTTACTCGTAACGAGTACCACGCGATGTTCGGGTTACTTTCACTTTCCTCTCTGAGACGTTAGCGCGCTTTTCTGGCCAATTGAAAGACAGGGAAGGCATTACAACTTCCCCCTGCGACGTTCAAGCCCTATACCACCCCCCTGCTGTGAGTGGCTGGGGAGATCAGGTGTCACCCGAATATAAAAATCGGCCCCTCCCGCGGCTCGCCTCAGATGCGTTGTGAGATAGCTGAGGGACAGTGCTGTTGGTGCCGGAGCTGCTATAGGGAGAGTGTTAGGAGTAAGTGTACGCTTCAAGAACCCCAACGGTCCTTCTTAGGGCCACATCTAACCGTGTGCAGTAGTGTGGAGGCTGCTTTTAGCAGTGTTGCACATTTTTTTTTTTTTGGTATATCGGCCGTGCAGAGCATTGCGCCCTGCAGTAATACTCCAGGGATAGAATTGTGTAGGCAGGGCCAGAAGACATATATTATAGATTGAATATACGCAGTGGTCCTTTAGAAAAAAATATTTGAAAAAAATCTATTTGGCCTGCCTGTCACTCTGCTCAGTGTTCTGGGTCCGTGTCTGCTGGGGGTAGTAGTTCTCCAAATAAATACGCAGCCAGCTAAGTGTTACAGCAGGCTTGCGCCAAATTATTTCCTGGCTCTGAAATCACCGGTCTGTTGCAGTTAATAACAGTGCAACACTGCAGTTCCGTCACACACACATCAGGGACAGAATTGTGTAGGCAGGGCCAGAAGACATATTATAGATTGAATATACGCAGTGGTCCTTTAGAAAAAAATATTTGGAAAAATCTATTTGGCCTGCCTGTCACTCTGCTCAGTGTTCTGGGTCCGTGTGTGCTGGGGGTAGTATTTCTCCAAATAAATACGCAGCCAGCTAAGTGTTACAGCAGGCTTGCGCCAAATTATTTAATGGCGTTCTGTAAGCGAACTCAGCCTCCAACCACAGGCCAATAAGCGGCACATTTAATTACAGTGTTGTGTTTCTGCATTCCTGGTAATACAGCATGCTCAGGGGTAGGGGTAGGCCTAAAGGACGTGGGCGCGGCCGAGGACGCGGAGGCCCTAGTCCGGGTGTGGGCACAGGCCGAGCTCCTGATCCAGGTGTATCGCAGCCAACTGCTGCGGGATTAGGAGAGAGGCACGTTTCTGGCGTCCCCACATTCATAGCACATTTAATGGGTCCACGCGGTAGACCTTTATTAGAAAATGAGCAGTGTGAGCAGGTCCTGTCGTGGATGGCAGAAAGTGCTTCCAGCAACCTATCGTCCACCCAGAGTTCTGCGCCGTCCACTGCTGCAACTCAGAATCCTCTGGCTGCTGCTCCTCCTTCCTCCCAGCCTCCTCACTCCATGAAAATGAGACATTCTGAGGAGCGGGCAGACTCCCAGGAACTGTTCTCGGGCCCCTGCTCAGATTGGGCAGCAGTGGTTCCTCTCCCACCAGAGGAGTTTATCGTGACTGATGCCCAACCATTCGAAAGTTCCCGGGGTCCGGGGGATGAGGCTGGGGACTTCCGGCAACTGTCTTAAGACCTTTCAGTGGGTGAGGAGGCCGATGACGATGAGACACAGTTGTCTATCAGTGAGGTAGTAGTAAGGGCATTAAGTCCGAGGGAGGAGCGCACCGAGGATTCTGAGGAAGAGCAGCAGGACAATGAGGTGACTGACCCCACCTGGTTTGCTACGCCTACTGAGGACAGGTCTTCAGAGGGGGAGGCAAGGGCAGCAGCAGGGCAGGTTGCAAGAGGCAGTGCGGTGTCCAGGGGTAGAGACAGGGCCAGACCGAATAATCCACCAACTGTTTCCCAAAGCGCCCCCTCGCGCCATGCCACCCTGCAGAGGCCGAGGTGCTCAAAGGTCTGGCAGTTTTTCACTGAGAGTGCAGACGACCGACGAACAGTGGTGTGCAACCTTTGTCGCGCCAAGATCAGCCGGGGAGCCACCACCACCAGCCTCACCACCACCAGCATGCGCAGACATATGATGGCCAAGCACCCCACAAGGTGGGACGAAGGCCGTTCACCGCCTCCGGTTTGCACCGCTGCCTCTCCCCCTGTGCCCCAACCTGCCACTAAGATCCAACCCCCCTCTGAGGACACAGGCACTACCGTCTCCTGGCCTGCACCCACACCCTCACCTCCGCTGTCCTCGGCCCCATCCAGCAATGTCTGTCAGCGCAGCGTCCAGCCGTCGCTAGCGCAAGTGTTTGAGCGCAAGCGCAAGTACGCCGCCACGCACCCGCACGCTCAAGCGTTAAACGTGCACGTAGCCAAATTTATCAGCCTGGAGATGCTGCCGTATAGGGTTGTGGAAACGGAGTCCTTCAAAAGTATGATGGCGGCGGCGGCCACGCGCTACTCAGTTCCCAGTCGCCACTACTTTTCCCGATGTGCCGTCCCAGCCCTGCACGACCACGTCTCCCGCAACATTGTACGCGCCCTCACCAACGCGGTTACTGCCAAGGTCCACTTAACAACGGACACGTGGACAAGCACAGGCGGGCAGGGCCACTATATCTCCCTGACGGCACATTGGGTGAATTTAGTGGAGGCTGGGACAGAGTCAGAGCCTGGGACCGCTCACGTCCTACCCACCCCCCAGAATTGCGGGCCCCAGCTCGGTGGTGGTATCTGCGGCGGTGTATGCTTCCTCCACTAAACCACCCTCCTCCTCCTCCTCCTACGCAACCTCTGTCTCGCAATCAAGATGTGTCAGCAGCAGCAGCACGTCGGCAGCAGTCGGTGTCGCGCGTCGTGGCAGCACAGCGGTGGGCAAGCGTCATCAGGCTGTGCTGAAACTACTCAGCTTAGGAGATAGGAGGCACACGGCCCACGAACTGCTGCAGGGTCTGACAGAGCAGACCGACCGCTGGCTTGCGCCGCTGAGCCTCCAACCGGGCATGGTCGTGTGCGACAACGGCCGTAACCTGGTGGCGGCTCTGCAGCTCGGCAGCCTCACGCACGTGCCATGCCTGGCCCACGTCTTTAATTTGGTGGTTCAGCGCTTTCTGAAAAGCTACCCACGCTTGTCAGACCTGCGCGGAAAGGTGCGCCAGCTCTGCGCACATTTCCGCAAGTCCCACACGGACGCTGCCACCCTGCGCACCCTGCAACATCGGTTTAATCTGCCAGTGCACCGACTGCTGTGCGACGTGCCCACACGGTGGAACTCTATGCTCCACATGTTGGCCAGGCTGTATGAGCAGCGTAGAGCTATAGTGGAATACCAACTCCAACATGGGCGGCGCAGTGGGAGTCAGCCTCCTCAATTATTTTCAGAAGAGTGGGCCTGGTTGGCAGACATCTGCCAGGTCCTTCGAAACTTTGAGGAGTCTACCCAGGTGGTGAGCGGCGATGCTGCAATCATTAGCGTCACCATTCCTTTTTTATGCCTCTTGAGAAGTTCCCTGCAAAGCATAAAGGCAGACGCTTTGCACTCGGAAACAGAGCCGGGGGAAGACAGTATGTCGCTGGATAGTCAGAGCACCCTCCTGTCTATATCTCAGCGCGGTGAGGAGGAGGAGGAGGAGGAGGAAGATGAGGAGGAGGGGGAAGACACAGCTTGGCCCACTGGTGAGGGTACACATGCTGCTGGCCTGTCATCCTTTCAGCGTGTATGGCCTGAGGAGGAGGAGGAGGAGGATCCTGAAAGTGATCTTCCTAGTGAGGACAGCCATGTGTTGCGTACAGGTACCCTGGCACACATGGCTGACTTCATGTTAGGATGCCTTTCTCGTGACCCTCGCGTTACACGCATTCTGGCCACTACGGATTACTGGGTGTACACACTGCTCGACCCACGGTATAAGGAGAACCTTTCCACTCTCATACCCGAAGAGGAAAGGGGTTCGAGAGTGTTGCTATACCACAGGACCCTGGCGGACAAACTGATGGTAAAATTCCCATACGACAGCGCTAGTGGCCGAAGGCGCAGTTCCGAGGGCCAGGTAGCAGGGGAGGCGCGGAGATCAGGCAGCATGTACAGCACAGGCAGGCCAACACTCTTTAAGGCCCTTGACAGCTTTATGGCTCCCCAGCAAGACTGTGTCACCGCTCCCCAGTCACAGCTGAGTCGGCGGGAGCACTGTAAAAGGATGGTGAGGGAGTACATAGCCGATCGCACGACCGTCCTCCGTGACGCCTCTGCCCCCTACAACTACTGGGTGTCGAAGCTGGACACGTGGCCTGAATTCGCGCTGTATGCCCTGGAGGTGCTTGCTTGTCCTGCAGCTAGCGTCTTGTCAGAGAGGGTGTTTAGTGTGGCTGGGGGAATCATCACAGATAAGCGTACCCGCCTGTCAACCGACAGTGCCGACAGGCTAACACTCATCAAGATGAACAAAGCCTGGATTTCCCCAGACTTCTCTTCTCCACCAGCGGACAGCAGCGATACCTAAGCAATAGGTAGGCTGCACCCGCGGATGGAAGCATCGTTCTGTATCCCCATCAAAAACGGGGACCTTTTCGCTTCATCAATCTGTGTATAATATTCCTCCTACTCCTCCTGCTCCTCCTCCTGAAACCTCACATAATCACGCCGAATGGGCAATTTTTCTTAGGCCCACAAGGCTCAGTCATATAATTTTTCTAAACAATTTTTATACGTTTCAATGCTCATTAAAGCGTTGAAACTTTCACCTCCACCAATTTTTATTTTAACTGGGCTGCCTCCTGGCCTAGTTACCAATTAAGCCACATTAACCAAAGCGATTAATGGGCTTCACCTGCCCTCTTGGTTGGCCATGGCCAATTTTTCTGATGTACATTAGTACTGTTGATACAGCAATTTTTGTAGGCCCTCGCCTACAGTGTAATCAAATGAATTTTTAGCCCACCTGCATTACAGCTGACGTTACATCCGCTGTGTTGGGCAATGCAATGGGATATATTTATGTACCGCCGATGGGTTCCAGGGAGCCACCCATGCTGTGGGTCCACAGGGAGTTGTAAATGCATCTGTTTCCACTTCTAAAGAACACCAGTCTGACTGGGGCATGCAGTGTGGGCCGAAGCCCACCTGCATTAAACATGACATTACTACCTCAGCTGTGTTGGGCAATGCAATGGGATATATTTATGTACCGCCGGTGGCTTCCTGGCACCCACCCATGCTGTGGGTCCACAGGGAGTTGTAAATGCATCTGTTTCCACTTCTAAAGAACCCCAGTCTGACTGGGGCATGCAGTGTGGGCCGAAGCCCACCTGCATTAAACATGACATTACTACCTCAGCTGTGATGGGCAATGCAATGGGATATTTTTATGTACCGCTGGTGGGTTCCAGGGAGCCACCCATGCTGTGGGTGGACACGGAATTCCCATTGCGGAGTTGTACCTGCCTGTGACTATTTATAAAAAACCGCGGTCTGACTGGGGCGTGCAGACACCTTGACAGAATGAATAGTGTGTGGCACATAGGTTCCCCATTGCTATGCCCACGTGTGCAGCTCCAGATAGAGGTGGCACAGGATTGGATTTCTCATTGCTTCTGTACAACATTGTGGGCTATCGCCCCGCCCCTTTTAAAGAGGGTTGCTGCCTAGCCGTGCCAACCCTCTGCAGTGTGTGCCTGCTTTTCCTGTGGCAGACGCACTTATAAATAGACATGAGGGTGGCATGGCATGAGGGCAGCTGAAGGCTGGGCAGGGACAGTTTGGTGTGCGCTGTGGACACTGGGTCGTAGGGGGGGGGGGGGAATTGGCAGCATGTAACCCAGGAGAAGTGGCAGTGGAGTGTCATGCAGGCAGTGATTGTGCTTTGTTGGAGGTAGTGTGGTGCTTAGCTAAGGTATGCATTGCTAATGAGGGCTTTTCAGAAGTAAAAATTGTTGGGAGGGGGGGGCCCACTCTTGCCGCTATTGTGGCTTAATAGTGGGACCTGGGAACTTGAGATGCAGCCCAACATGTAGCCCCTCGCCTGCCCTATCCGTTTCTGTGTCGCTCCCATCACTTTCTTGAATTGCCCCGATTTTCACAAATGAAAACCTTAGCGAGCATCGGCGATATACAAAAATGCTCGAGTCGCCCATTGACTTCAATGGGGTTCGTTACTCGAAACGAACCCTCGAGCATCGCGAAAAATTCGTCTCGAGTAACGAGCACCCGAGCATTTTGGTGCTCGCTCATCTCTAGTCATTAATAAAAAAATAGCCTGAAAAACCAGAGGAAGATGAAAGTAGCAAGAGGCAGCATAGTGGCTCAGTAGTTAGCACTCTTGCCTTGCAGCAGTGGAAGCATGTAATATAAAAAAGCCCACAGGCTTTCTCTTGCACCACACTTTGACCCCTTTATGTGACCTTTGGTGTATGATTTTTGTGTCATTGGATTTGTGACATCCTTACGACCGCCGTAAAATCCAAAATATTTGAATTTGATACACTGAGTGACTGTCAGGCCAGGTCAAAGTTCCTATGTTAGGTCTAGCGGCGCTGTTGTGCTTCAGCCAACAGCGCCGCTAGGAAGAGTCAGGGCTCCTTCACACTGGTGAGGGCAATATCAGGCCATGAATCACAACCTGATATTTCCCTTGCAATCCATGTGGAAATGTTTGTGTGGGTTGCTTCTTCATAATAACGATCACGTTTATTTATGTAGCATATACATTTATTAAGAAGGGGAAATAATTGTAGTGACTTCGGCCTAAGCTTCAGGTTCGCATTGAACTGAACTTTTAACAAAGTTCAACCCGAAACAGAGTTCGACTGTTTCGGTTCGCTCAACACTAGCTGCTGTAGTGGCCTAGTACATGCTTTCCTGGCCCCCTCCATCAATGTCATACATGTCTGTCTTACGTAGATGCTCTGTGCAAAACTGTCTTGTCATTCTGTTATGTGTATTGCACAGCTGCAGCGCCTGATGGGTTAAGTGCCTACACAAAGCATGGAGACTGTCTGCAAGAGTAACAATTCTGTCCTGTCACGTGGGATGAGAGAAGGTATAAATTGGAGTGCATGAGAGCAGGAAAAGTTCCATGTCTTCTAGGTTTCTGTCAAAGACTTCCAGCTACATGGGGGTACCTTCAGACTTCATGTAGTAAAGAATGGAGAAGGAAGAGAGATTCCCCACACACCACCAGAAATGCGGCTATAGGAGCCCCCCAAAAGAGAGACAGCATGAGTTGAGCATACGTGTCCTTTTGGCAAGGTCTAGTGCAGAGGTTCTCTTATCTAATCAATTCACACCCGCACATCCTACGGTCTGGGATCACCAGGTGGAGGTACTTCAGTTTCATTGTTCACACTCAAACATCCAAAAGTTGGAATTCTGCCTGAGTGGAGGTACGCGTCTTTATTTAATCACACATGGGCGGCCTAAAGTCTGGGTCTGCCGTGTGGAGGTACTCGGTTTCATCTAATTCCCGCACATTCTAAGCTTATCCTTTGTGCCTTGTACTATTGATGTTTTCAAGTAAACGTTATTTGAGGTTCTGACCGTTCCCAGGGACCTGTCGTATTATTCAACTGTCTGTGGCTCATTTATTTCCTCACCAAAGTCCAAACTGGTGGGTGCCGGAACGGTAGCATCACCTATCACAAACCTTACACCTGTCCTAATGTTTATTGGGCATCCCCATGCCGGGGGTGTCCGGAAGGGGCCCAACGCTGCCCTGGCCTTGCTGCGTGCGTCCCTCCGGGAGAGAGCATGGTAAGTGCCGCTGTGACAAGCCAGCATCTTGCCCTCCCAGCTCCTCAGCGCATGCCATCTGTCCGGGACTCTGCACTGCTTCTATGTAAATTCTTTTATTTATGCCACTTTATCAATTCCCACAAGTTCACCAAATATGGACTTACACTTTAAAGGGGTTGTCCAGCAAAATAAAGTCATACCCTATCCGCATGATAGGGAATGACTATCTGATCAGTGGAGGTCTGAGCATTGAGACCCCAACTGCTCATGAGAACAAGGATTCTGAAGGTCCCTTAATGAAAGGAGAGGGGGTCATGCATTTATACCACAGTTCCCTTAATTTTAGTGGGACTGTCCGAGATCCCCAAGTGCTTGAATCCTTTGATTAGCTTAGTATAGCCTGGCAGGGCATGTCTACACCAAACGATCCCTTTGACATACACAATAAATCACTTGTTTTATGGTTTCCACAGCATATAACTGCAGTCACTAAAGTATAGAATCCTCACAAAGCTCCATGGCTGTGACATCAGGAATATCTATCCTACTGTAAATCTGTGTGTGTCCAAGTTGTAAATGTGCTATTATTGCTGTACAATATTCTATTCTTTGCTGAACGTGTTCATGGCTGCATTACAGGGCACCTGTTACCAACTTGAAGTGGAGACAGACGATTTATAGGCTGAACTGATATTCATGAGAATATGGCTAATGAACTGACTAGGTACAAGTGTCATAATTGGGGCATGACATTTTAAGCCATTGCTGCCAGTCTATGTGGGCAACAGGTGCACCATAAGGTTCTGTAGTTCTGCTGAATTGCTATGTATTTGTTTTATAGAGACCGTGAAACGACCGGCACATTTTCTGGACTTGTAACTCTAACTCCAACATGTACATACCAGTATCTATCAGCTAAACAGCAGAGATACAATGGATAAAGTGTCTAAAATATCTGCGTTCTTCATGCCCTTGTAAGTAAAAAAAAGTCTTCAGATAAGTGGAACTTTAAAATGGGCTGTAGTTACTTTGAATAGTAGAATACATCTGCAAATACATTTGATAGTAGCATAAGCTCGGACGTAGCGTTGCTCATTGTGATCGGCCAGACAATAAAATCCAGCCGATTTTTGGAGAATCTGATCAGGTCAGTCCAGCATCATTTTGTTCCAAAAATCACCTTTCCATTTAGGGAGGGGAAAATGGACTTGTTATTTGTATAGAGCCAACTTATTCAGCAGTGCTTTCAAGTCCATGTAACTCAATTTATTAAAGACCAAGTACAGTAAAAATACAGCACTTGGTCCTAGGCTTTATTCCTGACCAATAGCAGAAGTACTGTGCAGGATTAAAGCCTCTGCTCCTGCAATCAAGCAAGAGCAGGGCAGGTCCTCATCTGTCAAACACAGCAGAAGAAGGAGAAAGCACTTTTTACTGCTTCTGCTTTCTCCTTTCCAGACTACACAGTGCTCAATGAGCACTATGTACTAAAGAGTGAAAGTGGAAGTACTACTTTCACTATGCGATCCAGCAATCGCATGTCTGCCCAATGCTTTCTGTCACAGCAGAGCTGCAGAGTCCTACAGACCCTGATTAGCTCTGTTAGTGACTGATGTCATTACAAGGCGATGTTTTCCCCTGTAACCGGGGCTCCTAAAGATGCCCAATTGAAGGGAATACAATTTTAAAAAAAACAATGTGAATGACCCCCAGATGTCTTATATGACATCATGGGGGACATAGATGTCCAACCAAAACTGTTGCCATATGCGCCCTGTAATCCCAAACTATGCCAATTATATATCAAAACATTGAAAACCAAAAATAAAAAACTATACATTTTGAAAATTTCATTTTTTAAATCTTTTTTTTCCCCAATAAAACTAATTTTTTTTTTAAGTCAGTACAAAAAGATAGTCCTGTGGGCTTATTCAGACCTGCGTATATCGGTCGGGTTTTCATGTCTGGCTGATGTACACTGCCCCTCTCTGCAAGGGGAGGAGGCAGGACGGGAGCTGGTGCACTGAGCTCCCGCCCCCTCTCCGCCCCTCACCACTGTTTGCAATTTGAGGGGGTGGGGCCAAACTTAGCTCCACCCCCACCCCAATTCTCCAATTGCAAACAGTGACGAGGGGCAGAGAGGGGGCAGGAGCTCAGTGTACTAGCTCCCCGCCCATCCCGCCTCCTTCTCTTGCAGAAAGGGGCAGCGTATATCACCCGGGCGTGAAAACCCGACCGATATACACCTGTCTGAATAAGCCCTGTATGTCATGAGGGAAAAAACGCAGCAAAAATAGTTTTAGTAGCTGAATAAAAAAATAGGGCAGTAAAACCACCACATAGGTAAAATCCCTAAAAAGCGTCTGGTCCTTTAGGACTAAAACACCCTGGTCCTTAAAAGGTTAATGAGATTTGAACCTAATACCCCAGCACTGTGGCCACTGAGTCAAAAGCACACACTCCAAATTAGTGAACCTAATTTTTGCTCCCATTACCTTTAATTGGAATCAGGTTGTCTCGACTTCCGATTATTTTTTGGAAAATTGTATCTGTCACTCCTCACCTGATTATTCCAATAATTGCTCCTCACTACCTGTAGGTACCTTGGAAAGTAGAATAAGGGTACATTCAGTAGTACCCTGGAAGTTAACTGAGCCCGCAGGTAACATGGATTATAAAATCAGTTTGTGCGTAATTTAGATAGTAGAAGGAGCCTGTAGATACCCTGGATAGTAGAATGGACCCCCAGGTACCCTGAATAGTAGAACGGACCCCCAGATACCCTGGATAGTAGAATGGACCTCCAGATACCCTGGATAGTAGAATGGACCTCCAGATACCCTGGATAGTAGTAGGAGCCTGTAGATACCCTGGATAGTAGAATCAACCCCCAGGTACCCTGGATAGTAGAATGGACCTCCAGATACCCTGGATAGTAGGATGGACCTCCAGATACCCTGGATAGTAGAAGAAGCCTGTAGATACCCTGGATAGTAGAACAGACCTCCAGATACCCTGGATTTTAGAACAGACCTCCAGATACCCTGGATAGTAGAATGGACCTCCAGATAACCTGGATAGTAGAATGGACCTCCAGATACCATGGATAGTAGAACGGACCTCCAGATACCCTGGATAGTAGAATGGACCTCCAGATACCATGGATAGTAGAATGGACCTCCAGATACCCTGGATAGTAGAACAGACCTCCAGATACCCTGGATAGTAGAATGGACCTCCAGATTCCCTGGATAGTACAATGGACCTCCAGATACCCTGGATAGTAGAATGGATCTCCAGATACGCTTGGTATTAGAATGATCTTCCTGCTACTCTATATAGCAGAATGATCCTCCTTTCAGTATATATTTATAATTATATACATACATGGTATGCCTGTGTGTGTGTGGCAGGCTCTGCGTAACAAGCATGTACAATCGCTGCCAGATCCTCTCCAGAATAACACGGGATTACTGATTGTATAAATATTTAGTGTAAGACTCCGGTGTCTGCGGGTGAGCGCTGGTGTTCGAACAGTTCTGAGTGAACGTGATATGTGCTGTAGGAACATGGCCATATTCACTAGTGTCTATTCTTGGGATGTGCCCAGCACAGAGCATTCCCTCTACAGCACAATCACACGCCGCCCCCTCCCCTCCCCGAAATGTCTCAATCCTTAACTGTCTCTCCATGCCGGGGAGAGGATTATGCTCATTTTACTGCTGGCTTAATACTCATCTTCAATCCTATGCTTTATTACATTATCTTGGGATATATACTCTTATAATGAGATCATAGCTGTGCCATAACTTACACTTGGACAGTAGAGATGTCTTTGTTTTACTTGTAACCTCATGGATATTCATTATTTTCCAGTGAGGTCTATTCAGTCATTGTAAAAAAAAAAAAAATACAAACACCTAGAAGGAGTTGTTGAATTCTAATTACATTTTATAGATGTGACTGTAACTTTGATATAAGTGATTACAATATCAGAGCAAAATGATAATTTACTGCGGAGAACTGAACCCTTGAAGGGAGGCTCTAGTACCTTGTTGTACCGCCTCTAGCTTGGATACAAGATGTGATACGGGCGGGCATGAACTCTCTAGTACCCTGTTGTACCACCTCTAGCTTGGATACAAGATGTTATACAAGAGGGCATGGAGGCTCTAGTACCCTGTTGTACCGCCTCTAGCTTGGATACAAGATGTGATACAGGTGGGCATGGAAGCTCT
Source organism: Eleutherodactylus coqui (assembly GCF_035609145.1). Taxonomy (NCBI): domain Eukaryota; kingdom Metazoa; phylum Chordata; class Amphibia; order Anura; family Eleutherodactylidae; genus Eleutherodactylus; species Eleutherodactylus coqui. The sequence continues at coordinate 143,099,572 of NC_089845.1, read as the reverse complement.
AGTACCCTGCTGTACCACCTCTAGCTTGGATACAAGATGTGATACAGGCGGGCATGGAGGCTCTAGTACCCTTCTGTACCGCCTCTAGCTTGGATACAAGATGTGATATGGGCGGGCATGAATGCTCTAGTACCCTGTTGTACCACCTCTAGCTTGGATACAAGATGTGACACGGGTGGGCATGGAGGCTCTAGTACCCTGTTGTACCGCATCTAGCCTGGATACAAGATGTGATACGGGCATGATGGAGGCTCTAGTACCCTGTTGTGTCTCATGTAGCTTGGATGCAAGATGTGATACGGGTGGGCATTGAGGCTCTTGTACCCTGTTGTACCACCTCTAGCTTGGATACAAGATGTGATACGGTGGGCATGGAGGCTCTAGTACCCTGTTGTACCGCCTCTAGCTTGGATAAAAGATGTGTACAGGTTTTGCATGGTATCCTGTGGCATATTGGTCCAGATTTGCTGTAACTGAGCCTCTAGATCGTGCCAACTCATAGGCTGTTGAAGTTTGTGTCGCAGATGATCTCATACATGTATTATTGGTGATAAATCTGGTGATCGAGCAGCCACGGAAGTGTGGCAATGTTGTGGAGGCATTCCTGTGACCCCCTTGTGTGCAGCTGAGCATTATTCTGCAGTGCGGCTTTAAAACTCCACGGGGAGCCCAGGGTGGCAGTACCAATGTGGTTCACTGTTTGAAGTGCAGGGCAACACGCCAAACTATTTGGTCGTCATCAATAGGTTTCTGGTCTGCATGGTGCACTACATGTATGAGAATGGTCTGCCACTTTGTATCCACTCTGTTTGGGAGTACACACCAAGCAGCCCCCCCCCCCCCCCCCTATATCAAGAGGCTGTGGGAGTGGCTGTCTCATCGGTGTCCCACACAGGTGTAATTATCTCCCTCATTTGGTAGTCAGCTACCTGCACGGTGAGAGGATGCAGCAATCTGCACTCCTCAGTCAGTAAGTATATAAACGATAATTGTTTAGTTTAAATGCAGCTAACGAAGAACAATAAATTGTTCACTTTTTGTTTACCGCTCATTTTTTGCAGGCTCGTCTGCTTATCGTTCAGTTTAAATGGCGATTCTTCAGTCGTTCTCATGCCTTTACAAATAAAGTTCTTTAAGTATTTCCTGATAAGTATTGTTCTTGAGGTGTTCAATTGTTTTTACTGAGAAGTTAATTCAATTCTGAAAATTTGATAACCATTCACAACAGGCAGCAGTACCCAACCTGATTATATTTATAACTAGCTGATATACCCGGCTTCGCCCGAATTAATTTGGTACTGGTGTTTATCTGGTGTTCACACGGAAAATCTTATGAAGTCGTGGTTTCTTTAGAGATACCGAGGAAAAACATATGTTCACCATTTTGCATAGTTCTCTGCGTTACCCAGGAAACACCACGTGGAGGTAACCATGCGACGTTTCCTTCATATAAAATGACATCAGGAAGTGAGAGAATTCGATTACGTACATAAAATTTGGACACTAATTCTTTTGCGCTTAGAATTGAATAATCGAGTTGGGACCTATTAACTTTTCATATTTATGACACAATCAATGCTCGTGCCTAATTTCCCGTTTCTATGACACCGGAATGTGAGAGATTTAGATTATGTACATAAAATTTGGACGCTAATTCTTTTGCGCATAGAATTGAATAATCGAGTTGGGACCCATTAGCTTTCCCTATTTATGACATAATCAATGCTCGTGCCAAATTTCCCGTTTCTATGACACCGGAAAGTGAGAAAATTACATTCCGCACGTAAAATTTGGACGCTAATTCTTTTGCGCATAGAATTAAATAATGGAGTTGGGACCCATTAGCTTTTCCTATTTATGACATAATCAATGCTCGTGCCAAATTTCCCGTTTCTATGACACCGGAAAGTGAAAAAATTACATTCCGCACGTACAATTTCGACGCCAATTCTTTTGCACTATAATTAAATAATGGAGTTGGGACCTATTAACTTTTCCTATTTATGACATAATCAATGCTCGTGCCAAATTTCCCATTTCTATGACACAGGAAAGTGAGAAAATTACATTCCGCACGTAAAATTTGGACGCTAATTCTTTTGCGCATAGAATTGAATAATCGAGTTGGGACCCATAAGCTTTTCCTATTTATGACATAATCAATGCTCGTGCCAAATTTCACGTTTTTATGACATTGGGAAGTGAGAGATTTAGATTATGTACTTAAAATTTTGACGCCAATTCTTTTGCGCATAGAATTGAATAATGGAATTGGGACCCATTAGCTTTTCCTATTTATGACATAATCAATGCTCGTGCCAAATTTCCCGTTTCTATGACATTGGGAAGTGAGTGATTTAGATTATGTACTTAAATTTCGACGCCAATTCTTTTGCGCTAGAATTGAATAATCGAGTTGGGACCCAATTTCTTTTCCTATTTTGGAGATAATCTATGCTCGCGCCAAATTTCATGTTTCTATGACATCGGGAAGTTGGAGAACTTTTGGCGAGTCAGTCAGTGAGTGAGTCAGTGAGTGAGTCAGTCAGTGAGTCAGTGAGTCAGTGAGGGCTTTCAGCTTTATATATATAGATATGCAGTGGTGCTTGAAAGTTTGCGAACCCTTCAGAATTTTCCATATTTCTGCTTAGATTTAACCTAAAACTCCATCAATTTTTCACACGAGTCCTAAAAGTGGTGTGCTATCTGCAACAGGTAGTAGAACTAGGGTGGCATCTTTACGTCAGCAATGATCGGGCTTTTTTGAGCAATTGAAAGCTTCTGTCCTGTCACTGCAGAAGGTCCCTATGGTGTCATCTATTGGGAATTCACTAATCGTCCCTTCCTCTCTTCCCAGCATCAATCTCTCCTATGGTAAATGGACTGATTGATCGACAGGGAAGTGTGTCCCCTGACTGACCATTCAGTCATTACTGCTGTTTATTCCTGCCGCCCCCTTGCATGAGTGTGGGTCATTTTACTTTTCGTTGTGCATGCATGCTGTGCAAGCTCTGTTTGTTGTATTCTGTCAGATGGGTAATGTCTGATGCTTTAGTCCTCTATCTGTCCATATGCTTGTTGATGTGTGCATGCATGCTGGCTGCAACCTTATCAGTTGTGTGAGTCTCCGTCCGTATGGGTTGTCAAATGCCAGTGTCTTGTCTGTTCCTCTACTTTTCCTGAAGATGGTCTGGACACCTGATTCCCCTTGTCTGCATGGTCTGTGGGCCTCTGCTCCCTTACCTTTCAATCAGTTGTGGTTCTGGACATCAGATGTTCTTACTCAGTCAGACAGGTAATGCCTAACACCATAGTCTCTATTCTGTCAGATGGATGATGTCTGATGACTCCATCCCTAGCCCATCAGATGGGTGTTGTCTGTTGCCTATGTCTTTGATTTATTCATATGGTTGTTAAACTCTTTAATCCTTGCTGTCTATTGGTGTAGATGCCTGAATTCTCTGTTGTTTGGCTTCTTTCTGTACTGTTCCTATGCCTTTGCCTAGTTATCTTAGCTTTACCATCTGTTATATATATCCTTCCCTATATTCCATCTAAGAATAGGCTAGAGCCCCTGGAATGTGACATGAAGCTCTAGACTCTGTTTCGAGGCAGGGACTGCCAAACCCATGTTTTTAGGGTTAGTGATCCCATTAGTGTAGTGGTCCATTCTGGATGGATACGTTTTGCTGTTACATATTTATATTGGTCCATTAACCCTTTCAAATCCAATTTGTATCCTGGTTTTCCTAGGGGGCTTTCTCTTTTTCTGCCATTATACAATGGCACTATATGCTGGCTAAAGCCAGTACTGCATGAGGTGACACGTTGGATAGGCTCCGACAGCAGAGAGGCTGGCAATATACAGTAAGAGAACCGCGACGGATGTCTTTCAACATCGGAGCTGTACAGCCTTAAATCATAATGTCTTTAGAGGTCAGACAGTGGATTGGAAAGGGTTAAGGGCAATTATTGCGTCACAGTGTGACGTGTTGGTATCATTTCTGCAGCGGAGGTGAATAATGCCCCCTTTAGAAGAGACAATTCTTATTTGTCTTTCGGTCACTGGCTTGTGTTTAAACCAAACGGTTATCATGCACTTTCGCTTGAATTATTTTTTTGTATGTGAAGCTTTAGGATTAGCAGATAATTTGAGAGTGAAATTAGAGTCAAATGTTTTCAATCAACTGGATGACAATCAGGTGTGAGTGGGTGGCTTGTTTTATCTAAAGAACAGGGATGTATCAACGTCTGATCTTCACAACTAACGTTTGCAGAAGTGTATTGTGGCAGAAACAATGGAGTTTTCTGAGGAACAAGAGTTGTTGATGATCATCAGGTTGGAAAAGGTTACATAACTATCTCTAAAGAGTTTGGACAACACCAATCCACTGGCAGACAGGTTGTGTACAAATAGAGGAAAGTTCAAGACCATTATTACCCTCCCCAGGAGTGGTCAGCCAAAGAGGATCATGTCAAGAACAAGGTGTAAAATAGTCCACCAGGTCACAAAGAAACCCAAGTTAACCACTAAGCAACTAAAGGCCTTTCTCACATAAGTTAATGTTAATGTCAGGAGTCCACTTGTTACGATCGTGTGGGCAAACTAAGGAAGGGGCCCACACGATCGCAACCAAAGGGAGGAATGGGTACGCACACGGGTTTCTGGCAAACTGATCCTGTGCTACGAGGAGGTTGACCTGGCCCTACCTAAGCGGGGACATTGCCCCAATAAGGGCAGCCCAGCAGTCATCAGATCTGGGCCCTAGCTGATCCTAGGAGCCACGCACCAGAACAGGACGCATTCACATGCCACATGACAGGGACAGAACAATAGGATACACAGAGCCAGAATACACAGCATACAGCAGCCACAATGCAAACACTAATAGCAGATGATAAGCTGAATATAAATGCAAGGTGTTAGTTCGTACATTGGCCAATGAACTTAAGCTACAAGCCCCGGCAAGGCCCTTCATATCTTGCAGTCCCTACACTAGCAAGACACATCCACTAAAGGGCCCTAGGGGCCAACCTAGTGCAAACATAGCAAACAAACTCAGCAGACCAAACTGACACAAAATAAATGTACAAACGGACATGAACCAGCAAGACACAGATCACACAGCAAGCTGCAACAAAACACAGAATGCAGGTCACACAGCAAACTTCAACAGACAAGGATTCATGACTGTTCACCCTGAACACCGTACAAAGACTGACCAGGAGCTGGGTTTATATGTGAGCACAGACCCAGGAGATTGGCTAGCAGGAAGTACCACACCCAGCCAGCTCAATCAATTAACCCTGTGAGGGCTGTGCTGCTAGGAAGCTTAGAACTACAGATCCCAGCAGCACACATAATACCACCATCAGGAAGACACTAAACAACAATGGTGTCCATGGTAGAAATTATAGGAGAAAGCTGCTGCTCTGCAAAAGAACATGTTGTCTTTAGCAATTTGCAAAAGGTCGCCTGGACAAGCTGGAAGGGTTTCAGAAAAATGTTTTGTCGATGGATGAGACCAAAATAGAGCGTTTTGGCTTAAATGAGAAGTGCTATGTTCGGAGAAAGAAAAACACTGCAAGACACCATAAACTCCCCATGCCATCTGTGAAACACATTGGTGGTGGTAGTATCATGGTTTGGCCTGTTTTGCTGCATCTGGGCCAAAATGAATTGTGAATTATACCAGAAAATTCTAAAAGAAAACATTAGAACATTTGTCCTTGAGCTGAACCTCATGAGCTTGTGGGTCATGCAGCACGACAACAGCCCAAAGCCCACAAGTTGCTCTACAAAAGAATGATCAAAGAAGAATAAAGTAGAGGTTTTGGAATGGAAAAATCAAAGTCCTGACCTTTATCCTATTGAAATGTTGTGGAAAGACCTGAAGCGAGCAGCTCATGGGAAGAAACCCAACAAAATAACAGAGTTGAAGCTATTTTGTATAGAGGAATGGGCTAAAATTCCTCCAAGCTGATTTGTAGGACTAGCCAACAATTTAAAAGAAACGTCTAGATGCATAAGTGAGTCACATCAGAAACTGAAAGCAGAGGTTCACATACTTTTGCCACTCCTAGCCATGTGATATTGGATCATTTTCATCAATCAATAAATGATCAAGTCTAACATGTGTGACTCATTTGTTTGATCTGGTTCTCTTTATCTACTTTTAGGTAGTTTTAGGACAAATATAAGAAGAAATATAGAAAATTCTGAAGGGTTCAGAAACTTTTAAGCACCATTGTAATATTGTATACATTGTTGTAAAATAGCATAATTCTCAAATATAATGACTAAAAAATCTTAAACATAAGAACACTAGCTTCCATTTTAAATGCTTCAGAATAGAGCCCCTTTGGCTTGAGAACAGCTTGTCACCCTGAGCTCTCCTATATGCTGAGCACTTGTTGGCTGCTTTTCCTTCACTCTGCAGTCCAGCTCATTCCAAGCCATCTGTGTTGGACCAGGTAAATGGAGGCAAGGCCATTACATACAACACTTTGTCACTTTGCAGATCTTCTACAGCTTGTTAAAAAAGGCATACCAATTAAGATGGGATGACGTGTTACAACAGAATTCCGTGGTCGTCATGATGGTTAAGTGTGGTTTCAATTCTAAATCATCCTTTCTGAATAATCTTTTACCAAACTTATTGACCTTCTGGTGCAACTATTTGACCAAGAAGGTTCAGAAAAGTTAATTTAGAGCCATTTGCTGGGTTTCACAGTACTTCTGACAAAACAGCATAGTATGTAGCACCATCAAGCCATAAAAAACACTGGAAATTAAGGAAGCCTGATGGACCCAGTGTGGGATCTGTGAGGTTTGGTTAGGACTAGAAATGAGTGAGCGTGCTCGCTAAGGCAAATTACTCGAGCGAGTAATGCCATTTTCGAGTACATGCCCGCTCTTGCCAAAAAAATTGGGGGCCGGAGGGGGTGAGTGGTGAGTTGTGGGAGTGAGCATGGGGGAGAGGGAGATCTCCCCCCGTTCCTCCTCGCTCTCCCCCGCCGCCCCCCGAATCTTTTGGGACGAGCGGGCATGTACTCAAAAATGGCAATACTTGCTCGAGTAATTTGCCTTAGCGAGTATGCTCGCTCATCTCTAGTTGGGATCCATCATAAATATTGTGACTCAGTTGAGAACTGATGACATGATGCTAGTGTGAATACAACTTAATGGAGATACCCAGGCAAAAAAAAAATTTGGGAAAGCTGATCCAATCCCCTGCTTTTTCCCTTCTAAATGTGCCTAGTCCCCCCCACTCTCTGCTTCCTGCTGTAGCAATGACATCACCAACAAGGGGACATGTGACCACTGCAGCCAATCACAAGCTCACTTTGGCATGTGATTAACACAGAGGTCACATGCCCCATTGTCAAGACATCATTGTTGCTGAAACAGTAAGTAAAGAGTGGGACCAGGCACAGTCGGAAAGGGAGCAACAGGGGATCAGGTGAGGTGAATATACCTTCTTTCATGTTTTTTCTCCATGCTAAAATTTTTGCTTGGATAATTAACCCTTTAAGTCAATGGTTCCTAAACTTCTGTAGGTCATAATCTACTTTCTAATGCAGAAGGTATTAAAAAAGAAAAAGCCAACTAAGAAATGACTGATTGATATGACTTTTGCCATAGTGTTAACTGTCAGTCGCATGGTTTTGACCCCAACACCAAGTTTTAGTAGTGTTATAGGGGCAATGTGTGTAAAACTTTATTTGCAGCTGTCACCAGCAGGGGAATCACATGCAAGTCACCCAAGAGCCAGGCGTGGCTTTTAAGCCACTGGTTAGTGAACACTGCCCAACATCCTTGGGTGGCGCTCATGAAAGTTTCTTAATTTTAGTGATTGTTGGTGGTTTCTAGGTAAAGGACACATACCAATGCTGTCTTCTGACATCTTGTAAAATAACTACAAAAGTAGGGCCCAGGATAAGCAGCCCATTGCCTCAAATTCTGCTCTCGGCATCCCCAGCAATCAGTTAAGTTTGCCGGAGGGAAGATGCAGCCATCCAAGCATTTCCCCTGCATCAGCCACTATAGGGAAAATGTGGTATTACAGGACAGCCATTCACATGAATATCGCCCTATAATAACAGGATGCCACAGGGTACACCAGAACGGGAGCCACTCTGACTTACTGAATCTTCGTTCTCGGTCATAGAGAGAGATTCAGAGCGAGGACCCTACTCTATGACATTCATATACCTTAATAGGGCATATGAACAAGGGATGCCATATTGGCACAACCCTTTAGATCTACAACTGGGTACTTATGTGTTAATAAAAAAGTATATGTTACAATTATGTGGGCAAACTGAGCACGGGGCCCACACGATCGCGACCAAGGTGGATGACTGGGTATGCACACAGGTCACACAGGTTTCTGGCAAAATGACTCTGTGCTACACGGGAGGTTGACCTGGCCCTACCTAAGCGGAGACATTGCCCCAATAAGGGCAGCCCAACGGTCTTCGGATCTGGGCCCTGGCTGATCCTAGGAGCCACGCACCAGAACAGGACGCATTCACATGCCACATGACAGGGACTGAATCACAGGACACACAGAGCCAGAATACACAGCATACAGCAGCCACAATGCAAACAATAATAGCAGATGATAAGCTGAATATAAATGTGAGGTGTTAGTGCGTACATTGGCCAATGAACTTAAGCTACAAGCCCCTCGTATCTTGCAGTCCCTACACTAGAAAGACACATCTACTAGAGGGCCCTAGGGGCCAACCTAGCGCAAGCATAGCAAACAAACTCAGCAGACCAAACTGACACAAAATAAACGTACAAACGGACATGAACCACAAGGCACAGATCACACAGCAAGCTGCAACAGAACACATAGCAGGCAACGGGACACATGTCACAGATACATCCAAACAATACAAGACCAGCTTCAGACTGATCAGGAGCTGGGCTTATATGTGAGCCCAGACCCAGGTGATTGGCTAGCAGGAAGTACCACACCCAGCCAGCTCAATGAATTAACTCTGTGAGGGCTGTGCTGCTGAAAGCACAGTAGTACAACATGTCTAAGCAGCACACGTAACAGTATGCAAGCCCACAGTTTTTTTTAAATAAAACTTCCTTTATGTTTTTAAATACTAAACAAACACATAATATATACAATGCATCCTTTACCAGCAATTTCTTTAAGGGGTATTCCATCACCAGGCGTGTCAAGGGGCTTCCGTTTCCCACATAGATGTGGAGGAGTGCAGAGCTAAAGTATCAGAGCTGGCGTGACTTTACTGGTCAGAATTAAAACCTCTTTATTATTATTCAGCAGCTAACGCATTTCGAAGTCTGTGGCTTCTTCTTCAGCGACCTCTAGGTGAACATGAATGCTCCTGCAGGGACAGAAGAAAAACATTAGTTCTCTGAAGAAGAAATAACAGGCTTCAAAATATGTTAGATGCTGGATTTTAATAAAGAGGATTGAACTTTTCAGGCTATGCAATTTTGATTCTGACCAGTAGGGTTGTACCAGATCTCATGCATTTGATCTGCACTCCTTCACATGATTCTCTGTCAGTGTCCATATCGGTTTGGGTAAGAGTAACCTAGAGTCGGCAACAATTTAAATACCCTTATACCTACTGTACCAGATACTTTCACTGATTACCTGCTCATACGGCCATTCCGGTGGATAGACAGATCCACTATTGGGTTACTAAAATTGCTTCTGGAAGAACTCTGCTTAATTTCCTTTTTAGCACTGTTATGTCTGCTTATGCCTATGCAAGATAGTGACAGCCTGACTGACGAGTACACAGGAAGGCTTGAACCAGACGTAACTGACAAACACTGATGATGGTTAATGGCTAAAGTAACACTACAAGGTACTCCATGAAGTACCCCAACTGGAACTGCAACTGCAACTAAGCGGAGCACCAACCCTGAAAATGGCGATCCCACTGCTGGAAAGAAGAAAACTTCAATTCAGAGAGAAACCAGGACACCTGACCACTGAACATTGAACACTGAATACAAAGCACTGAACAGTGACCAGAACCAGTATTACTGGCACTCACAGAAATCTAGAGCCGGTTTAAGAACATTTAAAGAGAATCTGATAGGCTGAGTAAAAAGATAGGCTGGCTGGGTTGTCTATCAGTAACAATACAGATAGGGAGAGGTTTCTTCCATAATGTCATGCACCAAAAGACACTGAGCCTGTGCTTAGAGGTGCATCAGGTAGACCTGTGCTGACGCCGTGACATCACACTGGACCTGTACCTATACCCATAACTAGTCAGTGCTTGAAGTGCCTTGACGATCACACATAGGTGTGGGTCAAGGAGCTGGAAGCCACAGCTATCAGACATTTATCTAATATGCCGTGGATATGGCATACCTCGTTGCTGGTAGTAATAGCAATGATTTCATAAATTACACAAGCAGAAGATTAGCAAATTATCAAAAATTTGTTACCAATGAAATATTACAAAAATGATCAATAACCAATGTCAATAAAGGTGGTTCTTCCCAATCATGGTCTGGGTGTTTTCTATAATTTAATAGCATGATAAAACTATTTGTCTCGGTAAATTGTAGCATACAGTAATGAGAACTGACTTTATGAGTCACGGCAAACACATTTAGTCTCCCTTTCTCTTTCCACCCCCTTTCCCCGTCACTCACCTTTATTTATATCCGATTACCAAATACCCAGTGAATGAGTTCCTGGCAGAACTCAGCAACATTCATCCAGAGACCAGGGTGTTGAAGGTAGAAAATGATGTTCTTTAAAATATTCCCAGTGCATGGCAGGGGTCTCAGCGCTGCCCTTGGAATACCGGAGTCCATGAAATGTTCACCTAGTTTTATAGTCACATGCAAACTATGTTGTATCCAGCAGTAATCATAACATAAATCCTGTTTGTCCTTTGTTTAAAGGGCTTCAATTATGCACCAAATTTCAGAAATGTTCATGCTCAAAGGGGTTTTGAAGTCATTTTATGCTGAAAAGATCATTTCAGAACATGTTCAGTATATGCGGTGCTTTTGATGAGTAAATAAAACCGTCTATCAAATGCTTTTTACAGGAACCTTGAAAGGGTAATGCTATCATTATAATGATATATGATGGATACATATAGAAAAGAGAAAAGAATGCTTCAACTACGCTGTACGTTCTGCATCAGAGCATGCATCTTTATTAAAAGTTGTTCTACATAAAATATTGTAAAATTCGGGTTTTCATGCAACAACATAAATTATTCTGGCCCACATGATGCGCTCTTTTAGATTCCTGATGTGAGGTTGCCCCATCGGGGTGATCGTCCTGCTTTTAGACTGGCTCAGCCATGCCAAAGTTGTTTAGTAATAGCATTCCCATCCCTTTATTTCCATTACTGTTATTTGCCCTATTTTGTGTAATTTAACCCCTTTGAGCTATTGTTTCATTGTTACATCATTAAAGCTTTGTTCTATTGTTTTACCATTGTTCCAGTGTTGAAGCATTGTTGCACCCTTCGTCCATTGATGAACAATTGAGTGCTGCATTGTGAAAAACCTTTTTTTTGTTGAACTATTGTTCTATTTTTATATTGATGAACTATTGTTGAAAAATCCTTCCATTGTTTAATGATTGTTCCATTCTTGAACCTTTGCTGAACCCCTGTTATGGCCCTTTTACACAGGACGACAGTCGGCTAAACGACTGCATGAGTGCTGAAGTCATTACTAAGGTCGTTAGCGGTCGTGCAGAGCGTTTAAACAGGTAGAATTCACCGCTGAAATGCTGTATTCTTGCTGGCTTCTGGCTCATTCAACAATGGAACAGAACAGAACAATGAAACAGCCATGGAACAATTTGCACAAGGAAAGACTAGAAGCAATGGGATGAAGCTTAAAGAGAGCAGACACAGATTAGATATTAGACAGTGAGGGGGATCAATGAGTGGAACAGGTTACCACAGGAGGTGGTGAGTTCTCCTTCAATGGAAGTGTTCAAACTGTTACGGCACTCTGACCCCCGAGCGCCAGATGGGGTGCCCTGAACTTCCTGCACCCCACTGTCCCTGCCTACTTGCCACGACCCTGGCTAACCCCAGGCGGACAACTGGACGGCGGTCCCTACACTGGTTAGGGACCGGGCGACTACCTAAGATGGAACTAACTTACCGGGGGACAGAGTGCCGACAAGGAAGGCAAATGGAGTTACCAAACAGAAAATACAAGCACAAGGCAAAACTGCAAGAGGCTGACAGGCAAACTAGAAGCTGACTGAGACAGGCTGCAGACAGGACTTACTAGTAGCTGACAGAACCAATAACTGGCAGTGAGCTCAGGTCACTGCCAGCCTTATAACTACAAGACTCCGCCCAGGGGCGGAGAGTGGGAGGAGGCAACTCCCCCACTGCTGCATAAGAATGATGGAGGAGTTCGGGCGGCACCCTACGGGCGGACACGCCAACGCCGCCGCACCCGGCCGCCCCACGCCGCCGGGAGAGCCCCGATCCCAGAGCTCCAGGTGGCCGGAGCCGACGTCGGAGCGGCGCGCGCCGACCGCGGGACCCCGCGCAGCGCTGCATGGTAACATTACCCCCCTCTGACGGAGGACCTCCGGCCCCCCGGAAACCCGACCAGGCTTATCGGGAAAATGACGGTGAAAACGCTGTACCAACACAGGAGCGTGAAATTCCCGTGCCGCCACCCAGGAATGGTCTTCAGGACCAAAACCCTTCCAAGCCACCAGATACTGCAAGGTCCCCCGTCGCAGACGAGAATCCAGGATTTCCTGCACCTTATACTCGACCTCGCCCCGGACTAGGGTGGGAGGCGGGGGACCGGAGGTGGGCCTCACCGAAGGGACAAAGGGTTTCAACAAGGACTTGTGGAAAACCCTATGCACTTTCCACGTGGTGGGCAACTCAAGTTCGTAAGCGACTGGGTTAGTTACACGTGTAAAAGTAAAAGGCCCTACAAAGCGCGGCGCAAGCTTTAAGGACGGGACCTTCAGTCTTAGGTTCCTGGAGGACAGATACACCTTCTGACCCACCTTTTAAGGTTCAGAAACTGAGAGGCTTCTCCCACTGCGCAGCTGTATGCGAGACCCCACTACTTCTAGATTCTTTTGCACTTCCTTCCATCCCCCCTGCAGCACCTCGGTGGCGACATCAGCTGCAGGACAGGCAGACGGGGTAGGAAGAGGAGTCAGAACACGGGGATGCCCTTGTGATTCTGGCAAGTCAGTAGCAAAATCCACCGAAAGGTGCGACTGGGGGCGCGACGGCACGGGCAACGGTCGCAGGGGACCCTCCAGACGCCGCCGGCGACTCTTGCCGCGAGCGCAATCAGAGCACCCCCTTACGAAGTCACGTATCTGACGAGACATGCCAGGCCACCAGTAGAGCCTGGAGCAGAGATCCAGAGTCCCTTGCACTCCCGGATCACCCGCGAAAACTGACGAGTGGGACTCTTCAATAACCGTGAGACGTAACGATTCGGGCACAAACCATCTGCCCTCTGGAACCCCTGGTGGAGCGTCCTGCTGAGCACTCTGAAGGCAGGGGCTGAGCGCGGTATCTACTGAGCAGAGAGGAAGGGGAGCAAGATGGCTATGGCAGGATGGTCCCCAATGAGTCAGTTCCCGGGTGGTCCAATTGAATTGGGGGTTGTGCAACGCCAACCACGGCATCCGTAGTACCATGTCTACCGACATGTTCTCCATCACCAGGAATGATAGATCTTACGAGTGGAGACCCCCCACCGTGAACTGTAACACTGGGGTCCTCCATCGTACCAAGCCCGTAGCAAGAGGGGTAGCATCAATGCTAGTAAAACGAATTAGCGTCTTCAGCGCCACAAATTCAGCCATCAGGGGTCTAACAAACGCATGCTTATCAGGTTAGCGGCTGATCCGGAGTCAATAAACGCCTGCCCTGGGCGGGAAAAGTTCTGGAATCTAACCTGACAAGGTACCAGAAGTTTAGGAACTACCTGTAGTCCTAGGCGATCCTCCCTGCAATCGCCTAGGACTTGAAGTTCTTCCGCCGGTTCAGACTGTGAACACTGAGGCCTCAGGTGGCAGGTTATCACCCGATGTCCAGCTTTCCCGCAGTAGAGGCAGAGATGATGCAATAAACTAATCCGGCGTCGCTCCTTGGGGTCCAGCGGGTCCACCTCCATAGGCTCGGGAACAGAGACTGGTAATGAAGAAGGGGGAACAGGACAACCGACCTCCCGCTCTCTACGGGCCTGTCCATCTTGCTTGCCAGCCCTGAGACTCCTATAAGCCTTCACCCCTAGCTCCATAGCCTCCTTTAAGGACCCGGGAACGGGATGGGAAATTAACAGGTCTTTAACCGCGTCCGAGAGGCCCTGCAGAAAAACGTCTTTCAGAGCGCTATCGTTCCATGCTGTATCACCCGCAGAGCGTTTGAAGTTAGAGCAATAATCCTCCACACAAAGTGACCCCTGATGCAACGCCAACTACCGAGAAACCGCCAACCCCACTCGGTCCGGTTCATCAAAGATACCCCGAGTTCCTGAAAAAAGGAGTCCACCGACTGTAGGCAGGGGGAACCCTCGGGAATGGAAAAAGCCCAGGTCTGGGCAGAGCCCCGCAGCAGGGACATTATAAGCCCGACCCTCTGGGCCTCCGACCCGGAAGAGCGGGGACGCATCCGAAAAAACAAGCGACAAGCTTGTTGGAAAACAAAAAACTTGTTCCTCTACCCAGAGAACACCTCGGGAAAAGGGCACTTGGGTTCTGAACTGGTTGAGGCATCCGGACCCTGCGGCACCCCCCGCTGCTCCTGGGCTGCCACACGAGCGGACAAATCCTGGACCACCGGCACCAGGGCTTGCAGCTGGTTCGCGAGGGCGCTGATCGCCTCCATGGAAAAAACAGTTTAAAGGGCCAGTTATTATGTTACGCCACTCTGACCCCCGAGCGCCAGATGGGGTGCCCTGAACTTCCCGCACCCCACTGTCCCTGCCTACTTGCCCCAGGCGGACAACTGGACGGCGGTCCCTACACTGGCTAGGGACCTGGCGACTACCAAAGATGGAACTAACTTACCGGGGGACAGAGTGCCGACAAGGAAGGCAGATGGAATAACCAAACAGAAAATTCAAGCACAAGGCAAAACTGGAAGAGGCTGACAGGCAAACTAGAAGCTGACTGAGACAGGCTGCAGACAGGACTTACTAGTAGCTGACAGAACCAATAACTGGCAGTGAGCTCAGGTCACTGCCAGCCTTATAACTACAAGACTCCGCCCAGGGGCGGAGAGTGGGAGGAGGCAACTCCCCCACTGCTGCATAAGAGTGATGGAGGAGTGCGGGCGGCACCCTACGGCCGGGAGAGCCCCGATCCCAGAGCTCCAGGACGCCGGAGCCGACGCCGGGACCCTGCGCCGCGCTGCATGGTAACACAAACAAAGGCTGGACAGACATCTGTCTGGGAGGATTTAGTGAATCCTGCATTGAGCAGGGGGTTGGACTCGATGACCCTGGGGTCCCCTCTATGATTCTATGATTCTGTTGCGATTTGTGGTTTCTCCTCCCGATTTTCAAAAAAATCGTAACTCTTTTATTTTTCCATCAACGTAGCTGTCTGAGGCCTCATGTCCACGGGGAAAATCAGATCCGCTGCAGATTTGTAACGCGGATTTGGGCTGCGGATGCAGTCTGGATGAGCTTAAAATTGTATTTTATTGCATGCGGGTGACATGCGGATGCGTTTTTTTTCACGCGTGTATGTACGCAGATGCAATTTTTACACTGGAGGTGTTTTGCCCACTTTACCCCACCTCCTAGTACTTTCTCCACCTCCCAGCCTTGAAATCCACAGCGGATCTCCCGCACCCATTTAATTCACATTTAATATCCGTAGCGGATCTCCCGCACCCATTTAATTCACATTTAATATTCGCAGCGGATCTCCCGCACCCATAGAGATCAATGGGGGCCATCCGGAGCGTGATCCGCACTTAAATGGAGCATGGCGCGTTTTTTCATGCACCGGAAATTTTTAAATCACTTTTAAATACCATCCGCGGGTATTTATCTACCCGCGGGGTTTCCAATGCATCCCTATGGGGCGTTGATCCGCGTGCAGGAAAAACGCTGCGAATTTTAAATAACAATTATCCCGTGGACATGAGGCCTGAGGGCTTGTTTGTGGGGCGAGTTGTATTTTTCAGTAGTACTACTTAAAGGGGTTGTCCCGCGCCGAAACGTGTTTTTTGTTTTTTTTTTAACCCCCCCCCCCCCCCCCCGTTCGGCGCGAGACAACCCCGATGCAGGGGTTAAAAAAACAAACTGCTCAGCGCTTACCTGAATCCCGGCGGTCCGGCGTCTTCATACTTACCTGCTGAAGATGGCCGCCGGGGTCTGCTCCCTCCGTGGACCGCAGCTCTTCTGTGCGGTCCATTGCCGATTCCAGCCTCCTGATTGGCTGGAATCGGCACGTGACGGGGTGGAGCTACACGGAGTCGGCATTCTGCACGAGCGGCTCCATTGAAGAGAGCAGAAGACCCGGACTGCGCAAGCGCGGCTAATTTGGCCATCGGAGGGCGAAAATTAGTCGGCTCCATGGGAACGAGGACGCCAGCAACGGAGCAGGTAAGTAAAAAACTTTTTATAACTTCTGTATGGCTCATAATTAATGCACAATGTACATTACAAAGTGCATTAATATGGCCATACAGAAGTGTATAGACCCACTTGCTGCCGCGGGACAACCCCTTTAATGTAATATATATTGTAGTGAAAAACTTTGAAAAATGTATCAGTGAAATGTAAAAAAATAATGTTGTCATTTTTGGGGTGTTCTTTTTTTTATGGCGTACAAACTGCAGCAAAAATGACATGATTACGACGATACCAAATTTATATAGATTTTTTTTTGCTGTAGTACTGTAAAAAAATCAAATATCTTTGCAAAAAAATAAAACTATTTTCTGCCACCATCTCCGGACAGCCATAACATTTTTCCATCAGCAGTTAAGTGAGAGTTTTGGTTTTTCTTGTGGGACATCCTGTAGTTTCTCTTGGTACCATTTTAAAGTACATACAACTTTTTGATCACTTTTTCTACAATTTTTTCTTGGAGTCGATGTGATCAAAAAAAGCACAATTCTACCATTGTGGGTTTTTTTCTGACAACAGGCATAGCTTGATAGACGGGTTAATCATGGTCCTGGAGCGCGATATTGTGGTTGCCTGTGTGAAATAAGCCTGAGGGTGTCTTCGCATAGGAAGTGAATGCAGAATCTCCACAGTGGAATGTGCGGTTTAAAAAAACTCCAAAATTCCGCATTCCGTCTACAGTGGAGCATGCTGCAGATTATAAATCCACAGCATGTCAGTTTATGCTGTGGATTTTGACAGTGGAATTCAATCTTCGCATTTCAAAGGCTGAACCCACAACAAATTATGTGCGGATTTGGCGCCTGCAGATGTGCTACGTAAAGTAGACAGTGAATATGCCTTGTGTGGAGGTACCCTAAGGGCTACGGAGCGTATTAGAGCATTAACCAGCCAAAATCCTTTTTGGTTTTGACAGTTCAAATTTCACGCTATTGTGCGGGGGGGGGGGGGGGGGCGTGAAGATCGTTCCTGGCCCATCCCTCTCACAGGTAGTATTAACACGTGAGAATAACACTAGTTAAAACGAAAGCATTGAAATCACTGATTTAAAAATGTATTTATGTGAGCTACCCATAACCAATCTTTGTCACACTTTTCCATAAGCAAACTACTTTTAATAGTAGAAAAATACAACCTAAGTAAACAAAAGTAATATTTTCAAACTTCCGAATGACAGATCATTTTTAGTTTGCATGCAGGCGGAGTGGGATAACGCCGCTATCGCTTGGCGAACAATACAGCTGTTTTGCATAAGCAAACAGTTGCATTTGTCTCCGCGCTTACAGCTCGAGTCCCACTGTGAACTACCAGCGGGACACGAGCTGAAAGAATCTTTTCAGCGCTGCCGACTGTGATAACAGCCTGCACTGCTGATAAGAGTTCATCGCTCAATTCTAGAAAACTGGAATTGACCGAGGAACAAATCGTGCACAAAAACTGCACGATGTCCGTGCGTTTAAACGCAACGGTTATTTTCCAAGAGATAGCTTTTAGCAAATTTTGAGTGGGAATTGTTGTGTCTCAGGGCGAGCACCCACTGGCGTTTTTTTACCTGCGTTTTGCGTTTTGCGTTTTTCCTGCACAGGCATAGAGATAAAGTGTGCTCATGTCCACTGGCGTTTTTAAAATCGCCCCGCCCCGCAAAATCGCATCGCAGCTGTCCTTACACTCTGGCTCCTTTTTTTAATCTAACTTCTCCCATGGTTTTCAATGCTCCCGGAAAAAACGCAACGCAACGCAATTCGCACGCACCGCGTGGCGTTTTTGCAGACAACATTACTGAAGACTGTGGAAGGGCGGGCATTCACAGGTGCTGTAGGGTGTGTTGGTATAGAAACGCTATGCAACGTTTTAGGATGAGACATTCTCCGCGTTTTGCGTTAAAAAAACGCAGCGAAAAACGCGCAAAAAACGCAAACGCGTAGATGCAAAAACGCTGCGTTTTTCACGCACTACCAACGCAAACGCCAGTGGGTGCTCGCCCTAAATGGACCTATACACGGGAAGTGTGCACCCTAATTGTCAGACCTACAATCTTAGGGTGGTTTCACAGTTGCTCTCGGGATTCCGCTTTCCGGTTCCATTCAGGGAGCAGGAAAGGGGAGTCCTTGCGACCGAACAGCTCTACATGAAGAACTGATTCGTGTTGGCGGACCCCTTTGTCTGCAATGGGGTCTACCCGCTTCCCCACCAGCTGGCCGGCTTTTGGATGGAAGAAATGTTGCTGCATGCAGCATTCTTTCTTCCTGTGTTTTCAACCGCATCTGTGACGGAACCTCCAGTAGGAGGCTCTATCGCAGATGTGAAACCGGCCTTACAGCGTATACAGTATATATGCTGCATTACATATTATGGGGGGGTGGAAGCAGGCTGAACTAGATGGACATTGTCTCCCTTCA
The DNA here is from genome assembly GCF_035609145.1 of Eleutherodactylus coqui. Lineage (NCBI taxonomy): Eukaryota > Metazoa > Chordata > Amphibia > Anura > Eleutherodactylidae > Eleutherodactylus > Eleutherodactylus coqui. The sequence goes on along the minus strand of NC_089845.1, from coordinate 143,080,546 downwards.
GCCTAACATACTATGTTACTATATATGTATGTTTTGCGATTTCATATTTGTAATGATTTTTGAAGTTTATTTAATGAAATTATTTTTAAACAGTTTTTTGTGACTTTCTGATTTTTACTGGCATATTTTAGAAGTGTACCCTTACATGGGCATTAGTTAGGGCACTGGCAGTCCGCATATATTGTACATACATGAATCCTAATGATCTTGATATAGGTTCATATAGTAAGTGGATAAATATAGTCCTGGCCATTTGTGAGCACTATGATTATAAAGCCTCCTGCACAATTCCCGTGTGTGCGAGTTGGGCCTGACAGGCGTGGGCGTAACTCGCATCAGACGGCACATGGACAGCTGTCCAATTTACGGTCAGGCAGCTCATTGACACCCTATTTCTCATCCATGATACAAACACGAAAAGGACATGCCATGAGTTCTTTCATGTGGTCCCCATTAAAGAACATCAGTGAGCGTGTCGTCATAGCAGTATAATAGGACCTTGTGCTGTCTGTGGACTAATACGGACACCACACGGCCATAAATAGGCTAATGTGCTACTGGGGGCCTAAAGGGTTAAATAACTAGGATTGTCAAATTCTCCAATCACATTCCCCTCCCATAGGACATCACGTGGAAACAACTTCTGTGTTTTATGCCAACCCCTAATGTTTTATACTCTACTGTACTTCCCAGCAGTTCCATTTCAGCTCTAAATTATAAGGGTAACATCACATGCACCAGATATAGGCCGCTTCCACATGGGCGACGCGATATCGCCGCAAGAAAATCGCAGTGTAGGGAGCTGACAGCGCCTGAGAGGTGATCTATTTTTTTTTTTTAAATCCCTGCCTCCAGGAAGCTCTGCCTCTGATTGGTTCTCAAGCGCCGCGGTCAGCCAATCGGAGCTAGTGCTCCATGAACCAATCACTGCCATTCATTTAATAATTGAACCATTGAATTCAATGGGATCCGCACTGAAATGGAACATGCTGCGATTTTTTTTTCCAGTCCGCAAGTCAAAGCCACATGCTTTATTTCATTTGCAGATGCCCATGTTTCCCTATGGGCGGCTTGATTTGTGAATCTTCCGTAAATGAAACCCGCCTGGGGACATTGGGCCTTACTTGGGTAAATTTCCACAGCACAACTAGAGGAAGGCCAGCTGCACACGGCATGCGGAATTCGGCCCTGGAAGCAGCGGCGTCCGTGTGTACCTGCTGTCTTCTTGTGCACTGCGGGTGGTCTGCACGGCGAGCCGTCAGACATGCACAGTACAGAAAACTGCTGCTTTTCCCGCGTCATCGTCTAGCGCAATATGATTCCGGAAGGGCCAGGGATTGGATGGCTTCCATTGAATTCAGCATGCTGCGATTTTTCCTCCGCTTGGGGAAACTACGATTGGAGGAAGAATTGATTTACCATAGCATGCTACGGCGGTATTTGCTGCGGATTACAGTGTAAATATTCGTCTGTGGGCAGCAGGCCAAAGCCGTACGGAAATCCACAGCGGCAAATCCACACCTCACTGTGCAGATTTTTCTGTGAACCCTCAAGTAATCCGCAGCAAAATCCACAAGAATAGAGTTTGATTTGGGCTTTCTTCACCCCAACTGTCTTCTACAGGGAAAATCCGCAACAAACCCGTGATCGTTCCGCTGCACTAATGGACAAACTGCGGACGACGTTTGTCCAAATCTTTTCCACTTTTCTGCTACTGTTTTTTTATTTGGATTCTCTGCCCAAAGATCCAGCATTTCTGTTACATAAACATAGCATTAGGTAAACGGGACCACAAGGTGGCAAGACATATGCAGATTAGCATAAAAGGACATTTCTAGTCCATTTTAAGGTAAATGGGAGCAGAAATGTCCTGCACTTTGGCATTCAGATGTTGTATAGGTTAACAAGTTATCTTCCTCAAATACAAGATTGAAAGAGACCCTCCAGGCCTGGACAAACAAAGATGGCTGCACTGGTTCTCTGACTGCCCGCTGCACACTAGTATGTATTGGTAGTCTTAGACACTACATGCTTATATGGACATCACGGGTTAATCAAAGCAGGTGTAGTATACAGCGTGCATCAGGTAGTCAGAGAAGCTGGTGCGGCCATCTCTGTTCATCCAGGCCCGAAGGGTCGCTTAAAAAAAGATTCCATTAAATGATGATAGCGTCTCTTTAAGAAAAACATATCTAGTAACTATGAGAGGTGATGATAGCAACACCTGTTCTCTGCCATTGTTCTGTATTTGGTTCTAGAACACTGACAGCTAGAACATATTTGACTCCCACACAGCTTCTCTTCACACATTTGTGGTGATGCATATGTATATACTGCTTATCCTGCTTTAGGTGCCTTTCAAGTGTATCCTGATTTTCTTGTTCCTGACTTTGCCTATTCTTGACTATGTTCTTGTCTCCGTTCCTCACCTTGGCCTGTTGATGCTCACCCGGCTTCTGTCCGCCCCGATCTCTGATTTATTTTACCGTTCTGCCCCCCCTCCACGTGTCCCAACCTCTGGCTTACTCCACCTGCTGAAGTTGTGCTGCCTGCCCTGACCCCAAAAACGTTTTTAAGACATGTGTGTTTGTGGTGACCCAGTACTTCATCCTGGTCCCCTCCATAAATGTCATACATGTATATCTTGTGTTGATGCACTGTGGAGGCCTGTCTTGTCATTTCTAGTATGTGTGTTGCACAGCTGCAGCGCTTGAGAGGTTAACCTCTAATAAAATCCAAAGCCTGCAGGTAAATGTATCAAATTTGTCATGTCATGTGGTATGAGAGGAGGTTATAAAAGTGAGTGTCAGAGAGCAGGAAAGGAGTCCATGTCTTCAGAAGGGTTGCTGTTAAGGAGGGTCAGGTACATGGGAGCACCTTCAGCCCTCACGTGCTGAAGCATGAAAGAGGAGGGGAGATTTCACATATCAAACGTGATTGGATGTTGATAGATCAAGCCCCAAGAGTGAGAGAGAGCATCTGTGAGTAACAACTTTCTTTTAAGGCCAGTGCAGAGGTACTATCTACTCTTCTGATTTTCCTACGCAGCTGTCTAAAGTTTGGATGGATCACCGCATAGAGGTACACCCTTTATTTGTCACTCCCACGCATCTTCAAGGCTGGGTGGGTATTAGTGTATCTTGACGCCACCAGGAATTCCTGATTGGCTGGAGTGCTTCTTCGCCTTCAGATCCTGCAAGGCCACTAAACTTATTTAGACAAGGCATACAGCGGAGGCGGCACAGAAGCGACGGCACTTTCCTTCTCAGCTGTCATCAGGGGATCGGCCGTCAGGGATGAGACAGATGGCCGCTGTCAGTGAACACACAGTCGGGCAGCAGCGGCACGGAGCACGCGGCCGCCGGGCGGACGGAGGAGTTCGGCGGCTGACGACAAGGAGGTAGGAGGTGGCGGGTGGGTATAGCTGAAATCTTGGAGTGGACAGAGCACACACGCTGCAGCGGCTGGATTGAATTGTGGCTGCCCTGGAAGGTAAGACAGACAGTTCCTTGCCTTGTTACCCTTAACTTCAATACATGTAAATGCTGCCATGTTACAACGGTAAAATGGCAGCATTTACAGGTATTCATGTAAGGCTAAGAAGCGAAGGAACCTTCAGCCTAAGCCTGCAGTGCTGCCCCTTATCAATCCACAGTCTACAGCTAGGACCTTCCATGCTAGACCCTATTGGAAGCTAGGGGTGTGAGAGAGACGTTCCTTCTGTCAAACCCCTAGTTTCCGGTGGTGTTAAGATACACTAATACCGTCTGGGTGGAGGTACTACAAGATAATGTCTGTTCACACATGTGCGTCTTTGAGCCTGTAAGAGCCGTGTGGAGGTACTAAGATCTGAAGTCTATTCATTTGCCTGCACTGTGAAGTCTAAAATTGAACTGCCTTGTATTGTCTGTTTCCAATTTCAAGTAAAGTTTTTGCTGGGCTCTAACCGTTCCTAGAGACCCGTGGTACTTAAAGGGGTTGTCCCGCGCCGAAACGGGTTTTTTTTTTTTTCAACCCCCCCCCCCCCCCCCCCCCCCGTTCGGCGCGAGACAACCCGGATGCAGGGACTTAAAAAAAAAACAGCACAGCGCTTACCTGAATCCCCGCGCTCCGGTGACTTCTTACTTACCTGCTGAAGATGGCCGCCGGGATCTTCTTCCTCCGTGGACCGCAGCTCTTCTGTGCGGTTCATTGCTGATTCCAGCCTCCTGATTGGCTGGAATCGGCACGTGACGGAGCTACACGGAGCCCCATTGAGAAGAGAAGAAGACCCGGACTGCGCAAGCGCGTCTAATTTGGCCATTAGACGGCGAAAATTAGACGGCAACCATGGAGACGAGGACGCCAGCAACGGAACAGGTAAGTGAAAAACTTTTTATAACTTCTGTATGGCTCATAATTAATGCACAATGTACATTACAAAGTGCATTATTATGGCCATACAGAAGTGTATAGACCCACTTGCTGCCGCGGGACAACCCCTTTAAGAACTGTCTGTGGCTGAATTTCTGATCCGTGGTGGGTCATACCAGTGTGCGTAGGAACGGTGGCGTCACGCGTGACAAATGTTTCCAGGTTCTCTCCATTTATTGGGCTGCAGTGCTACTCTAGCCTTGGCTGTGTGAGTCCCTCCGGGATGCAGCATGGTAAGCGCCACCGTGACAAGTCAGCACTCTACCCTCCTAGCTCCCCACGTATGTCAGGTGTTCGGGGTCTCCCTTTGGGACGCTACACGTTTCTTAGGCCAAATGCACATGACCGGGTCAGATTCTGCATGCGGGATCCTGCAGCAGAGTCGGACCTAGTGCCTGGCCGGTGAGCCCTGAGTACCCGTCCGGATGATTTTTCTTCTGTACTGCAGATGTGCCGGTTGGCGTACATACGCAGTACAGATGTGACTGCGCTGTCGCTAGGCGATGACGCAGATTCCGCAGCCTTTCAGCAATCGACTTCAATGGAAGCCGTTCACACGGAATCCGGTTAAAAATGGAGCATGCTGCGATTATCCCCCCGTGAGCAGAAAATTGCAATTGATTTCCACTCGTGGGAAAGGAAACCTGCTTTTACATTGCATGCTATTGGTGGTATTTGCTGCAGAATCTGGAGGCGGACGCTTGCTCCAGATTCCGCAATGCAAATCCAACCGTGTCTATCGGGCCTACCTCTTCACAACATTTTTTGAAGCACCGTCCACCTGTTCTCTGGCTACCCAAAACATGTATAAAAACATCATGCGGTCGTACAGAATGGGCTCAGGAGCCGAACCAGCTCCATAGCATATGACACGGTGATCAGCTGTTGCTTACAGCTAACAGCACCTGCAACAGCTGCGATGAGACTAGCTCTGATCATACCCATTTACGTGTTAAGATGCCACAGTCAATCCTGGTCGTGGCGTCTTAGCAGCCCTCCCCCTGCCCCCATTGGCCCACCCATGATACCATCACAGGGTGCAGACGGATTAGCATGGCAACCTGAGGCCTAATGAAGGCCATGTATGGAGGTCTGTTAAGCCCTCCCTGTGGCTTAATAGGCAACACTGCAAAGTACTATACACTGTCATTCAAAAGTACCGATATAGCAGTGAGTTGTATTAAGACTTGACTAGGCGCGGCTACGCAAATTGCGTATGAGGACAGTGTGACTGGCACTGTAAGAGGGCAGTGTGACTGGCACTATATGAGGGCAGAGTGGCTGGCACTAGTTACTGTATGAGGACAGTGTGTCTGCACTAGTTACTGTAGGAGAGCAGTGTGGCTGGCACTAGTTACTGTAGGAGAGCAGTGTGGCTGGCACTAGTTGCTGTAGGAGGGTAGTGTGGCTGGCACTGTATAAAGGCAGTGTGTCTGCACTAGTTACTGTAGGAGGGCAGTGTGGCTGGCACTGTATGAGGGCAGTGTGTCTCGCACTAGTTACTGTATGAGGGCAGGGTGACTAGCACTACTGTATGAGTGCAGGGTGGCTGGCACTACTGTATTAGGGTAGTATGGCTGGCACTACTATATGGGGCCAGTGTGGCCGACACTAGTAACTGTATGAAGGCAGTGTGGCTGGCACTACTGTAGGAGGCCAGTGTGGCTGGCACTAGATACTGTATGAGGGCAGTATGGCTGGCACTAGATACTGTATGAGGGCATTGTGGTTGGCACTTGTGGGAGAAATATGACTGAAACTTGATGCAATGTTTGCATCTGGCTATTCTAGGCGCAGCACATCTGGTACTTCTGGGTACAGGGTGTGTTTTTTGTTTTTTACTGAAAACCCGAGAACACTGGTACTAGTTACTATTTAAGGGCAGTGTGGCTAGCACTGCATGTGGTCAGTGTGTCTGGCATTAGTTATTGTATGAGGGCAGTGTAGATGGCAGTGGTTACTATATAAGGGCAGTGTGGTTGGCACTGTATGAAGTCAGTGTGACTGGCATGACTTATTGTATGAGGGGAGTATGGTTGGCACTAGTTATTGCATGAGGGGTGTAGTCTGCAGTACTGTATGAGGGCAGTGTTGTTGGCACAGTAATAGGGCAGTGTGGCTGACACTAGTTACTGTATAAGGGCAGTGTGTCTGGCACTGTATGAGGGCAGTGTGGTTGGCACTGTATAAGGTCAGTGTGGCTGGCATTAGTTATTGTATGAGTGCAGTGTGGCTGGCACTAGTTACTGCATGAGGGGTGCAGTTTGCAGTATTGTATGAGGGCAGTGTGGCTGGCAGTACTGTAGGAGGGCAATGTATGAGGGCAGTGTGGCTGGCACTACTATAGGGGGGCAGTGTAACTGGCAGTGTATGAGGGAAGTGTGGCTGGCACTGTATGAGGGCAGTGTTGCTGTCACTACTGTAGAAGCTCACTGTATGAGGACAGTGTGGCTGACACTGTATGAGGTCAGTGTAATTGGCACTGTATGAGAGCAGTGGGGCTGGCACTACTGTAGGAGGGCAATGTATAAGGGCAGTGTGGCTGGTGCTGTATGAGGGCATTGAATGATGGCAGCATGGCTGGCACTACTGTATGAGGGCAGTGTGGTTGGCACTGTATGAGGCAAGTGTGGTTGGCACGGTATGAGAGCAGTGTGGTTGGCACTACTGTAGGAGGGCAATGCATGCGGGCAGTATGGCTGGCTCTACTATAGGAGGGCACTGTATGAGGCGAGTGTGGCTGGCACTGTATGAGGTCAGTGTGGTTGGCACGGTATGAGAGCAGTGTGGTTGGCACTACTGTAGGAGGGCAATGTATGAGGGCAGTATGGCTGGCTCTACTACAGGAGGGCACTGTATGAGGCGAGTGTGGCTGGCACTGTATGAGGTCAGTGTGGTTGGCACGGTATGAGAGCAGTGTGGTTGGCACTTCTGTAGGAGGGCAATGTATGAGGGCAGTATGGCTGGCTCTACTGTAGCAGGACAATGTATGAGGGTGAGTGTGGCTGGCACTACTGTAGGAGGGCAATGTGGCTGACAGTGTATGAGGGAAGTGTGGATGGCACTGTATGCGGCTGTAACTACTGTAGGAGGGCAATGTATGAGGGCAGTGTGGCTGTCACTACTGTAGGAGGGCACTGTATGAGGGCAGTGTGGCTGACACTGTGTGAGGTCAGTGTAATTGGCACTGTATAAAAGCGGTGTGCCTGGCACTACTGTAGGAGGGCAATGTATGAGGGTAGTGTGGTTGGCAGCACTGTAGGAGGGCAATGTATAAGGGCAGTAGGGCTGGCACTACTATAGGAGGGCACTGTATGAGGCGAGTGTGGCTGGCACTGTATGAGGTCAGTGTGGTTGTCAATGTAAGAGGGACAATCGCCTGCAGTACTGTATGTGGGCAGTGTGGTTGGCACTGTATGAGGGCAGTGTAACTTGCAGCACCATATGAGGACAATGTGGTTGGCACTGTAAGAGGCCAAATCGGCAGGCAGTACTGTATGTGGGCAGTGTGGTTGGCACTGTATGATGGCAGTGTAACTTGCAGCACCGTATGAGGGCAGTGTGGTTGGCACAGTAGGAGGGCAGAGCAGCTGGCAGTACTGTATGAGGGCAGTGTAGCTGGCACTGTATGAGGGCAGTGTGGTTGGCACTGAATGAGGGCAGAGCGGCTGGCAGTACTGTATGAGGGCAGTGTAACTGGCACTGTATTAGGGCAGTATGGCTTGCAGCACCGTATGAGGGCAGTGTGGTTGGCACAGTATGAGGGCAGCGTGGCTGGCAGTACTGTATGAGGGCAGTGTGGTTGACACTGTATGAGGCAAGTGTGGTTGGCACAGTATGAGAGCAGTGTGGTTGGCACTACTGTAGGAGGGCAATGTATGAGGGCAGCATGGCTGGCTCTACTATAGGAGGGCACTGTATGAGGCGAGTCTGGCTGGCACTGTATGAGGTCAGTGTGGTTGGCACAGTATGAGAGCAGTGTGGTTGGCACTACTGTAGGGGGGCAATGTGGCTGGCAGTGTATGAGGGAAGTGTGGCTGGCACTGTATGAGGGGTGTGTGGCTGGAACTACTGTAGGAGGGCACTGTATGAGGGCAGTGTGGCTGGAACTTCTGTAGGAGGGCACTGTATGAGGGCAGTGTGGCTGACACTGTGTGAGGTCAGTGTAATTGGCACTGTATGAAAGCGGTGTGCCTGGCACTACTGTAGGAGGGCAATGTATGAGGGCAGTGTGGTTGGCAGCACTGTAGGAGGGCAATGTATAAGGGCAGTAGGGCTGGCACTACTATAGGAGGGCACTGTATGAGGCGAGTGTGGCTGGCACTGTATGAGGTCAGTGTGGTTGTCAATGTAAGAGGGACAATCACCTGCAGTACTGTATGTGGGCAGTGTGGTTGGCACTGTATGAGAGCAGTGTAACTTGCAGCACCGTATGAGGACAGTGTGGTTGGCACTGTAAGAGGGCAAATCGGCAGGCAGTACTGTATGTGGGCAATGTGGTTGGCACTGTATGAGGGCAGTGTAACTTGCAGTACCGTATGAGGGCAGTGTGGTTGGCACAGTATGAGGGCAGAGCAGCTGGCAGTACTGTATGAGGGCAGTGTAACTGGTACTGTATAAGGGCAGTGTAGTTGGCAGTACTACATGTGGGCAGTGTAGCTGGCACTGTATGAGGACAGTGTAGCTTGCAGCGCCGTATGAGGACAGTGTGGTTGGCACAGTATGAGGGCAGTGTAGCTGGCAGTACTGTATAAGGGCAGTGTGGTTGGCAGTACTACATGTGGGCAGAGTAGCTGGCACTGGATGAGGACAGTGTAGCTTGCAGCGCCGTATGAGGGCATTGTGGTTGGCACAGTATGAGGGCAGAGCGGCCGGCCCCCGGCTGACCTAGTTATGGCGGTGTCTGCGTAGAGCCGGGGGATAAGTTTGGCGCCGCTGCCCCGAGGTGTGACATCCCGGTTTCGGACAGTGAGGTCGCTGGCGGTGATGATGAGGAGGAGTGCGGGGGGTGAGGCGTGGTTAGCGGCAGATGATGCTGGCGGGCTCGGCTGGGGATTGGCCGGGTGTTGGCAGCTGTGAGTGGGATGTAGAGGGTGTACTCGCCGCGCCCGGACGAGGGTGTAGGGCACAGGAGAGGGTGCATGCCGCCGCCGGGACACAGTCACTAGCATCCCACTCCTCTCGCTTCCCCTGAATGACGGGCGGACGTTTTGACTTCGACGATGGCGGCACTTACTGCGGCGGCTGGGAGGATGGCAAGGCGCACGGGCACGGCATCTGCACGGGGCCCAAGGGGCAGGGGGAGTACGCGGGCTCCTGGTCACACGGCTTTGAGGTAGTCGGGGTGTACACCTGGCCCAGCGGAAACACCTACCTGGGCTACTGGGCTCAGGGCAAGAGGCATGGGCTGGGCGTGGAGACCAAGGGCAGGTGGATGTACCGCGGAGAGTGGTCGCACGGCTTCAAGGGGCGCTATGGGGTCCGCCAGAGTCTGTGCAACCCGGCCAGGTACGAGGGCACTTGGAGTAACGGGCTGCAGGACGGGTACGGCATAGAGACCTATGGAGACGGAGGTGAGTGACGATGTCTGCATGTGTGCCCCCTCGGTGCCCACACTTCTCTGCAAGTTTACTCTTTACTATGTCAGTGCCCAGTCAGATGGCACAATATGGTCTGGTGGTCGCCAACATGAAAGTGCTCTCTTCTATGCCAGGTTTAACCCATTGCTCATGTGTGCCACCCTGATAAGTACATCATTGCTCTCCCTGGGGGGGGGGGGGGGGGGGGGAGTTTTGGCACAGGTAGGGCATTACCAGCACCCCTACCACAGGTGCCCTCATCCAGATCTTGGAGGCCATTCCTCCCAGTAAACCTGTGCCATCTAGTACCAGCTGGAATAGGACAGTTTGCTAGTCAGTCACCTACCGTGGAACTACAAATGCCAGCACACCCTGTTACGGATGTCAGATCCTGTGTCATAAAATGCAGCAAGGACTAGGATATAATTAGTGATTGCAGCATGAACAAGTGATGCCATCTTCCCCTGCTACCACACAGAGGGGGTGGGGTCATGTGTTGGCATGCACTGTGCGGGCACATGTACCAGGGTAGTATGGCCTGGTAAGACACGCATGTTTTACCACTATTGGCGTTGCAGCTTTGGGAATGGTACAGACAACTTGGATTTTATGGTCATTTTGCCACTTTTTGCTGAGTTGAAGCTCTATGTGATGATAGCGATAAAGTGTAGCGCCACACAGTGCCAAATGCCCATTTATATCTCTAGCATGGGGGTGTAATAGGTGACCTCATTGGGTGCTTACAGGGGCACCTCATTGGGCAGGTACAGGGACACTTCATTGGGCGCCTGCAGGAGCACCTCATTGGGCATGTACAGTGGTACCTTATTAAACATGTACAGGGGCACCTCATTGGGCACGTATAGGAGCACCTACAGGGACACTTCATTGGGCGCCTGCAGGGGCACCTCATTGGGCATGTACAGTGGTACCTTATTAAACATGTACAGGGACACCTCATTGGGCGCCTGCAGGTGTACCTCAATGGGAACTTACAAGGACATCTCATTGGGCACTTACAGGGGCACATCATAGTGCATGTACAGGGGCACCCGATTGGTTGCCTGCCGGGGTACTTCAATGGGCGCTTGCAGGGGCACTTCATTGGGCGCTTGCAGGGGCACCTCATTGGGGGCTTGCAGGGTCCCCCCTAATTGGGGGCTTATAGGGGCACCTCATTGGGCACTTGCAGGGACACCACATTGGGCGCTTGCAGGGACACCTCATTGGAGGGTTGCAGGGACACCTCATTGGGGGCTTATAGGGTCACCTCTTGGTCATTTGCAGGGGTACCTCATTGGGCACTTACGGGGGCACTTCATTGGGTGCTTCCAGGGACATCACATTGGGCGCTTATAGGAACACCTCATTGGGCGCTTTTTTAGGGACACCTGATTGGGCGCTTATAGAAACACCTCATTGGGCGCTTGCAGGGGCACCTCATTGGGTGCTTCCAGGGACACCTCATTGGGTGCTTCCAGGGACACCTCATTGGGTGCTTCCAGGGACACCTCATTGGGTGCTTCCAGGGACACCACATTGGGTGCTTCCAGGGACACCACATTGGGCGCTTTCAGGGGCACCTCATTGGGCGCTTTCAGGGACACCTGATTGGGCGCTTATAGAAACACCTCATTGGGCTCTTGCAGGGGCACCTCATTGGGCTCTTGCAGGGGCACCTCATTGGGCGCTTGCAGGGGCACCTCATTGGGTGCTTCCAGGGACACCTCATTGGGTGCTTCCAGGGACACCTCATTTGGCGCTTCCAGGGACACTTCATTGGGCGCTTCCAGGGACATCTCATTGGGCGCTTCCAGGGACACCTCATTTGGCGCTTCCAGGGACACTTCATTGGGCACTTGCAGGGGCACCTCATTAGGCGCCTCCAGGGGCACATGTACCCTTAACATCATAACATTGATATTTATAATCACGCTGTGTAGTAGAATTGGTGCAACGTATTACGTACCACTTTCCCTTGTGCCCCCCTCATGGCGTTACACGGTGCCAGCAATTTCTCAATGAACCTTTTTCGCTGGTAAGCGCACGGATTTCTGCAAGCCCGACTCAGATTAATGGAGTCACAGGAATTCCTGCAGCAATTCCGCGCCGTGTGACTACAACTTTGGATTTGGTCGGATGTTGCAAATTTTTTGATGCATTTTTTTTCATACTTAACCTGGAAAATGGCGCATTTCCTTAATAAATTCCGCACCTGTCACTTACCCTGATTGCATCACCGTTCTGGCTCTGTTCGCTTAATAAACGTGTCCCGCAGATGGATGAAGCTGGATGGAAAACTACAGCAGATCAGTCTGCCCAAAAGATGCCACCTGTCATGGAGTTTATTCCTTGCTGCTCTTGTATCCTCTGCAGCCTCGCACTCTGCTGTTATAGAACTACACGTTTCAGCACACCTCCTGTATCTATAGAACGGTGTAGAATTGGAGATCACAACAAAACCCTGCTGTGCCAGTATTGATGCCCGTGCCCCATTGTGCCCTGCAATTCACTTAGATGGAGCTGGATGTAATTGCTAGCAGATGAGACTTCCCAGTAAAGCTGCCACCTGTCATGGAGTTTATGTCTTGCTTGTTCCTGTACATGCTGAACGAGAACATTGCCGGCTGTTATGGGACTACAAGTCCCAGCATGTTGATAGAAAATGCAGTATATATAGAGATCGGCTGTGTAGGTGGCAGGCGAGTCCTGCATACCATTACATTAATGTCGGACGGATTCCGCCCGCCTGCTGGCAGTGCAGAGGTTAATTTCCAGAATAAACTTGAATTCTTGGTGGACTTTATTCGGGGTAGCAGGTGGCTAGTGATCATGTTTCTGTAGACGCGGCACAGCTGAGCGCAGCGTTTTCCGCTTATGTGACACTTCGTTGAAGATGTATGTGTAGATTTGCGTAGAAATAAGTCAGTCCGCGGTGATCGCTGCGAAAATAGTCCACGTTACACGTATGGAGGTTTCACAAATGGCGCATTTTTGGGCGAAAACGCCACAGATTTTGGAGCTAAAAGCAGAAGTAGAAATGGGAAATATAAAGGAAGGGTTTATTTACACGGGCGACAAACTCGTGCGATTTTTCTATGCGATGCGGACGAACCGCGTGCAAGTGTAAGTACCGCCTAATACTTCACCTTCCTGCTGGATCCACTTCGGCTTTGGCCCGTAAAAACTGCGGTGTGGGACGCCACTGCTATGGCATTGTGCGCTCGTCACCCGTCCGTGCTCATACGTTTTTTGTGTTGTAAGGTCTGGTGTGTTACATCTAGTGACTGATTGTTCTGAGTGATGCTATGTATGATCGCTGCCATGGGGGTCATCTGAGGCCACAGCGCTGATGCGGCCGCCGAGCGTCTTGAGTTCTGAGGTTTTTAAATTGGTTGTTAAGTGGGTGCATGATTTTACCGGAAAACGGCTATTTCGCTGCAAAAACACATGGTGGGTTTGACAGATACATCATGCCGCCCCCTGCGGAGTCACTCTTAAAGGAGTATTCCAGGACTTTTACTTTTGATGACCTATTCGCAGTAGTTGACCAGCGCTCAGAATCCCGACCGATCAGCCCGCTGTCAGGGCTGCTGGGTCAGAGGTCGTTATCAAGGCTGGAAGTGTAGTAGAAGGCATCTCCCCCACTGATGGCAATGGCAGTGAAGATGTCTATTACACTTCCTGCTCTGACCACCAGCTCCTTTGAACTGACCACCAAACGATCAGTTGATTGTCCTTTAACCAAACATGGCCTGGACCTGATAGCTGCTGGATTACTAAATCTTCTGGATTATTGGACAGTCATACTTGTATGGGTAGAGAACCTTCGGAAAAATGGCACAAGGTAAAATGTTAAACGGGTTCTCTGGGACTTTTGATTTCTTGACGCTAATTTCGCAGCGCAGCGTTTCCGACCCGTTGAACGCCCTCTTGTAACGCACTCTCCGGACTCCGGTCTAATTGGATCACCAGCAATCTTCCACTGCGCAGCGAACCTCCAACCAGCATTTACCATGACAATGGCGCGCACCATCATGTCAGTCATTTCAGCGCTCATTGTATCATATGCCATATAGTCTGTTCATGAGGTTGAACACATGTACAGCTGACAAACTGTAAAGGTACAAGGGGTAGACAAAAATATGGAAACACCACACGAAATGCATGCCTTAAAATCAGTCTCTACATGTTCTATTGAATTATGATTTATAACCCCCATGTAACGTAAATGGAGATAATCTGACACAGATGTTGCTGGGCAGAAGTGAACATCTGTCCAAGCAACAAAGCTCCATTGGTTCGGGGGTTTGAGCCACTCAGCTGCTGTTACCACCCAGAGCAGGGCAAGAGGTGAAGTAAACACAAATGTGTCGGTAAAGCTTTCAGCCAAGCAGAGGTCAAAAGGGCAGCTCAGTGCTAAGGATTATAATCCTATGCATTTTGTATGGTGTTTCCATATTTTTGTCCACACCCTGTATGTTCAGACGTGCATTTACTGTACAAGTCATGTTGATGAGATTTAAGAAATCTGGAAATGTGTACATTGACATCAAGGGGCTCTATTCTCTGCGTATTGTGCGTGTAACGTTTACGCTCCAAAATCCGCCCGTGTGAAAGCGCCTGTAACATGCAGAAGTGGGTGCGAATCCTATGGGAAAATGGTGGTGAATTGCTGCGGATTACACCCTCCGCAAAGAGCAGAATCTGCAGCATTGTTGGGGCAAATCCGCATCAATATCTGCACATAAGAGCTGCCCGTCTGCAGCCTGCAGTGCAGATTTGGCGCAAAACCCCAGACTAATTAGCCCTATTTCATCCAGGAAATTGCTGGGCAGTATGCCGGAAGGCAGGCGGACCCCTCTAAGGGCAGTGGGGTCTGTAGGGCTCAGCACTGCCCCTGCTCTCGTTGTTCGGCTCCAATAGGGAAGTGCAGTAAGCCTGTTATTTACCAGCGTTATCGCGGTCCGTGCTCGCCGCTGATTTCCCTACAAATCTTCATACATTTCCACATTACAGCCTCCAGGTAGGAACAATCTACTGAAAGCTGGACGCCTGTCATATATGTCGCAGCCTTGAGATCTGCTGGTCACACCCGTAGGAAATGGAAGAAAGTTGTTGGAGGTGATAATAGTATTTGGGAAAACAATCCTGTTAAGAGATGACACATTTTAAACGCGGGGGTGTTTTGTTATTTTCTTATATACACTATCCTACCAAAAGTCATTGGACACCTGAGCAAGAATCAAAGGTAGCATACATTTACATATGTTAATACTTAGTGGGCCCTAATGACGTCAGATACTCTCTCTTTCTACTAATGTCTGATACACTTCAGCTGATATTTCCCTCCATTCATCCTGCAAACATCTGGTGAGTTCTCTCAAAAGAGATGGACTCTGTTCATTAATGACCTGATGTCCCAGAGATGTTCAGTAGGGTTCAGGTTGGGACTCTGGTCAGGTCAGTCAATTTGTGGAACATCCCTATCCTCAAACCAACATAACGCAGTGTGTAATTGGTGACGAGGCACGTTGTCTTGTTGGATGAATTGATGACCATTCCAAGAATATTACCACATTGTCGGCAACACACTATTGTCTAGAATGTCAAGATATACCTCTGTGTTCATAGCTCTTCCCTGCAACGGACTGAGACCGTGCCGCGTAAAACTTCCCCAGACCGTAACAGAACCTCCGCCGCACTTAACTGTTGGCACAACACACTGCGGCAAAAAATGTTCCCCAGGATCCTCAACATCCAGGGGCATCCGTCTAACACTTTGTCACTCCACAGAATGTTCTTTCATTGTTTAACTGTCCAATGACAGCACTCCTTGCACCATTGTAGATGATTGGATGAGCAGATGCATAATCTTTGAGGGAACTAACTAGAATTTTGCAGGATGAATGGGGGGAAACACCAGCTGAAGTGTATCGGATGTTAGTAGAAAGTATGCCACTGACAGTATCTGATGTCATTAGGGCCAAAAGAGGCCCCGCTAAGTCATTCACATGCTTTCAGGGACTATTTCAAACAACAATAGTTGTGCCGTGTAAAGACACCCTAAGGGACTGACAAAAATAGCTGAGTACAGCACCCCTGGTGGCTCC
Source organism: Eleutherodactylus coqui (assembly GCF_035609145.1). Taxonomy (NCBI): domain Eukaryota; kingdom Metazoa; phylum Chordata; class Amphibia; order Anura; family Eleutherodactylidae; genus Eleutherodactylus; species Eleutherodactylus coqui. The sequence goes on along the minus strand of NC_089845.1, from coordinate 143,064,441 downwards.
CTAGTAAACAGCGGTTATCACCCACATCACATGGGGAATGGCCAACCATGAAATACATGAATGGACCTGGGCTAACATAGTGGATCCACTCTTACTTAATGCCTTCCCTCTCTCCGGCTCTTAGAGGTGGGGATCCAAGTAGGGGAAGCCCTCTGTAGTCCATAACAGTATACAAAGTGAGTGATTGCTCCAAGCGACTGTCGGCCTGTGTAAACAGGCAGTCATGCATTTATGAACGACTGCCTGTTTACTGTAAGTAGAGGCAGGTGAGGGGAAGAGATCTCTGGCGCGCTCTGCCTCCATTCAGTGAGCGATCATCTCTCCTATGTAAGAGCACAGGAATGATAATTCGTCCCATGTAAAAGTACCCTCAGGGTATGTCTACACGGGACAGAAATACTGCGGAGTTAAAATCCACGCCATTGTTGATGCGTTAGTGACCAGCGGCGCTGCGCTCAGTACAAGCTGCCGGGTGAAGGAAATGCCGACAGCCGAAGACTTCGGAGGCGGACGCTGTATTTTCTGAAATCGGCTGCAAGTACTGAGCTGATTTGAGGCAAAATCTGCACATACCCTCAAAGGCCATCGCTTCAGGGATACCTACCTGGCTTTGTTTACGTGTTTGCAGCGGTGATGTGCCAATATACGCACGTGCAACTTATGTGAACGAAGCCCAACACGGAGAACTGGACGGGTGGTGGATGGAGCCAGGAAGTATATCTAGTTTATGTATTTTATCCTGGTTCATACATCTAGAAGAAGGAATCAAATATCTCCAACAATCCCGCTAAATAAGGCTGAGCCGCAGTACCAGCCACGTGCCGCAGTACCAGCCACAAGCCGCAATACCAGCCACGACCCACGGACCAGACTGAAGCTGTTACTGAAAAAAGGGCAGACCAGCTGTGCATAAAGCGTCTGCCGCCCGCGTCCCGTCAAGTTCTCCGTTCTGGGACTGAATCTCCGCGGCACATGATAAAGTTTTAGCGTAGTACTCGACGAGCGTTGGAGTTGTATGAAGACGTGAGATTGCAAATGAAAGCGGAACTGTTGCGTAGCTAACGAGCGGACATAAGCAGTATACACACTGGCTCTAACGAGCGGACATTAGCAGCGTACACACCGGCTCTAACGAGCGGACATTAGCAGCGTGCACACCGGCTCTAACGAGCGGACATTAGCAGCGTGCACACCGGCTCTAACGAGCGGACATAAGCAGCGTGCACACCAGCTCTAACGAGCGGACATAAGCAGCGTGCACACCGGCTCTAACGAGCGGACATTAGCAGCGTGCACACCGGCTCTAACGAGCGGACATAAGCAGTATACACACTGGCTCTAACGAGGGGACATAAGCAGTATACACACTGGCTCTAACAAGCGGACATTGGCAGCGTACACACCGACTCTAACGAGCGGACATTGGCAGCGTACACACCGGCTCTAACGAGCGGACATAAGCAGTATACACACTGGCTCTAACGAGCGGACATAAGCAGTATACACACTGGCTCTAACGAGCGGACATAAGCAGTATACACACTGGCTCTAACGAGCGGACATAAGCAGTATACACACTGGCTCTAACGAGCGGACATAAGCAGTATACACTCTGGCTCTAACGAGCGGACATAAGCAGTAAACACACTGGCTCTAACGAGCGGACATAAGCAGTATATACACCGGCTCTAACGAGCGCACATTAGCAGCGTACACACCGGCTCTAACGAGCGGACATTAGCAGCATGCACACCGGCTCTAACGAGCGGACATTGGCAGCGTACACACCGGCTCTAACGAGCGGACCTTAACAGAGTGCATACCGGCTCTAACGAGCGCACATTAGCAGTGTACACAAGGGCTCTAACGAGCGGATCTTAGCAGTGTGCACACCGGCTCTAACGAGCGGACCTTTGCAGCGTACACACCGGCTCTAACGAGCAGACCTTTGCAGCGTACACACCGGCTCTAACGAGAGGATCTTAGCAGCGTGCACACCGGCTCTAACGAGCGGACATTGGCAGCGTACACACCGACTCTAACGAGCGGACATTGGCAGCGTACACACCGGCTCTGACGAGCGGACATTAGCAGCGTGCACACCGGCTCTAACGAGCGGACATTAGCAGCGTGCACACCGGTTCTAACGAGCGGACATTAGCAGCGTGCACACCGGTTCTAACGAGCGGACATTAGCAGCGTACACACCGGCTCTAACGAGCGGACATTAGCAGCGTACACACCGGCTCTAACGAGCGGACATTAGCAGCGTACACACCGGCTCTAACGAGCGGACATTAGCAGCGTACACACCGGCTCTAACGAGCAGACATTGGCAGCGTGCACACTGCCTCTAACGAGCGGACATAGGCAGCGTACACACCGGCTCTAACGAGCGGACATTAGCAGCGTGCACACCGGCTCTAGAGGTGTCTGTCTCACGTACTTGTGATGAGCGCAGACTTGGGTTCTTGGATAAGATTGATGTGTGTGGGCTGATTGCCGCATCGCTATCCTTGTAGAAGGGTTTCTATGGGAATAGCTCTTCCCTCATCTGGTAGGAATCCAAACATATGAAGGAGTCTTCAAGTGTCACTTGTAAATGTAACATTCTGGAATTAACTGGCATCTGCTGCATAATGAGGGCGCAGAATGCATCTGTCCATCCCGAATCTACTGCTAATATTACACCGGCCGATGGGTAACTCCTGACGTCCCCTCCCCCCACATCCTTCCACCGATGAAACCGCGGACAGGGCTTATTCACAGTGATATCGCAACTAGCACGATTTCCCTGAAATCACAGCAAAAATAGTGTTTGACAAACTTCTGGAAATCATAGCAAAAAGTGACACGTGAATAAATCCTACCGCCGCCTTTATACGTGGCGAAACGCTGCAGAATTTCCGCTTCGGGAATCGCAGCACAACATCTACAATACGAGGAATGTGAAGGAAAGGTAAAAAATGTCCTCATGCTGCAGAAAATGTCTGAATCTACCGTGAATTCTAAATCTGTAGCGCGTCTATCATGTCGCTCGAGACGGAAAGGAATCGCAATTTCCACATGCGGATTTTGCCTATTAAGTGAGATAAATCCGCTCACAGATCTACGGCAAAATCTGTGCAGAAGAGCCTCGGATTTCTGGGCGGTTTCAAACGAACGTGTATTCCTCCCGCTGTCACGGCCGCATAACGGGAAAAAACGAAACCACTGAGTTTAGTTCATTCAGTTTGGTTTTTACTATTGGGATTCTCACCCATTCATTGTACGGCCTGCGAAAAACCTTGCTGCGTGCCGGCAAGCGTAGTCACGCCTATGGCCGTCTGCACCCGCCCGTTGCGGGCAGCATCCACACAGACAGCCGCGTAGGATTCCGCCATGTGAACATACCTTTAGTCCCCTTTCACATATTGCCATCCTGCGGAAAATTCTGCACCCAAATCTACAAGTATAATGGGCAGAATTTGATGCAGAATCGAAAATGTCTGAATTCTGTTGGCGATTCCGGATCAAAATCCACATTTAAATGCATGGATTTCATCAACAGCTAATATCCCCCGTGTGGGGTATTATCTTGTACCCTGTTAGACGCTACGAAGTCCAGTTTGTTTTCACGCGATCAAACGTCGCATGAAAAATATGCAGCTGTGAATGTAACCATTGTAATCCATTGGCTCTATTCACTGCCTAATGCGCGGCATGCGAGCGGACGGTTTCAGACCAGCGTCCGAAATATGGATTCATATTTGGGACGTGTTGCAGATTACGGTACTGTTATATGTCATCAGTATTTGCCTCCTGGGCAAATACTGAGCGGTCTGTCAGTGACTGATACGGCCCTGCGAATAGATACGTAAATGTACATTAGCTGAGTATTACGGTCTGCAAAGCACGGACCAAAGATGGGGCTGAAATATGTTCGTGGCCTAAGGTGGGATTCACACGGGCAGACCCTCTGCACAAAAATTCTGCGGCATTTACAGGAGCAGCAAATTGGATGATGTTTCGAAAATCTCGTTCTCGCACTGCGGAAATAACCCGCACAAAACCCGTGCGGAAATGACGGGGAATTCAGTTCCGCAGCATTTTAATTTTAAAGCCGTCTCTGCTGCCGAATTCTCCTCTCCTAAATAAGGGGTTGAATTCCGCTTGTGATGAAACCCACGTCAAAACCAAATGGTGTCAGCTTAGAGGCTTTCGACGGCTGATCTGCAACGGAATCCCCGCTGCGAACATTCCGCTGGAAATCAGTTGGACAACGCCTGCAAGTCAGTGCTGGAATAGTAACCACATGGCTTGTGATGGATGAACGTACATGCATCATTCTTTCTACATGTTGTGGCGCAGCATGTTGTCCGCGTGATCCGACTCCCTGCATTCAGCTAAGTGCTGTGGACATACCCTCGGGGACCCTGATGCTTGGCAGTATGATAATCATGCAGCCGCTCACTTCACATCACCCATGCTGCAGCATCCACAGGCCCAGCTGATAACAGGAATGGATCAGGATAAAGGGGCTTCCAGTTGTACATTCTGCTCCTGACCTGGGCCCAACCGTACCCCGCTTGCTGCTGCTGAGGCCAACGAAGTACCAGTATTGAAGACTGTCGACCTCTTTGCATCAATTTTTATTGCGTTGCATCTATTGCGCTCTTAAGACATTTCCCATAATTGCTTTTAATTAAAGGTTCTGCACCATTTAGCTTCTGCATCTTGTATGTATTCCAAGACCTTGCAATAATCAGCTAAGCTCAATACCGATCAAATCAGAGAGAATTAAGCTTAGGGCAAAACCACATGGGCACATGCCCCAATACGCTCGCCGCTGCAGAGGATATTAGCGTGTGAACTAGAATTTTTTATTTTTTTTCTACTATTCAAACTTTGCGCTAGTGTGTGCAAGTCGGGGGAAAAAAGCGGGAAGATAGATCCTGCCCTATGTCTCTTGCACTTAGTATTAACGCGCAAGAATCCCAAAATCCATGGTTTCATTTCATCCCATTATGCCGCCGTGATTTTCTCAACCGCATAATGGGACAAAAACGCACCCGCGTGTTTAAGCTCTTAAATAAACATTCAGGAGAAGAGGGAGGGGACCAAGCTGAGGGGAAGCCCATTTGACAGAATTGATAGAGAATGTTAATAATCAGTTTGCAATGTATTGGAATACAGAAGCAAAATGATTGCATTTTTTTTTAATTTAATGCAATTACACATTTTTTTAATCACATAATACATTCAATGCAAATAAAAATTGCTGCAAAATTCTCCTTAGCCATGGAAACCTTTGTGCATGAAATTTCAATGCATACATGTCTTACTAAGGGTGGGTTCACACGAGCGTAGGCGTATTTACGTTCGCACGAGCGCAGCGTATAATCGCTGGAAAGAACGTTTTTCGCCGATCGCGACCAGAGCTAGAAAGCGTATTTTCGTTTGTTCCTACTTTTCAAACGGTCTTTTCGGCCATCGAATATTCGCCGGCACGTATTTCGGTCGCGTATGTCCGTTTTTCCGCGGGTTGCCGTTTTTACACGCCGTAAAATCGCCCATGTGAACGAATACATTCGAAACCATTGCCTCAGATGGTCACGTATATACGTTTGGTCGCAAAAACGCGCCGTTTATGCGCTCGTGTGAACGCACCCTAAGTCCCTGCAGAAAGAAAATGATGCACTTATCTATCTGTACATAGTTTTCCTTCTTATGCACTTAGAAAGCCCGATACTAGGTTTGTAGGCTCTCCTACATTCAGGTTTCTGGCCTGGGCACATTCCCAGCACTGATCAGCTGGTCTCTCTCATGAAGGTACACAAGCCCGACACTTGTCCCCCCTGTACTCACTCCCGTGCTGTTACACAGGATAATATCGCTAGCTGTCTTGACAGAGCGGCCAGCAGTGGGCTGGGACGGCTGAAGGAGATTTCACTCCTGACTCTCCCCCGCCCCTATCCATTCACTTAACATAGCGGCCATTCAGTACTGAATGTCTGCTGTTTACAAGGTAGATCATCATTAAGCTCATCGTCTATTGTTTAGGCTGCATAAAATCCTGAACGATGATCCTTAAGTGTAAACAGCAGCTGTTCAGTACTGAACGGCCGCTGTGTTAAGGGAATGGAGAGGGGCGGGGGAGAACGAGGAGAGAAATCTCCTGCAGCCACCCTGCTGCGAGCCAACGATACTTGCTCCTGTGCAACAGCACGGGAGCGAGTACATGCGGGGACGAGTGTCGGGCATCATTTGCCTAAGTCCCTCTCATCTTTCAGTAGCTGTGTAGCATAATCACACCCTCTCAATACTACACAGCTGTTTCTCCATCCTCTCTCTAAGTAGCCGCTGGCAGTTTCCCTTCACTGCTGACAGGAGCATTAAACCGCTTTTTAACATCACCTTTATCTGCTCTCTGTCCTGATCTCCACCATTCCCCGGCACTGTCATACACCCCTCTGTAGCAGCTCAGTAGAAAGGTAGTGGATACATGTTCACAACAGGGTGGCAGGTTAGAGGAGGAGCGGTCAGTTTGCTCTGACTGATAGAATTTGCTATGATTTCAGTCCTCCAGTCTGCAGTGCCTTGGACAACAATACAAACAGAGAAATCAAACAATCAGAATTTTTTTATGTAAACCAATTATATAAAAAAGTTTTCATTTCCAAACACACATCGATTAACAGACAAAGATGTTCATAGACTTCAAGCACTGACACTCTAGAATAGACGTAACATTATGGGAGTTCCACCAAACTTTGCCCCAAGCAGCTGCACGATATGCTTCACGGTTGACACGTCTGCCGTTTTGATATATAGTAGTTACACATGGATATAAAGTACAGCATAAACTACTCTCCCTCCTTCATTGTGTGCTAATCTAAATGTTCATCGGCCCACATCGGTAATCTTACAGAGTTTTTGAGGTCATATTTTTCATCGCCGCAAGTAAGTGACCTTCTTGGCCATGGTCTAAACCAGGGGTCCCCAACTCCAGTCCTCAGGGACCACCAACAGGTCATGTTTTCAGGATCTCCTATAGTAAGAACACATGTGGCAATGTCTGAGGCATCAACAATAATTACATCACCTGTGCAACACTGAGGAAATCCTGAAAACATGACCTGTTGGTGGTCCTTGAGGACCGGAGTTGGGGAACACTGGTCTAAACAATAACCACCAGGTGTTCCTAGTGGGCCCTGGAAGTCTGTGGCCTGTGGATCTACCAGGTACGGGTCCAGCTGGGATAGTGGGAATACCAGGTACGACTCCTGTTGGGTAGTTGCTGTCTGTAAGAAACAGATGAATGACAACCGTGCTGTGAATACGGACATGTCTTGTATGGAAAGCTCTTCGGAGGGGGCAGCGCCTTGACAAAGGAAGTTTAGCTTGTACTCCATAAGGCGAAAAGTTAAAGATTAATTGCTAGACAAACAGGAAAGTGGCTGAAGGACGGATCGGCTGTCCAGGATGTGCGAGGCTGCCGATGCCTGGAGGGAAGTGGGGCTTACTATGGAGGATTCGGACGTGCATCTATTGTTTCCAGTATTTACACCAGGGACATCTAGGAGAGCTTCTGATGGTATATACAGTTGTCTGCTACATTGGAGGGGTAGTCTCACACCTCTATCATGATGACGGGACCACAGAATGACGACAATATTCCATCATTGTTTCAGCTTTATTGGCCTCGGAATTTGTGGTCATTTCTTCTATTTTCTACTGTGCAAATACTGATCGTATTTGTCCAATAGAAGTTAATACCAAGGAACGCAAATACGGAGGCAAAAGCAGAAGGAAGTAGCACAGGCTGCCTTTTTAACCCCATATGACGTAAGTTTATATTCTGGGTGCATGGAACCCCTTAGTGACCACCCCTACGTGTTTCACGTCTTGGGTGTCAGGGCTTTACTCTGCCGTGAAAACACGTTGGCCATGTAGAATGAAGCCCCAGGGTCTGTGAGGGTGACAGCTTGGAGCTGTCACCGGGGGCTGTGGTCCCTGATCATGTGATCGCTGTTAGTTAATGGACAATGGCGATTACGTGAAAGTAAAAAATAAAGTCTCAAAAGTTAAAGTTTCATCTCCCCTCGTGGTCCAGATCCGTAAGGGGAGATGAAAATATGAACCTAATACTAATGCGTACTACTAATCTTGCTGCAGGGACCTTCCCCTGCGTCTGCGCAAAAGCCGGGAAGGGGCAGGAAATTTAAAATCTCCTTGCTCCCGGGTACCAAAGACCACGGACTTCTTCGACTGTTTGTCTACAATTGGCCACCAGAATTCTGATGACACAGGGAGGCCGAGAGAATGATGGCCGTCTTCATTCAGGGGTTTGTGAAGGTTTCTTTATACACGACTCCTTAACGCAGAGCTGCAGAGACGTGTGCGGGGGTACAAGATGCCAACACCAGGGGTGTTACGTATTTACCTGCCACTGGCCTATATAGATAGCGGATATCACTGGAGAGATATGGGCTTGGTTTCCTCGTAGAGCCTCCAGGTAAATCCATTGTGCAGTTCCTTGGCGGTCCCTGGGCATGGGGTCTGCACTACCGTCGTCTCCCTTACAGGTATTTTACTACAAGTCTGTTCCACTGATACATATAAATAGGACTATTTACACCCCTTCTGGCCCTACACCCACGATGCCTAGGAATGTCTCTGGAAAGTGTCGGACTTGTAAACAGTCGAACAATGTTATGGCCGTGATCCGTAATCTGCGACGGTTACGTAACCCGCGTCCATGAGAGCAACGCTTTATACCTCCAGAGGGCTCACGGAAAAAAGAGTACCCCGAGGGCGGCTTCACACGGGCGTATCTACATGCACAATGCTATCAATGGGTTCATTCACATGCACATATTCTGCGTGCGTATTTTGGTCTCGCGTACTCTATTTTACTGCGTATTTGTGCACCAAGGGGTTTCATAGACGTCAGTGGGGGGCGCACGAATGTGTGCGTCATATGCAAGGAGATGCGTGAAACACGGCGTAATTCCGCTGGAAAAAATGTCCGATAAGATACGCTGATACGTGCACGAAAACTTCGCAGCGCAAAAATATGCTGAGTCACGTGCAATTGCACATCTGTGTGAAGCCACCCTAAGGGCTCATTCACACAACAGAATTTGCGCATGCGCCCAAAAAAGCGGCTATTAGAACCAGTGGTTACCGATGGAAACATTCAGACGAAGGAATTTTAGCTGCACGAAGAAAATTGACATCCCCTGCTGCACGAAAAGACAACGATTGTCTAAATAGTCGCTTGAAAGAGCAAATATACGCAACAGTAGTGTCGTGTAAACCCATTTACAGGGCTATGAGCGATAAATAATTCATTATGGCCCTTTTGCACGGGCTGACCGTTGTTTAAACGACTGCAGAGCGCTGATGTCAGCGATAAACAACCACAAACGAATAGTGATTATTTAAGCGTTTACACTGAGCGATTTGAACGGATTTTCAGCAATAACTTACGTGTAAACGGGCCTTTAGTCATAAATAGTGACTGGTCAATTAATGTTGTTATCTGGTGTAAATAGGTCATTATTAGTCTTTCAACGACCAGCCAGATTTAATCAGAAGGGACCGACTGCTCCCGCTCTGTGGACCCCAAGACCATTTAGGTGGGCTGCACAGTGTACCTACCTTCCTGCCAGGTAGTGTTTACTTTAGCCCCTTATATTTCCTGTTGACGGAGGTCTGTCCTTAAGCGGTGGTCCTGGGGAGTTTGCCGCAGGACACATCTACGCTGGATGGTTTGGATGTGGTAGACACCGCATTACCAGTAGTAGGTGCCTGATGTTTAAGGCCTAATGTCCACGGGCAGATTTGATTTGCGGAAAACAAATCGCAGCACGCTCCATTTCAGTGTGGTTCCCGCATGGACGGCTTCCATTTAAAGTCAATGGGACCCGTCCGATCCGTGGCCCGCCCACAGCTGACTCTGCAGACGGGCCATGGATCCCACGAGAAAGCAGGAGATTTTTAAGAAAAAATTAAAATCTGTACTGTGCATGTCCAGTGGTGGGCCGCGCGGACCATCCACAGTACAGAAAACACGGAAGTACAGAGGTGGACACTGCTCCGCACAAGTATGCAGGGTCCTCGGCCGCGGGCAGGGCCAGATTCGGCTGCGGGGTGGACCTAACTCTTCGTGGGCATTTTCTGGATTGGTAAACTTCTATTGAACTTTTAAGGCAATATGGGGGCAGAAGTGATCCTAAAACAACAAACCGCAGCAAGCCTGACGTTCCAATACAAATGTGACGGGGTTTACAAAGTACTTTATTGCATATTAACCCTACAAATGGGCTCAGCCTTGTATTTTGTGTGACTGTGCATGGTTTGCTGGCATGCTTCATTCTTACTTGACGCTGTGTTTTTGGGTTTGGCAGGTACATACCAAGGACAATGGATGGGCGGAATGCGACACGGATATGGCGTTCGTCAGAGCGTTCCCTACGGCATGGCTACAGTCATCCGTTCACCTCTCAGGACCTCTCTGTCCTCACTACGTAGTGAACAAAGCAACGGCACCGTACTCCACGACATCGGAGCCGACAGTCCAGCCGGGACCCGTGGGGGGTTTGTGTTGAATTTTCACAGTGACTCTGAGCTGATGACGGGCAAGAAGAAGGGTTTGTTCAGAAGAGGATCACTATTGGGTAGCATTAAGCTGAGAAAATCCGAGTCCAAGATCTCCATATCAAGTAAGCGCAGCTCTGTGAGAAGCGACGCCGCCATGAGCAGAATAAGCTCAAGCGATGCCAACTCTACAATTAGCTTTGGGGATTTAGACTCTGATTATTCTCCCGCAGAAGATCATGTTGATGCCACCACCACCGAAAGCTATATGGGAGAATGGAAGAATGATAAGCGCACCGGGTTTGGAGTAAGCGAGCGATCCAACGGAATGAAGTATGAGGGAGAATGGCTGAACAACAGAAGGCATGGCTATGGATGTACCATATTTCCGGATGGCACAAAAGAAGAAGGGAAGTACAAAAATAATGTTTTAGTCCGTGGAATAAGAAAGCAACTTATACCCATAAAGAACACCAAAACGAAGGAGAAGGTAGACCGCGCCGTGGAAGGAGCGCAAAGAGCAGCGGCCGTAGCAAGAACAAAGGTGGAGATCGCAGCTTCCAGGTAGGTAGCGGGTGAAAATATCCGGACCGCTTAATCATGAAGTGCCTGATATCTCCTTACAGGAGTTGTTCCTTTTATCTGCTGGACCGTCCTGATAACAATCGGGGCATATACCATATTTATCATATTGCACATTTTTTTCAACGGATTGTGCAATATGTGTGTGGCCTCGTACGATTGGTGATGTACTAATATATGAAGCCTGTAATATGGCTCGATGAGCCCCTCTGTAGTGGTAAACCATTCTATCAGTATTGTACGTCTGATAATTACTATTATGGCTCCTCTTCCGATGATGATCAGCAAGTTGATCAGAGTTTTTAAGGGGTGTTCCCATCTCGGCTGAAACGGGAAAACCCAGCCCTTTGTTTTCGCCCACCCACTTCAGCGCAGAGCTGTTTGCATAGCGCCCATTGAAATTAATGAGAGGTGCGGAAACAGTGTAGAATACTGCGCTATGCTCTTTCTGTAACTCCTCGAGAAACAGCATAGAGAATGTGTAACACTGCAATATGCTGGCCACCTGGCCGCTAACTACAAAAACAGCTGTGTAGTCAGGGCAGGGCTGAAGCACTCAGCTGTTTTTGTAGTTACTGGCCAGGTGGCCAGTTACTGCAGCAGCATTTTCCCATCTCCGCTATGAAAAGCGGAGATGGGAATACCCCTTTATGTCAGGCAGTGTCAATACAGAACAACATGGATCCTTTGGTAGGCTCCCTGTGTGCTGCCTCTATACGGCACCATATTCTGGAGATATGTTTTTCTTCCAACACAAAAACTTTACATGCTTTACGAGGCATATAGAGGTTTAGTAAGGACCCATTAACTTCCATTGGTGCTATACTATGGCTTAACAGAGGTTGTATAGAGCTTTTAGGTGGTAGGGTATCATATTATAACACTGGGACTACTGCTGTTTTTCAACTGACAAACGCTGTCTGCACACAGGCGGATTTGCATTGCGGAATCCGCGGTCGGCACCCACACCATGGTTCCGCAGCCAATACTATCCATAGCATCCTATGAAAAAAACACTCTGTCCTGCACACTTGGGGAAACCAATTGTGGTTTCCGCGAGCGGAGGTAAAATCGCAGGATGCTCCATTTTCGTTCAGTGTCCATACAGGCGGCTTCCATTGAAGTCAATGGAGGCCGTCCGACCCGTGGCCCATCCACAATTAACATTGCGGACAGGTCGTGGATTCTGCGTGAAAACCTGGAGACAGCACAGGAAAAACAAGCAGTCAGGGTTGGATTCCGCTACGGGCTGCCACATGCAGGCGGCCAAATACAGACGATAATAAAGTTCTTTACAGCGGCTGATGGTACTATATAAGGAACAATTTATATTAAAGGGGTTGTCAGGGACTTTTACTATTGATGAATTGTCTTCAGGGTAGATAATAGTTGATCGGCAGGAGTCTGCCAGTTGGGGTCATCACTGGGCAGCTGATCAGACAGCAGTGGAAGAAGATTTCACTGTCAACATTGCATCGGGCCAGTTTGGTACTGAATTAAATGAACTATGGCCTGCAGTACCAAACTGGGCCAACAGCAATATGGACAGAGCTATCTGCTGATTGGCAGTGATCCTAAGTGGTGGACCTCCGCAGAGACGCGTTGCACCCGTACTTTAGTGCCAAGTAGTGGGTGAGGGTTCCCTCTGACCACGCTCTGGCCATTTGTTATGTGACTTTAGATTTGTTTTGTGTTTTATCCTATTCCCCTGCTGGGGTAATAAATTATTTGTACTGACAAGAAGTCGAGACCGTGGAGGTTTTTACTGTTCAGGCAGTTTCCTTCTTTAGGTCATCAATAGAAAAGGTTCTGGACTCCTATAAGGGTAGGGTAAGATGGTCCGGGACCACTCACAGCTGAAACCCTGCCCACTGCTGGTGGCCAATGGTTGCAGGATGTACTTGTAAGATGATTCATCCATTGGCCACTGTGGTTGGGCTTGGTTCGGCCGTAGGTGACTATCACCCCATGGCCACATTCAGATGACTATGTGCGAGTTGCACTTGAGATTCTTGGGCGCAACTCGCATTAAAGAGGGGACAAGGCATGTCCAATTATGGCTGGTGATGTGCACCAGAACCGAACATGCTGGGATTCCTTTTTTCTATACAGACCGTCAGTCCATGTGAAAACTCGCACATGCAAATCGCCTCACAGACTACAGTGTGTCCTTGTGCTGTCTGTGAAATGCACGGTCAGCCTGCGGATGGCATATACGCCCCTATGAATGGGCCCTATACATGTCTTCCAAAAGAACTCCACAGCAGAATTTACTGAGGAAAACCCGGAACATTTACAATACAGGACAGGCGGACAAAATTATACAAGTATCATCCACATGGAGCGGGGGAATTCTGCATGGAATATGCTGCCTACTGGAAGTACACTATGGAATCTAAATCCACTGCAGAATCTAAATCCACTGCAGAATCTAAATCCACTACGGAATCTAAATCCACTACGGAATCTAAATCCACTGCAGAATCTAAATCCACTGCAGAATCTAAATCCACTGCAGATTCTTAATCTACTGCATAATCTAAATCCACTGCAGATTCTTAATCTACTGCATAATCTAAATCCACTGCAGATTCTTAATCCACTACAAAATCTAGATCCACTGTAGATTCTAAATCCACTACAGAATCTAAATCCACTGCAGATTCTTAATCTACTGCATAATCTAAATCCACTGCAGATTCTTAATCCACTACAAAATCTAGATCCACTGTAGATTCTAAATCCACTACAGAATCTAAATCCACTGCAGATTCTTAATCTACTGCATAATCTAAATCCACTACAAAATCTAAATCCACTGCAGACTCTAATTCCGCTACAGAATCTAAATTCACCGCATTCTACATCCGCTGCAGCGTCGTAGTTGGCAGTAAATACACCCTGCGTGGAGGCACCCCAAGAGAACCCAAGGCCTTATTCACACGACCGTATTTATGCAGCTAATTTAGCTGCGTCAGAAAGTCCCAACCATCTGAAGCGTTGGATTCCCATGTATTCATTCAGATGAAAGATAGCTGGGCATGGAAAAAAATCACCTCAGGCAAAATAGCATATCGCCGACCGTTTTCAGTCGCCGATTTTACACGCTGCATTAAAAGATAGGTCTTGCCCAATCCTTTGCCAGGGTACATAAGAAACTCCTAAAGACGTCTATAGAAGTGGGGGAAAAGCGAGGGGGAGGGAGTTACTTGGCGTACAACGCTGGCAAAGGAAGTCAGCGGGTCCTGTTTAACCATTAGTAGTTATTCTGATGATTTCTGCTGATGGATTTCCGCGCTGCAGCGTATTTTTTTGCCGATATGCAGCAGCCAACCACGTGAACGGCAGGAAATACACGACTATAGATCTGGAATCCATTATGGCAATTCTTCAATCATGCGATTTTACGGCGCGTATGGGCGAACGGAAAACAGCATACAGTCGTGTGAAAGAGCCCTTAGGCATCTCTAGAAAATGTGAACCTATCATTGGGCCCCTTAAAATTCACTTAGTATAGCCGTTATTGTCACTATAAGAACCCTGTTCTGCCCAGAGAGCCGCTACTGTATGAGCTGTGCCCATTAGTTGGTATAATGCCCAGTATACCAACTGAGCAGAATAGAGAAAGCGACCCGCAGGTGGGGGGCGCCCCTGCTGAGCGACCTGGAGCAGTCCAGCACTATACATTCATCTATAGCCACAGGAACCGGGAGCTGCACTATAATCGGCAGCTCCCCATGGCTGGCTGTAGTTATCGGCGCCCGTTACTCGTCCCTTCAGCAGTGGCATCCTGGCAGATGTGAAGAGGTGCCACCCTGGTCATATATCTAACATCGCGCGTCTGTGCCTCACCTTAGTTATTTTGGTTCCATATATGATTTGATTATTTAGTGATTATTAGCGGAGCATGGACGTATAGGGAAGATGACCTGGGGTATAGGAGACGTCTCGCCAGTCTCTTAGATGCTTCTTCAGTTTTCTTCTTCCTTACCGCAGCGCTGCAGACATTCCTCTGAGATTCCTCTAACAAGCCCTGGAGACAATGTACCAATATGTGGGGTGACAGTCGTTCAGATACAATTTGTTGTTTGCAAGGAGGTAGGAGGATTAATTCTGCGCTGCGTGCCGTGTTCTGCTTTCTGCCACGTACATTCGCCGCTATCAGGAAAAAAGTGGACATAATTTCTGAGTTTTAACACATTTTAGAAACGCACAAAGAAAGTGTTAGGCTGGGTCACACGGGACGGATTTCCAGTGGAATTCTCGCGGATTGGCCGCACCGAAAATCCGTGAGAATTCCGCTGGAAAACCGCAGCTGCGGGTTTTAGAGCGGCTTCAGCGCCTGCATTTCCGCTACGGCCATCTCTCCCCATAGAGAGGAGGGAGGCCGCTGCAGAAAAAAAAAAAGATTTGACATGCTGCGTCTTTAATTTCCGCGCCGCATGGCCGTTTGCGCACGGTTTGGCCGCAGCGTGTGGACAAGATTTTTGCTGGCTAATCCCGGGATTAGGAGCCGTGGGTGGAATTTCCGTGCGGACAATCCGCACGGGAATTCCACAGTAAATCTGCCCCGTGTGAACCCAGCCTTACTAGGGTCCTCCAACGCTACAGTCTTGAGTTCAGATCTGCATGGGGTTTGTATGTTCTTCCTTTGTGGGTTCTTGCTGATAGACGTATATAGATTGTGAGCCCCAATGTAAGTCCTAATCTGTGGATCACATATGTGCTATGGCCAAGCACATGACCGGACCACATGCTCTCACCTACGGCACACGGGAGGGGCGGACGCGATGTGCTGCAGAGCATTCCTTCCCCGCAGTACAATGTAATTCCCATATAAGGTCCGTCCTTTACAATGAGACACAAATCCTGGAATGCTTCTCTCGGCTGTCATGGTGATCCTATAGGGACGCTCTCTTACAGGCCGGCATATTCCTTGGGTTTCAGTTGGGGAACGTGAAAAGCTGCTTCTGTAGCGCAGTTATTCATGGCTGTTGCCTTGTAGTTTTACCTATGTTAGCGGTTGCTGGAGACACATATACTAGGGCTGTCTTGTGTCCTGTTTACACATAATTTGCTCAAACGGACAAAAGTGAACGATTAACAACTGAAAGGCTAACGAGAACCGCGCCCTTCTCATTAGTCGCTCAGTTTCAGCCGGCATAAAAATCATCGTTGGCTCGTTCACTTTTCGTTACATTTAGGCCTGTTTCACACGGGCATCGCTGCCAAAAATGGCATGAGCGAGATAAAGCTGCGACCAAGTCACGGCTAAATCCCATGTTTTCTTGCCCATTCACACGGCCGCATGTGGTGTATATACACCGCAGCCCGGAATTCCGTCATCCAGAATTCCAGCAGTGCTAAACTCTCTTTGCCGGCTGATCACGGCAATAGAAGACCCCATAGCAACCTATGGGAGCCGCTGGCAAAGGGATGTGGGAGGGAATTTAGCAGTGTGAGACACAACTAAAGCCCCCTCCCCTTGCCGGTAGCTCCCATAGGCTTCTATGGGAGCTGCCAGCTGATCGCGGCCAAAAGATAGGGCAAGACCTATCTTTTCCATCCAGAATCTGCAACATATGCGCTCTCTTTTCCGGACAGCCAATTTTACGCATCGGAAAATGGCCCATCTGAACAAATGCAAAGGAATCCAATGTATGAGATGGTCGTGATTTTCGGTTGACAGTTGGTGGCTATTTTGCCGCGATAAAACAGTTGTATGAATAAGACCTAAACACGTAGAATGTGAAGTGCTGAATGAGAAGTCAACGATTCTCAACCACGATCTGCCTGTCGGAACAGGCGGCACCAGCGCAAAAGTTGGTGAACGAGGTATCGGTGACGTCACTCGCCCATTCGGACATTTAAGGCACTTTATGGGGCTGTTTAAAGTAAAAACAATATCTGAATAATCTGGGGAGACCGTCCAGCGGTCCGGGCCTCTGTAGGCACTTTAGGCTCCGTGCGGAAGCGCATTAAAGGGAACCAAGCCTCAGAAAATGACCAGTTGTTTACATCAGGCTTTGAGGTAAACATACTTGAAAGAATTTTTAATCTTTTTTTATTTTTAAAGATCTTTTTTTATTTTCCACATCCCTGCCTATAATATACAAAAACTAAAATCCCGCTGCTTTCTCCCTGACCGCTAAGTGTTATCATAGGGTGACTCGTCCTGTTCAGCAGTCAGCTCATCATCATCACACGTACAGCAGCGATCACACTGCAGCTTCTGCGTCCGCTGAACACACTGTTAGGTAAAGCACACACTTACGTATACCTCAAGCTTTATAGGTAAAGCACATGGTGTACGCTCGTCTGCGTTTCACAGGTTCGCGCTTCGGTTTGTTTATTTTTCAGTGCTTCAAACTCGAAATTGAAGGAAACGGCCCTCAACAATGGACAGGTAAATCTGTGACCACGTTTTTCGTGTGGTAATAAACGGTGCTCCGCCATTGTAAGAATATCCCAAATCCACAAAGTAGAACGAACGGGCGGCTCTCAAGGATATCAAATTCCGTCGCGGTACTTTATTCCATAACACAAGGTGTGGGGTTGAAGATGAGCGCGTGGTGCGAACAGAAAGGCAACGACCGTTGTCCGTCACGTAACGCTTTCTGAAGTTTTCGGCAAAAAAAAAATACACTGTTGCGCGGAAATCCCTTTATCAGCAGAAATCCTGGGACCACTAATATATCAATATTCCATTGGTCAGGGGTTTGAGCCACTTAGCTGCTCCCAAAACCACCCAGAGCAGGGCAAGAGGTGAAGTAGACACAAATTTGGCAGGAAAGCTCTCAGGGGTCAAAAGGGAAGTTCATTACTAATGGATACAATCCCATGCACTTCGTAAAGTGTTTCCATATTTTTGTCCACCCCCTGTATGCTCCCGTTCTTGCGCTGTTGTAGTTTTGCCACTTGCATTTTAAAGGTGTTCAGTGGTTCTACCCGTCCGTCGTATAATCCAGCGAGCGTCAGATCGGTGACTGTGAAAGTGCCTGCGGTTGTTGGCATGAGCTGGGATTAGGCGCTTCTCCCGCCGGCGGCAGATGTGTATAAGCCGGTGTAGTGGAACAGTTGGCTCGGATCATGTCGGGTGAGGAGTGCAGCGTCCGCTCAGATTAGATGCTGCGTGACAACAAATGTTACATGGGAGATTGTTATTAGAAGAGGGTTATCGCGGTGGGGGGGGGGGGGGGGGGGTAATGCCGGCTTTATTTCTTATTACTGACATAATGCACATTTTGGGTTGCGGCACCAGATGTCGTCTCTGTGATGTGAAATAGTGAAATGTTGTTTTTTGTCTCATGTTTAAAGCACTTGTAACGTTGTTGATGGGCCGGGTACTGCAGGCGCTGCTGTTTAGTACGAGGTGCCATCTATGGCGCCGTATTGTCTGGCGTCCGGCTCTGTTCTCTTTTATACCATGGCTTCCGCAGTGCTAGACCCGTCCCATGCCAGACACAACCGATGCCCGAAGGCACCCATGTGGGGTTTCACCGAGTCAGGCGTCATTTTCATGCAGCGCTATTCTCCTGTCAGATATCAGAAGCTGTGACAGAGGCGAGAAAGTGCGCTGTTTTTCTGGCTGTTTTTGTACAGATTGTGGCACAAACTCTTTGTACCCCCTGCGGCCTCCTTCACACAAACTCTTTGTACCCCCTGCGGCCTCCTTCACACAAACGTAATTTCTCGGCAAAGTGAGCCGTGCCAAAAAATCGTGACTAAGGCTTCATGTCTACGGGCGGATCAGATTCCGCATGCGGATTTCTGAAGCGGGAGACTTGCGGAAACATTTGCGGGAGATCGCGGATGTAATGGTTTTTCCGCGCGGTAAAAAACGTAATCCCACCTCCCAGCGTTTTCCCCGCTCCCCTAATTGATTTTAACCGTCAAATCCGCAGTGCATCCATAATTGTATTTGCGGATCGTCCGCACCCATTGACTTCTATTGAGCCCGTCCGCACGGACTCCGCACTGTAAGGCTGGGTTCACACAGGGCGGATTTGCCGCGGTTTTTCCGTTGCGGTTTTGCCGCAGAAGAAATGCTTCTGCGGCAAAACCGCTTCAAAGGTTAAATTTGGCTAGCGGATTTTCTTGCGGAAAAATCCGCAAGCGGTTTTTTTCCCGCAGCGTTTTTTACTTTTTGCCGCGTATTTTGGTGCAGATTTAGCTGCGTCCATAGAGGTCTATGGACAAAAAACG
This sequence comes from Eleutherodactylus coqui, assembly GCF_035609145.1. Classification (NCBI taxonomy): domain Eukaryota; kingdom Metazoa; phylum Chordata; class Amphibia; order Anura; family Eleutherodactylidae; genus Eleutherodactylus; species Eleutherodactylus coqui. Next base: position 143,045,070 of record NC_089845.1, on the reverse strand, counting down.
CTGTGGAAAAGACAGAAGAAAGGACATGCTGCATCCTTGAAAACCGCGACACAGTTGCATTTCCGCACTGTGGCTGTGCGGAAAAAATCCGCCCTGTGAGAACAACTTTTTTACAAAACTCATTTGTGCTGCATTGCACTGCAAACGCAGCGGTTTTGCCGCAGTGCGGATATGCAACGGCAATCCGCGGCAAAACCGCAGCAAATCCGCCCTGTGTGAACCCAGTCTAATGGAGCATGCTGCGATTTATTCTCAGCACCAAATCAAATCCGTATGTTTAAATTCAGTTGCGGGCGCCGATGCTTCCCTACGGGCACTTTGAATTGCTGATCTTCCGTGCGGGTGACCCGTGTGGATTCCGCAAATCAAATCAAACATTCCTAACTCTGTCGAAAATCAGATGAATGAAGAATGGCCACGATGTTATCGTCTTCGTGAGGCTGGCTGCGGGAGATAACGGCGCAGCCCTGAAAGCCCTCGGTCGGTAGAACTACTTTAATGACTTTTAAATGCCTCAATTAGAGGCACATGTCGGTGATTAGGAGTGTGAGCCGCTGCTAAACTCCCCCTCCCTTTTCTGACGGCTCCCATAGACTCCCATAAGAGTCTATGCAGCCTCCTGCGTTGTGCCGATAGGACAAGATCTATCTTTTAGAGCACAAAGAAATTTTGGCATTGAAATAACTTATTTCCTATCTTTTGTGGTCTGATTTTTTTTTTTTAAGTGCGTCAAAAAAATGGTTCTTCTGAACGCTAGTATGGCGTGGAATACACAAACAGCACGCGGCTTGATTATACGGCCCGGTGAATGGGTCCTAAACCAGGGCCGGACACTCTCAAGGGCCGGGTAACCTATGTGCCCAGGAATTAACTCCTGGAGTCCCACGTTTTGTAACATGTTCTGGTGATAACTATAGAGGTTCTTATTAAGATAATCCCGACCGCCAAGTACCTTATCTGCCTAGAAATGTCTGCTGCTGCCTAATTTTTGGGTTTATTTTAGGCTGATGTCCGTAAAAGATCTTATCACTTTGGCATTAAAAAAAAGTTGGTGGAACGGGCTCATAAAGGGGTTGTCCGACTTTTTTTCTTAATATAGTTTTTGGCAACCCCCATGCCTAATCATCTGATACCTACATTTGATATCATTTGATTAGCTCTGCATTGACCTCACCACCCAAGTTTTCATTGGAGGAGAGACGATAGATGCCGGTACAGCCTCATTAGCCATGGACAAGAGTAAGATCCTTCCCTACCCCCAATATCAGGTAGACTGATTCACATTCGAGGGGCCTCCAGTCTTGGCGAAATCAATGGATTTGGATGACTTTTGTCTAACCTGCAAGTTGTCATCTAAGTTTTTGGGGGTCGTAGCAAACTGCGCAATTGTTCCTTGTGTACTAAGAGGCCCCAAGGATTATGTGGGCTCTTTAGGCCTCATGCCCACGGGCGGGTTGGATTCTGCATGTGGGAGCCAGCAGCAGAATCTGACCCTGCCCACGGCTGAGGACCCTGCGTACCTGTCCGGGTCTTCTTCTTTCTTTACTGTGCGGAAGTGCCAATCGGCACACATGGGCAGTAGAGTTTATTTTTTAACCTCCTGCTTTCCCGCGGCGGACGTGCCACGGGTCAGATGGTTTCCAATAGAGCATGCTGCGATTTGATTTCCGCATCCAAAGATCTGCAAATCAAATCCAAATGCTTTAATTCAGCATGTTTCCCTATGAGCGGCTTGAACTGCGGATGGTCCGTTTGGATCCATGATGCGGATCCATTGTGCCATTCAAATCCGCTGTGGACGTTGGACCTTAGTATTAGCATTTTCAAACTGCATATTACTGAGGCGTCATATGGCGGTGTTACATGGGCGGCACACATGGCGGTATTATATGGGCTGAAGCTACAAGAAAATGTGGTTTACTTTATAAAAAAACTATTGACAAACGGCAATTGGGGTTAAACCCCATTTTCTATAAATAAGGCAGTCGTTCATCTATCAGGGACTGCCTGTTTAATGCAGGCGATCGGAAGCGGTTTCCGGCGCTCCATCTCCAATCAGCGAGCGCAAATAGTCGGCACCATTGTTGCCTGGCGGCCATCTTGCATAAAAGGACCCTTTGCCGTTCTGACCTCCAGCAGAGATGCCCAGCAGTATGGCAAGTTGGAAAAAAGGAAAGCGTCTCCTCTTCACATGGCGGGCAGTCATAACAGGCATCCACTGATGGCTGCATTTTGGGACATGACCTGCATTCGGAGGTTACCTGCCCAGGTACGCCAGTGTCTGTATGTCACCAGTGCGAGTGACAGCAGAGGAAGTCCAGTACTCCCGGTAGACTTTTCCTGAGCTCCGGTGCCCCCCCTCCCGGAGTAGACCGCCATGTGTAGTGCTGCAGCTGCGTAGCTCCCCACGGCGCCGGCTTTACAGATCACTCTAGAAGTAATTGACAATGGCGCGGCAGTGGGAATAAAGCCGCTGATCTTCGCGGTTACTTTGCTCAGACTTTACTTGCTTTGCAGGGAAAATGTTTATATTTTCAGCTCCGCTGATTGATTTTTGCTGTTTGATGTTTTGTTGCAAACCTATTATTTTTGTTTTTCCGTAGTAAAGTGCACATCAGACCGGAGACGGATTAATTCATTTCACAAATCGGCTGTAAGTGCTGCGAACGCAGTAATAGCCGCCAGCCACGTTGTGAAGAGCGCTAACACATCGGATGCGTTACAAGCCACTTAAAGTCCGCAGCAGATCTGATTAGTCAGACAGATTAGGCAGATCAGATTAGTTCATTCTAGAGAATATGGAAATTTAGGCATAGATCGTGGGTCCGGCACTCAGGACCTCCCACTGCGAACCGGAATGGAGGACTGATAATTGCGCTCATTCTTGCGAACCGACCGGATGTGATTCATCCGGATAGCCGCCGAGTCATACAAGCTGCAGCGGGTTGCATCTTCCCACGGTTCGGTTTGATTGGAGCTCTCATATTCAGTCCCCTACACACGAGCGTACGCGTTTTTTCACACGCCTGCGCGATAGATATTTGCGGAATGAACAATACTTTTTAATGCGCACATCTGCAATTTTTACTGTACTTCTTGCGCCCGAAAGGCATGTTTATTTGCGCGTGGCAAACACAGAAGCATCAATTAAAATGGCTAATTAGTCTAATGAGTTCCAGATGCATTCTTATTTCTGCGCAATTGATCAGCGTTTCACGCATCTGCTAGCGTACTGGCATATCTCCGTTGACTTCTATGGGAAATTTGGCTGGGCAAAGGAGAAACGATAAAGCTGCGGGGTGGGGGTGGGGGGGTTGTTGTTTTCGCACGACTGAAATGCGCAGTAAAATTACGTGCGTGTGACCAAACGCATTGAAATCAACAGGTTGTGTTCTCCGTGTATTGCGCACGCAAATACGCTTTTGTTATAAAGACCGTGTGAACGACGTCAGAGATCGCCCCTTCACTTGTGCAGGCGGTTTATAGATACAGCGTTGGCTCGTTCAGTCGTTCCCATCCGCTGTATAAGTGAGGGAGAAAGACTGAGCGGTCGGTATTTAAACCGTACAATTAGCGAATGAGCCAACGATGATTTTTATGCCTGTGTAACATGAATGATGAATGAAAAGCGAATGATTTATTGCTCATCGTTCAGTCATTGGCTGCATTTACACTACATTAAATGGTTTTTTGAAGGATAGTCCTTCTGCGTAAAAGGGCCTACGGGCTCCTCCGCACAGTTTTATTTTTTGCGCACAAAGGATTTGCATGCGCAAAAATAGAATCCATCGACATCAATGCGTTCATTCACGTTTCCTTTTTCGTGCACGTATTTCTCGTGTGGGCAAAAAAATAGAAACTGTTCTATTTTGTTTGCATTTGCGCACTGAAGGGCCACATAAAGTTTATGTGGGTGCGCAAATACGTGAAATACAGCCAAAAAAAACGCAGAAAAAATGACACATCTGGACCTCATGAGGCTAAATAGGCTTTTAAATCAGGGTGGGGGTGTCCCGTGTGCGTGTAAACCACCCTGCAGGGACAAAAAGGCGCAAATGTGTTGCGCTGAGGCACGTTCAAAAACGCATAGAAGACTGGTATTCCCCACCATTGCTGGTTACAATCTATAGTGTATATTTAGGAAATGGCGACAATGTCCGACCGGCCGGCATTCGTCATCATAAGATGGCTAAGCTGGGGATGGATTCAAATCAGCGTTGACGGAGCAATCGTCACGGATTCTGTTGTATTTGATAAAACTAGTGCGGCATCTGATGTCATGACGGACGCCATCCTACAGCAGCGGGTCACATCCTGAATTTCGTTTTTCTGCTTCTATGACAAAAGGGAAAGGGCCTTTTTAGACTGCGAGATAATTGGAACAAGCGTGTGGCCAGCGGTGCACATAGGACCTGCCCTACCTTTCTTGCACATAGGACCTGCCCTACCTTTCTTGCACATAGGACCTGCCCTACCTTTCTTGCACATAGGACCTGCCCTACCTTTCTTGCACATAGGACCTGCCCTACCTTTTTTGCACATAGGACCTGCCCTACCTTTCTTGCACATAGGACCTGCCCTACCTTTCTTGCACATAGGACCTGCCCTACCTTTCTTGCACATAGGACCTGCCCTACCTTTCTTGCACATAGGACCTGCCCTACCTTTCTTGCACATAGGACCTGCCCTATCGTATGTAGAAAAACTATCCTCCCGCTTTTTTTTTTTCAGACTTGTGCGTAATAGTATGCTTTCTTCAGGATCCGTGACCAAATACGTTTTGTAATCCGCTCTACTTCAGTGCCGTATCGCTCCAGGCGGTTTTATATGCTCCGTTGTGCTGACAGGTGCCCTGCGGTTGTCCGCTGACATATTGGTGTTTTAAAATGAAGTCCAAATGAGTTGAAACAATAAAACAAAGGGTACTACCTTGTCCTCAGCGCTCGCGATCCAGCGATCCAGCGCTGCAGCCCTGCTATTCTCCCGGCATCATCATTCTAAACTCCTGGCATCATGGCACCCAGGAGGTGAGCGCTGATGCCAGGAGAATGGGTGGTGACACTGCAGCCTCTGATTGGCTGGCGGCAGTCATCTTACTTTTGCTGTTAACAGACCCAGGGAGAATCGCTTGATTGTGGGTGCTGAGGATGGGTAGATACCCTTTCCTTTATTGTTTTAACTCAGTTGAACTCAATTTTAAAATGTGTATATAACCCGACAGCCCCGTTAATCACTATTGGCCACCGAGTTTAAAGGGGTTGTCCAGGACTCTGAGCATTTTTTTCTATTGATGACCTGTTCTCAGGATAGATGATCGCTGGGGGCCTGCCGCTTGGGATCACTACAGATCAGCTGATTCCTGGCATTGCTGTTAGTGTAGTCAGCGTTGGAAGCAGATACCCTGTCTCCCCAAAAATAAGCCCTAGTTACACTACATAAAAAAACCTAAACATTACCTAGCAGGCTCAGCCCAGGTCCTTCCTCTCTGGAGGTTCAGTGTGGTTCAGCGCAGTACCCACACTCCTCGGCTGCTCATACAACATCACTTCCTGGTTACAGGATTCATAGATCCCGCCTCCAGAAAGCGATAGCTGTGATTGGTTCTTTGACCGCTACTCAGGCAATCAATGCAGTGCTGGCTGAACCAATCACAGCCATTGCATTGTTCATCCAGGGCTGCATTGATTGGCTGAGCAGCGGTCGAAGAACCAATCACAGCCATCGCTTCCTAGAGGTGGGATTTATGAATCCTGTAACCAGGAAGTGATGTTGTATGAGCAGCCGAGAACTGTGGGAAGCATGTCGGAGCTCCAAAGAGCTGTGGAAGGGACCAGGTCTGAGCCTGCTAGTTACGTTTATTAAGACCTCCCCCAAAAATAAGACCTAGTGCCTCTTTTGGGGCAAAATTATTATAGGACAGGGTCTTATTTTTGGGGGAAACACAGTAGAACTGTCAACATTGCAGTGGCCTAGTCTGGTACTGTGGGCACATCTCCCATTGAATTCAGTGAGCGGCTGCACTATGGACAGCGTGATCTACGTACTGACAGTGGTGGCGGGAATCTCGAGCGGCCGGCCCACACAGGTCATCAATAGGAAAAACTGCCCCAGATAACCCCTTTAATTTATGTATTTACTGTGTTGCTGTCTGAGCTTGAAGCATTTCCCATTACTGGGACCCCTAGACTGCGAGCCGGGCTGTACGCACTTGCTGATTGCTGCTCCCTTTGTCTTGGCTTACTCATTTTGCACTTGGGTTACTACCTACATGCTTGCATAACAAATAGGAATTGTAAAGGTCACACATGACTAAGATTATATTCCCTGTACCATATTATAAAGACTATTACAAGTGATTGAGCGATGATATTTAGGTCTCGCTAATTCGTACTGACTGTTCGCAAAACTTTTTCTTCTTTGAATTACAGCCGTGCGCCGCAAGGAAACTTTTTGTATATAACCTTGGAGCCGCACAGACCCTCCATACGATATAGGGGGCGCTCTGCCGGGTGACGTAGCCATCATCTTGCAGAAATGTGACAATTAAAGCCATCCTACGGTCGCGGTTTACTTGAGCAGCGCTGGCCAATCCTAGTAAGACCCCAATAAAATGTCAGCCAGAAAAACGTACGCTCAGTAATCCAGCGCTGGGATTGGGATAGAAGAACTTCAGGAGCCTCAGGCGTCCTACACGCGGCCGAGCGTGATATCGCGCCATGAAACGTGACCCGGTATCGCACTCGTGCGATGTAGAAAACGCCTCCCATCACTGCAGTGAGGTTGTGATGCTCCGGTACGACTTTCAGCCGCGGCAGAGGATCGTTTTCAATGGGAAACCTTGCATCGTATTCGCGTGTATGTCGTACGCCGTGTGATGCGTTTTCCAGCCCCATTGAAATCAATGGGCATTTCGTTCTGAGGGAACGCCCAAAGATAGGGCCGCGATTCAAAAGAATGGGGTTCGTATTCGTGCGAGATTTGTGCATCTCGCAATGCACAAATCTAGCGCGATTTTCACGGCCATGTGGAAGCGGCCTCAAAGAGACAACTATGTCAATAAGTAAGCCTTCCAAATGGAATTACAGAAGCGGAGTATTTGCACACATGAGCACAACCGGAGCATCTGCAGCAAAAACTCTGCGGCGGATTCAGAGCAGCAAATCCTCACCAAGTCGCCTCCTTCTTATGAGCGTACGCGTTTTTACGTTCGCCTGTCCGCATCGTGTATACGTATGAATGACTTTTTAACCCAATCGAGACCCAATCTATTTGCATATTTTAAGCCATTCACACACGGGGCTGCTGCGTGAATATAAAAAAAAACCGCACAGAAGCGATGGCACGCAACGATCCGACAAAAATGCACGGAATGACCGATAATGCAGAAATAGCGCCAGCTGTCTTCTTTTTTCCAGCCTTGTACGCAGGGTAACGCCTTCGCCCTCCTTCTTTTCCAGCTTCCACAGAAGTCTATGGGGGCTTCCAGCGTATCTCGTCGAACAATAGGGCAAGACTTATCTTTTCATGCGGCACATAGAAACGCCAACCAAAAACGGTCACATAGGTGTTATTTTTTCCGGCGCAATTATTTTATGCAGCAAAAACTCTGAATGAACCCGTTGGAATCCAGTACTTTGCGAAATATCTGCGTAAATACAGTCGTATGAATAAGCCCAAAGGTGTGGAGTTTGAAGTGAATTTGCTGCAGATTTCCCCCCCGCATATTAGCAGTTTACGCTTAGGTTAAGCAGCGCTGCTGATTAGAGCCACCTGATTGGCTCTTCGGCACCACGTGACTACACAGCGTGCACGCGCATTGCCTTCAGCAGCCGTGCACTACACACTACAGTTAAGCAGCACGGGGTTAGGGTTTAGGGTTAGGTTTAGGGTTAGGTTTAGGGTTAGGGTTGGGGTTAGGGTTAGGTTTAGGTAATCCTAACCCTAAACCTAACCCCGTGCTGCTTAAGTGTAGTGTGTAGTGCACGTCTGCTTAACTGTAGTGTGTAGTGCACGGCTGCTGAAGGCAATGCGCGTGCACGCTGTGTAGTCACGTGGTGCCGAAGAGCCAATCAGGTGGCTCTAATCAGCAGCGCTGCTTAACCTAAGCGTAAACTGCTAATATGCTTCCCCCCCTTGTTTGAGGGCTTTAACAGATGGGCGTGTTTTAGTCACGTAATAATTTCAGTTTTTCACACACGAGACAAAAAAAAAAAAAATCGCATGAGGTTCCAATAGAAAAAGGTTTTAAAAACGGATCAAACTCACAATGCGGCGCGGACGGCAAGCAGACAGGGTCCGTTTTTCACTCCCATAGAAAATGATAGACAGTTCTTGAACAAGAATTGCCCATAAATAAATGGGTTGTTTCCATCTCAGAGTCGGACAGATCTCACAGGGGTATACAGCTTTAGAGCGCATGCGTTAATACGCTCACCGCTATGGAGCATATTAGCTCATGAATCTTTTTTTTTTGTACTATTCCAACTCCGTTCGCCGTGTGTATAAGCTCTTATGAGGGCGTTCAGGGCGCCCGCAGTGCTTCAGTCTGTCTGTAACGGGCTGCCCTGCGCATGCGTTATGCAGAATTGGATTTTCTTAATTCCCTCCTTTTGTAGCTATTTTCCCCCGTATATATATAAGGCAGCTAGGGTTACCTGGGTTAGTTAGTGCCTTCTATCTGAACTCCTGGCCTCTTTCTCCTCCGTTGGTCCTGTGATCTCACATCTACTTGGGGTTGTGTGTTCAGTTTGTAGTCAGATTCTCAGTCTGTGTGATGCTGCTACATGGATCTACCACCGAAACTGTGATGAGGGGTACAGAATCTTCTGCTACAGTAAGGCCCAATGCACACGGTGTATTTGCCTTGTGGAATCTGAAGGGGGCGTCTGCCTCCGGATTCTGCAGCGCATACCACCCATAAACATGCAATTGAAAACTGCTTTTCCAAGTCTACGAGTGGAAATCAATTGCGATTTTCCACTTGCGGAGGGAAAATTGCAGCATGTTCTATTGGCTTCCATTAAAGTCAATGCGCTAGTCAGTACATCCACAGCACAGGTAAGAAAACAGCGGACAGGTACACAGGGGTCACTGGCCGGGCACAGGGTCAGATTCCGCTGCGGGATCCTGCATGCAGAATCTGACCCGGTCGTGTGCATTCGGCCTTACTGGTGATGATCAAACGGCTATAATAGAGGAGATCACAGCTCATCATCCTGACTGTATACATATAGTCTGTAGCATATTTTGGGAACTATAAAAAGTAATGATGATTAAACTTTCCCCAGCAGGAAAAAATGGTATATCCTCAGATAATGCTGCGCCGATTCAACGCGGGGCTGATAAAAAGTCAGATGAAAAAAAATCTCACTCTCATGATGGTGCCTGATAAGCATCAGACAGGCATGGGAGTGGCTAGTAATACGCAGTGCAAATATGTTCGTGTGAATAAGAATATAGGCTGATTCACAGACGCATTAGTGCTGCGTATTAGGTGTGCGAACGCGATACGCAGTAAATAGAGCCCCTGGATACTGAGAATCCATCCCGAACATCTGCGGGGTTTCTTCTAGGTGGACTTTTACCAACCCCGTTCAGATTCATGCGGCTGTCCCAGATTGGTCTACAACGCGTCCGTCAAAGTGTAGAACGGCGGCTACGAGGGACATCCTACTTCGAACGTCTATGAATGTTTTCTGAAAAGATACTGACCCCTTGTGATCATCGGTCAATATTCGCGGCACCCAACTGGAGGAAACGTTCGGCATCTTCAGGTCTTTCCGTAGAGTGGTGCGCAGGCAATCTCTTCCACAGTCAGCGGTCCTCATGTGATGATGGCGTCGGACTGCTCGCTGTGCGGCCGCGGCTCGTTGGCTCATTCTCTAATGACGTTCGGCCTTCTTAGGACTGTTGCACCCACGGACGCACATTTTTCACGTTCATGACACTTTTACCGGACGTCTCTCTCAACTGATGATGAATGTCAGCGGGGGTCATTTCACACGTGGAAAAAAAATTAATGGACGCGCAGAGTTTTGGAAACGTGAACATCGCCATTTTAAGTACTGAAAACACTTCTAAGGGTGGAGTCAGACTGGTGTGTTCGCGTGCGCACATTGCACAGAGAATAGAACCCGTTTTTTTCAATGGCTTTCTTCTCGCTGTTCTTTTTTGCGTGCGCATTTCTCTTGTGTGAAAAAAAACGTGACATGCTCTATTTTTGTGCGTATTTGCGCACCAAAAGTCCCCATAGGAGACTATGGGGGGGGGGGGGTGCAAAACACTGTGCATACCCGCAAACATCGGTATCCAATTTGGCGTAACAGCCATTTAAATCAGGACCAGGGCGATTACGCTGCCCGTGTCAGTGAACACTGCCTGCGCACTAAAAACACTCCTTCACAGCACAAATACGTTGCGCAGGAACAAGCGTTTTCATGTTTCAACGCTCGTTAGAAGCTGAGCCCCCTCCGGCCGCTGGGTTCTGTGCACTGGGCGATGCGGCAATGTGTCTGTGTCTGCAGTCGGTATCTGCTTGGTATAAGGGCGGTTACACACGACCGTATGCACAAAGACACTCAGCTCACTGTCATGTATGTGCGCAGCGAACAAGGTTGGATGAGGTAGATTTGCACGCATGTCTGCACATATTACTGTGCCCCTTCACACACGCCCGCCGGCACGACGCACCCCTTCCATGGTTTAAAAGATTACTTAGTCTAATGAAGTCCAAATGTTTTCTTTTCACCCGCGGTTTTGCTCAACGTATTACCCATTTGCGCACGTTTTGAGTGTGTATTTGCGCATCTCCCATAGACTTCTATGGGGCCTCTGGTGTGTAAATGCACACAAATAGAGCATGCTGCGTTATTTACTATATGCGCAAAGAGGAGTAATGGGATTGAACCTATTGAAATGAATGGGTTGTATTCACTACATATTGCACGCCCCAAATATTGCAGTGTGGAGGGGCCTTACAGGTCTTTTTATGGATAAATTGGCCTTGTGACAAGAGCCTATGATGATGAAACAAATGGACCTGCACTTGCTGAGGGCCCTTGTACAGCAAGAGATGCACTGCTGACAAATGACCATTTTTTATGACATCACACATAATATGCGAGCAGCCATTTGCTCATTTGTTGGCTGATTGCTGGGATAGCTTTTTCACATCAGTGCTGGAGGTTTCTTTCTGAATCTCTGTCGCCGACTTCCGTTAACAAATAGCCCGAAAAAGCGCACCGTGCTGCACGATGTCATCTGGGAAAATGCCAAAGCCAGGAACTGATCCTATTCAAGTCAATGGGGTCCTTTCAGTGCCGTTTGGTTAAGTCATGTGACTGTTCCATTTGACTTCTGGGTTCCGTTTTCTTGCAACGAAGCAGGAAACGGCATCCATAGCGCTAGTGTGAGCAAGCCCTTTAGAAAGATGACAATGTAGGGTGGTGCATTCTGTGATGTTCCTATATAGCCAGAGATCAGCGGCTTCATATAGAGAGAGGTCTACTGTTGGCGGTTTTATGATGAGTGCCACTACGACAGCCGGACACCGGAGCGCTGACTTCTCGGCAAATCCTTGAGTCTGCAGCAATATGATTCAGTTATCCTGAATGTTTTATACTATAAACATGGGAGGACAGTTCTTTCCTGATTTATGTGCAAATCCCCCTGTATATACGCCCCCCCCCCCCCCCCCTGTGCTTTCTCTATGGGCTCACTAGTGACAATGCCTTACAAGAGCTGCCGAGGTCTTCTAGGCCCAAATCCTTATTTGAGGGTAGCAGCCACACTTTTATGGTTTTTTTTTGTTTATTTTCAATGAGGAGATATTAAAGGGGGATTTCCAGGACCAGAAACAGCACCACATCTGCCTTGTGGGCTTGTCTGGTATTGCAATTCTGCTACATTGGCTTGAAAGTAGATGATCTACAATACCAGCCGCAGCCCACGGACAGAACAGCCCCTTCTTCTAGTCCTGTACCATATATCAGACACGTCGTGGTCTCCCGTCTCTCATCCTTACGGTTAAGCATAAACCGTAGCAGTTTGGGTGTAACAGATAAAGATGTCTGCAGTGTAATCTGTAGTAGTCAGACATGACTGAGCTGGGCGATTACCACAGCTAAATTACTGTCATGTGGCCATCGTGAAAAAGTCAAAATATTATATGTACCCCAAAACATTACTAATAAAAACCAGAACTTGTCGGGCAACATACAAACCCTGACAGAGCTTCATCCAGGGAAGCATTAACATCTTACGGGGCCGTGAAAAATAATTTGTCAACACATTCAAAACAACCGGAAAACTACAAGCAGATATAGATTTGGTCTGTTTTCTACTTTTGATACTAATCTAAAATGTTATCGCGGTGCACCCCTACCAAAAAAGTGGGTGTGGTTACAGGCGGGGCTAGGCACATAGCTTCTCACGATATATGATTTTAACTACACTGTAGTTATTCCTGTGGCCCTAAAGTAATAGCACCCACTATCAGTGCGCCCAGTAGTAATAGTGCCGCCTCTCAGTGTCCCCAGTGGTAATAGTTCCCTCTCTAAGTGGCCACAGTATTAATAATGCCCCCTTTTGTGCCCTCATCATGAATAATGCTCCCTCTTATTGCCCAATTATTAAAAATGCTGTCATATTGTCCCCATCATTGTTACCCCGTTATTAATAATGGCCGCTTTTGTTGGGCCATAATTAAAATTGCTGCCCCTTCACCAATAATGCCCCACTTATTGCCTTGTCATTAAAAATGTTGCCCTTTGTTGCCCCGTCATTGATAGTGCTCCCCCTCATTGCTCTCGTCAGTAATGATGCTTGTTGTCCCACATCAGTGAAACCACTCTCCCATATTGCCACCATCAGTAATCATGATACCCCACTTGTTGCCCCCATCGGTAATAATGCTCCCCCGGACCCTCCTATGCTGTATAGTTAAAAAATAGATGTACTCACCTCCTTTGCTGTCTAAGCTGCTCCGCTGCGGTGGTCCTTCCTGACGTCTGGGTTGCACGGTCACACATGACCGCCGTGTCCAGTTGGCCACAGCTGTCACATAGGACAGCACCGCGCAGCCGGAAGTCAGGCAGGATCAGACCATAGGAAAAGCGAAGCCTCACCCGGCCACCTCATAAAGTCTTAGGGGATGCGCATAGCAGCCATTGCGGCCAACCCCAGGATGTGACCAGCCCACTGGGAGTGAATGGCCAATCTGCCACTGTTGTGGTGACACCCCTGGCAGTTACCCTGGTTGAGAATCAATGCCCTGTCCACAGGATAGGAGATAACTTGCTGATTGGTGGGGGTTTCACCAATGAGACCCTCACAGATCCCAAGAGCAGGGGTCCCATATTTCGATCTGTAAGTGATCGCATGGTCACAGCTTTCGTCAATGCTATACACTTTGCATGGAATGGGCATGTGCCTGACCGGTGCCCATTCAGACTCCTCTAGGCCGCAGTCTTGCAGCTACGGAAATGGGGATGGGTCCGCCGTCTGGCCCCTTCTAGGTCACACCTGAGTTAAGTATGTAGCAGTCTTGATTGTTGTAAATCACCAGTCATACCTCCAGGCTCAGCAGTAGAGCATTTGGTAAAGGTGCTGAGATCCTGGTTACAATGCCTTATACCACGGATACATTGTATCAAACACATTTCAGCATATGTAACAATGTATATGAGTGTGCAGACCAAGGACACTATATATAATGGGAACGCTCCAGGGAGCTGCAGAACAGATTTCAGCAGATTTTCTTGCCACCTCCTTCTATTCTGTGGGCTGTTTCTGAAGAGACAGATTTTCGGCCAACTGTTCCAGAAGATTGTTTTGATCTTTCCCTCTCCTGCTGATATGACTCGTGCTTCATCAGGTTCAGCGAGAAATGGACTCTTATTCCTCCGTCTATCTATTCTTCCATCCCCTCCGCCACATCAAAGGGAGCGGCATGTATATAGTGTTCATAGGAATGCTGAGAAGTGCCGACGCTGGCCCTGATTCACACACCGTCCCCAAGTCTGCGCCGACACCGGGGATTAGTCATCTGGAATGGACAGGCGCTCCGAGCTGGGGGGGGGGGGGGTAATGGGGTACATGCTAATTACCAGGAAACACTTCTAATAAAGGAAGAGTCATTCATGAGAGGAGTCATCCAGAGAGAAGAACCGCTACATAGTGACAAGTTCTACAACTTTCCATATTCTTTGTATCTCCGTTTCTTATTATTTTCAAGTTTTTTCTGTGTCTAAAATTCCTTCATCTGAACGTTTCTATAGGAAACTATTGGTTCTACGGTAATAGATGCGATTTTTTTGACGTGCCTATTCTGCGTGAAAACGACACCCGTGTGAAAGAGAATGGGGAAGGTTGGAGGAAGACATCATGTATGTCTGTGTGTGTGTATATATATATATATATATATATATATATATATATATATACACACACACGATCAGCTGATGGACGAGCAAAAGCTTGTTTGTCGTCTGTCCGTGTCTTTTGTGCGTGAAGGTCAGTACCGCATCATATAATAATATGCCTTACGGGTGAGAGTGATGAGTTTAAGCTGTTCTCCATAGAGTGGTGAGCGGCGCAGGGTGGAGGCCGCTGTGTAGTTGGACGAAAAGATTAGCCCGGCTGCTGCATTGAGGAGAGACGGAAGGGATCAGCAAATTACCGGGGTCTGCGGCTCTAGACCCCAGCTGATTAGTAGCTGCGGAAGGCTGAAACTGCAGAACCGAAATGTATGGGAGGTGTGCAATTCTCTGAAAGAAAGAACACGTCTGGGCTAAATAGCCCTTTAAGGGCTTCTGCAGACGGTCAGTTTTGCATACATTTTCTTGCACACAAGATCGCTTGCGCAAACAGTTTGATTCCAATGGGTAACCTCACATTCTGCGTTTTTGCACATGCTAAATATGCGCAATACGCTTATGTGCGCAAGAAAAATGCGCTCCACGAATGTGCAAAATGCGCGTGAACAGGTGCAATGGCACTCCTATGTCCTATCTTTTGCAGGTGCGAGTATTTTGTACATCTAAAAAAACAGACATGTGAGCACTTCATAGGAAGTCAATGTTTCTAATTGACGCAATTTTTTTCCGCGTGTATGGGCGCGCAAAAAAACATGCTCAGCTGAATAGGGCCTTATGCTGCCTAACGTGGAGGCTGTAAGTGGAAATATGTCTTAGGGCTTATTCACACAACTGTATATTGGCCGGCATTTTCACAGCCGGACGATATACGCTGCCATGTGATGCACGGGCTCAGCGTACATGCTCGGCGTACAGCCTCCCCGCAGCCAGTAATTGGGTAGGGCGGAGCTTAGCTTCGCCCCTGTCCCGCTTTCTCCCATTGCAAACAGACGGAGGGGGGAAGAGAGGCAGAGAATCAGTGAGGGGGAGAGAAGGGGGAAGGCAGCTCAGATGGTAGTGTGTATCATCTGACCATGAAAACGGCGGCCGATATACGCTCGTGTAAATAAGCCCTTATGGTGCTGTTCAGGGAGATCCAGGGGTGTATTTTTATTTTTTTATACTCGCCCGTTCTCCCGGTGTCCACGCTGTCCGAAAATCTCACTCCTTTCAGACCGCTGTGCGCATAAACTTCTATGGGAGAGCAGGTGCAAAGCAGTCTGAGAAGAGTCAGGCAGTGTACAGAGTTCACCGGTGGGGAGTATAAGGCTGGGTTCACACTGGGTGGATTTGCCACGGAAATTCCGTCCGGAATTTCGCCATGGCAAATCAGTTTGCGGCCGCTAATCCCGGGATTAGCCAGCCATGTGGACGTGATTTCTCACAAATCTCGTCCACACGGGACGGCGAATCTGCCGCGGCAAAGCCAGCGCTGTAGTGCGGATTCGCCGGACGCAGCATGTTCATTTTTTTTTCGTCTTTCGCTGCGGCCGCTCTCTCCTCTATTGGAGTGCTGGCGGCAGTGGAAGAGCAAACGGCCAGGCTGCGGCCAAACCGCGAGATTTCCACCGGGATTCCGGTGTGTGTGAACCCAGCCTAAGGCCCCCTACACACGATCGCATGCGTTTTTACGTTCGCCCATACGCAGCATATATTCTCATGAATTACTTTTAGACACAATCGAGTCCTGATCTTAATTAACGTATTTAAAGCCATTTACACGGGACTGCTGCACAAATGTTAAGAAATATACAGAAGCCATGGCAAGCAACCGCCAGCAGAAATCCTCGGAATGGCATTAGAATGCTTAATTAGGGTGAGCGGTCTGCTTTTTGCGGCGTAGTACGCAGGGCAGCTCCCCCCCCCCCTCCCTTTTTTCCAGCTGCCAGAGAAGTCTATGGGAGCTCGCTGCGTAAGGCCTCTCTCACACAAGAGAAGCGTTTTCATGCTGGTCACGTCCCGTCAGAAAATGGCAACAACGCTGCATCGCCACGATCTAATTTCAAAAGAAATTGGCTTTTTCTTGTCCATTCACACGGCCGTATTGCGTGAAAAGGACGCTGCAGCGGTGGTTGACAGAATGGCTTTATTTGGCTTAAATAGAACCAGCTGTCTTCTGCAAGAAGCGCCACAGCAGGCCGGGCGCTTTTACGCCGTGGGAATATGCCCATCTGCAGTGATGCATTGTAAACCATTGCATCAGATGGGCAGCGTATTTCGGCGTGCAAGTAAATGTAGGCCACACCCACCAGCACTAGGCCACACCCATATTTATTATATATATAATTTGTTTTTATTTAATAAGTGCTCATAAAGTAACATTGCGGCTTTTGTACACCAGAAAACTGGCACAATAAATATAAGATACAGATGGTAAAATAAAAGTATACTCCCCTTCCTTGTCGTCGCTGGTCTTTATTCCGGTTGTAGAGGGTTGAAGTCCTGACAGCAGGTCATGTGCCCGCTGCTGCTGATCTCCATCTGAATGGAGACAGTGATTGGCTGCAGCAGTCACATGACCGTGGTGTTGATGGCGTCATCGCTGGCTCTCTGATCCACAAATAGAGACCAGCAGGGAAGGGAAGTATATCATTGTTTGTTTTGATATAGCAGGCTGATGCGGTTTTTTGAAAAACAATCCGCGGTGTCTATTTGCTTAGACCAGTGTTTTAGAGGCTGGTATAAGCAAAAGTGGCGCTGCCAGGAAATGCACCCGAGATAAGATCCACACCGGCTTGGAGCTGGCATACACTGCAGCCTTTTTTTTGTGCTAGTTTTTGGAGAAAGTTATAGCAATCCTTACGGCTTGCGCAGCCATGCCCGCCTTCTGCTAGCCCCGCCCACGTTTTCATTGTTTTCACTCCGACTACACAGAAGTCGGAGTGGAAGCCTCGGCGCCGACCTCCTTATAGTGGTCGGCGCTTGTAACTGCAGGCACAGCTCTCATTAATTTCAATGAGAGCTGTGCCTGCAGTTACCAGCGCTGACCACTATACGGAGGTCGGAGCCTTCTGCTCCGACCTCTGTACTATTGCGGCCCGCTCAGCTGATCGGTTGGCGTCCTGAGCGACGGACCCCGGCAAGTCAACTATTGATGACCTATCCTGATGGTAGGTCATCAATAGTATTTCACTAGAAAACCCCTTTAAAACTTTCCCACTACATTATACGTTACGTTATATGGTACCGTTGAAAAATACAACTCGTCCCGCAACAGCAACAAGTCCTGAAAGAGGAAAAAAATAAATTAGGATTTTTTGAAAGTGGGTATAACGTAACTGCGGAATGTCGCCGACCCTCGGTCAGGAAAGGGTTACTTTTATATATTTATTTTTAAAGCAGAGACATATAGTGGTCTTCGACCCTTTTTCTGTACTTCTGTTTTACAAGATGACTTTCCAGTTGTCATCCACTTCTAGTTTCCTCGGCGCACGTTCCCCCGTGGCCGGCTCCCCCGCCGCTGCGTTCTACGGCGGCCGCGCACGTTCTCTGTGCGGATGTGATGGGTTATATGTACTGTCGTAGCAAGACCCTTGAGCTTCAGAAAGCCGACTTAAAATTGTTTACTGGGGCCTTCAGCGAAAGATGAGCCGCCCCTCCCCCTCTATTTTTAAGAGCTGCGTGGTTGCCATGGAGATCGCTCTTTCCATCTCATCTGCTATAACCTGGTTTTCCACATCAACAGAATCGCTACGAGCGAAGCATGATCTTTATTCATATACTTCCTATATGTAGATGACTGCCATCCGGCCCGTCACGGAGGGGAAGCGGCTCGCTGGTCGCAGAGGACGACTGTATGCGTCTCGTGAGGGCGAGACGGGGTTAATGGGAGGGCAAGATGCCAGTGCGGCATCACCGCTCACATTCACAGCTGCGTCTGAATCGGATCGGGAAAAGGGGCGTTAAAAAGCTTCAAAGCCGTAAATAAACAGTAACGTAAAACGTGGAGTGAGTCCGGAACGGGTCCTCGCGGGATAACAGCGCAGAACCCTGATTACCGTGTCTGCGGGAAGTCGCTCGGAGACTAAGCACACCGCTGGATATGGATTGCGGATTGCGATAAGACCGGGGCATTGAAAGTGTGTACCTTCCATTTTTCCTTCCCACTTGCGGTTACGCGAGCGGGAGACAAATCGCTATGGAATCTGTGCAAGCGGCCTCCATTGAAGTCAGTGGAGGCATCCGACCCGCAGCCCGTACGCAATTACCATTTCCGGTCATCGCGGGAAATACGGACAAAGAAAGGAAACCCTGTGCGGTACCGTTCATCGCTCATGTTATCCAGGCATAAAAACCGTAATTGGCTCGTTCACTAATCGTTCAGCATAAATACCGGTCGTCCAGTCGTTCTCATACAGCGAGCGCGAACGAGCCGACGGCGTAACTGCCTGTATATCAGTAACTGCGATGGTATCCTTCAGATGCCAAAAAGGCCCATCTAAGCGGCCTCTTAGGCCTTTTTACGCGACCGTATGCGTTTTTACGTTTGCCCGATCGCACCAGAAAATCGCATAAAAAAAAATAGCTGCGATCAAGTTCCGATCTTAATTAGCATTTTTTTCATCCATTTACAGGGGTAGAATTACAAGAAAAAATACGTTTCAGCGCGGAAATCCCTCTAAATGCTCGGAATGACTACTAATGGTTAAATAGCGTCAGATGTCTTCTTTTCCCAGCATTGGACGCTGCTGAACTCCCTCCCCCTCCCTTTTTTTCCCCCCAGCTCCCATAGAAGTCTATGGGAGCCTCCAGTGTATCTCGGCAACAGATAGGTCAAGAACTTTCTTTCGACTCTGCATATAAAGTTGGTCGCTGATGTGCTATTTCTCCAGGCGCAATTTTTTTTTTACGTCCCCAAAAATCGCTCATCTGAATGAATACGTTGGAATCCAATGCTTCAGATGGTCACGATTTTTGAACGTTTTTTTTTTTTTTTTGGGCCATAGAACACGAGTTTGAAAAAAAAACAGCGGGACGGCCTGTGGGGCCTTTGGTGCACAAATTCGCACAAAAATAGAGCATGGCGCATATTTTTTTTGCCTGATGGAAATGCACGCACAAAAATGAGTGATGTGAGCGCACCCATTGGAATCAACGGGTTCTAGTCTCTGCGGTTTGTGAATGTATTTCTGCGTGCCAAAACGCGCAATCTACTGCGCAATTCCATGGGGAAAATCAATAAAACCGGTGACTAATTAGGCTGCACAGCCTTTTTTTAAACACAGCGCGGATGTGTCCCGCGCCAATGTGAATGGTCTACAGCAGCATGATTAATCACGGACGTATGAGCGGAGAAGAACGCACGCCCTCAGTGCGATGAGCAAAAACTGCAGCTATTTGTGCATCCAAACCTGGACACAAAATCCCGGACGGTGCGGACATTATTGCGTGTCACAGCTGGAGGGCCCCATTCACACCGGTGATTTTGCGCACGCATACCGCACCCAAAGGAACCTATTATACGGAGGGGTTTTGTGCTCACATTTGTGTCGTGCCAAAAACATACACGTCACGCTCTATATTTGTGCGCACCCGGTCCACAAGACATCGTACACTGAATGGCGCAGTTTGTGGGGAAGATCAATTACACCTGTGACTTCTGGGCTGTATGTATCCCGCGCTGAAATCAGCCGGCTCGCCAGATCCGCCCGCGAGGGGACGTGACGGCGTTCAGAGCGCACTGACGTCACCCTCGTCTGCAGGAGCCTACATTTTGCGCAATGTGTAGCAGGTTGTTGCGCTGCCTAGCGAGTAAAGAGTAATTTCCTGCAGACTGAAGGAAGCATAGTGTCTGTCTGTAAGGTGGTCCCTGGGATTGTGGCGGACGGACATGGAGGAAGCAGACCCCAGCTCCTGCTCTCTCTCATCTGTAAGCCGCTGTCAGGACGCAGCGCTTTGCCTCTTGAGCCCGCTGATTAGATCTTGGCGGTCTCCCTAGTGTTTGTCTCTCTGTGCCCGGCCATCTGTTCTCTGTCCTCCTTGCTATGTGTCCTCTCCGCTGCCATTTGTTGGAAGGATTTCATTCCGCACTATTTATATACTGTACAATTTGTAGCTGCAGGGGACGAGTGTCAGCGAGACGTGCGGGGCTTGTGTGCCACGCTGCCCATGCAAAGCCGGCTCAGGCCTCCTTACCAGAGAAGGTGTATTTACACCAGAACCTGGGAAAACACACTGCCCTTCCTCTGACGCCAAAGATAACAATTAGCGCCATGTATGCGGGCAAGAAATGCTCAGACGCAGAATTGTGTGCCAGATGAGGACATGCGGTGTACCGCTGCAGAGGATATGTACTACTCGGAGGATATACAGTACTAAGAGGATATACAGTACTAGTACATACCGCTGCAGAGGATATATACTACTAGGAGGATATACACTACTAGGAGGATATACACTACTAGGAGGATATACAGTACTAGGAGGATATACACTACTAGGAGGATATACAGTACTAGGAGGATATACAGTACTAAGAGGATATACAGTACTAAGAGGATATACAGTACTAAGAGGATATACAGTACTAGTACATACCGCTGCAGAGGATATACACTATTAGGGCGCCCACCCACTGGCGTTTTTTTTCCCCTGCGAAATTCGCAGCATTTTTTTTCTCCTGGGGTCTATGGAACTTGTAATGTTAAAATCGCGATCGCGCAAAATCGCAATTTACCGCGAATTGCGGTAAATTGCGATTTTGCGCGATCGCGATTTTAACATTACAAGTCCCATAGACCCCTGCAGAAAAAAAATGCTGCGAATTTCGCAGGGAAAAAAAAACGCCAGTGGGTGGGCGCCCTTAGGAGAATATACAGTACTAGTACATACCGCTGCAGAGAATATACACTACTAGGAGGATATACAGTACTAGTACATACCGCTGCAGAGGATATACACTACTGGGAGGCTATACAGTACTAAGAGGATATACACTACTAGGAGGCTATACAGTACTAGAACATATCGCTGCAGAGGATATACACTACTAGGTGGATATACAGTACTGAGAGGATATACACTACTAGGAGGATATACAGTACTAGTACATATCGCTGCAGAGGATATACAGTACTAGGAGGATATACAGTAATAGTACATATCGCTGCAGAGAATATACAGTACTAGGAGGATATATAGTGCTAAGAGGATTTATACTACTAGGAGGATATACAGTACTAGTACATACCACTGCAGAGGATATACACTACTAGGAGGATATACAGTACTAAGAGGATATACACTACTAGGAGGATATATAGTACTAGTACATACCGCTGCAGCAGATATACACTACTAGGTGGATATACAGTACTAAGAGTTTATACAGTACTAGTACATATCACTACAGAGGATATACACTACTAGGATGATATACAGTACTAGTACATATAGCAGCAGAGGATATACAGTACTAAGAGGATATACACTACTAGGAGGATATACAGTACTAGTACATATCGCTGCAGAGGATATACAGTACTAGGAGGATATACAGTACTAGTACATATCGCTGCAGAGGATATACACTACTAGGACGATATACAGTACTAGTACATATAGCAGAAGAGGATATACACTACTAGGAGGATATATATACCGCTGCAGAGGATATACACTACTAGGAGGATATACAGTACTAGTACATACCGCTGCAGAGGATATACACTACTTGGAGGATATACAGTACTAAGAGGATATACACTACTAGGAGGATATACACTACTAGGAGGATATATATACCACTGCAGAGGATATACACTACTAGGAGCATATACAGTACTAAGAGGATATACAATACTAGGAGGATATACAGTACTAGGAGGATATACAGTACTAGTACATACCGCTGCAGAGGATATACACTACTGGGAGGCTATACAGTACTAAGAGGATATATACTACTAGGAGGCTATACAGTACTAGTGCATATCGCTGCAGAGGATATACACTACTAGTAAGATATACAGTACTACCCTGTTTCCCTGAAATTAAGGCATCCTCTGAAAATAAGACATAGCATCATTTTCCAGACTTTTTGAGGATGCTTGAAATGTAAACCTCACTCCAAAATTAAGCCTTGCTAACAGTTATTTAAAAAAGTCAATTTAAATAGTGTCCAGGCAGCTATACATGTAAAAAAGTTAAACCTTTTTGAACAAAAATTAATATAAGACACTGTCTTATTTTTGGGAAAACATGGTAATAGAATATACACTACTAGGAGGCTATACAGTACTAGTACATATCGCTGCAGAGGATATACAGTACAAGGTGGATATACAGTACTAAGAGGATATACACTACTAGGAGGATATACAGTACTAGTACATATCGCTGCAGAGGATATACAGTACTAGGAGGATATACAGTAATAGTACATATCGCTGCAGAGAATATACAGTACTAGGAGGATATATAGTGCCAAGAGGATGTACACTACTAGGAGGATATACAGTACTAGTACATACCGCTGCAGAGGATATACAGTACTTAGAGGATATACACTACTAGGAGGATATATAGTACTAGTACATACCGCTGCAGCAGATATACACTACTAGGTGGATATACAGTACTAAGAGTTTATACAGTACTAGTACATATCACTACAGAGGATATACACTACTAGGATGATATACAGTACTAGTACATATAGCAGCAGAGGATATACACTACTTGGAGGATATACAGTACTAGTACATACCGCTGCAGAGGATATACAATACTAGTACATACTGCTGCAGAGGATATACAATACTAGGAGGATATACAGTACTAGTACATATCGCTGCAGAGGATATACAGTACTAGGAGAATATACAGTCCTAGTATATACTGCTGCAAAGGATATACACTACTAGGAGGCTATACAGTACTAAGAGGATATACACTAGTAGGAGGATATGCAGTACTAGTACATACCGCTGCAGAGGATGTACACTACTAGGAGTATATATAGTACTAGTACATATCGCTGCAGACGATATACACTACTAGGAGGATATACAGTACTAGGGTATTAGTGTACCTTGACGCCACCAGGAAGTAGTGCTGGAGAGAGCACTGACAGCCCGGTGACGCCCCCAGTACCTCATTGGCTGCACAGATGTCTCCCCTGCAGGTCCTGGGAGGTGACTTTAATTCTCCCCTCTGCTCCCAGTCAAGAGTTCTCCTCCCCGCTGCTGCTCTCACTCTGCCAGACTCCTCGGGGCGGACCACAGGTTAAGCTCCCCAATGCTGCTTCTCTTTTCCCAGCCTCCCCGCTCAATACCTTAACTCCCGGCTGCTGTTGATCATCGCCGCTCTCCCAGCTGATGCTGCTCATGTTGGAGCAGAGGATATACACTACTAGGAGGATATACAGTACTAGTACATATCGCTGCAGAGGATATACACTACTAGGTGATTTCATGTCCAGCAGGCCTGCAACATACAAAGGGAGCCAGAAACATGAACCCCGCACCGCACTGTTATGGAAGTAGTGCAAAAGAAAATCTGTGTTGCCCATGGCAACCAATCACAGCACATCTCTCATTTTACCTCAGCAGTACAACAAAAAGCAACCAATCACAGCACAGCTTTTACTTTACCTCAGCAGTGTAAGAAATAGCAACCAATCACAGCACAGCTTTCACTTTACCTCAGCAGTGTGAAAAATAGCAACCAATCACAGCGCAGCTTTTATTTTACCTCAGCAGTATAAGAAATAGCAACCAATCACAGCACAGCTTTCACTTTACCTCAGCAGTGTGAGAAATAGCAACCAATCACAGCGCAGCTTTTATTTTACCTTAGCAGTATAAGAAATAGCAACCAATCACAGCACATCTCTCATTTTACCTCAGCAGTATAACAAAAAGCAACCAATCACAGCGCAGCTTTCATTTTACCTAAGCAGTATAAGAAATAACCAATCACAGCGCAGCTTGTATTCTACCTTAGCAGTATAAGAAATAGCAACCAATCACAGCGCAGCTTTCATTTTACCTAAGCAGTATAAGAAATAACCAATCACAGCGCAGCTTGTATTCTACCTTAGCAGTATAAGAAATAGCAACCAATCACAACGCAGCTTTCACTTTACTCAGCAGTGTAAGAAATAGCAACCAATCCCAGCGCAGCTTTTATTTTACCTCAGCAGTATAAGAAATAGCAACCAATCACAGCACAGCTTTCACTTTACCAGCATGCTGCAAATTGCTGCGATTCTCCGCGGGTCAGCCTATCTGTAAGATAGGCTGACCCGCGGAGATTTGTCTGCCGGCTCCTGCTCCCGTGCGCTGGCTCCCACAACTGAGATTCACCACGGGACTTCGCAATGCCTGTGGACAGGGGGCCTAAGAAATAGCAACCAATCACAGCGCAGCTTGTATTCTACCTCAGCAGTGTAAAAAAAAAAGCAACCAATCATAGCACAGCTTTAATTTTACCTCAGCAGCATAAGAAATATTAACCAATCACAGTGCAGCTTTCACTTTACCTCAGCAGTATAACAAATAGTAACCAATTACAGTGCAGTTTTTATTTTACCTCAGCAGTATAAGAAAAGGTGACCAATCACAGCACAGCTTTCACTTTACCTTAGCAGAAAAAGAAATAGCAACCAATCACAGCACAGCTTTCACTTTACCTCAGCAGAAAAAGAAATAGCAACCAATCACAGCGCAGCTTTCATGTTACCTCAGCAGTATAAGAAATAACAACCAATCACAGTGCAGCTTTCATTTTACCTCAGCAGTATAATATATAACAACCAATCACAGAGCAGCTTTCATTTTACCTCAGCAGTCTAAGAAATAATAACCAATCACAGCGCAGCTTTCATGTTACCTCAGCAGTATAAGCAATGAAAGCTGAGCTGTGATTGGCAATCACAGGATAATTCGGTGAGTTTCCGATTTTTAATTACGCCAGCATTTGTCGCCGGGTGCTGAAGAACATTCATGCGAAATTTTGCTCAAATCAGACCAGAACTGTGGATTTGTATCTGACACGGACAAACAGATTTAGCGTTTTATTTCTAAGATGAGGCCTAAACAGACAGGCGCACAGACCCTCGTCAAATCACAATTATTTTTTTCTGTTGCCGTTTAAATTTCGCGCTATTGGCAAAATTTTGCGCGGTAAAAAAACCACGTAGTAATATCACGCCAGAATCCCAACGGTCAAAACAAAAGCATTGAAATCGGGGGTTTTGTTTCAGTACGATTTGCAGGCGTGATTATCAGAGTCACAAAACATGACCCAATCGCGTTGGCCTGTCTAAGCCCTCGCTCCTCCCCCCAGCGCTCCGTACCGCTGACGCCAAGGGAACTCTGCGGACTTGTGCTTGTATGCGCCTCCTCCACCGCTGCTGCAACTACCGGCGGTGTGAGGTCACATTCACGCAACGGTATTTGCCTGCGCAGTATACAGCGAATAGCGCCCATCGGTTTCACTCCTATTCGTATTCATCAGCGCGCATTCTGCAAGTGCAAGTCCATCGCGTAAAATAATCCGCCGCACGTTCTATTCTCCTGCACATTTGCGCCGGTAAAGAGAGCGATTTGAAGTCATGAAACTGAGTGGCCATTTCAGCGGCTGACAGCATTGTTGCGCATTTTTTGGCGCACGATTTGCGTGCATAAGAAGTGCAGTAAAAACCGCAAACGCACCTCTGCTGGGTTTACTGCGGCCTGAGGGCTCTTACAGATGAGCGTAAGCGCGTATACGCTTCCTACTGCACAACATATTTGCGCGGTGCAGCAGTCTTTTTTTCTGTTCGCAGTAGCTGCACATCTGCGTGCGCAAAAAAACCTGCTAGCAATACGTCGTGCGGTCGTCACTGACCCGGACCCCCGTAAAGACTCAACACGTGCGGGTGACGCCATCTTATTATCGTTTAACCCTACGATGTCAGGCAGATGGAGGTCTTCAGTGGGTTATGTCACGTTTTTTCCCCGTGCTCAACCTGAGTCCGTTAAGCGAGCCATTGAGATCGATGGGTTCTATCTGGCGCACAAATTTTGTGGCCGCCCCTGTAGTACAAGCCGATTTAAAAAAAATCTCGTCTACATGGAGCGAAAAGAAAATCTGCATGAAATCCGCAATATTTTTGGAATTCGCCGTGGATTATAAGGGCGTCTTTACACGGGGGGAGCAAATGTGCGGCGGCGAATGGGTGCGGATTTGTCGCGGCGTTCAACCCTTGCAATTCACAGGTTGAAATCTGCTTCATAAATTGATACGCTGATTATTTAGAACACGCTGGGGATTCCGCTAGGAGCTTTACGGTTTGATGCGGATCCACACGGGCGTTTATCGATATACGCCGCCGCATATCGGTTTACAATGCATCAGTGCACATGGGCGTATTTCCACGGCGTAAAGGCGCCCGGCCGGCCAAGATAATGCATTTCGGCCGGGCGCTTTTACGCCAGCAGTGGCTGCATAGACTCCTATGGGAGCCTCACTGCTAAACTCCCACCACCTTCCCTGCTCCTCTCCACCCCTTGCCAGCTGTTTGCCATGGGAGGGGGCAGGATGGGGCAGAGCTACACTCAGCTGTCTGCAACAAAGGGTGGAGAGGGGGCAGGAGCTTAGTACCCAGGGACCTTAGGTCCCACTCCGTCACGTCTCCTGCCCTTGCAGAGAGCCAGCGAGGGGGAGAGAAGGGGGAGAGAGTTTAGCAGAGCTAAACTGTCATTCCCCGCCAACGGCATTGCAGCCTCGGCGTATATGTGCCAGGGCAGGGCCTTCTGAACGGGTGCACAATCGTTAGATTTGTACGCCCATTTACATGTTTTTACATCACGATGCCCGTGTGAATTTGGCCTTATGTGGACAACATTTTTTTAAATGGTTTGTACGGTAATGGCGCACTCACACAGATGTATTTGCATGCGCAATACGCACTCACTGATTTCACTAGGTCCCCTCTTGGTACGCACCATGCTCTATCTTTGTGTACATTTGCGCACAAAGGCCCTGAAATCAAGCACACCGAGGATTAATTAGGCTGCACAGCCTTTTAAATCACGGCGCAAGCGTGTCCTTCGCCGGCATGAACAGTCCCCGACCGCGCAAACAGTACAGTGAAACGCGTCTTACTCTCGTGAGAAGACGATTTTCCATAGACGGTGGAGAAATTCTACTGCATTTGCGCCCCACGTGGAGGCGCCCCAGAGGGTCAGCGCGTCCGTTGAAGCTGCAGCTTTGGACTACAGGTTTCAACACTATTTGTGTTTAAACGGATGCCGGTGTTTGTAGAGGTTTTTGCGTGCATGAAACACACGACCATAAAACGTGACAAAGCGCAGTCATTAATTTCAATGGCTTTGTTCTCACGGGCGTGCTACTTACGCGCAATTCCTATGAATGTGAAAAGATAGGAGCTGCCCTGCATTTTAAACAGAGATCTGCCATAGAAGTCTATGACAGCTTTATACAAGGGAGGGGGATGGAGTACGCATGAATTAAATCGCCATTCTATTCCACGGAAAGGGAGCATCACACACGTGGGAACTGGCATGGCGAGCATGAAAATTACTGCATTATACGCTTGCCATCTCCAACCTAGTTCATGTGCAAATACGCTCTGTAGCGGCGAGTGCATTTGCGAATACGACCATATGTTCAAGCCCTTAGGGATTATTACGCAGGTATTTAGCTGCATTAAATCGCACATAAAACGCGAACATGTGAAGCGCAGGATTCCAATGAGGTCATTCAGGCCAACGATTTTTGGCCGTGTAAAAATAATGCGCCTGGAAAAATGGCGCATACACAACTGTTTTCAGTCCCCGGATTTGTGCGGTGTGTGATAAGATAGATATTGACCTATCTTTTGAAGTGATACACAGCAAGCTCCCATAGACTTCTATGGAAGCTGGAAAAAATGGAGGGGGAGAGAGTTACAGAGAGCCATGAGGAGTCGCAAAGGCAGATTATGCTCATTCACAGGGCTAAATCCTCATGTGAATCATGGCCACTGCGGCTTCACAAAAAAAACATTCATGCTCAACTTCCGCGCCATGGTGCAGGAGTATGCGTAAAACAGCAGGAAGATAGATGCTTAGGGTGATTTCACACCGGCGATATTGGGCCGTGAAACTCATAATTCTTTATAATGTACCTGGTAATAATTAGATAAACTGGTAATCATCTCAAAACCCCCCATACAGAAATGATAACCGCACCATAGGTGGCATTAATTATATTTCGTAAATCCACGCGGATGTCCCGCACGCGTGATCCGCCCCCTTAGGGAGGTACTGGACACCCGCAGGTAAGTAAATACCTGCGGATGTCATTTTTTCTTGCCGCGCAGATCGCACGTGTGGGAAATCACCCGCAGTATGTTCCATTTTCTGCCGGTTTTCCGCACGGACAGCTCCCGCAGGCTTCTATTGAAGCCTATGGAAGCCGTCCATATCCACGACACACCCGCAGCCGAATTTCTGCTCTGACGCGGCAGAGCAGGAGTTAAAAAAAAAAAGTGTGCACGGCGCATGCACCTCGGCCGGGGCCGAAGAAAGACGATCCGGCCGCCACGGAGGGCAGATCTGCAGCGTCCGAACAGGTGAGTAAATCTTATTTTCAGGCCTCATGTCCGCGGGAAAGGAGGGACCCGCTGCGGGATTCTGCATGGAGAATCCGCGGCGGGCCCAAATTTCCCAGTGGACAGGAGGCCTTCTAATGTTTGTAAACAGGGAGATATTTGATGGATCGCTGTGAAGGGCCTGCAGGTCTTCAGGGCTGAACATCCCCCAATATTGTGACTACCACTAGTGTAATACATGGGAGAGATATCAGGGTTGTATCACCTTGTTGGTAGATGCTACAGTGGCCCAAACCCTGGAGAATGACAGATTGTGAGGCCTCCTTCCAGCATAAAAAGTTCTGCAGGACCTCCAATTTTTAGCTTTTATAATCACGAAGTTCCAAATGTATTAATAGCTTAAAAAATGCCATTTTACTCATTGTTGAGCGGCCCTTGTAGACACCCCCTAAACAGGAGGGGGCGCTAACTCAGGAACCATTCGCTGTAGGAACCTAAAACTTTGGGAAATGAGCGGGTAACACACAAATTGTGAACCGAATCTGAGATGTGAAGTTGGGGAGTTCTTCCTGTTTTAGACCACTTGCCATGGAATGCCTCTACAGTAAGAATGTTACGGATCAAATACTGCAAGACTCACGTTTCCAAGTCTTTGACTTCTACAATCTACGTTATTTCCAAGAGCATGCGTATTAAAGAGGACATATTTGAAATATCCGTCCATATTATATTCCCTCCTTGTATTCTAGAAAGCGCTTAACTTGTAATTCCCTAATATAACAATTCAGAGCCATTCTGCATGCATGCCTGGGCTGTCGGGCGACACTGGCATAGCCTAAGGGCTTGGGGGCAGTGTATATGGCAGTCTGGGCACGCCGCAGATCCTCTGGAGTGAGGATGGACCATAGGCAGTTTTTGGTCGATCTCCAGCTAAAAGTACGTAATTCACATGAATGTTAGCGGATTCTATCAGAACTTTAGCGCAGGACCTCAATGTGTGAAGACAGACTACAGATGTAGCAAACGATAACCTGACACTTAGGGCTCATTCACAGGGCGTATGAGGACAACACTGCCAGTCTCATAGCGTTGTACTCATCGCAGTCCCTACGCTCTGCCGGCAGAGATCACGTATAGGGTTCGACTGGCACCGCGCATGCCCGAGGTTCTGACGTCACGGACATGCACAGTGTGACTCTTCAAATTCCCCGCTTCCAGGGATTGCGAAGGGGGGAAACGTGGAGGGATAGAGAGTGCTGTGATCTATTTCTCCTGCGTTTTCTACACATGCCCCATCACAGCTCCAACGCAGGCATGAATGGAAGAAGTCCATAGACTTTCATTGCCTCCATTCAGCAAGTGTTACGTACGGGAGACACCTGTGAGTAATACGCGCGTGTGAATGAGCCCTTAGGCCTCCTTCACAAGACCTTAGGCATTTATACGTTCGCCCATACACAACCGTATGATCACTTAAATGAAGATTTGCCGCGTTCTAGTCCCGATCTTAGCGTATTTCATGCTATTCACATGGCGAGCTGCTGCGTATCGGCAAAAAAATAGGCAGAAGCGAGGAAAGCCGTCGCTGGGTGTAAAATGCTGAGAATTGGCTAATAATGCTTAAATAGAGCCAGCTGTCTTCTTTTCCCATGGCATTGTACGCCGAGCAACTCCCTCCTCCTCCCCTTTATCCAGTTTCCATTGAAGTTTACCGG
Organism: Eleutherodactylus coqui; assembly: GCF_035609145.1. Taxonomy (NCBI): domain Eukaryota; kingdom Metazoa; phylum Chordata; class Amphibia; order Anura; family Eleutherodactylidae; genus Eleutherodactylus; species Eleutherodactylus coqui. The sequence goes on along the minus strand of NC_089845.1, from coordinate 143,014,399 downwards.
AGTTTCCTGCGTATTTGCGCAAAAGATAGGTCAAGACCTATGTTTTAAAGCAGCATATAAAATCGGCGACCGAAAACGGTTGCGTTTGTGCTATTTTTCTTTGCACAATTTTTTTTTACACAGCCAAAAATCGTTCATCTGAATGAATACATTGGAATCCAATGCTTCACATGGTCACGATTGTTGGACGATTTTTTTTTTTTTTACGCGGCTAAATACCTGCATAAATACGGCAATAATGCGTTAAATACAAATGTTGCACCAAGTTTTAGATGGACACTTGTCACTGCAAAAGCTATTGATAAAATCAAGTTAAAGCTTGCTGCAACTGTGCCTTAGTGTGACAAAGGGGTGGGAACACCGTTCTACAAGGTAGCCAAGAGAACGACAACAGCAGAATGCGGCCGGGTTTTCCTGTAAATCCCATAGAAGTTAATGGGAGTTGCACAAGCAGCAGGGGACCGCAGGGACGAAGGAACCTCAGAAGTTCAGGATGCTATCCCATTGCTTTCAATGGGGTCGGCGCTGCTGCAGCTCCTTTGAAAGCAGTAGTTTGCAGTCAAACGCCACAGCGATGATTTTGGGGGAAGGGCTTGAAATATAAGCCCTTCCCTGAAAATCATCCCTAGCTGGCGAAAAAAAATAAAAAAAATTATATACTCACCTCTCTGCCGCTCAGGCGCGTCCTCCGGCTGGCTCCTGAAACTATACAAAAGAAATATACTTGCCATGCCACCGAAGCCCTGGTTTGCAATCTGACAGGTGACATCACCCAACCAGAAGGCCTGGTGACATCCCGTAAACCCGGCACATTAGCTCCTAATATAGAAGGTTTTTGGGACGTCACGGATGATCTCCCTGCCGTCCTCATATTGGCTGCAACAGTCATGTGGGAAGTAGACAGCGGACCAGAGAGATGGCATCTGCCACCAATGACTTTTACTTGGTAGGAACTAGCAGAATTGTGAATGCAGCTCCAGACTACAATACAGGCTGTAAGGATGGCCATGCATATTAGATAGAAAGGAGCCAAGCACAACGATTTCGGCAGCCCTGGACAGTCTTTAAAATTGTGGAGGCCTCCAACTCTCGCTTGATGACAAATGACAGGGGCGGGAGGTGGAAGGACCGGGCAGGTGGATTTAAGTTATTCTCAGCGGACAAGTTGCTGACAGAGGTGTCTGGTAGTGGCTTACTTCTTCAAAATGTGTATGGGGGTGTTGGGTGTGAAAACTCTTGCCTAAGGCCAAATGCACACGGGTGGAAATTCCACACGGAATTTCCACCGTTGCACATTGCCATAGGATTGCATTGGATTGTGCTATCCTATGCAGACAGCTGCAATTTCGATCGCGACAAACTTGCGGTAGGTCCTATTTAGACTTTTTAAATTATTGAAAACAAAGAATATTAAGAGTTTAAAAAAAAAAAAAAACGCTCCCCATTTTTAACAAAAAAAAAATTAAAATCACTGGGCTCGTAAAAGTTTGGTCCATTAAAATAACGCATTATTTATTCTGAACGGTGGCCGCTTTAAGAAAATAATACACAATGCCAGAACCGCGTTTTTTGGCCACTCTGTCTCCAAGAAAAAATGTTATAATAAGCGATCAAAAGGTCATATGAACCCCGAAATAGTTGCGTCAGAAAATGGCGACAAAAAGCAATTTTTAAAAAAAGTATATTCTTAAAGTAACACAACATGAATAAAATATATGAATTTGGTATCCTAGAGACTCATGATAAAGAGATGTCCTTTGTAGCACCTCCCAAAAATGACCAAACTGTGGGTTTTTACACTTCACCCCACTGTGCAGCCATGCCGCCTGTCCCTTTAACTGCTCTAAGTGAGCATGTGGCAGCCTGTACTCTTCCCATTGTGTGCTGTCAGCCAGCAGGTTATACATCAGAAGAGCTGAGATGTCAGCTGTTCACTGTCAAGGAAGATTCCAAGAAGCCCAGATTGTTTTCCAGCAAAAACAGGCTAGTTATCACGCAGCAAGCAACCAATATGTCAATTTACGTCATTGAAATGTTTCTTTTTTTTTTTTAAAGTAATGTAATTAAGATCCGGAAAAAATATGAACAATTTATGTGCGGCCGAATACTGCCACACGAGCAGAATCTTAAAGGGCCACGCTGGGGATTTTTAAAATCCATTTATTATGTAAATACCCCCCAGTGGGCTACTGTTAGCTTTATTAGTTATTGCTTTCTAGTGAAAACTCCCAGCTTTTTCCTCAGATGGTCATGTGACCTCAGTTCTGACCAGCTCAGGTCTACTTGCGGTCTATGGATTTATTGTCTATTCAGTTTCCCAGTCTGTGTGATGCCGTTGCATGGATCAACCACAAACTGCCTAGAGAGGGCATCGGATCTCTTGTCACAGTTGCTAGTGATGATCACACAGCTTCTGTAACACAGGTATAATAGAGGAGATCACAGCTCATCCTTCAGACTATATACTTATGGGCTAGAACTTATTTTGGTGACGATAGAGGGTAATGAAACTGCGTAGAGGGAGCATCAGATCTCTTGTCACAGTTGCTAGTGATAATTATACAGCTTCTGTAACACAATTATAATAGAGGAGATCATAGAGGAGATCACAGCTCATCCTTCTGACTATATACTTATGGGCTGTAACATATTTAGGTGAAAATAGAGGGCAATAAAACTGCCCCCTTTGCAGGCAAAAATGGTATAGCCTTAACTAATGCTGCACTGATGCATCATGGGATTGATTGAAAGGAAAAGTTAAAAAGTCACACCATCAAGATGGGGTCTGATAAGGGGGCTGCATGGCATGGAAGTGACTAGAATACACAGACGAGGCAGGGATGGAAAGGTTTTTGCCAAAATGGCCCTTTAAGCTATTTGCCAGTGCAATGACCTGTCATATTGGAGGAAGGCTGACACTGTACCTGTGCATTATGTCTCCACCGGATGTATGGTGGAAACATGGGTTGGCTGGCCTTAGTGACAGGTCACGCCCCCTGATGCAAAGGTTGCCTGTGGCCTGTGTTCACATGTGGGGGGAATTGCAGAGGAATTTCCGTGCGGTATGTCTGCACAGCAATTCCGCCCGCAGCTCCTAATCCCAGGATTAGCCAGCAAAGTGGACGAGATTTTGCAAAAATCTCGTCCGCGCAGAAACGGACACTTGGCGTGGAAAACAAAGACGCAGCATGTCGATTCTTTTTTTTCTGCAGCGGTCTCCCTCCTCTCTATGGGGAGAGAAAGCCACAGCAGAATGCCGATGGCGAAACCGCTCCAAAATCCGCAGCTAAAGGGAACAGGTTTTGAAGCTGCGCTTTTCCAGCTGAATTCTAGCGGTATTTCGGTGCGGCCATTCGGCAAGTATTCCGCAGGAATTCCATCCTGTGTGACCCCAGCCTTACAGTGACAGCTGGATTGGTGAGAGCGGGGTTGCCGGCGGTGTACGGCTGATGCGGGGGACCGCAGCTGAGACTGACAGCGTTGAAGTGCTAAGTAGCACATCAAGGAGAGTGACAGCGGGGCTGCCTGATCCACCAGATGTCTGAGCTTGTCAGAGGGCTGGGCGATGAGAGGTGTGCAACCAATATGCTTGACTGACTGTGGGGCCAGCTGTTCTGGGGGGCGGGAGCAGACAGATGTGTCTTGTTAGGGAGATGGCCAGTGAGAGCTGTGCAGCCAAGTCGCACATCTGGGGGCGAGACCTGTCACTAAGCCCGGCCAACCCATGTCTCCACCCATGCACCAGTACTGGCTGACACCTTGTGCCATAGCTTTGTGCTTGTAGGAGTCGCTGAAGAGCAGCATAAAGTTATGCTTGTAGCTTTCTGGGCTATTGTTTGTCAGCCAGTTGATTTCAGCCAATCAGCACATTCATGAATGCTCTCAGCAGTGCCTATTGGCTGTGAGGATGTGAGAGGCGGAGCTCTGCTCACAATGCTTCTCCCTGATGTCCTTTTCAGTTAGATGCCAATCACAGCATAAAACAGACGTTGGTATCTGTATATTGGGCGCCTAGCCCCTGGGTAACCCCATTTACAAGCATGTTATAGTCATTCTTCTCTTGTCTAAGGTATACAGGAAAAGTATATACTAAGGTAATCATCATCTCACGGAATGTCTGCAGCGGGAACGCACGAACATTCAGCGAGATTTCCGCAGCTGAAGCCCCGCAGGTTTTGAAAGCGGTTTATTCTGCTGCAGCCCTCTATCTCCATAGAAAGGAGAAAGCCCACCACGGAAACCGCGATACGACTGACATGCCGTGGCTATGAATTCCGCGCGCATTGAGCGGCGGGTTTCAGCGGTGACACTGGGGGAACGACAGGGAAGGTGAGCATAACACACCACCGGATTTGAATTGCGAATTCTGCGATCAGCGTCCACGCTGACTCTCCACGGTAAAACGTGGGTATTGAAAGTCTGGCGTTTTCTTTTTTTTTTTTTTTTTCTTCACACTTTCTTATTCGAATTGTGTATTTCATGAGCGGAAAAAAAAATTGCAACATGCTCTACTTATTGCGGAATCAACGCAGAGGGCCTCCATTGATGTCAATGAGGGTGTCCAGCCAGCAGCTCGTATGCAAGTACCCGCGTCAGCGCTAAGGGAAGGCGCGGGAAATACAAAGAAAGAAAAAAAACTACTGCGCATGACCTGCGAGCCTCCGCAGTGCAGGGTCATGATCTTACATCCCCGGACTCCACTACTGCTTATAGAGCTAGATGTAGGTGACGGCGCCTTCCCTATCCACAGGCTAGAGGATAACATTATGATTGGTGGGCTCCGACTGCTGGAACCCCCACCGATCCCAAGAACAAGGGTGCAGTCAGTCCCCAGGTGAATGAAGCGAGGGTCGTACAGGCGCGGCACTTCTCCATTCACTTCAATGACAGCGCTAAAAGGTGCCGGAGCTCTTGAACTTGGTGCCGGAGCTCTTGAACTTGGTGCTGGTATTGAAGTCAATGGAGTGGTGGGGCGCCGATACGACCGCCACTCTATTCAGGGACCGAATAGACCCCCATTTATCCCATCATCAAGTTATCCCCTATCCTGTTTGTTTCAGAATTCTGCATTTTCACTCACTTGCACATCATGCGATTTTCTCACCAGTATGAAGGCGCCCTTTAAGAAATAACGCGTCTTTTTTTTCCAATTATGCTTATGAACACCGCAACACAGATTCCCGTTCAAAAGACACAGATTTAGTTGTGGGATCTAAGATAAAATGCGCTGCGTGACGATACTCTAACGCCATATTCACAGAGCTGATATTCTTGCGCAGATGTTGTGCGTTGCATGGCGTTCATTTACAGCATGACCTGTCCTGTCCCGTAGAATACGCAGATATGCAGTGTATCACGCCGCACACGGGCGGGGCGTGATGCGGAAATCTCAGGTACGACTCGCTATCGACCGTGCAAATATGGCCTACGGGTGAGTTCGCACACCGGTGATTCGGGCGCGGATCTGCAGCAGATTTCATCCTTTTAACTGGAAGGGATGAAATCTGCTGCAGATCTGTAGCACAATTCACAGTAAATCAGCAATGCGTGAACACACCCTAAGGATATATTCCGGCCCGTGCGGACATACCCGAGGGCTGCTTTCACGCTGCCTACTAGTTGCAGGCTTTGCCCGCTCAAGCCTTCTACAACTACATACCCCATTCACTGACAGCAGAAACATTTAATTTGGGTCATATTGTGGATTTCACAAACCGCAGCACGCTCTGTTTGTCGCAGATATTGCACTACGAGATCCCGGGGCTGAATCCACAGTAACCCCACGTGTCATGGCGGATGCTGATGTGCACATACTACGGAAATGTTCCGCTGTGCATGAAAGTAGCCTAAAGCTTTGAGGCCAGGAGGCTGCCTGCAGCCTAAGCATTTATGTATGAGGTCTGAGGGATGTGGGCAGTAAGTACCCAGGCGCACGTGGAAAGTATGCTGACCGCGGCACTTATCACTTCTTAGGGCTGGAAATAACTTCCATGGCGTCAATCAGAAATATTTGCTTATCTCCCATATATTACAAGCGCACGTGGCGGACTACCGTCTCTCTGCAAACGAGATATTTAGTTCCGTGGATAGCGAATGTCCCTGCGGTCGGGGTCCTCACCAGACACGGGTTCTGTGCCTCGGGATGTATATGAGAATGTCCAGTGACAAACTAAGGACTTTGGCGCAGGACCTCGGAGCGTACCCCGTGTGCGGCGCTGGTAACACCCGTCCTTGGTTTTATTTGGGAGCCAACCGGTTTCCTCTACCATCACTTGGCGGTAAAGCTGCGGAGAAGTGTGTAACCCTTAGTCTGCCAGACTGCTGCCCCTTGGCATATATTCACCAATTTCTCTTCTGTTTTAGGACAGCTCATGCTCGTGCCAAGGGGGACGCTGCCGACCAGGCCAGCCACGCCGCACGCCAGGAGTCTGAGATCGCAAGGACCGTGGCCAGAGAACTCTCTCCAAGCTTCCATCAACCAGGTATCAGATTTTTGTGTGTTTTTAATGTCATTTTTAGTTTTAATCCACCTTCTGCATCATCATGCGTCACTATCTGTATGTACCAAGTCAGTGGGAGGTCATGCTTAACCCCTTAATGACGTGGTCTATTTTGGGCTTAAGGGCGCAATGATTTTTGGCGGATTTTCATCTCCATTTTTCAAAAGCCATAACTTTTTTATTTTCCCATCGACGCGGCCGTATGAGGGCTTGTTTTTTTGCGTGGCGAACTGTAGTTTTTATCGGTGCCACTTTTGGGTATATAGACAATATCGTAAAACTTTTATTATTTTTTTTATGATAACAGGGAGAGAAAACGCATCAATTCTGCCATAGATTTTTTTGTTTTTTTTACAGCGTTAATCATGCAGCATAAATGACACAATACATTTTTTCTGCGGGTCGGTACGGTTACAACGATACCAAAATTCTTATATTTTTTTTAGGTTTTTACACTTTTTTGCAATAAAACCCCTTTTTTTGGAAGTCTTTTTTTTTTCTTTATCGCTGCACTCAAAGTCCTGTAACTTTTTTATTTTTCTATGTACGGAGCTCTATGAGGGCTTATTTGTTGCGAGATGAGCTGTAGTTTTTATTGGTACCATTTTGGGGAATATACGGCTTTTTGCCAGTCTAGCAAGGTTATCTCGACACGATATGTGACCGCTCACTGCAGCCAATCACTGGACCAGGCACACCGCTACAAGCCAGTGACTGACTGCTGCCGGCACACCATCCCATCGCTAGAGACAGGTGGGGGATTTATAAGGCATTACTCCTTTTATTATTTTATAGCATTATAAGCTATTTGTACAAAAAATTCATGGGGTTAGAAAATCCCTTTAAGGCCGTTTCCACATGGGCGACACAATATGGACGCGAGGAAATCGCAGCGATATCGCATCGGTGGTCTGTGCGATATCGCTGGGTTTTCTTGCAGTGATAATGCAATTTTGTGTTGTGTGACTTTGCAGCACCACGTGTGAGGATTTTCTAGTGGGATGGCGGAGGAGGGGCATGAAATATAAGCCCTACTCCGAAAATAAACCCTAGCTGCATAAAAAAAAAGCACATACATCACCTAAGAAGTGCCGTCCGGCTACACTACGTCTTGTTCCCGGACCCCGGCAGTTGTCTTCAGGTATCTCTTCTAATCAGGGGTTGGAAAATCCCCGCCTCCAGAAAGTGCTGCCAACCAGTCAGAGCCAGTGCTGGATGATCCAATCACAGCCATTCATTGAGCTAATCAGGTATTGTAGGAATCTATTGTTAAAGTGCACCCAATACCCATGGGAATCAAGACACCAGGGGCTGATTAAGGCTGCACAGCTTTTAAAATCACAGCGCGGGTGTGTCCTTCCATGATGTAAATGGTCCCCAGCGCAAAAAATACAGTATAAGGCCTCTTTCAGACACCACATGCGCTCTCTTACGGTCGGCCGATCACGGCTAAATATCACATGAAAGGAGAATTGCCGCGATCAAGTCCCAATTTTAATTAGCGTTTTCTCATTCATTCACACAGGCGGGGGTCTGGGTGAAAAAATACACTGCAGTGCGAAAATCCCTCGGTCAACGGAAATCCTCGGAATGACTGCTAATGTTTAAATAGAGCCTTCAGTGGAGTCTTTTTTTCCCGGCGTCGGACGCAGCTGGACTCCCTCCCCCTCCCTTTTTTTCAGCTCCCATAGAAGTCTATGGGAGCTTCCAGTGTATCTCGGCAAAAGTTAGGGCAAGACCTATCTTTTGGCGCTGCATATAAAATTGGTCACTGCATGATTTTATTAACAAAGCTAAAAATCGCTCATCTGAATGAATACATTGGAATCCAATGCTTCAAATGGTCGCGATTTTAGAACGCAGCTAAATTATTTGCATATATACGGCCATGTGAATAAGGAGCCCTTATAGACTAATCTTGTGTAGCCAAGTACTTACATTGTTTTCAATGGGCAAACCTTGCATCGCACTTGCGTGCACCTCGCGCGCCGCACGGTGCTGCTCAAGCCCCATTGCAAACAATGGGCAATGCAATGCAAGGCATTCCGAGGGAACACCCATAGATCGGACGCACATACCGCCTAAAGGTTTATTCACACGGGCGATTTCTCTTTGCAAGTTCTGACCAATGCCAAGATGGACAGAACTCGCATGGGAAAAGAACCGCTGGGCGCATTCACACATAGCGGAATTGGTGCAGCATTTATGCCATTGAAAATCCGCACCAATATCCGCAGCTTTTCAGTTTAAGGGTGAAATATGCTGCTGATCCCATTCACAATGTGCACCAAAAGGTCTGCATTTTGTATGGATTCGCACCAAAGTCCGCCAGCCTTGGCCCAAGTGACTGCTGGAATCTGCAAGTTTGTCTCTACTTACATATCATACTAACATAATATAAAAAGTAGAACCTAAAAAGTAAAGTTCTTAATACCTACGCTATATCCCTAATAAACAGGAAGTATCTCGTCTACTAATAGAAGTTGTCCAAGAAAATAAGGGAAATGTGCCATGACGTGTGAGAGGTGAGCGCTGCGGGTGAGATGGTGCATTGAGAATAGGCTCAAGCAAAGGCTCTATGATGCTAGCCAGTGGTATGCTGACGGATTTTGGCTGATTGTTTCCGTCCCTTAGGGTGCCTACCCACTACAGTTCTTTTTCACTGTGAAATTTGCAGCGTTTCTTTCCCTCCAGGTGTCTATGGGACTTGTTAATGTTAAAATCGCAACCGCAAAACTGCGATTTTGCCGTAGACCCCTGCAGAAAAAACACGCTGCGAATTTCGCAGTGAAAAAGAACTGTAGTGGGTAGGCACCCTTATACAGAGGTATGTCCCAACCTGACTGTGGGTCTCCCGGCCTGACTGTGGGTCTCCCAACCTGACTGTGGGTCTCCCGGCCTGACTGTGGGTCTCCCGGCCTGACTGTGGGTCTCCCGGCCTGACTGTGGGTCTCCCAACCTGACTGTGGGTCTCCCGGCCTGACTGTGGGTCTCCCGGCCTGACTGTGGGTCTCCCGGCCTGACTGTGGGTCTCCCGACCTGACTGTGGGTCTCCCGGTCTGACTGTGGGTCTCCCGACCTGACTGTGGGTCTCCCGACCTGACTGTGGGTCTCCCGACCTGACTGTGGGTCTCCCGACCTGACTGTGGGTCTCCCGGCCTGACTGTGGGTCTCCCGGCCTGACTGTGGGTCTCCCGGCCTGACTGTGGGTCTCCCGGCCTGACTGTGGGTCTCCCGGCCTGACTGTGGGTCTCCCGGCCTGACTGTGGGTCTCCCGCCCTGACTGTGGGTCTCCCGGCCTGACTGTGGGTCTCCCGACCTGACTGTGGGTCTCCCGACCTGACTGTGGGTCTCCCGACCTGACTGTGGGTCTCCCGGCCTGACTGTGGGTCTCCCGGCCTGACTGTGGGTCTCCCGGCCTGACTGTGGGTCTCCCGGCCTGACTGTGGGTCTCCCGGCCTGACTGTGGGTCTCCCAACCTGACTGTGGGTCTCCCAACCTGACTGTGGGTCTCCCGGCGTGACTGTGGGTCTCCCGGCGTGACTGTGGGTCTCCCGGCGTGACTGTGGGTCTCCCGACCTGACTGTGGGTCTCCCGACCTGACTGTGGGTCTCCCGACCTGACTGTGGGTCTCCCGGCCTGACTGTGGGTCTCCCGGCCTGACTGTGGGTCTCCCGGCCTGACTGTGGGTCTCCCGGCCTGACTGTGGGTCTCCCGGCCTGACTGTGGGTCTCCCGGCCTGACTGTGGGTCTCCCGGCCTGACTGTGGGTCTCCCGGCCTGACTGTGGGTCTCCCGGCCTGACTGTGGGTCTCCCGGCCTGACTGTGGGTCTCCCGGCCTGACTGTGGGTCTCCCGGCCTGACTGTGGGTCTCCCGGCCTGACTGTGGGTCTCCCAACCTGACTGTGGGTCTCCCAACCTGACTGTGGGTCTCCCGGCCTGACTGTGGGTCTCCCGGCCTGACTGTGGGTCTCCCGGCCTGACTGTGGGTCTCCCGGCCTGACTGTGGGTCTGCCAACCTGACTGTGGGTCTGCCAACCTGACTGTGGGTCTCCCGGCCTGACTGTGGGTCTCCCGGCCTGACTGTGGGTCTCCCGGCCTGACTGTGGATCTCCCGGCCATGAACTCCTCTCATCATACATTCATTCCCATGATGGTCGGAGTTTGGTCGGCAAGGATGCGCTTCGTATTATGGAGTCAAACTACGGCAATATGTCACCGGTCTTAAATGGACATTTTGATTAATAGAGGTCAATAGGCATCTGACTGCCAGGGCAACTACACTAATCCACAGATAAGCAGTGCCCAGTGTCCATTCCCAACAAAGAAATACTGGCGCCTCTCCACTGATCTATGAGGGATACGGAAACAGCTGTACAAACTTACAAGGCGGCTTCCAAATCTTACAGACTTGAAAGGAGATTACATGCATGTGCAGCCTTTTCTCAGCCAGAAACGAAACAGACACCCCTGTTCACAGGATTGCTGGGAGATCCCTATAGTAGCGTGGCCAGGTAGGTGCTGCAGTAGGGCAGCAAGGTAGGTGCTACACTAGGGCGGTCAGGTAGGTGCTACACTAGGGCGGCCAGGTAGGTGCTACACTAGGGCGGCCAGGTAGGTGCTACACTAGGGCGGCCAGGTAGGTGCTACACTAGGGCGACCAGGTAGGTGCTACACTAGGGCGGCCAGGTAGGTGCTACACTAGGGCGGCCAGGTAGGTGCTGCAGTAGGGCGGCCAGGTAGGTGCTGCAGCAGGGCGGCCAGGTAGGTGCTACACTAGGGCAGCCAGGTAGGTGCTGCAGCAGGGAGGCCAGGTAGGTGCTGCAGCAGGGCAGCCAGGTAGGTGCTGCAGCGGGGCGGCCAGGTAGGTGCTGCAGCGGGGCGGCCAGGTAGGTGCTGCAGCGGGGCGGCCAGGTAGGTGCTGCAGCGGGGCGGCCAGGTAGGTGTTGCAGCCGGGGGCCAGGTAGGTGCTGCAGTGGGGCGGCCAGGTAGGTGCTGCAGTGGGGCAGCCAGGTAGGTGCTGCAGTGGGGCGGCCAGGTAGGTGCTGCAGTAGGGCGGCCAGGTAGCTACTGCAGTGGGGCGGCCAGGTAGGTGCTGCAGTGGGGCGGCCAGGTAGGTGCTGCAGTGGAGCGGCCAGGTAGGTGCTGCAGTGGGGCGGCCAGGTAGGTGCTGCAGTGGGGCGGCCAGGTAGGTGTTGCAGCGGGGCGGCCAGGTAGGTGCTGCAGCGGGGCAGCCAGGTAGGTGCTGCAGCGGGGTGGCCAGTTGGTGCTGCAGCGGGGCGGCCAGGTAGGTGCTGCAGTGGAGCGGCCAGGTAGGTGCTGCAGTGGAGCGGCCAGGTAGGTGCTGCAGTGGGGCGGCCAGGTAGGTGCTGCAGTGGGGCGGCGAGGTAGGTGCTACAGTGGCACGGCCAGGTAGGTGCTGCAGCGGGGCGGCCTGGTAAGCTGAGTAAGTCTATAAATCTTCCCGTCTTCCCAGAGCACAAAGCTAATCAGGGCGCTCTTTGCTGCTGGCTACATGTTTCGCATCTATAAAGGCAATCATTGTTACAGTTGTCCCTTTCAAGTTAAATGAGACTATTAATTAAGATGGCCAAAGTTGGTACATTGTGATTGTTTATAAATAGCGAGCGCTGACAAGCACAGAAGTAGACAGAGCCCGGGGGGCGCGGGGGCTCATCTTCATTTGGTTGCAGAATTGGAGGCTGAAATTCAATTCTGCATCAAAATCTGCACGGACCCATATGGATTTGGCGTGGAACCTTCTGCATGCTACGGTGCACCCTACAGCCAAATTCCACTTGTGTGAAAGGTCCCTTACAAACACCAATAGCCAGTTAGAGGCTCATCCTTGTAGACATCTTGCCATAGAGGTTATACAGTAGTCCTACTTGCTGTAACTACTTGTGACTTTGATAAATGTCTTAAGTAGTGATGAGCAAACTTTTCAAAAATCGAACACACGGGGTGCTTTAAAATCACTCCGATGTGAGCGGTCTGTGACAGCGCAAAAAGTACAGTGAAATGAGCTAAAATGCACACAAAAGAGACTCCTTTACCGCGCAAAAACGTTGCGCTACCGCGGGCATTTTTGCGCTTACGGCCGTGTGCCACAAAAATGCCACATTCTTCAAGGGAAAATTAAAAAGAGCAGCTGGTTAGTGGATAATGTGGGTGGGAATCCTGTCCCCTACTCTCCTAGACCGTTCTGCGGTCTAACCTGAGCGACCTGCGCTCTACGTCTGTAAGGTGCCAGTCTGACGGCATTTCTAAAAGGGTTTCACTGGCTGTGACTGAGACCTCAGCAACCATCAGCTGCCCCAGAACATCTTGTAGGACTAATTTAATCTATCTAGAGGCTTCTTCACACAGACAAGAGAACCAACTGATTACTGTTGGTCCATTCTCATGGGTGTGTTTTGCGTGGAGACAAGTAGGACCTGCTCTTTCTGTGTTGTGCAGCAAGGGCCCCCATAGACGCCTATGGGAGGAACACAAAGCCACAAGGGGATGTGTGAAACAGTGAGCAAAACCGCGAAAAAAGAACACATCTGGGGCTAAATAGTCCTGGAATCCATGGACGTGGTGCGTCGCGTGTGAACTGGCCCTGTGTTTTTATAGAACTGCGTGTGTTTTCTTGGACACCACGTGCGGTTTTTAACAAGGCATGCGTCTCTTCAAAAAAAAAAAACGCATGTAGTTTTTTGCTGCAGTTTAAAAACACCGCTGCTCCATTCATTTAGGGGCCTTTGGGACCCCCATTACTGTGATTGGTAGGAGTCCCAGCAGTCAGCCCCCACCTATCTAAATTGTAAGGAGACGGGTCATGGACAGCCTGGCATCATGAATATTATGAGCTGAATTCACTGGACGATGGGCAGCCAGTGGTAGAACGGGGGAAGAATTAAGGGGGCTATCCCCCAATCTAAAGTTATCTCCTATCCACAGCATAAGGGATAGGTTTATAATTGATTGGAGCCAACCAATCCCGAGTCTGGGGTCCTGTGTCCCCCTTCTCTCATCACTGCGGGGTCACTTCTCCCACCCGCAGTGATACCAGACTGAACGGAGCACTGGCTGTGCATGCACAGCTGCCACTACTTTAATATCAGTGGGGTTGACAAAAACTGCCGGTCGCTTGTATTTGGCCATCTCCGTAGTCCCATTGAAAGTGAATAGAGCAGCACTGCGCATGCGCGTCTGCCGCTCCAATTAATCTCCTCCTCACTGTGCAGTAAGCCTGCAGCGAAGATGGGGACCCCGTTCTCACGATCGGTGGAGACCCCATCATTAAGCTATTCCCTATTTTGCGTATGGAGCCATACACATGAGGTTATGGTTGACTGTATGAAAGGGAATGGCTGAACTCCGCCTTCATGTATCCTGTGGTCATCATCATCAATGCACTCGTCTACTTCACCCATTAATCACAAGTCGTTTATTATCATGCGGTTGATCAGCTTTGCCTTTTCCCGGCGTTTCTTCTTGTTGTAATGCCTGAGATTACTAGAAGGATTAGAGACGTCTCTTCTCCATCATGGCCGACAAAGACTCTTTGTTATTGGGATAATATGTCTGTTATGGAGACGATTGCTGGGCCTAACCCCTCGCCCGCCGCACACAGGCCCCAGTGTACTAGGTGTCACTGAAACAAGCCATGCTTACCATAATAGGCTTTAATGCTGGAAACTACAGAAGGGTATTGAATCTGATATTGTGTGAAGATTTTATTAATAACCGTTAATAGAATGTGACAGCTTGTAAGGTCACGGCGAGGAATTCATGCGCGGCTAAACGGCTCGTAAAATACTGCTGTTGGGAGATATGGCTTTGGGTGCTTGGAAACTGATAGCGCTTATACTGAGAGGGGCTTCTTTGTATCAGCACTATATGGCGGATATGGAGAAGTCTGTGTGTGTCCTTATTGTAATCCTTCCAACTACTACAGCTTTGTTCACATCTGCCTCCAAGGATCCGTAATGGAATCCAGGACAAGGTAGCGCAGCATGCTAAGCTGGCGAAATACTGGGGGGTCTGACGGATTCCATTATGGTCAGCGGAGTTTGCACCCATCATTTGTCGGATCTGGCACTCCTCTTATGTTCGGCTCCTATGAGGGAACAGAAATAAATAATGCAGGCATGACGGAAGACCAAAAATGTCGCTTCCTAAACGTTATAGTTGCTGTTGTGCACCCCTCAGGCCTTGCACTGTGCATAGGGGCTCCTTCAGACAAGCTTGTTCCCATCCGGAAAATGCGCAGAATAACCTATGGGTTTCCATGGGTTCATTCTCACTTCTTTGCTATGAGCTACCTTCACCTGCTGTCTTCACCCCCTTTCGGGAGTTTTGTCCCATGGCCAGCAGTGGCGCTCCGATGACACCCTGGTTGGCTCCATAGGCTGCTATTAGCGGGTTTCCATTCTGTTCTGAATGGAACAGCCAAAATGCCGGAATTGAATGGAAACCTACTAAAACGGAGACCGAAGCTTGCAGCTTTACGAATGGCAGCCTATGGAGGCACCCAGGGCTCCATCTTGACACTGTTTTCTGCCATGCAGTCAGAGCCGTGGGACGAAGCCCCCAAACAGGGGTGAAGATGCGATGTGAGTGTCGCCTTAAGGGCATCACTGTCCAAGCTGATATCTGCACACTATACGGCAGCAGTTTGTGCTCCGGAGCTGCTGTTTCTACTGTGATTTGACCAGAAAGTTGTAAACATTGTCAGCCATTTTTGCGTTACAGGACTAAGAGCAAAGACACGAGTATTCGCGCAAATGCGCTCGCTGCAGTGTATTTGCACATGGACGAGGTTTGAAGAGGACCATAATCCAGAAGGGAGGGGGCTGCATGTGCCTGTGCATATTACCCTCATTTTTTCATGCGCAGGCCAGTTCACACGCAGACGTTAAATTGTCTAATCGCCGAGCGTCCTCAGGGCCAATTTCTCACGCTGCGTTAAAAGATAGGTGAAATTATAGGTAATCTCTGAAGTGATGCGAGGCTGTGTTGTCATGAGAACGCCTCGCATCCATAGGGATTTCACATGGATGGTGAACGCGACATAGGGTGGGATTCACGGCTCCATATTGCGCTCGCCCGTGCGCAGTTAGTCTAAGGCCGTTTTCAAACAGGCCTGAAATATCAAGCCCATTCTTTTGAATGGAGTCATATACACGAGCGATGGTTTTTTTTCTCAGTGCAGGAAAAAAATCGTGCCGTCGTCTATCTCTGCGCGTTCCTCGGAAATCAATGGGTGCTCGTTTCCGATTGGAAAAAACCCCGTATCATGCGCGAAACTCGGGCGAGAGGATCGGAATTTCCCAGTAACAATGCAAGGCGTTTTCGCCTGAAAATTGCATCACATCTGCGTTTTTTACGGTAAATCACACGTTTACAAGCATGACATCGCGCTCGCCCGATAGGATAAAGGCCGTATGTTCACGTTTGCACAAAATTTCTGCCTCTCTCAATACACAAATCTCGTGCGGCCGGTCTATATGCCTTTTTGGGGCACATGCACGTTTTTTACATTTGCATTGCTTTCATATTCACAGCGTTTTTACGCATGTAGAAAATAAATTCGAGCGGCCCAATGGATGTCACTTTTTTTCCCACTGTCTTCTGGCAAGATGCATACACGTAACCGCCTTTCTCAAAATCCCATCGACTTACACGGGCAATAATCTCGCATACATCATCGCGAGCGATGTATTTGCGCAGTGAACGAGGTGTGATGAGGTACATTTGCACAGCCTATTGATTGCACATTTGCGCACCTCCCCGTAGACTTCTATGGGGCCCTCGGTGTGCAAATATGCAGGAAAACAGAGCAGGTCCTATTTTTTTCCACGTACACAAACCCAAGTTCATGAGAATGAACCAATTGACATCAATGGCTCCATTCTCTGCACATTGCGCACGTATATATTACACATGCAAAAACGCGTGCAAATATGCCCGTGTGAAGCCGCTCTCAGACAGAGCGTTTTTTTTTTCGCTGCCCGTTCAAACTTTACGCCATCGCGCAGGAGTCCTATCTCTTCCTGCCCGTACATTTAACGGGTGAGAATCCTGACAGTGAAAATGAAACCACTGAAATCAGTTGTTTTGTCCCGTTCTGTGAAGAAGTCTTCGATATAGAGGTAGTGAGTCAAAAAAATACAGAATGAATCTGAACAGATGATACGCCGCTGTGATTGGGCCATTACTGCTAGATTAACCCCCGGTAATTATATGCCTTTATTGGCACATTTTCTCTTTTTTGTTTCTTTTTTTTTTCCCAAAAAATAATTACTAAAAAGAAGTGCAGATTACCGTAATCCCCGCGGCCCTTATTGTCTTCCACAATTCACTTTTATGGTCCGTGCAATTAAATTAAGTGCAGATTAAAGCGAGCAGTTTGACCGTTTCAGCGCTAACATGTTGTTATAGCGGTGAGGAGTGAGTTGGTAAAAGCGCCTTTCCAACATGTAACAATGCACTACTTGTGCGCCAACTGCTACGCGAGACGTCTTGTTAGTACTGCCAAAAGTCACTGCGAAATCTCTGTCCGCAGGAATGAAGGAAGTGGCTCGGGGAACCTTTCCTCATTCGGCACCGCTGGCCGTGGTAGATTCTCGTATCACAAGCCGCACAGCTCCATGTGAATTCTGATGCGGAAAGAAAATGGGTGAAATCAGTTGCAGTTCCGCATCAAAATCTGCAGTTAAGACCTTATGTACACAAGCGTTTTTACGGGGCTAATCTCGCTGCGTAAAAGATGGCGACCGTCTGAAGCACTGGATTCCAATGCATTCATTCAGATGACCGATTTCTAGGTGCGTAAAAATATCACCTCGGTAAAGATAGGATATTGGTGACCGAGTACTGCGGTCAAATTTACACTCGGCCGTAAAAGATAGGTCTTGCCCTATCTTTTGGCCGATATACGCTGGTGACTCCCATAGACTCCTATGGGAGCTGCAGAAAAAGGGAGGGGGAGGGAGTTTAGCAGCGTCCAACGCAGGGAAAAGCTTACAGCTGACTCTATTTAATCTTTAGGCCGAATGACCCAGCGTACCCGTCTACAGTTTCAGTGTGGATGGGCCGCGGATCAAGCGGCTTCCATTGACTTCAGTGGAAGCTGTCCGCGCAGAATCCACACTAAAATAGAACGTGCTGCAGTTTTCCCTCTGCAAGCAGAAAACCGCCATTGCTTTCCACTCGTGGACATGGAAAAGCGACTTTCAATAGCATGTTTATGGGACGCCCACTCCAGATTCTGCAATGCAAATACGCCCATGTGTATTGGGCCTTAGTCATCCCAAGGATTTATGCCGACTGAGGGATATCTGGGCTGCTGCGTGTACTTTCCCTACTACGCCGCATCCGCGCATGTAAATGGTCAAAAATGCAAAATTTAGCCGCTATTCGCTTGCGTTTTTTGAGGTTTTTTTGCATGCATTTTTCAGCCGACTATTGTGAAAGCGCATCGCCCATGTGAAAGAGGCCTAACCTTGCGGATCTTGGTGCAGAATTCCTCAGCGGCAAATTCCTCTACCGGGGGAATAATTCCACCCATGTGAAGGGTACCTAAAGATATTTCCGAAATCGCTGCACACAAGCGAGTCACTAAATGTGTTTGTCCATTTGCTGCCTGCTGGGATTTCTGGGTGTCTTTAAAAAGTGGTAGCCACTTGGGCACCGCTGTGCCAGCGTGGTTATCGGGACTCAATGCAATTAGTACTTGTGGGAAAACTAGATGGAGCGATGAAAGAGAGGCAGGAACAATGGTTGGAAATGTGGGGCAAAATAGATTTGCAGAAATCCATGTCGTTAAACCAAGTATCCAACATGGACCGTCTTTTTAGGAATATAGGGGAAGATTTACTACTCGCACGATCTTGCCTACATTATTAGAAGGTGACCAGATATTCCCAAGGTCGAAGTGGGACAAAGGGGTGTGGTCGGGGGTGGGGCTTATCATAACATGATTTTACCTCCGTCTTGTACAGGGCTGTTTCAAAAAAAGATAGAAAGAATTTCTGCATTCAAAAAACAGTCAAAATCTATATCATTGGTACTACTGCTGGACCCCAGAGTGGCCCCATTAGTTATAGGGCCCCTTATATCAGCTCCAGTAGTAATAGTGTCCCCTAGATCATTTTCAATAGTAATGTTGGCCCCTATATTGACCCTAGTAGTAACAGTGACCCCCACAGTAGCACCAGTAGTAATAGAGGTTCCCCTTGAAAACCCAAATACTTGCCCTCCCTTCCTGGTCTTCAGAGCGCCGCTCCTCCTCTTCTCAGCGCTGCTGCGAGCGGAAGTGTGTGCGCCCACAGCAGCGCCTCCTCCCTTCTCCTCTCCTCTTGTGGAACCAAGGAGAAGAGGTCAGGGGAGGAAGATCCCGGATGCACACACACTGCCATCAGACTGATTACCAGCTGGGGAGCTGCGGCACCCAGGCTGGTAATCACTTTCCTGCTGACCAGATGTCCTAAAAGCGGGACAGATGTCTAGAAAGTGGGGAAAATGGTTGTCCCATTTGGGACTCTGGGGAAAGAAGGACACAGGGTCCAAAAGCGGACTATCCTGCCTAAATCGGGACGTCTGGTCACCTTTATTATTGTCAGGATCAAAATGACATTGATTGATGTGGTCAGGTGGGGTTTCAGCCACCCTGTCTAAGAACAGCCCTAACAGTAACTGATAGCAGGATTGATTAAAGCTTTTATGTTAAACATATTTTTAAAGAAGATTTGGGGATGTTTATTTTAATTTTCAATGTTACAATCTATATTCTAAAAACATTCCTGCAGTTTTCACACTGACCGCTAAACCTAATAATAGTCTACCATTCCTGTTATGTAGAGAAAACCTTTCAGCAGTCATTATCATTGCAGGCAACACATATACATAGATAATACAGGATCACAATCGGCAATGGCTAGAGCTCACCTCCTCCCCCTCCCTGCACTTCTATTACAATTCGTGGTGTTGATGTTGTTTATAGAGTGTCATTGTACGGGTAGCATAAATTGAAACATTTCTATTCATTTATTAAAACCTTTGTATGGTTTTTTATGCACTTGTAAACTTCACGGTTCAGATAGAACCAGCCACGCGGAGAACCATGTATTCTGTCTCGTTATGACATGCCAGAAGTTTTGCTTGATGGAGATTGGGTGCTGAGAGCCCCGGCAATCGCTGAAACTTAAGAAACAGAAGCTCTCAGCGGAGTGCTATGTCCCTTCAGCCATGTTTGCCTTTGTAGGCTTCTGAGAGTCCCAGGCAGAGCTTCCATACTTGTGGACTCTATACTTCCTGAGACCCGGTACACCGCTAACTCCACCACTCTTCGATAAGCCAAGCTGAGCCAAACCCAACCAAAGGGCGTAGCTCAGTGCTTCTACCCCCCCATTCCTGTGATCGATGAAGGTGTCAGTACCCGGACTCCTTCCCCAATTAAGACTTGTCACATGTCACTATGACTTTTCAAAGATTTTTTAAAACTGAAAGTACAGTTTAAGTCTGAAGAATGGGGAGAACCCATTATTGGGAACTCTCATCCAGTACTTTGGCCATCAAGGTTGATGCGGCCCTGGCCATTAGATGCATGCTTGGCTTCAGCTTCCCATACAAATCTATATCTTTCATAGTTTGAAAGGTCTTTACGTTGCATATAAATGACTGTCTCGCTACTACGTGACCGCTGCGGAGCGTGATGATCACGGAAGAGAAATGTTCTCAGAATAGCAGTTGTTACCAGGAGATAAAGTCGTGTAAGTGAAGGAGTCTGTGCGGGATGGAACACATCGGCTCAGGACTGCTAACAACAAGATTTAAAGGGCAATCGTACCAACATGCTTACAACATCGTTTGGTGGCAATGATCCAAAGCCGTTTTGTTTCAGCAGTCTGCTTAATATTAAAATTCCGTTTAGAATTGTGGTTGGCAACGTCTAGGGCTGTATTCATACGGGCGAGTGCCATGTAGGTTAGTCCAGTGCCACCATTTTACTGCAAATGTCACGCGAGTCGAATGTATTTTTGCGATAAAAACGCACGATACGCATCAGATTTACATCCGATTTTCACTCACATAAAAGAAATCACACGGGATTGCAATAGTAAAATGCTTCACAAACGGATCGCGCTCACATGCAACTCGAACCATAGGAGAGCGCTTTCCTTTTTCTAACATTCCCAAAGAAAACAATTGGCAATTGCTGAACAAAAATCACCCAAAAATAGTGATTTTTTTTTAAAACTCAAAGTGAAATATGGCTTGTATGAATGAACCCATTCAACTGAATGGCTTCTTTTTTCCCGCGAGGTGTGTCCATCTCGGAATCAGACAGAACTCGCAGGGGAACATCGCCCATATGACTACAGCCTTCAGTCTAAATTTTGACAACCTCTTTAAAGGGAAACCGTCACATTCCCCCTAAGTTATGGTGCGGTTAGGGGACATTACAGGGCGTCGGGTGATGTATTAGCCAGATTTCTGCCAGAGATTGCCCAGCAAATCCCATGCATGTTTATTCCATTCAACGCAGCTAATCCACAGTTTTTCCATGCGGAGTTCATGGCTACAATGAACATGCTGTTGCAGAGTCCATGGCTACAATGAACATGCTGTTGCGGAGTCCACGGCTACAATGAACATGCTGTTGCGGAGTCCACGGCTACAATGAACATGCTGTTGCGGAGTCCACGGCTACAATGAACATGCTGTTGCGGAGTCCACGGCTACAATGAACATGCTGTTGCGGAGTCCACGGCTACAATGAACGTGCTGTTGCGGAGTCCACGGCTACAATGAACGTGCTGTTGCGGAGTCCACGGCTACAATGAACGTGCTGTTGCGGAGTCCACGGCTACAATGAACATGCTGTTGCGGAGTCCACGGCTACAATGAACATGCTGTTGCGGAGTCCACGGCTACAATGAACATGCTGTTGCGGAGTCCACGGCTACAATGAACATGCTGTTGCGGAGTCCACGGCTACAATGAACATGCTGTTGCGGAGTCCACGGCTACAATGAACATGCTGTTGCGGAGTCCACGGCTACAATGAACATGCTGTTGCGGAGTCCACGGCTACAATGAACATGCTGTTGCGGAGTCCACGGCTACAATGAACATGCTGTTGCGGAGTCCACGGCTACAATGAACATGCTGTTGCGGAGTCCACGGCTACAATGAACATGCTGTTGCGGAGTCCACGGCTACAATGAACATGCTGTTGCGGAGTCCACGGCTACAATGAACATGCTGTTGCGGAGTCCACGGCTACAATGAACATGCTGTTGCGGAGTCCACGGCTACAATGAACATGCTGTTGCGGAGTCCACGGCTACAATGAACATGCTGTTGCGGAGTCCACGGCTACAATGAACATGCTGTTGCGGAGTCCACGGCTACAATGAACATGCTGTTGCGGAGTCCACGGCTACAATGAACATGCTGTTGCGGAGTCCACGGCTACAATGAACATGCTGTTGCGGAGTCCACGGCTACAATGAACATGCTGTTGCGGAGTCCACGGCTACAATGAACATGCTGTTGCGGAGTCCACGGCTACAATGAACATGCTGTTGCGGAGTCCACGGCTACAATGAACATGCTGTTGCGGAGTCCACGGCTACAATGAACATGCTGTTGCGGAGTCCACGGCTACAATGAACATGCTGTTGCGGAGTCCACGGCTACAATGAACATGCTGTTGCGGAGTCCACGGCTACAATGAACATGCTGTTGCGGAGTCCACGGCTACAATGAACATGCTGTTGCGGAGTCCACGGCTACAATGAACATGCTGTTGCGGAGTCCATGGCTACAATGAACATGCTGTTGCGGAGTCCATGGCTACAATGAACATGCTGTTGTGGAGTCCATGGCTACAATGAACATGCTGTTGTGGAGTCCATGGCTACAATGAACATGCTGTTGTGGAGTCCATGGCTACAATGAACATGCTGTTGCGGAGTCCATGGCTACAATGAACATGCTGTTGCGGAGTCCATGGCTACAATGAACATGCTGTTGCGGAGTCCACGGCTACAATGAACATGCTGTTGCGGAGTCCACGGCTACAATGAACATGCTGTTGCGGAGTCCACGGCTACAATGAACATGCTGTTGCGGAGTCCACGGCTACAATGAACATGCTGTTGCGGAGTCCACGGCTACAATGAACATGCTGTTGCGGAGTCCACGGCTACAATGAACATGCTGTTGCGGAGTCCACGGCTACAATGAACATGCTGTTGCGGAGTCCACGGCTACAATGAACATGCTGTTGCGGAGTCCACGGCTACAATGAACATGCTGTTGCGGAGTCCACGGCTACAATGAACATGCTGTTGCGGAGTCCACGGCTACAATGAACATGCTGTTGCGGAGTCCACGGCTACAATGAACATGCTGTTGCGGAGTCCACGGCTACAATGAACATGCTGTTGCGGAGTCCACGGCTACAATGAACATGCTGTTGCGGAGTCCACGGCTACAATGAACATGCTGTTGCGGAGTCCACGGCTACAATGAACATGCTGTTGCGGAGTCCACGGCTACAATGAACATGCTGTTGCGGGATCCATGGCTACAATGAACATGCTGTTGCGGATTCCATGGCTACAATGAACATGCTGTTGCGGAGTCCATGGCTACAATGAACATGCTGTTGCGGAGTCCATGGCTACAATGAACATGCTGTTGTTGAGTCCATGGCTACAATGAACATGCTGTTGTGGAGTCCACGGCTACAATGAACATGCTGTTGTGGAGTCCACGGCTACAATGAACATGCTGTTGCGGAGTCCACGGCTACAATGAACATGCTGTTGCGGAGTCCACGGCTACAATGAACATGCTGTTGCGGAGTCCACGGCCAAAATGAACATGCTGCTGCGGAGTCCACGGCCAAAATGAACATGCTGCTGCGGAGTCCACGGCCAAAATGAACATGCTGTTGCGGAGTCCATGGCTACAATGAACATGCTGTTGCGGAGTCCATGGCCAAAATGAACATGCTGTTGCGGAGTCCATGGCCAAAATGAACATGCTGTTGCGGAGTCCATGGCTACAATGAACATGCTGTTGCGGAGTCCACGGCTACAATAAACATGCTGTTGCGGAGTCCACGGCTACAATGAACATGCTGTTGCGGAGTCCACGGCTACAATGAACATGCTGTTGCGGAGTCCACGGCTACAATGAACATGCTGTTGCGGAGTCCACGGCTACAATGAACATGCTGTTGCGGAGTCCACGGCTACAATGAACATGCTGTTGCGGAGTCCACGGCTACAATGAACATGCTGTTGCGGAGTCCACGGCTACAATGAACATGCTGTTGCGGAGTCCACGGCTACAATGAACATGCTGTTGCGGAGTCCATGGCTACAATGAACATGCTGTAGTTTTTGAAATGTATTCGTTTTGAGAGAAAGTTTTCCGGAGCATTGGTAGTGGAATGACAATATAAACCTAAAATCCGCTCCAAACTCCTTACAGAATCCTGGACATGCCCTTATCCATAGTTGATACTTTTATAGGAATACCATTTTTTTATGAATTGCCGTTATTCAGATGCGTATAATAATTTACATTTTCATGTTTTATATCCTATAAAGGAATCTGCCTTGTCTGCACTTCCCTAATCCAATCGCTCCTGCTTGGATGCAGCTAGCATGAGGAAATGAACCTCCCTTTACCTTTTACTGCCGCCTTCCAGCAGGCTACATGTTATGTTACTATAGAGCAACCTTCACTCCATAAGCAAATTGTAGCAAACTGTACATTGGGGTTGATATGTGGCTTGAGGGACAAGTACAGAGAATTATACTTCCCCGCTGCTTTACCTCTGGAGTGTTGAGTATATATTGTCAGCCTGTACCTCCTACCCCGCTCGCAGCATGAAGCTCCACGTAGACATTACCTAAAGTGATCATTAGTCGAGAAACATTGAAGAACAAATGATTGTTTTAGCGGACTGATGACAAACCGTCCTTGTCTGGAAATAGGTTAGGGCGACTCTTGAATTTTTCTTCCAGCAGTCGGAGAAAAGAACATTCTTACATCCGTGAACAATCTTTTGTCGAAAGAATGTTCTGAGAAAGAGCGTTCATTTGTTGCCCGCTTCACCGAACATGTTTGGCCATCTAGGTGAGTCTCCTCACTCACCGTTTAGATGCTCACCCTAAGGAGATAAGATAGCGTTTCTGACCCCGTCCCAGGCCTCTCACTAGCAAAGCCAGACTCCTACTCTACACTGATGATGGGCAATTACCCTTAAAACAGCTGTCTGTACATGGAGTCTGGCTTTGCTTTTAATTCCCAGTCATTGTTACAAGGCTTGTATAAAGAGTCTAACTTTGGCTTGAAGAAATGCTGCCTTCCAATAGGTGGCGATGTGGAGGTATTATTCCACCTCCCTTATGTGTTTCATATTGAGATAGCTGGAATGTGACTCGTCTTTCACGTCGCCGCTGTTGAAACATACCACAGTGTGCTAACATCCAGTGTTTGATACCACGCACCGCTGCGCTAGCATTCACGGTTTGCGCTCCGTAAACATTCAGCAAGCATCGATGAATGTAAATGGTTGAAATTTTTTTTTTCCGTATGGAAGAATTTAATGACACACCTTTTTGTTTTATACACATTTTCACGTCGGACGCCATTTTATTTGATCAGTTTGCGCCATTAGTTACACAACAACCAAATTTACCGGATATTGTTAGGAAGGTTCAAACTCTACTTCCATCCGCTTCTGAAATTGTGTGCCAACATAATGAAATTGTAGGCATTAGTTTCGGAGTGACCCTCGTAGATGGATCACTCGATCATGACAACCAATCATGTAGAGCTGTAGCCATATTGATGGCTTCCATTTTTCTCAGGCGTCTGTGCAATATCCTTTTATGCACCGTGCATGAATAAGCTGCGTTCTTCATAGCTTTAAGTACTTTAGTAATTCTTGGTGACCTAAGATGTGTTCTCTTGGATATTTAACCCACTAATTAAAAGACTTGTATATCTGGTGAATTGTCATCTTGTCTCTTGTCCTAAGTTATAGGTAAGTAGTAGAGATGAGCGAGCACGCTCGTTTAAGGCTGCTGCTCGATCGAGCATCGGTTTTGTCAAGTAACTGATTACTCGACTGAGCACCATGCGGGGGGGGGGGGGAGGGGGGGAGAGAGATCTCCCTCACTCACACCCCCTCACACTGACCCCCGCATGGTGCTCTGTCGAGTAATCAGTTGCTATGGAAAGTGCAGCCGCAGGATTCAAATGTCAGCATGCTGCGATTTGTTGCGATTCTCTGCGGTGAGATAGGCTCAGTGCGGAGAATCATCAGCTGACTTCTGCTCCCCGGCGGCGGCTAACATGGCAGAGATCTGCTCCGGGATATCGCTACGTGGACAGTTAAGTTAAAGGTTGTCTGAGATTAGAAAAAAACTGGTTCATTTTGGTTTTCTAGGAGCCTTAGTCCATGGTATAGGATTCTAGTAGCATTCACATGGTTCCTTCCTGGTTATTACTTCTTTTCTTTTATCATTTCAGGGCCAGATTACATCAGGCAAAAGTTTCAAGACGTCACTGAAATAAAAGAGAACGCCGAGGAAAAGTTGCCCCCGAAGCCACCTACTCCAAAAGAGTCACCCCATTTTTATAGGAAAGGAACAACTCCCCCAAGAACGCCAGAGGAAAAACGAAAGAAGCCTCAACAGTCGTCTTCACAGGATATAAAGAGGAAAAATTCTACCGCGGTCCCAGTAGCACCCCCCAATCTCGAAAGAAAAAGTGCATCCACAGAGAACCTACCTGTTGCTTCCTTGAAACCTTTGCCTACTAAAGCTCCTGTGAAAGAGGAGGCCATTGTCAAACAATCACCAAAGGCTTCGTTGGGCCATAATCCAAGGAGCACTGGGAATGGGGAACTTCACGCTGATTTCCATAGTTACTATGGAACAGTCAACCCATCATTGCATCTAGCTATAAAAGAAAACTCCAACCCAAAAAAGCTACCATCAACAGTGAATGTGCCACCAGCCCAAAAGCAAAGCCCTACAAAGCCACAGTTAAAGCCAAATGCCAAAGAAAGCACACCTGAGCCAAAAGTTATGCCCCAACTCGTGGCACCAAAGAATCAAACCCATAATGATTCAGTATCACCTGTTGGAAATGAAATGAATTCAGTAAGTATTGGCTATTATTCCAATGGCTTCTAACTGATATCTTGCATTTTTACTTTTAGGTTTGGCTTATTTAGTTTATCCTTCCAATTAAGAGGAAATACATGTGTAGTAGGCGCCAGTTTCCTCGCAGTGCAATGCTGCTGTCATATGGAGTCCATGCATTTAGTGGTAGCTGATATGAATGCCTGTAGCCACATGGGACCCAGAGCCAAGCTAGATGTGGCGATTGGCTTTAGCTTCTATTTTGTGTCCGATCCAGGGGAATATCAACTGACAGGGGTTCTGTCATTAAAAAAAAAAATCAATACCTCCCTATTCCTCCCCAGGCAGCCTTCTTACCAGATCTTCACCTCATAGATCATCTCCAGGCTCCTCCAGTCCCCGGGTCACATCACCTCCAGCCAACCGGATCCTCTTCTTGCAGGGCAATGTACACTACGTCAGTGTTTCCTAACTCCAGTCCTTAACACCCCCACACACACAGGTCAGCCCGCTACCTGGCCGGTGACCCCTGCGTATCTGTCCGGCGGCTCTGCTGTCTGGCACTAAGTCCTGCATGTGCAGTAGCAGACAGTGCTCTGGATTGACAAGGGTCCCACTATGCTTTCACAGTGCTCACTGCAGAAGTGTCACGGGACGGCCGGCTTCCATTGACTTCAATGGAAGCCGACTGTGCGTAACCCGCAGAAAATCTCCACAAGCGGAAAATCACAATCGATTTCCGCTCTTGGAAATGAAATGGCGTTTTGCCCTTTAATACTATGGGCTGTATTTGCTGCGGAGCCTGGAGGCGGACGCCCACTGCGGACTTCGCAATGGAAATGCGCCCGTGTGCAGGAGGCCTTAATTGATGAAAATCACTCATCATAATAAGTCATATTTTTATCTTTATAATACATCCATGGATAAATAATCAAAGTTATAACATATCCATAGGCAATATAAATTCCGCTATGTCCCACTCCAATGGGTTTCCAAACACAGTGATACCTTGGGTGGCGAGTGCCTCAGCTTGCGAGTTTCTTGACTTGCAAGCAGGTTCTCTTCTGAATTTTTGCTCTGATTTAGGCCGCCTGCACACGAGCGGAAATTCCGCTGCAGGATTTCCCGCGGAATTTCCGCCACTGAAAGCCTGCATAGGATTGCGTTAACAAATCGCGGCATGTCCTATTTCTGTGCAGGACTCGCAGAGCCCCGCACAGAAACGTCACTCACCCACCGCCGGCTCCGGTCTGCGCATGTGCCGGCTGCCCGGCAGCAGGCACATGAAAGAGCCGCGGGCGCGGGTGAGTACGCTCTGGTCCCTACAGGCGCTCAGGTCGGGTTCCGCGGCGAGAATCCTCGCCGCTGGATCCGACCCGCCTGTCTGCAGGCGGCTATAAGAGCGAAAACTTGGGTTACAAGCCTGCTTCCTCATTACAGCATTGCTTTCAATGGGGGTGCCGCTGCTGCCGGCAGCCCCATTAAACGCAATAGGCTGCCAGCAACCCCTGCAACTGATTTTCGGAAACGGGCTTTAATATTAGCCCTTTCCTGAAAATCATCCCTAGCATGGGTAAAAATAAAAAATACATATACTGACCTTTCGGCTGCGTCGTTTAGCCACGTGTAGCCGCTTGTTCTCCCTGCACTGTACTGAAGCTCTTTCACTAGGCTGAAAAAGCTGTATCTGATTGGCTGAGCCCTCAATGAATGATAGCTGAACGCTGACTGTGATTGATCACAGCGCTCAGCCAATCACAGGCAGCGCTGGGCCACTCATTAGGATAAGATTGATGTATTATATATAGTTCTAGTAATCTATTATTTCCTGCCGGGGATACCCACAAATGGGATTCTAGAATAGCCTGCCAGTCTTCCGATGTTATTTCTGGAACAAGAGCCTGCCATTTATTTTGAATTACTAGTGGGGTGTATCCAATTCTGGCCGACAACTGGTGTGAATATAATACAGAGATCAATCTTTTAGAGCCTTGAGATTTGAGAATTCCTATAATGGGGTATTTAGAGAATTGGAATGCAGCAGTAGGGACTGGGCATGGGCAGCACGTCGTAGTTGAAAGTAGCTGAAGAGTTGCAGGTGGGGTGTTTTCAGTTCATCCCATAATTCTGTATAGGAAATGAACATATTGGTCCTTTATATATATATCTCCCAGCGTCACTACTCCCAGACCTACCTGGTACTTGGGATCTGGTACCGAGCCCATGGCGGGTAGAACAGGGTTGTTCCATAATGGCATTTCTGCTGTCGTATCCTCAAAATGTTGCACGGATTTAGCCAACCGCCAAACAGAAGGGGCTAATTTATGTAACAGACGTATACCCTGGGCCTTAGTGTGTTCTGGTCCTTCCAGGTAGCCTACCAGGTTTTTCTCATTTACTGTTACAGCTAGAAAGTGGTCTGCAATGGGGAGCTCCTCAGTCAAGAACCACGGTCTTAGATGTCTTAGCTGTCCCGCCAGGTGGTAGTAGTTTGAAGTCTGGGAGGGCCATACCTGCCTGGTGCTTAGCTCTTTGTAATGTGGTTAATTTCACCTTAAGAGCCCCATATGAAGGTAGTCAGTATGGAATTTATAGACTGGAAAAATCTCAGTGGGATCTGGACTGGTACGTGTTACATAATATACAAGCAATTGGGCCATTTTAATAAGATTTATTCTCCCGGCCACAGAGAGGGCAGTTTAGACCAGAGTTTGAGTTTTATTTTGATTAGATCCTGCAGTGGGCCGATAGTTTCGTCTGGGGCCTGTTCCTGGTCACATACCATTGTTATACCTAAGTATTTAAATTTAGACACCGCTAGTGATTTGTGTCTAGCTAAATGTGGATCTATAATCGGGCTTTGCGCGGTAAACAATATTGCGGACTTCTGCCAATTAGGGTGCCTGTCCACGGGAAAATGAGGAGGGCAGAGAGTTCTTTTCCACAGTCTGTCGTAGGGTATCGTGAGGAGAGCTGTTCCGCATATTTTTGGTAAATCTCTACCAGGAAGCCATCTGCCCAGGGGATTTATTTATGGCCGGATCATGATTGCTTGACTCACTTTCTCCGGCATAAATGGAGCGACCAAGAAATCCATTTGGTCTGACGTGACAGTTGGAAATGTAAGGCCAGCCAGCTATTCATGCATCTCAGGTACTGTCTTATTCTGAGTGGATCTGTATAAATTGGAGTAATACTCAGAGTCTAAGGTATCTATTTTAACCCTTTGCAATCCAATTTTGGATTTAGGGTTTCCTAGGGGACTTTCTCTTTCTGTCATTATATAATGGCGCCATCTGCTGGCTAGAGCCAGTCCTGCAGTATGGGACTTGCTGGAGAGGCCCTCAACAACAGAGCGGACAGTAATATACAGTAAGAATACCCTGCCGGACGTCTTCTGACATCGGAGCTGTACAGCCTTCAATCAGAATGTCTTCAGACGTCAGACAGTGGATTGGAAAGAGTTAACAAGAATACTTGTATTCATTGCAGAAAATCTCTACCCCCAAATGGCAATGTTGTATAAACCTACAAGCCCTTCTGCCACATCTTCCTCAGACGCTCTGAGGAAGTCCCATGATCCTACGGAACATGTGGCAAATTTTAGGTAGAATTTCCGAGTGCCTCTATATACCCTCTTTTTTTTTTGTGGCTCTGGTCTTTACATTTGAAGGATGGCACTACAATTGTGTTCCCTTTTAACGTTTTTTTTTGTTATAGTGAAACGTTTTTCTAAATTCTTTTAAATTTTGTATTTGCAGCACAAAGGGGCAGCCTAATTTAAACAGAGGGGCCGGGGCTCCCTTTCTTGCCCATCACCCCCACCCCACTTCCCCACAAAATGCAATCCCCAGGGTGCCAGTGAATTATCATGGCACTCTGGGACCTAGCAATGGTCCAAGATCAGACATCTTAGTATAATTAATAGATCTCGTCAGAGGCAGGATGTAATAAGATGCCTGCCAGCATTACGCTGATAAGCATAATACACTCCAATACAGCAGTATTTCTGTGTATCATATGAGCAATGAAGGTTGGAAAAATTTAAGTCCTCAAGTGGGACCAAAGTAAAAAATAAAGTTTTCAAATATTAAAAAGATACAAAAAGCCATTTTTTCTCCCATAAAAATGCTTTGTTGTGTCAAAGAAAAAGGAAAAATACCCGTAATCATAACAACCCACACCGTTAAATCATCGCATTGTTTAAGCTGCATGTCGTACGGCGTAGAAATAAAATAATGAGAACAATGAAGTGTAGCTTCTTGTTAATCTATCTATTTCTATGGAGTAGAAAAAAAGGGTGTATAAAACTGATGAAAAATTAACTCATCTAACAGAAAAACAAGCCCTCACAAAGCTCCGTCAATGGTAAAGCAGAGTTACGGCTTTCAGAATACAGGGACACAAAAACAAATTCTTTTTTAAGGCCTCATGTCCACGGGGACAGATCTGCAGCGGGTCCCCCGCACGCGTGATCCGCGCCCCATAGGGATGCATTGGACACCCGCAGGTAATTAAATACCTGCGGATGTCATTTTCCCCTGAAGCGCGTATTGTGTGCGGGAAAACACCCGCAGCACGCTCCATTTTAGTGCAGGGCTCCCGCAGGCTTCTATTGAAACCTATGAAAGCCGTCCAGATCTGTGGGACACCTGCAGCTGAATACCTGCTCTCCAGCGCAGGAGCCGGTGAGAGCAGGAGTTAAAAAAATGGAGTGCACGGCGCAAGCGTGCGGCACGCTGATGGCGTGCTGAGCACATTCGCCGGGCCGAAGAAAGAAGATCCGGCCACGACGGAGGGAAGATCCGCAGCATCCGGACAGGTAAGTAATGCTTACTTTTTAGCCTCATGTCCGTGGGAAAGGAGGGACCCCCTGCGGGATTCTACATGAAGAGTCCGCAGTGGGCCTGATTTTCCCTGTGGTCATGAGGCCTAAGTGTTTTTATTGTATAAAGGTAATAAGACATTTAAAAAAAAATGTATCTCTATCTATATATATATGTGTGTATGTCTGTATGTATGTATTCATATATATATCAGTATTGCCTTAATCGTATGATCAAACAATGATGGGAGCATGCTAGTTTTTCTACACGTTGGACGGCACTGAATTTAAAATGCAAAAAAAAAACAATAGCAGAATTGCTGTTTCTCTTCCATTCCTACATAGAAGGAGTTAATAAAAGTCAAGCAATTTATAACCCAAAAGGCTGAAAATATTCCAACTCATCCCTGCAAAAAACAAGCCCTCATACAGATAGGTCAACTGAAAAATAAAAAAGTGATGGCCCTAGAAATACAATGATGAAAGAAGTGCGATCCTTAAGGCCCGGTGATGAAGGGGTTAACAGGCGATGTCTAATCCAGTGTGTATTCATCCGGAGTTTACCTTAAAAATGATTATTTCTCTTTGGAGCAATTGAATCCTCTCGCTCCGTGTCACGACGTCTAACCTGCTACTATATACAGATACTCCAGGTGTCCTTATGGTGGGATTATGCTAGTGCCCCGCAGGACCTGCTCCATGTACATAGCAGCTCTAGAAGTGCACATCTATAGAGGGAGTCGTTGTAAATGATTCTGATACGTTTAGCAGCCCATTTAATTAGTCCGTGAAAACACTATTTAAAACCCGCTTTCCTTTTTAAGCACCGATTGACAGTCTGGTGTTGGCAAGGCCCCGCTTTCCATTTCAAGACATTTCTTCTGCTAATCCAACACAAGGAGCCATGTGAAGACTGGTTATAACAGGCTTAGGGTTTCTTGGGAATCGGCCATGGAGATCGGCCGCTTTATATTAAGACGGCCTAAGAAATCTATGGTAACAACCGCTGTTGGAGGAACATAATGGAGAGCGCTTTGTTTTCCAGTAGCTCCTCTTTCATGACTATCGCAAGGAAAAAAGTACATGAAATAAGGACAAATACAAGATGGCCACAAAGAGCAAAAATAGAGGGTGCTAATAGCTGTCATGGTACAGCTTCAGCTTTACAGGTGATCACTGATTGCAGTGGGTATTTCGTTAAAGAGTAACTGCAATTAAAAAAAAAAACTTTTGACAGTGAAGGTTCAGGCACTGAGACCCCCGCTGATCATCAAAATTAAGGGGCTACATCACTCTCCCGAACGTTGTGTCCCTTTAGCTGTCATAGTTGCTCGTCAGCTCCTCTTGACAGCTAAAGAAGTCTTTAGAAGTCTAGGCATTGGTAGGAAGGGCCGACAAGTAACAATGACATTCCAAGGGGCACAGCGCTTGGGAGAGCGCTACAGACCCTTCTTTCCAGTGATCAGTGGGGGATTCAGCACCTCGACTCCCACTGATTCTAACTTTTTCAAGTGCAATTACTATTTAAGAAAAAATAGCAGTAACTAGCAGTTGGCTCCCTTATTACAAAAAAGCAAGACCCCCTCAATTCAACTTCTTATTGGAGTAAGTATCTACCCTGTTTCCCCGAAAATAAGACGCGTCTTATATTAAGTTTTGCTCCCAAATATGCGCTATGTCTTATTTTCAGGGGGTGTCTTATTTTTCAATGAAGAAGAATTCACATTTATTGTTTAACAAAAAAAATGAACATTTATTACCGTATATACTGCACAGTACCGTAGTTGTCACCACAAACCAATACAGCTAGACAAACTGTGAAAACAAAGCAAAAATTACTCAGTGACAGTCATTTCATCATTTTCTGGCACATCATTATAAACATCTGAACCCGGAATCTCCTGCTGAATTTCTTGACACTCCTTTTCTTGTAAAATCTTCGCCCCAAGAATCTTCCACGATTCCTTTCTTGTACTCAACGGAATAGCTCTTTCTTTTTGCGCTCATGTCTAGGGGTAAAAATATACGGTAGCAACATTGTTTATTTCTTGTACTTTAGACTCTTCAGCAAAAAAGCAGACACCCCCTATTGAATCAAAATGACACACTGTTTACCTGGCTCACATACAGGGCCACAAAAAATGAGCTGTAAAGTACCTGGCTCCCACACACTGTCTGGAGACTGTAATGCTCACCCCCTAAGGCTGGAAATACACTCTGTGAGAACCCAGCCTTAAGAATCACACATATGGTTGCCTGACTCACACACAGAGCCATAAAAAAAAGTAACGTACCTGCAGACAGGTACCACTTGTAAGCAGGGATGGTATTGCAGCTTCCGGCCACCAGGGGGAGCTCATCACAGTAGATGTGTGCAGCAGCAACAGAACGACAGTATGGAGTTTTCCAGCCAGCAAGGGGAGCTTACAACAGCACACTCGTACAGCACAGGAGGAGGTAGGAGACAACGGGGATGGCAGCAGGGGACAGGCCTCTCGACTTGCCTGCACACTTTAGTATGCCTTATTATCAGGGTGTGCCTTATATTAGCGATTTCTGCAAATTTCTTAATGTCTTATTTTCGGGGGGGCCTTATTTTCGGGGAAACGCGGTATATCCAAAAGGGTTGGGGGGGGGGGGGTTTAGGAGACAGTGGGCAGTTTTCCTTATATTGTACCTTCAATGGCCTCATAACTAAGCCGTATGATGACTGATGACTTAAAGGCTTTCTAATAAGGTCTTCTCACCACTAACGTTATGGAATAGCAATAAGATTTGCCATAAATGTATAAGACAAGCAGGTGGAACCGATAGGACCCTTTAGCTTTCGATGACTTGACTTGGGAAACACTATGCTAACCCATTTTAGTCTATAGTCATTATACTTGCTTGTATCTGTTGGAGATCAAGGACTGTTTTTGTGCTCACCCTGTAGTCTACAGACCAACCCATCGTCTCCGAGGCAGAGAAAAAGAGGCACGATGCAAAGTAGACCTCTTCAGTTTTAAAAATCTTTGGGGGTCCCAGTGGCCAGATCATCAACCATCATATATTTGTGGCACATGTTATCGTTACACCATAAACTGAATCATGGGACAAAACTCTGGCAAAAATAGAGATATTCCATCTGTGAATGTACCTTAATTATAATTCTAAAGTTATAATTAACAATTATAATATGTCTTTTTAATTTTTTCACAACTACCGTGTTTTCCCGAAAATAAGACACTGTCATATATTAATAGTGTCTAATAATACTCACCTACCGCCGACGTTTCGGTCCTCGCGCTGGTCTCCATTAGCCAATGAGAGACAGCGCTTGACTAACCAATCACAGCCATTCAATGACATCATTGAATAGCTGTGATTGGTTAATCTAGTGCTGGCTTTCATTGGCTGACGCAGCGCTGGATTAATCAATCAGAGCATTAGCTTCCTGGAGGCGGGTTATTCAAGCCTCGCTTCTAGGAAGAACTGCTCTGTCGTCGTGAAGGAGAATGCGGCAGCCTGCAGCAGCGACGGGGACCAGACCAGCGTGAGGGCCGGAACACCGGCGGCAGGTGAGTATTGTATTGTATTTTTGTTTGTTTTTTTTTTACATGTAGCCTGGCTAGGGCTTATTTTCGGGGGGCTTATATTTCAAGCTTTCCCCGAAAATTGGGGTAGGTCTTACTATTGGGGAAACGCGGTACATGCACTTACAATGACTGGGACTGTTGCATTACAACAACCAATGTGATCGCAAAGTCTTTTTTATGTCCTTGGAAAATATTGTAGATACAAATACTGCCTCCATGGCTCCCCCGTGTGGCGGGGTCACTTATTTTCTTATTCACAGAGAAATAATAGCATAGACGTCCTTATAGAGAAACCAGTGAAATCTCATGGCTGCTGGGCTCAAATCAGAACAAAGACTTTGGAAGTAAGAGCATTTAACGATAAAGAACAGGGAATGGCATGAAGCTGTGAACTGGATGAAGTGTCGGGGCAGCTGGAGGGTTTCTTTTAAGACATCCCAACTTTATATACTGAACATGGTTGAGTCCACCAAATGATTGACTGGTCCCTCTGTCCGTAGCTGGCAGGTACCTTCAGAGCAGTACATTTTGTAGCAGGCGATGTATAAATAGTGCTAGAACAGAAGTAATGGCCTGGGGAGTTGTGATTACTTCTTCACTATTAGCAAGCTGCTTGTTATTCACGTCTTAAAGAAGATTACTGACTATTTAATAAAACTCTCTTATATACTGAATTGATTCCAAATGATAGTTCTCCAGGGATCTAATCAAAGCCCCGTCAACCGGTCTTGTTCCTGTTGTGTTTGCCGAGCCTAGGATGGGGGGTAATTGAATAAAATGTGTATATGCTATCAAACTCCAGGCTGTCCGCCTCTAATGCCATTCCCAGGAAACTCTGTAAAGAGATGCCAATCTCAAGTCAACCAAGTACAAATAAGGTTTCCGTGATTGTCCGCAAGTTTATAGTTAAAGGACTGCTGAAAACTTGGTTTATTTATAATAGTTTTCACTAAATTCCAACAAATAGCTTATGGCGGACCCACACGGGTGTATGCGCAAAAACGCTTGTTTTTTGTATATTACAGTACTTTTTATGCTTGCAGGTGTTTTCCTTTTCCCACAAAATTGCGCAGCGTATTGCACAATCGCTCAGGTATTGAATGTGCAACTCCCATAGACTTCTATATGGCCTTTGGTGTGTAAATGTGCACAAAAATAGAGCATGCTGTGTTGTTTTTTTTTTTCCATATTTGCGGAACGCATTCGCAAAGCCGAGCAATGAGAACAAACCCATTAAAGTCAGTGGGTTCTATATTCTTCATATTGCGCACGCAAGTAAGCGCAAACACGCTTGTGTGAGTCTGGCCTTAAAGGGAGTCTGTCACAACACTTTTTTTCCAGTGTTAAAGGGGTTGTCTCGCGAAAACAAGTGGGGTTAAGCACTTCTGTATGGCCATATTAATGCACTTTGTAATGTACATTGTGCATTAAATATGAGCCATACAGAAGTTATTCACTTACCTTCCTTGCGCTGGCGTCCCTGTCTCCATGGTGCCGTCTAACTTCAGCGTCTAATCGCCTGATTAGACGCGCTTGCGCAGAAGGGTCTTCTGCCTTCGGGTCTGTTCGGCAGCAACGGCGTTCTGGATCCGCCACCTTGTACGCGTAATCGCGTAGCTCCGCCCCCATCACATGTGCCGATTCCAGCCAATCAGGAGGCTGGAACCGGCACATGTGACGGGGCGGAGCTACGCAATGACGCGTACAAGGGGGCGGAGCCAAAACGCCGCTGCTGCCGAGCCAACACGAAGGGAGAAGACCCATCTGCGCAAGCGCGTCTAAAAAAGCAAGAAGACACCGAAATTAGACGGAGCCATGGAGACGGGGACGCCAGCAACGGAGCAGGTAAGTGAATAACTTCTGTATGGCTCATATTTAATGCACGATGTATATTACAAAGTGCATTAATATGGCCATACAGAAGTGTACAACCCCACTTGCTTTCGCAAGACAACCCCTTTAAGCAGTAGTAATGTTGGATAGGGTCTTGATAAAGATTATAAAGCTACTGTTATCATTTGGATGCGATACTCCATTCCACACTTACGAGTCTTAAAGCCCTTCCTGCATTGTATTGAACTGATGGGCGGTCCGTCTCACACTTTGGTCCAGGCTCTTTTTTAGCTCTGAGCATGTGTGACCCCCTTGGAACAATTACTGAAGTGGACGCAGAATAGAACCAGCAGGTGGTGCTATTCTAACATCAGTCTTGGAATATCTGGAGATAGATACATGTAATAGGTGTACATACAAAAAATATTTTACTTATGGGCTGCATTTTGCTTTTTTGTGGGATAACCCCTTTAAATGTCTTATTAAAGAATTAATCTGATCTATCGGACCCCACATAATCAGAACTGGTTTGCTCTTGGCTGTTTTCTTATATCTCAATTAGTATAAAATGAACAGCCATTTCTGCACAGAAAGTGCAGTCCTCAAATACTGTTAAGCTGGTGGAGCACCGCTGTAGATGAATGGGTAATAATTAGCTTGGATCGGCAGTTTATGGTCCGTATAGATGGATGCATTATGGTTGCATGGACATCCAGTGAAATTCAATATTCTACAAAGGTATGGAAGTCTTTAGTTAAGAAATCATGAACAGGCCATAAACTGCTGACAGACCCCCTCTAAGGCTGGGTTCACAGCAGATGGAATTGCCGCGGCTCCTAATCTCGGCTCCAAAAATCTCGTCCAAATGTGGCAGCCAAAGCTGGGCGAAAACGGACATGCAGTGTGGAATTCAATTCCGCGGCATGTCAATTCTTTTTTCGTTTCCACTGCAGCCTCACTCCTCTCTAGGGGGAGAGATAGCCGCAGCGGCATTCCGGCGGCGAAACCGCTCAAACCCACAGCAAAATGCCACATGTTTTGAAGCTGCGCTTCTCCGGCAGAATTCTTACGGGATATCAGTGCTGTCATTCTGTGAGAATTCTGCTGAAATTCCGTCCCGTGTGAACTCAGCCTAAGCAAATGAAAATGTAAAGCGCCTGCCCTTTTCTGCTTTCATATTGGGTCGTTATTCTGATTTTATATTATTTTGGAGTGTTTTGTCATTTTTTGTTTTTGATTGACGTGGAGAATATTTCAGTAAAATAATGTTCCCTTTATTCGCAGGGGCCCAATTCGGTTATGATTGCCCTGGTTATGCTTCTAAACGTTGGTTTGGCAATTCTTTTTGTTCATTTTCTCACCTGATTGGATGCTGGTACAGGTAATATGTTTATGTTTTATTGTGTGATTTCGCACACACTGTAGCTTCAGTTAATGCACGCTGATATTCATTCCGGCTTATCTGTGATCTCAGGCAGTGCAGAAGCCTGTCGGTTGCTGCTAGAAACCGGGTGACAATATAGGCCTTTTTACATGGGCCAGTGATCGTGAACAGACGTTCTTCATTACATGTTTTTACCCGATCCGTGCCCCATGGAAGCAGGGCTGCAATCGGCCAACAAATGAGAAGACACTTGTTGGTCAGCTGATTAAATCTCATGTGCTGCTGAAGACAATGGCTGTTGTCGGCAGCACATCTCCCCGTATAAATGGGAGATGTGCTGCCGACAATAATGAAATTGTATAGGGGACGAAGACCATATCAACAATTGTATGTCCCGTATACTGTCTGAATTGGCCCAGGTGAAGGCCATTTAAACAAGTGCTGATCCCTTCCATTAGCTGTTGTCATCTGGCTTATATTGAGCCGTCTAGATCACATGTGTCAAACACAAGGCCCGCGGGCCGAATCCGGCCCGCTGCCTCGTTTCATGTGGCCCGCGGCGTGCCGACGCTGCTCACCACTAAGCTATTACCAGCTGGAGTGCTGCAGCTCCCCGCTGGCATATTAACATTTTTCACAACACTTCTGCCCTATTCAGCAATTCCAGCAACCTGATTGGTTGCTTGGTGAATCAGCCAACCCAAACAACCAATCAGGCTGCTGGAACTGCTGAATAAGCAGAAGTGATGTGGAAAATGTTAATATGTGAGCGGAGGGGAAGCAGCGCAGACAGCAAGGAGGAGGTAAGTATGTGGTTTAGGGGGGCTAATGGTGGCTGCTGGGGGGGGGGGGATTTAGTGGTTGCTGCCGAGGGGGGTGTTAATGGTTGCTGCTGGGGGGGGGTTAATGGTGACTGCTGAGAGGGGGGGGGTTAATGGTGGCTGCTGAGAGGGGGGGGTTAATGGTGGCTGCTGAGAGGGGGGGGTTAATGGTGGCTGCTGAGAGGGGGGGTTAATGGTGGCTGCTGAGAGGGGGGGTTAATGGTGGCTGCTGAGAGGGGGGGTTAATGGTGGCTGCTGAGAGGGGGGGTTAATGGTGGCTGCTGAGAGGGGGGGTTAATGGTGGCTGCTGAGAGGGGGGGTTAATGGTAGCTGCTGAGAGGGGGGTTAATGGTGGCTGCTGAAAGGGGGGGGTTAATGGTGGCTGCTAAGGGGGGGTTAATGGTGGCTGCTGAGAGGGGGGGGGTTAATGGTGGCTGCTGAGAGGGGGGTTAATGGTGGCTTCTGAGGGGGGGGGATAATGGTGGCTGCTGGGGGGGGTCACTATTAGGGCTTGTTCACATGGGTATTTCGGTAGCACAGATATGCTGCGTATATGCGCAATCAAAAATTGCTAATGCCTGCATAT
Source organism: Eleutherodactylus coqui (assembly GCF_035609145.1). Lineage (NCBI taxonomy): Eukaryota > Metazoa > Chordata > Amphibia > Anura > Eleutherodactylidae > Eleutherodactylus > Eleutherodactylus coqui. The sequence continues at coordinate 142,974,701 of NC_089845.1, read as the reverse complement.
TTAGGCACGGAAAAAAGAACGCAGATGGGCTCACTGAGATGGTGCCCAAATATGCAGTGAATACATAGGTTTCCTGCGCATTCACCACATATTTGCACGGCCCATTCACTTCAATGGCCTATTGGGGTGCGTAGTACGCAACAAAATAGGTCATGCTGTGTGAAAATGTACATCATGTGACTGAACTCACTGAAATCAATGGCTTCTATTCACTACATATTATGTACGCAAATACGCTTGTGTGAACAAGCCCTTACTATACTGTCTTACAATCGGCCCTTTGAAGGTCACCATAAGCCCGATGTGGCCCTCAGTGAAAATGAGTTTGACACCCCTGGTCTAGATGGACCCCATGCTGGCACATCCCCAACAGCTCCAATATTCCGATTACTGTAGAGTATCTGATAGACTACAGATCTGCAGAAAGTAGTCTTTGCAGTCAGTAGGATGAAGAACTGTAAATGTTACTCAACTCCTATGTAATTATTTCCACATGTAGAATGGTGCCGAAAGGTAAACCTATACTTTCCTTTATGGCTGACATACAACCTGTGTTTTTATGCATTTTTTTTTTTTTTGTAGTGACGTTTGGACAACAAGAGATGTTGGCACACGGTTCCCGTTACTAGTGTCATAAGCTGTTGTTATGGCACCTATTCTGCCATGAGACGGGAAAGAGAAGGCTTGGACTTTTGGAAGCGAGATCGATGACTTAAAAAAAAAAAAAATTAAAAAAAATGTGTATGTGTGTAAGCCTGTGGGGCCTATCTGATCTTTTGGTAGTAATTTACCACTCTTGAATTTAGCCGAAAGGTAGGTCAGTCACCGTGTCAGAAGGCAAAACACAATCTGCTGTAACAGCCTAGTCAGTGAAGATGGCCACCGGCCACACCAGACCAGCACTTTTCGTTGATGGAAGCTAACAGCTGCCTTACTATTTTGCCGCCTGACGTTTATAGCGAGGAGATAGGAAAAATGACTGCCAGAGGAATGTGCTCAGAGGATTCGGTTGCTGCGGATGAGGTTCCAAAGTTTTCTCCTATCTCAGAAGAAATAGTTAGCAGCATCACTCACCAGTCTTATTCCATTACCCGCTGCTTTTAACATCTCCTTGCAGCGCTGGGGAAGATAGTATTTCATTTGGCTTGTGCATGGAGGCTGATCTTGATGATGGTACATATACCTTATGGGTAGCCAGAATTACTTGCCCCAGTAAGTGGGGAAAACCAGGACAAAAGCCTCGAATTAAGTCTGAAAGATAAAATCTGCTCATTTACATCCATTGCAGTTTCTCACAATTTTTTTTTTTTATTAAAAATTATTACAAATTTTATTTTAAAAATGTTAGCTTACACTTTGTAGACGGTGAGGATGAACAAAACCAGTATTCATTAAACTGCATCCCACTCGGAGGTTGGGGTGAGGCACATGTTCCCCGTATCTTCCTTGGGGGTATCGGTCGAGGATACTAAGGATCCGCCTCCACTGTGCATTGGCAGCGCTTCACAACATGTCTGATTGAAGTTATTTATTTTATTTTTTACTTTGATACAATTACATTTTCACAATTTTTAGTAGTTTATTTTACTTTTTTTTTTTTGCTTGTGTTAGTTCCCTGAACCTTATGTCATAGTACTGTGCAATTTATGTATGGATATGTACATAATTAAGGGCTGGACAGATCCCTGGAGACACAGACTCTTGACACTTAAATGTTCCTCTCAATGTATAATTGAGGTCAATGAATTTGCTTCCATGCTTGTAGTTTAAGAGAAACCGGGCTGGCTCCTACATTCTACTCTCATTTGTACGACCCAGCAGTATAAGATATATATATATGTATAATATATTCAGCATGTGTAGGTGGGCATCCGCAGAATGTGTGTGTGTATATATATATATATATATATATATATATATATACCATATGCACTCAAGTAGAAGCCTAGTTTTTCAGCACATTTTTTAATGCTGAAAAAGCCCCCCTCGGCTTATACAACAACAAAAAAACCCCGCAACACTCACCTCCCAGCCGGCATCTGTGTCCCCGGTCTCCCTGGCAGTGCGGCAAGCTGCTCGAGAATTCTCCCCACTGTCATCTCCATGCTCAGCTTGGAATTCCCCCGCCGTCAGTGCTGTGTAGGTAAGCGCTGTGATTGGATCGAGCACCAGCCAATCACAGCCAGCGCTCGATCATTCACAGCCATTCAGTGGATGACATCACTGAAGGGCTGTGATAGGTTTATCGAGCGCCGGCTGTGATTTGAGACCATTGGGCCGGGGATACAGACGCCGGCTGGGAGGTGAGTATTGCATCTTTTCTTTACCTAGTATATACTCTAGTCTAGCTAGGCTTATACATGAGTCAATAAGATTTACCAGTTTTTTGTGGTAAAACTTATTGACTCGGCTTATACTCTGGTCGGCTAATACTCGAATATATACAGTATGTATATATGCTCTATGGATGCCCGCCTACATGTGCTGAATACATTATTTATTTGAAGACTCATACAGACAAAGATGGGTATGTGTGATGGTTTATTCTGCTGATCTTTATTGAAATGGAAGGTTGAAAGTCTTTTAGTTTATGAACGGGATTTATTTTCCTAGAAGAAGCCATATGTTACAAGAAAAGAACGGAAATGTTTCCGGCCTCTACATGACATTAGATAATGTACAGAAATATGTATAAAATCACATTCGAAGAACAATTGCACAAGGATACATTTGGGCACATTTTGTTCTTCAGTTAAAGGCACAAATTAACTAAAAAATCTAAGGTTTTGAGATGTCTGACGTTGTTTCAGTGTAGATGGCGGCTATTTTTTTCTAGATTTTATATTGCACAATAATTTGTTCTTAATCTCCCGGGCGTACGTCGTTTATAATACATGCGATGGCAACAATTGCTAACTTGCTCATCCAGTAGTTTAGTATGAACGTTCTCGGCATTACTTAAGATATTAATCACATTATTTAAAGCATAAATCAAAGATTGTATTTGTGCCGCTTACAATTGCTCATGCTAGGGATGGGAATAAATGTGATTGACATTTTATTTCTAGCATGTTCCTCTCATTTCAGACAGAATGTACAAGCAGGCAAATCTCACAGCAGTAAATTTGCCATCTATTTTATTAAAGCAATCCTCCAGTCCTGGGAGCAGATAGGAGGATTTATATTGCCTGGTGCCATCCTTTCTCACCAATTTGCCTGTTCCCAGGACCCTTTTGTGGTGTTCCACGATGGTAACTGTGCTTCTTAGACTACCTGATACACTGGTAGTGCGTTAGTCTAAGATACTACATATACCTGTGATTGGCTAGTCCCATTTTGGAATAGCACAGAGGAGAACACTAGGTAATGTAATTCCCTCTGGAAAAATTGTGTCTCTGGCACTGGAGGGTCACTTTTCCTTTTGCATCCTATTGTTTAAATATAGCGGCAGAAGTCCCCTCCTGTAGTCAGTGTAGTTGCTTCTGCATATGGCAAGGCTTTCTGCATGCACCTTGTAAAGTGTATGCTGCATTTGTAATGCACAATATTCTCTCTTATAATCCCTTCATAATACGTCATGCCACGATATTTCATTGGTCGGTAGGGGTAACATCACTCCTTAGGGAGAGCACCAATAAGGTGAGTGAGGAAACTTATAAGGCCATCCATGCTCCTCTGGGTAATATGAAAATAAGCTAATACAATATTTCATTGTCACAACTTATCTGTTTTATATTAGACAGAATGGGCTCATGGCAAGCTATGGGTGCCATACTATGTAGTGCACATGAGGTCTCAATCTTCTTGCCTGGGTCTCCTAGGTTTCTTTCTTTGTGATTACGTTTTACGGCGGGTAAATTATATTACCCTGCTTTTCCACAGTGTAGTTTTGGTGCAGTTTTAATATCCATTTTTGCATTGGCAAATACAGAATTGGATTAGAGGGGTTAACGCAGGGTAGACATCAGTAGTATGAGCACTGTGATCCCTTCTAGAAGTATATAGCACCAGCACTAACATACTAGTGTGCAACTTTGCCTCCAGCCGGCCGGCCCAGCTTGGTTTTCTTCAGAAGTTGCATCTTTTAGGATCTACTTTTATATCAAACTGCACAGTTGTGACTTAACAAACCTAATCACGGGTTGTGTTCAAAGTGCCATCAGTGTGAAAAAACTAAAGTGGTATATAGAGCGCTCTGTGAAGAGTTATACAGACTATAGTCAGGGGAACTGGAGGATTTGCTTGCTCTAATTAAGCAATGGACCAGAAAGTAAAAGGGGTTGGCCCACGAAAAGAAGCTATTCCTTAGCCACAGGATAGGGCATAACTATCTGATCGGTGAGGATCCAATTACTGGGACCCCCGCTGTTCAATTAATTTCAATAGGGCTACCAGAGTTAACCAAATCCAGTGCTTGTTCTCGGCTCTCTCCAGCAGTCCCATTGAAATAGATGGAGCGGTAGTGCACTCATGATCGGTTGGGGTGCCGGCGGTTGGATTCCTACACCAATCAGATAGTTATCCCCTATTATGTGGATAGGAGATAAGTTAATTTTGTGGGACAACCTCTTCCATGAAGTATAAAGCCTGTTTACTTCGGGAAGATTTGCTTGCTTGTCTTTTACCCGAAATGCTAGTTAACCCTTAACTTTAATGCTACTGGGCCATCTTTTAGCGTCTTAAATGGATTTTTAAATCCAGGCTTGCCGATTTAATGTGCAATTGGTTACACAGCACACATTATATTTTTGTACTTTTAGAGCATGTTTACTAGCATCTCTTTTGTGTTTTCTTTTTTTTTTAATTTTTGAGGGCCTTTTTTTTTTTTTTTTTTTGTAAGCCGGTAGAATATTTTCACTTTAAAGCATTACTCAGAAAAGGGCTTGGATCTACAATACAGAGTTTATCTTCATGAAGAGTGTTTCCTACTTTTTGATCTTTGGGTTTATCTGTAACAAATTGAAGTAGTCTGCATGGCTTAATGCAAAGCTGAGTATTACTGGTGTTAGCTATCCTTTGAAGTGTTATATATGAGCATGGTGTGACGGAGTCTAGAATATTTTATAATAAAATGGGAGTAGTGTTAAAGGGATATTGCAATTCCATCTCCTAAAGCTTATCCATTGTGATGAAAAGTTATAGAGTTTTCTGGTATCCTTTTAGTATCAATTCCCTTTTTTTAAGATTTGTTTGCTTCTCTTCAATAGGAGTCTTCAGTAGGCGATAAAAATCTGTCATGTGATATGATAGATAAACAGGTGCACGGCTTATCACAGGACACAGCTCTGATAACTGGAAGGCCAGTTGCACTCTAGCGTATGTTCACACGTAATACAGATTCGCAGTACGGCGTGTTACAGTTGACACTGAAGCCATATGTCATCATTATTTTGTTATTGTTCGATCCGTATTTGCTCTCATTGATTTTGTTTTCTACGTGACAAATACACATTCGTAGCTGCCTAATAAATTTTTAAAAAATGTTCCGTATTATAATCTATAAAAATACGGAGTAAAAATGCGCTAAAAATCTGAGGCTCAACCACCTGAACATGCTGAAACTTAACCTAAACTTTTATAGCAACTCTCTTTTTTCCGTGGGCATTACTATGCCTGCCTAAACACCAAAAAGTCGTGCACTATCCAGCATTTCTGAGGAAGGGGCTGTGTCCGCCAAACGCATCGTATTGGCTGATTCTAAACAAATAAAATAGAAGTCAGATTTATAATGGTCTTAGTGCTTATTTCTATAAATCGTTAAACCATTTCCCAGAATTTTGCACACTCTCTGACATTTAGTATCACGCCCATTCCAATTTCATGGCGTCAACTGGGTCGCGAACACCTTTTACACTTGCATTTTCTACTCATCAACATTTCGAATCTCATAACGGCACCACTCTGTTGGGTCTGTAAATAAAACTTTCCGGGGAGCTTCATGTAAAGGCTCATTTTGACACAACGATTATCGCTCAAAATTCGCTCAAAAGATGGCTTTTGAGCAATAATTCTTGTGTGTAAATGAGCGCCCATCGTGTACTATTCGTTCATCGCTCACTTAGCTTAAAGTCAGCAATGAGCCTTATCAGCGCCGAACGCTGAGTTCCCAGCGGGACACCACTGATAGTATTCTTTCAGCTAGTATCCCGCTATGAGTTCTCAGCTCCGAGAACGATGCAGCTGTTTGCAGATAACAGCGCTCCTGCTGTCATCTGCATACAGCAAGAGCCTTCATTTATACACTAATAAATTCTTTAAGTAGCTAATCAGCTACTTAGGAGTTTGTGCAAAGTGATCGCTCAAAACTGTTACTCAATCTGCGGTTTGAGCGATCATCTTTCAGTGTAAGTGGGCCTTTATTTTCTGTACTCCACTCTCCATGTGATATTTACTGTAAGGAAAAAAGTTTAAAACCTAAGAATTTATATAGAAATAAATTAAAAAATTTATGAACTTCTCATTACACCAACAATAAGCTTTATTAGCTGAAAACGGAATATCCCTTTAGTCTACAGAGAGGGTGCATATTTTTTTATATATTTTTTTTCTCACCCCTTTGGTGTGATTGCCTGTATTGAGAAAACACTGATAGAAATAAATGAAATTGTATATTTATTAACATATTGTTCTATATAGTTTTAGCTGCAGAGTAATTAATAAGACACTAAATTGTTATTTAAACTTTTGTATGTGTATATATATATTTGACAACTTCTTTGCCTCCTGTATAGCTCAGAAGCCTCTTGGATGAGGATTATACATTTCTTACTGAAACCCTGTTTGTTATAAATGTCCCCCCCCCCCCCCCCCCCTTATTTTTCCTTGAAGATAATACTGGGTAATAAACCACTAATAAGCATGTCGGCTACATTTTATGTACGATTTATAGGCTTTTATAAAAACAAAGCTGAAACAGAAAATGTTGGTATTTTTCTAAAGATGTGCACAGCTGTATTTTCCATAAGATGCTATTTATAATTGGTTGTTATACTGTACACTACGTTTTGGACAAGGAACAGTCTGCCAATGTACTTACCAATGGAATGTCGTCTCTTTAAATGTTTCTTGCTGTGGAAGAAAAGTCTTTATTTACAAGTTCCTTTATTTATGAACCTAAAAATGTTTAATTTATGGTTTTCTGAACTTCACTCGATTCAATAAAAATGTTCTTTATCAGGCTTCGTCTGCTGTATCGTTTTCCTTCTTACAGGTGTGTTGATGCAAGGTGCAGAAAGTCAAGAGGGTAACGGAGCGCAAAAAAACACAATTTACATTTTTGTTTTCCATTCTAAAAAGTATTTTTTCTTTCGTGGGATCTTATGCTTTTTTGACGTATAATTAAACCAACTTCATTGAATAAAAAAAAACACAAGACACCATTTTTGGAGGTAAAAGGCTGCGGTATATTAAAGGGTTCAGTTGGGGAGTTTACCGCCCATAATCCAATTTCATCAAACACCATGTAATAATTTAAACCAATACTTGGTCACCACGACACAAGTGACCATATAAGTCATCTGGGCCTTATCCTACCAACTGCAGCCCACATACCGCCATCAACTTTGTAATAACTTAAAAGAGGACTTAGTCCTACCAACTCAAGCCCCCATCCCAACCAATTAATACCACCAAACCACCCTTTGAATACTGCAACGGAGTAAACCAAAGGGGAGGGAGGGGGAGCTTCAACTTGGAGTTTTTGTAACTGCTGCTGTTTCACTGATCTCCAGGGTTCTTATAGAACAGCTCCCTCCCTCTGTTTTACAGCCAGCCAATCAGTGCTTATCACTAGGCCAGCAATTCTGTTCCCCTTTTTTTCCCTCCATTTCTGCGCTGGCCAATCGGATCTCTCTGATCCTGAAATGAACTCAAGCACAAGGTGAGATACCTAACCCTCATTATTGACGGCATGTATAGTATACTTACCATTAAACGCTCAGATCCCATGGGGTGTTTCTGCCCAAAAGTCATCAAGTTTACAGTCACTGTATAAGGTTACCTAATAAAAAGTCAATGTGCACCTCTGCTGCGCAAAGTAAAGAATTGTTCAGACCAAAGAAAGTCAATAATAATAATCTTCATACAGCACCAACATATTCTGTAGCACTTTGCAAGTCAAGGGAAACAGACAAAATTGGACACTATATAAAGCCAATAGACCATTTGAACAATAGGCATGACTATCCTCATGAAAGCTTACAGGCTATGAGGAAATAGGGGTGACCTAAAAGCTACAAGTGCTTGTTCTGTACAATGGTCCAGCCATCTTTGAAATGCACACCGTACTATATTTAAAGCTGTATGAATCAGTCACCAATCAGTATCTGTGTATATACCGATATGAAGTACATTAGGGTGTATGGGATGAGGGGGATACGGAGGGTTGAAGGGGACCGGGTTCTGAGAGGCAATGTAGAAGCAGGGAAAATGGAGAAGAATTTAGATTAAGGAATATGGTAGTTCTCCCTAAAAATGTGTTTCTAGGGCATGCTTAAAAAAACTAGGCGTTGAAATTAACCATATTGTCTGGCGTAGCGCAGTCCAAAGTACTGGTGCAGCTTGGGAAACATATTGGCGAGGTTTGGATTAAAGAGAAATTTAGTCTAAGGTTGTAAGCAGAATGGAAAGCATGGGTACAGACGGCTGCACTTTAGGGCTAAAGACGAAGTGAAAAGTGCCAAAGAGTTGTTTTGGATTATTGGGTAGTGAGGAGATAAGAGAGGTGAAGTGGGCTTGTTTGGCATGGCGATAGGCAAAGTTGTACGTTCTGAGCAGCAGATGTCTGTGATTTTCTCCATATTAGGCTTTCGGCACGCTAGCATTAATTCACGGACACCACGCGCTATAAACAACATATTTCCATATGGACTGATGCATTAATGAGAAAAGCTCATCGCATTTCTTATTCTTGTCCGTATGATGAACGAGAACCAGGACGTATGTCAATGTGATGCATCTGCGTAAACTGGCCTGCACCTGGACTGATATCTGTGTGCTGTCCGATGCTAATTTCACCCAAATCCCTTGGGCACAACTCTTATACAAGGGAAGTGTGCACCCGGCCTTACGATGTATGCAGCAATTGCTCATCTTTACTATTAAACATGTAAATGAGTGTGTAAAAGCGCCTGGGGTTCATATATAACATCTTCTGGGGCAAAAAGAGAAAGATCAGGGAAAACATTGTCAAGTAAAAAAAAATTGTAACAGCTGTAGGAAACCTGGCCGACCTATCGTAATTGGGCTTGAAAAAAGCATTGTATCGGTCGTCGACATTTAGATCTTTTCTAGCACAGTGGTTGTCATTTTTTCTACTGTATATATAGTAGCAGAGAATTGGTCCAGATGGAAAGTCTTCTCAGGTTATAAGAAGATTAGCCTCCTGGTCCTAAAGTTCAGGAACCTGAAACGGGCATTAAAGGTAGCTATTAGAGCTGAGTGAACGTACTTTGGCGAGCTTGATGCTCGTTCGAGCATTAGCGTACTCAATGGTGCTCGTTACTCGAACGAGCATCAAATCGCGTTCGACACCGTCCCAGCTTTTGGCTCCTCCCCGCAGTGACGTGCCTGTTTTGGCCCCTCCCCACTGCGACGCAGCGTGCGTCATTTGAAAATTTTTAGTCTGGCAGAAAGGGGGAGAGAGAGAGACACAAACCAAGAAAGAAAAAAAACGCTCGGGACCATGCGTTCCACATACAAAAATGCTCGAGTCTCCCATTGTAGTCAATGAGGTTCGTTACTCAAGTAGAGCTCTAGAATTTTACGAAAAGCTCGACTCGAATAACGCGGACCCGAGCATTTAGGTGCTCGCTCATCTCTAGTAGCTATGTATTCATTATTATATCATTATAACTATTTGTACATTATTTTTTAGAATTGCCTTTTACTATATACAGTATAAACATTATTAATGGTTTATCCATTAAATCATCCTGACATTCCTCAAGTATGTAATGAGTCGCAATTAACAAAAAGTATTCCTTTAGGATCCAGCTGTATAAAATCAGATAGTTGTATTACAAAGAGCTGCTGCAGATCCCTTGCCGAACAGTGAGGAAGAATTACAGGAAGCAGATTTTCTCATGGATGCACAGGTTGCATATTGCGTGACTACAACTCTTCACTTTATAAGCAAGGCAGAAAAATAGAGAACTGGTAGTGTCACTTTTAAAACAAAAGTGTTGATGGTTCATCTGCAGTCATGAGAAAAACTAAGTTCGCCCTCTGAATTCTATGGTTTTACCTATCAGGACATAATAAAAAACATCTGGTCCTTCACAACCTCGGATGAACAGCAACACATGACAAATTGTACCGTGTCATTATTTATTTAACCAAATGCAGAAGCAGTGTGTGAAAAATTAAGTACGCCCCATGAATCAATAGTTTGTAGAACCACCTATAGCAACAATAACTTAAAGGGGTTGTCCCGCGGCAGCAAGTGGGTCTATACACTTCTGTATGGCCATATTAATGCGCTTTGTAATGTACATTGTGCATTAATTATGAGCCATACAGAAGTTATAAAAAGTTTTTCACTTACCTGCTCCGTTGCTAGCGTCCTCGTCTCCATGGTTGCCGTCTAATGGCCAAATTAGACGCGCTTGCGCAGTCCGGGTCTTCTCCTCTTCTCAATGGGGCTCCGTGTAGCTCCGCCCCGTCACGTGCCGATTCCAGCCAATCAGGAGGCTGGAATCGGCAATGGACCGCACAGAAGCCCTGCGGTCCACCGAGGGAGAAGATGCCGGCGGCCATCTTCAGCAGGTAAGTAAGAAGTCACCGGAGCGCGGGGATTCAGGTAAGCGCTGTCCGGTGTTCTTTTTTAACTCCTGCATCGGGGTTGTCTCGCGCCGAACGGGGGGGGGGGGGGGGGTTGAAAAAAAAAACCCCGTTTCGGCGCGGGACAACCCCTTTAACTTGAAGTAATCATTATCTATATCACTGTATTAGTCTCTCACATGATTCTGGAGGAATTTTGGCCCACTCTTCTTTACAATGTTACTTCAGTTCATGGAGGTTTGTGAGCATACATTTATACTCAACTCTGCACAGTATTTCAATTGGGTTGAGGTCTGGAGTTTGACTGGATCATTGCAACACCTTGATTCTTTTCCTTTTCCACCATTCTGATGTAGATTTGCTAATGTGCTTGGTGGTATTGACTTGTTGCGTGATCCAGTTTCGGCCGTGCTTTAGCTTTTGGATAGATGGCCTCAAATTTGACTTTAAAATACTTTGAGGAGTTCATGGTCAACTCAGTGACTGCAAGCTGCCCAATTCCTGTCTGCCAAACAAGCGCAAATCTTCACCCCTTCAACACTGTGCTTGACAGTTGGTATGAGGTGTTTGTGCTGATGTGTTGTGTTTGGTTATCACAAACTATGGCACTGAGTATTATAGCCAAACATTTGAACTTTGGTCTTGTATGTCCAAAGGACATTGTTCCAGAAGATGCAACTGTGCAAACTTTACCTATACTGCCACATTCTTTTTAAGAACAGGCTTTCTCCTAGCAACCCTTCCAAACAAACCACACTTGTTTAGTCTTTTTCTAACTGTACTGTCAGGTACTTGAACATTTAACATGCTATCCAAGGAATCTGGAATCTGAAATGAAGCTCTTGGGTGTTTTGCAATTTCTCAAAGCCTTGCATGGCTTGGCCTTGGGGTGTATTTTCTGGGAGTCCAATCCTGGGAAGATTGTCAACTATCTGGAATGTTCTACACTTGTGAATAATAAGGAATGCATACCGCAATACCTAAACAAACCCCTCTGTACTTCGCCTGATAACATGCTCCCTGACCTATTGACTGTAATCCCTGCTAGCTGTTGCGTCCTCCGGACGTTCAACCTCAAAAACATAAACAAAAGGCACAACTGTGCAAAGAAAACTATAGGGAATTCTCTCCCTATAGTCCCCTAATCCGGGAGGGGGCCCTGCCTACTCAGCGGACCGATCGCTCTGACAAGTGCGAGCCCCACGCATGCCTGGTCCACTGACAAGTCCCTATCAGGGAGCCCTAGCACAAAAGAAAGGTGAATCAGAAAACCAAACAAAACAGAAAAGAACTTAGCTAGCATGGAGAGCTTCAGCCAAGATATGTTTCTCCGTCGCTGTCCAAAGGCAACTGAAGTATTTACCAGCACAGGAGATAATGCTGGCACTGTTTAAGTAGGAGCCAGGCTACTCAGCACCAGGTGCTGACTGACGTTACTCCTGCAGCTACCACACCCCTCAGCTCCAGGAGAAGCAAGGGCGCACCCAAAACCTGGTCTGGCCTGCAAGCAAGGTACAGGCCTCAGAACGGCTGCAACACTAGCCATCATAAACCACTCCTGCAGTCATACCGTTTCTGCCGTCACACGGCCAAATGTCTTACCATTGTCTATGTGTATAGAATCCCTCACTCTCCACCTCGCCATACCGTGCACATCTCCAGCCCTTTACCTTCTGTATCACACCATTACTTGTAGTATTACTTGTACTATTGTTTCCATCAACTGATTACTATGTAACCCTGGTTCTGTAATTTTTGGTCTTTCTATATTCCCCGTCTATGTATGCACTGCAGAATATGTTGGCGCTATACAAAAAAAGATTATTATTATTATCTTTCTCATTGTAGAATGATGGCATCCAAATTGTTTGGAAATGGCCTTATAAGCCTTCCCATATTGATGGGCAGCAACAACTGCTTCTCCAAGATCATTGCTGCTGTCTTTCCTCCTTGGCACTGCGTTAACACACTCCTGAATGCATCAAGGGTATTTGATTAGCAGCACCTGGCTGCTACATACCCTCCTAATTCCTATGAAAGCAGTAAGAATGTACATAAGTTTTCACACACTTCTTCTGCATTTTGGCCTAGTTTTGATAAATAAATAATGACATGGTGTAATTTATCATGTGTTTTTTTTATCTGAGATTGTAATTTTAAGACCTTTTAAAAACCAGATGTGAGATCGCAGGGAGCTGTATGGGTGTCATGGCAGCCGGGGGCCTTCTGAAAGACCCTTAGCAGACTGCCTATCAAGCCTCCCGGTGGGGTGGCTTAATAGACTGCCTGTCAGATTGCAGTATGATGTAATGCTGTAGCATTACATAATACTGCAGGAGCGATCAAAGCATCGCTAGTTGTGGTCCTCCAGGGGAGATAAAAATTAAAAAGATCAATAAAGTTTTATTAATTTTAAAAAAATAAATACAAGTTTAAATCACCCCCCGTTTTGTCATATCTATAATAAAAAAATCTAAACCATAAAACAAAATACATATTTGGTATCTCCACATCCGTAAATGTCCGATCTATCAAAGTAGCACATTATTTACCCCACATGGTGAACGTCATCCGAAAAAAGAAAAAAAATAAAGAACACCATACATGCACTTTTTCAGTCACCCTGTCTCCCACAAAAAAATGCAATAAAAAGTGATCAAAAAGTCGTATGTATTCCGAAATGGTATTAACATAAACTATAGGACATCTCGCAAAAAATGAGTACTCACACAACTACGTCGAAGGAAAAATAAAAAAGTTATTGCGCAGAGAAGATGGCGGCAGAAAATAATTAAAAAAATTAAATGTCTTTGGAAAAAATCAAAGGAGTACAGCAAAAAACAAAACTATACAAGTTAGGTATCGTAGTAATCATACTGACCCATAGAATAAAGTGATCATGTCATTTTTTTGAAGTTTGTGCGCCGTAGAAACAAGACGCACTGAAAGATGTTTTCTTTTTTCATTTTACTCTATTTAGAATTCTTTTAAAGTTTTTCAGTACATTATATGGTACATTAAATAGCACCATTGAAAAATGCAACTCGTCCCACAAAAAACAAGCCCTCATACAGCGACGTCGATGGATAATGAAAGGAGTAACAATTTTTTAAAAGGGGGGGGGGGAACGAAAATGGGTGGAAAAAGGGGCCACGTCATTAAGGGGTTAATAGATTATCACAGTCTTGAGGCAGCATCATCTCCAGACAATCAACACTATATGGAACATTACAAACTTGTATCAGTCCTTCTTGTGACTTTGTGCTAAAAGCAAATACATTCCATGACTGTGACTTGTAAAAATAGAATGGTACACTGAAGCATTTCACACGTTGGTTTATATACTCCCATATGTTAAATATATAAAGCTTCAAGAAAAGGATAGACTTTCTCGAGACATGTCAACATCCAGTCAGTAGAGGGAAATGTGCTGTTACAAATTTTCTTAGAACAGCTGCTCCAGTCATCCCAGGATGGGTAAAAGAGTCCAAAATGTCTAAGATCCAGTTACATTTTCAGCTACATGCACCAACTCAGCATGTTCACAGACTGAGCATTTGAGTTTCCAGTGAGAGCAGAGAGCGTCTACTCACAACTTCACTCTCTCTCGTCTCCTCTCTTCTTTCTCGCCATGCTCATGTTTTACGCATTGATTTCAATGGACATTAGGCAGCATTTCATCTCCCCTGTGATGAAGATGTAGGAGATTCTTTAAGATGCAACAACAAAGATAACAATACTGAATACTAAACTATTATTACCATTTTCTTACAGGATTTGATCCTTGGGTACAGTACAGCATGTTCAAGGTTTTACTGAAAACTGGTATATTGCTGCTTTAATGCCTCCCCCTTGTAGGTTTTTATGCCTTACAGTTTATGCACTCTGAAGCCTTGAGGGGTGAAAATGAAGATCTAAAGAGCCATTAAAATTTACAGGCACACAGTTATCACCTTTAAGCCCCATAAGCTAAGTTATGGGGGCTCCAATGTGAGAGAACAGGGAGTATAGGGAGGTATCTTTTATACTCATGTGGTCTCTCATTCCAGCACTGTGTCCCTGCAAAGTCATCACATGCCAGGAGCTTGACTCTTTCTGCAAGTGCCTAGAATCATAGAATGGTAGAGTTGGAAGGGACCTCCAGGGTCATCGGGTCCAGCCGCCTGCTCAGTGCAGGATTCACTAAATCATCCCAGACAGATATTTGTCCAGCCTTTTGTTTGAACACTTCCATTGAAGGAGAACTCACCACCTCCTGTGGTAACCTGTTCCACTCATTGATCTCCCTCACTGTCTAATATCTAATCTGTGTCTCCTCACTTCCAGTTTCATCCCATTGCTTCTAGTCTTTCCTTGTGCAGATGAGAATAGGGCTGATTCCTCTGCACTGTGACAGCCCTTCAGATATTTGTAGATCGCTATTAAGTCTCCGCTCAGCCTTCTTTTTTGCAAGCTAAACATTCCCAGATTCCTTAACCGTTCTTCATAGGACATGATTTGCAGACCGCTCACCATCTTGGTAGCTCTTCTCTGAACTTGCTCTAGTTTCTCTGTCTTTTTTAAAGTGGGGTGTCCAGAGCTGGACACAGTATTCCAGATGAGGTCTGACTAAGGAAGAGTAGAGTAGAGGGGGATAATTACCTCATGTGATCTAGACTGTATGCTTCTCTTAATACATCCCAGAATTGTGTTTGCCTTTTTGGCTTTAGTTTACCATCAATTTCCTTCTCCAGATCATTTATAAAAATGTTGAACAACACTGGGCCTAGGACAGAGCCTTGTGGTACCCCACGTGATACATTCTTCCACTTGGATGTGCAGCCATTTATGACCACTCTACGAGTACGATCACTCAGCCAGTTGTGAATCCACCTAACAGTTGGGATGGGTGTGAACCTACCCTGGAATTTTGATTGGTTTTGTGTATTATATGTGGGGGTATTTAACTAGGGGGGTTAGTATGCTGCTTTATGCTTGACAAAGATTCTGTGTGTGTAGGATCAAAACATTGCAGCTATGTTTTTACCATTGAGGAATAAAGTGCTGTTTCATTCATAATTAACCCCTGGAGTGCTGATTCAACATATCTTGTAAGGATTTCCACCTAACAGTTGCCTTGTCAATCCCATATTTGGTCATTTTTTTCAATAAGTATGGTATGAGATACTTTGTCAAATGCTTTATTAAGGTCAAGATAAACTATATCCACCACATTTCCCTGATCAACCCAGTCGGTGATTCTGTCATAGAAGGAAATTAGACTCATCTGGCATGATTTGTTTGTTACAAACCCATGCTGGCTCTGGTTAATTACTCCATTTTCATCCAAGTACTTGCATACATGCTGTTTAGCCCTTTCCAGTCCACTGTCTGATGTCTAAAGACATTCTTATTGAAGGCTATACAGCTCCGATGTCGGAAGACGTCCAGCAGGGTATTATTACTGTGGATTACTGGCTGCTCTGTTGTCGGGGGGCCTCTCCAGCATGTCACATACCGCAGTACTAGCTCTAGCCAGCAGATGGTACCATTGTATAATGGCAGAAAGAGAAAGCCCACTAGGAAACCCTGAATCCAAAATTGCATTGCAAATGGTTAATAATTTGTTCAAAGATCTTTCCCGGTATTGAAGTCTGGCTCACAGGCCTGTAGTTTCCTGGATCCACCTTCTTCCCTTTTTTGAGAATAGGGAGAACATTTGCCCTTTTCCAATTCTCTGGGTCTTCTGTTCTCCAGGAATTTTTAAAGATTATGGAGAGTGATTCAGCAATTACCTCCGCTGCTTCCTTTAGTATCCTAGGATGTAATTCATCTGGACCTTGAGACTCAAATTTATTTAAGTTAGCTAAGTGTTCCCTCACCATCTCTCTGCTTACAAAGAGTCTGCATTCTTTTATTCCCCCAATAGAACAGGAAAGATCAGTTGATGTTCCATCTACTTTCTGAGAGAAAACAGATACAAAATAGGAATTTAAAAGTTCGGCCTTCTCAACATCATTCTTAACCAATTCACCATTTTCATCTTGTAAGCATCCAATAGCATCTTTGACGTTTCTTTTGCTTTTGACATACCCCCAAAATCCTTTTTTATTGATTTTGGCCTCTGTTGAAAGCCTCAATTCATTATTATCTTTAGCTCTTCTGACACTTGCCCTACAGTTTCTGCAGACCGCATTATATTTTTTAGATATTCTCCCCTCTTTCCATTTGATACACATATTTTTCTTCCTTTTTAGCATGTGTGCAAGTTGTGCGTTCATCCATCCTGGTCTCTTTAAATGCTTCCCATTCTTCCTTCTTTTAGGGATTGTTAACGATTGTGCTTTGAGAATCTAATTGTATTCCAATCGTGTATCATTCCACCAAGTTTCCGTGATGCCTATGACATCATATTTCTCTTCCTGTGTTAGGAGCTCCAATGCTCCTTGTTTGTTTTCCATGCTCTGTGCATTTGTGTAAAAACATTTTAGTTTCTGATCGGTGTCTCTTGCTCCTCTACTTTCCTTCTGAATTTTTTGTCTTTGTTCTTCCTTTCTACTTCTAATAGCGAGGTTCTCAAATGTATTAACTAGCTGTATATTTTTACCTGGCCTTTCACTTCCCTTCCCCAAATTGTTCTAGTTTAAAGCTCTCCTAATGAGTGAAGCAAGGCACCCACCAAATATATGCTTACCTGTTTTTGTAAGGTGCAACCCGTCTCTAGCAAGGAGTCCATTTTATAGGTAATTCACTCCATGGTCTAGAAATCCAAATCTTTGCTGACCGCACCATCAACGTAGCCAGTTGTTCACCTCTAGAATCCTGTTCCATCTTCTTAGTCTATGGCCATCCACTGGGAGGATGGATGAGAAGACGACCTGTGCTCCTAGTTCTTTCACCTTCTTTTCGAGGTCTTCAAATGTTCTGCATATAGTTGTTAGGTCCTTTTTTGCAGTGCCATTTGTTCCTACATGTATTAGTAGGAATGGGTGGTGTTCTGTAGGACTGAAGAGTCTTGACAGCCTATCAGATACATCTTTGATTTGTGCACCTGGGAGACAGCACACCTTTTGTGAGGTGTCAGGTTTGCAGACAGCAGCCTCTGTTCCTCTCAATAGGAAATCCCCCACAACCACCACTCTCTTTTTCTTCTTCACAACAGCACTTCTTTTTCTCCATTCAAGAGGACTCTGTGTGCTTACTACACAGTTGTTTGTGGGTAGAGTCATTTCTGGCTGTACCTCTTTCGACTCTGCTCTGTTGTTTGTGGGTGGAGTCATTTCTTGCTGTACGTCTTTCTCCTTCTGCTCAGGAACCAGTACTAGGCCCCCTGCGTGAGCAGTATGGGTGCTGAATGACGCCTGAGCCTCCTGCTTCTTTGGGTCACATGCTTCCATTCCTCTACTTCTGCAGGTACACTGAAAATTTATTTTACTTCAACACTCTTAAGAGTCACTTCTACTCTGTCAAGAAAATCCTCACCTTCCTTTATAAGTTTCAATGTAGCTATTCTCTCCTGAAGAGTATGTACGTTTTCCTCCAATAGGGACACAAGCTTGCATTTCTGGCATGTGAAATTTGGCTTTTCCTCTGGTAGGTCTGTAAACCTATAACATACGTTGCAACTCACCATATGGCTGCTCTCCCCTTTCATGTTGTCAGTTGATGTCCACTTCCAACCTTCTAAAAGTCAAGAATTGTAGTGAAGATACATAACTTATAAGATACTACTAAGTGTACAACTTTGCGCGTCTAACAGCGTGCAGTCTGGTGATGTCCTACGAGCAGCTGGACCCGGCTAATCCAAGCAATCTTCCCACTTACAGTGACTGTTCGCTCTTCCCAGAATACACAGGTGATATGCAAATGATCTTCCTGCAGCTTCAATCTCTGGTCCCAAATCCCATAGAGATTAACGGGAGATGCACACGCAAGGTCCCGAAGGCAGGACAAATGGCTGTCCCTGCTGGGATCCCGGCGAAAAGCGGAACACAGGGTCCCAAAGCAGGACTGTCCCACCTAAATTGGGACATCTAGTCACCTCAGTCTAGGCATACATTACCCTTAGGCTGCTCACCACCGTGCGAAACCGCAGCATTTTACCTTGATTATGCGCTGCCTTTGACAGCATTTTTTAACAAACCCCGTCACTGTGATGGGTGACGAGGTGCATTAAAACATGCAAAAATAGAGCAGACAGCGCTCGAAAATGTGGAATTAGAAACACCGCATACAAGAGCTGGTCTGCGACGCTCCATTGAAATCAAAGGCAGTGTTGTACCATGGTTAGCATGGCATTCGGGATGCTGTGCCAATTGCCGTAAAAAGCGGTGAATGTGAGAGCGGCCTTATACTGCCTTCACACAGACAAGAAAATCACACAAGATGTATGTGTTACGAGAAGCACAAATCTTGCACAAATATGAACGCCATTCTTTTGAACAGGGTCACACACATGAGCGATATTTTCCTGCTTGGCACTGCGATGCTATGCAGGAAACATATTGCAGTATGTTCAATCTAATATAATGATAATCTTTATTTATATAGGGCCAACATATTCCGCAGTGCTTACAAGACAAGGGGAGCAGAAAGAAAACCATGGTTACATAAAGTAATCAACTGATTGGAACAGTAGGGGTGAGGGTCCTCATCCAACGAGTTTACATACTACAAATAATAGGGTGATACAGTAAGTATAGAGGGTGGGCATGAGCATGGTATGGCGAGGTGGAGAGTGTGGGATGCTTTACACATAAAGCAGTATAGTGGCTGAATCTGTATTACTGCAGGGGCAGTTGATGGCAGCTAGCAGGAATTGCAGTCAGTAGGTCAGTGAGCATGTTATCAGGCGGAGTACAGATGGGTTTGGTTTAGGGAATGCGGTATGTGTCCCTGAAGAGGTGTGTTTTTAGGGCACGCCTGAAGTTTTGTGTGTCAGGGATTGCCCGGATAGTTTTGCGTAGTGCGTTCCAGAGGAATGTTGCTGCTCTGGAAAAGTCTTAAAAGCGGGAATGAGAGGTTCGAATTAAAGGGGGACTTAATCTGATTTTGCTAGCCGAGCGGAAGGCCCTGGCTGGGTGATAGATTGAGATGAGCAAGGCAATGCAGGGCGGCGCGGTGCTATGAAGGGCTTTATGGATGAAGGTAGTGAGTTTGAATTGAATACTGTATTTGATGGGCAGCCAGTGCAGTGACTAGCACAGGGCAGAGGCATCCGAGTAGCGACTGAACAGGAAGATGAGCCTGGCTGCCGTATTCAGGACCAATTGGAGAGGGGAGAGTCTGATGCGGCCGATCAGCAGCGAGTTACAATAATTGAGCTGAGAGTGGATGAGGGCAACAGTGAGCATTTTTAGCATGTCCACGGTGAGAAAAGGGTGGATTCTTGTGATGTTCTTGAGGTGCAGCTGACATGTTCAGGTGAGAGGTTGAATATAGGGGGTAAAAGAGAGATCAGAGTCGACTATAACCCCAAGGCAGCGGGCGTACTGTCTGGGAGTGATGGTGCCACACACTGAGATGTCAGGATGAGGTCAGTTAGTAGAGGGCGGAAACACCAGGAGGTCAGTTTTTGAGGGGTTTAGTTTTAGGTAGAGAGAGGACATAGAGTTAGAGACAGCGGATAGACAGTCGGTGGCGTTCTGGAGGAATGTTACTGCGATGTCACGGGAGGAGGTAAATAACTGGGCGTCGTCAGCATAGAGGTGGTACTGAAAGCCAAAACTCCTGATGGTTTGTCGAATAGGGGCTGTGTAGATTGAGAAAAGGAAAGGGCTGAGGACCAAGCCCTGAGGGACCCCAACAGCAAGGGGAAGAGGAGAGGAGGTAGAGCCAGCAAAGGAGACGCTAAAAGAGCGGTCAGATAGGTAGGAAGAGAACCAGGAGAGAGCAGTGTCCTTTAGGCCAATGGGGCAAAGCATACTGAGGAGGAGTTTGTGGTCAACAGTGTCAAATGCTGTGGAGAGGTTGAAAAGAACCAGTAGGGAGTAGTCACCCCTCAATTTAGCTGTCAGGAGGTTGTTTGACACTAGTCAGGGTGGTTTCTGTCAAGTGCAAAGGGCAGAAGCAATGAGAGAACTCCGCGATCTTCTGCTGCGGCTGTGACTGCGTCGGCGGGGGGATTCCCTTCATCTCCGCAGTGATGCAAGGCTGCTTTCACATGAAAACTTCCTGCACCTACGGGGCTTTCACGTGGTGGGAGCATAATATGGGGGCAGGATTCACGGCTCCATATCGCACTCGCAGTGTGAAGTTAGCCTTTGTCAGCAATGCATATTCTGATTTATGCTAATTTCTTATGCTAATACCACTATTACCCAGAAGACATGCTATGCTCAACTTTTCTTTAAAGTGACCCTCCGGGCCTGGAGAAACAAAGATGGCTGAACCACTTCTCTGACTACCTGATGCACTCTGTGCCTAGTATGCCTCGTTAGTCAATACACTTGCTTTGCTTGACCAGCGCTGCCTGTCACGTTGTGCTCCTGCGACCTGTAGTACCATGAGCTTCCATGAGCACACTGCTGCAGGTGTGGTTGATTTGGCCAATCCCCACCCATTTGTTGCATATGAATACCAGCCCCTTTTACTATAGGGTACTATATGTCAGTGTCCTGCGTGTATGCACGCCTCATTCCTCTCTCCTTCTCTGCAGCCCTTGTTTGGGTTGCGTCCGTGTAGGTCGTTTCCCATGGCCTGCACGGACATAACATAATGGTCAGCCTCCTATTCACGATTTTCGTGCAATGTGATGCGGTTTAACATTAGAATGTCCTATTGACTTTCACGATAAAAAAAACGCACAATTTTATTGCGGGCGGCAGCGACGCAAGATTATTCTCAAGCATCTCTGACACTACAAAATTGCGCAAACAAAGCTGCAATATCACTGCGATTTAGTAGCGGCGAGATCGCTGTCGCCTGTGTAAAGAGGCCTAACAGATACATAGGCTTCAAAATAAATATTAGAGGTGCTAGCAATAAAAAAAAAATGTTTCATTTGAGTGCGCAGTGATGTTTGCGAATCGTGGGCATTGCTTTAAGTCCACTGACCGAAATTATGATGCTGTATATAGGGACACATTCCGGCTCAATCATTACTAATCAATCGGAGTGACCAGAGGGCAGGAAAAGGAACAAGCAAATGACAGCCAACGGAAATGCGTCCTGTAATATCCCACAATAGCTGCAGTCGTCATTTGCTTCCTGATCAATGATTGAAAAAGAGCGAATTGGAAAGACACGAGAGCAAGCTTCATGAACACGTATGTGCGCCACGTGCCGCTCACTCCCAGCAAAGTCAACCAGGACACGGCTGATTTTTTTTTCACATGACAGGCATTCTCATGTGGAATCACAGCGTTCGTTTCTGGCTGCCGTCATAACAGGTGGCATGGCGAGATAATTCTGTGTTGTCTACAACCGTTTACTGAAGGTTGAAAGATAGAATAGTAGTAGTATTTTACCCTTTCATATCCTGCCACCCAATAAAAAGACTTGTTTTTAAACCCATTTAGTACTAAGCACTGTAAATTTACGTCACTTGGTCCTAGGCTTTAAACCCAGCCGATTGTAAACATATGCAGTGGGATTGAAGCCTCGTTCACACGGGCAACATCGCCACGAGAAAATCACAACGAGATCACATTGCTGGTCCGTGCAATATTGCTGCGGTTTCTCGTGGTGATACCACGACGTTGTAGCACCACATGCAAGGATTTTCAGGGGAGGCTTGAAATATAAGCCCTTCCCCAAAAATAAGCAATAGCTGATGAAGAGAGAAAAAAAATACACATACATCACCTTAGACGTGCTGTCAGCTCGGCCGCATCTTCTCCCCGGGTCCCGGCACTGATTTTCTTCTCTTCTGGCCAGGGATTGAAAAATCCCCACCTTCTGGAAGCACTGGCTGTGATTGGCTGAAGTTTAGCCTGACGTTTAGATGAAGATGCTGCCAGGCTGACAGCACGTCTAAAGTGATGTCTGTGTATTTTTAACTTTTTTCTGCAGCTAGGGCTTAGATTATAGCTTTGACAGTAGGATTTCCTACTTTCAAAGTTGCATCGCACCGCACGAAAACCATGTTTTTGTACGATGCGATGCAACTGAGAGGAAGGCTCCATAGGGAAATATGGGCTACAAAACTTTTACGAGTCGTGTGCATATCACTGGACCCACGAGGTTTTTATGTCAGGTTGTCGCAGGCTACAAAACATCACGTGTGAAGTAACCCATAGGAAAGCACGAGCTTCTCACACATGCGATTTGTAGCATTGTAGCAACGCGACAAAATCGCGCAGCTTTGTCACTCATGTGAACGAGGCCTAAAGCCTCCTGCAGGAGGGTTATCAGCTGTTAGTCACAGCTGATAACCCGGAGGAGAAGGCAGGAGGGTTTTTAACCCTTTCTGCCTTCTCCTTCCCCGAGTACACAGCGCTCAATGAGCACTATGTACTAGAACGTGAAAGTGGCAGTATAACTTCCACTACACGAGCCAGCAGTCACATGACCACCGGGATCCCCTGCTACAGCAGAGCTGCAGGGTCCTAGCAGACCCTGATCAGCTCTGCCAGTGACTATTGTCACTACAGCGGAGGTTTTTCCCTGTAACTGAGGGTCCTATAGATGTACCAGCTATGGTGGAAAAGTGTCAAATAAAAAAAACAAAAAACATGTGAATGTCCCCCAGGAGGTCTTATATGACATTACTGGGGACATAGATAGTAAAAAACATACTTACATAAGTAAAAAAAATTACAGAATAAAATAAAAATATATACATAAGGGCATCTTCAGACGACCGTATATCGGCCGGGTGCCAATATACGGCGTCCCTCTCTGCAGGGGGAGAAGGCTGGAAGAGCCAGGAGCAGTGCGCTGAGTTCCCACCCCTCGTCACTATTTGCAATGGGAGGGGAGGGGGTGGAGCTAAGTTCCAGACCTTAGCCCCACCCCCTCCTATAGCAAATAGTGCTGAGGGGCGGGAGCTCAGTGCCCTGCTCCCGACTCTTTTCAGCCTCCTCCCCCTGCAGAGAGGGACGCCGTATATCGGCAACCGGCCGATATACGGTCGTCTGAAGGCGCCCTAAGAAAGGGAATAACACAAAGCAGACGCCAACCAAAACAATCACCGTATGCGCCCTGTAATCCAAAACCATACATATTATATATCAAAACAAAATGAGGAACCCATTCCTGTACTTTATTTTAGTGTAAATATATTAATAATAAAAAATAAATAAAAGTTTTTAAAAAAATCTATTTTTTTAGCTTTTTACCCCCAATAAAACTAAAAAAACAGGGAAAAAGTCAGTAAAAAAGATATTTAAAAAATAGCCCTGTATGTCACGGAAAAAAATATGCAGAAAAAATAATTTTGTTAGCTAAAGGAAAAAAAAAAAATAGGGCAGTAAAACCACCACATGGGTAAAGTACCTAAAAAGTGTCTGGTCCTTAAGGTACAAAACAGCCTGGTCCTTAAGGGGTTAAATATGCCCAGCATTGCTGTTCAGAGATAAGTGGGTGCAGCCCTTCTACTGCTGGATCACGCCATCATTTTGTTATGCCAAAGAAACTGGCACAATTAACGCCCGTCTTTTATGTGTGGACTTTACAAGGCGGTACTGAGGCAAACCACATGCGCAACTACATGTGACCAGGGTGCTATAAAGTATGAAGGCCAATGTGATGGGGGATCTATAATGGCAATAGGTTGTTTACAGGGGCATATGTATCCTAGAGGCAGACTATATGACTGCCATAGGACCCCTGGAGAGTGGGGGGCCCCAGCTTTGATTGCACCATCCATTTTTCTACTGGATAGCAAGACCATATGCAGAATCCCCCTCCAAAGAGCAAACAATTAGGTAGAGAATTGGTCCAAGGCGTAGAACAGAAAACAAACACCAAGCCCTACTGTCCTGTGTGACAAAACCAGACACTATAATGGGGGCCCTTTTACGTCTTTGCTATGGGGCCCCATCACTTCCATGTACGCCACTGATTGTTTAGTTATATAAAGTGTGGTCGGTAAAGTGACAGTCACTTTCCTGATTCTTGGGAGAAAAGGGGACTAAATTCTTCATAAAACCACAACACTGTTTTGTCAACTTGGAGAACATCTTGCAAGTTAGAAAACTGAAGACCTCTACTTTACATAATACAGAACTAGACCTGTCATTAACCTTTATCACTTGGCATTGTATCTCATAATATACTATCCTACCAAAAGTAATGGGACACCTGAGCAAGAATCAAGGTAGGATTTATTTCAATATCTCAATACTTAGGGTGGACACCCACTGGCGATTTTTTCTCCACAGCGATGCAAGACTAAAGTTAAGTCTCGCATCGCAGTGCGAGAAAAATAAATAAATATAAAAATAAATTAAAAAATCGGCATGATGCCAGGATATCGGCATCACGCCGACATATCGCCAGTGTTTTCAATGGGGCCAGCGGTAGCAGCGCTAGCCCCATTGAAAAGAGATGGAGAATGCCGGGGACTTCTGCCATAGCCCTTAGCTATTTATTCATGAATAGCTATATCTTAGCTATTCATGAATGAATAGCTAAGGGCTATGTGTGATTGGCTGAGCGCTCAGCCAATAGCTTAGCAGTAGCTGCTATTGGCTGAGCTCTCAGCCAATCTGCACAGCCCTTTCAGGAAGCGGGGATTTTTAAATCCCCGACTGCTGAAAGAGCTTAAAGGAGATGTCTCGAGGAAGCAGTGATTTTTTTTTTTTGCCCAGTCCCCCTAATTAAACATACATTACTAATTACCCCTGTAAATGACTTTCCTAGCTGGTTTGTACTTACCGTTCCAGCGTTTCAGCAACTTATAAAAGTTTCCCCAAGATGGCCGCCGGCTCTTTCCCCGTCGCTCGCTGCAGCCCGACGTGCGCGCTCCCGAGACGCTGCCAGCTGTGTCTCCATGGCAACCGGATGCCCCGCAGCCGCCGACCAGACGCCCCGCAGCCGCCGACCAGACGCCCCGCAGCCGCCGACCAGACGCCCCGCAGCCGCCGACCAGTCACCCACCGCCAGGCAGCAGGTAACCGGCGCTAGGCCCCGGCTCCCCAGCGCTACGCTCCCGGCTCCCCAGCGCTAGACCCTCAGCCCAGGTGAAGGCCCCGGAGCCCAGGTGAAGGCCCCGGAGCCCAGGTGAAGGCCCCGGAGCCCAGCGCTAGGTTCCGGAGCCCAGCGCTAGGTTCCGGAGCCCAGCGCTAGGTTCCGGAGCCCAGCGCTAGACCCTCAGCCCAGGTGAAGGCCCCGGAGCCCAGGTGAAGGCCCCGGAGCCCAGCGCTAGGTTCCGGAGCCCAGCGCTAGGTTCCGGAGCCCAGCGCTAGGTTCCGGAGCCCAGGTGAAGGCCCCGGAGCCCAGCGCTGGGCTCCGGGGCCTTCACCTGTCAGTGAACATCACCCCCGACCCATCACTTACCCCCCCGGCCCAGCAACAGCCCCCCCCCCCCCGGCCTAGCGACAGCCCCCCCCGGCCTAGCGACAGCCCCCCCCTCGCAGCGACAGCCCTCCCCCGGCCTAGCGACAGCCCCCCCATCGCAGCGACAGCCCCCCCCGGCCTAGCGACAGCCCCCCCATCGCAGCGACAGCCCCCCCCGGCCTAGCGACAGCCCCCCCATTGCAGCGACAGCCCCCCCCCCGGCCTAGCGACAGCCCCCCCATCGCAGCGACAGCCCCCCCCGGCCTAGCGACAGCCCCCCCATCGCAGCGGCAGCCCCCCCCGGCCTAGCGACAGCCCCCCCCGGCCTAGCGACAGCCCCCCCATCGCAGCGGCAGCCCCCCCCCGGCCTAGCGACAGCCCCCCCCCCCATCGCAGCGACAGCGACGACAGCCCCCCCCCCGGCGCAGCGGCAGCCCCCCCGGCCCATCACTTACCTGGACGGCAGGACAGCTGGACGGCAGGACAGCTGGGTGGCTTCTCCGGACAGCTGGGCGGCTCTGCACCTTCCTCTAACAGAGGATGGTACAGAATGGCCGCTCCAGCGCGCTCCCGAGCAGTGACAGCTCATCTGCGCATGCGCAGAAGAGCTGTAGCGGGGAGCACACTGAAGCGGCTCGTGCTGAAACGAGAAGACCGGACTGCGCAAGCGCGTCTAAAAAAGCAAGCTGCCAGCGAATTTAGACGGAACCATGGAGACGAGGACGCTAGCAACGGAGCAGGTAAGTGGAATAACTTCTGTATGGCTCATATTTAATGCACGATGTATATTACAAAGTGCATTAATATGGCCATACGGAAGTGTATAACCCCACTTGGTTTCGCGAGACCACCCCTTTAATAGCAGTGCCAGGGAGCCAGCAGGAGGACGTGGCTGAGCACAGGAGAGGTGAGTAAAATGTTTTTTGGTTTTTTTCCCCACACTTATTGATGATTATCAGGGAAGGGCTTATATTTCAAGTACTTCCCCGATAATCATTCTGCGGGGCTTTGCAGAAAGCATTGATTTCAATGGGAAAGCAATGGAATAGAATGCCGCGGACTTCTGCCACAGCTGTCACAGCTGTGGCAGAAGTCCGCCGCATTCTCCCTATGCTTTCAATGGGGCTAGCGCTGCTGTCGCTGGCCCCATTGAAACCACTTGCGATATGCCGGTTCTATACCGGCCTCTTTCTTGCGCTGCGAGGCGAGAGTTTTCTCGTGCTCTCGCAGCGCAAGAGAGAAAATATCGCAAGTGTGCGTCCACCCTTAGTGGGACCTTCTTTCTTAATGACATTAGATACTTTCTGTGGCATACTTTTTACTAACATCTGATACACTGTAGCTGGTATTTCCCTCCATTCATCCTGAAAACATGTGGCGAATTCTCTGAAAGAAGATGAACGCTGTTCATATTTCTGATCTGACGTTCCAGTTCATCCCAAAGATGTTCAGGTCAGAACTCTGTGCAGCCAGGTCAAATCGTGGAACATGCATATCCTCAAACCAACATAAAACAGTGCTGGATTTGTGACAACGTCTGTTGTCTTGTTGGAAGTATTACTTATCATTCACAGAATATTGTCACATTGTCAGCAGCACATTGTCTAGTTGTCAGGGTACACCTCCATGTTCATGGTTCTTGTCACTACAACCAACAGACCGAAACCATGCTATGCAAAACATCCCCAGACCATACCAGAACCTCCACCGTACTTATCTCCACAATACAGTCAGGCAAAAGGCGTAGGAATATACATCTGATTTATGGATGGAGTAGTGTGATTCGTTACTCCATAGAATGTTCTTCCATTACTCTACTGTCCAATGATGATGATCGTTGCATCACCCTTGATGGCCTGATCCATCTTCTTTGAGAGAACTCGACAGACATTTCCAGGAGGAACACCAGCTGAAGTGTATCGGACATTAGGAGAAAGTATACCATGGGAAGTATCTGATGTCATTAGGGCCAAAGGAGCCCCCTAAAGTATTAACCCCTTAGTGACGAAGCCTGTTTGCGCCTTAGTGACGGAGCCAAATTTTGGAAATCTGACATGTCACTTAACATATCATAACTCCGTGAAGGCTTTACATATCCAAGTGATTCTGACATTGTTTTTTCGCCACATGTTGTACTTCATTTAGGTGGTAAAAATAGACCCATAGAATTTGTGTATATTTATTAAAAACCCCAAAAATGGGAAAATTTTGAAACAATTGTAATTTTTTCACGTTTTCAACTGTAATATCTCAAATATGTGCAAACATACTGTACAGATTTTTGCTCAGATATATATTTCCATCTGTTCACTTTATTCTGGACGCACGTTTGAAAAACTTTCGTTTTTTTTTAACCATTTAGGAGACGTACAAATTTAACATTACTTATCAACATTTTGAGGAACACTTTATTTTCCGGCACCAAGCCAAGATTGTAAATTCTCATAGGTGTCAGAATTATAGATAACCCCACAAATGACCCCATTTTAAAAACTGCACCCCTTAGTGTATTCACTGAGGGGGGTCAGGAGTATTCTGACCCCACAGTTTCTTTTCAGGAATTAATGCAATTTAGAGTAAAAAAAAAAAGAAATTTCATATTTTTGCAAATACGTAATTTGTAACACAGAATTTTTTTCTATAGTGCACATGAAAACAAGGATTTACACCTCAAAATGCATACCCCCGTTTGTCCCGTGTTCAGAAACATACCCATTGTGGCCCTAATCTTCTGTCCGTATGTACAACGGGGCCAAAACCGAAAGGAGCAGCCAGTGGCTTTCAGATCAGACATTTTGCTTGAAGCCGTTTTAGGCCCCATTGGTCACTTGTAGAATCCTCGAGCGGCCAAAACGATAGAGAACCCCCACAAATTACCTCATTTTGGAAACTAGACCTCTTAGCGCATTAATCTAGGGGTGTACTACAAATTTTTACCCAACAGTTTTTGAATGAAGCAAAGCAAAGCAGAAGGAAACAAATTACGATTTTTGTTTTTTTTATCAATTATGTGATTTTAAAAACATTTTTTTTTGGACAGCAGACATATAAATGGAGGCTTTCACCCAAAAATGGATACCCCCATTTGTCCCGTATTCAGAAACATACCCATTGTGGGCCTAATCTTCTGTCCGTATGCAGAACGGGGCCCAAACTGGAAGGAGCAGCGGGTGGTTTTCTGAACAGACATTTTGGTTGAAGGTGTTTCAGGCCTCATTGCCCACTTATAGAACCCGTGAGCGACCAAAACGACAGAGGACCCCCACAAATGACCCCATTTTAAAAACTAGACCCCTTAACGCATTCATCTAGCGGTGTACTGCGTATTTTGACCCCACTGGTTTTAAATGAATTGAAGCAAAGCAGAAGGAAAAAATTACGATTTTTGTTTTTTTGGCAATTATGTAATTTTAAAAATAGTTTTTTTTGTACAGCATACATAGGAATGAAGACGTTCAGCCCAAAATGTATACCCCCATTTGTCCCGTGTTCAGAAACATATGCATTGTGGCCCTAATCTTCTGTCTGGATGCACAACGGGGCCCAAACTGAACAGAGCGTCAAACTTTAACTGTCTTTTGACTTTTACGTGACCGCCATTATCCATTGGATAATGGCGATCACGTGACCGAAGACCGCTCACCGCGGCCCCCCGTGACATCTCTAAGCTCTTGGCTACCTTTAGTAGCCAGGAGCAAGGAGATTTTAAATTTTCTCTTGCCCTCCCCAGCTTCTGCGCTTGCATCCACCATTTTGGCGATGGGCGCGTGCGCCAAAACTGACGGAAGGTCCGCGGATAAGGATCCCATCAGGGAACCTCGCTGGTGGCCTTATTTAAGTAATTTCACCTCCACTCACGGATCCGATCCGTGATGGGAGATGAAAATTGAGCTTTTTTTTACTTTTACGTGATCGCCGTTATCACATGACTGGGAAACCTTGGCCGCCCATGAAATCTCCAGGCTCTTGGCTACATTTAGTAGCCAGGTGCGGGGAGATTTTAAATTACCACGCCAATCTGCGGCTTTTGCGCCTGTGTCCGCCATTTTGGTGACGGACGCGTGCGCAAAAGCCAGGCAAGGTCCGCGGATAAATCTGGGGGCTTAAGGTACCTAATTTCATCTCCCCTCATGGATATGATCCATGAGGGGAGATGAAACAAACTTTTTATCTTCTTTTTTTTACACTTTTTAAACTTTTTTTTTACTTTTACATGATCGCTGCTATCCATTGGATAGCAGCGATCATGTGACCGGGAGCCGCATACAGCTCCCTGCTCTCGGCTACTCATTCTAGCCGGGAGCAGGGAGTTTTTAAATTTCCCGAGCCTCCCGGCTCTCTGCACATGCACGTGACGTAATTCGTCTGGCGCGCATGTGCAGACGCCGGCGGCAGTGCCAGGGAGAAGACCGAAGGATCCGGACGCTGCGGAAGATCGGGGGTGAGTACTCTCAGCTCCCCTTATGGATCCGATCCGTAAGGGGAGCTGAAACTTCAATTGTTTTTAACTGTGCATTGACTTTAACGCGATCGCCGGTATCTGGTCGATACCGGCGATCGCGTTACCGGGGGTGGGGTCCCGCGGCCCGGGATGACAACTCCATGCTGTCGGCTACCTCCGGTAACCAGCAGCATGGAGCTATCACGTCCTGAGCCTGCAGGGCTGCCATTCCTAGAGGATGCATAAAACTACGTCCTCTAGGAATAAAGCCCAGTCGGCCAGGACGTAGTTTCCCGATGGGGCCGTCATTAAGGGGTTAACATATGGAAATAAATAATACTTTTGATTCTACTTCGGGTGTCCAATTACTTCTCATAGGATAGTGCAATTCTATAATGATATTGTACTGATATTTAGCCTTTGACCACATTGACAATGCTTCTCATAGGAACAGAACAAGAAAGCTATACACTCTCATACTACAGCTGTTGGTCTACAAGTATTCATTCCAACTTCTGCTTAAACATTTACACTAAGATTAGTGCTGTTGGAAGTCAAGATTTTATGGGGGCTATGAAAGTTGCTGAGGTAGAAGATTTGAACTTTATAAGAGGCTATCTGTCTCTGCTACTAGGTATTGTGGCCACCACTGTTTTCGGTGGCTGCAGTTATCACCATCATGAGGTACATCTGGCTGTCAATATCATGAGCGTATGTGGAAGACATTTTGTGAGGCACTATTAAGGCCTCTTTCACATTGCACAATTTTGTAGCGTCGCGACATCGCTACAAAAACCCATGTATGTGAAGCCCATGGTTCCAATGGGTTCTTTCAGTCTACAAAACATCTCATGTGAAAGAACCCATTGGAAACCATGAGCCTCACATATATGTGTTTTGTAGTAATGTCGCATCGCTACAAATTTGTGCGATTTTATAGCCTGTGTGAAAAAGGCCTAAGGTAGATTCTGGCAGTCGCTGTTATGTGGCAATCACTCTCGGAACAGCATTCCCGACCAAATTCATACTTGGTTTGCCTGTTGAAGTGAGATCTAGTCTAGGCCATAATAGCAATATGAACACATCAGCAGCAACTGCGACCTATAAAATGCTACTTACAATCAGAACAGGGTTGCCAACCTAAATTTTTCATTTTCCAAAGACAACCTATCAAAAGTCACAGACAGCCAACATTTTTTACGGAGTCATTGGAGATCCCTAAAGGATGATGAAGATTATATGTAACACTTGTCTGTAGGTCAGATACTGATAGGAACTCATTACCAGCATTAACTGTGAGATGTAAAATGACAAAAATTACATTCATAGTAACCTGCTCAAGTACCGCCAGCCTCTAATAATTTAACAGACACATCTAATATTTTTTTACAGGCACTGCAAAAAAGGGCCCTATTTTTACGGACTGTCCAGGAATTTTTGGAGAGTTGGCAATCCTGAATCAGAATAACCTGCACTAGTTTCTCCAGATTCAAAAAA
Source organism: Eleutherodactylus coqui (assembly GCF_035609145.1). Classification (NCBI taxonomy): domain Eukaryota; kingdom Metazoa; phylum Chordata; class Amphibia; order Anura; family Eleutherodactylidae; genus Eleutherodactylus; species Eleutherodactylus coqui. The sequence continues at coordinate 142,942,564 of NC_089845.1, read as the reverse complement.
ATAATAAAATTTAAAAAATAAATGGTACCATATTTTTTTTGTACAGACAATTCTCTGTTTTTATGGACTGTCCAGAAATTACGGAATGATTGGCATGCCTGTCCACATCTGACTTGACTCTCAGCACAATCTCACACATCAAAATATTGACAATATGTCCCTGTGTTAGTCTAACAAAAGACCGTGAGATTGTCCATAGCCACCAAAATCACTGACTGCCATGCTGATTTTTCCCTTCAAAAATTAAATATATATTCACTGACTGAGGATACAAAAATGTAACTTTTATTGGCCTGCACTAATAATGTGCAGGATTTGTGAAGAGAGCAAAAAGCATCATGGGATGGGCAGGGCTGCTTTGACCAAAGGGTGAACAGCGGTGCTGTAGCAGGCCTCCTGGCAGCGGCGACACTGACAACTATATCCACATCCTCAGGGCATGGATCCAGTTGTAAACTATGGCAGAGCAGAGAGTCGTTGTTTGCCTGACCATCACTTACTCTCATAAGCTGCAGCTGCTTTATGGTTTATGAGGATGGGAGGCACCTCCCTCATCAGTCCCACCTAAACTTCACTCCTTGAGCTTCTCAACAAGACCCCTATCACATCCATGTTCACTCTCGTTGCTGTCACTGCGCACCGCAGCTGCTCACCAGCTCCTTGGGCCATGGTCAGGCGCCACTGACTGCCACTCACTGCACTTCCCTCCTCAGCTCACTTCTAGTCCTCTGCCCATAGGGCTCGCATGAGTTCCTGCTCCCTTTCTCAAAGAGCCATAATTCTCATAATGCTTAGAATTGAGGCCAAAAAGTTCAATCTTGGGTTCATCAGACCAGAGAATCTTGTTCCTTTAGTTGTTTTTTTGGCAAACTCCACTGAGGAGAGACTTTTTGTCTGGCCACTCTGCCATAAAGGCCAGATTGTTGGAGGCTGCAGTGATGGTTGACTTTCTGGAAGTTTCTCCCATCTGCATACAGGATCTATGGAGCTCAACCAGAGTGACTATTGTGTTCTTGGTTACCTCTCTTACCAAGGTCCTTCTCCCCCAGTTACTTAGTTTGCTGTGCCCATTATGGTGGCTTTTGTGGTACAGAGGGTGAAACTTGGTTATGATACCTGAGGTGTTTGAAGAACCCTCTACCATATAAGCGGACGGCAGTACTATAAATTACATGGTGATTTGCACTGTCATCATAGAAAGATGGTAGGTAGAGATGAACGAACGTACTCGTCCGAGCTTGATATTTGTGCGAATATTACGGTGTTCGGGATGCTCGTTACTCGTAACGAGTACCACGCGATGTTCTGGTTACTTTCAGTTTCCTCTCTGAGACGTTAGCGCGCTTTTCTGGCCAATTGAAAGACAGGGAAGGCATTACAACTTCCCCCTGCAACGTTTAAGCCCTATACCACCCCCCTGCTGTGAGTGGCTGGGGAGATAAGGTGTCACCCGAGTATTGAAATCTGCCCTTCCCGCGGCTCGCCACGGATGTATTCTGACATTAGTTCAGGGAAAGTGGTATCGTGTTGGAGCTGCTATAGGGAGAGTGTTAGGTGTATTGTAGGCTTCAAGAACCCCAACGGTCCTTCTAAAGGCCATAAATCGTCTCTATATGCGCTCAGTGGGGCCGGCGGCAGCAGCGCCGACCCCATTGAGAACATATAGAAGACAAATCCTTCTTTTCTGCCACAGCTGTAACAGCTGTAGCAGAGAAGAACGATGTTTGCCCATTGAATTCAATGGAACCAGCAATACAGCAGGTTCCACTGAATGCAATGGGCTGCCGGCGATCGCAGGATGAATGGTCGTGAAGGGGTTAAATATATAACCCCTTCCCTGCAATTCATCCAGAAATGTGATACACTAAAAATATATACCGGCGTATAAGGCGACGGGGCGTATAAGACGACCCCCCAACTGTCACCTTATACGCCGGCAATACAGCGGAGCAAAGAATAAAAATCATTACTTACTTCTTCAGACGATCTGCGCCGCTCCTGTAGACTGTCACTCCTTCCTGGTGTTCTGCGGTGCTCCTGCAGGCTGTCGCTCCCTCCTGGTTCCCGGCAGAGCATTGCTTTCTCTACGAAAGGCTTTAAATCCACGCCTCCAGAAACACACGTGCCTTCAGCCAATCACAGCCAATGACAGTTGTCATTGAATTGCTGTGATTGGCTGTGTTTCTGGAGGCGGGGATTTCAAGCCTTTCATAGAGAAAGCTTTAGTCCGTGGACCAGGAAGGAGTGACAGTCTGCAGGAGCGGCGCAGATCCTCTGAAGAAGTAAGTAATGCTTTTTATTCTTTGCTCCACTGTATTGCCGGCGTATGAGGTGACAGTTGGGGGGTCGTCTTATACGCCCCGTCGCCTTATATGCCGGTATATATTTTTAGTGTATCACATTTCTGGATGAATTGCAGGGAAGGGGTTATATATTTAACCCCTTCCCGACCATTCATCCTGCGATCGCCGGCAGCCCATTGCATTCAGTGGAACCTGCTGTATTGCTGGCTCCATTGAATTCAATGGGCTAACATCGTTCTTCTCTGCTACAACTGTTACAGCTGTGGCAGAGGAGAACGATCTTTACGCTGACAGTGCGGGGGGGGGCCCACTCTTGCCGCTATTGTGGCTTAATAGTGGGACCTGTGAACTTGAGATGCAGCCCAACACGTAGCCCCTCGCCTGCCCTGTCCATTGCTGTGTCGTTCCCATCACTTTCTTGAATTGCCCAGATTTTCACACATGAAAACCTTAGCGAGCATCGGCGAAATACAAAAATGCTCCGGTCGCCCATTGACTTCAATGGGGTTCGTTACTCGAAACGAACCCTCGAGCATTGCGAAAATTTTGTGCCGAGTAACGAGCACCCGAGCATTTTGGTGTTCGCTCATCTCTAATGGTAGGAAGGCACCTATATAATAGAGAGGGATCCCCAATAGTGGAATTTCCCTCTTTGATGACTAAATTGCCTGGCACAGCATGTAGACAAATCCTCAAAGCTGCATCTTTGCTACCCATCTGTATAATACACACACAAACACACATGTATATATTTTAACGTTTAATAAAAATGGGTACCAAAGGTGCAGCTTTAAGGATTTATTGATATATATATATATATATATATATATATATATATATATATATATATATATATATATATATATATATATATATATATATATATAAGAACTAGGCACATTTTTCCTATATCATGATCTGACTCACTATATTCTCTCACCCCATATATGGCAATTCATAGGAATTAGAGGTTTTTTTTAGCTTGGCACTGCTAGTGTGATCCACCCACAGCAATTCCTGCAAGAGGGCACACTACAAAGAATGGGCAAACAAACAAAACAAAGAAAGTAGCATTATCTTAGAAAACCCTTTTAACAATTTTAGAAGTGAGCGCTGTGGCCTCTTCTCAGGCCTGTGATGTCCCATTCATCGGCAGCTAAGAACAGCTCAGTGCCCTTAAACTGAATAGGATTAAGTCGCTATACCAGACACAGCCACTATGAAATGTACAGCACTGTGCCTGGCATGCAGTGAAGTGACTTCAGCTCTCGCCCAAACACTAAGGCCTCTTCAAGTGGAGGTCTTGAGTGATGCTCCCCCACTGATCTGATATTGATGACCTATCCTGAGGATAGGTTATCCATACTTTAGTGCCAGAAAACCCTTTTAGAAAGGAAGAGGATTCTGTCCACATGTATCCTGTACTCTCAGAAGGGAGCCTGTGACTGAGAAGTGCAGCCCCCATAACGCATCAGAGCTGACATCGCTGAGTGAACAAAGCTGCAGGGACTACAACTACAGAAAAAAAGAAAAACACCTTTCTCCAGCTGCGCTCTATTGCAGGATCTCAAAAGCGTTTAGAGAATGAGCTACTACCACAGCCGTACATAGTGCGCCAAGTTTTATTCCCAATACAAAGGTAAACGATAAAAATAGGGTAAAAATACCTCTAATAACAAATGTGCAACGCGTTTCTGCGTCTTCTGACGCCTTTATCAAGCATAACATATAGTAACCCACAGCATATATATATATATATATATATATATATATATATATATATATATAAAATAGACATACCTTAATCATGTATCAAAATGAAGAACATCTGCTATCAAACTCTCGCTAGACGCTAACGCCGCGTGTATACACGGGGAGTGGAGGTTGGAGTATTTCCGCTTACGTCATCAGGCTGTGCTGAGACGCTCCTGCGTTCCATCTAACCATCAATACTAAAAAGATATGGAGGTAGCGCTATACGTCATCACGTTTTCGGAGGGAGGAACTAAATAGACGACGTCATCACGCTCCTGCATGGACCGCACGGAGCGTGTCAGCTCCATATACCGAATGCATAGATAGCGTTATCCGTCACCACGGTTTATCGGGAGGTGCCTCATAGGTGACGTCATCGCGCTTCTTCATAGAGCGCCAGGGGTATATCAACCCCGTAACGGGTGCCGATGTGCCTCATAAACAGTGCATATTCTCTATGCGCTTAAAAAAGGAAAAGTCACACTTCTAAAGACATATCTGCAGCATGTCAATATACATGCTGGGAATGAAGTAGCGCTATTAAATTATATTAACTTGCATCAAATCTCATTCTATAGTGCTTGTCTACTATTAAAAACCACAAATATAAAATACTCACCGCATGTAAATAAACATGCCTGGAGTTAATAACACTATTAGATTGGGTTTTAATGCCATCAGATTTCGTTAAGGCCATTAGGCTTTAATGAATCCATACGAAAAATCCAGAACATTTCCCGTTCATGGAGACGGGAAAATGACCTGGAAGGAATAGATTCCAGTGGTGTCACGGTTAGTTTGGTGGGATCTTTATCGTGTGCTTCTTTAAAGTGGCGGGACACACTATGTTTAATAAAACCAGAGACTATGTTATGGCGGTGTTGGTTAATTCTCGTCCTTAAAGATCTGGTGGTCAACTAGAGAGACTGTTACAGAGAATTCAAATTGTCCTGCAGCTCTGTGCATCAGGTTACCCCCAACAGGGGTTGAAATACCCTTCACCTATGCTATGGTACAAAACATGTTGGAGATACGTAAGTGAGGTGGGCCCTCAGAGAAAACTTGATGTGTGCTCATAGATAGTGACTTAAGTGCAGGTTTGCCAGTTAAAAATACATAAGCTCGCGCCAACGCCATGGAAATATACATTCTTCCATCAGTTGCAGACAAAATATTATACAACATTTGTGTTACTCCAAGTGAGGTATACAGAAGACAAGGGGGGCCGCTTGTCTTCTGTATACAGCTGTTTTCTTCTCGGAGCGCACAGCTGGTATGCAGCTGAGCGCTCCGAGCAGTATATGCAGAAGACAAGCTGGACTGATTATCTTTTGCATACTTGTGATTTGTTCTCCAAGCGGGATACCAGCTGAAACAATAGCAAGCTAAAAGTCAGCGATCGGTGAAAATTGAACGACGGCCGTGCCTTTAGACACAAACGATTATCGCTTAAAAGATGGAAGATGTGCGAATTTTGAGCAATAATCATTGTGTCCAAATGGGCCTTTATCCAACGTTTCTGTAATAATTTCATACTAGAGATGAGCGAGCATACTCGCTAAGGACAATTGCTCGATCAAGCATTGTCCTTAGCGAGTACCTGCCCGCTCGGAAGAAAAGATTCGGCGGCGGGCGGGGAGCGGCGGGGGAGAGCGGGGAGGAACGGAGTGGAGATCTCTCTCTCCCTCTCTACCCCCCGCTCCCCCCTGCTCACTGCCGCAACTCACTTCTCACCAGCACCAGCAGCCGAACCTTTTCTTCCGAGCGGGCAGGTACTCGCTAAGGACAATGTTCGATCGAGTAATTGTCCTTAGCAAGTATGCTGGCTCATCTCTATTTCATACCATTTATCTATTAACAAAAGTTTCTACTGTCAACTTATTCTCCAAGCTTATTTGTTACTATAAATACATGCATATTTCTGAAAGCCTGGTGTCCACATCATACTCTAGTTCCTGTGTCACCTACCCCTACTGCGACACCATCACCGCTAGCAGCCGCAACGTTTAGTTTCTGATATTACAGGGAAACTGTCAACATGCTTAACCACAATAAATTACGTTATGGGGCTCAAGGGTGATGAGGCAGGTAGTTCAGGGAGCTGTGTTTCATATTCATTGGGTGCCCCGTTCCAGCAATGTGTCCTTGCGTGCTAGCAGGGTGACTCAGTGCATTTCTCATTCATCTCTATGGGAGATACGTACAGTTAGAGTTGAGTTGCTGGCACATTCTAACTTCGCGGGTAGAGAGTGCTGGAACGGGGTGCCCGGTGACTATGAAGCAGCTCGCTGGACTCCTTTTCCCCTCACCTTCGAGCCCCATAGTGTATTTTATGGGACTGAAACGTGATGACGGTTTCCCTTTAATTCCCGTGTTCTAAATGTATCTATTACTTAGACATTGTATGACACACACCATGACCCTTCACACTGGCAACATTGTACATATTCATACGCAATGTACGATTATTTCATTTTCTTGGCTTTCAACAAACAACAACACCTTAGCCGAGGGAAGAAGTATTCTAAGTGTCAGGACATAGTTACATCTCACTTGCTATAAAATGCTTGCTGATGGATTGCAGAGTGCAGAGGTATCATCAGAGAGTAAGCATTGGCTGCCAGGACTGCTGCCAGGAATCTAGCTGGAGCCTAGAGCTGGACAGAAAGAACACTTGGATTTCCATAGTGAAGGGAATACAACCCAGACTTGTTTTTAGCACCGTCTGTTCGAGGAATTGTACACTGAAATGACAACTAAAGATTTTTAGCACATTCAGCTGTCACCTAGGCTTGCATCGCACTTTAGAACTAGTGAGGGGGCAGTTAGTAGAAATCTGGAGTTTTGGCTATGTCATGTAAAAAGAAATTCATAATAATTTGTGATTTTATTTGATCGTTTAGCAATTAGCATCTAAAGTTTTTTCAAGTGATTTTTCAGGGAAGAGTTGTATTAAAGTATTTAAATGTTCCAGAAGATAGAATTGGGAAATGGTGGACAAATGTTAGCAATTGTGCCATACGTAAAGCTCTATGGCCAATTTCCCATTGAAAGAGAACCCTTATTTAACCCCTTAGTGACCAAGCCTGTTTGCGGCTTAAAGGGGTTGTCCCGCGCTGAAACGGGGTTTTTTTATTCAATAGGCCCCCCGTTCGGAGCAAGACAAATACAAGGGATGGGTAAAAAAAAAAAAAATTTAGTACTTACCCGAATCCCCGCTCTGTGGCGACTTCTTACTTACCTTACCAAGATGGCCGCCGGGATCTTTACCCACAATGCACCGCGGGTCTTCTCCCATGGTGCACCGTGGGCTCTGTGCGGTCCATTGCCGATTCCAGCCTCCTGATTGGCTGGAATCGGCACACGTGATGGGGTGGAGCTACGCGATGACGTGTAGAAGGGGGCGGAGCCAGAACTCCGCTCGTGCCGAGACCCAAGAGAAGGGAGAAGACCCTTCTGCGCAAGCGCGTCTAATCGGGAGATTAGACGCTGAAATTAGACGGCACCATGGAGACGGGGACGCCAGCAACGGAGCAGGTAAGTGAATAACTTCTGTATGGCTCATATTTAATGCATGATGTACATTACAAAGTGCATTAATATGGCCATACAGAAGTGTATACCCCCACTTGCTTTCTCGGGACAACCCCTTTAATGAGCAAGCCAAATTTTGGAAATCTGACATGTGTCACTTTAACATAGAATAACTCTGTAAAGGTTTTGCATATCCAAGTAATTCTGACTATGTTTTTTCACCACATATTGTACTTTATTTAGTTGGTAAAAATAGTCCCAAAGAATTTAAGTATATTTATTAAAAGCACAAAAATTGGAAAAATTATGAAAAAAGTGTCATTTGTTTCACAATTCCAATTGCAATATCTCAAATATGTGCAAACATATTGTACACATTTTTGATAAGATATATATATATCTCCATCTGTTTACATTATTCTGGATGCACATTTGAAAAGCTTTTGTTTTTTTTAACCATTTAGGGGACGTACAAATTTAACATTGATCAACATTTTGAGCAACTCTTTGTTTTCCTACACCAAGCCAAGATTGCAAAGGCTCATAGGAGTCAGAATGATTGATACCCTTCAGAAATGACCCCATTTTAAAAACTATACCCCTTAATATATTCACTGAGGGGTGTCATGAGTATTTTGACCCCACAGTTTTTTTTCAGGAGTTAATGCCATTAATGCCATTTTTCCAAATATGTCATTTTACAGGCAATTTTTTTTCTATAGTGCCCATGAAAATAAGAATTTACACCTCAAAATGGATCCCCCTGTTTGTCCTGTGTTTAGAAACATACCCATTGTGGCCCTAATCTTATGTCTGCATGCACAACGGGGGCCAAAATGAAAGGAGCAGCCGGTGGCTTTCAGATCAGACAATTTGCTTATAGGCGATTTAGGCCCCATTGCTTACTTGTAGAACCCTTGAGTGGCCAAAATGATATAGAACCCCCACAAATGACCCCATTTTGAAAACTAAATCACTTACCAAATTCATCTAGGGGTGTACTGCGTATTTTGACCCAACAGTTTTTGAATGAATCTAAGCTAAGCAGAAGGAAAAAATTACGATTTACATTTTTTTGGCAACTGTGTCACTTTAAAAACAAGTTTTTTTTACAGCACACATATAAATAAAGACTTACACCCCAAAATCGATACCCCTGTTTGTCCCGTGTCCAGAAACATACTCATTATGGCCCTAATCTGCTTACAGGACACATGGCTAGGCCTATAATGGAGGGAACACCCGTTGGATTTCAGGGTACAACTGAATAAATTCCAGGCCCCATTGCCCACTTGTAGAGCCATTGAGCATCGAAAACGGAAAAAAAAACAACTACAAATGACCCCGTGTTGAAAACTAGACCCCTTAAAGGGGTTCTGACACAAATAATGTTTTTATGCTTTAGCAGCCATTGTTCCCTGGTCTGCCTAATGGACCCAGGGAACCCATGGTTTAATGGCTGCTAAAGCATAAAAAGATAATACTTACCTGTTCTTCTGTTGTTGTTGACATCGAGGGGTCATCTCCCAGCAGGCGCTGTTCCTCCTCTTCTGTCTGCACGAGCCGCGCCGCTCCGGGATCGCGCGCATGCGCAGTGGAGAGGTGCCCTCTGACAGGAGTCAGGACGGGCTGCGTCTCCACTGCGCATGCGCAGCACTCCGGAGTTCAGCAGGACGGACGGGCCGCCCACAGCAAGCATTGCTTGTGACGTGCTTGCTGTGGGCGGTCCGTCCGTTCACCTCGGAAGTGCCTGACGGACGGACCAGAGCAGGAAGCGGTCTTTTTGACCGCTCCTGCTCTGCTTTAAAGGCACAGAAGAAGATGCCGGCTGGAGGGGACATGCCTGGCGATCGGGCCAGGCCAGGCAAGGTGAGTACAATTTTTTTTTTTTGATGTCAGAACCCCTTTAAAGTTTAATTCCAGGCACCATTGCTCAATTCTGCAGAAAAAAAGTTGACTCCCTAAAAATAATCCCCCCCCCCCCCCACCTGCACCTTTTTTGGCATTCCCTAAATCTTAGATAAAGTAATAATGTAAACAGTGTGGTATGTCCAAAGACAGGGGTAATTACGGAGGCTTGTTGGGATGGGCACATGGGGCAATACAATCAGGTATCCCCCTCCTCTCCTGCTTTTTTGGGGGGTATTTCTTGACCTCAGCGGCAGGGATGGGGTTTAAAGAGTGGTGAACTGTAAAGCTTTGTAAGCTTGCTGAGGTGCGGCGATCTCATACAGAAGGCGCTCAACAAGCTGCTGCTGGAACTGCAGGAAGGGGAGCGTTCCCGGGGCTTCCTGTATATTACGTATTACAGGTCGTGATCTAAATAATGCCGGGCTCACACGGCCATATGTGGAATCCACTTGCGAAAGCCACAGCGGATCCCAATTATGAGCCCGTCCGTGGCCCTTCATACGGCCGCATAATGTACTGCGCATAACTGCGTACTCACACAGGCGGTAATGCGCAGTAGACTTTTGTTTGTATTTCCCACACCGTCGCTTAGCGATGACACGGGTACCCGCAGTCCGTATACAATGTAGTTGCATATGGGCTGCGGGTATATCCGCGACCATGGAGCAAAATGGGCTCTATGTCACGGATATCCACGGTAAAATAGAACATGCTGCGTTCTGTTTTCTGCAAGCGGATTACGTAATTCCGACCCGCTAATGTGAGTGGAATTGTGTAATACAATGCATTCGATTGTTCCGCGTATTACTGCAGATCAAATGCATGCGGAATCTGTAATTTCTATCCAGTCGTGTGAGACCGGCCTAAGGTAGATCGCTACCTTTGTGTCACGTGACCGGGGACCACTCAACGAGTCCACCAGTCACAGCTCCAGGCTCTCAGTGACCTTTGGTAGTTGGGAGCAAGGAGATTTTAAATTTCCTTGGCTCCCCGGCTCCTGTGCATATGTCAGGTATTTTGCCGGCGGGCGCGTGCGAAGAAACCGGGGAAAGTCTGTGTAGGATGATTGCATCAGGGTTCAAATGCGGAGGCCTCCAGTAAGAAGTTTCATCTCCAACAGGTGGTATAAGACCGCTGCACTGCCGGTGCGGACGACTCTCCGTACTGGCTCGCAGAGAGAACATATGGCTGGCAATGGAGCCGGTCATGTAGAGAGACGCCGGCGCCCGTGTGACTGAGCCCTAAAGCAAGACGTTAAAAAAGGCAGTAGGGTGGTCACTAAGGGGTTAAAAAAAGATGCTGCCTTTAGCTGATTGTCAAAGGTCCAGATTCTGTAACCTACAATCAGAAGCATATTTCACCTGCAATGGTCAAGGCAGGGGATATTTGGCATTACATGCCAGACATTCCAATGCATGGCCGTCCATATAGCACTAGATATCAAAAACAAATATTTTTTAGTTCCTGGGAATTTAACGCTAGTTTTGTGTTGCCTAGGTCACATGTAAGTGATAATGTGCTTTTATTGAGTCATAACTTTGGTTTTCCACCAAATGACCGGTATTTTAAGCAGCATATTACTGCATGCGTCACACCCAGTCGTGGCACATTGTAAAAACAAACGTGTTGCATCTGTTTGTTTTTGCAAGCTGCCTGCAAATCTGGAGTATACTTTATGGTGTTTGCAGACAAACAAAGTATCTTCATCAGTTTTCCCAAGGCCTTGGAGACAAATCCAGCTAAAGAGTGAGTACCAAAACGAAATCCTTCAGGATCCAGAGAAAGCAGCAAAAAGACTGTATATACATATAAATATGGAATGTAATCTTTAATAAAGATGCATTAAGAAATGCCAAGCATCTAAATTAGACACAAACTATAAGAAGATGAACTCCTCCTTGGTCAAAACCAAAAATCTTAACAGTTCCTCTAGGACTTAGACAGATGTATCTCCAAAAGTACATCCTTAACCCATGGCACGAATAGTTGGATGGTGATTATTGCTGGTTGGGGGCACTTCCATTATGTGGAGGGCACAAAAAGCAGCCCTTATTGTCTGGGGCCTAGAAGGGGGACAATATTACAAATAGCATTATTGCTATCTGGGCCAGTATGGATGGGGAGATTGTGAAGAGAGGGTGGAAAACAAATGCAAGTTGCTGGAAAACTGAGGAGCCAAAATGTCTGTCATTTTGCAGAAGCAAGTTGAGACTAGAAGAAGTTGTCATGGTAGTATGGGCTGGATGGAGAAAAAAAGAGAATATGAACAACTCCAGTCAGGGGGATGCCACCTGTTGTTACTGGAAATAATCGAGCCATAATTGCTAACTTATATGGTCTGCAGAGCACCTGTAAAGAATTGGTATTTATTTACTGCTATATGGTCACTATATTGTGGAAATATTGTTCTTGCATAGTGTTTTTTTCAGTATTAGTGTGGTCGTATTATGTGACCAGGGTCCCAAGATATTATTTAGTCTTGATATACCATTGTTATTAGTAATGTTCGTCTTTGTAGTGGTCTTTATTCAGTAACAATATGATGGTAATATTCCATCACTGTGTGTTGTTAAATAGCCAAAATCCCTGCCCACTTACCTGATTACCTGTCAGACTATGGAGTCTTCTTTGTATATTGCACTCACTTCCATGCAGTGAAGCCCCCTGTCTGATACATATCAGCCATCATCTTGATGTTGCGATTTCTCCATTTTTCTGTGCTCTGCTAATGATAAGATAGCTACATAGTGTATAAAGCTGAAAAAAGACAAATGTTAATCCAGTTCAGCCCATTACCCCCTAATGTTGATCCAGAGGAAGGCAGAAAAAACCCAATGAGGTAGAAGATAATTTTCTCCGTTTCAGGGGAAAAAATTCTTCCCAACTCCAATCTGGTAATTGGAATAATGCCTGGATAACCGACCCTTCTGAAGTAATTAGGGCCTCTAACATGTAATATTGTAATGCTCAAGAAAGCCGTCCAGGCTCCTCTTGAACTCTTTTATCAAATTCTCCATCACCACGTCCTCAGGCAGAGAGTTCCAGAGTCTCACTGCTTTTATAGTAAAGAACCCCCTTCTATGTTGGTATAGGAACCTTCTTTCCTCTAGACGTAGAGGGCGCCCCCTTGTTACAGTCACAGTCCTGGGTATAAACAGATGATGGGAGAGATCCTTGTATTGTCCCCTGATATATTTATACATAGTTATTAGGTCACCCCTCAGCCATCTTTTTTCTAAACTAAATAACCCCAATGGCCAGGGGAGGTCACCAGCACCGGGGCTCCCCTGTGCCGCACCCCAGCCGCCAGGGTTATAGGACCAGCGGTGCGGGTACAGAGGCCCCGGGAGCTGCTGGTCCTGACAGCCGAGTACAAAGTATTATTTGGCCCTATAAAGTGTTATTATTAGTAATGTTAGTTTTGATATAATGGGTTTTGTTCAGTAATAGTATAGAGATAGTATGAATGGTGAAATATATGTAATATAATTTGGGGATCTGGTCTGTGATAGTTTGTTACACTATTTGTAAGCCTGTAGGGGTAATGGAACTTAGCAAGAAAGTGTGTCCTTAAGTGAACTTTTACATGGGGCTGCTAAATGTTCATGCCTGGAGAGGTGGGATGCCTACAGGAGTAAATTAAGCCTGCCATAAGCTCTGGGCTGTGTGAAGATTGCGGGCCCCTACCAATCTTAGGGTCCCATGCAGCATTAGCTCTGCAGCTGTTGTGTAGCTGAGTGGCATCCGAACTGCGGCTGGGATGTAGTCAAAACCTCCAGCTTAAAAATGTTAAGTGGTAACGACGGTTTACTATTTTTGCTTGTGCCCTTATCCTAAAACAAATCCAAACTTACTACATAAATATAGTAACAGAACCAAGTCTATTACATACATATGGTAACAACAGCAAGCTATCAACATAGATAAAATAACAGAACCAAGCTTACTGCATAGCTACGGTAATAAGCTTACTACATCGATACGATAACAGAATCAGTCTTACTACATAGATACAGAAACAGGCGTATTACTTCATAGTAACATAGTTCGTTAGGCCGAATGAAGACAATGTCCATCTAGTCCAGCCTGTCTCTCCTGTGCTGTTGATCCAGAGGAAGGCAAAAAACCCCAAGAGCAGAAGCCAATTAGCCGTTTTGTGGAAAAAATTCCTTCCCGACTCCCTAATGGCAATCAGACTGTTCCCTGGATCAACCCCTAATAATTCCTACCTGCCTGTATACCCGAATTAACAATTAAAGGGGTTGTCCCGCGCCGAAACTGTTTTTTTGCTTTTTTTTTTAACCCCCCTCCCCCCCCCCCCCCCCCCCGTTCGGCGCGAGACAACCCCGATGCAGGGGTTAAAAAAACAAACCGGGTAGTACTTACCCGAATCCCGGCGGTCCGGCGTCTTCATACTCACCTGCTGAAGTTGGCCGCCGGGATCCTCTCTCTCTGTGGACCGCTGGGCTTCTGTGCGGTCCATTGCCGATTCTAGCCTCCTGATTGGCTGTAATCGGCACGTGACGGGGCGGAGCTACACGGAGCCGGCATTCTGCACGAGCGGCCCCATTGAAGACAGCAGAAGACCCGGACTGCGCAAGCGCGGCTAATTTGGCCATTAGAGGCCGAAAATTAGTCGGCACCATGGAGACGAGGACGCCAGCAACGGAGCAGGTAAGTATAAAACTTTTGATAACTTCTATATGGCTCATAATTAATGCACAATGTACATTACAAAGTGCATTAATATGACCATACAGAAGTGTATAGACCCACTTTGTTTCGCGGGACAACCCCTTTAAATAAGATTTATAACCTATAATATCCGCTCCAGAAAGACATCAAGTCCCCTTCTAAACTCCTCTATGGATTTTGCCATCATAGATGTGGTAATAGAACCAAGCTTACTGTCTACATAGATACTATATCAGAACCAAACCTACTAGATAGATACACCAGAGTCATACTTATTACATAAATACAATAATAGAACCAAGCTTACTGTCTACATAGATAGAATACCAGAACCAAGCTTACTACATAGTTACAGTAGGAGAATTCAGCTTATATTATAGATACCTGTGAAGTAGTAGAACCGACTGTTGTATATTTTTGTATAATGGAAGCCAATGTCAGACACATCAAAGTTTAAAGGGTTATATTTAGAGATGAGCGAGCACGCTCGGTAAAGGCAGACACTTGAGTGAGCATAGCTCTTCTCGAGTAACTGCATACTTACCCGAGCAAATGTGGGAGGGTGGGGGTGAGCGGAGGGGAGAGAGAGCCCTCTCACTCTCCCCCTCGCTCTGCTCCCCCTGCTGCCCCACCCCCACCCCCCGCATATTCTCGGACAAGTATGCAGTTACTCGAGAAGAGCGATGCTCGCTCAAGTATCTGCCATTACCGAGTGTGCTCGCTCATCTCTAGTTATATTTGATTAGTCCTTTGCGTGCACAAGTGTATTTTTTTTTTACTGTACCTTTTGTGCGCTCAAATCATGCGCATTTGTACGCGCAAAAAAACACAAAACGACACTCCCAGCCATTGAAATGACCAATTAGTGTAATGAGTTCAATATGTACTTTTTCCAATGCGAAAATGCTAAGAAAAATAGAGCATATTGCGCATTTTTTTGAACAATGAAAATGTAGGCACAAAATACGTGGATGTGAACAAACCCATCCAAATCAATGAGTTCTATTTTCTGTGTTTTGTGCGCACATTTTCTGTAGATGAATATGCTCATGTGAATCCAGCCTTAGGGCTCTTTCTCACGGGCGTCGTTTTCACGCAGAATAGGCGTATGGAAAAAAAAACATGTTTAATAGAACTAATGGTTTCCTAAAAAACGTTCCGATGAAGAAATTTTAGACGCGCAATAAACTTGCACCTTCCAGGGATAGGACATACAATGCCGGCATCTAAGGTCAGGGGTGCGCGAAAAGATAGGACCTGACCTATCTGTGGTGCGAGCTGCGTGGGAGTTTCCATAGACGCCTATGGGAGCTGGATAAAAAGAGAGGGGGGGGAGGAGTTTAGCTGCGTCCAACGCTTGGAAAAGAAGACCGGTCTCTGTAGTTTACACATTAGAAGTCATTAGAAGGATTTCTACCGACTGAGGGAATTCCGAACAGCAGCACATTTTTCCTACAACATACAGCTGCAGATCATGTGAATGGGCAATTTCACCGCTAATTGGAAATCACCCGTTCACACTATTTTTCATCCAGTTAGCTGTATTTTTTTCACGCGCCCATTCTGCACAAAAACGACGTCCGTGTGAAAGAGCCCTTAGACAACAGAATTTGGCATATATGGTTGGTACTCCAACTCTTCAGGTTCAAATATAGCTCCAAAATTCCCATTGAGTCTCTAGGTTGCACTATTCTACACCGTCCCATGCCTGTATTATATCTTGGGTCCCGCCATCTTCTCCTATTTATTTACAGGCTGTGATACGCAGTTTACACGCGGTACGTAATTATTTTGGGTTTTCTGCCGATGTACAAAGGTATCATTTGAAATGAGAAAAATTACAGCGCTCCACAAAATGGTCATATTTGTCGGAGAGAATTACAGTCATGTAAGTCAGAGTCAGCGCAGCAAACACAAACCTATCTTCACACAGCCTGAGCTCATTCATTTTCAAAAGCCATTTAAAACTGTTCTTGGCACGAGAATGAAAGCTATTTATAGTGTAACTTGTAACATAATATTTACTTCAGTCTCCAGTGGGAATTCCTTTTATAAAATGTCATTGAACTATTTACTATGGCAGAGTTGTTAATCAAGTGAATATGACTCTCTTGGAGGTAATATTCCACTTTCTTCTATTTAAGTCTTCTATAAATTTTAGGGCTTGTTTCCAACCCAGTCCTCATTTCACATTGACTGTCAATGTGAGAACGACTAGGGTGCACAGTCAGCGGCACGGCAAGGAAATACAATCTAAATTAACATTGAGCTCCCCCTTCCCAATTTATCTCATTCCGTTTTACCTTATTCTTTAAGGTTCTGCACATGGGCAGGGGAAATACATGTCACCATTACACACTGAATGGGAAACCACTGGGAAACACTGACATGGAAAAGGACTTGGGGATTTTAGTTAACTGTAAGCTTATCTGGAGCAATCAGTGTCAGGCAGCTGCTGCCAAGGCAAATAGGATCATGGGGTGCATCAAAAGAGTTCTAGGGCGCATGACAAGAATATTGTTCTTCTTCTTTACAAGTCACTGGTCAGACCACACATGGAATATTGTGGACAGTTTTGGGCACCGGTACTCAAGAAGGACATATAAGAGCTTGAGCGGGTACAAAGGGGGCAACTAGAGTAATAAATGGAATAGGCAGACTACAATACCCAGAGACACAGGGCACAATACAGAGATCACTCCCATCATCTGTTTATACACAGGACTGTGGCTGTAACAAGAGGGCATCCTCTAGGTCTAGAGGAAAGAAGGTTTCTACACCGACATAGAAGGGGATTCTTTATTGTAAGAGCATTGAGACTGTGGAACTCTCTGCCTGAGGACGTGGTGATTGTGAACTCACTATGAGTTTAAGAGGGCCCTGGATGCCTTTCTCGTGTGATACAATATTATATGCTGTAGTCACTAATTATGTCAGAAGGGTCGGTGATCCGGGGATTAGTCTGATTGCCGAATTGGAGTTGGGAAAGAATTTTTTCCCCTTAAATGCGGAAAATTGGTTTCTACGTCTTCGGGATTTTTTTTGCCTTCCTGTGGATCAACATAGAGGGTAATAGGCTGAACTGGATGGATGTGGGTTTTTTGGGGGCCTTACATACTATGTTACTATGTATTACTATAATGGGAAGTTAGTTTGTATATCTGTTATACATAATAGAAATATCAACATCCTTTGTCTTGTACCTTTTTCACATAGTTTTATGTTTTTCTATATGTGTCCTATGTGCCTAGAACAATCAAAAATGTGTCTACTATGGTGTGACCACTGCTACCGTATTTTATCTTGCAGGAGGGAACTAGTTGCAATTATATTTCTGTTAGGTAGCTGCTCGTTTCTGCCGCCGTTATACGGTTCTGGGTTGCTGCTAGCGTCCCTCTGCTCTTCCTGTCTGCTTTCGGCCAGCACTGAAAGGGTTAACCAGCACTGAGAGGGTTACTCAGCTCTCTGCTCACCTAAGGGGTTAATTAGGTATTACTCCCCCTGGTTACCTCAGAATTGGTGTTTGTTAGTTCCTGACACTGGTCACTCTGTTCTGTCTTAGTTCTGTGTTTGCAGTCTGAGTTCTGTCTGATCTGTGTCTCGTCAGCCTTCCTGTGTTGGGTCTGTTTCAGGGTTTCTGTTCTGTCTGAGGCTTCTGGCATATCTGATCTGTCTGTACATTTATTTTCTGTCAGTTTTATGTCAGTTCTCATTCCTGTTTATGGTTTGCCCTTGCTCTGTCCTGCATCTATGTGCCCTTCTGCCTGCTGCTAGTTCCTATGTTTGTTACTCCATCAGGGATAGTCAGACCCAAGGTTCCAGCGCAGGGCCGCCATTATCGGGGCAATTGCCCTGCTTGCAAGCAGGTATCCTGGTGTTAGGGACCACAAGACAACAAGAACCCTTAAAGTTGGGCTTGCAGCTTAAGTGACTTGGCCAATTCTTGAACTAGTTCCTAGTACTTTTATAGCAATTCCATCAGGTTAATCGTGCAGGTATGCTGGTGAGTGTTTTGGTAGTTTGACATCAGTTATGCCCCTGTCTGTCCACGAGTATGTAGTCCGTCTGTTTGTTCTGAGTTCTGTCTATGCCTTATCAGTTCTGCTTCTATTCCTGAATCTGAATTTGTTCTGAATACCTGTCTACAGTACCTCTACCTTAATAGTCAGCCACTGACCACTCCAGGATTGGCCTCATCCTGTTAGGTTGGTACAGTGGATCTGAAATTCGTAATCCATAACAATTTCCCCTAACCTTAATGTTCAGATTGTGAAACTGACACTTAAGGGGGTTGTCCGGTTACCAGATAAGATTCCCCCTATACCACCAACTGTGCTAAAATAACAAAAGGATAAGTACTTAAGCCCCATTTACACAGGACTACTGTTTGGCAAACGATGCCCGACACTCATCCCCGAATGTACCCGCTCCCGTGCCGTTGCACAGGAGCGAGTATCGTTGGTTTGCAGCAGGGCGGCTGCAGGAGATTTCTCTCCTCACTCTCCCCCGCCCCTCTCTATTTACTTAACACAGCGGCTGTTCAGTAATGAACAGCTGCTGTTTACATTGAACGATCATCGTTCAGGATTTTAAGCTGCATAAAATCCTGAACGATGAGTGTTTAGTGTAAACAGCAGCCGCACAGTACTGATCCGCCACTGTGTTAAGTGAATGGAAAGGGGCGGGGGAGAGTGAGGAGAGAAATCTCCTCCAGCCGCCCACTGTGTGCCAAAGATACTCGCTCCTGTGCAACAGCATGGGAGCGAGTACATGTGGGGACGAGTGTCGGGCATCGTTTGCCCGATAGTTGTCCCATGTAAATGGAGCTTTACTATTCTACTGCTACCACGATCCAGCACTGTTAGTATAAACAGCAGTTGGGCAATTTTATTTGTATATTAGATGTGTATGATCACTAAGACATGTCTCTCTGTTGCTGTATGCAGCGTCCAAGAAACGGGCCACGGCCTAGGAGACAGCGGGGTAGAGTTTAGGCCTTATTACAGTAGCTCTACCGTCTCCCACCCAGACTGGTAACTGGTCACACGTCCAAGGGCCGAGGGCAGGTTAATAAAAGGGAAACCCAATATTGGATTACCTTAGTCTCTTTTGTCATGGGTGACGCCACCGTTTCTTCTGCAGTGGGGAATTCCTAGATGGTGGAGTAAATCCTCTCTCGCCCAGCTTCCGTGGGGAAATTCCTGGTTTTCGGAGTCAATCCACACACACACGGGTACTTTTTCAGACACGGCCTCCGGAAACGGATAGGCGACCGGTCATTTTACTCAACTTTAGCAACAAATACAGTTCAGCAGTTTCCTGGACAGGTGGTAGGACGGGGAGAACTCACGGGATGTCAGGAGAAACCACAGCCACAGTTATCTGTAGGTCCTGGCCCAGTATCACGCTTTCGTTTCTCTCCTAATCTCTACCAGTCCATACTCACGGTCAGGTTCACGCTGCCGAACTCCTGTGGGAAGCCCTCTCTTCCCAGAACAGACTTCTCTCAACCCAGAACTCTCTCAGAACTCCTTTGCACACGCATTGCAAGCACATATATCTCACAAGGTCACATGACAAACAAACAGATACATTTTCCAGACAGTCAGCTCACATACCAGACAGTTAACTCTTTCAGTGCTGCAGCTATGCAATACACATCATTCATGCAACACAAAAGACACTGACCATACAGTAGACAAATGTGTGCATACAGTTATGGAGGAGCCCCGTTGTACTGGGCCACTACACATGGCTTACGTGCAACTTTGCATTTAATTTATTTGTTGAAGTGCTGACTTTGCTTTTTCACTTCATTGTCACTATAAGCATTTTTAAAAATCCTGAACCCCTGCAATTTTCACTCTGGCCACTGAGCCTCCCGATAGTCTGACACTTCCTGTAGTCATTCATTATAATCACAAGCAGGATTACAATAAAAAAATAACCCATATCCTGTATAAGTAACACAGGATCCACCATTTACAATGGATGATGATCACAGACTATCTCCTCCCCCTCCCTACACAATTACAGTTAGGGCCAGTTAGGGCCAGAAATATTTGGACAGTAACACAATTTTCGCGAGTTGGGCTCTGCATGCCACCGCATTGGATTTGAAATGAAGCCTCTACAACAGAATTCAAGTGCAGATTGTAACGTTTAATTTAAAGGGTTGAACAAAAATATCTGATAGAAAATGTAGGAATTGTACACATTTCTTTACAAACACTCCACATTTTAGGAGCTCAAAAGTAATTGGACAAATAAACATAACCCAAACAAAATATTTTTTTTTCAATATTTTGTTGCGAATCCTTTGGAGGCAATCCCTGCCTTAAGTCTGGAACCCATGGACATCACCAAACGCTGGGTTTCCTCCTTCTTAATGCTTTGCCAGGCCTTTACAGCCGCAGCCTTCAGGTCTTGCTTGTTTGTGGGTCTTTCCGTCTGAAGTCTGGATTTGAGCAAGTGAAATGCATGCTCAATTGGGTTAAGATCTGGTGATTGACTTGGCCATTGCAGAATGTTCCACTTTTTTGCACTCATGAACTCCTGGGTAGCTTTGGCCGTATGCTTGGGGTCATTGTCCATCTGTACTGTGAAGCGCCGTCCGATCAACTTTGCAGCATTTGGCTGAATCTGGGCTGAATGTATATCCCGATACACTTCAGAATTCATCCGGCTACTCTTGTCTGCTGTTATGTCATCAATAAACACAAGTGACCCAGTGCCATTGAAAGCCATGCATGCCCATGCCATCACGTTGCCTCCACCATGTCTTACAAAGGATGTGGTGTGCCTTGGATCGTGTGCCGTTCCCTTTCTTCTCCAAACTTTTTTCTTCCCATCATTCTGGTACAGGTTGATCTTTGTCTCATCTGTCCATAGAATACTTTTCCAGAACTGGGCTGGCTTCTTGAGGTGTTTTTCGGCAAATTTAACTCTGGCCTGTCTATTTTTGGAATTGATGAATGGTTTGCATCTAGATGTGAACCCTTTGTATTTACTTTCATGGAGTCTTCTCTTTACTGTTGACTTAGAGACAGATACACCTACTTCCCTGAGAGTGTTCTGGACTTCAGATGATGTTGTGAACGGGTTCTTCTTCACCAAAGAAAGTATGCGGCGATCATCCACCACCGTTGTCTTTCGTGGACGCCCAGGCCTTTTTGAGTTCCCAAGCTCACCAGTGAATTCCTTTTTTCTCAGAATGTACCCGACTGTTGATTTTGCTACTCCAAGCATGTCTGCTATCTCTCTGATGGATTTTTTCTTTTTTTTCAGCCTCAGGATGTTCTGCTTCACCTCAATTGAGAGTTTCTTTGACCGCATGTTGTCTGGTCAGAGCAACAGCTTCCAAATCCAAAACTACACACCTGGAATCAACCCCAGACCTTTTAACTACTTAATTGATTACAGGTTAACGAGAGAGACGCCTTCTGAGTTAATTGCAGCCCTTAGAGTCCATTGTCCAATTACTTTTGGTCCCTTGAAAAAGAGGAGGCTATGCATTACAGAGCTATGATTCCTAAACCCTTTCTCCGATTTGGATGTGGAAACTCTCATATTGCAGCTGGGAGTGTGCACTTTCAGCCCATATTATATATATATAATTGTATTTCTGAACACGTTTTTGTAAGCAGCTAAAATAACAAAACTTGTGTCACTGTCCAAATATTTCTGGCCCTAACTGTACGTCTGCACAGACCACAGAGTAAGCCAACGACTCTCTCCCATGTAAATCAATAAACATGGTTGTTGTTGGTAGCCATTCACAACCCTGGGCGACCCTAAAGACAAGCTCCCTCTATGTTTTTTGGTTTTGCGCTGCTTCTTTCAGTTGTGTATTATCCATGCCAGTGTCAGGTATCGTGTTCTTTGGCGGCCGGGTCTTTTTTTACTGCTGATCTTTCCAAGCATTATAGATTTTTCTAGTGATTCTGCTCACATTACATGGCCAAAAATACTGGGTCTTATACGATTCAGGACTTCTCTGTTTGTTACTCTTGCCGTCCAGGGTATACACAGCAGCTTTCGCCAGCACCACAGCTCAAACACATCAATACTCCCATTATCAGGTTTTTTTGAAATCCAGCGTCCACATCAATACATGGCTATGGGGAAAACGGTGGTTTGCACTATCCTGTGTTTAGTTGCTATAGCGATATCCCTACTTTTCCAGATTTTGTCCAAGTTTTACATTGGGCTTCACCCCAATGCTATCCTATGTTTAATCTCTGGCATAGATTCTCCAGACCGGTGAATTTTTGAGCCAAGGAAGATGAAGTCTCACACGCATTCTATGACCTTATTGTCGATTTTGATTTGAGTTAGGCCATTTATTGCAGTTGTCAATTTTAGTCATCTTTAAATTCAGGTAGGGGCCCATTTTTCCCCTTTCAGTTTTAATCTTACATATCACCTGCTTCAGACCTGCTTCTATTTCTACAAGCCGAGTTGTGTTATTGGCATAACGGAGATTGTGGATATCTCTTCCTCTAATTTTCACCCCAATTTCCAATTCATCTAGGTCCATTTTCCGCATGATCTCTTCTGCATTTAAGTTAAACAAGAAGGGTGAGAGGATGCAGCCCTGTCAGACGTCTTTGCCGACCCCAAGTCAATCTGTGTCCTCATACTGTGTTCTCATAGTGGCTTCTTGATTTTCTGAGTGAGCCTAATGCAAAAAAATTAAATACACTGATCCTTCTATTCAGGATAATTTCAAGTAAGTAGGGAAAAGGAAAAAATGCTGTGTCCTAAGGAGTTTGAGGGGGGCCAAATGACCCCTCTGCCACATTAGAAGATACCAATATAATAAATGGTGCGAAAAGGGCACAGATTTTGCATTGGGACACAGGACATTTAAGATTCAACTTATGTAACTGCATATATGCAGAAGCTTATGTTGTAAATAGGACCCTATTGTGAAAGAAAAACAAAAAAAAATATTCTGCACAGTACATTTTTTTTACTGGATGCCTGTACATAGAATAGGTAGTCTATGATGCTGTTTCATGCAGAACAAAAAGTAATTCCACTTTCCCTGAATTCATCTGGAGTCTTAGACCCAAAGAGTAGTGTCTGTTAAAGTTAAGTAACCCATCTGTCATAAGTCTTTTGATTAGACTACATAAACTGGTATCCTACTTTCCTTGAATCCATTGGAGGCCTTGGCCCAAAGAGAAATATCTGTTTGTAATAGGAACCCATCCAAAAGCAGTAACTTCCTGGACGTGGTAGATAAGTTCTACAATATTTTATATGTACGGCAAAACAAGGCCATTAAAAAGTACAACTTGTTCCACAAATAGTAAGCCCTCATATGGCTTGAAAAATTGGTTGGCTATTAAGTACTAAAATGGGTCTGTCATTAAAGGGTGAAAGTAATTCCTTTTAAGGCCGGTCCTGGTAATAACTACTGGTTTAATGTAGAGTTGTTTAGGATCTGCAATAAAATTCAACCACAGCCGTTTTATTAATCAGCGATAAGACATTTTACATGATTTAATTACTTTGTGCTTTGTACATTTGCCACAGCATGACAGAGCCTACTCTGCACAAAAAATAATAATAGTAATTAATGGCTTTGTCCTTTGTGATGTGCAAAGCTTTAACCCGATTTGAAGGATTGTTTAATTAAGTTGTCTCAGCTTTTTCTTTCTTAGCACTGTACATATCTAGTTTTCTTCTCATATGGAGCCTGTTCTTTTATTTTCTGATTTCAGCATTCAATGATAAAAAAGAAAATCCCACAGATAAAGGGGCAGATTTACTAATGTGATGCACCTAGACCCACTGGCGTAACTATAGGGGATACAGGGGATGCGGTTGTGTACCGTTACGCAGCGACCAAGACACAAGGCCCATGCTGAGGAGCTGGCGGGGATAGAGGTGGCACTTGTCACAGTGGCTCCACCATAATCCTCCCCAGGGGTTACCTGGATATGGGTGTATCGGACTGAAGAAGTTGTCACTCGTGACGCCACCGTTCCTTCACACTGTTGATTCTCCAGCAGTAGAAATAATGAAGTCCACACACTGTTAACGTTGAAACCTCAATCACTGGGAATGGGCAGTGACTGGAAACTTTACTTCTTGTTGCAAGAATACAGCTTTACATGCCAGTGCAGGAAAGACAGTTTAGAAGATGGTCAGGGAGGAGAACACAGTCTGACACTGGACCTACAGTCTAAGTTATCTGTAAGGTTCCACTCCTGGAAAAGGAACATTTCACTGACACTCACTTGAGAATTAGTAGATTAATCACTTCACGGTGGACTTCTCTTCTCTCACTTCTCAAAAGGGGTTCCTAGAATTGGAATGTCAGGATACCTCTCCTCATCTTCCATCCCTTCACCACATGAGGGTTGAAGGTATCCCCATCTGGCCGGCACTCTCACTTAACTTTCAACCATTAAAGAAGATAGAAGACCTCGTACTTTTTCACTCACTCATATTTATATCATTCAACACCATGTGACTAGACAAACTTGTTACATTTTCCAGACATATCCCAGCCACATGCTGCAGCTGTGCAATACATATAACTAATGACAGGATAATTTGCACAGTGCATCCACACTGAAGACATGACATGTATGACTATTATGGAGGGGCCAGATATATATAGACTTTGGGCCACTATAGTTTCACCTGGGCCCAGGAGCCTTAGGGGGCCCACAAGTCTTCTCTTCTGCATATTGGGAGCCCAGTACTATGAATAAAGCATTATAGTTGGGGACAGAGGCGTAACTTGAAGCTCCTGGGCCCCAATGCAAAACCTGGAACGGGGCCCCCAACTATAATGCCTTATTCATAGTACTGGGCTTCCTATATGGAGAAGAGAGGCCTTATGGGCCCCCCAAGGCTCCTGGGCCCGGGTGCAACTGCATGCCCTGCATCCTCTATAGTTACGCCCCTGGTTAGGGGCCCTGTTACAGGTTTTGCATTGGGGCCAAAAAAAGCTTCAAGTTACGCCTCTGCCTAGACCTAATCGTGAAATGTCACACCAAGTCTTGGAGCTATTTATGAAGCAAATGCCGCCAATACAGTAATTCACAGTGCCTCACTTACCAAGGATTTGTGGTTTACTAGGAAAGGATCATGAATTAATAGGCAATGGGTGTGGTAATAATGCGCAATAAGTGATATAAAGTTCGACAAAAGTGTGCAAAAATGCACTAAATTTATCATGCAGTATGAGCCACTGTGCCAAATTTGGCTGCCTCTATTAGCCTGGGTTCATGCAGGGCGGATTTGCCGCGGATTGCCGTTGCATATCCGCACTGCGGCAAAACCGCTGCGTTTGCAGTGCAATGCAGCACAAATGAGTTTTGGGAAAAAGTTGTTCTCACAGGACGGATTTTTTCCGCACAGCCGCAGTGCGGAAATGCACCTGCGGCGCGGTTTTAAAAGAAGCAGCATGTCCATTCCTCTGTCTTTTCCGCAGCGCTTTTTTGTCCATAGACCTCTATGGACGCAGCAAAATCCGCATCAAAATACGCTGCAAAATGTAAAAAAGCACTGCGGAAAAAAACGCTTGCGGATTTTTCCGCATGAAACTCCGCAAGCCAAAATTAACCTTTGAAGCTGTTTTGCCGCAGAAGCAGTTCTTCTGCGGCAAAACCGCAACAGAAAAAACGCAGCAAATCCGCCCTGTGTGAACCCAGCCTTAGAGAGCCTTCGCACTTGTGAGAAAATCACTTGATTTTTGAGCAATGCAAGAGTGAGTGAAAACGCAAAATTATGAAACCCATGTTTTTTAATGGTGTCCTTCACATTTGCAATGTTGCATGAAAAAAAAATGACGGCATGTCCTATGTATCTAGGTTTTTCCTTTTTTTATCTTCCATGTTTCCCTATGAAGCCTCCTTTTTATCGCATCGCAAAGCACGAACTTGCGATTTTCTTTCTCGGAGGAATATCGCGGCAAAATCGTGTGAAAAAAACGCGCAAGACAATTGCAAGGGGCAACAAAGTTTTTGCGAGAAAAAGCAGTGCTGACACTCAAAAATCGCGGCAACATCGCGATCGCCTGTGTGAAGGAGCTCTTAGGCCAGTTTGAATTGCAGAATGCATGGATGATCCGCAGTATTCCGCACACATTCAAACAATAGAACATTCACGTGTCTGCTCACATGAGCGAGCAGCGATTTGATTTCTGCTCGTGGAAATAAAAATTGCAGCAGGTTCTATTTTAGTGCAGATTCCGCACAGACAGCTTTCATTGAAGCCAATGGAAGTCATCCAACCCACGGCCCATACAATTGACATTGCGGATAGGTCGTGAGTACCCACGTCATCACCTAGCAACGGAGCAGGAAAAAAGAAAGATTTTTAAAGAGATCTGTGCTGCGCACGTCTGATGGCGTCTCGCCATGCCCATCCGCAATACAGATATTTAAAGGTACAGGCGTGTGACCACCACTGCATTCATCTCTATGGAATGGAGGAAGATTGTGGACCGCACTGATCTCCCTCCATCCCATAGAAATGAATAGAGCGGTAGCCATTCATGCACAGCGCTGTTCCATTCTCATGGAGGATTTGAGCACACATTTCTCAGGATCGCCAGGGGTCCCATCAGTTAGACCACCAGCAAGACATTTACACCTGTCCAGCAGATAAGTGACAAATGCCATTAGTGGAAAAACCCTTTTGTGGCAGCGGGGCACAACCTTTTCTACTCAGAGGGCCTCGTTGTTGTAAGGAACCACTCTCAAGAGCTGCCTGAAACCTGAAGGGTATTACCATCCAAGACATATATGGTATATCAAAAAAACATACGCCATAAATGCAGATTCCAGTTCCAGACATCCCAACCAGTGGAAGAATTGAGTCCCCTCCAAGCAGTAATGTTAAAATAATCTCTCAATTTAGGTGACTCAAGGGGTATCATAGGCTTTTCAATCAGGTATGCCTAATAATTAGCATCAGAGAAAAGAACAGTGAGAAACACTCAGCTGATGTTTCCAAGCTCTTCTATTATATTGTTGCAATGCAAG
This sequence comes from Eleutherodactylus coqui, assembly GCF_035609145.1. Taxonomy (NCBI): domain Eukaryota; kingdom Metazoa; phylum Chordata; class Amphibia; order Anura; family Eleutherodactylidae; genus Eleutherodactylus; species Eleutherodactylus coqui. Next base: position 142,915,356 of record NC_089845.1, on the reverse strand, counting down.
AAGTTATATAGTTTGACAACCCCCACAAAATCCACAAGTCAACAATGTGTGATACTTCTCTCTTAGTAAAACCTTACAAATGTTAATTGTATAAGGGCTAATGCCCATGGACGGATTATTGCTGCGGTATTCGCAGTCAGACACCCGCCACGAATTCCGAAATCCATAGACATACCATGTAAAAAGATTCTCCCATGCCCATGAGTGGAAATCAACTGCGATTTTCCGCTCGCAGGGGGGAATCGCACCATGTTCTATTCCATGCGGAAAATCTCGCCAACGGCTTCCATTGCAGTCAACGGAAGCCGTCTGTCCTGCGATACTTTCGCTGTGAGCATAGCGGAAGTACCATGAGAATCCACGTCACCGCCTTGTCCGGCACTGCGCACGCACGCACACTGGCTCGCCGGGCGAGACACTCACAGCGGATCCGGAGAGGTGAGTATAGGGTCTCTGGGGGGCAAGGGGGCTGATTCTGCTGCAATATTTCGCAGGCGGAATCTGACCTGGCCGTGGGCAGGAGGCCTAAAGCTGCATGCTCAGCGTCTAGGACCCTGTTAGTAAGACTTCAATACGTGTCTCTTGTACATGTACAGTACATCATGCTATGCACATGGTACAAATATTATGCACATGACACTACTGCATAAAATATAATTCAATACTTTCACAGTACTACAGAAAGAAGGAGATCATGCATGTGGTAGATGATGGGTGTTACGGTAACAGTCTAGAATTTCATAATTCCCATAAATTACAATAGAGAGAATTGTATGCCTAGACGGACGCCTCTAAATCATAGCCTCCTTTTTGGAGTGCCAAAAATGGGTCAAGGGACCCACTGATATTTGAGTGAACCAGAGATGGCTGCACATTACACCACTAGTACTTGCCTGTCCCTGCCAGTGTTGATGTAGTGTGGTGGGGGGGGGGAGGGGGTTTACATTTTGGTGTACCATAGTTGTTTCTTTGAAAACTTATTTGCAGTATTGTACCTTTTAAGAGGAGGCAGGAACAGATGATTGGGTTTTGAGAATAAAAGAGAGGGAAAGAAGGAAGAGACGGGTGTGGCAGCAGGGAGTTTACTCTCAGAGCAACATGGTGCTGTGGTTCCAGTGTTTGGTTCTACAGATCACTGTCTCTCATGAGAGATTTAGAAAACAATTCCCGTGCAAATGGTTAATACATAGTAACATAGCATGTAAGGCCGAAAAAAGACATATGTCCATCCAGTTCAGCCTACTACCCCCAATGTTGATCCAGAGCAAGGCAAAAAAAAAAAAAGGTAGAAGCCAATTTTCCCCATTTAAGTGAAAAAAGTCCTCCCTGACTCCAATCTGGCAATCAGAATAATGCCCAAATCAACAATCCGTTTGCAGCTATTAATATTTCACCATCACCACATCCTCAGGCAGAGAGTTCCATAGTCTTACTGCTCTTACAGTAAAGAACCCCCTTCCATGTTGGTGTAGAAACCTTCTTTCCTCTAGACAAAGAGGGTGCCACCTTGTTAGATTCACAGCTCTGGGTATAAATAGATGATTGGAGAGATCTCTGTATTGTCCCCAATATATTATAGTTATTAGATCGCCTCTCAGCTATCTTTTTTCTAAACTAAATAATCCCAATTTTGCTAACCTCTCTGGGTATTGTAGTCCGCCCATTCCGTTTATTACTCTAGTTGCCTGACTTTGTACCGACTTAAGCTCTGATATGTCCTTCTTGAGTACCGGTGCCCAAAACTGTCACCAATATTCCATGTGTCGTCTGACCAATGACTTGTGAAGAGAAAGAACAATGTTCTCGTCATGCGTCCTAGAACTCTTTTGATGCCCCCATGATCCTATTTGCCTTGGCAGCAGCTGCCTGACACTGGTTGCTCCAGTTAAGCTTACAGTCATCTAACATCCCCAAGTCCTTTTCCATGTCAGTGTTACCCAGTGTTTTCCAATTTAGTATGTAATGGTGAAATGCAAAGGACTCTCATGTAGTGATGTGGCAAGTGAAACCAGCTCCATCCTCATTGAAACATCTCATACCACCAAAGGCAAAGCAACTAAGACTATGTTATATTACTGTTCAAATAAACAAAATTCATCTGTTATTAGATTAGCATTTCAGCCTTAACGCTTTCCAATCCAATTTGTATCCTGGTTTTCCTAGGGGGCTTACTCTTTTTCTGCCGTTATACAACAGCGCTATCTGCTGGCTAAAGCCAGTACTGCATGAGGTGACACGTTGGATAGGCGCCGACAGCAGAGAGGCTGGCAATATACAGTTAGAGAACCCCGACGGATGTCTTCCAACATCGGAGCTGTACAGCCTTAAATCATAATGTCTTCAGAGGTCAGACAGTGTATTGGAAAGGGTTAATATGTGACTTTATCTTGGACCCTCCAATATACCCCATGTAGCTGGGCTCTCTTCCTCACACAATCACTGTCTGAACCACTGTAGCCGGAACCAGTATAGAGAATAGTCCATGGAGGAGATAAGTATGTTACACTACTAGGTCATGAAGTCTGAAGAGGTCCCTTAGGGTCCTTCTGCCATATTTGAGAACAGAACTACATTTAGTAGACTACCATGCCCCCTCGAAAATAAGCCCTACCCTGATTTTTCTGTTTTTTGTGGGGGCTTGATATATAGGCCTTATCTGAAAATAAGCCCTAGCTACACTACATAAGAAAAAGCAATACATTACCTAGCAGGCGCAGTCCGGGTCCCTTATACTGCTCTCCGGAGGTCCACGCTGTTCCCGCTGTCCTCACACTCCTTGCTTCTCGTACGTCATCACTTCCTGGTGACAGGATTCATAAATCCTGCTTGCAGGAAGCGATGGCTGTGATTGGTTTTTGAACATCGTGCTCAGCCAATCAATGCAGTGGTCGATGACCCAATCAATGACAGCCATCACATTGGTTCATCCAGCTCTCCATTGATTGGCTGAGCCACGGCGCTCGAAGAACCAATCAACAGCCATCACGTTGTGGAGGCGGGATTTATGAATTGGCTGATCCACTAAAAATATTGGTCATACAGTACGTACGCATAATGTTTATGTCCTTGTGAAATCTTATTCATAGGAAAGAATTAGAGCCATTTTTACTTAATACATAACTATACATTCAGATAGTCCATTACACTTTGGTTGGATTTCGACTTTAATCTCCTGCTCTCCTCTTAGGGTGGTCTATAGACAGAGTACTGCAGAGTAAATGCAGCTTTATGGTAGTATGTGTCATGATCAGGCTTTATTGTTCTCAGAGGATTATTCTGATATGGATAAATCACAACCCATCTGTCATGTCCCTTCAATCTCTTGAACATTTTGCTCTTTTCTGCTGCTGCCAAAAGTTGTTTTCAGTCATTTTCTTCTCTTTTGAAGTTTCCCGAGATTAGTAATGGTGATGGATTTACAATCTTTACACGCAACCAAGGAAATACATAAAGGATACAATACAAAAGTGAGATATCTTATCAGCAATGCAAATACTTGGAGCAGCTACATACAACCACATTATATACATGACAGTTCATTCTGCAAGTTATTTTTATTAAAGAGAGAAAAAATACGGCTATGCAGCAGTTCTGGGTCACCACTTTGTATGTACGGTAATGGATAATCAGTGTGGGGAAAAAGGGGCTATAATTAAACATTAGAGATGAGCGAACGCGTTCGTCCGAGCTTGCTATTCGTGCGAATATTAGGGTGTTCGGGATGTTCGTTATTCGTAACGAACACCATGCGGTGTTCTGGTAAATTAAACTTTCTTCCCTGAGACGTTAGCGCTTTTTTTTGGCCAATATAAAGACAGGGAAGGCATTACAACTTCCCCCTGCAACGTTTAAGCCCTATACCACCCCCCTGCTGTGAGTGGCTGGGGAGATAAGGTGTCCGCCTGATATGAAAGTCTGCCCCTCCCGCTGCTCGCTATGGATGCATTCTATATGCGCTCAATGGGGCCAGCGGCAGCAGCGCTGACCCCATTGAGAACATATAGAAGACAAATCCTTCTTCTCTGGCACAGCTGTAACAGCTGTAGCAGAGAAGAACGATGTTTGCCCATTGAATTCAATGGAACCGGCAATACAGCCGACTCCACTGAATGCAATGGGCTGCCGGCGATCGCAGGATGAATGGTCGGAAAGGGGTTAAATATATAACCCCTTTCCTGCAATTCATCCAGAAATGTGTTACACTAAAAATATATACCGGCGTATAAGGCGACCGGGCGTATAAGACGACCCCCCAACTGTCACCTTATACGCCGGTAATACAGTGGAGAAAAGAATAAAAAGCATTACTTACGTTTTTAGATGATCTGCGGCGCTCCTGCAGGCTGTCGCTCCCTCCTAATCCACGGCAGAGTATTCCTTTCTCCACGAAAGACTTTAAATCCCTGCCTCCAGAAAGACACGTGCCTTCAGCCAATCACAGCCAATGACAATGATGTCATTGAATGGCTGTGATTGGCTGTGTTTCTGGAGGCGGGGATTTCAAGGCTTGAAATCCCCGCCTCCAGAAACACAGCCAATCACAGCCATTCAATGACATCATTGTCATTGGCTGTGATTGGCTGAAGGCACATGTGCTTCTGGAGGCAGGGATTTAAAGTCTTTCGTGGAGAAAGCTTGTCTGCCGTGGACCAGGAGGGAGTGACAGCCTGCAGGAGCGCCGCAGATCATCTAAAAACGTAAGTAATGCTTTTTATTCTTTGCTCCACTGTATTACCGGCGTATAAGGTGACAGTTGGGGGGTCGTCTTATACGCCCCGTCGCCTTATACGCCGGTATATATTTTTAGTGTAACACATTTCTGGATGAATTGCAGGAAAGGGGTTATATATTTAACCCCTTTCCGACCATTCATCCTGCGATCGCCGGCAGCCCATTGCATTCAGTGGAGTCGGCTGTATTGCCGGTTCCATTGAATTCAATGGGCAAACATCGTTCTTCTCTGCTACAGCTGTTACAGCTGTGCCAGAGGAGGACGATCTTTATGCTGACAGTGGGGGGGGGGGGGGGGGGCACTCTTGCCGCTATTGTGGCTTAATAGTGGGACCTGTGAACTTGAGATGCAGCCCACCATGTAGCCCCTCGCCTGCCCTATCCGTCACTGTGTCATTCCCATCACTTTCCTGAATTGCCCAGATTTTCACACATGAAAACCTTAGCGAGCATCGGCGAAATACAAAAATGTTCCGGTCGCCCATTGACTTCAATGGGGTTCGTTGTTCGAAACGAACCCTCGAGCATCACGGGAAGTTCGTTACGAATAACGAACACCCGAACATTTTGGTGTTCGCTCATCTCTATTAAACATACATCTTAGTAACATAAAGCGACCCTTAGGGCTGTTTCACACGAGCGTATGCTTTTTTACATTCTCTTGTATGTGCCATAAATTCGTATGAATGGACGATTTTCCTCAATCACAGCCAGAGATAATTAGTGTTTTCTCATTCATTCACGCAACCGCAAGCGACGTTTTTAGGGAAAAAATACGTTGCAGCACGGAAAACCCTCACTCGGCATAAATCCTCAGGATGCCTTCCAATGCCTACATAGAGGCACCTGTAAGCTTTTCGCAGCTCTGGACGCTGCTAAACTGCATCCCCCTCCTTTTTTTTTTACAGCTCCCATAGGAGTCTATGGGAGCCGCCGCTGTATATTGGTCAAAATATAGAACCAAAACTATCTTTTTACTCACCATATAAGCGTTGGCACGTATTTCGGTCGCATATGTATATTCGCCTGTGTGAACGAATGCCTCAGATGGTCGCGTATATCGGTTAGGCATAAAAACTTGGCGTATATGCGCTCATAAAGCCTAAAGGATAGGTGCCCTAATGTTATGAATATCCACAATATACACTAACCCTGTGTGATAACTCGACAGGATCAGTTTTGAAGTGTTGAATCATATCTGACCCCATAACCAGGATGAATCATCAAGGTAAATGGCCTGTCTGCATGGATCTCTAAAACAGAATAGGCTACATAGATTTTAGCTGCATTTTGGTGCCTGTCAGGCCTTAGCTACGTGCGACTAGTGCAGTTGCACAGGCGGCAGGCCACCAGCTTGTAGGGGGTATGACCAGCAAGATAAGGGTTGCAGGCGATCATCCCCTTAGATCCGCTTGGTTAGATGATCTTCGGCAGTGTCTTCTGGAGCTATTTGAATCGTCACCCTTTTGAGTCTGTCTCCTCCCATGTGATGTTCCGAGGTACCACTGTCAACCTATGAGCACCCACAGAGCAACGCAATCACTTAGTTCTGGTACTGAATTTAGGTAGTGAACTTGATTCTGGCACTGTACTTATTTATGTATATGCTTCATTCTAGTATTGTGTACTGAGGTTGTTTCATGCTGTTTTTAGATTACAAGCCTAGTTCTGGTGCTGTATTTATGTTATCAGCTTGGTTCTGGTACTGTATTTCTATTATGAGCTTGGTTCTGTTGCTGTATTTATGCACTGAGCTTGACTCTGGTGCTGTGTTTGTTATGAGCTTACACAGGACGACTGTTGAGGTCTATAGCGCTCCACAGACGGTCCAGCAATGATCGATCCCGTGCTTTCACTTAATAATGCAGCAGCGGACGAACAATGATTTTTAAGTCTGCATGAATGATCCAATTAGCAATTTATCGCTGATCATTCTTTCGCTGCAAGTGTCATGCGGGTGGTGATGTGACACAGGCTCAGGATGGCGCAGTGATGACAGATGGAGACAGAGGCCAAATTTGGGTTTTTTTTCCATAAAAAATATAACTTTACCGAACATGGGCATAATAAAAAGGATTACGCTCCACAGGAGGGTACAGGTTACTTTAAACTAGCAGTTTCTTTCCCGTGTTCCACATTACTCTACACTTTACATGCTGTGTCTTATTAAGCGTGTACCTTGCTGCGCCATTTTATAATCTGTGTCATAGACACATCCGTTACATCATAATACCTTACATGATAACATCTCATCACACGCCAGTAGAACACTTTACATAACATTATGCATCACCATACATAACATCATTATAGCTAATAACCCCCTTAACTCTTGCAAGGCTGTGTGTAAATAATCTACAGCGACATTATCATATCACAATAAAATTTCATTGAGTCTTTAGCCCCCCACCCTGGCCAGGGATTTGACCTGTGTATGTTTGCATTGCGGGGAGGGAGACTCCCTCTCCTCCCACAAACTGCAGGGCAATTCTCCCTGGGAATCTGGTTGGCCTCTCAACTTCGGCCCTCAGCATGGTAAAACTACCCATGATGTTGCCCTTTTTAATGGCCGTCGCCATGGTATATAAGTTGCTGGTGCTGCTCTGCTGTCTCTCTGCTACACCACTGACTGACTCCCTCTCTGTGGCTTTGGACTGAGCTACTGTGACACAGCTTATCAAACTATCAAACTACTAAAGAACACTTGTCAGTGCTTCTGATGCTCCGCCCCTAGTGACATCATCGTTTCGCCTCTAGTGACGACATCAAAGGTTCTACGAAGTATATAAAATACAGAGCCCAACCGACGGAAGAACAACACAGTTAGGGCTCTTGAAAAGGCGAGGACAAAAATAACAAAATGAGAATACAAGTAAGCCATTATCATTTCAGACACAACTCAGCGTTCCTGACAGGACAGAAGTCACCGACCTACCATCACCTCAGAGATCCGGCGGGCTGAAAGACCTGCAGTGATGTCACTACTGTGGGAGGAGCCATTGTGCACTTTGGTAAAAGAGATCCAGTGGGCTGAAGGACCTGTGGTGACGTTATTGCTGTGGGAGGAGCCATTGTGTAGTTTGGTAGAAAGTACTGCATACTGGATAAGCCGACAGCAGGCACCAGGACCTGTGATGATGTCACCGTCATTTGATCACCTGTGTGAGTGGAGTCAGGAATCACATGACCAGGGGATCATCAATGTATCCACGAGTCTGATGATGTGTGAAAGTCAGGATGGATGTGGATGTAGCAGAGCTGTGTGTGTGATGTGTCTGAATCAGGATGTAGCAGTGCTGTGTGTGTTATGTGTGTGAATCTGGATGGATGTAGTAGGGCTGTGTGTGTCATGTTTGTGAATCAGCCTGGATGTAGTAGAGCTGTGTGTTTCATGTGCGTGAATCAGGATGGATGTAGTAGAGTTATGTGTGTGATGTGTGTGAATCAGGATGTAGCAAAAGCTGTGTGTGTAATGTGCTGTGTGTAATGTGTGGGAATCAAGATGAATGTAGTAGAACTGTGTGTGGCATGTATTAGAGCTGTGTATGTAATGTGTTGTGTGTAATGTTTGGTAATCAGGATGCATGTAGCAGAGCTGTGTGTGTGTAATGTTTGAGAATCAGGATGGATGTAGTAGAGCTGTGTGTATGATGTGTGGGGATCATAATGGAAGTACCATGTAGCACAGCTGTGTGGCGCATTGCTGGTATTATAATTTCCTAATAATTACTAGTTTCTTCATATCAGGCACCTGTACATGCAAAATCTTCTTGCTCAAGAAGGTGGCAAGGCCTAAGCCCTCATTATCCCTATTAGGGGCTGGATCTAATCTCACCACCGTCTGCCACAGTGTAGAGGCGAAGCCCCTATCTTTAGCCTCGGCAGGGCTACAGTAGTATGGCATCGTCCAGTGCATTTAACATGGTGCTTACAGTGCTTTCCTCAGCATCTCTCCTCTCTGGCCATGGCTCTGGTGGAGGGGAGCTTCTGCAGCAGTGTTGCTGCACTCTTCAGACTGGCATGGGTAAATGCCAGTCTCCTCTGTCTTCCCGCTTCCCCTCCCTGCTGGTTACCAGACCACAGGGGATGGGGTCCAAACTCACAGCTGCACTGAAACAGCACCTGCACACCACATCAATGTAAAGGAGAGTGCGGTACACCCCCTTACACATGTGTTTACACCTAAGAATTAGGGCCTCATGTCCACTGGCGGGCTTGAATTGCGGATGAGCCGCAGTTCAAGCCGCCCACTGCAAGACATGGCCTCCGCAGCTGAATTAAAGCATGCTAATTTGTTTTGCGGATCCGGACAGGTAAATAATGTCCTCTTGCGGCGGGCAGGGTGGGATACTGCTGCAGGCTCCCGCCCACGGAATTCGATCCACCCGTGGACATGAGACATTATCGTCCAAACCGCTCAATCTAAGAAGCGGTTTGCACGATAATTCTACTGTATAAAAGGGCCTTTATTGTGTAGTGCCTACAGCACCTACTCATTTCTGTAGATTTATATGTTTCCATGGCGTCAGAAAGCAAACAAACCCCATGTTGACTGGTCCTGCAGTCATAATCCCTTTCATCTATCACATGAAGCCTCAGGTTGTTTTTGGAGAAGGGATGTGATTTCCCTGCCATAGAGAATTCTGTGTAGATCTGTTCTAGATTCCAATTCCTGCTAAATTCATTCAACGTAATCTAATCTGCAGCATATGTGGAAGTCCAATTCCTTCCTCATACACTAATCTCTGCAGAATTCCAATGATTGCTTACAAATTAATTGATTACTTTAACCCTGACTTGTTTGAGGTGATAACAGAATAATAAGATGCTCAGCTAGAAATACCTCCATAAAACTCGGAGTACAGCACTACCAATATTGCTTATTGATTGCACATAGGTAGCAGTGCTGGTGTAGGGGCCCAGAGCTATAGGCCACTTCAAAATGTCTTTCATGTTTGTCATGTGCATTCATATTGTCATTGTACCTGATGTGGTGCATCTCTGCAGCGCTGTAAATGTGAACTGTCTGGTATGTGAGATGTCTAGCAGTGTATTGTTTTGTGTGTCATGTGACCGTACTTTTGGGGTATACATGTTTTGCAAGGTGCAAGAGAAAGGAGAAAGTCAGTTCTTGGACTAGTCTAGCTTGAACCAGTCTGAGGGCCAGGACACTTGGAATATCTGTCGATATACACAGAATTCCCCTGTGTTGTGGAAGTGAGAATGGAAGAAAACGAAAGGTATCACCTGTCTCCCCTGGATATCTCTTATCCCAGAAGACCCCGGTGTAGCTGCAAGCACCTGTGAGAGAGAGAAGACGTTCCGCAGAGTTGAGTGTCCATCGTCTTTTCTGCAATTGTGAGGAGAGAAGACGTTTCACAGAGTTGAGTGTCCGCCGTCTTTTCTACAAGAGACAGAAGACGTTCCGCAGAGTTTCCCCTCTTTTCTGCGGGAGAGAGAGAGCAAGCCTTGGCCCTTAGCCCTGGTGGACGTGTCCCTGGCTACCCTCCGGGTGGAGGCAGTAGTGCCACCTTGATAAAGCCTACAACTGATCCCCGCTATCTCCTATGCTAGGGCCCACTGCTCAGACACTGCAGAGGATGCCCCTTCTATTATTTCTCTTCTTCTCATCTATTCTATGTAACATTCTTTTAGTACTTCTTAGATGTTAATGCACCGACCATCGGAGAGTTATGTGTCATCACTTCTGATCAAATTAAAAAGGATAGAAGCGTCTACCTTGTGTTGGCTACATATGGTGTAAGCTGGAGTCCCTCGGGGCAGAAAATCAGAGAGACTTATACATCTGTTCCCTTCACAAGCAGACATCTGGTCGAATTCTTACAGTATTCTAACTGATGAATCAGTTGTGTTACTAAGATAAAAATTCCTGCTCTGTCAAAAATCTAAATCCACTTTGCTTTGCGCAGTCACCCGGTGTCATCTATAATTACATTAATGAATAAAATATCAGTTTAGCTATAAATGGAAATATTTTTGCCTCCAGATCTTTACATTTTTGTCAAAACTTTGATTCCTCTTTCGGAATAATGACGCTTTGACTAGAGTTGAGCGAACATACTTTGCCGAGCTTGATGCTTGTTCGAGCATTAGCATACTCGATGGTGCTTGTTACTCGAACGAGCATCAAGCTGTGTTCGACCCCGCCCCAGTTTTTGGCTCCTCCCCGCTGTGACGTGCCTGTTTTGGCCCCTCCCTGCCGCGACGCAACGCACGTCAATGGCAAATTTTTTTGTCTGGCAGGCAGGGGAGAGAGAGAGAACACGAACCAAGAAAAAAAAAACTCGGGACCCGGCGTCCCACATACAAAAATGCTCGAGTCTCCCATTGTTGTCAATGGGGTTCGTTACTCAAGTAGAGCTCTCGAATTTTACGAAAAGCTCGACTCGAATAATGGAGACCCGAGCATTTGGGTGCTCGCTCATCTCTAGCTTTGACCCTGTCTAGATTTTCAGAAAGTTCCAGAAACTTCTCCTGGAATCCCAAGTAATATCCTTCATCTCCATGCCATATTTGTGTACATTATGTAATTATAATTTCTAATTTATATGTTTATACTAGTGTATTCTTTTTTGCCCAAAATTATTCTTGAAAATACAGGGGGTGGACAAAAAAATGGAAACAACGTACAAAATGCAGGTACTGGTGTATCTTGATGCCGCCGGAAGCTAGGGGTTTGACAGGGCTTCCATGGAGCAACACCACAGCCGTAGCTCCTGATTGGCAGAATCCCGCAAGGTCCTGGAAGGTCCTGAAATGGATTATAGGCAAAATATGAGTGATCTGCTGGACTCCTGTAACCCGGCTCTGTGTGACAGTGGTGCTGTTGTTGGCTTCCTGCTCCAGGGAGAATGTGGTGCTTGTGTCTTCCATGGGCCACTGCTCCTGCACTGTTAGCCGGCTAGGTCTCATATTCCTGCTGTCCTCATGCAGTGGCTGCATTGTCCATCACCGCTGTTGGATCTGTGATGAGGTTCTGCAGTCTGCGGCGGCTGTCTCTCACTGTGTTTTTCCATGGCGCTGTTGGCTCTCTGCTGCTGGCTGCGATGTAAAAGTGACGTAGGGGGAAGGGCAGCAGCTGCCGGTAACACCACCTCACAGCGCAGTGGGCTACCTGCTCGCGACCCTGGCAGCCTCTGGTAAGGCTGCCTCATGGCGCTGTGGCCTCCCTGCTCTGCTCTTCAACACAGAGGGGGGGTGCAGCCTCTTGGGGCATCGGCAGGGAAGCCCCTTGCACATGACCCAGCTGTGCAGCCAATCACGTACAGGGGGCGTCACCCCCCCTTGTCAATCTTGTCTCCACCAGGACTTCCTGGTGGCATCAAGATATACCAGTGCCCAAGATGCATGCCTTAAAATCGTTCTCCACATGTCTTATTGAAATATGATTTATAATTCCATGTAACTTAAGTGGAGGTAATATGACACAGATGCTGCCAGGCAGAAGTGAACTTCTGCCCAAGTAACAAGATTCCATTGGTAAGGGGTTTGCTCCATTTAGCAGTTGTTACCAACTAACTTCCAAAACCACCCAGAGCAGGGCAAGAGGTGAAGTAAACACAAATTTGGCAGGAAACCTCTCAGCCAGGTAGGTGTCAAGAGGGCAGCTGAGTGCTAATTATTCAAAAATCCCATGCATTTCATACAGTGTTTCTGTATTTTTGTCCACCCCCTGTATAATTAGGACTAAATTAAGTTTTAACGCTTATCTACCCAGCTGTTACCATGCGGCAGTTGCTGGTCCTCCCGGGGCGGCAGTGTCGCGGTCCCGCGGTTGGGGCGTGTCCCCAGGCTTGTTGTCTGGCTGCAGGGGGCGCGGGTGCCTGTCCGGTGTGGGCGGTGTTATGCTGGTGGTGCGCGCCCCAGAGGGCGTGCACCTGTGAGTGCAGCTGCTGTGCACGAGCTTCCTTTTATTATGTTCTGTTGAGAGTGGCTGTCTCCCTCTCTCCGCCCCTGGGCAGAGGCTTTTGTTTAAAGGTCGGGCAGAGACTGGCAATAACTGCCAGTTATTGGTTTCCCTCAGTGTGCTAGCTAGTCTGCCTCTGTTGGTCTCCTGCTTCTGTCATCTTGTCTGCTATACTTTGCTATTATCCACCAGGTTTTTCCATCTGCCTCAGTTTTTGTACTAAACAAGTGTCTTTCCTTGGTTATGTGATTTCACCCACGGAGATTCAAATGGAGTCTGATAAAGTGGCAGCAATCTCCCAATCGGTCAGACCAGATAACCTAAAAGCTCTCCAGCGGTTTTTAGGTTTCGCAAATTTCTACCGTAGATTCATTACGAATTATTCTGTTATTGCTCAACCCCTGACCGATCTTACCAAGAAGGGTGCCGACTTGGTAAGATGGTCGACAGAGGCCCTAAAGGCTTTTAGTCATCTCAAAAGGGCGTTTACTGCTGCCCCAGTGCTAGTACAGCCTGGCACGTGGCGACCGTTCTTCATTGAGGTCGATGCGTCTTAGGTGGCGGCGGGGGCTGTATTGCCACAGGAAGTCAGCGGGAGACCTGGGTATAGTCAATGTGCGTTCTTCTCATGGAAGTTCATTTTGGCGGAACGTAACTACGACGTGGGTAATCATGAGTTGTTGGCGATTAGGTGGTCTCTAGAAGAGTGGTATCACCATCTTCAGGGGGCAAGGCATCCCATTACCGTGTATACTGATCATAAAAACTTGGTATATCTCACTAATGCTGAGACTCACAGCTCGTCAGGCCAAGTGGGCGTTGTTTTTCACCAGGTTTAATCTCGTTGTTACATATATTCCAGGGGAGAAGAACGTGAAGGCAGACGCCCTCTCACAGAGCTTTGGTTCACCGGGAAGTAAGACAGTGGCTACCGAGAACATCTTGGCACCTGGGGTGGTGGTGGCAGCTGTAGAATCTGATCTCGTTCCTCGTCTACGGAGTTGTCAGCAGGATGCTCCCTCAGGTGTGCCGGAGGGCAGATGGTTTGTGCCAGAGACCTTGCGTCTCAGAGTCATTAAAGAGTATCACTCATCTGTTCTCGCAGGCCATCCGGGTGTTCAGGGGACTGTGGATCTTTGTACTAGACACTACTGGTGGCCAGGCATGTCTCGGGACATCCGCAACTTTTTTAAGGAATGCTCTGTCTGTGCACGCAGTAAAAGTCAGCGGCGGCGGCCGGAGGGGCCTCCGAGACTATTACCGGTGCCTTTTCGCCCGTGGTCGCATTTATCGGTAGATTTTATCACCGATCTACCTGAGTCTCAGAAGTTCACCCCCATCCTAGTTGTTGTAGACCGTTTCTCAAAGATGGCACATTTCGTTTTTTGTAAAAGAAATCATTCGTCTACATGGGGTTCCCGAATACATTGTATCTGATCGCGGTGTTCAGTTTGTTGCGCAATTTTGGCAAGCTTTCTGTAGAAACCGGGGAATTTTGAAGGTTCCGTCTTTGAAACTGGTGCAGCGTTACATGGGTCCCTTTGTCATCACGCCTGTAGTAAATCCGCTTGCTTATGAACTTGATTTGCCAGCTACATGGAGGGTTCATAGGGTTTTTCATAAGTCATTATTGAAACCTTTTTTCCCTTCGGGACTACCTCACTCGTTGTTCCACACTTTTACCCATCAGGTATAATGTCATTTAGGGTAGGCAGCACCTTTCATATGCTAGAAAACATCTTCGCTTCATAGCAGCAATTTAGCTTTCTTCTTCTATTTTGTATCCTATTTCCTCTCCACCAGAGTCTGTCCACCTATTTTGCTCCCTGTCAGGGAACAGGTAAAGCAGAAGTCGGGGATCCCTGCAACGCAGCCCACAACCCCTGTCCCTGCCTACTTGTCCCCCTTGGCTAGGCCCCAGGGTGGCAACTGGGCGACGGTCCCTACTCTGAGCTAGAGAAAATGATGCAGGACACCACAGTCCCTGGACACAGAAAACGAGAATACAGACAGACAAACAACCAGAGCGCAGCAGCAAGGGAAACAACAAACCAGTCCAGGAGCAAGCCAAAGCTCCAAAGCACTGAAGTCAGTCCAAGACGTGCAGTACAGGTAAGGGAAGAACGGAGTCAGGTCTGGGGGAAAAGCCAAGGTCAATATCACTATCAGTCAGAATTAGCAGGGAAACACTGGTGAGTGACAGGAAGCCTAATCAAACACTGTCAGTGTCAGGAAGAAGCTGAGGGTTTAAATGCTGTCAGAGCTTCCGCCACAGCAACTGATTGGGCCGGATAGTCAGATAGCAGCAGTAATCACAGAGTGCTGGGAGAACCGCCCCCAGCACTAGCAGAACAAACTAAGACAGCGGAGGTGCAGTCAGCTGTCATAGCAACACGAACGCGACTCCGGGCAGCAGTCGCCGCGTCCTGAGCACCCCTGCGGCGTATAGGAGCCGCGCAGCCAGGAGTAGTAACCAGTGCTGGGGTTCCCCTGAGCCGCACACCACCCGCAGGAGCGACAGTACTGGCAGTGCGGGCACGGCGACCCCAAGAGCCACCAACCCTGACAGTACCCGCCCTCTTACAGGGGAACTCTGCAACCCCGTGACCCAGAGCGGGCTTGAGGGAGTAGGTCCTATGGAACCAGCGGACAAGACGCAGAGCATGGACATCCTTGGCCGGAACCCAAGAGCGCTCCTTGGGCCCAAACCCCTTCCAGTGCACTAAATACTGGTGAGTGCCCCGTACCCACCTGGAGTCCAGAATGCGGTCTATGTTGAACTCCATCTCCCCTTGGACAGATGGAGTTTGCGGGTGTGCAATACTGGTGGAACGAACTTCTTCAATAGTGACTTGTGGAAGACGTTATGCACTTTCCAGGAGTCAGGCAAGGCTAGTTCATATGCAGCCGGGTTAAGAATCTTGGTAATGAGGAACAGGCAGACAAACCAAGGAGCTAGGTTGAGAGATGGCACCTTCAGCTTTAAATTCTTAGTGGACAGATTAACTAGTTGACCAACCACAAAAGGGTCAGACAGTGCGTTTCCCAGCGTCTTGTTTCCACAACTTTTCCTGTAATTACAGCAAGTTATTACGAACCTGGACACAGACTGTGTACAGCCCCTCAGTAAAGGAATCTGCTGACGGATTTTCCAACAGCGAGGAGGCGGATAAGGTAAAGCAGGGATGGAACCTGTAGTTGCATAAAAAAGGGGAAACCTGTGATGATGAACTCGTATGGTTGTTTATAGTGAACTTCGCCAAAGCCCAAAACTTCACCCACTGTTCCTGACAGTCCGAGACAAACAAACAAAGGTACTGAATAAGTTCCTAATTCATACGTTCCATCTGTGGAAGAATAGGTCCTTAATGGCATCTCCTGATATTCTTTCCCCGGGCACAAACTGCCCAGGCCTTGACAAAAAACGGAATTCTCTGGACATCTGGGGCCACCAGTATAACAAGGAACATGAATCCAGTGTCCCGCTAATGCCAAGATGACTGGTCAGGACCGAAGAGTGAATCCCTTTTAGAACCCGTAGTCTCAGGGAACTAACAGTTTGCCCTCTGGAAGAGCCTCCGGGGCAGCTTGTTGGGCAGTGTATAGCTGAGACGAGATGTCAGAGGTCAAGGCAGCTAAGACCCCTCCAAAAGAGAGGATCCCTTCTGGCTGGGAATCCATGGGCTAGGGCACATCGAAGCTGCGAGACAACGCATCAGCCTTAATGTTCCGTAACCCAGGCCAGAACGTGACAATGAAATTAAAACGAGAAAAAAAACAAAGCCCAGCGTGCCTGCCTGACATTTATTCTTTTAGCCAACTCTAGGTACACCACGCTTTTGTCATCAGTGAAAACGGTAATCTGGTGTCTGGCTCCCTCAAGGAAGTGCCGCCATTCCTCAAAATCCCACTTGATGGCCAACAATTCCCTATTACCTATGTCGTAGTTACGTTCAGAGGGTGAGAACTTTCTCGAGAAGAAAGCACAAGGTCGGAGGTTAAAGAGGGTTGCCGGTCCTTGCGACAGGACGACGCCCACCCCAAACTCAGAGGCGTCAACCTCCACAACAAAAGAGCTGGTTAAGTCAGGTTGTACGAGGACTGGCATAGAAGAGAAGGCTTCTTTGAGATGCAAAAAGGCAGCGACGACCTCAGGTGTCCAACTGCCTACCTCAGCCCCTTTCTTGGTTAGATCAGTTAATGGTTGGCGATCACCGAGAAATCCTTAAAGGGGTTGTCCCGCGAAAGCAAGTGGGGGTATACACTTCTGTATGGCCATATTAATGCACTTTGTAATGTACATTGTGCATTAATTATGAGCCATACAGAAGTTATTCACTTACCTGTTCCGTTGCTAGCGTCCCTGTCTCCATGGTGCCGTCTAATTTTCAGCATCTAATCGCCCGATTAGACGCGCTTGCGCAGTCCGGTCTTCTCCGTTTTGAATGGGGCTGCTCGTGCTGGAGAGCTGACCTCGTAGCTCCGCCCCGTCACGAGTGCCAATTACAGCCAATCAGGAGGCTGGAATCGGCAATGGACCGCACAGAAGCCCTGCGGTCCACCGAGGGTGAAGATCCCGGTGGCCATCTTCGCACGGTAAGTAAGAAGTCACCGGAGCGCGGGGATTCGGGTAAGTACTGTGCGGTTTTTTTTTTTAAGCCCCTGCATTGGGTTTGTCTCGCGCCGAACGGGGGGGCTATTGAAAAAAAAAAACCCGTTTCGGTGCGGGACAACCCCTTTAATAAATTTACGGTAGAGATTGGCAAAACCCAGGAAATGCTGTAAAGCCTTTAGGTTAGTAGCTTGCGCCCATTTCGTCATCGCCCTAACCTTCCCTGGATCCATTTCGATGACAGAAGGGATAATTATGTACTCTAAAAATGAGATCTCAGAAACGGAGAGCACCAGGATGTCGTCTAACCACCAGGAAAATGCCCATGACATCCTGGAATATAGCATTCATGAATCCCTGGAAGACAGTCGGGGAGTTACACAAACCGAAGGGCATCACTAGGGTGTGTTGAATGCCATCTTCCATTTGTCTCCCTCTCTTATTCTGATCAGGTTATACGCTCCTCTCAAGTCAAGCTTGGAGAACCACTTGGCCCCCGATACTTGATTCAGGAGATCAGGGATCAGAGGAAGAGAGTACTGGTTACTAATTGTGATTTTATTCAAGTCTCTATAATTGATATATGGCCGAAGGCCGCCATCTTTCTTCTCTACAAAGAAGGACCCTGCCACAGCAGGAGACTCAGATGGCCAGATATACCCCTTAGCCAAACACTCAGAAATGTATTCCTTCAACCACGGTAA
This sequence comes from Eleutherodactylus coqui, assembly GCF_035609145.1. Taxonomy (NCBI): domain Eukaryota; kingdom Metazoa; phylum Chordata; class Amphibia; order Anura; family Eleutherodactylidae; genus Eleutherodactylus; species Eleutherodactylus coqui. The sequence continues at coordinate 142,897,382 of NC_089845.1, read as the reverse complement.
GCCGAGCACCACGTCTACCGACAAGTTTTTTATGACCAGAAAGGTACAAAACTCTGTGTGCAAGGCCCCCATGGAAAGCTTAAGCTCTGGGCTAACCTGACTGACCTGCCCGGCTAGTAAGGGTATAGAATCAAGTCCAGAAACCTGGACGGGAGGCTCAAGATTTCTTAACACCTTGGCAATGGAGGCTATGAAAAAATAGATTATACCTACCCGATAATCGGGTTTCCAGGAGTCTCCACGACAGCACCAATTGAGATTGCCTCCTCCTGATAGGACAGGAACATACTGAGAGGTTAAAAGCTCCCCCCCTTCCCCACTTTCCTCCGTGGATTCTAACGAATTGCCGGGGTAGGATCTTAAATTAAATTCTTTCCCTAACTGGGTTTTTTTTTTAGGGTAAATTATATTCTATAATTTCTTTACTACGTTCTTAGGGGAGGGGGGGGGGGTACGGGTGCTGTCGTGGAGACTCCTGGAAACCCGATTATCGGGTAGGTATAATCTATATTTTTTCCCCAGTCGTGTCCATGACAGCACCAATTGAGATGTACCAACTAAAGTTTAGTAGGGTGGGATTGCTGCCGAGAGGACTTTGCGGCCGAAGGCCATGTCCTCGTCCTGCTGCACTTTTACCCTATAGTGTTTAATGAACGTGTGGGTTTTTTTCCAGACTGCAGCCTTGCATATCTGCTCGACCGAAGCTGAGCTATGTTCGGCCCATGAGGATGCTACTGCCCTTGTAGAATGGGCTTTAAGAGCTAAGGGGATTTCCTTCCCGAGGGCTTTATAGGACTCTATAATGGCCAGGCGGATCCACCTGGCTATGGAGTTTTTTGCCGCTTTGTTCCCTTTATTTGGGCCACTGAACTGGACGAACAGGTTGTCGTCTCGTCTCCAGTGGCTTGTCACATCTATGTAGCCTAGGACTGCTCTCCTAACGTCCAGGCAGCTTAGGGTTTTTTCTTCCTCGTTTTTAGGTTTACTAAAAAATGAGGGAATTATTATGTCTTGGGACCTATGAAAATGTGATACTACTTTTGGCATGAAGGCAGGGTCCGTTTTAAATACTAATTTGGTGTCCGAGATTTTTAGGAATGGGTGGCGAAAGGACAAAGCCTGAAGCTTGTTAACCCGCTTTGCGGACGTGATGGCTACTAGGAAAACGGTCTTGATCATAAGCATTTTTATCGGTAGTGCTTCGATCGGCTCGAATGGGTCCGCTGTTATGGCCCTTAAGGCCCAATTAAGGTTCCAGTCTGGAACAAAGTTTATCGGTCTAGGTCGTAATCTAGCTGCTGCTGTCAGGAACCTGTTGACCCATCTATTGTCCGCGAACTTTGTGTCACATATGGCGCTAAGGGCTGCGACCTGGACCTTCAGGGTACTTGGCGAGAGGCCCATCTGTAGGCCCTCCTGCAAGAACTCTAAGATCAAAGGGATGTCCGGGATAGAATCCCCGGAATCCCTTTCCTGTCTCCATGAGGAAAACCTTCTCCAAACCTTCTGGTAGATAAGGTGGGTCATCTTTTTTCTGCTGGACATTAACGTTTCTACCACTCTCTCTGAGAATCCCTTCCCCCTTAGTGAGGATTCCTCAAGAGCCATGCTGTTAAGTGGAGTCTGTCTAAGCCCGGGTGGTTCAGTGGCCCCTGTGATAGCAGATCTGTCCAGGTAGGAAAGGTGACTGGGTCCTGCATGCTCAACGATGTCAGAAGACCGAACCAACTTCTCTTGGGCCAGAAGGGGGTCACCAGGATTAGCGTGCATACCTGGGTTCTGAAGTGTTGTAAGACTCTGGGGATCAGTGGTATCGGAGGAAAAGCGTACGCCAGCCCCTCTCCCCAGTCCTGGCCTAGGGCGTCTATTGCTGTAGGACGATCTCCTGGCCGGAGGGAGAAGAAATTGCCTACTTTGGCGTTCTCCCTGGTTGCAAACAGGTCTAATTGTGGGATCCCCCACCGGTTGGTCAGGGTTCTGAATGCTTCCAGAGAGATAGACCATTCTCCTGGGTCTATTTGCCTCCTGCTGAGAAAATCCGCTTTTTGGTTTAGCGTCCCCTTTAAGTGTGTTGTCGTGATCGAAAGGATCCGGCCCTCTGCCCAGTGGAAAATTTTCTGCGAAATGTTTTGCAGGGCAGGAGACCTTGTGCCCCCCTGGGGCCGAATATGGGCCACCGTGGTGGTATTGTCCGACAGTATCTTTATATGCTGGTTCCGTAGCGAGTTTCCTAACTGCTGTAGGACCCACCATACGGCCTGTAGCTCTCTGTAATTGGAGGATTGTTCTTTTATCCTCTGAGACCACGGGCCCTGAAAGAACTGGTTCCCCAGATGCGCTCCCCATCCCCAGGCGCTTGCGTCCGTTGTGATGTGCGTGGCTGGGTTTTGTAGCCAATGAACCCCTTTCTGCAGGTTCGCTGGGGATGTCCACCAACGCAGGGATGTTTTCACTGTGTTTGGGATATACATTTTTGTCCCTAGCGAGGACTGCTTTTTGTCCCACGTGGATAGGACGGAGGCCTGCAGAGCTCTGGTGTGAGCCTGGGCCCATGCTACTCCGGGAATGTATGACATCAGGCTTCCCAGGAGAGACATGGCTTCCCGAATTGTGCATGATCATTTCTGTAGGAAGGATTTGACCAGCCTTCGGATTCTTTGTATTTTTTCCTTGGGCAGGCAGGAGCATTGTAATTCTGAGTTGAGCGTTACGCCCAAAAACGTCTTCTTCCTGTCGAGGTCTAAGCTGGATTTTTCCCAGTTTATGATCCATCCTAGAGACTGGAGGAGTTCTAGCACTATCTCTAGGTGTTTCGTTAGTAGTTTCCTAGACTCTGCTATTATCAAAATATCGTCCAGGTAGGGTATTATTAGGATCGACTTTTTCCTCAGGTAGGCGGCTACCTCTGCCATAATTTTGGTAAAAATTCTGGGTGCTGAGGAGATCCCGAAAGGCAGGCATCTGAATTGGTGGTGCTCTATTCCTTTGCCCATATTCACTGCGAACCTTAGGTATTTCTGGGACCCGTGCATGGAAATAAGCGTCCTTCAGATCGATGGATGCCATGTAGGCCCCTTTGGGAATCAACTTTATCGTTGAGGAGATGGACTCCATTTTGAATTTTCTGTACTTGATGTAGGTGTTCAGAGGTTTCAAATTCACTATCATCCGCTGTTTCCCGCAGGGTTTTCTTACTAGGAAGAGCCTGGAATAATGGCCCTGGGTTTCCTCGTTTCGCGGTACGGGGGATATTGCGTTTAGATGTTGCAGGTCCCGAACGCTTTGCCTTAGTAAGTGTAACTGTTGCCCTGAGCCTCCTGTGATAACGAATTTCCTTCTGGGGAGGGACACCAGTTCTATCCGGTATCCCTGCTGTAAGATCTTTGGGATCCATGGGCCTTCGCAAATTGCGGCCCATTGATCCACAAAGTTCCCCAGCCTTGCCCCTACGGAGCTGGCGTCAGGGTCTCTGCTTGGGCTCCCCCTGGTGGGGGTTAAAGAGGATATTTCTTCCTCTGCCCCCCTTGGGGTAACTCCAGCGGCCTGTCTTGCCCTTGCCTCGGTAGGCCTCGGGCTGTTGCACTGGGGTTCGGAAGAAGGTCTTCCCTCTCTGCAGCTTTTCTTCCGGGAATCCCCTCTTTTTGTCGGCCGCCTTCTCCAGGATCTTGTCTAGGTCTGGTCCGAACAAAAACTGACCGTAGAACGGGAGGGCGCATAGCTTATTTTTAGAGGCTAGGTCGCCTGATCACGAATTCAGCCATAACACTCTTCTGGCTGAGTTAGATTGGGCTGTAGCTTTTGCCAAGAGTTTAACCGTTTCGGCCATGGCATCCGCTAGGAAATTTGTTGCCATACGCAGGATAGGAAGAGAATTTAGGACCTGTTCCCTTGGCGTCTTATTGGTTAAGTGTAGCTCCAGCTGTTCTAGCCATACCCCCAGAGTGCGCGCCACGCAAGTGGCTGCGATCCCTGGCCTAAGTATGTTTGCCGCTGCCTCCCATGATTTTTTTAGAAGGCCTTCAGCTTTGCGATCCATGGGATCTTTTAATTGTGCGGCGTCCTCAAAGGGCAGGCTCGTCCTCCTAGCTACTTTGGCCACTGGGACGTCTACCAGAAATAAGTCCTTAAGGGCTCGTTTATTCCAATCGGACTTACTACTTAATACTGCTGAAATTGGGAACAGTACTCCTCCGCTGCACGTCTACCCTGTCGCAGTGCTAATAATCTGGAGACCGCATACCCCGCCCAATCTCGCTCACCATAGATCTAGCCTAGCGCAGTAAGGAACAAGTCTAGGGACAGTCTGATAGATGAGTCAGCCGGTAACGAAAAAGCCCAATTCTGTGGGTCACCTCTCAAACAAGAAATAACAATCCCAACTCTCTGGAACTCGGATCCAGAGAAGTACAGACGCAAACTGAAATACAGCTTACAACCTTCCCAGAAAGAGAAGAACTGTCTCTGATCCCCGGTAAAGAAATCAGGGAGGGTAGCCTTGGGTTCCACCTTAACCACATGAGCAGGAGGCAGAACATCCTGGGCGCTAGCCGCGGCCTTTTCCTGCTGTTGGGAGCGAGTGGTTAAGTCTTGCACCATCCCTGTCAGGACCTGCACCTGATTAGCTAAAGCTGTAACTGCCTCCATAAATGGACGGATGTAGGAACCTCAATAAGTTTTTGGCCAGTGTTTCAGTCAGGGGACCATGGAAAGCAGAAGTCGGGGATCCTTGCAACGTAGCCCACAACCCCTGTGCCTGCTTACTTGTCCCCCTGGGCTAGGCCCCAGGGCGGCAACTGGGTGTCGGTCCCTACTCTGAGCTAGAGAAAATGACGCAGGATACCACAGTCCCTGGACACAGAGAACGAGAATACAGACAGACAAACAACAAGAGCGTAGCACCAAGGGAAACAACAAACCAGTCCAGGAGCAAGCCAAAATTCCAAGCACAGAAGTCAGTTCAAGAAGCTCAGTACAGGCAAGGGAAGAACGGATTCAGGTCTGGGGGAAATCCAACAAGTATGGCTGTTTGAGAAATATTGGCACTACACCTCTGGGCACCAACAATCTGCTCAAAGTCAAAATCACTCAAGTCGCCATCTTTACCCATGACTGCAAAAGGTTGCCTCTGCTGCACAGAGGAGAGATCAGCACATTATCTGAGAGCAGATTGTGATGCGTCCATCAAATAGTACCATGTTACTGATCACAAGATGTCATGCGCCCGCTGTTCCTAACGCAGTGATTGTTCAGTGTATATCATATATCCATAAAGAAGAATCTTCAGAGTAGTAAGGGGTTAAGAGAAGTTAGGGGGCACCAAGATAAACTTTTGCACCTGGGCCCATGAGCTACGCCCCTGGTAGTGCAAGATTTTCCAGAGCTCCACTTTGTAATGGCTTCACGTACATGGAGCTAACTAAGCTCTGCTCGATTTTCAAAAAACATCATTTGGGCAATCTGTCAGTATACAAGCATGTGTCCATACACAAAATATAGTTGTTGGGTATTTTCCTGATAGTCCTGCATGCTCCGATTGGTCAAATGTGCAATGTTTATTTCAGTAAGGAGAAGGGGAGCATCTCTAGCCCTTCTTATTGCCAGGGGCAAAAATTATTGGATATGTTGAGGTCCAACGTGTCTAATCATTCTCTATCCTTACAGCAAGTATGTGGGGGATATCAAGCTGCTATGTTATCCCTTAGCTTATTGGTTGATCCCATCAAAATTTTCAGGTTTGGCCAACATTTATGTAATGTGTATGGTTAGCTTACGAAGTAACTTTGGACTGTCAGAGATTTGCACAATGCATATGGACAATGATGTATTGGATATTTTGTTTGAGACTACTTAGCAGGGACATTATACCGGTAATTATTCTGTATCTCCAGTTACTAGAGATGAACGAGCACACTCGCTAAGGGCAATTACTCGAGCGAGCATTGTCCTTAGCGAGTACCTGCCCGCTTGGAAGAAAAGGTTCGGGTGCCGGCGCAGGTGTACGGTGAGCAGAGGGGAGCGGGGGGGGGGGGGGGGGGGGGGAGAGGGAGAGAGACATATCCCCTCCGTTCCGCTCTGCTCCCCCCCCCACCGCTCCCCACCCCCCGCCGGCACCCGAACCTTTTCTTCCGAGCGGGCAGGTACTAGCTAAGGACAATGCTCGCTCGAGCAATTGTCCTTAGCGAGTATGCTCGCTCATCTCTACTAGTTTCCATGAAGGTTATAGGTTTTTGATGTACATTGTTATTTGTGCCTGCATGAGCGTAAATTAGATGTCCTAAAAAGACCAACTCTTGCAGCGGTGCAGGGCTTATACTTATGCAAGCCTGCATGAGCACCAATATTATGTCCAAACAGGATGGTAAATTACCAGGAATGGAAACATGACGAACACGGATATGTAAATTATATTAATACAAACAGGGCTAACAGAACATGGCATAATGTGAACAACAAGGAATCTGTCTGTGGTCTTCACAGGAACAGAGAGTCCAGCCTACAAGCGGAGTATTCTCCCTGATAGAGGTGGCCCCACATCTGGAACTTAGGGTGACCCTGTCTCTCCCTAGGTGGCAGCAGGGAGCAGTAGCAAATATGTTACACATTATAAAACTCCAAAACAGCAAGCAAGTTATTACAACAGCTAATAGTAATTCACAGACTGAGTTATATAGGTAGATAAGCAAGATAGCAACAAGACCTCAAACACCTTAAGACAGGAGTCTATAGACAGCAAAACACAAGAGTTCAGACCAGACATCAGATAGCAGACAGACAAGATAAGATACAGGCATCCGACAATCCTTCAGGTAAAGTTGAGACAGGATAAAGTACAGGCTTCCAATAACCCACTGGACTGATTTCAGACAAGACAGGCTTTAGGACACAATTTGGACATGGTATAAACTTAACCAATGAGAGGTATGGATAGAAGTGGATCCAGGCAAGAGACAGAGAGAGGTCTAAACAGCATGCATGTTCAAATCCAAATTATATCAGGACAATAACTGGTGCCCCCTGAGAGGAGGGGCTGGAATATACATGCACAGACCCATGGTGATTGGCTGGCTAGACTAATCCACCCACAGCCAACCAAATTAACCAACACTTACAGAGTTGTGTTCCTGTCAACTTCTGTTTAAATCATCCTGTATTACATAAATGCTGCAAACAGGTTTCTTTGAGCACTGGAGCAGGGACACATTGCTTGCAAGAAGTAATGCCATTGCATGACAAAAATTGTTTTCCATAAGATGCTTCAGTGTTGTAGGCAACTCTTACTCAATATGACAAAAAAGAGAGCTTAAGAACAGGTGAAGCTAAGGTGAGACTCAGCCATGACTTATTTGGGAAAATGAAGCTTAGACAGGAAAAGATCAAGAGGATGGAGAAAAGTGCCTTGATGGATATAGGGTAGTCCCAATTTGCCCACCAGTATACAAATTGATACCAGCAGTCCGCCGTAATTATGACTGCTTAGTATGATAATGCTCAGGCTGGGCTAGGGACCTGGGAAACAACTTTTGAAGACATTTTCCAGGGCTACACTAATGATGACCCATCTTCAGCGTAGCTAATTGATAGTTTATGGGCAGGAGTTACAGCTTCACTTGAATGGGATTGAGCTGCCCTCAAGCCATGTGACCGATGAACGTGATGATACATGCATGAGATAATGCCACAGTGCTCACCCAATGCTATGATCTCTTCAATCAGCTGATCAGTGGGGATCCTGGGTAGCAGAACCCAACCATTAAATATTGATGACCAATGCTGAAGTTGGGCCAGCAATGTGTAGTCCCAGAAAACCCCTTTAAAATGTTTAACACAATCATATGTCATCCCTGAGTGGGGACAGTTTAGTTGGGAACATTTAGGGTGGATAATGACTATATAAATAGCTTCAATGACCTCTTTTGTTAGATTCTGGATTCTCCTGATGTGGTTTTGCATGCTGATCATATGTTTAATGGTGGTTAATAAAGAATGTTAATATGTAATGGTGTATAGCGAAAATATTACTGTTTGTATTTATACATTTACTAAAGGGGCTACTACAGCCCTCATTTTTGTCACGTCCATTCAGACCTGTCAGCAGCAACAAATATAAAAATAAAGTGTAGGAGCAGGCTGCAGGACTTGGAAAGCAGAGGGGACAACAGAGTTGTTAGACATGCAAAACTATATAAAGGGTAGTGAAGTAATCAGAAAGACGTCCTATGTTCTTCCCCTGGAACTGTCCTGACATAAGAATGGAGCACCCGCCTCAAAAGTGGCAACCCCACGTCTGGAACCTGACCAGATTCCCTATTCATTCCTACATGTAATATAGAGGCAAGGGAAAGAACAAGGGTATGGCAAGAGAGAAAAGGACTAATGAAACCAAGGATGGAGTATGTAAGAAGCCAAGAAGTCAAAAGTACACTACCGTTCAAAAGTTTGGGGTCACCCAAACAATTTTGTGTTTTCCATGAAAAGTCACACTTATTCACCACCATGCGTTGTGAAATGAATAGAAAATAGAGTCAAGACATTGACAAGGTTAGAAATAATGATTTGTATTTGAAATAACATTGTTTTTACATCAAACTTTGCTTTCGTCAAAGAATCCTCCTTTTGCAGCAATTACAGCATTGCACACCTTTGACATTCTAGCTGTTAATTTGTTGAGGTAAGCTTGAGAAATTGCACCCCATGCTTCTAGAAGCATCTCCCACAAGTTGGATTGGTTGGATGGGCACTTCTGGCGTACCATACGGTCAAGCTGCTCCCACAACAGCTCAATGGGGTTCAGATCTGGTGACTGCGCTGGCCACTCCATTACCGATAGAATACCAGCTGCCTGCTTCTGCTGTAAATAGTACTTGCACAATTTGGAGGTGTATTTAGGGTCATTGTCCTGTTGTAGGATGAAATTGGTTCCAATCAAGCGCTGTCCACTGGGTATGGCATGGCGTTGCAAAATGGAGTGATAGCCTTCCTTATTCAGAATCCCTTTTACCCTGTACAAATCTCCCACCTTACCAGCACCAAAGCAACCCCAGACCATCACATTACCTCCACCATGCTTAACAGATGGCGTCAGGCATTCTTCCAGCATCTTTTCATTTGTTCTGCGTCTCACAAACGTTCTTCTTTGTGATCCAAACACCTCAAACTTGGATTCATCCGTCCACAACACTTTTTTCCAGTCTTCCTCTGTCCAATGTCTGTGTTCTTTTGCCCATCTTAATCTTTTTCTTTTATTGGCCAGTCTTAGATATGGCTTTTTCTTTGCCACTCTGCCCTGAAGCCCAAAATCCCGCAGCCGCCTCTTCACTGTAGATGTTGACACTGGTGTTTTGCGGGTACTATTTAATGAAGATGGCAGTTGGGTACCTGTGAGGCGTCTGTTTCTCAAACTAGAGACTCTAATGTGCTTATCTTCTTGCTTAGTTGTGCAACGCGGCCTCCCACTTCTTTTTCTACTCTGGTTAGAGTCTGTTTGTGCTGTCCTCTGAAGGGAGTAGTACACACCGTTGTAGGAAATCTTCAATTTCTTAGCAATTTCTCGCATGGAATAGCCTTCATTTCTAAGAACAAGAATAGACTGTCGAGTTTCAGATGAAAGTTCTCTTTTTCTGGCCATTTTGAGCGTTTAATTGACCCCACAAATGTGATGCTCCAGAAACTCAATCTGCTCACAGGAAGGTCAGTTTTGTAGCTTCTGTAACGAGCTAGACTGTTTTCAGATGTGTGAACATGATTGCACAAGGGTTTTCTAATCATCAATTAGCCTTCTGAGCCAATGAGCAAACACATTGTACCATTAGAACACTGGAGTGATAGTTGCTGGAAATGGGCCTCTATACACCTTTGTAGATATTGCACAAAAAAACAGACATTTGCAGCTAGAATAGTCATTTACCACATTAGCAATGTATAGAGTGCATTTGTTTAAAGTTAGGACTAGTTTAAAGTTATCTTCATTGAAAAGTGCAGTGCTTTTCCTTCAAAAATAAGGACATTTCAATGTGACCCCAAACTTTTGAACGGTAGTGTACATTATCAGAAGTATAACAAAGTTCATAGCAAAGTCACACTAACGCATGCAAGACTAGAATAGAAGTGTAAAACAAGAGAACACAAGAGTATAATCGGCATCCTCTGTTAAGAAGAACTGGAATAAATGCCCTTAAGAAGTTACTGATAGGCTAGGTGAGACAATAGACAGCCCAGCCAGCCAATCAGTTCAAGTATAAAAGGGAGATGTTTCTGCCTCGATGTCCAACACAAAATGACACATGGGCTGGCAGGTGCATCAAGTGGTCCGGCGCTGACGTTGTGACGTCACACTGGATCCGTGCCTCAACCCAGAAGCTGGCAGTGCCGTCACAATTTTCCATGTCTTGCAGTGTGCCATGTGAATATTTGGCAAAAAGAAGGGGACATAGTGTATAAAGGAGCTATCCGTCTCACGGAAATCAAGCAGAAGGGGCTCTGTGTTCAATACTGTAACATTATGCTGTTAAGACGTCAACAAGATTCATCCAAGTTGTGATATAAGGAGCTTTTCAGTAAATAAGTCTGAGACGGAATGGCCGGAGGTTGAACTTTGAAGTGATAGATCTCTTTTCTACTGAACAAGAGCACATCAGTTTGGGGCCACAAAGGACTATAATGCATAAATGCTTCTTGAGTTGGCCAAAGTTTAAATAAAAATGACTTCTAAAGATTTTCACATGCTTCACAGTGAGAGACAATCGGAAGGCGCCTTCACACTTGCAAGAAAATTGCACATTTTTCGAGCGAGAGTGAGTGAAAACTGGAATTATGAAACCAGTGATTTTCATTGGTCTCATTCCCATTTGCAATGTTTTCACTTATACAATATGCTGTGAAAAAAAAAAACGCACCATGCGCTATCTTTCTGCGCTTTGTGATTTTTTCTTTCTTTTTATCTCCCATGTTTCCCTATGGAAATTCCTTTTTATCACATCGCAAAAGGAAAAAGAGGAAAAAGCATTGCTGATGCTCAAAAGTTGCGGACGCTCCGCGGTATTCCGCATGCATTAGCAAGAACAGAACATTCTCATGTCCGCTCACATGAGCGGACAGCAATTGCGATTTTCACTTGCGGAAAAAAAAAATCGCAGCATGTTCTATTTTTGCACGGATTCTGTACGGACGACTTCCATTGAAGTCAATGGAAGCCGTCTAACTTGCGGCCCTTCCATAATTAACATTGCGGAAAGGTTGCAGATTCCGTGTCATCGCCTAGATGCAGGAAAAGCTGGGACTTAAAAAAAAGAAAACTGTATTGCGCAAGTCCGACAGTGAGCAGCCGGGACCATCCGCAATACAGAGAAATACAGGCACGTGTGGTCGCCAGCTGGGCATGGCATCAGATTTCGTGGCGGGCATCCGCATACAGAATTTGACCCATTCGTGTGCAGCCGGCCTTACAGGGATATAGAACAGATAAAATATTACGTACAACATAAGCAGTGATTTAATATCCTTCCCAATGTATCATTGGGGAACCGCGAAGATCTCATAGGCATAAAACATAACAACAAGCCGACAATTTTGAGCTTTAAATATTGGTCCACCGCACAGAAACAACTCCCATCATTGTGCATAGTGGGTGGATACATGATGTCACAGTGGGGACGGGGTGAGCGCTACAAATGTATATTCAGTATTACATAACCATGAGGCATTATTGCTATTATTAGCCACAGCAACATATTTCCATTGCCGGTTACATGATAGCAATAAGTGGAGAAGTAAGGAGAGGAGAACAGAGATATTAATCTTGTATTCCCGCAGAGGAATGGCTAGCGCAGCGGCTGACGTCAGCCGGGAGTCCAGTGTCAGCCGTATCCTGCCAGTTCTGTCTCAGCACATTTTCTTCCCCGCCCTTTCACCTGCACATTCTGCCATGCTTTTAAAAGTGCTTTAATTAACCCTTCCTGAATCTCTCGCGGCAGTAGAAATAGACTAATACTCAACTCAGGGAGCAGGCTCAACTTTCCAAGGTTAAGCAATGCTGCAATCATCTGCTCCCATCTGTCAGGATAAATCTGCTGAGTGCTGAGTGGCCGCCTCTATAAGCCATCTAAAGAGTCAGGTATGCAGCTGTACGGCAAAGTGCGAGCTCCACCGAGGATCTACTGTACAGATTGGAAATGCACACAGATACTGTTACTTGGTGAAAAATGTTTTCCTGTGAACGTCCCATTTCATTTCTGCCTAGACTATACAGTGCAGATAAATCACCGCTGCATGTGCTGATGCCATTGGATGCACAAGCAAAACACAGACGTAGGCTTTTATTAATGGAGCCAGCAATATTTCATATCAGACGTGGTGCTGAAAATGGAGTGGGCCATGTAAATATAATGATACCTGGACATAATGAGAGGATTTTACTCTATGACACGAGCATAGCGATCTTTGGTTGGCCGTGTCACAGTGTTTGACCGAAAATCGCGTGAATGGGCATGCAAATCTGCCGTCTGTGTGCCCGTTCAGATGGCCAGTCAAGTATACACGGAGCCTGGAATGCCATCAGGCGGAGGAGAACAGTTCAGTTCTGCCTGCCCTTCAAGTCCCCTCGCCGGCTTTCGGCAAGAAGAGGGGGCGGGACAGGGCGGGAGCTAGTGTGCTAAGCTCCCACCCCCTCTCCACCGCTTGTCAGCTGTTAGCAATGGGAGGGGGCAGGAAAGGGCTGGGGCTTAGCAACTAGCTCCCGCCCCCTCCCATTGCAAACAGCCGGCAAAGGGCGTAGAGAAGGAAGGAAGGTGGTGGGAGTTTAGCATTTTTTTTTTAATCTCCAGAGGGGACAACAACTTGCGATGCTTTGATCGCTCTTGCAGTATGATGTAATGCCATAGCATTGCATCATACTGTGATTGGGCAGGCTGTCTATCAAGCCACCCATGGGCTGCCCTGACATTTGCACACCTTCCTGCGATCTTATCGTGGGGGGCCATATGGGACATTAGTGGGATTTAAATGCCACTGTCAGAACTAAGGGTTAACAGCTCCGATGAGTGGTGCGGCTTATTGGAGCTGTTGCCGCCGCCTGTCGGCTGTAATAAACAGCCAACACCCGCGATGTATGAAGGGAGACCGTCGCGTAATCTCTTTTCATACATACCCCTAAGCTGGAGGACGTAAATGTATGCCCTGCATCGTTAAGGGGTTAAAAGAATATCCCAATCCTTATAATGCAGGAGTTTTTTTAAAACAGTTGTCAATGTGGCACCAGGTGGTGGTGATTTAGCAAGAACTCAACTTTCTTTGCTGTGGAAAGAGCTCATAAAGAATCTTCTCAAACAGTTGATCTCAGTCATCCTTCAAAAAATTATCTCAGAAACATGTATCCTTACACCTTTTCTGGAACCCCCACCAGTCGCAAATTATTTCTCTTAAGTCTATTTTCCAGAACCTGCATAGGAACAATTTTTTTCTTCCAATTCATTGATGTGTGTCTCTGCTTTATACAATCTTTCAATAACTTTCTGAAAATCATGTTATGAATCCAACATCTTCTTTCGGGCTACCAACCTGAGGAGAAAGGGAAGCTGAAATAAACTGCTTGATAGTTTTCGCAGAGGCAGCTAAAGCAGATGAAGCGTATGCAATAAGGCCATGCTTACCTTTCTCAATTACAAAATGAGATAATGTATTGAAAATCCCATCAGAAGAGGAAAATACATCTATAGATGTTTCATGAGAATTTCTTACAAAGGTTAATGGAGAAATTGAATGAGCAAATTCCACTAACCCGTTGAGCGCATTGTGACATTTCTCAGTAAAGTGATCAGAATGATCAAAATGTTCTGTGCATTACCTATTGCTCAATATTCAATATCGCCTTTAATGCCGCACAGGCAGCATCACGGAACAAAGTATTCATAGTAGCATTTACAGATGTCTGCGCTTGAGCGCCATTATGAAGCGCACGTGTACTGACCTCTTTTTTCCTGCTCATCATCCCAACTCTGTTTAAATAACGGGCAGGCCTCACAACAAATTCGCCTCAGCTATCACTTTTCATCTGCTACTCTACTCTTCTGCTCTCCTGGTGTGTCTCCACTGCTCTTCTTCTTGAAGTCAACTGGTTGCGCAAGTTGCTGCGATCACAATTCACAGATTGCAAAAAACGTAACTTTGGTAGATTTTTAGTGATCTGCAGGTCACGGCAAACTGAGATCCAATGTAACTCCACTGACTTCAATGAGAGTGCAAGTTCACAGAGTTGCACAGTCATCTTTGCATCCCATGTAGCCTTAGCATTAATGAGAACCACATAATCAAAATCGATGTACGTTATTTTGAAGGAAATGTCCTCAAATACAGAGTAATGCAAAATGTTAGGCATAGATTGTCAAATAATTTCGTTCTGATAACTTATGAAGGGAGAAGAAGCTAATAAGACCTCCGTAGGGAATAACATTCCAATGATATACTACTGCAAATGCACAATTACTGTTCATTTACTGAATGTATCACAGTGGAAAGAGAAACGTAAAATTTGGCATGTGCAAAAGCTTGAGCGCTCAATCAGTTAATACTTAATAACGATCTGTTTAGGGAAAAATAATCACAGCTTCCAAATGCTTCTTGCAGTTAGTTAAAGCCTCATTCACATGGCTTTGTATGACAGCACACGGTTCTGTATTACTCAGCCACAAGCACTTAGTGTAATTCTAATTACCAAAAGCAAAAATCCCCATAGGTAATATATCCCCTAAAATCTAATATAAACACTTTATTATTCAAAGAAGACAAAGTCAACATCGAATGATATTTAAAATAAAGGGGCAAATGGTGGTAGCAATGAAATGTGACCGGCAGTCATCAACCAGTATCATGTGTGTAATTGTGCATATACACACTACAACATAAACCTGGATGGCCAACGTCCAAAAGCCTATGTGGAAATTAATACGTCAGCAGCACCAAAACCCTATGAAAATCTAACCTATCGCCACCCTGCCATTTTTCGCCTTGCGGCATCCTCAGGGGAAGAAAACAACCAGGGCTATAGTGAGCCGAGTGCTGCACTGATAACTCTGATAGCCGCACCTGCTCTGCACTGCAAATAAAGGAAATGGAACAATACCTCTACAGTGCCACCTATTGGAAAGCAGCATTCTTTCTAGTCCAAGTTAGACTCTATATACAAGCCTTGTAACAATGACCGGGAATTAAACAAGGCTTATATAGTCTAACTTTGACTAGAAGGAATGCTGCCTTCCAATAGGTGGCACTGTTGAGGTATTATTCCATCTCCCTTATTTGCATATTACCCAGAGGAGCATGAATGGCCTTTTGAGTCTCCTCACTCACCGTCTAAGGAGAAAAGATATTACTCTGGCAATTAGAATTGAGTTTATATAACTCAGAGTATTGCTAATATATACACTTAGTGTGCTGATGTATCTTACCTCTATACACCTGTATTTTCAATTTTAATGGTTTTAGCCTTTAGGTCCAGTGCAGCATTTTCCAAGTGTCTTATGCCATTAGCACTGCATTTTTTTAATCCCGTATAGAACATATACGCAGGTATAGATGAAAATACATTGTAACTGTAAGAATATTATACAGTTCAATCAGATCATCACAACCATCATAAGGTCTACAATAATTCATGGAGTGGAATTTTGTGGACTGTGTGAGATCGCAAAGTCTGGCGCCAGTTATATACATTGGTTTGGAGCCAAAGTATGAAAGTTCAGCAATAATCACTCTTTGTTTAGTCTTCAGTTCAAGAGTCTTTCATCTTTATTAACACTAGAGTGTAAATATACAATGCAGATGTTTGAGACTGTGTTAACCCGTGTCCCGGAAATAGACTGATAACTGGAAGATTTGAGTCTTGTGGGATGATTTTTGGAGGTAAAAATATTAAGATGAATGAATACTGTCCCAAGATATAAGATTTTGTTCTTGGAAATACACTACCATACCAAAAAATGTCATCATTGGACGGTTGAGCGATGGAAGAACATCCAATAGAGTGACGAATCAGGCTGCTCCATCTCCAAATCATCTGGTTTTGGTAGATGCCGGGGAAATGCCTTTTGCCTGAGTGTTTTGTGCCAACAGTTATGTACGGCGGAGGCAGAGGCGTAACTTGAAGCTCCTGGGCGCCAATGCAAAATCTGTAACAGGGCCCCCAACTAGAATGCTTTATTCATAGTACTGGGCTCCCTATATGGAAGAAGAGAGGTCCTATGGGCCCCCTAAGGCTCCTGGGCCCGGGTGCAACCGCATCCCCTGCATCCCCTATAGTTTTGCCAGTGGGCGGAGGTATCGATTTGGTCTGGGGATGTTTTACCTGGCTTGGTCGCAATCCATTGGTTGGTTGTTGTGGCAAGAACATGACCACAGAGGTGTACCTTGAAATTCTAGAAAATAATGTGATGCTGACAATGTGGCAAAACTCTGCAAATGGTCAGCAATACTTCTAACGAGACAACATGCTTGGTCACAAATCCAACACTGTTTTACGTTAGTTTGAGGATATGATGCTCTACGGTTAGTCTATCCTGACCTGAACCCTACTGAACATTTTTAGGACGAACTGGAACATCGGGTCAGGGAATACGAACAGCGTCCATGTTCTGTGAGAGATATGCAGGATGAATGGAGAGAAAAAACAGATGAAGTGTATCAGAAGTTAGTATAAAGTACGCCCCCTATGTCATTAGGGCCGAAGGAGCCTCCACTTAGCATTAATATATTGAAATAAATGCTGCTTTTGATTCTTGCTCAGGTGCCCTTTGGTAGAATAGTGTATTGTCCGGTATGGCTTATGAGAAATGGTGTCCAAGATGGTGGCATCTAGGAGATTATAACATATCTTTAATATCATGACCACAAGAACCAGGATTGCCAACCGTCCAGAAATTCCTGAATAGTCTTTAAAAATAAGGCATTTTTTCCAGTATCAATTACAAAAGAAACAGATGTGTCTGTGATTACTTGGACAGATTATATAATTATAACTGTAATTATCATCATTTTACAGTCTAGAGTAAATGCTGGTAATGAGTTCATATCAGTATCTGAATTATAGAAAGTAAGATTGTTACTTTATACTGCTCTGTCTGGTCATCCCACAAAACGACCATCAAAAGTAAAATATAGGGAGAAGTCCAGGGCACCAGAGGTTTTCAAAAATAAAATACAGTTTTTGTTAATCTCGTCCTTTAAAAATGCACATCAAGGCTCTCTACAGCTGCTCAGGGCCTCTGTTAAGCAGGCCTAAGGTCAATAGAAGTCTGGTACCTTGGCCTTTTCTCTATATTTTAGTAGCTGACCTGTAATTATGTATAACTTACAACTAGAGATGAGCGAGCACGCTCGGTAAGGTCAGTTGCTCGAGCGAGCATCGCTCATCTCAAGTAACTGCCTCTCCTCCGAGCGTGCTCGGGGATGCAGCGGGTGGTGGCGGGGGGGGGGGGGGGGGGGGGTGAGTGAAAGAGCTCTCTCTCAAAATTTGCTAAAAAGGTGTCTTTTTTGTCCAGCTGTGTTCTTCATACCCCGTTCCGCTGTATAAAAGCCGGGCCCTTGGAGCGGGGAACAGCTGGATGCAGAAGACAAGTGGGAACACCTTGCTTGACTTCTGCATCCTCCGATCGCAGCGCTCGACTGTATAACAGCCGGGTGCTCCAAGCAGGGAACAGCTGGATGCAGAAGACAAGTGGCCCTGCTTATCTTCTGCATTCTCTGCTTGGAGCGCAAGGTGGTCGCTCAACGTTTGAACAATCATCTTCCTCTGTAAATGACACAACGATTATCGCTCAAAAGACATCTTTTGAGCGATAATCGTTGTGTCTAAATGGGCCTTTAGCTATGAAGCTGGGAAGCTAGACAAAGGCAAAAGTAACAATATATCTGGTTTTCTCTCCATCCTTTTCTGACCTACATTTAACACAGACAATCGTGATTGACAAGAAGCACAAAGAAATGGACAATGTTGAGGACCATAGATGCAGTGGATGGCGAAGGAAATTTAGTGCAGCAGATGAAAGACTCCGCTACAGTGCCTGCAAGCGCCCATCAACCATGTCCCTGCTTCCCTTCCAGCTTGGTACTGAACCAAACGGGGTGCGGCCTACCACCACGGCCGTCAGCCGCTCTTTCAGTGGTCATATGACACTCCATTCACTAAGGGGGAGGGCAGGCAGTGCCTCTCCCTCTATGGCCCCCGTAAAGCCCTGATCTCAACATCATTGAGTTAGTCTAGGATTACATAAAGAGACAGAAGGATTTAAGCAAGCCTACATCCACAGATCTGTGGTTACATGTTTGGAACAACCGTCTTGCCAAGTTCCTTCAAAAACGGTGTGCAAGACTACCTAGAAGAATTAATGCTGTTTTGAAGGCAAAGGGTGGTCACACCAAATATTAATTTGATTCGGATTTCTCTTTTGCTCAGTCACTTTGCATCATTTTTCGAAACCTACCTAAAACTTTTGAACAGCAATGTATATTATGTCAAAAATTTATTATGGCCTCCTAAAGTGGAACAATGTGACCCTCAGGATAAAAAGTAATTTTAGATATCAGGGTTCGTCAAATAGACATTGATCCAATCTAAAAACTACTGGCAATTTCTTTTCTGAACTGGCCTAAACTGTGCATTATAATTATGCAGGAAACGGGAGAATGATCAGGCTGGGAAAGACGGAGATAAGAGGATTTCTGAGTCTACTGAATGGACCATTTTCATTTATACAGTATCACAGATCAGTGTTTGAAGTGGCATTTCTTGGAACTCGTAGTTCCCACAGAATACAGCAGCAGAATAGTCTCTTTTACTGTAGGGATGGGGAAGTTTTATAGGAGTTCCTTAGCAGAAGACATTTTTTTTCAGGAATGGGGAATTACTTCTGTAAGTGAAAGCACAGTTTCCACACTATGATATATACTGTATAGGTGTAGTGTCCCAGAGCAACATTCTGGACCCCTCCATAATTGTCATACATGTTCTATCTCATGTGGATGCACTGTGCAAAACTGTCATGTCTATTCTCTGTATGTATGTTGCAGAGCTGCAGCGTCTGAAGGGTTAACTCACCTAAAATCATTGCCTGTCAGCTCGGCTGCTGAATGTATCTTTCCTACTGTGTCATGTGGGACAAGTGAGGTTATAAATGTGAGTGTCTGAGGGTAGGAAAGGTTATTGATGATCATCCATCTACCAATGCTGTTGGAGGACCCACAGTGATGCAGGGGTTCCTTGCATTGAAAATAGAGAAGAAGGAGAGGCTCCCCATGTTGGAGCTGAGGATCTTCCCTCTTTCCCGATCTGCTGGAGAAACCGCAGGGTGACATCTCTGGTTTCCTTGTGTCTAATGTGGAGGAGAAGAAGAGACATCCCTAACACATGTGAAAAGCATGTGAGAACGAGTGAGTTACTAAATCCCCTAGAGTAAGAGCAACCCCAAATTAATTCTGTATAAAGCAACCGCCCATACTAGGTACCCGTTCACACTACAGGCTTTATTTTTCCTGTTTGGCCGTCCGCCAATAGGATCACCACACAGAGGTACGTGATTGTGACACCCACGCGGAGAATGTGCAGGGTGCATCTAGGCTAAGCCTTTTCTTCTAAGTAATTTTGTCTTGCCAGAGAGTATGTGGAGAGGATCTTGTCTTTTGTGCCTCCTCCGGAGTATATATAATGTCCAGGACCGGTGACATATAGATAACGTGGACCATATGGCCGTATTGTTCCTGTGTGTTTTACCTCCCAACCTTTGAGCTTCTGCCTGTAACTGCTGCCGTGAATGTACCTGTAATTACCTGTTTATTCAAGTCGATCTGAGTAAAGTTTATCGGGTCTCAACGGTCCTGAGAACCCGAGGTACGACACTCAAGTCTCTGTGTTTATTACTCCGCCGTATAGAATAACAGTGTGGGAACGGTGGCGTCACGACGTGATATACATATATACTTCCAGAAATATTCCCCTTAGTTCCACCACTCGGCTACGCCATGACAGAGACCTCCAGCCATACACAAGTCCAGTGGTTCATGTCCCCGTGTCACTACAATATTTGGCGTCTCTAATAGGTCGCCACATAGGTATCATAGATTCGAAGTATGTCCTATATGGCATTCTGTGATGGCTGGATTGTCGCAGCTGATGGAAAGAAGGACAAACTCCCCTCCTTCCATGCCAAGAGCCTCTGGGAGCTGCTATGAGGGCATGAACCATTGGTTGTGTTTGACATTGCAGAGTGGTAGACCCTGAGGCCAACAGTGAGGGACATTGTGGACGTCATTGTAACCAGTCGCGGGTGGTGGTGCGCCATAGATTCAGGATGGCGCGGCAATGACAGATGGAGGCAGAGGCTATAAGTTTTTTTGTTTGTGAAACCCATGCTTTTCAATAGTTTCCTTCACATTAGCGATGTATTTACTGATGCTATGTTGCGAGAAAAGAAAAATTGTGGCATGCTCTATCTTTCTGTGATGTGCAATTATTTTTTTTATCATTCATGTTTCCCTACGGAGCCTCCTTGTTTATCGCATCGCAAATCACGAACTTGCGATTTTCATGTGAAGCGATGCGTTTTTAACATTATTGACTTTCGTGATAAAAAATTGTGCAATTTTATTGCGGGAAGCAGCAATGCGATGCAAGATTATTCTCAAGAAAAAGCATTGCTGACGCTACAAAATAGCGGGAATTGCAATTGTGTAGTGGCGATATTGCTGTCACCCGTGTGAGAGAGGCCTTAACGTGACATACTAAACTGGTAATGTAAGCTCTCTCACTTAAAGCAATGATACCCTTAAAGCAACAGTACTTCTCATCACTTGGTGTCTTCTGCCAACATATACGTCAGTACCTCATTTGTTCCTCCTGGGAGGAGTAAGGCACATGGTATTTTCATTACTTCTTTACTTAAAGGGGTTGTCCCGAGTCAAAAGTGACATTTTTTTTTAAATCAAACATTACAATGTACACGTGTAAAGTAGGATTAAAGAAGGTTTCTACTCACCATTCTAGCGTTTCATCAATTTATAAAACTTCTTCCAAAGATGGCCGCCGGTCCTTTCCCAGGGATGCACCGCAGTTTTCTCCCATGGTGCACCGCGGGTCTTCTCCCATGGTGCACCGTGGGCTTTGTGCGGTCCATTGCCGATTCCAGCCTCCTGATTGGCTGGAATCGGCACACGTGACGGGGCGGAGCTACGTGATGGCGCGTAGAAGGGGTGGAGCCAGAACGCCGCTCGTGCCCGGACCGACCAGAAGGGAGAAGACCCTTCTGCTCAAGCGCGTCTAATCGGGCGATTAGACGCTGAAATTAGACGGAGCCATGGAGACGGGGACGCCAGCAACGGAGTGGGTAAGTGAATAACTTCTGTAGGGCTCATATTTAATGCACGATGTATATTACAAAGTGCATTAATATGGCCATACAGAAGTGTATAACCCCACTTGCTTTCACGAGACAACCCCTTTAACTATCAGCATCTTTTAGTCACTTATTACTACTGCGGTGTAACCTCTAAATACACCATAATCTCTTTGGCCACAGACTGGAAAATGCCGCTTGGAAGTTCAGCCATGAGAGACAACAAATATGGCTGCAGGATGTTCTGAATATATCGCTGAGCTGTTATCGTCCCTCGTAACCACTTTCTGTCTATTGTATCACTAGAAGTGACCCATTTGGTATGCGATAGCCCCTCAGACCATCACACCAGCAGGGGGCAGTGTGCTGCTCTATAGCAAAGGCAGGATTGAGGCGCTCACCCCCAGGTCTCCAGACACGAACACGGCCGTTGTCAGCGCCCAAACTAATCCTGGAGTTGTTGCTGAAGACAAGTCCAGTTTCGTTGTTCATGACACTACTGCAAACAGAGGTGAGGGTGGGTGTCAAAGGCAGTACATGTAATAGACGCCATGAGACCAAGCCCTGGAAATGGCTCTGACAGACACAGGGGTGTAACAATGGCGACACCTGTCTCTAGATGGTGGACAATGAAACTTGCTGGAGCTGCTGATGCTTGTCGGATGATCAGATGCTCCTCTCTACTGGTGGTCTGTCGGGGGGGTCCTGAGCCCGGTCACCTTGTGTGCTCTCACACATCCACTGGTCCCAACACCTCCTAACAGTATGGTCAGAACGGCAGGCAATGTGTCACTACGACCATCCAGCTTCTGACATCCCAATAATGCGCCCCCCTCTGGTAACGGGGTGAAATCTCTTCTCTACGTTGTAGAGGCGTCTAGTGGCCAACAAGCTCTACACAAGCGGAAGAAGAGGTCACTACACACAAGGAGCTTCCGAGAGCCTCTTATAGGCCAAGGGTGGGACCCTTTTTAGGGTCTCCGGTGACAAGACTTTATCTAATCACACCGCAACTGTCATCATTTGCATATATGCCTAAAATAGAACTGCATGCTGAATTTTGCAGCAAAACACCAACTTCTTCTAGGTGCTTGATTTTTTTGACAAAGTGTATGACTTAAATCCTGCATTTCCCCTGTGAATTGCATATATCTGTTTCTCTGTCCTCTTAGGACTGCTGGGTGGAGCTGCTGTGCACTTAGCCTGTTCTTAGAGAACTACAGAGATTCTTGCTTACTAAAGCCCCATTTACATGCAACAATCGCTCAAAAGCCATCGCTCCCATCTTTTACTCTTCGGCTGAACAATGATTTTTAGGTGAGCATAAAATCCGTTGTTCAGCCAGAGAGCTGATAGCAGGGACCACATGCGGTGTTCTCCATGGGGAGCGCTGATTGCATTGTATTTAGCTTGCAGCCCCGCGGCAGAACAAAGGAGCTGTATGCAGAGAAGATACTACCTGCTGTTCTTTGCATACAGCTCCAGAGGCTCATTTACATGCAAATTGGATAATTACCTCATGTGATCTAGACTCTATGCTTCTCTTAATACATCCCAGAATTGTGCTTGCCTTTTTGGCTGTTGCATCACCTTGTTGACTCATGTTCAGTCTATGATCTATTAGTGTTTTTCACACGCGCTGCTTAGCCCAATTCCTCCCATTCTGTATGTGCTTACTTCATTTTTCTTGCCCAGATGTAGGACTTTGCATTTCTCCTTGTTAAATACCATTCTGTTAGTCGCTGCCCACTGTTCAAGCTTTTCTAGATCTTTTTGAATACTCTCTCTCTTCCCTAGTTTTAGCTATTCCTCCTAGCTTTGTGTCGTCGGCACATTTGATCAGTTTCCCATTAATTCCCTTCTCCAGATCATTTAAAAATGTTGAACAACACTGGGCCTAGGACAGAACGTTGTGCTGAGCAGTCAGCATGTTTTCTGAAATTCACGCATATAGAGGGTGGACAAAAATATGGAAACACCTTAGAAATGCATGGGATTTTAACCATTAGCAGTGAGCTGCTCTTTTGACCTCTGCTTGGCTGGGAGCTTTCCTGACAAATTTGTGTTTACTTCACCTCTTGCCCTGCTCTGGGTGGTTTTGGGAGCCAGCTGGTAACAGCAGCTGAGTGGCTCAAACCCCAGACCAATGGAACCTTGTTACTCAGTCAGATGTTCACTTCATACATGTCATTTTACCTCCACTTAAAATTGGCCTTATTGAGATATGATTTATAATCCCATGTAACATAAGGCATGCATTTCGTACGGTGTTTCCAGATTTTTGTCCACCGCCTGTATATGTTATATACGATTTGTGTGCATACATACATTTTTTTTGTTTGCTATAAGAAAGTACTTCTCTTACTTCTACATTGTTCTTCGAGTGCTCTAATAAGTGTACTTGAAAGAAGGAGAATAAGATTGTGTCATAAATCCTATACATTCTCCCGCCTCCTCCGCTCTTATATCCGTGACTTCACCTCAGTTCATCCTTCTCTGGGGAGCAAATGCAACCAGAGGAAACTTTGGAGAATATGTAGCAGCTTAGCACATGTTGTTCAGAGGCATGAGATGAAAACACGGCGATATAACTGGGGATCTCGGCTGAGAGCAAATAGGGACATAAGGAATGATGGATGGGAACATAATGAGAGCAGGAGAGAACATTCAGTGATTGGTAAAAGCTGGGCACAGGAAATAAAGACGCATTTGTAGAGCGACTCGGTATTAGAAAATGCTTCCCATAGCAGTTGCTTGCAAATGTTTCCGATGAATAATGATCATATAAATTGTGATAATTGTAATGCTTTTATCGCTTTGTCCTTCTTGGAATTTTTTTACATGCTTCGTCTGCTTACACCTGCCCTTCCCCCATCAGCCATGGTTTCATCACAATCTGTTGATTTCAGTTCCCCTGCGGGGTATAGCAGCTGTGCTGCATCATCATGCTCTTTGTGGATATATTTTGCACCTATTTACAGTCAAGTTGTGCCTTACTGACTGTCTGTGGACACGAGTCCATCAGCGGAGCACTTGCTCACTAGACCCTCTTTACTCCTCTGCATTAAGGGCTCCCTTTCACCGGCGTCAGCCTCAGTTATACAATTCCGTTTCTCTGTTCTGTTTGAGTAGCAGAGAGGCAGAAAGAAAAACAGAATTAAATGATTCCATTCTGTTCCCCCACTGGGTTATTCCTTGCAAAGGTACCCCTAGCACTTAAATTCTGGCCAGTCTGACATCCGCCCGGACTTGGATGACCCCCTGCCACATAAAGGGTCTGATCCTTCCTTTTTCTTTGGAAAAGAGGATATTAGGATTGCAAGACCTTTGTGCAGTTTCTTAGCAGTTTTTCACATGCATTGTTCCAGCCATATCTAGGCTTCTATCCACAAAAAGACTGGTCTTAAGAAGTGCGAAAACAGGCTCAGTCAGACAGAAAGTGTCCATCTTCGCCAACAACTTGCTCTCTCAGAGTTGGTCTTCCAGTTCTGTTGGATGAAGTTCATCAGTTCAGATCACTCTGTAACTCTAAAGTGAACAATCATACATTTTCAATTTTCCTCAAAATCTGCAGGTCTAACTGTGGATTTTGATGCAGAAGTGCAGGCAAGTTTTAGGCCTCATGTCCACGGGGAAAATCAGGCCCGCTACGGATTCTCCATGGAGAATCTGTAGCGGGTCCCTCCTGCCCCGCGGACATGAGCGCTTAAAATAAGAATAAACTCACCTCTCACACGCTCCGGATCTTCCCTTCGCCACGGCTTCATCTTCTCTCCGTCGCGGCCGGGTCTTCTTTCTGTGGCCCGGCGGATGTGCACGGCACGTCGGTTGCGTGCCGCGCGCATGCGCCGGGCCGAAGAAAAAAGATCCGGCCGCGACGGAGAGAAGATGAAGCCGCAGCGAAGGGAAGATCCGGAGCAGGTGAGTATATTCTTATTTTAGGTCTCCCGTGGATCCGGACAGCTTCCATAGGCTTCAATAGAAGCCTGCAGGAGCCGTCCCTGCGGGAGACCCGCACGAAAATGGAGCATGGTCCAGATTTTTTCATGCTCCATTTTTTTTTAAATCCCTTTTATTGACGATCCGCGGGTATTTATCTACCCCGCGGGTGGTCAATGCATCCCTATGGGGTGCGGATCCGCGGGCAGGAGAAGAGTTAAAATCCGCTGCGGATTTTAATTCTTCTTTTGCCCGTGGACATGAGGCCTTAAGCCATTTTCAATTCTGTATCAAAATCCGCAGGTAGCTTGCCATTCACTGAAGTCTCCCGCCTGTGTAAAAGCAGACAGCGATAGTCGCTGGGACAGCTGTCGGGCACCTGACCGTTGTCCCGTGTAAAGGTACCTTCTTTGCTAAATTAAATATCTGGAAATACATATATCAACAGTCCCATCAAAAGCTGTCCTGCCCGCTTTTTGCCTTAATTGAACAACATGGAAAGGGATTTCCTGAATGTTCAAAATTTCTGCTATCTAGCTTTGAGAGGGTTTAAGGGCAACTTCGGGGGACTTTTTTTTCATTCATTATGTAACTATTCCCACAGGAAATATCAGGATGCTATAATAAAAGTTTTATTCTTAACTTTATATAAGTGCTGGAAGAAATATTGGATTTTGGAAATGGATCCACCCGAGGCGGTTTCCTTCCATGCTACTTGGATTCTAGGATAGAATCACAGGAGATATAGAAACAGTGAAGAGAAGAAGGAAACTTAAAGGGGTTGTCTCGCGACGAAGCGGGTTTTGTTTTTTTTCCATAGACCCCCCGTTCGGCGCAGGACAAACCCAAGGGATGTGTTAAAAAAAATATATATATATATTACTCACCCGAATCCCCGCTCTGCGACTTCTTCCTTCTTCCTATTTCTTCCTTCACCAAGATGGCCGCCGGGATCTTCACCCACGATGCACCGCGGGTCTTCTCCCATGGTGCACCGTGGGCTCTGTGCGGTCCATTGCCGATTCCAGCCTCCTGATTGGCTGGAATCGGCACACGTGACGGGACGGAGCTACGATGACCAGCTCTCCAGCACGAGCGGCCCCATTCACCAGGCAGAAGACCACACAGCGCAAGCGCGTCTAAAAACGCCAGAAGAAAGCGAAATTAGACGGAGCCATGGAGACGTGGACGCTAGCAACGGAGCAGGTAAGTGAATAACTTCTGTATGGCTCATATTTAATGCACGATGTATATTACAAAGTGCATTAATATGGCCATACAGAAGTGTATAACCCCACTTGCTTTCGCGAGACAACCCCTTTAAGACACGGAGGGGTAACTGGCAGACCACACCCTAAGGACCTTATGCAGTGACAGGATAGAGTCATTCCGCAGTGCCCCATGTGGACCAGGCTGATATAGAGATGCCACCCAGGTTCCACTTCCTGATTGGCCTGCCACAACACTTATCAGCCTATGACTGCTTTAAGGCTGGTCTCACATGACCGGATTTGGACTGCGCAATCCGTGATTGTCACCCGCGCGGATGATCTGCAGTATTCTGCCTCCATTAACAAGAACAGAGCATTCGCATGTCCATTCACACGAGCGGACAGTGATTGCAATTTCTGCTTGTGGAAATAAAATCGCAGCATGCTCTATTCTTGTGCGGATTCCGCATGGATGCCTTCCATTGAAATCAATGGAAGCTGTTCGACCCGTGGCCCATCTGCAATGTATAACGCCAGGGGCTCCGAGCGGGGAACAGCTGGATGCAGAAGACAAGCGACCCCGCTTGTCTACTGCATCTCCCGCTCAGAGCACAAGGAGATCGCTCAATGTTTGAGTGATCACCTTGCACTGTAAAAAAGCACACAACGATTATCGCTCAAAAGATTTCTTTAGCGATAATCATTGTGTCTAAACCAGCCTTAATAATCAAAGGTAGCATTATTGACATATGTTAATACTTTGTGGGGCCTTCTTTGGCCCTAATGACATTGGATACTCTCTGTGACATAAATTCTACTAATGTCTAAATGACCTCAGCTGTTATTTCCCTCCATTCATCCTGCAAATAACTTACAAGTTCTCTTAAAGGAGATGGACACTGTTCATATTTCCTGACCTGACATTTCAGATCATCCCAAGTTCATCCCAAATGTTCAGTAGCGTTCAGGTCAGGATTCTGTGCAGTCCAGTCCAATCATGGAACATTCATATCCTCAAACCATTGTGGTATTTGTGACAAGGCGCGTTGTCTTGTTTGACATATTGCTGACCATTCCCAGAGTATTATCACTTTGTTGGCAGCACATTATTGTCTAGCACCTCAGTGTTCATGGTTCTTGCCACTTCAATCAACAGACCAAGACCATGCCAGGTAAAACATCCCCTGACCATAACCGAACCTCCGCCGTACTTAACTCATGGCACAATGCACTCACTCATAAGGCATTCCCAGACTCCTCCACACCCAGGTACGTCCCTCTGATGTGAAGATAGAGTAGTGTGATGTATTACTCCATAGAACATCCTTCCATTGCTCAACTGTCCAATGACGCCATTCCTCGCACCATTGTAGACAGGCTAATGCATCTTGCTTCATGATGGAAGGCTTCTGTATCCAATAGCGTGTTGTTCCCATCACTAACTATGGTCGACACCTTTAAGGGTCTGCATCTTATGTAGCATCACTTAAGACACATGACATGCTAGTAAGACACGATCCATTCTACTGATAAGTGTCCAAATACTTTTGGCAGGATAGCTACTATGACATACTCCTTATACCTTGAGTCTCATTGGATATTTCTGCTGTTTCATTGTCCACACTGTTTTCTGTTACCTTTTTTATTCCGGGTCAAAATCAATAAAAATTGTTCAAGCATAAAACATGAGTTACTGAACTTGACAGATGACACTACATTCCCAGCCTATAAAGAAGTAAGAACAAGATGGACTTTTATGGGAAATCTGAGGCTGAGGCGCATACTTTCTTCTACTTCCAAGGTGGGGGTGAAGGTGGTCCTATGCATTTTTTCCATTTTTAAACTTTAGAGGGTATACAAAATTGAGTGCTTCTAAGTGCTCCCAGAAGGCTTGACTTGCAATTTCTCACATTAGTAAATTGGACAAGTGTTGCAATAAAAGAGCCTCTTCTTCAATATTGTTGCAAAATTCAGCAGATTTGCCATGCAGATGGACAATGAATATAACTAAAAAACAGCTGGATAGAGTTTCAAGAACTTGATATTGGAGTAAAACAAAGCTTTTTCAGTACCGGTGATAGTCTTTATTCCCCTTCTCACCATATGTTTGTTAACAGGAAACACTGTAGAAGTGCAATGCTGCGATTACAAAGGTACGGCAGTTGTGATGTGGCAATCGTCCACGACTAGTGTGATAAATACCCTATATAGACGTTAAATTTAAAAAATTACAGCTATCAGAATCCACGGAGCAAATATGTAAAAAATCTGCTGCAATTCTAAGGAAAAAGTGACACTGTATTTTCTAGCTTCAATTGGGAATAAATGAAATGACTGCGCTCAGACACGAAATCAAGGAGGGAGGTGATAAACTCGCCCGGCAGAAGGGAGGGAGATTGGCGGATGCCAAGGAAATCTCTCATCTCTGGATGTCCAGGAAGACCTTGTATACTATTACATAGGATCTGCATCCAGTGTGTAGATTTGGAAGGTTCTCAACCAGATGACCCACTACATAAAATCCAGGAGAAGTGCAACACGTTTCGGCTATCAGCTGTAGCCCTTTTTAAGCACATATAGAATAAAGATTATAACACAGCCAAATATATAGAGAAAACTTCCTTTGTCCGAAGGGTGCATGTGACAGTCATTGTGCCATCCACGCTGGGGGATGACGCTCCTGACCTCCCGGGATGACGTGTGTAGACCCGCGTCAGAGATCGCCCGACTGTGTGAGGAATGCAAGGTGTGTTCTACATGACTTAATCTGGGGACTGGCGTCAGGGAATTGACAATAGGTGGAACGCAGGGTGCGTTCCACATGGAACACGTGACTATAATTAAGTAACCTAGCTTCAATTATATGTGACAAGTAAACGAAAAGATTTTTACATAATAGGTCTCAATTTGTATATTACTATGTATACATTATGCATATGGTTTTGTGAACGGCTACCATATTACACAGTACAATATGAATATTAGTTATATACTGTAGGTAACAATTCTTTTTGTTATCAGCTGTTACATCCGTGCAGAGCTTACCCTACGAGGCCTACAAGACATAAACCTAATGTCTAACCGGACGGATATACACACGCAATATACTAAAGTGGGTAACACTAAATATATATAACTAAACCAAAAGTGGACAAAAAAGGAAAATATGACCCTCACATACAGATGGAAGAGAACTCTGCCTATGAATGGAGGGAAGCTCTGATGAGAGCAGCCTAACGTCAGGAACCTGGGGTGACCCTGACTTTCCCTAGTTGGTGAAAGGTAATGTGGCAAGTGTTTGATGAAATATAAACCACAGATGCACAGGGATAAGATGGAACCCCGTCCCAGATATAGCTATCACTAGACAGACTTGACAAATATGCGGATCAGTATCAGGAACCGCCAACTATAGCAGATACCACTGCGCTCAAACAGAAAGTCAGACCAACTGAGGCAGGAGTATAACCAGTACCCTCTGAGAGGAGGGGTTAGAATAAATATACACTGACCAATGGTGATTGGCTGGCTGGAATGTTCCACCTCCCAGCCCACCAATCCGCCCATAATAGCAGGAGATGTGTTGCTGTCAGTGCCCAGCACCATAATGGCAGGGAGCATGTGCTAGTATGACGACATAGCAAGCCGGGCTGATGGCATGATGTCACTTCAGACCTGGTTCTCACGCTGCTGCTGGTGCTATGACATCAGCTTTGTAAGTAATTCCCAAGCATTGTTCAATGGTTTATTGGTCATTGAACCATGTCCATACTGTTAGCTGCTGAAGATAAGCAGAAACAAGTTTACTTTTATGTTGTTTTGCACGGGATAGAAGACAAGTACTTGTACTCTGCTATCTTTGTCAGTCCCATTGAAATGTATGGAGTGGCAGTGAGCATGTGTGACCATTACTCCATTTATCCAGGGATATTCGGGCCCCCTGTTCTGGGGTTCCAACTCCTGGACTCCCGCCAATCAAGTACTTATCCTCTATGCTGTGTAATTACCTAGTTTAAAAAAGTGAGCAATGCTGAGTCAATCCACATTAAACTCCCAGGTGCAGCAAACAATATGAAGAACTGTCCAGTCTCCCCAAAGGCAATATATTGAATAAACAATTGTTTCACTTCACTGCAAATCCAAATACAAATCAATCAGGATCAATCTCTTCTTTCTGATCCACAAGCAAAGTTGACAGTTAAACCACCTGATTCAGTATTAAGGTACCGTATATACTCGAGTATTAACTGATCCGAGTATAAGCCTAGAGAATAAGTTTCCCCACAAAAAACCGGGAAAACTTATTGACTCGAGTATAAGCCGAGCTATACTCAAGTACATACTAGGTAAAAAAAGAAAACCTCCATCCTCACCTCCCAGCCAGTGTTTGTGCGACAAGCTGCTTAAATCCTCCTTGCTGTCATCCCCCGCCGTCCTCTCTGCTTGGCTCTGTCAGTGCTGTGTAAGTAAGCACTGTGATTGGATTGAGCGCCAGTCAATCACAGTTGGCGCTCGATCCAATCACAGCGCTTGATTACACAGCACTGACGACAGGGGATTTGAAAGCCGTTCAGAGAGAATTCA
Source organism: Eleutherodactylus coqui (assembly GCF_035609145.1). Taxonomy (NCBI): domain Eukaryota; kingdom Metazoa; phylum Chordata; class Amphibia; order Anura; family Eleutherodactylidae; genus Eleutherodactylus; species Eleutherodactylus coqui. The sequence goes on along the minus strand of NC_089845.1, from coordinate 142,866,277 downwards.
AAAGCTGCTGGATTGGCTGTGAATGATCGAGCACCGGCTGTGATTGGCCGGTGCTCGATCCATTCGCAGCTCTTACTTACACAGCGCTGACGGCGGGGGATGACAGAACCGAGCAAAGAGAATGGCGAAGGATGACAGCGGAGAGAATTTAAGCAGCCTGCCGCACCGCTGCCGCAGACACAGATGCCGGCTGAGAGGTGAGTATGTAGGGGTTTTTTTGTTTTTTTTTTAAGCCTTCGCTGACTCGAGTATAAGCTGAGGGGGGCTTTTTCAGTACAAAAAAATATGCTGAAAAACTAGGCTTATACTCGAGTATATACAGTAGTTTACAGGGAGGAACAATCATTCAGATAGTCGCTCCGAAAAGTCATTGAATCCTACGAATAACAGTCATTTGTTTGCTTTTATACAGAGCAATGATTGGTCATGAGTTGTATGCTTAGATATTATTCATCGAGTGGATCTCCATGTAAGTTCACTCGCAAGTTGTTCAAATACAAATGACTGTGACTTTACATCACACGACTTTTGATCAACCAGGGACTATTTTTTTGGTAAGCTGAAATGAAACAACTAGCCACCTATCGCTCGTCACCCTGTCTGTGGCCATATTTATACTAAACAACTATCATTTGAATTCGCTCTTTTGAGCAATTATTCAATCAATAGTTGCCCAATGTAAAAGTACCAATAAGGTGTAGTCAGAAGAAATCAGGAACCGCCAACTATACCAGATGCCACTTCAGGTATCATCCATGTGTAGTGGCCCAGTACATGCTTTCCTGGCCCCCTCCATAATGTCATACATGTCATGTTTCCGCTGTGCAAATCTGTCTAGTCATTCTGTTATGGGTATTGCACAGCTGCGGCGTGTGATGGGTTAAATGTTTGCAAAGCCTGACAATTGCCTGTGAATGCATCAACGTATGTCCTGTTACGCGGTATGAGTGAGAGTATAAATAGGAGTGTCTGAGAGCAGGAAGAGGTCCATGTCTTCTGGGCTGCTGATAAAAAGTGCCGGCTGCAGGAGGGTACCTTTAACCCTGGTGTAGTGAAGAATGGAAGAGGAGGAGAGGTTCCCTGGAGTGCCTGATCTAGAATGAGAGAGGAGTGAGCCCCAGTTGGAGAGAGGGCATGAGAGGGAAGTAAGTGGTGTTTTCCCAAGGCCCAATGCAGAGGTACTCTTATCAATTGTTCACACCCAAACGTCCTGAAGTCTGGGATCGCCATGTAGAGGTATTCCTAATCCAGTTTGTCTAAATGCCTGCACTTGGAAGATTGTCTACTTTGCCTTGTACTGCTGAAGTTTGTTTAAGTAAAGTTGTTCCAGGCACTGACTGTTCCCAGAGATCTGAGGTACGTTATATCTGTCTGCGGCTCATTTATTCTCCGCGAAAGGTCATTCTGGTGTGTATCGGAACGGTGGCATCATTCGTGACAACTACTATCCCTGTTGTACCATTTATTGGGCATCCCTCTCCTAGGGGTGTCTGGAAAAGAGCCCAGCACTGCCCTGGCCATAGCTATGTGTGTCTCTCTGGAAGGGAGAGTTGTAAGTTCCGCCATGACCACTCTACCCCCCCCAGCTCTTCAACGTATGCCCTGTGTCTGGGGTCACCCTGATGGAACACTACACATGTCTTTTGTTACACAAATTATTTACAAATGCAGAAAATTCTTGACTGTTGCTACTCTCACTAGGAATGACTATCCTGTTAACCCCTTAGTGACAAAGCCTGTTTGCACATATTAACGGAACCAAATTGTGGAAATCTGACGTGTCACTTTAACATAGAATGAATAACTCTGTAAAGGTTTTGCATATCCAAGTGATTCTGACATTGTTTTTCGTCACATATTGTACTTCATTTAGGTGGTAAAAATGGACCTATAGAATTTGTGTATATTTATTAAAAGTGTCAAAATTGGGAACAATTCACTGAGGGGGTCATGAGTATTTTGACCCCACAGTTTCTTTTCAGAAATTAATGCAATTTAGAGGAGAAAAAATAAAATTTCATATTTTTGCAAATATGTCATTTTAAAGACATATTTGTTTTCCATAGTGCACATGAAAATTTGGATTTACACCCCAAAATGGATACCTGTGTTTGTTCTGTGTTCAGAAATAGAGATGAGCGAACGTGTTCTTCCGAGCTTGATATTCGTGCGAATATTAGGGTGTTCGGTATGTTCGTTATCCGTAACGAACACCATGCGGTGTCCGGGTTACTTAAACTTTCTTCCCTGAGACGTTAGCGCTTTTTTTTGGCCAATATAAAGACAGGGAAGGCATAACAACTTCCCCCTGCAACGTTTAAGCCCTATACCACCCCCCTGCTGTGAGTGGCTGGGGAGATCAGGTGTCCGCCTGATATGAAAGTCTGCCCCTCCCGCGGTTCGCTATGGATGCATTCTATATGCGCTCAATGGGGCCAGCGGCAGCAGCGCTGACCCCATTGAGAACATATAGAAGACAAATCCTTCTTCTCTGGCACAAGGAAAGGAAGTTAGGGAGGGCGCCAAACACTTTTCAAAAAGTAGTTGGTGACTTATATTAACTCACCTGGTGCTAGACATGACACCCTAGGGTGAGCATGTCAGCACCTAGTATCCAGGCAGGCATATAGCATTTTTCTTTCTTATTGTCACAAACGAATCCACCGAATTGTCCTCCAATGGAGAGCTGCAGGTATCACCCAGAGAAATCCGTACCTCATAAGAGGTCGGATCACACAAAGATAGGAAAAACAGAAAAAATGGTGTTCCTGCGCTACTTTACACGAAAAACCAAGACCGGTTCTTTTTTTCTTTTCAAAGAATTGCAGCGGTCAGTGATGATTCATATTAAGGACATTTATTTGAACATAACAAATTAAGGTCAAAAGCCTTATATAAAATGAGTATAATAAATAAATATACTTGCAGCATAAAAAATACAATGCGACGCGTTTCGACGTTCTAGACGTCTTTCTCAACCGCCGGCCCCATTGACCACAGGTGAAACCCCTAGATGTGACAGCATCCAAGGAATCCCCTGCTGCAGCAAGGGATAGTAGGCAGCGCTCTTTCTGAGCGGATAAACGCTGCTAGCAGCATTTTTTCCGCTGTGACGCCCGCTTCGGTCACGCAAATTTATTAACGCATAACTGATGCATTTAAAAATGTGTGCGTAAAAACGCCCGTGTGACTGAGGCCTCAAGATGTAGAAACTGCCCATGCCGTAGGCACTAATGCAATCTCATACCATTAGAGATGCAGGCATTTGAGCTGTGCGCTAATAACAAGCTGGATAGTCCCTCTCCTCTTGAGTCCGCAGCACCCGGCATCCGTGGTTTCCAAAAAGAATTTCAAATTTTGATTTCTCCGACCACAGAACAGTTTTCCATTTTACCTGAATCCATTTTAAATGAGCTTTGGCCCAGAGAAGGGGCTGGTGTTTCTGAATTATATTGACATATGGCATATTCTTTGCATGATACAGATTTAACTTGTATTTGTGGTTTGCACAGCAAACTATGTTCACAAACAATGATTGATTTCTAGAAGTATGCCTGAGCCCATGTAGTGATTTGCTTTACAGAATCATCCCCGTTTCTAATGGAGTGACGCCTGAGGGCTCGTAGTTCTCAAGCATCCAATATTGACCGTCGGCCTTCTCCCTTGTACACATGAATTTCTCCAGACTCTCTGAATCTTCTGATGATATTATGTACTGTAGATGGTGGGATATTTAAAGTCTTTGCAATTTTTCATTGAAGAACATTTTTCTGAAATTGTTCCACAATTTTTAGATGCAGTTTTTCACAGATTGGTGAACCTCTGACTGTCTTTGCTTCTGAGAGAGCTATTTTTAATTTGTACCACTTACTTTTCCATCCTTTTGTTACCCCTGTCCCCACTTTTATGAGACGTGTTGCTGCCATTAATTTCTAAATGAGCTAATTTTTTAAAATAAAACTGAAAAATATCTGACCTTCTGATATGTTCTGTATTCTACTATGAATAAATATGGTTATTTGAGATTTCAAAATCATTGTATTCTTAGATTCTTTACATTTCTTTACATTTTACACAGTGTCAGCTTTTATGGGGGAGTTGTGGAAAAACACTGTCACCTGACTGAAATTATATTTGTATTTCGGAATGGCCAAGGCAGAGTCCAGACCCCAACCCTATCAAGCTCCTGCGGCATGACCTGAAGAGGGCTATGCATGCAAGGCATTCCAGAAATATTGCTGAAATGAAACACATTTAAAGGAATCGATGATTCAAAATCCCTCCTCTGGACTCAAATTCTCGGGATATACTTGTTGAATACCCTGAAGGACGGCACTCATTGGGTATTTAAAATATGGGTTTCATGAGATGGTCCTCAGCTCGACACTCTCTGCTTAAAGTGGTTTTGTCATTAAAAAAATCTATACTCACCTATTCCTCCCCAGGCAGACTCCTTACCGCATCTTCTCCCTGCTGATCTTCTCCAGTCCCCCAGGTCACCTCACAGCAAGCCAGCCGGATCCTCCTCTTCTTGTAATGAAGCGTGGATTCCTCGCACTGTGATGTAGTGTTCACTGGCTATGAAGGAATGCTGATCTATTGCAGAGACAGAGTACATGCACAGTTTCTGCTAGTGACATAGCGTAAATTGGCCAGCTGGAAGGAGACTCTCTGTAAATGGATGCTTTGTCACAGGAAGTAGAGCGATCAGCCAGCTGGAGGTGAGGTGACCACACCCCCAGGACTTCAGGAGAAGATCATGGGGGAGAAGATGAGGTAAGCAGACTGCCTGGGGAGGAATAGGTGCATATAGAATTTCTTTTACCGACATAACCACTTTAAAGGCGTTCCAAGAGCCTGTACCCTTCGCCTCATGCATATGTGAAGGCACAAACTGAATGTATTACATTGTGAACCAAGACCACGATTTCTTTCTTTATATTTTCTTTTTTTCTTGTTTTCCTTAATCCTACTTATTGGTTATCACTGGAGATGAGCGAGCACGCTTGTTTAAGGCTGGTGCTCGAGCGAGCATCGGCCTTTTCGAGTAACTGATTACTCGTCCGAGCACCATGTGGGGGGCAGCGGGGGGTAGAGTGAGAGAGATCTCTCTCTCTCTCTCTTCCCGTCCCCCCCTTCCCCCCGCATGATGCTCAAATGAGTAATCAGTTACTCGAAAAGACCGATGTTTGCTCATCTCTAGTTATCACCCCATGTTCAGAGTTTCACATTTCAGATTTCTACTACATGGTACACTTATTGCATGTGAAATATTCTGTATCATTAATAACGTGCAAAACAATAAAGATGATTTGGAATTAAAATCCCTCCTCTGTGTTGTGCAAATCTTATTCACAGCTATGGGGGACATTTAATGAAAGTGATTGCTGCTAAAGGGGACCCACGGGTTATTCAGTTTAGGGTTCACTTGCCTTTTTTCTCCCTGCACTGTGGATGTTTAATCAATGTGCTCAATAAAAGCCATGAACCGCACAACTGTTTGTGTGCTATTGGATTAGTTAGATGGCCTTTGTCTATCATTGTGACTTAGACAACAATCTGGCCACATTTTATTAGTAATCACTGGAGAAATCCTTATATTTGGAGGGGTTCACTTTCCTTGCAGCTTTGTGTATAGACAGATACATCATGTAGAAGTAATGGGCTTTTATTTATCTCACTTTGTCAATCACTGGAAGTTTTAAATGTGCTTCATATTCTCCACTCACTTGCGGGTAGGATCTCAGGATTGTGTGCGCTACTTTTACACATACAGATAGATATACCACCATATAAATATATATAGAAATAACAGTCAGAACTTCAATGCAATCTATTATTCACTTTTATCAGTCAGTTCAGGCCCGGGAATAAGCTGGAAGCAATGTCCTTCAATCAGATTGAGGCAGAAAATCCTAAAAAATGATCTGCCCCATAATCTCCCATTTGGAGCGCCTCCAGAAACATTTACATACATATGTATGGATTATATCTAGAACAATCTGCTTTACGTTTATTAAAAAGTCCTTTATTAATCCAAATTAACCCCTTCACGTTTAAAGAGTCACTTTTGGTCCTACTTCCTGACACAAATAGCTATGTAGAAGATCTCTTTGAATGTTGGGAAGGAAGCAGCATGCCACTTTATAAATAGATCAACAGTTTTGGTAATTTGTCATCAGAAAATATAGGGCTCTGGGTGTATGTATATTGTAGAGATGTATACCGCCATCTGGTGGAAGTACTGTAAAATGTCAGAAACAGAAAATGATTGTTTTTATTTAAATCAGACTTTCCATGTAAATTGAGAAATGTAAATTTAGTTTTCTGGAGGCTTGCTCCAAAATTGTGACTTTTTAAATGCCAGTTTTCTGTTGGTAAATCCCCGTGTGTCCATGTTAGGGAGCATCCACACAGGCATACTATCTGTCCGTATTACAGCCATATTTTCTATGGATGTAATATGGACAGCGTACAACAACTTTGATTTGCATTGCTGTATTCAGATATGCATATTTACAAATGAAAAAAAAATTGCGGCATGTCCTATTTTGTAGCACAAAGGCCCAGTCGGGGTCAAAACGTTGTTTTGTACTTTTTTACAAATGGAGAACCAATAAAGGAGGCACCTGATGGTGCTATGAGTTCTTTTAAATCCCCGTGTGCTGCTCTACAAGTGATTTTCCTGGACGTTATTTTGGAGGATCCAAGAAGTCCTGGATCCATTGGAGCGTGCGCTCCCTGTGGCTCTCCCAGCGGTGCTGGGTTGTGCGTTTGCTGTGCTGCTGGATCTCCTTTTCTTGCTATTTTGTAGCACAGACCGAAATTGCCCATTGAAATCTATAGGGTTGTGTAAAACTGCAGTTAATTCAAAGTTGCGTGCACACTCACTGCATTTTTTGCACATGTTGCAAGGAAACAGTAGGAAAAAAGTGACACTAAGTGGGCCAGCCTGCTTTTCTAATACGGATGCAATGCAGATGTCCAAAAAACGCACCAAAAACGCAAGAAGGACCAATTAATGTCCCTTTTTTCCCCTCTGTAAAAAATACAGAGAATATAAATGCAACTGCGTGTTTTCTGCAATACCATAGACTTTAATGGGCGATTTTGGTCCAAAATAGGACAAACCGTGTTTTTTAAGCCCGTAATAAACGAACATCTGAATACGCAAATATGCCTGTGTGAAGCCGCCCTTACATTACATATTTCATGTGCAAATAACTATGCAGCGAATACGCACGTATCACATATTTATGCCCTCCCATTGACTCTAATGGGTTATTTCAGACCAAAATAGGACATGTTGCGTTGAAAAACAAGGATCTAAATACCCCAATGCAAATCAATGGGGTTTCGGCACTGTGAATGTACGCACGTAATGCGTTGTGCAAACATGCCTGTGAAAATAAGCCTTTCGACTTATTTCACATCCCATTATATGACTGCAGCACTTCTTCCATCTTCCATGCAGAAAGCTACATGGGGACAGAAACTAGAAGAGAACCTGGACGGCACCATAGGGGTGAATGTGTGAAATGGGGACTTTTCTATCCAGTGTAAGGGCAAAAACACATGGGGCCTGCACCAATACACTCGCCGATACACAGCGTATTAGCGCATAAACCGGATTAGTTTTTTTTTTGACTATTCAAACACCGCGCTAGTGCACACAGGTTTGAAAAAAAAAGGGGAAAGACAGGTCCTGCCCAAGTCCTATAATTTCTTGCACGTAGTAATAACGCGTGGGAATCCTGATAGTGGAAACGAAACCATTGAAATCAGTGGTTTTGTTTTGTTACGTTATGCGGTCCATCTGTTTAACCCCTAAAAGACTGACAGGAACAGAAAATGTCTGAGACGCAGACGGAAAAGGTCTCACATATTCACCTCATTGGCTCCGTCCTGGTTTCTGTCCTTATGCATTTTTCTACATAGAGGAAGGAGACCCGGATGGTACTAGTGCATAATGTGAAGCCAGCCTTCATGGGACACTTAAAGGGGTTTTGTCATTAAAAGAAAAATTATCTAAATGTACCTATTCCGTCCCTGTCTGTCTCCTTATCACATCTTCTCCTGGTTGAGCTTCTCCACTGCCCCAGGTCAGCTCACTGCAGGCTGGGCCCAGCTTGTTATGAAGGCAGCTCATCACAAACTCCTTCCTGCTGGGTCAGTGAAGGTCACATCCCTGTGCTGTAGCTGAAGGAATTGTAATCTATTTCAGAGACAGCTCGCATGAGCAATCTCTGAAGAAGATAGGCAGTCCTCCTGCTGGCCTGTGAGCTGTGATGTAACGTACATTGGCAGACTGCCAACCTAATGTACATAACCTCACAGGAAGGGGAAGAATCAGGCAAGTGGAGGTGAAGTGAGCCCCCGGACTGCAGGAGACAGGAGAAGATAGGTGAGGTGAAGATCTGGTAAGTAGACTGATGGGGGAGGAATAGATAAGTAGAGCATTTTTCTTTTTTAGTGACAGAACCCCTTTAATATTGTTGTTGCACAGAAGTCATGGATGGGGCTCCAGGAAGGACATGATCTTCCATCCGAAGTTGTTTTGCTACACGTTACAGATGTAATTGAGGCGATTCTTTCCCCATTGGTATCACCTCGAAGAAGTTTATCCTTCTTTTTTTTTTTTATAAACTTTTACTAAGCAAAAAGGCAGATACGCTTCTTCAGATTTAGCGAAAATACATAAATCAAGACAATATAAAGTGTATACGTACATCTCTACTCAAATGTTACAACATCGTTATCATTCTTAATCATTTTAAAGCACCGTTAATTCCACGGCGCGGACCATACAAATCAAAGGGTGTGAGTGAAGAACATGAGGCAATAAAACTTTGTCAAAGTGACAAACTGACACAGAAAGAGAAAGGACTCTGCCCACGAGGGGTTAAGGCATCTCGATTATTGCCTGAATCCTTGCTGGAAACAGTGAATTTGGGCAATAATTGTCCCGTGTACATGCAGCCGCCGACAACGCACTTGAAATCACTCACCTGTCGGAGTCACTTGGTTTTTAGCTGAACTGAAAACGAAGCAACTTTTGGGCCGTCTAAACAGGAGACCCTCAATGTTCGAGCGACTCCTGTTTAAGGACTCTGCCCACGGACAGATATTTGTTGCGGAATCCGTGGCAGGCGTCCACACAGCGGATCCACAGCAAGACATTTTGATCTCGAAACCAAATCGCAGCATACTCCATTTTTCTGCGGATCCAGCACTGACGGCTTCCATTGAAAGCAGGAGTTTGAAAAAAGAAAAACTCCTACTGCGCATGTGCGCTGGCTGGAGTGCCGGAACACTTCCACCATGCAGAAGAAAGAAGATCCGGCCAGGATGCAGAAGACCCGCACAGTCCCGCAACAAGTAAAATAATGTCCTTGGCTGCGGGCAGGGTGGGGTTCCGCTGCAGGCTCCTGCCCATGGAATCCAACCGGCCCGTGGACATGAGGCCCTACAGTGAATGGATGTGTGTGGTCGGAAGAATCCCTGGCCGCTCCACCTCCATTCAGTTGAATGACTGTCACACTTATATAAAGCAGATGAGCGATAGTCAATCATTACCCTTATAACCCACAAGACTGGAATTGGAATTCCCAAAATGCGTCAGCTGGCTGGACCTCCAGGAGGTATATGGAACGTGTGGCGCCCAGAGGTGGAAACCTGCTGCATGCTCGAAGATCTGCGCTGAGTTTTTCCTCCATGTGTGAACGTGGTTCTTGCTATTGACAAGTCAGTCTAGTAATGATTCTGAAGACATCTTCTTCTACGTGATTCCAGGCGTTGTTCTACGGATTTCAGCTTCTTATAACATTACTGTATATTTCACATTCGCTGTTAAAAGAATACATGAGAGCAGTTCTTGTTCACCCACAAACAGACGAAACTTGATGGTGTATCGGTCCTGCAAACAGAAGAGGACACAGAACATTGTCACTACACAAAGGACCAACTAGTAACAACCACCCATCTGCTTTTCTCCTTGCTTGCATGTATTCCATGAGCTATGTAATACAGGTCCAGCGGTAGGCCGGCTTCACACGCGTGATATGCAGAGAATTTTACCCATTGGTTTCAATGGGTTCATTCAGATTTTTAGGTATTTTGGTCGCGCAAATAAAAGGTAGATCCTGTTCTATTTTTCTGCATATTTTCCTATCAAGGTTCTCCATAGAAGTCGATGGGGGGGGGGGGGTGCGCAAATTTGTTCGCAATATGCAAAGAGCTGTATGAGACGCTGCGGAATTCCATTGGGAAAAGACGACATCTGGAAGTAATTAGTCATTTCCATCAGTGAGTTTATTTACTGCACGCAAATGAGCATGCCTTGCGGGGCAAAAAGTACAGTAAATAAAATACGCAAAAAAAGCATTGCTCATTCCGCAAATATGCTTACGCTGGCGTGAAGCTGGCTTATGTAATATGTACAGGTTCAGTGTTCATCAACAATACAGCCACATTTTCAGGTGAAGCCAATAGAAGTCAATCTGCGGTATATTCCATCACATGCCATATCATATGAAAAGACAAGATCACAAAGCTAACAGCAGCGAGAAGCAGCTATAGAGACCCGCCATTAGTGGTAGCATAAGAGATGACCGCTGGGACTACACTGTCATTCACTTCCCTGTGAGCGTCTATGACTACAGGTCGCCAACATGGGGTTACATCTTTGTCTATCCTCTTCTTTGATTCTGCTGGAGAGCCCCTCATCTATCTATATATATAAAATAGGATGTGTGTATGTGCCACCATAACTCAAGAGCACCTGAAGCAATCTCAACCAAACCTGGTACATATATAACTCATCCCATGGGGACAAATTTAGTGTGGGGGGGGGGTGCCGGAATTGCACCTGAGTAGATGTTTTTTATTTCACAGTCTTATCTAACACAGACGACCTCCTGCTCATCATACACTAATCTATTACACAGTCGACCTCCTCCTCCTCAAATGCTAATATATTACACTGACTTCCTGCTCCCCAGATAATATCTCACACCGACAACCTCCTCCTCTGCTCCAACTACCACATAGCTTCCCACCAGCACTAAGCCACTATGTACCACACAGAAATAAGCCCAGCACCCACTTCTTATGAAAGCTGGCCAAAAGGAAATCTGTGTTGCCCATAGCAACCAATCACAGCACAGCTTTCATTTTACTTGCTGCCAACCTTTCTGGGACTAGCCTAAAGCCTAACAGGTTGGCTGTTCAAGTGAGTCCACATTCTGTGTCCGTGACACTTTTATTGCCTTGTTTTCACCTTTCATGGTAGGACAACCTGGTACATGTAAACATACCCAAAAAGTATAGTTAATAAGTACAATAACACCACAATACCTTGTTAAGCTGAAGATTCCGTAACTTATGATCGTATACATTAATTTTCAGTGTCTCTGTTAAGAAATCAACAATTAGTAGAAATGTCCAGAAGAACAATAATGCGACATTTATTACTACTCAGGGCTCAGTCACACGGGCACATCCAGGCGCCGATGCGCCCGTCTTCCTGCAGGATAAGATGGACGCACTGCAGGTACGGACGACTCTTCGCACCGCCGGCAGAAAGAACACATGACCGGCTCCATTGCCGGTCATGTGTTCTTTCTTCCGGCGTTGCGGAGAGTCGTACGCACTGCAGGTACAGCCGTCTTCTGCGTCAGGAAGGCGGGCACATCGGCACCCGGAATTGCCCGTGTGACTGAGCCCTCAAACTCAACAGTACAGTCATAGTGATTTCAGATTTGTTAATGCAAATGAACTGGCAGCAATGTAACATTAATGTACCATGTAGAGCCAGAGTTGATATCCACTCTTTTAAAGGTGGAAATGAGGGTGTGGTGTTCTATGTACCATAATCTAAGTGAGAGAAGGAGTATATGTGCATTTAGATGTACCGCTTACACTGGGGAACAAAAACATTTTCTCATGGTGCCTGGAATTTTAGACCTTATTCTGGGTATTTTTGTGCCCCGGATTCCGGAAATACCATCCATTTTGTTCTAGGAGCTCTAGTTTTTGAGATATTCCTGATGTGACTGTCTATTTTTGTTATATTTACTGTATTTTCCCGCCAGCATTCGGCTACTATTAGTACATATGGTACATATCGCCACCGCTGCACATCAACCTTGGTTTGATAAAACAATGTGTAAAAACATTGAAGAGAAATAGAATGTGTTTCGGCTACAGATGTAGAAGATTTCCTGCGATGAGCATGGAGACGCTAAGAGCGGGTAAATTTGATGGACCATCAATCCGGGAACTCATGAAACAGCAGCATTTCCAAGATTGACCAGGAAATAAGGACCATGGAAGAACAGTACTGCGGACGATGGGATACACATATGATGGCGGACTACTGGTGAAACGTCCAGCGTGAATGTCCAGGAATATGCCATCGCAGGAAACCACAGAAATGTAGTTTCATCAACATGTCTCAATGAAAAAACTAGCCCTGACCTACCATCAAGGCCACAGGCGCTACCACTTCTATCTTAGCATATGGATACTCTCCTAGTTTAAGGCAGTTGAGAACTTATGGAGCTACAGTGAAGAAAGCCGTACTTCTACTATGAGCACCGTTATATCAGCTTGGATACGGTAGCTCTTGATATGGTGCTTTCTAGTACATTGTAGAAGTTATATCCTAACAACATCCCTACAGTGTAAGACATCAGTGATATACTGAATGTTTACCTGCTTTATCTAAGCTACACTCCACTAGAAGTATATCGCTCTTGTCTACAAGAAAGCTCTCACATTCTTGCCGACTAGGCTTAATTTTTGAGTTACATATGCTCTGTAGCTCATTATCTTAGCATATGGATACTCTCCTAGCTACAGGCAATTGAGAACTTATGGAGCAATAGTGAAGAAAGCTGCACTAATATTACGAGCACCAATATATCAATTGTGACAAGGTGGCTCCTGATAAGGCGCTTTCTAGCACATTGAAGGAACTATGTCCTAATAACATTCTCACAGTACAAGACATCAATGATATACTGAGTGTCTATCTGCTTAATTCAAGCAACACTCTACTTAAAGTATACCAATCGTATCGACAAGAGAGCTCTTACACTCTTGCCAACTAGGACTAACCTAAGAGTTACATATGATCTATGATTTACTGCTTTAACACTGGAACAGATATTAAATATCATACAGATGGTACTAATCTAATAAAATCTCCTGATGATCCGTTCTACGAGCGGTGAAACGCGTCGAGATTGTGAAGCAAATATAAAGTACTACTGATCAAGCATAAACACGCTTGAATCTAACTGATCAAAAGATCCGAAAGTATCATATACTAAGTAGGTGATCACTTACAGGATCACCAACTAATACCTGAAAATAAACGTGGTTGCCCAATGCCCAAGTCCTAAAGTGGCTACCATCTGTTTCTTCTTTTTTCCTTGATAAGAGCATAGGAGACAAAATACTGGGGCAGTCGTGAATAGACTAATATCAGCACCACTGCCAACCACTTATGTCTCATATCTTCCTAAACTGCTCTATAACCCCGAAGCAAAGGGACGTTAGACCAAATCCCCATACAAAATCTATCTCTAACAGGAAATAGAACTGAAGAGATGGGACGCATCTGACATTACCCAACCCAATCTCAGTTCAAATCACCAATAACGAGATATGATAACAGGGAAGGATATCTAGGAAAGGAACCAACATATCTAGATTCGAGTTCCTGCGAAACGATCCTACCACTTTGCCCTTATCTCTATTAGACTCACTCTGTGAGTCGATTATTCCCCCTCCGAATAGGATGGAAAAGAGGGAATAACCATAGAGAAGAAGTGGTAGTAGTCTCTCCACTTTGAGACTTGTACACCTCTTGGAATATAGAGGTTTGTGTGTAGTGCCCTATTTGTGTTCTATGGTTTTAAATATACCTAATAAAAGAAATTGATTTTAGATTTATTTTCGTCTAACTGTGAAGGGCTGTATGTCTGTGCGTATATGCGTATAATAGTGTGTGTCTGTGCATATATGTGTATAATAGTGTGCGTCTGTGCATATATGTGTATAATAGTGTGCGTCTGTGCGTATATACATATAATAGTGTGTGTTCGTATATATGTATAATAGTGTGCGTCTGTGCGTATATATGTATAATAGTGTGCGTCTGTGCATATATGTGTACAATAGTGTGCATCTGTGCGTTTATATGTCTAATAATGTGCGTCTGTGAGTATATACGTATAATAGTGTGCGTCTGTGTCTATATGTGTATAATAGTGTGCGTCTGTGTGTATATACATATAATAGTGTGCGCCTGTGTGTATAATAGTGTGCGTCTGTGCATATATGTGTATAATAGTGTGTGTCTGTGCATATGTGTGTATAATAGTGTGCGTCTGTGTGTATATACATATAATAGTGTGCGTTTGTGCGTATATGTGTATAATAGTGTGCGTCTGTGCGTATAATAGTGTGCGTCTGTACGAATATGTGTATAATAGTGTGTGTCTGTGTGTACATACATATAATAGTGTGCGTATGTGCGTATACACGTAAAATAGTGTGCATCTGTGCTTATATACGTGTAATAATGTGTGTCTGTGTGTATATACGTAATATCCAAAGGCAAAGAAGTTGTCAGCAGCACAATATGAGTACCATATGGTTTGAACAGGTATCCTGCACGCCCACTGGGTTTGGGATCCAAGCCAAGCCGCTCTTTAGTACAAATGTTGATGAAGTAGTGGAAACAGCAGATCAAGGTGCAAAGCAATGAAGTTTCTTTATTTCTTTCCTCCCAGACAGAAAAACACGACGTTTCGACTACAAGAGTCTTTGTCAAGTATATACTTCATCAACATGTGTGTATATACGTATAATAGTGTGCGTTTGTTTGTATATGTATGTGTGTGTATATATATATATATACATATATATATTTATTTATTTATAACAGTGTGCGCCACTGGCTTCTATGGGGGACCCTATTACCAATTGGGCCACTATGGGGTTCACTTTTACTATACAGTCTTATAATTAGAATCGGCCGTTTGAAGGCAACCAAAAGGCTGATGTGGCCCTTGGTGAAAATGAGTTTGACACCCCTGCTCTAAAGTAAGTATGACTTCATAAAATTTTCCGTGCTAACAACACACAAACACCTGTACCAAGTTAACTCGGGCAAAGCCGGGTATATCAGCTAGTACAATATGTGTACATGTATACATTTATGTGGACATATGCCATAAAAATGTATGTAATTTACAGAATCTATGATCCCAAAAACCTCCGAAAAGTTCTAACATCTCAGTCATCAAAAAATGTGTTTCCCAGAGTTATCGCTCAAGAAATCGTTAAAACTAGCAAAAGTGAAAGATAATCGTTCGGTTTAAACGTGAGCGAACGACAAACAAAAATCGTTCACTTTTTATTCGTTGTACAGTTTCAGTAGGACTAAAAATCCTCATTGGCTCATTCACTTCTCGTTACGTTTAACCACTCCGGCTCTTTGCTTCACATTAGAATGTGGAACACTGAATGAGAAGTGAAAGATTCTCAACGATGATCTGACTGCCTAAACAGGCTGCGTGAGCACGAACGAGTGCCAAAGAGTTAGCGGTGACATCACTCGCTCGTTTAATTGTCCGAACGAGAATCGGCTCATCTAAAAGGAACCTTAGACCCTGTTCACATTAGCATCATGTCTTCCATTTCTTCATAGAGCCATATCAGCTACATTGGATCATTATCAAATTAATTTCAGCAAATTCTTTGGCATTGGGCCCCGAATCTTCAAGTTACGCCTCTGATAGGCACAGAAGGCCTGCACCTATAGGCAGTCCTGGGGGAGGGAGTGGCATCTGCAGAAGGGAGGGTGATCAATGAGTGGAACAGGTTACCACGGGAGGTGGTGAGTTCTCCTCCAATGGAAGTGTTCAAACGAAGGCTGGACAGACATCTGTCTGGGATGATTTAGTGATCTTGCATTGAGCAGGGGGCCGGACCCGATGACCCTGGAGGTCCTTCCAATTCTACCATTCTATGATACTGAATAGTGTGTGTTCATATGGAAATTCTACACGTTCCCATGTTAACTGAACACTTAAAGTGCTTTTTATGTGAAAGGAGGACACTCAGGGAGGGACTAATGGGAGGCTGCAGAGGCTGTTAGATGCTGTGAGGAATGTTCTGCTTTACGTGACAATCATCTAAAACGTATATAATTTAAGGAGTATTTTCCACCACTTCTGACATGTCTGTTTAGTAATTACTTATACTACCCTTTAAATAACAATTCTGCATTGTCCCTCTGTTATTCCTCCTGGAAATATATGAATAAATTGATAACTCTGTGTTACAATTCCTCTTGTCAAAGGGGCATGTCCCTATTAAGGCTAATACTGTCAATTCTGATTGGACATTGTAAGTCTATGTAGAGACACCCCCCAACTAGTAACAGTCAGTTGTCAATTTATTCATATATTTTATAGGAGGAATAACAGAGGAATGGCACGACTCAGAGTTGAAAGAAAACATACTCCAAAATATTTATTTCATGAGGAATGGAAGTATTTACTAAAAGCAGAAGTGACAAGTCCACTTTAAGAAGTGGTCTACTTGACGGGCAAAGCCTAATATACAATCTGTACCTTTAGGCTCTTGAGATGTAAATTTTCATTGTTGAGATGGAGAATATTACTGTATATGTACTGTGTAGGTCCCCATGTTTACTGCTTACCTCCTTTCAGCACACCACAGAAATCATATTCATCATCAGCTCCAGAACACAACACAAAACTGCGATTTGAGAATGACAGAGATCCCTTCCAAGCTTCCGCAGTCCCATATAAGCGGTCAATGTTCTTTCCTATGCCACAATAAAGATATTGTATTACCACTTGAGAGGACATAAGCAGAGCTGCAATACCAGGTACGGCCCATAGACAAGAGTGTCGCTGGAAAAAAGTAGAGCATTTTGTTCTGATCTGAGACACACACTTTAACCTTTTCATTGTCAGGGGTTTTTTACCCACTGAGGAAACAGCCATTTTTTGTTTTTTGATTTTTTGTTTCTTTTTCCCCTACTTTCCTAATTGAAAAAAACCCATAACTTTGTAATCTTTCCATTGACGTCTCACAGTGCTGGTTTTTCTGCGGAACAAGTTGTGTTCTTCAATGATACTATTTAGCTTACCATATAATGTAATGAAAAGCTTTTAAAGGGGTTGTCCCGCGGCAGCAAGTGGGTCTATACACTTCTGCATGGCCATAATAATGCACTTTGTAATGTACATTGTGCATTAATTATGAGCCATACAGAAGTTATAAAAAGTTTTATACTTACCTGCTCCGTTGCTAGCGTCCTCGTCTCCATGGTGCCGACTAATTTTCGCCCTCCGATGGCCAAATTAGCCGCGCTTGCGCAGTCCGGGTCTTCTCCTCTTCTCTATGGGGCTCCGTGTAGCTCCGTGTAGCTCCGCCCCGTCACGTGCCGATTCCAGCCAATCAGGAGGCTGGAATCGGCAATGGACCGCACAGAAGCCCTGCGGTCCATGAAGACAGAGGATCCCGGCGGCCATCTTCAGCAGGTGAGTATGAAGACGCCGGACCGCCGGGATTCAGGTAAGCGCTGTGCGGGTGGTTTTTTTAACCCCTGCATCGGGGTTGTCTCGCGCCGAACGGGGGGGGGGTTTAAAAAAAAAAAACCCGTTTCGGCGCAGGACATCTCCTTTAACATTTTCTAAGTGGAGTGAAAAAGAAAAAAAAGCAATTTTGCTATTTTTGGGGAGTCTTGTTTTTACAGCGTACACATTGCAACAGTTGCATAATAACTAGAAATGAGCAAGCATACTCGTTAAGGCGAGTTACTCGAGAGAGCATCACCTTTTTCGAGTACCTGCTGGCTCGTCCCTGAAGATTCGGGGGGGGGGTCTGCGGGGGGTGGCGCGGGGCAGTGGAGGGGAGCGGGGTGGAGAGTGAGAGAGATATCTCTCTCTCTCCCTCCCGATCCCCTCCGCAACCCCCCGCTCACCCCCACGCCCCTCCCCCCCCCCCCCCCGAATCTTCAGGAACGATCCAGCAGGTACTCGAAAAAGGCGCGTCTCTCTCGATTAAATCGCCTTAACGACAATGCTCGCTCATCTCTAATAATAACTTTATCCTGTAGGTCATAATGGTTTTGACAATATCAAATATATTTGGGGTTTTTTTGCAGTACTATGTTAAAAATTGTAATTTTTTAAAAATTATTTTCTGTCGCCATCTTCTAACCGCCATAAAAACAATTCTTTCAGTGCAGCGCTATGTGAAGGTGTTTTTCTTGCTAGATGACTTGTGATTTATATGAGCACCATTTTGGGGCACATACAACTTTTTGATCACTTTTTATTACATTTTTTTAAAAGATGGGATAAACAAAAAAGTGTAATTGTGTTATTTTTTTATGATGGCACTCACAATACGGGAAAAATAATGCACTATTTTAATAGATTGATGTTGTTTTCTGGTTTTGATTTACTTTTTATAAATCAGGGAAAAGGTTTTTTTTAACATTTAATATTTTTTTTTGCAATTATTAAAAATTGTTTCCCCGTATTTTTTACTTTTTTGACTCCTTTGAGGGGACATGAACTTGCGAACCTTCGATTGCCTATACAATATACTGCAGTACTTTAGTATCGCAGTATACTGTATTTCTTCAGGCATCCTAGTAAGACATATCTTCACAAAGTCCAGGCTGCCATAACATGAATGTCACGCCGCAATCTCATTGCAGGGAAATTATTTGGGACATATAATTGACTGTCGGGACATTTAAATGCCGCTGTTAGAATTGACAACACCATTAAAATGGTTAACAGCCGCGATGGGAGTTATCTGTCAAAGTCAGCAAACACTCACCATACATGGAGCAGATTTGGCGCTCAAGCCTGATCTATACAACTACACCTAACCCTCTTTCATTCAGGCTAAATTAAGATATGGATAGCTACACCCAAGTCTCAGCCCCTTCATTCTCAGACTCAGACCTCTATCACATGGCTGTAGGCTTTTTTACGTGCGCCCACCCGCGCCATGAAAACCAGTAAATGGGCGCACAAATCTAACGTTTTGCGCCCATTCAGATGGCATGGGCCCCGGTGCATATACGCCGAGGCCGCAATGCCGTTGCCTCCTCTTCCCTCCACCTCACCTACTCTCTCTTTTCCTCTGGTTGTTTGCAATTTAAGTGGGCAGGATGGGGGTGAAGCTAAGCTCACTTCCCATCACTTGTACACAGCCAGCAATGGGAGAGGGCAGAGTGGGGCGTAGCTTAGCTCCATCCCCATCCCGCCCCCTCCCATTGCAAACAGTCGGAGGGGAGGAGAAGGGACTAGAGAAGAGGAAGAAAGTTTAGCAGTCACGCTGCAAAACTCCCTCCCACCTCCCTTCTCCGGCCGCTGTCATTGGCTCCCATAGAGCCCATACAGCAGCCGACATATTCCAGACGGAAAGATAGTTTCAGGACTATCTTTTCGGTACAGTGTGAAAGTACCCGGCGCTATATTTGCCCGGCCGGGTGCTTTTACACTGCAGTTATACAGCTATGTCATCTAATGAATTGGAAGCCAATGCAGCATATCGTAGTGTATATAGGCCGGCCGTGAAAAAATTAATTGCTTTGTTATTAGGATTTTTTTGCTGTTTGTACATTTATAATTTGCACTTTTTAAAAAAATATTACATGTAGCCTCTTTTTTCTCTATTTGCTCTATATCGTATATGATTATTGTGATTAGTGATGAGCGAGCATACTCGCTAAGGGCAATTGCTCGAGCGAGCATTGCCCTTAGCGAGTACCTGCCCACTCGAGAGAAAAGGTTCGGGTGCCGGCTCGGGTGACAGATGAGATGCGGCAGTGAGCAGGGGGAGCAGGGGGGAAGAGAGGGAGAGAGAGATCTTCCCTCCGTTCCTCCCTGCTCTCCCTGCCCGCCGCCGTCAGCCGAACCTTTTTGCTCGAGCTTAAAGATGAAAAGATTTTAAAAAACATAGCAAGAGAAGACCTTTAAGACCATTCTCACATAGCCTGATTTCAATGGGGATTCGCAGACTAGTGCTTGAATGAGATGTTTCTATCGCTGTGATTTTCGTGCTCTATTAGCGCTTGTTAACGCACCTTATTACCCATCACAATGATGGGGTGCGTTAAAAAACACTGTCAAACACTTTCCAAAATGCCACAGTTTCGGCCCCGTGTCACCCGAAGGGCTTATTCACATGACCATATATCGGCTGGACGATATACGCGACCATGTGATTCCAGTTGGAAAACTCCATGCAGATGTTGTCTTTGGTCAGATTTAAATCTAGGGCGCCATCTCTGCAAGACAACAGAGCTAAACACTAAGCTACCTTGCTTTTTCCTTCTCAAGGGGAGAAGGAGAAGCAACACAAAGAGAACATACAAACTCCATGCAGAAGTTGTCCATAGTCAAATTTGAACCTAGAACTCCAGCATTGCAAGGTAATTGTGCTAACCACTCAACTACCATGCTCCTGCAGCATTTGTTTCTTCTCCAGAGGGAACATAAAGAGAACATATACACTCTATGCAGATGTAGTCCTTGGTCAGATTTGAACCTAGGACTCAAAGTCTTCCTACTCCAGGAGAGGAGGAAAACAAGAAGATATAGATACATGGAGAGAAGGTACAGACTCCATGCAGATGTTGCTTGGTCAGATTTGAACCGAGGAACCCAGCACTGCAAGGCAACAGTGGTAACCACTGCGGAGGGGGAGGAGTTCTCGTTCTTCTACCTCTCATCCTACTCCTTCTCTTCCTCCTTCTTCTTTTGCAAGAGGAAGATGGAGCAAGAAAGAAGAAGCAGCATGATGCCTAAGTGGTTAGCACAGTTGCTTTGCAGTGGCCCTAGGTTCCAATCTGACCATGGATAGCATCTGCAAGGGGGTTGTATTATCTTTATGTTTCTTTTTGTTCTTTTCCTCCAGAGAAGCAGAAAGGTGCATGGTGGTTTAGTGGTTAGCACCATTGCTTCGCAATGCTGAAGTCCTAGGTTCAACTCTGACCAAGGACAAAATCTATATGTTCTCTTTATGTTTGTTCTTCTTCTCCTCTAAAGAAGGAGCATGTTAGTTTAGTGGTTGTCTCTGGTGTCTTGCAGTAATGTGGTTCTAGGTTCAAATCTAACCAAAGTTACCATCTGCATGGAGTTTTCTTTAGTCAGATCTGAATCCAATACTTCAGCAAGGCAACGGTGCTAACCACCAAACTACATCCATTGTTTTTATTTAATACTAGCTGACCCGTCGCGCGTTGCTGCGAAGACAGACAGACATACATACATTCGTTTTTATATATCTAGATAACAACCAATCACAGCGCAGCTTTCATGTTACCTCAGTGGTATAATATATAACACCCAAGCACAGCGCAGCTTTCATGTTACCTCAGCAGTAAGAGAAATAACAACCAATCACAGCGCAACTTTTATTCTACCTCAGCAATATAAAAAATAGCAACCAATCACAGCGCAGCATTCATTTTACCTCAGCGGTATAATATATAGCAACCAATCACAGCGCAGCATTCATCACAGCACAGTTTTCATGTTGCCTCAGCAGTATAATATATAGCAACCAATCACAGCACAGCTTTCATGTTACCTCAGCAGTATAAGAAATAGCAACCAATCACAGCACAGCTTTCATTTTACCTCAGCATTCTCAATATCCAGCAATTGTCTTGCGAAACGTTCGGCGGATGCATCATTTTGTAGTTGAACACGCATCCCGTTGCTCGTAATGCCTTTTGCTTTCGTGCTTGAGATGAAAATCAAACGATCTTTGTCTGGGGGGCATAACTGTCGACAATGCTCACACGCGCGCCACCTATTGTAGGATAGATGTACTATGCCAGTAATCTTCCCGGGAGTGTACTCAACAATTTCCCAAAGTTTCATGGCGATTGGCTGAATGGTGTAGTAATGCATAACGGACAAACAGACAGACAGACATACATTCATTTTTATATATATACATGACATCGGGAAGTGAGAGAATTAGATTCCGTACATAAAATTTGGACGCTAATTCTTTTGTGCTTAGAATTGAATAATCGAGTTGGGACCCATTAACTTTTCCTATTTATGACATTATCAATGCTCGTGCCAAATTTCAAGTTTCTATGACATTGGAAAGTGAGAGAATTAGATTCCGTACGTAAAATTTGGACGCTAATTCTTTTGTGCTTAGAATTAAATAATCGAGTTGGGACCCATTAACTTTTCCCATTTATGACATAATCAATGCTCGTGCCAAATTTCAAGTTTCTATGACATCGGGAAGTGAGAGAATTAGTGGCAATGATGGAAATCGAACGATCTACGTGGGGGGAACGTAACTGTCGATGACGCTCGCACGCGCGCCATTTATCATAGCATAAATGTACTATGCCAGTAATCTTCCCAGGAGTGTACTCAACAACTTGCCAAAGTTTTATGGCGATCGGATGAATGGTGTAGTAGCGCATAAAGGACAAACAGACAGACAGACACACACACGCATACATTCTGCCCTATTTATTTGAAGACACAATCTCAAGATCAGTCTACCTTACATTGATCAGATACTGCACTTATCTCCTCTCCTGTGCATTGGAGATGAATTTGTTTCCCTTTATACAATTAGAATATGATAGAATGAAATGTACATACTTGGAATCGTTATCAAAGAAAGGTTCAGAGTTTTGCTCTTGCTCAGCTCACAAGGTTCCATCTTAGCTACTGGCGTAAAACTGTCATCTGAAGGAGAAACACAGACATTATAGAGGGTGTTTTTAGCAATACGTACAGATTTGTATCCACAGATCAATAAACTATAAAAAAAAATGCAATTAATTACTGAACCTCTTAGAACTAAAATAATAGTATGAATCCACAATAAATATGAATTCATGGACCTTCTGTTTGTAAATATGCGGTTAATCCATTTCATAATCTATGTTCACATCATTTGTATTAGAGGCTCCAAATGTGGAGCCATGCGGAGGTGACGTGGCATCCAAAACTTATTCCAGCTAATTAGTACTCCTTCACTTCTGAGCCCTTCTATGTAGCAAAACAGCAGTTTGCACCGACATGAGGGGCATTGACATACTTGGGAGAAACCGGGTAGCAATTTATGGGGTGCGTTTTTGTAGTGGCCCAGAACATATATTCTTGGCCCCTCCATAAATGTCATGCATGTGATGTCTTGTGCAGATGCACTGTGCAAAACTGTCTTGTCATTTGGTATGTGCATTACACAGCTGCAGTGGACGAAGAGTTAACTCCTTCCCGCTCCTGATTGTCTGACTGATAGCTGTCTGTCTCTACTCCATAAATAGAGGTATTGCATCTACTGCACACAACCAACCGTGCACCTCGCCTCATACCTAACAGAACATCCAGTGTATTCCAGTGATCAGTGGTGGAAGAAGAGACATCATGGGTGGTGTTCTCTAAGGGAACCGAGTCATAGAGCTAAAGAATACAGCACACTGAATAGTATACATTCTTAAACTGTAAGAAAGGAAAATGCTACTTACCACACATCTCATAAAATAAGTCAAATTTTGGTGTATTACATAATAAATGTTTCTTGTTGGTTTCCGCAGTCACAACTCCAAGGAGGAATAGCAGAGCGTTCAACATCTCAGAAACAATAAGAAAACCCTGCAAAAACAACATTAGCTTTACTGTTTGACCCAGACATGCAAAAGGTGACAAAAGTTCAAGTTCCTCTTTTGGTAAATGTGCAGTTCTCTTTTTCATATTGCTCCACCCATAATTCACAGATCTAATGATTTCATCACTTATTTTGGGTTTTCCAGTATAAACATTTCAGTTCTAAAATCAACCAGCAACAGAATAAGGTTATCAGCAGGACCCGCACCCCTATTGTTTCCATCAATTGATTACTATGTAACCGTGGTTCTGTAATGTTTGTACTTTTGTCTTTCTGTATCCCCCCTGTCTATGTAAGCGCTGCGGAATATATTGGCGCTATACAAATAAAGTTTTTTATTATTATTATTATCCACAGATATCCACATGGAGCTACTGCTGTTCCTTGGGTGTTTCCTCATACAAGGACTTATAAACACATCTCCTATCTACAATGGGTTCTGGTGCATCTTTTCTCCACCGGAACTAGAGGTGGAGACATGGGTTGGCAGGGTACAGTAGTAGGAAAGGTCCAGGCTGACACCTGCACACACCCCTCTGGCATGTACGCTTACCGTCGGACTACAATCTTTGCTCCTAGCTCCTGTTTCGCAGTTCCCGGCTGCAGCATACCATCTCCGCTCCTGACGACCCTGTTACTCTCCCCCTGCCGGGGTGCCTTCTCCACTCACCACCCCCCTGTGTCTTTCCTTGCTGGTCTCCCATTATTCCCTTGCTGGCTGCAACTCTCCCCGGAGGTCTCCCCTCTCCCCTGTTGCCTCTGGCGCTTTGACTCTCCCTGGCAGCCTCCCATGCATGCTGCAATGTGTAATGCTGTCCTCCATTCTTGATAAAGCCGGCCCTCCTCTCACATGGCTGCATGGATGGAGGCGCCAGCCACTGTCACTCCTCCATGCGGCGCTCTGCTGCCTCTTTGCTCATAACGCCGCTGCTCAGGACCCTGCTGTGCTGCCTCCTCCTTTCGGATAGGTTTTGTATTGAAGCCGCTCCTCCGTCCCTATCGTGCTTATGGTTCCTGTGGCTTGTAGCTAAGCTGCTCCTCCGCTTACATGGTGGAAATGCTGCTCCTGTACTACTCCTGTAACCCTAAACTAAACCCTCCAGCCACAGCAAACCGCCACTCTAGTCAATCAGGAGCTTGGGGGTGTCACAAGGGTGTCTATATTCTATTACTATGTCTCCACCCATACGTCTTGTGGAGACAAGATGCACCAGTACCTCTGCAATGTTTGTCATTGTAAGGCTGTTTTTACACCATGTTCCACACTTCAAAGTATCTCAGTGGAATGTAGCCACAGGTTTCCATAGAGGGGGTGCACAACATCATACCCCTTTTTTTGTTTTTACTCCACAGAAAAGCACAGCAGGTTGCTCTTACCTATACAATGGGCCACCATGGGTGTACTTTTTTTTGCATTTTGGCCAATAGGCACAGTATGACACTGGCGTGGCATATGTCGGAGATATACATCGGGTTCTACACCCATTGTACACCTCCAATGTTTAGTCACATGGTGTGAACGTACCCCAAGCTCTACACTCCATATGCTATTCTAGAATCTTTTTGAATTATTAGGCTTTTGAATTTTTACATTCTCAAAGCTCGTACTAAATTTCTGTTCGTCATATTTGAACTATAGAATAATGCAGTTGGCTGCACCGCTTCAGCTACCAAAATAAAAAAATTTTCATGACATAAAGAGCTATTTTTGGATTACAGGCCGCATATGGCGATGGCTTTAGTTGGGTGATTTTCTTTATATGTATTTATTTTTATTTTGTTTAGAATTTTTTCGTTTTGCTTATTACTGTAAACTTTTTTACATAAAGGATCTCTGGGGATCATTCACATCCGTTTTTTGATTTACAAAATGGGGAATGCAAAAAAAAAAAACTTGAGCACCTACGCAGCGCTCCATAAATTATTGCAGCAATTAAAAAAACAACTGGATGAAAACGCACCATCTAAGGCCGGCTTCACACGGCCGTGACGGGCTCCGTCACAGCACCCACCCCACCCCCCCCCCAGAGACCCCAATACTTACCTGCGGATCCGGCATCCTGGGTCCCCCATGACGCTTCGGCGCGCATGCGTCACATGACGCGCCGGCTGCGTCATATGACGCGGCTGCGGTAGGCGGGGAAGCGGTTTCATGCTATCTGCTGTGTGCTACAGCGGAAGATACCGTGACGGACGGCTTCCATTGACTGCACTGGGAGCTGTCCGCCCGTACACCCGTGGCAAATAGAGCATGCCGCGGGTGAGGATGGGTGATTTTACGGGATGGAATTCCGCACCGTAAGCATTGTGCTATTAGGTTCAATAGAACCTAATAGCTGCGGGCAACGCAGCAGATTTATCCGTCCGTGGGAAGGAGCCCTAAGTGTCATTCCCTTGCTCAGCAGTTTCTTGCTCTCGATCTGCTGTTGCTTCATCCTCATTTTCTTCACTATTTAGCAACACATAACATAAATATGACAGCAGCAATTCCAATAACAGGTATATTAGAGAACACTGACTGCACAAGTATGAATATAATCCTGCTTTCTTTTATAGACTGACGATATTGTGTGTGGTATAGACTAACTGTATACGGTTGTGTGTGGTACTGCAGCTCAGGTCCATTAAAATGAATGGAAGCTGAGCTGCAATACCAAACACAGCCCATGGACAAGGGTGGCGCTGTGTTTTCTAACCCTGGACAAACTCTTTAACTCTCAGTCTTATTTGTGAACAATATTTACCCAAAAGAATGCTGAGGATGATAAAACTAAGTACTGAAAAAACAGCGTGCGACATATACAATCCTAATATCATGCATATATGTCCAATTTAATTTGACTGCATTCATTAAATTGAATGACAGTTTACAGAATTTAGTTAAAAGCAAACAAAAAATGTAAATTAACAAAAGACAGATGTTTCATCAATTCTTATGCATATCCCAAAAGACTGCAATACCAATTCATATCAGCAGGTGTCACTGTACTTCTATTTCCCCTGTAGAGCTCAAATGCAGTTCTTTTTACAATCGTGTATTCTGTGTTTATAAGCACCAAAATAGATCATTGGCGTAGCTGCATATAAGCCCGTGTGTTTTTGCCCTAGGTTTGTAGTTATTCTCGGATATTAAAAATTAACTTTCCTGCCTTGTGCACTTGTTTGGTTTGCAATAATGTGACATTGTTTCCATATCCTACATGTTTTTTATTTAAGATGCTTTACTAACAAGTACACACCATGTTTCCCTGAAAATTAGCCCTACCCTGATTTTTCAGGCTTTTTGGGAGGCTTAAAATATAAGCCCTACCCTGAAAATAAACCCCTGCTGCATTACATAAAAAAAAGAAATACATTATCTAGCAGGCTCGGTCCAGGTTCCTCCCGATGTTCTCCGGAGATCCGTCGCGGTTCCTGCAGTCCTTGGCCACTCATACAATATTACTTCCTGGGTCCGGTATTCATAACTCCGGCCAACACAAAGCGATGGCTCTGATTGGTTCTTTGAGTGCTGCTCAGCTAATCAATGCAGCGTTCAATAACTAATCACAGCCATCACATTGGATCATCGAGCACTGCATTGATTGACTGAGCAGCACTGGATGAACCAAGGCAATGGTTGTGATTGGTTGATTGAGTACTGCATTGTTTGGCTGAGCAGTGCTCGAAAAGCGAATCAGAGCAATCGCATTGTGCAGGCGGGACTTATGAAGCAGCCGAGGCTCAGTCAATTTATAAATCCCACCTACACAATGCGATGGCTCTGATTGGTTTCTTCGAGCGCTGCTTAGCCAATCGGTGCAGCTCTCGATGAACCAATCACAGCTATCGATTGCATTGGTCATCGAGCACTGCATTAATTGGCTGAGCAGCGCTCAAAGAACCAATCACAGCCATTGCTTTGTGGAGAGCGCTTTTGTGGGCAGCTGAGACCTGGACTGAGTCTGCTACATAAGCAAAATAAGACTTCAATGAAAATAAGACCTAGTGCCTCTTTTGGGGCAAAAATTAATATTAGACAGGGTCTTATTTTCGAGAACAGATGGTAGTAGCTGGAAGAAAGGCTAAACAATGAGCAGAGTGATCATTAGCAAAGAAAAAGTAAGCCATCATAGAAGAGAGCGGTCATTTACCACAGCTAAGCCATAGAACATGGTATGGCAGCAAGTGTGTGTGTCTATGCACGGAATTTAGGAAAAATGTTGGCAAAAAGAGCACAAAGCACCTCAAACAGAATTTTATGACAATACATTACAACTAGAGATGAGCGAGTATACTCGCTAAGGCACATTACTGGAGCGAGTAGTGCCTTAGCTGAGTATCTCCCCGCTCGTCTCTAAAGATTCGGGGGGCGGCGGGGGAGAGCGGGGAGGAACAGAGGGGAGATCTCTCTCTCCCTCTCTCCCCCCCCCCCCCCATGCTCCCCGCCGCAACTCACCTGTCACCTGCGCCGGCCCCCGAATCTTTAGAGACGAGCGGGGAGATACTCGGCTAAGGCACTACTCGCTCGAGTAATATGCCTTAGCGAGTATACTCGCTCATCTCTAGTTACAACATATATTAAAGAGTCTTCCTTCTTATCTGGTGTCATGTTTCTATATAATTGTTGTTCATATGGGATGTCCTTGATAATTGTGGTCTTCACCTATAGAAACCCATTTTCTTCCAAACATTGTACTATTATGAATATTAATGGGGTACAGTGCTCTTTCATCCAAAACAAGACCTAAGATAGAACATCTGGGAAATAACAATCTACTGATAAGATATAGAGGAAGGGCGTGGCGGGAATAAGGCCTTATACTGGGATACAGGCACTTGGCAAGTCCATATGCGCTCATAGGAGACTAACGCTTTTTGTTTAACCCCTTTGGCCGGAGCTCATGCCTATTTGCATGCACACTTGGCACATGGGGCATTACATATTTGCCTGCACAGCTGTATTTTTTACTATACGTTTTGCGCACACAAAACAAAACCCGCAGCCCCGGTCCTGTACATTAAAATGGCTTATTACCCTAATTAGTTTCAAATGTTCTATTTCCCCACTCAAATGCACAGGAAAATAGGACATGTTGCATATCTTTTTGACGTGCACACGCAAAATACACGCTGGGAATTAACCCTTTGAAATCAATGGGATCTATTCACTATGCGTTGCAGACAATAATTTTATATGCGCAAATGCGTCTGTGTGAATTCGGCAAAGACTTGGCTAACAGATGAACAGCCAGGATCCTGCTCTAATAGCCAGGATTGGAGAGCCCTCAGATCCTTACAGCTTAACCCTTATATGCCACAATCAGTAGCAACTGCAGCATGTAAGCAGATGACAGAGGATCCTTCTGTCACCCATCAGCACCCCACAGTGTGATTACAAGGTACCCATGGCAGACGAAAGCTTGAAAATAATTGTCATAGGCTTAGTAGAGTGCACTATATAAGTAGTGTACTATCAAGTCCCCTTGAGGCACTAAAAAAAAGTATTAAAAAGTTCAACAAACTTTAATTTAAAGAAAAAAATCCACTAAAAATGATACATATTTCCTCACAAAAATAAATTTTAAATTAATGAAATACAAAAAAAAATTTAAAAGCGACACATAATAGGTATTGCCCCGTTTGTAACGACCCAGACAATTAAAATATTTTTTTATTTATCGCACATAGGGTATGCCATAAAAATAATTGTAAAAAGTAACGTCAAAATTGCTATTTTGCAAAAAAAAACAAGCCCTCGTATAGCTCCGCTGCCAGAAGAATAAAAATACTAGGGGTCTCAGAATGTGGCGATGCAGAGTCAATTGTTTTACCTTAAAGAGACGTGTTTTTATTGCGCCAAAGCAGTAAAAACAAAAAATATCAACATAAACGTGGGATCACAATAATAGTGCTGAGGTTAGAGATGAGCGAGCACCAAAATGCTCGGGTGCTCGTTACTTGGGACGAAATTATCTCGATGCTCGAGGGTTCGTTTCGAGTAACGAACCCCATTGAAGTCAATGGGCGACTCGAGCATTTTTGTATATCGCCGATGCTCGCTAAGGTTTCCATTTGTGAAAATCAGGGCAATTCAAGAAAGTGATGGGAACGACACAGCAACGGATAGGGCAGGCGAGGGGCTACATGTTGGGCTGCATCTCAAGTTCCCAGGTCCCACTATTAAGCCACAATAGCAGCAAGAGTGGGCCCCCCCCCCCTCGCAACAATTTTTACTTCTGAAAAGCCCTCATTAGCAATGCATACCTTAGCTAAGCACCACACTACCTCCAACAAAGCACAATCACTGCCTGCATGACACTCCGCTGCCACTTCTCCTGGGTTACATGCTGCCCAACCCCCCCCCCCCCCCCCTGCACGACGCAGTGTCCACAGCGCACACCAAAGTGTCCCTGCGCAGCCTTCAGCTGCACTCATGCCACACCACCCTCATGTCTATTTATAAGTGCGTCTGCCAGAGGAACCGCGGGCACACACTGCACA
This sequence comes from Eleutherodactylus coqui, assembly GCF_035609145.1. Taxonomy (NCBI): domain Eukaryota; kingdom Metazoa; phylum Chordata; class Amphibia; order Anura; family Eleutherodactylidae; genus Eleutherodactylus; species Eleutherodactylus coqui. The sequence goes on along the minus strand of NC_089845.1, from coordinate 142,836,070 downwards.
GGGTTGGCACGGCTAGGCAGCGACCCTCTTTAAAAGGGGCGGGGTGATAGCCCACAATGCTGTACAGAAGCAATGAGAAATATAATCCTGTGCCACCGCCATCAGGAGCTGCACACGTGGGCATAGCAATGGGGAACCTATGTGCCACACACTATTCATTCTGTCAAGGTGTCTGCATGCCCCAGTCAGACCGCGTTTTTTTATAAATAGTCACAGGCAGGTACAACTCTGCAATGAGAATTCTGTGTGCACCCACAGCATGGGTGGCTCCCTGGAACCCACCGGCTGTACATTAATGTATCCCATTGCAGTGCCCATCACAGCTGAGGTAACGTCCGATTAAATGCAGGTGGGCTTCGGCCCACACTGCATGCCCCAGTCAGACTGGGGTTCTTTAGAAGTGGACACATGCAGTTGCAACTCCGTGTGGACCCACAGCATGGGTGGGTGCCAGGAAGCCACCGGCGGTACATAAATATATCCCATTGCATTGCCCATCACAGCTGAGGTAATGTCATGTTTAATGCAAGTGGGCTTCGGCCCACACTGCATGCCCCAGTCAGACTGGGGTTCTTTAGAAGTGGACACATGCAGTTACAACTCCGTGTGGACCCACGGCATGGGTGGCTCCCTGGAACCCACCGGCGGTACATAAATATATCCCATTGCAGTGCACAACACAGCTGATGTAACGTCAGCTGTAATGCAGGTGGGCAAAAAATTAATTGGATTACACTGTAGGCGAGGGCCCCCCAAAAATTGGTGTACCAACAGTACTAATGTACCTCAGAAAAATTGCCCATGCCCAACCAAGAGGGCAGGTGAAACCCATTAATCGCTTTGGTTAATGTGGCTTAATTGGTAACTAGGCCTGGAGGCAGCCCAGTTAAAATAAAAATTGGTTCAGGTGAAAGTTTCAACGCTTTAATGAGCATTGAAACGTATAAAAATTGTTTACAAAAATTATATGAGTGAGCCTTGTGGGCCTAAGAAAAATTGCCCGTTCGGCGTGATTACGTGAGGTTTCAGAAGGAGGAGCAGGAGGAGGAGAATGAATAGAATACACAGATTGATGAAGCGAAAAGGTCCCCGTTTTTGATGGTGATAGAGAACGATGCTTCCATCCGCGGGTGCAGCCTACGTATTGCTTAGGTATCGCTGCTGTCCGCTGGTGAAGAAGAGAAGTCTGGTGAAATCCAGGCTTTGTTCATCTTGATGAGTGTAAGCCTGTCGGCACTGTCGGTTGACAGGCGGGTACGCTTATCCGTGATGATTCCCCCAGCCGCACTAAACACCCTCTCTGACAAGATGCTAGCCGCAGGACAAGCAAGCACCTCCAGGGCATACAGCGCGAGTTCAGGCCACGTGTCCAGCTTCGACACCCAGTAGTTGTAGGGGGCAGAGGCATCACTGAGGACGGTCGTGCGATCAGCTACGTACTCCCTCACCATCCTCTTACAGTGCTCCCGCCAACTCAGTCTTGACTGGGGAGCGGTGACACAGTCTTGCTGGGGAGCCATAAAGCTGGCAAAGGCCTTGGAGAATGTTCCCCTGCCTGCGCTGTACATGCTGCCTGATCTCTGCGTCTCCCCTGCTACCTGGCCCTCGGAACTGCGCCTTCTGCTACTAGCGCTGTTGGATGGGAAGTTTACCATCAGTTTGTCCACCAGCGCCCTGTGGTATAGCATCATTCTGGAACCCCTTTCCTCTTTGGGAATGAGAGTGGAAAGGTTCTCCTTATACCGTGGGTCGAGCAGTGTGTACACCCAGTAATCCGTAGTGGCCAGAATGCATGTAATGCGAGGGTCACGAGAAAGGCATCCTAACATGAAGTCAGCCATGTGTGCCAGGGTACCTGTACGCAACACATGGCTGTCCTCACTAGGAAGATCACTTTCAGGATCCTCCTCCTCCTCTGGCCATACACGCTGAAAGGATGACAGGCAAGCAGCATGTGTACCCTCAGCAGTGGGCCAAGCTGTCTCTTTCCCCTCCTCCTCATGCTCCTCCACCTCCTCCTCCTCCTCCTCCTCAACACGCTGAGATATAGACATGAGGGTGCTCTGACTATCCAGCGACATACTGTCTTCCCACGCCTCCATTTCCGAGTGCAAAGCGTCTGCCTTTATGCTTTGCAGGGAACTTCTCAAGAGGCATAGCAAAGGAATGGTGACGCTAATGATTGCAGCATCCCCGCTCACCATCTGGGTAGACTCCTCAAAGTTTCCAAGGACCTGGCAGATGTCTGCCAACCAGGCCCACTCTCTGTAAAGAATTGAGGAGGCTGACTCCCACTACGCCGCCCATGTTGGAGTTGGTATTCCACTATAGCTCTACGCTGCTCATAGAGCCTGGCCAACATGTGGAGCGTAGAGATCCACCGTGTGGGCACGTCGCACAGCAGTCGGTGCACTGGCAGATTAAACCGATGTTGCAGGGTCCACAGGGTGGCAGCGTCCGTCTTGGAGTTGCGCAAATGTGCGCTGACCCGGCGCACCTTTCCGAGCAGGTATGACAAGTGTGGGTAGCTTTTCAGAAAGCGCTGAACCACCAAATTAAAGACATGGGCCAGGCATGGCACGTGCGTGAGGCTGCCGAGCTGCAGAGCCTCCACCAGGTTACGGCCGTTGTCACACACGACCATACCCGGTTGGAGGCTCAGCGGCGCAAGCCAGCGGTCGGTCTGCTCTGTCAGACCCTGCAGCAGTTCGTGGGCCATGTGCCTCTTCTCTCCTAAGCTGAGTAGTTTCAGCACGGCCTGCTGACGCTTGCCCACCGCTGTGCTGCCACGCCGCGCGACACCGACTGCTGGCGACGTGCTGCTGCTGCTGACACATCTTGATTGCGAGACAGAGGTTGCGTTGGAGGAGGAGGAGGGTGGTTTAGTGGAGGAAGCATACACCGCCGCAAATACTAGCACCGAGCTGGGGTACCCAATTCTAGGGGTGGGTAGGACGTGAGCGGTCCCAGGCTCTGACTCTGTCCCAGCCTCCACTAAATTCACCCAATGTGCCGTCAGGGAGATATAGTGGCCCTGCCTGCCTGTGCTTGTCCACGTGTCTGTTGTTAAGTGGACCTTGGCAGTAACCGCGTTGGTGAGGGCGCGTACAATGTTGCGGGAGACGTGGTCGTGCAGGGCTGGGACGGCACATCTGGAAAAGTAGTGGCAACTGGGAACCGAGTAGCGCGGGGCCGCCGCCGCCATCATGCTTTTGAAAGCCTCCGTTTCCACAAGCCTATACGGCAGCATCTCCAGGCTGATCAATTTGGCAATGTGCACGTTTAATGCTTGAGCGTGCGGGTGCGTGGCGGCGTACTTGTGCTTGCGCTCAAACAGTGGCGCTAGCGACATCTGGATGCTGCGCTGAGAGACATTGCTGGATGGGGCCGAGGACAGCGGAGGTGAGGGTGTGGGTGCAGGCCAGGAGATGGTAGTGCCTGTGTCCTCAGAGGGGGGTTGGATCTCAGTGGCAGGTTGGGGCACAGGGGGAGAGGCAGTGGTGCAAACCGGAGGTGGTGAACGGCCTTCGTCCCACCTTGTGGGGTGCTTGGCCATCATATGCCTGCGCATGGTGGTGGTGGTGGCTCCCCAGCTGATCTTGGCGCGACAAAGGTTGCACACCACTATTCGTCGGTCGTCAGGCGTCTCTGTGAAAAATTGCCACACCGTAGAGCACCTTGCCCTCTGCAGGGTGGCATGGCGCGAGGGGGCGCTTTGGGAACCAGTTGGTGGATTATTCGGTCTGGCCCTGCCTCTAGCCCTGGCCACCGCACTGGCTCGGTCTCTGCCCACACCCTGACTTGGGCCTCCACGTCCTCGCCCGCGTCCATGTCCTCTAGGCCTACACCTACCCCTCAGCATGCTGTATTACCAGTAGTGCAGAAACAGAACGCTGTAATTAAATGTGCCACTTATTGGCCTGTGGTTGGAGGCTGACTTCGCTTACGGAACGCACAGCAGAGCCAGGAAATAATTTTGCGCAAGCCTGCTGTAATACTTAGCTGGCTGCGTATGAATTAGGAGGACAACTTCACCCAGCACAGACCCCGTACACTGAGGACAGTCACAGGCAGCTCAAATAGATTTTTTTTCCCAAATGTTTTTGGAAAGGCCCACTGCCTATATTCAATAAATATATGTCTTCTGTCCCTGCCTCACCACCACTACTGGCCCTGGAGTATGTATAATTACTGCAGGGCGCAATGCTCTGCACGGCCGATATACAAAAAAAAAAAAGTGCAACACTGCAAAAAGCAGCCTCCACACTACTGCACACGGTTAGATGTGGCCCTAAGAAGGACCGTTGGGGTTCTTGAAGCCTAAAATACTCCTAACACTCTCCCTATAGCAGCTTCGGCACCAACAGCACTTTCCCTAAACTATGTCAGAATGCATCTGTGGCGAGCCGCGGGAGGGGCCGATTTATATACTCGGGTAACACCTGATCTCGCCAGCCACTCACTGCAGGGGGGTGGTATAGGGCTGGAACGTCACAGGGGGAAGTTGTAATGCCTTCCCTGTCTTTCTATTGGCCAGAAAAGCGCGCTAACGTCTCAGAGATGAAAGTGAAAGTAACTCGAACATCGCGTGGTACTCGTCACGAGTAACGAGCATCTCGAACACGCTAATACTCGAACGAGTATCAACCTCGGACGAGTACGTTCGCTCATCTCTAGCTGAGGTAGATCAAAAAGTGATCAAGTTATTATTACTGAATGGTGAATGCTGTAAAAACAAAACCCACCCACAACGGGATCAGGATAACTATATCACATATATTCAGAGCAGTGCTAAGGAATCTCAGCACATCATAAGTCCAAAATATTGTTTTACATAACATCACAATAACCATTATCCTCATTGTACTAATTGTAATGTCAAGAGGCAACATCCCTCAGATCCCATACGACATTACCAACCAGCGGAGGAGGTACAGCCTGACTCACATTTTGCACGTCCCTCCCCTAGAATGTAACTTTATATGTGTGATTGTAATCTTGATATATGTAAGTAATTACAATTTGAGGGGAAAAGGATTTATTGCGGAAAACTGACCCCTTCATGGGGTCTTGGCTGCAAGATGTGATACGGGTAGGCAAAGAGGTTCTAGTATCCTGTTGTACCGCCTCTAGCTTAGATACAAGAAGTGATACGGGCGGGCATGGAGGCATATAGATTCGGTATGGTATATGTACATATTTGCTGTAACTGAGCTTCTAGATCCTGCAAACTCGTAGACTGTTGAAGTTGGCATCCTAGATGGTGCCATACTTGTTCTATTGACGATAAATCTAGTGATCAAGCAGGCCACGGAAGTGTGGCAATGTTGTGGGGGCTTCCTGTGACCCCCTTGTGTGCAGCCGAGCATAATCCTGATGGAAAATTCCTCTTAGAAGCCGCCATGAGAGGAACACATATGGTTGCAGGATGTCCTGAACATATCGCTGAGCTGTCATTGTCCCTCGTACCACTACTAAGGATGTCCAACTGTTGTATATAATGGGCGCCCCCAGATCATCACACCAGCATTGAGGGCAGTGTGCAGCTCCACAGCAAAGGCAGGATTGAGTCGCTCACCCAGGGTCTCCAGGCATGAATATGGTTGTCATCAGTGCCCAAACTAAACATGTCCAGTTTCATCGCTCACAACTAGAGATGAGTGAGCATACTCGATAAGGCAAACTACTCAAGCGAGTAGTGCCTTATTCGAGTACCTGCCCACTCGTCTCTAAAGATTTGGCTGCCGGCATGGTTGACAGGTGAGTTGCGGCGGTGAGCAGGGGGGAGCAGGGGGGGAGAGAGGGAGAGAGAGATCTCCCCTCCGTTCCTCCACGCTCTCCCCCGCCGCTCCCCGCCCCCTGCCGGCACCCGAATCTTAAGAGGCAAGTGGGCAGGTACTACGAGTAGTTTGCCTAATCGAGTATGCTCGCTCATCTCTACTCACAACACCACTGAAAATGAAGGCAATAGTGGGTCTCAAAGACAGAACATGTAATGGGTGCCATGAAACAAAATATCCTTCAGCCAAGTGCCTGAAAATGGTTCCAACAGACACCAGAGCCTGTAACGATTGTGCCACCTCTCTCTAGATGGTAATGAAACAGTTGGAGTTGCTGGTGCTTGTCGGACCATCCTTTACTAATGGCCTGTCATTCTGAGCCCAGTTGCCTTTTGTATATGTCCTCACACATCCGCTGGTCCCAACACCTCCTAACAGTCTGGTCAGAATGGCCCAGGTGGCGGGCAATTCGGCAATATGACCATCTAACTTCTTGCATTCTAATAATGCACCCCCTCTCAAACTGTTAACTGGCCAAAATGTATTTGATTGCGTCGTAGAGGCGTCTAGTGCTCAACAAACTCTACACGAGTGGAAAAAGAAGCCGATACACACAAGGAGCCTTCAAGAGCCTCTTATAGGCCAAGAGTGGAACCACTTTTAGGGCCTCAGGTGGCAAGACTGTTCATCTAATCACCCACAACTCTAATCATTTACATATCTGCCTGAGATGGAACTGCATACTTGGTTTTGCAGGAAAACAACAACTTCAATGGGTTTGATTTTTTTTTTTTAAGTGTATAAAAAGGAGACGTACAGAAATAATTTGTTGAGACGGGAGAGTTTTCATGCCCCTCAGTTTTTTAAAGGAATACTGAAGGGGCAATTTATTAGATTGCAAGGCATTTGTAGTAATGATGCGAACTGCTGGATATATATATAGAGGAAATGGTAAATACCTTTGTGGCTCAAGGTAATGCTGACGATATAGTGAGGAGGAGGAAGCATGATTCCATCTGAATTATTGCTTAATGAGAGGAAGAAAAAAGCAGCTGATAGGACATCTTTCATATCTATGTATGACGGACATTCTTCCATGGTTCGGCAAACAATTGGGAAATGTTGGATGATATTGAAGTCGATCAACAAATATTTTTTTTTAATTCCAAGAAACCTAGATTCAGATATAAAAAGAAGGTAAATTGTAGACCTTCTTCACATTAACGATTTGATATGTGTACATGTGTTTCCTAGTAAAGCTTTTAAAAACTAGTAAGATAGTAAAATACTCAAAAACATGGTCCATTTTCCTTACTGTGCTTTCAGAATTGGGTTAAGGACGTCCTCATTTCTTCGGTATAACAAGCTGCACCCTCCATGCTCCTCCTAATATAATAGGATTAGAGATGAGCGAGCGTACATGCTAAGGCAAACCACTCGAGCGAGTAGTGCCTTATGCGAGTACTTGCCCGCTCGTCTCTAAAGATTCGGGTGCCGTCGGGGGAGCGGTGAGTTGCAGGAGTGAGCAGGGAGGAGCAGGGGGGAGAGAGTGAGAGAGAGATCTCCGCCCCCCTTCCCGTTCCTCCCCGCTCATTATCTGTATTATCAGCATATATAAGTGATGGTCATGGATCTATCAGTGTTATAATCACTAGAAATGGCTACACAATTAAATTCTATGGAAATAATGACATTATCGCTCATTGTACAAGGTTTTTGGGGTCTCAGGGGGGAGCATTTAGAGACTATTTGTAGTGGCCCAGCGGGTCCTACAGAACACTCACGATTCACTTGTCTTGTCTCATCTGTCTAGATGCCGTCCATCGATCCAGAAGGTGCCGTCTGTGGGAGAGATCCTTTGTCTCCCCTTCTGCTCTAAGCATAGAGCTCAATTCTGATGTCAGCTGGTCTCTCATTGGCTGACAGTCAGGTTTAATCTTACTGGTGCAGAGTCCAAGGGCAAGGAAGCAGCTCTATTAGTCCCTATGCGGGAGGAGGAGTGCAGAAAGGGTGGGAAGGAAAGAGAGATGTTATAAATAGAAGAGGCAACCCCTGGGCAGAAGGACCGCACCCCGGAAGGACAGACAATATGTCCATGCGCTGATAAAGGCATTAATAAATACATAGGCCCCCGTCCAGAAGTGATATTATATGTGGACAGTATGCCCCTGCCTGCACTCATTGATTCTGGGTCACAAATCACCACTATCCGCCAGAGTGACTTTGAGAAATACTGGTCCCTGGAAGTTCTCAGCTGTCCACCTAAACAATTAATTAATGTTGTGGCGAGCAATCATCTACCCGTACCTATAGTGGGGTTCTGGGAACCGACCGTTATAGCTGGGAAGGCAGAGTTAAGTCGGCAAGGAATACTGGTGGTAGATGTGCCAGACCAAAATGCACCAATCATCATGCTGGGCATGAATATACTAAAGAACTGCTATGTAGAGATGTTGGAAGCACTGCAGAGTAATATGCCTGAGTGTCCTAGGCCCAGAGAGCTGTATTAAAGACCACCATAAAAGCCTTATCAGCTCTGAATCAGTTTGTCAAACCGCAGGACAATGTGGAAAGAATGCACGTGAAGGACATCAGACCGGTTATAGTCCCACCAGAGTCTGAATTTGTCTTCTGGTGCCAGACACGTCCAGGCTTACATGGCCGTGCTTATAAGGTGATAGTAGAGTCCATCCCCATACAGGGCGCACCATATTTACTGGCTGCCCGGAGCCTGGTTACAGTGACCAATAGGAAGGTGCTGGTCCACCTCATTAATATTGGGAATATCCCTGCACAGCTGAATCAATATACTGCTGTGACACAAGTGTCCCTGCTTGAGCCCACTGATGTATTTGACAGTGAGACTGACAGTGTGTTACAGGGGGCTCAGTCTGTACAGGCAGGTTCTACTCAGGCGGTATTATTGCATCTTGTGACCACCAGCAGAATGGGTTTAAAGCTAGTGATGGGATGTATACGGCCGGTGCACGCCCACACGCTGCTGATTGGCTTTGTGCAGCAAGGTCCTAGCAGCGTGGAGATTTACTTAATGCTGGGATGGAGGCTTAGGGTTAGGGGTTGTTTCTGTGTTAGGGTTACTTTATTAGGTATAAATCCTTTCATGTTACAGCGTCCCAGCTCTGACATGGAAGGGTTAGCAGCTAATAATGTAACCCTAACACAGAAACAACCCCTAACCCTAATCCTCCATCCCAGCATTAAGTAAATCCCCACGCTTGTAAACCAAAGTAGTGTGCCTATTTTCTATACATGCACATCTTGCTTTGTCTTTTTCGTGTATTGTACTGTGACGTGCTAAAAATTCATGAGTTTGCCATGTCTAAATGTGGCAATGAGCACAGATCAACAAGACTGAAGCTTATTTACCTGGTCTTTTGTGTGATTGTTCTCAGTAAGAGAAACCAAGTAATCTTGTAGATATGATACCTTTTAATGGCTAACAATAATACATGATGGTACAGCGAGCTTTTGAACCTACTTAAGGTTCTTCTTCAGACCTGGTCTTTTCACACAGACCAATTTACACAGTATGGAGTGCAGACCTTCTTTAGTCCCACATCCTGGTCATCACTATCAGCAGCACATCTCCTGTTTACACAGGGGAAATGTGCTGCAGACAATGATGATTTTTTTAGGCCACATGAAAGATGTAATCACTTGACAAACAAGCATTCACTTATTCATCGCGTTATTGTCGGCACCTACACGCAGCCTGATGATCAGGCAAACAAAGGTTTCGATTATCTGACCATGTAAAAAGCCTTTAATGGTGCTCATTTCGTCCACCTCCCCCTAGCTGACCAATCAGCCAGTGTGAAAGTATTTTTATTTAGGCCCCTCCTCTCAGGGGGTGCTGGTTATTCACCTTCACGGTAGAGTTCTGGTCCTGGCATCAGCAAACTTTCACATAAGTCCCCGGAGCCTTTACTTATTTAACTGGTTTAGTGATATCTGCTTACTAGTGCTGCTTTGTCAATTATTACTTACATCTGTCAATTGTCACCTCACCTATCATCACCTAGGGACAGTCTAAATAGCTCCCAGGTTCTGGATGTCGGCTGCCCTTGTCAGGGTGCTTGATCCACGTTAGGCAGGTCTGTCACGCCAGTTTGGTTAGTGTTAGCGTTCCCCTTCCTGTTTGTGTTATCGCTATTAACCTGTTTTATATGTCTGCGTTCTTTTTAGAATATATGTTTAAACTAAACACAAGGGACTGTAGTAAATGTCCAAGTCGGACATAGAAGTGGCATCTGTGAGGGGCGCCATATTTGCATCCTGCATAGATGTAACACCCAGCATTCTACTGGACAATGGAAGCTGTATATGGACCTCCCTTTGGTTGCATATAAGCCAGTTCCTGCCAGAAGCAGGGGAAGAAGTGACAGCTTGGAAGTGCTGCACAGGCTGTAAGCTAAGGTCCAGTGAGGACCAGCAAAAGGCCCAGAGTCGGACAGGGATGACAACCCTCAACTCAGACCCAGGTGGGGTGCGGACAGTATGGACTTTATGTTAGACTGTTGTATGCAGTGTCTACATTTATGCTGATGAATAAATGCTGGCATGCAGCAGGTTAAGAGAATCAAGTTAAGCGTCCTGACAGTTTCTGCATGGTTGGTGGCCATTCCAGTCCGAGAGGTTGGCGATCCAGTGGCAAGTGAACCCCTGCTTTGCTACTCTATCTATCTATCTATCTATCTATCTATCTATCTATCTATCTATCTATCTATCTATCTATCTATCTATCTATCATCCATCTCACATCTATCTATCTCATATCTATCTATCTATCTATCTCATATCTATCTATCTATCTATCTATCTATCTATCTATCTATCTATCTATCTATCTATCTATCTATCTATCTATCTATCTATCTATCTATCTATCTATCCAGGGGCGTAACTATAGGGGATGCAGGGGATGCGGTTGCACCCGGGCCCAGGAGCCTTAGGGGGCCCATAAGGCCTCTCTTCTCCATATAGGAAGCCCAGTACTATGAATAAACCATTATAGTTGGGGGGTCCCGTTCCAGGTTTTGCATTGGGGCCCAGGAGCTTCAAGTTACGCCTCTGTATCTATTTATCTATCTATCTATCTCATATCTATCTATCTATCTATCTATCTATCTATCTTCTATCTATCTATCTATCTATCTCATATCTATCTATCTATCTCATATCTATCTATCTATCTATCTATCTCATATCTATCTATCTATCTATCTCATATCTATTTATCTATCTATCTAGCTATCTAGCTATCTATCTATCATCCATCTCACATCTATCTATCTCATATCTATCTATCTATCTATCTATCTATCTATCTATCTCATATCTATCTATCTATCTATCTATCTATCTATCTATCTATCTATCTATCTATCTATCTATCTATCTATCTATCCAGGGGCGTAACTATAGGGGATGCAGGGGATGCGGTTGCACCCGGGCCCAGGAGCCTTAGGGGGCCCATAAGGCCTCTCTTCTCCATATAGGAAGCCCAGTACTATGAATAAACCATTATAGTTGGGGGGTCCCGTTCCAGGTTTTGCATTGGGGCCCAGGAGCTTCAAGTTACGCCTCTGTATCTATTTATCTATCTATCTATCTCATATCTATCTATCTATCTATCTATCTCATATCTATCTATCTATCTTCTATCTATCTATCTATCTATCTATCTATCTATCTATCTATCTCATATCTATCTATCTATCTCATATCTATCTATCTATCTATCTCATATCTATTTATCTATCTATCTAGCTATCTAGCTATCTAGCTAGCTAGCTATCATCCATATAAGCAGTGAAACCTTTTAGAAATGACCACTTAAAATTGCCCCCTGAGACCAATGCCCAATACACATAGATTTTCAATTACCATATATCCTATCACCATTTTCAGTAGCAAACCTATAATTAACCCTGCCATGACTGTAGTCTTAATTTAGAACGAATGGCTATAGACGTTGAACACTGGGATTCCACAGCCCGACTTCCCTGTAATAGTTAATAGAATAGGATGGAGAATATTGGATCATATGACCTAGAATGAAATCCCTAATATAGTCATTCAGTGTAAATGAAAAATCCCTTCACTCTGGGATTAGGAATGCCATAGACCGAGGTCTACATGAAATTATTTTATTGCTACAACGCGTTTCGGCGTTGCACAACGCCTTTTTAAGCATATAACACTTACATAGAAACAATCATTTATAAGCATGTACAAAATTTAAAAACTGCTTACATCTGCTTCTGTGGCACCGGTCTGGTGAAGGTGACGTCATTCTGGGGGATGGACTACTGTTACACATGAATAAAAGCCACGTGATTCGGATTGTGGAACGCTACATGCGTTCCACCTGTCACTCTCCTTCATACCCAGGACAAGGTAAGTCCCACATTTAATCACATGGTTTATGTAGTGGAACGCTACGTGCGTTCCACCTTACATATTAATTCACAAAAAGATCTAATTACTATTATTCGTGTGTTCTTCATGTCATTTCTTAACCACATCGGATTCACAAAACATCCTTTTCAAATTATCTAAAATAACCATTTGAGATATCATCTCATAATAATTACTACAAATTTGTCTATAGAACCTTTTAAAACAACCGTGAGTTCACTAACGATTCTCAATAAAGGGCTTTAACTCTTTCCAATCAACTGTCTGACGTCTTTCTACATTCTGATTCAAAGCTTGTACAGCTCCAATGTCAGAAGACGTCCGACAGGGTATTCTTACCATCTATTGCTTTAGAGCCTCTCTGGCACACACACACTGGCTTTAGCCAGCAGATAGCACTGGTGTATAACAGCAAAAAGAGAAAGCCTTTTAGGAAACCTTGAATCCAAAATTGGATTGGAAAGCGTTAAAATAACTCATATTAAATATAAAAACATTTCTCAAAGAACAACTCTTATAAAATACCTAAAATATATGTTAAGAAATACAAATATATATCTTATTCACATGGATGACAGTTAAGGAAAAAGAAAGCAAAAAAAAAAACCCACTCATATTTCTTATCTGTTCCACCTTAGATCTTCTCTAAAACTTCATTCATACCCCGCGGTGGTAATGTTTTAAGCCGATGAATCCAAAACATCTCTTTCCTCCGTAGTTGGCTAAGGGATTTAGATGGGACAAGTTCTAATGGAGTAACCCTAAGGCACCCGGTTTTGCTTCCATGGACTTCTGTGAAGTGACGCGATACGCTATGCTTAATGAACTTATTTTTAATATTATCCACTGGGTATATCCCTTAAAATATAACTTTTATTAATCAATAAATATAAAATGATTGGGCCTCACAAAAAACAGACAAACTGGGACTAACAAACACAGAGCAAGAATTTTAAACCCTGGAAAAGGACCAGAGAAAATACATGCAATTGACACCTCTATTACAATGCAGAAGTATCCTGCAACGTGAGACACTCTAATGCACTCTTTTTCAGTCACCATTGGGGATGGATGTCACCCAATAAAGATTAGAGGACCATATTAGGATGCGTCCTTCACAAAAAGATGAAAGGAGGATGATCGTTCCATCAAGGTAAGTGGTTTACGGAACACCTCCAATGGTGACGTATATTCGGGCTCCTATTGTGTCTCATCAACAAGGATCAAAATTATTAGAGGTGAAATGACAAGAGGCCACCAGGCCTATGTCTTCTTAGTACACAAACCCTCTTAAATAAGAGATAAAATCTGGTTCTTGACCAGGTAACTGCCCTATCTGGATAATAGCACCGGGCTAAAGATGCTGAAACAGTAGGACACCAGCAGCAGCCTATGATAGGTCCTTGTCCGTGATGAAAAAAGAACTGTATATAGTTTCGTTTAGAATGGACAAACCACAAGCAAAGCTTCTGCTGATGCCCCCCGAGAAAAAATACACAAGTGGCTGATAGATTATCAACCACAGGTTATCAATCAATGAAGAATCAAATTCTGCTAGAAATAACCAGAGAACCACCATTAAGGTACTGATGCGTTCTCATGCAGAATATAGCTTCAATGACCATTCAGGACGAAATTCAGAAAAACCTTCTGAGAGAATTATTAATGACAGGAGCTGCTGTTCTCACTCTTTTCTTCCAACTTTTTGCTCTGTCTCCTACCGGATTAGGGTTTACCTTTTTGTTAGAAGCTTTCTCCACATATCGTGGGGTTGCTGGTTTTCTGTGGATATTGTTCCCAGTTTGTCATTTCTATCCCAAAACTCCCCTTTTTTAGGGGTTTAATCAATTTTTGGGTTATTTGGGACGCGTTATCTTCTATTTTAGTGTCCCGTTTTAATCTGGTTAGGTTTATCTAGAGGAGCTAATTCCTCCTTTTCTCATCTAGGAGGACTTAACTACTTAGGGAAGTTCAGGGTTTCATATTCATTGCCTGATAACAGCATTATTTTCAGTGTATGGCACCTTTGTATCATAGATTAGAGAAACGTTATAACTACCAAGGACAATTTCGTGTTTGATGACACCATCATAGATTACGGTTCCTGATGAGTCTGTGTATGACAGAAACGCGTTGAACCAGTACGAACCATTTCTGCATTAATAATTCTCTCAGAAGGTTTTTCTGAATCTCGTCCTGAATGGTTATTGAAGCTATATTCTGCATGAGAACGCATCAGTACCTTAATGGTGGTTCTCTGGTTATTTCTAGCAGAATTTGATTCTTCATTGATTGATAACCTGTGGTTGATAATCTATCAGCCACTTGTGTATTTTTTCTCGGGGGGCATCAGCAGAAGCTTTGCTTGTGGTTTGTCCATTCTAAACGAAACTATATACAGTTCTTTTTTCATCACGGACAAGGACCTATCATAGGCTGCTGCTGGTGTCCTACTGTTTCAGCATCTTTAGCCCGGTGCTATTATCCAGATAGGGCAGTTACCTGGTCAAGAACCAGATTTTATCTCTTATTTAAGAGGGTTTGTGTACTAAGAAGACATAGGCCTGGTGGCCTCTTGTCATTTCACCTCTAATAATTTTGATCCTTGTTGATGAGACACAATAGGAGCCCGAATATACGTCACCATTGGAGGTGTTCCGTAAACCACTTACCTTGATGGAACGATCATCCTCCTTTCATCTTTTTGTGAAGGACGCATCCTAATATGGTCCTCTAATCTTTATTGGGTGACATCCATCCCCAATGGTGACTGAAAAAGAGTGCATTAGAGTGTCTCACGTTGCAGGATACTTCTGCATTGTAATAGAGGTGTCAATTGCATGTATTTTCTCTGGTCCTTTTCCAGGGTTTAAAATTCTTGCTCTGTGTTTGTTAGTTCCAGTTTGTCTGTTTTTTGTGAGGCCCAATCATTTTATATTTATTGATTAATAAAAGTTATATTTTAAGGGATATACCCAGTGGATATTTTGAGAAAGCCTTTCTTCTATATCCCTCTGCCTCTGTGAATTATATTTTTAATATTAAACCTATGTTTAGCTATGCGTGTCCTCAATGTATTAGTTGTTCTCCCCACATATTTAGAGCCACAAGGGCACTCTATTAAATATATAATGAATAGAGATGAGCGAGTATACTCGCTAAGGCACATTACTCGAGCGAGTAGTGCCTTAGCCGAGTATCTCCCCGCTCGTCTCTAAAGATGCGGCTGCCGGCGTGGGTGACAGGTGAGTTGCGGCATTGAGCAGGGGGGAGCAGGGAGGAGAGAGGGAGAGAGGGATCTTCCCTCCGTTCCTCCGCGCTCTCCCCCGCCGCTCCCCGCCCGCCGCTGGCACCCGAATCTTTAGACACGAGCGGGCAGATACACGACTAAGGCACTACTCACTCGAGTAGTTAGCCTTAGCGAGTATACTCGTTTATCTCTAATAATGAACTGACTTTCACAGCTTCATTTGTGATTGGTTTTTATTTTCACTACATCTTCCTTCTCTCCCATCTCGATCTCAGTTCTTCCTTGTTCCAGATGTTGGTAACATTTACACTTCTCCGTGAGACATTTATAAATTCCCAATTTTCGATTATTCTCAGATTTTCTCTTTTTCTTCTTGTCCTCTGGTCGGGATGGGGTTATTATGTTTTGTATATTCTTATTTTTCTGAAAGATCAGTCTTGGGTTCTCTTCTAGTGATTTATGCAACACCGGATCGCTTTTTAGAATGGACCAATTGCTTTGTAATATTTTTCTAATCTCTTTATGCTGATTACTATATTTAGTGATGAACGTTGTCCTACAATTATCGTGTTCCATCTTGGAATCAGTGACTTGCCCTGCTCAGGTCCTGGATAGCAGGTGAACTACTTGTCTATGAAGGTGTGTGAGTCAGAGATGGGCTCAGCTCCTCTCTTTGTGCTGATCCTCTCCTAAGTGTGCTGATCCCCCTGATCAGTAATGCTGTAGAGCCCCCTACTCTACTTTTCCTACTGCTACTACTGTAGTCCCCTATTACCAGACAGCATCAGTCTGTTACTACTTGTATCCAGTATGGAAAATAGAGAAAGCTGTAAAATTATAACAATTTTTAAATTTATTTGGAAAAGCAAACAAACAGATCCAGAGAGTTAAAAGATGATGTATAGATTGTGTGCGCCACCTAGTGGTCAGAAAGTGGTAATTTCTAATGACTGTTTCTGAAATAGAGAATTCCTGCAGAATGTGAATCAGGGTTAGTCCATGTTGTGGGAATCTCTATACCAATATGTATAATGAATGTAAGCCTTGGTATAAAATTGATAGAGTCCTATAGTAAAGATCAAAATGGGCATGTTATTAAAGTGCTGGATTTTGACATCTAGGACAGAAAGGTCTGGTGTCTGTTTCCCCTCCACTCTCTTTTGATGAACCTTAACCTTTTCCAATCCACTGTCTGACATATAAAGACATTTTGATTGAAGGCTGTACAGCTCCGATGTCAGAAGACGTCTGGCAGGGTATTCTTACTGTATATTACTGGCCGTTCTGTTGTCGGGGCCTCTCCAGCATGTCCCGTAACGCAGTACTGGCTCTAGCCAGCAGATGGTGCTATTGCATAATTTCCAGAAAGAGAAAACACCCTAGGAAACCCTGAACCCAAAATTGGATTGCAAAGGGTTAAAGGGAAGCTGTCATCGACTTTGATTACTATAAACTAGTTATGGTGCTTACAATTTAGGTGATTGGAGTCCCCTTTAATCTAATTAGATTCCAACTTTAAAGGGGTATTCTGGATTTAAAAAAAAGCTATGAGATATGTATGTTTAAGCTAGACAACTTACTAAAATAGTCGCAGAATTAAGGATTTTTTGTGAGACCTTTATCTCACTCACTCCTAGCCAAAAGTCCTGCAGTTTCTAATTTTCCATGGTGTGTCATTCCAGTACTCCATCCTCCCTTTTGGGATACTACTTCATATTTCACTGTCACGTTTGTATTAATGCACTCCAGATCTGCAGTTGTCTGATTGAGAACCACAATGACCAAGTGTTGTTGTGTTCTGGAGAAATTATGACAAGACCAAACTCAATGCAAGAAACCAAAGCTTTCAGACTTAAAGGGAAAAGAGGAAGCAGATGATCATAAGAGAAGCCTGAAGACATCACAGACAAAGCTGGTCCATCTCAGGGGCAAAGTTGGTGTAACCCCTAGGTCTTGGCTGGCGTCAACACCTGGCTAACCCAGGCAGGTGCTGGGGCCCACTGACCCTGGGGGGGGGGCACTCAAGGGTGGGATTGATCCTGTCTTTATTCTTTTAAATCTATTGTAGGCATGTCTTTAAGACACAGATACAATTGACTATGCAAGCAGCACTACAATAAGCCAAGCACTTCCTGTTCTGCTGCTCTGTGTCTTCTCTGTCACACCGGGTACAAAGATTTCATCATGCAGCTGGTATTCCCACAGAAGCTTGGGCAAAAGAGGCCAAGGCAGAGGATGGGGGATGCCATAGGATGGTAATGGAGGTGAGTGGGCCTATAAATAACTTGGGGGACACAATGAGGCCTTATTAATGACTTAGAGAGTGTAACGTCCCGTGAGAGACGCTATAATTTAGTTGCAGTGCCCTGGTAGAGACGCTACAACTTGTAATTCACGGGGACATAAACCAATGGACTTGTGTATAGCCCTTGTTACGGTGTAGCCGAGTGGTAACACATAGGGGAATGTTTGTAGAAATTATATATATATATATATATATATATATATATATATATATATATATATATATATATATATATATGTATATATATATATATATATATATATATATATATATATATATATATATATCACGTCGTAGTGCCGCCATTCCCACACCTTTATTCTAAATGGCGGAGTAATAAACACTGAGACTTGTGTACTTGTGTATCGTACCTCGGGATCTCAGGAATGGTTGAGACCCAGTAAACTTTACTTAGATCAACTTGAATAAACAGGCAAAGTAACAGACAAAAATTCAGAGGTTGGGAGGAAAAATACACAGGAACAATACGGCCCTATAGTCCACGTTATCTATATGCCACCGGTCCTGGACATTAAATATACTCCAGAGGAGGCAAAAGTAGAGACCTCTCCACATACACTCTGGTAGACAGTTACTTAGGAAAAGGCTTAGCCTAAATACACCCCACACTTCATCCACGTGGGTGTCACAATCAAGTACCTCTGTGTGGTGATCCTATTGGTGGATGGTCACACTGGAAAAATAAATGCCTGTAGTGTGAACGGGTACCTGGTATAGTGAAACTGGCATTTTGGGGGGTTGTGCACTCTCTCTCTCTGGACGGGACTCACTCTTATTGCATCCATACTCGAAACGCTGTGGGTAATCGTTTTTCTTCCTCCATCTTCACCAACATGGAAGCTAAAGATGCTTCCATATGGCTCTGTGTTAGCTTCAAGCAGCAGGTAAGATGGAACCCTACTCTAACACGGATTGAAGAAGATGCCCCTTTCCCGCTCTCAGACACTCACTTTTATAACCTCATTTGTACCACATGACACAGTAGGAAAGATACATTCAGCAGCAGAGCTGACAGGCAATGATTTTAGGGGAGTTAACCCTTCAGACGCTGCAGCTGTGCAACATACATACAGAAAATTCACATGACAGATTTGCCCAGTGCATCCCCATGAGACAGCACATGTATGACATTTATGAAGAGGTTCAGAATGTTGTTCTGGGACACTGTAGGGGTACTATGGGGCCTTATCAATGACTCATGGTTACAGAATGGGGTCTATAAATTACCTAGGTGGCCCACTGAGACTTTGTTGCCCAAAGGCCCATGTAAACCTAGAGTCGGCACTAACCAAGGGTCTGCTTCACTCCTTCCTTCTGCACTCATGCTACTAAGAGTCCAGTACAAGTCCATCCATTCCTTAAAATGTTTTTATTGGGTAGAGAGCTACGGGGGTGGGGGACTGGAGGAAGATTGGAGAATGGAGCCGTGCACTGCAATGAATGGATTAACATTTGTTCAATGTTGTTTCTCTGTCACGACTGCCCCTTGCCTCTCAAATGTGATTTCTGATGAGGGGGTGTGGGAGGGGAAGGAGAGGTTTATGAAGATGACAGAAGGGTGGAGGAGTGGAGGTGATTGGGGAAGGAAAAGATTTAGTGGGTGGGAGAGGGTTATGTGGGTGGGGTGAGGGAGGGGAGGGGGATTAGGGGACGCAGGAGTTTTCAGCTGTCATCTGATGTTTTGCAGGCACAGCAGCAAAAAAGTCGCCTGAAGGCCCTAAATAAAGAAGAAAACAAGTGTGAGTCACTGGGGAACACTGAAGGATGAAGGATAAGGGGAGGGGTCAAATGGGGCAGAAGCCGGAAGTTCGGGGTCAAAGAAGTGGTGATATATATAAGGTTTAAACTCCAGGTGATACAATAAACCATTGTGAGGGTTGGGGGGGGGGGGGGGCTTGCCCCCCATTATCCTTCTTTACTTGGACAAGATATACTTCTCCCATGTGGCTCTGTCTTAACACTCTCTTGGGTCCCTGAACAAGATGGCACTCACAGATTGAAGACAGAACTCAGACCATTTTCCCGCTCTCAAGCCCTCCTATTTATACCTTCACTCACACCACATGACATGACAAACTGTTATATTTACATGCAGGCAGTGATTTTATTAGAGTTAACCTCTAAAGCGCCGCAGCTGTGCAACACATACTGGATATGACAGGACAAGCTTCGCAAAGTGCATCTACATAGGGCAAAACATGTATGACATTTATGGAGGGGACCAGGATGGTGTTCTCGGCCCCTATAACTGCATGCAAGCTGCCGGTGCAGTCTTCTTATCTGTATTCAGTTCTCTGTGTATTCTATACTAGTTTATGCTGTGTCTTCCCAGTTCCCTGTATGTTTTGCTGCAGGGTTTTGTTTGTTTGTCTATTCCTTGTATCTGGGATTTCTGCACAGGATTATCTCCGGTTTTACCTTATGTCCACCTCTGTATATCTGCGGGGCTCGGTGCATCTGACCCTGGATTCCCATCCTCACCAGGTAGGGAGGTCTAGGTGTTTCGGGCTACTACAGCATCTCCTGGGTGTAACAAGCCCAGGGACGGCTGAGGACGTCTCTCAGCCTCCTCCATCTCCTAGTCCTTGCTGGAATAGGACCGGAACAGAAGACTCATTCACAATCACTTGCAAACACATATATATCTCATGGTCACATGACTCCAAAGTTACAACATGAAACGATACGTTTCCAGACAGAGACGACTCAACTGCAGACATTAACCCATTCAGTGCTGGAAACTCCAATACACATTTTGCTGATTCATTCTTCATTCAAATACAATGTACAAGACAATACAGATAACATATAGCATACATTATGGAGGGACCCGTTGTTCTGGGCCACTACAACAGTATCTCATATATCCGCACATCAGGCGCCATTGTCACCAGATGATCACTGGAAGACCCTTTGCAAGTCAGCAGGTTTATGTTATATAATATAGTGTATATATTTTATAAATGTGCGGTTATTGTTGTGATACTTTATAGTCTGACTGCTGCATTTATGTGCATTTCTGCAGGTCACCAATCTGGGACTCCAGCTCCAGAACGTTCCTCGGCTCCACGTTCTTCAGAGCAGCCTCCTCTTGCACTCTTCTTCCAGTAACTTGCTTCTTCCCTGGGGCTTTACTGCTAGCTCTGCTCACATCTGCAGGGGTCGGAGGAGAACAACGAACTTATCGGAGTGTCCATTCCATCACATGACAGACACCAATTACCTGTCGCTGTGCCGACTGACGGGTAACAGCTGCTTATCACCGCATAATGGTGGTATACAATGACACAGTGACGCTACCGTGCGGGGTTGCTGTAGATGAAGCAGGTGGATGGTTACAAGGCGCGGTGCTGACAGACGGAGGCAGCAGATCCTTAAAAAATAAAAATGAACTATTAGTAAACAGCAGCTGGATGAATAATATCTGCGCTCCATAGGAGGACAATGTACTTGAACGCTGTATAATGACTTTAACCAGAAGTTACACCGACACCATCTAGTGTTTTCGGAAGGTCAAGGTGCTTGAATCTCTCTTATAACAGTCCCTCTCCATTATAGCATAGCATATGTTATTAGCGGACGTTCCCAGCATTCATTCTCATCGGAGCCTCAGTGCACCGCAGGGCCAGAGTACATCAAATATAACCACGCAGAATGGGGTACAACACATCTATCTTAACTTCTCCTTGACACCTTAGCGCCTCTGTACATCCATGTTAAACATAACTTCACTTACAAACTCGTTTAACCAGCTTACTGACTCTATTTAACATGCCGTCATTTACTAACACAGTACTTATAAACCCATTGTCACCATCCCTCTATAACACAGTCCCTTATAGGGAGATACTCCGCAGTCCATATCAATCACACCGCCATTATCCATCCACTGTGCGCACAGTCACCGGAAACTGGCCTCACATATCTGGCAGCTGTATCTTTATCCCGGCTTGGATCCATGGCGCTGTTAGCGTTGTCTGGGACCGAATCCCATTCGGTGAGGGAGAATCCCTCTCCTACCACATGCTGCAAGGTTCTTCACCGCAGCAATCATACTGGTCAGTCCGCATCTGGCATTACCTCTTTGGCCCACAGTCATTAAGGCTTTCAATAGACTCTTGCAAGTTATTCCCTATCCACAAGATAGTTGATAACTTGCTGACTGGTAGGTATGTCACAGCTGAGAGCTCTGCCAATCTTGGGGATGGGGGTCCCGTATCCACATCCTCCCCACTGTGGAGCAACCCCCATAGTAGCAGACTAATTGTAGCACTGGTAACAAAAGAACGCTAATGCTCCATTCAGTTTCAGTGGGACTGTGGAAACACCCAAACGCACCGCTCAGGTATTTCTATTAACCCCATTTAAATAAATGGAGCGCCAACGCGCACGCTCGGGCAACACTTAATTCGTCCTGACATCACTGCAGAGCGAGAAGTGGCCCCTGTAGTGACAGGCAGAGGAAGACATGGGATCACATTCTTGAGATCAGCAGGGTTGTTGCCTATTCACAGGATAACTTGTAACCTTGGTGCACCCCCTTTAAACTTCCCCTTGCAAAGGCTCATCTACCTCTGTACACATGTGGCAGTTTTCCTGCTAATATTTTTTCCATCGGTGGTTTATACTCTGTACTATACAATCATGTTGGCCTTTTTGCAGTGGATCTCTTCTTATCTTCTCTCCATGCACTGATTTCCTGCTAAGCCTGTGAAAGACTTGTACACAGTAGCCAATCAGATGAAGCTAAGCTGCAGGAGAATGGGAAGGGCAGCAACCTGAGCCAATGATGAGGGAAGGGGTGTGCCTTCCTAAACCAATGATGATACAGGGGGCATGGCTCAGACTACCACAGACTGCTGTAGACACAATACAGTCACAGATCATAGTTGTATACTAGTGGAGCTAAAAAGTGGATAAACAGCAAGAGCTGCAGAAAGTATATAACACAGGAACATTCCCTGTAAATACCGATTTACCTACCATTTGTGAGTTTCTGACTGTACATTCACTTTAAAAGTAGTATGATAGGGGCAGTTGTATTAAAGAAAGAGCACTTATTTCAGAGTTTTACAAGATGCAGAATTATCTGTGGAGAACATCCTCCCTCCAATCATCCAATAAGGGATTATACAACGGAAAGACGGAATACAGATCTGGAGATAGAGACAAACCAGCGTGGCTAAAGAAAGAATCTGTTATTTTTGAAGTTCTTGAACTTGGCAGCTATCAGTAAGCAACGCTGGCCGGAAAAAAACGGGGGTCAGAGTGGAAGTGCTGCTCTGATCACTGTGTAGTGGCCACAACTTGTAATTGAAAGTGCAGCTGCCATTGATTTCAATTACAGCTGCACCTGCAATTATGAGCTCTGGCCACTAGACAGGGGTTGGGGGAGCGCGTCCACGCTGACCCCAGTGTATCCCAGCCAGCGCTGACCCCAGCGTAAACCCCTTTAAGAAAAGACAGGATCTGGTGAAAAAACACAGAATGGGCCATTGTGGAGAAAGGTAAAACTAGACACTGTGGAGGAATGCAAGATGAGACATTGTGATTGTTTGGTCTCCAAGAGTTTAACCCCTTAATGACCACCCATACGTGTTTTCACATCCTGGGTGTCTGGGCTTTATTCTACTGGGCCGTGAAAACACACTGGTCAAGTAGAATAAAACCCTGGGTTTAGGGAGTATGACAGTTCCTTGTTTTCAGGGGCAGCCTATGGCTTAAGATTACTAAGCCTCCCAGAGCGCCACTTTTTACACCCCATTCCTGCCAAAAAAGTGTCGGGTTTGCAACAAGCATGAGAGATTTATCTAAGATTTAGGGAATACCAAAAGGAGGGCGGATAGAATTGTAATGTCCCAGAATAGGTATTCTAGGGCCCCTCCATATATGTCATACATGTCTGTCTTATGTAGATGCACTGTGCAAGCCTGTCTTCTCATTTACAGTGTGTGTGCTACACAGCTACAGTGAGTGAAGAGTTAACAGTAAAAAAATTCTAGTCAGTATGTAAATGTACCGATCTGTCACGTGTTGTGGTGTGGATAAATCTATAAATATGAGTGAATGATAGCGGGAAAGGAGTTCCATCTTCAGTTCCAGGAGTCCATCTTCTGGAGGCCCATCTTCTACTGGAGGGTTTGCTACCACAGAGGCACATGAGGGCACCTTCAGCCCTTCTGTGTTGAAGATGGAAGAGAAAGAAAGACTTCACACTTAGAGTGTGGTGGGAATGGGAGGGAGTGAGTTTGTTTCCCCAAAGTCCTTGAATAAGAGAGTAATTGTAAGTAACTACTTCTACTAGTGACTGCGTTTCATGCAAGGCCAGTGCAGAAGACCTCTGAATTCTTACTAAGTCTGTTGAATGTTACTACGCGGCCGTCTGAAGTCTGGATCACCGTGTAGATGTACACCCTTTAATTGTCACACGCACACATCCTAAAGTCTATGAGAGCAGGGTGATGTTACTGCCATTCTATAGCCATTGTTTATGCAAGTCAAATGTCTGAAAAGTACTAATCCACCTGCACTGTGAAGCTTTCCACTGAAGTTGTCTTATAATGTTTTCCTGAAGTCTCTAGTAAAGTTTATACTGGGCCCTAACCATTCTTAGGGACCCGAGACACTATACACAGGTCTATGTGTTCATTTACCTGCCGTGTTTGAATACTGGTGTGTGGAACGGTGGCATCACGAACTGACAACTACTACCCCCTCATCCTGATTACTAGCGGACTCTAGCCCCTCCGGGACCAGGAGTTGGTAAGTGCTACCGTGATGGGTCCATGCACTACACCATCCCAACTTCATACGCATGCTAGGGTGAAAAGTCATCCCCCTGCAGTGTCCAGATACTAGGGCGTTGCAGAATCATTTCAGGGAGTCAATTATTTTTCTGCACAAGTGTGCAATGGGGCCTGGAATTTATTCAATCCTGCCCTGAAATCCAATGGGTGTTCCCTCCATTATAAGCCTTGTGTCCTGTAAGCAGATTGGGGCGACAGTAGGGTATTGCTGAACACAGAAGAACTAGTGCCATTAAATTTGGGGTGCGTCTCCTCAGTTTTCTCTGCTTGAAACAAAGAAAACTGTCATGAAAGTGACATTTGTGAAAACAAAAAATAAAATTGTATTTATTTTCACCTGCTTTATAATCATTTTTGCAAATAACTGTGGGTGCAGAATGCTTAGTACACGCCTACGGTAGATAAATGGGCTGAGGGGTCTAGACGTCAAAATGGGATTACTTGTTGGGGGCTTTCTATGGTTTTGGCAGCTTGATGGCTCTACAAGTCAGCACTGGGACCTTGAATTTATTCAGTTGTGCCCTGAAAGCCAAAAAGTGTTCCCACCATTGAAGGCCTAGCCATGCGTCCTGTAATCAGATTGGGGCTAAAATGGGTATGTTTCTGAACGCAGGACAAACAAAGGTATCCATTTTGGGGTGCAAGTCTTCATTCATACGTGTGCTGTACAAAAAAAACTTTTTAAAATGACTCAATTGCCAAGAAACAAGGAAAATCGTAATTTTTCCTTCTGCTTTGCCTAGATTTATTCAAAAATAGTGGGGTCAAAATATGCATTACACCCCTAGATGAATTCATTATGGGGTCATTTCGGAGGTTCTTTATTGTTTTGGCAGCTCAAGGGCTCTACAAGTGTGCTACGGGGCCTAAATCACCTTCAAGCAAACTTCTGTTCTGATAGCCACCGGCTGCTCTCCTTTCAATTTGTGTACACAGACATGGGGCTTAGTCACATTGGCCGGGTTTTCACACCCGGCCGAAATACACTGCCCCACTGATGCATTGGTTTACACTGGATCAGTGCACAGGGGCATATTTTCGCAGAGTAAATATCCTGTCTTTCAAATGACATATTTGCACATATATGATATTATATTTTTCTCCTTTATATTGCATTAACCTGTGGGGTCAAAACACTCATGACACCCCTCAGTGAATACATTAAGGGGGTCATTTGTAGGGGGTATCTATTATTCTGACACCTATGAGCCTTTGCAATCTTGGCTTGGTGCAGGAAAACAAAATATTCCTCAATTTTAGGGCTCCTTCCCACGGACGGATTTTCCCCGCGTGATACGCGGCGGAAATCCGCTGCGTTGCCTGCAGCTATTAGGTTCTATTGAACCTAATAGCACAATGCTTACGGTGCGGAATTCCACTGCAGAATTCCGCACCGTAAAATCACCCGTCCTCACCCGCGGCATGCTCTATTTGCCGCGGGTGTACGCGCGGATGGCTTCCATTGCAGTCAATGTAAGCCGTCCGTCACGCTATCTTCCGCTGTAGCGTGAAACCGCTTCCCCGCCTATCGCAGCCGCGTCATGTGACGCTGTGGGCGTGTGATATGACGCGGCCGGTGCATCACATGACGCTTCGCCGTGTCATGCGTTCTATTGCACATGTGCGCCGAAGCGTCATGCGAGACCTGGGACGCCAGATCCACAGGTAAGTATTGGGGTCTCTGGGGGGGGCGCCGTGACAGGCTCCGCCGCGGAATTCCGCGGCGGAGCCCGTCACGGCCGTGTGAAGCCGGCCTTAATGTTAAATTTGTATGTCTCCAGAATTGCTAAAAAGAAAAACCCTAAAGCTTTTCAAGTGTGCTTCCAGAATAAAGTCAACAGATGCAAATGTATATCTCATCAAAAATGTGTATAGTATGTTTACACATGTTGCAGTTGAAAATGTGAAAAAAATGTCAATTTTTCTCCCAATTTTCGTGCTTTTAATATACACAAATTCTGTCGGTCTATTTTTACCATCTAATTGAAGTACAATATGTGGCAAAAAACAGCGTCAGAATTACTTGGATATGCAAAACTTTTAGGACTCCTTCACAGTGGCGTAGGCAATATTGGGCAGTGAATCACAGCCTGATATCGCCCTCGCAATCCATAAAAGCCCTGTGGATGCGAGGCATTTTCATGTGAAAACAGCCTCACATCTCTGTAGGAATGAAGGGAATTCCCCACCGCAGCTGTGACAGGATTATAGAGTTTTCCCATTGTTTTAAAGGGGCCGGTGTTGCATTGAAAACAATGGGCAATGTCGCAGAAAGATGGACATGCTGCAATGTGTTTTCTGCATACTGTTACATTGTAGGAAAACATAGATAATGTGAATGAACCCATTCAAAAAATTGGGGTTCGTATTTGTGCCGCTTGCAATGCGGAAATCTCGCAAGTGTTTCATGCCAGTGTCAAGGCCCCATGAAGGAGTTGTTCTATGTTAAAAAGACATTTCAGATTTTAAAAATTTGGCCTTGTCATTAAGGTGCAAACAGGCTTGGTCAGTAAAGGGTTAAAGTGACTTATTGGCACCAAATATTACACTTTGTAGTTGTTATCAGGGGAGTTCCCAATCCGGATTCATTGAAAAACTGTTGGGTCAAAATACGTAGTACACACCTAGATGAATTCGTTAAGCAGTCTAGCACAGGGGGCACAACGGGTGTGGGAGTATACGGGCTGGAGTCTGTCTCTCCCCCATAAAATGAAAGCTGAACTTGGCGTCTCTGTACATGAGCTCAAATGGACACAGTAATTCTGGGATATATTCGCTGACGACTCCATCGCCCCGGTGAATCAGGATCCAAACAGGGTGTGATATTTGGGTGGTCACCTCATTCCTCCTGAAGAAGCGCTGCGTTGGAGGAGGCCTTGTAGAGCCTTCTATGTGCTCTGGCGTTGGGAAGGTGGGCAGCCTAGTGATCAGTGAGTTCTCCTCCCAGTATATTGGCAGCCTCCGAGGAACCGGCTCCACAGTGGCCACAGAAACTCGGCGGAGCCTCCTTGTTTTATCTGTGGGATTCATCTACTCTTTGCCTGGGCAAAAATGCTCTGAGCCAAGGAGTCTGCAGCTGCGGTTAGCTCCTCCCACTTTTGGCATAAGTAAGTCCATTCAGTAGGGGTAGACCCCCCCTACTTTGCGCCAAGCTAGGGCGTTGTGATTTTGGAGCCAAGCTACTTTGGTGGGAGCTACTTGGTGGGAGTGAGTCGTAGAGGAGAACATTAATATGAAATGGGCGCCATCCTGGGTGGCCACATTGGAATTTTAGTGGCAGTCCATTACACTTGTTTTGGCACAGCACATCAGATCGTGTGCCAAGTGACGCCAGAAAAAACTTCGGCTGCAACACTCCAGAGGGGTGCCCCTGGGCACTTGACTAACGTGAAGAACTGGGAGGGATAAGTGTTGGCTGGCCACGGCGGCACTTACCAGGCTCTGGTCCCTGAGGGATTATATGTAGCCAAGGCCAGAGTAGGATTGCAGGATACCTTCGAAACCCCTAGGCTATGGAATGCCAATAAACGGGATGAAGGGGGTAGTGGTAGTTATCACTCATGATGCCACCATTTCTACCCACCTGTATGTTACGCGGCAGAGAAAAAAGAACACAGAGACTTCTGTAGAGTATCTCGGGTTCCCAGGAACAGTTGAGGCCCAGTGATTCTGACTCTAGATGGCTGCACAGGAAAAGCCTGTGGTGTGAACTGGTACCTGTACGGTGGGTTCCGCTATACAGAATTATTGGGGGATGCTCTCTCTCTTAGGGTTGCAGTGACTCACTTCATTCACATCCACACTAATCGCAGCGGTATATCTCTCCTCTACTTCCATCTTCACCTACATGGAAGCTGAAGGTGCTCCCATGTGGCTTTGTGTTAGCACTCTCTCAGCTCCTGCAGATGGACTCTTAGAACCCAGATTGAAGACCTTCAAACACTCCTATTTATACCTTCACTCACACCACATGACATAACAAACAGCTACAATAACATGCAGGCAATGATTTTATTACGTTAACCTCTCAAGTGCCGCAGCTGTGCAACACACACACTGGATATGACAGGACAAGCTTTACACAGTGCATCTACATAGGACAAAACATGTATGACATTTATGGAGGGGACCAGGAGGGTGTTCTGGGCCACTACATATGTATGTTCAATAAACTATGGGGATATGATGGATACTTAGCTGAGGTTTCATTTTGTATGAGCAACTATACCCAACGAATGGATTTGTTGTTCAGGTTTTTTGGATGATAGTCAATCTGGAACACTACTGAGTGGTGACATATGGCCTGCTGATACAATGAGGGGGTTGTCACACCCCACATAAGAGGAAGTGTCTGGTTTTATTAGACCTTCCTCTCTTTGAATCATATTTATCACTGTTGTCTGTTTTGTATTTAATTTTCATAGCTCCAGAAGAAGTCCAGAAGTTCCGGAATAGTAGACAGCAGGGCTATAGATGCAGGCAGCACATGACTTGGTTAACGGGGAAGATAGGGTTAACAAAAGTAGAGGTTGCTGTGAAGAAAGGGGGGGGGGGTAAAAGGGGGAATAGGAAAAGAAAGTGCGGGAACAAGCAGAAGGAGGAGCCACTTCCTGGACACCAACGGTCGAGTAAGGAGCTGAAGGAAAGAAGACCCGAGGACAGTGTAGAAGTCCCGCCCACCCGTTTTTGTGATGTGATTGAGTTTTCATGGGTTTTCGTTAGGAAGGGGGGGTTGAGAAGGGATCTGTCATAGCAGCAGTTAAAAGGGGGGTCCTTTGAGTCACCAGAAATGTGAGGTGGAGGAAAAGCAGGGGCTGGATAGCTAGCGTCACACTTGTTGGTGAAATGTTGGTGAGTCTGTCGCCTCTAAGCTCTGTCAGGCCGGAGTCCCTGCAGAGACGTTGGGTCTATCCTCGGAACGGCTAGCGGGTCTCTGAGTCGGGAGGTTGGCGACTAGGGGAAACCGGGTGTCTTTAGTCCTCCCAAGTCAGTTGTCTTGTAGCGGGAGGCGTTAGTCGGGGAAAAGTTTTTGGTCTCCCGAGTTGGTTGATGTGCGGCGGGAGGCAGTACAAAAAACTTTTCCTTGTTGGTGAGGCGACAGATTTGGTTGGGGCTCCAAGGACTTCCCTTCTCTTTATGGGTTGCTGTTTTATATTATAAAATGTTTTTTACAAATTAAATTTTATAATAAATGGCTGCTGTGGCCAATTTAGCCACAGCTAGAAGTTGGTGTGTAATTAAGGGCTTTAAAGGTTCCAGCATCACTTTACTCCTCCATATAAGGGGGTCAGTAATAAAATATTTGAAAATGTCTTCTTGTGAAACTCTATAAAATCAGATTTTGATGGTCCAGAGTTGACTAAATGAGACTCATATGTCACCATTCCCATATAACTACCTGTACAAGTTGTCATTATCACTAGTCCCTGTAGTAGGCGTAGTAGAAGATGGTGCAGCATCTCCAGAATGATAAAACTCGGGGAAAAAACCTTTTTGGGATTCGCTGTGGCACATTGCTATGGCCTAAAGTTGGACTTTCTATAATTCTCTAGCATTCATGGAATTGGCAGCTCAGATCCTTCACATCCAACACAGTCAGAGCCATGAAGAAAGATGCCAGTTACATTACCTTCCCCAAACAATAATAAAAAAGTAAATTGTGCTTCATTAATTCATTTATCGAATGCAAATGTAAGTAGAAAGGACAACTGTTATTTCATAGTAGTGCAAGTATTGGTAACATAATCCGTTTTATTTTGTGGGGTAATGGCCATGGGCCTCAGCCAAGTGGCAGCCATTTTTCATGCCTGGCATGTGCTTAGTCCGGTAGTAACTGTCAATACTTCGCATGGGCATCAGTTAGCTGACTCACATAGGCATGTGGCAACTGACAGTTTAGCCAAGTTAACAGAAGCAATCATCAAGAGGCTCCTCCAGAGACACAGATATCAGGTAACCAGGGACAAAATGATCATGTTTCTTTCTTCTACACCCAGCGCCATTCTTGTCCATGGATTGGAAAGATAAACATCTGGTGCTGGGCGCGACTGCCCAAAAAGAAGTAACAGTGAAGGTATAAATGGTATTCTTTACAAAATTAAAATTGAAAACCAGCAGGAAAACACGTTTCGAGGCACAATATATTGCACGACCTGTTAGACTGGCTGGTAGCACGACCAAGAAACATCACTTCGGGTTGCTCCACCTAGCCCTTTTTTCATTATCCACAACTCTTGTCCATGGGCTGTGTGAGATATTGCAGCTTAGTCCTATTCAAATAAATGAGGTTGTGCTATAATACCGCACATAGATACTTTACAACAGTGGGGCCGTTTCTAGAAGTAGGCAGCCATTATTCTCTAATCCCATTTTACTCGTCACCCAGCGGTTTTGTAGAAGCTATAAAATGCCTCCATTGCTGACTCTAATCTATCAGTTCTTAGAGTGTGATTTCCGTGTTGTGCAAAATGTTGAGAACACATCGTTATCAATGTGTTTTCTTTACAGTCTCTTTTATTGGCAATGGCAGTGATTGGCAGCTATCTGTGTATGACTGTACATAGAGGGGTAACTATCAAATCACTGATAGCTCCGCCCATTGGACTGTTCAGCTCTAAATGCGCAGAGATATAAATGAATAAAATACAAGTTATACTGAGTTTTTTTTCCCTGTATGGTTTTGGATTACAAGACTTATACAGTGACGGTTTTGGTTGGTGTCGGCTTTGGGTCATTTTCTTTTTTTTACTATATTTTTTTATTTTATTCTATAATTTTTTTTTACTTATTTGTGTAACTATTTTTTTTACCATTTATGTCCTCCATGAAGTCATTTTTTTTATTTGACACTTTTCCACTGTAGCTGTGGCATCAATAGGAGCCCCAGTTACAGGGAAAAACATCGCAATGTAGTGACAATTGTCACTAATAGAGCTGATCAGGCGTCCTCCTCTGTCAGACTTGTGACGAACCCAGACTGGTCTGTAGCGGACCTCAGGCTCAAGTACCTGATGGCTGCTGCTACAGCCTCTCCCTCTGGCTTTTAGCCAACTTCCCCCTGAGTGTGGCAAGCACTGATAGTGTTATCTTACTTCCTGCCATTCCCACGGGTGTTTTCTCTGCTTTCAGGTACCAGAATGCCTGTCTACAGCCCCCCTACAGGCCATTCTGTGTACTACCCTTCTACAGGTCTTACAAGTATTATCAATCTCAAAATGCTAACCGCTGTTGCTACAGGCAGCTGCCTGCACTAAAAAGCAATAGTAACTAGAAAATATAGACATGTGAATGGGCCCCCAAGTGGATGTGCATCCTTGAAGATTATGTCGCCTTTTAATATATCTTCTTAGATTTGTCTCTCCAACTCCCCTTCATTGACTTAAAGTGTGACTGTTATATATTATTATACTTTAGTCAATGTAAAGATTTTAACCCCCTGAAAACTTTTAAAAGTTTTTCAGTATATTCAATTGAAAAACACAACTTGTCCCCCCCAAAAAAATAAGCCCTCAGAGAGCTACATCAATGGGAAAAAGGGATGATTTCTTGAAAATGGGGAGGAGAAAACAAACTTTTTTTAAAAATAGCAGCATCATTAAGGGGTTAAGACCTTTTCCAATATATTTCGTTGTCAGATTCAGGATTTCAAGATGCTTTTATTTGACAGTCCCTCTTGTGAGGTCCTCATGTCCTATTCAACGATACAGTTGCTGACCACAACCTACAACTTGATATGGCCGACACGTCTCTTCAGTAGGAGTGATTTTTAGATCCCAACGCTATTACTGGCACAGATCTGGAGATACTACTTTTTGATTGTATATGCCTCAAAGATGTCATGAAAATTTCGAATTTCGCTTGTGATGAAAATTAATCTGAAGGCTATGGCTTTGTACATTTAAAACCCATGAATCCACTAAGAAGGCCATTGATTTATTGAATGGTATGATCTTAAACAGCCAGAAGGTGTAAGTCTAATTTCATGTAGCATAAAGAATTCCCAAGTGCCCATTGACATCAACAATAGAGCAACACAAGTAGTTAGTTACAGGGTATGCCATCTGGGACCCCCACCTATCAGGATAACACGGGTCCTCTGAGCCATGCTTTGCCCAGCACCTTTAAGGATCCCATCTATCCAACATTTATGGCATATCCAGTGGATATCCTGG
Source organism: Eleutherodactylus coqui (assembly GCF_035609145.1). Lineage (NCBI taxonomy): Eukaryota > Metazoa > Chordata > Amphibia > Anura > Eleutherodactylidae > Eleutherodactylus > Eleutherodactylus coqui. The sequence goes on along the minus strand of NC_089845.1, from coordinate 142,803,296 downwards.
TATGAGCATATTAAAATGTAGCAGATTTGTTGCAACTAAAAAACCACTCCATATATGGGCGGCTGCACACGGGCGGGTCGGATTCCCACAGCGGAATCCCACCCTGTGCCGGGCCGCTAACCCCCGCGTACCTGTCCGGAGTCTTCTATTCTGTTCTGCGGATATGACGGTCGGCACTCGTGCACAGTACAGGTTAGGCCGCGCTGTCACTAAGCGATGACACAGATCCTGCGACCTTTCTGCAATGATGATTGTGGAAGGGCCGCGGCACGGACAGCTTCCATTGACTTCAATAGAAGAACAAAGTTGCAGCATGCTATGATTTCCACTCGTGGACGTGAAATCGCGTATTGCCATTGCATGCCATGGGCGGTATTTGCTGCAGAATCCGGAGCCGGATGCCTGCTCTGAAGTCCGCAGTGCAAATCCACCCGTGTGTAGGCGGCCTACATGAATGGGGATTCTGCAGTAAGCACATGGATTTCTGCAGGCCCTTTCAGATGAATGTGATAGTGGCTGGAATTCCTGCAACAAATCTGTTACAATTGACTACATGCAAATATGGAAAAATCTCTTTAAATTGGTTAAAAAAGCTAAATATAATTCTTATTTCTTCTCTTCCCTGTCGGCTCCATTCCTGCTTTTTTACTACAACACATATGGGGGGAAAAGTCGCGAAAGATTCCAGACCATGTGAAGCGTTAACACTGCGAGTTTGCCGTGCAGAAAATCCTCAGTATTTCCAGCAGCCATAAAGTAGATGAGATATAGAAACATTTTATCCGCTTGCTGTGATAAAGACGTGAACAACATTTGCAGCAGAATTGACGGGCGATGGAAATTGTGAATCTGCAGTACGTCGATTTATGCTGCAGATTTCCAGCACAGATTTTTCCCTCTGTAAAGCAAAGGTGAAAAATGCCCCAAATCTGCAGCAGTTCTGGACATAAATCCACGAAAAAAAATCATTTTTTTTGGCTACTGATTTTCGACAGATTTGCTGTGGATTTTTCATCTTGTGTGGCCATGTCCTAAGGTTTCCTTTGCTGGTGAGGGATTGAACCAGTATTTTTTGCCATAGTTTAAGGCCTTTAATACCCTGGCTGGACAGTTTTTTTGTGCCTGACATGATTACATGATTTTTAAAGCAATTATTTAAACTCACTACCTTCATCCACAAAGCCCCCCACAGTGCCGTGCCACCCTACATTGCCTCCCTCATCTCAATTCACCACCCAGCCCTGCCCTCCGCTCTGATAACAAAATCAGACTGAGCGCCCCTTTAATTCGAACCTCTCATTCCCGCCTCCAAGACTTCTCCAGAGCAGCACCAGTCCTTTGTAACGCACTACCAAAGACTATCCGGGCAATCCGGGACTCACATAACTTCAGGCGTGCTCTAAAAACCCACCCATTCATGGAGGCATACCATATTCCCTAAATCAACCCCCTCTGTATGCCGCCTGATAACATGCTCCCTGACCAACTGACTGCAATTCCTGCTAGCCACCGTCAACTTCCCCGTGCAGTCACTCTGCTTCTGCTGTCACATGGCTAAATGTCTGACCATTGTCTATGTGTATAGCATCCCTCACTCTCCACCTCACCATACCGTGCACATCTCCAGCCCTTTACCTTCTGTATCACCCCATTACTTGTAGTGTGTAAGCTCATTGGAGCAGCACCCGCACCCCTATCGTTTCCATCAACTGATTACTATGTAACCGTGGTTCTGAAATTTTAGTACTTTTGTCCTTCTGTATTCCCCGTCTTTGTAAGCGCTGCGGAATATGTTGGCGCTATACAAATAAAGATTACTATTAAATGTTAATTTTGGATGTGTAATCTTTACTCCTTTCCAGTTTAACCAGCAGACAATATGAATCCAAGTGCTCCCAGCTATCCTATAGCCTCCCTGTATGTTGGGGGCCTCCACCCCGATGTCACAGAAGCCATGCTGTATGAAAAGTTCAGTCCTGCCGGTCCCATTTCATCAATTGAAGTTTGCAGAGACACGGCTAACCGGCGATCTCTTGGCTATGCTTACGTCGACTTCCAGAAGCCAGCAGATGGTAAGAACGTTGTACTGTATGTACCCATGAACATGGACTTTACGTATTACGAATCACATGACCCTAAGCTTTGGGCCAATTTGGTTCTTGCTAGTTAGGAGGACATGTTTCAGAAGGAAACGGTTGCCTCAACTTCTATTTTGGGGCATCACAACATTAAATTCCAATGGCCATTCCTAAATCCTCAATACTTTAGTATTAGTTTGCAGTTTAATGGAACTTTTAAAGGGATTGACTAGTTTTAGTTAAATAAAGCTCCTGTAATGACTATTATACACAATCTAGGTGATGCTTTGAACTAACACAACAATTGACATATTTCCTGAGTTTGTTGCAGCGTAATAGTGTAGGTAAAGTATCAGTCTACTGTCCAGACTGATGACTGTATTGCAAAGTCTACACTGGATACAATTGTAGCAAACTTTCATACGTGAGTTCAATGGGAGCTATGCCTGCAATACCAACCCCAGCCACTGCACTATGAACAATGCAGTCTACTTCCTGCGCTGTCCGTACTGCCAGCTGCACTGGGAATCAGCTGATCGGCAGGGATCTCAAGCGGTGGAACTCTACCAATCATCTATTGATGACTTATCCTATCTGATCCTGTAGATAGGTCATGAAAAGAAAAAACACTCAAAGTACCAGACAACCCCTTTAAGTCAGCCCTGCTGGCCCTAGACAAAAATTCTGTCCATAAATTGGAGGGGAAAGTTATATTATCTTCTGTTGGATCTCAGGACAATGGCACATGGGACCACCAGTTTTGCGGCCTTGCGCTTGATTATTCAAAATGACTACCTAATTCAAGCTACATTGGTAGTGTTAGACCACCGATGCAGTACACTTGCTTTCTGATTGGCCTGCACGGCTCAGATGATCAGCGCTGGCCAATCACAGCAACGTGAAATGCGTCAAACTAATGATGCAGTGTACATTATGTAGGTAGAAGATTGTAGCAGCCATCGTGTAAGATGGAAGGACTAGAGGACCAATGGCAAGTGATAGAGCCCCCTCCCCCTCTGAGACCAGGGCAAACTTTTGTCCTGAGACTGAACAGTCACATTAAACAATGTGCAGATGCCACATTTTATATTGCAATATTTCAACATCATAAGACTTGCAATAAATCCTCCAACATCTTTCACAGAATATAGCATGTCCGTATCTGGGTGCTATCAAAGGCCCAAAGAATGCAAGGCAACACTTCCTGGAAATGCGCACTGAAATATTTTAGAAAGTTTTAGAATCCGTTTCGGTCATAAAGTTTTATTTACGCAAAACAAAAAAAATATTTAAAGGGGTGGTCTCGCGAAACCAAGTGGGGTTATACACTTCCGTATGGCCATATTAATGCACTTTGTAATGTACATTGTGCATTAAATATGAGCCATACAGAAGTTATTCCACTTACCTGCTCCGTTGCTAGCGTCCTCGTCTCCATGGTTCCGTCTAAATTCGCTGGCAGCTTGCTTTTTTAGACGCGCTTGCGCAGTCCGGTCTTCTCCATTCAGCACGAGCCGCTTCAGTGTGCTCCCCGCTACAGCTCTTCTGCGCATGCGCAGACGAGCTGTCACTGCTCGGGAGCGCGCTGAAGCGGCCATTCTGCACCATCCTCTGTTAGAGGAAGGTGCAGAAACTGGAGCTGCCCAGCGGAGAAGACCAGCCCAGCCCAGCAGCCCCGAGAAGCCTCCCAGGTAAGTGATGGGTCGGGGGGGGCTGCCGCTGCGCCGGGCTGCGCCGGGCGGGGGGGCTGCCGCTGCGCCGGGGGGGCTGCCGCTGCGCCGGGGGAGCTAGCGCTAGGCCGGGGGGGCTGTCGCTGCGATGGGGGGGGCTGTCGCTAGGCCGGGGGGGCTGTCGCTGCGCCGGGGGAGCTAGCGCTAGGCCGGGGGGGCTGTCGCTAGGCCGGGGGGGCTGTCGCTGCGCCGGGGGAGCTAGCGGTGGGCCGGGGGGGGCTGTCGCTAGGCCGGGGGGGCTGTCGCTAGGCCGGGGGAGCTACCGCTAGGCCGGGGGGGCTGTCGCTAGGCCGGGGGAGCTAGCGCTGGGGAGCCGGGGGCTAGCGCCGGTTACCTGCTGTCTGGTCGGCGGCTGCGGGGCGTCTGGTCGGCGGCTGCGATGCGTCCGGTTGCCATGGAGACACAGCTGGCGGCGTCTCGGGAGCGCGCACGTCGGGCTGCAGCGAGCGACTGGGAAAGAGCCGGCGGCCATCTTGAGGAAACTTTTATAACTTGCTGAAACGCTGGAACGGTAAGTACGAACCAGCTAGAAATGTCATTTACAGGGGGGCTTAGTAATGTGTACTTAATGGGGGGGACTGGGCAAAAAAAAAAATTAACTGCTTCCTCGAGACATCTCCTTTAAGGATTGAGAAATATTAAGCAAAGCTTGCTCAAAATCCAGTTTTACTCCTAATGATATGTTCACACATAGCGGAAATGCTGTGGAAATTATGCTGCATCGCCACAATAAAAAAATGCATCAAAATCCATACCACTGAAGTGGATTTTGACCCGGAATCGGCTGGGTATTCGCTAGCGGCTACAACAATATATTGGAATCACCTGACCAGTGCCTCGGCGTCACTAGAGGCTTCCGGGGGATGTGTGATGGGGTGTGATGTATTGCGAGTAGAGATGAGCGAGCATACTCGGTAAGGCGATATACTCGAGAGAGCATCACCTTTTTCGAGTTCCTGCTGGCTCGTCCCTAAAGATTCTAGGGTGTCGCGGGGGTCGGGGGCGGCGTGGGGCAGCGAGGGGGAGCGGGGAGGAGAGTGAGAGAGATCCCTCTGCAACCCCCCGCTCACCCCCACGGCCCCCCCAAATCTTCAGGGACGAGCCAGCAGGTACTCAAAAAAGGCGATGCTCTCTCGAGTATATCGCCTTACCGAGTATGCTCGCTCATCTCTAACTGCGAGGTGATGGGGAGTGATGTATTGAGAGGTGATGGGGAGCGCTGTAGCTGCTAAAATCAGCTGCGGACACGCAAGTCATTCCTGGTCACAGTCTGCACCGATGGTTCGGATTTTGACGCAGTCGTTTTATGCGGAACATACTTTTTCCACTCACAGACATGTGATATTGGATCATTTTCATCGATAAATAAAGGACTAAGTCTAATATTTTTGACTCAGTAGTTTTATTTGGTTCTCTTTATCTACTTTTAGGACTTTTGCGTAAAGCCAATGTAGTTTAACCCCTTGAGTGGCACGCCCGGAAATTTTCCGGGCCGAGCTCCACTGCCCATAGCGATAAAGCCCGGAAGATTTCCGGGCTATGTATCACTATGGGAGCTGCAGAGCACAATGCCACAAGCTGTGACAGTGTGCTCTGCCTGCACAGACCCACACAGAGCAGTGCAAGGGCTTTGAAAAACCAGCAGAAGATATTGCCGATCTGCCGGCAATCTCCCTGCTTTGTTTACAGGTTGCCATAGAGACCATCGGCTTGTCAGAAGCAAGCCGATGGTCTCTGTGGCAGGGAGAGCTGGTGCTTGGCTGTGAGAGGACAGCTAGGTACTAGCTCTTACAGCAGAGATCAGAGAAAACCTCCGATCTCTGCTGTGTTAACCCTTTACATGCTGCAGTCTATGTGACTGCAGCATGTAAAGGGCTGTCACTGCAGCATGCAAAGGGCTGTCACCATTGGACCCCCGGAATGTGATCAGGGGGTCCTGATGGGTCCCTGTGAAAGTCCCCTAAAGGGACAAAAAGAAAAAAAAATTAAAATTTAAAAAAAAAAAAAGTTCAAAATTATAAAAAAAATTATAAAAACACTTGTCTCCCTTTACTTTGTAAAAAATCAAAAATACAATCACACATGTGGTATCCATGCGTCGTAATGACCCAGAGAAGGAAGTTAATACATTATTTAACCCCTTAATGACATGGCCCCTTTATTTCTTTTTTCCCCATTTCTTTTTTTCCTCCCCCGTTTAAAAAATCACAAGTTGTCCTGCAAAAAACAAGCCCTTATATGGCCATGTCAATGGAAAAATGAAAAAGTTATGGCTCTTGAGACGCAACTGCAAAATTAGTTGAAATGCAATGATTAGACCATTTTAAAAAACCTGCCCTGGTGGGCACGACAGGGTGGTAGGAAACCCGCCACTCAAGGGGTTAAGGTCAAATATAAGCAAAAATATGGAAAATTCTGAAAGGTTCACAAATTTAAAGCACCAGTATATCCTCGCTGATCAGCTGAACGTCCGGCCCGCTGTCAGTGCAAGGGCCAGATATTATCATCGCTGGTCAGTAGAGATGAGCGAGCACCAAAATGCTCGAGTGCTCGTTACTCGAGTCGAACTTCCCGCGATGCTCGAGGGTTCGTTTCGAGTAACGAACCCCATTGAAGTCAATGGGTGACCCGAGCATTTTTGTATATCGCCGATGCTCGCTAAGGTTTTCATTTGTGAAAATCTGGGAAATTCACGAAAGTGATGGGAACGACACAGCAACGGATAGGGCAGGTGAGGGACAACATGTTGGGCTGCATCTCAAGTTCCGAGGTCCCACTATTAAGCCACAATAGCAGCAAGAGTGCCCCCCTCTGCCGGCTAACAGCGAGACCGGGATGAATTTTCGAGAAGGGCTTAAAAATATAAGCCCTTACCTGAAAATCATCCAGAAATGTGTAAAAATGTAAAAAAAATGTATACTCACCTTTCCGCTGCAGCCGGAGTTCAGCCGCGTCTGGCCGGCAGTTCTCCTGAACTGCTCTTTGTAGTATTCAGCAGCCGGGGATTTAAAATCCCCACCTGCTGAATGAGCTGCCTCTGATTGGTCACAGCCTCACCAATCAGAGGCAGCTCTCACTCAAACCCATTCATGAATTCATGAATGGGTGAGTGCTGCCTCTGATTGGCTCGGTGCAGGGACCAATCAGGGGCAGCTCTCACTCACACCCATTCATGAATTCATGAAAGGGTGTGAGTGAGAGCTGCCTCTGATTGGTGAGGCTGTGACCAATCAGAGGCAGCTCATTCAGCAGGCGGGGATTTTAAATCCCCACCTGCTGAATACTACAGAAAGCAGTTCAGGAGAACTGCCGGCCAGACGCGGCTGAACTCCGGCTACAGCGGAAAGGTGAGTATACATTTTTTTTTTTTTACACATTTTAGGATGATTTTCAGGTAAGGGCTTATATTTTTAAGCCCTTCCCGAAAATTCATCCCGCACTCGCTGGCAGCCCATTGCTTTCAATGGAGCCGGCTGTATTGCCGGCTCCATTGAATTCAATGGGCTAACATCGTTCTTCTCTGCCACAGCTGTTACAGTTGTGGCAGAGGAGAACGATCTTAATGCTGACATTTTTTTTTTTTTTTTTTTACACATTTCTGGATGATTTTCAGGGAAGGGCTTATATTTTTAAGCCCTTCCTGAAAATTCATCCTGAGATCGCCGGCAGCCCATTGCTTTCAATGGAGCCGGCTATATTGCCGGCTCCATTGAATTCAATGGTCAGTGCTCGTTTAATCGAGACGAGTACCGCGTGGTGCTCGTCTTGAGTAACGAGCATCTCGAGCACCCTAATACTCGAACGAGCATCAAGCTCGGACGAGTATGCTCGCTCATCTCTACTGGTCAGCATTGGAAGTGTAATAACCAACTTGCCGCTTTCTCCTGTTTATAAGACCCCGTTGATAAATTTCCATCCTATTGTATAAGGCCGGGCTCACACAGGCGGATTTCAGTTGTGGAATCTGTAATCGGAGTCCGCACGGCGGATCCGCAGCAAAACGCAGGCATTGAAAAGCATGTACTTTAGCTTTTCCGTTCACACTCTCGTATCCGAATTGCGTATTCAGCGAGTGAAAGAAAAATTGCAGCTTGCTCTATTTTGCCACGGACAGCCTCCATTGAAGCAACCAGCAGCCCATATAGAATTAACATTGCGTATGCGTGGGGGGAACCCGCGTCATCGCTTAGTGATGGTGCAGGAAATATGGTCATCCGTAATACAGGAAAATAGGGTACGCAGGGTTGCCGGCCGGGCTCACAGCCGGAATCTACAGTGGGCCCTAGGGCACGTGGAATCCAGTCCGCCCATGTGAGCCCGGCCTAAATGTGTCAATTCTTTCTTTCTCTTCCCCCTTCCCAGCTGAACGTGCTCTGGATACCATGAACTTTGATGTCATTAAGGGTAAGCCTGTCCGCATCCTGTGGTCTCAGCGGGACCCATCTCTCTGTAAGAGTGCTGTTTGCAACATTTTCATCAAAAACCTCGACAAGTCCATTGATAACAACGCCCTGTATGATACATTTTCCCCCTTTGGAACTATCTTGTTTAGCAAGGTAATCACTTCTTTATATGTCCGTAGAGGTTGTATTGTTAGATTGCCAATTTGTAACACATTGAATTGGACTTACAGGTTGTTTGTGATGAAAATGGGTCTCAGGGCTATGGATTTCTACATTTTGAGACCATGGAAGCTGCAGAGAGGGCCATCAACAAAATGAACGGCAGGCTTTTAAATGGCCGAAAAGTGTATGTAACCCTGACGTAACATTCACGTAAAAATACAATAAAGCAGAATTTGTCAAAGGGCTTGTCTTTAGAGATGAGCGAGTATACTTGCTAAGGCACATTACTCGAGCGAGTAGTGCCCTAGCCGAGTATCTCCCCGCTCGTCTCTAAAGATTCGGGGGCCGGCGGGGGTGACAGGTGAGTTGCGGCGGGGGGCGGAGGGGGAGAGCAGGGAGGAACGGAGGGGAGATCTCTCTATCTCTCTCTCCCCCGCTCCCTGACGCAACTCACCTGTCACCCGCGCCTGCCCCCGAATCTTTAGAGACGAGCGGGGAGATACTCGGTTAAGGTACTACTCGCTCGAGTAATGTGCCTTAGCAAGTATACTCGCTCATCTCTAGTTGTCTTATGAATATTACTCCAATCCATATATCTATGAGGGGACAGTCTTTTGTTTAAGTCCCCCTCTACTGCTCTTTGCAAGCTGATGATCATGTTCTGGTGAACTCGAGCTATCCTCATATTAAATGGATAGGCATTCATCTGAATGGCTGCCATGTAATACTACATTCCTCTGCAATGTCCGATGCAGGAAAATGTCTGGTTTACTGAGAGCCGGGGCGATCAGCTGACTTCCCTGTGGCCCACAGTGTTAAAAGGATTGTCTTTAAGACAAGCCATGTTATGGGGGTTACAGTAACCTCTGGTCCTCGACAGACCAAGATGGCTGCACCGCTTCTTTAACTACCTGCTGCACATGAAGTGATGGTGATGCATTGGTAGTCTAAGACTCTACATGTTTCTTGATTGGCCAATGATCCTCACGTGATCAGCACTGGCCAATCAGAGCAGTGTGTAGTGTCTTGAACTCAGCATTGGAAATGCATCAATAGCCTATCAGGTAGATGTAAAAGTGATGCAGCAATCTTGGTTTGTCTGGGACCGAAGGGTCGCTTTAAGTGTAGGTCTATGGTGGCAATTACTGTTGAATAGTCTGTTTATTTTTAGTTGGCATGCTTGTATTTATATATTATACATGCAAGTACCTACACTATTGTGGAAGTTTGGGTGACATTTAGGCCGGCTGTCCACGGGTGATGCAGTATCCTACAGTGAAGCTGCGCCGCAGGAGCCGCCACCCGGGAGCAGGAGCCGCCGCCGAATCTCTGCCGGTCAGCCCTATCTAATAGATAGTCTGACCACAGAGAATCGGGGCAATTCGCGGCATGCTGTGATCGCAATGATTCTCCGCTTGTGAACAGCTGCCGGCGCTTTCCACAGCAATGCTATGGGAAACGTCGGCCGGTGTGATTCGCCGGTGGTTTGCCAGCGGCGAAATCACTGCCGTGGACAGGGGGACTAAATGGTTTTAGCTGTCTTTTGTTTAATATACATGAAAATGTCCATTAATACATATTTTTCAATTTCCTGTAAAGGTTTGTTGGCCGTTTCAAGCCACGTAAGGAAAGAGGAGCAGGGCTTGGGGGAAGAACTAAAGTTTTCACTAATGTCTACATCAAGAACTTTGGTGACGGCGTGAATGATGAATGGCTTAAGGAATTGTTTGGCAGATATGGTAAAGACCTTGTTTTTGCAGTTGTATCTACAATCCTCTTCAGCTTGTGATTAACTGGTTCCACACTTAACTATACTTTGCATTAATCTCACTTTAGGACCGGTTCTGAGTGTTAAGGTTATGACTCATAAAAGTGGGAAGTCCAAGGGATTCGGCTTTGTCAGATTTGTAAGGCCCGAGGATGCACAAAAAGTAAGTTGGCCCAAAAAATGTCGCTCTAGAATATATGTTCCTTGGTGAGGGGTTCACAGCTGCAAATTATGTTCTGTGGTGAAAGTCATGTGACCCAAATATCTAACATGGTCATTCCATCATAGGAAATATAAAAGCCCTGTCCTAATCCAGAGTTTTACACGATATATTACTCTATTACTGCCATTCAGCACTTAGAACTTTGCCTCTTAACTTACGACTTTAGTTGCCTGACACTTTCTTTTCATGTCTGTGATGTTTGACTCAAGTACAGAAACTGAATGTTGTATCACTCTCCGGTACAAATAAATGGACCACACATATAATACACTATTGTTAGTCCAGAGTCAGACAAGCCTTTTTTTGGCACACCTATGTGTGCAAAAAAAATTGTGTCCATTAGAACCATTGGTTTCCTATGATGTGTTCATATGTCCATTTTTTAGAGGCGCAAAATACGTGCACCTTCAAAAGATAGGACATGCGTGCCTGTAATGCGTTCTGGTAAGGTCCGTGCAGCGCGTAAAGACATCGTGTGATGTCCGCTGAAATTCTCCTCATCACTGAACTCTGTGACGGCGCTGTCACAGTGTTCAGTGATAAGGAGTCTGCAGCGAGGACGAAAGAATCCCCTGACACAGCTGTCACAGAGGACCAAGATGCTATCCCATTGAAAGCAATGGGAAAAAGGCAACCCCTTAAGCGATTATTTTTGGGGGGGGGAGGGAGGGGCTTTAATTATAAGCCCTACCCTGAAAATCATCCCTAGCTGTTAAAAAAAATGTAACTCACCTAGAACTGCTGTCCAACTCCTCTCACCATCCCTGCAGTCTTCTTCTGTATTCTGGTGGCCTCCACAAAGCGCTGCCCTTGATTGGCTGAGCACTGTGACCAAACAGAGACAGCACTCAGTCAGTATGTTTGGATCCATTTATGTAGTTTTTCAATCCCCGGCCACCAGAATACAGATAAAAATGGACGGGGACGGAGAGAATAGCTGGACAGCGCTTCTGAGTGAGTTACATTTTTTTTAACAGCTCGGGATGATTTTCGGGGTAGGGCTTATTTTTCAAGCCACACCCCGAAAATCAGTGCAGGGGTTGCCTACATCTCATTGCTTCCAATGGGCCTGCAGCAGCGCTAATGCGCCCTACCGCCGTCCTGTCTAAAGGGCCTCCGCATGAGCAACCTGCAGTATGTTTGGATCAATTTATGTTGTTTTCCACAAATTTGCAGGGTCTATTTTAGTTTACATAAATTAGCTTCCTAGAGTTATCCAACTAAATGCACTTTTGGTAACACTTTGTAGCTGGAAGGGAGCTATAGACCTAAAGGGGCATTCAGCCACTAAACACCATTCTGTTATACTACTGAGGTATAGCTTTCTAAATGGACATCTATCAAGTGACCAGTTTTTACATTATTGGTGACATTCATGAAACTTTTTACCCCAGTTTCTGGCGAAAACAAAAGTTGCAGAATCTTGCGCAATACTTGCTTGCACAAACATTTTGCGACTTTTGGCAATCTGCCCTGTTGTCCGAAAAAGGGGCATGGCCAGCTTGGACTAACACATTTATATATAACTTATATATGAGTTTTAATCAACAGATGAAGGTCACAGGTCCCCTCCTCCAGCTCGATGAGAGGCACAGTAATAGCACAGCCCGTATCTGACATTTATGGCAAATCCTATGCATATATCGTACATGTTTGAGATGAGGAAACCCCTTTAAATACTAGACTAACTTATTTCTTAGAACTAACTTTGAAACTAATCCTTTTAGGCTGTGGATGAAATGCATGGTAAAGCCATAAATGGTATGACCATTCATGTTGGAAGAGCCCAGAAGAAAACTGAGAGGCAAACTGAGCTTAAAAGAGAGTTTGAGCAAATGAAGCAGGACCAAATCACCAGATACCAGGTAAGTGACTTCCTCTTAGTTCTCTCTATACACCTTAGATTAGTGAGGTTTATTAGGCAATGCTTTGTTTTTATAGGCAGCCAATCTCTACATAAAAAATCTGGATGTTGGAATTGATGATGAAAGACTGCAAAGAGAATTCTCTCCTTTTGGTACCATCACCAGTGCGAAGGTGAGCGCAGGCCTTATAAATATATAGTCATCCTTACCTTCTGTTTACTGCTAACGTTCCTCCAAAGCAATCATCTTTAGTAGAAGTTTCCACGTCTTTCAGCAGATTAGAATGTTCTCAGATCTCAGCCCAGTTTGTGCATTATTCATACTTCATTTTTAAAACTTCTGTTATTCGAATTCAGGTCATGACGGAAGGTGGACGCAGCAAAGGATTTGGCTTTGTTTGCTTCTCATCCCCAGAAGAGGCAACCAAAGCTATCACAGCAATGAATGGTAGGATGATAGCCACCAAGCCATTGTATGTTGCCTTGGCACAGCGCAAGGAGGAAAGGCAGACCTATCTGACCAGCCAGCATATGCAGAGAATGGCCAGGGCTGTACCCAACCCAGTCATCAGTCCTTATCTACCACCACCATCCAGCTGCTCACCGGCAACTATTTCACTGGTATGTCTTGATACTCCCAATCTATAAATTAATCTCTTCTGCATGTGGTAAGCCTGCTTTGCTAAATACATGTTTTCTCTTTAGGCTCAAAACCGTGCTGCATACTGGCCAGCTGGAGACATGGCTCAGCTTAGACCTAGTTCCCGTTGGACAGCACAAGGCGCTAGACCTCGCCGTAAGTCATGCGTTGAATAGCTTGTTTGATATAACGATAGATATTGCTGGTGCAGGTAACCTCATAATCTTCAAGTGAGCTTGTTTAGTTAGCTCCAGTGTCAAGGTCTAGTAGTTTTAATCCCCATTTACACGCAGAGATGCTCGCTCAAAATTTGTTCAAAAGATAAGGAGCATGACAGTTTGAGCGATCATGCATATGCTGCTAATGGGCACTAATGTCCATTAGTAGCTTATTAGCTTCATTTGCATGTAAATGAGCCTTCAGGATCTGTATGCAGATAGAAGCAGCTGGTCTGTTATCTGCATACAGTTCAATTGTTCTCCCGCGGGACAATGTTATCAGAGAATCACAGCGTGCGGTCCTTGCTATCTGCTGGCCAGTCGAACGACGGATTTTATGCTCAACATAAAATCTTTGTTTAGCCAAAAAGCAAACGATGGTAGCATTTACACGCAACGATTATCGCTCAAAATACATTGTTTCAGCGATAATCATCCTGTGTAAATGGGGCTTTAGGTTGTCTTGTGTAACCTAAATTACCCACTTACCCTACTGCAGCATTCCAGAATATGCCAAGAGCCATCAGACCTGCTGCACCAAGACCTCCAACCTTCAGAACGGGGAGCAGCCTCTTAAAGCTTGCGTTTAGACTGAATGATTGTCATTCAGAATATCCTTCAAACGAGCGAAACTGAATGATTCAGTTTGAACGTGAGCCAACGATTGAACGAGATTTATGCGCTTCTCTTGGTCATTCAGTCGCAGCCGGATCCTTCACTTGTCAGGCAGTTTAAACACTGATCGTTCAGTGTTTCACAAAACAGTAAACGACAAGTGAGCGAGAACTGCATGACTCTCAACAAGACTCGTGCAATCTAAACATGGCGTGCGAGCAGGAATGAGCAGGTGATGACATCACTAGTTCATTCACTCGAGCAAACAAGAATGGTACCATTCCCATTGTGTGTAAGGTGGGCATTAGGCCCACGTGTTCTGTCAGATCAGCGTGCGGTGAGTGCTAGTTTGTTCATATCTCTCTGTAGGGACTACCCAGCTCGTTTCGGGCGCACAAAAGAATGTTTCGGCGAAAAACATTGCACTTCTTTTTGGCAGTTGTTCCTGGAATTACTTTTTTTTTTTTATAACAATAATTTTTATTGACTTTTGAATTGCGTATACATACAAGGACACAGCAGTACCAAAGGATTTCCAGTCTTAATACCCTGGAATTACTTTTTAAAGTGATATAGCTTAGTGAGCAACACTTGGATTTCCCATTTCCAATTACTTTTTTTTTTGGTTTGATTGTCTCACTTTAAGGGCTTATTCACACAGGTGTATATTAGCCGGGTTTTCACGCCCTGGCCGATATTCGCTGCTCCTCTGGTGCATTGGTTTACAATACATCAGTGCACAGGGAGCTTTTACGTTGGTGGCGTCCGCTGCATAGACTCCAATCGGAGCCAATGACAGCTGCAGGAGAAGGGAGGTGGGAGGGAGTTTAGCAGGGTGACTGCTAAACTCCGTCCCCCTTCTTTTCTCCTCTCCGCCTCTTGTCACTGTTTGCAATGGGAGGGGCGGGATGGGGGCGGAGCTAGGCCCCTCCCATTGCAAACAGCAGCAAGGGGCGGAGAGAGGCGGGAGCTCAGCACACTCGCTCCCATCCCATCCCGTCTCCTCCTCTTGCAGAGAATCAGCATGTAGGAGGGAAAGGGAAGACAGCTAAGGTGTCTTCACCCGCCTGACGGCGTACACGCCGCCCCGTGCATCACACGGTAGCGTATATCAGTCGGCGGTTTTCACGTGTTAATAAGCCCTAAGTGCGCATTTACACTAGCGATAAAATCGCTTGATTTTTACACGATGCGCGAGTGAGTGAAAGTGCAGAATTATGAAATCAATGATTTTCAATGGTTTCCTTCACCCATGCGATGTTGCGATTAAAAAAAATGGCAGCATGTCCTATCTTTCTGCGTTTTGCCTTTTCTTTTTGTCTCCCATGTTTCCCTATGAAGCCTCTTTTTTAATCGCACCGCAAAGCGCAAACTGGGGATTTTCGTGCGATTCGTTTTTAACTTTAGAAAGTCCTATTGACTTTCGTGCTAAAAAAAAAATAACAAAAATAATCACACGTAAAAAAACACGTGAGAAAATCACAAGTGGCAGTGATGTTTTTGCAAGAAAAAGCAGCACTGATGCTCAAAAATCGAGGGAATAAATTTGTGATTTCGTCGCGAATTTCTCACGGCGATATTGCCATCGCCTATGTGAAGGAGCCAGATTCACACGGGCGATTGCAATTTTGCCTCACTAAGGGCTCCTGCACACGGGCGAGAGTGATATCGGGATGTGATTGACGCCCCAATATCGCTCTCGCAATCCTTCTTGAAGCCCTGGATACGAGGCGTTTCCACAGGGAAACGGCCTCCCATCGCAGCGGGGCTGAAGCAATCTCCTGCTGTGGCTGTCACATTCATGGCAGGAAATAGCGATCTTCTCCCATTGTTTCCAAATGGGCCAGCAGTGCCAGCCCCATTGCAATCAATGGGACACGATCATGATCCTCTGCACTGCTGTAACAGCGGTCGCAGAGGACTCTCTGCAATGAGGATTTTCGGGGGGGGGGCCTTGAAACGTAAGCCCTACCCCGAAAATAATCCACAACTGTAGAAACAAAAAAGAATACATCACCTTAGTACCGTAGTACTGTCATCTTCGGCGTATCTTGCAGGTCCCCGCACTCTTCTTCTGCTTCTCTTCTGGCCAGGGATTGAAAATACCAGCCTCCTGAAAGTGCTGCCTGTGATTGGTCACAGCGCTCATCCAATCAGAGGCAGTGCTTTTAGGAGGCGGGGATTTTTAATCCCCAGTCAGAAGAGAAGCAGAAGAAGAATGCAGAGACCTGCAAGAAAACGTGCCGGAAATGACAGTTACTAAGTGATGTATTTTTATTTTTTTTCTACAGTTATGGATTATTCTTGGGGTAAGGCTTATATTTCAAGCCTCCTCCCATCCCCCGAAAAAAATCATCGTTGCGTTGAGTCCCCTGTCACTGCGGTCACAGCAGTGGCAGAGGATCGCGATCCTCTCCCATTGCTTTCAGTGGGGCTGGTGCTGCTGTCGCCAGCCCCATTGGAGACAATGGGCAAGATGGCAAAAACAATGGACCTGCCGCGATTTGTAGAGATTATGGGATCACAAGCGTCACAAGATCGCAGAAGTGATATTAGCTATAGGAAACCATAGGATCCATAATCTTGCGATCTCTCGCAGAATCGCAATGCAGAGAAAACACACGGTTCCAACGTCAGTGTGAAGCCACCCTGATTAAGTCTATTCCCAGTATAAAAGGATGCTCCAAAATGTCCCTGACCATAATGAGTTGTGTCCCTGACCATAATGAGTTGTCCTCCTGACCATAATGAGTTGTACTCCTGACCATAATAAGTTGTGTTCCTGACCATAATAAGTTGTGTTCATGACCATAATAAGTTGTGTTCCTGACCATAATGAGTTGTGCTCCTGACCATCACTCCAATGCCACAGGTGTTAGTTTCACAGGGGACATTACATATGACTTGAAGACATATAATTTTAACTTTTTTGCATTAGCCTGGAATTTTTAGAAGTCGTTTTTCTTTTCCCTTTACAGTAAATACTTCAACCCAAACAATGAGACCTCATCCTAGAGCCACAACTGCTGGAGCCGCCACCACTTCCACCGTGCGCTCAGTTCCGCTATATAAATATGCCGCTCGTGTTCGGAATCCCCAGCAATACCTTAACGCTCTGCCACAAGTGGCCCTGCGGGAGGTAAGCGTTGAGTCGCGGATGTACAATCTGGTATGTAAAGTGGGATTAGTGAAGGTTATAATAGTCAGGTGCTCATACATATAACAGTGGAGATTCTCCTCCAGTGGGACCCGCTGACCATCCGGGTGGATCTGCAGGGATGTCCTGAGCCTTCTCTCCGCACATCAGATGCTGGAGGATTATTGGGCATGTTAGACTTCAATATGCTGAAACCGTTGTTCTCATTGGAGATAAGCCGCTATGGAAGATGTCTGGCAGCGGCTTATTCCCCTCTTTCCATGCTGAATCCGTGCATGCATGTATATTTGGGGTTCGGAAGGATTTTGGGCAGCTATCTATGGTGTTTTGGTACATTTTAGATTTTACCTATTAATATGCATGAGTAGTGCGCACAAACACCTTGAGTTCATTCAGTCTTCGTACAAATTACATTCTAAAATTGCAATAAGTTTGACTCTTTCGGAAACCACATGACTCCTCAAATTGTATTAACCTATTCCCTAATGCGCCAAACATTTTCTTTACAGCCTGCTGTCCATAGGCAATGGCAAAAGCCCTTGACTGCATCTATGCTGGCCTCTGCTTCACCGCGAGAGCAGAAACAAATGTTAGGTATGTACGGCTTCACTACCGGTGCCGTGTTTCCTCGAAAATAAAACTCTGTCATATTAATTTTTGCCCCAAAAGAAGCGCTAGGTCTTATTTTCAGGGAATGTCTTACCTAGCAGGCTCGGTCCAGGTCCCTCCCGCTGCTCTCTGGAGCTCCGACGTGCCTCTTCCAGTCTCTGACCACCCACAAAAGATCACTTGCTGGTTACGGGATTCATAAATCCTGCCTCCAGGATGCGATGGCTCTGATTAGTTCACCGAATGCTACATTGATTGGCTGAGCAGCGGTTGAAGAACCAATCACAGCCATCACGTAGTGGAGGCAGGATTTATGAATTGACTGAGCTGCGGCATTGATTAGCCAAATCATAATGCAGCGCTCGATGAACCAATCACAGCCATCACATTGGTTCATTGAGGGCTGCACTGATTGACTGATCATCACTTGATAACCAATCAGAGCCATCACTTCCCAGAGGTGGGATTTATGAATCTTTTAACCAGATTTGATCTTCTATGGGCGGCCGAGCACTGCAAGAGTCACATCGGAGCTCCGGAGAGCAGTGGGAGGGAGCCTGCTAGGTAATGAATTCCTTTTTATTTTTTTAGGTAATGCAGCTAGGGCTTATTTTCTGGGTAGGGCTTATATTTCCAGTCTCCCCAAAAATGAGGGTAGGGCTTATTTTCTGGGAAACCGGGTATGTTGTTCAAACTGTAAAAAGAACATTGTTTGAATTGAGGCTTTTTGTTTTTAGGCGAGCGTCTCTTCCCTCTTATTGAAGCCACGCACCGAACGCTGGCTGGTAAAATCACAGGCATGTTGCTGGAAATTGATAATGCTGAACTTCTCCACATGCTCGAGTCCCCAGAATCTCTCTGCTCGATGGTATTTAGAGTAGTGGCTAGTATTTCTTTGCCTTGAGGCCATCACAGCTGTGGTAGGAAGGTCTGGTCGTTAACACGGGGCTCTTTATTTTAGGTTGATGAAGCAATTGCTGTGCTGCAAGGCCGGGGAGCCGCCCCGATGGCTGTGGACAACGCCGCTGGAGTGGCAGCTATTTAACAGGCAGGTAAGTTGTGGTTCCCTTTTTAGGAATTAAATCTTAGGCTGAAACCGTCATAATTACAGGAACCTCAGTTTGTACCTTTCTTTTGTATTCAATAAAGTGTAAGGCCGCTTTCACAGCGGCGGCGGAGATTCCGTTGACCTGCTCCATTCGGGGAGCAAGAAAGGGGAATCCCCAAGGCCAAACAGCTCCGTCTTATGACGGAACCAAACAGTGCCGAATGGACCCCATTGACTATAAGGCCGCCTGCACACGAGCGTTCCGGATTCCGCTAGCGGATTTTCACGCGCATATGGTACCTAAATGTGCTTGCGGATAGGTGCGGATGCGTGAAAAATCACGCGCGGATATACGCGGATGTGTTGCGGAAAAAAACGCGCAGAAAAACCAGCAGACACCCCTTATTGTAAACCCAACCCCTAGAGAACTGCCCATTCCTTGGAAAACAGCTTAAAAATCAACACCCAGACTCCGTTTTGTCCCTCTTGCTTGTGCGAGCACCGTTAAATTATTCTGGCAACATGCTTTCACTCGGTGAGCAGATGTCTTTGGCCGCCTGCACACGGGCGGAAATCCCGCGGCGGTTTTTCCCGCGGGATTTCCGCCACTGAAAGTTTGCATAGGAGTGCATTACAATACGCACTCCTATGCAGACGGCCGCGGCATGTCCTATTTTTGTGCGGGGCTCGCACTCACCCGGCCGCCGGCTCCGGTCTGCGCATGCGCCGGCTGCGCGGCAGCCGGCACATGAAAGAGCCGGGGCCACCAGGCGCGGGTGAGTACGCGCTCGTCTCTGCAGGCTCTCGGGTTGGGTCCCGCGGCGAGAATTCTCGCTGCCGGATCCGACCCGCTCATCTGCAGGTGGCCTTTGTGGGCATGGTTGATCCATGTAACTTTTTTCAGGCGCTTCTCCAGCGTGACTTTATTTCAGTCACTGCAAAAAAATTCACAAGAGGAATTCATTACTACAGATTTTGCGTTCTTACATCCTGCATTGGCAAGAAATACTACCTATCTCCCTCTACAAATTTGCCTGTGAAGCTCTGCTGTGTGTTGGGACGCCTCCTACCAATGCCTACTTCCTGTAGTCATAGCAACCAGTGACTCCATCTGCAGCTGCACTGCGGATGTACTGCGTGAAAAAAAGCACCCATTCACTTGTATTGGAGGCTTCACACGCATGATCCGACCCAAATTAGAACAGGTCGCAGATTTTTTCACGCGCGTGAAAAAACGCGATACAAATCCGTCCGTCTGGGGACAACTGCGGATCCTCATAGGAGTATATTGGCTGCGGTCTGGGGCATATAATGTGCCTAAAATAACGCGCTGGAAATTCCGTTCGTGTGCAGGCACCCTAATAGGGTCTGTGCGGTTTCTGTTCAGGAAAGAAGAAAGCACTGCCTGAAGGCTGAGCCGCGGCGCTTGAGAAACAATCACAGTCAGCGCTTCCTGGAGGCGAGGATTTTAAACCTGCAAACCAGGAAGCGCTGACTGAAAACTACAAGTAAGTGTGCCACAGCTGCCGAGAAGACGTGCAGTGAAGCGCCAAAATCTATTAGGCGATGTATTGTTTTTTCTTCGGATGCATCCAGGGCCTATTTTCGGGGTAGGGCTTATATTTCAAGCCCCCCCCCCCCCCCCCCCCTCCAAAAAAAAAAAATCAACAAGTCGCGCGATTTTGTATTGACACAAAATCTTGATATTGCCATGAGAAAATGCAGAGATATTACACAAAACACCAATGCAATTTTCTCGCGGCGATATCGCCTGTCTGAATGAGGCCTAATAGTTTGATGCTTCCCGGTTTCCAGCAAACTATTAAGCAGTCATCTCATTATCACAGGCAGGTAACATCTACGCTATCCTATCAAAAGGAATTGGACACCTGAGCAAGAATCAAAAAGTAGTATTTATTTCCACGTTATTACTTAGTGGGGCTCCTTCAGCCCTAATGACACTTCAGGTGGTATTTCCCTCCATTCATTCTGCAAACTCCCTGCATCGCCCATCTACGGTAGAGTGGGGCCAGGAGCGTCAGCATTAGACAGTTGCGCAATGGAAAAATTAATGCATGACTTTACTTCATGTTCAGATCAGATGGATGCCCCCGGGTGTGGAGGAGCCTGGGGAACACCTTCTACCGGAGTGTGTTGTGCCAACAGCTAAGTATGATGGAGGTCCCATTATGGTCTGGTGATGCATTACATGGCATAGTCTTTGTCTGTTGGTTGTGGTGGCAAGAACCATGACGGAGGTGTACCTTCACATTCTAGACAATAATGTGTACCGACAATGTGGTGATACTCTGGGAATGGTCAGCAATACTTCCAACAAGTGAACGTGCCTCGTCACATATCTCATGTTATTTCATGTGGGTTTGAGGATGTAGATGTTCCACGATTGGACCGGCTGCATACAGTCCCGACCTGAGCCCTACCAAACATCTTTGGGACGAACTGGAATGTCGGATCAGGAAATATGAACAGAGTCCATCTTCTTTGAGGCAACTCGCCAGACGTTTGCAGGATGAATGAAGGGAAATACCAGCTAAAGTGTATCAAACATTAGTAGAAAGTATGTGTATCCAATGTT
Source organism: Eleutherodactylus coqui (assembly GCF_035609145.1). Taxonomy (NCBI): domain Eukaryota; kingdom Metazoa; phylum Chordata; class Amphibia; order Anura; family Eleutherodactylidae; genus Eleutherodactylus; species Eleutherodactylus coqui. Next base: position 142,782,185 of record NC_089845.1, on the reverse strand, counting down.
ATTAGGGCCAAAGGAGGCCCCACTGAAGCTGGCCGCACACAAACGGATTTGCATTGCGAAATCCGTGGTCGGCGTCCGCACCGTGGATATAAATAAATTACCTAAAAGCGTTGCGGAATAAGTTGGCGCTATACCAAATAGTCATCTTCCATGGGATTACCAGACATAGCCAAGCTCTTGCACGCGGCTATTTGTAAGCCTCCCTGAAATGAATGGAGCGGTACCACACATGCGTGACTACTCAATTTAATCTCTGTCACCAGTTAGGTTGTACCAATAGCACTACTACTATCTGCAGGTATGAGACAGGGATACTTGTGGGATTGGTGGGGGTCTGAGCAGTGAAACCCCCATCCATCAGACTATTCTGATCTGTGGGGGATGATGACCTCCTTAAAGTACCCCACAGCCAGCAAATAGAATATAGCGTACTAATTGGTTCGTTTTTTTCCTTGTAGGCAAATGCAACTTTAAGGAACTTCACTTCATCTGAGAAAAATATCGAAACATAGAAAAACTTAAATCTCTGCAAAACATCAAATAAAAAAGGGAAGGAAACAAGAATGCTTACAAACGTCCGGTCCGGCCTATCAGGGCAAGGCTTACACCTTAAATTAAAAAATACTAAAAAATTGTAATATATAAAAAAAAAAAATTTGAATTTTTTAAGAGGTATTTTGAAGACAGTGTGAGAGAAGCGTCACTTCCTTTACTTTCTTTGATTTTGTAATTCTTAATTGTTGAAAGGGTGAGAATTTCACCACGATTGGTCTTTGTGGGGCGGCCAGCCGCGCCAAAACATAACTTGGATTACAAAATTCTTGCTGTAATTAAATTACTTTAAATATTGTAAGGATTTCTGGTCATTTGGTGCAAAATCTGCTCCAAGTTTTTCCAACAAGTCTAAACTACTCTGGTCAGCTTGACTGTTGGAGAGGTAGCATCAAAAGGAACGGTCGGCCACGTTCACAGGTCTGTTTGTAACTACTTGTGTTTCCCAAAAGTACCAATCCTGGAGCATTTTTTCTTCTGCTTTGTCCTGTTACTCCTCCTGGAAATGTATTAAACTGATAACTGGGTGTTCCCATTCCACTTGTCTTTACCCTGCAAAGGGATTGTCTGTGACCTTTTTCTGTTGATCTGTCCTCAGGCCAGGTCAACAGATGATCAGTGGGGGGGCGCCCCTTTGGAGCACTTCCCAGCCACAGTGTTTCTACAGACAGCTGACATGTGCAACTATATTTTGCATGCTGTTGCATACATCTGGGCATATGCTTGTGGGACAGTCCAACCAAACCTAATAATGTTGTCGCCTCAAACCTGCAAATGCAAAAGAACGAATGGCAAAGCAAGAAATAGAACCAAAATATGGGAAACACTCTCCCTATATAACAAAACTCAGGGAAAGAACCTGACTGAAAGCAGGGTGATCGTCCTGATAAGGACGGCCCTGACCGCATTGTTTGCTGGAGAAGTCTATTTGTACACAGCGCAAGAAATGGTTCGCCCAAGGGAACAATTTGCTTCTTCACTCGAGCGGTTAGTTTGAACACTCAGATAAATTGTTTTTTTTTTAGACAGTTTCATACATCTGCCATGTGGGTGTAATTTCACAGCATAATCAAATTTGCCACAAAAGCCACATTTCATAAGCCCTGTTCACATCGGTACTCTTAGGGCCCTTTACATTATCATTCACATTTTCACTGGGTGACATGAATCATCATTCAGTGTAAATGCTTGCAGCAACTCAACGGCGAATGAAAATTTGTCTAAATAGCATTCGTCATTCGGTTTCTGCAGGCATAAAAACCGAACAATCGGCTTGTGTAAACAGGCAGTCCTACCATTGCAGGGACTGCATAATCTTATATACATAGCCGGATCCAAATTTACAGCAGAATTGTACAGGATTTCTCTTTGCAATAGGCGTAATCCACAACAAAATCCACATCGCACCTGTATGCGCTAAAGAACTCCACCCCATGATAATTCACGCTCAGACATAGCGGAAAATGTTCCGGATTTTTTGCGACGGAAAATCTACATCGAAACACGCCAAAATCTGCAGCATTGGTAAAGATTTTGATGCGTGTTTGCACAGATTTCACGCTTTCAATGATGTGGATGTATAAAAGTGTGAAAACCTCATTTTTGGCGATGTCGGATTGTACCCTTATAGTCTCAGAGATCCCCTTTAAAAAAGCCTACGAAGTAGTTTGCAAGAAAATGACACTTTTACAAACACTTTTATTATTCCTTGGTTGGAGGATTTAGGTCTTCTGGCATAAGAGTGAAGGGTTTATCATAGCCCATGAGGTGCAGATAGTCGCCGGAGTTGGGAAACAACATTGGGTTTATCAGCATGGACTTCTTTTTAGCATAGAACGTCGTGAACATCTTGCTCACTCCCGGCACTTCAACGTCCGCTGGAGAAAAGTCCGTCCTTTTTTCCCGAAGGAAGACGTTGTAAGTGATGGCGGTATAAAGGTCCTTCTCCTTGTTGTAATATAAGCGGGCTACATAGCCCTTTGACACATGATGCAAAATAACAGGAGTGAGGAAGGTGAAGAATCCGACCATGCCTAAGAAAGCGATCTTCAGTGGAAGACTGTTTATTCCAATGCCAGACTTCTCCAAGACCAGCGGCACGAGGATTAAGCTGATCATGCTGGTCGAGTAGGAGAAGAACTTCACGCCTGTGTGAAGAATAAAGACCATATTAGTCACATGTTTGGCAAGATTAAAGGGCTTGTACCAAAATTGTAATTTATCCCCATCCATGGAGGTGATAACTTGCTGATTGGTGGTGGTCTCACGGCCGAGACCCGCTTCAATCCCAAGAATGGGGATCCCATGTCCCCCTCCTCCTCGCCGTGGGGTTAACTGCACTCTCCACAGTGATGGGGAGAGTGAATGGAGCACTGGTCTCGCAGGCACGTGACCATCCATTCATTTTCAAAGTGACTGACGGAAGGGCTCACGTATTTCCGTCAGCCCCATTGAGTGCCGACCGCACATGCTCCATTCATTCTGCCATCACTGCGGGTTGAGAAGTGTCCCTGCCGGGACAGGCAGAGGGGGACACAGGATGTGACTGTATGATAAGAACATACCAAGCACGGCCGTTCCCAGGTTTCCAATATATACCAACTTGTCTTGCTCTTCGTCTACTAGAGCGGGGGACGTGCCAAGGAAACGGACCAACTTCACATCAGGTACAGAAACCTAGTGTAGAGAAGGGAACAAAAACTGTAAATTCATTGGTGGTCAAAAGTTTTGAGACTGACACAAATTTCGATTTTCACAAAGTTTGCTGCTTCAGTTCTTAGGCTGCCTGTCCACGGGCGAGTTGTCACTGCGAGACTCACGGTGATCGCCCGCGGACCTCGCATCACACGCTTTCCATAGGTTAACTATTTAAAGCGCAGCCCAGCGTCCACGAGTGCAGAGTTATAGCGATTCTCTGGTCGGGGATTCATACCACGATTCTCCGCAGTGAGCCCATCTATTAGACAGGCTCATCGCAGAGACCTGTCAGTGCTCCCCCCTGGCGATATTCCGTCACGGCCGTGGACAGGGGGCCTTAGAGCGGCACCGTGCAAAAGTGATACTAAGGGGCTCAGTAAATAAAACATTGACATTGTGGGTCCATGGCCAAGAAACTTCCAGATCTCATCCCATTGAGAACCTGTGGTCAATCCTCAAAAGGTGGGTGGAGAAACAAAAACAGACATTGTAATAAACTCCAAGGCCTGAGTTGGCCCAGAAGCCGATATCCAGCCTGCCAGGGCGAACTGCAGAAGTCTTTAAAAAAAATATATATATATTATTATATACACACACACCGTAAATATTAAGTCTTTGCCTATACTTCATGTATTTGGCAATAAAAGTTAAAAAATTTACAAAATGCTAATAATTGTGCTTCAGTAACCATAGAAACATCTGACTAAGGCCGGTCTCACATGAGCAGACCATGCGGGAGGCCTGCAGCGGATCCCAGGTGTGACCCTGGCCGGCGACCTGACGTACCTGTATTGCGGCAGCTCGCCGTCGCTCATGTGCGGTACAGTTTTTTAAAATCTTTCTATTCCCGGCGCCGTCACTTAGCGATGACACGGGTGCCCGCGGCCCGTATGCAATGTTAATTATGTGTTGGGTCAGACGGCCTCTATTGACTTCAATGGGATCCGTGTGCATGGAGTCCGCAGTAAAATAGAGCATGCTGCAATTTTTCCTCTGCTCACGAAATACGCTATTTGAATCCGCGAGTGTAAGCGATTTTGCTGCGGACGCCGATCGCGGATTTTGCAGTTGGAATCCTTCCGTGTGAGCCCGGCCTCACAGATCTAAAAGCACTGAGGCAGCAAACTTCGTGAAAACCAACATGTGTGTCAGTACCAAAACTTTTGGCCACGACTGTTGGCACAAAAATAAATAGGAGCCAAGGTTTTATGAGAAAGGAAGCTGTTGGTCAAAGACGAGGACCCAGAGGAGAAGGGAGGTTTTTAGCCACTTCTGCCTTCTCCTGTCCCGGGTACATAGCTTTCAATGAGCACTATGTGCTAAGAAGGGGAAGGGTTTCTTCTACTAAGTGAGCCGGCGCTCACATGACCACTGGGTCCCCCTGTTAAAGCAGAGCTGCAGGGTCCTAGCAGCCCCTGATCAGCTCTACCAGTGACTCACTAATCAAAACTTTTGCCGTGTTGCTCTAACTTGTCAGAAGTTTTTTTTTTTAAGTGCCTTTACTCTTTTCCGGTGTGGATCTGGCAGCACTTGTGACAGGCCGGCTGCACACGGGCGGATCGGACTGCGCCCGCATCGGATATCACAATGCAAATCCGCCCGTGTGCAGGCAGCCAAGGACGCCTTAAAATGTAGCGGATTTGATTGTGATCGCCGGCAGACTCTACGCCTTCAATGGACGGTGTGATCTCCGCTGTGAACCACTGCGCAAAATCCACCCCAAGCCCGCCGCAGGTGAACGACCGCTGGAGACCTTTTACGCGGACAGTTATCCTTCAGAATCGAGGGAGAATCGGAGCGATAATCGATCAATCCGTGAGAAAACGGCTTATCTGAATACGCCGACGGTGATGTGCGCTGTCCATGAAATACACCATGTGAATGAGCCCCACTTGTAAGAATCACCAGTACATAAGCACGTCTGAGATGATGGGCAGTATAGTGGCTGCCTGGACATGTATAGAGCCCCCTGCAGGCCAACCACACGTACTGCAGGTAGATAGGACACCGTCAGCCTCACCTGGCGCCCTGCACTGCTCTGTGGGAGACACGTCCGTGCAGCCCCGGGCCCCAAGTACACCGTCCTCCGCAGTACCCCCAGCGCCGCAGAGCGCCCCATACGCACTGTAACCCGCAGCATGTTTGCCCTCTGTGCCGGTGACCCGGATGTGCGCGCGGCGCTGGGTGCCCCGGATGTACCGCAGCCCATGTGTGTCACATGACCGGCGTCTGTTCGGCGGAGCTGATGTATGAGGGTGACCTGCAGCAGTAACCGGCCACGCAAGCAGGCAGCACAGCGCCCCCTATACTAGTGTATAAACTGCAGCAGCCCACACACCTCCCTACGATTCAGCCTTATGTTTCTGCAGCTGCCTGTAGGGGGAGCTCGCTACGCCATATAAATGCGTATGAAGCTGGCTCCCTCTAGTGGTGACTGATGGAATTTTGAGATCTGCCTGCTCTGCATGGTGGGAAGCTATCCTGTATGTGTCGTGATATACGCTCTGTTAGAGTGCGAGGCAACTATTTTGCTAAGGCCACTTGCACACGTTGGATCACACAGCGGAATCCCACCCTGTGCCCTGTCGATGTCCCCCACGTACCTGTCCAAATTCTTCTTATCAGTATTACGGATGTGCCAGCCGGCGCACCACCGGACATGCGCAGTATAGATAATGCCGTGCCATCGCTAGGCTATGACTCGGATCCCACCACGTTTCCACAATGATGATTTCCAAAGGGCCGCAGGTCAGACGGCTACCATTGACTTCAATAGAAGTCTTCCGTACAAAAATTGAGCATGCTGCAATTTTTCATCCGTGAGTGGAAACCGCAAACAGCTCCTGGGGGCCCCTTTACACGCAAATGAAGCTAATAAAGTGTTAATGGGCATTAGTGTCCATTAACACTTTATGCAAAATGATCGCTAAAACTGTCAATCTTTCAATCGTTTGAAAGATTGTCTTTGCGTGTAAATGGGCCTTTACACTGTGACTTTGGTCTAACAATATGAAATTCAAAAAGTTGCATTGTAACATTTCATTCATTGATTGGTTGTGCTACTACATGCAGTAAAGCAACTTCAACATGTGACACAGAAAGCTCGGCGTAGCAGGTTAGGAGACCCCTTTAAGGCCATGTTCACACATGGTGGATTTGCTGCAGATTTTCCACAGCGGATTGTGCCGATTCGATGCAGGTTCATCCAGGTGTGAAATCTACAGGAAATATCTGCCACGTGCATATACCCTCAAGGTGGTGCCCAGGTGACCACTGCAAACAAAGGCTGCAGCATCACCCCTGATGAGCGCCATGATGCCAGGACTGTGAGATGATGACTTCTGGTGACACCGGCTGTCATAACAACCAACGGGACCGCAGCGCGGCTCAAGCGCCAGATCGTGGTTGCGGCAACGGAGGGGTCAGCTTATTATTTTACTAGTCGGCCCTCCTGAAGGGATGACAATTAGAGATGAGCGAGCATACTCGCTAAGGGCAATTACTCGAGTGAGCATTGTCCTTAGCGAGTACCTGCCCGCTTGGAAGAAAAGATTCAGGTGCCAGCGGGAGGCGGGGAGCGGCGGGGGAGAGCGGGGAGGAACGGAGGGGAGATCTCTCTCACTCTCTTCTCCCCGCTTTCCCCTGCTCACTCCTGCAACTCACCGCTCACCGGCAGCCGAACCTTTTCTTCCGAGTGGGCAGGTACTCGCTAAGGGCAATGCTCGCTCATCTCTAATGACAAGCGATTATCATGTGAGTGAGTGAGTGACGTCCGCAGTAATTCATTCGCTCTCGTGCCGCCAGTTTAGACAGGTAAATGTATTGGCTCGTTCAAACCACAATCGCCCTGAATAGTTCACATCCGCCATATAAGTGAATGAGAGGGAATGAATGAGCACGGTGTAAACTGAAGGTAAGGCCTCATGTCCACGGGCGGATTGGATTCTGCATGCCGGAGTCCGCAGCCGAACCTGACCCTGCCCGCGGCCGAGCGCCCTGCGTACCCGTCCGGGTCCTTTATTTTCTTCACTGCGGATGTGTGCGGAAGCGCCGGCCGCCACACGTGCGCAGTGGAGGGTTTTTTAAAAACTCCTGCTTTCCCGTGAGATCCGCAATGTCAGTGCGGACGGGCCGCGGATCATACGGCTCCCATTGACTCTAATGGAAGCCGTCCGTGCGGGAACCGCACTGTAATAGAGCGTGCTGCGATTTCTTTTACGGCCACAAAGGTCCACAAATCAAATCCGCATGCCTTAATTAATGTGCGGACGCCCGTGCGGGTCACCCGCGTGGATTACGCAAATCAGATCCGCCCGTGGATGTTGGGCCTTCGTGAACGAGTCAACGATGGGTTTTACGCCTGCATAAAATGAGTGTTGAAGGAAAATTGAGCGGTTCTTGTTCGCCGCGCTCAGACACGATGTTATCGGACACAATGTTATCGTTCACTTTCGCTCGTTTGCACGATTTTTCCTAATGATAATTGTTCAGTCCATTCTCCATCCTGATTTCCTTCTAGTCCGCTCATAAACCACTCATTTGCTTTTCCTATTATTCCATGTCATTGAAGCAGTCCTTCCATAAACCACAGAATTCTTTATTGCTGAACTTTATTGTAAAATTTAAAAACGTAATTAAAGTAATTCTAAAACAATGATGTCATGCCGATTGTGTCCTGCAGGGGCCGCTGCTGCTCGCAGCTCCCCTTCCACAGCTCGGGCCGGAAGCGAGCGGCCGCCGGCCTCGCGCTCGGTTACCAGGGAGACAGACGGAGTGACGTAACTTCCGCTTCTGGGAAAGAGACCTTCCGGAAGTGACTGTGAGTGCAGCCGGTGGGGCTCGGGCCGGGTAAGTGGTCGTTCCGTCGTACTTGGAGCCCGGGGCTGTGCTATACGTAGTACTGGGCGGCTCCTTGTGGGGTGTACGGCCCAGACCCCGGTCTCCCGCACCGACTATCCTATGTACGTACATAGCCCTTATGCAGCCCCGCAGGACGTTATATACGTTGTGTTCAGTTCATTCTTATAGCCCATTGTTACTAGGAAAGCCGGGAGACCCCAATTACCCGCCCATTGCCACCCAACTTTCCTTAACTCCTGATGGGCGAGGATGACTTGTCTCTAGGCTGCTGTTCGCTCACCGCTGTGATGGACTCGCATATCTAGTCTTCCCAGAAGCCTCATCCGTTGTATAGCTGAGCTTGACCCGCGGCGGATCCTCTACCAGCGCACGTGGGTTACTGGCGGGTGGCACCACTGGCGTAGGGCTCAGACGAGCGTATTACGCTGCAGATATGCATGTAACATGTATTTACTATGTAACTTATGCGCCATACGATGATTACGGCTTATATTGTGCGCCAAAACAGGACATACTGCGTTTTTTAACATGCGGGTCTAAATGTGCCCCAATGTAAATCCGTGTGATTCATATCTGATTCTGCGTCTTCCCTGAGCAGGGGGGTGGAGGCTAGCTGCTGCGATGTCACATAGAGAAGAGGAGGATCCTGTTCCCCTCTGTAGAACATCCTCAGAAGCAGCGTGGATATTATACAGCAGTACCGAGCAGTGGAGATGTCAACCCCTTAACGCTATAGGCTGTACAGTTACGGCCTGTACCATCTGGGTATGTATGAAGGGAGATTGTGGGGCGATCTGTCTTCTTACAATGCGGGCGCCGACTGTTTGTTACAGCTGACACCCGCCTGCAACAGCTCCAACAAGCTGCACGACTCATCGGAGCTGTTAACCCTTTAAAAGCTGCTGTCAATTCTGACAGCAGCGTTTAAATTCCCCAGCTGATTTTTGGGTGTCCCATATGGCCCCCTGCAGTGAGCCGTGCGGGTGTCATGGCAGCTGGAGGCCTTTTTGAAAGGCCTCAGGACTGTCACGGCAGAATGCCTAAATAATGAAACAGAAATACATATTTGGTATCGTTGCATCCGTAAAAGTCCGATCTGTTAAATAATTTTCAAAATCTTTAAAAAAATAAATAAATAAAAGTAGTACAGAAAAAAAACTATAGGTTTTGGTATCGTAGTAATCGTAGGGATGAGCGAGCATACTCGCTAAGGACAATAACTCGATCGTGCATTGTCCTTAGTGAGTACCTGCCCGCTCGGAAGAAAAGATTCGGCCGGCGGGGGAGGAAGGAAGGGGAGATCTCTCTCCCTCCTGCTCACTGCCGCAATTCTCCTCTCACCCGCGCCGGCAGCCGAACCTTTTCTTCCGAGCGGGGAGATACTCGCTAAGGACAATGCTCGCTCAAGTTATTGTCCTTAGCGAGTATGCTCGCTCATCTCTGGTACTGACCCATAGAGTAAAGTTATCGGGTCACTTTTGTTGCAGTGTGTGCCATAGAAACAAGACGCACCGAAAGATGGCGGAATTTCGTTGTTCTTTTCCATTTTATTCCCCTTAGAATTTTAAAAAGTTTTTCAGTACATTAAATAATACTATTAAAAAATATTGATCGTCTCACAAAAAACAAGCCCTCATACAGCTGCGGCGATGAATAAATAGGAGTTAGGATTTTTTCTTTTTTAAAGCGGGAAGAAAAAAACGAAAATGGGTAGGAAAAAAGAGCCACGTCCTTAAGGGGTTAATACTGCTATCGGTTGAAGTAAAACACTTACTAGAAGCAGCAGCGCCCCCTTCCATCCTGTAGTCGTCTGAGCAGCATTTAACATGACCTGTCAGTGAGGCTGCCTGCACAGGGGTGAGCGCGATATCGAGCTGAGAAACTCGCCACAATATCGCGTTCGCCATCCTGCGTTTTACCTGCGTATACGAATCAATTTTCCCGCGTGATAGAGGGTCGTTAGTGTTTCCTATTGATTTCAATGGCAAACCTCGCGTTCACATGGCACGGCATGCAAGAGCCATGCGATGTGTCAAAGGTCCCATGGAAATCAATGGCGACATGTCCAGAGGAACGCTCAAAGATAGAGCATACCACGATTTTTTCCTGCGCCGCGATGCGAAAAAACATCGCTTGTGTATATGACTCCTTGCAAAACAATGGGGTTCATGTTCGCACTTCGCGCATGAGTTTCTCGGCCGCGTGAAAGCAGCCCGGCATCCATAATTCATCTTGTCGCTCTTGATGGATTTTAGAGAATTGAGACTGAATGATCCTTGCAGGAGAGAGAAGAAATGCGGACAAGTAGACGAGATGTTACAACGCTTCTGTCTGCTTGTGCTGGTTATATCTCCTCAGAAGTTTGGGGATTCTAGGAAAATAAACATAGAGTTAATGATCAATCCGCGGGATGGTTGTTCAAGGAGTTTGGGAAGAGTCCTGCATTCGTTGGGAAGGGTGTAAAGCTGTGGCCTCCCACCTGCGGCTCGTAGCCCCTGCTGTGCGGCTCACTGTGGGAGTCCGGAGTTCTGACCATATGAACGGGCAATATATATTACTGCAGATCTATCCCAACCGGGGAACGGTTCCAATCTGGATGCTGTCATTCAAAGGGAAATATCAGCAAATGTTTGCAATTTTACAATTTCTTGTTCCGCCACATTTTGACCGGGGCTACATGGCGAATTTGGGCAGGACCCGCCCTGCCCCATCACCTCCTAGTAGAAACGTAGAACACTGATGGCAGGAAAAGCCCTCCTGGCCCCTCTAGTTGGCCCCTATAGAATTTCCTTTTTATTTCCCACTTAGGATAGATCGATGTTGATCCCATAATGCTTGAATTTGTCAATTTCCAACCACGCCTGCTGGAAGTTTCTTCCAAGCATCCACTACTTCTTTAGTGAAAAATTTTGTGCCTTTTTTTTTTTTTTTTCTTTTCTGCCACCCAAAGATTGCAAGAAATCCCTCAGATTTGGACTTGCGGTTTGCATCTCCTTACACTAGGATGTCATATAACAGGGTCGCAGTGTGATCTTTGGTTGCACGATGTGTGTTGTGGCCAAAGTTGCCATATAGCCCCGGCTGAAAAGCTTCTCTCCCCCGTTTGTTAGCGGAGCTCCCGACCGTCGCTCTAAGGCACAAGGTTGTGGAGCCGTGCTGTAAAGCAATAGCCGGCCTCGGATGGTCGGGCGCTGGTGTAAATCGATGAATTAATTGTTTTTTGTTTTTCTCCTTTAGAACTTGTCATCCAGAAGATACGTCGTCACCAGGATGGGTAGGTGCCGCGCTCTCTGCGGGTATTTTACTATATGCCGCACACACCAACTGCACTGATTCAGTCACTTGAAAACGTTATCTGCTTCCTCCTCCATTTGAAAAGCGGAGACTTCTCAGTGAGGCTCTCCCTAAGGGCTCCCTCGCACTGGCCATCACGATTTTGCCCTGAGAATATCGTGTCAAAATTGCGTCTTTTTTTCCTGCGATGATTTTTTTTTTGGTTTTTTTGGGGGTTTTTTTTGAGCGTCAGAATTTTTTACTCGCTCTTGCCTTGTTTAGGACCTTCTAATGTTAAAAACGCATTGCACGAAAAACGTACGTTCGTGCTTTGCAATGCTATAAAAAGGAGGCTCCATAGGGAAACATGAGAGAGAAAAAAAAAACCAAAATGCAGAAATAAAGGACGTCGTGACTTTTTTTTTTTTTTCTTACGCAACGTCGCATCCGTGAAAACATCACAAATATGAAGGAAACCATGGGTTTCACAATTCAGCATTTTCACTCACAAATCGCACTATTTTATCACAAGTGTGAAGGCAGCCTTAGCCAATAGTAGCAGCGCTGAGTGAAGGGGGGGATTGTTGTGGCAGCTTCTCCCTTAACCCCTTCCAATCCAACTTGTATCCTGGTTCTCCTAGGGGGCTTACTCTTTTTCTGCCGTTATACAATGGCGCCATATGCTGGCTAAAGCCAGTACTGCATGAGGTGACACGTTGGATAGGCTCCGACAGCAGAGAGGCTGGCAATATACAATAAGAGAACCCCGACGGACTTCTTCCAACATCGGATGTCTTCAGACGTCAGACAGTGGATTGGAAAGGGTTAAAGTGGTTGTCAGGATGCAAACTGAATTTTTAAAATTCCATCCAAATGAATTAAAACCATAAAACAAATGGTACTCGCACATCTTCAGGTCTGGCGACCGGGCGCGGCATCCCTGTGATCCTCCCATTCTGTGTTGACAATCGGAGGCGTCAGCATCGCCACCCGTTCTCCTGTCATCAGCGCTTACCTCTTAGGCGCCATGATGTCAGGCGTTTGGGAAGGTAAACGCTGCGGTCTCATTTGCAGGCAGTGGTCACCTGACTTGTTCGGGCATTTTGACTCACAGGACTCGCTTTCACTTTGTCACCGGAATACCCCTTTAATCTGGTTTTTCATTGCATAGTGTGAATTCATGGACCCCGACCGATCAGCTGTGCGGGCGCATGCTGTCATCGCCACAATAACACAGAGGTCGGAGCGGAAGCCTCCCTGCCGACCTCCTTATAGTGGCCAACGCTTGTAACTGCAGTCACGGTTCCCATTGATTTCAGTGAGAGCCGTGCCTGCAGTTACAAGCGCCGTCCACTACATGGGAGGTTGATCGGTCGGGGTCCCGAGCAAAAGACCCCAGCTGATCAACTACTGATGACCTAACCTGATGACAGGTCATCAATAGTATTTCCATGGAAAACCCCTTTAATAGTACGTTAAATGACCGTAGATCCACTTTATTTGCTATAATTTGCCCTAAAAGAAACCTCACATTAACCCCTAAGTGACCACCATTACACTTTTTCTTTTTCTTACAGCAATCACTAAGGGGTTTTAATTCGATAGCTCCACCTTTTACGGTGCGTCAGAATAAGCCTAGCAGGGTGGCCCTGTGTTGGGTATAACTTGAGCTTTGCTGCTAGACTCCTGCTCTAACAGCTGATATCAGAGAAACCTCCAACTGTTTAAGCTCTTCTGCATTGCAGTGTATTGTACTGGTCAGCAAGAGCGGTTGGGGGTCCAACAGCTGGGACCCCCACCGATCCTGATAACAGATGTTCAGTTGGTTCTTGAGTGGTCTTTGCAGAGTTCAAGCCCTTTGACATTCTCTGGCGCTGTCATTGCAGTGAATGGGGCCGTATCATACGTGCGCGACCTCTGCTTCATTCACTCAGGACTGACCGGACATCTGTACTTGAGATTGGTGGGGGTCCTATCTGTCAGACCCCCACCAGTCATAAAGTTATCGCTTGTCCTATGGATAGGGAATAACTTTATAACTTGGCACTACCCCTTTAAAGGAAATAACCTTAACATAGTGCAAAACTATAGCATTATCAAGATTTTTATTTTTTTTTTTGCACACAAGTAAAGTGTGTCATTTTGGAAGTGTTTGAGCTTTCCCGTTAAAGGGTAATAAATGTGCAGAGAGCCGATAGATGTGAGGATCGGCTGCAGGTCATAAGTGGAGAAGCGTATCTTGTTGGGAGCTTTCTTAGTGCTTTTCAGTGATTTGCAGCTATGTCTTTCCAGATGGTGAAGAGAAGACCTATGGCGGCTGTGAAGGGCCGGATGCGATGTACGTAAAGCTTATCTCCTCAGATGGCCACGAGTTCATTGTAAAGAGAGAACACGCTTTAACATCTGGAACAATCAAAGCCATGCTGAGCGGTCCAGGTAGGCAAGCAAAGCGGCTTCATCCTTTCTCCATGAGCTGTCTTTCACCAAACCATTGACCGCGTTCCTCCTATCCTGAACACATGGGCAGAACTTAAGCAATTGGTGGCTTTAGTCCTAGGTGTGCTGGGTTGGTATGGCGTGGAATCAACGCTCAAGGTTATATACGAGGTAAAGTATTAGATGTCACCGGAGGGGTTCCATAACTATACAAAAGAGAGCAGAAAAACAGGAAGTTATAAACTAACCAAAGCTGATGTGAATGAGGTCTAAGTATCATTATTAGAGATGAGCGAACGTACTCGTCTAGGGCAATTACTCGATCGAGCATCACTTTTTTCGAGTAACTGCCTAATCAGGCGAAAATATTTCGGGGGGCGCCAGGGGTGAGCAGGGGGTTGGGGGGGGGAGAGCTCCCCACTGCTACCCCCCGCTCCACCACAGCGCCCCCCGAATCTTTACTCGAAAAAAGCGATGCTTGATCGAGTAATTGCCCTAAACGAGTACGTTCGCTCATCTCTAATCATTATCTTAAAATTGGAAACCCCCTTTAAAGCCTAAAGTGTATTAGAAATGGGGAAATAAAAGCAATATCTCAATTGCACACAATGAAAACTCCGCTGATCATTGTGCACAGGCCAATGTCCAGGGAGTCTGAGGAGAATAAATAGCAGTTTGGCAGATGGTGATCCAGTGTTGCATACAAGCTCTAGGGGAAACGGCAAACCGGTTGTGTCTGTCACCACCATGATGGCCAGTTTGAATGCCATCTTGGATTCAACTCCAATGGGAAGGTAGGTGTGTGATATATCAAACCGGTAGAGAAATTCACCAGAAAAAACAGTAGTGTGCTTCATTTTAACATAACTTTAGATGGCAAGGGGGAAGCAAAGGCTGTGTGATTAACCCATTAAGGACCAAGCACAGTAAATTTACGGCACTTGGTCCTCGGCTTTAATCTCAGTTTATAGTAAAACAAAATACGGCACTGGATTAAAGCCCCTGCTTCTGCAATCAATTAAAAGCAGGACAGGTTGTTAGCTGTTGGTCATAGCTGATAACCCAGAGGAGGAGGTAGAAGTGGTTTTTAACCCCTTCTGCTTTCACTAGTACACATTGCTCAATGAGCACTATGTACCAAAAGAATGGAAGTGGAAGTGTTTTTTTCCACTACATGAGCCGGCTGTCACATGACTGCTGGGCTTCCCTATTGAAGCCCCTGCTTCTGCAATCAAGCAGAAGAAGGTTGGGTTGCCAGTCTTTAGTCACAGCTGAGAACCCGGGGTCGAAGGGAAAAGAGGTTTTTAACCACTTCTGCCTTCTGCTTTCCCAGGTACACAGCCCTCAATGAGCACTATGTACTAAGAAGTAAAAGTGTTTCTTCCACTAGGTGAGCCGTCGATCACATGACCGCCAGGTCGAGCTGCAGGGATGTTTTCTCCTGTAACTGGGACTCCCATGGATGCACCAGCCACAGTGTAATGTAAAAAAAAGACCATTTGAATGTCCCCCAAAGGGGTTTTATGATGTCGTGGGGCCATAGTTAAAAAAAATAGATAAATAAGTAAAACAAAATTACAGGACAAAATAAAAATATATACATAAGAAAGAAAATAACCCCAAACCATCACCATATGCGCCCTGTAATCCGAAACCATACATATTATGTACCAAAACGTCTGAAACAAACAATATGTTTTTTTTTGGGGGGGGGGGAGTTAGCTTTTTACCCCTAATTAAACTAAAAAACAGAAAAAAAGTCAGCGTAAAAGATATTAAAAAATATATATATCCCTGTATGTCATGGGGAAAAAACGCAGCAAAAATAATTTTCGTAGCTGAAAAAAAACGCACGTGGGTAAAATCCCTAAAAAGTGTCTGATGTTTTTAAGGTACAAAACAGCCTGGTCCTTAAGGAGTTATGGGGTGCAGGAAGTACTACCTTAGGGTTTGCTTCGTGTGTGTCTTCATGTAATAACTCGCCAGCAATAATCTAGCCGTATGTCTTTTTCATCCCAGCTCAGTTATATTGGTATATTTTGGGCACGTGCTGCGATTAGCAGTCCAGAGCTCACGGGTATATGTGTAGGGGGTGCTGTGGACTCCAGGGTTACATCACATCTATCTGATCGCTCCTCACAGCTCCTAGACATGTACATTCGTACAACGCTCTGAGAACAGACACTAAACTCCGTGCCCAAAAATATTCTAGTGATTGTAATGAGGTGGAGATACTAGGGTCTATGGCTTCTGATTACGCTGGGCTCTACATGCCCAGTAGATGCATCTCTGCTAATTACATTTTAGGAAAGCCCAATATAACAGCGCAGGGTACAGTAGATACTTATTCTGCAGGACTGTGTTGCTGGTCTTGTATTAACCCCTTGTGTGAGAGTGTCGAGGGCTTGGATGTTGGTCAGCGGTACCTTTTCACGTTTACAAGCTGCACGTGGTATACCATGACCTATATTTGATTGCTTCTCTTGACTTGGAAGGTCGTGGTTCGCTGTCTTGTCCCTTGAGTAAATATTTGTGTAGAAGGGATTATTGTGTTAAAGTTTAATTAAAAAAATCACCCCACTGAGCACAAATACAACAAGATCAGGATGAAGTGGATGTTAACATTTGCACTGACACCTCTCAGCTGCCTGGTTTTGGGACAGTGGAAGAGCCCCCGTGTGTCCCTGAGTTTCCCCCCCGTTGCCCGCTCAGGAGGGGGTCTCAGCCGCTAATGTGGCCGGCCTGGTGCAGCGGTTTTTTTTTTTGTTTTTTTTTCTCCTGTAGGTATTTGCAGGTGCATCTGTGACGGAACCTCCGATCAGATGTGAAATCACCCTAAGGCCGCTTCAACACGGTTCGGACCTGAGAATATCGCCTCAGTGGTCCGTGCAATATCGCTGCGTTTTCTTGCGGCGATAACGCAATTTTGAGTTGCTACAAAGCTGCATGACTTTGTAGCACTACGTGTGAGAATTTTCAGAGGGGCTTGAAATATAAGTTCTACCTGGAAAATAAGCCCTAGCTGCATAACAAAAAAAATGAAAAATGCACATACATCACCTAAGAAGCGCTGTCCGCTCCGGCGTGTCTTCTCCCCCCGGTCATTGAATGGCTGTGATTGGTCCATCGAGTGCTGGCTCTGATTGACTGAGTGCCACATCGCTCAGCCAATCGGAGACAGCACTTCCTGGAGACGGGGATTTACAAATCCCTGACAAAGGAGAAATGCCTGAAGACAACTGCCGGGGATCGGGAAGAAGACTCGTCGACGCTGACAGCGCTTCTTAGGTGATGTATTTTTTTTTTTTCTTATTGATGCAGCTATGGCTTATTTTAGTGCTTTTACACTAGGATTTCCTACTGTAAAGGTCGCATCACATAACACGAAAACCGTGCTTTCATGCAATGCAGCACATAGGAAGGCTCCATAGGGAAACATGGCTACAAAATATCGCAAATAGCAGCTGCATAGAGCATGCCTCGATTTTTAGTCTCACAATGTCGCAGCCTACAAAACATCCCTGGTGCGGAAGAACCCATAGGAAATCATGGGCTGTACATGTATGCGATCTGTAGCACTGTCACATTGCGAGAAAACCGTCCGTGTGGAAACGGCCTTATCCTCATTAGGCCCAGACATGTGATGGCTGGTCACAAAACCATTGAATGGAGATCCAAACATTCTTAATAGAGAAGGAGGAGAAGAACGGGTAATTTCATCAGAAGAAAGCAGGAAAACACTTAATAATAATCTTTATTTATATAGCGCCAAAAATATTCCGCAGCGCTTACAAAAACGGGGATACAGAAAGACAAAAGTGCAAAAATACAAAAACCACAGTTACATAGTATCAGTTGATGGAAAGAGTAGGGGTGAGGGGCCTGCTCCAACGAGCTTACATACTACAACTAATGGGGGGATACAGAAGGTAAAGGGGCTGGAGATGTGCACGGTATGGCGGGCTGGAGATGTGCACGGTATGGCGGGCTGGAGATGTGCGCGGTATGGCGGGCTGGAGATGTGCGCGGTATGGCAGAGATGTGCACGGTATGGCGAGGTGGAGCGTGAGGGATGCTATACACATAGGCAATGATCAGACATTTAGCCGTGTGACGGCAGAATCGGTATGACTGCAGGGGGCAGTTGATGGCGGCTAGCAGGGGTTGCAGGCACTAGCACAGGGAGCGTGTTATCAGGCGGAGTACAGAGGGGTTTGGTTTAGGGGATATGGTATGCCTCCCTGAAGAGGTGTGTTTTTAGAGCACGCCTGAAGTTTTGTGAATCGGGGATTGCGTGGATAGTTTTGGTGCATTCCAGAGGACTGGTGCTGCTCTGGAGAGGTCTTGCAGACGGGAATGAGAGGTGGCACTCAGTCTGATTTTGTTTGCAGAGCGGAGGGTCTGGGCTGGGTGGTGGATCGAGATGAATGAGGCAATGTAGTGCGGGGCGGTGCTGTGGAGCGCTTTAGGGATGAAGGTAGTGAGTTTGAATAGAATTCTGTATTTAACGGGCAGCCAGTGCAGTGACCGGCATAGGGCAGAGGCATCCGAGTAGCGTCTGGACAGGAATATGAGCCTGGCTGCCGCATTCAGGGTGGATTGGAGACGGTAGAGTCTGGGGCGGGGGAAGCCAATCAGTGGGTTGCAGTAATCGAGCCGGGAGTGGATGAGGGCAACAGTAAGCATTTTTAACGTGTCCACGGTGAGGAAAGGGCGAATTCTTGCGATGTTCTTGAGGTGCAGCTGACATATTCGGGCAAGAGATTGGATGTAGGGAGTAAATGAGAGGTCAGAGTCGAATATGACCCCAAGGCAGCGGGCATGTTGTCTAGGAGTTATGGTGGCGCCACACACTGAGATAGAGATGTCAGGATGAGGGCGGTTAGTGGAGGGTGGAAATACCAGTAAGTCAGTTTTAAAGCGGTTTAGTTTTAGGTAGAGAGAGGACATGGTGTTAGAGACAGCGGACAGACAGTCGGGGATGTTTTAGAGGAAAGGTGCAGAGATTGCATGGGGAGGTGTATAGCTGGGTGTCATCAGCATAGAGGTGGTATTGGAGGCTAAATCCCCTGATGGTTTGTCCAATAGGGGCTGTGTAGATGGAGAAAAGGAGGGGGCTGAGGACTGAGCCCTGGGGGACCCCAACAGCAAGGGGAAGAGGAGGGAAGGTAGAGCCAGCAAAGGAGACGCTGAAGGAGCGGTCAGATAGGTAGGAGGAGAACCAGGAGAGAGCAGTGTCCTTTTAGGCCAATGGGGCGAAGCATACTGAGGAGGAGTTTGTGGTCAACTTTGTGAAATGTTGTGGAGAGATCGAGGAGGATCAATAGAGAATAGCCACCCCTCGATTTGGCTCAGGAGGTTGTTTGACACCTTTGTAAGGGCAGTTTCTGTTGAGTGTTGGGGGGGCTGAAACCGGACTGTAGGCGGTCAAGACGAGAGTTTTCTGATAGATAGCTTATAAGGCAGGAGTAAACTAGGCATTCTAGTAGTTTGGAGATGAAAGGGAGGTTGGAGATGGGTCGGTAGTTGGCAGCATCAGTCGAGTCCAGAGTTGGTTTCTGTAGCAGTGTGGATATGATGGCATGTTTGAAAGAGAAGGGAAAAATGCCAGAGGTTGAATATAGTAGTGAGGTGGGAGGTAACCACCGGGGAGAGGGACCAGAGGAGGTGTGAGGGTCACTAGCGCAGGTGGTAGGGCGAGCGGTGGAGAGCAATCTGGAGACTTCACTCTCTGTACTCAGACCAACGACAGAGGAAGAGCAGGGGCTGTAACTGACAAGACTAGGGTCAGGGTTAGTCTGGGATTGGGAAGTTATTTCCTGCCGGATATCATCGAATTTTCTTTTTGAAGTAAGCAGCCAGCTCTTCAGCACTGAGATCCGTCACTGGGGGCTGCGGTTTAGGGCTGAGAAGGGAGTGAAAGGTATCAAAGAGACGTTTAGGGTTGTGCGATAGTGAGGAGACGAGAGAGGTGAAGTAGACTTGTTTGGCGTGGTGGAGGGCGAGGTTGTAGGTTCGGAGCATGAATTTGTAGTGGAGGAAGTCCGCGGACGTTTTTGACTTCCTCCACAGCCGTTCAGCACTTCTCGAGCACCGCCAGGTGAAGCTTGTTTAAGGCGTAAGCCAGGGTTGCCGCGGTCTGCAGCTGATGGCTTGGGTCACGGAGGGTGCAGCTTCATCTAGGGCATGTTTGACAGTGGTGTTGTAATGTGCGGCAGCCAGTTTGGGGCAGAGAGAGGAGAGAGATAGGGGACAGATAGGACTGTAGGGACTCAGCAAAGGATTAGGTGCGAACTGCCTGAAGGTTCCTGTACATACGGGAGGTATGAGGGGCTGGGGAGATATTAGGAATCTTGACAGAGAGAAAAAGGAGGTTATGGTCCGAGAGCGGTAGAGGGGAGTTAGAGAAGTGGGAGCAAAGCAGAGACGGACCAGATCAAGAGTGTTGCCATCCCTGTGAGTGGGAGAGGCTATGAGTTGTGAGAGACCAAGGGAGGAGGTGAGCGATAGAAGCTGAGAGGGAGATGGGGTCATTAGTGGGGATGTTAAAATCACCTAGGATGAGGGCTGGGATTTCGCAGGGTAGGAAATGGGGGAGCAAGGTGGTCCAGAAACAGACGAGGAGCACCTGGGGGCAGTAGATAACTTCTACTCGCATGGACCGCAGGCGGAAAAGTTGTAGCATATGTGCCTCAAATGATGGAAAAGTGAGTGAGGGTACGGGGGGGGGGGGGGGGGGGGGGTGGAATGACCTGGTAGGTATATTTCTGGGAGAGAAGAGCGCCTACTCCTCCGCCACGCCTGTCCTCTGGTCTCTGGGTATGGGACAACTGCAGGCCATTGTAAGACAGTGCAGCAGGGGAGGCCGTGTTAGACTGCTGTATCCACGTTTCTGTGAGAGGTAGCAGACTTGGAGATTTTGCAGTACTTAAGGCCCATTTACACGGAGCGATAATCGCTCAAATAACAGTTTGAGTGACAGCTTTGAGCGATCGTTTTGCATAAACTATTAAGTAGCTACTCAGCTACTTAAGAGCAATTAAGTGTGCAAATGAAGCCTTAGCTGCCTATCTGCATTCAGATCCTTTGTTCTCCAGGGTAGAGGGGGCGCTATACATGTACACCTCTGCAAAGATTTGTAGGACTTTGTATTGCTCAAGAAAAAAGAATGAAGCTACTGTGCAAATAGTCTTAATTAAAAAAACATGGAAAGAGACTGAGTCCAGCGTCCAAGGTAATAAAATCGCGGCTTTGGTTACATTCCCCTAAGATCTAACATGACACCGAATGGCTGTCACTTATACATTTCGAGCCATTATAGCCCTGAGTTGCAGCACCGATTAGAGACTATAAGGCTGGGTTCACACGGGGCGGAATTTCAGTGCGGACTTTCTGCAGGGAAACTCTGATTGCAATTTGTATCCCGGGTTAATGCAGCAAAGTGGATGAGATTTGCAAAAATCAAAGCCGCAGCATGTCAGTTGTATTGCTGTTTCCGCAGTGGCCTCTCTCCTCTCTGTGCAGAGAGTTGGCCGCTGCGTAATAAGCTGCTTGGAAACCTACACCAAATCCCGTCTGACTTCAAGCTGTGGAAGTCTTGCGGAATTTTCGTGTGGTCCCGCTGCGGACATGCAGCGGGATTTCCGCCCCATGTGAACCCAGCCCAAGGGCTGCTATAAATGAGTCCATGGATACATGTTGTGTAGGGATGAGCGAGTATACTCGCTAAGGCACTACTCGTTCGAGTAATGTGCCTTAGCCGAGTATCTCCCTGCTCGTCCATAAAGATTCGGGGACCGCCGCGGCGGGGAGCAGGGGAGAGCGGGCGGGAGAGAGGGAGAGAGAGATCTCCCCTCCGTTCCTCCCCGCTCTCCCCCGCAGCTCCCCGCCCGCGGCGGCCCCCCGAATCTTTAAGGACGAGCAGGGAGATACTCCTCTAAGGCACATTACTCGAGCGAGTAGTGCCTTAGCGAGTATACTCGCTCATCCTTAATGTTGTGTATTAATTGGGGAGCCCACACCGTTCACTCCAATGTCTATGAATCTTATAATATTGTACAGTCCATAAACCACAAGTGATGTATCTACTCACATGCCCGATATACTAGTTACAGTATGGGCGCTGTGAAGATCTGCATGCAGACTTTTGTCTGATATTTCTAACACTGTATGACCTGTATCACATGAGCGTATTTGTGCGCGGAATACACAATAAATAGAATGCATTGATTTCAATAGGTTCAATCACGTGTGTGTTTTATACACATTAAAATGGTACATATTGACCTAATTAACATAATTGCCCATTTTAAGGGATGGGCATATGGTTGCATATGTTTTGTTTTTTTTTGTAAATTTGCACTTACACCGGTGTGACACCGACATGTTTCTACAATTTCTCAGAATTTTGCACAAATACAGAAGTAGGGATCGTGTTCTATGCAGATACAGCGTATTAAGAGTTATTCTCTATCCTGGTCATAGAAGTCATGTGAGAAAATACCTTGGCTTAGTAGAATCTTGTAATTATGAGCGCCGGCAACTACAGAAGTCAGAGCAGTGCTTCCCCTCCGACCCCGATGTATCCCAGCGGCCGCTTCCTGGATAACCCCTTTTAAGGGCCCATTTACACGGGCATATGCAGATTGTGCCTGAGTATTGGACAGCAGATGAACAATCACCTGCGTGATGCCTGATTCCCTCGGCGGAGAGGACAGTCCATGTCTGATACTGATTTTTTTTTTTTCTCTTTCTTTTTTTTCCCTTTACATGGGCTACATGGATCTTCAGTCCATGCTAAAAACACTTGTGTGGATATCCTTTTTCAAAAGTTCCCAAACTTTTTTGGCTTCACATTAGTGAGGTTTAGTCTTATATTTCCACGTCCAGTGATTTGCAATTGATTTCTTTTTTGTAAGTGGGTGGCGACCGCGCTAAAACCCCTTTTCACAAGATATGAAGATGGAAAAGCTATCAAACACTTTCTTGCGATAGTCCATAATGCAGGATAAGCCACAGGTACGCGATGCGTTCCTGCCGATATGGAGAACTTGTAAAAACTTGCTCATGAACATAGCCCACCACAAAGCAGATGGTATAGTTCGCGCAAAACGTCTTGGGCTCTAGCGGAACACGTGAAAACGGTGTTCAGTAGAACCTTTACAGGTAAATTAGCTCCTGAGCAGGTCTGTTGTGTCCATCGTCAGAGCCCAAGAAGTTTTTTGTGAACTGTACATGAAGAATTTTATGAAATATCAGAGGTAAGTAATTTATGTGTATTATAAGTATTATGTACACAATCTGTGGAAGGTGGATTCTGTCTTTTACAGAACGCCTAAATGTTGATGACGACGACCTGCCTAAATAGAGTCCGCTCACGTGGACTCCCATTTACATCTCATGTACCCCCAAATTTTTTTATTGCTTACATGGACCCCCAGCAAGTCAAAATCAACCCCCGCAGTTCCATACAGACCACTTTGGGAACCCTTGTCCTATTTGGCTTTTACTTGGGCAACTCTTGTTGGTTTGGTTCCTGGTGCGGGGAGGCTTCTACCATTCACACTCAATGGGTAACATCGGACTGTTAATTAAAGGGGTTGTCCCGCGAAACAAAGTGGGGGTAAGCACTTCTGTATGGCCATATTAATGCACTTTGTAATATACATTGTGCATTAATTATGAGCCGTACAGAAGTTATTCACTTACCTGTTCCGTTGCTAGCGTCCCCGTCTCCATGGTGCCGTCTAATTTTCAGCGTCTAATCGCCCGATTAGACGCGCTTGCGCAGTCCGGTCTTCTCCCTTCTGAATGGGGCCGCTCGTGCCAGAGAGCTGCTCCTCGTAGCTCCGCCCCGTCACGTGTGCCGATTCCAGCCAATCAGGAGGCTGGAATCGGCAATGGACCGCATAGAAGACCTGCGGTCCACCGAGGGTGAAGATCCCGGCGGCCATCTTCGCAAGGTAAGTAAGAAGTCACCGGAGCGCGGGGATTCGGGTAAGTACTATCCGTGTTTTGTTTTTTTTTTAAACCCCTGCATTGGGTTTGTCTCGCGCCGAACGGGGGGGCTATTGAAAAAAAAAAAACAGTTTCGGCGCGGGACAACCCCCTTTAAATCTGGCATCACCCGTTGAAACTAAGCAGTGGGCACCGATCACTGGGCACACGGACAGCGCCAGGAGCGTGTCACACCTAAGAGCTTGTCCATACGACCAGGCGAAAGGAGGCGAGATTGTGGGGGAGAAAATCTAGGGATAGTCATCAAAGCCTCAGGGACATGCTGCCAGCCCCGCTGACTTTACCCAGGGACAGGCCCTCTGTAAGCTGCAGGCATCATTCTGGTGTACATTATTAGGTAGAATAGCTTTATAATCTATATACCTTCTGCATTATCCTTTGGACCTGTACATATTACTGGGGTAGGGAGAATAGTGGTCATGTGACCGGTGTCTGATCTCTGTATACTATGACTGAGGCCCTTGCTGCCATGAAACGCGTCGGTTCAGCTGTTCTATGTCAGGCTGAATTCTACGTGAACATAAATATAGCCATGCTTTTACTGCCTTGGATCCCGGACTCCGTCTCTGTTTCTGTGATTTACGAGTCCCCTGCCAGTCCTTGTAGCCCTGCTGCCAGGCCGCAGTGAGCCGGACTTGTGCTGGTTTATAACTAAAAGTATGCTATTTTGTGTCTCCAGCTCCACAATTGCAGACTAGAAACTAGTAGTTTAGCTTGGGTTGTGCGAGTCATATATTTTTCCACATATTCCTGACTAACCAATGACATGTAGTCTACCAATAGGTAAGGAGCAGATGGAACGGAGTTGGACTGCGCCATCAGCCTGCATAGTTTGCTTCCTGTCTGCCACCACGGATACAGTTTATGCCAACTGTGGACACAAAACCAGAGGATATTTTTTTTCAACAAGACTATTTGCAAAGCTGTTTCATTATTTTAGGTCAACTGAGACAAAAATGGTTGCAGGGTGGACTTGAGGCCCATTTACACGTAACGATTGTCTCTCAAAATTCATTCAAACAGCCGAAAGTAAGCAATAATCATTACATGAAAACGCTGCCATCATGCACTTTTCGTCTGAATGATGCTTTTAAAGTGAACTTAAAATCCACCGTTCAGCCACAGAGACATAAGGTATCTGTCAATAGACTGTTCGCTTTGTTCACTGCGGGAGTCGAGAGATTACATTGTTTTCTGCTGGCAGATCCGATAAGAACTATAAAGCTGTTTGCACAGCAGGGAGTGTGATTAGTCCCACCATAGGCTCTGCAAACAGCTCCTGGAGGCCCTTTTACATGCAAGTGAAGATGAAGTGTTAATAGACATTAATGTCGCTAAAACTTTTCAATCTTTGAATTGCTTGAAAGATTACCTTTGCGTGGGAATGGGCCTTAAGCCTTCTTTAAAGTGTTGTTGCATCAGAACAGAAGGCTTATTAAGACAGGGGAATTAACCTAATTCTTCATTGAGTAACAGCCAGCGCATTTGACATGTTTCGAGGATAGAGCCCCTTCCTCAGAAATGGCTGGATAGACTGCAATGATTAATCAGGTGCAGGTGCTCACCAGACTAGGGGAAGAACCCGCTATTCTCCTTCTCCTAGTGTGGTGAGCACCTGCCCTGATTAATCACTGCAGTTTATCCAGCCATTTCTGAGGAAGGGGCTCTGTCCCCGAAACATGTCAAATGCGCTGGATGTTAACCCGATTCTTAGTTAATTCCTTTATCTTAATGAGCTTTCTGTTCTAAAAGTTGCATCTATGGTCCATTATTTTCTCTCTTTCATGATTTGACATTTACTGTGAATGGAAGTGGGAGGCCGGAACGATCTGTGGCCCACTACCTCCTGGGTCAGAATCAGTGTTGTCATAGGCCCCTCACAGACTAAGCCAGAATCCTACTGCACACTGATGAGGGGCAAATGCCTCAAAACAGTCTGTCTGTGCATTGATGACTTGTTATACCGTCACTTTGAATTGAAGGAATGCTGCCATCCAGTAGATGGCGCTGTAGAGGTGTTTTTCCATCTCTCTTATTCGCATACTCTACCTCCATTCATAGAAGCGCTAGTCAGGCAGTAGTCCGTGGGACAGTTGTCTTGTGTGCCATAATCAGAAGTTCTTACTAGTAGAACTATAGACACTGCTATCCCTAAACTCCTTAAATATTTTGTTTTTTTTTTACATTATTTGTATTAAAATTCCTGATTACTACTTTTATTTTTTTACAGGACAGTTTGCTGAAAATGAAACAAATGAAGTGAATTTTAGAGAGATCCCTTCTCACGTTCTGTCCAAAGTGTGCATGTACTTTACCTACAAAGTTCGCTACACAAACAGTTCAACAGAAATCCCCGAGTTCCCCATCGCCCCGGAGATCGCGCTGGAGCTCCTCATGGCTGCAAACTTCCTAGATTGTTGAATAAAGTAAATTATGGGAAATTACTATGTTAAATGTTTTTTTTCTTTTGTATTTAAAGCCACCTCCTGATTAGTAACATTTTGGGTCATTTTAGCATGTTTTTTTTTCCCCTGACGTGATGTATATTATGCAAGAATCTTCCCATACTTCCCAGTAAAGCACTGAGTCCCGTTCCCTGTTTGCATATGTATTATTTTCCCACATAGTGCCATTAATAAACCAATATGATAATTGGATATTGCTGTTATGGTCTAGACTTTTTTTCTGTTCACTGTTATATATGAGATAATGTATCCTCTAGTGTAAAGTATCAGGCTGGGGTCACATGGGACTGAAATCTCGCAGAATGACCACGCGGAAAAACAGAACAGAAATGCAGCTTCAAAACCCCCAGCCTTTCGCCGTGGATTTTAAGCGGCTTCACTGCCTGTATTCCGCTACGGCAGTCTCTCCCCATAGACAGGGGAGCGGCTGCCACGGAAATGGGGAAAGAGTGTCAGTGGATCGCTCGCAGCATGTGGACGAGAGTTTTGCAAATCTCGTCCACTTTGCTGCTTTATCCTGGGATAAAAAAGCCGCAGGCGGTATTTCCGGGTCACAAAGTCTGCACGGAAGTTCCACCGCAATTACGCCCAGTGAGAACCCAGCCTTAGAGTTCACTGGAGGAGTTCCATAACTATACAAAACGGAACAAAAAAACATGAATTTATAAATGACCAAAGCTGATGTGAATGAGGTCTAAGTATAATTATCCTAAGGGTTTATTCCGACATGCGTATATCGGTCGGGTTTTCACGCCCAGCTGATATACGCTGTCCCTCTCTGCAGGGGGAGGAGGCGGGACGGGAGCAGTGCACTGAGCTCCTGCCCTTCGCCACTATTTGCAATGGGAGGGGGTGGGACTTAGCTCTGCCCCCTCCAATTGCAAACAGTGGAGAGGAGATGGGAGTTCAGTGCACTGCTCCCGGCTCGTCCCCCTGCAGAGAGAAACAGCATATATCAGCCGGGTTTTCACGCCCAGCTGATGCACGCTGTCCCTTTCTGCAGGGGGAGGAGGCGGGATGGGCCGGGAGCAGTGCACTGAGCTCAGCCCCTCCCATTGCAAACAGTGGAGAGGAGGTGGGCGCTCAGTGCTCTGCTTCTGGCCAATCATCCTGCAGAGAGACGGCGTATATTGGCTGGACGTGAAAACCCGGCCGATGTGCACACGTCTTAATAAGCCCTAAAACCGGAAAACTACTATTTAAAGTCTGAAGTGTATCAGAAATAGTAAAATAAAAGCAATATCTAAATTGCATACAATTAAAACTCTCCTCATCACTCGCCACCCTTGTGCACAGGCCAACGTACCGGGGGTCTCAAATGTGTGGAAACCCCCTTATAAAATGAAACCGGTTTGTCAGATGCTCCAATTTAGCATGCAAGCTGCAGGGGGAAGAGGGAAAACTTGGCCTTATGTCACCATCATGGTGGTCAGTTTGAATGTCGCCATCTTGGATTCAACTCCAATTTTTCCAATGGGAAGGTAGGTGTGTGATATATCAGACTGGTAGAGTCTGCCATACCCAACAAAAGACAACCGAGAATTGGCAGAATAGGTGACACGGCAAATTCAGATTAATCTTCTGATGAGGCAGATTTGGCAACTGCACTGTGGGTAGTGGGAGGCCTAGTTGGGGGGTGGTAATTAAAATCTCTAATGACTTGTGTGCTGTTCACCTTGCATGTGGATAATCTCAACACGTTTTGCTTTAAATGAAGTATATTATTGGTTTTCTGGTGCAATTTTCTGCAGTTTGATATATTACACACCTACTTTCCCAATTGACAAATTAAAACTAAGATGGCGCCATTCAAAATGGCTGTCATGTTGGTGACTTGACTTATCACCTTTCCCACTACCACCACAGCGTATATGCAAAATTGAATCCCAGTCTGCCAACGTGGGTGTTTCCATCCACCTGCTATGTCTGTCCCGATGCATGCAGCTAGCAATGTCTGATTTGGGTACAATAAAGACAATTTTTGCAAGTTGTCAATTTCTTGCTTAATTTTTGGCGTGATGCAGGCGATTTGCCCCCCTCTCTGCAGTTGCAGTCATTGTATGATATGACTTCAGAGCTAAAGCAGAAAGATGGATGTTTCCTTAGACAAGATCTGCCCTCTCTGTAACCGCCGGCAGTGGGCAGAGATCCAGCAGAAACTCGCAAGAAAAAGTAGGGCCTTCAAGAAAAGTCGGAGACCTCACTTTGGAACAAGTGTTCTTCTATATTTGAGGGTTTCTGATAATGCAAATTGAAATTTGCTGGAAGTTGTCAACCGTTGGAAAAGTTACCCCAGAAGAATGAAAGGACCAATAGAACGGACCCAACTGGTTTAGCCCGACAATATTGCCGGCTGCTGAAGACGGCCTCATGGAGGAGTAGAGCGCTTTCTATAAGCAGGCTGACTTCAGCTACTGCAAGCAGCCCAACACTGGTGAGAATAGCCCAGGGGCACAGTCCTTGGGTGAGCGCTTCAGCCCTCTAGTTCTATCGATCAGTGAGGGGGGGAGGGTATATTACACGTGTAAAAAAGAACGCATCATGTTCTATTTTACTGTGTATAGCCCTATTGTTTTATATGGGTGTGTTTGGAATGCAGTGCATATGCAACAGTGGTTTTTACGCATGTTGCTAGGAAACAAATTTTAAAAAAAGCTAGTGTATGATATCGTGCGTGTAAAAAAAAAACAAAAAAAAAAAACCACACACGAGCATAAAAGTGACGATACGCGGTTCCCACGCAGCTAAAACGCTACAGTTTTTACACAGCCTTTTACGATACCATCATATGAGCCTAGTCTGACATGTTAAAAGGCCAAGCACTGTAAATTAAGGCGCTTGGTCTTTGGCTTTAACCCCGGCTGACAGCAAAAAATACAGCGTGGGATTAAAGCCCCTGCAATCAAGCAGGAGGTCCTTGGGTTGTCAGCTGTTAGTCACAGCTGAGAAGGCAAGAGAGGTTTTTAACAACATCTGCCTTCTCCTTTACCGGGTACACAGCAATCAACGAGCGCCATGTTCTAAACAGGGAAAGTGTTTCTTCCACTATGTGAGCTGGCGATCACATGACCACTGGGTGCTCCTGTTCCAGCACAGCTACAGGGTCCCAGCAGACCCTGATCAGCTCTGCCAGTGACTACTGTCACTACTGGGGATGTTTTCCCTGTAACTGGGGCTCCAGCTACAGTGGGAAAGTGTTTAATAAAAGAAAAAATGACCATGTGAATGACCCCCAGGTCCTATATGATGTCAGGTTGTAAAAAAAAAAAGTTAAATTACCGGTAGCTAAAAAAAATTACAGAATAGAATAAAAATGTATGCATTAAAAAAAAGAAACTGACGGAAAGCCGAGGCCAACCTAAACCATCGCCATATGCGCCCTGTAATCTAAAACCATGCATGTTGTATATTTTAGCGTAAGTTTACTATAAATGTTTTTTTTTAAATCAGATTTTTTTTAGACTTTTTTTAGACTTTAAACCTCAATAAAATGGAAAAAAAAAACTCAGTGAAAAAGATATTTTAAAAAAATAGCCTTAAACGTCACAGAAAAAAAATGGAGCAAAAATCATTTTCGTAGCTGAAGGGGAAAAAAAGATAGGGCAGTAAAACCACCAAACGGGGGAAAATCCCTAAAAAATGCCTGGTCCTCAAGGGGTTAACAGGCTTATATTTCTTCTGCACCCTGTCTGTAACTTTAGTGTC
Organism: Eleutherodactylus coqui; assembly: GCF_035609145.1. NCBI lineage: Eukaryota > Metazoa > Chordata > Amphibia > Anura > Eleutherodactylidae > Eleutherodactylus > Eleutherodactylus coqui. The sequence continues at coordinate 142,752,180 of NC_089845.1, read as the reverse complement.
CCTGAAGGCCTCCTGGACATGGAATCCTGCCCTCACCGTGGCGGGTAAGCCTGCGTGTAAACCTGTGTGTGCAGGTGGCCTTCTTCGCCGGCGTCTGGGCGGACCTCTCTTCTTCCGACTTCTTGGTACCGCGGATGTTCCGCACGGCTCGCCAGCACATATGCGCAGTACAGATTTTTTTTTTAACCTGCTTTTCCCGCGGAATCCTCGACCCGTCCGCAATGTCAATTGCGGGTCGGATGGCTTGCATTGACTTCAATGGAAGCCGTCCATGCGGTAACCGCAGGAAAATGGAACATGCTGTGATTTTTCATCCGCGAGTGGAAACCGCAATTGGTGTTCGCTCGTGGCCAGGCAGAATCCTTTTTCCACAGCATGCTATGAAGGGTTATTGCTGCGGATCCCGGAGGCGGACGCCTGTCCCAGATTCCGCAGCAGAAATTCGCCCGTGTGGGTGAGGCCTTCTGTGTTGATAAGGTTCCGTATCTCAAACCCGCCTTGGATCACTTCGGGGAAGTAGCGATTTTCTGCTGACTGACATTCGCAGAGTTTCTCCCATTGGTTTCTAAAGGTAAACCTCACATCGCACCCCGTGCACCCAGCACGCGGAATTATGCTGCCACCGGCCCTACTGAGAACAATGGGCGGTGGTGCGCTGCGAGGGAACGCCCAAAAATAGGATGTGCCGCGATTTGTTTCCCGCACCACAACGCACAAGTCCTATGGATACGTAATGTCCATGCGCTGGTGTGCACGGATCAACGAAAGCCCGTTGACTCCATTAACCGCGTATCGCATGTCCGCGCACCACGCCCTCAGAAAGATCACTGCACGCCCTATATTTGCGTGATTAAAAAACTCATTGCGTGCCAAGTAATTTGCCTACGATTTTCATGCGAGTGCGGTGTGTAATATAGTAACACCGGTTACTATGGCGACCGCAGGAAAGAAAAAAGGCAGGGAGTGCTTTACAAATAAAAAATACTTGTTTTCCACATGTGTAAAAAAAAATGGGCGCAAAAAGGACATAAAAATTGCGCGAAAAAATGGGGGTTTTCACGGAGCACTATCGCACACGTGGATCCGGGCTGCTGGAGAGGTTCTCTGATTTGGGAAGTGAATTGAATTCTGTTATTTTTTGCGTTTAACATCATATTTTGAGATTATTGATCTTTTTTTTAACCCTTTGTTTTTCTCTCCGGCTGTTGCGGTCATGTGATTTGTATGCAACAATTTGGGGAGGGTCATTGTCTATAAGGCCTGAGTCACACGGGCGTATTTGCGCATGCAGTACACAGTGCTGAGAACCTATTGACTTCAATGGTTTTGTTCACAAATGCGCGTATTTTGGGTGCGCAATTCCGTTTTGGAAAAAAATACGCAGCATGTTCTCATTTCCTGAACATTTGTGCAGAGAATAAAACATATTAAACTAATTAGGCTAATTAGCCCTTTCAATGTACGGGACCGTGGCTGCGGGTATTTTTTGTGTGCGCAAATTGTGTGTTTTTGCGCACACAAAAAAGTACAGTAAAAACCGCAGCAACGTGTGCAAATACACAGCCTCCGATATGCATCAACGACGCGCAAATATGCCTTTGCTGGCGTGACACGGGCCATAGGAGGCCGAATTGGCATCGAAACACGTCGGGAGAAGTGATTTTGTCGTGGCCTTGCTGTCAGAATAGACTTTTATTTCTAGCTAATAAAGCGAAGTTTCTTACATAAATATAAACGAAATTAGAAAAAAAAAGTTTAGAGTGAAAACATGTTTTTTATATCAAAAATGCATCAAAGTGTATAAAAACGTACCTGATTCAAAAACCTAAATGTATGCTTCAAAATTGAATTTTTTTACACTTTAATCATGCCTGTCCGTTCAATACGTAAACGCGCCAGTGTGGGCGGGCCCTCGGCTCCAGTGCATTACAGTGGAGCTAATTTGCATCCTGATCGCCTGCCAAATCCGGGGAAAAATTAATTTCAGTTGTGGATTTCTACTTTGGATTCTTTACAAAACTCCTGGTTTGTAAAAAAAAGTTTGTAACCATGCAAAGACTCCTTGTACTGATCAATCTCATCTGCTACAAGGCGGACCAGGCACATTTTATTTAGTTGAAAAGTACTTGCACACTAGCTTTTACAAGCTCCAATAATCACTTCTGGGGTTTAATCAGTTATTACACCATGTGACCCAAAGAAAGGTCCTGCACGCAGGACGCACCGTCATGTAACGTACAACGCATGCGCACAGCAACCGGGCACAAACAGGCTTCTGAAGCGCATGCGCTCTGAACGCCTGCACGTTGCGCATGCCGCGAAGGGCTTCGGACGTGCTGGTCACGTGAGATGTGATGTCACCGCAGACGGGAGGGGGCGGGTTCCCATCATGGCGTCAATGCAGGTGAGTGCTGCGCGAGTGTATCACCCGGTGACCCGGATTTGCCCCCCTTTCTCCCCGCAGCTGGTGAGGGGTGTACTGTGGGTGAGGGTCCTGAGGTCACCGGGCGGGGCTGCTGGCACCGGCTCACCGGAAGGTTGGTGTCCTCCGTGCTGACAGAGTGGAAGTACGTGTTGTGTCCCCGCAGCTGCCGGCCCCTCGGAACCTCCATGGGACCCTGCCGAAGCGCTCCTGTGTATACCCCCTACCCCCATATAGCCGTGACTGTACTTCCTGTGTATACAGCCCTGGACCTGTCATGTGATATATCCCTCTGTATACAGTATATCCCCATATACCTGTCATGTGATATCCCTGTATATACATCCTCCACCCCTGCTGTATATAGATTATATCCCTATATACCTGTCATGTGATATCCCTCTGAATACATCCTCTACACCTGCTGTATATACAGTATACCCCCATATACCTGTCATGTGATATATCCATCAGTATACAGTATATCCTTATATACCGGTCATGTGATATCCCTGTATATACATCCTCCACACCTGCTGTGTATACAGTATATCCCCATATACCTGTCATGTGATATCCCTGTATATACATCCTCTACACCTGCTGTATATACAGTATATCCCCATATACCTGTCATGTGATATCCCGGTATATACATCCTCTACACCTGCTGTATATACAGTATACCCCCATATACCTGTCATGTGATATATCCCTCAGTATACAGTATATCCTTATATACCGGTCATATGATATCCCTGTATATACATCCTCCACACCTGCTGTGTATACAGTATATCCCCATATACCTGTCATGTGATATCCCTGTATATACATCCTCTACACCTGCTGTATATACAGTATATCCCCATATACCTGTCATGTGATATCCCTGTATATACATCCTCTACACCTGCTGTATATACAGTATATCCCCATATGCCTGTCATGTGATATCCCGGTATATACATCCTCTACACCTGCTGTGTATACAGTATATTCCCATATACCTGTCATGTGATATCCCTGTATATACATCCTCTACACCTGCTGTATATACAGTATATTCCCATATACCTGTCATGTGATATCCCTCTGAATACATCCTCTACACCTGCTGTATATACCGTATACCCCCATATACCTGTCATGTGATATATCCCTCAGTATACAGTATATCATTATATACCGGTCATGTGATATCCCTGTATATACATCCTCCACACCTGCTGTGTATACAGTATATCCCCATATACCTGTCATGTGATATCCCTGTATATACATCCTCTACACCTGCTGTATATACAGTATATCCCCATATACCTGTCATGTGATATCCCTGTATATACATCCTCTACACCTGCTGTATATACAGTATATCCCCATATACCTGTCATGTGATATCCCTATGTATACATCCTCTACACCTGCTGTATATACAGTATATCCCCATATACCTGTCATGTGATATCCCTATGTATACATCCTCTACACCTGCTGTATATACAGTATATCCCCATATACCTGTCATGTAATATCCCTATGTATACATCCTCTACACCTGCTGTATATACAGTATATCCCCATATACCTGTCATGTGATATCCCTATGTTTACATCCTCTACACCTGCTGTATATACATTATATCCCTATATACCTGTCATGTGATATCCCTATGTATACCTCCTCTACACCTGCTGTATATACAGTATATCCCCATATACCTGTCATGTGATATCCCTATGTATACATCCTCTACACCTGCTGTGTATACAGTATATCCCCATATGCCTGTCATGTGACATCCCGGTATATACATCCTCTACACCTGCTGTATATACAGTATATCCCCATATACCTGTCATGTGATATCCCTATGTTTACATCCTCTACACCTGCTGTATATACATTATATCCCCATATACCTGTCATGTGATATCCCTATGTATACATCCTCTACACCTGCTGTATATTCCCATATACCTGTCATGTGATATCCCTATGTATATATCCTCTACACCTGTTGTGTATACAGTATATATCCATATACCTGTCATGTGATATCCCTATGTATATATCCTCTACACCTGTTGTGTATACAGTATATCCCCATATACCTGTCATGTGAAATTTCTCTGTATACATCGTCTACACCTGCTGTATATAGAGTATATCCCCATATACCTGTCATGTGATATCCCTATGTATACATCCACCACACCTGCTGTATATCCCCATATACCTGTCATGCGATATCCCTCTGTATACATTCTCTACATTTGCTGTATATACAGTATATCCCCATATACCTGTCATGTGAAATTTCTCTGTATACATCGTCTACACCTGCTGTATATAGAGTATATCCCCATATACCTGTCATGTGATATCCCTCTGTACATCCTCTACACCTGCTGTAAATACAGTATATCCCCATATACCTCATGTGATATCCCTATGTATACATCCTCTACACCTGTGTATACAGTATATCCCCATATACCTGTCATATGATATCCCTATGTTTACATTCTCTACACCTGCTGTGTATACAGTATATCCCCATATCCCTGTCATGTGATAATCCTCTGTATACATCCTCTACACCTGCTGTATATACAGTATATCCCCATATACCTATCGTGATATCCCTGTATATACATCCTCTACACATGCTATATATACAGTATATCCCCTATCCCTGTCATGTGATATCCCTATGTATACATCCTCTACACCTGCTGTTCATACAGTATATCCCCATATATCTGTCATGTGATATCCCTGTATATACATCCTCTACACCTGCTGTATATACAGTATATCCCCATATACCTGTCATGTGATATCCATGTATATTCATCCTCTACACCTGCTATATATACAGTATATCCCCTATCCTTGCCATGTGATAATCCTCTGTATACATCCTCTACACCTGCTGTATATACAGTATATCCCCATATACCTGTCATGTCATATCCCTGTTTATACATCCTCTACACCTGCTGTGTATACGGTATATCCCCATATACCTGTCATGTGATATCCCTGTATATACATCCTCTACACCTGCTGTATATACAGTATATCCCCATATACCTGTCATGTGATATCCATGTATATTCATCCTCTACACCTGCTGTATATAGAGTATATCCCCTATCCCTGCCATGTGATAATCCTCTGTATACATCCTCTACACCTGCTGTATATACAGTATATCCCCATATACCTGTCATGTGACTCCTGTATATACATCCTCTACACCTGTTGTATATACAGTATATCCCCTATGCCTGTCATGTGATATCCTTTTGTATACATCCTCTACACCTGCTGTATATACAGTATATCCCCATATACCTGTCATGTGATATCCCTGTATATACATCCTCTACACCTGCTGTACATACAGTATATCCCCATATGCCTGTCATGTGATATCCCTGTATATACATCCTCTACACCTGCTGTATATACAGTATATCCCCATATACCTGTCATGTGATATCCCTCTGTATACATCCTCTACACCTGCTGTGTATACAGTATATCCCCATATACCTGTCATGTGATATCCCTATGTATACATCCTCTACACCTGCTGTATATTCCCATATACCTGTCATGTGATATCCCTATGTTTACATCCTCTACACCTGCTGTGTATACAGTATATCCCCATATACCTGTCATGTGATATCCCTATGTATACATCCTCTACACCTGCTGTATATTCCCATATACCTGTCATGTGATATCCCTATGTATATATCCTCTACACCTGCTGTGTATACAGTATATCCCCATATACCTGTCATGTGATATCCCTATGTATACATCCTCTACACCTGCTGTATATTCCCATATACCTGTCAAGTGATATCCCTATGTATACATCCTCTACACCTGCTGTATATCCCCATATACCTGTCATGCGATATCCCTCTGTATACATTCTCTACATTTGCTGTATATACAGTATATCCCCATATACCTGTCATGTGAAATTTCTCTGTATACATCGTCTACACCTGCTGTATATAGAGTATATCCCCATATACCTGTCATGTGATATCCCTATGTATATATCCTCTACACCTGCTGTGTATACAGTATATCCCCATATGCCTGTCATGTGATATCCCTCTGTAGATCCTCTACACCTGCTGTATATACAATATATCCCCATATGCCTGTCATGTGATATCCCTGTATATACATCCTCTACACCTGCTGTATATATAGTATATCTGCTTATACCTGTCATATCCCTCTGTATACATCTTCTACACCTGCTCTATATACAGTATATCCTCTTTACCTGTCATGCGATATCCCTCTGTATGCATTCTCTACTTTTGCTGTATATACAGTATATCCCCATATACCTGTCACATGATAATCCTCTGTATACATCCTCTACCCCTGCTCTATATACAGTATATCCCCATATGCCTGTCAGGTGATATCCCTGTATATACAGTACATCCCCTCACTTCTGCCCTCCTATATCCCTGTATATACATTCCCATATAACTGCTTTATTACCTCCCTGTATATACCTCTCTTATACCTGTTATTTTATATCCCTGTATCCGCATGCACTTATCCCTGCTATATCTTCTGCACATGTACTAATATACCCCTCTATGTACTGCCTCATACATTGGCCCTGTTAAACACAGTATATTAGCATTTATATAAATTCCCATATACCTGTCGTCTCATATCCCTGTATACACATCCCCATATACCTGTATATACATCTTGGTATGTCTTTCATCTCATATCCCTGTATATACCCCATACACACACCCTCTTATACCCCTGTATATACTGCCTCATTCACTGGCCCTGTTATACACAGTATATACCCATTTATATACACCCCCATATGCCTGTCGTCTCTTATCCCAGTATATACGCCCCTTACACACCTCCTATTATATCCCTGTATATATATTTCTGTATGTACATTACCTGTTCCCCACATATCCCTGCTATATCTCCTACACCTATATGTACATCCCCATCTATCTGTGATATTTTACCCCCCTGTGTATACATCCCCTGTAACCAACCTGATACATACCTGGCTATATCGGATACACCTGTCCTTCGTACCTCCCTGTTATATCTCTCTATATATTTATCCCTGATTAACATTTCCATACAACTGCCTTGTATACCCAAACGCCCGCTCTGTTACACCGCCTTGTATACCCCAACACCCGCTCTGTTACACCGCCTTGTATACCCCAGCACCCGCTCTGTTACACCGCCTTGTATACCCCAACACCCGCTCTGTTACACCGCCTTGTATACCCCAACACCCGCTCTGTTACACCGCCTTGTATACCCCAGCGCCCGCTCTGTTACACCGCCTTGTATACCCCAGCGCCCGCTCTGTTACACCGCCTTGTATACCCCAGCGCCCGCTCTGTTACACCGCCTTGTATACCCCAGCGCCCGCCCTGTTGCACCGCCTTGTATACCCCAGCGCCCGCCCTGTTGCACCGCCTTGTATACCCCAGCGCCCGCCCTGTTGCACCGCCTTGTATACCCCAACGCCCGCCCTGTTGCACCGCCTTATATACCCCAGCTCCCGCTCTGTTACACCGCCTTGTATACCCCAGCTCCCGCTCTGTTACACCGCCTTGTATACCCCAGCTCCCGCTCTGTTACACCGCCTTGTATACCCCAGCGCCCGCTCTGTTACACCGCCTTGTATACCCCAGCGCCCGCTCTGTTACACCGCCTTGTATACCCCAGCGCCCGCCCTGTTGCACCGCCTTGTATACCCCAGCGCCCGCCCTGTTGCACCGCCTTGTATACCCAAACGCCCGCCCTGTTACACCGCCTTGTATACCCAAACGCCCGCCCTGTTACACCGCCTTGTATACCCCAGCTCCCGCCCTGTTACACCGCCTTGTATACCCCAGCTCCCGCCCTGTTACACCGCCTTGTATACCCCAGCTCCCGCCCTGTTACACCGCCTTGTATACCCCAGCTCCCGCCCTGTTACACCGCCTTGTATACCCCAGCGCCCGCCCTGTTACACCGCCTTGTATACCCCAGCGCCCGCCCTGTTACACCGCCTTGTATACCCCAGCGCTCGCCCTGTTACACCGCCTTGTATACCCCAGCGCTCGCCCTGTTACACCGCCTTGTATACCCCAGCGCTCGCCCTGTTACACCGCCTTGTATACCCCAGCGCTCGCCCTGTTACACCGCCTTGTATACCCCAGCGCCCGCCCTGTTACACCGCCTTGTATACCCCAGCGCCCGCCCTGTTACACCGCCTTGTATACCCCAGCGCCCGCCCTGTTGCACCGCCTTGTATACCCCAGCGCCCGCCCTGTTGCACCGCCTTGTATACCCCAGCGCTTGCATATTCTATGCATGCAAAAATCGCATGCATTTCACACATTGAAATAAATGGGGTGCAGTAAATACACAATTGCACACGTAATAATGCGTTTTTTACGCAGGTTGCTATTCCAACGGGAAAGGCTAAAATACGCTGTGTAAAAAAACTCAGCGTCTTTCCCTGCGGACGCGTGCCAGTTGGCTGATACCGAGGATTGTGATAGTTATGTTTGGCATCCAGAAGATCTTATCTCCCCGGTAATGAGGAAGCTCGGCTATTACTGATGAGGTTTATCTCCCTCCTCATCGCTGCAGGATTGTAGGTCCAACTGGACGGACTCCTTTCCTTGCAGCCTTACTAACCGTGTTACTATGTAGCATCCTTACCTACATTGCTGGCCGGTGACCAAGCAGCAGGAACCTCGTATTCTCCATGAGTCTATTGTAAGTCCATGCGGAGGTGCGGGTGGTAACTATGCCACCTACCCAACCAGACCTACCCTGACAACCAGGATCCGCTTATTGGGGCGCAAGATGGTAACCTCTGCCCTGTCAAGTGGTCCACGTTGTACCAGGCCATACTAGATTTAGGCGCGCTGCACACGGGTAGATTTTATTTGCGGAATCCGCAATTGGTATCCGCACGCATGATCCGCTGTCTCAGGCGCCCATAGAAATGATTAAGCGTCCGCAGCTCCGTTTCACGCATGCAGAAATCGCAGCATGCTCCCATTTTAGCACATATTCCGCACGAATGGGCTCCATTGATGTCTGTGGGTGCATTTTAATCGCACTGCATCCGCAATCACATTGAGGATGCGTTGCGCATTTGTAGGCAAATACTTTTCAGGTAGCTTCTAGAGAGAGGGGGGGCTAGGCAGGACTTCTGTTTGGATTGCGCTCGTGTTTTTTTTTTCTCCGCGCAAAAAAAATGTAGAATCTGCAACCATTTTTAATTGAAATCTGTTGTAAAACAGCGGAAATCTCCATGTGGAATCCGGGTCTGCCGTGTCGGGAGCCCATAGGTCCGTCTTCGGGTTCCGCAGCAAATACCGCCCATAGCACGCTATGGAAAAGTGATTCTTCGTACACACGAGCGGAAACCAATTGCTGTTTCCGCTCGTGGATAAAACGTCGGCGCACGCTCCATTTTTGTGTGGATGGCTTCCATTGAAGTCAATGGAATCTGCCCGATCTGCGTTTCTTCTGCAGTTAACATTGCAGAAAGGTCACAATGTTTGCATCATCGCTGGGCGATGACACTGGAAGAGCAGGGGTTAAAAAATAAAAATCTGTATTGCGCATGTCGGACGGCGAGCCGCACGGACCATCCGCGGTACGGATGAAGCTAAAAGAAAGGCAGGTACGCACGCACGGACGCCGCTGCTGCTAGGGCCAGATTCCGCATGCGGATTCTACGTCAGCTGCCCTTTAACCCCTTAGTGACCAAGCCTGTTTGCGCCTTAATGACCAGGCCAAATTTTGCAAATCTGACATGTGTCAATTTAACATGGAAAAACACCAGAAAGGTTTTGCATATCCAAGCGATTCTGACATTGTTTTTTCGCCACATGTTGTGCTTCATTTAGGCGGAAAAAATAGACCGATAGAAATTGTGTTTATTTATTAAAAGCGCCAAAATTGGGAAAATTTTGAAAAAATCGTCATTTTTTCACATTTCCAACTGCAATATCTTAAATATGTGCAAACATAATATAGAAATTTTTGCTAAGATTTATATTTCCACCCGTTTACTTTATTTTGGGCGCACAGTGGAAAAACTTTCGTTTTTTTTAAAACTATTTAGGAGACGTACAAATTTAACATTACTTTTTAGCATTTTGAGGAACACTTTGTTTTTCTATACCAAGCCGAGATTGGAAAGGCTCATGAGTGTCAGAATAATAGATACCCCCCCAAATGACCTCATTTTAAAAACTACACCCCTTAATGTATTCACTGAGGGGTGTCATGAGTATTTTGACCCCACAGTTTTTTTTCAGGAATTAATTCAATTTAGAGGAGAAAAAGTAAAATTTCATATTTTTGCAAATCTGTCATTTTAAAGACATATTTTTTTCCTATAGTTTACATGAAAATCAGGATTTACACCCCAAAATGGATACCCCTATTTCTCCTGTGTTCAGAAATATACCCATTGTGGCCCTATTGTTATATCTGAGTCCACAACGGGGCCCAAAATGAAAGGAGTAGTCAGTGTCTTTCAAAACAGAAATTTTGCTTGAAGTCCTTTTAGGCCCCATAGCACACATGTAGAGTTCTTGAGCGCCCAAAACCATAGAAAACCCCCACAAATGACCCCATTTTGAAAACTAGACCCCTTAAGGAATTTATCTAGGGGTGTACTGCATATTTTGACCCCACAGTTTTTGAATGAATTCAAACCAAGCAAAAGGAAAAAATTGTGATTTTCGTTTTTTCGGCAATTCTGTCATTTTAAAAACAGCTTTTTTTGTACAGCACACATATGAAGGAAGACTTGCACCCAAAAATGGATACCCCTGTTTGTCCCGTGTTCAGAGACATACCCATTGTGGCCCTAATCTTATGTCTGGATACACAACGGAGCCCAAAATGAAAGGAGCGACTGGTGGCTTTCGGAACACAAATTTTGCTTGAAGTCCTTTTAGGCCCCATTGCCCACTTGTAGAGTTCTTGAGCGCCAAAACCATAGAGAACCCCCACAAATGACCCCATTTTGAAAACTAGACTCCTTAACAAATTTATCTAGGGGTGTACTGCGCATTTTGACCCCACAGTTTTTGAATAAATTCAAGCAAAGCAAAAGGAAAAAATTTGGATTTTTGTTTTTTTGGCAATTCTGTCATTTTAAAAAAAGCTTTTTTTGTACAGCACACATATGAAGGAAGACTTACACCCCAAAATGGATACCCCTGTTTGTGCTGTTTTCAGAAATATACCCATTGTGGCCCTAATCTTATGTCCGCATGCACAACGGGGCCCAAAATAAAAGGAGTAATTGGTGGCTTTCAGAACATAGATTTTGCTTGAAGTCCTTTTAGGCCCCATTGCCCACTTGTAGAGTTCTTGAGCGCCCAAAACCATATAGAACCCCCACAAATGACCCCATTTTGAAAACTAGACCCCTTAACGAATTTATCTAGGGATGTACTGCATATTTTGACCCCACAGTTTTTGAATAAATTTAAGCAAAGCAAAAGGAAAAAAATAGGATTTTCATTTTTTGGGCTATTGTGTCAATTTAAAAACAGTTTTTTTTGTACAGCACACATATAAATGAAGGCTTTCACCCCAAAATGGATACCCCTGTTTGTCCCGTGTTCAGAAACATACCCATTGTGGCCCTAATAGACTTACAGGACCCATGGCTAGGCCTACAATGAAAGGAATACCCGTTGGATTTCAGGGTACCACTGAATAAATTTCAGGCCCCATTGCCCACTTATAGAGCCATTGAGCGGCCAAAACTATAAAGAACCCCCTCAAATGACCCCATTTTGAAAACTAGACCCCTTAACGAATTCATCTAGGGGTGTGCTGCGTATTTTGACCCCACAGTATTTGAATGAATCTAAGCAAAGCAGAAGGAAAAAGTTACGATTTTCAATTTTTTTGGCAATTTTTTCAATTTAAAAACAGTTTTTTTGTACAGTGCACATAGGAATGAAGACGTTCACCCCAAAATGCATACCCCCGTTTGTCCCGAGTTCAGAAACATACCCATTGTGGCCCTAATCTACTTACAGGACGCATGGCAAGGCCTATAAAGGACGGAACACCTGTTGGATTTTAGGGCACAACTGAATAAATTCCAGGCCCCATTGCTTATTTGTACAGAATAAAGATTGACTCCCTAAAAATTCCCCCCCTCCCCCACACCCTCCGCGCCCTTTTTGGCGTTCGCAAATCTTAGATAAAAGTAAAAATGTGAACTGTGTAGTATTTCCGAAGACAGGGGTAATTACGGAGGCTGGTTGGAATGGGCCCATGGGGCAATAAAACCGGGTATCCCCCCCCCCTCCTCTCATGCTTTTTGGGGGTATTTCATGACCTCAGTGGCGGGTATGGGGTGTAAAAAGTGGCGTTCCGTGAGTCTCCGTAAGCTTGATGAGGTGCGGCGGTCTCGCACAGAAGGCGCTCAACAAGGTGCTCCTGGAACTGCAGGAAGGCGAGCGTTCCCGGGGCTTCTTGTAAAATACGTATCACAGGTAGCGGTCTGAATAACGCCGGGCTCACGCGGGTGCAGGCGGAATCCGCTTGCGGAGGCCCACAGCGGATCCCATCTGTGAGCCCGGCTGTGACCCTGCGTACGGCTGCGTAATGTACTGCGCATAACTGCGTACTCACACAGGCGGTCATGCACAGTACACCTTTGTTTGTATTTCCCGCACCATCGCTTAGCGATGACGCGGGTACCCGCAGCCCGTATACAATGTAGTTGCGTATGGACTGCGGGTATATCCGCGACCATGGAGCACAATGGGCTCTATGTTGCCGATATCCGCAGTAAAATAGAACCTGCTGCGTTCTCTTTTCTGCGAGTGGATTACGCAATTCTGACCCGCTAATGTGAGCGGAATTGTGTAATCCAATGCGATTGATCTGCGTATTACCCCGGATCAGACGCATGCGGAATCCGTAATTCCTATCCGGTCATGTGAGACCGGCCTAAGGTAGATCGCTACCTTTTTATCACGTGACCGGGGACGGCTCAACGAGGCCACCCGTCACTGCTCCAGGCTCTCTGTGACCGTTGGTCGCTGGGAGCAAGGAGATTTTAAGTTTCCTGGGCTCCCTGACTCCTGCGCATGTGTCCGGCTTTTTGCCGGCGGTCGCATGTACAGAATCCTGGAAGGTCCACGGAGGAAGATCGCGTCGGGATTCAAATACGCAGGCCTCCGGTAAAAAGATTCATCTCCTCTCACCGATCGCATCAGTGAGGGGAGATGAAACTTCAAATTTATTTTTTTTACTTTTACGTGATCGCCATTATTGGATAATGGCGAACACGTGACCAGGAACCGCTCACCGCGGACCCCCATTAAATCTCCATGCTCTTGGCTACGTTTTGTAGCCAGGAGCAGGGAGAATTTAAATTATCCTGGCAATCCACAGCTTTTGCGCATGCGCCCGCCATTTTGGCGACGGGCGCGTGTGCAGAAGCTGTGGTAAGGTCCGCGGATAAATCTGGGGGCCTTAGGTACGTACTTTCATCCTCCCTCACGGATATGATCCATGAGGGGAGATGAAACGTACGCTTTTTAAACTTTTAAAAACTTTTTTTTACTTTTTTTTTTTTAACTTTTTTACACTTTTTTCTCACTTTACATGATCACTGTCATCCATTGGATGACAGTGATCATGTCCCCGGTATAATCTCTCTGCTCCTAGCTACACATGGCAGCCAGAAGCAGAGGGATTTTAAATTTCCCGGGGCTCGAGCCCGTCTGTTCACGCGCCCGATGTCAATCATCGGGCGCGCATGCGCAGACGGGGATTCGGGTCCCGGGACATCGGGACACCGCTGAGGACTGGGGGTGAGTATTTTCACCTCCCCTCATGGATCCGATCCATGAGGGGAGGTGAAACTGACTTTTTTAAAACTTTTTTTTAACTTTTTCGCGATCGCCGCTAACCATTGGATAACGGCGATCGCGGTACCGGGGACCGCTCACCGCAGTCCCCGCTGACATCTCCTGCCTCCCGGCTACCTACAGGAGCCGGGAGCCAGGAGATTTTAAATCTCCCGCGCCGCCGGGCCTTCTGCGCATGCGGCTGACGTAATGCCGCCTGGCGCGCATGCGCAGAAGACCGGCTTCGGGCCCCGGAGCGGCAGGAGAGCGGGGAGCAGCGTGCCGGACCTGGGTGAGTAATTTCAGCTGCTCCGATGGATCCGATCCATCAGAGCAGCTGAATCTTTAACTTTTATGTCCTTTTATTTACTTTTTTTGCGATCGGCGCTATGCATTGCATAGCGCCGATCGCAATGCCGGGGGGGGCTCCGAACAGCCCGGGATGACAGCTCCATGCTGTCAGCTACCTGCGGACACCGACAGCATGGAGCTGTCACGTCCACATCCCGAGGGGCACTATTCTCTGCAGGAAGCATGTTTTTACGTCCTCAGAGAATAGAGCCCACTTCGGGAGGACGTAAAAACACTATGGGCTGGTCGTTAAGGGGTTAATGTAAGATGACTTGTCGCAGCAAGTCGATCAGTCTTTGGTTACATTTTGCTACATCTGTACATTGTGCGAATGCGAGAACAATTCTTGTGCCAGGATAAATCTAACGCGCCTTCCTTCGTTTCCAGGCGCTGTGGTAGGCCGGGCTCACACCAGCGTGGTTGAATCGCGTATTACACACGTGATAGACATTGATTTTCGCTGTTCCTCTCACACTTGTGTATATTCATTGTGTATAAGGCCTGATGTCCACGGGCAAAAGATTATTTTAAATCCGCAGCGGATCACCTGCCCGCGGATCCGCATCCCATAGGGATGCATTGACCACCTGCGGGTAGATAAATACCCGCGGATGGTCAATAAAAGGGATTTTTTTTAAAATGGAGCATGAAAAAATCTGGACCATGCTCCATTTTTGTGCGGGTCTCCGGTGGGGACGGCTCCCGCGGGCTTCTATTGAAGCCTATGGAAGCCGTCTGGATCCGTGGGAGACAAAAATCAGATTTTACTCACCCGCTCTGTTTCTTTTCTTCGCCACGGCGCCATCTTCTCTCAGTCGCGGCCGGATCATTTTGCTTCGGGCCGGCGCATGCGCGGGGCACGTCACCGACGTCATCCTGCGCATCCGCCGGGCCGAAGAAAGAAGATCCGGCCGCGACACAGAGAAGATGACGCGGCAGCGAAGGAAGGATCCGGAGCGTGCGGAGAGGTGAGTTAATTCTGATTTATTCTTATTTTCAGCGCTCATGTCCGCGGGGCAGGAGGGACCCGCTGCAGATTCTCCATGGGGAATCCGTAGCGGGCCTGATTTTCCCCGTGGACATGAGGCCTAATACATGCACAAAAAAGGAAGCGGCATAGTTTATTTTACCACGTATTGCGCGTGATAGAGCCCAGATTCGTCTCTATGGGAGCGTGCCCAGAAATGCTGTACACATGCAATTACATTGTGTATGTGCGGCGTTGCTAAGACCCAATAGAAGGGAAATGTAAAAAAACGGAAGCGGTGCGTGACGGCGTGCGGGAGATACTCTGTCCCGCAAAGCCAAAAAACCGCAGCGTTCCGCACCCCAGTGAAATGCTGCGTTTCATAATACATTCGTGTAAGCACGGCCTTATAGACAGCCCACCCATTCCCTGCCGGACCCCCATGTACTGTCAGGGCCGCAGTGCCTTGGGTCGTTACATACTGTCTTGGCTGTCCTACTGGTTCCGTAACTTCCCATTCACTTCTGTTAGCGTTATGGACACAGCATATCGTCCGTTTCCATTAGGCTCAGTGTCCAAGGGCGGATTTAATTTGCGGAGTATCTCAACACAAATCAAGCCCCTCTTAGGGAAGCACGGGCGTACGCAAATTACTTAAATCATGCGGATTTTTTTTTGCGAACGTTTTGGTCCGGAGAACAAACCACAGCATGCTCCATTTCTGTGCGGTTCCCACACGGACAGCTTCCATTGAAGTCAATGGAAGCCATCCAATCCGTGGCCCGTCCGCAGCTGACACTGTGAACGGTCCGCAAATCCCGCGGGAAAGCAGGAGATTACAAAAAAAATCTTTACTGCGCATGTCTGACGGCGAGTCGTGCGAACCATCTGCAGCGCAGAAAGCCTGGAAATACAGAGGTCCCTGCGAACGCCCACGCCTGCCCGCACAAGTATGCAGGGCCCTCGGCTGCGGACAGGGTGGGGTTCAGCTGTGGGCGCTCAGTGGTTACGGTGTACGGGTCAATATTCCTATGAGCCTTGTTCGGTTGGGATGGGAATATCCCTTTAAGTCGGTGATCTCGTTTCTGCATCATTAGAAGAAAGGGTGCCGCAGTGAGGAGGAGTGTGAAAGGAGCGGCAGGATTCATGGCGACTGCCGCCCGGTACAAACTCCTGCGCTTCTACAGAGAGGGGGACTGGGGGTTTCCGTGTTCTAGTGATGGGTGGGGGCTAGTCGTGTGAACAAGTCATAGCCTGTGGTTGTCTTAGACGGCCCGTGTGTCTCATTTGGTAGAAATGTCCGCCACTTTGCTGTGAGAAGCGGTGTGACTGGCGGTGTTGATGGGCATGGCACGCTACATTGTAGTCCCATGTTGGTATAGCGGTTGGTAGTGAGCCAGTGTTAGGCTGCAGGGCTCCTCGGCGATCACTTGATGAGCTTGATGTAGTCGGGTGACCTGGTAGTACAGCGGTTCTCCAATTTCCCAGTCTTCGGGCACCTCAGGAAATAGTTTTACATTTGGAAACGCCACCAAATGTTTAAAAAAAAAACAAAAAAAACATTTCCCCATCGCAGTTTAGTCGCATCTAGAGCTTCAGCGGCCTGACGCTTCTCTCCCCAGCAGTAAATGTACTGTAACGTCTCCTCCTTCCCCCATGGACAGAGGTTTGAGCTTACTCTTCTACTTGCCTACACCTGAGGGCTCCTTCACATGTGGCGTAGTCACTGGTCCAATACACACCTAAGGGGGCAGATTTGGCCGTGTTTTTAATTGTGGATCCCCCCCCCCCCCCCCCCCCTCCCTTCCTGATTCTGCCAGGGGAGATTCTTCAAACCTTTCCGTCCCGTGTGAAGGCGCCTTACTGTTGTGTCTGTGAGCGTGCCCATGCACCTTCCTGAGCGTGAGCGCTCCACTCTGGTACCGCAGTGGGCGAGGCGGCCTGACGGGTGCCCCTGTGGGTGGAGCTTGCCCGCAGCGCCTTCTCTTGCGGGGTGAAGCTCTTTAGTTCCGCTCAGTTCTTTTCCTGCTGCATTTGAATTTCGTTTTTTTAAACAGAAAAAAATAGCGCCGATCGCCTCCCGTGTTTTCAGAGGAAAAATGGAAATCAAACAAAGGACGCTTCCGTATTTTTTGTTTTTCTTTCTTTTGTAGTCAGTGGGGGATGGAATCGAACAGAAAAACTTGCGTTTTTGTTCCGTTTTTGATGTCCGTCTAACAGATCTGTTTTAAGCGAGCAGAAGGCTAGAAAGATGAAAATACCAGAAATAAAATCCGCTAAAACAGATGTAAACAGAAATAAACGTTTTTGTTTTTTTAACCGCCCAGTTAGAAGAAGCAATCCACGGGTTGAATGCCGTTTTGCTATATGTTCCATTTAAGAAAAAAAAAAAGTCAGTTCAAAACGCAAACCAAAGCGCCGATGTGAACGAGCTCCAAGTATCTTGTGGCCAAGGACACGAGGGAAGGGGTTAAGTGTGATGAGGAATCCCAAGATGGCCGCGAGGCTGGATGAAAGCTTTGCATTCTGTGTCGTCACTCCATGTGATCGGCTGCCGTACTGCCAGAACACAGCGGGGATCATTAGGGCACACTTGGCAATTATTACGCACATTAGTAGGTTTGTGCCCTTGTAGCCGCACGGTCATGTCTGGGGGAGGGAGGAGTGTGACTGCACAGGTAGGTAGTAAATGCAGACTGGCGCACCATAGGCACCTGAGCCGCTCCCGGAGCTTATAGTAGCACTTGTAAGGCTCCTAGATGCCATATGTTCCTGGTGGCCCTAATAGCGCACACCCTCCGCATACAGCGCTATCACAGGAACAAGCCCACAATTACACTCTTAGCATTTACAAGCCTATAAACCTCTTTACGAGGATATCTGACCTTTATTGATCCATCTACAAGCACCGTCATGTAATAACAGGACAGCTGACAATGGGAGAGTAATACCGATGCGTTCGGGGTGAGGGCTCCTTCACGCCTTCCTTCGCTATTTACATTTTTACTTCCATCTGGCTGTTCTGTTTTTGGAGCAGAAAAAGGACTCCACACGGAAATGAGCGTTACCCCCCCCCCCCCTATTGATTTCAATGGGTTAAAAAAAAAAACGCTTTCCATTTTGTTTCCTTTCTGGTTCTGTTATTTTAAGGGAACATATAGCAGATTGCGCTATTTGTTCCGTTTTAGGAAGTGAACCGGAATGGAATCAAACAAACAGGATTCCATTTTTTTAAAACAATTATTGATTTTTGATTTGTAGATTTTTTATTTTTTTTTTTAATCCTGTTTTTTGTAGTTGACTATGGGGGGGGCGATCAGTACCCCTGAGCTGCAGCTAGAACAGCATTTGGAAATTTTTTACGGCAGCCTCGTAGACACAATGGACGGGAGAGGATCCATTGACTTCTGTGAGTGTTGTGGGCATGCTCTGTGACCTTTACAGAGGTCATTGTGAATGGGAGGGTGAGGAGACGAGCTGTGACCTATAGTGAATACTGCATTTTCATCCCATTTATGTGACGAATTACTGAAGTTTTTCTCTTCGGAACAGGGAGTGCCGACCTATTGGGATTAGTGGGCGGCGTGGAAACTGCAGGAATTTTTAGGATTTTTATTTTAACTATGGATTGTAACATTCAAAATGAAAGTGAAAAACAACAAACATTCTCAAAAAATATTTTGACCATAAAACTTTATTTATACAATAGACCATTTTTTGAAGACACATTCCCTTTAATAATGTACATGGGATGCAGTTACATAGGATCTTAAGAATGGGGGTTCCATGGCTCCGTTTGCTGAGGTTTTTGAGAAAAGAGTTTCCCTGGTTCTATTTGCTGAAGTTTTTGAGAATAGGGGTTCCATGGCTCCGTTTGCTGAGGTTCTTGAGAATGGGGGTTCCTTGGTTCCGTTTGCTGAGGTTCTTGAGAATGGGGGTTCCTTGGTTCCGTTTGCTGAGGTTCTTGAGAATGGGGGTTCCTTGGTTCCGTTTGCTGAGGTTCTTGAGAATGGGGGTTCCTTGGTTCCGTTTGCTGAGGTTTTTGAGAATAGGGGTTCCATGGCTCCGTTTGCTGAGGTTCTTGAGAATAGGGGTTCCATGGCTCCGTTTGCTGAGGTTCTTGAGAATGGGGGTTCCTTGGTTCCGTTTGCTGAGGTTCTTAAGAATGGGGGTTCCTTGGTTCCATTTGCTGAGGTTCTTGAGAATGGGGGTTCCCTGGTTCCATTTGCTGAGGTTCTTGAGAATGGGGGTTCCCTGGTTCTATTTGCTGAGGTTCTTGAGAATAAGGGGTCCCTGGTTCAATTTGCTGAAGTTCTTGAGAATAGGGGTTCTAAGGCTCCGTTTGCCGAGGTTCTTGAGAATGGGGGTCCCTGGTTCCGTTTGCTGAGGTTCTTGAGAATAGGGGTTCCCTGGTTCCATTTGCTGAGGTTCTTGAGAATGGGGGTTCCCTGGTTTCCTTTTGCTGAGCTTCTTGAGAATGGGGGTTCCCTGGTTTGGTTTGCTGAGCTTCTTGAGAATGGGGGTTACCTGATTCCGTTTGCTGAGGTTCTTGAGAATGGAGGTTCCATGGCTCCGTTTGCTGAGGTTCTTGAGAATGGGGGTTCCATGGCTCCGTTTGCTGAGCTTCTTGAGAATGGGGGTTCCATGGCTCCGTTTGCTGTGCATCTTGAGAATGGGGGTTCCATGGCTCCGTTTGCTGAGGTTCTTGAGAATAGGGGTTCCATGGCGCCGTTTGCTGTGCATCTTGAGAATGGGGGTTCCATGGCTCCGTTTGCTGAGGTTCTTGAGAATGGGGGTTCCATGGCTCCATTTTCTGAGGTTCTTGAGAATGGGGGTTCCATGGCTCCGTTTGCTGAGGTTCTTGAGAATAGGGGTTCCATGGCGCCGTTTGCTGTGCATCTTGAGAATGGGGGTTCCATGGCTCCGTTTGCTGAGGTTTTTGAGAAAAGAGTTTCCCTGGTTCTATTTGCTGAGGTTTTTGAGAATGGGGGTTCCTTGGTTCCGTTTGCTGAGGTTCTTGAGAATTGGGGTTCCATGGCTCTGTTTGCTGAGGTTCTTGAGAATGGGGGTTCCTTGGTTCCGTTTGCTGAGGTTTTTGAGAATAAGGGTTCCATGGCTCCGTTTGCTGAGGTTCTTGAGAATGGGGGTTCCTTGGTTCCGTTTGCTGAGGTTCTTGAGAATTGGGGTTCCTTGGTTCCGTTTGCTGAGGTTCTTGAGAATTGGGGTTCCTTGGTTCCGTTTGCTGAGGTTCTTGAGAATGGGGGTTCCTTGGTTCCGTTTGCTGAGGTTCTTGAGAATGGGGGTTCGCTGGTTCCATTTGCTGAGGTTCTTGAGAATGGGGGTTCCCTGGTTCCATTTGCTGAGGTTCTTGAGAATGGGGGTTCCCTGGTTCCATTTGCTGATGTTCTTGAGAATAAGGGGTCCCTGGTTCCATTTGCTGAAGTTCTTGAGAATGGGGGTCCCTGGTTCCGTTTGCTGAGGTTCTTGAGAATAGGGGTTCCCTGGTTCCATTTGCTGAGGTTCTTGAGAATGGGGGTTCCCTGGTTCCATTTGCTGAAGTTCTTGAGAATGGGGGTTCCATGGCTCCGTTTGCCGAGGTTCTTGAGAATGTGGGTCCCTGGTTCCGTTTGCTGAGGTTCTTGAGAATGGGGGTTCCTTGGTTCCGTTTGCTGAGGTTCTTGAGAATGGGGGTTCCCTGGTTTCCTTTTGCTGAGCTTCTTGAGAATGGGGGTTCCCTGGTTTGGTTTGCTGAGCTTCTTGAGAATGGGGGTTACCTGATTCCGTTTGCTGAGGTTCTTGGGAATGGAGGTTCCATGGCTCCGTTTGCTGAGGTTCTTGAGAATGGGGGTTCCATGGCTCCGTTTGCTGTGCATCTTGAGAATGGGGGTTCCATGGCTCCGTTTGCTGTGCATCTTGAGAATGGGGGTTCCATGGCTCCGTTTGCTGTGCATCTTGAGAATGGGGGTTCCATGGCTCCGTTTGCTGAGGTTCTTGAGAATAGGGGTTCCATGGCGCCGTTTGCTGTGCATCTTGAGAATGGGGGTTCCATGGCTCCGTTTGCTGAGGTTCTTGAGAATGGGGGTTCCATGGCGCCTATTGCTGAGGTTCTTGAGAATAGGGGTTCCATGGCGCCGTTTGCTGTGCATCTTGAGAATGGGGGTTCCATGGCTCCGTTTGCTGAGGTTCTTGAGAATGGGGGTTCCATGGCTCCGTTTGCTGAGGTTCTTGAGAATGGGGGTTCCATGGCTCCGTTTGCTGAGGTTCTTGAGAATGCGGGTTCCATGGCGCCGTTTGCTGTGCATCTTGAGAATGGGGGTTCCATGGCTCCGTTTGCTGAGGATGGCACACTTGTAGGTCAGTAGTTATCACACTGAGCTCCATCCTGCGGCACCGCATACGTAATAGGAAGATTTCTGTAATCTTCCTAGACTCTCCTCTTGTCGCGCACACTCCCATTCTCGTGATCCTATGGCTATTCCGTTGATGTCTTTGTTATGAATACGGTGGCAGACTGCAGATTACGGGTCCAACGGACGCCAACCTGTGAAATACGGAACACAGGGTTGACTTAGTTCCAGCCCCTGTAATCGTGCAAGATGGAGCCAAAATTGCCCCCTGCACGGCCTAGCACGCCCCAGCACACCTCGCTGCCATCGCTGACCATTCTTGGCAGGTAGGTCAGCCACCTCGGTTTCCACCAGCCAACACAGAGTTAACACACTTCGGCGTTATGGATCCCTTTAAGCGTTCAAGAACGAGTAAAAATGTTTTAAGTTTTATTCTAAAGACGGGTAGCAGTACTTAGATTTAAATATTCCAAAAAATATTTACATAAAAGGGTAAGGAGCGTACAAATAAACCCAAACCGGATAAAATAAGAGACAATAGCAGTCTGAATAGTCCTGGTGAGCGAGGCGATCATGCGGATTGGGAATCGGCTTGTAGTAGATGCTACTCCTGCGTCTGACAATTTGGGGAGGGTGACCCCCTTAGTTTTGAAGCTTTTATAGAACTTCACCTCTGCCGGCCTTTTTACATCATTGATAGGCGTGCTGAGTATAAGTGTAGATCATCTGCATGGAACCCCGATTTAACATTTCGGCCAGATTTCCCCAGTAGGCGCTTCCATGGGGGAGCTATGGCCGCCATGTTTCGTATCAGGAATCCTCCAATGCGTGAATACCAAAAATGATATGCAACACATGATCGGCTACGCACAGAGGCGATCTTGGGGGTTTCACAGCAACAACAGTAAGTGCACTGGGTCCGCGGTACCGAAAATATAACTGTTGGGCTGGGACCTTCAGATAACCCATAATCCCCATTATAAATGTCTCCTAAATTCAGTATCAAGGCGACATGCTGTACTGCCTGGTTGGGGGACAGATGGTTGGGGAAGGCAGTCATTGCCATCCCCATGTCACTTTAACATCACCACAAAGGACTTCCATGCTGGTCCCAGAAACAAGTTACATCCAAGACCCCCCTCTCTGGTGCTAATGTGACGGTAGGGGAATGAATATTAATGAGCTCAACCCAGCTTTCCCTAGACCATAAAGATGGCAGAATGACACAGAAAGCTGAGTGACGATCTACCCGTATAATTACGACAGGATTAGTTGCTCTGCGCAAGTTCGCAACTTTTGCTCTGTCCCCCCATATATACATTACAACTTTGTATCCCGAGGAAAACTGTTCTGAAAAGGGTTTTTACCTTCCTGGTCTCCGGTCCTGTCCCAGAAGCATGCAGTTCATGATTCACATGACAGCTACCGCCAATAGCCTGGGTTGGAGGCCATTTGTGCATGCGCAGCACTGAGGCCAGCAGTTGGCTGCAATGGTCACGTGACTAATGAACCGCTGCAGGAGCATCTGAGACCGGAGTAGCATCCCTGGTGGTGGGATGGGGTATTTATAAGGTGAGTAATTAGTTCTATATGTCAATCTACTCTCTGAACATTCTAATCTGAACTTTGGGAACTGTTGGACAACCCCTTTAAGCAGGTTGCATCATATACCAAAGAGTAAACAGCTTTATTGTATTTTAAAACAATGACATTACAAAACACACAAAATCTTGTACTTTGCCCTCTGCATAAACATGGCATCATCTTAGAGGCATTTATCTGCTAACGCCGCCCGCCCGCTGTGATATTTACTCTGCTTCCAGCCTTGTCACGGATCCTTTGTTTGCTTCCAGCTGGCATTGTTGCTGTTCACATTTTACTGTATGTGGGTTCTTTGTAGGTTGTTTTTATGGGAAAAAATGTTTTTTTTGAAGTGAATGGGCTCCACCCGTTATGACGGGACGCACCGAGGCCGTAATGCAGTACTAGAAAGCTTAATGAAACACTATGTCAATGCAAGTCGATATATTATGACGCCTCTTTAACTTCTTTGCAGAAGCGGCTGCAAAAAGAACTGTTGGCTTTGCAGAACGAGCCGCCACCAGGGATGACCTTAAATGAAAAGAGCGTTCAGAACTCCATTACACAGTAAGTAAAAGGAAAAGCATCTGTAACCGCATTCTAGCTGGCATGAACGGCGCATGTCTTCATGGGCTCTTCAGTACACATATGAAGGATGTGGGGAAGCCCGCATTGATATGTTAGGTACCTTTTGGAAAAACAAAAGCAGGAACCCACTTTTTGGCCAACTCCTTAATACTAATGTGTCCCGCCGTCTTACATGCTCATCATTATAGAGGTTTTATGCATGACGTAACTTTTTGTGCATCAGGTGTGCCTGTTGTTAAAGGGCCTCTGTCATCACCTTTGAGCTTCATAAACTACCCTATGGACCTCAAAGGCGAGGGGGTTATAGGGAGGGCTTGTAGACTCACCGCTTCCCCTGTTCCAGCACTGGACACCCTCAAGAAATCCGCGTGCACCCAGTGACTCTTTTCACAAGACTTGTCTGCGCACGCTCTTCCATCCATCAGAGAGCAGGCACACACAACTTTCTGAAAAGTCACGGTGTGCGCTGATTTCTCGGAGAAACCACGCTTGAATGGCAGACCAGGTGGGTATAATAAATGACTCCCCGGACCCCATGTCCCCTCACCTTTGAGCCCCATAGCATAGTTTATGGGATTCAAAGGGGACGACAAAGACCCTTTAAAGAGCAATTGTAAAACCACCTAAAAAGCTACATGAATCACAAGGAAGAGAGAAGGGGAAGGGAGATAATAAAAGGCGCTAACTGTTGTAGTAATATTAGAAAAACAAGTGTAGTGTATATATCTAATGTTCTCACCTGGGGGTTGTGCGGTGTATGAGCACAGCTACATGCAGTCATACACTGGAGCTGCAGGCCGTTTCCTGGGCCACCGGAGGGACCTTCCCAGGGCTCAAACCCAGACGCAATACATAAAAAAACGCTGCTCACCCAAATAGTGCCAAGTGCAATTTGGACATAGGGTCATTTTACACTGGACAACTATCAGATACTTAAAGGGGTTGTCCCGCGGCAGCAAGTGGGTCTATACACTTCTGTATGGCCATATTAATGCACTTTGTAATATACATTGTGCATTAATTATGAGCCATACAGAAGTTATAAAAAGTTTTTTACTTACCTGCTCCGTTGCTGGCGTCCTCGTCTCCATGGTGCCGACTAATTTTCGCTCTCCGATGGCCAAATTAGCCGCGCTTGCGCAGTCCTGGTCTTCTGCTCTCTTCAATGGAGCCGCTCGTGCAGAATGCAGGCTCCGTGTAGCTCCGCCCCGTCACGTGCCGATTCCAGCCAATCAGGAGGCTGGAATCGGCAATGGACCGCACAGAAGAGCTGCGGTCCACGGAGGAAGAGGATTCCGGCGGCCATCTTCACAGGTAAGTATAGAAGTCACCGGAGCACGGGGATTAAGGTAAGCGCTCCGGTAAGCTTTCTGTACGTCCCTGCATCGGGGTTGTCTCGCGCCGAACGGGGGGGGGGGGTTGGAAAAAAAAAAACCCCGTTTCGGCGCGGGACAACCCTTTTAAGTGCGCAACGATTAGTAATCCTATGCCTTCACAAAGGAGTGATAATTGCTCACTGAATAGAGGTGGGGCGCGCCAGAAATCTCTTCCGGCTGCCTGCCACCATTCAGAGTAAACGGAGAGTCGTTCATACATGGCCTAACAGTTGCTTGGCTTGTGGATCTCACTTGCCCCATTGGGTCCTGTGTTTACACGAGACAACTATCACTCGTAATTGCTCTTTTCAGTTATTAATCGGGCGACTATCGGTCCATGTAAAAGTACTCTTACTTCAAAGTACTTTATTTTTTTAGTAAAACAAATAGTCTACGCATTTCAACCTCGGAATGGAGTCTTCCTCAGGCATCAGGAAGACCCATTCTGGGGTTGAAGTGCATAGCCTGTTTTATTTGTTCAGCATACAAATAGTGTACTTTGGAGTAAGGGCCCATTTACACACAATGATTATCGCTCAAAATTCGCTCAATGTCTCTTGAGCAATAATCGTTGCGTGTAAAAGCTACCATCGTTTACTTTTTGGCCAAACGATGATTTTTAGGTAAGCATAAAATCCATCGTTCGACCGGAGAGTTGATAGCAGGGACCACATGCTGTGTTCTCTACGGGAGTGTTGATTACATTGTATTCAGCTGCAGTCCCACGGCAGAACAAAGGAGCTGTATGCAGAGAACAGACTACCTGGGAGGCTCAGTTACATGCAAATGAAGGTAATAAGCTGCTAATGGGTATTCGTATCCATTAGCAGCTTATGCAAAATGATCGCTAAAACTATCAATCTCTTTTGAACAAATTTTGAGCTATCTTTTTTGCGTGTAAACGGACCTTAAGTCAATATCGCTCTTGGTACTATTTGGGTGATCAGCGCATCTTTGTTTTATTACATCCATACCTTAAAAAGCTAACCAGTGCAAGTTTTTAGCTTTTTAACAAAAAAAAAAGGCCTTGTTGCCAATGCAGCCAGTCAGCGCTCCACTTTCATTTCCTCCACTGCTGTGGCAATAAGGCTGAACTGATGGACAGATACTCCGGCGTCTTCATCAGGCATCTTGGTGATCTTATGGAAATGAGGGGATCCGTGTTTCCTTTAGGACATTTTGGTTGCGAGATTTCCAAACCCGATTCACACATTGCAGAATGTATCTGTGTGGGAAGGAGGTGATCTTCCGGCAGATGTCCCCCTGCCATTACAAAGAGGGACACGTGTATCCGTTCTGCAGAATTACATGTCTGCTACATTTTACATGCAAACTGTCATGATCTTCTGGCAAAAGAAAAGTGATTTGACGGTGACAGAAGCCAACTTCAGTTTGTCATTGTGATCATTAATTAGTCACTCATTCACACTCCCTAATGAATAAATCTCCCAAGCCCTGTGCTTACCAGGCTGCACCCAAATAGATTAAGCCAGCAGCTTAGCAACAAGCCGCTCCACCAGTTGCTGATACTGCGGGATTTCCCTGCTCCTATGGAGATCTGCGTGACACTATATAGCCGGCCGTGGTGCGCCCCCCACCAGCCGGCCGTGGTGCGCCCCGCTCCCCATTACACATCGGAGGACTTGGGCAACTCCTTCTTTGTAAGCGGCGGGGAGACTGCCGGCTGCCACCTGGCCGCAGGCTAATTATTTTTTTTATACTGCATTTATTCTCACACTCTGTAATTATGTGGCCAACACTTAAGAGTATGTTCACACGTGGCCAACATAGCATCTCACAGTGCAACATTGTGGGTGAGGTGTCAAGAAATCTCATCCACACGCTGCAGAAAACGCGCAACCCGCATCGGACAGCTTACGAACCCTTCTGTGGGCCCCCCCAATATACGTGGACTCTGCACGTTGGCATGTGCTATTTCTTGTTTGTGAAATGGACTGGGATAGGACGTGACATGAGTTCTTTCCATGTAGACCACCCACTGTCCATATGCATAGCCTCGTAAGCTATAATGGGGCAGACAGCACACCGCCCCAAGATATGCGCATTTTCTGGAAGCATTAGTCCGAATGAGCACGGCCAGGTCGGAATTCGACTGCAAAATCAGACCCTGCGCCTGGGCATTGATCCCTGCGTACCTGTCATTTCTGCTCTGCGGATGTGCCAGCTAGCATGCCGCCGCACATGCACAATGCAGAGAGTTGCGCCAGCGATGGCGCAGATCCGATGCGGCTTGCTGCGGGACATTGACTTCAATGGAAGCCGTCCGTGCGAGGCTCGCACTAGAATAGGACATGTTACGATTTTCTTCCACGAGCGGAAAATCGCAGTTGCTTTCCACTCGTGGGTATAGAAATTATTTTCCATTGCATGTCTATGGGCAGTATTTGCTGTGGAATCCCAAGGCGAACGCTCGCTCCGGATCCCAGTGCAAGAACGGCCGTGGGCATTCGGCCTTAATTGATCTGCGGTGCCTTTTTTTAAAAATTCTACAGCTTGTCAATTTTGGCAGTGGATTTTCACCTTAGATTTCAGCCCTTCAAATGATGTGAGGTGTGATGTACGGCGAATTCGTGCCAAAATATTTTGCTATGGAAGCCCCCTTAAATGAAGCAGCCGTGAACTGATCCAGCTTTCCTTGGGTCTGATACGCTGTACTAAGTGGCATCGGTGGTATATTTGCGTCCTATAGGAGCCGCCTTGTAATTCTACGCTGGTATCGGTCATGAGATGTAACGCGTTGCGTGCGAGCCGCCTCCGTTAGTGAGCGTTACGTGTCTGATATCTTAATTGAAGATGCGGCTTAGGTTTGATGTATGAGTTAGCTGGTTCTATAAAGTATGGGATTACCGCTTCCACAGGGCTTTTTCACTGACACATTTTCTTATAAAAACAAACATCTTTTTCCCCTTTCTGATACAGAACATCTACTGTGTTTCCCTGAAAACTGGTCCTACCCCGATAGTAACACCTATTAGGTTTTTGGGGGAGGCTTGAAATATAAGGCCTGCCCCCAAAATTTAAAAAAAATCAATATTCACCTGGTCCGTGGTGTCCCGATGGTCTCCGGCTGTGCTGCGGCAAATGGCTGAATCCTCCCTGTCTGCCTGCTCAGCTTCTGCTGGTGACGGGGCTTTGAATACCCCGCCTCCAGCAGAGCGAGCCCTGCGATTGGCTAATCTCAGCGCCATCTGCCAATCACAGCCGGTGCTTGATGAGCCAATCACAGCCATTCAGTGGATGACATCACTGAATGGCTGTGATTGTTTCATCGAGCGCCGGCTATGATTGGCTGCCGGTGCTGTGATTAGCCAATCATAGCGCTTACTTTGCTGGAGGCGGGGTATTCAAAACCCCGTCGCCAGAAAGACGTTGAGCAGGCAGACGAGGAGGACACTTGCCGCAGCGCCCCTGAAGACCATCGGGAGACTGTGGACTAGGTAAGTATTAGCCCCCTTCCCCCTGAAAATAAGACACTGTGCCCTTTTGGAGGCAGTGTCTTATTTTCGGGGAAACACGGTACTTATATTTTTGCTGCTGGAATAGAAAATAGTTGTAAATTGGAACCGCACTACCAAAAAACTTCCCTAAAATATTCGTAAAGGGGTCAGGTTTTGCGTGACTGAAGCTCCGCCTACTTTTTGGGACACATTTGCCCGGCTTCTATAGCCCTCATTGAACAGCTAATCTCGCCAGGTTAGTCGCGGCCGACCATGTGAGCGAACCACAAATATAACTAATCTTTCTTTCTGGTCCGTATCGTCAGGTGACACAGCAAGCTCTTCTGTGTCTCCCAACGAACGTGACAAAAATGGGATTTCATGGTAAGTAACAAAAATTCTGTTTTATAGAAAATTGGAAAACCCTTTTAACCTCTGAGGCTCTTTTCAGATTACAATTTTTAAATCCAGCGCTGGTTCGCTGCTGGTTATTTCTATCCAGTGTAAAAGAGTGACGGACAGAAACTTTTTGGGAAAAGTAGACAATTCAGAGTAGGCTCTGGTACATCTAGCCTGGATACATGATGAGATAGCCGGACCTGGAGGCATATAGGCTCTCTATGTTATCCTGTTTGCCCACAGATGTTGCATACTCGTAGGCTGCCAAAGCTGACGTCCCATAGAGTCTCAATCAAAGATAGATCTGTTGCCCGGGCAGGCCAAGGAAGTGTGGCAACCTGGTGGTGAAGACATTCCTGGGAAACCCTTATGCGGCCAGCATTATCCTGCTGGAACACATGTGGCTGCAGGATAGCCTGAACATTTCGCTGAGCTGTCATTGTCCCTCGTACCACCACTAGGGGTGACCAACTATTGTAGGCGATGCCCCACCCCCCACCCCCTCCCGACCATCACACCAGCCGGGGGCAGTGTGCCGCTCCACAGCAAAGGCAGGATTGAGGTGTTCACCACGAGTGGATCAATCTGTCCTCTCTACCGGTGGTCTGTCTGGATTGTCTGGAGCCTGTTCATTCGGGGGACACAGGACCCTTTTTCTCAGCAGTCAGACCCCCACCAACCCGCCAATTATTCCCTATCCACAGGCGTACAACCCCTTTTAATGTTAATGTAATTTCAGGTACTAAAGTAAAAAAACTCACTTAAAGTTTTTTTCAGGATCGGTGGCGGTCACAGTGGTCAAATCTTCACCAATCAGATAGTTATCCCTTATTCTGTGAAGAGGGTAGCCTCCCTACATGGGACAACCCCTTGGGACAACAAAAAAAGTAAAAAGCAAATAATTGTGAAATCACTTTTTGCCAAATTTGCATTGTGAAATGCTATAGAAGAGGAAGGTGGGGCAGCTGGGAGACGCCTTTTTGAATGTGTGGTGGGGCTAAATAATATGTAAAAAAAAAAAAGCAGAGTTGATTAATATTCTGGCACCCTCCCATCTACTGTAGATTGTTGGAAAACCAGCAAAAGACCCCTCTAGAATCTGAGTTGCTGTAGCTGCAGATGGTCGGTATTGCTGTGTAGTATTGCAGTACAGTATACATGGAGCACACTGGCTGCCGTGTTACACGCTGATCATTTTATGCCAGTGATATGTCATAGCTACAAATCCTCAGAAGCAATATATAGAATATCTCATTCTTTAGGATGATACATAGCTGATTTTTTTTTTACTATTTTGCCACCACACAGCTCTGAATGACCATGTCACATTTTTTTATTAACTTGGGTCGACGTGTGAACAGCGTCATAAATACGTGTCATACCTCGTCTATTAATGTTTGTCAGCCAGTATTTGCAGTAATTAGCTGGTTGCCCGTGTAAACACCGGACGTTTTCACAGGCTGACAGGTAAATTGCTCATCTGTCCATTAAAAACAACCAGTAACCCGCGTGGCTCGTAGTCATGAATGTGTGTTCCTAATTACAGATTGCCGCAAACCCCATAATGACATCTTGTGCTTGTTTGCTCTTTGCTTTTGCACATAATTATAGCCGTTGTCTATGTAGGACGGGTCGCTGGAATGTTCTCTTCTGCTCCCCATAGTGTGTTACATAGTATTGTACTAGACCTTCAAGTCACTGGGAATTCGACAATGAAACCTTTCTTCTACCTATTATGGTTATTGCAGTCGCTTCCTCACTGTATATCTATTTTGGCCTTCTTTCAAAAGTATCAAAAAACCTGATGACGGCAAAGTCGAGGGGTGACTACTCCCTACTAATCCTCCTTGACCTCTCTGCTACATTTGACTCTGTTGACCATGACCTCCTAAAGGACACTCTTCTCTCCTGGTTCTCCTCCTACCTCTATGACTCCTCTTTCAGCATCTCCTTCGCTGGCTTTATCTCCTCTCCACTTCCTCTCGATGTTGGGGTCCCCTAGGGCTCAGTCCTCGTCCCCTTCCCCTCCTCTTCCCCTCGCTGTCAGGGTCCCCCCAGGGCTCAGTCCTCGGTCCCCTTCTCTTTTCTATCTAAACAGCCCAAAGTGGACAAACCATCTGCAAATTTGGCCTCCAATACCATCTCTACGCTGATGACACCCACCTACACACCTCCTCTCGTGATATCTCTGGACCATTCCTCCAAAATATCACTGACTGTCTATCCACTGTCTCTAATACCATGTATTCCCTTTTTCTCAAACTTAACCTCTCGAAAACTGACCACCTCGTCGTTCCGCCTTCTAACCGACCTCCCCTCAACATCTCCATTCCAGTGTCTGGTACCATCATAACCCCCAGACAGCATGCCTGCTGCCTTGGGGTCACACTGGACTCTGACCTCTCCTTTACCCCCTACATCCAATCTCTAGCCCGAACATGCCACCTACACCTTAGGAATATTGCTAAAATGCGTCCGCTCCTCACTACGGACACGCTAAAGACACTCGTGGTCGCCCTCATCCACTCCTGACTCAACTACTGCAACTTTCTATTCATTGGCCTTCGCCGTACCAGACTCTCCCCTCTTCAATCCGTATTAAACGCAGCAGTTAGGCTCATTTTTCTATCCAGCAGTTTCTCAGATGCCTCTGCACTATGCCAGTCGCTGCATTGGCTGCCCATCCACTGCAGAACTAAATTTAAACTCCTCACTCGCAAAGCTCTCCATGGCGCGGTGCCACCGTACATCACCTCCCCCCGTCCGTACACCACCCAGCCTGCTCACTCCGATCCTCTAACACACTCAGATTAAACATCCCTCTAACACGAACCTCACATGCTCGCCTACAGGACTTCACCAGAGCAGCACCCATCCTCTGGAACGCTCTACCCCAAGGCATCCGGACAGTTCCTGGTGCATGAAATTTCAGATGCGCCTTAAAAACGCACCTTTTCAGAGAGGCACACCAAATCTCATGACCTAGTCCCCCTGCCCCTCCCTATGGCTCCCCACACCTTCAACCCTGCTTATCGCATACAACCTCTACCCTGCACCTCCTTACAACCCCACCCTGTTTGCTTCGTAATAACTGAGTTCCACATGTAACTCACGTACTGCCTGTGTCCCCTATGCCTTATCACCCTGATCCCGTTGGCTTCAAACTGATTGTATATCACATGTAATTGTTGTATTGTCTGTGTTCTCCCTGCTTCAGAGCTCTGCGGAATAAGTTGGCGCTATACAAATAAAGATTATTCTTCTTTCGGTAACCTGGCCTGCCTCTCGGCGGTGGCGGTAGCTTGTTAAAGGGGATGGCTGACTGCTGCACTCAACTATCTCCATCAGTCCCAGAAAGTTTTTTTTAAAGGAGTAGCAATGTAAATGCAAGAAAGAAGCTTCATTACAAAGGGGATGCTGTAACCCATTCTCTTGGTCAGTGGGGGGCCCAGCAGTGAGACCCCCAACGATCAAACACTTATCCTGTTGATAAGTGAGAAATGTTTGTGCGAAAATCTCGTAAGCTAGAATAAAAAATAAAAAAAACAAAACAAAAACAGAAAAAAAAAACAGACAGTTTCTTGATGATAACTCTTCAGTGACAGCGAATACGCCTTTTGACAGCAGACTAGTCAGAGCCCTGCACACGTATGGGTGATGTGAGCACTCTTTCCTGCTGCAGGCAGAGCAGTGGCGGGAGGCTTCTTCTGCAGCCTCTCATCTCCAAGCCAGGATTGTGAGGAGGAAGAGATCTCTGACCTCATGGGACACACAAGGCTGGATTCTCACCGCCACTCACGTGATGTCCAGGGATTCCCTCTGCATCTCTGAAAACAGCATCTATACAAACGATAGACTCCTTTCTGTCATTCTGGGAAAGAAAAGCGTAGTTAGCATAAATACCGGAAAAAGACAAACCTTGTCAAATGGAGACCAAAATTCTCCCCATTTGATACATTAAAGGGATATTCTGGGACTATTTTTATTTTTCGTATTGATAACTGTCTCGGATCCCCGCTGATTAGCTGATTCCCAGGGCCACTGTCTTCTGTGCTGACCATAGCGCAGTGGCTCGGGGTGGTATTGCAGATGTAGCTTCTATTGCAGTACCAACCCGAGCCATAGTGCTATTGCCTCTTGTGCCGACCACAGCGACAGAGGCCCCGGCTATCAATCAAAAACAGTTTAAAAGTCTCGGAATACCCCTTTAACGTGAATTGCGCCTGCAATGACAGGTTCTTGCCACTACGCAGAGATCGGCGCTAGCTGCTTCTTCTCCATGTGTGTAGTGGCGCTGGCAGAGGGTGACCGGTCAGCTAATTATTAACTATTGACGACCTACCCTGCAGATACGTCATCAATAGTATTTCTTTGGAAAACCCTTTTAATGTCTTTGGTGCTATCCAAGGTGCCTTCTGGACACTGTTTTGGTGATGCGGGCAGAAATCTAGGACATCGATGAATTGTGGTGTCAACCCAGATGAAAGAATACAAAAATACAGATTCCGTATAAGTTTCTTTATACTTATTGAACACGTTAGAATGAGCCCCTTCTTAGAACTACAGCTGTGAAAAAAAAACGGGTTTTCTAACCGTCCATCTATGGCGTATATGTATCCAGAGATTTCATTAAAAGTGTTGCTGCCTTTACAAGCAGATGGGAGGTAAACGAACATCAGGAAGGGTGGGCCTTGGAAAATTAGCCTGGCACCGCTCTCCTATGAAAGCGGTCTGAGGCCGGTGACACACGACCGGATTTCAATTGTGGAATCCATGATCGTCACCCGTGCGGACGATCCACGGCATTCTGCACACATTGAAAGAGTAGAACATTCGTATACGAGTGGATCGTGATCGAGATGTCCGGAAATAAAAGCGCAGCTTGTTCTTATTTTTCTGTGGACTCCGCACGGACTGCTTTCATTGAAGTCAGCGGAAGCCGTCCGACCGGCGGCCCATCCGCAATTGACGTAGGGTGGGGGTAATTGCGTCATCACCTAGACACAATGTGGTAAAAACAAAGATTAAGAAAAAAATACTGTACTGCGGTGACCGATGGCGAGCCCCCACGGTTATCTGCAATACAGAAAAAGGCATCTACGCAAGATCGCTGGTTGTGGTCAGGGCCGAATTCCGCCGCGGAGTCTGACCTGGTCGTAGGCAGCTGGTCTAAGGGTGTGTTCACACATCGCTGTACCCTGCGAGTATGTTCAAATGTTGTGGATTGTCCGCAGCAGAAAATCTGTGCCAAAATCTGCGTCTCTTTCAACAGCAAAAATGGAGTTAAAATCTGCAGTGTTGGTGCAAATCCAGCAGAGTCGACCCATTATAGTGGAAAAGATGAACTGTGCTGCGGATCTGCACCAAACCCCACATCCAGCAGCGCTCCCATAGGGAATAATGGGCGGTTTTCACACTCATGAAGGAGTGTAACATTGGGATATTGGCGCACCGGTTCTGCCTCGGTCATCGAAGAATTGTTTGTAGATGCTAGAGTAATGTTTGCCCTGCATTCTGATGGTTTCCTTTCCACTTGCAGGTGGATTGTAGACATGGAAGGCGCTCCAGGAACTCTTTATGAAGGAGAGAAATTTCAACTTCTATTTAAGTTCAGCAGTCGATACCCTTTTGATTCTCCTCAGGTAAGATCTTCTTAGGCTTCTTGCACACGATCCTGTTACAGATCTGAACACTGCAGCCATAGACCTCTATATTAGATATCACACTGTACCGCCATGTTCCTTCCATTTCATATAAAGGGGTTGTACCACAATTGCAAGTTATCCACACGATAGGGAATAACCTGCTGATTAAGGGGGTCTCACCGCTGAGACCCCACGGACTCCGAGATCACTGATCCTCACTGTGGACTTACTGAACCCCCTCCACCTGTTCTTGAGATTGGCGGGTGTCTCAGCGGTGAGACCTCCACTGATCAGCATGTTATCCCCTGCCCTCTAAATAGGAGATAACGTGTAATCTTGGTACAACTCATTTAAGGATTTTTTCGAAATTCCTGTTGCGTCAGTGAGGTGTTTGTCCTCTGAAGCTTTGCATCTGTGGAACAATGAGATGCCGCATAATAGATAAAGTGCATACTTTGTGTTTTTGGAACATTTTACAGGATTATTCGGTGACAATTCTTGCTTTTTTTTCTTTAAATTCCAATAAAATAAATATTAAAAAGTATCATTAATAACTGCTTTATTCACACAGAAATAGTGCTTTTTTTTCTAAGCCAGAACACAAAATCTGGTGTTCCACGAGTGGACGAAGGAGTTCAGAAGTTGATGCCTTACCCCCAGGGGGAATCTGGACGCCTACGTCCCAGTATTAATTCTGTTTCTCCTACTGGCCCCCCCGGACTGCGGTATTATACGCAGTTTTTAATGTATTTTCTCAATAATATAATGGACATAGTTTGGTGATGGCCCCTTAATCATGTTCAGGTAATGGACTGAACAAACGTTCACACAAACGCTCTTTCCTAATCATTGGCCCTTGTAAATGGGTAGCAATTAGCCGATAAACACATAAATGCTAATTTGTCCGCTGATCTGATATTTTGTGCTGCTGTAAAACTCCTAGTTGTTGGCAGCACATCTATCCGTGTAAACAGAGGATGTGCTGCCGACACTGATGAGTGTATGGAGGACGAACCATCAGCCTGCGTGAAGGCCCTTTTAAACAATTGCTGATGTTATTGATTTCTTTTCAAGTGGCCCGTTTACACGCGACAATTATCACTCAAAATTCATGCAAACGAATGCAAATCGGCGATAATCGTTGCATGTAAACGCTACCACCGTGCACTTTTTATCTTAATGATGATTTTAAGGTGAGCTTAAAATCCATCCTTTAACCGCAGAGAGACCAAGTATCTCTCAACAGACCGCAAGCTGTGTTCTCAGCGGGAGCTGAGAGATTACATTGTATTCTGCCCACAGCCCCTATGGGAACAACACCGCTGTGTGCAGAGCCCAGCCCACATGCTGGGCTCTACAAACAGCTCCCGGAGGTCCCTTTACATGCAAATGAAGATGATAGTGTTAATGGACATTGGTGTCCATTAACCCTTTATGCAAAATGATCGCTAAAACTTTCAGTCTTTCAATCGTTTGAAAGATTGTCTTTGCGTGTAAATGGGCCTTTAGTGTTACCTTTCTTTATAATACTGTCTGTGATGTTAATGAGATGACTGCTGACAAGTGATCTCTACAGAACAGCAAGTGTCAGGCTATTATGAGGCTCAAGGGCCACTTTCACGGGACGATTATCGCTCCAAATTTGTTGAAGCGAATGAAAATGCGTCGTCATCATTACGTCTAAATGCAAAAAAATCATTTACTTTTCATTATCACGGACTTTCAAGCATCATAAAAATCATCGCTGGCATTTGAAGGGCTGAGCGAGAAGTCAGCGATGATCTGCCTGTCCGAACGCTCTGCACTGGTGCCAGAAAATAGCGGTGACTTCCCTGCTTGTTCACTCACTTAGACAGGCAGATCGTCCCGTCTGAATGTACCATCAGTGGCCGGAGTGAAAGGGCCCATGTACACCGGCTGATAGTCGTTAGGAATCTCGCTGGGTCATGGGAATCGGAACGAATCGTTCATTGTAAATGCTGGCAGCGACTGATGGAACATTGATCTACACCATAGGTCATTTTCTGATGCTTCATTCCCTTTACTGTCTGCATGCCTCCTGTGGATGACTATCAGCATTATCATATCACACTAGACTGTTATTGGGAGGGACTATTATTGGTATTCTATATTAGGGGGACTTTTATAATTGACTTTTGACTAGCTGCCTGATCTCTTAAATTTGGTCCTTAATTCTCATTGCAGGTCATGTTCACTGGTGATAATATCCCTGTCCATCCTCATGTTTATAGCAACGGTCATATCTGTTTATCTATTTTAACGGAAGATTGGTCTCCTGCGCTGTCAGTGCAATCTGTCTGTCTTAGTATAATCAGCATGCTGTCCAGCTGCAAAGAAAAGGTACCGTGAGAGCTTTCCTTCTGCCTTCTACCAACACTAACGAGAGGGACGCAATAAATTATACTAGAGAAATGCATGTAGAACAGTTGTTTTTTTTTAAATATTCCTATGGTTTACAAGGAGGAACAATACAATGTCACGGTTTCTGCAAAACTCCCTGCCTTTACCACTTAGTGGCCGTTAGCAGAACATGAGTGGCTATGGTTAATGGCAGACAGTATTCTCTCAACACACAAACTTTCACTATTTTACGGGAATACAGGCCGCTCTTAAAAGAACCTAGTGGTGACCACTACCTGACAGGCAGAGGATATACAATTCTACCATTTTAAGTCCTGTTTTAGAACAAACAAGAATTCCATTTTGAGTTAAAGGGGTTTTCCAGGGAGGAAAAAACAGGCCCAAAGAAGTGTAGTAACATAAGACACCATGCTCACTTGCCCTACCTCTACCCTTTCGCCAAATGCCCAGTTCCCCACTGTTCTTCACTTCTGGATTAAAGGCTATGGAAACCTTTTGCGCATTAAAAATCAATACACGCATATCTTGCTAAGTCCCTGCAGAAAAAATGATTCACTTGTCTGTATTTTTTTTTTGCATTATTTTCGGGTGCATTCTCATCATTGATCAGCTGGTTTCCCTCATGAATGCACACCAGCTCGGCTCCCTCTCATCTTTCAGAGGTTGTGTAGCATGACCACGCCCACTCAGTACTACACAGCTATCTCTCATCCTCTTTCAGGATAGCTGCTGCTCAGTTTTCCCCTCACTGCTAACAGAAAATTCAACTGCAGTGAATTATAGTTCTCTGTAATAGTAGCTTTCTCTGCTCTTTGTCCTCCCAATCTCCTCTGCCATCCCTCGGCATTGTCATACAGCACTCTAATAGCTCCGTGAAATGGCATTGAATGCAGGTTCACAACAGGGGAGCAGGTTTGGAGAGGAGCTGTCATTTTACTATAACTTTGCTAAGATTTCAGTCCTTCAGTCTGCAGTGCTTGGAAAACAATACAAACCTAGAAATCAGCAATTTAGTGAAAGACAATTACAAAAACTCTTAAAAGCATTGGTTAAAAGGAAAAAAAAAAGTACAAAGGTGTACATTGCCTTTAAACGGGCCACCACCATCACAGACTACAGGGACGTGTAACGGCCTGCCGCCAATCACCCATTCACTTCAGCTGGGGATTGGTTACCGCAGTCACACATCCCGTTGTCGAGGCATCATTACTCTGCAGTCCCAAGGCCTCTTTGAATAAAATGTCCCCCCCCCCCCGAATAATCCCTTTTTAAATAAGTGATTTCTTTTGTCATCCAATCACATTAAAGGGGTTATCTAGGATTTACCATTTCTGGCCTGCTCTTGGGGTAAGATATCAATATGTGATTGCTGGAAGTACTACAGCACCGAGACCTCTTCTCTGCAGTTTCCATCATAGCGCCACTCTCCATGCAGCTCTGCCTAGTACTGCAGAATAGCCCTTGGACCAGATTGGGGCATGTAATGTGCGGTGCCCTGGACAGCGCACGGGCGCAACTTGCTCTAAGCTTGTTAAATTCTGGAAAGCCCCTTTGATGCATTGATGCTACCGTAATGTGAAATATAACTTAACCTTTAATTTACTACTTGCACTCTGCAGCCTATTACATTAGAGAAATCGGTGCAGATCAAAGGCCACATATAGTATGGACTGCAATATATACTGCTTATACATGCTCTGATATTGCATGTATTCCCATCTAGCCTCTCGCTGTAGCCGGAGAACCGTCCAGTGAAGGGCGCCGTGTTCCATCTAAGGACTAAATGAGGTCATTTCATTTATAGCACAGGAATGTAACCTAGTTTTCACTCCTGATCATATCTCGGCATGCCACCTGTGCCACTTGATGAGTAATCCCTCTGTACTCTGCGGGCATCACCTGCTCCGCTCCTATCTGGGATCATAGAATGCCAGTGTATTTCTTTTAGTTACATTGGTAAATGAACGGGCAAGACTTTCCAAGATCTACAATTGCAGGATTCACTTCTGGAGCTGCTTTTCCTACTCTTTTCTGATATTGCAACAGGAACCCGCTCATTACAAACATACGTGCTGTGCCACCCATGAAATAAAGTACGCACTAAATCGCCTCCATCTTTCAGCTGATTGTAGGGCTACGGGGTCATCACCATGAGGTCTTGTCCATTGTTTGTAGTCTGTGTCCTATTCGGGCTCCTGAGTCGAGCTCTACTGAATCTACTAAAGGGAACCTGTTTCACAGATCCGCACAGCGCCCCCATGTGTTATCCTGAAACGCTGCAGAAGAATCTGGGGAGAGCACGGCGCGGCCCGCCTCTTTGACTCGAGAGCTCTACTCCTGAGACAAGTGGGCAAACGTCAAAGTGACTTCTGAAATGCAGCAGGGTTACAGAATAACACAAGCGGGCGCTGTGCAGATCCGTCCCGGGCTCATGCTGACTGTGGTTTGGGCAGCATGAACCCGCTGACGGGTTCCCTTTTACTAATATGTTACGATGTTGCTGTATGCAAACGGGAGATGGGAAAAATGTCTCTGTAGCGCCATCTACTGGAAGTTAGCTTTCGTATAAGTCCATGCCTGTCCTTTTCACAGGCCTTGGAACAAGACTTACTCATCCTGTTGCAAGGCCTGTTAAAAGGTTAGACATCGAATTATAGAGTAGCTACCTTCCAATAGGTGGCGCTACAGAGATCTTTTTTTTTTTCTCCCATTGGCATGCAGAAATTTCCTACCACATTATTATGTGTATATCATCTCCTATTTGCATACCTAATTTCCCAGGGAGCATTGCATAGCTTAGAAGACTCCTTTTGTCCTCTCCACAAAAAGAGAGGATTCTGTTCCAGGGAATTTCTGATAGTATTTGGGAAATTAATGATCAGGCCCACATCCAAACGCACCTCGGCTCTATTGGAATTGTTCGGTAGAATTGTTGCTTTTAGGCATTTTATTTTCTTTCATTCTTCCTTTCAGAGACGACCTCCAGATAACTCATTTTATGTAAGAACATGCAACAAAAATCCAAAGAAGACAAAATGGTGGTATCACGGTAAGTGCCTAACGCATGAAAGAATGGAGGGATAGACTGGATATCTCCAGAAATGTGTGCATCCTAGTTGTAGGGACTTCCTCAGAGCTGTGACTGTGCTGGTCTTCTGAAGTGACAACGGCTGAGCTGTGAAGACCGTACACCACACAGACGCTGAATGGGACCGCTGAGTGATGAAGCATATACCGTCCTGTGGGAGCACACGGTCTGTGCCTCGGGGGCATCGCTCAGTGGTTTCCATGGCTGAGCAGATACACACGGGCCTGAGATCAGTCATTGGCTAGAGGAGCATAAAACATGACGGCACTGGAGCGATGAAAACACATTTACTGGCTTAGGTACTACTTCACCGTCTGGCATTCTTACAGACTAAACTGAAATTGGCCAATAATAAAGGAAGGCCTCTTGCACAAATGCATGATATTAGCTGTATAATTTTATGGGGGAGGATTGATGGTCTGGGGCTGCTTCTGGTTTTGGCTTGGTCCACCGTTCCTTCTGACAGTGCAGCTTAAAATCTCTCTCCAATTGGGGAAAAGTCTGCAG
Source organism: Eleutherodactylus coqui (assembly GCF_035609145.1). Taxonomy (NCBI): domain Eukaryota; kingdom Metazoa; phylum Chordata; class Amphibia; order Anura; family Eleutherodactylidae; genus Eleutherodactylus; species Eleutherodactylus coqui. Next base: position 142,711,117 of record NC_089845.1, on the reverse strand, counting down.
TCACGCAGACTTAACCCTCTCCTTAGTGATCAAGCAGAGCGCTTCTGAAACAGTCTGCCTGATCACAGAGAGGGCAGAGGGGCTGTGCAACAACAAAGTAGCTTCTCTGTCCTCTCTCTGCTCTCATGGCTATATGACCAGGGTAGGAAGAAAACAAGAAGTTGAACCGTCAGTGTTCAGCCTCCTACAGCCAAAGAGGGAAATGGCAGCTCACCTGCTTTTCTGAAAATCAAGCACGGAGCACCGAAAGATCTTTGTTCACACCTCCAGATTCCTTCAAAAACCAAAACCCACCAGTGATGATTTTATAACATTCTTATTTATGCTAACATTTCTTTGAAAAGCGTGATAAATTCCCATGGGAACACATGAAGTTCCAATGCGTTTCAAACACACTTAAAGGGGTTGTCCCGCGCCGAAACGGGTTTTTTTTTTTTTAAACCCCCCCCCCCCGTTCGGCGCGAGACAACCCCGATGCAGGGGTTAAAAAAACCACCCGCACAGCGCTTACCTGAATCCCGGCGGTCCGGTGACTTCAATACTTACCGCTGAAGATGGCCGCCGGGATCTTCTACCTTCGTGGACCGCAGCTCTTCTGTGCGGTCCACTGCCGATTCCAGCCTCCTGATTGGCTGGAATCGGCACGTGACGGGGCGGAGCTACACGGAGCCGCTCTCTGGCACGAGCGGCTCCATAGAAGACTGCTGAAGACCCGGACTGCGCAAGCGCGGCTAATTTGGCCATCGGAGGCCAAAAATTAGTCGGCTCCATGGGAACGAGGACGCTAGCAACGGAGCAGGTAAGTAAAAAACTTTTTATAACTTCTGTATGGCTCATAATTAATGCACAATGTATATTACAAAGTGCATTATTATGGCCATACAGAAGTGTATAGACCCACTTGCTGCCTCGGGACAACCCCTTTAAGCGTTCATGGCTGGCTAAGTCTTCATAATGGTGTCCCTAATTACAAAAATCACCGCTAAAGCCTGGAAAAAGCATGTAGGGCTACCTAAACACACATTGTTATTAAGTCAAGACCCGGTTTGATTTCAGGTTTCCATCTTTTATATCGATAACTGCAAGGAGACTGAAACCTGGACAGAACTATAGAGTTTAATATGTGAAGTGGAGACCTCTTTGGTCTCCGCTTCACAAAGTTTCCTTCCCTGTCAGCACTTTTCTGTTCAGTTGAAAGAAAAAAACTGACAAGGACCTAAACCTTGCGAAACTCAGACAAAAGAGGTCTTCCTTTCACACATTGAACTCTATGGTTCAGTTCTGGTTTTGTCCAGGTGTCAAGTCTCCATTCCATGCTCGGCATAAAAGTTGGAAACCCTAGACCGATGCTGGATGAAAAACACCATATAAAAGGAGCCTAACCCCCAGGTAAAAAATAATAATTTGGTCACTGGTCCAGAAAACCAGGAATTCCAAAGTGAAAGTAGATCTAACTTCTCAGATTAAGCTGTGTGTACATGAGGAATGACACTATTACTGGCTACTATATGCTTTGTATTCTGCACTCATCACCATTTGCCCCCCTGTAAGCTGTATCTGTGATCTGTTTCCTCTGGATTTGTGTGTGGAGACAAGCTGTTATGGGGTCTTCTGCATATGGAGAAAACAGATTCTGCTCCTTAACTTTTTATAATACACATACAAAAAGATAGCATCAGGGTGGACACTAAACAAGTACTGAGCAGTGTAGATGTGAATAAATAGTTCACTGTTGGCTCTTACAGCACGTCTTTGTGCCTGCTTTTATTTTCCTCTCACCTCTCTATAAACTTCAACAGGCAACATAAGTCCTTCCCCTCGTTCAATTCCTGTTCTCTGTTCCATTTTTGACTATGGAGATAGGCATAACGTGACAACAGGCAGTGGACAGTAAATTAGGAGGGAGACCCCTAGTGTCCAGCACTTGATAGGGATTATTCAACACAAAAAAACCTTCTTTCATTAAATAAGGTGATTGGAATGTTTTCTAGTTACCACATTGGCTAACACATAAATACAAGTTGTTGGAAAAGATAGTGATAAATTTAACCTCTTCACTGCCCTAAACCACCAGGGATGTAGACCTTAATCCCCTCACTACCCTACATTACCATGGATGCTGACTTTAACCCTCTTCACAGCCATATAATAGCTGATGTATTGACCTTAACTCCCTTCACTGTCCAACACCAACTACTTATTAGGGCCCATTAGGTTAATGCCTATTGGATGCTGTTCTGCATCACGGGCTTTGTCCGGGTTCACATCTGAGTCTGTTAGTAAGGCTTATTAACACTGTTTTATGCAGTTTTACCAAATCCGCCCATTAAAGTCTGTGTGTGGTAAAAAAAAAAAACACAATAGTATCCATATTCACTTTTGTAAAAAAAAATTTAAGCATGCACATACAAATCACGTGAACTGATATGTACATATTTTTTTTGCACCAGTGTTCCATCTGTTTTTCATGTGTGCAAAAAAAACCAAAAACACTAGAAGGCTCAAGCGATCGTCTTGTGTTAGAACCCAAAGAAAACGGAGCACAAAAAAGCCCCACAGTGAATATGAATGCTATTGTGTTCGTTGTGTTTTTTTTGTTTGTTTGTTTTTTACACAAAGACTTGAACCCTTTTCAATCCACTGTCTGATGTCAGAAGACGTCCGGCAGGGTATTCTTACTGTATATTACTGGTCGCTTTGTTGTCCGGGGGCCTCTCCAGCATGTCCCATATCACAGTACTGGCTCTAGCCAGAAGATGTCGCCATTGTATAATGGCAGAAAGAGAAAACCCTGAATCCAAAATTGGATTGCAAAGGGTTAATGGGCAATTTTGGTTCGTAAATGTTGTTAGCCATTTCAGGCCCATTTAGACACAAAGATGATTGCTCAAAAGATGGCTTTTGAGCAATCATTTTGCATAAAACTACTACTTGGTACTAATGCCTACTAATGCCAATTAGTAGCATGTGAGCCACAGCGAGCTGCAGTCAGGGGACACAGCACCCGCTGTTCGCTGAATAAATTCGCTTTGTTCTGCCGCACTGATTGCAGCTAAGACAATGTAATCAGCTGTTATCAGCTCTCCCCAGGCAGAACACAGCGTGCAGTCTGTCTTACCAGCTGTTCTGCTGAATGATGGATTTCATGCCGAACTGAAATCCATCGTTTGGTAGATAACTGAAAGATGGACACATTTACACGTAACGATTATCGCTCAAAAGACGGCTTTTGAGCGATAATCATGGTGTCTAAATGGGCCTTTAGTCGTTCACAACCCTCAGTAACCCTAAAGGCGAGCTCCCTCCATGTTTTTCGGTTTTGCACTGCTTCTTTCAGTTGTGTGATATCCATGCCAGTATCAGCTTTGACAGTATCGGCCATCGTGTTCTTTGGCGCCGGGTCGTCTTTTGTCACTGATCTGTCCAAGCATTATAGATTTTTCTAGCGACTCTGCTCGCATTATATGGCCAAAATTCATGAGTCTGAGCCCGGTCATCTTGTCCTCCAGTGTTATATCGGGTCTTATATGATTCAGGACTTCTCTGATTCTTACTCTCGCCGTCCAGGGTATACGCAGCAGCTTTCGTCAGCACCACAGCTCCAACGCATCAATCCTCCTTCTATCCGCTTCCCTTGCAGTCCAGCTTTCACATCCATACATGGCTCTGGGGGAAATGGTGGTTTGCACTATCCTGCGTCTAGACGCTATACTGTAAATACAGACCAAAGTAGGACATGCTACGATTCTCTCTTTTTTTTTTTTTTAACATGGAGCATTGGTCCATGTAATAAAACACACAGCTTAGTACACAAATTAAATTCAATGGGTCTGTGTGCTCTCCATATGTCCGCAAAAAATACGGATTGAACATGGGCAGAGAATACGCCTCTGTGAATGGGCCCTTGGACCCCTGCATGAAATAGCATGGTCTACTTCACTGCCTATATAGTAAAAATAGGTATATGGATATATTTATCCCTGATACTTGTCAAACTGGCCTTTTCTTGTTCAGTGGGGGTCTACGGATACTTCAGCATATACGTGGGGGGGGGGGGGGGGGGGTTGCCGCACAAAAACAGCCCAGGTCCCTAACTTCTCTCTGCTACTTATATTACAGCATTGTCCCTAATCTGGGGTGACCAGTTCCTGCTTCATCATGACAGTGCCCTATAGCATAAAATGTGCCCATCCATCACACTGGGCTGAGCAGAGTCATTATCACAACACCATCAAACTGTGGAGTGCCAATGGTTTATTGTCCCTCCCATCAGTGCCCGACCTCACAAATACTCCTTTGGCAGCATGACCCTGACACTGTGTACCATGAGGGTCTGTTCACACGTAGGAAAACCCACACCAAAATCCATATTAAAAATCGCATCAAATCCTCACAGTTGTGGATCCGCAGCAAACTCTACTGAAAGGGTGAGGGCAGCTGCAGATCTGCACCAATGGTGCGGAGTGTGATGCGGAAATGACGCTACGTGTGAACATACTCTGAAGGTCTTCCCAGAAGAGCCGCGTGGAGTACGGAATAGTCCACTACGGTATTCTGTACTCCAAGTGTAACAAAAACACTCAGGAACCTTGTAAAACGGATCCTCGTCCGCGTCACGATAGAAGTGAATGCCCCCCATTTGTTTCAGTTCGGGGTTCGGTCACAGCGCTGTTTTCAGCAGTAATTACTAAATCAACTTTGCAATGGGCCTTAAATAAATATGCCTTATCTTTTTGTTGCAGAAACTCCATTGTAGACTGTGTTTCCATGGTAACAGACAGCAATAAAATGCTAATCCTGCGATCTCATACTCTTGACCATTTGTTCGCCGCTTTCTGCAAATGTACATTTGGTCGGTTATCCAGAAGTATTTGCGGCCCGTTGCCATGGAGACACATAGTTTGCATAGGAGCTGTAGAAACCAAACTGTAGGATATATGAAATTAGTGCCTATTAAAGTCGCGTTTTTAATTGTATATGCATTATGAGACTTAAAGAAAACACTTTGCTAAAGTGCTGATCGCCTGTAAAAGGCTTCTGTCAATGTTCGGCAGTAACATCGATGCCTACAATCTTAGGAAAGCCTAGATATCCTCTTCTGTGAATCCAAGGGTCTTATGGAGTATGTAGGCCTCATGTTTACTGTTGCATGCAAGTTCTCCATGTGTACGGAGCGGCTGTGCGCATGCGTGACCTCTGCTCCATTCACTTCTGTGGGATGCAGGGAGATCAATGCATTCAGCAATCTTCCTCCATCCCATAGAAGTGAATGGAGCAGAGGTTGCAGATGCACGGCCGCTATATGTATGTGGGTAATTTGGGGTGTGCATGTCGGGATCACTAGGGGTTCTTGTGATCAGACCCCCCCCCCCCCCCCAACCCACCAGGAATCGGATATTTATCCTGTGGATAGGGAATAAATGTCACTAGAAAGAAAAACCTCTATTGAAATTCTATCTCTGGTTTTATGTAAATGAATGAAATGTATAATGAAATGTTCTGCCCTTTTTTGTAACGTGTCTTGTGTCTATATTCCACATTATATCTGTTTGCGGTCTGTGAGAACTTGAAAACCTCCTTTTCAGTGCAGTCCCTTTAAAGGGGGTCCCGAGTGCCTCTGTATGAACGGAGCGGGCGGTTACACATGCACACGCCTGCTCCATTCATCTCCATGGCACTCCTTGAGATAGCTGAGTACATGCGCTTGGCTATCTCCGGGAGCCCCATAGAGATGAATGCAGCAGCAGTGCGCATGCGTATCTACAACTCCATTCACAGGGGGAGACTTAGGACCCCGGCTTGGACCCCAATGATTAGATACTTGTCAGCTATCCTGTGGATAGGTGGTAAGTGGCTGTCCCAGGACAATCCCTTTAAGTAGAACAATCAGAAAATTTGGATTAAAGGGGGAAAAAAAGTGTGCATTTCTGCTATACATAGGATTTAATAGGGGTTATTCAAAACGTAACTATTGATGACCTCGGTACCCGGTCAGTCAGCTGGCTGAAGCGGCAACAGCTCTCGGGTGAGCACTATAGTCTCCATTTGTATGCCGGGCACAGTGCTGTACATTGTGTGGGCAAGACCATGTGACCCCAATGAGGGCAACCTCACCGGCTGTAGACGAGCCTTGAGCACCTTGGCCCTTTCAAAGAGCTGATCGCCGGAGTGCCGATAGTCAGATCCTCACAGATGTGATATTGATGACCTGTTCTAATGGTCCTTTTACATGAGATGATTGTCAGACCCAAGTGTTCCTCCGAATGTGTGTTCACCTGACAATCAGGCCTTGTAAAGGGACCAATGATCAGCCGATCGGCTTCTACGTGAGCATATAAGTACTCCCTGATCGCAGTAAATCCCCCGTGTGATCTGACAGATGTACAGCCGGCCAATGAGGATGAGTGATCATGTTGGTCATCCTTTGTCCCCATAAGCCAATTCTTGGCCCTTGTAACAGGAAATCACCGATCCACAGGCGTCGCAGCGCCCGTTCCATTGGTCACCGTAAGCACAGGTAATCCATATAGAAGTCCCAGCAAAACCCTATTACAAAGGAGATGCCCTCTCATGCCCGCTGTGACGTCTGTAATGTTCATACCTTGTTCTCTTGCAGATGATACATGTTGATGTCCACCTCCAACCCCTCTAGAAGAAGATTTAATCCTACTGAAAAAAACAAGCACTTTGATCCTTCAAGTCTTTGAACTTTTACCTTTTTGACGAGGTGACTGAATTAAAAGAAGACTACTTCCTTTTTACTGCATTTTTACTAGTGTGCTTTGTGGCGCATGTTGATCGCTGTCTGAGCACATGCAGCTGACATGCTTTGTTAGTCGTACTGGATAAATGCAGGCGTCGGGACGAAATTCCATTTTACTTTCTCTTACGTTTTCCACAATTTCCCAGGTCCTCATGTATTGTGCAATAACAATTCTAAATGCATGATAGGGCCTACCGGATGGGTTTACCAGGTGCATTGGGATAAGAAGGAACACTTCCATTACATTACCATCCATGACATCAGGATACTATGCACTGTGATTCTAAAAAAAAAAAAAAAAAATGGCGGCATGGCTCCATATGCTTGACCTGAAGGACTGCGAAACAGGAACTCTGTATATTTATTATCTTGTTTCCTTGATGTAAGGTTATTTGTGAATGTCTTCTGATGAGTGCAATGGACAGGTACAAAAATCTCAGAGCCGGGAGGTAACATACATACGTTGTATATAGCTATAGTGTAGAAGAGTGTGTGTGATCCGCTAGGCTTTAGGCAAAGTGTTCTCGCTGCCCGTATAAAGCGGAGGTAGGACTTATAATTCCATTCTGCAATTTACTATCTGCATTTGTGACATTACTGGATGATGAGGCGGAAGGTTCTTCAGTAAGTCAGTGAGGTCAGGAACACCTACTACTACATGGCTGGTGGCTACACTTTAATCAGGGCTTTGTATCCGAAGGGGTGGTGGTGTGAATGTGCTGCAGGCGGTCCGTAGGCCCGATTTACCACATTATGGCTTTTGTTTTTCTTTCTCTCATTTGAAGCTCTTTAGTTCTGTTTTCCAGCCATCGGCATGGGCGCTGCTCAGTCTCATGTATTTACACATTTTGTCACTTTTTCTTTCGTTTTGTTGTTGTTGTTGTACGTCATGTTTAATTAATACAGAATTTTACTTAGACCAAGAAACTTTGTCATATATTTTCTTTTATGTTTCTCTTGATGCATTTAATCACCCGTAGAATCCACAGCTCTGTATAGAGTTTACTGTGCGGCAAGTGGAAAAAGTTCAATAATTTATTTATTTTTGTTTAGTCCACATTCATAACTCCATAGTTCTCTTCTACCAGAGCATAATAATTCCATAGAGGGGAAATATTCAAAATTCTTTTTTTTTTTTCCTTTTTTTGTTAAAGGTTATGTAAGCATTTTGTGCATGAAAAATCAATACACGTAACTACGTCCCTGCGAAAAAAAAACAACAAAATGATGCACTTAACAGTTTTTTTTTTCTCATGCATTTTTAAAGCACCCTATAGTTGGGTTTTCAGGCTCTCCTACATTCAAGTTTGTGTCTTTGGGGGTGTTCCCAGCAATGATCAGCTGGCCTCTCTCATTAATGCATACAAGCTCAGTTCCTATTTCAGAGGGTGTGTAGCATAACCACGCCCACTTAATACTACACAGCTGTCTCTCCTCTACCTCATCCTCTGTCTAAATAGCTGCTAGTCCATTCCCCTGCATTTCAGATTAGAGCAGAAAATTCACCTGGATTGAATTGCAGCTCTCTGTAATAGCTTTCTCCTGTCTGCTCTGTCGTCCTGATCTCCTCCAATATCCTCTGGAATGTCACACAGCCCTCTGTAATGGTAGCTTTCTCTGCTCTCCTCCACCATACCCCCAGATTATGATACGATGATAGCTCAGCGGAAAGGCAGTAAATGCATGCTCACAACAGGGGAGCAGGCTAGGGGAGGAGCTGTCAGTTTAATCTGACAGATTTCAATCCTGTAGTGCCTTGGAAAACAATACAATCATAAAAATCGAGCAATCAGAAATTTTTAATGAAAACGAATTACAAAAAGTCTTTATTTCCAAAAAAACCTGGAGTAAGCCTTGAATTCCACTTGTCATAAGATTATGTGCTGGAAGGGTGGTAGTAAACCAACAGCACGTAAACTTACGTCCCGTCAAAGGCACGGGCTCAGAAGGTAGCCTGTGCCATCCTGCAGCTGGAGCCGGCTGTGACTGCTGTAACAGCAGGGAGCAGTGAGAACACTATTCCCTGCTGTTAACACCTTACAGACAATGATCAATGTAGATCACTGCATGTAAAAGCTTCACAGACGGAGCACGGATAGCTGATAGGCTGCCGTGGCAAACCAGATGCCAGACACTGGTGTCCAGCCCTGCCGTGGCCTGTGATTGCAATTGTGAGAAATAATACATTGCAGTATAGAAGTACTGTAGTGCATTATCATAGTGAACAGAGCTTTTGTGGTTCCCTGCAAAAAAAAAAAAGCATAAAAAAATGACAAAAGAACCAGTTTTTGCCTTCTTTGTATTAAAAAAAAACTAAAAGTGATCAAAATGCCGTATGGAGCGAATAGAAATTACAGGTTATCACGCAAAAAATAAACCCTCACAGAGCCCCGTGCTTGGAAAAATACATTATGGGCCGTTGGATGTAATGATGTTACAGGTTGGGGGTTACCGTGTAAGGGTGCATTCAGACGATCGTATATCGGCTGGGTTTTCACGCCCAGCCAATATACATCGTCCCTCTCTGCAGGGGGAGGAGGCTGGAAGAGCCGGGAGCAGTGCTCCGAGCTCCCGCCACTATTTGCAATGGGAGGGTCGGAATGGGGGCGGAGACAAGTTCCAATATGTAGCTCCGCCCCATTCCACCCCTCCCATTGCAAATAGTGGCGAGGAGCGGAGAGGAGGCGGGAGCTCAGAGCACTGCTCCCGGCTCTTCCAGCTTCCTCCCCCTGCAGAGAGGGACGACCTATATCGGCCAGGTGTGAATACCCAGCCAATATATGGTCGTCTTAATGCGCCCTTACAGTGGAAAACCTTAAAAAAAACAATGAAATAAAATATGCTTTCGTCGTAATCGGACGAGCCCAGAGAAATGTATCATGTCACTTATGCTGCATGAGGAACACTAAAAGAAAAAATGGCAGAATTATTTTTTTCTTTGCCCACCAAAAAAAATACGTCTTACAATACATTAGATGTACCCAAAAATGGTACTATTAAATACTACAGTCTGCCCCACAGAAAACAAGTGCCCCGTATGGCCATGTCAATGGAAAAATAAAAACATTAGGGCTTTCGAAAAGTAGAGATGAAAATCCAAAAAGAGAAAAAATCACAGCATCCTTCTGGCCAAACTGGGTCATGTCCTGAAGGGGTTAAAAAAAAACAAATGCAAAGGTGTACGTAGCTTTTAACACCATAGTTTTTTGTGTAAAGCATTGGAAATGTAAATGGGGGAAGTGATAGTTCATAGAGTTCTGTATTCTTATATCTTGAAACGGAGCATTCTGATATATGCGCCTGCTGTCATACAAAGCTGCCCTGGGACTACTGACATAATAGGGTGCTGGAGCCTGCTGTACTAGAGCAGGACAGTGATCAGGACTAAATATTGATGACCTGTCCTTGAGGCAATCCCCTATTGACACCTATCCTATCAGCTGATTGAAGGGCCCAGGTGAGCGCTGTGGCCTCATCGGTCACATGGCCTGAGAGCAGCTCTGCTCCATTCACGTGAATGGGACTTGGCTTCAAGACAAGGCACAGCTATAAGAAAGTGAATTCTGTTGTGCCTCGTATACCGTGAAGTGACTGCCTCTCACCCGAGCGCTCTGGCAGCTTCAGACAGCGCCGGACGCTCACCATTCTGATACTGATGGTTGGTGCTGAGGATAGGTCATCAATATTGAAGTCTTGGAAACTTTTTAAAATTCGCCTGTCTCATAAGTACTTGCTTAAAGGAGATGTCCCGCGCCGAAACGGGTTTTTTTTTTTTTTAAACCCCCCCCCCCCCCGTTCGGCGCGAGACAACCCCGATGCAGGGGTTAAAAAAACCACCCGCACAGCGCTTACCTGAATCCCGGCGGTCCGGCGTCTTCATACTCACCTGCTGAAGATGGCCGCCGGGATCCTCTGTCTTCGTGGACCGCAGCTCTTCTGTGCGGTCCACTGCCGATTCCAGCCTCCTGATTGGCTGGAATCGGCACGTGACGGGGCGGAGCTACACGGAGCCGCTCTCTGGCACGAGCGGCTCCATAGAAGACTGCTGAAGACCCGGACTGCGCAAGCGCGGCTAATTTGGCCATCGGAGGCCAAAAATTAGTCGGCTCCATGGGAACGAGGACGCTAGCAACGGAGCAGGTAAGTAAAAAACTTTTTATAACTTCTGTATGGCTCATAATTAATGCACAATGTATATTACAAAGTGCATTATTATGGCCATACAGAAGTGTATAGACCCACTTGCTGCCTCGGGACATCTCCTTTAACCCTTTCCAATCCAATTTTGGATTCAGGATTTCCTAAAAGGCTTTCTCTTTTTGCTGTTATACAACGGTGCCATCTGATGGCTAAAACTAGTGTGTGCGTGCCAGAGAGACTCTGACAGCAGAGTGGCTGGCAATAGATGGCAAAAATACCCTGTCGGATGTCTTCTGACATTGAAGCTGTACAAGCTTGAATCAGAATGTACGAAGATGTCAGACAGTGGATTGGAAGGGGTTAATATTGCCTTTATTTTTCATCTCCAATCTAGTAGAAGCAATGGTAAAAGTTGCGCTTTATTCTAGGCAAAGACGTCATCCCGTAGGATTTCTGTTCTACTCAATATTTCAACAACTATATAGTGCTATTAGTTGGTTAGAGGCTATCCCATGTTGATGACTGAGGCCCCTTTTACACGGGACGACAGCGATATTGCCACGGAAAAAAAACGCAGCGGTATCGCATTGGTGGTCTGTGCAGCATCACAATTTTGTGCCGCTAAAAAGTCGTGCGACTTTGTTTCGCTCTTTTGCCTGGGTTTTCGGTGGGGCCTTGAAATATAAGCCCTAGCTGCATAAAGAAACAAATAAGTCACCTAACAGCCGCTGCCGGCTCTGCCACACGTCTTCTCTGCAGGTCCCCGCTACGTGTCTTCGGGCAATGATTCCTGGTCAGGGGTTTGAAAAACCCCCGCCTCCAGGAAGTGCTGGCTCTGATTTGTTCTCAAGCGCCGTGGCTCAGCCAGTCAGAGCCAGCGCTTCCTGGAGGCGGAGTTTTTGAACTTCCAATCCAGGCAGTGCTGACAGAAGACTTCAGACAAGTGGCGGGGACCTGACAGCAGCTGTTAGGTGATGTATTTTTTTTTTTTAATATACCTATGGCTTATTTTAGGGCTTTTACAGTAGGACTAACTACCGTAAAATTTGCATCGCACCACACAGTGTTTTCATGCGATGCAACAGAAAGGAAAGCTCCATAGGGAAACATGGGCTACAAAACATCACAAATCACAGCAATATTTTTCTCGTAATGTAGCAGCCTACAAAACATGGCTAATATAAAGGAAGCCATTGGAAAGCATGGGTTCACATACATGTGATTTGTAGCAGTGTCGCATCGTGAGAAAATTGCGCAATTTTGTTACGTGTGAAACTGGCCTAATAGTGTGTCACTAGGTCCGATGACCAGGACGGCCACAAATCTTTAGAACGAACAGGCCGCAAAAATTGCAGCCACTTAAGCGTTTCCCTGCACAGCAGCACTCCTGCCCACCCTGCAGGGATGTCAGCATAGACCCCACCACTTACACAGAGCTGTGCTGCAGTTCAGAGAATAGCGAGTAGAAAGAAGCCCAGAGGTCAGTAATGGCATATCCCAGGCAGTGCTAGGCCAATTATGGGCGGTGAACAGGTTTCAGGGTTTTGGGGTTTTTTTTAACTCTAAGTTTTATATAAATGTTCCTCATTCCCTGTATGTAATCAGACGGCATGGTGACGGAGCTGCGCTCCCTTTGGAGTATGAGCATGTAATATGCTTATTCTAGTTTAGGGGTGGTAGTCTTTTAAAGTGGGGGGCTCTCCTTAAGACGGTCTGAGGGAGGTCCTACCACTCTGACCATCGTGATCAGCTGTTATTGCTATGTGAAGTGGTCACTAAGCCCTTTATGTAATGCTTGAACACACCAGTTCCTTAAAGAGGTTGTCTTATTACAGCAACCCCTTTTAATCTGAGAGCGATCAGTGTGATCGGCTGATCGCTGCAAATCTGATTCTAAAGACCTCCCCAGAAACACATGGAGATCTCAAGTGTGCCAGAGCCATTGCCTATTAGCTCACTGATCTGGTTCTTGGGTAGGAAGAGGCACCTTATCAGTCCATATACCGTAAGGGTAGGAAAGAGTCCCATGGGGGGAGGGAGGGGGGTGTAGATAGCTGTTTAAAAGTTTATACAAACTCGGAGAACCCCTTTAAAAACCAACACATACTTGAAGGACCCCTGAATGTCGCACAAGGAGCCTCATATTACTAGTAATTCTGTATTGTAAAGACAAGTTACTTTTTATGCACATAAGTTGGGATTTTCTCATTGCGATCGGTTCTTGAGTTGATCTTTTCAGTTACTGAGCAGCATTAACCCTTTGCATGAAGGATACGGAGTGGAGTTGGCAATTATGGAAGTCTGCAACAGACAAAGCGTTATTTCTTTTCCACCCATCACACTGTTGCCGAGTTTAATGGATTTTTCTTGGTCAAATAAATCCTTTTTCCTTATCTTCTTGTTTGTGTCATTACTCTTCAGTCTCGGAGTGCATCTATCCAATATGTACAGAGTTTATATCTATGACATGCCCGGGAGGCTGAGATACACTTAACCATATAATAACCAGATAATTTGATAAGTAACATGCTAACCAGATAAAAAGTAGAGCTACTGAGACTTTCTTACACTTTTTATATGTATAGATAGAGACTGTACTTTTTTTTATACTGTGGCAAGGAGGGCGGGGGGGTGGGGGGTCATTCGCCTGCGGATCGCCAACCTCACCATCAGGAAAACGGCACCGGACGCATGTTATCAGTATCCTGGAGACTTGACTTTTTAAAACTGGCGCTTGCCAGCATTTATTCACAGCACACAAACGTATTCGGCATATTAATGTCCTTTAGCCAGTGTTCCTCACCTGCAGGTCCACCGTCCCTATTCCCGCCCGGGGTGTCTAGAGGGTGTCTTCCTCTATGAGATTGACGTAGGTGTTCCCCCAAAATTGGTCCGGGCCAGACCTCAGGCTCACAGTCCTGATGGCTGCTCCTGCATCCTTTCTGGCTAGCAGCCAGCATTCCCCTCCTGAGTGTGGCAGGATCTGCTCCTTTTTATATTAGTTCCTGCCCCACCCATAGGTCTTAACCTTTTCTTTGCAGTACTAGAAGTCCTATCTATGTATTGCCCTTCTACAATTCATATATGAATTTGGGCTGGGGGAAAGGGGAGTCAGGGCTGGATTTGGACATTTTGAGCAATTAAACACACACAACGCATGCTCAATAGCAGGTCCTGAAGATTATGGCGACCTCTCCAATGTATGATGTACATATGGCAGCATTCTATTCTCAATGCCATGCAGATGCTAGAGTGATGCCATGGTCATCAGAAGCAGCCAAAGACCCACCATGGACATCCAAAGTGATGCACAATAGGGCTGTTTTTGTTGCATGAAGTTCGAGAATTTCAAAACCATAAGGCTACATTCACAGGGGCGAGAGCAATATCGGACCGAGAAACCCTGCCTGATATCACGCTTGCCGATGTGCAATTCCAAGATGTTCGTACTAATTAAATAAAGATCGAGTTGTTTGTTTTAGTCCAAAATTAAATGCTTTAGTTGCTGCCAACACTGCTCACCATGTTCATAATGTAACCTCAGCTGTAAAGTACATTGGGTGGAGAAGACCTTTGAAGGAAACAATAAGTTTTAGACATTAAAATGACCCACAACATACACATCTTAAAGTGTACCAAAGTTTTCTAAAATTTTCCACGTCCTCCTTATTCGCTCTTTTGCTGCCATTTGCACCGTTTCTTTCTGTAAGTTCTGAATTTCAGGTGGCCTTCACCATTTTTCTGTAGCTCTGCTGTTTGCAATCCACTTTCAGGCAGGGGTATGTTGCTGCCAGTAGTTTGTTTCCTGTACTTTTCTTTCCCTCACTTCCTATTTTGCATTGCTCTGTCCCTTCCAATCAGCAGCGAGGCTGTATCTGAATGCCACCTCTTTGTTGTCTTAGTATGATTGTACAATTTAGACATTCTGGCTGAATAGTAAATGTACACACACTTGTACCAGCAAAAGAGAGATTGTGAAGATTGAAGACACTAGATCTACAGATCTGTACGTCTGTGAGTGCAGGGAGCAGCCTGTTACGATAGCCTCTCCCCCGCAGCTAAAAAAACACATCTCAGTAACTACAGAAGTTCAGTACTTTACCAGCAGTGGATTGCAGAGGGGCTGGAAGAGAGACCCCTAGTGGCAGCCTCTTCAAACTTTATTTACAGTGGTAAAACAAAAATTTGTAATGAAGTATATGGTACTGGTGCATTATGTCTCCACCGGAAGTATATGTGGAAACATGGGTTAACTGTGTTAACAAGTAGGTGACGCCCACGGGTTCTGATTGGCATGCTTGCACTTTCCAGACTGGGATCCATCGTGAACCCAGCCAGGCTCCCTGCTCCGCTCCTAAGACCGCGTCAGCCTCCTATTGCACAGCCTTTCCTGACCCTGCTCTCATGGCTGCGTTGTAAGGGTTTCCCCCGGCGCCCTCCTATGTAGGCTCCCGTTTCCGCTGTCACTGTCCCCGTGGCCGTACAATCTCCGTTCTCAGCCCCACTTTGACTCTCCATGCTGCTATTTCTGACCTCTTGCCTACGCTCTGCCTCTATCTATCGCGCTCCTTTCTGCGGTCCCAGCCCAGCTCTTACTCTCTCTGGCGTCGGACTCCCACCTGCGGTCCCGGCGCAACTCTCACTGTGTGCGGCGGACGTACATCTCTCTTCGCTGCTCCTCTGTTAGTGTGGCGGGCGTCATTCCATCTGCAGTCCTCTGCGTGTCCTTGTCCGCCGTTGAAGGCGCCCACCGCTCTCACTCCACTGGATGTGGAGAAGGTGGGCGTGGCTGTGCAGAGGTGTGTGACAACTTTTGGCCGTCACCTTTAAGTCAGGTCACGTCTCCACCCATCCTTCCAGTGTAGACATAATGCAGCAGTACTGAAATATATTACAAGATAAAGGATATACACTGGCTATATTACATGAGCAGAAGTTGTCTGAAAATTAGCGCCTCATTAACCCTACAAGGACCAGATACTTTTTAGGTATTTTACCCACATGTGGTAGTTTTACTGTCCTATTTTTTTTTCTTCAGCTACCAAAATTTTTTGCTGCGTTTTTTTTCCCATGACAGTTATTTTTTAAAATATTTTTTTCAGTTTTTTTTTTTCTCGTTTTTCAGTTTTATTAGGGTAAAAAGCTAAAAGAAAATTTTAACATTTATAGTAATTTTTTAAAAATTAGTATATTTACGCTAAAATCAAGTATGGAAATGGGTTCCTCATTCTGTTTCGGACGTTTTGATATATGTATGGTTTTGATTTACAGGGCGCATATGACGATGGTCTTGGTTGGCGTCAGCTTTGGGTTATTTTCTTTCATATATATATATATATATATATATATATATATATATATATATATATATATATATATATATATATATATATATACACACACCGTATATACTCGAGTGCAAGCCGAGTTTTTCAGCACAAAAAATGTGCTGAAAAAGCCCCCTTCGGCTTATACTCGAGTGAGGTGTTTAAAAAAAACAAAAAACGCAATACTCACTTCTCAGCTGGCGTCACTCTCCCCGACACGATGCTCTTCCCCGGCGGTGCGGCAAGCAACTTCATTCTTCTCCCCGGCTTGTTCATTTCCCCCGCTGTCAGCGCTGTGATTAGATCGAGCGCCGGCCAATCACAGCCATTCAGTGACATCACTGAATGGCTGTGATTGCTTTATCGAGCGCTGGCTGTGATTGGCCGGTGCTCGATCCAGTCATAGTGCTGGCTCCTTCTCCTGCCACACAGCTGTGGAGTAGTGGGTGGTCTTCTCCTCCTCCTGCTGCCGGGAGTCCTCATCCCCCGGTGAGCGCTGCTATCGGTCCTCGTCCCCTCGAGAAGATAATGGTGAGTGGCTCTGCATCCCCGGAGCTCCTACTGCGCCCGAAGGAGGGAAGATTCATCCTGCTGTAAGTAAGTAGTCTGTCCATATGGGGGGAATATGGCTGTATATGTCCGGCGGTCACGTACCCCCCCCCCCCCTCTTGCTCCCGTAGTGGAAGTTAATCGGGGAAGGAGAAGTCAGAAAGGGTTAAAAACACCTCCTGCCTTCTCCAGGTTATCAGCGATCGGTGAGAGGAGATTAAACGTTTTACCGGAGGCCTCCATATTTGAACCCCGACGCAATCCTTCTTCGTGAACGTTCCCGAATTCTGCACATGCGATTGCCGGCAAAATGCCGGACACATGCGCAGGAGTCGGGGAGCCCAGGAAATTTAAAATCTCCTTGCTCCCAGCGACCAACGGTCGCCGAGAGTCTGGAGCAGTGACAGGTGGCCTCGTTGAGCGGTCCCCGGTCACGAAAAAAAAGTAGCGATCTAACATCGGTCTCACATGACCGGATAGGAATTACAAAAATTGAAAATCGTAATTTTTTCCTTCTGCTTTGCTTAGATTCATTCAAATACTGTGGGGTCAAAATGTGCAGTACACCCCTAGAGGAATGTTAAGTCTAGTTTTCAAAATGGGGTCATTTGAGGGGGTTCCTTATCGTTTTGGGTGCTCAATGGTTCTATAAGTGGGCGATGGGACCTGGAATTTATTCAGTTGTACCCTGAAATCCAACGGGTGCTCCTTCCATTATAGGCCTAGCCATGGGTCCTTTAAGTAGATAAGGGCCACAAGGGGTATGTTTCTGAACACAGGACAAACAGGGGTATCTATTTTGGGGTGAAAGTCTTCATTCCTATGTACACTGTACAAAAAAAACTGTTTTTAAATTGACAATTGCCCAAAAAATGAAAATCGTAATTTTTTCCTACTGCTTTGCTTAGATCAATTCAAAAATTGTAGGGTTAAAATACACAGTACACCCCTAGATGAACGCGTTAAGGGGTCTAGTTTTCAAAATGGGGTCACTTGTTGGGGTTCTCTATGGTTTTGGCCGCTCAAGAACTGTACAAGTGGGCAATAGGGCATAAAACTCCTTCAAGCAAAATTTATGTTCTAAAAGCCACTGACTGCTCCTTTCATTTTGGGCCCTGTTGTGCATCCAGACATAAGATTAGGGCCACAATGGGTATATTTCTGAAAACAGGACAAGCAGGGGTATCCGTTGTGGGGTGCACATCTTCATTCATATGTGTGCTGTACAAAAAAAGCTGTTTTTAAAATGACAATTGCCAAAAAAATGAAAATCACAATTTTTTCCTTTTGCTTTGCTTGAATTCATTCAAAAACGGTGGCGTCAAAATATGCAGTTCACCCCTAGATAAATTCGTTAAGGAGTCTAATTTTCAAAATGGGGTCACTTGTGGGGGTTCTCTATTGTTTTGGGCGCTCAAGAGCTCTACAAAAGTGCTATAGGGCCTAAAAGGTCTTCAAGCAAAATCTATGTTTTGAAAGCCCTCGATTACTTCTTTCATTTTGGGCCCTGTTGTGCATGCAGACATAATATTAGGGCCACAATGGGTATCTATTTTGGGGTGCAAGTCTTCCTTCATATGTGTGCAGTACAAAAAAAGCTGTTTTTAAAATGACAGAATTGCCAAAAAAAAAGAAAATCACAATTTTTTCCTTCTGCTTTGCTTGAATTCATTCAAAAACTGTGGGGTTAAAAGGGGTCTAGTTTTCAAAATGGGGTCATTTGTGGGGGTTCTCTATGGTTTTGGGCGCTCAAGAACTCTACATGTGTGCTATGGGGCCTTAAAGGACTTCAAGCTAAATTTCTGTTATGAAGGACACCTGACTACTCCTTTCATTTTGGGCCCCGTTGTGCACTGAGATAAATGATTAGGGCCACAATGGGTATATTTCTGAACACAGGACAAACAGGGGGATCCATTTTGGGGTGTAAATCCTCATTTTCATGTAAACTATAGAAAAAAATGTCTTTAAAATGACATCTTTGCAAAAATATGAAATTTTACTTTTTCCCCTCTAAATTGGATTAATTCCTGAAAAAAAACGGTGGCGTCAAAATACTCCTGACCCCCTCAGTGAATACATTAGGGGTGTAGTTTTTAAAATAGGGTCATTTGTTATTATTCTGACACCTATGAGCCTTTGCAATCTTGGCTTGGTGCAGGAAAATAAAGTGTTCCTCAAAATGCTGAAAAGTAATGTTAAATTTGTATGTCTCCTAAATGGTTAAAAAAAACAAGTTTTTCAAATGTGCGTCCAGAATAAAGTAAACTGATGGAAATATATACCTTAGCAAAAGTTTGTACAGTATGTTTGCACATATTTGAGATATTACAATTGAAAATGTGAAAAAATGATAATTTTGTCAAAATTTTCCCAATCTTGGCACTTTTAATAAATATACACAAATTCTATCAGTCTATTTGTACCACCTAAATGAAGCACAATATGTGGTGAAAAAGCAATGTCAGAATCACTTGGATATGTAAATCCTTTACGGAGCTCTTCTATAAACAAATATTTTATTAATTTTCACAGTGGAAATAAAGTACATTATAAACAAGCATAGAGATTCCGATCCATACAGATGTGCAGATCTGTCCACAATATTGATAAACATTGGATGAATATTTCCATTATAACTATGTTCTTAAAGGTGGGTCTATCATGTACCCAGTTGTGGCAAGACATGAAAAATGTCTTGTTAGGGTTTTCATATTTATTCAGATCTCATATATGTACGGAGCTATTCTATGTTAAAGTACACACATGTCAGATTTCCAAAATTTGGCCTGGTCATTAAGGCGCAAACAGGCTTGGTCACTAAAGGGTTAAGAGGCTGTGTGAGTGGCTGTCTTATCAGTGTCCCCCACAGGTGCAGTTAGCTCCCTCATTTGGTAGTCAGTTACCTGCATGGTGAGAGGATGCAGCAATCTGCACTCCTTACTCAGTAAGTAATGGCCATTTTCTGTGTTAGCTTTTAATTTTCTATATTTCCCCTTCTGTGATGCTTTATATACAGGACTCAGACTGTCTATAGGAATGACCGGCGGCACCTAAATCTCCACCTGTTGATGCTTTTCTCTCCGTGATTTATGGCCGATGTCCTTGTGCTTCCAATAACTCATTGCACAAACTCTATAATTATCCCGTCAGCCTGTGATATTTTTGTCGTTCTCCTTTGTCTTACCAGCTGCAACAGTTGCCGGATCACAGATTAACATGCTGTCAGGATGACACTTTATGAATCTCCTCTATAACAATATCCGCTAGCATTATAAAGACTGAATACACCATCCTGCCAAAAGTAATTGGACACCTGAGCAAGAATTAGTTATTTCCATATGTTAATACTTAGTGGGGCTCCTCTGGACTTGATGACATTGGATACACTTCGTTGGATACTTTCTACTAATGGCTGATACACTTCAGCTGGTATTTCCCTCCATTCTGAAAAATGTCTGGCAAGTTCTCTCAAAGATGGTGCATTGGCCTGTCTAAAATGGCGCAAGAATCAAAAGTAGTATTTATTTAGATATGTTAATACTTAGTGGGTCTCCTTTGGCCCCTAATGACATCAGATATACTCTCCATGGCATTCTTTCTACTAATGTCTGATACACTTCAGCTGATATTTCCCTCCATTCATCCTGCAAACGTCTGCCGAGTTTTTTTTTCAAAGAAAAGGGATGCTGTTCATATCTCCTGACCCGATATTGTAGTTCTTACCAAAGAGCTCACTAGAGTTGAGGTCCAGACTCCATGCAGACCAGTCCAATCGTGGAACATCCATATCCTTAAACCAACATAAAACAGTGTTGGATTTGTGACCGGGTGCGTTGTCTTGTTGAAAGTATTGCTGTCCGTTTCCAGAGTATTGTCTAGGATACACCTCTGTGTGCGTGGATCTTGCCACTACAAACAATGCACCAAGACCATGCCACGTAAAATATCTCCAGACCATACTTAACTGTTGGCCCAACACACTCAGGCAAAAGGTGTGCCCCCAAGTATCCTCCACACCCAGGTACACCCATCTAATTGACGATCGAGTACATGATTCATCATTGCATAGAAAGTTCTTTTATTGCTCAACTGTCCAAAGGCGATACTCCTTGCACCATTGTAGAGGGCCTATGCATCGTCTTTGAGAGAATTGGCAGCCATTTGCAGGATAAATGGAGGGAAATACCAGCTCAAGTGTATTGGACATTAATAGAAAGTATACCACAGACAGTATCTGATATCATTAGGGCCAATGGAGCCGCACTAAGTATTATCACATGTAAATAAATACTACTTTTGATTCTTGCTCAGATGTCCAATTACATAGCCTTGCCAAATTCGACCGTGCCCTGGAGAAGAACACTAAAGGCTCCTTTCCATTGGCAAGGTAATCATACGTTTTCTGTGCGATGCGAGAGTGCGAGCTCTCGCAGGAAAGTCCCACTCATGTTGTTCTATGACAACCTTTCCACTAGCGATGTTTAAGGGCAAGCTGCGATGTGAGGATTAAAAATCGCAGCAGGAGGATTGTTTCAGCGTTTTGCATTTTCTGTCGCCCATACAGTGCAATGGCAAAACAGATTCTCGCATCGCAACGCAAAAGCTTGCGATTTTGCAGCGTTGCGATGCGATTTTAACATTGCAATTTTTCTCGCAGCGATATAGCTATCATCAGTGGAAAGGAGCCCTTAGGCTGTCTGTCCACGGGCGCTGCGGTATCCTGCGGCGGATCTCCGCGGTCAGCCTATGTGACAGATAGGCTGACCGCAGAGAATTGCGGCAATTCGCAACATGCTGCAATTTGCCGCCTGCGAGTAGAGAATTGCTCTGATTCTCCGCTCGTGGACAGGGGGGTTGTGCTTTCCATAGTTACACTATGGAAAGCGTGCATTGCGTTCCCCGCGGCCGGATCATCGTGGCAGGGAATACAATGCAAAACCACCCGTGGACAGGCAGCCTTAGTCAGACCTCATCTGGAATACTGTGTCCAGTTCTGGGCACCCCACTTTAAAAAAGACAGACAGGGGCGTGGCTTACCCATGCAGGAGTAAGGCACGCTTTTGCTAAGCTCCCGGCTCCCCAGCAGCACTGACCTGCTCAAATAAGGCCTCCTTCCCACGAACGGATTTCCGCCGCGTAATTCGCGGCGAAAATCCGCTGCGTTGCCCGCAGCTATTAGGTTCTATTGAACCTAATAGCACAATGCTCACGATGCGTAATTCCACCGCGGAATTACGCACCGCGATTTCTCCCGTCCTCACCCGCAGCATGCTCTATTTTCTGCGGGTGAGGACGGGCTGTACGCACTGACGGCTTCCATTGCAGTCAATGGAAGCCGTCCGTTCACGCTATCTCCCGCTGTAACCAGCGGGAGATAGCGTGAAAAAACGCTTTCCCGCCCACCGCCGCGCGTCATATGACGCCATATGACGCGGCCGGCCGCGTCACGTGACACGGCCGGCCGTGCACGTGACACGGCCGGCCGTGCACGTAACACGGCCGGTGACGCGGCGGCGGTGGGCGGGGAAGCGATTTCACGCTATCTCCCGCAGGTAAGTATAGGGGCTCTGGGGGGCGCCGTGACGGGCTTCACTGCGTAATATTACGCGGCGGACCCCGTCACGCTCGTGGGAAGGAGGCCTAAGTGTTTCCCCGGCGAATCAGCAGTCCCTAAGCAGGCGATGGGGAAGAGGAGACCCTCAAGCAAGGCCGGGGCGGCAGGAGAGGACGAGCCGCCGACAATCCAGAGATTCTTCGGGGCGCGCGGTCCGGCGGCTCCCTCTCACAAGATGGTGCCGGGCAGAGCACGCTTGCTCTCCACTCCCCGCAGCAGCGGCAGCACGGAGCCCCGAGAACGGACGTCTCCCGGCTCAGGAGGACCAGGAGGACCAGGAGGACCCGAGGAGACAGATAAGTGCCGACATGCACAAAGGGGACACTCACTAAGGGCAGACAGCCCAGGCCCTCCCCCCAGCCCTCACAGCTCCCCCAGTCCACATGCTTCCCACAAAGGGGATAAACAGGCAGAGGGACATGAGAACCATGAAAGCAGCAGGGGACAGCATACATCCCTACAGTCACCACAGAAAGATCCTGGCAGTGTCCCAGTGAAAAATGCCCCAGCTACACGTCCAAAAGCAGCAACCAGGAAGTCCCAGCAGTCTGAGGGGAGTAGTAGTCCGGGGCCCCAGGAAAACCTTAGAAGCCATACCAAAGCCCCAACAGCACACTCAGCAAGCCTGCCATTTTACAACGACTTCTCGTCAGACGAAGAGTGGGATTGGAAGGCACACCTAAGAGCCCTCCCGACAAAAAGAGACTTCCAACGTTTGGAAAGCTCACAAAAAGAAGCGATGTCCCTAATACAGCAAGAACTTAAGCATATGGGGAACCGCATTGGCGCCATGGAGGAGACACAAGAGGAGATATTTACAACACTTGAGACCCACAGCCAAATCATAAATGCACAAGCACAGCAAATGACGGATATGATGTCTCATTTGGATGACCTTGAAAACCGTCATAGACGTAACAACCTTCGCTTGCGGGGACTTTCGGAGGAAATTGCCCCCTCTCAGCTCGAGGACTGGGCCCGAAATTTCTTTAGCTCATTACTACAGCGTCCACCAGACCGACCAATAGAAATTGATCGCATCCACAGAACCCTAGGCCCCAAGCCGGACGACCCAGAAAGACCGCGAGACATTGTGTGCCGAATACACTTTTTTAAAGATAAAGAAGCCATCCTAAAAAATGTACGCGACAGGAAGGACCCCCTCACCCATAATGG
Source organism: Eleutherodactylus coqui (assembly GCF_035609145.1). Classification (NCBI taxonomy): domain Eukaryota; kingdom Metazoa; phylum Chordata; class Amphibia; order Anura; family Eleutherodactylidae; genus Eleutherodactylus; species Eleutherodactylus coqui. Next base: position 142,687,545 of record NC_089845.1, on the reverse strand, counting down.
CGCCCCAATAGCGATCTTCCCGGACTTGGCCAGACGCACCCTCCAACTTCGCAGAGCCGTTAAGCCGCTCCTCGACCTTCTCCGAGCCAACAAGGTCCTCTATAGATGGGGATATCCCTTTCAACTCTCCGCCTCAAGAAACGGGAAGTCAGCGGTCTTTAGATCCCCCGCAGATCTTCCTAAATTTCTCGGCATCCTGGAACTACCGATGGTCACGATCATAGACTGGCCCCATACGCCCGCACTGCCCATCACGGCACCCAGAACATCCTGGCAGGAAGCCAGGCCAAGACGCCCGAGGAACAGGAACCACTCCACGCGCTCACCACCATGAACAATCATACGGGAACATCTCCCAGCGCAAACAACACACCGCGCCGACTAACTCCATGAAGGAATGTCACCGTTGACATACGCCAGTTCAATCTTCCTGTTTCATATGCTTCATACTTCCCCGCTTGAGTCACTACACTATTTACACTATTTAACACACCGAGCTACATAACACCTCACTAGCCTGTCTCTTATCCCCCAACCCACAAAACATCTTCCCCGACAGGTAATTCGCCACACATATAGCACCTTATCGCAGGTCACACAAAAACAGTCAGCCCTAGCAAGCACATGAGCACAGAAGGGGACGCCGGGAGCAGCTCCGGCATCCTCAAGTCACATCCCCCAACGGGTGGACGCCACCATGGTGCCGTCCGATTCTGACCATAGGTCCGAAACCCACCTTACAAGATTGGGACACCGTGTCCCAATGGACGGAAACTCTGCTTTCTGTCCCCCTCCACCCCTTCACCCCCCTACTCCCTTGTCCCCCCCCCCCCCCCCCTCTTCCCCTATCTTCTCTCCAATCCCTCCATGTAGCGTCCCGGGTGCCCTAGGTCCCGGGTACCCTAGGTACCCCGCCACCCAACACCAAGCAACCACCATGACGGGTCTCTCGTTCTGCACCTATAATGCCAGAGGCCTAAACAACCCCTCTAAAAGAGGCCAGATCCTGGCGCATCTCCACAAAAAAAAAACATTCTAATCGCATTCCTCCAGGACAAACCACCTTTGGGCTCAGTACTCTGGGGAAGCTGGAACGGTTCGCAGAGGGGTCCGGCATCGTACTCGGAGGGGACTTCAACGTAGCGATGGAGCCTGGCCTGGATACGTCATCAGGTAAGTCCGGCGTTCCCCTGGTAGCCTTACGCAGACTACGGAGATGCCTACTAGATCTCAGACTCGTTGACCTTTGGAGGACTCTTCACCCAAAGGCCAAGGACTTTAGTCACCATTCCACCGCACACAATAACTATGGGCGACTAGACTACTTGTTCATTTCTCACGTCTTCTTGGACCTGTCCCCCAGAAGCTCTATAGGAGACATCCTATGGTCCGACCACGCACCCGTTTACGGAGCCCTACTGGGACAGGCCCACAGGGGGGGTTACAACTCCTGGCGCCTGAATGACAACCTCCTAAGTGATGCCTGCTGCCGAGACGATATAAATAGAACCATTGAAACGTTTGTTGAGACCCACCGAGACGACACCACCTCCCCTCCCATACAATGGGAAGCGCTCAAATGCGTACTACGGGGAATCTTTATATCCCACGGGGCGAGACTTAAAAGAGACAGATCAGGTAAATTGAAAGAACTCTTCACAAAGTTGGATAATACAGAAAAGGCGAACAAAGCTAAAGCCTCCCCCTCCCTAAACGCAGAGATCACCTCCATTCGCCAGCAGATATTGGCCATATTAGACCAGGCCCACCTGCGCATGAGGGACAGACTAAGAGGCGGGCTATATGAGTACGGCAACAGATGCAGCAGGTGGCTAGCAAGAGCCCTAAACCCACGCGAACAACAATCCTATATATTCGCTCTTGACTCTCCACAAAAGGGGAGGGTCCACGCAACTGAAGACCTACTAGGTTGCTTTGGGCAATACTACACAGAACTTTACAACATCACAGAACCTGCGGAGGCCGCCCAGGGCAACCCCTTAGATCACGTAGAATCCTACCTACGCGAATATGCCCCCAAACCGATCCCCGAGACAAAATCAGAGGCCCTAGATCACAACCTTACGGAGCAAGAGGTGTCAGAGGAAATACGGAATTTAAAAATAGGAAAGAGCCCCGGCCCAGATGGCTTCACGCCCCGATTTTATAGGACGTTCGGAAACCTACTGACACCAATACTCTGTAAGACCTTTAATGCCATCTCCGACAATTGCCCCTTCCCGCAGCAGGCCCTACAGGCCATCATCACAGTCATACCAAAGCAAGGAAGAGACCTTCTATCCTGCGGGAACTATAGACCCATTTCCCTACTAAATGTGGACACCAAAGTCTTCGCAAGAACATTAGCCACCCGCCTTGGACCACTTATTCCCACGCTCGTACATAGAGATCAGACTGGCTTTGTCCTTGGCCGAGAGGCAAGAGATAACACCATCAGAACTCTATCCCTGATAAGTAGGGTACGTGACGCAAAAAGCCTGTTATGCCTCCTATCGGTGGACCCCGAAAAGGCGTTCGACCGGGTTAACTGGAAATTCCTTGAGTCCACCCTACAGAAGATAGGTCTGGGGGAGAGATTGAGAAACTGGATAATGGCCCTATACAACAAGCCCACAGCCCAGATAAGAGTAAATGGGAAACTCTCCCACCCGATCAACATCAGAAACGGCACACGCCAGGGGTGTCTACTCTCCCCAACCCTGTATGTGTTAGTAATGGAGTCCCTTGCGAACGCAATTAGACTGAACCCAGAAATTCAAGGTTACAAAATAGGCCAAACTGAGCACAAAGTGGCCGCATTTGCGGATGACCTTTTGGTCTATATAACGAACCCCACCAGAGCCCTACCCGCCCTCCTACGAGAATTCGATAAATACAGTAAAGTCAGTAATTTTAAAATCAACCTACAAAAATCTGAAATCTTAAACATAACGCTACCGCCCACTGATTTAGCTCAACTGAGACCCTTATTCTCACTGTCGTGGCGGGAAGATCACATTAAATACCTAGGCACAAAACTACCCTCAGACCCGGATCAGATATATGACTTAAACTTTGAGCCCATATACCGTTCCTTGATGAAAGACACCGAAAAATGGCGCCCACTAACACTTTCCTGGACCGGCCGAATTAATGCGCTCAAGATGAACTTCCTTCCGAAACTCCTGTACCTTTTTCAGACCCTACCAATACAACTTCCAAGGAGCTTCTTCATCAAGATACGAAAGACTGTGACATACTTCGTATGGGGAGGGTCCAGAGCCCGTCTGAGTTACAAACTCCTCACCCAGAAAAAGGAAAATGGCGGGCTGGGCTTGCCCGACATGTTGCTATACTATAGGGCCGTAATAAGTAAGACCGTCCTGGACCTTATGCACAGGAGGCTAACCAAATTATGGGTCGAAATGGAACAGAGCTCTGCTCCATTCCGAGCTCAAGGTCTCTTTTGGCTCAAAGGCGGACTGGGCAGAAGGGGGATCAGAGTGTCACCACTTCTGAACTCACTCCTACGAACATGGGACAACTTCGCGAGCAATAACGGGCTGATATCCACTCCGGGTCCCTGGACCCCTCTGGTGGGAAACCCGGACTTCCCTCTTGGGATCGGGGGCCTGGCACTCCTGGGTAACCTAAGAGTCCACCTGCCAAGAATCCATGACATACTAGGAGAGGAAGGAATTAGGCCACTGAGCTCGCTGGTGGAGGAGGGAGGGTCCGTAACGGGTGCGTGGTTTCAATACATGCAGCTATGCCACTTTATCAGAACACAGGGCAAAGCCTCAGATCTGTCTACTCCGCCCACTCCTTTTGAGAAGCTATGTGCGGACCCCCGTGAGTCGAGGGGATTGATCTCCGTGGTCTATAACATGCTGGTGGCCGGGGGAGCCCGGGACTTGGAAAAAGGGTTACCGTAGAGCCTGGGAAAGAGAACTAGGACAGCCCTTACCCGACGAGGACTGGGCTAGGGGCGTCAATCTGACTCACAGAATGTCAGTCTAGGGCAGACACCACGAGCTAAATTATAAGCTTATTACGAGATGGTATCGCACACCGTTATTACTAGCCAAAATATATCCTGGCACTTCAGCCACCTGCTGGAGATGCCTGAAAGAAACAGGAACGCTCACACATATTTGGTGGTTCTGCCCTGGGATTAGAGGTCTGTGGTTGGAGATACAAGCCCTGTACAATGTATTGAAAAGAAGCTCACTAGTTCTCTCCACGGAGATCGCGCTCCTCTCAATCCTGCCAGGCTCCATCGCTGCCATTAAGAGGGACATTCTGAGATTCTTCCTCCTAGCTATGAGAACAGTGATTCCCCGACTTTGGAAATCCCAGACGATGCCGACACGCCTGAGCTGGACAGCGGCCCTAGATGACATCAGATATATGGAAGAGCTGCGAGCCAAAGATGACGACAAATGGCTAAAATACTATGACGTGTGGGAGGTATGGATGACATTTCGAAATTCTGACAACTTCAAGCAATGGCTTGAACACGGGGTTTTACCCACTTGATAGACGACGGGGAATTCACTAAGGGCTCTACCCGGGACGCTACCCCCCCCTCCTTACCCCCTTCTCCCTCACCCGCCTCCCCTCTTCCCTACTACACTATTACCTTCCTTCCCCCCAATTTGCTTAGGTTCTACTCAACCACTTTCTCTGATACTACCTTTCACATTCCACTTTCACACACACCACCTTTCTACCTCACAACACACCACACCCACGTTGAGTCGAGGATCACCCTTAGATGACCCGACTCCCATACACCTTTTAAGGTTAAATTCCACGCAAGTAACAAACACGGTTTGATAATTTGCAAAAGATTACTTAGACAAACTGGAGCAAGTTCAGAGAAGAGCTACCAAGATGGTGAGCGGTCTGCAAATCATGTCCTATGAGGAACGGTTAAGGGATCTGGGAATGTTTAGCTTGCAGAAGAGAAGGCTGAGAGGAGACTTAGGCCACCTGCACACGGGCGGAAATTCCGCGGCAGGATTTCCCGCAGAATTTCCGCCCGTGGAAGCTGCCATAGGATTGCATTAGAAAACACAATCCTAGGCAGACAGACGCGATTTGTGCGCAGGAAATCCCGCTCAGGAAACAAATCGCGGCATGCTCTGCCCTGCACAGAAATGTCACTCCTCGGTCCGGCACATCAAAGAGCTGGAGCCGCCGAAGAGGTGAGTGCCGCGCTGGTCTCTGCAGGGGCTCGGGTTGGGTCCCACTGCAAGAATTCTCGCAGCGGGATCCGACCCGGCCGTCTGCAGGCGGCCTTAATAGAGGTTTACAAATATCTGAAGGGCTGTCAGTGCAGAGGGATCAGCCCTATTCTTATCTGTACTAGGAAAGACTAGAAGCAATGGGATGAAACTAAAAGGGAGGAGACACAGATTAGATATTAGACAGTGAGGGTGATCAATGAGTGGAACAGGTTACTACAGGAGGTGGTGAGTTCTCCAATGGAAGAGTTCAAACAAAGGCTGGACAGACATCTGTCTGGGATGATGTACCTGGTGACCATGGGGGTCCCTTCCAACTCTACCATTCTATGATAATAGAGAGTGATACATACAAGGGGCGTTTCAAGATTTGCTTCCTCCTTTGAAGCTCTTAGGCCCAATGTCCACGGGCGAATTTGAATTGCGGAATCCATGCGGGGCACGTCAGCATGCGGATTGGATTTGCGGATCTTTAGATGCGGAAATCAAATCGCAGCATGCTCCATTTCAGTGAGTTTCCCGCACAGAGTGCTTCCATGGAAGTTGTCCGATTCGCGGCCCGCCAGCAGCTGACACTGTGGACAAGCCGTGGATTCCACAAGAAAGCAGGAGTTTGAATTTAAAAAAATGTACTGCGCATGTGCGTCGGCCGGCACGTCTGCGCACACCCGCAGTACAGAAAAAAAGAAGACCTGGACAGGTACGCAGGGTCCTCGGCCGCGAGCAGAGTGGCATTCCGCTGCAGGCTCCCACATGCGGAATCCGACCCGCCCGTGGACATGAGGCCTTCATGTAGTAAAGTATATATGGAAAAAACACTGTAGCACAAGCTGATAGTGAGCAGGTAGTGCCCGGCAGAACAGTGTGGCACAAGCTGATGGTGAGCAGGCAGTGCCCGGCAGAACAGTGTGGCACAAGTTGAAGGTGAGCAGGCAGTGCCTGGCAGAACAGTGTGGTACAAGCTGATGGTGAGCAGGTAGCGCCTGGCAGAAGAGTGTGGCACAAGCTGATGGTGAGCAGGCAGCACCTGGCAGAAGAGTGTGGCACAAGCTGATGGTGAGCAGGCAGCACCTGGCAGAAGGGTGTGGCACAAGCTGATGGTGAGCAGGCAGCACCTGGCAGAAGAGTGTGGCACAAGCTGATGGTGAGCAGGCAGCGCCTGGCAGAAGAGTGTGGCACAAGCTGATGGTGAGCTGAGCAGGCAGTGCCCGGCAGAACAGTGTGGCACAAGCTGATGGTAAGCAGGCAGCGCCCAGCAGAACAGTGTGGCACAAGCTGATGGTGAGCAGGCAGTGCCCGGCAGAACACTGTGGTACAAGCTGATGGTGAGCAGGTACTGCCCGGCAGAACAGTGTGGCACAAGCTGATGGTGAGCAGGCAGTGCCCGGCAGAACAGTGTGGCACAAGCTGATGGCGAGCAGGCAGCGCCTGGCAGAAGTGTGGCACAAGCTGATGGTTAGCAGGCAGTGCCCGGCAGAACACTGTGGTACAAGCTGATGGTGAGCAGGCAGTGCCCGGCAGAACACTGTGGTACAAGCTGATGGTGAGCAGGCAGTGCCCAGCAGAACAGTGTGGCACAAGCTGATGGTGAGCAGGCAGCGCCTGGCAGAAGTGTGGCACAAGCTGATGGTTAGCAGGCAGTGCCCAGCAGAACAGTGTGGCACAAGCTGATGGTGAGCAGGCAGTGCCCGGCAGAACACTGTGGTACAAGCTGATGGCGAGCAGGCAGCGCCCGGCAGAACAGTGTGGCACAAGCTGATGGCGAGCAGGCAGCGCCCGGCAGAACAGTGTGGCACAAGCTGATGGCGAGCAGGCAGCGCCTGGCAGAAGAGTGTGGCACAAGCTGATGGTGAGCTGAGCAGGCAGTGCCCGGCAGAACAGTGTGGCACAAGCTGATGGTGAGCAGGCAGCGCCTGGCAAAGGATTGTGGCACAAGCTGATGGTGAACAGGCAGCGCCTGGCAGAAGAGTGTGGCACAAGCTGATGGTGAGCTGAGTAGGCAGTGCCTGGCAGAACAGTGTGGCACAAGCTGATGGTGAGCAGGCAGCGCCTGGCAGAAGAATGTGGCACAAGCCGATGGTGAGCAGGCAGTGCCCGGCAGAACACTGTGGTACAAGCTGATGGTGAGCAGGCACCGCCCGGCTGTCATCCAGTCATCATGGGACGGTTGGATTTTCTCAACTCGGCAATCATCAAAGTCTTCTAAAAGTTACAACTGAAGTGGCCGTTCCATTATCTGCAATCAACATGTGAGCAGAGACAATTGCTAAATGCTGAAGCTGGCAGTTCCATTATCTTATCTCCGGCCCGCACAGCGGACATGTATACTGTGCTGCAGCCGGTTATGGCCTGACATATCTGACATGTAATAATGTGTGGAGCACTATTACAGTTGGGTCATGGACGTTCCTCCGTGTTGCCCACGGTCTCGCCAAATGCTCTAGACTTATGTAGCTTCTGATCTCCGTATTACGTGACCCGGGGGCACAATCATGATGGGTACGGACCATGCGTTTGCTCCGCGGCCCTGGAGTCTGTCTTGGCTTCACCTGGGTGGGAAAATTGCGCAAGATTTAAGTATTACAAAACGCACAAATATGAACCCCATTCTTTTGAACAGGTCATACACAGGAGCGATGTTTTCCTACACGGCACCGCGAAACAAACCGCGTCATGTTCTATCTTTCTGCGTGCTCTCGCAGCGCCCATTGTCTCCAATGAGGCCGGCGGCATCGCGAGGTCTCCCGTTGAAAACTATGGAAGAAACTCTGCGATCCTCCGCCATGGCTGACACCCGCGGGAGAGGATTGGTGGGAAGCGCGATATGATGGCGGGATTTACGGCCCCATATTGCGCTCGCCAGTGTGATGTTAGCCTAAGGCATGGCTCACACGGGCGTAATGTTTATTGCGTATTATCTGATGTTTGCGCAGATAATACGCGGCGAATGGATCCAATGAAAGTACTATATATAAAGCGGCACGATTTGGGGTCCTATTACAGATTTTGCATCGGGGTCCAGCGCTTACGCCTCTGATGTTGACCCTATAAAAAGAAATGCGTAATAAAAGGGCATGCTGGGATTTGTTGTCCGCTACGACTAAACCTCCACTGATGTCCACACGTATTTCATCTCGGTGTCTTCCAACCTGTCAGAGCCCTTCCTGGCAGATATACCGAATATTCCCCAAACCGCTACCTATGTGCCCCCTCCCCCTTCTGCCCTCATTTCCTCAAGACATGACAGAAGGAAGTTTTAGGGGTTCATTCCTTCTCACTGCTGTTTAATGCTGCGGCTGCTTTCTGTGCTTCCAGCAACTTCTTCCTCCCCTCCTCCTCCTCCTCTTTCCTTTATCCACTGGCTTCTGTGCTTTTTTTTTTTTTTGCTTCCTAGATCTTCAGTAAGCAATTATTCGACTGCACTACCGAGCCTGACCATCGGGTGTCGCTAGCGATGTGAATAATGGCTGCTTTTCAGTACCGACGAGCGTGAGGGCGGTGGACGATACCACCGCACAGACAGGGGACGCAGTTCACTTGTATTCACTAAAATTACCAGGGGATACGTCGTGCGTGAGAGGAGATTAAAGCATGAATTCTCAATACATTCCCATCCGCTATCTGTGCTATCCAGTATGGCCGAAGAGCGAGCTGCTGGGAGAGGAGGATACAGATGTGTCGAGGTCTCCCCCCCCTGGCCGCGCCTTGGTCCGTGCAGCCGCTGTCAGGGGAGGGGGCGGTGCGTGGACGCTCATTCTCTTTAGTGTTTGTCAATGTTGGAGGTGTGAGCAGCCCGGCCCGGGACAGCCAGGTAACTGTCGGCACGATACCTGGCGATTGTCGTGACACCCAGGCGACATAGTAGTGTGTGCAGCAGCGGGGATCAGTAAGGCATCCTCCCAGGGCTCAGGTACCCAGTGCATCCTAAGGCACATGCAGAGCATGCAGGGAGTAGAGGCTGCTGTGATGTCATGTGTGCCCAGGGTGTATATATATATCTCATGTCTGCATGCCACCCTGGGCAGCCCCAGACTGCTGCATCATGTGATCCAGTGCATAGTATATATATATATATGTACACGCATCATATGTACCCGTGTGCAGGCGACACGCTATAACGCAATGTACCGCTATACCGGGCTACACGGCCGCCGCGCTACTATACAGGCGCCATCGTTTAGGCCGGCCCTCTTCCAATTCGCCGCCCACCTCTGCCGCCGGATACGACTATTTTAGTAAATACTTGGGAATTCCCCCAATTCCGTTGTGTTCTCCTATCGCCGCCATATTCCTCCTAGAAACGTATGAATAAATTGACAACTGGGAGTGACAATTTGCGCGCGGCGAATAGACGGAGGTTCGTTCACCTACGTGGATTTTGCACGCGCATTTTAGAGCGTATTCTATCTTTTGCGCATCGAAGGTCCCCGTAGACGCCGTCAATAGAGAGCGCGCAAATGTGGGCGGAGAGGCGCCAAACAGGGCGGAATGCTGCTGGAAAAACGTACACACCTGGAACTGTTGAACCATTTTGCGTTCTTTTGCCGCCAGCGAATGAACATGCATGCGGGCGGAAAACGTACAGCGATCTACGCCGATGCGCACACAAAAAAGGTTGCACTGAGGCGGGCGCAATTGTACTTTTGGGAAGCCAGCCTTGGATTGTGTAGGGACACACCCCAACTGGTCACACCCAGTTGTCAGTTTAGTTATTTCAGGAGGAGTAATGGAGGAACGGCACCATGCAGGCGAGTGTGACGAAGTCGGGGAAGAGTTGACCGTCCCAACAGTAATTTGACTGCGTTTTTCCATTGAAGTGAATAAGAGGCGAGCTGCAATTCCAGACACAACCCACGGACGAGGGTGGCGCTGTGTTTGGAGAAAAGCGGACATGTTTTTCTAACTCTGGACAAGTCCTTTAAGTGACCCTCCAGTTTCAGGCCCGTGTCCTGAGCGGCGGAGGGATATCCCCTCCAGTGTCAGGCCCGTGTCCTGAGCGGCGGAGGGATATCCCCTCCAGTGTCAGGCCCGTGTCCTGAGCGGCGGAGGGATATCCCTTACAGTTGATATTTTCGGTTGTCCCTCTGATCTGCCAACAATCTTCAGACTACCTAATGCCCACAGTGTACTGCTAGTGTTAGACTACTAATGCTCTCTACCTGCTCTCTGATAGGCCAGAGCTTCTGACATGCTCAACACTGGCCAGTAAGAGAGCAGTACATTAGTTAGTCAGAAGATTGAGGCGGCCATTTTGAATAGCCAAAAATGGGACCGGAGGTGCAGGAGAGGGGGGGGGGGGGGGGGGGAAGCAGGTAAATATTCCCCTCTCCCGGGACAAAACTCACATTGTTGCGGTGCATTTGGAATCTGGCTGTAAGTTGTGTTCCATGAGTCGCTGTCTGAAATTTGTGTTTTTTGGCGAGTTGTAGGACATTTGTTTTTTTTTTTTTGACTTCTGTAACTTTATTAGTACTCTGTTCCTATACATTCATGATCCAGTGTTGTGTTGGCCAGACAAGTCTTGTCTACGATAAGACAATTACCTCGAGGACATATATTGCGCATCTACAGGATATCCCCGACCCCGTTCTGCACGGTGAGGCGGATAGCGATGGCGCGGTGACGGTGCATCGCTCTTCAGTCACGGCTCGGTGAGTTAAGGGAACGGTCAAGCATGTTTTATGGACGCAGATGGTTGGCCATAACCGCGCAGCATTCATTCTACGACTAGATGGCGCGAAATTCTTCCATTAGGCGGGGGGACCAAAAGCTGGGTCATCTCACCTATGGGATATTTACATTGGATATACTGTAAACGGGGAAACCACTTAGCCTGGGTTCACACAGGGCGGATTTGCCGCGGCAAATCCGCCCACGGCCGCTAATCTCGGGATTAGCCAGCCATGTGGACGAGATTTCTCAGAAATCTCGTCCACACGGGACGGCCAATCCGCTGCGGTAAGTCCGGCTGAAACCGCAGCGGAAAAGCTCCTCTATGGAGCGCTGGCCGCAACGGAAAAGCGAGCGCCGGGCCGCTTCAAAGCCGCCGCGGCTTAAACCACGGCGGTTCTCCCGGCGGAAATCTCGCGGTTTTTGCTGCGGCCAAACCGCGAGATTTCCGACGGGATTACGCCCTGTGTGAACCCAGCCTTAGGGTTCAGCTGACTTGGGAACAATGGCCGTTAAATGGGCGGTCCTCGTGCGTACTGTGTCTCCTTTGTTACCAGGTACATCGTTGCGGGGGCAGATAATTACTTGTAGAGTTTCTTGGCTGTAAAGACTCGCTAAAGGCGTCGTCTTACAATGAGGGGTTGTCCGGCAAAGAGTGTCTGTATTTAAAGGGGGTTTCCACACCAAATACTACTGATGATCTATCCTCCGGGTGTGGGTCATCGATAGCTGATTGACCGGGGTTCCATAGTTTAGGGATAAGTTGACGCATGGCCAGGAGAAAGAGTCGGCGTGGACTTGCTTTGGTCCTTGCCAGAGAGCCTGTTAGCAGTGTAAGGAGAGCTGTTTCTGGGGAGAAGGTCAAGGAGGAGTTAAACACTGTATTGTATAGGCTATTTACGTAGGCAGGAGTAGGGGGGCAGGACCACCATGTACGTAAGAAGGAGCATCTCCAGCAAATGTTTGGGGGCTGGAGAACATTTTGTCCACTTGCGATCCACGTTCTGTACCGTTAAGCCTCGTTCACACAAGCGATATTATATTGCTGGTCTTGCAGTTTCTCGAGGTGATACCGCGACTTTGTAGCACCACATGCAAGGATTTTTTTTGGGGGGGGGGAAGAAGAGGGGGGCTTAAAATATTCCCGGAAGTAAAAATAATACACATACATCACCTTAGAAGCGCTCTCCGATGCCGATGCAGCTTCTCCATGGGTCCCCTGACACTGTTTCTCCTCCTGATCTTCTGGCTGGGGATTGAAAGTCCCCGCCTCCTGGAAGCGCTTGCTGTGATTGGCTGACGCTTAGCCAATCAAAGCCAGTGCTCGATGGGTGGCTGTGATTGAACCACTCACAGACATTCATCGAGCGCTGGCTCTGATTCGCTGACGCTTAGCCAATCAGTCAGTGCTTCCAGGAGGCGGGGACTTTTCAATCTCCGGCCAGAAGATGATGAAGAGAAACAGTGCCGGGACCCGGGGAGAAGTTGCGGCGGCGTAGAGCGTGTCTAAGGTGATATATGTGTATTATTTTTTTCCTGCAGCCAGGGCTTAGATTATAGCTTTGACAGTAGGATTTCCTACTGCCAAAGTTGCATCCTGCCGCATAAAAACCGCGTTTTCGTGCAATGCAACAGAGAGGAAGGCTTCATAGGGAAACATGGGCTGCAAAACCTCACGAGTCGCGTGCATATCACCGGACCCACAAGGTTTTTGTGTCAGAATGTTGGATCCTGCAAAACATCACATGTGTGAAGTAACCCATAGGAAACCATGGGCTTCACATACATGCGATTTGTAGCATTATAGCAACGCGACAGATCCGCGCCACTTTGTTGCCCGTGTGAACGAGGCCTTAAGGAGAGAAGTTTATAGTTGAGTTCTTGGTACTAAGCTGGACCTAGAAGTATGGTGACAGGATAAGGACTCCTTCACACGGGCGGCAGCGATATCGCATCTCTGCAATATCGCGATTTTGTGTCGCTCTTTTGTTGCGATTTTTAGGGGGCTTGAAATTTAAGCCCTACCCTGAAAATAAACCTAATCTGCATTAAAAAAAAAAACCCAAAACAATACATTACCTAACAGGTGCTGTCGGCTCCGCTGCGCGTCTCCTTTGCTTCGCCTCAAGGAAGCGCCTGCTCTGATTGGTTCTCAGGGGCCACAGCTCAGCCAATCACTGCAGAGCTCGATGAACCACAATCACAGGCATCGCATTGAATGGCTGTGATTTGTTCATTGAGCTCTGCAATGATTAGGTGAGCTGCGCAGCTCGAGAACCAATTGGAGCCAATGCTTCCTGGAGACGGGGATTTTGAACCTCCAAACCAGGAACTGCTGGAGGAAAACTACAAGCAAGTCTGCCGCAGCTGCGGAGGAGATGTGTGCGCGGAGCGCACAGCGCCTGTCAGGTGATGTTGTGTCTATTTTTTTTATCACCAACCCCCTGGTTCCCACACTGCCCCCTCTGAAGATCGTGCAGCGCACAGAAATCTGACTTTTTAAAAATCTTTCGGATTGGCTTTGCATGCAGATCTATGGGAGAGCGAACTCGCAGCAATCTGAAGAGAGTCGTATTGCTGTGCGCCGTGCGATCTTCAGAGGGGGGGCACTGCAGGAACCGGGAGGGGAGTATAAAAAAAAAGCATCCCCGACTCCCGGTCACCCAACAGAATAGCACCATAAGTTCATAGTGCTGCAGGGAGGTAACGGGTTCCTCTTAAATATTTCCTTCCTCTGAGCGCGCCAAACTTTTTTTTTTATTGGAATAATTTTAAAAAATTCTCCCTATCCAGATATTGTAGTTACATATTTGTTACGGCGCCTCTGGTGTTCTTTAGGTTTCCTCCCAATTGCGCACGTTTCGGCCTTACTGAGACAATTTTTTTTCAGCATTTAGCGCTTCAATTTGAGCGCTGTCAGAGGCTGCCATTGTTTTCGATGGGCCTCTCAGACAGCACCGCGGTTTTCGAACGGAGTCTGTTCTATCTTTGGGTGTTTAGCGCTCCTCATCAATGTTGCGCTCGAGTGTGAGCGAGGCCTTAAACTAGTTTTTGGAGTAAACGGAACTCCAGACAGTTGGAAGTTGGTCAGAAAGGTGTAACTTGCACTTTTTTTGTGGCGCTTGCCAGCTTTCAAAGGTACTGAGAAAAGTGAAGGCTCTGAACCATGAAAAGTAGTCGACACTTTTTAGATAGTTAATAATACTAAAACCAGAAAGTGGCGCACGTTTTCACCCCGATTTGCGCCCGCTCATAGTGGGTGTAGATTTAATTTTCTAATTTTATAACCGTTTAAAATGCACTAATTTTATTAAGAGACGTGAACATTCTGTAAGGCCCCTTCCACATGGGCGACAGAGATACCGCTGTGAGAAAATCGCAGAGTTATTGCGACTGTCACATTCTTTTGCTGGGATTTTTTTGGGGGTGTGTGTGTGTGTGTGTGTGGGGGGGGGGGGGTTGAAATATAAGCCCTAACCCAAAGATAAGGCCTAGCTGCATTAACAAATAAAACCCAAAAACATTACCTAACAGGCGCTGTCATCTCCACCGCACTTTTCCCACTGAAGCTCCGCTGCACTGGTTTGCAGTCTTTAGGTAGGCAGTTCACAACTCCCGCCTCCAAGAAGCCCTGGCTCTGATTGGCTGAGCCGTTTTGCTTGAGAAACAATCAATGCAGCGCTTGATGAACCAATCACAGCCATTTAATACAATGTCTGTGATTGGCTCATCGAGCGCTGCATTGATTGGCTGAGCTGAGACGCTGCTTCCTGGAGGCGGGATTTATGAATCCCCTAACCAGAAAGCGGCGGCTGAAGACTGCAAACAAGTGCAGCGGAGCTTCGGGAGGAGAAGTGCGGCGGAGCGGACAGCGCCTGTTAGGCTTATTTTAGGGGAAAAAATAGGACTTCCTACTGTTAAAGTTGAAAAACATGACTTCATGCGATCCAACACAAAGGAAGCCTTCTTAGGGAAACATGGGCTACAAAACAGCGCAAATCATGGCAATATTCAGCAGGTCACGATTTTTTTTCTCTCGCAATGTAGCAGCCTACAAAATATTGCTAATATGAAGGAACCCGTTGGGAAGCATCGGCTTCACAAACGTGATTTGTAGCATTGTGAGAAAATCGTGTGATTTTTGTCGCCCGTGTGAAAGAGGCCAGAATTCAGTCCAACGACTGTCCAAATGAAAGCTTCAGATCATTGGTTTTCACAGTTTGCCGCTTCAGAATTTTGAGATCTTCCCGTCAGATGTTTCTATGGTGCGTTCTTTTAAAAGCAAACAGCAATCCTTCCCCAAGAAGAAGTTGTCGTTGTGCCGCAAAGCCCGGCATGCAGTTCCATCTCAGGCAGATCTGTGAATGATGAGTTGTGGTGATTAGATGGACGGTCTTGTCACTGGAGGCCCTACAGGTGGTTCCCCCCTCTTGGCCTATAAGAGGCTCTCGGAGGCTCCTTGTGTGTAGTGACCTCTTCTTCCGCTTGTGTAGCGCTTGTTGACCACTAGACACCTCTACAACACAGAGAAGAGATTTCACCCCCGTTACCAGAGTCTGAGAGGGGCGCATTATTGGGATGTGAGGAGCTGGGTGGTCATATCCATGAATCGTCCCCCCACCAGCCGTTCTGACCAGACTGTTAGGAGGTGCTGGGTCCAGTGGATGTGTGAGGACACACAAGGTGACCAGGCTCAGGACGCCCCCTACAGACCACCAGTAGAGAGGAGCATCTGATTGTCCGACAAGCATGAGCAGCTCCAACTGATTCATTGTTTGCTGTGCAGAGACAGGTGCTTGGCTTTAGGATATTTGGTTTTACTGCACCCATTACATGCTTTTGATACCCACAGCCGCCTCTGTTTGCAGTAGTGTTGTGAACGATGAAACTGGACACTAAGGAGTGGAAGTGGGTTCTCTTCAGTGACAAATCTGGGTTTAGTTTTGGTGCTGATGACGGCCGTGTTCGCATCATACAGAACATGTATGGCTCCGCCTCCCATATCACATCTTGTACCCAATCTAAAGGGAATACAACAGGGTAGTAGAGCCTCCATGCCCACCTGTATCACATCTTGTATCCAAGCTAGAGGCGGTACAACAGGGTACTAGAGCCTAAATGCCCACCCGTATCACATCTTGTATCCAAGCTAGAGGTGGTACAACAGGGTACTGGAGCCTCCATGCCCACCCGTATCACATCTTGTATCCAAGCTAGAGGCGGTACAACAGGGCACTAGAGCCTCCATGCCCGCCTGTATCACATCTTGTATCCAAGCTAGAGGCGGTACAACAGGGTACTAGAGCCTCCATGCTCACCTGTATCACATCTTGTATCCAAGCTAGAGGCGGTACAACAGGGCACTAGAGCCTCCATGCCCACCTGTATCACATCTTGTATCCAAGCTTGAGGCGGCACAACAGGGTACTGGAGCCTCCATGCCCGCCTGTATCACATCTTGTATCCAAGCTAGAGGTGGTACAACAGGGTACTAGAGCCTCCATGCTCACCTGTATCACATCTTGTAATCTTGTATCCAAGCTAGAGGTGGTACAACAGGGTACTAGAGCCTCCATGCCCACCTGTATCACATCTTGTATCCAAGCTTGAGGCGGCATAACAGGGTACTAGAGCCTCCATGCCTGCCTGTATCACATCTTGTATCCAAGCTTGAGGCAGTACAACAGGGTACTAGAGCCTCCATGCCTGTCCATATCACATCTTGTATCCAAGCTTGAGGCGGTACAACAGGGTACTAGAGCCTCCATGCCTGTCCATATCACATCTTGTATCCAAGCTAGAGGCGGTACAACAGGGTACTAGAGCCTCCATGCCTGCCCATATCACATCTTGTATCCAAGCTAGAGGCGGTACAACAGACTACTAGAGCCTCCATGCCTGTCTGTATCACATCTTGTATCCAAGCTAGAGGTGGTACAACAGGATACTAGAGCCTCCATGCCTGCCCATATCACATCTTGTATCCAAGCTTGAGGCGGTACAACAGGGTACTAGAGCCTCCATGCCCGCCTGTATCACATCTTGTATCCAAGCTAGAGGCGGTACAACAGACTACTAGAGCCTCCATGCCTGTCTGTATCACATCTTGTATCCAAGCTAGAGGCGGTACAACAGGGTACTAGAGCCTCCATGCCTGCCCATATCACATCTTGTATCCAAGCTAGAGGCAGTACAACAGACTACTAGAGCCTCCATGCCTGTCTGTATCACATCTTGTATCCAAGCTAGAGGCGGTACAACAGAGTACTACAGCCCCCATACTACCCATATCACATCTTGTATCCAAGCTAGAGGCGGTACAACAGGGTACTGGAGCCTCCATGCCCGCCTGTATCACATCTTGTATCCAAGCTAGAGGCGGTACAACAGGGTACTAGAGACGGTACAACAGGGCACTAGAGCCTCCCTTCATGTGATGCTATGCATCATGACATGAATAATATAAAAGACAATAGTCCGTAATAAACGACACAAACCCCTTTGATTTCTATAAGGCTGCAGCATTTATTTAAAGGGTTACCAACTTAAAGTAATGTTCAATAAACGAATCGGTACTGTATAAATCCTCTTGTCATGACACTTGGTCATACAGACTCAAGTCTGCCAAGTCCAAAATTGAATTAAAGTATTGAAACCATGTCCACCCTCGTGAAGCGGGCAACAACCCGCCTCAACCAATTCCCCCACTATAGCCTAATTTAGGGAGGGCGGGTAAATGTCCAGTCCTCAACTAACAGCTGGATGCCAGGGTCCCGCTTCTCTTTCTATAGGCTCCAGATCTTGCCGCCAGCCGCTGGACAGCTAATCCAGCGCTGTCACCAAGCCACCTGATTCTCCAGGCAGATGTTCTAGAAAGTGCTCAAGGATTCCTCAGCTGACCCTGAAATGATGTCTCATAGGTGTTACACAAACGGCCTCTTAAGGGCTCCTTCATACTGGCCAGAAATTTAAACGCCTTGCATCCAGGGGTTTCACATGGATTGCGATGGTGATATTGGGCTGTGAAGCCGGCCGTAGGCCTCATGTCCACGGGCACGCACGGTTTCCAAGTGTTGAATGCCGCAGCAGATTTCACCCGTGCCCGCAGCCATGAGGCCTAAAAAGACATTTACTCACCTGACCGGCTAACGTGCGGGTCTTCTCCGTTGCATCTGGATCTTTTTTCTTCTGCACGGCGGATGCGCTTGGCATGTGCTGCCCGAATGCGCCATGCTTTTTTTTCTTTTTTCTGAATCTCCCGCTTCCCCGCGGATCTGCAGCACGGATACACTGTCCGCTGTCGTGGATCAGACTGCTTCCATTGACTTCAATGGAAGCTGTCTGTGCGGGAAAGCGCAGAAAATGCAGCATTCTATGCATGTTTTCCCGCATGTGCGATACGCACACCGGGGAAAAAATGACATCCGCAGGTATTTAATTACCTGCGGATGCCCAATGAATGTCTATGGGCATATTGAACTGCGGATCATCCGCAATTCAATTGTGCCCGTGGAAATGAGGCCTAATAAAGAAAAAAAACGAACCATATTAACCGTTTAACGCCCGTGTTCTATGTGGCCTCTGCTCCTACATGTCCCATTGGCCTTACATGGAATCCAATGCGTCACGACACAAGAATAATAAAATACTAATAATCAGTAATAAACACACAATTTGAGTTCTAAAGGGCTGCTGTATTTATTTACAGGGTCACCCAGCTTTAATTGGTATGCAATAAATGTGCATTTACATAAATCGCCAACATTTAAGCCCTGTTCAGAGACTTCTATTCCTTCAGACTCAGTTCTGTCAAGTCCAAAACTGCACAAAACTGTTGGAAACCATGTCCACCTGCGTGATCCGGGTGACAACTCGCCGCCAGCCGTGACCTCAGCGATGACCCGGCCCACCCGGCATGGCAGCCTTCTGATTTATAGTTTGAAGATGGACACTAACTATATCTGATGTCTGATAAATGGACAGTCGCTTCTGTAAAAGCCGGGTAAAAACTCCGCTAACTAAAAGTGGTGAAAAGTAAAGTCTCCACAGGATGGCAAAAAGTTTTCAATTGCCTTGTTCAATTATTTTCTAATCTCCTCAATGAAATAGAAGTCAGGAAGGGACCCAATTTGATATATGTATCTATGAGACATTTCCACTTTTATCATTTCCCTACACAGCTCTCATTCAGCGCTATGTAGCCCGGTTAAAAAAAACGCTTCTGCCTTCTCCTCCGGGTCCTTGGCTGTGACTAACGACCTGATGCTGTTAGATTGCAGGAGCTTTAATCCTGCGCCGTCTTTTTACCATTGGCCAGAATTAAAGCCCATGATCAAGCACCGTAAATCTACGAGTTTTCTCTTCGTTTCCTGAGATCTCCTTCACACAGTCGATTGCGATATTGCCACGAGAAAATCACGGCAAAATCCCAACTTTTTTACCGTGATTTTTTAGCGTTGGCGCAGATTTTTCTCGCAAGAATATCAATGACACTTGTGATTTTTCTCGCAGGTTTTTTTTTTTCACTTGATATATATTTTTTTTTTTAACTGCCGGGAAAATCTTGGATGCATATGAACTCTATTGAATGGAACCATGATGGTTTGGTACATGAGTGATATAAATTGTGGCATGGCCTCACTTTTTGGGCATTGGGAGACCAATCTGATCCTCTAGGGAGCATGAAACTTGCAAGAGGATTGGAACTTCACAGATGTGATGCAAGGCTCTTTTTGCCTGAAAAACGTCTTGCATCTGTGGGTAAATTGCGCGTTCACAAGCGTGATATCCAGCCCAGTTTCATGGCCCGATATCGCGCTCTCCTGTGTGTAGGTATCCTAAATCATCTCAACGGTATTTTCCAAATCTCATTACCTCCTGCGTGCAAAACTCAGATGTCAGTTCCGGGCCAAACCCCCCTCTAACCTGTAATCTCGGCTATTAATCTATCCCCATTTTAAATCTCGAACCTCTTCCCAAAAAAATGTGACTCTCTAGAGCCATCCAGTACAGATTCTCAGTGTAGCTTCACTCTGAAGCCCTGCTCCGGGCCCAAAAAACAAAGTTAGGACTCATTTATCCAGACATCTTCCCTTTTTTAGGTGTCGCAGAGCAATATAATTAGCAGTTTTGGCTGAACATACAGCCTAAAACGCGTCGAATCCCATCTTTCCTATTGGTCCTTCACTAGTGGCCGCGATCCTGAATGAAAGCGGAGTAACTTCATCCCAATAAAACGAAAGATTTCTTTTAAACTGTAATAAACTGAAAAAGGGAAAAAAGATCCATCAGCATGAATTACTAGAGGTCCGCTACATAAGGGCTGAGATTCACCAAAAGCAATAAACTATGAACCGCACATAGATCTGAGTTAACCAAACTGTTCACCCGAATCCGAACGCCTCGACCCGAGCTATCCGTTTTAGATGGACGCAGCAATAATTTAACACAACCTTCGCCAAAACTCACATTTGACAGTAATGGAGGAGACAGACACCTCGGACCTCAACTAGAACCAACGGGAAGAGCACAAAAAAAAGCCAATAAAAGGGCGCAATGAAACAACAATGCTTCATATTCTGAGAAGCAAAGGCAAGACAGATACTAATTCAGCTAATAAATGGGATCCCGGCGATCAGGCCCAGACGCTTTACATCTATAGCCTTTAGGCCGGCTGCACATGACCGGGTTGGATTTCGCATGCCCTGTGCCCAGCATTAATCCGCGCGTACCTGTCACTTCTGCTTCTCTGCACTGTGGATGGTCCGCTCGGCTCGCCGTTGGACATGCGCTGTACAAATTTTTCCCCCCTTTAAACCCCTGCTTTTCCCGTGTCAATTGCGGAAGGGTCGTGGGTCAGATGGCTTTCATTGACTTCCACGGAAGCTGTCTGCGTAGAATCGGCGCAAAGATAGAACATTCTGCGTTTGTTTTCTTTTCCCTCCTTATATATGAAATATAAGCCCTAGCTACACTACATTAAAAAAATAAATAAAAATACTCGCCTAGCAGGCGCCGTCTGGGGCCCTCCCACCGGTGCTCCGGCAGGCTTCTGTGCAGTTTTCAACGCCAACAGAGCATCTCTTGCTGATGACGGGGTTTGAATACCCCGCCTCCAGCGAGCCATTGGTCTGATTGGCTCATGCAGCGCTCGATTAGCCAATCGCAGAAATTCATTGAGTGACCTAATTCAATGGCTGTGATTGGCTGAGGCGGCGCTTGTGAACCAATCAGGGCAATCGCCTGCTGGGGCGGAGGAATTCAAGCCCTGTCACTGGCAAGAGATGCTCTGTCGGCATTGAAAACTACGCGGTAGCCTGCCTGTGGCCAGTGGGAGGGACCCAGACGGCGACTGCTAGGTAAGTATAAGACACCCCGGAAAATAAGACCCTGTACCTCTTTTGGGGCGAAAATTAACGACAAAGTCTTATTTTTGTGGAAAAAACAGTTTTAATAGTAATGCCTAATAATGCCAAAAAAGGACATGGGGAAAGCGGTTTTCTCATGTGCCAGAGGGACACCAAAAAATTCAGCAATTTTACACTCCATTATACAGCGGTATCTGGACGACCAATAAACAAAAAATCATCCAAATAGCGCATGATGCCAACTGATGGAAACCCGCGTGCCGCAACTCGCTCTTGAAAGACGAGACTTCAAAGTAAAAACAGGATAAAGAAAATCCCTACAGGGAGGCAAAGTGAAACTTCCCTCCAAACTGGAAACCTAAAGAATTCTAGCCAGAGGGGGACAGGTAAAAGGCGAAAAGCGCATTCGATAGCCGCTTTGGCTAATAAGGCATTCTGAGTTGAGCGCTTTAACAAAACCAGTGCAGAATCAAAGGAAGCATGATAAATTATTATCAATATCACCATCAACTGACAAATTAGTGGGGTGGGATAAATGATGAAGAATACGAAAATTATCCGGATCCTCTTTCGGGACAACCGCTAGTGATAGTGGAGATAGTCCCCCTATTACCAAATTTAGACTATCAAAAGGGCCAACAACACGGCCCTCAGCCACGTCATGATGCATGTCCAGGCTTTAAATGATTAATTCATGAACAACCTGAACTTATAAACTCAGGAACAAAAAACCCGCACTAATTAGCCTTCAGGCGGGCGGCATAGACTTCTATCCAGGAAAGCATTCTTGGACGCCTCACTGCTATCAAGGTTTTTGGGTAAAAACTCTCTACCAGAGGCCTGGACATTTAGCTGAGCAACTCTTTTAAAACGCCGCAGCATGATGTGTCCCACTACAAAAGAAGCATTCATGGCAGTATATACAATTCTGTAATCCCTTATATTAACCCTTTCCAATCCAATTTGTATCCGGATTTTCCTAGGGGGCTTACTCTTTTTCTGCCATTATACAATGGTGCTATCTGCTGGCTAAAGCCAGTACTGCATGAGGTGACACGTTGGATAGGCTCCGACGGCAGAGAGGCTGGCAATATACAGTAAGAGAACCCCGAAGGACGTCTTCCAACATCGGAGCTGTACAGCCTCAAATCATAATGTCTTCAGAGGTCAGACAGTGGATTGGAAAGGGTTAAAGGCGTAGCAGACGCATTTATAAAAGTCAGGCCGCCATCCTTGACCGTAACGTTAGGATGAACTGCTAATTTTTGGCAAAATATTTAGTCATACGAATATTAAGAAGGGCCGCCAAAATTATGATGATCCTCTAAAATGATGTTGATACCGTCAAATAACCCGGAAGCGCCGACCTGTGACAAAACAGCCGAAAATATACAAAAGGCTTGTAGCCAATTACACTGCTCAATACCATTTTTGCATCTGGTGTGCGATATGTCAATTCTTATGGATTATTGGGTGTAAAATCTGAATTTACCTTTAGAAATGATGTATCACATAAGGTTTTAATGTAATTTTAGATTTTTTTCAGTTTTTTTTTTTAAAGGTTTTTGTGTTTGTGCTCATTTTCTGGTGAAGCTAAACTCTTTATTCGAATGTAATACACAGTGGATGAAGTTCTAGAAATGGTCACTAGATGGCAGAACAATATAGTTGAGCAGGAAGGTTACCGTCATGAGCCTATCTGTACTGCTGTTTAGTGTTTGCTGTAATCTGCATGAAGCAGTTCTCTTCATTCCTATCTCAGGATATCGGTATTCTTTGAGTTTCATTCACAGATACATTAACAGAAAAACATTATTGAGTTCTGAGTGTTTTTTATATTTAAAAGTCGACTATTTGACAATACCGTATTATCATCCATGTAATAGTGCTGTGTATCTCAGAGATGGGATGTTTAGAATCTGATTCTCCCACTGACCTCGGCACCCCAAAATTAGTGACCCCGACCTGTTTTCAAACCAGATACAAAAAAATGATTTCACAGGCGCTTTCCTCCGCTGCTCGGCCTCCTGGTCATCGACCTTTTTATTGGACTTTGTCGCCAGCTGTTTTGCTCACGGCCATGAGGACAGCAGTTCTAAAACTTCATGGGTTATTTCAACATATCGACACCTGACTAACATCTGCTCCCCTCTCTAAACTGGGTCTAACAGAAGCGGCCTCCCAGGGGGGACTCGGACCTCCGCTTGACAGCCCAGAATATGTAGATGGGCAGCACTTTGGGCCTTTGTCACTGCCACGCTTCTTGCGGGCAGCGTTGGTAGGGAGTAGCGCCTCCGTTCTCTCTTGGTTCTTTCCAGCACTATTACTACTTCTCAGTCACGGACCTCTTCAACATTCCCGCGCCTTACAGCGTCCGCTCCAGGGCTGTCCTACAGGGAAAGGGGGGTGGCGCCAAGCACCGCTTCAGCCATTTTTCACCGTCGGCTTCAGTCAATATCTGGATCTTCCCGACAGCCGCTGGACAGCAAAACCAGCGCCCTCACCAAGCCACCTGACCTCCAGGTAGATGTTCCGGACAGTGCTCAAGGATTTCCTGCTTGACCCTATCATGACATCTCGGCACAGGTGAGTTACACAAGCGCCCTCATAATAGAGGGAACACCCCACCCATTTAACGCCTGGATCCCATGTGTCCCCTGCTCCTAAATGTCCCATTGGCTTGACATTAGGGTCTAGTACTCTCCCCCGTACGATCAGCAGAACACAAGAATTGATCCGATAGAACGAGAGGACTATGTAGACCGCAGGAGAACTGCGGCAACGGTACTGGTCCTTTTACACCAAAGGAGAACCTGGCGATTCTCGTGTGCCCAAGCGAAGGAGTTGGCGATCTCATCACCAGTAGTCAGCGCTCGTTAAGCCTAAACACAGGCAAATCATTGTTGGGAATCGCCAACTTCTCATTCAGTGCGTTTTTCTCACCTGTTTTTTCACGCAATTTTGCTGCGTTTTTTTTTTTTACGCGAAAGTGAATAGGACTTTCTAATGTTAGAAACGCATTGCGCAAAAATCACCAAACGTTTTTAACATTAGCAAAACCGATTGACCTTCATGCAGCAAAAGCGCACGTGAGAAAAAGCGCAAGTGTGCGGGAGCCCTCAGGTAGTCAGAGGTGGATCAAACTTGCCACACACCTTTTTGACTTGGGGCTATCTAAGAGGGCAGCACTTGGGGAATTAGGGTTTTCGCAGGGTTTGGCCTTCACTGCGGGTGGCCAAGCTGTTGGGGCGGCTTCTCACGGTCGTGTTTGTGCGCACAATACGCAGAGAATAGAACCCATCGATCTCAAGGTGTTCGTTCTCCCTTTTTTTTTTTTTTCTTTTTAGCGCTGCGATATCGCTGCATTTTTTTTTTTTTTTACGGCATATGTCAATGGGACTTTCTAATGTTAAAACCGCTACACGCAACAATCGCAGGTTTGCGCTTCTGCGGTTTTTGTGCGATGCAATTTTAACATTAGAAAGTCCGGTTGTCATTTGGAAAAAAATACAGCGATATCGCAGCGTTAAAAAAAAAAATGCTCGTGGGTATAAGCCCCAAGGCTGCCGCACGGACATTCCGCGAGATTTCCACAGCTTGAAGTCCCACGGGCTTTCAAGCAACTTATTTCTCTGCGGCCTGCTCTTCCCCATAGAGAGAAAAGATGGCTGCAGCAGAAGAGGCGATAAAATTGACATGCCGCGACTTTGAATTTCGCACGGCATGTCAATTTCGGCGCGGCTTGGCTACAGCGAGGGGGACGAGATTTTTGCGAATCTCCAGTTGGCTTATTTATCCCGAGATAAGATTGTAGAAAGCGCACACGGAGATTCCGCTGCAATTCTGCGCCGTGCGAGCCCAGCCGGAGGGCGCCGGCACACTTTTTTCATGCGATATCGCTGTGTTTTTTTTAACGCGATTGTCCATGGGACGTTCTAATGTTAAAAGTGCATCGAACTAAAATCGCAAAGTACAAACTTGTGACTTTAGGGCAATGTGTTTATACTTTTAGAAAATCCCATGGACATTCGAGTTAAAAAAAAACAGTGATATTGCGTGAAAAAAAAGTGCAAGAAAAAGGCAAGCGTGTAAGAGCCCATATCAGATAATTATGATGTCAGTATGTTTACCGTTGGGTTGCTATAACACGGGCGCAGGCGGCTGCTGCCAGCGCTCACCATCTCCTGACATGCCAGGTTAAACCTGCAAGTGCAGATGCAGCCCAGCAATTAGCGTGACAAGGCCGCTTTCGCGTCTGCGGCAGGGATTCTGTTTTTCTGTTCGGCAAAGGGGAATCCCCTGGCCGAACAGATCCGTCTTCTATTGAAAGGCGAATTGCGCCGAACGGACGCCTTTAACTAGAATGGGGTTTAGCATTTTTACAGATTAAAATGCGGTATTTTGTACCGGATCTGCAACGGAAACTCCGGCCGCCGGTTGCAGTGCGGATGTGAACTTGGTTTTAGTCGTAGGTTGACGGCGCTTGGTTAATGGCGCCCTTCGCTTGCATCTCCTTAGGTTCTACCAATCCCTCAGCTTACAAAATCGATGTCTTCTCGTGCCGTTCTGTAAAAAAAAATACATTGGAGTTTTTAAAAAAATTTTTTTTTTATATAAGCATGGAGGCCTACAGGGGGCAGCATTTGTTGGTGGGGTCTGTAACATGGGTACCTTCGTTAACTCGCCTCTTATTATAATCCTGTCTGATGAGGTAATTAAAAAATAGGCTGAGAACGGTCTGTGATTTAGCAGAGTTTTTGTAAAGAAGGGAAAGTTTTTACTAAGGCCGCCTGCAGAGAGGCGGGTCGGATTCTGCATGTGGAGTCCGGCCCTGGCAGCAGCGCTGTCCGCACATACCTGTTGTTTCTTTGCGTTTTCTGCGCTGCGGATGGTCCGCACGGCTCGCCATCGGACATGCGCAGACAGATTTTTATTTTTTTTTTAAACTCCTGCTTTTTTCGCGTCATCACCTGGTGATTATGCAGAATCCGCGACCTTTCCGCCATGTCAATTGCAGAAGGGCCGCAAGACGGATGTCTTCCATTGACTTCAATGGAAGCCGTCCCTGCGGAATTTGCGCAAAAATAGAGCATGCTGGGATTTTGTTTCCTCCTGCGAATGGAAACCGCAATTGCTTTCCGCTTGTGTGCAGGAAGAATCCCTTTTCCATTGTGTTCCATGGAGCGTTATTGCTGCGGTATCTGGAGGCGGACGCCCGCTCCGGATTCCGCGATGCAAATCCGCCCGCCTGCGTGAGGCCTAGTGCTGCAGCCTATTTTTTTTCTTAATGTTCTTAAAATTGTGATGTCGTAAAAAAAAAAAAAATGCATGTTTTTGATATTTCAGTTTTGCACCATTTCCTTTGAAATTCCCCCCAAATTGGGTGGGGGTGTCACAAAAATTCCCGTGCCGGGATCTCTGCCGTAATTTCAGAGCTGCGATATGTAATGTGGTCTCGGCCGTGTAACTGCAGTGTGAAGCGGGCGGACGCCTGACGCCTATACGTGCGCAGCAGCCGCGTCCTGCGCCTGTCATCCTTGGGACAGTGGGAGTTTTCCTCCTGCACACGAGCAGATGGTGTAATCCGGTGGATTGTCAGCTCTGCGGACGTCACTGGCGGAGCGCCGTAGTAATAGTGCGATTCAGGTTCGAGCTTGCTGTGATTTATTGTAGCTGCAGGTGTAGCCGCGTGCGAGAGAAGGAGCTTTAATTGTAAGAATTAGTAAGTAATCATTATGTTAATTAGTGTAATAGTTGTCATCACTCTTCCAGATGTCACTCCGCAGGTATTCGCATTATACATACAGCCGATGCATAGAATAATCAGCGGTATTATCTCTAAGGGCCCTTTCACGCAAGCGTAAGCATATTTCTGAGCTCTTTAGGGAATGAAATTTGCGTATTTGCAAATTTGCGTGTTTGTTTTTTTTTTTTGCTGTACTCGGTGTACGAAAGTCGTGCAAAAACAATCTGCTCCCAGCCATTGCAATACCCAAATCCTTTAATGAGCGCCACATGTGTGCAAATGAAGGCTAATCGTTCCGTGTGAACTCCGCCCACGATGGATCGTTCGCTTTTTATTTATTTTCTGCGGGCATAAAATCCTCGTTGGCTCCTTCATGAATTGTTCGGTTTAAGCGGCGCTCGTTCCGGCGTTCTCAGTCACTTCTATGATGAACTTGAACGAGTCAACGATGTATCTGCCTGTATAAAGCCACTCTCACACATGCCAAGTTGTACCGCGACTAGCACGGCGTCCCGAGCGCCGCGGAACAATACCGCCATTGGGGCCTTGCAGACGTGCCACAATTTTCGAGCGCTGTCTCTGCTATTTTCGCACGTCTTGGCACTCTTTAGCGCACTTCATCACCCATCGCAATGATGGGGTGCGTTAAAAAGCGCTGTCAAACGCTGTGACATGCATTCAAAAATGTCGCGTTTTTCTAGCATGGTTTTCTGAACGCATGTGAGAGTGGCGTAAACGATGTGCATGAGCGAACTCTGACATTGTTCGCTCATTCACACGAGAAATTGGCAGGTCTAAACGGACCCTAAGCCTAACAATAGTCTAATACTGCCTGTTCTGTAGAGAAAACGTCTCGCCAGTCATCTCATGATCACAAACTACATTACAATGGAAGGCTAGTCTCAATAGGTTTATATTCACATTTCACCTCCTCCCCCTCCCTGCACAGCCAGCTCTGCACATGTCTGAGTAGGCCCACAACACTCCTCCTTACACTAGATGGGTCAGCTCCTGTCTGTTGTGGCCCATGAGGCTGCTGTAAAGCATATCTCTACATGTTGTTCGCTGCAGCTGAGGCAAGTAAAAAAAAAATACAAATAGCGCAAAAAAAAAAAAAGTATGCATGTGTTTCAACTTGGGGTTATTGAGCTCACGGGATCACCATCGTTCCTCCACCTAGATGGGTGGTCGCACCTCAGCAACCCATGTCTAGACCAGATGTTTGGTAAAAGTCCACAAATCTGTCTTTATTGGGTTGGCTTCACATAGGGTGGATTTGCCGTGGAAATTCCGTCCGGAATTTCGCTGCGGCAAATCCGCCTGCGGACGCTAATCCCGGTGTTGACCGGCCACGTGGACGAGAGTTGTCAAAAATCTTGTTCACACGGGACAGCCTGTCTGTCATGGCAAAGCCTGCAGTGCGGATTCCCCGGCCGCAGCATGTCAAATTGTATTTTAATTTTCCAGTGCGGCTCTGCTCTCCTCTATGGCTGCAACAGAAAAGCATGCGACCAAGTCACTCCTAAACCCGCAGCTGAGTGCCGCGGGTTTTGAAGCAGCGCCTTTCCGAGCGGAAATCTTGCAAAGTTTTTTTTTTTTTGGCTGTGGTCAAACCGCACGATTTCCAGCAGGATTCCGCCCTGTGGGAACCCAGCCTTATGGTAACATAAGACAGCAAAAGTAACATAATCTTCGCACTGTTATACGTCACAGTACACATGTACATATTAACACATTCCTGACCGTCTGGCCACTGCATAACATACTGCTTTTGCCCTCTCTAACTAGGCTTAAACAGCGCAAAACTCCATCAGCTTTATCTAACCAGGATGTCAATCTAGGGGGCGTCCTTCCCTGTCAGACTCATGGTAGCAGCTTGATCTGCAACAGACCAGACTCTTAGAAGGGGGCTACACCCTTTCTCTGCCATATCTATCTTTGCAAATCTGCTCTCCAGCCCCCTGAAGGCCATCTCTGGTATTGCCCTTCTGCAATGTGATGCATTCCTTTTAAAGCGCGCTAATCACTGGGTTCATGCTACCTGAACCACTGGCAGCATGACCCCGAGACACATGGGCACAATGTGCATGCCTATGTGCTCTGAAATACTGCAGCGCTTCAGAATAAATACTCTTTGAAGTTTGGCTTAAAACGGAGCTCCAAGTCAAAGAGGTGGGCCGTAGTGGCCGCTTCCCACCGATGGGATGAAAACCTCTCCTGCTGTTTCTCAGAGCTAGCAGCTCAGGGGGATCCTGGCGAGAACAAAGTAGCTGTTTGCATATACCAAACAGCTGCATTCTTCTCTGAGCGATCGCGGCAGTGTCCGCTCCACCGACATAACTCTTAGGTAGCAAATTAGCTACTTAGAGTTATGCAAAGATGATCAGTCAAAACTGTCATTTGAGTGAATTTTGAGTGATTGCTCTGTGTAAATGGGCCTTTATGCTGTCAATTGTTTTTCCTCTTTTTGTGTGTAAATGAGGTCTTGAAGTCTCATCTCTTAGCTTTTACTATAATACATTGTAGATTTTCTGCATGTAAACCTGCAGCTAATAATGTACAATACACGGTGTGTAACAATACCTGAGGCCGCCCTCACACAGATGGTTTTGGTCAACGTTTAGTGCTGCCTTTTTAGCGCTGCGCTAGACGCTGTACAAAGACTCCCATTCATTTCTATGGGGGCTGCTCGCACAAGAGTCAAAACGCTGCGCTCTGACAGCGATGCTTGTTCTATCTTTGGCCGTTTTCACTGGGCGACGCAGGGCTGAAATGGGCAGCGGTTTTAGCGGTGCTGAAAACGTGGCACAACTAGGTACCACATTTTTGGCAGTGTTAGTGCAGCTAGCGCTTGCATTTATAAAAAAAATAAAAGTAATGCTCCCCTAGCAGGCGCTGGCGTGGGGTCTGTGCCGTTGGGGCTGCCGGTCCTCGGTGCCCGATGGATTCTCTCATGCCTTAGTCTTCTGACACTGCAGGGGCGGGAATCTGCATTGTACTGTTCCTGCCCTACATAGAACTGACCAGAAGATGTCCTTTATATGTAGGTAGCACAGTATAGGACAAGAGTAGATGAGACCGGCTTCGAAGTCCTCCAGTTAATAACGATCTTTATTTGGAAGTGCTATTCTGCAGTGCTAAACCCTAAGGGCTCATGTCCACGGGGAAAAGAAGAATTAAAATCCGCAGCGGATTTTAACTCTTCTCCCGCGCGCGGATCCGCACCCCATAGGGATGCATTGACCACCCGCGGGTAGATAAATACCCGCGGATCGTCAATAAAAGTGATTTAAAAAAAAATGGAGCATGAAAAAATCCGGACCATGCTCCATTTTCATGCGGGTCTCCCGCGGGGACGGCTCCCGCGGGCTTCTATTGAAGCCTATGGAAGCCGTCCGGATCCGCGGGACACAAAAATCATATTTTACTTACCCGCTCCGTTTCTTCTCTTCGGCGCCGCGCCATCCTCTCTCAGCCGCGGCCGGATCATTTTGCTTCGGCCCGGCGCATGCGCGGGGCACGTCACCGACGTCATCGTGCACATCCGCCGAGCCGAAGAATGAAGATCCGGCCGCGACGAGAGAAGATGACGCCGCGGCGAAGAGAAGAAACGGAGCGGATCGGAGGTAAGTTTATTCTCATTTATTCTCCTTTTCGGCGCTCATGTCCGCGGGGCAGGAGGGACCCGCTGCAGATTCTACATGTAGAATCCGTAGCGGGCCCGATTTTCCCCGTGGACATGAGGCCTAAGGCCTCATGTCCACGGGGAAAATAATAATTAAAATCCGCAGCGGATCACCCGCGCGCGGATCCGCGCCCCATAGGAATGCATTGACCACCCGCGGGTAGCTAAATACCCGCGGATGGTCAATAAATGTGAATTAGAAAAATCATGGAGCATGAAAAAAAATGGACATGCT
Source organism: Eleutherodactylus coqui (assembly GCF_035609145.1). Taxonomy (NCBI): domain Eukaryota; kingdom Metazoa; phylum Chordata; class Amphibia; order Anura; family Eleutherodactylidae; genus Eleutherodactylus; species Eleutherodactylus coqui. Next base: position 142,656,593 of record NC_089845.1, on the reverse strand, counting down.
CCATTTAGGTGCGGATCACGCTCCGGATGGCCCCATTGATCTCTATGGGGTGCGGGAAATCCGCTGCGGGTGTTAGGCCTCCTTCCCACGAACGGATTTCCGCCGCGTAATTCGCGGCGAAAATCCGCTGCGTTGCACGCAGCTATTAGGTTCTATTGAACCTAATAGCTCCATGCTCACGATGCGTAATTCCACCGCGGAATTACGCACCGCGATTTCTCCCGTCCTCACCCGCAGCATGCTCTATTTTCTGCGGGTGAGGACGGGCTGTACGCACTGACGGCTTCCATTGCAGTCAATGGAAGCCGTCCATTCACGCTATCTCCCGCTGTAACCAGCGGGAGATAGCGTGAAAAAACGCTTTCCCGCCCACCGCCGAGCGTCATATGACGCCAAATGACGCGGTCCGGCCGCGTCACGTGACACGGCTGGTGACGCGAGAGCGGTGGGCGGTGACGAGCGGTGACGAGCGGTGACGCGGCGGTGGTGGGCGGGGAAGCGATTTCACGCTATCTCCCGCAGGTAAGTATAGGGGCTCTGGGGGGCGCCGTGACGGGCTTCACAGCGGAATATTACGCTGCGGAGCCCGTCACGCTCGTGGGAAGGAGGCCTTAAATGCCATTTATTTGGGTGCGTGAAATCTGCATGCGGATTACAAGTTTGGCTTCTTTTTCAGTGGCCTTGCATTTTTTTTCACGCGCAGATGCAAAAATGCCATCCGCGTGCATACACGCGTGAAAAAAAACGCATCCGCGTGTCATCCGCATGCAATAAAATACTATTTTAAGCTCATCCGCACTGCATCCGCGGCCCAAATCCGCGTTACAAATCCGGAGCAGATTTGATTTTCCCCGTGGACATGAGGCCTAACAGGAATTGTCTACTTTTGATAATCACTATTGGGAGGGTCACTGTGTTTGGAGCCCAGTGATCAGCTGCAATCTCTGGGGAAACTTGGCGGTACCTGTTCACTTTCTCTGCAGTGCCACCACAGGGGAAATTGGGTATTACACAGTGCCAATTCAAATCCATGGCTAGTATAATGACAGGATAGGTCCTCCAGAGAGATACTCTATATACACGTCTTGTGCCAGATTTATTATCCGCTTTATACGCTTTTTATGACTCACTAGACAGTATTGCAAATGTTCCTCAAAGGGCTGAAAGTTCTTTTGGCCCAAAACACTGTAGCAACCGTCCACCCAGACTATCCTTAACTGTCCTCTCCCAAGTCAGAAGGGACTTTAAAGGGGTTGTCCCGCGCCGAAACGGGTTTTTTTTTTTTTTTCAACAGCGCGAGACAAACCCGATGCAGGGACTTTAAAAAAAAAACGCACAGCGCTTACCTTAATCCCCGCACTCCGGTGACTTCTTACTTACCGGTTGAAGATGGTCGCCGGGATCTTCTCCCTCGGTGGACCGCAGGGCTTCTGTGCTGTCCATTGCCGATTCCAGCCTCCTGATTGGCTGGAATCGGCACGTGACGGGGCGGAGCTACAAGGAGCCGCTCTCCGGCACGAGCGGCCCCATTCAGAAAAGCAGAAGACCGGACTGCGCAAGCGCGTCTAATCGGGCGATTAGACGCTGAAAATTAGTCGGCTCCATGGAAACGAGGACGCTAGCAACGGAACAGGTAAGTGAATAACTTCTGTATGGCTCATAATTAATGCACAATGTACATTACAAAGTGCATTAATATGGCCATACAGAAGTGCTGAACCCCACTTGCTTTCGCGGGACAACCCCTTTAAGCCCCTTACTGTCATTAGGATCTCTTGTTATGAGTTACTGGACTTACTGTGATGGCCGTTCCAGTCCTTTTGGGTGCAGCGTTTCCTCATCCAGGTTATTCTTTCCGACCTCCAACTACTAACTGTTTTACAATGGTCAAGCCAAGATCTAAAAGTGAAGCCACATGGTGCGACTGGCTGCATGCAGTATAATCGTGCAGCCTTTGGCCATCGCTAGTAGTCGGGGTTTTGGCTATGTGCGGCACTGGATCGTGTGGCTTTACCCCAATAATTGCATAGGCCAAGAGCCAGTTCTTCAGGCACCTCACACGGTCTTCCCCAAACTGCTCCCCGCAGGGTCTGGCTTGCAATACCATTTTGCTCACCAGGATCTACAGCCAAGAGTTTGACAAGCTTCCCCAGCACTACATGTGGCTTCAGCCACACACTGATGCTATAGTCTTCCGCCTGGTTTCTGCTACAACAGAGCCATCTAGTGGTAACAAGAAGTATGACAGTACAAGCATTTATACATTGAATGGAGCGCCTCCACACATTTGCAGTCAGCGCTCCGCTGAATGTGACTTTGCTCAAGCCGGATTGGCTAAGAGCTGCTTTATCCAGTGAAGAGGGGCAAGTGGTACACTTCCCCCAGGCAGTCCATCACTTTTCACTTAGTGGATGGGTGAAAACCTAAAAAAACATTTAGTGACCAGAATACCCCTTTAAATGCATACTTCAGCCATTCAAATAAAGCAGTAGCACTAAACCAATAATGGCTCCCTATGTATGGCAGCCGCCTTCCCGTATATAATATACTGCAGGAGGGGGTCCTGTGCGCTGGGATCACCCGCCAGCCGCTATGACACATAGCTTCCCATTAGTAAATGACTACATTCCGCAGGACCGACCTAGGAAATGATGAATTCATGTGCTTCTGCTGTACAGCCTGTAAAATACTGGATTGAAGGAGCGCTTTTTCAGTAAAGCTTCTTGTATGCGTTTTATCCATCAAGGCAGCAGGTCAGTCTTGTAGGAGTGATGTAATATCGAGTTGCCATGGCGATCCTGCATATATCCTCCCTAGAGAAGACTTGCATGTGTCTTGGCTGCAGAGTTAAAAATGTGCATTTGTAGACGTTTTCTCATAATCGCACCATAAGCATTATTTTACCTCGGACATGATTACTCCAGCTATAGAATAGGTACTTGAATGCCATTGGCGGATGAGCAAGACGTCTACGCGGAGGCGCAGGCATGGCGGTCTCAGAAGGATCAGAATGTATGACCGTATGCAACCTAGACCGGGTGACGGCGCAGGAACGGTGGAGCAGGGGAGTGTATAAAACACATCACCGCGGACGGCACCGTGACCTAATGGGGATATTCCATGGTGACGGGAAAAAAACCGTAGGGGGTTCTGTTTTAGAGGTGGTCCTCCGGCTTTGTTTCCCTTTCTATAGGTCTCTCATGGGAAAAACTTGCTTTTGTGCATTATACAAACGGCCCACTGATTTTAGGAAGGCTCCATTTGCATCAGCTTGTTTTCAGCTCCATCCAGGGGCCCCGCCATGGTGTCTGTTTAGGGTCCCAAAAACGGAAACCATAGACGGAACCATCACTGTTCTTATTGAAATCTGCTAGAAGGATAACATGGTGGATTGCGCTATTACTATCGGCATAATTAAAGGTCTACTTTTCAGTAATGGCCAAGATGGATGATGGATTCCATCCCGCAGCGGAATCCGGCCCTGGGAGCAGCAGCGTCCACGTGTCCTTGGCTGCTTTCGTCTTCATCTGTACTGCGGATGGTCCGCACGGCAAGCGACATGTGCAGTATAGTGTTGTGTTTTGTTTACACTACTGCTTTCCAGAATCCGCTAGCGTTCCGCAATGTCATTGCAGAAGATCCGTCCGTGCAGATTCCACGCAAAAATGGAGCATGCTGCAATTTATTTATTTATTTATTTATTTTTCCCCTCTGTGAAAACCGCAATTGGTTTCCACAAGTGTGCAGGAGGAATCCTTTCCCGTAGCACGCTATGGGCGGTATTTGCTGCGGATCCCCCGTGCGGATGAACGCCACCGATTCTGCAGCAAATATCTGCCTGTTGGCAGCAGACCTTAAATGGACACCCTGATGGGACCCGAAAACGAGATGGGAACTGAGCCTGACAACTGTGTAAGCCGTCCTCTTCTCCGTACTGGTGCAGGTAAATGAATCCATCCCCGCCCTGCGCCGTACACGTGGCACATATCATAAAAGGGAAAAACATGGGAGTATGGCACAACCTGAGGGAATACAAATACGCAGCCGTGTTTAGCGAAACCCCGCGGAGCGTTTCGAGGTGAGAAGTACCTCTCAATCCTTAATGCCTGGGAATATACGTCGGTGGAGCCTGGAGTATTTCGGGAGGGCAGAGAAATCGGTCAATGGCCCCAAAAAACTGCAATAAAATATGAACCATAAATTAACAATTAAATTATTAATAAATAAATGGATGAAAATTGAAATATGAAAGAAAAAGTGAAGAATAAACTGCAGCGCAATCATACTAGATGCAATGAATACATGTGCAGAAAGAGCTGCGAGCGAGGAGAGGAGGAGTGGCGGGATTGGTTTACAAGGCCGCCTCCACAGTTTTTCATCTAATCCCACCGGAATTAATATATAACGTTTTTATAAATCGCACTTTTGTGGAGTCTCTTCAGGATTTGTGGTGGTATCTGTCCGATATGTGTTACCCCCAACAAGGGGAGGTTAGAATGATGTATTACCGAGGGGGAGCGCTGCGGTCAGAAGCTCCACCTGAATGAGTCCAGTTTGTTTTTTCAATGGAATTGTACAGATAATGGGTCACAATGGGGGAAAAACTTTGTGGGATTTTTTGAACATAGCTTTTAAACGAATTCCTGTTATTTCTTGCATTTCATTATTTTTTTCCTCTTCCCCCCCCCCCCCCCATTTTTCTTTCATATTTCATCTGCTATACTTAATATTAATAGTTCCATTGTTGGTGTACCAGACATAATTTTTCTTTTTAGGTATGGTTCATTTTAATGTCATTTTTTTTTCCCCCTCCCATTGTCCACATCAAGTGATCCCTGCTAATTAACGGCTCTTCATTAATCCCTGCTATTTATTCCAATCTCTTTCATAGCTTTTATTCATATACACATGCATACATTTTCTATTGGCCTAGATCATCTGATATGTTTTATTGGTTTGTGTGTTTTTTTGTTTTTTTATTTTTATTTTGTTTTTCATCAGCCGTGTTAATGCTGTTTAATCCATCTCTTATTCACGGTTCATATTATTGGATATGGCTCATTGAAGTCATTGACCATTTTCGTGTCCCATTGCCCAGACCAACTGGTCCTCTCAGATCAACGCAGTACTAGCTGGTCAATACCAATTCCTCACAATTCCCCATTAGCATTTATTACTATTTACGGTAATCCCCTGCTCGTTTGCTCAGCTCCTCTATATCCATGCTATACGTAGAGCATGAACTGCCATCAAACCTTTCATTCGTTGTATCCATTTAATATACCAGATATAAACCTTAATTAGGGATAACTAATGATGCAACTTACATTTATACCCGGCCACTCATGGGAAACGGCTTATCTCCTTCTGTCCTCACCTCTCCAGAATACATTTTACACACTTGTCCAGTTATTAACTTAATAGTAATTTTAGCCGCATTGCTTTAGTTTGTATTCCTTTTATTTATTGGTCGATGGGTTGGGCTGGACTTTGCATTTCATTTATTATTGGTCTTTGTGTCCATTTAGCGCTATTCCAATCCAGCGCTGTCTGTGTACGGATGTTTTATTGCGCAAAACCCGTCAGATTTATATATATATATATGTTGAAATTTTAACTAGTTTGCTGCCAGCCTGCGTTAGTTTGTGATTGGTTCCTAGTAGAGATGAGCGAACGTACTCGGATAAGCACTACTCGTCCTGAAAGATTCGGGGCGCTCCGCTGCTGACAGGTGAGTCGCAGCGGGGAGCGGGGCAGAGCGGGCGGGAGAGAGGGAGAGAAAGATCTCCCCGCTCTCCCCTGCAGCTCCCCGCTCCGCAGCGGCACCCGAATCTTTCAGGACGAGCACAGCGATACTCGGATAAAGCACATTACTCGGACGAGTAGTGCTTATCCGAGTACGTTCGCTCATCTCTAGTTCCTAGCATGCTGTTACATTACATTTGTTTAAACGCAGCGGTCAGCGCTACGGCACATGTTCTGGGATGTCGCCTCTCTAGACTTTGCGCTTTTTGATTTTTCTTTTTTTAACTTGTTTCTTTGTATGTGGCCTTTGTATGTTGTGTGCGCCGACAGGTGAGCGCACACCTTTACAGATTACACTTCTGGTCTCAGGGATTCTGCCTATTGGAGCGCTGCATCTCATTTCATCAAACATGGCACTTTTATTATTTCCTCTATTGCACATATATTGGTGGGGTTTTCCCCGTTGTTATAGTCAATTCAAGAAGTGCAGCCAGCTCACCACCCCCTGTGTATATCCACCTACACCAACCAGATCCTGTATACCTGGGCAACAATTACCTGGAAAAGGGATGTTCATCCAACTCCATAATAAGCGGAATAAAATGCATCTTTATTGGAGGCCATTAAAATTCAGCAACCTGACGCATGAAGAGTCAAGGGGAGTTTAATAGTCGCCCATAAAGGTGCATGTTGTTCCACTTACTGTAGAGATGGATGAACTTTCCTTTTATACAATACAGTCAATTAAAGCCTGCTTTTTATGGAAAAGTGTTAATAGAAAATGACCTAATATATAAATCTGTTTGTCTAATTGTATTTCTAAAGACATTTTTGCTTTCATATATAATATATTATATAATTTGTTTTGTATTGAATGATGTGTGTGTGTGTGTATATATATATATGTGTGTATATATATATATATATATATATATATATATATATATATATATATTGCACATAAAAGGTGATGGTCACAGTTCTTCTCCTCCCCATCCCATGTGACAGAGCCTGCCTACAACACTCTCCCTGAGTCCCCTTCTGTCCATTGTGTCTACACACCCCGAGGCTGCTGTAAGGCATACAATCGTATTTAAATGCAGCTGAAGGCAAGATGACTGCGCCATAAATGTAGAAAAAAGTAACAAATCTACAATCAGAAAATAAAAGCATATTGGAAAATGTTTCGCTCTCTTCGTTTTAATGTGTAAAAAATATAAATGCTACATTTCCTTTAAGTCATCTTGACATTCTATTAGAAGATGGCATGCTGATCTTCCATTCTCAAGCATTTCTTGTAAGAACTTGCACAGAGCTGTATGCGGCTTATAAGTGTGTCTCTAGTAATTGATGTCTGTGCGATCGTTGATATGGCCGCCTCTGTGGGAGAGATGCGTGGCGTTTGATCACGACTGAAGAGGTGCTAGAAGTTGACCCTTGATACGTTTCGGGTAGGATAATGAACATGGTGTAAACTATGGGTATACACGGAGATGTATGATGACATTATACGGCATGTGCTGAGCCATATACTGCATTTAACCCATTGCTTCTTTCTTCACAGAGCTAGAGAATGGCACACATTAAGGCACCATCATCTGCATCCATGTGTGACTCTTCTTTTTCTTCTGTGCTACCCGCTCCTGCCACAAGTACCAGTCAGATGAGTGTGCAAAGCTCCCTGAATGGATCTACTACAGAAATAACCACAGATAGTCCCACCGAAAGTCTTGTGGATTCATCATCCTCTGTTAGTTCGCCAGGAGGGGCCACTGAAGAAGGGCCAGCCAAATTCTTGGAAGGTACAGTGTAACCTATCTCCAGTGCTTACAGTGACCGGTGCTGTTCTACGCTGGCAATCTTTAGGCCTCATGTCCGGGGGACGCACGGTGTCCCAGAGCAGAATCCCACAGCGGATTCCACCGGTACCCGCACACATGAGGCCAAAAATGACATTACTCACCCATCCGTGGGTCTCCTCCGTCGTGGATGGATCTTTTTTCTTCTGCATGGCGGATGCGCTCGTTTTTAAATGTCCTGCTTTCCCGCGGATCCGGGGCACGGATACAGTGTCAGCTTCGTCTGTGCTGGGTGCGGACTGCATCCATTGATTTCAGTGGAAGCCGTCCATGCGGGAATTCTGTAATAAATGGTATTTGATTACCTGTGAATGCCCAATGCATGTCTATGGCCATATTGAACTGCGGATCATCCGGGGGGATTCCACAATTCAATTTTGCCCGTGGACATGAGGCCTTAGTGCTGAGGTCCCCAAACTTTTTTTTCTTTTCTTTGTGAGCCACACCCAACTTTGAGGGATGCCACAAGGAGTTCAAAAGTGGAGGCGGGCCACATTAAATATGGAGAAACAAGAAATTGTGAATTTGCAAACACTTGCTGCTCAATATCTGCAGGTTCTGGTGGTTTCTTTAGCCCAAAAACATGTTTAACCCCTTAACGATACAGGATGTACATTTATGTTCTGGAGGTTCAGGGTTTGTATGGAGGGGAGTCACGTGCCGATTCCACTCCATACAATGCATGTGATTGACACCCACACGCTCGAAGCAGCTTTTCATCAGCAGCACTGCTGATCGGTGCTGTTAACCTTTTAAATGCCCCGATCGATGTACAGCAGTCCTGAACAGCCCCTGCTAATGAGATTGCGGAGTGATGTGCGGTTGCCATGACAGCTGGGGGCCTTCTGAAAACACTCTTTATTTTTTTTTTCAATTTTAACTTTGTAAAAGTTTTTCAGTATATTATATGGTTAATAGAGATGGGCGAGCATACTCGCTAAGGCAAAGTACTCGGCGAGTAGTGCCTTATGCGAGTACCTGCCCGCTCGTCTCTAAAGATTCGGGTGTCGGCGGAGAGCGGCAGGGAGGAATGGGGGGGACGATCTCTCTCACTGCTCTCCCCCGCCGGCACCCGAATCTTTAGAGACGAGCGGGCAGGTACTCGCATAAGGCACTACTCGCTCGAGTAGTTTGCCTGAGGGAGTACGCTCGCTCATCTCTAATTGTTAAATAGCACCATTGAAATATACAACTCGTCCTGCAGAAAAATCAAGCCCTCAGGAAGGAAGAACCAAAGCTGGGGGAGCTATAACCCAAAACTGATATGGGGAATCACACAGCATGGGGATGTGAGCCACGGGTTGGGGACCACTGCTCCTTTACATTGTGATGCAGAAAAAAATGGTTATTTACTAAGAAAGATATCGGAGCCCCTCACAGGGTGATACTTGTGCAGCGGGTCACGGCAAAAATGGGAGCGACCTTTTCCAAGGAGTGCGGCTTATAAAAGAAAAAGTGCTAAGCTAAATATATTTAGAGTAGATCTATTTATATCAAACCCAGATCAGACCCTTAAATTAATTTGACTACTCATATTAGAATCTAATTCCCTAAATCTATTCTAACCCCCAATCTCTTGTATTTAAAGGCGATATATGTTTGCCAAAAGCAACAACCCCGAACGCATCTCCTTAAAAATAAACTTTTACTTCAAAGAAATATAAAAAAACTGATATGTTGTGGCAGCAAGAAAAAAATATTATACAGACTCCGAGTCTGAACGTATAAACTGCCTGCCTCACTAAATACAATAGGTGCATATAATAATAATCTGTAACCCCTTAGTGACCGCTGATACGCCTTTTAAGGGCCTGTATCACTGGTCTATGTATGGAAAGAAAACACGCGGCGATCACTCTTCATACATCCAATTTTTTACAGCCGACACCAGGCAGCAACAGCACCGATGGCCTGCGCGGTTCATTGTAGCTTTTAACCTTTTAAATGCTGCTGTCAAATCATTTAAATCCCCTGGAAATTGTTCAGGGGTCTTGTATGGCCCCCCGCAATGAGATCGCAGGAAGTTGTGTGGCTGTCATGGCCTTCTGAAAGGCCACAGCGCTGACATGGCAGAATGTCTATCAAGCCATCCCCGTGGGGTGGCTTGATAGCCTGCCTGACCAGTAGCAGTATGACATTGCATCATACTGCAGGAGCGATTAAAGTATCGCAATTGGTTGTCCCCAATGGGGACTTAGAAAAATATAAATAAATAACAAAGTGTTACTTTTTTTTTTTAATAGTAAAATTTTAATTAGTAAAAACAAAAGTAAAAAAAAAAAACACTTGCCATATTTGTAATAAAAAATCTAAATCATAAAATAAAAATACATATTTGGTATGGCTGCATCCGTAAAAGTCTGTACTATCCTAGTAATATATTGTTTACCCCGCCCGATGAATGTCATAAGAAAGAAAAATAAATAAATAAAGGCCAGAAATGCACATTTTCGGTCACCCTGTCTCCAAGAAAAAATGCAATAAAAAGTGATCAAAAAGTCTTATGTATTCCAAAATGGTACCAACGGAAACTACAGGACGTCCCGCAAAAATGAGCCCTCGCAATACAGTGGTGACTGAAAAATAAAAAAGGTATTGCGCGCAGAAGATGGTGGCAAAAATTTTTTTAAATAAAAGTAAATATCCTTGAAAAAAAATACAAGTAGTGCAGCAAAAAAGAAAAAAAAAAAAGTTTGGTATCGCAGTAATCGCTCTGACCCATAGAATAACGTTATCATGTCATTTTTGTTGCAGTTTGTGCGCCGTAGAAACAAGACGCACTGGAAGATGGCCGTTTTTTTTCTATTTCTCTCCACTTACAATTTTTAGTTTTTCAGTACATTATATGGTACATTAAATACTACCATTAAAAAATACAACTCGACCCGCAAAAAACAAGCCCTCATACAGCAACGTCAGTGGAGAAATAAAGAAGTTACCGTTTTTAAAAAGGGGAAAAACAGAAAAAAGTTTGGTCACTAAGGGGTTATATAGCACCAATATATTCCGCAATTCTTACAAGACAGGGGGAACTGAAACAAGACCGCCGTTACATGAAGTAATCAGTTGATGGAAACAGTAGGGGATGAGGGTCCTGCCCCAACGAGCTTACATACTACAGATAATGGGGTGATGGCGGGTTGGAGATTGTGGGATGATATACTTTTAGACAATATTCGCGTTGAGCAGTATAGTGGCTGAATCAGTATGACTGCAGGGGGCGGTTGATGGCGGCTAGCAGGGATTGTAGTTACTAGGACAGGGAGCATGTTAGCAGGCGGAGTACAGAGGGGTTTGGTTTAGGGGATAAGGTATGCCGCCCTGAAGAGGTGCGTTTTTAGGGCATGCCTGAACTTTTGTTTGTCGGGCATTGCCCGGATAGTTTTGGGTAGCGCGTTCCAGAGGACTGGTGCTGCTCTGGAGAAGTCTTAGAGGCGGGAATAAAAGGTTCAGCTTAAAGTATGTATACTAACTTAGGAACAGTGGAGCTAGTCCTCCTTCACATGGGCGACACGATATGGACGCAAAAAATGGCAGCGATATCGCATTGGTGGTCCATGTGATATCGCTGCGGATTCTCGTGGCGATAACGCAATTTTGTGGTGCTACAAGGTTATGTGGCTTTGTAGCACCACTTGCGAGGATTTTCAGGGGGGGAGGGGGGCTTGATATATAAGCCCTACCTCAACAATAAGCCCTACCTCAACAATAAGCCCTAGCTGCAGGAAAAAAAAGAATACATCACCTAGAAGCGCTGTCCGGTTCTGCTGCATCTTGTCCTCGGTCCCCTGCACTAGTCTTCTGCATGTCTTCTGGCTAGGGATTGGGAAATCCCCACCTTGAGGAAGCGCTGCCTCTAATTGGCTGAGCACCACAGCACTCAGCCATTCAGAGCCAGCGCTCGATGAACCAATCATATCCATTCATTGGCTGTAATTGATTCATTGAGTGCTGGCTCTGATTGGCTGAGGCATGGCCATGGAGGCGTGGACTTTCTAGATGGGGCTCATTTTAGGGCTTTAACAGTAGGATTTGCTGCTGTCAAAGTTCATCACGGATACATGGAGCTATAGATGCAGCGCCCGGCTGTAACGGACATATATATCAGGAAGAGGCGGGATCCGTATCATCCCAACCAATCAGCTGTGTGACAGAGCAGTCAACCAATAATGGCTCTGGGAGTAATGCACAAACATCAGTGCGAAGACCAATAGGAGAAACAGTGTGTGGCAGCCAGTAGAGGAACACATAACATTCAGCCACTGGGTGACACATTGCCGGGGGACTCCCTGTGTTCATCACCCTGAGAACGCTCCATAGATCAAAACAGGCTAAAAAAAAATGAAAATCTCCACAAAGCCGAGGCATTCCCTGTGTTAGTCATCCTACGCATGCGCAGTATATCAAAATGGGCTGATGGAATAAAAATCTCCGCAAGGCCTACATGTAAGTATAGTTTGTGCTACAATAGCCAAGCAATCAATATGAGCACTCATGTTCCTACATTAATGTGAAAAAAAAAAAAATATTCCTCTTTAATACTTACTGATTCACAAAGCTTACAGTCGGGTATATGATTATGTGAAAACAATTTAGAAGTATGAAATATGCAAATTAAAAAAATGCACATCTCAACGTATTAATAATCATATCAAATGTTAAAATAGTGTTCCCTGAGTTTTCAAGATTTTCGTCAAAGCTTGAAATATAAGCCCTACCCTGAAAATAAACCCTAGATGCATTACAATAAATAAAAAAAAATGTAGCGGGCTCGGTCCAGTTACTCCCGCTGCTCTCCAGGCTGCAGTACGGTTCCCAGAGCTCGGACGCCCATACAAGATCACTTCCTGGCGGTAATTGGCTCATCAGCGGTCCAATTGATGCAGCTCTTGATAAACAAATCACAGCCATCGCATTGGTTCATCGAGCACTGCATTGATTGGCTGAGTAGCGCTTAAAGAACCAATCAGAGCCATTGCTTGGTGGAGGTGGGATTTATGAATCCTATATCCAGGAAGTGATCTTCTGTGGGCAGCCAAGGACTGCAGGAATCGCGTTGGAGAACAGCGGGAGGGACCTGGAGGGAGCCTGCTAGGTAAGTATAGTAAAACATCTCTGAAAAGAAGACTTTTCAGGGATACATGGTACCTTCTTGTTTGTGTGCCCAGTATGCAAATTTGATGTCTCAAATCGTAGGCAGTGCCATCATCCCTCCGATGCTGCTCGTTACAGCAGTAAACCGGCCTCTCGTGTGAATGCACCATGCGCCCCTCCAGCCTCTTATAGCACATGCACAGCGCACCGATGAAGTCCAGGTGTACAGACCCTTTTTCACTGTGCATGGCGTGGCAGGATGGGAGCATAGCTCTAATGTCTGTACACGGAAGCAGAGGCCACATTGCGGTGTGGCGCGCTGGCTAGGAGGGATGGTGGCATTACCACATCTGGTTGCTTGTGTCGTGCTCCATTACACTCTCTGCTGGCCGATTTGGAAACTTAGTTTTCTGCAGTGGGGTTTTTTTTTCGCAGCAAGTGGATGAGATTTTGTAAAGTTCATCCAGTTCGCTGCCACTATAAATGTTGTGGATTTTCCATGCTGGAGGTTGAACAAACCCTTAAGGCGCACAGCTGATCTCTTCCAGATTTTCCACAGCTGAAAAGATCGGCACTATTTGAGGCGGATTTCACACCTTCAAGTTCAATTGAGATTGAAGGTGTAAAATCTACTGTGGATCTGCAGCAAATGGCTTTATGTGAACGCACGCCAACGGCAAGTAATGGTACAAAATAACAAACTGTCCTGTACTGCCACTTGTTAAATGTACTGCTGCTTTAGTGCAAGCGCTCCGGTCCTGGATCATCAGTCATACAATTGCTACAGCTAATCTCTGACTTGATGGCTGATACCGTGTTTCCCTAAAAATTAGACCCTGTCTCATATTAATTTTTCCCCCAAAAGAGGCACTAGCTCTTATTTTTGGGGGGATTGCTTATTATACTTACCTAGCAGGCTCGATCCGGGTCTCTATTGCTGCTCTCTAGAGCTCTGACGCGCTTCTTGCAGTCCTCGGCCTCCCACAGAAGATTACTTCCTGGTTATGGGATTCATAAATCCCACCTTCAGGAAGTGATGGCTGTGATTTGGTTCATCGAGCACTGCATTCATTGGCTGTGGAGCGGTCAAAGAACCATCGCATTGTGGAGGCAGGATTTATGAATTGGCTGAGCTGCAGCATTGATTGGCCGATTCATAAATCCTGCCTCCACAATGCGGTGGCTGTGATTAGTTCTTTGACCGCTCCACAGCAAATCACAGCCATCGCATTGTGAAGGCAGGATTTATGAATTGGCTGAGCTGCAGCATTGATTGGCCAATTTATAAATCCTGCTTACACAATGCGGTGGCTGTGATTGGTTCTTCGACCGCTGTTCAGCCAATCAATGCAGCGCTCGGTGAACCAATCACAGCCATCTCATTGGTTCATCAAGTGCTGCATTGCTTGGCTGAGCAGTGCTCGAGAACCAATCGGAGCCACCACTTCCTGGAGGTGGAATCTATCAATCCTGTAACCAGGAAGTGATCTTCTGTGGGGGGGCCAAGGACTGCAAGATGTGTGTCAGAGCTCCAGAAAGCAACGTGAGGGACCTGGATCAAGCCTGTTAGGTAACATATTCCTTTTTCCTCAATGTAATGCAGCTAGTGCTCCTTTTTGGGGTAGGGCTTATATTTCAAGCCTACCCAAAACCTCCAGAAAAATCAGGGTAGGTCTTCTTTTTGGGAAAGCGGGGTATTGCCATTTGTGGTACATGGTATGGACAAGGTTTTTTTTTTCCCCTCCTCCCATGAGGCGCTTTTGACTTTTTTGGCATAAGTTTAATAAGTGAATCTCTGGAGTTTTAAAAAATTCTTTTTTTGAGAATGAGGTGGTTCTAACACTAATGGCTACTTATGTGCGACACACTGAGAATGGGAAAACCTCCATAGCTCTTGCATGACCGCTTTTTTTTTTGTGATGTATTGGATGCAGAACTGGACCATCTACTAGTATGTTAAAAATGCCTTGTTTGAGAAGATCTGCCTCTAACCAAATGCTTTGTCTCTGTTCAGTGCCTCTCCATGAAAACATGACAAACCCCAAAGAGAAAACGCCAATGTGTTTGGTGAATGAGTTAGCCCGCTTTAATAGGATTCAGCCACAATATAAACTTCTAGATGAAAGAGGACCAGCGCATTGCAAGGTACTTAATTAGCTTAAATCCCTATAAACTATAATGTTCCTACTGTATAGATCAGTAGTATATGTGATGCTGAAGATAAACCATTGTAATATATCAGAGGACATTAAAGGGGATATTCCCAGCTCTGCTTTTCATAGCCGACATGGTAAACGGCTGTCATGGTTGATGGCCACCTGGGTGGGGCCTAAGGAAAGAGCCGAGTGCGTCGGCCCATCGCTGTTTCCGTAGCTCTAATTGAAGTAAGCGAGGGCTACGGAAACAGTGTAGCACAGCACGCTACTGTGTTTCCGTAATTTCCACGCACTTCAATGAGAGCTACGGAAACGGCATTCGGCTGAAGAGCTCGGCTGTTTCAAACAGGTGGTCGGAAGAGTCTGACGTGTTTTTCCATCTCGGCATGATGCGCAGAGATAGGACCCCCTTTAACATGTTCGCCATCTTTCCCCTAGCTTGTATTTTTCGTCTACCTGCCTGCAGGATGTCTCTAAATGTTCACCAACCTCTTAAAGGAGTTGTCTCGCGAAATCAAGTGGGGTTATACACTTCTGTATGGCCATTTTAATGCACTTTGTAATATACATCGTGCATTAAATATGAGCCATACAGAAGTTATTCACTTACCTGCTCCGTTGCTAGTGTGCCCATCTCTATGGATCCGTCTAATTCTGATGTCTTCTTGCTTTTTTAGACGCGCTTGCGCAGATGGATCTTCTCCCTTCGGCTCGGCAGCATCGGTGTTTTGGCTCCGCCCCTTGTACGCGTCATCGCGTAGCTCCGCCCCCGTCACGTGCCGATTCCAGCCAATCAGGAGGCTGGAACCGGAACACGTCATGGGGCGGAGCTACGCGATGACGCGTACAAGGGGCGGAGCCAAAACGCCGATGCTGCCGAGCGGAGCCGAAGGGAGAAGACCCATCTGCGCAAGCGTGTCTAAAAAAGCAAGAAGACACCGAAATTAGACGGCTCCATGGCGACGGGGACGCTAGCAACGGAGCAGGTAAGTGAATAACTTCTGTATGGCTCATATTTAATGCACGATGTATATTACAAAGTGCATTAATATGGCCATACAGAAGTGTATAACCCCACTTGATTTTGCGAGACAACCCCTTTAAGTCACTAAGAAATTCCACCTGTAGTCATACAGGAGACAGAAGGGGTGTGGGACGGAGGAGGGGGTTGCAGCTGCAACTTGTCTATTTCTGGTGTTACTTTGAAACTACATGCTGTGAGAGGGGAGAGGGAGCAGAAGTAGGGAATAACTTATAGGTTCAAATGGATGCTCACAGCAGTATGGGACGTTGGCCAGCCGGAAACTTTACCAATCTAAGGGCAAACTATCCATAGAAGAGCCTGCCTCCTAAAGCATTCCAAGAAAGCAATATGTTTACCGGATTCATGCCACAGGATGAAACTAGTCCTAAAATATGCAAGTTGACACATCTCTGGCTGCTACTGCAGTGTGCGTCCAAGGTTTCTGACGGAATCCTGGGACCCATACCCATAGGCTGCGCCATTTCATGCAGTAATAAAACGGCAGCTCTGGCCGAAACTTCGTTGGTTGAATCGGGATCTTTGAATCCATTTACTGTATGCTAGGGGAGCTTTCCCAGTGCCTATGGTAAATATACACTGAAGACTAACTGTGAAAGTACCTTTCAACTGGCAGCCCATCCCCCTGCCAATTGCCGCCATGAATTATGTCCACTAATGCAGGTTAAATTAATCACCTACTTTAGTTTGATACCTTAAAGGCCTTTTTACACCCAATGATTATCGCTCAAAATTCGTCCAAACGGCTGAAAATGAGCGATAATCATTACATGTAAACGCGGGCATTGTGATCTTTAAGTTTGAACTATGGATTTTGATTAATTTAAAATCCATTGTTTAGCTGCTGAAAAACTGAGCAAATACATTCCATTTGGTTGTATTTTGCTCCTCTTTCAATAGACTGCAGTATGTTCTCCCCGCGGCATGTTTACCCTAGCACGAGGAGAACAATTGAATGTGTCCACAGCTGTTTGCACAGCGGGGAGTGTGTTTAAACACACGCTGAGCTCTGCAAACAACTTGTGCAGGTCCTTTTACATGTAAATGAAGATTATAAATTATTAATGGCCATTAACACTTTATGCCAACTGATCGCTACATTTTTCAATCTCTCAGTCCTTTGAAAGATTTATTTTTGCTGTGTAAAATCGCCTTAAGAGGTATCACAGCCTTATCAATCAGGTATGCCTAATAATTATTCGAAGAATCAGAGAAGAGAACAATGATAAACACTCAAGTGATGTTTCCAAGCTTTTCTGTTTTATTGTTACAATGGTTGAGTTTATATAGTGTAGCATCCCCCAAAAAGTCAACAATTCAAAGTCTACAGCATGTGTAATACTTCTCTCTTAGTAAAACATTACAAAGGTTACTTCTGACAAAGCTACATGTTCAGCGTCTAAGACCCTGTTGGTCAAATGTCACTACAATGCATCCTTTATGCATATACAACGTAAATGATTGTTGCGTTCACCTGACAGAGTTGCACTAAATATGGGCACAACATAAAAGCATTTGGATAAAGCAACTATAAGAACCAATTCGTCTTCGATATACTCCAAACCAGGTTGAAGATCCAACCAAACGCAAGTGGCTACTACAGGCGCCGCTCACAAAGCAGGCTGGCACGTGTTCTCAAACGAAAAACAGGGCTACTCATTTCAACTCCGGAATGGAGTCTACCTTGGGGATGCCTGAGGAAGACTCCATTCCAGAGTTGAAACCTGTTTTTTTTTTTTCTTCAATTGTTTAAGTTAAAAAGGAAAGCTATTTTATTATTTAGTTTGAGAAGCGGTGTCGGTCTGCTTTGTGAGCGGCGCCTGTAGGAGCCACTTAGTTTGTCTGTTTAAATATTCCAGAGAGTGAAACTCAGTAACCCGGTCCCTCAGTGATTCATAGAGTACAGATGTCCTGATTCACTGGACCACAGATACAAATAATGGGAAGGATTGCATCACTCCAAATGAAGAATTCTTGTAATCCCAAGCAGCAATGTTTAAACCCCACGTTGGCTCTATTTTGTTTGCAAATGACCCATGTGGAGTTGAAACGTTGTTTTTCTTACCCTTGTGAATAAATGCAATAAAAAATGATCCTTGCATTTAGAGTGCTGTCATCCTGTTCATTATTCTCCAGTGCAAATCTATTCTTGGACAGGAACTAGTAAAGTGGTAAGAGTCGCATGTTCTTTATCATCACTTGCCTGCACCTCATGTCCTATCTGCTGCCTTTATGCTACATGACACCAGTGGATGCTACATGGGGTCGGACCCGGTGACCCTAGAGGTCCCTTCCAACTCCACCATTCCATGATACATGGCTATTCCTGCCTAGGATAAGCAGAAAAAGCTGAGTTCCCATTGGCCCTTTGGTCTGGCAATCAGTGGGATCCTTGAAGCCCAATCCACTCCAGATCAGTTCCTTTTAAATGACTGTTATCTTTTGATCAATTTGCCATTCATTACTGATTTTTATTACACTTGTTTATTAGCAGTGTGGTGGTTTTACTTATTTTTCTTTCTTTTCACCTAAGTTATTTACTGTTCAGCTGACACTAGGCGATCAATCTTGGGAAGCTGAGAGCACTAGCATTAAGAAGGCGCAACATGCTGCAGCGAGTCTAGCATTATCTGAGACAACCCTCCCTAAGCCTGCTGCAAGACAGATTAAAAACGTTATCAACAATAACCCAAGTAAGTATGTCTTGACTCGTTCTAGAACTTCTTGTCCGTCAGTACATTAAACCGGTTAAAATACTTGATGGGGCATAGCATATATGTGACCTGACCAATACGTAGTTGAAGAATATAAGCTGATTCTATCATTTAGTAAGGATCGATGGTAATTGTTTTTATCTGCCGCTACACAGAAGCTGCTCATCTGCATCGAATTAAATATTCTTCAGCAAGACTCTCTGCTAAAGGTAAATAGAACTTGGTTTGCTATGGGATCACCTTTCTGTCATCTTGCAATAGTATATGCTAATGCTGTCTTAGAGAAGCACATAAAGAACTGTAGGAAAAAACCCAAAAAACTATTATTCTACAATGTCTAAAGGCCCATTTACACACAATTAGCGCTCAAATGTCGTTAAAACGATGGCATATGAGCGATAATCGTTGCGTATAAAAGCTACCATCGTGCACATTTCGGCTGGACGATGATTTTTAGGTGAGTTTAAAAACCATTGTTCAGACCGCACGCTGTGTTCTCCACGGGAGTGACCGATTATGTTGTATTAATGCAGTCAGCCTGTGACAACCCCTGTGAGAACAAAGGAGCTGATTGCAGAGCTCAGACCACCTGCTGAGTTCTGCAAGCAGCTCCCGGAGGCTCATTTGCATGCAAATGAAGCTGCTAAAGTACTAAAGGGCATTAGTGCCCATTAGTACATAATGCAAAATGATCGATAAACTGTTAATCTTTCAGTCGTTTGAAAGATTGTCTTTTGCGTGTAAATGAGCCTTAAGTTTATAGGCTTCTGAGAAAGCTGGGTAACATCCAGTCAAGCTGCCGCAACATGTTGGCATTGTCTCCCTGCTTCCCAAAGTCCCAAATCGCAGGTGTGCCTCATTATGCAGCAATATGAGACTAGGAGGATGAATCCTTGAACTAGGCAGAAGTGTGTGTTTTGCCTAGTGCAGAGTCTGAAAATGGGATGCATGACTTTCAATCCCTGAGTCGTGCAACGACCTCAACCAGTCCTCCGAGAAAATGTATGGCGCTTAAACCAAAAAAAGGCTTAAATTAAGATAAATTATTTATATTCTAAGGGAGAATTGGTCTTTTAAACTGTAGAAGGCCATCAACCGTAAATGTCCAGTAGGTTATGGAGTGTGTTGGGGAGCAGATCCCGCTCCATACCCAGTGGGTGCAGGCCGTTTCTAACAGC
The DNA here is from genome assembly GCF_035609145.1 of Eleutherodactylus coqui. Taxonomy (NCBI): domain Eukaryota; kingdom Metazoa; phylum Chordata; class Amphibia; order Anura; family Eleutherodactylidae; genus Eleutherodactylus; species Eleutherodactylus coqui. The sequence goes on along the minus strand of NC_089845.1, from coordinate 142,636,805 downwards.
TGACACTTACCTGCAACGGCAGCGATCGAGTTGGCTCCAATCATGGCCGTCAAAGTTAACAAATTGTCTAAGCAGCCAGCGGGACCTCCCGCTTCCCCTGTCAACACAATTGTGGGGGGCCGATGGGTTCACATGGCAGCTTGGAGCCTAGTGAAGGGCTGCCATGTATTGCGTTCTATTAAGCCCTGTTTGTGGGGCTTACTAATGAAATGCACCATATACTGTTTCACAGAAGTATTGCAGTGCATGCAGTCAAGTTTTTGTGAAGTTAAAGGGGTTTTCCAGGAAGAATACTACTGGTGAGCTATCGTGTCAGCACCGCAATTACACAGAGGTCGGAGCCGAAGCAGTGGAAATCTCTGCGCTGACCTCTCTTTAGTGGCCGGTGTGGAGACTTCACTTCGAACTCTGTATTTTTTGCGGTGCTGACGGCATGCGCCCGCTCAGCTGAACAGTCGGAGTCCCAAGTGACTGACCTCAGCCGAGCAACTATTTATGACTAGAGTTGAGCTAACGTACTCTTCCGAGCTTGATACTCGTTCGAGTATTAGCGTACTCGATGGTGCTCGGTACTTGAACGAGCATCAAAACGCGTTCGACCCTGCCCCAGCTTTTGGCTCCTCCCTGCTGTGACGTGCCTGTTTTGCCCCTCCCTGCCGCGACGCAGTGGGCGTCATTTGAAAATTTTTTTTGTCTGGCAGGAAGGGGAGGGGGAGGGGGAAGGGGAAGGGAAAGAGGGAGAGGCGAACCAAGAGAATAAAAAAAAAAGCTCGGGACCCTGCTTCCACAAACAAAAATGCTCAAGTCTCCCATTGTAGTCAATGGGGTTCGTTACTCAAGTAGAACTCTCGATTTTATGAAAAGCTCGACTCGAATAACGCGGACCCGAGCATTTGGGTGCTCGCTCATCTCTATTTATGACCTATCCTGGTATATCCTTATTTATCCCACATGGTGAACATGATAAAAAATTGATTTCTTTTAGGCACACCATCTCCTAAAAGAAATTGACTAAAAAGTGATCAAAAAAGTCGTATATAACCTAAAATGATACCAGAAGAAAACTGCAGGTTGCCCTGCAAAGAACCGAGCCCGCACAGTTTCATCCTTGGGAAAATAAAAAAAAAAAAAGGTGTCAGAACATGTTTTTTAGTACATTTATATGGTACAGTAAATTATACTATTAAATATGGCTCGTTTCACAAAACATTCAAGCCCTCGTTCATCTATTTTGACAGAAAAAGTTGTTGTAACTCTCGAAAAGCAGGGATAAAAAAAATGTAAGAAACGGCCGGTCTTTAAAGAGGATTTATCAGTTCTTCTTGGTATGTCTGTCTTGGTACAGAACAATGCTGGAACAGCTTTCCTTAGAACTCTGTGTTGTCTCATTTCTCTATTATTCCTCCTGGATATGTATGAATGAAGTGACAAGTGGGCGTTACCGTTCTCCTTACTGCACACAATGATACTGTCCAGTCGGTGCTGAGGGTGTTAGACTGTGTAGGCGCACCTCCTAATAACATGGAGAATGGGATTGTCCTGTAGGTAATTCATATATGTCCAGGGGTGTAACAGTGGACGTTCTCATCATAGATCTCTAAGAGAAGCCGCTTCAGCATTCTGTGAAATGCAGTTATTTATTAGGATAGCTAACAGGTTGTCTTATGTTTTTATTGATTGCTGGAATTGCTAGTTTTTCTTTTTTTTTTTTTTTTTTTAAATCGCTTTGTCACACGAAAAATTTAAGTTGTCCAGAATCTGCAAAACTTGGCTGCTTTCTTTCTTCCATGAATAGTGCCTCTCCGGTCCGTTGGTTGTGTGTGGAATTGCAACCAAGCCACTTCATTTCAGTAGAGCCGAACTACCGGACAACTCACGGACCGATGCGGCGCGGCTTCTAAAAGAAAGCGTCCATGTTTTTTGCTAATTCTGGCGAACCCCGTTAAGGTAACCTGAAATGGCATTCAGTAAGTGTGGTGTGCACAGCATCCTACTGATACATGTGTCTACTAGCGGGAAACCTCCCAGTGCGTACGCTACATAGCCGGGAGGTATGCAACTCAGAGTTAAACCGTTGCAGACATTTATCATTGATTCTGGCATGAATGGGCAATGGATATGTTTTTGCCTAATGCCCTCGTATTAGAAGGACCCGTCAAGTGCACTTTCCAGTTCAGTTGTTACAAAAAGGTTTAAAGGGGTTGTCCCACGCCGAAACAGTTTTTTTTTTTTTGTTTTTTTTTCAATAGCCCCCCCGTTCGGCGCGAGACAAACCCGATGCAGGTGTTGAAAAAAAAAAAACGGATAGTACTTACCCGAATCCCCGCGCTCCGGTGACTTCTTACTTACCTTGCGAAGATGGCCGCCGGGATCTTCACCCTCGGTGGACCGCAGGTCTTCTGTGCGATCCATTGCCGATTCCAGCCTCCTGATTGGCTGGAATCGGCACACGTGACGGGGCAGAGCTACGAGGAGCAGCTCTCCAGCACGAGCAGCCCCATTCAACACGGAGAAGACCTGACTGCGCAAGCGCGTCTAATCGGGCGATTAGACGCTGAAAATTAGACGGCACCATGGAGACGAGGACGCTAGCAACGGAACAGGTAAGTGAATAACTTCTGTATGGCTCATAATTAATGCACAATGTACATTACAAAGTGCATTAATATGGCCATACAGAAGTGTATACCCCAACTTTGTTTCGCGGGACAACCCCTTTAAGTGCCAAATGTATGCTTAAAAGAAACTTTTGTGGCGTATGTACAGTCAACGGATGCCAGGTGGAAATGCTGGGTGCACCCATGGAAAGTGAATCCAGCCTAAATGCCATAGCCTGAAGGGGTTTTCCTAGTATTTTCTGAGTACACATTGGTGGTGGAGGAGGAATGAATCCCATATAAAAATAAAAAAAACACAACGCTAACTACCACGCCGCTCCCCCTTAGGCATCTCCAATCCTCCGGTCTTCTGTTTGGTTGCAGCGGTCACGTGGTTATTTACAGCCAATAGGAGGCCCTGACAAGGCTTCTACATCAGAAAACCACGTGACCCGTTTACCTCAGAAGGCTAGGAAACCCGGAGACGTGATCAGTTAGATGCCGTGGTACCGGAGTACTCCAGCACTATGATAAGGTCTTAGCTTCTATATAGTTTTGGGCCCTCATCTAAAAAAAACTATAAAAAGCTAAGTCGGACAACTCCTTTCACTTTTTTTAAAACCCATGGAAATCGGTGGGAAAAAATGTTCTAATTCCGTTTCTCTCTGCTCCAGAAACTGAACAGAGAGACGGAAAAGCTGAACGGAGGCGAAACAATAGTGTGAAATGGGACTTAACCTGAGTAGGTCAACTTTTACCCGTGGAGATGGACTAGGAGCTCGTTCACACTTGCACTGTTCGATTCTGTTGTTCGACTATCAGAATCTAAATAATGGTAAAACCAGAAGTGCCGGATATGAATGGCATCGGATGGATCACTTGGCTATGCACCCTGGCATTTTCCTGGCGTAGTAGCGCTGTATGCAGTGTTATTTCGTCCTGGATTTTAGTGAAAATATATGATGGAAGCTCCAAAAGGAGTGGTAATTGTTATACTGTAACCTTATTTCTGCTTTTGTGTTTTTTGTTCCTTTTTTTTTTTTCTGGAAAATATTTTGTGCACCACACAGGCCTTGTCCCGTGGCACACAGAGAGCATTATAAAGACTAAAGGCCCATTTACACGAAAAGATAATCATTCAAGAGATAGGTTTTGAGCGATTGTTTTGCGTAAACTGCTAATGGACACTAATGTCCATTAGCAGCTTATCAACTTCATTTGCATGTAAATGAGCCTCTGGGACCTGTAAGCAGAGAACAGCAGGTGGTCTGTTCTCTGCATTCAGCTCCTTTGTTCTGCTGAGGGGCTGCAAGCTGAATACAATGTTATCAGTGCTCGTGTGGAGAATACAGCACCATGGATAGCAAACACGGCATGCGGTTTGTGTTATCTTCTCTACAGCTGAACAATGGATTTTATGCTCACCTAAAAATCATCATTCAGTCGAAGAGTGAAAGATGGGAGCATTTACACACAACGATTATTGCTCAGACGATGGCTTTTGAGCGTTAATCGTTGCGTGGAAGTGGGCCTTAAAGGGGAGACTTATGATACTGCCTAAAACAATAACTTTGTTGCCCATCGCCACCAGTTACAGAGCAGATTTAATTTCTTATTCTGTTCTTGAAAATGAAAACTCAGTTGTGATTGGTTGCTATGAGCAACACAGACCATTTCTCTTCTACACAGTGTTCCTAAATCTACCCCAGAGTGTAATGTGGAACCGCAGAGCACATTTATACATTTATAAAGCTTTTTACACCAGTTTCAGGTGTAAAAAAAGTTGCTTTTTTTTTTAGAAGTGGGTATTTGCGAAAAACGTGTCATCTCTTTTGCGTCAGCCATGACACTTTTTTCCAACCGTTAACCGTTCTTGTAGCGAGGAGGTGTGGCAGCCCCAGACCAACAGATTTATGTATAATTTACGCAGAAACTCCTTCACTCCGTGCATTTTTCCTGTGGCAAGACCTAAACCTTCTATAAATATGCTGTTTTGTATTCATTTTTGGTGTGTAATTATCACGTGAAAATGTTTTGTTTCTTGTATTTGTGACTAATCCTTAACCCATTCACTCCCATGCTGTACATATAGGTCACGGGAGAGAAGTAGTTTGCACAAAACTATGTACATGTAGAGCATATATATAGTGTAGGCCATCTGCAGAGGGAGCCAGCTATAACTGACAGCCGGGGTCCTACTGCAACTGCAGGGACCAGAGATGATTTTCTTACAAGCTGCTGATCATGGCACATAAGCAGTTAACAGAAGTAGGGAGCTCCCTGTATGATGTCATTGATTCTCACTCCGCCATCCAATTATGAAGGGGCAATGTGTTGCTAAGACCGGAATTGTGAATGAAAAGATATAATACACTGCAGTGCAGGCGTACTGCAGTGTATTATCTGATCATAAGATTATAGGTCCAGTTTCCCTGCTTGGGCGTACAAAAGGGTAGTGGAAGGGCTTAAAATGAAAAACCCTTCCTCTGTGCACACATTTCATATATATGGCTGGTAGACAGCAGTGGTGATGTACTGGTACCAAGTGACAGCAGGAAGGAGCATGAGAAGCTGCAGAAGTACCAGGGCCTGAAAGAAAAACTAGAGAGGATGTGCAAAGCGAAGACCAAAGTGGTTCTAGTGGTGGTAGGAGCACTTAGGCCTCCTGCAGACGGGTGGAAATTCCGCGGTGGGATTTCCCGCAGGATTTCCGCCCGAGCCCGTTGCCATAGGATTGCATTACATAATGCAATCCTATGCACACAGCCGCGATTTGTCCGCCTTAAGACACGCGCAGAAAACAAATCGCGGCATGTTCTATTTCTGTGCGGGTCTCGCAGAAGCCCGCATAGAAACCTCCCTAGTGACGCGCCGGCTCCGCTCTGCGCATGCGCTGGCTGTGCGGCAGAGCTGAGGAGGCGCAGGAGCGGGCAAGCAATCCGGCTGTCTGCAGGCAGCCTTTAGGGTTGTAACTCCTAAACTGGGGGAATGGCTCCAACAAACCCCAGAAACAACTCCTAAGCGCTCCTGTCCCAAAAAAGTGTAATGCTACGGTAGGAATCTGCACAAAATCCTCCAACTCCCAGGCCCATAGTATAAGACCCGAAGTTGAGGAAGTAACATACTACCCATAGGGATGACAAAAATAATAACAAAAAAGTAAACTGTTTATAAAAAAAAAAAAAATGCAAGCGCAATTTGAAAGAGAACTTTATGTAGAAAGAAACTTTTCTCTGCAGTTCCAGCATACCCATAGCGATACCACAGTGGACTATAGTTATACCTGCAAAGGGCCCTGCGGGTTTAATGTGAGCTGTATTATATTTGTTTTATAAGCTGATAATAAAACCCTGTGGTTTTATGTGATACATCGAATCCATCATACATCTCTGTTTTAACGGCAGTTCCTGAGTATACGAGTTGATGATATTAAAAAAAAAAAAGTCTTGCATCGACTCGGACCGTAAATTGAACATACTTTCTATCCTGCATTGCAAGCACTATTTAAAATGTAAAAAAAAAACCCAAATGAGGGTAATCAAAAAAGTCATATGTACCCTTAAATGATACCGGTGAAAACTGTGTCGTTTTCTACTAAAACAGTGTTAATAGAAAAATCAAAAAGTTATGGGTCCTTTTCTGCAGCGATGCCAAAAAGAAAAAGGGGTTTTATTGCGCAAAAGTGGAATAACATAAAAAAATAATTTTATATTGCTGTAATCGTACCAACCCACAAAAAAAAAAGTTATTTATCCTGCATAGTGAACACTGTTGAACTGCCAGGATTGGTTGATGTGTTCTTTTCACACCCCTTCCCCCTCCCAAAGAAAACCAAAACCTGTCATATGTTGTATGTACCCCAATAAAAAGTGCAGCTCCGCGCACAACTAACAATAAGCCGCAGGAAACAAACTCTGCAAACTTTGGGATTAAATCCAATTGTGAAAATGATTTGGATACGCATTTCAATGGAAAAACTTTTTGTCCGTAGCCTTTAGCAATTTTTGTGTCTTGCTGTAAACAGGGCAGTAGGGGGAGCCGCTTGCTTTACTGCTAGACTTGTGAGCAGGCGGTGGGGGACATGGCTGATCTCCTGGGGCACTTTAAAAGATTTTCTTATATATTTCTTCGTTTTAATGGCAGTATAAGTCAAAATGGAATCAAGGGGAAAATACAATGACGGCCTCCCTCACAACAGGCACTGCGGGAAGCGCTGCGAGTTATCACTGCGCTTTGCCGCATTTTACTTTTAGTTTCGGCCGCAGCGATCCTACGGCCCATGCCAGCATTTGGCGTTGCTTTATCAGTGGTGAGGAGTGCTAAACTCTCAGAAATAGGAGCCCTTTTACATGGGACGATTCCCTTGCCCAATAGTCATCCCAGTGGTATTCGCACAGTGAATGGAGGCGCAGTGTGCCACGGATCGTTTCGGTTGCCTGCCTCTGTTCACGCGTGTAAATGACTGCCTGCCTACGCAGGTCGATTGTCCTGTTTTTATGCCTGCGGAACCTAAACAACGAACGATAAGCGAACGAATTAGTGTTTGTTCAGTCGCTGCAAGCGTTTACAGCGAACGATTATCATCCACATTTCCGCAATCTAGAGATTATCTGAGCAATAATCGTCCCGTGTGAAAGGGCTTTCGGGCCGCACTCAGACGGGGTAAGTTTTTGGGGGTGGATTTTCGGTGCAGAATCCCCTCGAGTACACTGCAGTACGTGGTAATACGGTTTAATGAAACTCCTTTCAAGTGGAGTGGATTTTTCAGCTGCAGATCTTGCTGATTTTTAGACTCGTTTCAGATTTACTCTGGATTTTTTTTGCTGCTTATATGCCCTCCAATGACTACTCTGACTTAAAGCGGCCTTCTGATTTCTGGACAAGACGTTATCCTACGATCGAAGGAGGCAGTTTTACTACCTGCTCTTGGCCGCCTGTGCCGATTCCTCTCCAATCTCATGATTCTAGGCCATGTTTTCAGCCATCCAAGATGGCTTCAGACTACCTAATACCCACAGTACATTGCTAGTGTTAGACTACCAGTGCTCTGTAGCTGCTCTCGGATTGGTCACTGCTGGCCAATCAGAGCAGTGCTACGGGTTGCTAAAAAATTGCAGGATCCTGAACCAAAGGGTCGAAGGCACATCAGAGAAGAACAGCGTCAGGCTATATACCCAACCCACCGGTCTCTGGGCGGAAATTTGTCCTGAAACCAGAAGGTCATTTTAAGTTGTTCCTAGAGAGAGAGGAGGTCAGGAATAAGCATAACCGATGGAAATAAGAGGCTGACGTCACAAAGAATTAATTCTCAAGTGAAGATGTTTCAAGTTGAGATCATTAATTAGTTTATGATAGAACAAAAGTGAGGGTTTCATCTCTATCAAAGCGATCCTCTGGGTCTGGACAAAAAAATGGCCCAACAGCTTCTCTGACTACCTGATGCATGCTGTGCTTTAGTAGACATCATTAGTCTACAACACTACACCTGCTTTGATTGACCAGTGCTGACCATGTGAGCAGTGCCGGCCACTAGGAGTAGCATGTAGGGTCTTAGACTACCGATGCATACTGAGAAGCCGTTAGGCCACCTTTGTTTGTGCCGGACCAGAGGGTCACTTTTTTGGCCATTTGCAGTGACCAAAAGTTCCTCCGTATTCCTCTTTAGAAACTTTGGTGCACTTTGGAATACTTTTAGCTTCTGTAAACCTCTTTGGCTAAGGTTCCCATTACACTGGATGACTTCTTGGGAACTTAAGCTTCCGGCAGTCGTCCCAACGATTATCGTTCTTGTGCTTACACGTAGGAGTGATAATCACTCACTGAATGGAGGGGGAGCAGGCCGGAGATCTCTTCCGTCATCCCACCCACCTCCCTTCACAGTAAGCGGGCAGCCGTTCATAGATGAACGACGAGCGATAAGTGAATGTATTGTCATTCATTATTCAGTCGCTGGCAGAGTTTACACAGAACGATCCGTTTTGCATCTAGCGGTAGACTGAACGATCATTGTTGATGATTGACTACATATCAGAACTTTTTACTGCATGATATAAATGCCTGAAAAAGAAAACCAAATACCGAGTTAAAAACCCCTCAATGAGCCCCCATTAGCCTACATTGTTCTCTTTGAAGCTATACAAGTTGGTTGGGTGAAGCGACCCTCGTAGCGTACGCCTACTGCTTGGAAGAAACACAAATGTTACTGCTGCTTCTATCCGTTGACCAGATAGACCGCTTTGGATATGTCTTCATATGTATGACTTTCTTAACATTTTGCCCCTTCTTTAAAATCTATTTTCCAGTGAAAGGCATGCATAGCACAGCAATTTGATATACTGTAAATGTCTTCTAGATGGATATCTGACCGCTGGGACCTCCAGGATCCTGAGAGCAGGTTGTCCAGTACTCTGTTCTCAGGAGGCCGTGCATGTGTGCGCAGTCTCTTTCCATCAAAATCTGTGGCCTAACCGTGCTTACCTGTCTCCATATCTCTTCCACATTAAAGAGGTTCTCTAAAGCTTAAGGCCCATTTACACGCAAAGATAATCTTTTGAAAGCTTGTGTTCTTTTTGAATAAAGTGTTAATGGACACTAATGTCCATTAACACTTTATCATTTGCATGTAAAAGGGCCTCCAGGAGCTGTTTGCAGAGCCTGGCGTGTGACTAATCACACGCCGTGCTGTGCAAACAGCTGCATTATTCTCCTCTGGTCTACCAGTAGAATACAATGTAATCTCCTGGGTTCCTGTGGAGAACACAGCATGTGGCCTATTAAGAGATACTTTGTTGCTCTGCGGCTGAGCGATGTATTTTAAGTTCACCTTGAAATCATTGTTCAGATGAAACGTGCACAGTGGCAGCGTTTACATGTCACGATTATTGCTCATTTTCGGTCGTTTGAACAAATTTTGAGCAATACTCATTATGTGTAAACGGGCCTTAAGATATTGATGATGACCTATCCTTAGGATAAATCATCAGCATCAGATGTTGGGGTGGTGTCTGTTTTTTACAGGAACCCCGCTAATCAGCGGTCTGTAATGGCTATAGCACTGCAACCACTTCGGTGCATGCCAGGAGCATTGCTGTACTTGTTATATAGCTGCTGTGCCTAGTTTAGCATCTCAGTCCAATTCACTTCAATGGGACTGAGCTGCTCTTAGGTCGTGTGACCAACCAATGTGACGTCCCCGGCCAAAGTAGAGGCAGTTGCACTTTAATCAGTCGGTGGACCCCACCAATCTGAAATGAATGACCCCTTCTGAGGCTGTATCATCAACATATTAGTTCCTTAAAACCCTTTTGAAGCCCTTGTACACTAGGCTGTCCTATGGCTCTCTAGTAGGGCTCCCAGGGAACTGCATAGGGCCCCTCCTGTACCTCCAGTTGGCCTCCAGTTTCATAGTTGTTTTCATCTCTGAGATTCTGTACAAATTCGACAAAACAAAAATTGTAACCTGCCCCATCAGATGCCATATGTGGGGTCTATGTGACTCCGCACTAGGGAGCCCCATACTAACGGGGACAGCATTCATTCATGGCTACTTCCCTACTGGGGGACCAGGCACCTTGTTCACAGGACATCCCAGAGGGGTTCCAGAGGTTAGATCAGATATTTATGGCATATCAAACCAATAAGCATTATACTTGGTGTTATCTGGGGACAAAAATGTCTTCATAGCTGATCACAATGCTGTAAAGTACCTTTAAAAAAAATCACACCTCGCCCGATCCCCACCGCTTCTGTTACTCCAGTGCCTCGGGCCCCGCTGATCTTCAATTCTGGCTGTTGCAGTGATGATGTCCCACGAAAGGGACATAGATCTGCTGCAGCCAATCACCGTCGTATCTGGCTTCCTGGAATTGAAGATCAGATGGAACTTTTAAATTCTTTTACAGCAGTGGAAGCAGCTTTGCCAAAGTTTTTGCCCCCTTGATACCACCTTTTCAGTATTTCATTCTGAATTGTACATTATGTATAGTAATGGTTCTGCTTTGTGCCATGTGTTTACTTCATAGTGTCCTGTCCTTTCAGGTAGCATAACGCCAACGGTTGAGCTGAATGGTCTCGCAATGAAGCGTGGTGAGCCGGCCATCTACAGGCCCTTAGATCCCAAACCACTACCGAATCATCGAACTAACTACAACTACAGGGGGATGTACAACCAGAGGTAAGTGGGGGCCTTTCCTCTTAACTTCTTCTAAGTTGGGTCTGTGTTTGCAAAGAAACAATGACGTGCAGCCTGGTCCGCTGTTGGGGGGTGCTTGTTCTCCGATCCTTCCGCCAGGGCCACCACCTGTCATACTTACTACAGAAGTAGGAAGGATTCATCTGAGTGGTAAGGTAACTCTGCCTATACATATTACTCTACTGTGCACTTGGCCTCTGCACTTCCCCTTAGTAAAGCTGCCCATGTATGTGCTAGATGGACATTTTGGTGGTCTCACTCACCGGGGCACAGATCCAAGTCTATCCTCTGCACCCCCTATGGCTATGCTATGATCATTACCGAACAGATCAATAGAAGCTGCATGTAAATCACTTTTGATGTCAAGTACCCCTTGTATCCTGGTGACTTCCAACTTGTGGTAGTCAATGCATTTGCGTAATGGATACATTGTTACTAAGACTCGCGGTGCCTCTTACTATGGTTATATTTATGGTAACTGAAAGCTGTTGGCTCTGATGTATAGAAAATACCCGCCCGTTGGTCAGAACACTTACCACTCTCATGTATTGAAAACTTTTCACCATGTATTCTCATTTGAGGGTATGCAAAAGCAAGATTTTTCCCTATAATGTAAATGGAGAAAGATTTTCTTAGGCTGGGTTCACATGGGGCGGATTGGCCGCAGCGAAAAAACGCGAGATTTCCGCCGGGAGAACCGCTGCTTCAAAACCCGCGGCTGTTTTGAAGCGGCCCGGCCGCTCGCTCTATGGGAGCGCCGGCCACAGCGGAAAAAAAAAATGAACATGCTGCGGTCGGCAAATCTGGCTTGGCCGCAGCGGATTTGCCATCCCGTGTGGATGAGATTTCTGGGAAATCTCGTCCACATGGCTAGCTAATCCCGGGATTAGCGGCCGCATGCGGATTTGCCGTGGTGAAATTCCGCACGGAATTTCCGTGGCAAATCTGCCCCGTGTGAACCCAGCCTAACTGTATAAATGGTCAAAACAACGGAAACTGCAGTTTTAATGTTTCCAAATGTAAAATAATAAGGAGAAGAAATCCTCAAAATGAGCGTCATATCGAGTCTTCTGTATTCTCTAAGACTTCAGAAGAGAAGAAATTTTGATTTCTGACCGCCTCAAATCGAGTCCACCGTGCGGTCAAGCAGCAAAGAAAGCAAGTAGAAAGCTCAGCTGCCTAACTAGTAGAGGTATGACCAGTAGAAAGAGGGAGATTGTGATCCTCTTTTATAGATTTCTGGTGATACAACAGCTGGAATACTGTGTTCAGTTCTGGAGACCTCATCTATAGAAAGATTTTTTTATAGAGAGAGCAAATCCAAAAACAGCTACAAAAATAGTGGAAGGTCTCAAGAACAAAACTTAGGAAAGCCTTAACCCATTAAGGACCAGGCACAGTAAATATACGGCGCTTGGTCCTGGGCTTAAAGCACCGCCGATAGTAAAATAACGGTGGGGATTAAAGCCTCCCGGCTCTGCAATCAATGAGAGGCAGGAGGGTTGTCAGCTGTTAGTGACAGCTGATATCCCAGAGGAGAAGGCAGGAGGGCGTTTTAACCCATCCTGCCTTTTCCTACCCCGAGTACAAAGCGCTCAATGAGCACTGTGTACGTGAAAATGGAAGGGTGTCTTCTACTACGGGAGCTGGGCGGCGGTCATGTGACCGCTGAGGTTCCCTGCTACAGCAGAGCTGGGGGGTGGTCATACTAGACCCTGGCCAGCTCTGCCATTGACTGTCACTACAGGGGTTGCTTTCACCTGTAACTGGGGCTCCTGTGGACATCAGAAATGATGTCAGGAAATATTATTTTACTGAAAGAGTAGTAGATGCTTGGAACAAACTTCCAGCAGACGTGGTTGGAAAATCAACAATAAATGAACTTAAGCTGCCTTGGATTAAAGGGGTTGTCCCGCGGCAGCAAGTGGGTCTATACACTTCTGTATGGCCATAATAATGCACTTTGTTATGTACATTGTGCATTAATTATGAGCCATACAGAAGTTATAAAAAGTTTTATACTTACCTGCTCCGTTGCTGGCGTCCTCGTCTCCATGGTGCCGACTAATTTTCGCCCTCCGATGGCCAAATTAGCCGCACTTGCGCAGTCCGGGTCTTCTTCTTTTATGAATGGGATCGCTCGTGCAGGATGCCGGCTCCGTGTAGCTCCGCCCCGTCACGTGCCGATTCCAGCCAATCAGGAGGCTGGAATCGGCAATGGACCGCACAGAAGCCCTGCGGTCCATGAAGACAGAGGATCCCGGCAGCCATCTTCAGCAGGTGAGTATGAAGACGCCGGACCGCCGGGATTCAGGTAAGCGCTGTGCGGGTGGTTTTTTTAACCCCTGCATCGGGGTTGTCTCGCGCCGAACGGGGGGGGGGGGGGTTTAAAAAAAAAAAAAACCCGTTTCGGCGCGGGACAACCCCTTTAAGTATAGCTCTATCCTAGGAGATTGAGAAAAAAGAGATATAACTGCTGACTAGATGGACCGCGGGGGCTTTTTCTGCTGTCACTCTCTATGTCTCTGCTGTACCCAACATATTAGGCTGGTAAATGTTACGTCTATATATAAGCATAAACTTTGTTATCTGCAGTTCCACGTCTTGCCATTAGGGGGTGCCCTCTGCTTGTATATCTCACATTATATTGCAGCAGCATCAATGTCTTGTTGGTAATAGGAAAGCGATGCATCACACTTGGTTACAGTCTTAAAGGAAGGGTTCCATTGTGAGGTCTGCAGTCATTGTGGCAGTTTTAACCATAAAGGTCACCGATTCATTGATGCCCTGTAATAATTGGTTTTGTAATTAGTTTAGGGATTTGAAAGTCTCTTGTTTGCCTTGTTCTCCTCTTAGATGGGATATTAGGTTGTCTTCACACAATCTGAATTCAACTGAAAGGCTGACATCTGCTACAAAATCTGCAGCAAATCGGCGCTGTGTGAGCGCACCCTGTGAGGGAAAGGCTAATAGATGAGGGGTGTGCAGAATAAACAGGAGTCGTCTTCTGTGTTACTAGTACAGGCTTCTGTTGGCAGGTGAATGTCTGCGGACACCTTCTGAGGCGGTATACCAGCCGCCGTTGTTGGGGTAGCTTGTGTGTGGCACCCCCCCCCCCCCCCTTTTTTTCCTAACAAATTGTTAGTTTTTTGCCTGTTTTGTGATGGTGGATCCATTAAAAAAAACACGCAGCTGGGAAATTCAGTTTTTTCCACTGTTCAGGTCACTTGCACGGAGTGAGATCGGGTGAATGCAGAGGGTGATGCCAGGGTGCTTTTTGTCAAAAAATTGCTTAACCCTCAGCCCTGTCTGCCCACTCAGCGCTCGTGTTGAGCAGTTTTGCTTTTATAGAACCCTTCCTCGCGCCCCATATTCACCTTTTTTTTTACTCTATGTGACATTTTGCTTACAAGCGCTGTGAGAATTTAGAGAGGAAAGTAACTTTCCCAGCTGCACGTTGTCCGGATGAATCGGACACCGCAAAATAGATGGAAACTTAATAACTGGTTGGAAAATAATCACTGGAGCCGAACGCGACCTTCCCCCTACGATATCAGCCGGTGTACCGCCTCCGATGGTCCACAGACACTCCTCTAGCGGTAGTAGCATGCACTCTGTAGGAGAAGATTTGGGCGCCCCTCGTAAGTCACTTCTCCTCCAGTTCTGTCACATGGAGCAGCGGCTGCTGGGGGTGAAGCGTTGCGCTACGTATTCTGTCTCCCGTACTCAGTGTCCTCGTTCATCTTGGTCTCGGTCCTCAATGGGCAGTCTGAAATGAGTAACGATCGCTGCCCAGGTTTTATGGTAAATGTTCTGGCACATCCAGGCCAAGAGGGGCACACAATGATGTTTTTGATGCACGTTTCTCTTGAAGTTGGTAACTTTAAACATACTTTTTCAGGTTTGTTGTTACAAATCTCGGCGTGAGGCGGTTTCTGCAGCATGTGCATGACATTTTATAAAACCCATCCAGACACACTGAATGGCCACATAATTAGAGACCCCGGGCCATTCACGATTGGCGCGTCACTGTATGGAAATTAGACACAGGACTCCGGAGTGCAGCCGAACACCCAGAGGCCAAGTCTTCATTGGCTTAGAGTCGATACGAATGCACTAAAACGGGAAAATCCAGCAATCTGAGCAACTTCAAGTGAACTTGTCGACGGAGGAGGGCAGAGGGGGTGTCAGTAGTTCTGACGAACAGGAGATGCAGTTAAACAAGTTGCAGCCGAATGCAACGCTGGGGCTCCAACTGCGTACCCAAACGCACAATCTGTCATTCTCCGGCGCCGATGAGCTGTAGGCCTTATTCACATGAACTACAAAATCGTACGTTTTTGTAGCGCTACAAAAACACGTGTGTGAAGCTCATTGTTTCCAACGGGTTCTTTCGCATGAAAAGTTTTGTAGCCATTGGAAATCATGAGCCTCACATGCACGCGTTTTTGTAGCCCGTGTGGATAAGGCGCCATTATTAATTAAAGGGGTTGTCCCGCGGCAGCAAGTGGGTCTATACACTTCTGTATGGCCATAATAATGCACTTTGTAATGTACATTGTGCATTAATTATGAGCCATACAGAAGTTATAAGAAGTTTTTCACTTACCTGCTCCGTTGCTAGCGTCCTCGTTTCCATGGAGCCGACTAATTTTCGCCGTCTAATGGGCAAATTAGCCGCGCTTGCGCAGTCTGGGTCTTCTGCTTTTCTGAATGGGGCTCCGTGTAGCTCCGCCCCGTCACGTGCCGATTCCAGCCAATCAGGAGGCTGGAATCAGCAATGGACCGCACATCAGGTAAGTAAGAAGTCACCGGAGCGCGGGGATTCAGGTAAGCACTCTGCGGTGTTCTTTTTTAACCCCTGCATTGGGGTTGTCTCGCGCCGAACCGGGGGGGGGGTTGAAAAAAAAACAAAACCCATTTCGGCGCGGGACAACCCCTTTAAGAAAAACCAAAATGCAAGGCAAAAGAGCACAAAAATTGGATGGCTGGAAAAACCTCAGCTGGTCAGATGAATCCAGATTTCTGTTGCCCCGTGCTGATGGGAGGGCAGAATTGGCGCAAGCAGCATGATTGGATGACCCCTTCTTGTCGGCGTTCAGAGCATATCAGCACCTCCATCAAATCTGCAGCAACTGCAGAAAGCTTCCTGTCCGCAGGGGCCGATATTCCTACAGAACGATTTCAACACCAAGTGAACTCTGCGTGCTGACAATCTGCTGCAGTTCTGAAGGCCAAAGGAGGTCCAGTGCGCTACTAGCTCGGGGTCTCTAATAAAGTGGCCATTTGGTGTAAACAAGACAGAATTTTTCAGTCAGAGAAACTTCTGCAACATATCCGTCTCATAGCCAAAATGTTTGTTCTTCCAGAATAGTTCGATCTCTATAAATTTGTGGTTTTTTTTTTCTTGAACATAAACCCAGAATATCCGCTTCTTCTGGGTTTGGATTTAGTTTTTAGGAAGCAAGCTTGCACGCTTGCGGTACTTACACAAGTGCTTGCATGCATTCACACAAACATCCCTATCCTAATAGCAAGCAGTGCCTGCACTTACTGAATTGGCCACATGGTGGCAGTAGAAACTATTCAGTTAAATTGCTTGAAGATTTACGTAACGTATTTCATAGTTTTCTATTAAACTCGGTGGCGTTTTTGAAGGTATTAGCAGCCAGGTTACAAGCAGGAAATCGCTGCCCTATAAGCCAGGCTCACAACGGCGTATGATTACCGCTTATTACACGGGCGCTGTAGACCTGTGTGATACGCAGTAATGGGAGGTAATCCATTGCATTGCCGTACACAGTTCTGCTCACATTAGTGTGTCGGAATTGCGTAATATGCGAGCGCAAAAAACACAGCATTTTCTATTTTTGCATTGTAGATATGCAGGATACAGCCCACTGTTCCCTACGGGCACGTATATACATGCGCCCACACGCAATTACATTGTGTATGGGCGGCATGTATATGTACCGCGGCGAAGCGATGGCACTGGAAGTAGAAACACACAAAAAAAAGGGTGGACTGCACATGACTGTGCATGAGTACACTGTCATGCACACTACAATTTCGCTGCCATACGCGGCAGTATGGTGGGCACCGTCGGCTCCATTGCGGTAAAACGCTGCGTTACCCACGCAGTGTGTTACATTTACAGCCGTGTGAGCCCGGTCAGAAGCAGACACTGGATGAGGTTGAAGAAGGTTGAGGCATGCCTCGTGTTCCAAGTGTTAGCCGTATACGTCCTTCTTGAATGGCGACAGCCTATTTCTCTGCATTTGGATATGTTGACATTGTGGATTTGATGCAGAAAATTTGTCCCCATTTTTGACCCCACATCTACACCGTTTTGGCGCAGATGTGGGTGCAGAGAGTCGTCTTGCCTGCTGCCTCGCCAGTCGATGCCTATAAGCACCACGGCCTGTTACGGACACGACTGCAGAGTCACATGTCTGTGCAACACGTAATCCCCGGATCCCATGAGGCAGAGACCGGTGGGGAACCAGGCAAGACTCTGCCAAGTGTTGGGAAGGTGAGTAGCGATGCGCTTTCTTTTTTTTTGTTATTAACTCTACTAATCCTTATTTGCAAATTTTGCTGCAATATTGCAGGTAATCCAAAGCAAAATTCCTACCGGTTGCCATGCGTTACCGATTTTTACTATCTGATTAAACTTTGTGGGGAAAATCCTCAGCAAATACAAATACATGACCAATCAGGAGCAGAAATAAACAGATTGCGGGTTTTAAATGTACATCAATTCACCCTGCAGATCTGATATACAGAGGGTGGATGAGACGTCTGTAACATAACATGGTAACATAGTACGTAAGGCTGAAAAAAGACATGTCCGATCTTATTACCCCCAATGTTGATCCAGAAGAAGACCAAAAAACAGTGAGTTAGTAAATATCATCCACATTGATGCCACTTAAACTTGCTGCATGTTTTCCACCTACAATTCCATGGCTTGAAATGGGCAGCGTATACGCTGCATGTGAACATGCCCTTACACTAGTTTCATCTTAATGGGGTCTTATGATTGTTGCAGATACGGCTTCTTTAATCTCCAGTCAGCTGTTCTCAAAAAGTAGAAGTCATGTCTTGCTATATAGTAAATAAGGGAGATGGAACTGTAGCTCTGCAGCGCCACCTATTGGAAGACAGCATTCCTGCAAGCCAATGTTAGACTCTATATACAAGCTTTGTAACAATGACTGGAAATTCCCAGTTTTTAAAAAATGTTTTTTTTTTTTTTGTACATTGACTTGCAGAAATGCTGCCATCCAATAGGTGGCACTGCAGAGATATTGTTTCATCTCCCTTATTTGCATATTACCCAGAGAGGTGCTCTCCCTAAGGAGAAAAGATGGTGTTCCTGACCCTTGCTATCTAGTATTATGCCGCAGCTCCTTGTTTTGGCTTGTAGATGGGGGTTCACACACGGAGGACCCACTCATTGACGTCTATATGTCCTAATAGGGTAGATGCAATGACAGGAGTAGCTTCTGTAGTTCTGCATTACCGCACAGTACTATTGGGCTGCTGCTGTCTGTCATTTCTCTCCTTCCATAGTGTGATTTCATTGACACAATGAAGCATTAGAATAACCAGTCCTTGAAGAGGCCTGCCATCAGTCAACCATTCCCCTGCCTGCCATAGATCAGACAGATGGTGGGTATTCCTAAAAGACCTTGGCTTTGCTAATGACAAACAGCTTCAGTTTATGGCTTTTATCCGGATTGGCAGAGCCGAGCTGTAATCCTGTCTTTGCTCATCTTGATGCCTTTAGCAGCTTTTTTTCTGGATGCCGTCCAGCGTGGTTTTGAGTCGACTCTGCCAAAAGCGGCCCATTCTCCTCTGTTGTAGCACTGGCTGAGATTGTGCTACTGCAGAAAGCACTTACAGATTTCGCTTCACCCCTCTGCAGATTTGACGTCCGGCTTGCGTGACGCTTGGAAAAAGTGCGCGTTCCTGATTCCACAGCACACTTGCTTAGCGCCTTGTTAAACCGAGACCATTTTGGCTTCCTCTAGTGATGAAAAGCCCCCAACTTGTAGTTCTTGAGTCTCCTGGGACATCGGTGCACGTTCTCTCCTCACTAAGAGTTTTATTAGCTTTCACTAAAGCCATTTTGTCTTTTAAGAACGACTTCACAGCCCAAAAGATTAACCCTTTATTACCTCTAGAGTCTTGGCTATTCTACATACTATAAGGGTCAGAGGCGTAACTATAGGGGATGCGACTGTTCCTGGTCACAGGACCCTCGGGGCCCATAAGGCCTATCTTCTCCATATATTAAGCCTAGTAGTATGAATAAAGCAATATACGAGGGGCTGCTGATAAGTCTTTGGCTTAACCAAGAACGAAGCGAGATATGAAGATGAAGCTTTACATTTATTCCACATACTCTCCACGGATGCCAACACACTTCTTACATCGGTATTCCAAGTTCTGTAAGCCTTGCCAAAAGAAGGATTTCGGTTGTGCCTCAAACCAGTCATCCGTCGCAGCCATGACATCAGAAATGGTGTGAAATTTGGTCCCCTTGAGGTGTTTGTTCAGGTTTGGAAACATGATAGTCGGAGGGAGTAAGATCTGGTGAATAAGGTGGGTGGTCAACCAGCTGGAAGCCTAGCTCCACCAGTTTTGCCGTGGTCGCTTGTGCAGGCATTGTCTTGCAGAAACAAGATTCCTTTGGACAGCTTGCCGCGCCTTTTGGCCTTCAGAGCTGCCTTCAATTGGTCCAAAAGTTCAATGTAATACCTTGCATTGATGGTGGAACCATTTTGAAGGTAGTCCATTGTCAGCATGCCCTCCTTATCCCAGAACACAGGCGCCATCACCTTAGTGGCTGAGAAGCACTGTGCCTCCACTCTTTTGACTGCTCCTTAGTTTCAGGGTCATACAAATAAATCCAGGTCTCATCCATAGTGACCAGTCGATCCAGGAAGTTCTTATCAGTCCAGAAACGCTGACAAATGGCCCAGGAAGTTTTCACTCGCATGCTTTTCTGATCTGTTGTCAAACATTTGGGGACCCTCTTTGCAGATAGCTTCTTCATGTTCCAATGTTCATGGATAATGACACAAACACGTTCACCAGAAATCCCCATGATGTCTGCTATTCCTTTAGCTGAAATTCGCTGATTCTCCAGTATGAGGTTGTGCACAGCATCGGCGATCTCCGGAACAACAACCTCTCTTTGTCGTCCGGGATGTTCCTCATCATTGGTGCTGAAGTGGCCCGTTTTAAATTTGGCAACCCAGTTCTTAACTGTAGAATATGAAGGGCATTGACCCCCAATGTCTGCGACATATCACCATGAATATCCTTTGGGGACTTTCCTTGCAGAAACAAGAATTTTATCACTCCTCTGATCTCATTTGCTGTGAATATCACCTTAGACTCCGCCATTGTGTTTTCCCGCATGCCTAGATCACTGTTGCCATAAGCTACAAACACAACATTTTGAAAACATACATTAGACACATAAGACTTTCATGTGGTGTAACATTCGTTACCATAGAAACAAAAAAAGAACACAAAGCCAAAGACTTAGCAGCCCTTGTAACGTCTTTACTTGAAAATAAGACCTGCCCCCGATAATAAGCCCTGCCCTGCTTGAAATATAAGCCCCCCTCTATCCCTGAAAATAAGCCCTAGCTACACTACATGAAAACATTAAATTAAAATGCTCACCTAGCCTCCATCGTCCAGGTCCCCGCGGGTCTCCAACACTGTGGCAGGTTGCCATGTCAGCCTGACCAAGGATTCTCTTCTTTCTGGTAACAGGGTATTGAATTACCCAGCCTCCACCAAATGAGTGCTGTGATTGGATTGAGCGCCAGCCAATCGAAGCTGGCGCTCCATCATTCACAGCCCTTCAGTGAATGACATCACTGGCTGTGATTGGTTGGATTGCTACACTGACTCTTTGGGGGCAAAATTTATTATAAGACAGTGTCTTATTTTCAGAGAAACACAGTAGTTGGGGGCCCTGTTACAGATTTTGCATTGGGGGCCCAGAAGCTTTGAGTTGCGTCTCTAAGGGTACTTGGGTGTCGATAGTCACCTGAATAATCACTTAAACAAGCGACAACTGTGTGGCGTGCCGGGTCTGGGAGTATCACTCATACTTGCCTTCCTCCCTGACTGTCTGCCCACCAAGCCACCACCGCTTCTTGTATACAGTGGATTCTGTCAGCTCCTATGAGCTTACTAAACTAAATTTATGGGGTTCATAGGATCTAGGGTGCTGTGGGTGTTCAGAATTACTTGTCTTCATTACCAGGCCACTTCTAAATAGTCAGCCGTATACAAGGAGCAGTGGCTTGACGGGCAATGAGAGAATAGAATGAGAGTTACATCCCCGGACTCGGCACCCCAGATCCTATGAACCCCATAGCTTTAGTTTAGTGGCCTCATAGGAGCTGACAGAGTCCCATTAATCTCCTAAAATAATCTAAAATAACAACCCAAGATTAGGATTATTTGAGTCTATTAAGGCTCCATTTATAGCTGCCGATTTGCCCTTGAGTGAGCGAACGATGTCAGTGTTTGCCCGGGCAGCCTGTCTGTACAGGCAGATACATCGATGGCTCGCTCAAATTAGAAATCAATCAGCCGTTCACATTTGCTGTATAAGTTAGGAATAGCTGGCCAGGAACTGGGAATCATGGCCGTTGAATGGCGCCTTAAACTGGACCAAATGACCGCAAACTCAGGAACCCTTCATAAGGAGAGGATGTCTGATATAGCCAAAGGCACTGAATCATTGGCAGCGGAGAAATTAGCAAGGTGCATGCTGGCCCTTCCAGCATGTGTGTGCCCTGCAGGTAAATATCTTCCACACCACATCCCCCCCACCGCGCCAATCCCCAGCGTCCTCCACACCCCACTCACCCCCCCTCCATAGTCTTATATTACTCCCGCCTACATGGGGCAAGGCTAATCACAATTCCACAATTCTCCCAAAAGTTATTATCGTACCTTAGCAAAACTTTTACAATTATTCAAATTCATTTGGTTAATTGCCCAGTCCTACCATGTACCAAGCCAGTTCTTGACCGTGGAGACGTGGAGTATCTGTTCTTTCGATGGGTTTCCGAGAAACAAAAGCGCTCACCGCATGTGTGAAACTATTTCTGTTAGAGAGCATTAGGGTAATATGGCTCTCTTTCAGAAACTGCACCACTGTTCATCGTGGGTCATGCCCGGTATTGCAGCTCAAGTCCAAGTCGATTGAACGCGGCAGTAGAAGGCACAAACATTGGACAAGAGCGGTGATGTTTCTGGAAGAAAGCAGCCATGGTTTTCTAACCTTTTACCTCTCATACATGGTCAAGTGTCAGAGGAGATGCCTACAAGAAATGCCTACAAAGATCCGTACCGACCGGTGGCACAGAGTCAACGTAAAAAAACACAAAACTTGTTAGTGGATGTTTTTGTGTCCTCAGCGGCTTATTGCTTTGATCTCCAGTTCTCATACGTTTGTTTCAGGTCGGAGCTTCACTTTTAGATGTTTGAGTTTACGACTGAACATTCTGATGGGCTCCGAGTCGTAATTCGGACTAGATGGACTCTAAAGTGGTAACAAAGCTCGGCCAGTAATGCAGCTTGGCAACTGGGGCTGTTTTAGAGAAAGGTGGAAGGTTGATTGCTTCCAACACTGAACACATGCACAAAGCTGTCAAACATTTTAACAGTCTTTACCAAACTCAAGTCATCTTGTCGGCTCAAGAGAAAGAGCCTGTGAAAGGTTGATGCATCGGGAATGTTTACAGAGCGCATTCCACAGATCTTATCTCTCCAATTTTATACCTGGTTTATCTTAAGTAAAAGAAGAAGAAAAAAAAAAGTTGGCACGCTAATTTAATAATTTAAAGTCTTTGAAGTAACATTTCTGAGTGAGGGATATGAGATCTTATATTGTACGGCCATAATGATTGTTCGCGGTCTGCCTTGTTATTTGGAGGAGACGCTGCCTTTATGTGCGCTTGTTAACGCTTCAGTGGGTGGAATGCCCTAGATGTCTCCTTCCTATAGCAGTTCTAGTCCTTGGAAGTGGCAGAAGATTACAACTGGTGTATTATGCTTCTACTAGACTAGTCGGAAGAGGACACCTATGCAGATTCTTTGTCTGGTCGGGCTCACACAACCCGGCTCAAGACTCGTGCAGCAAGTATGCAATGACATGGGTATTTACCGCGTGCCGCCAATCCTTGGCATGTATGCGTGCATCATACGCGCCATAATAGGGCACGCTGCAATGTTTTACGCACATAAAACGTTGTTGGCGTGAGTGGCCCAATACAAATCAATGGACTATTGCCGTCACGCGTTGCGCGCAGGAACATTGTGCACGTGACACATAGTGACAATACGCCCGTGTGAGAGCGGCCTTGGTAGTTCTATGTGAAAATGACTGTCAGGGTTTCCATAATGGATACCATATTTTTGGTGAGAAAGTTGACATGGCTATAGGTTGTGCATAGTTAGTAGCTGCACCCACCCCAGTGCCTAAACAGGCCCAAAGGCCCTAATTAGGGGAGCCAAGGTAATGCGAAAGGGAGAAATTAGTAGTTTTAACTACATACATTCGAGAGCCCAAATCCAATTATGAAAATGAAGTCAATGAAACTTCTAGAGACAATTAGCTGTTGTCCACCGAAGAGCGAAAGCTGGGGAGTCTTTAAACCAGATGGAAGGAGACCAAACCCTGGTAAAAGCTTCAAAGCTATTATACCTTGAAGCAGTAATGTCCTCCTTATGGCATGAAAGGCATCCACCCATTGCGATCCTGTTGGTACAGAGGTAGCTCTCTACAACCGTAGGATGGGAACGCTCATAGCCAGTAAGAAGTGTTGGAGAAGGCCTTCAATAAAAGAGGACATTGGAAGCTGCATAAAGGAGAGCAAGGCCGCTTCCATATTGTTATAGAAGGAAATGATCTCCCCAAATATGGGACATAGTACCCACAGGTCTGAGACTACAGGGAAAATGTGATGGAGGAGGTTAGTAGTCCTTTACCAACGGGTAAGTGCGTCTCCTGGAACCTGCAGGAAACAGATATTTTGTGGGTTAAGAAAAAGGCCTGATGCCACTCAGCAGGGGAGAAAGATGCCAGTATTATACGTGACATGGTAGGTGTGGGATACTGTTACTGTTATGCATTGGGGCTAAGCCAGGGGCGTAACTATAGAGGATGCAGGGGATGCGGTTGCACCCGGGCCCAGGAGCCTTAGGGGGCCCATAAGGACTCTCTTCTCCATATAGGGAGCCCAGTACTATGAATAAAGCATTATAGTTGTGGACCCTGTTACAGGTTTTGCATTGGGGCCCAGAAGATTGAAGTTACGCCTCTGGGCTAAGCCGCTTCAGTTTACACCTCTGGTTGAGTACCAGCACTGTAGGGATCTTCTACAAGCTGCCGTATGCTCCTATAGTCAATGAAGAGCCATGGTGCAAAAAACTAGGACCCTAGTAGAGGAACCGGGAATGTCAGTGGTATAGAAAAGCTGTAAACTCTTTATTGGTGACTTGCTGGTCTCCAGCAAAGAGTTTAGACCTTTTTCCACATTACTGGCGCATCTTCAGTTCTCCCCCTATCGAAGATTGTGCCAGAATACTAGTTTTTTGCACCAGGGCTTTTTTTCCTTCACCACATTACCTTCTAGCTAGCATTAGGGCTCATGCCCACCGGTATATGCGTGAATGCTGCTGGTCTCCCGCAGTGTTTTACACAGTTTGTAACCATACGCTCTGCGGGTAGAGACCGCGCATGACTGCGTATCCTGCGTATGTATAGCGCTCCCGCTGCATACGCAGAGGAATGGAGCAGGTTGGGATTTATTGCTCTTGCGCATCTATACTCCGTATCTGCACGCCGGTGTGAATGGACGATTGAAAGTCTATTTAACTCCATTCACGACCTGTCACACGTCCGTGCAATGCACAGGTGATACGCGGTGAAGACCGGGCGTAGACATGAGCCCTTACTAGGCTGTGCACCATAGAGCCGTACATTTATCTTCACTTTTGAGTGTCTTGGATTATATTGATTCGGTGCCCTTTTCTTCCATCTTTTTGCACACAATGCTCTGCTCACTTGTCATTGGCCAAGCTATTGGTTCAGATAACATAAAAAATCTAAAGGTACTTTAGCCCTTATTTATGATGTTTTTGCGAAAGAAAAGGGGACGCACTAACTTTATGTGCAATGCTGCACTAAGACTATTAACCCCTTAGCGACGGAGCTTTTTTGCTTTTTTTCCCTTTTCGTTTTTTCCTACTCCCTTTTAAAAAATCGTAACTCCTTTATTCATCCATCGACGTCGCTGTATGAGGGCTTGTTTTTTGCGGGACGAGTTGTATTTTTCAGTGGTGCTATTTATTGTACCATATAATGTACTGAAAAACTTTAAAGAAAATTCTAAGCGAAGAGAAATGGGAAAAAAATGACATTCCGCCATCTTTCAGTGCGTTTTGTTTCTGCGGCGCACAAACTGCAACAAAAATGGCCCAATTACTTTATTCTATGGGTCAGTACTAGAGATGAGCGAATCTACTCGTTTCGAGTATTTACTCGATCGAGCACCGCGATTTTCGAGTACTTCAGTACTCGGGTGCAAAGATTCGGGGGGCGGGGGGGAGGCGTGGCGGTGCAGAGGGTAGCATCGGGGAACAGGGGGGAGCCCTCTCTCTCTCACTCTCCCCCCCCCCTCCCCCCACTCCCTGCTGCAACCCCCTGCTCACCCACGGCGCTCCCGAATCTTTTCGCCCGAGTACGGCAGTACTCGAAAATCGTGGTGCTCGGGTGAAAAAGGGGCGTGGCCGAGTAGGCTCGCTCATCTCTAGTCAGTACGATTACTACGATACCAAAGTTATATATATATATATTTATTTTTTTTTGCTGTACTACTTGCATTTTTTTAAGTTATTTAATTTTTTTAAATTATTTTTTGTGTCCATTTTTTGCGCACAATAACGTTTAAATTTTTTCGTTGAAATAGTTGAGTTAGGGCTTATTTTGTGCGGTACGTCTCGTTGTTTCCATTAGTACCATTTTTGCATACAATTGACTTTTTGATCGCTTTTTATTACATTTTTTTCTTGGATAATAATGCATTACTTTGCTTGGACTTTTATGGATGCAGCAATACCAAACACGTATTTTTGGTTTATTTAGAATTTTTTTCATTGCAAATATGGCAAAAGGGTTTTTTTTGAACTTTTATTACTTTTTTTTTTAAATAATTAGTAAAACTTTTTTGCTCTTATTCTTACACTTTCTTTTAGTCCTCCTAGAGGACTACAACCAGCGATGCTTTGATCGCTCCTGCAGTATGACCTAATGCTATAGCATTACGTCATACTGCTTTTTGACAGGCAGTCTATCAAGCCACCCCACGGGGATGGCTTGGTCGGCAGTCTCCCAGGGCAGCCCTGGGGCCTATTAGAAGGCCCCCAGCTGCCATGACATTTGCATGGTTCCCTTGATCTCACCACGGGGGGGGCCGTACGGGACCCCGGAACATCGTTCGGGGGATTTAAATGCCGCTGTCAGAATTGACAGCGTCATTTAAAGGGTTAATAGCCACGATCGGCCGTACAGCCGATTGCAGCTATTGCCAGCGGGTGTCAGCTGTAATAAACAGCTAACGCCCGCGCAGTATGTAGGGAGATAGCGGCGCTGTTTACCTCCATACACGTCCTGCGTGAAAAGACTGTGGGCGCCACGGACTGTACGCCTCTTCAGTGGAAAAGGTTGGAGCCTTCAAACGAGTTATACATCAGGAAATACTTTCAATGTATACCTGCGGCAGAAGGCAAAAACCATGCGCACAGTGCCTAAGGCTGGGTTCACACCCGGCAGGTTTGCTGCGGTTTGCCATTGTATATCCGCAGCTGTGAAAAACCGCAGTACAAGGCAAAGTCAATGTGTTTGGCAAAAAGCTGTTTTCACAGGTCGGAATTTTTCCGCAGTGCGGAAATGCTGCTGCCCCGTGGTTTTTGAAGATGCAGCATGTCAATTCTTTGGACTTTTCCGCAGCGCTTTTTTGTCCATAGACCTCCATGGACGCATCAAAATCCGCTCTAAAATACACTGCAAAAAGTAAAAAGCGCCGCGGGAAAAAACGCTTATGGATTTTCGGAGCTGAAAAAGAGCTCAAAATACTCAAGACAAAAATAAGCTTTAAAGCAGTTTTGCCACAGAAGCGGTTCTTCTGCAGCAAAACCGTAGCAAAATTACTGCAAATCTGCCCCGTGTGAACCCAGCCCAAAGGCCCTTTTACATGGGCCGATGAATCGTTCAGTGTAAATGCGTCCCCTCACCGAACGAAAAACGAAAATTCGTTTGCTTCTCGTTCGTGGTTCAGTTTCTGCATGCAGAAAACTGAGCGACGGATCGACCTGTGTGAACAGGCAGTTGTCTGTTTATGAATGACTGCCTGTTTACTGTCAATGGAAGCGGGCCGGCCAGGACAATCTCCAGCCTGCTTCATCTCTGGGACAGCCTGTTGGGCATCCATGCTCGACAGATTGTCCTGTGTTAAGGCCCACTTACACCAGCCAACAATCGATAATCGGTGCGTTTAAATGTGCGCCCATTGTGCGCTTTTCGTGCACTGCTAACTGATCGTTAAGGCTGGGTTCACACAGGGCGGATTTGCCGCAGAAATTCTGTCCGGAATTTCGCCGCGGCAAATCCGCCTGCGGCCGCTAATCCTAGGATTAGCCAGCCATGTGGACGAGATTTCTCAGAAATCTCGTCCACACGGAACGGCAAATCCGCCGTGGCAGAAGCCGGCACTGCGGCGCGGATTAGCCGGCCGCAGCATGCTCATTCTTTTTCTTCCTCCGCTGCGGCTGCGCTCTCCTCTATGGGAGCGCCAGCCGCAGCGGAAGAGTGAGCGGCCGGGCCGCTTCAAAACCCGCGGCTAAGTGCCGCGGGTTTTGAAGCGGCGCTTCTCCCGGCGGCAATCTCACATTTTTTCTCTACGGCCAAACCGCGAGATTTCCACTGGGATTCCGCTGTGTGGGAACCCAGGCTAAATTCAGTCCAACCTAAAAATCGTCGTTCACTCTTATCACAAGTTCTCCGCAGGTAGTGCTGATAGCATTGTTTCACGTCGGAGAACAAAGGAACTGAAAGCATATAAGAGCCCTCCAGCTATTAACTGCTTTCAGCTAAGGCTTCGTTTGAACACTTAATTGCTCTTAAGTAGCTGAGTAGCTACTTAATAGTTCATGCAAAATGATCGCTCAAAGCTGTCACTCAAACTGTCGTTTGAGCGATCTTTGAGCAATCAGCCCGTGTAAATGGGCCTTTAACCCCTTGAGTGGCGGGTTTCCTACCACCCTGTCGTGCCCACCAGGGCAGGTTTTTTAAAATGGTCTAATCATTGAATTTCAACTAATTTTGCAGTTGCGTCTCAAGAGCCATAACTTTTTCATTTTTCCATTGACATGGCCATATGAGGGCTTGTTTTTTGCGGGACAAGTTGTGATTTTTTTAAACAGGGGGGAGGAAAAAAAGAAATGGGGGAAAAAAGAAAAAAAGGGGCCATGTCATTAAGGGGTTAAATAATGTATTAACTTCCATCTCTGGGTTATTACGACGCATGGATACCACATGTGTGATTGTATTTTTGATTTTTTACAAAGTAAAGGGAGACAAGTGTTTTTATAATTTTTTACCTTTTTTTATTTTTTTTTTATTTTTTGTCCCTTTAGGGGACTTCCACAGGGACCCATCAGGACCCCCTGATCACATTCCAGGGGTCCGATGGTGACAGCCCTTTACATGCTGCAGTGACAGCCCTTTACATGCTGCAGTCACATAGACTGTAGCATGTAAGGGGTTAACACAGCAGAGATCAGAGGTTTTCTCTGATCTCTGCTGTAAGAGCTGGTACCTAGCTGTCCTCTGACAGCTAACAACCAGCTCTCCCTGCCACAGAGACCATCGGCTTGCTTCTGACAAGCCGATGGTCTCTATGGCAACCTGTAAACAAAGCAGGACATTGCCGATATGCCGGCAATATCTTCTGCTGGTTTTTCAAAGCCCTTGCACTGCTCTGTGTGGGTCTGTGCAGGCAGAGCACAATGTCACAGCTTGTGGCATTGTGCTCTGCAGCTCCCATAGTGATACATAGCCCCGAAATCTTCCGGGCTATGTCACTATGAGCAGTGGAGCTCGTCCCGGAAAATTTCCGGGCGTGCCACTCAAGGGGTTAAAGGGCCCTAAGGTTTAGAAATTACCAATATGGTAATAACGTAAATCATGTAAGACCGTTTAGATTGTGGTTTTCTAGTGCTTTGGTTTTTCCCACTTTTCGTTAGTTTGCGCTTGGCAGGGGTGGGTTTCAATGCGGCATCTTTATTTTTGTTTGTTTCATCTGGACATCAGTGGGCATCCATTCTTCTTTCCTGGCGATCCCCTATTATTGCAGCAATAGTTCACTGTCGCTCGTTGACTTTACCTTTTTAGATTTATGACAGAAAAAATGAAGCGTGAACCACATACCCGGTGAAAGACTAAGCATCTGTTTGTCATTAGATGTTTGTTCTCTGATTACTTGATGGCAAAATAACCTGTTGTCAGTGACCTTTCTAGCTAGTGTCAAGATGAGATGCCTTCATTCCTTTACTTACACCCCCCCCCCTCACCCCCCTTTCCCTTCATGTATGAGACCTTGGGCACGGCCCTCTATTTGGTTGCACAGTGCTGTAATACGGTACCCATTCACATGCCAGTTTCTTTACTCTACCCACCTTTTGCCCCTTGTCTCCTATGGAGGCATGCAGTTATTTTGTTAGCTTTCATAGGACTTTGAAAGGGGGAAAAAAAGTGAAACAATCTATAGGATTTTGTATCTAAAGCCCCATTTACATGCAAAGCTGATCGCTCAAAATTCGTTCAAAAGATAGGGTGCCCATTAGTAGCATATTAGCTTCATTTGCATGTAGATGAGCCTCCCTTCGCTGTATGCAGGTAACAGCAAGTGGTCTGTTCTCTACAGACATCCCTTTTGTTCTTCCTAGGGACTGCAGCTGAATACAATGTTATCAGTGCTCCGGTGGAGAACACAGCATGCGGTCCCTGCTATCAGCTCTCCCATGAACGATGGATTTTAAACTCAACAAAAAAATCCTCAGCCGAAAAGCAAAGCGATAATCATTGCATGTAAATGGGGATTAATGTGATACCAGTACCTAATGGTGCGTATGTCAAGGGGGACCTTTGCTTGTTCACATTGTTCTTTTGTTTGTTTCTTTAGGTTTATCTTTTGTACATATATGATAAGATGTTGTTTCGCTGTGAGCGAGGCGACGCAGCGCAGGGGTGAGATCACTCAAACAATGCAAGAGGAAGGGAGGAGGTTTTTAAAAGGGCATGTTCCGTGCGCCAAGGGAGGTACTGTTGGACGCTGGTCAAGATGTGTGGAGATCCCTCCTGTCCAGTAGTCGATCTGTGGCTATACCATACAGTAATTGGAAACAGTGGGCAATGTCCGTTGCCTGATTCTTAGAGATTGCTGGAACTTCGCTGCGCGGCTACACTACTTAATGGACACATGGTGATCTGAGAGATCCCAAGGTGCTGCACTACCCCCTTTGGTTATCGCCAGCAGATTGAAGTATGTCGCTATTAATAAAGTTCTGGTCTTCTTGGCTGAGTGACTCTGCTTACCTTATTGGAGCAACTTGCTCGCTCCATTAGCCCACCCCTGATGATACTTGGGTGAGAACCCGTATATTGGAGGCCCACTCCGGTCACTTCCCTGGATGTTCCTGGGGTCTTGGGCAGATCGCCACGTGACCTTGTAACAATCTTCTTATTGCTGGCCCTTCCCTTTCCTCTTTAACACATAGTATGTCAGCACATGTGGTTATTATGGTATGACTCTTAAAGCCTCTGTGAAACTGCTGAATAGGCTTTGCAGGGTGCTTTAAAGAGGTTTTCTGGGCATTTACTATTGTTCACCTATCCCCACAATATAGTTGATCGGTGGAGCGCTGCTACTCGCGATCCTGATCCCCACCGATCCTCTGGTTCATTGTCAGTGCAGCTGAGCCGTCCGTCCGCATTCGGAGCCAGAAGTGTATTCGAAGGCTTCGCTCCAATGGATTTCAATTAGGCCAGTTTCACATGATCGTATGACGGCCGCGTTTGTGTCTGTATTACAGATGCGCAAATTTGGTGATAATACGCTCGTTTGAAGCCAGTTCTAAAGAGATTTACTTATAAAAATATTACATACCACCAGTGAAAAAGCATTAGTATGAGCCTGCCACACATTTAAAGGGGTTGTCCCGCGCCGAAACGGGTTTTGTTTTTTTTTCAATAGCCCCCCTGTTCGGCGCGAGACAAACCCGATGCAGGGGTTAAAAAAAAAAACGGATAGTACTTACCCGAATCCCCGCGCTCCGGTGACTTCTTACTTACCTTGCGAAGATGGCCGCCGGGATCTTCACCCTCGGTGGACCGCAGGTCTTCTCCCATGGTGCACCGTGGGCTCTGTGCGTTCCATTGCCAATTCCAGCCTAATGAACCCTAATAAATGACAATTATGAAGCAATACACTGTGGAGGCAAACAAACTAGAAGTCCCTCATGGGAACTAAAAAAAATGTTAAAATAAGTTGAATAACATTTTTAAGTAAAGTATTAAGTAAAAAAAAAACTTCCCATTTCTCATATATGAAAAGAAACAAAACTGGTAATGCCGCATCTGTTAGAGGCAAACCATTTAAAACATATCAATATCTTACATAGTGAGGGTCACCCTGTCCCCTAAAGAGAAAGCAAAAATGAATTAAAAAGCGATCAAGAGACCTTTACGCCCCCACCAAAACGGTACTAATAAAAACCTACAGGTCCTCACAGCCGCATTGCCAGAAAAATAGTAAAGGATGGCAGAATGTCAGAAATGGTTCCTATTGTCTACTTTACCATCCTTTTTATTTTTCCTCAGCCGCACTACTAAATATGATCGGCCCTTTATTTAGCTCATTTTGATTCTTGGATCTGTAAAGTAAATGGTGAAGAAAACTTTGGTTCTTCCTGTCCAAATTAGCTTGAACCAAATCGGAAGCCCACCAAAACCCCTAAAACTGATGTAGAACACGAAGAGCCATGAACGCCACATGTAACACTCCGAGGTATACAAGCCTTCCACGGCTCTCAGCCAGTGTCATACACCCACATTCAGGACTAGTGTTGCGTGAACTGAACTAGTAGAATCTCTTTTTTTCGGGTAGAACGTTTGCTAAAAGCTCAGTTCAAGTTCTTGCAAAACCGAACTTTTAACAATTTCGACCCTTAACACTTTCCAATCCAATTTGTATCCTGGTTTTCCTAGGGGGCTTACTCTTTTTCTGCCGTTATACAACGGCGCTATCTGCTGGCTTAAGCCAGTACTGCATGAGGTGACACGTTGGATAGGCTCCGACAGCAGAGAGGCTGGCAATATACAGTAAGAGAACCCCGACGGACGTCTTCCAACATCGGAGCTGTACAGCCTTAAATCATAATGTCTTCAGAGGTCAGACAGTGGATTGGAAAGGGTTAATAGCGTTCTACTGGTTTGGTTCATTCGGCACTAAAAGTGAACATGAGCCCTTATATTTTGTCCTCTGTTTTGCGTCCGTAATATGGAAGTGCGTCCCGGCGTCACCACGAGTCTCCCGATCCGAACTCTGAGCCTCGTACTTTCCTGTTGAAGAAGAATCGCACAAAAACATTCATGCAACAATTTGTATAACTTTATCGATCCAAGACAAAAATGGCTTGTGTGCATTAACCCATTGAAACTAATCTCAGACCGAACTAAATGGGCAAATCATCCTAACCCCAATAACCGGTTTACGTCACGCTATCCATAGATGAAGCGCTCTATAAATATTTCTAGATGCGTTTCAGTCTACTCCGATGATTGGCGAAAGCAGAGCGTTCTTTTTATGACCGTCTGGGAAATAATTAGCCACTTTCCTTCAGTGTTCTGAAGTTGCTGCAATTATCAGGTACTTTAATACTTTTACCTTCCCCCGATACGCGGCCGGCTTGTTGGCCAAAAAGGAACTTACAGAATGTTTGGAGAGACAAGTGTACGCCGTGAATATCGTCTTTCATTAGCGAAGCATTCATTTAATTAGAGAATTAAAATGACTGTGGGAACGTTTCAAAGGCCCACTGGGCTTAGTGGCTACTCGGAAGGTTTTTGTTTTTTTTCTCCCCTCTATATTTATCTCTCAGCAGAACGTCATGAACGTTTTCATGTACTTTGGGAAATTAAAAGCCAAGCGGCGTGCCAGCTCCGAGGCTTGTTATTGTCTGTGCAGATGAAGTATGTCAAAAGGATTTACGCTTCCACCTTCCTTTGCCATAATGGTTGATTGAGTTCAGTTCAGCTGGCAGTGGTTGTGGACTATATGTTGAATAGCTGTAATTAGACTACGCCGCTTAATAGTTTTTCATAGTTCTTGCTGTTGTATTGAATTTCATTACCAGAAAATTACCCGGCGAATAACCAACTGTTTCATATTTTATTTATGATCTACACAGATGGAAGTGTTAATTGGGCTCAAGTGACTGCAGAAATCCAGTCCTCACTGGCCCAGACACCGTCATGTACGGCCATGTACTACGTTTATTTTATTCACCTTTGGATACAGTTTTTGCACCAAATGTTGCTAAGGCATAATCCTTATTGTGTCCATATTTAGAGGTATACTCCAAGCATGCGTTGGTACAATATCAGCTCTAGTCGCTCTTTGGCCAGACGTAGATTAAACGTGGTGCAGCTAAACTTTGTCTCAGTAATAAACTTACTAGAGCCTTCAGCGGCAGCAGCATTTTTGTGTGTTCTGTCGCTCTCCCTTTGCAGCTGTTCTGTTCGCCTATCCATAGATTTCTGTGGGCAGCATGTAACTAGATTCCTCAAAGCAGCTGATAACCTGTCATTCCTTAAAATGGATTTTAGCAGTAAACGTGTAATTAGTGCAGGGCGAGAAGTGGCTGCTAAGTGGAGAACACTTCTCTCAAGATATATTACAAAGTTTCTTATACTCATGTGTATGTATCAATCATTCAGCGCCTCATACCAAAATGAAATAATAAATCATTTCATCAAAAAAGTGAGTAATGACTCACCTGGTGCCCAGTGGACTTCTCTGGAGGGAGAAGCCACCGGCACCCGAAATCCACGATAGCCTCAAATGATAATCCTGACTCCAAAATCCAAAGATTGGAGAGACTTCCGGGGGTTGCAGCCCTCGTGAGGCTGTATATATCCAAAATAGGTCCAAGACAAAAAATACCCCCGCGCTCCGGAACTCAAGAAGCAATGATCAACCATACTCGTGTGGCATTGATCTATATTATTGTGTTATATACCTTTTTTGGGTCCTTTTCCATACTACTTTGCATGACTTTTTTTGAAAATGCACATGCCTGCTAAATGGACAGGTTCCGCCCGGTGAGGTGATGTAGGTGCTGTGCCCAGCCAATTGGATATCCCTCCATTTTTTTTCACTCTTTCCTCTTATGGCATGCAATCTTGCAGAGAGAGAGAGATACGAAAACCTGCAGCTGCCTCCCCTCTGCCCCCCTGTCTGCTATATCATGTACTACTTTGAACGTGGATGCCATAAGTGTGACAAGTGTTAAGCCTGGTTTAGACACAACGATTATTGCTCAAAAGATGTCTTTTGAGCAACTTTTGAGCGATAATCGTTGTGTGCCTTTAAGCGCAAAGTGATCGCTCAAACGTTGAGTGATCATTTGTGCTCAAAGCTGGGGATGCGGAAGACAAGTGGGACCGCTTGTCTTCTCCATCCAGCTGTTTTCTGCTCTGAGCGCCTGGCTGTTATACAGCTGAGCGCTCCGAGCGGGGTATGCAGAACACAGCTGGACCGCCATGTTCTTCATACCCCAGCTGTTCACAGAGCGCTCAGCTGTTATACAGCTGTGCGCTCCGTGCGGGGTATGAATAACACAGCTGGAGCGCTGTGTTCTTCATACCCCGTCTGTTTTCAGGGAGTGGGATACAGCCGAAACAATATCAGCTGTATCCCGCTGTGAACTCCTGATAAGACTGATTGTTGTCTTTCAGCATGCTGAAAGAGAATGTTCAGCGACTCCTTAATAAATACTGCACGATGTCAGTGCCGTTACACACAACAATTATCACTCAAAAGACGGCTTTGAGCGATTTTTGAGCGGAAATCGTTGTGTCTAAATCAGCCTTTAATGCTGTTCAGCAAATTGGATATCTCTTCTTTTTTTTACACTTTCATTGATCATGGCATGCAGTCTCAGCCAGAAAGACGAAAACTTGCAGCCATATTTTCCTCTCCCCTTCTTTGATAGGCTTTGCTCATCTTGGTTTAATTTTATTTTTTGAAGAGGAGTGAAAAAGCTATAAATGTGTGTTTGCTAGTGGTCTGACCACTGGAACCCTTGGGGTCCTACTTGATGCTGAAATGAAGGGACTGTCGAGCTCTGCTCTTGCCTCTTACCTTTAATGAACCTAGTTGGTGTCTCCTGAGAAAAACCAATGCGGAGGAAGAGTAACGGTATTTGGAATAACACTAGCAACGTTGATATAGTGAATACTGGGCATTTGTTAGTGTAGTGCTGGAAATTAAATGGCTTTCGAAGAAAGGAATAATTCTTTAAATGGGCAGTGGGATTTTCAAACTTCATATAGATCAATGCCACAAGATCAATAGAAGAAACTTTGTAACATACCTAAGTAGAGAAAAATGTCTCTTCTCCCCTTGCACTAATTGTACACTCGGTTTACTGCTAAAATCCATCTTAAAAATGACCGATTGTAAGCTGCTTTGATGAATTGAGTTACATGCTGTCCACAGACATCTATGGGTAGCAAAGCAGCTGCAGAGGAAGTGAGACAGAACAAACACAAAAATTCTGCTGCTGAAGACTCTAGTAAGTGTTTCTTTCACCTCAGTATAGCTGCACTGCTCAGTACTGATGTATAACATCCTCCAGGCTGCTGCTTCTGAGGTGTGCTACACAGAGAGCTAGGGGAGCAGGATCTACTTTTCTGTGTGGAGTGTATGGGAGACAATGTTGCAGCTAGTCTTCACCTACCAGTTAAAGGAATATAGAAAATTTGGGAAACAGGCTAATTTCATACATAAGCCATATAATAGCTTCCTGAAGACGAATAATGGTGGAATAATTATGGCAGTATTATGCTTATTGCGTTAATTTCTTTATTGTCTGCATTTACTCTTACAACACGGCTGACGCCACACAGAATAGACCGGAAGAAGGATATAAGAGCTTCTTCTACACAGACCCTGATGATGCTGCAGATAGTAATATTGTTCCAGTTGTGATCAGTGTCAGTTGAATACCAAGGATCAATGAAATGTTTGGTGTGTCACATGACTGACATCCATTACTATGGGTAGAGCAGTCCATGGGCAGTACCATTCTACTGTGCAGAAAGCCGTCATTGCACTAATATTCAGATATAGAAAAGTTTTTTTTATTCCTCAACGTGTTAACATAACATTCTGTGCCATAACTTGTTTGCCCTTTCAATTGCTTTTCAATGGCTTTTGTTGTGTTTTTAAAGGGGTTTCCGAGAACCCCAAGATACGGTGGCAGAGGGGGAACAGAGTATGTAGTAAAATAAAACGCACATACTCCTCTTCCTCTGTGTGCTATTCCCCCACTAATACTCGGGCCTCGGCTTACATCGGTTGGAGTGTTGAAGTTGGTTGTTTACCCACATGACTGCCACAGCCAATGGGAGGACAGCAAGGGTACTGTATGGGAGCAGAAGTTTACTTAAAGGGGTTGTCTCGCGCCAAAACGGGTTGTTTTTTTTCCATACGCCCCCCGTTCGGCGCAGGACAACCCCAAGGGATGTGTTACAAAAAAAAAAATTTATATTACTTACCCGAATCCCCGCTCTGCGATGTCTTCCTTCGTCCTACTTCTTCCTTCACCAAGATGGCCGCCGGGATCTTTACCCACGATGCACCGCGGGTCTTCTCCCATGGTGCACCGTGGGCTCTGTGCGGTCCATTGCCGATTCCAGCCTCCTGATTGGCTGGAATCGGCACACGTGACGGGGCGGAGCTACGATGACCAGCTCTCCGGCACGAGCGGCCCCATTCACCAGGAAGAAGACCGCACAGCGCAAGCGCGTCTAAAAAAGCAAGAAGACGTCAGAATTAGACGGATCCATGGCGACGGGGACGCTAGCAACGGAGCAGGTAAGTGAATAACTTCTGTATGGCTCATAATTAATGCACGATGTATATTACAAAGTGCATTAATATGGCCATACAGAAGTGTATACCCCCACTTGCTGCCACGAGACAACCCCTTTAAATATATATTAGAAAATTGTATGGTTTCCTATTTTATCAATTAAGCCAGTAAAAGTGGACAACTCCTTAAAAAAAAAAAACTTCTTTTTAAAAAAAAAATAAAAAATTCTTCTCCATATTCCATGTCACTGCGTATGTTTAACAAGATCCTAATATCCTGCAGTTTTCACTCTTGGCACTGAGACTTATCCTAGTCTGACACTTCCTGTCCTGTACAGCCTCCTCAAAGACCATTTGAAAGAATAGATTTGAGGTGACTTCTATGTTGTGGGCATGTTCTGTAACCTGTGCAGGGAGGGAGAGGAGGTGAACTGTGATGATCACCTGTTGTAAATAGTGGATCTTGCTTTAACTATATTTAGGTTTTTGCTTTGATTGTAATCCTGTCTATGATGGTAATGAGATGAGTGCTGGAAGGTTTTCTCTACAGAACAGGAAGTGTTGGACCATTTATTAGGGTAATGTGCCTTTCACACGGGCAGACAGTCGGATAAACAACTGCACTAGCGCTGACGTCGCCACTAAGGTCGTTAGCACCTGTGTAGAGCATTTACACTGACAGACTTCACCGCTGGATTGCGGGCCTTTGCTCAGCGCTTCACCCTCTATGTGAAGCTCTGAGCGGGGAGCAGTAACACAGAACGACAAGCCAGTGACCGTTTTAAGCTGGCTGATAAGTCAGCGATAAAACCTGTGAATGAATAGTGAGAGATTTTAATTATATATATATATATATATATATATATATATATATATATATATATATATATATATATATATATATATCTATATATATATATCTTATTATTATTTATTTTTTTTGTGTGTGCGTGCATTTACTTTGCATGACTATCGCTCTAATTTGTTAGTTTGGATGAATTTTGAGCGATAATCAGCTTGTGTAAATTGCCCACAGGATTTTAAGATTCTCTTTTAAATATACATAAATATATGAAAAAATAGTTTTAACATAATAATAACTTGATATAAACAATAGGCGATTATCTGATACTTTTCCATTAAGCAGTTTATAATGTGTTTTATGAGGGCTATGCCTCCTTCGTCAGATGGTTGAAATGTTTAAACAACCATATCTTAAACTATTGTTTTCCAAGGCACTGGGACTGGAGGACTGAGATCTTAATATATTCTGTCAGTCAGAGCAAACTGACCGCTCCTCCCCTAACCTGCCACCCTGTTGTGAACCTGTATCCACTACCTTTCTGCTGAGCTACTACAGAGGGGTGTATGACCGTGCTGGGGAATGGCGGAGATCAAGAGGACAGGAAGTGGAAAAGAAATGTACTATTACAGAGGGCTGTAATTGATTCTGGGTGAATATTGTGCTCTTATCAGCAGTGAGGGGAAATGGGACCATCAGCTACTCAGGATGAGATAGCTGTGTAGTAGTGAGTGGGCATGGCTTTGCTACACAGATGAGAGGAGAGGGGGTAACTGAGTTTGTGCATGTTTATGAGAGAGACCAATTGATCAGTTCCAAGCCCTAAGTCAGAAACATGAACGTACACAAAGTATGAGGCTTTCTAAATGCACGAGAAGGAAAACAATGCAAAAAAAATAATTGCACAGTTTTTTTCTGTAGGAACATTGTAAGATGTGTGTATTGATTTTTCATGCACAAAGATTTCCATTGCCTTTTTAGATGTCAAGCTCACGTTTGCTACAACTGTATACGCTGTGCTATTCTTGTAATATTTGACAAAATGTAACCTAGGTTCTGACTTAAGACCCCCAAGAGCATTATGAGCATGGCCTTAGACATTTATTTTCATGGACGATAAGTTGCCCTAGGTATTAGGATCCGTAACCAGATCACAATGCAAGAGAGCCACTTTCCGACGGTGAAATTGTGTGTATGAAAGCTCAGGGAATTTTCCTAAAATATGCACTTGGCTGAATGGTTTCCTTTCAACTGTACAATAATTGCTGGATGCAGTTAAATTACTTCTTCTAAATTGCTGCCGTTTTTTTACCTGGCATTCTCGCTCATGCTTTAAGATGCTTGAGCCGCTGAGTCAGTTGGCTTACGTAAAAGGCAATACAATACAGTGCATTTCGTTTGTGGGTAGGAAATTGCACGACAGATTAGAGCCCCTTTCCTTGTAACATTTTGTTCCGCTTGTCATGTTGGTAAATTTGTAAGTCAAGTAGTGGGGGGGGGGGGGGGGGGGGAATGTCAGTCCTCCTATGTGGAACATAATTTCGCTCATCTGGAAAACTAATTTTCTGTTTTCTAAAGAGAAGACATATGTGCTAGTTTTACTTAAAACCCAAATAAACAAACTGTAAAACCTCAATACTTTGGTCATTTAAGGGCATGATGCGTATGGTCGTCTAGTTGGGAAAAAAAAAACAAAAAAACTTTGGGGCGGTGGATGTTGTCCCTTTAGGGAAGACGTCCAAGGAAGTAAAGTACTTCTAATAATCAGTCAATATCTTAATTTGCTTCTACGTCTGCACAGAGTTACCTGCGGCAGAGTTTGTACACATTTTAGTCTTCCGTCTATGAGGAAAACAAAAAGTAGAGATAAGACCATTGGTGATTGAGCAACGACAAAATAATCACAATCGGCTGAAGAGCGGTCTTAACTAATACTTTCACTTAATACTTGCTGGTACTTTTAATAAGTTAGACTTTTTAAAAATGGTCGTGCCTACTTATGTAGCGCCAACAAATTCCACAAGGCAGTGCAGTGATCATCAACACAGACACCGGTCCCCTGACTGCAGTGGGGGCTCAAAATCTAATTGCCATATCTAAAACACATTCAGGTGTGTCCTTTCCTAATTTTTCTCTAGGTTCAACATGCCCTGAGCTGAAGGATGTGAGATGACAAGGTTACCATGTTTAACCACTTGCACCCCAAGCCACTTTTGGCCGATGTGACCAACTACAATTTTTCAAACTTGACATTAGAGATGAGCGAGTATACTCGCTAATGCACATTACTCGAGCGAGTAGTGCCTTAGCCGAGTATCTCCCCGCTCGTCTCTAAAGATTCGGGCGGCGGGGGAGAGCGGGGAGGAACGGAGGGGAGATCTCTCCCTCCTGCTCCCCGCCGCAACTCACCTGTCACCCGCGCCGGCCCCCGGATCTTTAGAGACGAGCGGGGAGATACTCGGCTAAGGCACTACTCGCTCGAGCAATGTGCCTTAGCGAGTATACTCACTCATCTCTACTTGACATGTTTCGCTTTAAGTAGTAATAACTTTGGAATGTTAATACTTCAAGTGATTCAGATTTGTTTTTTCCGTGACACTTTGTACTTATATCCACTGTAAATTTTGGTTGGTATGTTTTTGTTTATTTGGTAAATCATTAAAAATGTGGAAAAATTAGCATTTTTCTAAATTTGACAATTTCTGTTTGTAATACAGATGGTCTTGCCACACAATAGTTAACAACAAATAACATTTACCATATCCGTGGTGTCAGCATAATTTTTTTTTTAACTTTTTTAAAATTTTTCTAGACCAATACAAGGCCTAGAAGTATAGAACCTTTTTTTTTTTTTTTTTTTTTTTTTAAGTCATCTCATGCCTGGAGATCATGCTGATTGGTCTCCAGGCAAAGCACTATGATCTCAGCTGCTACCAGACACTAAGATTATAGAGCTCCCTCACAGTGTTTGTGGGAATTCTTCGCAAGGACCTTTTAAAAACTCCTTGCAGAGATAGATAAGTACTACCTGGGTGTTTTATAGTCTATGGATAGCCCTGATGTGGTTAAACGTATGTATATACACCTCTGATGGATGCCATCTGTTGGCCCTCTTTTGCTCTTAGGCTCTCACGTTAAGAAAAAAATTATATGTTTAACGTGTAATTTTTTAAATAGCGTGAGAATGTATTGTATCCTAATTGAACTCCTTGATGAGATTGAAGCAAAGATAAGGGGGGACATAGTTGTACACCCTAAGGCCAACTTTGTGAGATGTCAATTAAACTAGGAGTATTGTTTTGGAGTGTGAGAGGAATTTGATGTTTACGGTGAAAGGAGAACCTACACCTTCGTGCACCCTTTACTTTTGACTGGACTTTAACTCATAGCTGTAATCGATGGCGTAACTGTCAAGGTTGTAATTGTGACTGGGCCATCATAGACCAGGGTGTCTGTAGACCAACCTGCAACATCACAAGGTCTTAACACTGGCTAGCTTCAGGATGCTTTGTATGACGTTGCCCCTCAAACTGTCCATGCACCAAAGTGGTGATGAACTGCGAGTAATTCAGTTGTCCTTTTCTTTGTTGAATCCCACCAGGAGGGCAAAATCAGAAGTCAGCCCCCAGCTGCATCCGTGACTCTCCCCCTTCTCCCCACACAGAGGGGCTATTTATTTTTGCTCCTTCCATATGCAACCCCTATTAGGGGGCTTCCAATATAGGATGCAATTGTCTGTTTAAATACTGGCCGCTGGTGCTACTTTTCAAAGGGATCTTTAGGGTTGTTGGACAGCTCTTGTGGACCAGGCCTCTTCCCTCGCCCTACATGTACCTTGGTGCTCCAAAGTTACACTGTACAACACTCATGATGGTGACCCAACTCTAGTATGACTTCGGTAGTGAACCGAATGCCCCTAAGGCTAGGTGCACACTAGGCATATTGCAAGTTGCGCTTGAGAGACTTGGGCCCCACTCTCGTTGGACAGCACATGGGCAACCGTTCGTGTGCTGTTTGAAATATACAGGATACACACTGACTGCATTGGCTTATCCTATTTATTGTCCGTGAAACGGAGACGAATAGCACATGCTATGACTTTTTCACAAGGCTGTGGATTAACACAAACTGCACACGGCCCCAAATAGGCTAGTATGCCGGATGCCTTAGTGCAGAATTCTGATGGCATTCTCATGCAAGAGGGTTAGACATTTCAGATCATCTGTGTTCCATGCGCCAACATTATAAGGCATGTTGCTGATCTTGGAGCAGCAGACATGTAACCGTACCCTAGTGTTAATGATCAGTGATGGTGCACGTTTTATGTGTCGGCTCTAGGCATTTGTGGAGGCTGCAGGGAGCGGAGCCTTTCAAAATTCTGGCATGAAGCCTAATACTTTCTGGTTATGGCCCAGGAGCAGCGGACCACTGAACCATCCTACTTATACAACATTCATATTAACCAACAATCCAA
Organism: Eleutherodactylus coqui; assembly: GCF_035609145.1. NCBI lineage: Eukaryota > Metazoa > Chordata > Amphibia > Anura > Eleutherodactylidae > Eleutherodactylus > Eleutherodactylus coqui. The sequence goes on along the minus strand of NC_089845.1, from coordinate 142,594,480 downwards.
ACCGAGCTTCATAGCATTCTCCTACAACATTGGCTACTTTTTACTACGGATAAAAATGTAGTCCGGGATCTACTCCTTCCTCGTCAGAATAATTACGATCATGCTCATTATTTTTCAAAAAGCTGATGTTTAAAGGGCCCATTTACACTGAAAGATAATCACTCAAATATTGCTCAAATGACAGTTTGAGTGACAGTTTTGAGCGATCATCTTTGCATAACTCTAGCTAATTAGCTACTTAAGAGTTAATGCAGGTGGAGCGGGATACCACTGTGATAGCTTCAAGAACAAAGCAGCTGTTTTGTATATGCAAAGAATTGAGAACTGCCATCTGGATTCCAGCTGAGGGAATATTATCAGCGCCGCCCACTGATAACTGTCATCTGTGAATTCTAGCTTGCTAGAAATTACCGATGAACGAATAGTGCACGATGGCAGCGCGTTTAGACAGAACGATTATCGCTCAAAGGATGGTTTTATAATCGTTGATGGGATTATAATCGTTGTCTAAATGGGCCTTCTTGGGGTCTGTGTTAAGGCCCATTTAGACACAACTATTATCGCACAAGATATGCTCAAAAGCTGTCTTTTGTGTGATAATCGTTGTGTCTAACTGCACTGACCTCGTGCAGTTTTGGTTAAGCAGTCGCTCATCGTTCTTTTAGCATGCTGAAAGACAACGATGAGCCTTATCAGGGATCCACAGCGAGATACAGCTGATACAATTGTTTTAGCTGTATCCCGCTTCCTAAACACAGGTGGGCTATGAAGAACAGAGGGGTCCAGCTATGTTCTTCATATCCTGTGCAGAGCGCACAACTTTATACCAGTGGAGCGCTCTGTGAACAGCCGGGTTATGAAGAACAGAGCGGTCCAGCTGTGTTCTGCATACACTGCTCGTAGCACTGGGCTGTATAACAGCCGGGCGCTTCGAGCAGAGAACAGCGAGGCCGCTTGTCTTCTGCATACCCTGCTCGGAGCACTCTGCTGTATGCCAGCTGAGCACTCCGAGCAGAGAACAGCTGGATGCAGAAAACAAGCGGTCCCGCTTGTCTTCTGCATTCTCCGTTCGGAGCACTCAGCTGTATAACAGCCGGGCGCTTTGAGCAGAGAACAGCTGGATGTAGAAGACAAGCAGCCCCGCTTGTCTTCTGCATCCCTTGCTCGGAGCGCAAAGTGATCGCTCAACGTTTGAGTGATCAACTTGCGCTTAAAGGCACACAATAATTATCGCTCAGAACAGACCTCTTTTGAATGATTATCGTTGTGTCTAAATGGGCCTTAAAGTGGTGGGCGGTTGCTGAAACATGAGCATAACATGGAAATTAAAAGATAATCCTAGCTGCCAAGTCAATCAAGGGATCAATTTTAGATAAAATCAGCAAAGACAGACAGGAAATGACTAAGAGAACCTAGGACTGTCTTAGCTTACATTAGGCAGTTGAAAAGCTTTTCACCATTTGCACATGGTGCGCTTTTCTGTGATTTTATTATTTTTTTAACTTTAAAGTATGGAGTTTTCCCGAACTTTTTCTATTGTTTGTTCCTTTGTACACATGTAGTTTTTTGGGGGGGCATTGGGTCTTATGATGCCTTAACACAGGACAACTATTGCTCTTGTGCTTTCAGAGAGGGATGATGATAAATCATTCAGTGAATGGAGGTTCACAGAGATCTCTTCTAGCCGCCCAGCTCCATTCACTGTGAACAGGCCATATAGATGGACGACTGCTTGTCGCTCATTTGGGTACTTATAAAGGAGTCAAAAAAATCGCTCAAACGAGTTCGTTTAACTGATTGTTGTCCTGTGTAAATGTGTGATCCTACAGGGTAGAGCGCGATAAATCGCTTATTAGTCACTTAGTTTCAGCTCATTGAAGTGAAGAGACTAATGAGTAACTTCTCGCTCAGTGTAAATGGGCAGTTGTTCATCAGTTCAGAGTGAGTTGATGCAGGAAGCCGAAAGATCTCCGGCGCGCTTCGCCTCCACTCATTGAATGACTGTGGCTCCTGTGTGACGTTGGGGTTGCTTAAGCGCCCGACAATCGTCCCATGTAAGAGCACCCTAAGTCACTTTGTTTCAGTGAGCTGAAGTATAGCAACTAGGCCCTAATGAACGATTTCTCACTCAGTACCCTGTCAAACCCCGCTTTTACAGAAGACGACCAGTGGCGGACTAAAGGGACCAAAGACCCGAGACTGGGGCCCCCAATACATTCAAAGCATTGTTACACACCACCCCCTCCCGCCCAGGAGAATATTTTTTGGTCGGTATTATTCACGGCCCAGTTCACCATTTACATGACTGCTGCAGCCAATGATTACCTTCATTGGTCATGTTAATGATAAATCAGCCTGTGAATGGTGCTGGACCTTCTGGGACCAGAGCAGCGGTAGAAGACTAGAGGAACCTGTGAATTGCATCAAAATCTGCACTGAAAAAACACTATATGAAAACCAATATTAAGCCCTATACAGTGATCATGTAGCAGTAGGTACCAGCTTTACACAGATGCTCTGTAGACCACAATTACAGTGCCAGTTACATCCAGTGATCACAAGTGACGTTCTCTTTGCCTGGAGTGGTTCACTTTTGTGTTCTTCTTCATTCGGCCCAGGCCACCATGACTACTTCTACCGGTGACAATTTGTCTCTGCAGACTTTGACACACAGACATCTTTGACTCCCCACTTTTCTAGCCACATAGCTTCATTTTTCAAACTTCTTCAAATTTTTTCCAACCATAATGCCTATGGTAATATTAATGCCACACAGATCTTCCTCAAAGCCACACATAGTAAGGCCAGCTGTACACGACCGGATGTGCATTGTGGAATCCTGAGCTGGCATCCGTCCGCCTCCGGATTCCGCTGCAAATACCTTCCATAGCATGCCTACACGCGAGTGGAAATCAATTACGGTTTTTCCAATCGCAGAGGGAAAATTGCAGCACGCTCTATCTTTGCGCTGATGGCTTCCATTGAAGTGCGTGGAAGCTGTCCAATTAACATTGCGGAAAGGTTGTAGAATCTGCGTCATCAGAAAAAGCTGGGTTTAAAAAAAAACTGTACTACACGTGTCCAACAGGGGGCATTGCAGACCATCCACAGTGCAGAAAATAAGATACAAGGATAGGTACGCGCGAAAGCTGGCTGGGCACAAGGTCGCATTCTGCTGCGTGCTTCCGCATGCAGAAATCGACCTGGTCGTGTGCAGCCGGCCTAAGTGCCAACTTTAGTGTCCCCCACACATAGTAAAAGTGTGACAATCAGTAATAATGCCTTTTTTAGTCTCTGCACTTAATACTAAGGCCTCTCATGGTTCCTATTAAGGCCCAATGTCCACGGGCGGATTTGATACGTGGAATCCGCACAGGTCATCCATGTAGAAGATCCGCAATTCAGAGTGCCCATAGAGAAGCATTGGCGTCCGCAGGTGAATTAAAGCATGCGAATTTGATTTGTGGATCGTTTGAGGTGGAAAGAAAATCGCAGCATGCTCCATTTCAGTGCGGACGGGCTACATGGATGTCTACAGGAGCGGAGAATCCATAGTGCATCCGCAAATGCGATGCAGATGCCCTGTGGATTTTAAGGTGAAGATCAATCATGGAGGTGGAGAAAAGGCTCGGAGGTGGAGTTGTTTTTTTTTTTTTTTCCCCACACGGATGATCCATTGCATCCGCGATCACCCACAAGCAATGAAAAATAGTTTCTGCAGGTCTCCCGCTGCAGAAAACCACATGTGGAATCCGACCCGCCCGTAGACATGATGCCTAGGTAATAGTGCCCCTCATAGCCTCTATTAAATGATAATGCCCAATTTAGTAGCAATGCCATCATTTAATAATAGGGTTAGTCTGGACGGCTGTGGCTCCCCCTCGAGCCTCGGTGGCCCTTATTGCCCCGTATTATAATCCTGCCATTGGTCAAAAGAGCTCATTTTTTTGGGTCGACAGTCGGCCTGTATAAAAGAACCCTTATTTCTAATTATTCAAAGGCTGCTGTGTTTTATGGAAGTTTATGGCTATGACATACGTCTATTTTTACCAAATACAGGAATAGCTCTTTGGAAGCCACAAGGTCACTGGCTGAGATCTTTTCCCAGTTTTGAATATAAAGGGGGAGATTTATGAAACTGTCAAAAAAAAAATCAGTCTTAGTTGCCCATGGCATCCAATCACAGCGCAGCTTTCATTTTGTATTCTGCTCCTGGTAGAATGAAAGCTGCTCTGTGATTTGGTTGCTATGGGCAACAAAGACTGATTTTCTTTTAGACAGTTTCCTAAATCAGCCCCCAAATTTTTATTTTTGGTTTCCTTTCCCTCTGGTTGCTTGACTATGTAGGGACTATGTATCAGCTAATTGTCTTTTGGCCAACTAGATCATGATTCTTGCAAAAATACTTTACTTACCATGGTCTTGGCCATCCCGTGTGAATAAACATGCTTCATTTAAGCGAGTGTCAGAGGGGGTGTCGTGTCTCCTTAAGGAGAGCACCCAAAAAGTGTGTGGGGACACCTAGGGGGTGAGTGGATCAGGGGATGGCACAGTCTCACCCCAAGATGAGGGGGATATTATTGTATCTTGACGCCACCAGGAAGTCCTAGTGGAAACAATGGGGTTGGGGGGGTGACCCCCCCTGTAGTTGATTGGCTGCATAGAAGGCTCCTCTGTAGGTCCTGGCAGTCCACTATAATTGTCATGTGCTGCCTGCCATGTCGGGATCGGGGTCTGATTTTCACCTGATCGCTTTTGCTGTCAGTGTGCAAGCCTCCCAGCCGCTACTGTTTGGTTCCCGATGATGCAGTTGGTTGGCCTGCCCTTTGCTGCAGCTGCTCCAGATCCCCTCTGGTAGGCAAGTATACATCACCAGTGGCGACTCCCGTACGCTATCCCAGCCTACCTGCTGCAGTGCGGCTGTAGCGTCCCGCCTCCGCTCCTTGTAGCTGGTCACCTGTCAGCGTTCTGCCTCCTCATCCAAGGTAACACAGACAGCCGCCAGTCAAACCCCTGTCAAAGCACTAGCTTCCGGTGGCATCAAGATACAATAATAACGCAGAGGGGACACCTAAAATCTTAAGTATGAGACTTATAATGCAATGCTCCTCTGGGAAATTTATGCAAATAAGAGAGATGGAAAAACACTCCTACAGCGCCATCTATTGGATGGCAGCATTCCTTCAATTCAAAGTGACCGTATAACAAGTCCTTAATGATTGGGAATATTAAACTAAGCCAGAAACCATGCATAGACAGACTGTTTCGGGGTGCTTGCCCTTTTCTATCATTTGGCTTTTTCCCTAAGGGTACGCATGTTGTTGAATGATGGCCGCATCATCATCTTCTAGAATGTGTTGACTTACAAAAACTTTTTATTAGAAGCTTGTAAGTCAAATCTCAGGTGCCAGGGATGAGGTTCATCTATGGCCATCGTTAATTATGTGTGCGGACAGACACAGGAACTTTGTTGTAAAAGTTCCTAAGAAGTTACTGCTGTTCAGAAATGAGAATGGCTCACTTGATATAACTCGGTGGCCATACAACTATTATTTGCTGATGTGATGTAAGTTTGTAGAGAACTTTGGAGTTGTTTAATATCGGCTAACTATGTTCATTAACCCTTTCCAATCCAATGTCGGGCCTGCCCCGACATCATAATTCCCCTCCACAGGCCCGACACTGCAGTGCAGGAGTGCATCTGCACCCAATCATCAGACACATCGGGTGCAGATGCACTCCTGCACTGGTCCTCATCGAGGAACCCCGAGGAGAAGGCAGAAAGGGTTTTTAACCCTTTCTGCCTTTTCCTTTACACATTACATAGCGCTCAATTAGCGCTATGTAATGCAGGAGATTCCGCCCGGTGATCATGTGACTGCTGGTGTCACCTGTCCGGCGTCTCCCGCATTCTCCCTTCTGTCTCCCGGCTCGGCGATCATGTGACCGCTGGGTGCCACCTGACCCCAGCGGTCACATGATCGCCGAGTCGGGAGGCAGAAGGGAGAATGCGGAAGACCCCGGACAGGTAAGCAGGCCCCTCCACGGTACAGTGAGCACCTGCATCCTCCTGAACTCTGTCAGTTCAGGAGGGTGCAGGGAAATGTATTTTTTCTCATCCATTCTCACCAGCTCTAATTTATTTGGAGCTGGGGAGAATGGATGAGAAAAAATAATTGGATTGGAAAGGGTTAAGTGGTAGTCCTTTAATAGGCTTGAAGATTCCAGTTATGATGATACGGCACTTCTAACATTTGCTGTATACATTCTTTAGTCGACCAGAACTCGGAATAGTGTTGAGACAACTCAACCTTATTTATGGCGGAGGTGAAACATTTGCCATATGTTTACAGATCGTAGGAACCAGCTAGAACGATTACCCTAAAGAAATGACTTTATTTTGCGTGGAGTCTGGCAGCATTGATCTGTATTGACGATACCGGACTCAAGCCTCTTCTGTCTCTTAGATCTACTGACCTGCGACGTTTGAAGTCTGAATCGTGTTAGTTGCTCCACTACATAAACCGGAAAGTAGAAAGAGTCAAGAATAAAAATGAAGAAGAAATCTGAACAAATCTGTAAAATCTCAACATTTTGGATTTTGAGATCGAAACAAATCCTGCAAAAGGGGTGTCCGTGAAATAAATCAAAATTAAGGAAAAAAGGGAATAAAATTGGAAATGGAAGTTTTCTCGCCTGTTTGTTTCACAGGGACTGGATTCCTGAGTGATGGCAGAAGAAGTTATTTAGCTCTTTGTCGGGAAAAACTCCAGTATTGGCACATTACTAAATTCTGACATCTAGAAATCATAATAATGCATGCTTTTCACTCAAAACTGAAATATCTGCCATCTTAAAAACAATAGTGTTATTTTTGGGCAGCCTCATGACCTCTTAATGAAACCCAGGGGCTTCACGCACAGCAAGTTTGATGGCCAATACACATCTGTCAATCTCAGGAATTTGCTCATTGATTTATAAGTGTTGTATTCACCACATGGGGTGCAGGCCTCATAGAAGACCCTTACAAGCAGCCTTTTGTGCCCCCCGGGTGTTTTAGTGCCATTTGATTTTTGTACTTGTTTTTGTGAATTTGAAGAAAAGCAGTTGGATGGTGACAATAGCAGCTGAGGGCGCCTTATAAATTCATGCCAGAAATGGAGTTGTGCTAAACGGGGTCGAAGTGCAAATGAACTTTTAGCAAATTAGAGCCGCGGCAGGTTTTTTATTTTTTCTTCTGATCAGATGTTGAAATCCCGACTATTCCCCCTAGTTGGAAAAACTTTTTTTTGTTGTTTTGGAGAAGTTTTAGTCTATGTGACTGACAGTTAGAAGACGGCCGTACCTGAAGACGGCCATCTCTCTCCAGCGCTGATGAAAGAACACATGACAGGCAATGGAGCCGGTCACATGTTCTTTCCTCCGGCGCTGCAGAGAGACGGCCGTCTTCAGGTACGTCCGTCTCCTTCCTGCAGTAACACGGGCACCGATGTGCCCGTGTGACTGAGGCCCTCTATTGTGATATGATGGCATCAAGCTACTTAGCGGTTGTCGTTGGTTATTCTGATTTGTGTTTTGCTCCATTATCCACTTGAATTTTAGAAATTGCACGATTTTCAGTCCATCTTGATCAGCAATTGTTTTCTGGAAGTTAGTTGATATCCATAAACCACCTTTTTGGATAAACCTGTTTTCTTGTGTCAGCTTATCACACAGAAGGGGCTCTTAGTAGGAAACCTCCATTTAGCACATGCCCCGAGAGATCGTTTTAGAGTAAAACACATAGCGCTTGTAAGGCCGGCTGCGCACATAGCATTGCGGACAGGCCGCAGGATCCGCGTCATCACATAGCGTCAGCATGGCAATATCTGTACTGCGCCGGGTCACCTGCCAGCACATCCGCAGCGCCCATAGCAAGAATCCGGACAGGTATGCAGGGGGCACCGGGTCGGATTCTGCTGCTGGATCCCGCATGCGGAATTGGACCCTGCCATGTGCATTTGGCCTTAGTGTGTCAGATGAAGCAGGTCCTACATGGTTGGATAAGATCACCTGAATGCACCTGCACATCTTATATTGTTAGATTGACTGAACCTGCACATCCTTTAAAACAATGGGAAAAGTTGTTTTCGGGAAACCTCATCCCCATCGTTGCAGTTACTGTATATTCCAATGTCGGCCCCTTTTTAACCTTTAATACTACAACTCCCCAGAGATATCGGCACACAGAGAAGAGCTCAATACAGTTTTGTTGTATTAACAGAAATGAAATGAATAGTGCCTCGGTGCCACCAGTTTGCAAATGTGAAAGGGTAGTTAGTAAGCGCAAGCGCTGCGGAGTAAGTCAATGCTATACAAATCAAGGTTATAATTAGTAATCCAGGATTAATTTACTTCACATATATAAGGAGCGTTTCCTCCTAATGTTTCACTTTCCATTGGCTCATTCACATAACCGTATCTGTAAAATGCTGCAGGAGCCAACAGAGACCGCTTATAGCAGCGAGTGTATCGCGCATGTCCGCGTATCTCACGGACATGCGCAGTGTGACTCTGTCTTTTTTTCTTTTACGTTCTCTGTTCTGCTCCATATGATTCGCACCCATACCCAATGTGTTTATGGACAGCGTTGCATACGCGGCCCATACAAAAGTATAGGATTCATGGTGCGCGGAGAAGCAGAGCAAGCAGCAATTTTTTTTTTTCTCGCGCATATCAATGCACAGTGTTTACATGGTAATGTGAACGGATCAATGAAAGTCTATGAGTGCCGAAATCACGGTCGTGTGCATGAGCCCTAAATGGTTGTTGAAATTTTTCAACTGACAAGCTTTTTTGGTGCAATGCTAAAGAAGTCGTCATAAAAAGCACTGATTGTACAGGAATAAAAAAAAAGCAGCATATCAGCCTAACGTATGGGCCGTACTGTACATGTAGAGGTAACCCGATCATACAGTACAGGTACGTCGGTACAGCCATACTGTATATGTAGAGGTAACCTGACCATACGGTACAGGTACGTCGGTACAGCCATACTGTACATGTAGAGGTAACCCGATCATACGGTACAGGTACGTCGGTACAGCCATACTGTACATGTAGACGTAATCCGATCATACGGTACAGGTACGTCGGTACAGCCATACTGTACATGTAGAGGTAACCTGTTCATACGGTACAGGTACGTCGGTACAGCCATACTGTACATGTAGAGGTAACCTCATCATACGGTACAGGTACGTCGGTACAGCCATACTGTACATGTAGAGGTAACCTGACCATACAGTACAGGTACGTCGGTACAGCCATACTGTACATGTAGAGGTAACCTGACCATACGGTACAGGTACGTCGGTACAGCCATACTGTACATGTAGAGGTAACCTGACCATACGGTACAGGTACGTCGGTACAAGCTCCCCTGTTGTCATAAAATTCTAAAGCAGAAAAAGAAATTACAACAGTAAAAGTTTGCCCTCCAACTCCCTTCATACAGACATTGGCAGTAAATTGTTGTGTTACTACTATGAAGAATATCTGGGGGGCGCCCTCTATGTCTAGAGCAGGGATGTGCAACCTTTTGAGCTTGGTGTGCCAAAATTCGCAAAAAAAACGAGCATAACTCGGGTGGTGTCACTTCAAAAAAACCAAAACATACATTTGCGAACTAACCAGAAGTCCCAGAACTAGGCGCTCTTAGCGTGAGGGTTACTTGTCCTGTTGGGCTTACATTTTATGTAAGCCTAATAGGAAAGTAATCCCTCACCCTAACCCTCCAGGCCTGGCAAAATGAAATGCAACATTACATGCAGATGCTGCTGCTAATACTTCGTCAGCTGCGGCTCTCGTGCTGGCACTGCCACTCGCTCCAGCTCCCTCCCTGTCCTGCCGTGGCTGCCGCTCCCTTCAGCTGCCGGCTGTCCTAGTGCTGCTTGCACTCCCTTCAGCGGCCACAATCCTACCGGCTGCGCTTCCTGTCCGGTCCTGCTGCCAGCGCTCCATCTGCTGGCGCCGGCACTGCAGGTGTCTTTGCTGAGGCCGCAGGCTCTTCTTGGGCCGCCAACGCTCCCTCTGCTGCGGCCCCTGCCTCTTCTGATGCCCCCGACGCTGGCCCTCTTCAGCCCACACGCCCCCAGCCAATCACAGGCTGGGGGCGTTACTGAATGTGAAACTCTTGTATTATGTCGCCACCCCTAACTTCCAGTGGTGACATAATACAAGAATACCTGGCTGTGCAGGAGCCGAGGATGAAACATCCTTCTGGGCATGCAGCCCCATACTTCTCTGTATGCGGCCGCGTGTCAGCGAAAATGGCTACGCGTGTCAGTGCTGAAACACGTGTCATAAGATCGCCATCACGGGTCTAGACAAAAAAAAGTTTCTGCAGCAACAGAAGGGGGTTCTTTACTGTAAGAGCAGTGAGACTATGAACTCTCTGCCTGAGGGACGTGGTGATAAATTCAATTAAAAAGACTTTAAGAGGGGCTGGACGCCTTTCTTAAAGGGGTAGTCCCGCGACAGCAAGTGGGGTTGTGCACTTCTGTATGGCCATATTAATGCACTTTGTAATATACATCGTGCATTAAATATGAGCCATACAGAAGTTATTCACTTACCTGCTCGTTGCTAGCGTCCCCGTCGCCATGGTGCCGTCTAACTTCAGTGTCTAATCGCCCGATTAGACGCGCTTGCGCAGATGGATCTTTTCCGCTCCGCTCGGCAGCAGTGGCGTTCTGGCTCCGCCCCCTTGTACACGTCATCGCGTAGCTCCGCCCCATCAATGTGTCGATTCCAGCCAATCAGGAGGCTGGAATCGGCACATGTGATGGGGCGGAGCTACGCGATGATGCATACAATGGGGCGGGGCCAGAACGCCGCTGCTGCCGAGCCGAAGGGAAAAGACCCATCTGCGCAAGCGCGTCTAATCGGGCGATTAGACGCTGAAGTTAGACGGCACCATGGAGACGAGGACGTTAGCAACGGAGCAGGTAAGTGAATAACTTCTGTATGGCTCATATTTAATGCACGATGTATATTACAAAGTGCATTAATATGGCCATACAGAAGTGTATAACCCCACTTGCTGCCGCGGGACTACCCCTTTAAGCATTACAATATTATATGTTATAATCATTAATAACTTCAGAAGGATTGTCGATGCAGGGATTATTCTGACTACTAGATTGGAGTCAGGAAGGAATTCTTTTTCCCTTTAAATGGGGAAAATTGGCTTCTACTTCATTTGGTTTCTTTTAGAGATGAGTGAACGTACTCGGATAAGCACTACTCGTCCGAGTAATGTGCTTTATCCGAGTATCGCTGTGCTCGTCTTGAAAGATTCGGGACCCGCCGCTGCTGACAGGTGAGTTGCGGCGGGGAGCGGGGCAGAGCGGGCGGGAGAGAAGGAGAGAAAGATCTCCCCTCCGTTCCTCCCGGCTCTCCCCTGCAGCTCCCCGCTCCGCGGCGCTCCTCGAATCTTTCAAGACGAGTACAGCGATACTCGGATAAAGCACATTACTCGGACGAGTAGTGCTTATCCGGGTACGTTCGCTCATCTCTAGTTTCTTTTTTTTTTCAGCCTTCCTCTGGATCAACATGGGAGGGGGGGGGGGGATAGGTTGAAGTGGATGGGACATATGTCTTTTTTTCGGCCTTGCATACTATGTTACTAGAATATATGCTATAGTGCATCTGCTTATTTCTCTAGTGTGTCTCTGAGATGCATTGAGACCTCCGCACACAGACCTCAGGGTGGTCCTCATACATTATACTGTAGTTTGTAGCCTCCGATCTCTCTTGCATCTGTAAGGAAACCAAAGGGACCACATCTGATATGCACATTATCACAACCTGTGTTGCGGATTAGGGAAAATTGAACCTAGAATTGGAAACAGCTCCAGTATTCTATGTGAGATGTTGGCATTAGCTGACGAGTAAGTTTACCCTTTCTATTATGTAAGGTGGAGTCTGTAATCGTCAGGGCTAAATACACAAATGTCAATTAACAAAAAAACTCCACCGTTGGTTTGGGAGGCCATGCCAGACATTCTTGCACATATTTAAGATAAATCACAAAAGCTTTTGCGGAACTAATCTGGGTTTGCCATAGTGACAGGGAAAATTGTTGTTCATTATGTTTTTACTGGAACATGATGTCATGCGAGAGCACACTGAAACAATCTGTTGCTTTTTTGGCTAAGTCTATTAATTGCACACCAAAAAAATAAAGCCTCTTGGGGGCCCCTTATTCCACCCAGCATCACCTCTAAATCTAGATCTGAAGAAGATAAATACATGGCTGGGAATCAAATACTGGTGTGAAGAGTGTTTATGTGATAAGGCAGATAGAGCCATCACTCAGAACCACGGCAGGAATGCACACTTTTTTTCTATTTCCTTCGACATTTGGATGTGCTGGAGTTGGACAGGTTCTCTTTTTACTACAACTTTACATCAGAGTTTGATGTTGTGCAGTAGTGTAAAATATTCTTTGGGGAGCTTCAATATCCAATAACTAATTTTTGTTTATTTTGTTCTTGCTGTCCATAGAAGAATATTCCTTTTCTTTTTTGGAAAGTTGACAGCCATATTTGCTCGGCCAGATGGGTGATACATTTAGTTTACAAGCTGTTGTATAGTTTGAATATACACTCATTGTCAAAAAAAATCTACTTGGAATTGAATGAAATGTTCTGTGTGGGATTGTAACACTGATATAAAGTACATGCTGCGACGCCACAAAGCGCTATGGTGAGCGCTAAATTTATTATTATTCTTTGTGGCTGGCAAATTTAGGCCCCCTGTCCATGGGCGTTGCGGTATGTGGCGGATCTCTGCCATGGGAGTCACCGCCCGGGAGCAAGAGCCGCAGACGGATCTCCGCTGTCAGCCTAATCTGACAGGCTGACCACGGAGAATCAGGACAATACGCAGAATGCGGCAAATTGCCGTCCGCGAGCGGGGAATCACAATGATTCTCTGCTCAAGGACACGGGGCTGGCGCTTTCCATAGCGACGCTATGGAAAGCTTCAGGCGGCGTTATTCGCTGGCGATTTACCGCCGGCTAAATCTCATCCGTGGACAAGGGGGCCTTATTGTGATTCGTTTTGTTCGGACGCCAATTTGTAGTTGTGAGCGGTGAGGTGTGGAATAATACACAAAGCCAGATATTTTGCTTAAAGGGGTTTTCCCGTGCCGAAACGTTTTTTTTTTTTTTTTCAACAGCCCCCCCGTTCGGCGCGAGACAAACCCGATGCAGGGACTTTAAAAAAAAAACGCACAGCGCTTACCTGAATCCCCGCGCTCCGGTGACTTCTTACTTACCCGGTGAAGATGGCCGCCGGGATCTTCTCCCTCGGTGGACCGCAGGGCTTCTGTGCTGTCCATTGCCGATTCCAGCCTCCTGATTGGCTGGAATCGGCACGTGACGGGGCGGAGCTACACGGAGCCGCTCTCCGGCACGAGCGGCCCCATTGAGAAAAGAAGAAGACCGGACTGCGCAAGCGCGTCTAATCCGGCGATTAGACGCTGAAAATTAGACGGCACCATGGAGACGAGGACGCCAGCAACGGATCAGGTAAGTGAATAACTTCTGATAACTTCTGTATGGCTCATAATTAATGCACAATGTACATTACAAAGTGCATTAATATGGCCATACAGAAGTGTATAGACCCACTTGCTGCCGCGGGACAACCCCTTTAAGGCCAGCTGTCCACGGACGATGCGGTATCCCTCGGGGAAGATCCGCCGCAAGAGCCGCTGACAAATCTACGCCGGTCAGCCCTATCCAATAGATGGGCTGACCGCAGAGAATCGGTGCACTTCGCAGCATGCTGCGAATTGCCTGCTGCGAGCGGAGAATCGCAATGATTCTCCGCTTGTGGACAGGTGGCGGCGCTTTCCATAGCAATGCTATGGGAAGCGTCGGCCGGCGTGATTCACGCCCGTGGACAGGGGGGCCTAGTTTGTTGTAAAACCGTATTGGATGAGATCGTTTTCTTCCTTACATTCTGTGCATAATAAATGACACACAATTTGCCACACTGTAGCCACTAACTCCTCCATATACTGGGAGCTTACTCGCGATGTCTTCTCTCTAGCCTTCCTTGTAATTAGATTTCTTTGTCTCCCTCTCTTTATATTTACATCTATTTTATTTTCCCTCTATTCACTGTCAAAGCTGTCGCTCCTCCGTTACTAACGGTTTTCTCAGATTTTCCTGTTGTTTCTCTCTTTCTCTCTGTCACTGCTCATCTCTATCTCTTTTCACTTCTCTCTCCTGCCTGTCACTTTCTCTTCTCCTGTGGGGCGCGTCTTTCTGGCGCTCTCTCTCTCACTCACTGTCACCGTTGTCCAGCTATTTATAATCTGTCACCTGACTAGTTTGTCTGCAGCCAGTCACAGCCTATCTGGTTGCTAGGCTACCTGCCTCATCTGAGTCTCTATGCATTTTTTCTATCTTGTGCAGCTGGCTGATAAACGTCCTATCTGGTTGCTAGGTTACCTGCATGACTCAGATTAAACCCTAGGGCCGGTCGTTATATTACCGGTCCCCATAACTAAACAGGGCTATGTAGTGTCTATTCCCAGACCACTACATAAGTGACTACAATATCAGAGCAAAAGGAGGATTTGTGTAAACTGAACACTAGCATGGAGGCTCTAGTACCCTGTTGTACCACCTTTGACTTGGATACAAGATGTCATACAGGCAGGCATGGAGATTCTAGTACCCTGTTGTACCGCCTCTAGCTTGGATACAAGGTGTGATACAGGCGGGCATGGAGGCATACAGGTTCCATATGGTATCTTGCGGTACATTTGCTATAACTGAGCCTCTAGATTGTGCAAACTCGTGAGCTGGCGAAGTTGGCATCTCAGATAATCCCATACATGTTCTATCGGTGATAAATCTGGGACCAGGCAGCCACGGAAGTGTGACAATGTTGTGGAGTTATTCCTGTAACCCCCTTGCTGCAAGCGGCTGATCCTTAAACCCTCTGGAAAATACCTCTTGGAAGCCGCCATGAGAGGAACATATGTGGCTGCAGGATGTCCTGAACATATCGCTGAGCGGTCATTGTCCCTCATACCACTACTAGAGGTGACCGACTGTTATATGCGATGGGCCACCCTAGGCCACCACACCAGCAGTGGGGGCTGTGTGCCGCTCCACAGCAAAGGCGGGATTCAAGCGCTTCCTCCTCGGTCTCCAGCCACCAACGCAGTCGTCATTGTCCATGCCCAAACTGAACTTAGATTTGTCGCTGAAGACAACCCAGTTCCATTCTGTAGCGGTCCGGTTACATCGCTCACAACACTACTGCAAACAGAGGCGAGAGTGGGTGGGTGTCAAAGGCAGTACATAGGCACAGTGAGGCTAAATGTCTTTCAGCCAAGCTCCTGGAAATGATTCCGACAGATGCAGAAGCCTGTAACCATAGTGCCACCTGGATGGTGGACAATGAAACAGTTGGAAATGCTCATGCTTGTTGGATGAATCTACTCTACTGGTGGTCTGTGCCCTTATGCATCCACTGCTCCCAACACCTCCTAATAGTCTGGTCAGAACGGCCCGGGTGGTGGGCAATTTGTTGATGCGACCAGCCAGCTTCTTTCTTTCCGACAATGCGCTCCCCTCAATCTCTGTTCAATGGACAAAATCTCTTAGCCTCATAGAGGCATGTTTAGTGGTCAAGAAGTTCTACGCAAGCTGAAAAAAGGGTCCAGTACACACAATTAGCCTCTGAGAGCCTACATATTTATAGGTCAAGGGTGGAACTACTTGTAGAGCCTCTGGTGGCAAGCCTGCTCATCTTATTATGTCACAAGTCTAATCATTTGCATATCTGCCTGAGATGTCGTTTTGCTGAAAACTTGACATTGATTTAGGTGCAGAACCTGAGACAAAATTATTGTTAAATCCAAGATGTTTCATTGTAAGGTGGTAAAAGGCCAGAAGAGGTGCAGTTTTTTTGTGTAGGCTATATCAGCCAAAAAATGCAGAAACCAAATTTTGAAAAGAAAATGATCCTCTCAGATGTTGTTAAATGTAGACGAGATGCAAGATGTTTGTAGAAATTCCTTGCAGAAAAATTGCATCCCTTGTAGGCTTTCCGTGCACAGCCGCTCGCCTGGTTGTGCAACACTAAACAAGTGCTTCGACCCATTAGTTTTTGGGTCAATGAGTGTCCTAGAAGACAGCCTCCCGCCAATCCTAAGGTGATGGGATATGGCAGGATGGGAACATCCCATTCTTGTTAGTAGTTGATCCGGCACTTGATGTTACACGTGGTCTCAACCACATAATATATTAGTGTAGAAGAGCTAGTAGCACACCATAAGCCCTGTGTTGAGTAAATCATGGCCATATGTTTGAGATCTGCTAATTTATAGAATGTTGGTTAAGCTGGGATGAAGGAAACGTTATCCTAGTATGGCAGATCCTACAGATCATTGTTAGTTGAGATATTCCAGAGAGCTCCCTGGTGCCCATCATGACTGCCATCCTTCTGTAGGATCAGCTGATGGGTGTTTTTCCGTACACCATAATTTTTCCTTTGTGAAATGCTAGCTGTCCTGGTATTTATAGATTTAATGCCTTACAGAAGAGATTCCCAAATATTTTAGCTAGAAAGTAGTCCGTCAAATTTATTACCACCGTGAAAAATGTGCATTTCTTTAGTTTTCCACAAATTGTGAAGAACAGGTAAAACAACCATAAGTGAGTAAACTCCAAGCACCGATGATCCTGGCACACAAGCCATGTGCCAATGATATTTGGTGTTGGCCGCCACTTATATGGTTCTGAAAGTGCTGGTATTTTTTTGGGTCACCATATTATCTACCACGGCCAACTTGCAGGACCTACTTCTAAAGAGTTCAAAAGCCGCATGTCTCATTCTCAAGCTTAGCGAGTCTTGATTTTTTTTCATTCCGTATGGGCAAAGGATATCCCGCCACATAAACATCGCGCTTATAAAATGTTGCGTATATTCACGGCAATGTGCGTGAGATGAGCTGTCATGTGCAGTCCAATATCACTTACCTAAGCAGCGATAGGCCAGCTCCGCAGTAGTAGAAGGCACTATTAAGCATGGTGGTGAGGAGGATAAACGCTAAGGCACTGACATGTCTGGTTGGTGAATGAATGGCCGTTCACAAAGGAGAAAATTCAACAGTGTATATTGAACTAAAGAAAGTTTAACCCCAGCAAATAACTTGTTTCTAGGTTCACAGGCCTCTTCATCAGATAGCTGGATGCTGAAAAGTAGCAGTGACGGGTATATATGAAGTGTAAAGAAAGTATAGATAGAAAAACAAAAATAAACGACTAATCCTAATATAGAATTAATCATTGCAGTTGTTCACAGTCACATAGAATAAAATAACCTTGGGCATAATTAAAGGGGTTGTCTCGCGCCGAAACTGTTTTTTTTTTTTTCAATAGGCCCCCCGTTCGGCGCGGGACAACCCCAAGGGATGGGTTAAAAAAATATATATATATTACTTACCCGAATCCCCGCTCTGCGACGACTTCTTTCTTCCTTCTCCAAGATGGCCGCCGGGATCTTCACCCACGATGCACCGTGGGTCTTCTCCCATGGTGCACCGTGGGCTCTGTGCGGTCCATTGCCGATTCCAGCCTCCTGATTGGCTGGAATCTGCACACGTGACGGGGCGGAGCTACGATGACGCGGGACCAGCTCTCCGGCACGAGCGGCCCCATTCACCAGGCAGAAGACCGGACTGCGCAAGCGCGTCTAAAAACGCCAGAAGACAGCGAATTTAGATGGATCCATGGCGACGGGGACGCTAGCAACGGAGCAGGTAAGTGAATAACTTCTGTATGGCTCATATTTAATGCACGATGCATATTACAAAGTGCATTAATATGGCCATACAGAAGTGTATAACCCCACTTGCTGCCGCGAGACAACCCCTTTAATTGGCGGTAAACAGAGCTGTCAATAAAATACAGAAGTATAAAAGCATTAACGGTGACAGGGAAGAGCAACTATCACTTTCCTGTCATTAAAAACCACTGAACACAGTTGTTGGGCAGTTGATAAGGAACCCCATGACCCCTTATCAGAAGGTTCCCTGTACAGAGGGGGCTTGAGAGCTTGCAGAGCGGACGTCATTTGCATCCTCTCTGCATGTCTTGGCATAGAGATCAGTGATAAAACCGTCTGGGCTGTTACCAGTAGACCGCTATCAGTGACCAACTGGGAACACATAGACGATGGGGCACATTTACAAAACTTTTTATGCCGGTTTTTGGCATAAAAACAAATCTCCAGCTTTTGCCCTAAGCCTGCCACTTTTTCAACACATTCGGACATTTCTCTAAAGGAAGGGTGAAAGGAAAGTGGTGGACCTCCTCTGGATGGATGTATATAGTTCGTTGATGAATAGTGGTACACGTGTACGTAGGAGGTGCTGCCGGCCGGACGTGTAGCTGTACAAGACCAGTAGTACACAGTGGAAGTGAAAGAAGAACCGCTCAAGGCGCAGCAACTCCAAGAAAAAGGTGATGAGGGTAAGATATGAAGATTATATGAGGAGTAAAACCAGCAGAACAGACGCGTTTTGAGGAAAAACCTCTTAAATTGCTGGGGCATAACAAGCTGGATGGCTATGGTATTTAGGTTGCCATGCGACTTCTGGTGTCTGAAGTGTAGGAGCCATACGTGCAGCCTGGTTCTCTCCCTATAGTTTCCCTATTGGCCATGCTGGCATGGCAGCCTAAATACTCACCGTAGCCATCCAGAATGTTAATGCACCAGCAATTACTGAAGAGGAGGTTTTTCCTCGAAACGCGTTTTGTTTTTTGTTGGTTTTACAGCTCATATAATCATCATATCTCACCATCATCACAATTCTTTGGAGTTGTCGTGTCTTGAGCCATTTTTCTTTCACTCCCACTGTGTATTTCTCTGAAGGAGCATGGAGGTGCCTGGATGTGTTTCATACTTGGAGAGGGCCCTACGCCTCTTCATCTATAAGCGCACAACGCATCAGGGAAAATTGTACTTTACCCAGTAGCCTTAGCATAAAAAATAAAGTGTCACTTCCTAATTAAGCAGATTTGCCATTTAGAAATGTTGTGGCATTATTGTTTAACTGTATTTTGCATAGATTGCTAATTTTGTGTGAAGGTATTGAAGATAAAGAGCCCTTAGGCCTCCTTCACGGGCGCATGGCATCAATGTGAAGAAATCACTGCGATATCGCAGTGCTGGTCCGTGCGATATTACGGAGTCTCCTCGCGGCAATATCGCAATTTTTCTAGCTCTACATGCGAAGATTTTTGAGGGAGGGCTCGAAATATAAGGGCTTCCCTGAAAATAAGCCCTGACTGCAGAAACATAGATAAATAAAAGTATACTTCCCCTTAGAACCGCTGTCCGGGACTCCACTGCAGCTTCTTCCTGGTCCCCGACACGGGTCTTCTTCCTTCATCTCTTCTGGCTGGGGATTGGAAAATCCCCGCCTCTTGGAAGTGCTGGCTGTGATTTGGCTAAGCGTCAGCCAATCAAAGGTAGCGCTTCCAGAAGAGATGAAGGAGAATAGTGTCAGGGAGAAGATGCGGCCAGCTGACATCGCTTCTAAGGTGATATATACAGGTTTTTTTTCTTTTCCTGCAGCCAGGGCTTAGGTTAGGCATTGGCTGTAGGATTTCCTACTGTCAAAGTTGCATCGCGCTACACGAAAATTGTGTTTTCATGCGATGCAACAGAGAGGAAGGCTCCATAGGGGAACATGGGCTACAAAACCTCACGAGTCGGGTGCATATCGCCGGACCCGCAAGGTTTTTGTGTCAGGTTGACGCATGCTACAAAACATCACACGTGTAAATTAACCCACAGGAAAGCATGGGGTTCACATACAGGCGATTTGTAGCAATGCGTTAATCGGCTGTTTGAAGGAGGCCTTACGCCCCGAGTCTTTAGTGCATCGGGAAGTAAGAGCTACTGGAGTTTGTCACTGACTTAAAAATGTAAAAGTAAAACATAGCTGAAGACACAGAAATAAGTGTTTTAAGATACTTTTAAGTTGGTCTTAGGATCTTACAATTTTGTGTCAACTATTTTTTTATATATTTTTTTTTTCCGTTTTATCACATTATCTAGAATGCTACCATTACATCACGGCGACGTTAAACCCTGCTCGTTTACAAGCCTTCTCCTGATTGGAGTCATCTCGCTCTAAGGCCACAGCAGACGTTCCTACCCATTACTCTCATTGTCCGCATTGTTGGCTTTCTATTGAGTGCCTCTGCTTTTGGTTTGATTTATTTTATAGCGGGAGAGTTTGGGATTCTTGTAATAATGCTAGCAGATGTGGTCGGGGGGTAAATGGTTTTCTTAATGTCAGTCGGGTAAGACCACATGTGTAGACTTATCTCTGTAATGAAATGCTGTAGGATATATTATTGTTCTATTATAAACAGAAGGGCTTTGGAAGAATTGGAACAAATCTCTTTTGGTTTTCCGTCCTGCGGTAGATAATCTGATTTGTCTAAAGAATTTTAGAATGCGGGTGTGTTCAGGTTTTTCCCTCCTTTTAGCTCACAAAGTTAAATCTGACTATTTTTGTTGCACTCCTATTGTGGTGCTTTATCCAAACCTCCATCCAAACGATTGGATTCTAACCATTCTACTCCCATGTTTACCCCTGGCAGAGGGGATATGCATCTCTGGTGCCGCTTATCTCCAGGGTATCCCTGCATATCAATTCTCCTTCATGTTAATGATTAGAGGCGGCAGGCATGTGACGTCACAGATGTAGATGATGTGTCTGGGAGTACCGTAGACCATCATGGGGTTAGAGGAAGATTTACGAAAGTAGATTTTAGGCTGGGTCCACACGGGGCGGATTCCTGACGGAAATATCGCGGTTTGGCAGCAGCGAAAAACCGTGAGATTTCCGCCGGGAGAACCGCTGCTTCAAAACCCACGGCGGTTTTAAAGCGGCCCGGCCACTCGCTCTTCCGCTGCGGCCGGCGCTCCCATAGAGGAGAGCGCGGCCGCAGCGGGAAAAAAAAAGAACATGCGGTCAGCAAAACTGCGCCGCAGCGGCGGCTTCTGCCTGCTTAGCCGCAGCGGATTTGCTGTCCCGTGTGGACGAGATTTCCTCTGAGAAATCTCGTCCACATGGCTGGCTAATCCCGGGATTAGCGGCCGCATGCGGATTTGCCGCAGCGAAATTCAGCACGGAATTTCCGCAGCAAATCCGCCCCGTGCGAACCCAGACTTAAGGTGGGTTTTTTTTTTAAAGTAGATGTGACCAGCTAATATAAGGCCTCCTTCCCACGGACGGATTTCCGCCGCATTATACGCGGGGAAATCCGCCGCGTTGCCCACAGCTATTAGGTTCTATTGAACCTAATAGCTCAATGCTCATGGTGCGGAATTCCATCGCGAAATTCCGCACCATGAAATCTCCCGTCCTCACCCCCGGCATGCTCTATTTGCCGCGGGTGTACGCGCCGCGGACTTCCATTGCAGTCAATGGAATCCGTCCGCTCACGCTATCTTCCGCTGTAGCACAGTGGAAGATAGCGTGAAGTCGCCTCTCCGCCCACCACCACCGCGTCATGTGACGCGGCCGGCCGCGTCATGTGACGCTGTGGGCGTGTCTTGTGACGTGGGCGGCGTGTCGCATGACGCTGCGGCACGTCATGCTGAAGGCTCATGCGGGACCCAGAACGCCGGATCCGCGGTAAGTATGAGGTCTCTGGGGGGCGCCGTGACGGGCTTCGCCGCGGAATATTCAGCGGCGGAGCCCGTCACAGCCGTGTGCAGCCGGCCTAAGGAATCATCCCCTCACCACATCGACATCTTCATCAAGAAATGTATTTTATTCTGTACCTTGAAACACTTAAAGGAAAATTGTCTAATTATTCATCACAGTAGCTGAGCTATTAGTAAGGGCAATTGACGTCCGGAATACGTAAGCAGTTGTCTGTTTACCCTGGATGGTTTTTACTCGTATATAGATAGACAGACATAGATAATATATGTACAGCATATGAACAGTCCCAACTTGCCAGACATTTGCAGGATGAATAGAGGGAAATATAAGCTGAAGTGTATCAGACACTGATAGAAAGTATGCCACGGAGAGTTAGAGCCAAAGGAAGCTCCACTAAGGATTACCATATGGAAATAAATACTGCAGTTAATTCTTGCTCAGGTGTCCAATTACTTTTGGCAAGAGCTCTTTTACACGGGCCAATCATCATTCAGTGTAAATGCGTGCACCGACTCGACTTCAAACGATAATTCTTTGTTCAGTTTATGCACTCGAAAACTAAACTATGATTGGCCCGTATGAACAGGACGTCCTCTACCAACGACTGCCTGTTTGTTGTGAAATGGAGGTGGGTGGGCCAGAACAACTCCCGGCCTGTCAGTCTCCATTTATGGAGCGATGATCACTTCTGTGTAAAAGCACAGGAGCGATTTATCGCTGGGAAGACTTGTCAGAAGATTCTGCGCCCCACAGTTGTCCCATGTTAAAGGCCCTAAGGCCCCCGTCAGACGGGCGCTTTTTACCGCAATTAGCGCGGCACTTTCAGCACTACATTAATTGCGGTACAACGCTACCATTGTTTTCAATGGAACCGCTTACACAGCCGTTCGAACGCGGTGCTTTCCAGCTCCGCGTTTTTTCAGCGGCACATGCTCTGTTTTGGGGCGTTTACCGCTCCTCATCAGTGATAAGCAGTGTTATATTCCGGCTGCGGCCGAAAACTAACGTAAAACTCGGCAAAGCGCCATGATTTAAAACGCGGTGCTTTGCCGTGTTCTTAAAAAGCTGTGTGCGTGTAAGAGAGGCCTTAGAGGGAAGAGGGCTGATCTGGTATGTACTGCAGTGTTTATTAAATGAGCCTTCATTGCTCTTAATTACACCATGAAACAAACTTTAACTTTGTTTCTGTCCTTGGGCATTAATTGTGTTTTCCTGTTTCCCCATGTCTAGAAAGTACAGAAAATGTCCATTATACCTTCCAAAGTTTGCTTTTGTGCTCAGGAGAATGAGGTTTATATTTTGCATATCCCCATATACGTAAATGGGTAACAATTTTTTTTATTTTTTTATCTAGATCAAAAGTAATGTTTATTTACACTTCAAAGCAAAGACAATATTTAGAAATGTAGGGTTTTCTAGATTTACGATCGTACTGCACACCACTCTCCCGAATTAGTCCCCATATGTAGTCTCCCATCATGCTCTCGTTGTACTGTCTTTGGTATCGACGTTCGAAGGCCATAATATCTTGGTGGAAGCGTTCGCCGTGCTCCTGTGAGGATTCTCCCATGTTCCCCTTGAAGTAATCCAAGTGAGCATCAAGGATATGGAGTTTTAGATCAGGGAATGAGTGGTAGATAGCTGACGTTGGGACGTTGAGCTAGGGGTTTATTCTGATTGCCATATTTGGTGTCAGGAAGGACTTATACCCCTAATGTGAGGCAGTTGGCATCCTCATAGTGCTTTTTGCCTTTCTCTGGATCAACAAGGTAGGATTGCAGGTTGGACTTGCTGGATCTGTGGTGTTTTTTTTGTTTTTTTTTTCAACCTAAACTATAATTTGGACTACTTACGGCAATCCACACAGAAGGGGTTTGCGAGCCACTGATTGCAGACCATTGTTGTACAGCATGCTTACTGCAGAGCTTCAGTAAATATAGTGAAGACAGCAGTCTGGGGAAAGCATGATATGAAAAATTGGGTTGGTATTGGGCTATTGGTATTGAACAACACTGGGCCTAGGACAGAGCCTTGTGGTCCCCACTTGATACATTCCTCCACTTGGATGTGCAGCCATTTATGACCACTCTTTGAGTACGATCACTCAGTCAGTTGTGAATCCACCTAACAGTTGCCTTGTCAATCCCATATTTGGTCATTTTTTCAATAAGGATGGTATAAGATACTTTGTCAAATGCTTTACTAATGTCAAGATATACGCTACTATATTCACCGAAATTTCCCTGATCAGCTGGTGATTCTGCCATAGAAAGAAATTAGATTCGTCTGGCGTGACTTGTTTGTTACAAACCCATGCTGGCTCTGGTTAATTACTCCATTTTCATCCAAGTGCTTGCATACATGCTGTTTAATAATTTGTTCAAAGACCTTTCCCGGTATAGATGTCAGGCTCACAGGTCTGTAGTTGTCATGACTTATATGCTTTACTTTTATACACAGACTTTTTCAGTGTAACTTTTTCCAGAGATTGGAAAATATCTACAGCTTTTTAATATCTACTTCCGTTTTTTTTTTGTGCTGCCCCAAGTAAAACACATGTTTTTCTTCTATATTACAGATACCTTTGCCCAATGCTTAAGACTTTTTACGTTCAACTAACTGTGGGGAACAGCGAGTTTTATGGAGAAGGAAAAACCTGCCAGGCAGCAAGACACAATGCAGCACTGAAAGCCTTGCATGCGCTGAAGAATGAGCCGATACCAGAGAGGTCCTCAGTGGTAAGTCTGCTGAATAATGGAGAACGAATCCTAAAACACTTTCCATCTCAAGTTGAGAATTAAGTGAATGGAGATTCCAAATATCAGATTAGTTTAATGGACATTGTTGAACAGTGCTAAAAAACATGTAGGGTAACGACAAAGGGCACAAGTTCACTTTTATAAATATGGTAAAAAATATCAGCCATTGGCCTTTTGTTGTAAGTGCATCTTTTTCTGATTTTTTTATAAAGTGGGCCCATTTAGATGTCTTTTGAGCGATAATCGTTGTGTGCATTTACAAGGCAAGGTGATCTCTCAAACATTGAGCTTTCACCTTGCGCTCCAAACGGGGCTGCTTATCTTCTGCATCCAGCTGTTCTCTGCTCGGAGCACCCGACTGTTATACAGCTGAGCGCTCCGAGCGGGGTATGAAGAACACAGCTGCACAGCTCTGTTCTTCATGCACCACCTGTGTTCAGGGAGCAGGATAATAATAATAATAATAAACTTTATTTGTATAGCGCCAACATATTCCGCAGCGCTTACATAGACAGGGGGAATACAGAAAGACAAAATACAAAAATTACAGAACCACGGTTACATAGTAATCAGTTGATGGAAACAATAAAGGTGAGGGTTCTGCTCCAACGAGCTTACATACTGCGAATAGTGGGGTGATACAGAAGGTAAAGGGCTGGAGATGTGCGCGGTATGGCGGGGTGGAGAGTGAGGGGTGATATACACATAGACAATGGTCAGACATTTAGCCGTGTGACGGCAGAAACGGTATGACTGCAGGAGCCGTTTATGATAGCTAGCAGGGATTGCAGTCAGTAGGTCTGGGAGCATGTTATCAGGCGGAGTACAGAGGGGTTTGTTTAGGGATACAGCTGAAACAATAGTATCAGCTGTATCCCGCTGTGAACTCCTGATCAGCGACTGTTTAATGAAAAAGGCAGGATGTCCGTGCATTTACACACAACGATTATCGCTCAAAAGACGGCATTTGGGTGAATTTTGAGCGATAATCATTGTGTCTAAATAGGTCTTTACAATTTTTTGTTTATCTTTCTTTGCACTTTTTTTTTCAGCACGTAATTACATGATAAAGTTCATCAAACATAATAGGTCAGGACTAACGATGAGTTAGGTAGCAAATGCTATGTGTAATGTCCGATATTACTGGTTGTGAATTATGAAGGAGAAATCTGGTCAAAATTGCCCTTAAAGAGGTCATAAATACATATGAGATTACATTGATTAAGTTTGTGACTATTCCCCCCCGGCTTCCTGGTTTCATTTTTTAAATTCCCCACTCTGTCACTTACCCGTGCAAAACAAAAAAACAAGCTCTCATACGGCCGTGTCGATGGAAATATAAAGTTATGGCATTTGTAAAGTAGAGCTGAAAATCCCTAAAAAATCGTTGGATCCTTATGGCCAAAATAGTCCGTGTCCTTAAGAGGTTAATTAACATTCTACAATGTACAGCTTTAGTTTTTATATGTCTGTATCTAAAAATCGTTCCTTTCTTTCTGCACTTGTGTACCGATGCAGAATGGGGAGACGAGGAATCCCGAGGAAGACAAAGATGCAAACAAGTCAGAAATAAGTTTGGTGTTTGAGATCTCATTGAAGCGTAACCTGCCTCTCAGCTTCGAGGTAAGTGCTGGTTGTTCACCTTTGTGAATGGCCACCTTCGTTTGATGAATGATTTGACATTCTGGCAGCGTCTCGGCCATACATAGATGCTTTTGTATCCTTCCGTGTGGAGTGAATTCCCTAACTGGCTTTTTAAACTGGAACAACGATCCTTGCCACCATACGGTTAACAAAATGGAATAACTCACCTGGTGCACAGTGGGGTTCCCGTGGAATCGTCAGGGACACCCCGCCTGCACCTGTGGTCCGAGTGTGCCTGTAGAATGTGCAGAAAATCTTTAGATATTCTTCGGTGAAGAAGAAGAGCCGCAGGAAAGTTAAACCCCAAAGAAACAAAAATTTCCTTCAATGGGTTAAATAAAGAATATTTTGAAGAAAAAAGCAGCTTCTTTCCGCGCTCCTGCTGTAGATCTTCTTATTTAGAACAGATCCACTGTCATGGCAGACAGCATTTATTATATGATCAATTTATTTGAAAACAAAAACTGAATCAAGAAAAAGCATACAAGAAACACTTCTTGCAGCGAAGGTCATGCAACGCGTTTCGGCGTGTTTAAACGCCTTTTTCAAGCATCACATACAATGAAAATTGCATCTTTAGATAGCGTCTCTTACCTTGTGGAGGTGGGAGTTCCGAGTTCACAGCACGCGCCTCTGTGTTCTGTCGCTCTGGTGCGATCTCTGAGCGGCATAGGAATCCTCTTGGACAGGTGTAACAGCGCAATGTGTGCACCGAACCTGTACGGAATTTCCGTATTACGGGCGGGTAGGAACGCTAACTACGTAACTCCCGGCATAGCGCTTGCCGGAACGAACTCCGACCTCCAGAAGAGTAAATGACAGTTGTTACTTCTTATGATTATGATAAGGTTAAGAGACACTATTTAAAGATGCAATTTTCATTGTATGTGATGCTTGAAAAAGGCGTTTAAACACGCCGAAACGCGTTGCATGACCTTCGCTGCAAGAAGTGTTTCTTGTATGCTTTTTCTTGATTCAGTTTTTGTTTTCAAATAAATTGATCATATAATAAATGCTGTCTGCCATGACAGTGGATCTGTTCTAAATAAGAAGATCTACAGCAGGAGCGCGGAAAGAAGCTGCTTTTTTCTTCAAAATATTCTAACTGGCCTTTTACAATACAGGAATCCTGCATAGAATTGTGCAGTAAACCTCTGTGTAGCCGTTACCTTCAAGCCATAAAGTGGTAATGTCTTAGAATTTATATGTACATTAAATGTATACGGCTTTCGGTCAAGACTCATTGATTTTTTTTTTTTAGTAGTATGTGTATACGGTGATGCAATCGTCTCCCTGCTATGAGGCGATGATTCAGTATGTGTAATTGGTAAAAGAGGAGTAGCCACTCGCGAATATTCATATTCCGGAGGGAGAAGAGTTCCCTTGAACTAACTGAATAGACGACCCCATCTGAGGCTGGCGGTGGTGGCCCCTAGTGTTGGTTTACAGATATGCCTACCCTTATCTTAGTGTCGGATTTAGTGAAGGGTTCTAAATTCTCATGATATAAATGGGTCCAGTCTCACGCCAGCCAGTAATTATGTATGCATTATAGAGCTTGTACCAGAATTAACGTTTATCACCGAGCCATAGGATAGATGATAAACGTCTGATTGCTGAGGGTCTTGCCGCTGAGAGCCCCACCTCCCCTGGTTCCCCCATTGCAGGCTCACTGGGAGCAGATTGAATGGATTTGCAGTCATCCATGCACTTTGTGGCTGCATTCATTTTCAACCTATTTAAAAGTATCTTTTTCTTTTCTCCTCTTAACATAAAAGCCTACGGGCGAGGGATGTTGGCCATTCGTTAAAAAACAATTGTTAAAGGCGTCACCACCAGTCCAAGTAGGCTTTGGATGCAATAGGGTGTCCAAAGTACCAGATCCTTGAAGACGTCTTGAAAGCACAGGGAGACCGTTGCAGGGGGAACCGCAGGGTGGGAAAATGCCTTGGTTGTATAAAACGGAGCAAAATGAATTAAAATCCCTGCGCTGTAGGCAAATGGATAGTGGATAATAAAGTTAACTTACTTCGTAGAGGAGTCCGCTAGG
Organism: Eleutherodactylus coqui; assembly: GCF_035609145.1. Taxonomy (NCBI): domain Eukaryota; kingdom Metazoa; phylum Chordata; class Amphibia; order Anura; family Eleutherodactylidae; genus Eleutherodactylus; species Eleutherodactylus coqui. The sequence continues at coordinate 142,566,264 of NC_089845.1, read as the reverse complement.
TAGATGGGATAATAAAGTCAACTTACTTGCTCATCTACCTAGCGCACTGCTCTATGAAGTAAGTTCACTTTATTTATTATCCACTATCCATTTGCCTAGGGCGCGGGGGTTTTAATCCCTTTTTGTTCTGTTTTAGGGTACAGAATAGGGTACTGACGTCACGGCTTCCAGTCAAATCCATAACAGTGGATGAAGTGTGGTTTGATATTTTTTCTTTTATCCACAAACAAACCATTACACGTTATGAGTGGTAGATAACTGGAGTCGGGACGTTGAGCTAGTGGTTTATTCTGATTGCCATATTTGGTGTCGGGAAGGATTTATACCCCTAATATGAGCGAGTTGGCATCCTCGAAGGCGTTTTTGCCTTTCTCTGGATCAACAGGGTAGAATTACAGGTCAGACTTGCTGGATCTTTGGTGTTTTTTTTTTAACCTAAACTATAATTACGGCAATCCACACAGGAGGGGTTGGCGAGCCACTGGTTGCAGACCACTGTTTTTCAGCATGCTTACTGCAGAGCTTCAGTAAATATGGTGAAGGCAGCTTGATATGAAAAGTGGGGTTGGTATTGGTCTAGGGCTACATGGTGACTTTGATTGGGACGCAGGTTGAACAGCAAAAGATGGCAGAGTAGCCCTGGGAATCTTATAGAAGTCAGCGTGGTTACATTGTATTTTGCAAGTTGTTACAATCCGCAGATCACAAAAAATCCATAGTTTTTGGATTTCTTGCAATTTGTGGTTTGCAGCAACTTGTGAGCTGAAATGCGATCACATTGACTTCTATTTGATTGTGGGGGTCTAGGGCTGCACTGCGATCTTTGGCTGCATGACCTGTGTCGTCGTGTAGTTAACAGTAACTTTTGCCTAAATGCGGTTATGTTTTCTTTTTTCTTTATTAAAGCCAATGCCTGCCAAGTCTGGCTTCCCTTTGAATGCATAGAAAGTACATAAAGACACTTGTTGCTATTGTTTTTATGTTTGTGCAATAATTCATCCTGCAGTGGGATTAGTAGGGACTAGAGATGAGCGAGCATACTGGCTAAGGACAATTGCTCGATCGAGCATTGTCCTTAGCGAGTATCTCCCCGCTCGGAGAAAAGATTCGGGGGCCGGCGCGGGTGACAGGTGAGTTGCGGCAGTCAGCAGGGGGGAGAGAGGGAGAGAGAGATCTCACCTCCGTTCCTCCCCGCCCGCCGCCAGCCGAATCTTTGCTCCCCGAGCGGGCAGGTACTCACTAAGGGCAATGCTCGATCGAGCAATTGCCCTTAGCGAGTATACTCGCTCATCTCTAGTAGGGACCTCCTACAGTTTGTGTATCACAGAGCTCTATGGATGCCATATTATGGCTCTGTACTACTCTGTGCTTGTACTTGGCCTTTATACGGCACTGTGCTTGAGGCCATATGACAGCCATATACATATAGATAAATGTCCTATTGGTATCGGATGACCATCTAATGTCCATTGGGGTGTATTGGCTCTCTTGACAGCATATGTTTTGGATCAAAAAAAGGAGCGGGCATGTTGGATTTCAGTATGCGCAATATTTTTGTTCTCAAGGGAGATAAGCAGCTACCAGAGGTGTCTGGCCACAGCTTATTACCCTCTCCTTGTTGAGAGCACATGAGCATTCAGCCTAGCATCCACATGTATGGGGAAGTTGGAGGGAATGGCTGTCTAATGTATATGGCCACCTTTAGACTATGAGCATGAAGTTACTGCAGTGGAATTGGACTGTAATGTAAGAGGCAATCAAGAGATTTATTAGGTTGTTAAAGGTTCAAGCAAAATGGAAGCTGCCAAAGTTGGCTGCAGTTTATATGATTGATGATGACCTATTTCAATAAATCAAACCACATTAATGAGGTCACTAATGACATCCTGTTTAAAACCCAACTTGCATTATATCTATAGGCACAATACTTGCCAAGATGCGTCTACCAGGCCAAGGTCTAATTCTGTATAAGGATACTTAATCAGGGCGCAGCCACGGAGCGCACCTATGAAGATGACCTCATGTTGTCTCGGGAAGAGCAGCGTCTTAAGTCAGAAGCACAACTTATTGTATATATCCATGACAAAGCCGTCGTGCTTTAACTGTGATGGACAAAGGCAAATAAAAATAATCTATGATCGTCCTGTAAAGAAGAAAAAGGGGATGGACCAGATGAAGACTGACGCTGATTTATGTGTTTCGCCCCCCCGTGAATGTGAACTCTTGCCACCAAAGTGCATCCCCTCTATATCCTCATGCACATGGCCTTTACTGGCTCCAAACAAGTTGTATAGTGCTGCTGTTCAGGACTGAGAATTTATTGGACTTTTAGAACCTTTTTACACAAAACGGGGGCACAATTAGTCGCAGGATTGTGTAAACCTGAATGATCTCATTCATTGTAAACACACCCAACATTGAACAACGAACGATAATTTGTTTGCTATGTTTGTTATTAATTTTATGCAGGCATAAAAATCAAATGATGATCAGCCGCAGTGAACAGGCAGTCTATATATAAACGACTGCCTGTTCACTCTGGATGGACGCGGGAGAACAGAAAAGATCTCTGGCTCGATCTGCTTCCTTTCAGTGAGCGATGATCTCTCCTATGTGAAGGTACAGGAGCGATCACCTTTGCAGTGGCCATTGAGCTCTTAAGTGCTGCACAGTCATCCTCTGTAAAACCGCCCTTAGGGCTTATTCACAGGAGCGTATATCAGCCACCGTTTTCACGGCTGGTTGATCTACGCTACAATCTGAGCTGTTTATCCCCTTCCCTCCCCCTGGTCGGCTCTCTGTGCCTCTCCTCTCTTCTGGCTGTTTGCAATGGCTGAGGGCGGAGCTAAGTTCCCGCCCCTTCTCCACGGCCAGCAATGGGAGGGATGGGGCGGAGCTTATCTCTGCCCCCATCCCAACCCCTCCTATTGCAAATAGCCGGCGAGGAGGAGAGAGAAGGTGAGACGGCGAGGGGGAGGGAAGGGGGAAGACAGCTCAGATGGTAGTGTATATTGGCTGGCCGTGAACTAATTGAAATAGAATACCGGAGATGGGAATATCCCTTTAAATTAAATTAAAGGGGTAATCTGGCCATTTAAAGTGAAATTTATATGCTTCATAATGTGATAACATGTAATTTTGTAAGTGGGAAAAAGTACTGGAGTTCAGTTTGATGAGTGGAACAGTGGCAATAAGTGGAAATGAAAATTTTGCCAAGTCTCCAGAGTACCCCTTTAACCCCTTAAGGACGCGGCCTGTTTGGTGCATAAGGACGTAACAATTTTGGGGGGATTTTCATCTCCACATTTCAAAAGCCATAACTTTTTTTTATTTTTACGTTGACACAGCTGTGTGAGGGCTTGTTTTTTTGCGCGGCGAGCTGTAGTTTTTATTGGTGCCATTTTTGGGTACGCAGACTATATTGTAAAACCTTTATGAATTTTTTATGATAGCAGGGAGAGAAAACACATCAATTCTGTCATTGTGGTTTTGTTTTTTTTTTTGTTTCTTTTAGAGCATTAATCATGCAGCACGGATGACATGATACATTTTTTCTGCGGGTCGGTACATTTACAATGATGCGAAAATGTTTGTTTTTTAAGGTTTTTCTAACAATAAAACCCCTTTTTTTTTTTGGAAATTCTTATTTTTTCTCAAATCACATTCAAAGACCTATAACTTTCATTTTTACATGGACTGAGCTCTATGAGGGCTTGTTTTTTGTGTGACAATCTGTAGTTTTATTGGTACCATTTTGGTGTACATACAGCTTTTTTTGATCACTTTTATTGCAAATCTTTTATTTTGCCTCCCTAAAAAATGCATTTTTACCTCAGTATTTTAGGGGGTTTTTTTTTACACTTTTAGATGTGCAGGATAAAAAGTGTGTTCAATTTATTGTATGAGTCGTTATGGATACGACGATACCAAATATGTGGGATTCTGATTTTTTTACATTTATTTTTAATACTAATAAAGAAAAAAAAGCACAAAAAAAGTTTTTTGTTTTCTTTTATACACCATTTTATCTTTTTTTACGCTTTTTATATCCCTGTAAGGGATGTACCAAAGCAACTATGATTGCTATGGTAAAGCATTGCAGAACTTATGTACGGCAATGCCTTATCGCTTGTAATAGCGATCACAGGCAATAGCAAAGCAGGACGTCTGTATCTGGTGTCCTGTTGCCTTGGCAACCCGTCGGCCCTCCCTGATCACATCACGGGGTTCCACTGACATCACAGAGGAAACGCCCTCCTTCTGTGAACCCTTTACACCACGTAACCTACATAGATGTAAGGGGTTAACAGTGAGGGTTGCTGTCCTTTTGCACCCCTGCTGTTGCGACGGGAGGCCGGCAATCTGTAACAGCCAGCTCTCGCTGCGGGACCTCCTCTGATCTTGCGCTATCCACAGGGAGTAGGAGTACGACCTGTTGCGTTAAGTACCATTCTGCCATGACTTAGCCTTACGCCCCGTGGCGTTAAGAGGTGATACTTACTGCACACTGAATGTTTGGTTACACTTTGTAGAGTTCCTTGAAAGTCTTCAGTATTTTTACTCCCATTCTTTGCCTTTTAGTGGTAGCCTTCAGGACAAAATGAGTACCCATCATTTCACTGGAATGAATAATATGACCGGTCCGCCCACGTTCTTCTGGACTTCACTGTTGTGACATTTTCTTAAAACAGTGGGCAGAGAGTAGTGCATTCCTGCTACCTGCGCTGTTAGGAAGGACATTCATACATTCCAACATAGTGACAGCACTCCTCGTATATAATCCAGCCCGATTCATTCTGATTCTTAAGGCCCATTTAGACACGATTATCGCTCAAAAGCCGTTTTTTGAGCGATAATCGTTGTCTAAATGTGCCCATCTTTCACTGTTCAGCTGAACTATGGTTTTCAATTCTGCTTAAAAACTGTCAAACAGCTGATAAGCAGTACTGCAGGCTGTGTCTGCTGTCCATGGTGCTGAATTCTCCATGTGAAGCTCATGGCTGAACAATGGAGCTAATTACAGAGCTCAGACTTCCTGCTGAGTTCTGTAACCGCTCCCAGAAGCTCATTTGCATGCAAATGAAGCTAATAAAGTACTAATAGCAATTAGTGCCTATTAGTACTTTCTGCAAAACAATTGCTGATCTTTCAAACTTTTGAAAGCTATCTGTGTGTATGAATGGGCTTTTACATTTCTGGCTAGTTACTGGTCCTATTCTAGTTTCTACCAGTAAATCTTCTAGTTTTGTATGCACTTGATAAACCTTTCTGCTAATTAGGTAAAGGTTTTGGCACAAGGTTGTGCTGGAGTCTAAAGGCCCATTTACACGGAAAGATAATTGCTCATAAATTGTTCAAATGACAGTTTGAGTGACAGTTTTGAGTGATCATCTTTGCAGAACTCTTAAAGGGGTTGTCCCGCGAAAGCAAGTGGGGGTATACACTTCTGTATGGCCATATTAATGCACTTTGTAATATACATCGTGCATTAAATATGAGCCATACAGAAGTTATTCACTTACCTGTTCCGTTGCTGGCGTCCCCGTCTCCATGGTGCCGTCTAATTTCAGCGTCTAATCTCCCGATTAGACGCGCTTGCGCAGTCCGGTCTTCTCCCTTCTGAATGGGGCCGCTCGTGCTGGAGAGCTGCTCCTCGTAGCTCCGCCCCATCACGTGTGCCGATTCCAGCCAATCAGGAGGCTGGAATCGGCAATGGAACGCACAGAGCCCACGGTGCACCATGGGAGAAGACCTGAGGTCCACCGTGGGTGAAGATCAGTAAGAAGTCACCGGAGCGCGGGGATTCGGGTAAGTACTATGCGTTTTTTTTTTTTTAAACCCCTGCATCGGGTTTGTCTCGCGCCGAACGGGGAGGCTATTGAAAAAAAAAACAAAAAACGTTTCGGCGCGGGACAACCCCTTTAAGTAGCTAATTAGCTACTTAAGAGTTAATGCAGGTCGAGCAGGATACCGCCGCAATAGATCGGAGAAGAAGGCAGCTGTTTTGTATATGCAAACAGCTGCATTAATCTCTGAACTTTTAGCTGGTGTCCCGCTGAGAACTGCCAGTGGGATACCAGCTGAAAGAATACTATCAGCACTGCCCGCTGAGAAAATCAGCATGTGGTGCTGACGAGTCATCAGTGATTTCTAGCTTGCTAGAATTCATCAATGAACGAATAGTGGACAAACAGTGCAGGATGTGGATTTTGGCGTGGATCTGAGCCAAATTACACAACATGTGCATGTTAGCCTTACGTTGTTTTGGTGTTATGAATGTTCCACCATTGGACGTGCCCGCTCAGCGTCCCAACCTGATTCCAGCTGACCATTTCTGGGATGAACTAGAAGATTGGGTCAGGAAGTATGAACAGCATCTTAGCTTCTGTTAGGGAACTTGCCAGACATTTGCAGGATGAATGGAGGGAAATACCATCTGACGTTTATTGAACATTAGTAGAAAGTATCCGATGTCCCTAAATTCACACTGGCACACACTGTTTGTAAAAGGCCACATTTTGCCACAATTTCGAGCGGCGTTTTCAAATGCATTCTAAAACGTGTTTTTCACTCTGCCCATCATTGTAATGGGTGGTGAGGTCTGCTAAAAAGCGCTTAAACACAGAAAAATAGAGCAGACAGCGCTTGGAAATCATGGAGTCAGAAACGCTGCGTTCGAACACTAGTCTGCAAAGCCCCATTGAAATCAATGGAGGTCTCCTACAGCGTTTACCACGTTTGAGGCGCCGCTGTAGAAGCGTTGTGTGTGAAAGGGGCCTTAGGATAGGACAGTGAAGATAGAATTACTCTGCATCCGTCGCTTGCTGCATCTACTTACCTCTATTTGCAGCGCTGTAGAACCTTGCGGTTAAACTGACATTTAGCGCATTATGATACCATTTGCTACATCTTTGGATAGATAGAGGCAGTTGTAGGCGACTGACCCCGAAAGGCACTAGTCAAAATAGAGACCTCCCTCTCACACAGCCCACTTTTTACCACGATTAGCGCAACGCTTGAAACGCCGCGGTACAACGCTCCCATTGATTTCGAAACGCGACAATTTTCAAGCACGGTCTGCTCTATTTTCGTGCGTCTTATTGCTTGTTAGCGCACCTCATCACCCATCACAATGAAGGGAAGCGTTAATAAAAAAGCGCTCTCAAGCGCAGCGGTTACGGACGCGTTGTTTTGTGAACGCATGTACGAGAGCGGCCTCATTATTCACTATTGTTGTGCTACAGAGTCATGCGCTTTTCCCCATGTATCTAATAGTAGAAAGTAGAAAACCACTTTTGTGAAAAATGCATGACAACAGTGTGAATCTTCTGTAATAAAAATCTCAAGCAACGCAAATGTTGAAATCTACGGAAAATGCTGCATGTCACAAATGCGGAACTTTAATGTGAATTTGTGGCAGAAGAAGGTTTGTCTGCATTTCACTTCACCCCCCGTGGGTGTCATTCAGCTGTGTTGTTGGATAGACTAGTACATGGGCAAGCATTGCTTACATTTAACCCCTTAAGCACCAGGGGTTTTTTTTAGGGATTTTACCCATGTGGTGGTTTTGCGATTCTATTTCAGCTGCCATAATTATTTTTGCTGCATTTCTTTTTTCCATGGCATTTTTTTTTTTTACTTTTTTTTTTGAGCAGGTCATAACCGTTACAGAAAATCTTAATCACATAATACACATTTCAATTACAATAGCGACTTCACCATTAGATATCCACGTACGCTTTCCAGTTTAATGCTTTCTTTATATAAAACATTACCTAGCTCATGCATGTATCTTACATTTTTTATTTCTCCCCATCACCCCCCCCCCTACCCCGCCTCCAACAATCTTCATACCACATTGTAAATGTATAACTGTATAAATGTCACACTTTTCCACTTTAGCTGAATGATCCATTGGAGCCCTAGTTACAGGGAAAACATCCCCCTGTAGTAGTCACTAACAGAGCTGATCTGGGTCTGCCAGGGCCCTGCAGCTCTGCCTTGGCTGGGGGCACCCAGCAGTCACAAGATCACCAGGTTGAATAGCAGTAGTGACATTTTTGCTTTCTCCCCTTTGCTGCATAGTGCTTATTGAGTGCTTATTAGAGATGAGCGAGCGTACTCGTCCGAACTTGATGCTCGTTCGAGTATTAGGGTACTCGAGATGCTCGTTACTAGAGACGAGCACCACGCGGTGTTCGAGTCACTTCCATTTTCTTCCCAGAAAAGTTTGCGCCGTTTTCTGGCCAATAGAAACACAGGGAAGGCATTACAACTTCCTCCTGTGAAGTTCCAGCCCTATCCCACCCCCCTGCAGTGAGTGGCTGGGGAGATCAGGTGACACCCGAGTATATAAACTGGGGCCGGCCGCGGCTCGCCACAGATGCACGCTGAGAGACATTAGGGAAAGTGCCGTCCTGCTGTAGCTGCTATAGGGAGAGTGTTATCTTCGTCTTCAAGAACCCCAACGGTCCTTCTTACGGCCACATCTGACCGTGTGCAGTACTGTTGAGGATGCTTTTAGCAGTGTTGCACCATTTTTATTTATTTTTTGTATATCGGGCGTGCAGACCATAGCGTCCTCAGTCTGCAGTCATTTTACTGAGTATAGGGGCAGTACTGGTGAGGCAGGGACATTGGTACAGGGAAATAGATATATACTGGCTATATAGGCAGTGGGCTTTTTCAAAAAAATTGGAAAAAAAAATCTTTGGGCTGCCTGTGACCGTGTTCAGTTTACTGCGTGTCTGCTGGGCGTAGGAGTCGCTCACTATTACCCAGCTAGGTGTTACTGCAGCCTTGCGCATAATTTTTTCTGGCTGCACTGTGCTTTCAATAACCACAGTCATCCTCCAACAGGGAAATCCATATACAGGCTATATAGGCAGCGGGCTTTTTCCCAAAAATTGGAAAAAAATACTATATTTGGGCTGCCTGTGACCGTCTTCAGTTTACTGCGTGTCTGCTGGGGGTAGTAGTCGCTCATTATTACCCAGCTAAGCGTTACAGCAGGCTTGCGCATAATTGTTTCCTGGCTCTGCTGTGTCCGTTACATGATCGCCGTCATCCCGCCAGAGGGAAACAGTATACATAATATACGCTGCATACAGTGTCTGTCTGGTTTTTCACCTAACCATTTTAAAAAATTGAAGCAAAATACTTAAGGCCTACCACTGGCCTTTGGCCACTTGACTGGTTCTGCCCTGTGAATTCCAGCAGCTCAGTCATACGCACCTAGGTCTGACTACAGGCTTGCGCATAATTGTTTCCTGGCTCTGCTGTGTCCGTTACATGATCCCCCTATACTGTGCTCCCCCTATACTGCTGCTAGTGATATGTTACTGGGGCCTGTCTAGACTGCTACTATTACTGAAATGGAACTAAGACTGTGCTCCCCCTATACTGCTGCTTTGGAATTGTTACTGGGGCCTGTCTTGACTGCTACTATTACTGAAATGGGCGGTTTGGCAGCATGTCACCCAGGAGAAGTGGCAGCGGAGTGCCATGCAGGCAGTGATTGTGCTTTGTTGGAGGTAGTGTGGTGCTTAGCTAAGGTATGCCATGCTAATGAGGGCTTTTCAGAAGTAAAAATTGTTGGGGGGGGGGGGGGCCCACTCTTGCCGGTATTGTGGCTTAATAGTGGGACCTGGGAACTTGAGATGCAGCCCAACATGTAGCCCCTCGCCTGCCCTATCCGTTTCTGTGTCGTTCCCATCACTTTCTTGAATTTCCCAGATTTTCACAAATGAAAACCTTAGCGGAGCATAGGTCCCATACAAAAATGACTTCAATGGGGTTCGTTACTCGAAACGAACCCTCGAGCATCGCGGGAAGTTCGACTCGAGTAACGAGCACCCGAGCATTTTGGTGCTCGCTCATCTCTAGTGCTTATTAAGAGAGAAGGCAGAAGTGGTTAAAAAACGCTTCTACCTTCTCCTCTGGATCTTCGTCTGTGACAGCCGAGGCCCTGACCAGCTTCAGCAACACTGCAGGAGCTTTAATTCTGTGTCATATTTTCACTTTCAGCTGGGATTAAAGACCAAGCACCGGACATTTACGGTGCATAGTCCTTATTAGGTTAAACATGTGTAGGGGGTCTAGTAAATCCGGAGGGATCTGTTAATCTATGTGTAGAAGCAACATGTTAGGTAAACCAAATCTTTCACTGGGCTGCTTCCTAGAATATTATGGGAAGGCAGCAGCACCCTGAAATCCTGCTGACAATGTTGTTTAGTGAATATAAATGTACAACGCTCGTAACAATCATCTGTTTGGCTAGCTGCTCCTCGGCATTGCGCTATAGTCTAATGTAAGGAAGGCGGTCGGCCTTCTGGAAGGTGCACCCATGTCTGCTCTCATAAAAACCGACACCTTAAGACTTCACTGTGGACTTTCTCACAAGCTCTTCACTTTCTTCTCTCCAGGTGACTAAGGAAAGTGGCCCTCCACACATGAAGAGTTTTGTCACAAAAGTGACCGTTGGCGAGTTTACCGCGGAAGGCGAAGGAAACAGTAAGAAGCTGGCAAAGAGGCGGGCAGCTGCTGCTGTACTGCAAGAACTGAGAAAACTCCCTCCTCTTCCTGTGATTGAGAAACCAAGGCTTTATATCAAAAGACGCCCCAAAACCATAATTAAGGTATTACCAATTCATTTACATATGACTCAAAATATGTGAATATTACCTATGCCGATAGAACGGTCTTGCTTTTCAGGGAGGCCACATCTTTACAGTACTTTCCATATTGAAATATACAGAAAGCGAAGCTCACCCTCCTACCCAAAGTTGGGTATAGATATATGCTACTGCACATTAAAGAAGATCTGTCATGCGTGTAGGAGGACAGAGCCAGACTCAAAACTATTAAGGCCCCTTTTACACGCAACGGTTATCGCTCAAAATTTGTCCAAATGGCCCAAAATGAGCGATAATCATTACATGTAAACGCGGGCTTCACGCAAATGCATCCCATTTCCACTGCTAATTTGCATACGGCACAGGAAGACCTTTTGGGGTGATACCTTAAGATGGGAGCCCGAATTTAAAAAAAAAAAAAAAAAACTAAAGGTACCGCAGGATTCCTCATTAAGTGGCACATGTGGAAGTATGCTGCAGATAGGCCAGAATAAGATAACAGACTTCCATTTAATAAACTTGACTGGAACGTGGAGACAAGGCCCACTCCTTGAAGATCACAGTCTTTTCTTGGCATTTTTAAAGACTGACTAATTACAGGAAAAGTCAATCGTTCCTTAGAAAATTTGCATAGCTTCATGATTTGTGACTTTTTTTTGCTGGCGTTAAAACCAGAAAGTGGCCTAAACTGATTAAAGGGTTTTTTTGGGACTCCACTATTGATGACCTTCGGATAGGCAATCACTAGTTGATCGGTGAGCATCCACCACTCAGAAACCCCGCCGATAAGCTGAATGAATATGTCTTGGTACTTGAGTGAGTGTTGCTGCCTCTTGTCAGACATTTAATGTCACGTTAATCAGTCACATGATCTGAGAGGAGCTCCGTCCCATTCAAGGGATTGGGATTGAGCTGCTATACTATGTATTGTGGTTTGCTTGGTATGGACTGAAGTGGCCACGGCGATCACCCGACCACTGCTGGCAGCCGATCTGTGGGGATCCTAAGTGGTGGACTCCAAACAGTCAGAGAACCCGTTCTCTGGCAAATCCTTTCCAATCCCCCGTCATAGCGTTAAGCAGCGTAACAGACCTGATTGTATGCAAGAAAAAAAAAAAAAGTTTTGCAGGTAATCTTACTTTAAAGGCTGCACACCGATTATACAAGTGTGCCACCTCGAAGTCCTCCAAGTCAGTGCGTTGCTGCCTCAACCTGCCCTCTCCTCCTGATCACTGCCACCCCCTTTGTCTTGGCATCAACGCTGGTAGCACTGAAATCTCCCACCCGTCCCATGTGCCCTTCCAGCGCATGCGGGAGATGTCAGTGATGAGATGCAAATGTGAAAACGCCCTTTCTTTGTTGTACACAGCCATGTCTGTGCTGCTCGTGCGACACGGTCTATCGTGGATTGAAAACAAATTTCCAGGTGACAAGTTCCCTTTAAGTCCAGGAAACCCCTATAATAAACGTCAGACATTATTTCCTTTTTTCTTTTTGCCAATTTGGCAGTAGAGCCGTTCGAACCCGCCATTATAACTGCTGCTCTTACATAAGGCAGCATACTTTCATAAAAGTTCTGCTTTAAAGTCCAAAAGTGGCGTTGGAATTCTTCCTTTTTAGTGCTCCTTCTATTAAAACGAAGTTGTAGAAAATGAGCCTTGTTTAAGACCCGCACTTAAGTAGAAACAGCGGTTTCTTGTCGGAGAGATACTTTTGGAGATTGCTTCCATTTGGGATAACTTCGCACAAACTTGTATTCCTCATGAAGTAACAATTATGGAACATCTTCTCTGGCTCTTTGGTATTCCACCTAGGAATGTATCAACAAATTGGCAATTGGGTGTTCCTATTTGGGGGGGCACAGTCTGTCTTTCTCCAGTCAGTACTGAACGCATCAGACTGTGTAGGGCAGAGGTCCCCAACCTTACCCTGTTGATGTAGCATCATATTGGTGGTGGTCTGAGTATCAGATATGTCCGTAATATTGTTAATGTCACTATGTAAGCAGTGAATATGGCCAAAACTTGAGGCTGCTATGGTGAGCCACACGGGCGGAGATCACGAGTCACATGTGGCTCCCAAGCCCCTTGTTGGGGTCCACTGGAGTAGGGACACATTCATGTTATAAGGAGGATGGTAACACCCAGTTGTCAGTGTATTCTTAAGGGTACATTTACAACGGCTTAAAAATCCACAACATTAGTGCGGATCTGCGGCAGACCACCCCTTTTATTGAAAGAGTAAAATCGGCTGCAAATCCGCAGCAAAATCCACTTCCTGACAATCAGCTGATCCTGCGGCCCCTGGCAGTGCAGTGGAGCCAGACCTACACAGCAGTGGTCAGAGCCGGATGTGTAATAGAAAGCTTCACTCTCATTGAAATCAGTTGGAGCGATGCCTTATATTGCACTTCCAGCTCTGGCCACAGTGAGGAGCTGGAAATGTAATGGTAAGCATCACTCCTATTGATTTCAGCGGAAGCTGAGTCTTCTCTTATGGTTTCAGCCTGACCACCGGTACAAATATCTGGCTCCGCTACACAGTGGGCTGGGGAATCTGATGATCATCGGGATCTTAAATGGCAGACCCTTACTGATTACTATTGATGACCTATCCTGAGGATAGGTCATCAATAGTAAATACCTGGAATACCCATTTAAGCCAGCAATAGATGCTCCAGTGGTCAGAATACTTATCGTCCATGCAAACAAACACTATGACGGTAGCATTTACTGTTTAGGAAAAAACAAAGTTATGTTGGTCAGTTCAGGGTATATAGTCCACGTTTATAAAGAATACCAACAACCCAATGCAGTACAACATTTGTCGATATTATTGTTCCAGTCCCAAACCAGAATCGCTTGTCTAGAATTTCAGGAATCAAAAGCAAAGTTGGCAGCTAAAAGCCTTGGGTTAGCGTCAGGTAGGTCTTTGAAGTGCTGGTGACCACAGGTCCGTTGCCGTCCTTCCCAGCGTGCTATTTTCCTGACTTTTGATAAGCTTTTGGTTTGGTAATGTTCCAGCCATTAGTGTAAACTGCATTATAGGGACCGTCTTTGGGCATCTCACGTCCTATTATACGCCGCTGTTTGGGAGTAGCACTTTAAACCCTTTCCATACGGATTGCTCTTTGATCATTTCCTGTGGTTCTCTGCTGGCTGCACAACGTCAGTGCACCCAGTAATAAGTCCATGTTTTTGTATCGGGCTGGGGCTTACACATGTTTTTCATTGTATGACTTACCAGGCTTATTTTTCATTATCTCTACTTGTAAGGATTTCATAGTAACTGCTGCTGGAATAGTAGAAAACGAGAAAAAAATGACCAGACTCCAAATTCTTTGTAACATGTTAATTAAAGAACCACAAAAGCCTCATGTTCAGGTTTCCGATGACTTTGATCTGTACTTGTTAAAAAGTGAAGCTGTGTCTCTTTGTTCTAAAAGGGAATGTCCTATTATTTCACTGCTCATGATTAAAGAGGTTTTCCCATCTCAGACGTTTATGGCATATTATCCACAAGATATGCGATAAGAGTTTTATAGGTGCAGGTTCAGGCGGTAGGTCAAACCGGTCACCTCGTAATCAGTGGTGTTTCCATCTCGGCTATGTTTTGCCAAAATGGGAATACAGCTTTTTACATTTTTTCCCCATAGTCGTCTTTGTTTTTATCCATATAAAAAGCTGATGCATCCTGTTTTTTTTTTTTTGCAGCTCACTTGTCAGCTTTACTGTGTAGACTGGGGTAGAATCTGCAGAAAGCAGGAACTGTTTATACAGACAATGGAGGAAAGAAGTGTGTATCTCCAGTATGGCCCCCTCTAAGGAAAATGTTTTTGAATGAAAAAATCTATTTAGAAGCACATTCAGAGGTGTAGCTTAACCCTTTCCAATCCACAGTCTGACGTCTAAAGACATTCTGATTGCAGGCTGTACAACGCTGATGTCGGAACACGTCCAGCAGGGTATTCTTACTGTATGTTACTGGCCACCGTGCTGTCGGGGGGCCTCTCCAGCATGTCCCATACCGCAGTACTGGCTCTAGCCAGCAGATGGCTCCATTGTATAGTGGCAGAAAGAGAAAAACCCCTAGGAAACCTTGAATCCAAAATTGGATTGCAAAGGGTTAAAGCTCCTGGGTCCTTTGTGCAAAATCTGTAATTTGGGCCCCCTACTTAAAATTTGCCATTTTATAATACTGTTACTTTCTTAAGGAGGAGTTAGGCCTTTGGACAAATGCTACCTCCTGCTCTCTATAGCTATACACTGAGCATGTTACTTCTCTGGTATGTGCTCAAAGAGTTCCCATCTCAGCCAAACATGGCCGTAATGGGAACACCACTCTTTAGCAGATGAGCAGGAGGACAGAAACAACTCAGTATAGTTGGGTTATGCTGTTTCAGTAAGTGCCACAGAAGTCAATGGAAGTTATGCAAACAGTATAGCACACCAAGCTATACTGTTTCCATAACTCTGCTGGCTGCGTATCTCCTACCGGACTTCTACGGGAGTTATGGAAACAGCATAGCGCAGCCACATTTGACTGTTTGTGTCATCCTGACCACCTCAAGCCATATGTGGACTGGGGGCAATAGGGGCCAAAACTAGAGATAGGTAGATTTATCTGAGTTTTAAGGGATATCTACCGGATATGCCATAAAAGTGTGAAATGGGAAAACCCCTTTAATTGTATTTAATAAAATCTAAATTGAAATATATGAAGCATTCTACTTTAATGGATCAAGAATCAGAGACTAAAATGTGCATTAATCAACACACCGTTCTAAAGAGCAAATGATCACACCGTGTTTTGCTCTACCTTTCCCTGCAAAAGCTACTGTCCCGCAGGCAATCAGTAGATCTGTAGGTGATCATTTATGGAACCACTTCGTAAGAAGTGGTTTATAACATTACAATAACGTTCAGTTGCCCTTCCAAATATACTGCAGGGTGCCAACAACTTTACATGTGGGACGATTTTTTAAATGATTTTCTGGGCAATTCCTATTGATAACCTATCCTGAGGGTAGGTCATCAATAATTGAATGGCTGGGGTCTGCCACTCGGGAATCCGTCTGATCAGCTGTTTGGGTACCCTTGGTCAGTATAAGACCTGTTGCACAGTGTACGGAGTGAAAATGAGTAGCTCCGACCCCTGCATAGTGGCCAGAGCTGGTAACTGCATGCGCAGCTCTCATTGATCTTAATGGGAGCTGCGCCAGCCCCTACACAGGGGTAGGCTCCATCTGCTTCTACTCAGTACACTGTGCTGTGGTGCTGACAACGGGCCTGAATGGCGCACTCCAGTCAATCAACTATTGATGACGTATCTTGCGGATAGGTCGTCAGTAGAAATTGCCCAGAAAACCCCTTTAACTATAGATGAAAGTGTGTTAAAATAATAAAAGCAGCAGTACTGGCCTGTCCTCACCCTTGCCTATCCAGCACTACAGCTCACGGCCCTTTTGGCCTTTGTTCAAGAAGGACTACCGCTTGACCTCTGCAGGCAGTTGGAGGCCACAGCAGGCGTGTGCCATTCTCCTGGCATACCACTCAGATGCTGGGAGCCATGATGCCAGGAGAACGGCATGTGACCGCTGTGGCTTCTGATTGGCTACAACGGTTAGTTGGTAGCCGTTCCTAAACAAAAACCATGAGGACTGTGGGAGTTGCAGCACTGAATCGCCAGGGTGAGGACATCGGAGTATGGCTACTGTTATTATTCTAACACGTTTTGCATCTAGAGTCCCACACCCCTTCACAATGATATCAGGAAATGTCACTGTCATTAGAGAAAGGTTGATGCGGTTATCTAGCTTTTGTTGCATCATTGATACATGATCGCACCTTTTTTTTGTTTTCCTCTATTGCCATCAGGAATGTGTTTTTGTCAAGCAGGAGACAAGACGTGATTGCCGGCGGTATTCTCCCCAACCAGATGGGTTTAAATACATTTTTTCGTTACAAGTTAATTGTTTGCGGAATTTTACAATAGATTTGTACTATAAAAAAAAAAAAAACCTGAAGCCTGCTGGCAGCGCCCGTCCACTTAATGGGCACCGTGGGCTGAAGGGTATAAAGAAAATAGGAATCTTACTTCCTGGAATAATAGCAATTTGTAGAAGGCACTTGAGGATTTTCCGGCACAAAGGTGGGCCTTGGCAGAAAGCCATCGTCGGGCCAGACTTGTGACATTTGTTTTGTTTTCCATGTATGTCTAAAACTTTATTAACCACACATGGTTTTCATCTAATATGCGCAGTGCCATCTGTGAGGGAAGTATCCTGTCTGTAAGCCACTGCTGTGGTTTTCCACTGACATGAAAAGTTTTGAGACTTGTGAGGCCAGCCAGCATTTTACAAGCGAGGCTGCTAGTGCAACAGGTCTTATACTGGGAGTACCAGAGCAATAAAGTAACATAGTAACATAGTATGTAAGGCTGAATGAAGACAATGTCCATCGAGTCCAGCCTGTCTAGCCTCCTGTTTTGTTGATCCAGAGGAAGCCAACAAATCCCAAGAGCAGAAGCCAATTAGCCCTTTTGGGGAAAAAATTCCTTCCCGACTCCCTAATGGCAATCAGATTGTTCCCTGGATCAACCCCTAATAGTTCCTACCTGCCTGTAGGAAAATACAGCTGTAGTATTAACTTACTTGTCTTCTCTACGGGTGCGCTGCCATTGATACAGAACATCAGCATGCTATAGAAGAGCCTTATGTTACAAAAACTCATTGCCCAACCAACATGGCCAGTTGTCATCATTTTGGGGTTCCCAGTGTGATCTTCAGGTCTTCGGAGCTTACCGTTCAGCTACTTTCAACTTACCTTTTAGGTTTTAAAGTATTGTTCTACTTTTAGTTTGATTCTTTTTGAACGGTATAGATATATTCAGACATTTTCGTAGCATTTTCAACTTGATTTCTGTCAAGAACTATAAGATATGTACACTATCCTACCAAGAGTAATTGGGCACCTGAGCAAAAAGCAAAAATATTTATTTACATATGTTAATACTCCGTAGGGTCTGCTTTAGCCCTAATGACGTTGAATACTCACCGTGGCATGTACTTTCTACTAACGTCTGTTACACTTCAGCTGGTGTTTCCCTCCATTCATCCTGCAAACATCTGCTCACTTTGCAGCCTGGAAACTGTTCATATTTTGTGATCCAATATTAGTTGCAAAGATGTTCAGGTTGGGACTCCAATGTTTGGATATCCATATCCTCAAAACAACGTAGCACAGCGTTGCATTTATGACAAGGCGCGGAGTATTGCCATATTGTCGGCAGAACATTAGTGTCCTGAACATCAAGATATACCTCCATGTTCATGGTTATTGTGACTACGACCAACAGACCGAGGCCATACCATGTAAAACAAAATCCCCACATCATAATGGAACCTTCGCCGTACTTAAAGGGGTTGTCCCGCGCCGAAACGGGGGTTTTGTTTTTTTTCAATAGCCCCCCCGTTCGGCGCGAGACAAACCCGATGCAGGGGTAAAAAAAAACAAACGGATAGTACTTACCTGAATCCCCGCGCTCCGGTGACTTCTTACTTACCTTGTGAAGATGGCCGCCGGGATCTTCACCCTCGGTGGACCGCAGGTCTTCTGTGCAGTCCATTGCCGATTCCAGCCTCCTGATTGGCTGGAATCGGCACACGTGACGGGGCGGAGCTACGAGGAGCCGCTCTCTGGCACGAGCGGCCCCATTCAGAAGGGAGAAGACCGGACTGCGCAAGCGCGTCTAATCGGGCGATTAGACGCTGAAGATTAGACGGCACCATGGAGACGAGGACGCTAGCAACGGAACAGGTAAGTGAATAACTTCTGTATGGCTCATAATTAATGCACGATGTACATTACAAAGTGCATTAATATGGCCATACAGAAGTGTATACCCCCACTTGCTTTCGCGGAACAAACCCCTTTAACTGTTGGCATCATACAATCAGGCAAAAGGCGTTCCCCAGCCTCCTCTGCACGCGGGGGCATCCATCTGATCTGAAGATAGCAGTGTGATTCATCACTCTATAGAACGTTCTTTCATCGCCCAACTGTCCAATGGCAACGCTGTAGACAAGACGATGCACTGCACTTTGTGATGAATGACCTGTATGCAGTGATATAACCTGTATATCCCTTTGTGACTGAAACTGCACACTAACTATGGCTGACACCTCCAAGAGTCTGCAACTTATTAGTATGCCAAGTGTCCCAGACCACACTGCATAAGACACGATCCATTCTACTGATAGAAGTGTCAAAATACTTGTGGTAGGATAATGTAAATGCTAAACCTCCTAAATCGTGAATATTAGGAATGGCATAACACAAATCTATATCGATCAAAGAAACCCCTATGGCAGTGGTGGCGAACCTATGGCACGCGTGCCAGAGGCGGCACTCAGAGCCCTCCCCGCTGGCACGCGGCGTTGTCGGCCGCTCACCACTTGTGAATGCTGGCAGGGGCCGCGACTCCCCTGCAGGCATTCACTCAGCTGTGTAGCTAGCGGCGCTGATCCCAGCGCACACTGTGACATCAGTGTGGAGCCGGAATTTTCCTCCCCCCTCCCGATGTCAGTATTCTTGTATTATGTCGCCACCAGGACTTAGGGGTGGCGACATAATACATGAATTTAACATGTAGTCATGCCCAGCTTGTGATTCGCTGGGGGCGTGTGTTGCCTGAGGAGAGGAAGCGGAGGCATCGTGAGAGGCTGGGGCAGCGGCAGAAGCACATACAGCGCGGCAGGACCAAACTCTCTGGCAGCGGACGCTGAGGGGAGAGCCAGTGGCACCAGGACACTGAGTGCCAGTGGCAACACCACACCAGATGGGTATACATTTAATTTTGACCCCCTGAGGGGGTGGGTCACTATTGCATCGGGGGCCGCCCTGAGGGGGGGGTCACTATTACGCTGGGTGCTGCTGTGGGGTGTCGCTATTACTGCTGGGGTATGCTTACATGTGGCGGAAATGGGCAGGGCTGTTTCAAAATACAGCGTGCAGATTTTGACTGCTTTTTGAATGTGGAAATACTGCAGAATTTTCCACAGAAATTTCCGCTTAGGACATTCTGCAGTATTTCCGCATCCAAAAAGCAGTAAAAATCTGCACGCTGTCTTTTTTTAAGCGGCTCTGTCTTTTTTAGAACGACGGAGGTGAAATAATACGCCGTGATAAGCCCCTCCCCCTTACATGTTGGCACTTTGCAGTAAATAAGTGGGTTTTGGGTTGCGGTTTGGGCACTCGGTCTCTAAAAGGTTCGCCATCAGTGCCCTATGGTGTTGGCCACTCTTTAAAAAACAATCATGTTATAAAACCTGAATAAAAGCGCCATCTCACCGGTAAGCCAGTACATACATCAATCAGTCATAACAGTAAAATGACCTGTCTAATATTGTGTATGTGCCCGGCTTGCCGCCAGAACCGCTCTGACCGGTCAAGGCATGGACTACAGAAGATGCTTCCAGTCCTGTCATTTGTTAGGAGAAGCCTCCATGGATTGGACTCGATCTTCCAGCACATCCCACAGACTGTCAATCAGATAAAGATCTGTGGGATTCGAAGGCCATATTGACATCTTGAACTTTTTTTCATTGTTCTTCCACAATTTTTGCAATGTGGCAGGGTGCATTATCTTGCTGGAAGAGGCCACTTGCATTAGGAAATACCATTGCCATAAAGGGCGTACTTGGTCTGTACAATGTTTAGGTAGGTGGTACGTGTCAAATTAACATCCACACGAATGCCAGGACCCAAGGTTTCCGAGCAGAGCATTACCCAGAACATCATATTACCTCCACTAGCTTCTCTTTCCATAATGCACCCTGATGCCATCTCTGTCTCAGGTAAGTGACACACCTGGCAGTCCACCTAATGGAAAAGAAAACCTGATTTACCAGTCCAAGCCACCTTCTTTAATCGCTCCATAGTCCAGTTCTGTTGCTCATGTGCCCATTATAAACCCACTCGACGGTGGACATGAATTGGCATCGACACTATGGCCAGTCTGCGGCTAAACGTCCCCATACATAGTAAGCTATGATGACCTGTATGTTCCCATACCTTTCTATCATAGCCAGTATTAACTTTATCAGAGTTTGTGCCACACTATCTCTTCTGTACGGTCAGACCATATGGACCAGCATTCTCTTCCCATGCACATCAATGAGCCTAGAGGGCCCATGACCCTGTTATTAGTCCACTGATTGTCCTTCCTTGGGCTACTTTTGGTAGGTGCATTTCATAAGACCTGCGGTTTGGGGGATCTTCTAAGCCATTCGTCTAGTCATTATAATTTGGCACTTTTCTGAGTGTTTCATATCTTTATGCTAGCCCATTTTTCTTGCTTCCAACACCTAATCATCAAGAGCTGACTACTTGCTGATTAATAAATCTCCCCCCCCCCCCACCCCGATGGGATAGTCGGTGTCACTCACTTCACCTGACCTGACTTCCAGATCTGCACCAAAATCCACAGCAAATCAGCTACGTATGGACTTACCCTTAATTTGGCCTACTTGTCCTTCTCCCAATCTCTGTAATTCTGCACCATACTGCCTCATGCAGTTGTTTTTTGCAAACCCCCAACAGACCCCCCCAGCTTTGCTAACCATGTGGTCTGCACCATTTCCCCTAATTTTCACCCCACGTGCCCCGCACTTTATCCCCATTTCCTCTGAAGTAAAATCACAATTCCTCTTTCAAAGAACATATTCTGTTACTTAGCGAGTTGTAGCGATGCCAGTTTGATATTCGGTCGCCGTACACATCTGTTGTGGTTGTTGCACACATCGGTGGGTACGCTACACTTGCCACAAGTTTCCCTGTTGCACCTCACATGTTATTTTCTTTAGAAACTTGTGCAAATAACCAATAGCCATTGACTTGTTCCCAGTTGTTAATGGCAGCCTGTTAGGTTTTCCATTGCATGGCTAAAGACATTCTTGGTTCCAAATATTGACTACACAAGAAAAGAAAATAATCTCCCTCGGTCCATTCCATTTTACCCATGGAAACATTACAAAACAAATATATTTCCCGTTTCATACTCAGACGGTGTGATGGGATTCTGAACAGTAAAATGTGTTAATGTCTGAGCCGTATTTGTAGGGAATATTGAGTCTGGCTCCATCGTGAGGATAGTGGACCTGTGGCTGGAATGTGTAAATACTTAATTCCCTTCTTATCTACCAAGTGTACATGACCTGGGAACAAAAGAATGGTATCATTCATTTACCCCATTAATATCGTTAGTTCCTGTTTATGTTTTATCAATCTTGTATGCAATGTGTGGTTTTTTATTTTATATTTTTTTGCTTTTTTGGGCCAGTTTTTGTCATCTGTACTCAAAAAGGACATAACGGAGCTTGAGAGGGCCCAAAGACGGGCAACTAAATTAATAAATGGAATGGGCGGACTTCAACACCCAGAGAGCTTATCAAAATTGGGGTTATTCAGTTTTAAAAAAATGCGGTTGAGGGGCGATCTAATCACTGTGTAGATATATCAGGTGGCCAATATAGGGGTCTTTACCATCATCTATTTATACCCAGGACTGTGACTGTAACAAGGGAGCGCCCTCTATGTTTAGAGGAAAGAAGGTTTCTACACCGACATAGAAGTGGTTCTTTACTGTAAGAGCAGTGAGACTATGGAACTCTCTGCCGGAGGACATGGTGATGGCAAACTTGATAAGAGTGTAAGATGGGCCTGGGCGCCTTTCTTGAGTGTAACAATATTACATGTTATAGTCACTAATTACTTCAGAAGGGTCTGTGATTCGGGGATTATTCTGATTTGGAGTCGGGGAGGATTTTTTTCCTCTAAAATAAGGAAAGTTGGCTTCTGCTAATGTTTTTTTTTTTTTGCCTTCTTCTGGATCAACATTAACGAAAATAAATCAAGCACCTAGAAGGAGTTGTCATTTTGCTGTAAAATCCGGCACGCAGTTACAGCTCATTAGATTAGATGCTGATTAGAGTTGTGGCATGACTAGATGAACAGTCTTGGACTGGAAAGCGTTTCATGCGTTATCCGCGTGCAGGTTATCGCCGGGGATAATTTAATGAAGAATTGCCGTGGAGAGGAGGCCTTCGGAATATTTCCGAATGGCCACAAAGCGTAATAAAGCCAGAAGACTGAGCAGATTCATATGTAAGGGTAGATGTCTGTATACTTTGCGAGCATTTAAAAACCTCCTCGTTCTTGGTTTATAAACTTGGAGCGGGGTTGTGTTCAGTGATTGGACGCCTGCAGGGCATGAGTGTGCATCGAGGAAAAAACTCCCCAAGGGCAATGTACCAGAATTGACTTTTAGCACCTAACCATACGATAGGTGGTAAAAATCTGAATAGTGGGGGTCTCAACACTGATTCCACCACTTATCACAAGAACGAGGATCCCGTGTCCCCCCTCCTCCTCACTGCAGGCTTGCTGCACCCCCCACAGTGAGAAGATTGAATGGACCAGCGGTTGCGCATGCATGACTCCATTCCGTTTTCAGCGGAACTGTCAGAAATAGTGAAGCGTTTTACTTTTTCGGTTAGCCCCATTGAAGTGAATGGAGGGGTGCTGCACATATGTGACTATCGCTCCATTCAATCTGATGTCAGTGTGGGTGGGTGCAGCAAGCTCGCAGTGACGAGAAAAGGGGGAATGATAAAGTAAGTGAACACTTGTATGGATTACAATGATGTTTCATGCAGTTCTCAAAATTTCCTTCCCCCATGACACGAAATGGAGCCCCATATTATGTTGTCCCAATTTCGACAAGTCAGTGCTGAGATTAAAACCACATGGGGGCTGCTTAGAATTCAGCATTTTTTTCTTTTATTTGAGAGTCTTATTTTAAGGGGTTTTCCGGGCATTTACTACTAAGGACCTATCCTCAAGATAGATTATGCATTGGCGGGGGTCCACCTTTTGGCTCTGACCGCAAAGATGAGCGAGAAGTGTATTGGAAGGCATGGCTTCTACTAATTTCAGTGCAAGCGAAAGCTTTCCATTACACTTCCGATTCTTACCACTGATGTGGACGTCCGGCTCCGCTGCAGTGACAGCGAGTGGAGGATCAGCTGATAGGTGGAGATCTTGAGCAGTAGATCCCCGCTGATAAACTATTGATGACCTATCCATAGGAAAGGTCATCAATAGTAAATGCCCCAGCCCCCCCCCCCCCCCCCCAAAAAAAAAAAGCCTTTTAATAATCTTCAAGTTGTATAGGGGCTCAAAAGTAATAGGTTCCCATTGAAAAACTCAGTCGCCCTTACCCCCTACTAACAAATGTACTGCTCTTTTGTATTAAAATAGCTGAATGAATTAGAGCTCAGCTTTTTCTTTTTTTCTTCCTAGAGCTCTAAATCTCTAGCTTCCCTTCACACAATCCTAGTTAAGTGTCAAAAATCGGTCTACCTGCTGTCCCCTCCAAGGGGAGCTCGGTGCATATGCATTTATACAGCTGTAATTCAACTCAATGGAGGCGGTAAAAGTCTGTGCAGCGCCCCTAGTGGTTGATGCACAAAAATGCTGTTCTTATGTGTCATGAGCAAGTCGCTGGAGCTGCTGATCCGCAAATATAAACTTTAGTAATAAATACTTTTTTCAATTCAGAAGTCAGAATAGACTTTTCTACTTTCCTATAATGTAGATGGATCTACAGGAAAGGATAGGACTCTGCCTATAATAAGACAGGTAATTCCCAATGTCACTGGGGACTTTCCAGTCTAGTTTTGTTGTGCAGTGTTTGTAGTGTTGCAAAGAGGCAGCATGCAAAATAAATACGTTTAGCTTGCACTTCCATTGAGTGGGCTGATTTAAATCCCAGCTGAGGCCGCTCCTGCTTTGATCTTTGCAGACCCCAATGACCTTGAAGGACTTTGCTTCCACCGACGAACAAGGGACAAATGTCCTGTAAGGGCAGACATCTACACTTGTCTTTTGCATGGAGGGCGACCTGTTGTTTTGATGTCTAGTGAAGCGGAGTGTTGCCCCGGCCTATGTGATTGCCATTGTGCAGCCTAGATAAAAGCCACAAAGCACATGGGCCAGATCAGGTTTCTCTGGACAGAGCGATGCCTAGACTATTAACTCTAAATGAGCACCCTAAATACCTTTCCATGACTTGAATAGTGTGGATTTAGATGCACAATGCAGGAAAACAGGTGCTACCCTAAACCACAAAGTACACACAGACGTGTCATTCACATGAGTGCTCTCATTACCTGCTCTGGACGGAGAATCCTTTAAACATACCTTCTTATTCAGATGGGAGTTTTGTACCTATCTCTAATAGTCTGTTATGCCAAATGTAACACCCAGATCGCCTTAAAGTGACCTACCGATCCTGGAGAAACAAAGATGGCCGAACCGCTTCTCTGACTACCTGTACGCTGTGCATAAGTATGCATCACTAGTCTACAACACTACATCTGCTTTGATTAACCAGCGTTGTCCACAGGAGCAGCGCTGACCGGTCAGACCACCATATAGTGTCTTAGACTATCAATGCATGCGAATGCACATTGTACATCAGGGAGTTAGAGAAGCAGTTTGGCACCTACGTTTCTCCAGAACTGCAGGGCTGTTTTATTTGAACTTAGGCTGCCTACAGTAGGGATCTACAGTAGGCATCCAAATTTATATAAAAGGGAACCGGTCACATTGAAAATGTAGTGCAAACTGGAGGCGGCATGTCTGAGAGCAGGAGGAGCCAAGTGTAGTGATATAAATATTTGTAGGAAGCGATTTAATATAACTTGTAATGTATTCATTTAAACATCTATTGATTCTGGGGTTAGGAGTCCAGTGGGTGATCCTAATCACAGACCTCTCTAGACAGTCACACAGGCAAGGTTGTCGATCACTAATTAGGGTCACCCACTAAATACCTAAAAGCCCATTTACACGCAACGATTATCATTTAAAATTCGCTCAAATCATGTCTTCTGAGCGATAATCGTTGCGTGTAAATGCTACAATCGTTTACTTGTTGGCCAAACAATGATTTTTAGGTGAGCATAAAATCCATAGTTTGGCCAGAGAGCTTATAGCTGGGACCGCACGCTGTGTTCTCCACGGGAGCAGCTGATTACAAGTTTCTTTGTAAATACAAGAACATGTTTCAGCTCCGGACCTAATTGCTCATTATAATCTCTTGCTTTCTTGTGCCTATTTTTCCTGCAAAACACATCTTTATCAGGCTACAAGAATCTGGTGAGCAGGTGAAGTTACACCCGTAGAGTTTGGTGAATGTTTATTCTATGAACCTGTCATTTTGAATTCATTTGCGTAAGATGACATTTTGAGTTTTTTTTTAATATTACATTGTTTTTAAGATTGAACAATGCGATGTAACATTTTATATGAAATAGACACAATTCTCTTGCGCATGTGCAGCTGGTTGTGCTATACGGTTGGTATAAGGGTGGCTTTACATGGGGCAGCTATTGGCCGTAAAACCACTCGGTGAACGATGTAGAGCAATAGTTGCCTCGTGTGCCCAACTGGGTATGAAGTGATAAATCGCTCATTAGTTGCTAGTAGTTTCGTTTCAGCTCCCTGAAAATGAAGCAACTATTGTGCAAGTTCTTGCCAGTTGACTGAATGGAGGCGGATGGCCGGAAGAGCTCTCCTGCACGCTCGCTACTGTCCCTAATCACTGATCAGCGATAAGTCTTGGGATGACTTTTGGGTGCTTCTGCGCCTGACAGCCCTCCTGTTTACAATAACACTTATGCTTCCTTTACACTGAACGAGAACTGCATGATTCTCGCTTGCGCGAGCGAACTAGCTCATTATGTCATCACAAGCTCGCTTGCGCGAGCGAACGAGCTAGTGATGTCATCACCAGCTTGTTTGCACTCGAGCAGCCTGTTTAGATAGGCAGATTCATCACTGAGGATGGTTCACTTCTCTATGTTTTTACATGCGATTTTTGTAGCATGATGACTCTTTACCGACTGACCTCGCCGTGCCAATGGACCCTCAAGTCATCCAAATCGTGTGTCCTCGTTGGCCATGGGATGGGGGAGAAGTTGTGGTAGTTCTCACTGGCCAAGAAACTTTTAGTAATTGAATGTCTGTAGCCAGCCTAAACTCTTCTGAGCTAATCAGCACACAATTGCCGGTTTTAATGGCTACATTTTATCTCTCCGATCTTTTCCTTCCCCTTTATCTTCATCAGCTTCCCAAAAGAGAACTTTAGCCCCATGAGTAGTCCGTAAAGAATTTGCTTTTAAATGCAGCGCATCAACAAGATTATAGTCTGTATCTTGGCAATTACACCAAGATCCATGTTTCTTCTCATGTGAGGCAATTATTGCAGTATCGCCGATGCTATTAGAGGACCAGACTCCGAGAACTGGATGTCTCTCTCGGCCCACGTGCAATAGCTAATTTTCTGCCATTAAAGCCAAGCTAGACATGATTTAACCAGAAGGTGCCATCAGGTTGGGTCAGCGCTTAAGCTCAAGCAGTCTCCAGTTTTTCATTTTAACGAGGACTGCCTTCTTAATGTCGTATATTTATTACGGTGCGTCTTCTGCCGCAACTCGCCCCTAAAGGAATCATTTTTGTAATGGGCCTACAAAGCATGTTGCCAATGCCGGCTGGTAATGGCCGTGTCGTTACGAGATATACAGCCCACTAACAAACCCATAAAAAAGTCCATAAAACAGACATTAGCACATTCACTGAAGTCTTCCTGGTCAGTTACATTGAAATACAAGCGGAGCTTACAGACTGCTACATTCAAGCTGTTATAGGGGGCTGTCATCGGAAAATAAAGGATTTACAACGCCATTTAAAAGTCAATGATCTATTCCCTGTGCAGAGCTTTGCCTGAATCTTGGAAGGTGTCCAATACAAGAACACATCTGAATGGCTCTTGTTTGAATTGACTTCATTTTGATAGAAATTCATTGTTTTTTTTTGTGTTTTTTTTTTAAAAATGCTGCTGACACCCAACAGCGGAATCATTTCTCTTCTCTTATTACTGCTAATGCAAGTCACCTCTCGTGGCCTTTCCTGTGTGACTCGATATCCTTCCCCTGACCACATTCTCTATTTCTCTATCACCTCTTTAAAGTGTCTGTCTCCTTCCACCAGGATTATAAGCTGTTTCCACTGTCCTGTTAGCCCCCTTATCACCAAGAAATATTTTAATGAGGTATCAGGAGTAAATGCTGAGAGGTTTGGACTTGTTTATGGCCCCTACTTTAGCATCCTCTTGATCCCCTTGCATCTGACTAACGTCGTTAGTGGAAGAATGAGTTTAGAGCGTCCCGTACTGGGTTGGTGGTTGTTATTGTAGTCTATGAAAAATGACTTCAGGTACCTTTTACCACCGGGAGATTATGGCCCAAATTCTCACTAGAGTCAGCGAATTCGGGCAATAATCGTCCCGTGTACGCAGGACCGCTGACGGGGCATTGAGCAAGAAATCGCCCACCTGTTGGAGTCACTTGGTTTTAGCAGAACTGGAAACCAAGAGACTGTTGGGTCGTGTGAGCTGGAGACGCTCAGTGTTTGAACGCCTCCTGTTTACTGCGAATGGAGGTGAAACAGCCGTGGACCATCCAGATGCTCGAATGACTATTGTTCCCGTGTAATACACAGAAGTGGTAGATGGACGATAGTCCGTGGAATGGCCATTGGATGCCTATGTAAGAGCCTCTTGTGGTGCAGAATGCTAGGGCAGCATTTCTGCTGCCCTAAGCTCTTGCTCACGATCTGAAGGTTGCGAGTTCAATCCCTGCATGGTTCAGGTAGCCGGCTCAAGGTTGATTCAGCCTTCCGAGGTCGGTAAAAGGAGTAGCTTGGTGGGGGGGGGGGGGGGGGGTAATAAATTAAATTAATTGAAAGCACTGCGGAATACGTTGGTGCTATACAAATAACAAGATTTATTATTCATGTGCCGGACAGTCGTTCCATGTATGTGAAGGTACCTTTTACATGTGGTGTTACTACAGCTTGGTCCAAAGCCAATAATTGCTTGCAATGAGAATAAAATTTGTTATCTAATCAGTAAAGGCCATGTATCCTTTGTGTTCTTTAGATGTCTTCTTCGCATACCCAAACGATTTATTCGGCACTTACTGGTTGTCCTCTGTAAATACGGTAGATGATTTTTGCATTGCCCCTGTCTGTAAAGTTGATGTGGTTCGTCGCTCAGTTTCTCCAGACTTCCAAATCTGCTTTCATTGTTATATATCTTACTGCATGACCAGATGTTTTCTTGGATGCCTCAGTTTCTGGGAAAGGGAAATGACCAGAGTTGTCCCCCTCCAGCTTTCCTGGAGCGCTGAACAGGGTTTCTTCCAAGTTAAAGTTTAAATTAACTTCTAGTGACATGTCAGAAGTTTTGATCAGTGGGGGTCCGGGTGCTGAGACCCCCACCATTGCTAGAACAAACGGGCTGAAGCGTTCACCTGAGCACTGTGCCCATTCAGCTGTTTCTATTACTGCTCGGAGTACTGCACCGCTAGCAATGGTAGCCGAAGGGGTGCAGTGATCTGCTGTGTGTTTTTGCCCGTTCTACCGATCGGTTGGGGATCTCGGCACCTGAACCCCCACCGACCAAAACTTCTGACATGTTACTAGTTTATAAAACGTTTAGGTACCCTTGAAGCTGCTGTGACATATGTACTGGTGGCCTTATTGTTCATTAACACTAGCTTTCCTAGAGACAGATCTAAGTAAGAATCGGCTTGAACTTTTAACAACTTGTTCAAGTATTAATTTTTAGGGCAGGCAGAAGTGTGTGAATGCATGAGAAAAAGGACCCTTTAAAGATTGGTTCCAGGCAGCGCTGGACTACATAGAGAGCACATCAGGCACCTGCTCTGGGGACTACAGCACATTGACCACTAGGAAGGCCTTCACTTTCTGCTCTTCGTAATAGTCATTCGGTGATCCTGTCCAGCTAAGAAGAGGTAGAGGGGCGACAATGAATGTGTGCGACTCTGCTCTGAGGGTCCATTTACACGTACAGAATCTGACAGTTTGAGCGATCATCTTGCATTAGATACTAATGGGTGGATCAGCTAACTAGCTTCATTTGCATGTATTTAGAGAACAGCGGGTGGTCTGTTCTATAAATACATCATTTTTGTTCTGCTGCTGGCTGCATACAATGCAATCAGCGCTGCCCGCAGAGAACACAGCATGCCGTCTCTCTCATCGGGGATGACTGATTTTATGCTGAGATGGACGAAGAGTGCACGATGGGCACACGTTTACACGCAACGGCTGTCGCTCAAAATCCGATCGATAATCGTTGTGTGTAAATCGGCCTCAAGGGACTCGCTGGCTCCCCATAGCATCCAAAAACTTCAGAAGAGAGGGCTGTGCATATAAGTGACAACTTTCCTGTATGCGGTAGTGATGGGGGGTCCTGATGCAGAAATATTGCAGTTTTGTCACAGAATTTTCTGCTGCAGAAAATTCCCAACATTTCCGCCACGTGTGAACATACGCTTCGTGTTTATCTACCAGAGAATTACACTGAAAGTGTCAGCAGTAAAGGAGTAATCATTCTCTGATGGTAACATGCCTCCTACGTGTAACGCAGCAGTATACAATATACAGGGGAAGCATCATGTGGTCCAACGCACGTAGAGCGGGCGAGTGAAATCCTGACCATGACCGCTTGCCATAGTCTATTTTCACAGCTAAATATTCCTGGCATTGCAATACAATCCATTTACTAACGCATTCTCTCATGACTACAAAGGTTATTCTTCCACTGTCCATATCAGGAGGTTCAGTCTGCTGGATATTCGCTCCCACATCCGTTTTCTCGTGTCGGTTATCGGCCACAGTGCACAGATGTAAAAGACCACTTACATGACTTATGTCTATAGTAGTTCGTATGTGTTATATTTTCAGTAGATAAGGTTAAAGCAGGAGACCCAAAGTCAGGCCGGGCCCACATGACTATATTGTAATACGCAGCGTAAACCTTGTGGCGTTTTGCCCGCGTGCGTTTTTGCTTGCATATGGACTGGTTATGTTACACGTGCCAAAGCAAGCTGGGAATGATGTCACAAGTTGCCCAACCCCATGGAAATGCCCTTATAGCACTCACATGGGAGCCGTTAGCAGCGCTCTGAGATCCGGGGCTTTACTAGATGCTCTCTCCGATCCATCAGAACAATTGGGTTTGCCCATATCAAAAGTAGCCATGGTATGTATTGTAATGGCCCCCAGTATAACCGCTTGGATGGGTCGGTGGTCCGTAGAGGCTCCTGCACGGTCAGCATACAACTTTGTGTTTCTTTTTTTGGCATCCTTTGCATGCCTCCTAGCGACATGCATTAAAAAAAAAAAAAGTCACATAGACACAAAGTAACTGCGTATGCATTGCGTTCAGAGCGCACCCCTAGAGAACAATAGGGCTCTTATGCAGAAGAATAGAACATGCTGCAATAATGAAGAGCAATGTACTGTTATTGATGCTATTTTGCACGTATTATACGCATGTAACACACAAATATTAGTTATAGCTGTATATTAAGAGTTTTCCACTGATTCTATGTGCCAGACCCTCATCCATTCTGACCCTACTGGCATGTCTGACTGGTTAATCCAAAAACTCACATCACCTCGGCCTACCACTGACTCAATGAACAGAGGCACTAACTTTTCGTAGTGTCCCCAAACTCCTCCTTCCCCACTCAGAGATTTCAGGTACTGAAGATTTGAAACCACATTCTACACAAGGGACATTTCATTCATAGAGGTGGTCTCTTGAAAGACAGCTGCTTCCACAATGCAGCCCCTGGGGCAGATGCTGCTGGGGATATGCATTGCAAGAACAGTACTTCCTCAGAATGGCCGCCATGTATTACTACAAGGTCGGCTTTAGCGCGTCAGAAGAGGATCCGCTCGTAGAGTTCGGCTTTCTGTTGTAGCTCCTGGTGGGAGATCCCACTCTATAGGACATTGGTGTATGGGGCATATGGACAGGAGTTGTCTTCATGAGAGAACCCCTTTTAGACAACTATTTTGCAAAATTGTGTGTGAGAGTTGTGTGACATCTGCATCCCCAATGTTGGAGTCTCCGTATATCTAATTACATTGATGTTTTACTATAGGCCTCCCCGGAATACGGCCAGGGAATGAATCCAATCAGTCGCTTGGCTCAAATCCAGCAGGCTAAGAAGGAAAAGGAACCCGAGTACGTATTGCTGTCAGAAAGAGGAATTCAACGCAGAAGAGAATTCATTATGCAGGTAATGTATCAAATTTACCTTTCTTTCTGCCTTTTCGCATGTGAACATTATTGCTGCAATATAGAATTAGGACTCTAATATTTCACGGTCTCCTCTTTCGGTTCCCCCATTCTACAGTGAAATAAGTCACTTAGTTGTAATGACTGATGTATGGGGGCCTTTATTGTCAAATAAGCCACTCAGAAATGCTGTTAGTGGAGAAATGTCCAAGTTTTACCGCATGTTCTAATGACCAGATCCCATTCTTTGGAAATATAACTGTACTACATTAATCCTGTCTTAAAGGAACACCAAACCGAAGTTAATGATGAACCTAAACAAAAGAAAAACCTTTATAGAGACTGCTGAATTTTCTCAATTCTTCTAAAACTTGTTAGTTGCCTTCTTATATCGTCTATGTTTGGCTGGCAAATGGCTGCGAGTATGGGGCATGGCCAGGGCTGTGGGGCATGGCCAGGGAGATCGGGTCTAACGTTCTTGCAGAGAAAGCAGTGGGGGGAGGCTCCTTCTGCAGTTAGCGGTCTTATCACTAGACACACGATTGTGAGGAGGAGGCTAGAGGGACAAGTTGCTGATTTGGAGGGGTCTGGTGCTGCTCCGCATTAGATTGCACACGTCCACCGCTGCTCTATTCATACCAATGGCACTGCCAGACATAGCTGACTTCAAGGGCAACCACCACTCCATTCATACGGGTACGCACCGGATCCCAGGATCGTGGGGGTGCCAGAGGTCGGACCCACGCAAGCTATCCCTCTCTAGTGGTTGATTGGAGCATATTAACCCTTTGTCCTCCCACTAAGTTTTACTGACGTGGTGTAAAGAGGCAATAGAGCCAAAGCTCTGCCAAACTTATTTCCCACAGCCCTGACAAGACCAACTGAAGTGTATCTGTGCATATGAAATGGTTAACCTTTTGTCAAAGGAGGTGGAGCTAAGCTTATTGAACGCAGGGAAGAGAGAGCGAAGACAGTGAAGCAGATTTACTAATACGGTCTAATAGTCAGACAGTGCAAACATAGACTAGACCTTAATAAAATAAGCCACTTTATTACAGTGGCTTTTGAATGCTAAATCTGTTGGATCCTTAGTCTCTCTAGTCTAATTGTATACCACCTGTTAGTTGGCTTAGT
This sequence comes from Eleutherodactylus coqui, assembly GCF_035609145.1. NCBI lineage: Eukaryota > Metazoa > Chordata > Amphibia > Anura > Eleutherodactylidae > Eleutherodactylus > Eleutherodactylus coqui. Next base: position 142,533,256 of record NC_089845.1, on the reverse strand, counting down.
TTACACCAAAAAGGGTACCAAAATTTCGTGCAACTTTTGGTGTGCAATGTCACATTTAAGTATGCCCTCTTTCCCATTGTTGGTGCAAACAAAACTATTTGCTATACGATATGCTTCTGGGGTCCAAATTCAGTTAGAGATTAAGAGGAGCTCGGGAAATAACTTTCAAGTACAACACACGGGACGTGACCAAAAGTTATCTGTTTATTGATTGACAGGCAGCACTTTTTATAGAGGCACATGCTTTGATTACAATAATTCAAATCTATTAGAATTCATTTATTACCATTGGTCGATGAAACATAAGCACAATGTGAATATACAAGATAAGGAATTTAACAGAGCACATCTGCCGGGCCGAGGAAAGAAGATCCGGCCGCGACGGAGTGCAGATCCGCAGCGTCCGGACAGGTAAGTAATTCTTCTTTTTAGTCCTTATGTCCGCGGGAAAGGAGGGACCCGCTGCGGGATTCTGCATAAAGAATCCACGGCGGGCCTGATTTTTCCCGTGGACATGAGGCCTTAAAGATTTTGTTTCTTCCTCTCTCTTTTTTTTTTTTTTGTTTTTTGTAATCTCTGTAGTCGTCATCTTTTGTATATCTTAAAGGGAACCTGTCCGCTCTGAGCAGCAACATAAACTAAGTTGTAAGCTGGTTGGCGAGGTGACTGGAGGCTGGGGAATGCACTTCTGCGATAGTATTGACAGATTCTCTTTAGTTTTAACGACTTATTATGACCAACATACAGCGCCTCATATGTTTGATAAAGGAACATAAAAGACCTAGAATAGAACTTCTCCAAACTATGCCAAGGGAACATCAAGACCTAATTGCACGATTCCTCAACATTATCGGGGAACACAAAGATCCTCAGTATAATAATTCTTACGTTTTGTTGCAACAGTAACATTTCACAGTTTTTCCTTTATTAATAACACATTTTTACGACAATGTTGTATTTTTATGTGACTGTCCATAAATTTAAAAAAAAGATCTTGAAATAGTGCACTTTTCACATTGACCCCTAAATCACACACAATGTGGCAAAACTTCCTGTTTTGTGCAGCTCACTTACTGGCTTTGCAGTATAGATTGCAATTTAGTTTCACAGGTACCGTATTTTCCGGCGTATAAGACGACCTTTTAACCCCGAAAATTCTGCTCTGCAGTCGGGGGTCGTCTTATACTCCGGGGATACAGATAATGAGGCGCTGTCCCCCCCCCCAAAAAAAAATCAATACCCACCTTCCGCGGCGCTGCTGCAGGCTGTCACTCACTCGTGCATGTCGGCAGAGCATTGCTTTCTGCAAGCGGGGCTTGAATACCCCGCCTCCAGAAAGCTAATGCTCTGATTGGCTAACTTAGTCTGGCGTTAGCCGATCACAGCCATTCACAATGTCATTGAATGGCTGTGATTGGCTACGGCCAGACTAAGTTAGCCAATCAGAACATAGCTTTCTGGAGGCGGGGCATTTAAGCCTCGCTTGCAGAAAGCAATGCTCTGCTGGCGTGCACGAGGGAGTGACAGCCTGCAGCAGCGCCGCCGGAGGTGAGTATTGATTTTATTTTATTTTTTCCACATTGTATTCCCGGCATATAAGACAAAAAGTCGTGGGTCGTCTTATACGCCCCGTCGTCATATATGCCTGAAAATACGGTAGCTCTAAGCTATTTGATCACCTGTCTGACAACACAGTGGAGCTAAACTTCTGTCTGTTTCCATCAGTATTTGGAAAGCCTCCGTGATAATGACATGAAACAGAATTTGTACAAAACTTGTAAAGCACTTAAGGTGCATATAGACACAAAGATGGATCAAAAGATGGCTTTTAAGCGATCACTTTGCATAATCCACTAATTGGTACTATTAGTACCAATTAATAGCGTGTGAGCCGCTAGAAACTGAACTTATTCGGAGGACTGCCTGCTGTTGTCTGAATAAATTCTTTGTTCTGCTGCGCTGATTACAGCTGAGACAATGTAATCAGCGCTCCCCGGGCAGAACACAGCATGCGGTCCATCTTATCAGCTGTTCTACTAAACAACGGATTTCAAGCAGAACTGAATTCCATCGTTCGGCAAAAAACTGAAAGATGGGTGCATTTACATCCAACGGTTATTGTTCAAAAGATGGCTTTTGAGTGAATTTTGAGCGATAATCGTTGTCTAAATGGACCTTTAGAGCAGCTCTTTAAATTTCTATGTTGATACAAACTGTAAAGTCTTGTTAAAAATGGAATTCTTCGGGATCCCAGGGAAAGTTATTAACAGCGGATAATTCTCCCACAATGCATATACAGGTTACTATGCAAGAAATGCACTTTCAATATGGTATAGAACCCAAACTGATAAACAGGTAGACATGCAGTATGTATAGTAGCATAGAGTTGGGATGAAAGTTTTTCGTGACCTCAACATCACACGAACTCCCGAGGACAAGACATTTCAGAAGACTGGTTGCTTTTTCTGCTAAGGGTAAAGTTCTGAGAGACGCCTGTAGTAGAGGAATAAATGGGCTGCGTTTGTGTAAAGCTCACATATAGAATATTTGTAACTTAGTCATACAAACTTAGACACATATTAAAAACCCATGTATTTCATCCAGATCAATAATCCTTAGGGTTCTATAAAATGTAGAAACTGTATAGTAATCCTTTTTATATTCTTTATTTTCTACGGTTCAGCAATCTGTGCGATGCAAAGCCTTATTCTGGTGATGTAGCCTCTTCATGTTCTCCAGGATCCCAGAGCCTGCCTTAGTATCAGGCAGTAGTTGCATACTTATGTTGTAGACCTGTGAGTTGCTAGCAGTGTGTTGGCTACACTTCAGCACGGCGCTACTGGCGCACGGAATAGTTGATTCAGCTGTCTGATGAGTATTCCGGAGTCTTAACCAAAACGGAGGTAAAGCTGTGGCTGCATCGGGCCACATGTGCTGTCAGTGTTGGAGTCCTCACCGGAGAAGCCTGCTGTCATGTGGTCGGCTCACACCCACAGCTTGATGAATGCGTCCGCTCCTTTTTTTTTATTTTTTATTCTTTTACTTACTTTAGTTCCCTTTTCTTGAATTGTGCATTCTTACTAGGACACAACTGCCTTCTGGTACTGTGCAGTATAGATTTCAGAACCGAAGATGGCGATACATATTCCATAACTCGTAGATCGAAGCTCTTTCAAGTATTGCCCTGTGTTGTCCCAGCAGAATGATCTTGTAAATTCTATGAAGGCTGAGGGAGATAAGCAGCAGCCATCTTACACTACTGGCACTTTTCTTTGAGCGCTCTTCTTCATGTAGGTGGGCTACAACCATATCTTTGTTGTATAGAATAATCTAGCTAGATGTCCAACCAGCCGGAGGACAGTTATGTCCAACTACCCAAGTATGCCGCTGTGGCATTTCAGTCCTTTTTAGTTGTGCCATGGAACTTCATAAGTTGCACTTTTCACAAGCCAGAATAGTGTAGCAGATTATCTAATTTTGCTTGTCAAAAGCAATGCTAACCTGACAGAAGGGAATCTAACACCAGAATACACAGAGCCCAGATTAAAGATTTTAACCCCATACCGCTATACGACGTACATTTACGTCCTGCAGCGTTGGGGTATGTATAAAAAGAGATTGCGGGGTTAACTCTCTTCCTACAGCGTCCTGACAGCGGCATTTAAATTCCTCGTACGGTGGCTCCCAAACTCCCCCACGATGGGATTGCAGGAAGCCGTGCGGGTGTCATCGCGGGGGAGTTGAAACCTATGCCATGCCTCTGTTAGACTTCCCCCGTCACCGGTGGTGCTCCTGCTGCGGTGACTTCCTGCTTGTTCACTATGAGCTCCAGAGCTGTGATCCTTTTCTGATGCATCCCTGTGGCCGCGGGGAAATGCTCTGCTCAAGCTGCTTAACAGTCTGTCTTGATACTGCTGTATTTTGAGATTCCTCTCCACTGCCGGAATGAGATTTGTCATTTTGTTCCTTTAGCGAGGATCAAGGATGATGGCCACCCAGTAAAGATTTGATGTCTTGATGTGGGCTGTGATTCTGCATTCATATACCTCAAATTGCCTAATGGTGAGATGCCCACATTCCTCGAGGTCAGGCCTAAGAGTGTCCTCCAGCTGGTATCACCATCCACGTAGAATAGCTTGGGTTAGTAATTAATGGAAGGAACGTCTCGGAGCCCGCTCCTCTGCCTTTAGACCTATACTATCCCCCTCCTTTTCCTCCTCCTATAATTCTCTGACCAGTAGAGAAACGTGTAGGAGAAGACTCCTCCCTTTCTTGTACAAAGGCAACCTCCTGGTGGTGTTGAGTAATGGCGGATTGGCCAGACAGTTGGGAGATTGATCGAAAGAAAGTAGGGTGGCAGCATCAATCGGTTGGCCACATTGTCACACATGACCTTGCCTGGCTTCAGATTGTGCAGGGTCAGCCATGTATCCGCCTGGGCCTGCAGAGCGATCAGAAGTTCTTTGGCCGTTTTGCCGCACTTCCCTAGAGAGAGGAGTTTTGGGACAGCATTTAATTCCCCAAACCCCACTGCCAGCTGTGGACGGTTTACAAATAATTTGCAGTTGCAGGACTGGCGGCTTTGAATAACATCTGAGGCCATAAACTGAAAACTGCAATATTCCTCAGTTTATTTCTTCTTTGCTGCTATATACGTTGACAACAGCAAAAATATACCCTCTCCTAATGTACAGACCATGATTTCTATAGGCATATAAACATGATGCAGCTTCTTTCTCTGCTCCCTTCATAAGAACCCCATTGATGTTCTCTGCTGATATACAAGCTTTCACACCCAGCAGCAATATATCCTCTGTAGAATATCTGGCTCTATTAACAGAGCACGTGTTATATAGATATTCAGTAAGTCCCCTACTTGCAAACGTTCAGGTACAAACTTCACTGTATATGGACCAGCCTGTCTGTAAGTATGTTGTAATGCTTTAGCGTTACATCATACTGTACATCGATCGGATAGGAACTCTGCATAGGCAGCCCTGGTGCCTTTTAGAATGCCCCCGGCTGCCGTGGCAATCCACGATCTTAACGCGGGAGGCCATACGGGCCCCCCGAACATCGTGTGCCAGCTGTTTCTTACAGCCTGTACCTGCCTGCAACAGCTCCGAAAAGCCGTGCTGCTCATCGGAGCTGTTACCTATTTAAATACCGCTGTCAGCAGCGGTATTTAACGAGTTAACCTCTCCGATGAGCGGCGTGGCTTATCTGAGCTGTTGCAGGCAGGTACAGGCTGTAAGAAACAGCTGGCACCCGATGTTATATGAAGGGAGATCCACCCGCAATCTCCCTCCATAAAAGCATTTGTTTGGACATACGAACTGTTTCCTGGAACGGAACCTGTTCATAAGTAGGAAATTATCTGTATTACCGTGATGCGGCTTCCCTGTCTCGTGCTCCACTGTAAAGCGGCCGCTGGTTACACTGTGCCTATGTTATATATGGCTAGGTCATGTGATGTAGACATCCAGTGAAACTGCTGTCCAGATGCAAGATGGAGGATATATTTGGTGACATCAGCAAGGCCCCCTGGCTTCTGACTGACTGCACGCTCACCTCTGTAGCAGGCACTATGGAAAATTAGATTTTCCCACAATTTTTGGAAAAAAATTTGATTTTGTGAAAATCGGGGCAATTTTATTGCACCACCGATCAAAATGAGCAACACTATTGATGACCACCTTAAATCTTTGTGCCGGAATGATTAAGGCTGCCTGTTGCGGGATGTTGCAACGCCCATGGACAGATCGCCGCCGCAGGTGCCGCCACCGGGGAGCAGAAGCCGGCTGACGGATTTCCGTGGTGAGCCGATCTGACAGATAAGCTCACCGTGGAGAATTGCGGCAATTCTCAGCATGCTGCGATTTGCCGCCTGTGAGCGGAGAATCGCTATGATTCTCCGCTCGTGGACAGGGGGGCTGCGCTTTCCATAGCGTTGCAATGGAAAGCGTCCACTGCGTTCCCTGCCAGATTATCGCGGGGAACGCAATGCAAAAACGGCCGTGGACAGGCAGCCTAACCTGTTCCGTGTAAGGGGGGCATATTCAGATGCTTCGGCATTTTTCTACTATGGGTTTTGCCATAAACCATGCAACGTTTGCTGCAGATAAGCCCTGAATGTCATTCCTTGCTTATCAACCTCCAAAGAGCAGGAGTGCTAACGAATAGAAATAGAAAAAAACTATAATTCTATTATTACATATTAATAGATGATAAAAAATGGGTCCATAAAGCAGGAAGAACGACTGCAAATCAGTTCGAACTATAAACCCCAATGTAAATAGTAAGAATCAAACCCCCATATGCAAGTGGCGTAGATGAGTGCGCTTCTTCCAATAGTTGGGGTTACGTACAGGAGGCTGCGGGGCTTTCTTCCCCCTAAGGCAACATTCAAACAAAACATAGCGGCCAATATACACTAAACGGCCTTATTGTACGCTACTCTGTTGTGGATTTTTGGATTAAGAGCCACACTGGACTTCTGTGACAAGTTGGTCATACGTGCGTACAGCCCCCATTGAGCGCTGTGGATGCGTGTGCTTACGCAGAGCTCACACCCATTGTGGAAGCCTTGCATGTGAAATGCTTGTTGCCTACAAAAAGGCTAATTAATCACTGTGTATGCTTATTTCGCAACCTGCATTTTTTTTCACTCGCGTATGGAAACGCAGTCACATACACAGCCGCGAAAAAAGCCTGCATACGGACTCAGAAGCAGAGAAATCGGCAAGGAATACGCCGCGTTTTACGCATACGCCCGTGGACATGAGCCCTATGAGAGAGCTTCGTTAAGCCCCACAATTTCCTTTATGCGTTTGTGTAACCGCACTTCTTCCTTTTGGATACACACATAGTATATGTTTGATTCCTACTGTTTACATCGTGAGTTTCTTCTTCTCTTGGCATTTGTCATCCTTTTGGTACGGCGGGCTCTCCTGTCTCTGTATTTATGTGTAACACAAATTATAAACTTATAGTATTTATATTGGCACTCCTCTTCTTTGTAGGTTAAGTTTGTCAAGGGGGCGAAGCAAACGTGATGCTTTTTGTACGACATACACTTGTAATATGCTTTTGATATAGGGATTTATATATATATAATTTTACTATTTAACAAAAATACAAAGATATATCACAAATTTACCATATATACTCGAGGATAAGCCGACTTGTTTAGCACATTTTTTATGCTGAAAAAGCCCCCCTCGGCTTATACTTGAGTGAGCTAGGTAAAAAAAACAACAAAAAAATGCAGTACTCACCTCGCAGCTGCGATGGTCTCCCCAGCAGTGCAGCAAGCTGCTCTGTAATTCTCCCCGCTGTCCGTGCTCTCTGCTAAACAGGGCTTTGAATATACCCACCATCAACAAGTAAGTGCTGTGATTGGATCGAACGCCAGCCAATCATAGCCAGCGCTCTATCATTCACAGCCATTCAGTGAATGACATCATCGAGCGCCGGCTGGGATTGGCTGGCGCTCGATCCAATCAAAGCGCTTACTTGCTGACAGCGGGGGAATTCAAAACCCCGCTTAGCAGAGAGAGATGAAAGCGGGGAGGATTACAGAGCAGCTTGCCGTACCGCCAGGGAGACCATCGCGCAGGGGACACAGACACCGACTGCGAGTTGAGTATTGCGGTTGTTTTTTTTTTTTTTTACTTAGTCTAGCTAGGCTTATATTTTTTGTGGTTATATTAGGACTCAGCTTATATTTGAGTCTGCTTATACCGTCTGTATATCGCATAACTGTATATCGTGCAAACATCAAGTCCGTTGCGCCCCTTGACACAAAATGTGTGTGATGATAGATAGATAATTGTATAATTTATTATATAATCCGCTAGCTTTTATCTAATATTGCTCATGCTGCATAACTGCAGATCTCCAGAATCTCCTGTACATCCGTTTATATCGTCCTGCACTTTGCTGCAGGGTTTCGGTGTGAGATCCACACTGGAATTCTGTAAGAAGTCGGCCATGTTTGAATGTGGCTTTAGAAGAACTGTATTAAGCCATGCAATCTGCTTTATGTCTTGCCAACTATTGAAAGAAGAAAGCGTTTCTTTCACCCCTGGCTGTCTGACATTCACCTTGAAATTTCATCCGGCGTTTGGAAAATGAGGGTAAAAGTGCAAATTCAAATATCTAAATATCCATACTAGCTGCATTTATAGGGCCGCTTTCACACGGATGACCATTCACGTGATTTTTTTCATGATGCGACAGTACTACAAATCAGATGTATGTGAAGCCGATGCTTTCCAGTCTGTTCCTTCACATTGGCGATGTTTTGTAGGTTGCTACATTGCGAGAGAGAAAAAATCGTGGCATGCTGAATATTGCCGCTATGTGTGATGTTTTGTAGCCCAGGTTTCCCTATGAAGCCTTCCTCTCTGTTGCATCGCACGAAAACTTAGTTCTCGTGTGTTGCAATGAAACTTTTACAGTAGGAATCCTACTGTTTCCCCTAAAATAACCCCTATCTGCATAAAAAAGAAATAAAAAAACAATACATTACCTAACAGGCGCAGTCCGCTCCGCCGCGCTTCTCCGCCACAGCTCCGGCACTGGTTTGTAGTATTCAGCAAGCACTGCGGCTCAGCCATTCACTGCAGCACTCGATGATCCAATTACAGCCATCGCATTAAATGGCTGTGATTGGTTCATCGTGCGCTGCAGTGATTGGCTGAGCTGCGGTGCTCGAGAACCAATTAGAGCCAACGCTTCCTGGAGGCGGGGTTTTTGACCAGGAAGTGCTAGCTGAAAACTAGAAACAAGTGCGACAGAGGGGACAGCGCCTGTTAAGTAATGTATTATTTTTTTATTGCAGATAGGGCCTATTTTCGAGGGAGGGCGTATACTTCAAGTCCCCTCGAAAAGCCTGGCAAAAGAGCGCTACAAAATCGCAATATCACTGCGCGAAAACGCAGCAATATTACACAGAACAGAGCTGCGATTTTCTGGCAGCGATATCTCTGTCCCCCGAGTCAAAGAGGCCTAAAAGTATATATATATATTCCTGTGGACGGCTGCTGTCCTGCAACTAGCTAAAAAAAAACTAAGCCTGGATTGTTTTTTCACAACTGCCTTACCTGTAGACATTATTAGGGAGCAGCAATTCTATCCATATGCTAATATAATCAAGGCTTAATGCTTTTTGTTCTCTCTCTTCTCCTGGTTATATATAAATGTTATCACAATTCTGATTTAACAGGTAAAAGTTGGGGAAGAAACGGCCACCGGGACCGGACCCAACAAGAAGACCGCAAAGCGGAACGCAGCAGAATCCATGTTGCTGCAACTCGGCTATAAAGCTTCAACTCCTGTTGCAGAGACCGCTGCAAAGGTAGAAGTGCTGTAATATCTGTGCTTTGTATGCGGACGATGTCAGCATACTTGGGTAAAGGGAGGGTACATCATTTTTTTTAACCCTTTCCAATCCACTGTCTGACGTCTAAAGACATTCTGTTTAAAGGCTGTACAGCTCCGACGTCGGAAGACATCCGGCAGGGTATTCTTACTGTAGATTAAAAGGCCGCTCTGTTGTCGGGGGCCTCTCCAGCATATCACATACCGCAGTACTAGCTCTAGTCAGCAGATGGCGCCATTGTATAATGGCAGAAGGAGAAAGCACCCTAGGAAACCCTGAATCCAAAATTGGATTGCAAAGGGTTAAAACAAAACTGCTGCCTCTTAGTGACCGGTCGGATTTCTGCGTTGCTTGAAGTTTGGGGATGTCACTTGCTGTTCTAGAGAATTTCTTTGGTTGTGCAGCCACATCCGCTTCTGCATCACTGCATCATGATGCACATATCAGCAGGATGTGAAATCTGTCTGCTCTCAATGGGAGCTACACTGCCGTAATAGTACCTATCTACTAAAAAATATTACCGCGACTGTAAAAATTCATTTCATACATCTAAACTTGTATGACTCTGCTGCATCTGTATACATTTCTGCAAGTCCCATTTAGTTGCAATCTGCCCTGTGTGAGTGTACCAGAGTCCACTGTCACCCGGTTCTCCTCCAGCAGCAGTTTTCCTTTTCATAGAAGGTACAGTCTGGTGGAATATTGTGATAATACCCAGACATTTCTATTCACAGTAAACCTTCTCCTGTCTTTCTGGATATCTATAATGCTGGCGAACATTTTTATATCTTGCATAACTAAGTTTTCTTCTTTCCTTGCAGCAAGGTGATGTTCAGGCCTGGACGGACCAAGGTTCTGGGGCTTCTGATCAATCAACCAGTAAGTGTTCATTTTTGTTTATTTCATCAAACTACTGCCAACAACCTGTCCGTCTGTCCGTGAGTGAGTGAGTTTGTGATTCTTACATGCTCCGCCCCTGATCACATGATGGTGATGTCATCAAAGGTCCTTCATCCCCAGTGAGAGAGTTGCATGCTACGCCCCTAAACACATGATGGTGACCTCATCACAGATCCTGTAAGCAAATGGTTGCTGTCCGGCTAGGTGTGTGTTAGTATTCCATAGTAACTGAGGCCGCAGGGGGTTTGTAGTCCGCCCATAATCCGCACAAGGATGTGCGATCTGTGATGATGTCACCGTCATGTGACCAAGAGGTGGAGCATGTAAGTCATTCACTCGGGATGAGTGTCACAGTCATATGATTAGAGGTGGGGCATGTAACTCCGTCACTGGCAATGAAGGACTTTTGATGATGTCAGTCGTGATTAAGGGGCGGAGCATGTAAGTCATTCATGCAGGATGAGCGTCACCCTCATGTGATCAGGGACGGAGAATGACGGTGAAGTCATCACTGGTCCTTCATCTCCAGTGCCGTGCTGCTTCTGATCCCTGTTGTATGGGATGCACAATGTATGTAGCAGTGATGTGTATGTAGCACAGCTGTATGGCGCGACCAGAAACACTAGTACTGTAATTTAGTAACAATTATTAGTTGGACTTATAACCAGCAAATGAAAATTATGATGCAGATTTTACTTCCAAGATTCACAATTTTTTATGTTTTCTTAAAGGGGATGTCCCATAAGTAGGACACCTGTCCTTGCGCTATAATATGGTATTTGGCTGTCCTAAAAGGGTTCTTCTCAAGACCAGCTTAGAGCAGAGGTACTCCATAACTACTGTTGTGTTTTGGTGAACCTGGCGGTCCGTGTATTAAAACGTCAGCTGCTGCAGGGGAGATGAATGACCAGACTTGTCTCCCCCAACATGTACAGCTGATTTCTGGGAGTAAGGGCCCATCGGGGTATGTGCAACTCACATTAGACAGCACGTGGCCGTGTACTGTCCAAGCCCCGCTTGCAGTGGATACAGACCAAAATAGGACGTGCTGTGATTTTTTTTCACATGGCCAGGGGAGAATAATTGTCTATAATGGGTCTGTGTGTTGTCTATGAAATACACTGACAAGTAATATGTCCATGTGAATGGGCCCTTGAGGATATGCTCATTTCTGTGCTGGCAATTTTATTTTTAAGTTAACACAATTTGTTCTATTGTCAAGAAGTTTTAGTGACCTCTACTACAGTTTTCCCGAAAATAAGACCTCCCTTGAAAAAGAACCCTACCACGATTTTTCAGGATTTTCAGGGAGTCCTGAAATATAAGCACTACCCCTAAAATAAGCCCTAGCTGCATTACATTAAAAAAAAACCAAAAAAAACCATTACCTAGCAGGCTCGGTAATGTCACGGCTCAGCCAATTCATAAATCCCGCCTCCACAACTCGATGGCTATGATTGGTTCTTCGACCAATGCTCAGCCAATTAATGCAGCACTTGATAAACCAATCACAGCCATCACATTGATTAATCGACTGCTGCATTGATTGGCTGAACAGCACCTGAGAACCAATCAGTCATCACTTCCTGGAGGTGGGATTTATGGATCCCGTAACCAGGAAGTGATCTTCTATGGACGACCAAGAACTGCAAGAATTGCGTCGGTGAGCAGTGGGATGGACCTGGACCGAGCCTGCTAGGTAACTAGAAGACATCCCCTGAGAATAATACCTAGTGCCTCTTTTGGGGCAAAAATTAAATTTTATGGTATTACTTCAAAATAAAGTGGTGTTATGAGCCGTCAAACCTCAAAAGTACACTTTTTACAAATGGTTTCCACAATTTTGGCCACTAGTGTATATTTATGTATGTATAGTGTGTGTGTGTGTGTGTGTGTGTGTGTGTGTGTGTGTGTGTGTGTGTGTATGTATGTATATATGTGTATATATATATATGTATGTATGTATATGTGTATATATATATATATATATATATATATATATATATATATATATATATGTGTATATGTATTGGCATCTACAAGCTGTAACCTGACAGATGATGTTGGAGGAAAGCAGGATTGTGCACTTGGAACTTCCATGCCGATCCCTTTGTTGTCCACCGTCAGAAGTGCCTGCTAGCAGCTTTATGTATGCTCGTCTGAACTGAGCGTTCTTGTATATGGGGGATCCAGAAGAAGAAGCTGTCTGTCAACAGCTATTAAAGGTGTATGGGCACTTTAACATGGGTGACTATTGATCAAGAATGAGATAATGTTCATAGGTGATCAAGATGAAAAAAATGTACTGTTTCTAGTACCGTGTTTCCCTGAAAAGACTTACCCTGATAATAAGCCACACCCCGATTTTCGGGGGTCAGGGAAAGGGGGCTTCAAATATAAGCCCTCCCCCGAAAGCAAGGCGTAGCTACAGTACATCAATAAAAAAAATACTCTCCTACCAAGCGCCATTCGGGTCTCTCTCGCTGCTCTCCGGCAGTCTTCCATGTAGTCCTCTTCGCGGAGAGAGCATTGTCTTCCTGGTAATGAGGCTTGAGTAACCCCACCTCCAGCAAGGCATTGCTGTGATTGGTTCAGGAAAGCCACCTCAGTCAATCAGAGATGGTGCTCGATGAACCAATCACAGACATTTATTGAATGACCTAATTAAATGGCTGTGATTAGTTTATTGAGCGGCCACCCTGATTGGCTACGGTGGCGTTCCTGAACCAATCATGGCAATGTCTTGCTGGAGGTGGGGTATTCAAGCGTCGTTACCAGGAAGAGAATGCTCTCTTAGCACTGAGGACTACACGGGAGACTGCTAGAGACCAGTGAGAGGGGCCTGCTAGGTAAGTATTAAGACACCCCCAAAAATAAGACGCCGTGCCTCTTTTAGGGCAAAAATTAATATAAGACGCTGTCTTATGTTCCAGTAAACATGGTATTAATTATGGGTCGGGAAGGGTATCCTCTCTCCTTAATGACGGCACCTAGGTGTGTGGAAATACCTAGGAGGTGAGTAAGGAGACTTATAAGGCTATGCATGCTCCTCTGGGAAATTGTATGCAAATAAGGAAGATGGAACAATACTTCTGTAGCGCCACCTATGGTTAGTATGAAACATTAAACAGTATAGAAGGTCGTACCTTGAAATCTAGGGACCTTTCCATTCGGATTGTTCGGCCTAATGGAATGGAAGGAGTTATGTAAAGGTGAATCATGTAGAGATAAGTCAATGGAAGCTTTCATTGCTTGTAAGTTGACTTTTTATTGAGGGTGGACAAATACCAGGAGTGCGAAAACGTATAATCGGTGTCCTAGTTCTTGTGTTATATTCTAGACTGGACCACTTAAATAAGCTCTACTTCTATGTAGTGCAGCTGACTTCTGTCCTTTCTATCGCTCTTCCGTGGCGTGTAGTGAGCTTCTCTCGCTACGGATGTGTATTTTCCACCAGTAGTGCGTTATTAGATTGCAGTCACCGGCCGATCCTTATACACTGCAGTCGTCAGGCCCTCAAGTTCTCATTACCTAACTTGACTTTGGCCTCTCTGTATGCCAGATGGCCTCAATGTTCTTATCCTGCCTCATTACGTTGGAATGTAAGAAAGTGTTACATAACGTGGAGACCTATTGTGTCTGTTTAACGTACATCAGTTGCTAATCCATTGTAAATCGTTAAGAAGGCCAAAAATTCTTTTTGCTGATATGTATTTTTTTCTCATGTCACTTAGGACACAGAGACATAGATAATGGCGGCCTGGTATGGGCGATTATATTAAAACTGTCCCAAAACTTGGTTGGTTCCATATTTAAAGGGGCTGTCCAGCTTAAAAAAAATGGTTTGCTTTTTTTTTTTTTTTTTTTTTTCCAGCGCCACATCTGTTCATGGGCCATGTCTGGTAAAGAAGCTCGCTCCTATTCAAGTGAATGGAGTTGAACCGTGATACGAGACACAGCCCATGGACAGATAGGGAGCTGTTTCTGAAAATAAAGCAGACCTTTTTCTTTTAATCCTGAACAACCCCTTTAAGAGCATACTTTACACCAGTAGTCCCCAACCTTTTGTATACTGTGACCACATTCACTTTTGAATGATGGTCGGGAGCCACATGATGGTAAACGTGGAGAAACAAGAAATCATAAAATTGCAAAGTTTTGCAAAACTTTGCCTTATTCCTACTATACCGTCCAAAGTGGCTTTATTTGAAAGTTTCAATATATTTTCCTCACTGACTATTTTAACCATATTCTAGTTCAGGACTCTTCGGCAAGCCAAATGTGGCTCCTGAGCCGCTACTTGGGGACTACTGCACTAGATGACCTATCGATTTTGCTCAATATCATCCTTGTAGTACATAAAAAGAGCCTTGTGTGGGGCAGAGTGTTAAGGCAGCAGAATGCGGTAGCCCTAAACTCTCACTCACGACCTGAAGGTTGCAGGTTCAATCCTCACTTGGTTCAGGTAGCCGGCTCAAGGTTGACTCAATCTTCCATCCTTCCGAGGTTGGTAAAATGAGTACCCAGCTTGCTGGGGGGTAAAGATGATTGGGAAAGGCAACGGCAAACCACACCGCAAAAACAGTCTGCCAAGAAAACGTCGCGATGCTAGGAGTCACCCGACTCGGTGCTTGCACCAGGGCACTTTAACTTATTACATAAAGCCCTATAAGATGTGAAGAACAGATGAGGAAAATTTGAGCAAGTGTTTTCTACATGTCCAATCCATTTGTTCTTAAAGAAGGTAATCTACCACCAGCGTGGTAGTGTTTTATTTCTCACTCCCCGTTGAGAACTCATGCCAAAACTTCATACATATGAGGGGCTTGAAAAGAATAGCTCACCGCTATCTATGGTGTATGGCCAACTATGGGCCTTGTTCCCTGTTCATTTGAATGGGAAACCATGCTGTAGTCTTTTAAATCTGTGTTGGGCTGGGTCCACACGGGGCTGATTTGTCTCGCAATGCCCACTGTAGATCACCCGCACAATGCCTGCTTCCAATCAGTGCAGGTTTTGAAGTGGTTCTCATCACTAATTCCTGTGCTGAATTCACCCCCTCATTGGAAAGAGGGGAATTCTGCAGTGGAAACGGTGATACAGCTGACATGACGTGTATTTGGATTCCGTGTGACAATTACATTTCTCCACTGGTTATTCCTGCAGCTTGGGGATGAGATTTTTAAAATCTTGTCCACTTTGCTACTACTATAAATGCTGCTGAATTTCCGTGCAGAGGGTCCACACGGAAATTCCATGGCAATTCTGCTCTGTGTGAACCCCCTTAACGAAAAATGGTAACATGCCACTTGTTGATGCAGATTAGGTTTTTCACAAGTGGATGAGCCTCATTGAATGAAGCTAAAACCCTGAAATCTGCATTATGGCTGCGTTTGCATGCTGATTTGATGCAGGTCTTGACATGGATTTTGCTGCAGATTTTACGCTTTCAATTGAATTCAAATTTGAAGGAGTGAAATATACCGAAATCCACGGTAAATCAGCTCCGTGCGAATGAACCCTAAGATTGTAGTTTACTGTTGTGACTTTCCATTTAAACCTGACATGGATTATACCATGTGACCTTAGCTTTAAGGCCCTTTTACCTGGGCTGATATCAGTGTTAATCATGTGTCAATCATTGAGATTATTGTTGTTTAACTGGCCTCTTATAAATGCTGAATAGAGATGAGCGAGTATACTCGCTAAGGCTAACTACTCGAGCGAGTAGTGCCTTAGCCGAGTATCCTCCCGCTCGTCTCTAAAGATTCGGCGGGCGGGGAGGAACGGAGGAGAGATATCTCTCTCTCCCCCCAACAACCCGCTCCCCCTGCTCACCGCCGCAACTCACCTGTCACTGGCGCCGGCAGCCAAATCTTTGGAGACGAGCGGGAGGATACTCAGCTAAGGCACTACTCGCTCGAGTAGTTAGCCTTAGCGAGTATACTCGCTCATCTCTAATGCTGAACAGTCATGGTGATTAGTAGTGCCGGACGCTTACCCAGCACTTTATTGAAGTAGCGCCGTGCTACCGGGAAGTTATTACCGTTGAGCAGCACAACATCGGAGCTCAGTGTAGCGGTCAGATCATAGGAAAGCTATTCAGATACAGGGGCCCAGCCAAGTGCTTTAATATTGACTCCTGGCAGCACATTGCCCATTCACGTGGAGAGTTGTCCTATCAAGAATGATGTTTTTAGGTTGCACAAAGGCACAATTGGCTAATCAGGTGCAGCCTTACATGGCCTGATGATGGGGCAAACAAACTTTTTCTAAAGAACATTTGAGACCAATTGTTGGCCAGTGTAAAAGGGCCATTACTATACACAGGCGACCAAACATGTACATGAAAACTTAATACACACGGGCGATAAATAAATCTTGTTATTTGTATACCAACACCGTATTCCGCAGTGCTTTCAATTTATTGATTATCTCCCCCCCCCCCCCCAAGCTGGGTACTCCTTTTAACAAACCTCGAAAGGATGGAAGGCTGCTGAGTCAACCTTGAGCCGGCTACCTGAACCATGAGGGGATTGAACTCACAACCTTCAGGTCCTGAGCGAGAGCTTAGGGCAGCATTTTTCCTGTCTTAACACTCTGTATCAAATATTCTAACTAATTTTCCATATATAAATGCTTAAACACTCATTGTGGCGGGCGGGGTGTGTGTGTGTGTGTGTGGGGGGGGTTATGGTTATGATCAGTACAAATGCCCCATTTACAGGGGACGACTCTCGTCTAAATGTGAGCATGAGTGTGTGACTGGCAGATCATTGCTGACTTCTCACTCAATGCTTTACATTCTATGTGAAACACTGAGTGGGCAGCGTTTAGACGCAGCGAGAAGTCGGCGAACCAGCGATAGTTTTTATGCATGTTGACATTGAGCGACGAACGAAAATTAAACAAATAGCGCATGATGGCTTAGGGTTTGGACGTAACGTTTATCGTGCAAGTTCGTTCATTTGAATGCATTTTGCGTGACATGGGCTGATAAATCGTCAGGATTCCCGCTGGTTACAGGAATCTGATCATTCAGTGTAAAGGCACACCCCGACTGAACAACTCATGAGAATTAGTTTGCTTCTCGTTCGTCGTTCAGATTCTGCGCCCAGAAAACAAGAGACTGCCTGCTTACTGTAAATGGAGGCGAGGGGGCCGGAATGATCCCCGCTCAGCCTCCATTCACTGTGACGATCTGTTGGGCATCTGCACCCAACAAGACGTCCCATGTAAACTGGCCCTTAGATTAGACCAAGCATGAAACTGTGGCCTTTCTTGGTGCTCAAAATGTATGCATTGTTTGGCAGGGACACATCGCAGGGTTTAAGTAATGGAGACTGCCTTGTTTACTTATGCAAACCTGAGATTAAATGCGGAGCCATGTCCTTCCTATAATCCTATTACAGAACATGTATACTGAAGTAGCAGCAACATAGTGAAAGTGTTAGTACACACAAAAGAGTGCTTGCAACCGATATAGATTCTGCTTGTCAGCACATTAAGACTGGGTTCACACGGGACGGAGATCTCGAGGATTGGCCGCACCGAAAAACTCCAAGATTTCCGCAGGAGAACCGCAGCTTTAAAACCCGCGGGTTTTAGAGCGGTTCGGCCACCGGCATTCCGTTTTAGCTTTCTCTCCCCATAGAGTGGAGTGAGGCCACAGCGGAAAAAAAAATTGAATTGACATGCCACTGAATTCAATTCCGCGCCGCATGTCTGTTTCTGCCCGGCTTTGCCGCAACGGATTGGCCGCCCCATGTGGACGAAATTTTTGCAAAATCTCATCCACATGGCTGGTTAATCCCGGGATTAGGAACCGCAGGCTGAATTGCCGCATACAGTTTTAGAAAGGTTAAATGTTAGCACCGCAGAGTGCATTCAACTTCTGAAGCCCCTTTTACACAGCACAAATGTTGGGCAAATCGCTTGTTGGATTGAGTGGTTTACATGATAATTGTGCAGTGTAAACATGCAGTGCAAGAACAATCGGTGATGAATCACTGGTCGGATCTTTCATGGAGACCTAAAACTCCTCTTTGGTTTGCCGTTATTCATCTACGAATAACGACCTGTTTGCTGTGAATGGAGGCTTGTGGGTCTGAACCATTACCCCCGCTCTGCCTCCGTTCACTGAGTGATGACCACCGTGAAGGCTGTCAGCCACTGAAGTGCCCATTAGTCGTCCCATGTACAAGGGACTCAGTCTCCTAAATTTTGTTTTTTAAGATCTCCTAAAAATTTACTGACCCCAGAAAGTATTGTCACTTCTGAACGTAATCTCCCACTTGACAGACACATATTTTTCACAATGTTGACGCCATGATTGCTTGGCCACAGTGAATGCTTCTTCAGGAGTCTGTTTTGCCCATTGGAAAATTGCTTATGTGACCTCGGAGAGCGTCCTTCATCATTGGAGAAAGCCTGAAATCTTCGGTGAATAAGGAGCATGAGAAACCACTTCCAACTTGTTGCCATATCGAGGGTCACCCGGTAAGCAGAGCATTGTCTTGATAGATTCACGACACTCAACTTGGAGGAAACTTTCTGCGTCTTCAGGCCTTCCCCCAGGATGGTGTGCACAGATCCTACCCACATAAATCCTGACTTTGCAGGCAACCTCTTCTACAGTCAGTTGGCAGTCCTCGATAACCACTTGTTCCACCCATGCTGTTGGACTGGCTGGTGCATGGCCAACGCTCCTTTACGTAGAACTCACACGTCGTTCAGCCTCCTTACAACTGTTGCACCCACCAACGCACATATTTCACATCCATGATGCCTTCACCGCGTATCTCACTCAACTGACAATGGATGTCAGTAGGTGTGATTCCATGCAGGTGAAGTAAACGGATGACTAGGCGCTGGTCTTGGAACGTAAATATTGCCATTATAAATATGCTGCTAACTCCAGCTCCTCTCACGTGGGTTCTGTGCATTGGACATCTTCAAAAATGTGTCCCACGTTTCTATCTGCCTATTCCGCAGAAAAAAATGAGGAGACCTTAGAACTTGAAGGCGCCTCTTAGAAGTAGGCTGATGGTTCTCCAGACAATTGTAGGTTCAACGGGTGTTCAACGATCATTACGCTTCTGCAGCCCTCCACATTTTGGTCCATATTGGCTGTTGGAGTCGTTAGATATATTACCGTAGGACAACCACTTTAAATATGGCCAACTTCTTTCTGAATGATGGCTAAAGCAATCTTTCTTTTTAAATGTCACCTCACAAACAAAAATTTGGGTTGGAATTTCCCTTTTCGATCAACTTTAGACTATGTATGGCTACCTTTTTATGCCTTTTTGTAAAATGTGATGACATCTCTGTATCGGGAAGAAGAAAAACAACAAGCCTGAAGTAAACCTTCTAGTCAATTTAATCTCCTGCAGGATGCTATCTGGTTTGTCTTTGATATGCCATGTAAACAGGATGGCTCGCCAGCTAATCCCTTTTCTGTTAGATTACATGTAGTCACTTGCATTGCAGGGTGCATGGTTGCATAATGGACACCAAATTGTGTTCACACCCTTTGATTTAGCGTCCCCCTCCCACATGAAGATGTGTATTTGTACCCACAGGGGGTAAGATTTTGTTTTTGACTCTTTTGATAGGCTTTCCAATGTTTTATCAGCTGAATATCTGCTGCATTGATCTGCGTGTGTTTGTGAAGGTGTTTCCTAAAATCTTTTAATAAGAAGCACCAGAATCAGATCTTCTTTGAAAGAAGCTTTTGTCAAGACTCCTTTTTGGAAGGTGCCCAGTTATAAAGGCCCTCTGTATGTGGTCCAAAATAACCTTCATACAACTTCAGATGCATGTATCAAACAGAATTGTAATGTGAGAGCCATCGCCTACCACTGTGTTTGGGGCCGATCGTGTTGTATATCGTGCTCTGATCTACTTTGGCAACCTCTGACTCTCCAGATGTGGCGCTAAGAGTAAGCGGAGGCCTTGTAGGCATTTTACAGGGTAATGGGGGCTTCTTATGTAGTTTAATATGGGGAAAAAACATCAAACGGTTATTGCAGCTATACACCTTATAGCTCTTCCCTCCTCCCCATGCCAAGAGTGCATGGGAGACGGGAATAAGCTGCTGCCAGATACTTCTGGCATCGGCTTATCTCCCTCAAGAACAAAAGGATCGGGCATGTTCAAATCAAATTCTTTTTTTCTTTTCTTCCTGATGGATAACCCCTTACATACTTGATCGTTGGGCTGACGTATATCTAATGTCTATGGCCGCTTTAATATACTCCTTTAAACACTGCATGCTGCACTTATGGTGCCCACTGGGTCTTGCCTCCCTGCACTGTGTGATAATCTACACACCAGAGACGTGATCGCAGCAGCCAATCACGGTCTATACCGGTAAAGTGCTGTTCATATTGTAACCGGAGATTGACACGTGGGTCCAGTTATAATAGCCATATGGGTTGTCCACCAGCTTGTAAAGTTGACAGCATGTGACTACTGCTCCATTCACAGCGGCCCTGTACAGATATCAGATCAGTGGGACTCAGACTCCCAGCACCTCTTCCGATCAGCTTTTTGACGGACCACGACACCTTAGGGCCTGTAATGTCTCATAAATCCGTCACAGTGTCTTTCTGTAGCTCTCGTCTCTTTGAAGTGAATGAAATTGATCTGCAGTATCAGACACAGAGGATAGACTATGTATGACATTATAACCAATACACAATGAAGAGACTGTGATCTCCACAAACAGCAGATAGGTGGGGGTATAGGAGTCAGTACCTCCACTGATGGGCCATCAGTATTCTATAAGGTAGTTCCGACAAACCTCTTCAACTCCACAGCATCACAGTTTTCTGGTGTAGATAAATAAAAAATAATATGGTGTTTGGGTAAATTGTCCTGTTCCTGAAACTTCTGCACTGCTGTTTCCAGCACAGCCACCGAGTGGGACTCTTGTAGTAGGTCGAAAATTCAACTCTGCTTGTTTCTCCCACCTTCCTGATATTGGGCATATGTTGCACAGGGAGAGGCACATTCTTTCACCGTGCACCAGTATTAGTAAATCTAAACTATAAATGAGCAGTAGTTTATTGCAATCCTAATTCCATTTTTTGCGCTTGTTAAAGCCCATTTACACACACAGATAATCTTTCAAAAGATTGAATGATCAGTGATCCTTTTGCATAAAGTACTAATAGGCACTAATTGCTATTAGTACTTTATCAGCTTCATTTGCATGCAGATGAGCTTCTGGGGGCTTTTGTAGAACTTAGCAGGAGGTGTGAGCTCTGTAATTAGCTCCATTGTTTAGCCATGGGCTGCTAAGTGAAAACTATAATCTCTAGCTCCCCTTAGAGAATTCAGCACCATGGACAGCAGACACAGCATGGGTCCTGCTCATCAGCTGCAGGTGGGGCTGATAGCTGAAAACAGCTGATACAATGTTATCAGCTGTAATCAGCTCTTCCCAGGCAGAACACAGCATGCGTCCTGCTCACCAGCTGTTCTGCCGAAGAATGGTTTTCAAGCAGAACTGAAAACCGTCATTTGGCACAAAACTAACAGATGGGCACATTTAGACACAACGATCATCGCTCAAAAGATTGCTTTTGATCGAATTTTGAGTGATAGTCGTTGTCTAAATGGGCCTTTAGACTCTTGCACGAAGGCGTAGCCCAGAACTGTCACTGATCGTCTGTGGCTGTAGTTGTACGTTGCAAGAAGCAGCGCACGTTCCATCCCAGTTATGTTATGCTAACTATTCTTGTTCTGTTATTAGTGCGCCGTGTATCTGGCTGCTCGTAGTTCTAGTTTATAGCTGGCAATTGTTAACTCGTGGGGCATAGCCCAGCGTTTTTCTGCACTCTGTTGGTGGTCCTTAAACTTTTTTTTTATTTTTTTTTATCCCAAATGTTAAATTGAAAGAAAAATATAACCGCCCTTTATTTGGAACTTTTCTAGCGCGCAGCGAAGTAAAAGGGTCTAAAACAACTTTTGAAAATGGAATTTCACTTTTCTAAACAAGGCGTGCTTTTAATTATACATGTAATCGGCTTGTGTTGTTGCACAACAATGCCGTCCACAGGATATACTTTTTTTTTCTTTTCTTTAATTTGTTTAATCTATGTGAATTGTATCCAAGTCCATGTCCTAGACATCAATATGATGCTTGGGCGGATCACACGAAACCACGGAAAGTGCTTGAAGGCCAATGCCTTGTTTGTTTTTGGTTATTAATACATCAAACAGACACACATCTGCTGCCTGCTATTGGTTTTATAAAACCCTTTACAGTGTGTACAATCAATCACGTTCGCTCAGATGGAGAACTTTCATTCAGACCTATCGCCCTCCGTCTCCCTGCTCAGCGCTGGCATAGCTCCATAGTAAATGACATGAATCAAGCACAGTATACGCTCTTCTGAACTGCCCCATAGAAACCAGCTGGCACAAAAAGCTTACAAAGTATTTCTATTTGTGCAGCTAAAAAGGTTTTTGTCCAAGAAACCTAGAAATAAATATATTGCCAAAATGTCCTGTGGTGTTTTTTTTAGTTTTTTTTTTTAGTATACCCAATTGGTTGGCAGCCAAGGGCTTACGGGTCTTACACGTTGGTGGCATTTTGTTATTGTGACTTATTTATTATAATGCTGGGTGAGATCATTTCCCTGTTGAAATGTGTTATGCAAATGGGGAGATCTTGCAATGTCTCAACAGCGCCACCTATTAAAAAAAAAAAAACCACCAACATGATTTTGGCTTCTATTCCCAGTCATGTTTACAAGGCCTTCTTGAAAGGTTGGACATTGACTTTTTGGAAAGCTACCTTCTAAGGCTGGGTTCACACAGGGCGGATTTGCCGCGGAAATTCCGTGCGGAATTTCGCCACGGCAAATCCGCCTGCGGCCGATAATCTCGGTGTTAGCAGGCCAAGTGGACGAGATTTCTCAGAAATCTCATCCACACGGGACGGCCAATCCGCTGCGGTTATTCCGGCTTTGTTGACTGCAGCATCTCTATTTTTAATTTCTTTTTATTTCCGCTGCAGGCGCGCTCTCCTCTAAGGGAGTGCCGGCCTCAGCGGAAGAGCAAGCAGCCGGGCCGCTTCAAAGCCGCCGCCGCGTTCTCCCAGCGGAAATGTCGCGGTTTTTCGCTGTGGCCAAACCGCGACATTTACGGCAGGAATCAGCTGTGTGTGAACCCAGCCTTAACCCCTTGAGTGGCACGCCCGGAAAAGTTCCGTGACGAGCTCCACTGCTCATAGCAACATAGCCCGGAAGATTTCCGGGCTATGTATCACTATGGGAGCTGCAGAGCACAATACCACAAGCTGTGACAGTGTGCTCTGCCTGCACAGACCCACACAGAGCAGTGCAAGGGCTTTGAAAAACCAGCAGAAGATATTGCCGACATGTCGGCAATGTCCTGCTTTGTTTACAGGTTGCCATAGAGACCATCGGCTTGTCAGAAGCAAGCCGATGGTCTCTGTGGCAGGGAGAGCTGGTTGTTAGCTGTCAGAGGACAGCTAGGTACTAGCTCTTACAGCAGAGATCAGAGAAAACCTCCGATCTCTGCTGTGTTAACCCTTTACATGCTGCAGTCTATGTGACTGCAGCATGTAAAGGGCTGTCACTGCAGCATGTAAAGGGCTGTCACCATCGGACCCCTGGAATGTGATCAGGGGTCTTGATGGGTCCCTGTGGAAGTCCCCTAAAGGGACAAAAAAAAATAAAAATTTTTTAAAAAATTTAAAAAAAAAAAGTAAAAAAATAATTAAAAAAATTAAAAAAAACACTTGTTTCCCTTTACTTTGTAAAAAATCAAAAATACAATCACACATGTGGTATCCATGTGCGTCGTAATGACCCAGAGAAGGAAGTTAATACATTATTTAACCCCTTAATGACATGGCCCCTTTTTTCTTTTTTCCCCATTTCTTTTTTTCCTCCCCCCTGTTTAAAAAATCACAACTTGTCCCGCAAAAAACAAGCCCTTATATGGCCATGTCAATGGAAAAATGAAAAAGTTATGGCTCTTGAGACGCAACTGCAAAACTAGTTGAAATTCAATGATTAGACCATTTTAAAAAACCTGCCCTGGTGGGCACGACAGGGTGGTAGGAAACCTGCCACTCAAGGGGTTAATGGGTGGTGCTGCTATCGTATCATCTCTCCACTGTGTACCGAATTTCCAAGAGTAAATGCTTTGACCTTTTAAAGCGATTATCAAGTTAATAGACAATATTCCCTCTATAGCGCCCAATGTGCTAAAATGACAATAGGACCAATACTTACCCATCCTTTGTCATGGCGAACCAACACTGCAGCCCAGCTGTGGTCCCTGTGTTTGTTGTGGCAGATGTCACCAGATGTCACGTGACTGCTGCAGTCCATCGGAGGCTGCAGTGCCACCGTTCTAAACTCCTGGCATCATGGCACCCAGGAAAACGAGCAGTAACTGTGCAGTCTCTGATTGGCTGCAGCAGTCAGGTGACTTCTCGTGACGATATCTGCCACATCAAACACCAGGACCACAGTGGGCTGCAGCGATAGATGGCAAGTGGCACAGGATGGGCGAGTACCGCTTCTTTTGTTGTTTTAGCAAAGTGGGTACTACAGAGGGAATGTTGTCCAGTAACCCAACTACCCCTTTAAGTCTCCTCAGGTCTACTGGGCGGTTTCAACAAGGAGAAAGCTGTACCCCTTCCGACCCTATTGGAATTCTAATGTAGAGGTCATACATGGCAGCAGAAATTTTTTGTTTTTGTTTTTCAAGAGAAAAAAAGGACCTGCACCAGTTTGGCATATGCGATTTTATCATTTCAGTAAAGGTCCTTTTACACGCAAAGATAATCTTTCAAACTGCCGAAAGATTTAGCGATCTATTTGCATAAAGTGTTAATGGCAGAAATTGTTTGCAGAGCCCAGCGTCTGTTAAACATAATGCCAGCGGTGCAAACAGCTGCCGACACATTCTATTGTCCTCGTGGCTAGTATAAGCATGCTTCGGGGAGAACATCCTGCAGTCTTTTGAAAGATGAGTGAAATACATTAAAATGGAACATATTTGCTCCGTATTTCAGCAGCTGAACGATGGATTTTATGTGAAGTAAAATCCATAGTTCAAACAAAAACTGCACGATGCTCGCGTTTACGTGTAATGATTATCGCTCATTTTCGGCCATTTGGACAATTTTTGAGTGATAATTGCTGCGTGTAAAAGGGCCTTAACCCTCGCCCACATTACATACAAAATTGCAGGTATAGAATATATATTTTCCTTGCTAGTGGTTTGCAAGTCCCAGTACCTCCACCTGCTAGGGGCATCCGCCACCACAAGTTCTCTTTGGAAATGCAGATTCAACGTATTGCCCAAGACGCTCCTCAGACCTTTATCTGACAAAATGCCAGAACTTTAATTTTTTATTTTTTTTTCATTGACTGTCACTTTCAACAATCCTCTTTTTATTGGACAGGGCCCTCAACAATAAGCTGATCACAGGGTGTCCTGTTGCTGATCGCATGTTCACTTTCCCTGCAGCGCCTCCACAGGGAAAATGAAGCATTGCACAATCTCCTTTCACAATCCGCTAGCATCATTGGATAAATTCAGCCACCAGCTCCTCCAGGACTTGTACTCCTATGATTCTACGCTGGACTCTCATGTTCTCAGTCTTGGCTTCATAAAGGGCTATATTGCCCGAAACGTTGCTTGGATACATTGAGAACATCCGATAGATCTTTAATAATAATAAACTTTAATAATAATAAACTTTATTTGTATAGCGCCAACATATTCTGCAGCGCTTACATAGACGGGGGGGATACAGAAAGACAATACAAACCTTACAGAACCACGGTTACATAGTAATCAGTTGATGGAACAATAGGGGTGAGGGTCCTGCCCCAACGAGCTTACATACTACAAGTAATGGGGGGATACAGAAGGTAAAGGGGCTGGAGATGTGCACTGTATGGCGAGGTGGAGAGTGAGAGATGCTATACACAGACAATGGTCAGACATTTAGCCGTGACACGGCAGAAACAGTATGACTGCAGGAGCGGTTTATGGTGGCTAGCAGGGATTGCAGTCAGTAGGTCAGAGAGCATGTTATCAGGCAGAGTACAGAGGGGTTTGGTATAGGAGATATGGTATGCCTCCCTGAAGAGGTGCGTTTTTAGAGCACGCCTGAAGTTCTGCGAGTCCTGGATTGCCCAGGTAGCCTTTGGTAGTCCGTTCCAGAGGACCGGTGCTGCTCTGGAGAAGTCTTGGAGGCGGGAAGGAGAAGTTCGAATTAAAGGGGCGCTCAGTCTGGTTTCATTAGCAGAGTGGAGAGCCCGGGCTGGTTGATGGATTGAGATGAGGGAGGCGATATAGGGGGCGCTGCACTGTGGAGGGCTTTGTGGATGAAGGTGGCGAGTTTAAATTGAATTCTGTATTTAACGGGCAGCCAGTGCAGTGACCGGCACAGGGCAGAGGCGTCCCAGTAGCGGCTGGACAGGAAGATGAGCCTGGCTGCCGCATAAAAGCAATCATTAACTTTTGCAAATTCAAAAAGTTTGTTCAATCCTATGTTTTGAATTTTCATTACTTTTAGCGGTTGCAACGGTGCGACCTGAAGATTTTATACTATGCTGCTATCAAGTGAGATAGCGCCGCCGATCTGTGTCCCTTTGTGTTGCCTACAAAATCCTGTCTGTACATCCTCCATGGTCATAAATATTAATATTTTGTTTTCATTTCACTATTTGCTCAGCTCCAAAAGGAATTCTTCATCTTTCTCCCGATGTCTATCAAGAAATGGAGGCCAGCCGCAGTAAGACTGTCTCTACTCCTGCTGTCAATTATCTGACACCCAAAGAATTGAGCCAGACATCCAGCTCATATTTTAGCACATCTGTAACCCAAAGTTGCACATCTGCGATTGCCAGAGAGCTCCTGACCAATGGCAGCTCCCCCACGGCAGAATCTGTTGGATTTGCAGGCAACAACTTGACATGTTCCAGCTCCACCGTACAACCTTCCAAGCAGCTCGAGTATTTGGCCGGCATTCAAGGCTTACAGGTGAGCAGAACCTTTATCTCTGAGGTTGTGCAGATGTGTCCTGTCGTTGGCAGATTCTGTATATGATTGCTGTAGTAGCTATCTACTGTTTTATATACTGACACACATACACTCATTGTAAAAGAAGAATCACCTAGGAGTTGTGAGAATCGAATGGAACTTTGTGTTATTGTAACATGGATGTAAGTGATTACAATATCAGCGCAAAAGAGGATTTATTACTGAAAGTTGAAAATTTGAAGGGAGGCTCTAGTATCTTGTTGTACCGCCTCTAGCTTGGATACAAGATGTGATACCGGTGGGCATGGAGGCTCTAGTACCCTGTTGTACCGCCTCTAGCTTGGATACACGATGTGATACGGGGAGCTTGGAGCCTCTACTACCCTGTTGTACCGCCTCTAGCTTGTATATATGATGTGATACAGGTGAGCATGGAGGCTCTAGTACCCTGTTGTATCGCCTCTAGCTTGGATACAAGATGTGATACAGGCCAGCATGGAGGTTCTAGTACCCTTTTGTACCACCTCTAGCTTGGATATAAGATGTGATACAGGAGAGCATGGAGGCTCTAATACCCTGTTGTACCGCCTCTAGCTTGGATACAAGATGGGATACGGGAAGGCATGGAGGCTCTAGTACCCTGTTGTACCGCCTCTAGCTTGGATACAAGATGTGATACGGGAAGGCATGGAGGCTCTAGTACCCTGTTGTACCGCCTCTAGCTTGGATATAAGATGTGATATGTACGGGCATGGAGGCTCTAGTACCCTGTTTTACTGACTCTAGCTTGGATACAAGATGTGATATGTACGGGCATGGAGGCTCTAGTACCCTGTTGTACCACCTCTAGCTTGGATGTAAGATGTGATACGGGCAGGCATGGAGGCTCTAGTACCCTGTTGTACCGCCTCTAGCTTGTATATATGATGTGATACAGGTGAGCATGGAGGCTCTAGTACCCTGTTTTATCGCCTCTAGCTTGGATACAAGATGTGATACTGGTGGACATGAAGGCTCTAGTACCCTGTTGTACCGCCTCTAGCTTGGATGTAAGATGTGATATGGGCGGGCATGGAGGCTCTAGTACCCTGTTGTACCACCTCTAGCTTGGATACAAGATGTGATACAAGCGGGCATGGAGGCTCTAATACCCTGGTGTACCGCCTCTAGCTTGGATACAAGATGTGATACGGGGGGCATGAAGGCTCTAGTACCCTGTTTTACCACCTCTAGCTTGGCTATAAGATGTGATACTGGTGGGTATACGCTGTTGCACCGCCTCTAGCTTGTATCCAAGATGTGATACGGGCAGGCATGGAGGCTCTAGTACCCTGTTGTCCCGCTTCTAGCTTGGTTGCAAGATGTGATACAGGCAGGCATGGAGGCTCTAGTACCCCCTGTTGTACCGCCTCTAGCTTGGATACAAGATGTGATACTGGTGGGTATACTCTGTTGCACTGCCTCTAGCTTGGATACAAGATGTGATACGGGAAGGCTTGGAGGCTCTAGTACCCTGTTGTACCGCCTCTAGCTTGTATATATGATGTGATACAGGTGAGCATGGAGGCTCTAGTACCCTGTTGTACCGCCTCTAGCTTGGATACAAGATGTGATACAGGTGGGCATGGAGGCTCTAGTACCCTGTTGTACCACCTCTAGCTTGGATGTAAGATGTGATATGGGCGGGCATGGAGGCTCTAGTACCCTGTTGTACCGCCTCTAGCTTGGATACAAGATGTGATACGGGGGGCATGAAGGCTCTAGTACCCTGTTTTACCACCTCTAGCTTGGATACAAGATGTGATACTGGTGGGTATACGCTGTTGCACCGCCTCTAGCTTGTATCCAAGATGTGATACGGGCAGGCATGGAGGCTCTAGTACCCTGTTTTACCGCCTCTAGCTTGGATACAAGATGTAATGCGGGGAGCATGAAGGCTCTAGTACCCTGTTGTACTACCTCTAGCTTGGATACAAGATGTGATACGGGCGGGCATGGGGATTCTAGTTCCCTGTTGTCCCGCCTCTAGCCTGGTTGCAAGATGTGATACAGGGGGCATGGAGGCTCTAGTACCCCCTGTTGTACCGCCTCTAGCTTGGATACAAGATGTGATACTGGTGGGTATACGCTGTTGCACTGCCTCTAACTTGGATACAAGATGTGATACGGGCAGGCATGGAGGCTCTAGTACCCTGTTGTACCACCTCTAGCTTGGATACAAGATATAATACAGGGACCATGAAGGCTCTAGTACCCTGTTGTACTACCTCTAACTTGGATACAAGATGTGATATGGGCAGGCATGGAGGCTCTAGTACCCTGTTGTCCCGCCTCTGAATGAATGTGATACGGGCATGGAGGCATACAGGTTCCGTGGTATCCTGCGGCTTATCAGTCCACATTTGCTGTAACTGAGGCTCTAGATCGTGCAAACTCCATAGGCTGTTGGTGTCCCAGATGGTACGATACATGTTCTATTGGCAATAAATCTGGCGACCGGAAAGCCACAGAAGTGTGGCAATATTGTGGGGACATTCCTGTGACATCCTTGTGTGTGCGGCTGATCATTATCATGCTGGAAGCCTCTTGGAAGCCACCATGAGAGAAACATGTGGCTGCAAGATGTCCTGAACACATTGCTGAGCGGTCATTGTCCCTCATACCACTATTAGAGGTGACCTACTTTCGTATGTTATGCTCCCCAGACCATCACACCAGCAGGGGGCAGTGTGCAAAGCAAAGGCGGGATTGAGGCGCTCACCCTTAGGTCTCCAAACACGAACATATCTGTCATCCATGCCCAAACTAAACCTGGATTGGTCACTGAAGACAATCTGGTTCCACTCCATAGCAGTCCAGTTTACTTGTTCACAACAGCACTGTAAACGGAGGCGCTGGTGGGTGTCCTGAGCCGGTCACCTTGTGCGTGTGCCGTTACGCATCCACTGGTCCCAACACATCCTAACAGTCTGGTCAGCATGGCCGAGTTGGCCAGCAGTTCGTCGATACGACCATCCAGCTTCTTGCATTCCAACAAAGCACCCATCAAACACTGTTCACTGGCCAAAATCTCTTGGGTTGCTTCATAGAGAAATGTCTAGTGGTCAACAAGCTCTATACAAGCGGACAGAGCGGTCACTACACACAAGGAGCCTCCGAGAGCCTCTTATAGGTTAAGGTTGGAATTACTAGGTGGCAAGACCATTCATCTAATCTCACCACAACCAATCATTCGCTTATCTTCCTGAGATGTTTTTAAGCAAAACGACAATGTCTAGTTGCTCAAATTTTTTTTAGATTGTATAGTGTATATTGTACTGTTGTGAACTGTTTGCCGATAACATTGTAACTGGCCAATGACTATCTTTATAGTCGGGGAGGAGTCAGCTGGGACTACATGAGTGGCAGCATTGCACTGTTGAGTTGTCATTGTAGCTAGTTTGTACTTTCCTTCTTAAAGTGAAGCTTTATCTTGTAGCCACTTTAAATAATGCTACGCAGTCAAAAATACCGTCAGCGACTGGAAAATAATGTCTCGGGTTGGGTAATTATATTAGGTATAGCACTGGAAACAGATAGCGCTGTCAACATTGCAGCTCCCTGGTTTGGTACTACAGGCACAGCTAGCACTGAATTCAATGGGAGATGTGCCAGAAGTACCACATTAAGCCACTCTGATATGGACAGAGCTATCTGCTTCCTTCGCTGGCTGCATTGATGACAGACCCAGTGGTCAGCTGATTGGTGGAGATCCCAGGCGGTGGACCCCTGCCAATTCACTCTTGATGCTTTGTTCTGAGGATAGGTCATCAATGGTAAAAGTCCCAGGAAAAAGGGTGTTTCCAATACTTTTTAAAAACTGTCTAAAGACTGGGAATGTAATAATATAATAAGTTATGCAGTAAAAACTGCTCCTGCACAGCCGCTCTGGTTTCCACCGCGTAAGTCTTGGAAGCACCTGCCGTAGTCGCGTTAAGAGTCGTCATCCACGTGACCACTGCAGCCAATCGCTGGTTTCAGAAATAATGCTCCCGTGTACAGCACATGACTTCTGAGGCCTCCCTCACACAGATGTTTTCAGAAATGCCGCGTTTTTTAACGCTGCGATTGTTGTGGTTTCAGCAGTGCTGGCATGGTTTTTGGCAGAGTTTTGGCTGCGTTTTCATCTGTGCTTAAAACACAGCCAAGGAAGCTGAAAAAAAAGAAATCAATACCCACCTAGCTGGCGCCGTCCGGGTCCCTGCCACTGCTCTCCAGAGCTACAGGCAGGCTGCCGGGCATTTGTCAGTGCCAACGGAGCATCTTTTGCGAATGATGGGGTTTAAAGACCCTGCCTCCAGCAAGAGACTGCTCTGATTGGCTGAGTGCCGCAAGCTCAGCCAATCAGAGCCAGCGCTGGATGCACCAATCACAGCCATTCATTGAATGGCTGTGATTGGTTCATCAAGCTCTGGGTCTGATTGAACCAATCACTAGCAAAAGATGCTCCATCGGCACAGACAAGTGCCCGGCAGCCTGCCCAGACCTCTGGAAAGCAGTGGCAGGGACCTTGACGGCACCAGCTAGGTGAGTGTTGATTTTTTTTTTTTAGGTGGTGTAGCTAGTGCTTGCATTGAGTGCTGCCAAAAACGTGGTACCAAGTTGTGCCACATTTTTAGCGTCGCTGAAACCGCTGCCCATTCATTTCAATGGGCGATGCACGGCTGAAAATGGGCAAGTATAGGACATGCATCACTGTCAAAGTGCAGCGTTGAAGATTCGTTTTAACGCCCCATTGAAACGTCTGTGTGAGGGAGGCCTGAGGTTGATTTTTGGTTGCAGCGGTCACATGAATCATGAACGGCTTAGGACCATTTTTAAGTAGTCCGATCCTTTGTTCTCACTTTCGTAAGTGACACCAGAATAGTTTTGACATGTGTTTTTTCTCTAGCTTCGTCTTTGGCTATGGCCACCCTTTACTACAGACTCGGAACATGATTACCTCTACCATATCCTCTATAAAGAAGTTGGAGATGCATTCTGATAAAGGGTTGCATGAGCTTTAGCTACTTCTAGGTTCTTGTAAAGCAGCATATTCGCCTTCAGTGACTAGATAGTCTGTATGTTTGATCTTGAGCCTACGAACCAGCATGAGCCGTTGTATTATAGCAGCATAGTACTGTGATATTGCAGTCTGGCACTGATCTTTCTGAATCCATGGAGTCCGTTGTGTCGATTCAGCATGAGAACTTCTCTCGCCACACTTGCAGTTTTTTATCAGTTTCTCAGCTCCGAGTGACCATGAATTTTCTTCCACTTCTCATCTAAAGCTGGATCCCAGCCATGTGCCATAACAAGATTGTTGCTTGGCTGAGCACCCAATATGCCTTTCCCTTAATTCTTGTGGGAAACCGATATGTCTTGATTACCTGCAGGCTACGTGGATGCCGCAATCATTCCCTGCTGCTCTGACTAATGAAGTGAGAAATGATTTTACGGCATAATGCGGTGTGTACGTGATTCCTGCCACTACTTACGGTGCGCTTCTGATGCTTAACGCATTCCGGTAATCGTTCTACTGTTGAATCGTATTCGCCGTGAGTTCTCTAAAGAAGCATCATTTGCCTACAATGATGGCGTAAGAGCCGTGGACATATATGCACTGTATATACCTGGATGGGAGCACTTACTGTGGTGCAAAGTCGCATCAGGCAAAGACAGAAGAAGGAGGAGTGGAACAAACCTAAACCGTAACAAAGGCCTAGGTCCAAGACGTGAGCTCAAGGCCAAGGAGGGTTATATAGGCCAAATAATGGAGGGGCTGCCAACCAGTGATCAGACTGATGAAGGCGTTCACCTCGAAACCCTTTTTAATTTTTGCTTTTAATGAATGAAATACAAGAGAAGTCCGATTCTTCATCCTATTGTCTCACGACTTGTCTCTGGAGTGTGATGCCAACATACCAGCTTTGCTTCATCCATAGAGGCAGAATAAATACCATTGCTTTAGGAAGTAGGGCTGAGAGATGGAGCACTTGTATAATGAGATCTTTCACTTGCGTCCTTCCTTAAATGATGATCCAGGCCCCCTTCACACCCCGAGGCACCTGAACAAGCACACTATCTTGCCAATGCATAACTAAGTTGTAGTCCTGATAATTAGGGAGCTGTTAATTCCCTGTTTATTAGCAGAGTCTTGTTTATTTACATTGGGACTTAATCCCTAGCTTCCCATACTTTGGGTTCATTAGACCAAGTCCGTTGGCGTAGAATTCCATCATGACCAGGAAGACTCCCTAAGGGGATTTATTTTGAAAACAAACTTCATGGGCATTGGCCTTAAAATGAGACTTGGAAGGTGCCGACCTGCATGTGTATGTTTGCACATGGCAGTGTATGTGCACATGGCTATAGGGGGTTATATACAGATGCATAAACCCATTATTATATGCAGGATTAACATAATTGTCATCTGGCATCGAACTATAAAGGTTCCTTTACATGAGATGACTGTCGGGCAAACGATGCCCGACACTCGTCTGTGTGACTCCGCGCTCCTGCATGGGGGCCAGCAGAGCAGGCTGGTTCACGGAGCGACCACCGGGCGGGTGGGGCAGTGCAGGAGATTTCTCTCCTCTCACTCCCCTTTAGACTTAAGGGACCTTAAGACTTGAATTGTGTATTCCATGAGTGGAGGAAAAATCGCAGCATGCTCTACTTTGCTGCAGACGGTCTCCATTGAAGTCAGTAGAGGCCGTCTGACCCGCAGCCCATCTGCAATTAAAAAATACAAATAATATAAATATATATATATAAAATATATTTTAAAATCTGTAGTGCACATGACCTCCTGCGAGCCTCCACGGTCATCCACATTACAAAATTTGCAGGGTCGCCAGTCGTGGTCACAGCCGGACGTGGAACATGTGAATATCCCAAAGGTCTTCTAGTCCTGCTGGGGTTTGGAGATACATATACTGTCTGTGGTCTCTAAATTGATGCTGGTTCAGAGGCCTAGTGCCCTCACTATTTCAGGACTAGGTCTCTCAGATCATAGACTGGTCGAGTTGGAAGGGACCTCCAGAGTCATCGGGTCCAACCCCCTGGTCAGTGCAGGATTCACTAAATCATCCCAGACTGATATTTGTCCAGCCTTTGTTTGAAGACTTCCATTGAAGGAGAACTCACCACCTCCCGTGGTAACCTGTTCCACTTATTGATCACCCTCACTGTCTGATATCATTGAACTTCTTAAAACCTTGACAGATATTCAAATCTGTGTTCATAGAAGGGCTGTGACCATTTTGGAAGACCGAAGTGAGACCTTGGAACTGACAGATTTGTGGCAGAATGCCACAAACAGAGTTTAGCGGCGAATTCCCCACTCCCCCAGGGATTTTCTCATCCGCAATATTGGTGGCTTACAATTAGGAT
The DNA here is from genome assembly GCF_035609145.1 of Eleutherodactylus coqui. Taxonomy (NCBI): domain Eukaryota; kingdom Metazoa; phylum Chordata; class Amphibia; order Anura; family Eleutherodactylidae; genus Eleutherodactylus; species Eleutherodactylus coqui. The sequence goes on along the minus strand of NC_089845.1, from coordinate 142,498,512 downwards.
ATGCCATCGTCTTCGGTCACCCCTTGTGGTTGTCCGATGTGGCTGACTGGAAATATCTGACCAAGTAGCACTGCTCGTTATTAATGCTTCTACTTTGTTCTAAAGATCGGAGAGGGTGATAGTTGTTGGACAGACCTTCCTGGCGTATCCTAGTGATGTCACTCATATGTCTGACACACGCCTTTTAATACATTTTAGGCTGGGTTCACACGGGGCGGATTTGCCGTGAAAATCCCATGCGGAATTTCGCCGTGGCAAATCTGCATGCGGCCGCTAATCCCGGGATTAGCCAGCCATGTGGACGAGATTTCTAAGAAATCTCGTCCACACGGGACGGTAAATCCGCTGCAGCTAAGCCGGCAGAAGCCACCGCTGCGGCGCGGATTTGCCGGCCGCAGCATGTTCATTTTTTTTTCTTCCACTGCGGCCGTACTCTCCTTTACGGGAGCGCCGGCCGCAGCGGAAGAGCGAGTGGCCAGGCCGCTTCAAAACTGCCGCGGGTTTTGAAGCAGCGGTTTTCCCGACGGAAATCTCGCGGTTTTATGCTGCGGCCAAACCACGTGATTTCCGTCGGGAATCCGCCCCGTGTGAACCCAGCCTTATGCCTGACAAATCCCTTATGGATGGATTATAGGTATATAAAGTTTCTTCTGTAGTAGTATTGTATAGTTTTCGTCTTTCCTGTTTTATAGACATTTTGACTCCTGTTTGTTAGTTTCATCGGGAGCAAAATACTGCACTCTGTAGTCTCCTGTTTTGGGGCAAAAGTTATAGAAAGAGGCGAAAACTGTAGGGTCTGTAATGTTATCCCAGTATTGGTAATATGGGTGATGGGACTTGTCATTTTTTACCCTCCCTACAGTAGTAGTATCCGTAGAAACAATCAGCTGGGATGGTAATACGCTCTATCCTAGAGGCTGAGCCTGTGAACTGAATCTCTGTGGGAAATGGCTCAGTAGGGAGTCGGTTCTAATTACACGACTCCCTCCTAGAAAGCCGCCTGTGTGTTGGTGTATAAAAAAAAATGCAGCGCACACATTTGCCTTGTTTGCTCTTTGCACATGAGAAAGTCGTGTTTGAGAGAATACAGTGTCCTCCGAGGAGAGCGTATATGCAGATGGATCTATGTAGTATACAAATACAAGGAAGACACATTCAATGGTGTTAGCTTTGTATGTCAAAGTAGGTACAACGAATGTTATTAAATACATAATCCTCATTAATTTCAGAGAGAGAAATTAAAGGCTGTATTACCAGATTGGATGGAGAAGTTTACATTGGACAAGGCACAATGTCTTATAGGAAATGTGTCATCAGAAAATGACCTATTAGGGGCATGGCCCAGTGTGGCATGTAGGCGGATGTGTGTCGAAGCTCCCTTAACTGCCCTCTAATTATGCTACTTACCCTTTAATTACCCCTCGCTCTTCTCTGCATGGAGATCGTGGCTCCGCTTTGGTGGAGCACTGCCGGCTACTGTCATTTTCCACGAGAGGCCAGAATGACCCGGCATAAAGAGAAAGGAGGCTGCACTCTCCAACATGGCGCGGGGGACCACTTGATCCAGAAGCCACCTTGCAGACTAGACAACAGCAGGATGTACCCGTGCAGCTGGAATGCTTTACCCACGCTTTCTGCGAAAAGGCTCTGGGCACCATTCTGCAGATAGGGAGCCCGGAGCTACTTGTGGTCATGGGCTTATCTGCTGAAATGGGGGAGCCTGCATGTGAATGGGGAGCGGTTGTGTGAACTGCAGGTACTATAGCTCTGTCCTCTGCTATATCTGCCAGGGAGAGAGTATGGTTGGGTTAACTCCTGGAGTTTATGCCCTAGCTGAACCTACTTTAAAGGATGTGTTTGCTGCGGTTACGCAGTGCAAGAAGTCCCTGGCTACTGTCACAATGCAGCTAGGCAGCATGAGAGAGGACCTTTCTATCATGTGTCTTGATTTACAGGAAGTCACTGAGCGCATAGGAGAAGAAGAACAACGTGTATGTGAGCTGGAAGATCATTTGGTGAAGGCTTGAAAAGGTAGTAAGGTGTCCTCACAATCCAACTCTTCATTACTAATTAGGGCTGACTATTTGAAAAAAACGACAACTGCATTGATACAACATATCCCAGAAAACGTTGAGGGATCTGACCCTTTTGCAAGGAATGGGTAATGTCAAAATGTGGCAAGAATCCCTTTATTTTCTGTAGAACATTCATACCAGGTTCCTACAAGGCCGATGCCATCGGGTCACTCTCCTCGCCCGGTGTTGCTAAACTTCTGCGTTATAGGGATGGAGACATTATCCAGCGTAAAGCTTGGGGCTGCTTTAACTTGTCCATCAATGACCGTAAAATCTTCACCTTTCACAACTACTCGCGGATGTGCTAAAACGGCGTGCCAAGTTCCTGGACATTAAAAAGCGGCTTCGGTCTTTGCAAATACCCTACTCCATGTTATACCCCTTGAGGTTTCGTGTGGTCGCCCTGGGCATGACGTATTTTTTTGAATCCGTGAAAGAAACAGTGGAGTGGCTGGATGGCCATGAGTGGCAATTCTATCAAGCCAATCAGTGATCCACAACAGATATGAACGCAGATAGACATGTTCATTCTCAGGTCGGGGCCTTTAGGCATGTAATAATAATAATAATAATCTTTATTTGTATAGCGCCAACTTATTCCGCATGCTTACGGGACTAGACTCCCTATATCTATTTGGGGGTGAGGGCACAAATGTTCTTTGTTTTCAATCTACAGGGCAACTTCAAGGAGTGAACTTGATATGAAACTTTACTGTCTTCTTCTTCACAAATTCTGGACCTTCTGAGTGAGGGGCTTACCTAGGCCAGTCGTCAGGCTGCTGTAATATATAATTGTCTTTTTTTCTCGCATGGTCCGGATATGATGACTCCCACTCTCTTGGTGAGAGAAGATACTGCCTTGAAAGTGTATTTGTTTTTGTGTTCTTTTTTTTTCTTTCTGTTTTTTCTCCATTTTCTTGGTGTTTACAGACCTGATCTTTCATGGAAGACGTCAAATCTGTTCATACTTTGCGAATTAAGCAATATTGCAATATTTTTTTCTGTCCTGGGTCCCCAGCACTTTTACCAGTGCAGTTATGTATATTCCTATCATTTTGGGCAATTCTTAGCAGGATCAGCCAGGCCCCTAGTATTCCAGCTAAGACATGCTGTCTTTGGCTTCTTGCAGCAACACCAACCTGCTGTGATTTTTCGATCAAGAGACATATTCGATCAAGAAGACAAAATCTCATGGCATAAAGGCTGGTTGGGACATAAATACCATGCCACATATTCTACTTATTCCAGGGGGATAAGCGTTCTGGTACACAGATATTCCTTTTGAGTGTATCAGGACTGAAATAGACAAGGATGAACAATATCTGTCTGGTTTCTAGGATATGCAATATACACTATATGGGGAAAAAGGATTTGGACACTGCATGTTTTTCATCAAGTATGCGAATACTGAGTTTGCCGAACGGCATGCTGGGAAGGGCATGGGTAAAATAAAAAGCTGCTCATTTTGTAATAACTATTCATTCATCCGATTGAGCCCTTGTGGGATGAACAGGAGCGACTGGTATGACACCGCCACCCTCGCCCATCCTCACAATCTCTTCTCACAACCTTGCACGAGGTATGGCGAGTTATTCCTGCCCACACTTAGGCTGCTTGTCCACAGGCATAGGAATTCCGCCGCAGGAGCCGCCGCCGGAGAGCAAAAGACAGCTGACTGTTCTCTGTACGGAGCCTATCTGACAGGCTCACCGCGGAGAATCGTAGCATGCTGCAATTTGTTGCCTGCGACCGGAGAATCGCTATGATTCTCCGCTCGTGGACAAAAGAGGTTGCGTTCACTGCGTTCCCCGGGACCGGATTATCACCGCGGGGAACGCAATGAAAATTCACCTGTGGACTTGGCAGCCTTACAGAGAACTTGTGGAAAGTATGCCTCGACATGTTGCCGCTGTAATACAAGCAAAAGGAGGGCCGACACGTTACTAAATAGGATAATAATGCGCTTGTTCTGAAAAACATGCCGTGTCCAAATACTTTTGTCCATATAGTATATAGTTTTGTTATAGCCTCTCTATATATTTCGTCCCCATACTTATGTAGGGTTCTTCAAAGGCTTCTAGAATTTACAGCCACTATGCCTGGCTTCCCCACTCTGCTAATTGGGGGTTTCAATAATGTGCCAGATTGTAACTGGGATAGACTTGTGGAAGAGGCGTCTTTGCCCAGTCCCGCACTCTTACCATTTGGGACGTTTCTCTGGGAGTTAAAGGGGTTGTCCCGCGAAAGCAAGTGGGGTTATACACTTCTGTATGGCCATATTAATGCACTTTGTAATGTACATTGTGCATTAATTATGAGCCATACAGAAGTTATCAGAAATTATTCACTTACCTGTTCTGTTGCTGGTGTCCTCGTCTCCATGGTGCCGTCTAATTTTCAGCGTCTAATCGCCGGATTAGACGCGCTTGCGCAGTCCGGTCTTCTTCTTTTCTCAATGGGGCCGCTCGTGCCGGAGAGCGGCTCCGTGTAGTTCCGCCCCGTCACGTGCCGATTCCAGCCAATCAGGAGGCTGGAATCGGCAATGGACCGCACAGAAGCCCTGCGGTCCACCGAGGGAGAAGATCCCGGCGGCCATCTTCACCGGGTAAGTAAGAAGTCACCGGAGCGCGGGGATTCAGGTAAGCGCTGTGCGTTTTTTTAAAAAAGTCCCTGCATCGGGTTTGTCTCGCGCCGAACGGGGGGGGGGGGGGGGGCTGTTGGAAAAAAAAAAACCCGTTTCGGCGCGGGACAACCCCTTTAAACTTATATATTCGGTGGCTTTGGCACCCAGGGTTATTCTCATGTTGCTCCTCCACATATGCATTGCTTTGAAAAATGAGCTGCTGCTTCCTATAATTGTGCAAGTGGATTACTTAACTTGGTCATTGTCCAATCATTCTCCCCGAAAAGTAGTGATTACAGTATTGCTGAACAAAGTTCTACCCCTACTTTGTGGAAGCTGAACCCATTTAGGCTTCAACAAATTGATGCCTGGAATTTGATTGCTCCATAATTGTGGTATTTTTGGGGGGGTTTTTTTAGATTAATAAGGGCTCTGCCACGCCTCACTGTGTCTGAGAAGCCATGAAGGCTTTACTTCGGGGGTTCTTATTAAATCTGTTAGCTGGGTAAAATCTACTTCCTGTCAATCAGATGCTGAGGTGCTATGGGCAACGTTTGGCTAGGAAGCAGTATTTTGAAGAACGTACAAGGGCTGTGCACTTGTCTCTTGTGGCACTGGCATAGAGGAGGTCCATTCATGTTCTGGAAGTTCAAATGGTGGGAGGTAGCCTTGTTTCAGAGACCTCAGAGATTTTGGCTGCATTTAGAGAGTTCTAGGAGTCCCTTTGCTCTTTTAAAACTAATCCTTCTGACAATCAGTTGGAAGATTTCCTACAAGACTTAGGCCTCCTGTCCACGGGCGTAGCTGCCGCCTTGGAGCAGAGGAGAGCTGACAGCTCTCTATGCTGAGCCTATCTGGCAGGCTCACCAGGGCAAGTCGCAGAATCCTGCGATTTCAATCCCTCGAGCCGAGAAGCTCTATGATTCTCCGCTCGTGGCCAGCGGGGCTGCGCTTTCCATGGTAAATCTGTGAAAAGCGTTCACTGCGTTTCCCGCGGCTGGATTATCACCGCGAGAAACGAAGTAAAAAATTGCCCGTGGACAGGAGGCCTTAGAGCTCCCAAAGCTTTTATCGGCGGAGGTAGCTTCTTTTGAGAGTGTACTTAATCTAGATGCATTGGGAGAAGTTGTTGGGAGCTATGTCTGACAAGTGCCCGGGTTCGGATGGGCTTCTGACCGAAATATGTAAAAGACATAGGGAGGTCCTACTTCCATAGCTGTTAGCAGTATTGGAGTAGTCCCAGATATAGGGGCAGTTTACCCTCCTCTATGAACGAGGCCATTATCGTAGTCCTGCCTAAGGCTGGTAAAGACCCTAAATCAATGGACTCATATCACTTAATCTACAGGTCCAGCCTGGCAATATTGGGTCTATGTCAGCATCTAACGAGAATATCGCCCAAGCGTTTGACAGTCTGGAATGGAGATATATGTGGAGCACTTTCAGGGCTATGCGTTTGGGTCCAATGTTTATATTCTGGGTGCAACTTTTATATTCTTCCCCAAGGACCTGGATGAGAATCAATGGGAGCTAACAAGCTCATTCTCTTTATATTGAGGGATGCGACAGGGTTTCTCCTTGTTGCTTTTATGATGTAATTAGACTTAACTTTCAATATCATACTCCTGTAGAAAAAATGTCTTCGTAGGCCAATTATATGCTCCTGTTTATGGGAGATGCAGCTGGGTCATTGAAGGCACTTAAATCTCTTATAGAAGACTGGAGCACTATCGGGGTTTTCCATTAATTGGGGCAAATTGGTTCTGTTCTCGTTAGATCCATTACTAAACTCCTCAGTGGTAGGAAATGATGTATAAAATGTATATCCCAATCTGAATATTTGGGTGTTAATGTTTCTGCCTGGATGTTGGACTACGAGGCACTCAATTACAGCATTGCTGCTTGCTTGTAAAAGGCAGATAACGGTGTGTTGTAAATTGGGGTGCTCAGTTGTAGGGTGAGTGAACTTGATTAAAATGATTTTAATGTCCAAATTATTGTACGTTTTGGATAATTCCCCAGTGTGGATACCGCTGCACAGATTTTATTATATTCTTTGTTTCGTGATTTGGTGTGGCAGAAGAAACAACCACAAATTCAATTGCAGTTGTTGCAGAGGGCCAAGGATGAAGGTGGTTGGCCGCTTCGGAACTCCTGGTTATATTTTCTGGCTGCCCAATGTCAGCACTTTAACCTTTTCCAATCCACTGTCTGACTTCTTCCCACATTCTGATTGAAGCTTGTACAGCTCCAATTTCAGAAGACGTCCGACAGGGTATTCTTACCATCTATTGCCTGCCACTCCGCTGTGGAAGCCTGTCTGGCGCACACACACTGGCTTTAGCCAGCAGATGGCACCCTTGTATAACCGCAAAAAGAGAGAGACTTTTAGGAAACCCTAAATAAAAAATTGGTTTGGAAATGGTTAAGGGATGGGGAGAATGACAGGTGGTTGGGCTTGGTTCCCCCTTGTTGGCTTTAGAAGCCGGGAAGTGCCAGGCCCTGGGTCCCGGTTGCAGACTTTAATCTCTTAATATATAGAGTGTGTGGAAAAATATAAATCCTTACGAAACATGGTTGGATGCACTAAATGTTCCCCTATTTGGCATGACCCTAAATTACCAGAGTATAGTAACATGGTAAATCATGTTCTCAAATTGGAAAAGCCCCTTTGCATTTTGAGACACCTTGGTCACCATGGTTGGATGTCCCAGGTTCGGTCTCTGCATCTCTAACTTTTATTCTACTTATGGGGAATGTCTCAATGTCCAGTGTATGCTATATGGGGAATGTCTCAATGTCCAGTGTATGCTATATGGGGAATGTCTCAATGTCCAGTGTATGCTATATGGGGAATGTCTCAATGTCCAGTGTATGCTATATGGGGAATGTCTCAATGTCCAGTGTATGATATATGGGGAATGTCTCAATGTCCAGTGTATGATATATGGGGAATGTCTCAATGTCCAGTGTATGATAGGTGGTCGTGCTTGTATAATTGTATTCTTCTAGGATTCTGGCTTACATAATTGTTTGTGATAAAATCTTCAATAAAGAGTATCTGATTTAAAAAAATAAATAAATAAATAAAAAAAATATATATATATATATATATATATATATATATATATATATTTATTTATTTATATTATCCATTACATTTTAATGTTTTGGTTTTTTTTAAAAACTATTTTTGGGTGTGTTTTTGGTTTTTTAATTTTTTATCACAATCCTATATTTTTTAAAAATCGTGCATTTTTCAAACTGACCAAAGAGCCTAATTATAGGCTGATATTTCCTGTACTGTACCTTTTGTAGCAGTTATCTCACTAACGTCACAGGCAGGATTACACTGAAAGAAATTTTTTTTTTCTGGCTTTAATTTCTTTTTTTTCAATCTTCAATGCCATGATCTATACTTAAAATAAAAAAAACACATACAATACTGCATATTTACACGGACTACTAAGCCTAATAACAGTCTGACCCTTTCTGTTATGTAGTGAAAACCTTTCAGCAGTCATCTCATTCTCATCTCTGGTAGAATTACAATGAAAAGTGACACCTACAAGACAGGGTACACAGCTCACCATATGTGGTGGTCACAGCTCACCTCTTCCCTGCACAATGACCTCTGAACATATCACAGGACAAACCAGAACAGTTTGCCATAAAAGTTAATGGGTCCCCTCCTTTCCATTGTATGAATGGCCCATGAAGCTGCTGTAAAACACATCTCTAAATACTGGTAAATCTTGCTCAGGAAGATGGCCATCCCCATAGTCATGTACAGAAAATAGGATTAAAAGTTCTGCAGTCAGAAAATAGAATGTAGGCGATATGTTCCCTTTTAAGGTCCTTTAACCAAGCAGGTGAATTGCCTGTAACGACTGTCAAACGACAATATAACAAGTCAATCGGTACTCCTTTAAGCAGCTGTTACATCAGGTAATTGTCGATGATGAACAACTGCGCGAGCGATCATTCCTGATTTGCGATTGTTTGTGCGGTCTTAAGGCCCATTTAGACACCACGATTATCGCTCAAAATTCACTCAAAAGCCGTCTTTTGAGTGTTAATCGTTGTTTATATGTGCCCATCTTTCAATGTTCGGCCAAACGACAGTTTTTAGTTCTGCTTGAAAACCGATAGGCAGGACCTCACGCTGTGCTCTGCCCAGGGACTGCTGATAACAGCTGATCTGTAGTCTTGGCATTACACAGGTCCCATACTGGAATTGTTACGTAAACCTGACTTTGTCACGTGGTCCAGTGCAAATGGCTAATTTTTCCATCGGGACGTAATGCAGTATAACCAGACAGGTCTTCAGTTGGTGGGTTTGCTGACTGCTGAGAGCTGGACACGCCGATTTAATAATGGTTAAAGACACAAATCAAACATATGTTTCCCTGACGGGATGATTGTGTTATAAATCATTGCTGGATATGTCGGCCTTTATGTCCCTCTAATGATGGAGCAGGCTGGCTCTGCCACATGTGTGGGTTTTCATGCTCCTCTTGATTTGGCACCACAGGGGGTGAACTTCACAAACATTGCAGAGCCACATTCCCCCTGAGACTAGAAGCATACTGGACCAGGCTGCACTTGTGGCTGCTGGAGATGGTCCGGCCAAGTAATGGGTCAACAATGAAGAAATTCTTACACAACGATATAATGCTATGAGGTAGGAATCCTGGAACATAAGATTAGTTCGTGAGAACCAAGAAACTACATTTCTTGATCATTCGAGAGCTAATAATTTTCTTAATTGCGTTTGTATATGCGCCGAGCGCCGCACCAATGACGGGCATTTGTAATTTAATTTTACAATTACCAGAAGAAATGCAGAATTAAAGTAGTTACTGAGAGCGGAGTAGTTGAGTGTGATTGAGTTATCCTCAACGACACAATTACAGATGGGAGGTTATAGGGGTTATCCAAAAAATGACTTCTCAACTATCCATAGGGCAGGTGATAAGTCTGGTAGGGGTCTCACTGCTGAGACCCCCGATGACCCTACGAACAGGAGTCCTGTGTCCCCCACTTCTCGCAGCCTCAACTGCCACTCCTTTCAATCTCCTCCCTGCCGGGGATGGGGGTGCAGTGGGGAGAAGAGAGGATCAGGGGACCCCGTTCTCAGGATCCGTTGAGGTCTCAGTGGTGAGACCCTCACTGATAAGATTTTTATCACCTATCCTATGGATAGGTGATAAAAGTCAATTTTGGGCTAATCCCTTTAAGGTATGCCAGTGATTCATACCGCAACGAAGGCCAATAGGACACTCTTGGCCGCTGACAGGTTAGTAGGGGGGCTATAGATATATTTGAGCTATGCGTTGGGAGTCTCCCTGTCACATAAGGATAAAAAAAATGTGACTACAACATTAGACGGGTGACCTAGTATTTTTTATGTTGCCCACCAGGTTGTACGTGCCAACGGTATTTGGTTGTCATGGCCGGCGCAGGCTTTAGTTGCAGCCTAGTAGGATCAGTAGGTAAATCTATGTAATTGCAGCATTCAGGTATATAGAACCTTGGACCGTTATGTGGCTCAAGGCACCAGCCACAAACTGAATTTCAGTATTTTCACAAAAATTTCGGATTCCTTGTAAGGTTGTTTCCTGTTACCTGCATTTGATACGCCCTTCAGCTGAGCAGGTTCCGTAAATCCAATGGAATAAAATGGAAGGCACAAAGCCATATCTTCATTCTGTATCCATTTGGATACATTGACCACCTCATAAGGCAGTTTGGGGGAGTCAGGGGACTTCCTGTTCTAATACATTATCTATGGTCTTCATTTACTACAATTTTATCATGTCCTGTCGATATGCCATGAATGTGTTTTCCCTATCTGCGTCTTTCTGGTTTCCATTTAAATATTTTTTTACAACATCTGAGTATTTAGTCAGTAGGGAAAAAGTGTGAAAAACATTAGAAATATATTCTAGGTATATACAGCATCAGTTTCTCCTCTTGTTCACCTTTTCGCTATGATTGATCTGAACGGCGCCTGACGTACTTCATTGACTTACAATGGGCTTTGTTGGGGCTCCGCTATGGTGTCAGTCATTTAACGGCAAGTGATGGAAGCCTTGACAGCACTACCGAAGAAATCTCAATGCAGATATGAAGATCGCTTTAATGGGTGTAAGGTTGTCACTTGTTAAGGCCTCGCTCACACGGGCGACACGGCATTGCCACGAGAAAATCACAGCGATATCACATCGCTGGTCCGTGCAATGTCTTGCGTGATACCGCGATTTTGTGGCACCACATGCAAGGATTTTTTGGGGGGAGCTGAAATATAAGCCCTTCCCCGAAAATCAGCCGTAGCTGAAGGAGGGGAAAAAAAACACACCTGCATCACCTTCGACGCGCTGCCAGCCCGTCCACAGCTTCTCCCTGGGTCCCCGGCACTGATGATCTTCTTTTCTGGAAGGGTATTGAATAATCCCCGCCTCTTGGAAGCGCTGGCTGTGATTGGCTGATGCTTAGCCAATCACAGCCAGTGCTCGATTAACCAATCACTGCCATTCATCGAGTGCTGGCTCTAATTGGCTGAGTGTCAGCCAATCACAGCCAGTGCTTCCAAGAGGCAGGGATTTTTCAATCTCCGGCCAGAAGAGAAGATGATCAGTGCCGGGACCCGGGGAAAAACTGCAGCCGGGCTGACAGTGCGTCTAAGGTAATGTATGTGTATTTTTTAGGATTTCCTACTGTCAAAGTTGCATCACACGAAAACCACATTTTCGTGTGATGCAACAGAGAGGAAGACTCCATAGGGAAACATGGGCTACAAAACCTCGCGCGTCGCATGCATATCGCCTGACCCGCAAGGTTTTTGTGTCGGGTTGTTGCATGCTTCAAAACATCGCACGTGTGAAGTAACCCACAGGAAAGCAGGGGCTTCACATACATGTGATTTGTAGCAACACGACAAAATTGCATGACTTTGTCGCCCATGTGAACTAGGCCTAATGGTTATGAAAGTAAAGTGGTCAAGTAATTGGACAAGAAAATACCTAAGCGACAGCGCAGATGAAAGATCTACAACAGTGGGAATTTCCTTAGACATGGAAAGTACTTCTTGCAGATGTCTTGTTGTATATGCCCCTTTTTACAACCAATGTCTGGCGTCCAGTGACAAATATCACAATGCTGGTCGTATCCAGGACAGATTGCTCTATGTATGGTCAACTGTAGACCTAATGTATAGAGCTTGTCTTTCTCTGGTAGAACGTAATGTTCCAATTTTCTTGGATCAGTATGGGATCTTATAGATGGCGACATTCTCATAGTTTTCTTTCTTTATTCTATGGAGACCATAAAGATGGAGGAAACCTTAGTATTTCCATATTCACTGCTTGCACAGTGCCACACACTTCCAAATCCTGTATGCTGGCACCATATTCTTTAGAGAGAAAAAACCTCCTCACTTCGTAATCCATGGTTGGACGTCTGTAATGGCTTTTGTTTTTTCTCTGTGGGAATAGTCAAACTCGTGAGCCCTTTCTCGAACAGATGTTCCAAATCCATGAGCACAGCACTTCACACCACGCACGCATCCTAACTGGAATGAATTCATAAGTTTGCAATTGTCAAGTTCGTGATTTCCTAAAACTCCTACTAATAAAGAATTGACTTTCACAGAGGATATGCTGCTTGCCAAAGCAACCTGCAGCTTGCCAGCTGTTGGTGGACCGGCAGTCCCGGCCTGCTTCTTAAAGCAGTGGTTGCCTGAGGCTGGATTCTTAATATCCTTGTTATATTGCAGCTTTCACTGTAAGAATTGATACTTACCATATTCGAGAATTCTAGAATGCTTAACAAGACTCATTACTAGGAATACAAAACAGTCTATTTGTCCCAGGAATGGGTGGCAGACCAGTACTGATAGATTAGAGCATCAGGATGTTCCACCAACCAAGGAACGCACTCTGCTGGCAACACTCTCAAGATGCATGGATATCTGGACATCTATCCTCGTTACACTTTTGAGTCAAGAAACTTGCATGCAGTGTATGGAAAAAGGAGCTTTTTACATAAGGGCATACCCTGGTCATCTTCCTGGCTTAGGTTACTCCTTGATGAACAAGAGTAGGGAGCCGCTAACCAGCAGCTGCACTCCCCGTAGCGAACTAGGGCTGGCCATGTACTACATTGATGATCATCCATCTGCATGACAGCCCCGTAACACTACATTTCCTCTGTAGCAGTCGCTGCAGATGGAATTTCTGGCTGGACATAGCTACACCTGAATTTCCAGCCATTTGTTTAGGTGTTGTGAGGCAACCCCGTCCAAATAACCATTAGGGTATGAGCACATAGAGCAGGATTATTTCATATCAAAATCCGAAATTTGGTGCAGTTGGTGCAATATTGTATTGCAATAAATTAAATACCCTGTTTCACCGAAAATAGGAACTACCCTGAAAATAAGCCCTACCCTGTTTTTTTTTTTTTTGGTGGCGGTGGTGGGGTGGGGGGGTGGGGGGTTGGAGAGGTTTAAATTGTAAGCCCTCACAAAAAATCAGCCCTACCCCGAAAATAAGCTGTATTACATAAAATAAGGAATACTTACTTAGCAGGCTCGGTCAGGGTCCTCCTGCTGCTGTCTGCAGCTCCGTGGTGCGCCCTGCGGTCCTCGTTCGGCCCACAGAAGATGACTTCCTGGTTACTGGATTCCTAAATCCCTCCTTCAGGAAGCGATGGCTCTGATTGGTTCTCGAGTGTTGCTCAGCCAATCAATGCAGTTCTCAGTGAACCAATGCGAAGGCTGTGATTGGTTCATCGAGCACTGCATTAATTGGCTGAGCAGCGGTCGAAGAACCAATCACAGCCATTGCGTGGTGGGAGTGACCTGAACCCAGCCTGATGGGTAAGACATCCCCCAAAAATAAGATCTAGTGCCTCTTTTCTTTTGGGGCAAAAACTAATATAATACAGGGTCTTATTTCGGGGAAAATTAGGTATGTGATGAGAATATACCACTTTTCTGTAATATCTACAGCATGCTGTGGATTTGAAATCCGCAGCAGGACTGGATTTCGCTGTGGATTTCTTTTGGAGTTTGTTAAAAAAAACATTGCCTTACATTGTACTATTCTTTGTTGTGGAATATTGGCACGTATTCCACAACCGAAATTCAGCAACAGTTCCGCTGTGTGTGAACTTACCCTAACACAAGGGCACTGCTTCTCATCCAGTCCTCAGGGGTACTAGACACGGCGTTTTCAGTATATGAGATATTGCCACACAGGGGTTTCTCTATTGAGAATCCCCAAAACTTGTGTGTGTCAGAAACGCTATCTTTTCTTCTAAGTGAGGAGACTCAAATGGCCACGCACGCTCCTCTGGGTAATATGCAAATAAGGGAGATGGAATAAAAGCTCCACAGTGCCACCTATTGTGTGTGTATAACAGGCCAAAGCTGACCCTGCGGGTGCATTTACATAAATGATTTTCCATGCAAGCTCCATCTGATTGAGATATGGACGGAACTTGTATGGGAAAATAACCCATTATTTACAATGGGTTAATTTTACACGAGCGATTTTTGCTTTTTGGGGGGTTTTTTTGCTCACACCAATAGTGTGAGATTGAACAATTGCAGCATATCCTTTTTTTGGGCTATTCTGTTTTAAGATTTATCCATTATTTCCTATGGATACGTGAAAAAAATCATGTAAGTGCAGTGTGTTTTCTTCTATTCTAACTATTGGAACATGCAATTTTATTTTTCTTCACGTGTGTGAAAATTGTATGTACTGTGATGCGTTTTCCTTGCAAAATGCATCACAATCACAGAAAAAAATTGCAGGTTTACAAGTGCGATATCAGTCTGATATCACAGTTGCCCATGAAAATGCAGCCTTAGGGCAAAGTCAGATGAGCGTTTTTTTGCACGCGCCTATGAGCGCAAAAAAAGCGTGTCTGATAGAACCATTGGTTCCCTATGTAATTTTCACATGTCCTTAACAGATGCAAAATACTCGCACCTGCAAAAGATAGAACATCAGTGCAGTGGCAAGATCTGTGCTGCGCTTAAAATATTCTGCGGGGAGTCCCCTCGTCACTGAACACTGTGACAGCACTGTCACTGCATAGTGATGAGGGGACTCCCCTCAGGGATGAAGGAATTTCCTTTCACAGCTGTGGCAGAGGATGGCGATCTTCTCCCATTACTGCAGCGCTGGCCCCATTGAAAGCAATGGGATACAGGCAACCCCCGCAGTGATTTTCAGGGAAGGGCTTGAAATATAAGCCCTTCCCTGAAAATCATCCCTAGCTGCTGAAAAAAATGTAAAAAAATTTATGCATCATCTTCCGCCGCTGTCAGGGCTCCGGCACGTCTTCTGTCTTCCGTGCCGGACTGCTCTGAAGCACTCTCTGGTGGCCAGGGATTTAAAAATCCCTGCCTTCAGAAAGTGCTGGTCTGATTGGCTGAGCGCTCAGCCAATCACAGGCAACGCTTAGCCATTCATTAAATGACAGCTGAGCGCTGCCTGTGATTGGTCACAGCGCTCAGCCAATCAAAAGCAACGCTCAGTCATTCATTGAATTCAATGAATTCAGCTCATCGTCCATCGTTTAATGCCAATTGGCATTCTCTCTTCACAAGTGTAGAGCCTTCTGATACTTGTAAGATGTTGATTTTAGGCTCTGTTTATATATCTGTAATGTGTTTTTTTTGCTCAGAATGGAAACCGCAGTGCGAAGTCCATCTCATAACTGATATTATCAATGCCTCAGAGTCCATTGGTGGGGTTCAACTAAAATCACCATTATTCTTTTGGAAAAACTAGGCTGTGTCCACACCTGCATTGTAGATTCCATCACAATTGATGGTGGGGGAAAAAAGTGATGCCTAAATCACGAACGGCCCATTTAGACGTAACGATTATCATTCAAAATTCGTTCAAACGACCGAAAACAAGCTATAATCGTTACATGTAAACGTGGGCATCATGCACTTTTCGTCTGAACGATAATTTTAAGGTAAACTTAAAATCCATCCTTCAGCCGTAGAGAGATAAATTATTTCTCATTAGACCGCATGCTGTGTTCTCCTTGGGAGCTGGAAGATTACATTGTAACCTGCCAGCAGCCACCAATGAGAACAATGCAGCTGTGTTCACAATTGGACATGTGAGTAATCACACGCTGGGCTCCGCAAACAGCTTGTGGAGGCCCATTTACATGTAAAGGAAGTGATAAAGTGTTAATGGGCATTAGTGCCCATTAACACTTTACGCAACAAGATCGTTAAAACTTTAAATCTTTCGATTGTTTGAAAGGCTTTGCAAGTAAATGGGCCTTAAGTCAATTGTGTGCATGTCCAAACGGAAATGTGCTTGTTGAACGACTGACATCCTTACTTAAAAATATTACTGGTGTCCCATTTCATACTTTTTTGTTCATAAATTTCATACAATTGTTCATTCTTTCCTAACTGAGGTTTCTCTGACTGCGAGCTCTTGAGGTTCAGTATTCCAAGCTATACATTGAATAGGTTTGTTTATTGGATGACTTTGACTGTTGGGAAGAAATACAGTTTAATTGCCTCATGGCAGTGAATTAGCAGCCACATTTTTATTTACAAGGGAAGGATGTTCCACAAATCTTCTCTTTATCTCAGTGGCATTTACAGGTTTGTGTAAATTCTTGGGAAGCATTAAAAGGAACCTTAATCTTTTGTCCACCCTTGAAGGTCCCGGCCATTTAATACTGGAGATTTGCGAGGAGGGCTGCTCTCAGGGTTTTTATTGCCTGATATATTTCTGTCCCGTCACGGAGACTCCCGCCGCTCCCAACCTCTCTTTGACCAGAGTTTGTTTTCGGGAACATGAAGACCATTTTGCTAGGACCTGTTTTTGCTGCGGCCTGACCCCACCAGCCCTCTCCCGCCGGCTCATTTTTCTTCTCACTTAATAAATGCACATCAGTGAGAGAATGGATGGCACGGAGATGTTGCCAGACAGGGTTTCTTTCACGCTGTGAGCCCAAATCTCCCGAGCTCATGCCTGTTTCTTTCCAGTCCCTCTTTTTAATTATGCTGATTTATCTGTTAATCTACTGGCATGAAATTAGAAAACGTAGCGCAACGCTATAAATATTCATGGTCTAAGACGACACAATGAGCTTTCCTGGATATGGGGAAGATATAGCTCCTTTTGGTGATCATAAGTATTGCATGCAATGCCCTAAATGAAAAAGGTCGTCCTATATGCTGCACTTCCGAAGCCGCCATGTTGATTTGCCGCGCCATTGTCTTGACACCTGCTTCTTTTCAGTATTTTTTTACAGCAGTAGAAACCCATTAAAAATAAGTGAGGTCTGGAATGTTTTAATGGTTTGAAAAAAATTGCCCGTACTACTCCAGTCCGAGGTCATGTTCACGTCACGTTTTTTTTGTTTCCATTTAACAGATACACCGATTAAACCTCCATGGAATGTGTAAGGCTTCGTGTCCACGGGGAAAAGAAGAATTAAAATCCGCAGCATTTTTCCCGCACGCGGATCCGCGCCCCATAGGGATGCATTGGACACCCGCAGGTAGTTAAATACCTGCGGATGTCATTTTTCCCGTCAGGTGCAGATCAGCGTGCGGGAAAAAAAATGGACATGCTCCATTTTTGTGCGGGTGTCCCGTACCAGAATTAAACTCGCCTGCTCCGGATGATGCGGATCTTCCTTTCTTCGCGGACGGATTTTCCTTCCTTCGCGGACGGATCTTCTTTCTTCGGCCCGGCGTGCCGAGCACATCCGCTGGGCCTTTATTCTGATTTTCAGCCTCATTTCCGCGGGGCAGGAGGGACCCGCTGCGGATTCTACATGGAGAATCTGCGGCGGGCCTAATTTTTTTTCCCCGTGGACATGAGGCCTAAGTCAAAAGGTAGTCACGCGTTTTTCCGCGGCAAATTGAACATGCCGCGATTTCTTTCAAGCTGGGGAAATCCGCGGTAGAATTCCGCAGAGTGAACATTGCAAGGCAGAAAGCTGTTAGGTTCAATAGAACCTAATAGCTGTGGAATAACGCTACGGATTTCCGCAGCAGAAATCCGTCCGTAGGCATTAGCCCTTAAAAAGACTCAAACACATTAGGACCATCGGAGATATTGATGTCCTCCCTACAGAGCGCTTCCTAACAAAGGCACGCTGAAAGACAATAATCTTTGTGTCTAATTGGGCTTTAATGCAGCTTCATCAGGGGTGAAACCAAGTCGACTACACTGTTTTGTTCGACACAAATGTTGGAAACGAGCTAAAATGAAGGCCAGAGCTCGCAGCTTTTGGTCTACTTTTTAGTAATGAAAGCCTTTTGGATTCCATATGATGGCAATTTTTGGCAGTGCAGAAGGAACCCAAGACAGAAAACCGGGCATGCACACTGTGAGAACATAGCCTAACAGATATGTCATGAGCTTTTCAATAGCTTTTAATGTCAAATACATTAAATGGAGGCCATTCTAGCCTATCGGTGACTGATGACACTGTTAGGCATTCGTTTAATGTATCCATCAGGGTATAATGGCATCTGTTTAATGGATATGCCATGAAATGTTCATGATGTATATGTTTAACGGATTCCTTTGACAGGTGCCAGACAGCGGACGTACTCTGTGCATAGAGTATGTCATAAATCTGTATTATGTCCATTGTTCTACTCCGTTATAGAAGCAGAACATTGGAAATAACGGAAGTTGGATTGCTGACTTGATGAACAGTAATAGCACCCAATGGATCCCATTGAGTATAATTGAGGTTTTTGTTAGTGCCCTTTAGTCAATATCCTGGTTAGAAAGTCTTCTAACACTAGCTATCACTACACTAGGATTCCCGTCTGGGGGTTCCTTCGCGGTGGAACAGCATTGTGACGGAAGCCCTGAACAGAAATGAACAGAACTGCTCCCTGTCATTAGTGCAACAGACACCACTTTGATACCCGTTTGTTAAGGTTTCTGTCCATTTCTATTATATTTGAAGAATAGAATAAAATAGTCAACTAATCTATATTCTAGCCCAAATATAACAGAAATGAACAGAATCCTTGTCAAACAGACTACAAAGTGGCGGTCGTTTCACTAATGTTGGTAAATGGTTCCATTCGAGGGTTCGACACAGTATTGTTTTCGGCACCCGTGACTGAACCCCCCCCCCCAGACGGAATCCCACAGCATAGTGAAAGATGCCATGATAAGCGCTCCCTAAGTATTTATATAAACAGGACCTCATGTAGAAACTGATGTATAGCATGGTTGGGCATTCGTCTTTAGAACAGAGCCTTAGGGCTCATGCCAACGGCCGGGTCAAATTCCCCCAAAGACCCTATACTCACCTCTCTGGCTCTACTGCGAGTGTCTCATCCAGCACGCATGCATAGTGCAGCACATGACACCCCAACGCTGGGCGGTGACGCTGATTCAGCGAAAGTGTCATGGGACGGACAGCTTCTATTGACTGCAATGGAGGCAGTCAGTGCGTTTTTCCACGCAGAATAGAACATGCTGCGATTCTCACCCAAGAGCGGAAAATGGCAGTTGATTTCCACTCGTGGGTAGGAGAGTATCATTTAAAATTGCATGTCTATGAATGGACATTGCTGCGGAATTCGCAGTGGGTGTCTGGCCGCGATTTCCACAACGATATCTGGCCGCGATTTCCACAACGATAATCCGTCCGTGGGCATTCGGCCGTATCCATTTCAATTGTCATAAAGAACATTTAGCACTACAGTTTTGGTTATGAACCCGTTATGTGATGAGACTAGGTGGATACTGATTAGTTTGAGTAATAGTATAAACAGTATTTACTCAATGTATATAACAATCTTGTTCCTTGTAATGATCACTAGTAGAGATGAGCGAACGTACTCGTTTAGGGCGTTTTTACACTTGAGCACCGCTTTTTCCGAGTAACCGACTACTCGGACGAAAAGATTCAGGGGGCGGCGTGGTGGAGCGGGGGGTAGCAGTGGGGAACAGGGAGGAGCTCTCTCTCCCCCTCCACTCCCCTCTGCAACCCCCCGAACCCCCCGCTCACCCCCGGCGCCCCCCGAATCTTTTCACCCGAGTAGTCGGTTACTCAGAAAAAGCGGTGCTCGAGTGCAAAAATGCCCTAAACTAGTACGTTCGCTCATCTCTAATCACTAGGTTTAACATACTTTGGATATCTGCCAGGAGTGTTCATCGGTAGCCTCGGGATAGAGCCCTGTCAGGAGACCTGTCTGTTCAGGCAATCTGGGCGGGTAGAAGCTGATGAGACACCGCCCTCTTGACTCCCAGCCCTGTTCTTGATGGATTTTCGAAGTATGTTTTGGGGGGGGGGGGGTTTGACACACCGCAGTGTTTCAGAACAGTGCAGACGCCTCTACTCTGCTCATGTTGCCCATTGTTCGGGGACCATGAACCTGGTGACCACTTCTCTTTAGGTTCTGTTTTCCACTTTCTGTTGCGGTTTCCATTAAGCTTTTCAGTATATTTGACAGTAACAAAAGTGACGTCAAAGAGTCGACAAAGCGTCAGCAATACGGACATCATAATGACTCCTTTAAAGCCAATAATTTTTATCCAAATCCATTTGAACAGTCGGATAGTTGCTTTCTCCACCCTCAGATTATCCGGTCTTAAGACGACTCTTCCCAGACTAAAGTCTTCTAGACATTGATGCAGCTGTATGTTATGGGAACCTGCAGCTGATTTTACGTATGGACCATGCTGCAAGCACTTACTTGGCCGTTATGTCTATTCATGCCACTCTATGGAGTGTTACACATCGCAACGTGACTCATTGTGTCCAAAGGAATGTCTTATGGAACAGCAGAACTTGGTGTCATCAAAAATTTTTATTGGAAGTACAGATGTTTAGACAAGGCTTGAGATGATGAAAATCGTGAACAATTACACTTCCTTCTGATTGCTTGTGCAGAATAGAGCGATACATGCAATCAGCTTGATTGTGTTCCTTGTGGATTTAATCATCGTCGTTAATGCTTTTATAGGGTAACTCTGGCCAAAAGAAGATGTCCATGTGTTCTGTAAAAGAATTCCATGAGTCAGTTTCTTACCAGCAGCAGTCTGACTCGGGCTTTAGTGACACATTCTGTTCTTGAGACACTGAGAAGAAATCTGTGCATGGTGGCATCTGACCAGAAGCGGACAGGAAGTACCCTACTAGTATACATAATGGGTGGAACATGGTAAGACTGGCGTTTCAAAGGCCAGTCTTAATATGGGGCCTACCGGCACAGGATGCGCCTAATGTATGAGCAGGCGCATTCCCCTTCATACTTTCGGCATATCTCAGACCATTTGTGCCCATTGATGAAAATCTATGCTAGTTGGGAGTCGATTTCTTGTATAATTTACCCCAGTTTTCGTCATAAATTATACCTGTGTCTGATTGGGGCTCCCGTTGGACTCCAGTTTTGGCTTCACACATTCCCCCCCAATGTTCAGAACTGTACAGACAATCAGGTGAGGGATGCTGTTGTGAAAAGTTATGTTTCCACTGGAGTAGTTCCTTAAGTAGTTTTATGTTGCAACCATACATTTTTCTGGAAATCTAGATAAGCAGTCCGATATTTTTTGAAATTATGGCTAACATCTATAATTAATGGGGTATAAATAAGTAAAAGACGGCAGGGAATGTTATCATTGATATATCAGTAGTGTCTGACACCTTTTAAGTTGGACTCCTGATACCACATGGCTTTGTACTATACAGATCACACTGATCTCTTGAGGAACCAGTCCTTGAAGATGTGTCAAACAGAGAGAGAGACTTGAATGTTTATGGGGGAAGCATAGATATGCGGGAAAGGACAACCCTAAGGAATTTGAGGGTACATTACAAAATATGACCTGCTCTTCCATCCTTTTATCTATCTGCATCCAGCCTTCCCCGGTACATACAGCTGCACATGTATATTCATGATGCTCTGTTATCTGGGCATGGACAGATGAAAGAGAAGCAATACAGAGAGGAGGGTCAAGTCTGATGGGACGCAGCCGGTGGAAGTGGTGGTTTTCATTGATAATTCACAAGTGTTCATGTTCTGAGTATTAATGTTCTATTTGTTCATTGTCTTTAGTTTCAAGTAGAAGAGATGGTCTGATTTCAGGCTCGGTAAAAATATTATTTTTTAGAAAATGGTTAGTTTTGAGAAAAACTCTTTAATACCCATAAACACGAAAGCTCTACGGCACACTATATGACTTTAGATACCAAAAATAAGGATTAGGATTTCAAATTAATACAGAAAATATTCACATGATTTACAAAAATTCATCATTTTCTCCTTTTGTGGATTGCAATTTTTTTTAAGAGGATCTTTCCATGTGTGAAACTGGTAGCCATCATGGCCTCCCAAAGTTTCTGTAACTCCCATCTATTGTCATGGAGAGCGAGATGCATGCATAGCCTGCTCTCCACCCGTTCCAGGGCTGACTTTGTTCTGTTTTTTGGACGTTTCATGGGCAAGAGTTCCCAAAGAATGTCCCGTTGAGCTGTTAGAACACCACGGTGGGCTGTTCTTGCAGAGAGACACCCATTTCTTTTTCTCTGCGGAAGAAGAGCCCATTGAGAGTAAAGGTTCTCGACATGAAGAAATCTACAAAGCTCTAGAGAAGGGTCTTCATTTTTGTGAATCTGGAGAGTTATCATGAGCGCCATGTCTTCATGAAATGGTAGCCGAAATTTTGTCCCCTCGTTAGTGTTCCTAATTTTCCGCTTACATTTTGGGACTAGGTTGTAAGCGAGTAAAATTTTAAATTCTAATACGTATAATCAGTGGCATCTGTAAAGAAAAGCAAACTTTCTACCTTCAGAAACTCTAAACCCAACTCCTACTTAGAATCGCATCTTGAGAATCCATTAATTTGTACAGTGACTCTTACATTTTCATTTTTTTTTCTTTCTAGGTTATTTTCTCTAGATTGTCTTCTATGCATTTTCATAATTTTGATTCATTTTTTTTTTTTACATCTTTTTATGCGCTAAAGGTAAATTACAGTGATCGACAGAGTGGGAATGAGTTCTTGACATGCTTGACTCTTTCGCCGCTGCAGATGACATTCCATGGCATTGGCAACTCTGTGGAAACCAGCCATGATCAGGTACCACATTATATGTTATTAACCAAAGAATGAATGATGCACCTAGAAGTGACCTTCTTGGAAAGAGATGAAAGTTCACCTTTTTCCAAGAGGCAAGGCATTTACCCTGCCTCCAAAATTATACTTACTTGGTACCTGGCATTCCGAAGATTCATGGGGTCTTCGCACAGACGGCTCCTTCATAGCCAAGAAAGTTATTTCCTGTACAAGTCTTCAGAGTCTTTGCTGGTGATCTCAACAGGCAACTGTGCAGGCAGGGAACGAGGAGCCACCGGTGTGAGAACCCCGATGGATCTCTGGAACTGCTCTGACCAAGTAAGGGTACCTTTTGGGTGTGGTGGGTTCCTTCTCTGGGAAAAAGCTGCATCAGCTTTTTTTGGAGGGTCACTTTTTTTTTCTCTGTTGCACATTCTGTAATTGGTTTAGTGTGATTTTGTTATGTTTTAAATAAATTACCTTTTTCTTGCTTTTTTATGGCTCAATAAAAAGACTTAAAGATGCGGTAGAACTTTTAGAATTAATTTAAAGCCTGCACTTCATGTATAAATATCCAATCAATTGTAGCCATAGATGCAGTAATATAGAGTATACTCACGTAAGGTAAGTATGTGACCCTGTTCATATTCGCGTCAGGCTTCCTCTCCTAATGGAATGATGTCTGTTTTGATGGATCTGTTTTTGCTGTCAAGAAGCAACCGAAATCTGAAGGCACAGAGGCCGAGCCTGAGGCCTATCGTCACGCCATAGAAATGTATAATGGAAAACTCATTGGTTTCTTTGGGGCTAACATGTATGTCAAACAGGCCTGTGGAGTCGGTAAGCCAAACTTCTGGCTCCAGGCCTGACTCCGTCATAAATGGCTCATTTATTGTAGTAACAACAAATTCACTCTAGGCAAATGGTGATATCGAGGTTAAAAGCAGTGTAAATTTTTTTTTTTACTAATTAAGACCAAATAATGAGACCTTTTTCATTTTAGAATGTGTTTATTTTCGTATTGTAGTTTTGTTTGTTTTTAATTGTATTGTTTGTTCCTGACAATTGTGCAGACCTGCTTTATGGCAGCATATAGAGTCATATAGGTGTCATGCACACAATGAACAGGAGCTTATTGACTTCTGAGAAGACTATTTGAGGCATGATCTGTGACTTGTGCAGGGAGGGGGAGGAGGTGAACCGTGATTACCACCTAATTAAGAATGGTGGATCCCATGTTATCCATATACGCGTTTACCTTTCATTTCTTTCGACTGAAACTGCACTCAAAAACATGACTCCACAATTCCAAGCCCAAGGGCTCTTTTACACGCAACGATCATCGCTCAAAATTCGTTCAAAGGAGCAAAGGTGAGCGATAATCGTTACATGTAAATGCGAATCCATCGTACACAATTTGTTCACTGGTCGTTTATTGCTGAATTTCAGCTTGCATAAAAATAGTCGTTCGTTCGCTTGTCGTTACGTTTACACGGCATTCGTTCAGTCTTTCCAACGACTTGAGGGGAAGGGTTGGTAAACACCGATGACTCATGCGGCAGAAACAATGGCTTTTTCTGCGCACTGATTAAAAACCTCCTGGCCAGAGATTCTTCGCACAAACACACGTCCACCAGAGCAAAACAACAATATACACATGTTTACATAGCCAAGGAGGGAAATGGTGAGGACTGCAAACTGTTATCTTTACGTGTAAACGCTCAAGATGTTAAAGCCAAAATGGCGTTCGTTCAGATGACTTTCGTTGCGGCTTTACTCTACAACTCTTGTGTCAAATGGGCCATTTGGCAAAATTCTGTACTATGAAGCTTTTTTTTTCTGTACTGGAAACCATAACCATTTTATTACTTGCCGTTGTGGTTGGTAATTTAAGAAATAGGTGGAATTAAGAACTTTCTTTCACATTATGTCATCGTATTTATGTAACTTATTTCCGGGACCTTTCTGTACTGCGTTGCTTGCAGTAAAAATAACATTGTGGAAAGCTCTGTGAATGGCGAGTGTTCTAGATTGCATAATGTTTTCTTTTTCCTTCATCTCATTAAGTTGGATTCTGCTCCATTGTGCTTGATTTGAGAAGCGTTAAATGAGTTGTTTACATTCCACATTCTACACACCCGGGGATCCTATTCAGCTGCTTTATCCCTTGTTGCAATGATGAATTTCATATACTGCACAGGATGGAATGAGCGGCCGATCACATAAATGTCATATATATATATATATATAGGGATTTCAAATTGCCAGTCCTCCATGAAGGCGCTCCTACACGGAGGGATTATCATTCAAAAAAATCTCTGGATCATTCACATTTGAACAATATCATTCATTTTAAACACTGCCAACAATTAAGTGATGAAGATAATTTGTTTGTTTATCGTTAATCAATTATTTCATGCAAGCATGGAAATCATTGTTGGCTCGTTCGCTAATCGTGCGGTTTAACCCTTTGCAATCCAATTTTGGATTCAGGGTTTCCTAGGGGGCTTTCTCTTTCTGCTGTTATACAATGGCGCCATCTGTTGGCTAGAGCCAGTACTGCAGTATGTGACCTGCTGGACAGGCCCCCGATAACAGAGCAGCCAGTAATCTACAGTAAGAATACCCTGCCGGACGTCTTCCGACATCAGAGCTGTACAGCCTTCAATCAGAATGTCTTTAGACATCAGACAGTGGATTGGAAAGGGTTAAACACTTTTTGTTTAGGCATTCTCATTCACTGGTACAGTGAACTTGAACAATCCTGTTAAACAATAAAAAAGAAATAAAAATTTCTTTGTTTAAACTGTCTGCCTGAGTAAACCGCAAATTATGACATTATTTGCTCATTCGTTAGGCAAAAAAAATCGTCGCTACGTGTATATGTACCCTAAGACCCCATTTACACTTAAAGATAATCACTCAAAACTTGCTCAAAGGATAGTTTGAGTGACCTTTTTAAGCGATCGTCTTTGCATATTTTATAGTAGCTACTATAGAATATGCAGCTGGAGCCGGACACAGCCGCGGCCACTAATGGAACAATACAGCTGTTTTACATAAGCAAACAGCTGTAGTGTTCTCCGCTCTGACTGCCAGTGTCCCCGCTGTGAATTCACAGAGAGAAACTAGCAGAGAGAATCTTATCAGCGCAGACGGCTGATAACAGCCTGCTCCGTTTATAACAGCTGATTGCTCAATTCTAGCAAACTAGAATTCAGCGATCAGCAACTCGTGCACAAAAAACTGCACGATGTCAGTGCATTTAGACAGAACGAGAATGGCTCAAAAGACAACTTTGAGCGATTTTCGAGCGATTCTCATTATGTCTAAATGGGCCATAAAACATGACATCATGTAGGATGACTTTACACACTTCTATGGTTCTTACAGATAAGCCGTTTTCAACTACTTTTTTATATAGTCTTAGGTTGAAAGTTTTTTAAGCATTAAAATGTAACCTAGGGTTGTAAAAGGTTAAACTTTTTGGGAAGCTTTGAAAAGTATATGGCTAGTATATATAGAGACCTGAATGACTGATTTGCCCAGTTACATAGCTCTACTTCCCTTTTTCCAAATCGCTTCATAAGTGCATAGTTTGTTGTCAGACAAGATGGCCCTCGATCCCTGAGGAAGCTGCAGTGTCTGGAAGAAATTTTACTTGATAAACGAGGGCAACTTCAAGACTCTAAAAATGGTTCCATATCTGTCCTTGGGTTATGTTTGTTATGGCTTCCCCACTCCATTGAAGTGTGAGTCTGAGCTGAAAAACTACCTACCTACAGGCAAGTGTTTCCCTTTATTGGAAGAAATCAGCCATGTTTTTCTAATCCCAGTAACACCTTTAACCCTTTCCAATCCACTGTCTGACGTCTAAAGACATTATGATTTGAGGCCGTTCAGCTCCAATGCTGGAAGACGTCCGTCAGGGTTCTCTTACTGTATATTGCCAGCCTCTCTGCTGTCGGAATCTATCCAACGTGTCACCTGATGCAGTACTGGCTTTAGCCAGCAGATAGCGCCGTTGTATAACGGCAGAAAAAGAGTAAGCCCCCTAGGAAAACCAGGATACAAATTGGATTGGAGAGGGTTAAGTATCCAAGTTCAAAGGATCACTGTAGGCTGTGACTTTGTGGAAAGATATACTGTAGATCTATACGAAGCAGTTGCCTGTTACGTTATGGCCAAGTGGTGAGAAATGGAAGTGGTGGAAGCACATTTAAAAAAAATAAAGTTTACCAAACGATAGCAATAGTTAAATAATTGGGCTCCATGGCTGGGCGCTGGTACTTGACCGTTACATAAAGCATCACCCAGAGTTCTAATATAGTACATCCAATATTTGCATACAACTCTACTACAATCCTCCTTAACATCAAGTAGCAGAAAGACCTCAGTCAAAACTCAGGCCTTACTTGACTTAGCCCAACACTGGTCTCACTTACAGTAATTGGACCTTTTACGCCCTGTATGGGCCCTGAACCAAGCAGGGATTAAACCTGCAAACTTCAGGTTGTGAGCAAGAGCTTAGGACTGCATTTCTGCTGCCTTGACACTGTGCACCACACAAAGCTCTCGCCCTGGAGACAGAGCCTTCTAATGCGTGCTCCATTTTCTGCCCCCTGCTGCTGCAGTCGCCTGGGTGCAAGGACTTCCACTCTGCGCTCCATGCACTTATAACTGCTACTCGCCTTCACCCAGCTGAGTCTTTGAACCAGGCGAAGTGGAGCCTAGCGTCTGCGACAGGACGGCTTGTAGCAGTGGCTGATCTGCTTCACTCCAAGGGGGAAGAGTTAGTTTAGCAGCACATCTCCACCCCACCCCACCCCTTTCCTCATTACATATACACTGAGCTTTATGGTCTGCAGACCTCTTACTAATTTTTTTTTTTGAATATCCCCTTTTTTTTATTGGTTCAGCTCATGAGGATAGTTGACATTTTTCCTTTAACGTGAGATGAATCAAAGAATTTTTCAAGTGATATTTAATCCTCGGTTTTTGTGCAGCCCTGTTACTTGAATTGGGTAGTAAAGCTGTCATTTATTGATGCTCCAGATAAGAGGCAGCCCGAGTATATTAAGATTATTCAGTCTGACATGATGGGCACTACGGCTTCACTTTCAAGTCAGCCAACAGTGTGGAAGAGTCCTGACATTTAGATGAAGTTTTCCCCATATTTTTGTAGTAGAAATGACGTTGTCCCTGCAGCATTTGGAAATAATTACAGCAAGTGCGGTTTTAATTTATAAAAAACATAGGAAATTTTTAAATCCTAAGTGGCAATGATTACCAGACATGATTTGTGTTAGTCGTGAAATCTTGTGTTCGACTGTGTGCATTATACACCTTTAGAAAATATTATAGAATCTGCACATCTTAAACTGTATAACAATGGACTGGTTTTCTATTATATTCTTAGATACTTGCACTAAAGTTAAGCCGGTGGGTGCTAATGCACTCCCTAACCAGCACCCCTGAAAAACTCATCTAGGTACCAAGGTGAAACTCGCTGTCTAGGCATGTTCTGTTCTCTCCTCCTCAGGCCGGTCTGACTCGAATGACTCTGATTCCACATGCGGGTTCCTGCAGCGAAATCCAACTGTGACCCTAGCCGGCAATCCCATGTACATTCTTTTCCTATACTGCGGATGACAGACTTCTAATGGTGTTGCATTCTGCCAAGGTGTCCATGGGTTTGACAGACTTGATAATACCGAGGGAGATCAGCGTTGCCATAAGGAAAGCTCAAGGCTGTATGGCACTTGCAGTAGCACTTCATTATTGGGCTACGCGTTTGGCTTCTTCATTAGGCCATTTGGTAAATGGCCTAACAAAAGAGACGATTCAGCTTCCCTACAGTGATACCCATCTTCTCCCTCTGTTCTTCCGATCAATAAAGAACACTACCTTCGAAAACGCGTTGCACTTTCCACTTCTGTTTCAGTATCCAATAAAATGAAGTTCAGGGTGTAGAAGTTGTAAGCATGGACTCTCTCCACAGCATTTGTGATCATTTCAAGGCACAACTGGGATTTCTGGGGGGTTCTTGGACATTGAATTCTCCCTTCCAAAACGTAAGTGACAAACCCATTCTTTTGGTACCGCTCTATATAAATTGTCTTACACTGTACCCCTGGAGCGCGGGAACTTTGTATCTTCTGATCAACTTATTTCAAAGCCCATTTCATGTCAAGTGTAAAGAGATGGTTCAAAATTTTTTGAAACCCAAATTGGAAATGTGTTTACTTTTTATTAGGTTTTATAAGTAGTACAAATTACAATAGCCAAAAACATTTCACCACATATTGAAGAAAGTCACGTGACAATCAGTATCACTTTCTTGTCTAGTCATAAATTCTCCATAATTATATCCAGCCAACTAGGACTAGTACATTGCAATGGACTACAGAGAGACTTGTAGGTGGAAGTAGGTTCTATTATGTCGCTCCCGTTATCGGCCCTTGTTGGTATGAAATATTCATAATCATGGAATATAAAAACCTGGGGTGTCAATGGTAGTAAAAAAAAATTTCGACCCTGTTTATTAGTAGTCTTACCTCTGTCCAATATCTTTGAGCTTTGGGACAGCTCCATAAGCTATGTGACATGTTTGTTTTTGCCTTGTTACATTTAGGGCAGGCCATCAGTCTGTTGGGAGCGTTAGGATGTGGTGGGATACCAAAAGCCTTATATATGATGGCTTTGCACATTGCTGTCCAGCCATCCATGATTTTCTGTTCAATTTCTGGATCATTGATTTCTTCCGACCATTTTTGGGAATTTTTTTGGTATTGATCTGTTAGTCTAGCTTTTGTTTTTCATCCATTTCACTCCAAAAACTTACTGTGTTTTGTCTATCCTTGGAATAAGTGTCTATTTTGAACTGTCAATCATGGAGTAGAACCTAAGCCATAACTTTTATTTCAAATATAGATAAAAACAGAACACACTAGCAGGCTACCGGTTATCACGGCAGCTTGGCATCCCTAACATTATTATATCTTTTTGCTCTGCACGGCTCCTGATGACTAATCTTAACATCTGATTAGAGAAATGCGTAGAGCCAGATGCTAATAGACATTTATGGACATTTTCAGCATACCAAGCCAGTTTGAGTCTGGCTGGTTGGGTAACAGTCTGCTCCGATTTATAGAGTTATATATAGAACCAGGGATATAGTGATACCCCATTGGGCTAGAATGGCCTGGTCGGTTCCTTTTTAGATCCTGCTTTTCACTAGTGTTATCTTTTTCTTCTTTGGAGGGTCCTTTGTTTTGCTTTGAAGGTCTTCTTATTGCACATTTGCTAATTTATTGGGCCGTGCAATAATTTTTAGGGATAGGTCCTTCCGTTTACTATCAGGTGTGGTGACTATGAGGTGGGTTGTGGACTCATATCTTCCCCCTCCACATTTATTCATCACAACCATGATGAACGTCCTTGCAATCCCTTTTTGAGAAAACGTACAGTTGACACCTTACTCTTTATGGTAGGAACAGTAGTGTTTTTAGGTTGAAAATATCTATATGTATCTTTTAGGGGACTCGTGTGGCGCAGAGTGTTAAGACAGCAGTATGCAGTCCTAGGCTCTCGCTCAAGACCTGAAGGTTGCAAGTTCAATCCCTGAATGGTTCAGGTAGCCGGCTCAAGGTTGACTCAGCCTTCCATCCTTCCGAGGTCGGTGAAATACTCATCCAGCTTGCTGGGGGGTAATAATTACCGGAAAGCGCTGGGTAATTTGGCGCTATACAAATAAAAAGTCCCTTTCCCCCTTTTTGGCTACTTGCTCTGCTTTTATCTTTATTTGAAATAAGTTATGTTCTAGGTTCTACTCTGAGATTGGCTTTGCCCTTTAATTTAGAACCTGTTTTGCCTTCTATAAGTTACACTTGAATCTATTTTGAACATAAGTTTTTGGGAAGAAAAATCTCGAAAGAATGAAGCTGTATGGCATACAGTACGGGCACCATCTTGAAAATTGTGACGACCAATCCAACCTTGAAGTTATTTGATCTACAACCTGTGCGTGGCCTGAACAACCTGTAATGTTTCTTGAGCGCCATGTCAGTTTGCACAAGTCCACTGAGCAGCATTTGGATTTGACACCTGTTGATAAAGTACACAACCATTTACAAAAATTGCCAGTTTGTCAGTGACCACTGTACTCCTCTGCAACATCTCCCACACAGAGAAAACTCTGCAAGACCTGTTTGATGTTTCTTAACATTTACAAGACGTTAATTCAGCAGGACATCCCCACTGGGGTTCTCAATGATAGCCGGCCGGCAGCTGTTACCATTCATTCTGTCCAGCGTGACAGGTTTGGGTAGGGACTCCTTTTTCTGAAATCCTGACAACAGGAGAATAAACAGTCCACTGATATCCTGCTGAATCTTGAGTTTATTTTAGTTAACTCCTCGATTATTTATTGATGATGAAGCTACCTCACCAACTAGATGGTTTTCTGAAACGACTTGTGTCCTACCAAAGTTCCTGGACTCTTTTATGATGCTTGGAAATTTTAATTTGTGAACCTTAATTGTCCAATGCTTTTGCCGTTCCTTTATTTGCCCATATGCATTAATAAAAAGTCAACCAAACCCACCAATTTCCGTGGGATCAGAAGAGTATGCTTAGTGGTAGGGATGTTCCTACTTGCTCCCAGCAACCGATATCTAGGAAAAGCAAAACCGGGGTTCCAACGTGGC
The DNA here is from genome assembly GCF_035609145.1 of Eleutherodactylus coqui. Classification (NCBI taxonomy): domain Eukaryota; kingdom Metazoa; phylum Chordata; class Amphibia; order Anura; family Eleutherodactylidae; genus Eleutherodactylus; species Eleutherodactylus coqui. The sequence continues at coordinate 142,467,011 of NC_089845.1, read as the reverse complement.
TGAACCTTTGTTTCCATGGGTACCTAATAGGTACCGGGTCAGACAGGAGGCCGTTCACTCGAATCTGTGCTGATGGATTCACATACAGTGCCAGAGTCCAGTTCAGGAATCGCGGTCCCAGGCCCAGATGTGCCAGTAAGGCACACAGGAAGTCCCAGCTAACGCGATCAAAGGCCTTCTCGGCGTCCACTGAAAGGAGGTAGAATGGCTGCGGCAAGCGTTGGGCCTGACTCAACAGGAGGAGGGTCTTATTGGTATTATCCCTAGCCTCCCATCCTTTTATGAATCTCACTTTATCATTATGGATATGGGATGGAAGTGTGGGAGCCAGTCTGCCCGCTAACACTTTGGAAAATAACTTAACATCGAGATTAAGAAGTGAGATAGGGCGCTAACTGGAGCATACTCCAGCATCCTTGCCTGGTTTGGGAAGTACTGTGATGTGGGCCATAAGTGACTGAGGGGGAAAAGGGGCTGAGGGTGAGATTTGATTAAATGCCTCTTGTAGGATTGGGGTGAGAATTTCCCGAAATTGTTTGAAGAACCTGGGGGCTTTTCCAGGCCGGCGATGTCTTAATAGCTTTTTTAAATTTCTTCCGCTGTGAACTCAGAGTCCAAGGACTCCCTAATCTCTCTTGAGATACCCGGGAGGGCTGTTTTCTGTATATAGGCGTCTATTTTAGCTTTCTGACTGGCAGGGGTCAGCCAATTGGCCCTGTATATTATAGAGGTCATGATAGTAGGCCCTAAAAGCTTCTTTGATTCCCCTAGGATCGGGGATTCTTTTGGCCTGTGCCGTCCACTATGTGAGGAACATATGCGAAACTAGTGTTGTTACGGAGAAAGCGCGCAAGCGAATGTCCACATTTATTAGCATGGTCATAGGAATATCGTTTCACGCTATCCCTAAATCACAGGTATTTTAGGTCTAGGAGGTGTCTCAGTTCCTCCCCTGCATTCAGTAGCTCATTCTGCGTGGATGGGTCTCTTGACAGGTGGAATACTTTCTCCAAGTTTGCTATTTTGTCTAACAGAGACATTTGTTTGACCGCTTTTTCCTGTTTCAGACGTGCCCCATGTTTGATGATACCCCCCCTTAAGACACATATAAGTGCTTCCCATTGAACCGGTGTAGAGGTTGCGTCAGCAGAGTGGTCAGCGAGGAAATTCTCCATGGTGCTGCGTATATCTGCACAGCACAGTGGGTCTTTCAGGAGGTTGTTGTTCAACCTCCACGACCATGGTCTCTCTAGAGCACAGGGGACCGTTCGAGAGAGAAGGACTCATGCATGGTCTGACCAGAGTGCTGACCCAATAGATGCCTCTGGGTTCCAAGCCAGAGCATGATGGCTTGTGACTATAAGATCAATGCGACTATGGGATTGATGTGCTGGAAGGAAATAAGAGTAGTCTCGCTCTGTGGGGTGAATCACCCGCCAATTGTCTACTAACTGGAGCTGTCTAAGGGGCCTGTGGAACATGCGGAGCTGTGAAGCTGAGACTGAAGCCTGCCCCGATGAGCAATCCCGCTCAGGGTCTAGTGGGGAATTAAAGTTGCCATATAGCACTACCACCCACTCTGCAAAATCCGCTAACTTGCCTAACATGGCTCTACCCCTTTGTGCAGGACTCCGATTGGGAAGGTACCACGCCGCAAGGGTGAAGAGCTTACCCCCACATACGGACCTTCAGAAAGACAAACCGCCCCTCTGGATCCAGCTCTGTGTCCAAAACCTTGTGCCGTACCGCTCTGTGTATCGCTAATGACACTCCGCCGGTCTCTCATAGTTGGAACATGCCTTGTACGGAAATGCATCTCCTGTAGGAATAAGACATGCGATTTTAGTTTATGCATTTGATATAATATCTGACTTCTTTTTTGCGCCACATTGTGGCCCCTAACATTTAGGGAACAGAAGTTCAGTTTGGCCATAGTTATAGACCGCAGCGCTGGCCCGACAGAGGTCACCCCCAGCGCACGGCGGAGGCCACAAAAAGGCGAGAGAAATAGAACTCCGGAATATACTTAAAGATAAGGTTCGGAAACCAAAAGATTCCAGTCACCCAAGTCTCAATTAGGGAAAAGAACGGGGAGAAAAGAAAATGGGGGAGGAAACAAACAAGAAAGAATTCAAACACTAATATGTAGCTCTCTCAGAATTATAGTGTCGGCAGTCCCTTCAGTGGGACGGGTACCGCCGAACAGTTGGAGTGCACCCAACCCCCTCAAGTGGGGAAGACGCCTGCGCCCCTAAAGAATTAAAAGAAAAACTATGGGGGAGGAGAAAAAAACTAGTAACTACCCGTGGGACAATCTAAGGCCAGTCCTGGCCCCCCCAATCTGGGACGCGCTTTCCACCGATGGAGAAACCACCCCGAACGGCGCCCCAGCCCGCCGCACAGCAACAATGGTCGTTATGCAACTTTATGGGAAACCATTAGCTAAGTATCAGCAGGAACGGATTGCTAGCAGCCTATGAACCCTGTAAAGCATGGGTATGGGCAGAGTCCCTTTAGTCTGGATCAGCCACGTGGAGAGTCAGGTGGCAAGCGCGCTCCGCCTAGTCCCTCTCGGCATCTTCTCCTCCTTCTAGGTCCCCTGTACGGCTGTTGAGGGTGCTCATTCCTAGGCAATGAGGGTAGGGTTGCCCACCCTTGGGTGTCAGGGATCGGGAGGTTAAGCATCTCGCAGAAGGCCGGTACCTCTTCCGGGTGTCTCAGCTCCTCCAACAGGGGTCCAAGGGCCCGTCCTTTAGCCTGTGTGAATCTGGATAATTCCGGCAATATTTGGAGACGTGCCCCCTCATACTGTATGTCTCGTTGCTCATGGGCTCCTCTCATTATGGCTTCCTTCAGTTGGAATTTGTGGATTCTGCACACTACGTCGTGCGGTCTGTCAGGTTCCCTAGACCATGGACCAATGGCCCTGTGACATCTGTCCATCTCCAATGGGGTGTCGGGTGGGGCCTCTCTTACAGTCATCTCTATTCTAGAGGGCTTAATATCCTCAGGGAGATCCCTAATGCGGATATTGTTCCTGCGACCTCTGTTCTCAATGTCGTCTAGGGAGTCCATAAGAAAGTGTAGCTGGTGAGATACAGTGGCTAGGGTACTTTTGTGGCACTCCACTCTATCGGCAAGGGAAGCCACGTCGCCTTCGGTCGTCAATACCCTCTCTCCCAGATGGTGTACATCTTGGCGGACGTAGCAGATCTCGGCCTTGTATGCTGATTCTAGTCGTGAGACGTATGCCTCCATATCTTCCCTAGTAGGGATGGATTGTAACTGGGTACGCAGCTGATGGAATTTAATCATCGTATAGTCATGGCCCCCTTGCCGGGGGGGGGGGAGATGTGCTGGAGACATATGAACTGCCCGCTGTAATCTCCTCCTCTGTAGCATCTTTGTGCCTCTGCCCCTCGTTGTGACCGTGTTTGGAAATGGCCTGCTTGCGTCCTGTGCCTCCTGTGTGGGGCTGTGATCGCCTCCGAGTGAGAAAGGCAGGTCATGTCTGTATTCCAGACCCATGTTTGCGTTGTGAACCGATGCCCCTGCGCTGAGGGCCAAGACAGGGCTCACAGCCCCAGCTTCTGTGACTTGGAGAGCTATTGGGGACAGTCCTCTTGTGCCCTCAGTGGCTTGCACTTCCATCCGGGGTTGGGGACCTATTTCAAAGTGCCCACCACCTGCTTGTGCTCCCTTAATCTCAGTCCTCGACCCTCCAACTGAGGTGGGGGATGCCCCTTTAACTGCAGGATCAGGGCTGAAGGGCTGAGAAACGGCCACTTGGGTGGAGGGCAGCGGGGAACCCGGGCCGCTATCTTATATAGTGACGTGCCGGTGGAGACAGATTCCTCATGATAGTGGAGGCCTGCGTCTCTGCCTGGTATTCGGGTGCTTCCTCAAGGAGCCAGGCAAAGGGGTTCAGAGGCAGCTGTGGTCCCCCCTGTCCCCTCTATTGTACTTCCGCGTCTGCACTGCACCGCTCCGGCGGGTTGCACCGCTCCCCCTCCTGTAATGGCCGCTCCTTGCCACGTGGAGTTTCTAGTGCTGTGGCCAGGTGGGCTGCCGCCGGTCTCCTGACCCTGTTCCACGCTCTCCCCGCTGCCGCAGTCTTCTGTGAGTGCAGCGGTGGAGGAGCAGGGAGGGCCTCCATTCTCTTCTGGCTGTTGTGAGGAAGCACTGTGTTCCCGCGGTTCCTCCCCCAATCCGCCGCCATCTTGCAGCTTCCCGCTGCCGGGCTCTCTCCGCTCCCCGCTGAAGATAAAAGCCTCCAAGCCCCGGCCTGTGGAGGTCCGGAAGAGAGTTGCAGGGCGCCACTGGGGTCTGCTCTTCTTGCTGCTGCCCATTGTGGTCTCCGGGTGACGATTGTAGGCGCGCTATGGGCTGCCGGCGCCTCTGGTGTCAGGAGCTCTCAGAGCCTGCTGCTGTCCCCGCCATGGCCAGGCTATGCCCCTGTTTTCCTATTTTATCATTACTGCCCAGAGTGTTTTTTGTAGTGATCACGGCTACCAAATCCACAAGGACACAATCTGGCCTATGAAAGTACAGTAGTTTGTATTTATCATGATACAGCCATACAGAGCTATTTTCTTCCTAGAGGTCTACAATTAAGCTATAGACGCAAGATTTCTTATAGTGTACAAACAAGAAAAGTTTGCACTGCACTGTTCTTGATATCAGAAGTCACAAAAGCCTTAAGGAAACCCGTAATTAAAGGGGTTGTCTCGCGCCGAAACGGGTTTTTTTTTTTTCAATAGGCCCCCCGTTCGGCGCGAGACAAACCCAAGGGATGGGTTAAAAAAAAAATATATATATATATATATATTACTTACCCGAATCCCCGCTCTGCGACGACTTCTTTCTTCCTTTTCCAAGATGGCCGCCGGGATCTTCACCCACGATGCACCGCGGGTCTTCTCCCATGGTGTACCGTGGGCTCTGTGCGGTCCATTGCCAATTCCAGCCTCCTGATTGGCTGGAATCGGCACACGTGACGGGGCGGAGCTACGATGACGACGCGGGACCAGCTCTCCGGCACGAGCGGTCCCATTCACCAGGCAGAAGACCGAACTGCGCAAGCGCGTCTAAAAACGCCAGAAGACAGCGAATTTAGACGGATCCATGGCGACGGGGACGCTAGCAACGGAGCAGGTAAGTGAATAATTTCTGTATGGCTCATAATTAATGCACAAAGTATATTACAAAGTGCATTAATATGGCCATACAGAAGTGTATGACCCCACTTGCTGCCACGAGACAACCCCTTAAGTCTCTGAATGGCAATGTGCACAAAGTTTCATGGTTAAAGGGGTTCTGTGATTTAAAAAAAAAAAATTCTATACTTGCCTAGTCCTCTCGCGTCGGTTTTCTTACCAGATCTTCACCTCACCAATCTTCTCCTGGCTCCTGCAGTCCCCCGGGTCACGCCACCTCCAGACTGCCACCAGTTGTGGACCCGTTTTGTGGGCTGCAGCAATTTTCTAGCTATGCACACTGTGCACTACTCCTCTGATTGGCCAGTGCTGATCACATGAACATATCTGGCCAATCAGAGAACAGGTATAGTGCATTAGTTGTACAACACTACCAATGCACTGGGGGAAATTGGGTAGTCTTAAGATTGTTTTTGCCATCTTGGAGGGCCCGAAACCAGCAGACTGGAGGGACGACCGAGAAGAACAACTGCAGGTAATCTACTCCCCTCCAGTCCTGGGAAATTTTATCCCGAAATCGAAAGGTCGCTTTAAATGCTGTGCTCTGTTATCATCTACCATGGGACTTGGTTTATAAAAACAGCCACAATACTCCGCCGATCATGCAACAGATACAAGTGGTGGCCAATGTATCCCATTGACTTTAAATGGATCTCTCAGGATTCCGTCTTGTGGTTTGACACTTCAGCGGGAAAATTTTTCTGAGCGTACCGACCAAGTCTCCAACACAAATGTGCCTTCGGCATATTTCCTTTTGGCCATAATTCAGAGAGGGGTTTCTTTATAACAGAACCTGTTTAACTCTCAGACCTGCAGAATTAGCTCCCGTATATGCAAAATGTATCGTTATTTGCTAGTCAGTAATCTAATGAATTTATTTGTGGCTTGTGATCTGCCCAGTTTTTAACAGCTTGAAATCACAGAGCAAAGGGAGAGAAAAAAAGGACTCATTTGTTCCATCTGTCTCCTTAATGGGCTTACATTCCTTAATTATGGGGACTGGCCAAATAAACAATGCTTTATATTGTGTTTTTGTTGTTTTAATTATGATAGTGAAGTGTATTATTTTAACGTTCCTCAGTTTATCCCACCCTGTGGGTTCGTTTTTTTTCCCAGTATGATCAGATTTCAATATATGGGAAGAATTATCAGATCAGCTTTTTTTTTTTTTTTCCGGCACGACCGCGCTAAGTCTGTCTGGAATTCGGGCTTCCCTCACTTTGCAGTATATTGTGTAAATCAGGTTCTCCGGTTTCAGAGGGAGGCACAGAGTTGCACTGCATCCATCTGTCAAGTTGATTGCACATCGGCGAACTAGCATTAGATCTTCTTTGAACAGATATGAAATGTTAAGCTCTTCTTTCTGTCATTCCCTTCAACGCTGCTGCCTTGTAAAGAAAGGCTCCTTAGAAAAACACCGTGATGCCATAGTAGAATCACTCACTCAAGTTGTCTGTCTGGTTTTGTTTAGCAAATTGCTTTTAAGTTGGCAAAGGAGAAAATTAGTGAAAATTAGCAGAAGACCGGAACGTATAGATGTTAGCCAGGTTGGTGGCCTTTCTTGTCACCAAAAGTCAGATGTGTGCCTGTTCTTTTCAGATCACACTGCACTAATGTGGTAACATTACACTACAGTCACTCTGTTTGAAGCGGTATCTATTATGCTAAGCCGTTATATCTGCGTTGGGAAAAAGGTTATTCCAAAAATAAAAAACAAATTTCAACTGGAATTAAAAATTTGAGGTTGACCATAGATATCAGATTTGCTGGTAAATATTTCCAATTGTATTTTGAGGGGGAGTGTCGAAAATTGAAAGTTGTTATACCTTTTTAATGGGGGGCTAGGAGGAGAGTGGCATTCATACGCCCTCCTACCCCCCACCCCCAATGTCATTGTTTTCCTCAAGATGAGTGGCTCCAGAGGTTTCTGCCAGCCTTAGGTTAGACGGCATCCTGAGCAGAATCCTTCTTTTTTGCTTCCACCCCACTCCCCATCATAAGAAGAAATATATTGTCCTGATAAGCAGTCTGCCTACTATATTCTCCCTATGCAGAATGCAGCAAGATGACTGCATACCAAAAATACAATGCTAGAACCAGATTCATAACATAAACACAGCACAAATGAACCTCAGTACATGGTTACAGCACCGGAACCAAGCTCCTAACATGGATACAGCTCCAGAACAAAGCTCATAACGAACACACAATAGCAGAACTAAGCCATTATGGTGCAGGGCGGCAATGGGCTGACAGAGGCTCATCAGAACATCAGAGGGGAGAAACAGAGACAGGAGGAGATTGATTAATGTAGACCCAGAAAACACTGTCACATGGAGGAAGATGGTCGTCTACCCGGATGGACTAAGGGGTAAAATCGCTCAAGTCTACATCTGGCTGGTGCTCTCCACCAAGCTGGTGGCCAGTGCTTTGTGTGACTGCACAGGTTGCATATAGTTTAGACCAGCCATGTCTAGTAGTCCCTTATTTTCCAGTTTTTCATTCATTAACCATACGCTTGGAATGTTAATGGTGAAATCGGTTAATAGGCCGTTTTAATTGTCTCACAGTTTTGGGGATGTTTCTGACTAGCTAAATGATCAGGGCCATCTCGTCGCAGTTATGTCACGGGTTTTGCAAAAATTGTTTTGTACAACTGTTTCACCTTGTTTCTGCATCGCTGCAGATTGTGTCGTTTGGCTCCACTTCAACTTTTTGTAGACCGTCAGCAACCTAGTGGAAAGTAGAGTGTATCTTCAACAGATACGTGTCTACAAGTTGGTCTACCCCTATTAGCACAGCAAGCCATAACCTTGTTATATGGAAGCAGCACCCTTGCATATCCCTGTCGTATCTGTGCCATTGGAGGGGTGCCTGAGTGCCCTTATTTCTAGATGTTCTTCATCCCATGACTAGTTATTTTTATTTTCCATCGTACTTCTGCTGACTCAGATCTTTGGCTCTAGTACAGGCAGCCTCAATGTAATGTGAGATGGGTCTTTCAAACCAATTATACATGGTTGATATTAATCACTGTAATTTGTCATTGCGCTAAAGTAGGTTTCACCTACAAAGTACTGCTTACCTTTTAGTGCCATCTTCATCATCTGTTAATGTAATGGCACAGACTCTACTTTCCATTCTGTCCTATTTAATGTTGATATGGCTTACTACTTACTCTCACCATCTCTCTTCTCTCAGACAGGTTCTAAGATTTGGGCTATTGATGATGAAGAACCTGTAATTAGGAAATTGTCTTTTGGCTCTAAAGCTACTTTTTAGTAGAAAAGTATCCTGTGTTTCGACATACATATAGTAGACAAGAGTCTACCTTCCATAGGGGTAGACCACGCAGTTTCTAGGTTTCCTGAAGAGAGGGGGACCCAGACCCGGGTTGCATCTCTCATTTTAATGGGTGCTGCCAACTTGTGAAGAGCTGTACCCTACAGAGAAGAGTGTGGGGTATTCGTTCAAAAAGTACCAGTTCTTCCATGGAAGCATTGCTTGCAGCGGAGAACGCCTTTGTAATGCGACTATGTGCATAAGGCCCAAGAGAAATACTTGGTGGAAAAACCTAAAGTGTAGGTCATTATGTAATTAACTAGAAAAGAAATTACATCATGAGCTTGGAGGGTGAGAAACAAAGGGTTTTTTTTCGCACTGTGTCCTTCTTCAAATATGACAGGGTCTTGAGGTGTGAAAGATGATCTGGATTTCCTTAGCTGTCTGAGGTCTGGAGACATGATTTAAAGTAGTTTTTAAGTTAAGCTGTAAGACACAAGAAACCATTTCACAGGAGCGGTCAGAGACGTGAAATAAGAAGTAAGTTACCTACAGACATAGTGTGGAAATAAAAATCTGTTATGGGCCGGTTGTCACATTTGTTACGGAGACAGATTTAATATATAGTGCAAAAATGAGATACAGCCATCTACTATAAACATTAAGGATACGGCAATTTTGGGGGAGTTTCATCTCCACTTTTCAAAAGCCATAATTTTTTAATTTTTCCGTCAACATGGCCGTATGAGATGCATATAATGTATTGTAAAACCTTTATTTTAGATTTTTTGAGTAGGTAGTAAAAACGCAATTCTGCCTTTTTTTTTACAATGTTAAACAAGAAGCATAAGGCCGGTTTCACACGGGCGACAAAATCGCGCAATGTTCTCGTGATGCAACACTGCTACAAATCACATGTATGTGAATCCATGCTTTTCAATGGGTTCCTTCACATTAGTGATGTATTGTAGCCTGCTGGATTGCAAGAATAAAAATCACGAGTTGCTAAATATTGCCGCGGTTTGCGAGGTTTTGTAGCCCATGTTTCCTTTATGGATCCTTCCGATGTGTTGCATCGCACGAAAACGCAGTCTTCATGAGGCGCAATGCAAGTTTCACAGTAGGAAATTCTACAATTTTTTTTTTTTTTTACATCGTTGCATTCAAAGTCTTATAACTTTTTTTTTTCCATGGACGGAGCTCTGTGAGGGCTTGTTTTTGCGTGACAAGCTATAGTTTTTATTGGTAGCATTTTGGGGTACATCTCGCCTTTTTGATCACCTTTATTGCATTTTTTTGGGAGGCAAAATGAACAAAATAAGCATTTTGGCTCCATTTTTTAGGGAGGGGATTTAAACATTTTTTTGCCGATTGTGTACAGGTCATTACAGATACGATGTTACTAAATATGTGGGATTTTTTTACATTTTTAATATTTTTTTTATTTTATAGTGTGTTTTTTTTATGTCCCTGTATGGGACTTGAACTATGAAAGCCATGATTGCTATAATAATGCATTACAGTACTGCTGTACTGCAATGCCTTCTTGCTTACAATAGCGATCATAGACCATTGCAGGCCGGGACACCAGTTTGGTTGTGAACCTTTTACATACGGCGATGTACATTGGTTGCAGCATTTAAGGGGTTAACAGCCAGGATTGCTGTTATAATCAATCACCGCTGTTAGTGGGGGGGGGGGGGTGCTTTCAGTTAACTACCACTCCGCAGGGATGTAAATTTTCTGTGGCATAAGGGGTTAAAACCATCGGCTAATATCGTGTACCCCCCTCTCATATCGCCGAAGCATTGACTCCATGAAATCTTTGAAGGTATCCTGTGGTATATGGCAGCATACATTAGCAGCTTCGAGATGGGGCTTCCATGGATTTGCATGTTCCTCAAACCATTCCTGAACATTTTTTGCTGCGTGGCAGGGCGTATTATAAACCCATACAAAGAGAGAACAGTACAAGTATAAACAGACGGTCACACCAACCTAAAGACTAGAAGTCGTATAAACACATATCACAGTATTTATTGAAAATACATCTACACACAAAACATAGAAAAGCAATAAGGTTACCATAAGTAACGATCTCCCCTTAATCCTCCAGTCTATGATGATCCATACACAGTTACTTCCAAAAAGATGTATAAAGCAAATCAAAGATGAAAAGTCAATATTAAAATTTAGTAAAAATGGCCGAACCAAATGGCACATACACTTCATAAGTAACACATCAGTAAGAAGTGCATCAATGCAGTCTAACTGATAGAGATCTTAACATTGAGGCTAAAGTACACAGTAATGGCCTAAACTGAATGGAACCCTCCCATATAGGCAAAATAATGGATGATACGGACCAGCACCCCATGTGTATCACCACCAAAATGAGAGGCTTCATCAGGGGTTGAAGGTGAGAGGAGCGGCATGGAATAATGTGTCCTCTATATTTGATTTTGGTAATACTTCAGCATCTAAAGGTGAATTGATGTTGAAGAAGCCAAAAAAGAAATATGGGCTCACCTCACCAGCAGTATCTTCCAATGTTGCAGGGAGATCTGAGTTTCAACGGGAGCTCTGTCCTCAAACAGCCGACGGCAGAAAAATGGAAGTGGAGAGGAGCTGCTACCGTTAAAAAATGTCATTCTTCATTGAGTAAAAAAAAAGCATACAGCTCACAGGCCCACAGCCTACTGTAGCCAAAACGCGTTCAGCGTGGGCCTGTGAGCTGTATGCTTTTTTTTTTTTGTGTGTGTGTGTGTAACATTCTGTGCGCTAACACATTTGTTTGGGTGGTGCCGACAGATTTTGTTCTGTTGCATATGATGCAAGGCACATTATCCTGCTGAAAGAGGCCAATACCATGAGGAAATACCTGTCATAAAGGAGGTGCTTGGTCTGCTGCAATGTTTTGGTAGATGATAAATGTCAAATTAATATGCACAAGAATGCCTAGATCCAAGGCTTCCCGGCAGAACATTGACCAGAGCATAACACTGTGCTCATCGGCCTGCCCTTTGCCCATAAGCAGCCTGATTCCATCTCTTCCTCTGGTAAGCAATGAACACGTACCCAACCATCCACGGGATGTGAAATAAAACATGAGTAATAGGACTAAGCCACTTTCCTCTGTTGCTCCATGAGCCAGTTCTGATGCTCACATGCCCGTTGCAGGCATTTTCGGGGGTGCAATAGAGTTGGTATTGGGCACTCCCAGTCTGCAGCTATGCAGCCTTGTATTCGGAAAGGAGTCGGGACACACAGCTTGGTATCCTTAACGCTTTCAACAGTTTGTGCAACAGTAGCTCTTCTGTGGAATCAAACCAGTTAGGCCAACCTTCGCTTCTCATGTGTAACAGCGAGCTCTAGGCTCCCATAAAACTGATGACAGTTGTCCTTCCTTGGACCGTTTTTGGTAAGTGCTAACACTACATACTGGGAACACTTCACAAGACTTGGAAATGCTCTGATTAGAGATGAGTGAGCATATTCGGTAAGGCGATATACTCGAGAGAGAGAGAGAGAGAGGGCATCGCCTTTTTTGAGTACCTGCTGGCTCGTTCCTGAAGATTTGGGTGGCCGCGGGGGTGAGCGGGTGGTTGCAAAGGGGATCGGGGGAGAGAGAGAGGGATCTCTCTCACGCTCCTCCCTGCCGCCCCCGACCCCCGCGGACCCCCGAATCTTCAGGGAGGAGCCAGCAGGTACTCCTCTCTAGCTCTGATCCAATCGTCTAGCCATCACAATTTGGCCCTTGTCAAGGTCGCTCAGATCCTTACGCTTCCTCATTTTTCTTCCAACACTTCAAGAACTGATTGCTTAGTTGCTGCCCAATATCTCCTACTTCTTCACTGGTCCCATTGTCACGAGACAATTAACGGGATGTACTCCATCTGTGAGTAGCTTTAATATTCTGCTTGATCGGTGTGTATGTAGCAAAAAAGCTAATACATTTCTACATCTATATGCATGGCCATATTACTAAATAATAGCTGAATGTGAAGAGCCCTATAGCATACCACATGTGTGTGTATAATAAAGCCTAAGCTTGGCAGGCACAGACTGGTTCCCCCAAGAGTTCTCTCTTTAAGCTAGCACTAATCATATACCTTAGTACTTGTCGTCTCTGAAAGAAATGTAAAAGATTTGCATACCAGAGAGAACTATAAAACCTGTACGTCCATTAATTACACACAATTTGTGCTTTATAACCTGGCCTGGATCCAGTGAGAAATGCCTGTGGCAGTCTGCAATGCTTTCCCACTCGTTCACTCTTCACTGTAGATGGGGAATGTTTAACCTGAAGTTTCCTTCATGGAGAACAGTTGACAGTACACATTCACAGACTTTCATATCACTCAAAGCTCTCAGAGAAAATGAGCAATATGATACATTTCAACACCACCTAGATTGTGTGCAATGAATTGGCTACTAATTAGAAATTAATAGTAATATCACCTGATTTGGTACGTAGCCAGCGCGTTATGAAATACAGGTAGGGCCACTAATATGCCTCAGGGCAGTCTAGAATTAACTTTTTCATGCCCCGTGAAACTTGAGCTAGTTGAGTCGCCTCATACTTGCCTACTCTCTTGTGGTGTCCTCGAGTCTCCTAAAATAAGCGGAGAAGCGCCTAGAAGAGTCTAAAGGCGTCTTAGACTAAAGTAAATGAAAAAGGACTATTTCAACCAAAAACTATATTTTATTGGGTGAAGTATAACCATGAACAATCATTGTAGCCAACTAATAACAGAATCCGATCGTCTGCCATGTATGAAATTTTCAGTCGCCAGTTGGACGAAAGCTCTTTTGTTCTTAGGAAAGATATTTCATCCATGACAGATCTTTGTTTGACTAAAGGTCCCTTGAAAGAATGTTATTCCATTGTTTGGTCTCATTGAACACTTATGGTAAAGTATAAGCTGTGCTGTGATTGGTTGCTATTGGCAACAAGGACAGTCTTAGTGTTGGGCAATTTTGTTAAATGAGGGCCAAGAAGTTTTATTCTTCTGTAGTCGTCGCTAGGAAAATATGCGACAAAGTGGCTGGGAATGAAGACAGGAGAGCGTTTTGTATCCTTGATTTTCACGTCTACTAGTCGGTTAGTTTGCAACATTATTTTCTAACCAGGTATGGTGGAGCTCCCAGCGGGCGCATAATTCGTTAGTGGTGCTCCAATTTTAAAGATAAATGTTACAAGAGGAAATCATCCGTCTCTCCAATAGTAAGCGTGGAAAGAGTGGAACATGTCCGTGCAAGCTTCACACGGAGTCCACAGAAATTCATCAGAGCAAGCAGAGAATTGGTCGTCTCGCAACTGTCCAAGTGCAAGATTCTGCGCTAATGTTTTCGGTGGTGTTCCTACTTATTGCAATTGCTACAAGCCCTGAAACCAGACGACAAAACGAGGTGATGTTTTTCTGTGAGAGTCTGCAAACCAATGGAAAGTGATGGTTTCATGGACTCTTCAATGTTTAGTGATGAACTTGACTACATACTCAATGTGTGTCGAGTGACAAAGGGGGCCACACTGATCATCTACGATGTATATTGTACAAGAAAACATTATGACTTCGTTTCCATTGATATCAAATGTATGTATCTAAGTGTCATTAAATGGGAGCTATGAGGAGTTCAAATCGGGAATATCATTTGTAATACCCCTGTGTTACCTGTTGTTCTCTGCTGGTACCTCCTGAGCTGCCAGTTTTCAAGTCCCATTTTCAGCTGTATATATGGCCGACACAATCTTGAAACTACCTTATCCCCCACCTGCTCTCTGATTGGCTAGCACTGCTGTTATTATCCATGCTGGCCAATCACAGAGCAGTGCACAGGCCAAAAAATTGCGATAGCTGAAAACAGGATCCCGAATTGGTAGATCGGAGGGACATCGGTGCAAAAGAATAGCAGCATGTGATATAGCTTTAAGTCCAGGGACAGAATTTTTTTTCCCAAAAACTGGAGTTTTGGTTTAGGACCTCCGATTTCAAAGCAACCCATCATATATATATATATATATATATATATATATATATATATATATATATATATATATATATATATATATATATATATATATATATATATATATATATATATATATAATATTTTTTTTTTTTCTTACCTTCTCTTATATCCCAGAATTTAAAGTAGATTTATCCATACTATGTTTTTATACGCTGGGTAGAAGACTCCTCCAGCTTGACATGCCTGTATTATATCCTCAACAAATACTATATCTCTGTCCACTATGTTTGTTGCACGTTTTCCCCCCTGTTACCAATGCCTCGTAAGAGATGGATTAAAAAAAAAACCACAATCTGCCACCAGAGCGGTTTCCCACCCGTTTTCATTAGGGAACAATAGCTCAGCCGGCTAAAAGGAGTTTACAATGATCTATTTCCTTGTTGATCCACACGTTGCTCCCCGTCTGTTCTTGTCTGTGACACAGTTGTACAGTTTTCCCAAAGCTATTCATTGTTAAAAAGGGCCATTCTTGCATAGAGGCTTTTAATTGCTTGCATAAACAACGTTTTGACAATACAATTATTTTTTATCCACCAATTAAAGCCCTTTCAGTGTGCAATTTAATTACAAAAATCAAGGCGCCCCTTATGGAGCTTTCCCCTAACCTGTAACTGGGTTGATGATATTAGACTAATAAGCGGCCGGTTTACAGTGTAGAGCGGCACAATCTGCTGTTTAACGATTGTGCAGATGTATATAAAACCTCCCTGCATGTTGCTGTAAAATGGTAAATGTTACATGACTTCGGTTCAAGCTGTGCCGCACCCCTGGCAGGCTTGGGTTTGGTGGATGCCGGGGGGGCTGATGTGTCCAAAAGAGATCAATCTTGATAGTTTATTTTTCTTATCGAGCATTTTGATAGCATTGTACAGCTCTGCTAAGATGCAACATTCCTCGTTTCCTCTGTTGACTGATGGCTTTCATTGCAAACAGAGACCTAGATAGAGAATGTGTCCTTATGATAAGTGATACAACATCCAACTTTTCGATATTCCTGCTCCTATGGCGTGGCCTGCAGGGACATAATACGGCTTGGGGTTTGCCTTTTTTTGTAGAAGAGTGTGTTATCCATCTAATGCCGAACTAATCATTAGCTTGCCTTTATTAGTTAACGAGCCTCCAGTTGGTGATCTTTACTAATCATTGACTGGGATTTCTGGCATCCTGTCTGTGACCTCCAAATGGATCTTGACATAGACTATGCATGGGCCTTTATTTTAGGGCTAGACCAACACTTTTTTCTTCTTCTTTGGAATAGGTTTTACGCGTGATGGAGATTGTGAGTATATTTTTGGTAGACGTTAAACATTTACATTTTCTTGACTGCATTGACTTTGCGGTTACTACAGCAGAAACGTCAGCCTTCTGCTTGGTTAGTATTGGAATCCAGGACTAAGGCCCATGTACATGGGACAACTGTTGGTCACTAAAGTGTTTACACAAAAGTGATCATCGCTCAGTGAATGGAGGTGGAGCGGGCCAAAGATGGTTCTTGCCCGCCTGCATTCAAGGAAAACAGGCCGTCGTTCATGGATCAACAACTACCCGTTTACACAGGCTGATGCAGCGGCACACCAACGATTATTTTATGGTTGGCACAAAAGATTCAATTAGCAATTTATCGCTGATCGTGCTTTCACTGCGTGCATTTAGACTGCACAAATATCGTACAAACGGCTTGATCTAATGAGCGGTTTACACGATAATCGTACCGTGTAAAAGGACCTTAAGGCTAGCTACGCACCAGCTGGGTACTGGTGTACCTTTACGCCACCGAAAGCGAGGGGGTGTGACAGGGTTTTGATAGAGGGACGGCCCTATCACACCCCAAGCTCCAAATTGGCTGTAACTTACCACCCAGACACTCAGTCGGCTGCTGGTTTTGCAATTTGTGCTGCTCCGTCGACTGGTGCTGCAGCTGTGCTGTCCCAGCGGTGGGGTGCCTCGTCAGCACAGCCGCTGCTGTGTGGTACCGGCGGCGGGGTGCCTGGGCAGCTGAGCAGGCGCTGGCCTCCCTCGGCAGCACAGCTGGGATTACGCGGCAGGCAACAGCACACCGGACATCTGACAAAACCCCCCGTTAGCACTGAAGTGTCCTGTGGCGGAGCAGGGGTGATGCTGCGGGGCACATCAACGCAGGGACACAGCACTGAAGGGGAATTGTAGCGCTTCTGATCCGGTAAGCGGACATCAGAGGGTGCCATGGACTGTAGCATGGGAGAAGGGGGAACATGGCCGCAGGGACAGCGCTTGAGCCATCTGGTGAGCGCACATGTGAGGGGGCCCAGGAGTGTAGCAGGGCACCAGAGGGAACATAGCACATGGCCGAGGAGTGTAGCAGGGCAGCAGGGGGAACCCCAGCAGCTACTCCGACAGCCAGTCGGGAGCTAGGGGTGTGACAGGCGTTCTTCCATGCAAGCCCTGTCAAACCCCTAGCTTCCGGTGGTGTCAAGGTACACCAGTACCCACTAGCTCGAAGTGCAGGCTGTGCCTGAAAGACTCAGGTGCAACTTGCATTGAACAGCATGCAGACACCAGTTCGTGTGTGGTCCAGAATACATGGACACTACACATTGACATACATTAAGCCTGTCGGAATTCTTGTCCATGAAACTGATTAGAATAGGATATGCCATGAGTTTTTTTTTCTTTTTTCAGATGTACTATTGTTCTGTGTGAAAAAAAATAATTTCCATGTGTATAGCTCCATAGGCTGTAATGGGGCCGTGTGATGTCCTTGGAATTATACATACAGAACACGGTCCCTTATGCTAGTCATTTCCTGCAACTTCACGCTACCCTACAGCAGATCAATGCTCCTTTAACAGCAGCCTGTAGGTTAACAGCTGATAGACTGGAATCGAGCTTTAATCTTCTGCTCCGGTGTGTCTTCAGTGCACACGGTGTCCTCTATAGACGGAACGATTGTTGTTCAAAGGAGCGAAAGTGAAGGTTAATCGTTCCGTCTGAACGCGAGCCAACAACCAAACGAGGAGCAGCAATAATTTGGGTCTCACTAGTCGTTCATTTTATTCACCAATTTAAATCACCGTTGGCTCGCTCACTTCTTGTTCAGTTTAAACACCGTGCGAATGTGAAACACTGAACGATAATCGTTGAACGAATCAATGATGAATCTGCCTGTCTAAACAGACTGCACGAGTCAATGAGCTGGTGATGACGTCACTGGCCCGTTCGCTCATGCAAACGAGAATCGTCCAATCAAAAAGCAGTCTTAAGGGTTCACTAAACAATATCATTCAAATCGTTGAATCTGTGATTTAACGATAATCATTCGGTATAGGCATGGCCAGTGTTTGAGTAAACGATAATTTGTTCATTATTCGTCATTCATTATACACAGGCATAAATAAAATCATCGTTCTTCATTTGCCAGTCGTTGCGTGTAAAAGACGATCTTTGAGTCATTTGCAGACCATCGCCTGTTTACTGTGAATAGAAGCAGATGGCCGGAAGCGATCTCCAGCCCGCTCTGTCTCCATTCAGTGAATGGTTATCGCTCCTGTGATTGCTGATATGCCTATGCAGTGCTTAAGGACCCGACAATCGTCACGTGTAAAAGGACCCTACAAGGGGTGTGCTCTATATATACGGTAGGTGCGTTTCTGTAACACATTACACCCTGATTAGAAGTTGGTGCACCCACTGATTGTACCGGTATTACTTTTTATAGTTCTCCTAATATAACGGCCCATGCTTGAGCGCTGTAGTATTAAAGAAGTTGTCCAGTCTACTGAACCCTTTTTCATAAACCATGCAAGGGAAATTCTGAGTTAATAAAGGGGGTCCTCGGTTCAGGATCTTCATCTTTTGGGTAGACTGGAGAGGGGCTTAAATTCCCCTTCCATGGCTCTTCAAGGATCTTGAACACTTAAGGCTCGCTCACATCAACATTAGGGAATTCAGTTTTCCTGCTGCATTCGGGGAGCAGGAAAACTGCACCCCCTGGCCGAATGGCCTTCCGTTGACTATAATGGAGGTCTGGTCAATTTCAAGCGAGCAGTCCGTCTTTTCACCGGAATGTACAGGACAAAAAAGTGCGGCTTGCAGTGCTATTTCGACCTGTTTTCTAGCAGAAATTGGCAACAGAATTTCTGAACTGACCCTCTGCCACTGATGTGAATGAACCATAACTCTCACGTTTCCCCACTGATTACAGCAGAATGTTGGGGTCCAAGTAGGGGTCCATGCAATCGGCGTATTGTCAAGTGACACTTGTAAGTGTCCAAAGCAGAGAATCCCTTTGCATTTGTATAGGAGGCAATCTCTGTGTTGTGGCAGGATCCTATTGTCATACTATTGTTTGATGCATGGACCATAATTAAATTTAAAGCTGACATTGCTGTAGTAAAACAATACCATCCATTCATTTTATGGCTAATGTTATAGCTGTAATGAATAGGTTGTAAATTAGAACTGGCATTAAAGGCTCATAACATTAGGCACAGGGGCTCCGTATATCCCCGGCGTTCTGTATTGGAACTCCAGCAAATCAACCAAGATGAAATTCGAAATGACCAAGCGGCTGACCACTGAAAGCTTTCTGGCCCATAACTTTTCATGAAACCTTTATTATGTCATGTAGCTTTAAAAATATAGGACCATCATAAAATCTAATTTTACAGCAAATTAAAGTGCCAGTTTTATTGTCCTCAAAGGATTTATTGATTTACAATCACTGTGTTTAGGGGAGACATCTTGTCTCGGTGAGATCTTGGCTTCCGCTCCTTTCTCATGCAATCACTAAACCTTTTATCTCTCATTCATCCAGATAAGTATCACTAAGCAAATTTGTCAGCTCCATATTTTAGGCAAAGTTCATTCAATGTAAGTGGATTACGTAACAGCAAAATACTTGTGTGCCAAGTGACTGTGAGGCCCTGTTTACATTACATCAATGACCTTAATTCCATGTACACACCAGGAAAAGTTCAAAATATATACTTCTAAAAGTGTCTAAAGGCCCATTTACACGCAAAGACCATCTTTTAAACGATTGGTGTCCATTAACACTTTATGCAAAATGATCGCTAAAACAATCAATGTCCATTAACACTTTATTAGATTCACTTGTGTGTACAAGGGTCTCCGGGAACTGTTTGCAGAGCCCAGCATGTGGTCTGATTTCTGTACGCAACATCTTTGTTCTCGCATGGGCTGTTGGCAGAATACAATGTAATCTCCAGCTCCCGTGCAGAACACAGTGTGCAATCCCCGTGATCTTCTTTCTGTCTGAACGCTAGATTTTAAGCTTACATTAAAATCATCATTCAGCCGAAAAGTAAATGATGGCAGCGTTTGCACACAATGATGATCGCTCATATGCCATTGTTTGAACAAATTTTGAGTTATAATCGTTACGTGTAAATAGGCCTTTACACTGGATGATTATCGCCACAATAATCACTTGAAACCGTTATTGGTGATAGTCGGCCTGTGTACACGCAGCCACCGACAGGGCACCCGGGTGAGAAATCACTCAGAACTCTGTAGCTTCGTTCCAGTTCACTGAAACAAAGCCAATGGCAAAAGACTTCTTGCTCCGCATAAACGGGAGTTGTTAAATCTTTGATCAACTGCCTGTTTGCCGTGAATCAAGGCTGGGGGCCGGAGGAGATCTCGGGCACACTGCCTCCATTCACAGAACAACTATCGCTCCTGTGTAAAATCATAGGAGCCGTAATCATTGGGACGACTGTCAGGCACTTATGGGGCTGACAGTTGTCCCTTGTAAAGGTACCTAAATGGAAGCCTTTGGTGGATGCTTTAGGCCCTTTTACATGGACCTATTATATCGTTCATTTACTTGTTGGGTCGTGCAAAACTGAATAACTGTCCAGTGTAAACATGGCCAGCGATTGACCGATACATGATAGTTTGTTCACTTATAGTTTGTCGTTCATTTTATGTAGGCCAAAAAGACCCGTCACCCATTGACTGTCATGTTCAAAAAACAACTTTTTTTTTTTTTAAGTGGGTACAGTTGTATGGAATAGCATAGCCTACTGTGCTACGCCATCTTTTTTTTTTTTTCTCTTCTTCTTGTGGTATACTATCATCGTCTCCTTCAGCCACCATCAGTAATTAGAACCCTATAGTCGCACTTAGCGTGCCCTTCGGGAGATTTGGCCAGTGTTCATGTTAAGCAGAGAGCACAAACTTGATCTAAACGCATCCTAAGTTGTAACAATGTATATTTAATAACCGGGTTCACCGTGTCGCATACTTCTGTCAATTTGGGCCGCTCACGTGTTTTTTGCACTTAGTTTGTTTTTATATGGGTAGCTTATGGGATAAATGGTTCTTGCTGCTGTTATTCTGCATCGGTAATTGGTTCAGTTTAGGTTCTACGGATGTAGCAAAGTTTAACTTGACTGCAATGACTTTCAGCAACAAGTCATCCATCGTAAGCCATTCGAATGCTGTTCTATTATCTTAACACAAAACCCGCTGTAACGCTATTAAAAGGGTAAACAAATTGTAGCGCAGAAAGTTATCAAAATGCATCGGTTTATAAAGGTAAACTTTGTTACATCTGTAACTTGTGAAACTCTGAAAAGCAGAAAATCAAACCCAGTTATAGGTTGTTACATTTACGCTCCACCATGTCTTCCATTCAGTAAACACCTGGGTTAAAAGTCAATGGCAAAAGATGCAATGAAGTCATTGTTGTAGAAAAGCTGATATTTGAGAGTTATGGAAATCCATGAGTCAGAGCTGATCAGACTTCGACATGGAATCGGTGGGGTCCCAGATCAATGCCCCTATGTAGTTCAGAGAATGGAGACCTCCAGATAAGCCACTTTACAAGAATGTTTATGGGAAATAAACTAATACATTCGCCCTCTAAGAGATTAGAATTTTAATGTCTTAATACTTCAAAAATAACCTTGAAGTGGAGTTTTGCCCTGTTCTTGGATGGGCACCTGCCACAGCCGCAGACATCCGGGGAGGGACTCCATTCAACCCTTTCTCTAATTTTTCACTGCTTTTGTCTTCAGTCCAGAAGTTGCAGATATGTTTCCGCAGAGCCCTGGTTGTGGCATCACCAGCCCTTTCTAAATTAAGATTTTTTTTCGTCCTTTCCCCAGGGATATTTGTGGTTGCTTAATAAGGCTTTTGTTGTATTCATCCAACAGGAATGTGTGAGTTGTCTAAAGTGATAGGCATTCATGTGTAGCCAGACATCCACATGAGCTAATAGTTTCTCCTCTTTTCAAGTTTAATTTCAGTACAGACTCGGAGGAGTCGTCTTCCACCTAAGTCACTGTCAGTAGGAAGGAAGAAAGCAGATGTTGGGATATTATTTCAATCTCAAAATTAAGTGTCCCGGAATTAGGCTAAGAAAAGGCACTGAAGGGGTTGTCCTCGTTATATATAGATCTTGTGTAAAATACATTCAGCATGCAGTAACATAACAAATAGTTGTACTTGCCTCTCCAGGTGTGTCCGCACCGCCTCTCGGTACTCCGCTCTGGTGTTTGTTTACTGACTGCAGTCCCGCCCAGTTTATGGGATGTCACCGGCACTGCGGTCGATCAATCACTGAGCTCTGTTATTGGCTGTGGAGCCCATGACATCATAGAAATGGGCTAAGGCAGCCTGTAAATGTGACATCAGAAGAGCAACTCTCTCCCCTCTCCCACTGTTGCACGGCGCCTCTCAGTACTCCGCTCCGGTGTTTGTCAACTAACTGCAGTCCTGCCCAGTTTATGGGATGTCACCGCCACTGTAGTCGATCAATCACTGAGCTCTGTTAGCTGTGGAGCTTGTGATGTTGGATGGGAAGAACTAAGGGGCTTTTTACATCGGACAACTATTGTCTTAATACTCAAAAAGGGTGAGAGGGCAGAACGTTTTTTTTTAAAAAGTATGAGCCAATTGGTGTTCGGTGGGAGGCACACGCCAAACAAATGCACAACTTCCGAAGTTGTTAGCTAGTCACTGAAAGATAATGGTTACCAATTTACACCAGATGATGACTAATTAACAAGCAACTATTTTTAGGCGAGCTGAAACTGACCAGTCAGCAAAATCTTACTGTCACCCAGTTGGTGGCAGGGTTTACACTGAACAATTTACATTCACTCTATCAAGCGACTATTTGGACAGTAGGTGGTCATGCATGCTGTTGGCAAGACCAGCGGACAATCTGCAGTGTACGGTGATGTTCCCACTAACCCCTGATGGTGGGGGGAATATTGGGATGCTGAATTTCAACATGCCCGATCCTGAGAGGTGGCTGCGACTTAATTCCTTTCCCCATTCAGAACTCATGCACATTTAGCTCGTGCTTGCATGCATGTGTATAGGGGATTGGGAGGAATAATGGTCTTTCAGACAAGAGTACGGACAACAGCTATCTGACATGTGTTGCCAGAACAGAACACTCATGGGAGTGCGTCTATTGAAAAGCTATATCCAATAGCAGATACCAGAAAAGTTTAGTGCGCCATGATTCGCAAACAGATATTTGGATGAAATGGGGGATAATGGGTTAATTTTTACAGCTAGATGAATTACACTGTGTAGTGTTGTATAGTGGCAGCTTAAGCAAGATCAAAACATTAGGAAAACTTTTTTCTTAGAGAGTAACTGCACTTTAACTAACTCTTGGCACATCGTTGAAACTGACTCAGAGGTTTATAGAAGATGTCTATAGACCTCTAAGCATCTGACTTGAGCTGCCGGGTGGTGCCGGCAAGCAATGAAGATGGCCAAATAGGGATTAGCACTTGGATGAGTACTGCTGTCCCCTCATGCTTGATCAGTGGAGGTCTCCATAACAGGACCCCCACTGATCAAAACTTTTGACATGTCTCTATGATGTATCGAAAGTTAGTTAAAAGTGCAATTGCCTTCCCTCCCTTCCTCTTCATCCTGAAGCAGGTTGGCCCTGGCCAGGCCATTACTGAATTAGCGGATTCTTGGATGAAGATGTTGATATATAACCTGAGAATTTTTATCATTCAGAACATCATTTATGGAATCCTCATTTACCTAATTTGGTACATTGTTGGATGATTAACAGAAATAATGTGTCAGAAGTGCGCCAGGTGTGTTCAAGTAGTACATATGCCAATTGGCTAATAGTGAGTCATAACTCACCTGGTGCTCAGTAGGATCCCCCTGTCAGGGAGAACCCCACTGGCACCTGTTGTCCGGCTCGAATTGTAGAAGGATCTTTAATCCACTATCCATATGATCGGGGAGACGCTGGAGGACTCAAGCAATCTCATAAGGGGCTTGAAAAAACGTAATGTGGCAAATTAAAATGGCTTCCGCGCTCGTGTGGATAAGATAGTAATATTCAAGCTCCTCGGTTGTCCTTGTAGATCGTTTTATTAAAGAAGATGAGCAGCGCGTTTCGGCTCGGAAAGCCTTTTTTAAGCTCGAATTCTATTTATATTGCTTACAGGAGTTGGGATCAGCTTTGCATATACATATGCCTCATTATGCAGTAATGCCGCTAAACCATCACAATAAAAATGAAACATGAACCGTTCTTTTGACAAACACATTGAACCTTGTTACTTCGTTTCCACAATGGCGGATAATACCTTCTGCATGTCACTCTCTAAATTGGACCCTGTGAATAATAATCTTAAATAGGCCTGTCTTGCCCTGGTCACATCTTCAGGGAGACTTTATTGGACAACATTCTTGACCTTTGCTTGCAGGTCACATGGAGACATTGTAGATTTCAGACTCCATGCGTTCATGTAATAGCCGTCACTTGTTTGTGTCAATAAATTAATTTCTACTTTTCTCCGCATTCATCTTCTTAGCCAAGTATCTGTCCTGACACACATTTATATATACGGCGCACATATATTGTTCTGTGCATGTATTTATCTTATATGTAATATTAATTCTGGTAAGCCTTTTGAATTTTCTCCTTTTGTCTCATTTGTGGGAAAGCTAGTTAACAGCCAGCGTATCCACCACTATTCCCAGCGGGGTTGACTCCCACCCTCTCTAATTTCCTAAATGGCAAACCTGCCATGCCATGCAGAAGTATTGGCGCCAAGGGTTGTATCACTGCAGTTAAAAGTTGCAAAAATCCTCCAGCACTTCAGTAATTTATATAAAACGTAACTTTTTTTCCATCTGAATAAAAAACACAGTTTGGAGTCGGGAAGAAATTTTTTCCCCTTAAATGGGGATAATTGGCTTCTACCTCATTGGGGGGGGGGGGTTCTGCCTTTTTCTGGATCAACATGGGGGGGGGGGGTAAACTTGATGGACATATGTCTTTTTTCATCCTATGTTAGTGTTGGGATGCAGGATGGGGAGAGGAATTGTTTAATGTTTCTTCAAGAACTTGGGTGAGCGACTTCGCTCGGGACACTTTATAGCTTTCATCTTTGCTTTTATCTCACTTTTACTGTTGGCCTTTAACCCGACAGCATGCTGTACACCATTTATTACTCATGTGTGACTATGACACAAGGTAGGCTGAAAAGAATGGCATGGACCGTCGGAGGTGTTAACGATAACATTAAGCACTCGTTGGTCCTTCAAATATTAAGCGACACACTCCAGACATTAGTTTGTCTACAGGAAGTACACTTTACTGGCATCGGAACTCTAGCCCTTCGCAAGCCCTGGATTGGATGGGGGTACCACTCCTCCAAATTTACGAAAAGCTCATGTGGCGCATCTGTTCCCATCCGCAGTTTAAGCTTGTGGAGCTTAAAGGGGTTGTCCCGAGGCAAACAGCAAAACTTTACATTAGCCCATTCCCCCTGTCATAAAATAGCAATTTAAAGCGGTTTTTAAACCGCTTGCTACTCACCGATCTGACGAAATATGAAGTTATAAAAATCTTCTCCCTAAGATGGCCGCTGGTCCTTTCCCAGGGATGCACTGCGGTTTTCTCCCATGGTGCACCGCAGGTCTTCTCCCATGGTGCACCATGGGCTCTGTGCGGTCCATTGCCGATTCCAGCCTCCTGATTGGCTGGAATCGGCACACGTGACGGGGCGGAGCTACGATGACGCGGTGACCAGCTCTCCGGCACGAGCGGCCCCATTCACCAGGCAGAAGCACGGACTGCGCAAGCGCGTCTAAAAACGCCAGCAGACATCAGAATTAGACGGCACCATGGAGACGGGGATGCCAGCAACGGAGCAGGTAAGTGAATAACTTCTGTATGGCTCATATTTAATGCACGATGTATATTACAAAGTGCATTAATATGGCCATACAGAAGTGTATAGACCCACTTGCTGCCGCGAGACAACCCCTTTAAGATTAATGCCCAGGGCAGATATGTTAGTGCGCCGCCTTATTATATTCCGCTCTTTAATATCAATAGCCTTGTATCTTCCACCTCCTGCAAGTATTCTGCTTCTTCAGGTTTTCATTTATGTTGGCTCCTTTCAGAATACCCCAGTAGTGTGGCTGGGAGATTTCAATATATTGCCCCAATAAAGATTTACATACATTCCATGATGCCCCTATTCAACCCCCTAAGGGTCTTAAGCATACTGCTCTAGCAAGTATACTTCAAGAAGTACACATTGTAGATGAGTACACAGCTCTACCCTAATGATATGTCCTTTACACATGTCCCTCTCTAGGATTGGGCTACTTTACTCCCACATTTACTCTCGACTTTGTAGCTGACCTGATCACTCCCTCTGTGCTCTAGAACTTGAGTGGGACCGGAGACCTAGGGGAAGAGGATGGCAGTTAATCCCATAGGGCGTTGACCTTTATTCCCTAAAGACCACCCTATTGCTGCTGAAATTGCGTTGTATTTTCATGGGAATGGGTCTTTGGCTAGTTCGCTAATAGTATTGGATGCATTTAAGGCGACATTTCGGGGTAAAATCTCTGCTGCCTTTAACGTTATTAAGAAGGAATCCTTGAGGGAGGTTTAGCACCTGGAGGCGGCGGAGGCCGAGGCATTGTGGCTGTATATTTCAAACCCCTGCCCGTCTCTGGGTCCAGAGAGAAGCCATGGTGAGGTAAGCTCATGTAGAGGCTGCAAACCACAAAGTCTGTGGGGTTTTTTTTGGAAACAAAATAAAATCTATTTGAACCGAGTGGTAGTCACCAGACACCATGCTGTCTACCGCTACCCACTTCTACAAAGCCCTACATAGTCCCCAGTCTGCCTACACCTATGCGGATGCTCAGGAATTTTTGACACCCATTCAATATCTGCCTTGTTTGCCCCAGAGCAGCACCCATATCTCAATGCTGATATCCCGGTGGAGGAAATTTTTGACGTCCTCTCTAGAGATGAGCGAGTATACTCGCTAAGGCACATGGGGGGCCAACGCAACTCACCTGTCACCCATGCCGGCCCCCGAATCTTTAGAGACAAGCGGGGAGATACTCGGCTAAGGCACTACTCGCTCAAGTAATGTGCCTTAGCGAGTATACTCACTCATCTCTAGTCCTCTCTGATCTCAAAAATGGGAAAGCCTCAGGCCCACGTAGGTTCTCAGGTGAATTTTATTACAAAAATTATGAACTTACAAATATACAAGCCAGGCATAACAACACTGGTATCAAGTTGATGGTTTCATTGGATGCTGAAAAGGCCTTCAGCTCAGTCGAATGGCCTTATATGTAGGTCATTTTAAATGCATTTGAACCACACATTGTACAATGAGTTAAGCCTAATTTACACGCAAAGACAATCTTTCAAACAATTGAGAGTTTTAGCTATCGTTTTGCTTAAAGTTTTAATGGACACTAATGTCCATAAACACTTTATTGCATGTAAATGAGCCTCCTGGAGCTGTTTGCAGTGCTTAGCAGGTTGTCTGAGCTCTACAATTAGCTCCATTGTTTTTGCACAGGCTGTTGAAAGAGTACAATATAATCTTCAACTCCCGTGGAGATAATCACATGCGGTCTGTTTTCTCACATGTGCTGCTGGAAGAATAAAATGTCATCTCCAGCTCCTGTGGAGAACACAGCGTGTGGTCTGAACGATAGATTTTAAACGCATCTAAAAATCATCGTTCAGGCGAAAAGGGCAAGATGGTAATGTTTACACGCAACTACTATAGCTCATTTACGGTCTTTTGAATGAATTTTCAGCGAAAATCATTGTGTGTAAATGGGCCTTCAGTCCCCTCTACCACTTCTCAGCCTCACTTGTTTGTGTTAATGGCTGGCTCTCTATGCTCCGTTGGTAGAACCCTTGGCTGAAAGTTTGTGTTGTGACCCCAGTATAGAAGGCCATCGTTAAGTATGGCTTAGAGGAACGGGTCGGTCTGTACATTGACAACATGATCTTGTATTTGGCAGTCCTGAGTCCCTCTTTTCAGAGGGCTATTAGCTTAATTGATCAGTTTTGAGAAGATTCTTGACTTACAATCAACTGGGCTAAATCTCTTATGCCTCTGGATCCCTTCCCGAGAAGCCTTGACCAGTGGCTGTGCCCCTGCAATAGTGCAGCTCCCTTAAGTATCTGGGAGTGAGTGTCAGTCATAGAATCCCAGAATTTCAGCCTTTTGAATGTTTTAACTGTCATACTGTATGTTCGAAATAAAAGGCAACCTTGTGTACTACTGCTGTTGTGTCTGGTAGGAAGGGTTAATCCCACGAAAACGGTCTTGCTGCCTAAAATCTTATATATTGTCCAACAAGCTCCTATTCATTTTGAGCAGTCCAGATTTCAAAAAATTAATTTCTGGTTGATGTCCTCTACTTGACAATTGAGTAAGGCTAAGCTCTCATAGCAAAACTCTTGGGACGGGGGAAGGATGGCAATCCCTGATACACAATTGCCATATCCTGCATTGGAGAGGGTTTGAACCGCTTTTGTGGCTGACGGCTTACCCCATCTCATTTTAGACCCTAAATACGCAATCTTTTATTAAAATATGTCTACCCTTCCTCTTGTAGATAATTGCATTCTCTCTCAAACTAGGCAGATCTGGGCAAACGTTTTGACACATTATAGTAATCCCCCTTTTTATGCTTGTACTCTTTGGTATAACACCAGATTGCAGAATTCTTTAATATTTCAGATCCCTCAATGTGGTTTCAGCACCGTATACAATACCTTGGCCAACTAATTAATCCTACGGGTCTTTGACCAGCCCAATAATATGCTTTCTGTATATGCAACAGTGTCATGTGTACTATGCGCAGTATGGGGCCTAGTCCCTAGAATACCCTGTTTTTTATTTGCCCACCATGCTAATGAAAGGTAGCCCTAGATACAGTATCACTGCCATATAGTGTTGCCTATCATCAGGATACAGTTCTGGCTCCTAGTCATGCTAGATGGGGGTAGACTCTGGGAAGCATCTTGGACAGTGAGTGGGAGGATGTCCTAGCGGTGCCCAAGAAGGTCATATCCCAAGAGAGCCACAAAGCTTTACATCGCCATCAAGCTTATATGAAAACCACTAGCATGTCCAAATTCCGTTTTGGGTAGAAAGGATATTTGCCCCAAATATGAAGTGGAGTTAGGATCTTAATCATTTAGTCAGTATCCATTAATCTGGCAATGTCCTTTATATACAGGGATTTTGGATGAAAGTTATTCGATATTCAGTCTGATGGCAGTCCCTGTCCTGTTCACTCCCAAGTTCTGTTTGCTAGGCTGTTTTGATCCCTTTAAGCTGTCCCACACAACAGGAGTTTCTTCACGAGACGCTCTTTCGGGCCATGGCACGCAACTGGTTTAAAGGATGTACCTTCCCTTGTGCAATGCGTAGGCGATGTGATGTCCTCCCTATCTTATAAAAAGCTGATCTATCTTCACCGCGGAGTGCCGGGTGGCTCTCTTGGATTCACTCCCCATCTACAGCATGATTGCCAGTTTTGATTGTGTATGTCCCTACTCCCTTTCGGGTGTCTTTAACAGAGTTGAGTATCTATTAGTGACCCTCTGACCGCTCAGGCCCTTTTATAAACACAGATGCCCTTCTTGGAGAATTACACCTGCACCCTCCTGTTGTCTCTGCCATTTATAATGAATGGCTACCCTACACTGTGGACTCCTTTTAGTCTCCACGTTTTCTTTTTGTGTATTTCTGCTATCAGTCTTAGGCTGGGTTCACACGGGGAGTAAATCCTGCGGAATGACTGCACGGAAATACTGCGAGATTTCCACCGCCAAAAAATGCAGCTTTGCCGCCTGCATTCTGCTGCGGCCGTCTCTCCCCCCATAGAGAGGAGAGCGGCTGCAGCAGAGATGGCGATAAAATTGACATGCTACGGCTTCGAATTCCACACGGCACATCTGTTAAAGGGGTTGTCCCGCGCCGAAACTGGGTTGTTTTTTTTCAACAGCCCCCCCGTTCGGCGTGAGACAACCCCGATGCAGGGACCTAAAAAAAAATCCGCACAGCGCTAACCTGAATCCCTGCGCTCCGTTGACTTTTTACTTACCGGTTGAAGATGGCCGCCGGGATCTTCTCCCTCGGTGGACCGCAGCTCTTCTGTGCGGTCCATTGCCGATTCCAGCCTCCTGATTGGCTGGAATCGGCACGTGACGCGGCGGAGCTACATGGAGCCGCTCTCCGGCACGAGCGACCCCATTCAGAAAAGAAGACGACCCAGGCTGCGCAAGCGCGTCTAATCCGGCAATTAGACGCTGAAAATTAGACGGCACCATGGAGACGAGGACGCCAGCAACGGAACAGGTAAGTGAATAACTTCTAATAACTTCTGTATGGCTCATAATTAATGCACAATGTACATTACAAAGTGCATCAATATGGCCATACAGAAGTGTATAGACCCACTTGCTTTCACGGGACAACCCCTTTAAATCACGGCTTGGCCGCAGCGGCTTCTCCGCAGCGCATGGATGAGAGTTTAAAAAAAACGATACAATACATTATCTGCACTCCAAAATAAGGCCATTAAAAAATACTTCTTCCGCTAAAAACACGCTATGCCGATTTCAGAAGAAAAAAAATTAGTTATGGCTCTTGGCATACAACGATGAAAAAACTAAGAAAATAGCTTGGTGATTACGGCGCAAAATAGGCCACCGATAAGAGGTCAGCATCAGACGGAAACGAGTTACTGGCAAGTTGGATCCTAGATGGACATGTGAAGCGAAGCTGCTCAGTATGTCATTATGGAAATATTAACTGGGTCTACAGACTCTTGGCTCCTCTCCGACCTAGTATCCGTACCCTATATTCATAGGATTGTTTCATATGTTCCGACTTGCTTCGCTCCATTTGCATCAGTTGGCTGAAATATTAAAAATGTAGATGTTAAATTTGGGGGCGACTCTCCTTAACCCACACTACTTCTTCAGAGCCCTTTCTCGTATCCGGACGTATTCCGGCTTGTTTTGTTTAAAAGGACTTTGAGGGTCCGTCTCACAGTTGCTCGTCTTTGTTACTAACAGAGCCTTCTTGAGAGGGCTTCATTGTCTCGCTCCAACGTACAAAGAGGCGAGATTGTCAGACAGAAGTTTGTGAATGAGAAGTGAAGGCCATGTCAGCATCACGTCTGTAATGAACTTCTGAATCACTTAGGCACATCATTTCTTATGCAGCGACTACTAGTAACACGACAGGAACAATCCCAGTGTTATTTTTCTCCTATAAATGTTGCTGTCACTTTTGCTTAGCCGCTTCATTACGTGACTCACAAAGTACATTTTCTATCCCTTTGATATGTGATGGGCTTTTTTTTTTTTTTTCAAGTTGTCAAGAAATGGTCAATTGCTTCATACTAGATTTCAAACAATGACATGTTTTCTATTAGATTGTTGTTCCCATCTGTTGAGTCAACAGTAAGCGCTTGTATTTTGATCATCCTGTGAGGTAATGTCACAAAACTCTGCGGTTTGTAAAGGATAGGGCAGTATCAAAATCCTGGAAGCCATTTATAACATATCATTCATACCCAGTGTATATTCCCTGTACATTACAATACATTTCCATATGGACACTACTACCCGGTTTTATCTCCTATAGTGATGCTACAAAGTATCGCCTGTAAGAAACATAATATAACTTTGCTGTAGTGATTTAGAACGAAAATAAAACATATTTGCAGAGCTTAAGTACATTAATATAACATGATTTTTTTTTAAAAACTTCCCGTTTTTTAAAAAACTTTTAAAGGGAGACTTTTTGTTTGCTCTTGGTGCGACGATCTGATGGAGCGAATTGGGAGGAGATAACCAGTTACTGATCACTACTTTGATTGGATTTCGGCTCCACTCTGGTCCCAGGTGACCTTCACTGGGCTAGCTGTATGCTCCGGTACTATTGTATCTTGTCTCCACCAGAAGAATGGCTGGAGACAAGCTGCACACCCACAACCAACGCCCCCAACTGGATTGGCTGGCCAGGAGAATGGGTGGCCATAATCTTCCTTGCCGTCTCCTGTCATTTCCCCCCCCCCCCCCCCCCCCTCCTATGCCGCTCGGCCTTGTTCCTTTTCCCGGCTCCTGCGCTGTCAGTCTCCTCGCTGCCATCACATATGCTGAGGCCGCTGAGGAGAGTGACAGCGGCTGAGTGACTGCGCCGAAGTAGGGACAGGAGAAGGCAGAGTGCCAGGGGAAGTGACACTCCATCGCTCTCCCTTGTCCCCTCTCCCGGCTGCAGCGCTGTGACAGTCACCCCCAACGCCCCCTCACCTCCCGCAGTCTTCGGATATGGTACTGCCAGGTAACACATGTCCCCGGCAGACTCTCTGTGAACTGAATAGTTGAACCCTGTTTCTAGTCAAACTTTGATAAAAGTTCGATTTGTGGAAAATCTGAAGAAGGTGTTGGTGGTTCTCCTGTGGCTCAGTGGTTAGTACTTTTTCCTTTCAGTGTTGGCGCCCTAGGTTCAAATCTGGCAACATTTGCATAGTTTGTATTTTCTCCATGTTTCAGAATAATCCCCTTTATTTATATAGCACATATATGTTACGCAGCACTTTGCATCACTTCATATGTTCTGTACACATCGTAGCTCACAATCTATAGTCACCTATTAGTGTGTTTTTAGACTATGGAGGAAACCCACACAAACACATGGAGAACATAGAAACTGCATGCAGAGGTTGCCATTAGTCAGATTCTCCTCCCTTATTCTAAGTATGGGAGTTAAAATTGATCGATTCTTGATGAGTCTAAGAGGGTGCAGCCAGTCCACGAAACGGCACACTTTCCAAGGGGGACGTGCAAGTACATGAGATAAGTGTAGGAAAAATTGTGGTAATAGGCGCAATCCCATTTAACGCTTAATGTTTTTGAGCTAGACTCCTGTTTTAATTGAAGATTAATCCAGTATATAGATGCGTTTCGGGGCCGTTGCACCCCTTTCTCAGTATTTTAGCTGGGGATACACTCATTAGCTGCCAGCGCCTATAACCGCAATTTTTCTTAAATTTATCTAATAGATTTGAACCTAGGACCCAGCCACTGAACCACGGGAAAATACACCCACCATTACTGTCTGGCCAGGATAATTGTTTTAGGATTATTGGTGTGGTTAAAGGGGTTGTCCCGCGCCGAAACGGGTTTTTTTTTTTTTCAACCCCCCCCCCCCCCCCCCCCCCCCCCCCCCGGTCGGCGCGAGACAACCCAGATGCAGGGACCTAAAGAAAGCTTACCGGAGCGCTTACCTGAATCCCCGCGCTCCGGTGACTTCTATACTTACCGGTGAAGATGGCCGCCGGGATCCTCTTCCTCCGTGGACCGCAGCTCTTCTGTGCGGTCCATTGCCGATTCCAGCCTCCTGATTGGCTGGAATCGGCACGTGACGGGGCGGAGCTACACGGAGCCGGCATTCTGCACGAGCGGCTCCATTGAAGAGAGCAGAAGACCCGGACTGCGCAAGCGCGGCTAATTTGGCCATCGGAGGGCGAAAATTAGTCGGCTCCATGGGAACGAGGACGCCAGCAACGGAGCAGGTAAGTAAAAAACTTTTTATAACTTCTGTATGGCTCATAATTAATGCACAATGTACATTACAAAGTGCATTAATATGGCCATACAGAAGTGTATAGACCCACTTGCTGCCGCGGGACAACCCCTTTAATTGAACCAAACGGTTTTACGAAATTCAGCCAATCAGCAGAACCAAACTTTTCAAAAGTTTGCTTATCTCTAGTAAGTATGTTATCTCCTCCCAATTTGCCTAGTATAGTACTTGCACCCTAGAGAAACCATAAAAAGTTACCCCTGAGTGGCCTTTTAAATGTTTTGCAATAAGCAAATCATCAATGTGTGAATTTAGCTCCAGTTGATGATCTTCAGGACTGCAGAAATGCTGAGCTAAAAGCCGAAGGAGTACATTGCCTATAAGCAATACAGGGGCTGTTGCTTGTTGTGTCTTCATTTTAGTGTCTTGTAGGGATCCAAGACTGTCCCATGATATCTCAAACTACAGACATGCTTTGAGTTTTTGGGATATTCTGCTTCCAACATATAAATGTTTTCTGTCAGATGAAAAGTTATAAAAGAAAATGTTACATTCTATTAGGATAGCCTTCCTCTTCTGAATCTGGAATGCCCCTTTAATGAGGCAGGTGGTTGAGATTTACACTTATAAGGCTTCATACAGACAGAAGTGCCATATTAGGGAGCCATAGGCACTCCCTGTGCTGCTGTATTCTCTCGTTGGAGCAATGGGGAGTTTGGGGGGTTCCTCCATAATATTTCAAGGTAAAGACCCAAATAAACATTTTCTTAAGTACATGGGCGAAATGAGTGGATTTGATCGTTATCTGACACACATTATCGTTATGTCTTGATCACGGTTATCTTCATCACTTCCCAACTTTTTGGATTTTGCTTGCAGCTTGAGTGTGAACGTTTTGTTTTTTTTCTTTCCTGTTCCTAGTACAATATTGGTGGTATTCTTAAATGTGGGGCAAAGTCTGACACCCTGGTAATTAGTTGTGGAGTTGCCCATCTTATTGGGAGACCTTTTACCCCACGACGTTAACAAGAATTTTGTCATATAGAGGCAACAACAGTTAGAAGATTGTTGATTTAGCTTAGTCACAAGAGAAATAGTCAAAGTGGATTTATCCAAGTCCAAAATGAGACATGCTTCAAATCCTACGTAGATAAAGTGCAGATTTGGGAACAACCGCTCTCGGCCCAAGGCTAAAATTTCATAAGGTCTATATCTCCACTTTATCTTGGCGTTACTCCTGATTTTTTTGACGTCCTTGGATCATAAAACAGTGAAAAATAGATTTTGTTTCTGCAAGTGTCTTGCGCTTATCTCTTCAATCTTGTTTAAAGCTTGAAGGAATGATCTAGACGCCTTGTGACTCAATCTTTAATGTCCAAATAATTTTGTTTTCAGCTATGAGATGATATGGATTGGATCAGGGAAAAAAGTGAATAGTTCTCCAGTGGATCCTTTGACTAGTAGGACTACTCTGCGGCCGGGTTATGTTTTCACTTGGATGCAGAGCAGGCTGAGGGAGGGTGTTTTAGTTGGGCTGATTTATAAGTTGTAGTCGTATTCTGTGATAGAAAGTTTCCTGGTTCTTTAAAATCATAGATGACAGATTTATCTGAATTGTATCTTTGGCCTAATAGTTATTTTGTCTTCCACTATACAGTATTATGGTATATATGTTAGCTGTGGATGAAGTACAGCTATACTGTTGGGTGTCCATTTAAAGTCTGTCAGAAGAAACAACCTTTACTGTTGGTATACACTGAATGGCCACAGTATTAGAGACATCCATCTATCTACCGTGTTTCCCCGATAATAAACCATACCCCGGTTTTCGGGGGAGACTTGAAATATAAGCCCTCCCCCAAAAATAAGCCCTAGCTAACCTGCATGAAAAAACATCAATACTCACCTGGTCCGTGGCATCCCGATACCTCGCGATGGTCTCCGGCGGTGCTGCGGCTTCTTTCTGGTGATGAGGGTTTGAATACCCCGCCCCCAGCAAAGTGAGCGCTGTGATTGGATCCAGCGCCAGCCAATCGCAGCCAGCGCTCGATCATTCACAGCCATTTAGTGAATGACATCACTGGCTGTGATTTGCTCATTGAGCGCCGTCTGGGATTGGCTGGTGCTCGATCCAATCACAGCGCTCGCTTTGCTGGAGGTGGGGTATTTAAAGCCCCGTCACCAGAAAGAAGCTGCAGCACGGCCGGAGACCATCGCGAGGTATCAGGACACCGCAGACCAGGTGAGTATAACCTATATACTGTGCCTCTTTTGGGGCAAAAATTTATATAAGACAGTGTCTTATTTTCGGACACACAGTAGTAGCGCATTGAACCTGCCTTGGCCTTCAGAAACACAGGAGCTCGTTGTGGTGTTGAAATCAGTCTCTAGTAATATTGGCCCATGCGGACAAGATAGCTGCTTACAGTTGCTACTAATTAGATGGAGGTCCCTTACATGCTCTGAACAATTGACAGGAAGGGTTCAACGGTTCATGCTTTTTGCACTAATTCCTGACTCTACCATTCGCATGGTGCAAAAAAAATATCTGGATTTATCTCACCAGGCGATGTTTTTCCATGGCTCAGCGATCCAGTTTTTGCCCACCATAGTCTTGCCCTTTTTCTTTGACGGCAATGGATTTCCAACTGGTAGTGTGTTATGGTTCTAAGCAGTTATAATTCGTTATATCATGGGTTGGAATTGTCCTGTAAGTAAGGACAGTTGTAGAATAAATTGTTCAATATCGGTGACATTAGAACAGATGTTTGTAGACCATTACTCTTGGAAGACACATTTCTTTCACATTCTAAGCATATTTATGCATATATAAGGTTTTGCATGGCTGCCGAATCATGTAATCCCCTGAAGTATAACACTTGCTAGAAACAGCATCACCTGTGTGTCTATGCCTCTGTGTCTCTCTCCAACAGCTCCTCCTCTTCCTGTCCTCTCCATAGATTTCTATGGGTTGCAACTGTAACCTGATCCCTCAGTGAAGCTGTTAATTCATCTTTGACTCTTTAGTAGTGAATTGACATTGAATAATTGGGAAGAGGCATTTTACTCTAATAAGATTACAATCTTCTTCTCTTTACTTGGACTACAATTTCTGCAGAGTTTGTTGAAACGAGGGTGCGGATTGAACTTTAAAACTGGTTTAGAAAAAATATTTTCAAGTACGCCATTAGGTTTTTAATTACTTTTAACCAGCAATCCAATATTATTCTATACATATCCGTGTTATGTACTAGACATGTTAAGTGCACCTGCTAAACGGCACCTGTGTAAATAAGAGTCATCCAGATTCGCTTGATACTTTTCTAGCGTGGGAAACTGTCAGCGAGAAAACGGCCTTAAGCTTCTACAGTGTAGAAATCGTACTAGAAAAATAAATACAGGAAGCGCATATCCTTCGCAGCGCAGCTACATACTTGCACCGCGGTTC
The DNA here is from genome assembly GCF_035609145.1 of Eleutherodactylus coqui. NCBI lineage: Eukaryota > Metazoa > Chordata > Amphibia > Anura > Eleutherodactylidae > Eleutherodactylus > Eleutherodactylus coqui. Next base: position 142,430,148 of record NC_089845.1, on the reverse strand, counting down.
CTGATTTTTTTTCATTTTTGACCATATTTTTTCATTAAGACGAATAGTTGTGAAAATCCTGTAAGCTGTCAGCACCGAGTGTGCCGGATTATCAGTATTTTACTCATTTATTACACCAGTGACTCCGCTGAAATGTTCCCACTGACTAGGTAAGTGCCTCACATCTGGAGCGCTCTGCAATTCAGAGGTGGAATAACAAAAAGATCATTAATGTTCTACCCAGAAATATAATGTCAGGCCGCTGTCTGGTTTTACTCCCAACATCTGGCACAGTATGAGTTTGGAAAGGACACAAATTCCAATTAATTCCACTATGTGTGTGTGTTTTGTTTTTTTTTTCTTCGTTTTTTTGATAGTTTTTCAGTTTGTATTAAACAGTAAACGGCTTCATGTATAGAAATCTATAATGACCTCTCGTGTCACTGACATGTCTTTTTCTTCCTACCTCCATGCTGTTTGATCGGTCTCCTAAACAAATGCAATGTAGTTGTAGTCCTGAGACTTCATATGTTTACTATGTGGGGAAGCAGCTTTAATTTGACACAGACCAGTCATGTTGAGTGTTTTCACAGCATGCTTACATTACAACCCAGCTGTTCAACTACTACAGTAAAAAAGATGGCTATCTGATTTTCAGTGCACATGCAGGCAAAACGTGTCTTCCCCCACCTCCTCCCATTAACTTCCAGTGTTATAGACAAGTTCCATCTGATTGTCTTCCCCACAGTCTGTTATGGCATGCTCGAGCAACTAGTGAATGTCCAGCTGTTCTTGCACTGCAGCTCCACGGATGCTATGCACTGCGCTCGTTACATGCCTAGGGTTTTATGGATGCCCATATAACATTTTCATTTGTTGGAGGCCGATTTTTTTTTTTTAGATGCCCAAATCTTTATCCAATTAGTTGTTTTGCTAACTTCGAGAGCTGAGCTGTTAGATGGACTCAGGCGACTTGATATTTCTATTCAAACATTTCCTCAAGGTTGCTGGCACTTTTCATGGCAGAGATAGCGGAGCACACACCTCTATTCTTGTCGTTTTAATTGTTAGGTGGGTGGCTCACAAGGATAGCGGACCACCACAGTGTAGGGATGGGTGTTGGACACTCCAGTCATAGCTTACAAGCTAAAGATGATACTCAGATGAAGAAAACTTGAATGGCACATTAAACCGGTTCAAACTTCCTTTCTGGCAGTGGTGGGGCAAACTCTCGTGACAGCAGTGCAGGCCTCTCCAGCTGGGACAACCAGAATGGGTGATTGTCTCTTCCAGGAGACAAGACATTTGCCGTGTGCACTACTTTCTGCAGCTCTACTCTCATACTGTTAGAGCCTTCAGAAGGATTTTCTCCAGCAGCACTCAGCCAACACATCTGACCACAGATCCTTCCGAAACAGCTATGGCCTCCATAGATTGGGTGCATTAGCATCGCCAGGCACTGCTGTCACGCAACCCTGCCCAACTGCTAGGCCCGTACAATTCTTAAAACAGAAAGTTGCTCACCGTTTTATTAAATTAACATTTAGCTTTTAGGTGGTGGACTTACTCCACTAATACTCCTTAACTGGCTTAAGACAGCCCAGTATGTAGAGGGGCTACCCCTCTACAATACATCTGATCTCTTCCAAACAGAATCCATAGCCTAGGTGCAAGTACCAGAAGAAAAAGTGCTGCATGCAGTGCTTTTTCTTCCGCCCCAAAGCCGGGCAGCTAGGCGAAAAAAGGGCAGACCCCATTATAGTCAATGGGTGTCCACCCGGCACTGTTCAGGAGCAGAAAAGCAGAATTCCTAGTGCAGGTATAAAAGCAGCCAAAGAGTGGCTGAATAGTTTTCACCTTTGTGGTGGGGGAGAGCGGGCAAAAACGGAGGGGAGATCTCTCTCTCCCTCTCCTGCTCACTGCCGCAACTCACCCGTGCCAGTAGCCGAACCCTTTCTCTCGAGCGGGCAGGTACTCACTAAGGACAATGCTCGCTCGAGCAATTGCCCTTAGTGAGTATGCTCACTCATCTTTAATCCTTAACTATATGAGGGAATACAGACCTGCTGAAGTGTTATTCTGCTTAGGAAGCATTCAAAAACAGCCACTTACCTTCAGCCTAGGGAGTAGAAGCAGGAACATTTCCTCTTTGTTTCCTTTTTGGTCCCCTTTAAAGGAGTTTTCCCATGAAATCCTGTTATCACCTATCTGAAAAATAGAGAATACCCACCTGATCATTGAGGTTCCAACTGCTGGAACCTGCACCAATCAGGAGAACGAGCGTTCCGATGATCCTTGAACGGAGCAGTGGTCATGCACGTACACCGCCACTTAATATTTTCAGTGGGACTGCCAGAGGTTGCCAAGCTCTTGAGCTGTGCTATATCTGGCATTACTAAAGAGATTAATGGAGCAGCATTATGAATGTGTGACCAACGCTACATTCATTTTGGGACCCCCATTCTTTTAATACCAGTGGTTGGAACGCGGCCATCAGAATATTATCCCCTATCCTGTGGATAGACTATGACTTAATTTTAAGGGTATGTTCACACTTGGCGTATACACTGCAGCTTTCCATGTGGAAAATGCACCACATATTGCAGTAGAAGCCAAGTCTGTGAGATATAAGAACCTCTTATTTACACACTGTTCAGCTTAAATTGACATGCTGCGAATTTAAGCTGAAGATTTTCCCTGTGAATTTAACCCCTTCCGATGAAGAGGTGAAATCTGTGGCAAATCCACATCAGAATCTGCTGCAAGCCCACATGCAACACATTTCGATTTTGCTGGGGGTTCATTGCAGACTTTGCTTCAGCATTGCAGCTAAATGAGCAGCGGGTATTCCTCTATGGTTGTACCTTTTAGGGTTGTGAAATGGGAAAATCCCTGTGGTCCAGTATACAATGTTACTGTAAAAAGGTATACCCTATCTAAATGTTTCACCAGGCTGTGACTATATGGTACTGATCTCACATACGCCTTTCATCCTAATAGTACGGGATGGCTCATGTAGAGCCGATGATGAGTAATTCTTACAGTCACAAGATCTGTAATGAGGAGGACAAAACAAGGGGAAAAAATGTACATCCACAACATGTAAAAAAAACAATTGAAGAGGTGATTTCTAAACTTACTTATATTCATTGTCAGAAGATTTTGAGGCAGTATTGCGTATATACTTTTCATGTATGATTAGCCATATATTAGGGTACTTTTACACGGGACAACGATCAGGTGCTTAAGCCCCCGACAGCCTTCCCAACGATCATTGCTCCTGTGTTCCCGTACAGGAGTGATAATCGCTCACTAAATTGAGGCAGAGTACAACAGAGATCTTCTCTGCCATCTGCCTCCTTTCAGAGTAAACAGACAGTCGTCCGTAGATGAACGACTGCCTGTTCATGTGGGAAGACAGTCACTTGATATCTAAGTGAGCTGAAAACCATGGGACGCCAACTAGTGAGTGATTTTTGCTCACTTTCCCTGCCTGGTCCCATATTTACACAAGCTAACAAGTCAGCCAAAATCGCTTTTTTGAGCAATCCCTCAGACCATATAGAATGGTACAGTTGGAAAGGACCCCCAGGGTCATCAGGTCCAACCCCCTGCTCAATGCAGGATCACTAAATCATTCCAGACAGATATTTGTCCAGCCTTTGTTTGAAAACTTCCGTTGAAGGAGAACTCACCACCTCCCGTGGTAACCTGTTCCACTCATTGATCACCCTCACTGTCTAATATCTATTCTGTGTCCCCTCCCTTTCAGTTTCATCCCATCGCTTCTAGTCTTGTACAAATGAGAATAGGGCTGATCCCTCTGCACTGTGACAGCCCTTCAGATATTTGTAGGCAGCTATTAAGTCTACAAATAAAAGTACCTTCATAGCCAAAATCCCTCAAATACCTACAAAGCTTTCACTGCAAGGATCAAGTTGTATCAAACCTGTTTTTTCGAAAATGGAACTTATTGGATTTAATAAATTTAGAAATCATCTCTTAAATTATGTATTTTCTTGGAAATACTAACGTTAAGAAAAAAATGTATATGGGAAGGTCCAACAGTAGAATATAATAAGACCAACTTTAAGCCCACAGTGGAACAAAATTAATAACCAGATCTTAAATACAGAGTAAAGCATACACAATACGAAATCATCAGTATTGCCCAATGACCTTGTGTGCTACAGTATACATCAGACACCACTTGAACTTCTGGTAAAGTTACCTTTACAAGGGGCGATTATCGCCTGAATAATTGCTGGAAACCTCAAATTTGGGCGATGAGTGATCAGTCGCTCACTTGTCAGTCACTTGGTCTTTAACTCCCCTAAAAACCAAGCAGCTATACACAGGAGCAATAGTCGGTGGACGACTGTTGGGCCCTGATGTGCCCGACAATCGTGAAGGTACCTTTTAGCATCCTCCTTTGACGGCCCTACTATAATGTAGCACTATTGACCTTGAAGAGGCTTGGTTCATTGTGTTTGTCCACGAGCCACCTTCGCCAAATGATTGTGTTTACACGAGTCACAGTGGAGGATCTGGAACAAGACGTCTTCTCTATTCTTCTGGCATCTGGATAAACATGGACGCGAGGATTCTACATTCTACATTAAGTGAAGTGGTCAATGAAACAACACTTGTCTCCGTTCCTTCAGATTTAGAAACGGATGCGTAAAATGTCCTTGATTTATTTGCTCTTTTAATTAAAATAAATATATTATTTTGAGGTGAAACGCTTTTTGTCTAGTTAAAGGGAATAAATCTTCATCCAGCCCGGACTTTGGGAATATTGGTACGGACTTGCTAGAGACCCTGTTTTTTTTTGTTTTTTTTTTTCTTTCCCTTTTTAATCATTCTTTTTTTAATAGGAGTGTACACATCTGTCTTCATACCCAGCAGCTTTTCTGGCCCAAAACAAGTCCTTTGTGAGTTTCCCCAACTGAGCTCAACAGGATCTCAGTCAGCTGCGAGATTTATGTCATCTTTTTCAGTCCTGAGAACTGTTCCTCCAGCCTCATACATCTGGACTTCATTTAGAAGACATTAAATGTACTAAAAAGCACATTTTGGTAAAGATCTTTATAGATGATTATTTGAAAGAAATGGAGGAAATAGAGATTGTTTCACATGAAGGTTGGTGATGAAATTATCTTTTTTTTTTTTTTTTTTTTTTCGCGGAAGGTCTCTTCTCCAGGCCTCGCAAGATCAAAAACATTTCTGAATAGTCAACTGTTGCTAGGTGTCCGGCGAAATTCACCGCCATATATCTTGTTAATGTTTTGTTGAGCGTTTCTTTCATGCGGCCAGGTGCTGCGTGATCCCACTTTATTAGATTGACTTAACACATTGATAATCATCACAACAACTCAAGAATTGAGGGCAAAGAATGAGAATTTGATGAAGTGTTCTCCAAGTCAAACTATCAAAATATGTATCCTTATCACAAATTAATGAAGGCAATACATCTCTTTTTGGGGTTTTCTTTCTTGTTGTTTTGGGAGACTTTACAATAGAATAGAGCTGCGGTATATTATTGTGGTCTTTAGTCACCCAGGCAAAATTGATTTTTCAGTTGTTGTGGTTTTCGAGCTCCATTGGGAATATGGTCTCTGTTGGTTTTAACAGGCAACATCCCACCATGTGTCATGGTCCTCCTTCCCACTTGTTGGAACGTCATAGCTATTCTAGTCTCTGGTGGTATGGAGTACTAGTAGAAAGCCCATCCCAGGACGGTGACTGCAATCTAGATGTAATAATATCCATATTCAGTGGAATTAGGAATAATAGTTATAATATAAAGGTGTCAGCCACTAAATGCTCAGGGCAAACCAACGTGGAGGTCCCTTTGTGTGTCGCCCCACACTTTTGTAGACACTGGCGGAATTTTTCAGAAGCCTTCCCAGGCTTTTCTTTAACTCTTAGCGCATCCCAATAAACCGCATTCTAATGACATTTGTCATCCAGGGGAAGATAGAAAAATCGCAGCATGTCCCATTTTTGGGCAACAAAAAAAATGGCACTGCATTTGCATGCCAAGTGCAATGCAGTTTTTCTATGTTTTTACTGTTCAGCATGCAGTTTTCACGCGCATGAATATCGCAAGCGCAGTGATGCAATGCGTTTTTTTGGACATGAGACCTTTAATGTCATTGTACCTGCTGGTCTAAGGCCATAGAGGGATTCTGTCATCAGGTTCATGCTGTCCAGAACCCGGGACAGGTAGGCATACTGTCCTCATGTATGTTTTATTCTGAAACCCTGCAGTGTTCCAGAAAAGAAAACTTGTTGACATGGGAACGGAACTCTTGAGTCACAGAGCCGGGCCACATCGGCCTCTTCCACCCCCACAGCGTTAAGACCGACAGCTCTCTCTCTCTTTTGTGTATAGGGGGAGAGAGCTGTCACTCTGCATAATGCGAACGGGTAGAAGCCCACATAGCCCACCTCCTTGACTCGGAGATCCTACCTTAAATTAAACTTGTTTTTTCTGAAATGCCGCCGTGTTTCAGAATAAAACATACACAGGGAAAATAGACATACCTGTGCGTTTACATGGTGCATACTTATTTCACAGCACTGTACAACACTTGACATCCCCATTGGGGCTCACAGTCTAAGATCATCTATTAGTATGTTCTGAAGTGTGGGGGGAAAACCGGAGTGCCTGGAGAAAACACACAGAAACATGGGAAGAACATACAAACTCCATGCAGATGCTGTCCTTGGTGGGATTTGAACTCAGGACCTGAGCCACCCCATACTTGCATTTTATGTATTTATATCCCCGCTCATTCTGAGCTTAAAGGTCCAGTGGGCGGTCCTATCAATGATTGAAAGCTATTGCTGTATGTACAGTCATTCACAGCTGTCAATCGCAGATTCGTTTCCTGCATAACTATATATTAAGCTGCTTCTGCTCTGTCATATGTTACCTGCAGTTTGAACAGTATGTTCAACCTCATAGGTTCCCTTTAGGTTTTATGGGGAATTAAAGGGATTGTCCAATCTCTTTTTTTTTTTTTTTTTAAACTGCTTATAATGGAGTGAAAAAACGAAGAGTAATGCTTCATGTTATCACTCGTGTGCCGACACTTGCCCATTCCCCCACCGTTCTCTCTTCTACCTTCTCTCACAGTGATGCACCAAGACGACATGTGACCACTTCAGCCAACCACCGGCTGCAGCAGTGATCTCAGTGGTATCAACAGATTATTTTACACCTTTGTAAATTGTGTTTAAAAATAGTTCTCGGAATTGGACAAACCCTTCTCAGAACTAAAAGTATAAGCTAAAATAACAATATGTCTCCCCTACATAGCGAAGAACCTTCTTGGACTCTCGGGAGCTGGTCTATGTATCGGTATTTTTGTGTGTTTTAATCATTTGCACATACAGTTTTGGCAATGATTAATAAACATGTAGTGACGCATGTAGCTGTAGGCAGTAATGTCTTGTGATCTGGTTGCCAAATAGCCGTGCTGTGTATGAGAAGAACACATCCCGGACACCATGCTCATTGTACATCATCTATGACAGAAGAGATGGTTTTCTTTCATCGTACAAAGATTTCCCAGCGTGCTTATAAAACTTCTGGGTGTGATTAAGAGCTCTCGCCATGGTCACAAGTGATAATCTGTGCGTCTGTGGAAACAAGACAAATGTTCTCAATTTCAGCTGATTAAATGTTTGTTCATTGGTCATAAAATTTGTTGGACAAGCTTCTCGTTATCATTGAATCATGGCTTGTAAATGAAAATCTGCCAATAGTTTTCTATGAATGATTCTGGCGTTAATATTGTAGCTGTTTAAGGTGGTGCATTCACGTGGCCATATTTATGGTGCGTATTTTCTTGCCAAAATAGTAGTGAATTCCATGGGAAGAAAGCAGGAAGAACTTTCCTATGAGAAACATTTTCCTGCTTTCCTCTGGTCAGACTTATTTCTATTTTTGGCTGGGTGTAAATGGACCTAATGGTGGGCAAATTGTTGGATATGGACCTAATGGTGGGCAAATTGTTGGATATGGACTTAATGGTGGGCAGAATGTTATTTTAAACAATTGTAACTATGTGGAGATCTTGCTTGGTAAAGCATGCCATATATAGTAAACTTTACATTCTTTTAAAGGGAACCTGTCAATACCTGTGTAATGTAGATCATCCTGAGGGTTCCCAAAAGTGAACACCCCAGCTTATGTTGGAGAATATAAATTAAACAATCCATTGCAAATGTCCAGGCACATGGGCTACCATCTTGTGAGGAGAAGATAGTGGTCCCAAGTCATGACTAATCCCCTGTTGTCACAATTGCTGTTTCGGATGCAAGCAAGAAAATGGCAATAGGAGTTTCTTTGTTGTCCTTACAGTGTGGAACACGTTGGTTTTCACATATAAATTGCTTTGATTGCAGCTAAAGAGCCAGGGGGGCTTAAAATGTAACTCTACAAGAGGAGGAAAGTTTGTTGTCGAAGTTAAAAGGGCCAGCTACCCAAATTAGGAGATTGTCTTTGTGGAGATAAGCGATAGCTGCTGATGTCAGTTGAAGTTTGCTCTGGAGGAACTCCTAATTCAGTTGTTAGAAACAAATGCTTGCTGATTGGTGATTGGCCATGGGAACTGCTGCTGCTCCCCTGCCTCCACCAATCAATCAGCTGTACGTACGAGCGGCTCTCCTCCCCTGCTATGGAACCAGCAGCTGTTTGATAAGGACATGCAATCCTTACCACACAGCTGCCAGCCAGGTCTGAATTTCGGCATGATTCTCTATAAGACGCACTGACTTTCTTTCCTGCCTCGTCTTGTAGAGGGAAAAATACAGTATATTATGGTGCTCAATGACGAGGGAACGGGGAGTCTGGAAAGTGGTGTCTCATACCCAATCCCTCGTCCCAAAGTTATCCCCCAGCAAGGTCAACATATGCCAGCGGATTGATTCTGCGCGTGCATCTCCCATTCATCTCCATGGGAGATGCACACATAGAATGAGTCAAGGGACATTGCAGGAACAAGGGACCAGGTGAGTATGAGCCCACCACTCCCCATCACATAAACTATAGTTTAGTTTATGGTGCTTGTTGCTGCTGACAAGTTCCTTTTAAAGGGGTCGTATCAACAAATGCAACCCCTTTTAATCCAAGAGCCAAGTTGGTAGTCAAGAACCCTGGCACATAACTTATTTTATAGAGGGGAAGATTCAGCCGGCTGTGTGTTCTCCCTACAAGTGGCTGCAGGGAAAATCACATTGCCTTAATTCACATGAATTACCCGCCATATAATACCACCAGATTGTATGGTTCTAACCAATTCCTATCACTTTCTCCTGTGATGTCTGGCACCTGTGTTGTCACCATAGCACATATTCAGATCTCTTTCCAATCCACTGTCTGACGTCTAAAGACATTCTGATTGAAGGCTGTACAGCTCCGATGTCGGAAGACGTCCAGCAGGGTATTCTTATTGTAGATTACTGGCTGCTTTGTTGTCGGGGGCCTCTCTGGCATGTCACATACTGCAGTACTGGCTCTAGCCAGCAGATGGCGCCATTGTATAATGGCAGAAAGAGAAAGCCCCCTAGGAAACCCTGAATCCAAAATTAAATTGCAAAGGGTTAAAGTGGTTTTTTTTTAATGGTTTATTACTGGTTGAAGATATTTTTTGTGATTTGTTCATAGTTGGTTTAACCCTTTAACTACCTGCCTTTTTTTTTAGGTTTTTATTTATTTTTTCATCTTCTTCTTTCAAGAGCCATAACTTTTTTATTTTTCTGTTGACATGGCCACATGAGCACTTGTTTTTTGCAGGACAGATCTTTATCAATCCAGGCACTTTAGGAGCAGCTCTTCAGAATAATCTATAGGGATATTCTGTAAGAATATGAAAAAAGTTACACATTGATGTTTGGGGCTTTTTTTACTTGAAATGAAATATCAGCCATGAGACGCGTCGAATCAAATTAAAATGTAAAAGTTCGGAAGTGCCTAAACTTGTCTGGAGCTTTGGGGTGCAGCATGATTATAATTGCTGTTTTATTTTTGTTCTGGCTCTCGCGGTATGATGTGAAAACACTGTACGGGTTTGACACCTAGCTTGATGTCCATCTACTAATAAGCCCAGTGCAGCACAACTTGCATTTGATGTAAGGGTGACATTTTAATTAACTGTGATTAAATTTGACTGGCTATCCCCACACCAGTCTTCTGCACCTAGTAGCCCTTGATTATGATTAATTCACTCTAATTAGTATCAGAACAGTTTTTGATGGCTTGTTAGCGGGAGAACGGTTTAGGAGCATTTATTTATTTCAACGCTAATGGCAAGAGCACAAAACTGAGTATATAATGACTTTAAGGAGGTTGTCTAGTTGTAAACTACTGATGGTTTATCCTCAGGATAGGTCGTCAATAGTAGATCGGCAGCAGACTGGCACTCGGGGCCCCCACTGATCAGCTTTTTGCCAGGCCAGTGCGCTCATGCATTGAGCTGGTATCTGCGGGAAGTAGACAGCTCCTTTCCCACTGCAGTGGCCAAGCTTTATATTGCAGATATTGATTGCAATGCAAATTTGGCCTGTAATACCAACCCTGGCCGCTTCAGTGGAATTGGAGCCGTCTACTTCCTGCAGAAATCAACTAGGTTCACAGGTGCATCGGCTTAGAGAACAGTCGATTGGCAGGAGTCCTTGACAGTTGTCCACCATTGATCTACTATTAATTATCTATCCTGAGGATAGGCCATTAGTAGTATACAACTGGACAATCCTGGCCATAGACACCCATAGCAGAACTTGCTGCACTTGATGGGTTTTCGCTAATATAAACTGGCAGATGCACGGTTTTAGCTATCAACCGGAAGATCTTAGCAGTACGCAAGGCCTCCACAAATGATTCCAGCCTGATTCAAAGTTTCTAAATACAGCGGTGTTTTAAGTTGGACGCACAGTAGGCCGTGCATCGATACCACAAGCGTCTTACAGCGAACTGCTGCAATTTTGTAATGCGATTATTAGCTGCATGGGATTTACAGATGAAACACAGCTCTACAAAACCATATCTCTTAGCTCATACTTATAGTAAACGCCATGAAGCCCAAATAAAGGGGGTGTCCATTTGTGTACGGTTGATGACCTATCCACAGAATAACTCATCAGTAGTAGATTGTTTGGGGTCCGCCATCAGGGACCACCATTGATCAGCTGTTCTCTGGGCCGATGCCTTAATGTACTGAGCTGATTTCTGCAGGAGGCAGACAGCTCTGTTCCCACTACAGTGGCCCAGCTTGGTATTGCAGACCAAGTTCAAATGAATTTCAGGGGGATCTTGCCTGCAATACTAAGCCCAGCCATTGCAGTGGGAATGGAATTGTCTACTTCATGCAGAAATCGACTCAGCGCATGAGCACACTGGCCCAGCAAATAGCTGATCAGCGGGGGGTCCGTCAATCTGTTATTGATGGCCTATCCTGAGGATAGGCCTTAATAGTTTACATCTGGGCAAATCCCGTTAAATAGTGCTTAGTTCACTGCACAAGCATGCCGGAACAGTAAAGAGCTGATTGGGGCGAGTCCCAGGCAATGGACCTTAGCCTATTTACTCTTGATGACCTGTGCTGAGGATAGGCCACCAATAGCTTACAACTGAACAACCCCTTTAACAATCAGATCAGGAAAACGGGGTAAATCCCATTCCTCAAGTTGACTGCGCTACTGCTTGCTGAAATTTGTGATATTTATTTCCGGGCTTTTTTTTTTGTTGTTGTCGAGGTCTATGATTTGCTTCATCATTTTACTCTTTGGATGGTCTACAAATAGGCTTCCTACTTTCTCCTTAATTTCCCTTATTATTGTAACAACTTTTTTTTACCTTGTAAAGCTGTAACACAAACAAATTGTCATTGGACTGAGATGCTAACCAGTCATTTCTACTCTTTTGTTGTTTTTTGGCTGTGCGATGTACTATAGTTATTACAGATAAGCATGACCATGTGTGTCTAATTAAACCCATGGAAGCTCTGTGGAGAGATTATTTCATGTCATTTTATTTTTCAGTACCAATTGTTCTTATGAATGTCTAAATACAACTTACTTGGATTAGTTAAAAAAAAGTCTCCCAAACCCCATTAGTAATACACAATACTATTCTAAAATAATCGTGAGCTACTGCAGTCCAAAGGAATTAAAATTAATTTTTCATGATGACCGAAGTTAAAACTGTTTACCGAGGACACTCGTAACATCTTTTTTGGGATTTCCAAGCTTCCAGTATGTAAACTATCACTCCCCGCTAAGTCCAGTAAGAGCGAACACTTAAAAGACCACCAAGCCTAGAACTAGAAACTGATTTATAGAAAACAGCTAAGATTCCCAGACTTCTATATACATGTTTAAGAAGTACATAAAAGGGCTGAGTGAAATATAATCAAGGAAATGGTGTAGCGGTCTCAAACTTCTTAAAGGGGTTGTCCCGCGAAAGCAAGTGGGGTTATACACTTCTGTATGGCCATATTAATGCACTTTGTAATATACATCGTGCATTAATTATGAGCCATACAGAAGTTATTCACTTACCTGCTCCGTTGCTAGCGTCCCCGTCTCCATGGTGCCGTCTAATTTTCAGCGTCTAATCTCCCGATTAGACGCGCTTGCGCAGTCCGGTCTTCTCTGTGTTGAATGGGGCGCTCGTGCTGGAGAGCTGCTCCTCGTAGCTCCGCCCCGTCACGTGTGCCGATTCCAGCCAATCAGGAGGCTGGAATCGGCAATGGAACGCACAGAAGCCCTGCGGTCCACCGAGGGTGAAGATCCCGGCGGCCATCTTCGCAAGGTAAGTATGAAGTCACCGGAGCGCGGGGATTCGGGTAAGTACTACCCGGTTTTTTTTTTTTATCCCTGCATCGGATTTGTCTCGCGCCGAACGGGGGGGCTATTGAAAAAAAAAAACCCCGTTTCGGCGCGGGACAACCCCTTTAAAAGGCAGAAACTTTATTCCGAATTTATTAAAAATCAATTGTAGGAGAAATTACAATAATAAAGGCTCCTCTGCATTTCGAACTATACTTTTGTGATCGTTCATAGCAAAAGAAGATTGGTCAGCTCAGCTGAGTGAAACGCTGATCATCTTTACTCGTCTATAGCCTCAGAGCACTAGAGGTTAGATTTCCAAAACCTTGTAGCAGCAACATCAGATGTCCGGTAGAATAAAAACCACTTCATTTGGAAAATTCTGTGTTAACACAACGCCACACCGTAACCCTTCCAGCGCGTTTTTGACTTCTGTCATTAATCATAGCTATCCCAGTAATGCAGTGTAAGGTATAAAAAAAAGGCTAAACCCTCTCATTCACACGTCCAATTAAGTGAGGAACAAAAGGAAAAAAAAAGTGGCGGATAGTTGTGACTCTTCAAAAAATGCAATGGGTCGTAATACCCAACTTCTCTTTTATTAAATAGATTAAAAACCAATATAAGGTACACGTTTCAGGGTGAACCCCTTCATCAGTCAAGTTGGGTAGAACATCACTCTTGGGACTGGATAAATATGGATGCCAAAGGTGGTGGTGGTACCAGTGCGAAAGAATCTGGGGCTGGGGACACCAGAAGTGTTCCTCACATATCTGGCGTGCCCACCATTGGTGGGTTCTTCTGGTTGTTAGGACCTCCACTATCCAGCTAATTTTCACAACCCCCTCTGGGGCTTTTTGGCTTCGAGATATTCATTTGTGACCAAAGCCTCTAGGACCATTGGTTTTGCTCCACCCTTCTTCCTTCTCACATGTCCAATTATGCCACCTATATTACACCTTCAGTGGTCCCGTAGTGTAACCCACAAATTAAACGCGACGTATAGGGCAATAAATAAAATACACCACAAAAGATGTGTTGGAGTTAGTAGAGCTATGCATATTGTACTCTTTTGATATGCTATAGGAGACTATTTTTTTTATTCGAACTTGCAGGCTTTGCAAACTGAGTGACCACAACAGTGAAAAATAGTTGTAAATAAACTGGGGTGAAGTAATCTACCTATAGTAGGGCGTTTCTAGCTACATAATTAACATTGTCCTGTAATGTTTCTGGCAAAAACTATATATATATATATATTATGCGAAATCCCTAACTCACTGACTGATTGACTCGCCGCTTATTCTCTAACTTCCCGTTGTCGTACAAACTTGTTGTCCTGAGCTTTAATCCTGGCCAATAGTAAATATATGGCATGAGATTAAAGCTCCTGCAGTCTACTCACTGACAGCTGAAGACCCGGAGGAGAAGACAGAAGCAGTAGGGTTATCTTTTGCAGACTACATAGCACTCGGTGAGCTCTACGTAGAGAATAGTGGAAGTCCCGTTTCTGCTATTTCACCCAGCAATCATGTGGTCGCCAGGTGCCCCCTGGCATGGCAGAGCTGCAGAGTCTTAAATCAGTGACTATTGTCACACTAGGGGGATGTTTTTCCCTGTAATTGGGGTTCCTATTGATGCCCCTGTTTCAGCGGGAAAAATGTGAAATTAAAAAGAAGACCTCGTGAATGTCATTCAGGGGCCTGATATGGCGTCATGGGCGAAACAGATGTTATAAAAGAAGGTAAAAAAATACAGAATAAAAAAGAGAAAATGACCCACCGCCTACACCAACCTAAACAGTCACCATAGCCACCGTGTAACCTGAGACTATACAAATTATATATTAAAACACCCAAACCAAAAAGGGGAACCTTCTTGCACATTATTTTATTGTAACTGTTCTAAGTGAAAAAAATAAAATGTAAAAATCTTTTATTTTTTTTCTTTGTACGCATTACCCCTAATGAAACAAAAAATTGCCCTACGTGTCATAAAAAAAAGAAACTACAAAAATAAATCACTAAAAAAGTCTGCGGTCCTTTTTAAGACTGAACCCCCCTGCTCCCCTTAAAACCTGTTTGATCTAGAGGACCTGGTGACACGGGGAGATATATGGATCATTCCTATGAAACCTGAATTGCAGTGACATTTTTATTATGTCCACACATACACGGGGATTTCTTGATTGACAGAAGGAGAGATAGAAATGAAATTCCCTAAAGAAAAGTTTTTACTTCAAGCCGATCCGGCCGCATATTTATAAGAAGAGCCGAAGCCAAAACAAACAGCCTCCCGCTGGCATCTGCATTTTGGCAGCACTGCAACGTCTAAAACAAGTAATACATAAAATGTTTAACAACATCTGTTTGAGAACCTGCGGGAATTAGCTCACAATGCAATTGTAAAATGTTTGTAGAGTGAAATATGTCTTTATGCATTTGTGTAAATAATGGCAGAGAAGTCATGTGTCCTAATTAACTGGAGGGCGCTAGCATTCCCCACCATTTGCCAATCTGTTATTAACCTTTCCTCCGCTCCGGAAAATGCCAGATGAATTTTGTTGCTCTTCAAGGTTTCAGGGCTGAACATTTCTCATCAGCAGGAGACAGCTTTTCAAACACTGTTCAAGTGGTATCAAGTATAATTAAAAAGCTTTACCCTTGCAGCATTTTTGACACAGTCGTGCCTTTGGCACCTTGCTCCATTTTGTTTCGGGCCGTAATCATTGGTTTGACTCCTCCAGCATTGTGTTAATGACTCCCCTGGGTTTGCGCATTGCATTTTAATATGTTGTTACCTTATTTGCCCTTAACAGAAAGGGATTTAGCAGTGTACCATGGAACATGGAATTTAACACTGCATCTGTGCTTTATTCGAAAGGCAAAGAATAGTGATGAGCGAGCATACTCGCTAAGGGCAATTACTCGAGCGAGCATTGCCCTTAGCGAGTACCTGCCCGCTCGAGAGAAAAGGTTCGGCTGCCGGTGGCGGGCAGGGAGCTGCGGGGGAGAGCGTGGAGGAACGGAGGGGAGATTTCTCTCTCTCCCCCTGCTGACTGCCGCTACTCACCGCTCCCCTGCGCAGGCACCCGAACCTTTTCTCTCGAGCGGGCAGGTACTCGCTAAGGGCAATGCTCGCTCGAGCAATTGGCCTTAGCGAGTATGCTCACTCATCTCTAGCAAAGAACATAAATAATCTTCACCCTAAAGGGCTTCTATAGCATTCTATAAGTAAGAGCAGACGGCATGGACTGGTGCTCGCCAACAAACGTTGCACCACTATGCGAATGTGGTGCTTGGAGATAGACGTGTTATGTAGACTTTGCTACAAACATACAATGGAACTCCGTAAACACTGTTTGCATATATTATACTCATTTCTTATAAAGGGGGTATGTTGACTTGGTGGCCAAGTATCCTCACTCCACATGTACCATATTTTGCAATATATGCTTCAACTGGGGTATTTCCGAGTGCCTGAGAATCCTAGATATGAAGAATCTGGTCATATATAATGGGGAACATTGACAATCAAAATCAATGATCACAAACAGATATTCTTTGACATTTTTGTAAAACCTCTTCACCGTGACTGCGTCCTCTCATAGAAAAGAATCGGACCCCTATTTCAATAGTGAAGGAATTAAAAAGGGGCAAACCTCTCACCAGACGGCAGTGTTGGCAGGGTACATTTATGGTCATCCTAAACCGAACCAGTTTGGCCTAGGCCACGGATGCTCATACTTGTCATTAATTACAGTCCCATTTTCTTCTGTCAAAACTTTCTCAATCTCATTAGGGACTGAGAATGTAATGCAATGAGATCGTTAGTGGATGACGTCGTCTAGGTGGAGAATGACATTCATGGGTGCGGATTGGCTACTTGGGTGTAGAAATTCTGGAATAGTTGCAGAGATACCAAAAAAAGAGGTAGGAAAAGCACAATCCTGAGATTGCTCCCAGCCTGACTAGAATAACAATATGGATAAAGTAACTTTTACAAATACATTCGTTAGCTAAAGGGGCAAGGAAGTAACAAAAATATGAAGGACGTTTCCTGTTGTTTTTATTTAATTGGTGTGACATGAAGATAGAGAAGAAGGAAAATATAAGGTAAGAAGATAGAAATGGAGAAAGACAGATTTATATGGAAGAAAAGTCGGAGATTGGAAAGAAATTATGTAGATAAATAAGATATAGGTCATGCTGGATGGATTGAAATGAGAAACAGGTACAATTACTGATGGCTGCAGTACCACGTTTACATCTCCGCTGCCTGTACGCAGGTTTTCTGGCACTTTAAACTCTACCCATCAAGTAGTCCTAACCTTAATTCTTGTTTTGATGTCTGTGCAAAACCCTGAAGTGCACTCTTCATTACATTTTAGCACTTTGGCCCTTGTCCTTCCCTTAAAGGGAACCCGTCCTTTTTACCTACCATTCCTGAGCCAAACAGGCAAACTTCAAAGTATCTATATCCTAAATCACCGCAGCATTTCAGAATTGCGCCTACATGAGGGCACTGTGCATATCTGTCCTGGGTTCATGCTGGCTGTGGTTTGACAGGTTCCTTTCAAGTGGAACACCCTTGTTGATCTGTAGTTGTATATGGGGTCTGTGAGTCCTATTATATCCAATTTTTATATATTTAATAAGATGTCTGTTCTCACTATAAGCTGTGGGAAATCCATTATTCTTCCTTTTAGACCCCTTGCCGGTGGACTATTCATTGGAACATACACAGTTACAAATAGTGAAGAAATTGAAATATTTGGGAGTTGTGGTATCTTCTAAGCCTCAAGACCATATATCTGCCAATTTGCTTCTATTGGTACGATAGTTCTAAAATAAGTTCAAGGTCTGGAATCTTTTTCCATTGTCGATAATTAAATCTTCTTAAAATGGTTTTGATGCTACAACTCTCTTATATACCTTAAAACTCTACAGTTTGGATTTCATTGCAGTTTTTCTTTATACGATATTTAGGAGTTTATTATGGAATAAGAAATCTGCTAGAATTAAATTGAACACCCTACAAAGGGATTCCCGGTCTGGAGGGCTGGCAATTCCAAATGTTTGGATATATTTTTTGATGCATCAATTGCAACAGTTGAAGGGATGTGGAGAAAGAAATGAGGTGGGTTTGAATGGCAGATTAGTTTCTAAAAGGACAGGTTGTTGCCCCCTTATAACTGTATGTGAGAGGGGGAATAAAGGAGGAAGAAGGGACTATATCAAACAATTATTTTAATGATTAAGCTATGGAATACATTTTAAGCATATTTTGCAACTAGATGGATTTACTTTCTCTCCCCCCCCCCCCCCCCCCCCCTCCCCCTCTGGAGGATTCCCTAAATTGCCAGAGCTTTTTAGGTTGGGAGGATTTTCATCATGGGAGAAGAGGAGTAATCTTTTTGGAACAAGTACATTCCGGGGGTCTTTTTTTTTATAGCTTTGAACAATTTAGAGAGCTTAATGATGTTCCCCATAGTTATTTCCTCCAGTTACGATACGGATTTGCTGCTAATGCCCATTCAGTATCTGTGCTTACAGTTCAACCCCCTTTGTGAATTTTCTTGGGTGTTCTGGAGCTACGAAGCGGGTAATATCTTATTTATGTAGACAGGGGCTTTCTTACTATTTACAGCAATTCCCGATAAAGGTAAAAAGAAAATTGGGAAAAAGATGTAGGCCACATTAGCGAAGATAAATGGGCCGCAGTGTTGCATGTGATTCCAATGATATTTCTATCCAAAAGTCAATGCGTATTGCAATGGTAAAGTTGTTTAACATGGGTATAGGGTTAAACTCGGACTGTCCAAAATGCTATATCTATGGTGCAAAATTAACACAAATGGTCTGGGATTGTGTAAAATAGCGTGAATTTTGGAATGTGGTACTAGAGATGGATAATTAAAAAAATATATATCTTGTTATATCTTGTCAATGTTGGTCTTAATCCCAGAATTTGTATATTGGGTATTGTTGATGGACATACTCTTCTGGAATTCGGAGAGCATTGTATCAGGCATGGAAGCTGATTGCTGCTCGTTGGATGCAACCCGCTTTTCCGACAGTAGGAGATTTTGTTTTAAAGAGGGGAGGTTTTATATTTGGGAAAGCGGATATATCAACAAGAGGCTGGTTGACTGAGCTTGAGGAAATTTGGGAAGATGGTCCGATACATATAATGGATGATTTACATCAGTGCTGGTTGCATTAAGGTATTGTAGAAAAGTTGATAGGATTTAGAGAATGTGGGGGAGAGGGGTGAGAAGGTGGAGAAGAGTTAGGCTTTTCTTTTTGTACGTGTCTAGATATTTTTTGTTGGGGATGGATGAGATTATTTGCTTACATATAGTTATGATTAATTGTATTTGGGTGGTGTAATATGTTTATTGTGCTTATGCATGTAGGAATGAAGAGGTAATTGTATTTTAAAAAAATATAACTTCAATAAAAATAATCTGATTAAAAAGATATATTCATAGATTTGATGTAGGAATGGAAAGAAAGATTGATATAGTGATTGATCTAGATTGACTTCCGAAGATTAGATAACGGTGTTGATAAATGCTCATAGTTAGGAAAGAATTTTTTAAATAATGTATATTTGCTTTAAAGGTGGTGGTCAATGAAATGAGCACTGGATCGGAGAGAAGTATCTGGACATGTGGGTCAATGTGAATGGGATCCAGTGTCCCTGAATGTGCGCTACTACTCTGATTTCAGTGGGGCTGTAGGAGAACTAAATGCTTGAACGTGACCGCCATTCCATTCAAGTACCCTCTGGACCCCCGTTCTCCTGATTGATGGGGGTCCCAATAGTTAGACCTTCTTCATGATCAAAAACTTATTTTCTATCTTGTGTATAGAGTAGAAGTTCTTTTTGTGGGATAGATGATGTATACACTTAACTTCCATTGATGCTTTTCTTATTTTCACACATTGCTAAGGTCACAGCACCTAAATCTTCAAGTCTAATTCTCTTATCATTTTTGTGTTTTCTCCAGGCAGCTTTAAGTGCCTTGAAACAATTTTCAGAACAAGGACTAGATTCCGTGGAAGGTGCTCTCATGAAAGAAAATGGACCATTTGAGTAAGTATTTTCATGACATCAAGGCCTATATTATATTGGGCTATGTACTGTAAGTACTCTGTTTTTCTAGCCGTATCCATGCTGTGATAGCCATCTGCGTCATCCTGTGATACGTTGATCATGGGGTATCTTAACAGAGAGTTACATAGATACGGGTTGTGTCCAAAGCCAATGACTCCTTTTACATTATCTCTAAAATGATTTGACCCTTTGAAATACTTCCCAACTAAGGATTGCTATCTTATGTCAAACCTTAAACCCGTAATACTGAAGGGCATACATGTACGCCCTCCAGCAGCAGGGTTTGTATGGAGCCGATCCGGTAGCCAAGTCTGTTCTTTGACAGCTGACATCCACCAACAGCAGCCATGATCCACGTTCATACTATTCGCAGCTGGTAACCTTTTAAACGCCCTGATCGGAGTTTGCGGTTTTCAAGCAGCCCCATCATCCGCAATGTGATTGTGAGGTGTTGTTCAATTGTCATGGCAGCCGAAGGCCTTCTAAAGGCTCCCGGGGCTGCCATGTATTTCTGCTTATTAAGATGGGCCTGTGGCCTGTTTTAATAAAATGCTGAAAGAAATACCATATACTGCAATAGAGAAGTATTGCAGTATATCCTATAAGTGATCAAATGATCACAATTTTAACTCGCCCATGACACTAAAAAAATTTTTTAAATAGTATTGTCAATAAGATACTAAGTGTTTTGTTTTTTAAAATGCCCTTTTCCTGTATTTATAATAAAATCAAAACAAAAAATATATTTGGTACGGCCCTCTGTAAAAGCTCGATCTATCAAAATAATGCATTATTCATCCCGTATGGTGAACACTGTCGGGAACAACAATATACAACACCAGAATTGCGCTCTTTTGGTAATCATGTGTCCAAGGAAAACTGTAATAAGCAGCGATTAAAAAGTTGCATTTATTCTAAAATGGTACCAATACAAAACCGAGGTCATCCTGCATTGAATTGTTTTTCAAGATTCAGAAGTAGAATAGCAAAAAAAACAACTAAACTTGGTATCATCATAATCATACTGACCAACAGAATAGCCATTTATAATATCATAATAATTTTTGCTACAGTGCGTATGCTTAAAAAAATGATACGCCACTCCCCCCCCCACTCCGACAAGATATAAATTCTCCAGTATATTATATAGTACATTAAATACTATTAAAAATACAGCTCATCCTGCAAAAAACAAGCCCTCAGACAGCTACATTGACTGTAAAATAAGAGTGCCCTGATTTTTTTCAAAGTGAAGAGGAAAACCAAAATAAAAAAAAAAAAGGTCCACGTCCTTAAGGGATTTAATAGTTTAAAGGAGTTGTCCCACATCTACCTGTTTTGCTGGAAGAAGCAGACAGCTCCATCCATTTTGCAGTTGCTCAGGCTGTTGCTGTAGACTTATTGAAGTGAATGGACATGCTATAAGAAATCGGGCCACTACACAATGTATGGCGCTGTCAGCTTCCTGCAGCAAAATGGCTAGAAGTGAGACAACCCACTTTTATTAAAGACTAGTTTACTGTAATAGAACAAGGTGGATTTGCCATTCTATATTTTAATAAAGCATCATGGCAACACCGCTGTGCTGTAATGGCAGCCATATTGACCTTCATTAGAGATGAGCGAGCACACTCGTTTAAGGCTGATGCTCGAGAGAGCGTCGGTCTTTTTGAGTAACTGATTACTCGTCCGAGCACCATGCCGGGGCGAGAGTGAGGAGAGATCTCCCCCCCCCCCCTTCCCGCATGGTGCTCGAAGCAGTTACTCGAAAAGACCGATGCTCTCTCAAGCATCAGCCTTAAACGAGCATGCTCGCTCTTTTCTAACCATCATTTATTAACAAGTATAAGTAAGAAATGGCTTCTTAATAACTTGACAGATTAACTCACGGCTGGTGAATTATTTCAAGGAGTTAACATTTACTTCTATCTTATAAGGTCCCGTCTTACACTCTGGTCTTCAGGATGACCACATGTAGCCAAAAATTGCCATGCAAATGAAATGTTCCATGATAGAATGTATCAATAGATAGGTCCAGAGTTTTCCCCATCCCAGAGGTCTCCACATGATCTCATCATCATGCTATCTGAACATAAATATTGTTGCTTCCTTTCAAAATGTCACCCCTTGGGTTGACCTCTGAATCTTCTGTGCCATCAGCTAATAAACATGTCTTGAGATGTACAGACGCGGACCCTAAAGCCTCTTGTTAATGTATTAATCTTTCAGACAAGCCAAGCACCGTGGAGAGAAGGCAGACAATACGCAGGCTAACTCAGGCACCAGCGCTCAGGACTGCAAGGATTCAAAGGCCGTCGTCTAGGAGCTTCACGGCGGCCGCTGCATCCTTATAAACCTGTCAACACGCAATAGGGTGTACGTGTACAAGGAAACGAATCACTAATACCATTAAACAAGTCTTATGTGAAGACAACACTATCCTAAAGCAAGAGATAATACACAGTACTGTTTATATTCAGAGGGGGATCTATTAGCGTAAAGCACTTCCCCCTGTAATTTGAGACCACGTCTTTAATTTAATTGCTTTGAGACAACCGAAATCTGATCTCACTAGTGCTTCAACTTAGTTTATTAGCAGAAGTGTTAAGAGAAATGAAACTTAACTTTAATCAGTTAAACGTTTAAAGAAAAAATATGAAAAAACAAAAAAAGGTTAAGAAAAACCACATTGGTTAGCGTTTTAGTGCTCTGTTTTACCGATATACTCATTCTTTTTGTTTGTTTTTTAGTAACCGCTTCGATATTTTAAGACTTAACCAATGACAGTGCTTAGTGCTTGTGAGAGTCGTAGTTGTTGTCTTCATATATATTCACTGCTTATCTTTTTTCTAAAGCAAAGCGCAGTCTGAAATACATTTACGGCATTTAGCAAGAAGATCCTAACTAACTGAAAAAAACAAAAAAATCAAATCATGACCGACATTTGCTTAAAAAACATGAGCTGATGTTTGTAGCATTAAGTGCCCCGAAGTCCGCCGTCTAGGTACTACCCACCCTGTAACTAGAAAAAAAGTTTCTTTTCAAAGTTTTTACTATTTTATTTGTCTTTTAGCCTGCCCTTCACGCTGTCGTGTGAAAAACATTTACACCCATTGTGTTGTAATGACTCACAGTTACATCAACTGAGTGTTTTTAATACCTGCATTCTGCCCTCCGACATCAGCTAGCCCAACGAAGACGAGCATGTATTAAATGAGCAAAGGAGAATTAATTAAAACAACTGGATAGACACTGTCATATGTAGCATAAGGTTTTGTTAATGACTCTTGTACCATCTTGTTGCGGGACAGTGTATTATGGCCAAATGCAGTAAAACCACATCAGTTCATGTGTAAACTGGCTTTGACTCTTTATTTTATTTCACACCTAGCTTATGGCAGAATCAGCGATGGGGCTACAGGGGAGGTTTTGAGCAAAGTAGTATTATCCTCTGATACGCCTGAGTTTGAAAGGGTTTTGCAGTTTGAACAATCCTAGGAGGGTCGAAGTGAAACTAGTGCCTCCTATCTTAGACGTGTGCAACAGATGTCGACATCACAGAAAAAATTAGGCAGTGCACGGTGCCCATTTAAATCAGAAAGTTGCATGCGTAATAGAAGACAGGGAAACTCTTTCTAACTGCCCTTCTCTCTGGCTAAAGGCCTATTTAGACGGGACAAATGTTGGGCAAACGATGTCTGACACTCGTCCCCACAAATACTCGCTCTCGTGCCGTTACGCGGGAGCTAGTATCGCTGGTTCACAGCGGGGTGGCTGGAGGAGATTTTGCTCCTCTCTCTCCCCCGCCGCTCTCCATTGACTTAACATAGCATCATTTATGCAGCATAAACGATAGACGATGAGTTGATCGTTCAGTGTAAATAGCAGCCGTTCAGTATTGAACGGCTGCTATGTTAAGTCAAGGGAGAGGGGCAGGGGAGAGCGAGGAGTGAAATCTCCTCCAGCCACCCCGCCCCCCTGCTGGTCGCTCTGTATGTGAGCCAGCGATACTAGCTCCCGTGCAACAGCACAAGAGCGAGTGTACGTGAGGACGAGTGTCGGGCATCGTATGCCCGACACATATTCCATCTAAATGGGCCTTAAGAGACCCCACTCTATTGAACATCCTGGTGGGGTACATGAAAATACTGAGAACACAAAATTGTCCGAACAATAAAATTTCTGGATGATTGGACATCTTTACATGAAACATGCTTTTCTAGAGGCTGCTGTTGCTTCTCACTTTTAAAGAATGCTGCAAAAGACGATCCGAGAGGGTAGTGTAACCAAAAATAACAATCCATGAAGGTGGCAGTAGACTATTTAAGTAATTTTGATCTTCACTTTAAAGTGCCACAGCATGTAAACAAGCCCATACTACTGGCTAAGGGTACCTTTACACAGGATGTCTGTAAGCTGCCAACAGCCATGCCTTGGGCTACCACCTGATTATTGCTTCTGTGCTTTACAGGAGCGGCCGGGATCATTCTGGCAGACCACCTCCATTCACAGTGAACAGGAGTAGCTCAGATATTGAGGGGCTCCTGTTTATATGGCCCGATCGTTACTTGGTTTTTAGCTCTGCTAAAAACCAAGCGACTCCAACAATTGAGTAATTTCTTGCTCAGTGCCTTATTGGCAGCCGCATGTACGTAGGACGATTATCATCTGAATTCACTGCTTCCAGCTAATAATCTTAACTGTAGAATCACAGTGTTCAGATGCAATCGCTGGATTGTCATGACAGGGAATAAAGGAATAAACATGCAGAATCGCATGCATTATTGCAGTAAAAGCAGTCCTTAATGTGTTACGGGTCTTTTTAGACGACCTTATTCTCTGCCTGTTGTAACAAATGCCGATAAATAAGACATGTTGATCAGTGCTCGTGTAGATTTTTTACAGCTAGGGCCCAATAGAGCTATCATTGGTTGGCTGTACATCTACAAGGAGTGATGCCAAAAAGCCATGATCACCTGGGGCAAGGAGGGTGATTAGCTATGGTCCGCCGCTCAAGACCCCAGCTGATTGCATGCCTGCTGTCAGCACTGTAAAACACTGATACAGAGTGAAAGCTGCTTCTCCAACTCCTGTGTAGTGGCCGGCACTTGTAATTGCAGGCACAGCCCTTTTTAAAATCAATGGGAACTGCACATGCAGTTATAAGCGCTGGCCACAGGGATTGGACAGCGGACACCCAATCAGCTGATCAATCAGGTTTCTGAGTGGTAGATCCCAACTGGTCAACTATTAATGACCTACCCTGACAGTTGATCAGTAGTACTTTACTGAGGAACCCCTTTAACCCTAATGCCAGGCCATGCTATATTATGATTGTTTTGCACAGAGCCATAATAGGACAAGCAGAGAGGTTCATAAAGCATCTACTATGTATGCCTTGGAGAGTTTTTCTGTCTGGTTTCAATAGGAATCCAAGAGAATGAAAACACAAAGTCCCTCACGTGCCGTCTTGTGGTGGCCTTTAGAAACACTCATTATAAGGAACGATAACTCCCACATACAATGATCTAGCACCCAACGGAGAACGGTTCAGCTCTGCCATGTGTATAAGGTCTAACACAATATAGCTCCACCCCGAGCTAAATGCTTATACATGAAAAAGTATTACACTAAATGGGCATCACTTTACCAAAATCTACCCAAAGTTTGTATGCTCTCTCATTGCCTATGTTGAGTTTCTTATTTATTTCCAAAAGTCTACCAGCAATTTAAATGACTTCCCATGAAATCTACCCAATGCGTGCCCAATTGGGGGCAGGGACTATTGTGAATAAGAAGTCAGTGTACAGGGCTGCAGGAAACATTGTTGCTATATAGTATATGTGTCCCGAAGCAATGGAATGGGAAACTTGAGGTTCACTCATAACTTACTTTACTTGCAGCACAATGTGAGGGAACATAAGGAAGGCAGAACAGGATGTTCTCTAAGGAGTAGTCAGTTCTACAGGATCTAAATGAGGTGATCCAAAAAAAGTTGTTTAAAAATACTTTGAAGGAAACCAGATGAAAACGAGATGATCTTCCTGAGCGCCGAAATAATGAGACCTTTCCATGGTGATGTGTGGGCTGAGATTCTACAACTCCTCAGTCTGCAGTCAAGGAACACCAAGGTCTTAAAACAAATGTATCATCAGACAACGACTCATTGTTTAAATCAAGTTTTAATGTTAAGACGATTTTTTTTATTTATTTTCATGGTGGTTTTTCTAATTTTCACACTTTCCCATAGAAGTCAATGACTCCACCTCCGTTCAGACACCAGTTTCGTATGTTCATTACTCTGTAAAGCTCATCTTTGAACTGTTATAAAAGAAGCATACAAACAGCATAAGCAAGATAGCTGTCCCCAGAGAAGAATAGAACATGAAAATCGACAATTAGAAAATAACAACAAGTTAGAAAAAATCATTTAAATATCCGGTCTAACCTTCAAAGTGAATGTATCTTAGACACACAAACATACCGTATATGCTCGAGTATTAGCCGACCCAAGTATAAGCCGAGACAATAAGTTTTACCACAAAAACTGGGAAAATTTATTGACTCGAGTATAAGCCGAGCTATACTTGAGTATATACTAGGTAAACAAAACCCTTCCCTACTCCCTTCCCAGACGGCATCTGTGTCTGTGTGACAAGCTGCTTGAATTCTCCCCGCTATCCTCTCTGTTTGGCTCTGTCAGTGCTGTGTAAGTAAGCGCTGTGATTGGATTGTGCACCAGCCAATCGCAGCTGGTGCTCGATCCAATCACAGCGCTTACTTAAAGGGGTTGTCCCGCGCCGAAACGTTTTTTTTTTTTTTTTAACCCCCCCCCCCCGTTCGGCGCGAGACAACCCCGATGCAGGGGTTAAAAAAACAACCCGCACAGCGCTTACCTGAATCCCGGCGGTCCGGCGTCTTCATACTTACCTGCTGAAGATGGCCGCCGGGATCCTCTGTCTCCGTGGACCGCAGGGCTTCTGTGCGGTCCATTGCCGATTCCAGCCTCCTGATTGGCTGGAATCGGCACGTGACGGGGCGGAGCTACACGGAGCCCCATAGAGAACAGGAGAAGACCCGGACTGCGCAAGCGCGGCTAATTTGGCCATCGCAGGGCGAAAATTAGTCGGCACCATGGAGACGAGGACGCCAGCAACGGAGCAGGTAAGTATAAAACTTTTTATAACTTCTGTATGGCTCATAATTAATGCACAATGTACATTACAAAGTGCATTAATTTGGCCATACAGAAGTGTATAGACCCACTTGCTGCCGCGGGACAACCCCTTTAACACAGCACTGACGGCAGGGGATTTGAAAGCCGAGCAGGGAGATGACAGCAAGGAGAATTCTAAAGCAGTTTGATTGGCTGACGCTTGATCCAATTACAGCTCTTACTTACAGAACTCTTACGGCAGGGGATGACAGAGCCGAGCAAAGAGGACGGTGGGGGATGACAGTGGAGAGAATTCAAGCAGCCTGCCGCACCGCCGCCGGAGACATAGACTCGGGCTGGGAGGTGAGTATGGAGGGGTTTTTTTTAACCCTTCCCTGACTCGAGTATAAGCCGAAGGGGGCTTTTTCAACACACAAAAATGTGCTGAAAAACTTGGCTTATACTCGAGTATATACAGTATATACATTGTCTGGTCTTAGGTATTGCCTCCTGACCTCAGCCTTGTTCCTGGATTAAGTTTCTCTCTCATCCTTTGGATTTGATGCTTGGTATTCTTGGTTCCGTTTCTTGTATTGACTCAGTCTATTACAATTCCATCTTACCCTCTAGTTTGTTTCATTCTACCACTCCATTGATGAAGCCTGCTACCTTCCTAACTTTGCTATAGGTTCCTTGCTACAGCACACCTTCTACCAATCAATGATTTCTGGGCACCACAACCTGGCAATTTGACCAAGAAATACATTAGTTCTCTGGTCTAGGAGAAACAAAGATGGCCGCACTGCTTCACTAACTACTTAGAGGGGCCGTGTGCACATGGGCTGATAGTTGCCCAAGATCATTTGTTTGAGCCATTATTTGGGCGACTATCAGCCCATGTAAAGGTACCTTTATACTAATCATGCACACTAATTCACAGTGTGCATCAGGTAGTCAGAGAAGCAGTGCAGCCATTTTTGTTTGTCCAAGACATAAGGATTGCTTTAAGGACGAAGAGCTAGAAGTTCCTTAGACTCCAAAATCAATCTAGCCAGTGCCAAATGTTGCTACTGTTTGTGAAAATGGGACCTGCAAGCAAATGTGTTGTCCTTCTTGTAATCCATTTATCTCTCCATACACCCAATCGGGGTCCCTTCTATGTGCCACAGCATTGAGACACTTTCAAGCAGGTTTCTGGTAGGCTTGGGTCACTTAACTGAAAAGCAACCATGTACAGTTCCCCTAGAGCATCTGATACTGGGCCACAGCCAAAGCCTGCACAACACAAAAACAGTAGTTTGCCAGGGATCTTCAAAATCAGTAGTTTGCCAGGGATCTTCAAAATCAGTAGTTTGCCAGGGATCTTTTGGTAGAGCATTTTTTTGTAATGTTACATTTCTAACACTCCTATAGAGAAGCCAATACAAAAATTGCCAGAAGAAAAGCCGTACCCAGAGCAAATGCTTCTCATTGAAGAAATAAAAACTCCCAACAAAATGGCCCAAAACTAAACCACTGTGTATGTATCTTAATAATGCGCTATGTGGGGTATTTGTATGAAGCGGGCTTGGAAGCCAGTTGTCAAATGATAGATAAAAGATTCTTCATATACCATCTCACACAGGTTCCTTGTTCCTGCACACTGCCAATCACAGAGAAGCAAATGCAGTCAAAAATTCTTGTCTCCCAACAAGCTGATAGATCCGCTCAGAGACCGTTATCTACATCTGACAGCACTACAATCTTTCCTATGCCTCTTATTGCTTGTATATTGTAAGATTCTTCAGGCCCCCTGTCCACAGGCATTTACGGTATAGCCACGGGAGCCGCCGCCCTGGAGCAGGAGCCGCAGGCGAATCTCCACCGGGCAGCCTAAATTGATAGATAGGCTGACCACGGACAATCGGGGCAATTCACAGCATGTGAGCGGAGAATCGTAATGATTCTCCCCTCATGGACAGGGGACAAGCGCTTTCCATAGCAATGCTATGGAAAGCTTCACTGCCGTGGACAGGGGGCCTCAGTCAGGTTCTGCTAATCTCTCCAGATCAAAAAGTTTTAATATTGTTTTTCATTTTTGTGTTCATGCATTGGGAAAAGGACAATTTTACCAAAATTGTTGTGAGTGCAAGGTTATCAAATGTGAGCAGCTTCGCTCTGAAGATAAATAGTAACACTTGGGTAAGCTGTTCCAGAGGAGTATAGCTTTGGTGATGCCAGTTTGAAAAATCTGCATGTTCCTGCCATTCCTGTACTAGACTGGACATGACTGAAGTTTTCCTCCAATTTTGTTTTTAGCTGATTTGCTAAAATGTTCACAATTTTCTTCAGATTACGCTTTTATTTTATTTTTTGCCACATTTGAGATTTTGCCAGTTCTAAGAGAATAAGAAGCACATAGTTTCTCCTATTGTAGTCTGTGGCTGGCAGATGAGGAATGGTCTACCAAAACCCGAATCTGGTGAAACAGTTGCTCAACTCTGGACCCTAATATCGTGAATATTACTGTACATACTGGGTGAGGCAAAGGCCAGGAAACACCTGTTTAACCAGTGTGATAATGAGAACATTGACAATGTGTTAATTGGGGGGAGAGGCTGCATTTTATTTTTTGGTGGAGGAGACTTTTTCAGTGGCCATTTTGAACTTCACCATATTGAATTCTGCTCAGGTTTTTCAAATGGAAAGGGGGTCATGTGATATATTGGTCTTGGCTAGAATTTACTCAGAAACACACAGGAAGTATCCGTTTTACTTGTTTAGGAGTTAAAGGGGTTGTCCCGCGCCGAAACGGGTTTTTGTTTTTTTTCAATAGCCCCCCCGTTCGGCGCGAGACAAACCCGATGCAGGCATAAAAAAAACAAACTGTCCAGTACTTACCCGAATCCCCGCGCTCCGGTGACTTCTGACTTACCTTGTGAAGATGGCCGCCGGGATCTTCACCCTCGGTGGACCGCAGGGCTTCTGTGCGGTCCATTGCCGATTCCAGCCTCCTGATTGGCTGGAATCGGCACACGTGACGGGGCGGAGCTACGAGGAGCCGCTCTCTGGCACGAGCGGCCCCATTCAGAAGACAGAAGACAGGACTGCGCAAGCGCGTCTAATCGGGCGATTAGACGCTGAACATTAGACGGCACCATGGAGACGAGGACGCCAGCAACGGAGCAGGTAAGTGAATAACTTCTGTATGGCTCATAATTAATGCACAATGTACATTACAAAGTGCATTAATATGGCCATACAGAAGTGTATAACCCCACTTGGTTTCGCAGGACAACCCCTTTAAGTTAGGGCAAAGTTTCACAATGTGCTTTACATGACTTGTTTGATTTGTCCACCATTCTACTGGATGCACACAGTTAAATGTTTAGTCCAATCTTTGTGAACGTACTGAAGAACTGCAGGTGATACTACTTCACAGCACTGTGGGATTCTCCATTTCAGGTGAACCATATTGCCTATTTTTTCTGCATACACAAGGGACTTTAAATGGCCCCACAGATAAAAGTTCAAAGGCGTTAAAGAGGTTCTGTCAGGGAAAAAAAAAATCGTACTCATCTATGCCTTACGGGGCCGGTCACCAGGAACCTGCTGGTCTTTTCCTCTCCCTCCGGCAGTCGTCCGATCGCAGAGCAGAAGCTGGCAAAGTTCCAGCTTCTGCCCCTGTGGGATGGCAAGTCCTGCCGCCTGGGTCAGTGGTCAACGCGTCACAAGTGATGCGTCGCCCACTGATTGGTCTGGCCGCATCTAACCTCTGCAGTCTTCGGAGAGTCGACGGCAAGTACACATGCGTCCCCCTTCCCAGCCACTTGCGCACTCGCCGTCGACTCTCCGTGGAGGGCAGAGGTTAGATGCGGCCGGTCCGGCGGGAGCGCACAGGAGCCGATGGGAGATGACCCCTCACGCGCCAGGTGAACAAAGGAGGGACCAAGTACAACGGGAGAAGGTGAGTTTGCTTTGTTTTTTTTTACTTTTCTCTTTCCACAGGTTAGACTGTAAAGGGATCCAGGTGCGTATAATTTTTTTTTATTTTGCTGACAGAACCCCTTTAAGTCTGGCAATCTTGGGGCCCTTCTCCTGGACCTCTACACCCTGTCCAGTGACTCGGGAATTGCAAATCCAGCCATCTGTGTACAATCGGAGCAAAGTGTGGAGGTGCACAATCCTGCTGAATGTAATAAGATAACTCATTGTTCTCATTGAGCACAAAAAGGAACATGCTATTCTGTAACGTCTGGAGATACTTCTAATGGTTATGTGTGCAGTCAATATAAAAAGGCCCTGGAGGTCGGACACAATATACCATATTTGCCCTCGCTTAACTCCTAAACAAGTAAAGGTAGGGCAAAATTGACATTTCCAGTATATTTATGAGTAAAGTTTAGCCAAGATTGATATATCACATGACCCCCTTCCCATTTAAAATACATGCGCTGAATTCAATTTGGTGAAGTTCAAAATGGCCACCGAAAGTCTCCACCAAAAAAATACAGCTTGCTCCCCCAATTAATACTTTCACACGTTGAAAGTCAATTTTCTCATTATTACACCAGTTCACCGTGCAGGCTGCTCCCGGATCTTCCAGCCTCCTCCCCCTGCAGAGAGAGAGACCGTATATCAGCCAGGCACGAAAACCCAGACGATATACGGTCGTCTGAAGGTGCCCTTAAACTGATCACGGATCCTACACTCCCACCCGCATTGAGATCGCGGGTTGCTGTGCAGTTGCTATGGCAGCTGCCATGGGGCTGTCATTGCAAATTGCCAATCAAGCCATGCGCTTGATAGTCTGTCAGATCGCAGTATGATGTAATGCTATGCGTCTGTAAAAGTTTAATCAAAGTAACGCATTATTTACCCTGCACGGTGAACGTCGTCAGAAGAAAAAGAAAAACGCCAGAATTGCGCTTTTTTTTTTGGCCACCCCGGCTCCAAGAAAAAAATGTAATGAAACAGCCGTAATCAAAAAGTCGTGTGTATTCCAAAATGGTACTGGCACAAACTACAGGATGCACAGAATGAGCCCTCACACAGCTATGTCGACGGGAAAATGAAAAAGTTATAGCTGTCTGAAGATGGCGGCAGAAAATAATTATATAAAAATTAAATATAAGTAGTACAGCAAAAAAAAAAAAAAGATATAAATTTGGTATCGTAGTAATCGTAGTGACCCATAGAATAAACCCATCGCGTCATTTTTATTGCAGTATGTACGCTGTAGAAACAAGACGCACAGAAAGATGGTAGAATTTCATTTTTTTCCGTTTCACTCCACTTTTTCAGTCCATTATATGGTACATTAAATAGCGCCATTGAAAAATACAACTCGTCCTGCAAAAAACAAGTCCTCATACAGCGACGTCTATGGATAAATAAGAGTCATGACTTTTTTAAAAGGGGGGAGGAAAAAGCGGAATTGGGGGGGGAAAAGGGCAGCGTCCTTAAGGGGTTAAAGCAACGGAGGATGGTCCGTAGAGTTGAGCCGATGAGTATTTCCCTTGTAATGTGCTCTACTGACTCGCAGGATTTCCCTCGCTGCCGAGTGTCAAACAGTTTATTTTCTCCACCGTCTGTGCTGACAGAATTTCAGGAAGCTCAATCTGTTGTGACCTTTTTGCCTGTCTCTGGAATTAAATGTGCAGCAGACCTGTTGGACTTCATGAAATCTCAGATTTACTTCTTCACCTGGAAGAAAAGACTGAGCGTTTCTACACCAGAGAGAAAAGCAATAAAAATAAACTGGAAGGTGTCGCCTCCCTCGGTGGTTGTAATTTAAGTTTATAGAAGTGATAAAAATCTATATCCTGAGAGCACGTGGGAGTTTCTGGGGCAGAGAACCGCGCTATGCCTATTTATCAGCGGCCACATTCCCACTGTACGCACCTGGTCCTCGGCGCTGGCATATGGCTAAGTGCTTGTTTAATGGGCCATATTCCCAATTTATGTTTCTTCTGTATATTAAAGATGGACAAGTAATGGGACCTGAGGCTGTATTCGCACAGCGTAGTTTTCGGTGCCGTTTTAGACACAGAAGTAATTGCAAAAGAGAGAGTAGACAGAAGCCTTGCATAAAAACTTCATATGTGACTCCACCCTGCTGTGTCAAAATGGCGCATGTGGCATGATACTTTTGGGTTCCTATTCCCAATCATTGTTTTACAGACTTGTTTAAAAAAAGCATACATTGATTAAAAGGAATGCTGCCATCCAATAGGCGGCGCTGCAGAGGTATTGTTCCATCTTCCTTATTTGCATAAATTACCCAGAGGAGCATGCATGGCCGTATAAGTCGCCTCACTCACCTTTCAGGTGTCTTCTCACACCCCTTCTGGGTGCTCTCCTTGGGGAAAGACAATGCCATCCCCCGATACACTCACCCCTAGGTGTCTCCACACACTTTTTGGGTGCTCTCCTTAAGGAGAGATGATACCCCTCTTGACTTACATCACAGGCCTTTCACTAGCCAAGCCAGAAACTTACTGTTCACTGATGAGGGGGCAAACACCCCAAAAGCGCTGTCTGTTTATGGGTTTCAGACTTGGTTTCCTATTCCCAATCATTGTTTTACAGACTCGTTAAAAAGTCGTTCGTTTCCTTATATTAACGTTCCTTATATGTTTGTTGCTTTAGTATTTTGTTGCCCCGGACATGCAGATTTTAACTTTTGACAAATTGATGTACTCTTTAGAAATGTCAATTTCAATTTTCAAGGGTAAATGCATTGTAAAATATGGTGTCTGGGCCCACCATCATATTTAAGAAGTCCCAGTGACACTTTTTTCTCTAGATACAATATCAGAAGAGGCCGGAGCTTCAAAGCGGCATCCAAGATGACTCATTTATCAATATTTTTATACTTAGAAAAGTTTTGGGAACCCACACTGGGGTCCTACCTGATAGTGTTCTTAGATCAGCATCAGGGGTTCCAACTTCCTGCTCCGTTCGTAGGAACCTCCTGACCAAACGGCTCCATCTTATGATGGAATTGACCGGACTCCATTGACTACCTTTAGGCTGACCAAACACCTCCGTTTTAGGATGGAACTAAACTGAACGGACTCCACTGACCACCTTTAGGCTGGTTCCACATTTTTCCTCGAGAAGATGACGGCAAAATCGTGATTGCCCATGTGGAAGTAGCCTGAGGGTGGTTTCACATCTGCATCGGGGGTTCCATCTTCCTACTCCGTTCGGGGAGCAGGTAGGGAAAGCCTCCTGACCAAACAGCTCCGTCTTAAGACAGAACTGAACAATGGGGCTTGTTGTTCTTTCGATCACCTGCCCGGCTTTTAGCCAGAAGTGGTGCCACATGCAGAACTTTTTCTTCCAGTATTCAATACCGGATCTGCTGCCTAACTTCCGACCGGAGGTTTCAACGAAGCTGCGAAACTACCATAAGGCTACAAAACAACACAGAATTAGCTTTTTTTTGTCCTGCCGTAGTAGTGCAACGCTCAGGCCGGCTTCACACTGGCCAAACAATCTGCAGAATTTACTATACAGGCCGAGTGGAGATTTCTAAAATTTGCCGCCCATGGACCGTAACTTCCTAAATGAATCTGCAGCATTTTTGAAAAACTCTGCCCATATCAAGCTGTGGATTTCAGTCCTTGGGGGGCCTTCTCACACGGGCTGTGTATCCAACTGAAAATATACAATAAGCAAATCTACTCCTAAACGGTACAGGTTTGGCCACGTATTTTCTTGCAAACATGCGGCGGATCCTAAGCCTTGTATTTCAAGAGTGCAGAATAGATAGGCATGCTGTGGATTTAGAATTTGCTGCGGAATCAGTATGGAAATGTTCTGCTTCATTTGCCGGAGATTTTTAAAAACTCTTCCACGTGGCTTATGCTGTAAACGCTGCACAAATTCCATAGCGTTTACCTTGTGCGTGGCTGACCTTAAAATACAAAGCTTACAATCTACAGCAGACCCGCGACTAAAACCACAGCAAAATCCACCCCATTCAGATGCGGATTTGGCCACTGGTTTTCCATCGTATTCGCTACGGGATTTTCACTGCAGAAAGCCCATAGTAAATACCGCCTCTGTGATGCTGACCCAATGCAGGTGTGCTAAAACCACTATGTATGGGGTCCACCAAAGCTGAAAGGAGAGACAAAGGATGATGGCTAAAGGCAAGAAAAGGCACTTGTCATATGTCTTTCCATTCGCTTACTGCACAGATCAGTGGCAGGAATTATTACAACATTAAGGCACATGCCGCTCGCCCTGTCCCATCCACCTGCATGTCAGGCAAGCCAATTAATGGGATGTATGGGATTGATGCATTAGAGAATGTACAGACTTCAATTAAAGGTGCCTGAGGAAGAATTGCTTAATCAATGACACGATTCATCAAGTAATAAGAAATCAATGGTTAACAAATAAATTAATGGCTGCTGGTTCCTATCTGTACAATTCATCAGGGGCTGAATACTGTAAGCCATTGAAGAAATCAATTAATGGGAGAACGGAGTGATGCATTAGAATACATAGTCTCCATTTTATGGTAAATGATATAATCAATCGGAAACATTTCTGTGTCATTGGGCAATAAATGAATTTAAGAATAAAGTGTCCATTTATGTTAGATGCTAAATGGGATTCTGTACGTGGAGAGAATGAAGCTTTTCAATATTTGGTGGGTGTCATCAATGAGACAGTAGATTGGAGACTGTAAATCTTCATATTTGCGCTAGTGGTCTGTCACCTCTTAGTAAAATGCTGTCACACTGAAATTTTGAACTGCATGTTAGTAATCCTATTAACCAGTTCCTGACGGACCATAGACTTTATATGTCCAGGTAGACCAGGGGTGTCCAACCCGCAGCTGGTGGGCCATACGCGGCACAGGATGGCTATGAATGCCGCCTACATGGGCAGATTGGCCTTTACTGCACCAAGATCTGGATCAACACAGGAGGATAGACAGGCTGGACTAGATGGCCATTGTCTTCATTCGGCCTAGCGAACTATGTTACTATGTTTAAGAAAATTCCCAGTGGGTCGACCACTGTCAGTCTCAACTACATGCGGCTGGCACTGTGTATAAGAACCGCAGCAGCCACCATATGCTACTGTGTGAATGTAAAGTGACGGAGTATGGAAAATATGACATGCAGGCGGGACGAGCCCAGTTGTGGGCACTTACAGTTCAGGTGCTGCTGTTGCTGCTCTAAGTTGGGAGCTGTGCCAATAGGGAGCCATGTTGGCCGAATCTAAGCTAGTGAGCCACCTTATTGGTGCAGCGCTTAGTAGTCCTGCTGCTAGGCCATGCTCATCACATGACACACTGCCAACTTAGAAGCATCACAACTTACTCAGCGGAGCACCAGCAAGCCGCCCGTTGCCATTGTTGGCTCTGCCTCTTCCTGCCCTCTCTCTAATTGCTTCTCGAGCTGCAGCTAGGCCATGGCCCGCAGCAGTACTGTGAGTGAGTCAGTGCAGTCAGTGGTTAGTAGACAGGCCAGGACCGCTACCCCAGATGCATTAATTTAAAATCATCAGGTCAGGGCTGCCTGCCTCTGTGTCTCAGATGGGTATTAACTGATTATTTGAACCCTAAGTCCTCATGTCTGCTTCACGTGCGGATTCTGTGCAGGGAATCCATGCCTGCCCGCGGCCACTGAGCCCTGCTTACCTGCATTTCCCCGGCAGCAGCGGCTGCGCGGATCCCTCCACTTCCGGGTCCGCTGTATTGCGGATGGTCCTCCCGCCTCGTCGTCGGACATGCGCGGTACAGGTTTTGTTTTTTTTTTTAATTTAATCTCCTGCTTTCCCACGGATCCACGGCAAGTCCACAGTGTCAGCTGCGGGTGTGTTGCCCATCAGACAGCTTCCATTGACTGCTATAGAAGCTATAATGGAGCGTGCTGCGATTTGTTTTCCAGACCAAAAGATCTGCAAATCAAATCCGAATTTTGTAATTTCTATGGGCGGCTTAATTTGCATATCTCCAGCATCAAGTTTGCCCGTGGACATGGGGCCTAAGAGTACTTTCCCAATTGATGCCGATTTCACCACCTTATGTGAAGAAGTGAAATCCGCACTGAAAATCCACAGCATTTACACGATCCTGTTTTTGGCTTGAGTGTGTCGATCTTCAGACTACAGACTATACCACCGGGTGGATGGATTGTTTTGTCTCATCCTATATGCAGCATCGCAGCCTGTGTTATAGAGGGATTCTCTCCAGTAACTCCACACAGTAACACACAAGGTGCCTACAAGGTATGTTTGTCATTTCATGACCCCGACAGATTTTATCTGCTATAGTATGTAGAATTTATAGGGGTATTCTGGTTAGTGGCCGTAATTTCAAGTTCTCACCCATCCGCTGGATAAGTGAAAACTGATAGATCGTTGGGATTCAACTGCTGGAACAGCCACAGCTTCTTAGAACAGGGGTCCTGTTCACCTGGCCTCCTCACTTTAGGGTTTCTTTCACTACGACAATGAAAGGACAGGAACTCACAAGCGCACTGCCACTCCATTCAGTGCCAATGGAACTGTCAGATATCGGAGTACAGCACTTGGCTACATCCGGCAGTCCCATGACACTGAATAGAGCAGCAGTCTACTTGCTTGATCTGGCCTCCATTCGTTCTCGTGGTGAAATAAACCATGAAGTGAGTACTTGGGAATGGGACCCCCCGTTTTCTGGATCGGTGGAGGTTCCAGTAGTCAGACCCCACAGACCTATCAGTTTTCACCCATCCAGTGGGTAAGTGGAAAACTTGAAATTATAGCCACTAACTGGAATACACCCTTAGCGCGTTTTGGACAGTGAAATGTGCCTTTTTTTTTTGCATTACTGTTGGAAATTATAATGGAAATCTATTCCAGCACATAGGCACACAGGGAGCCAGAGATGCACCTAAATTACTATAGAGGCACACACCTCTTCCCCTCCCAACAAGCCCTGCCACTCTTTAATACCATTTATCTGCTCCAAAAACAGAAACGAGAGATGGAATTGTAACTGAAAGCCTTAATTCAAGTATGAATATAGCATAAGTGATGCTCACACACCCAGCCATCCATGTCGTGTGCTGTAGAATAAGTTGTTTTTCATGAGACCAGACCACCTTCTTGCATTGCTCCACAGTCCAGTTCTGATGCTTACATTCCAATTGTAGGTGTTTTTGGTGGTGGCTCGGGTCAGCATGGGCACTCTGAGCAGTCCACAGCTGCAAAACAAGCTGTGATGTGCTGTGTGTTCTGACACCTTTCTATGATAAATTGCATTAAAGGGGATTTCTTCAGTTGTAAACTATTGTAAAAGTAGATCCACTCAGTTTGGCCACCCAGGAAGCCCTGCTGATCAGCCGTTTCTGGGCTGATGCACTACACTGATTTCTACAGGAAGCAGACAACTCTGATCCCATTGCAGTGGTCAGGCTTGGTATTGCAGTTTAAGTTCCCATGCACTTCAGTACCTGTCATACCAAGCCTGGCCACTGCAGTGGGAATGGAGCAGTCTGATTCCTGCAGAAATGAATTCATTGAACAAATACACCAGCCCAGAGAATAGCCGATTGTCAGAGATCCTGAGCAGCAAACTCCCACTGATCTAATATTGATGACCTATTCTAAGGTTAAGCCAACAATAATTTACAACTGGACAACCGATTCAACTTTTTCACCAATTTGTGCTACTGTAGCTCTTCTGTGGAATAAGACCAGATGGGTCAGGCTGGGCACCATTTGCACATCAATGAGCCTTGGGTGCCTATGACTCTGTTACCAGTTCACTAGTTGCCCCAACTTGGATCACTTTCGGTAGTTACTAACCATTACATACTGGGCAGCAGAAATGAAGTCCTAAGCTCTCACTAATGACCTAAAGGCTGCGGGCTCAATCCCTGCTTGGTTCAGGTAGCCGGCTCAAGGTTGACTCAGCCTTCCATTCTTCGGAGGTCGGTAAAATGAATACCTAGCTTGTTGGGGGGTAAAAGATAACTGGGGAGGCAATGGCAAACCACCCTACCCGGTCTGCCAAGAAAATGTCACAACTAGACATCACCGAGGAGTTATTAGTATGAAAATTGTGTCGCCCTACAGCATTCACTGATTAATTGAATCCCAATGGGGGGGGGGGGGGTGTGGATGCACAGCCACACCGGGAACCATGAACCATCTATTCCCTTCAAAGTCCAAGTAAGTGCAAAGAAGTGGCACCATGAGCGGTGAAATAAAATCCCAAAGCTTTATTGTTTCATGTTTAAAAATTGCAGCAGGCAACGTTTCGACCTTCTCAGGTCTTTCTCAAGGCTTGAGAAGGTCGAAATGTTGCCTTCTGCAATTTTTAAACATGGAACAATAAAGCGCTGTGATTTTATTTCACCACTCATGGTGCCACTTCTTTGTGATTACTTGGTCACCGAGGACTCAGTCATGACTCCACCAGGGGACTTTACCTTTACATGCTGGGAACACCCCACAAGACCTGTTGCTTTGGAGAGCCTTCAGCCCTTGTCACAATCACTCCGATCCTAACATTTGCCAATTTTTTTCTGCTTCCAACACATCAACTTCAAGAACTGACATCTACTTGTCTATCTATGGGTGTTCTTGTCATGAGATAAACAACGTATGTAACGTCTCCTAACGATGGTTTTAATGATGTGGCCGATCGGCGTGCACTTCTATATACTGTCAGCTTCTAGTTATCTTGTAGGTTTAGCTTCCACATCTGTGGAGCAGCCAGGAGTGGTCTCCGTTATATGTTTTAGATTATCAGACTTTTGAAGAGAAGCCTCCGGACTTCTTTAGGGCCATTAAGCATATTTTAAATTATGAAACAATTAGAAAAAAGAAAGCTAAGTGTTTTTTTTTTTTCAACTTTATTGCAGCTTCAATATACGTCCCTAAGTGGTAAAATGAATGAAGTCATGCCAAAAGTTCTCATTTAAATGAAATGCCTTCTATGGGTGAATGCCTGTGATTGAGTGGCTGACATCTAGGCAGTATGGCTTCCAGGAACATCTGGTATATTACTTCTTTAAATGATATATTACAGATAATAGTCTCTACCTGGTATTATTGCTGTGATTACTCTTGACAGACAAAGTGATCATAACATTGCCCCATGAGCAGATGGAGAGCAGGGGATATGATTCAGGGGTGATAAAGAATCTAGTAGACAAGGTTATGGCGTCTGCAGAAATCATAATGGGAAATGTATGTTTCAGAGTGTGATCGGCCACTGAGATGGATTGTGTTGGATGGGGCAATACTTGTAGGAAGCGAGAATTTATTTCACATGGTATAAGGTGAAATGTATCCCCAGAGTATCCATATAGTTCTAGATGTAAAACCGTTAGACCAATCACATCAATTGTCTTTACATACTGATAGCTATGGGGTGACTTGTGATCTTATAGCTGAGGGGGAATGTAGTTTTCCAGTATGATGAGCAACTTCTGGGGAACTGCAACACACTCCACTAAATTGGGTTTAAGTTTTAACAGTTTTTTTACATCTCCAAGCATTGTCTTCTGTTGAGACCCCGAAGACCAGAGTAAGACTGGTCTACTAGAGGTTCCTCTAGGTGGCCCAGGCTTGGACACCACAATGGGGTGCTAATTGGAGATGAGCGAGTATACTCGCTAAGGCACATTACTCGAGCGAGTAGTGCCTTAGCCGAGTATCTACCCGCTCGTCTCTAAAGATTCGGGTAGTGCCTTAGCCGAGTATCTACCCGCTCGTCTCTAAAGATTCGGGGGCCGGCGATGGGCGGGGAGCGGCGGGGGAGAGCGGGGAGGAACGAGGGGAGATCTCTCTCTCCCCCCCGCTCCCCGCTGCAATTCACCTGTCACCCGCGCCGGCCCCCGAATTTTTAGAGACGAGCGGGGAGATACTCGGCTAAGGCACTACTCACTCGAGTAATGTGCCTTAGTGAGTATACTCGCTCATCTCTAGTGCTAATATAACATGACTTATAGTTCCAGCATAGGACAATCCCATTTGCAGCCGATCAGGGTCTATTTCTTAGGATGCTTGAACATGGCCGAGAAAATAGAGAGAGATGTGTGCATTGCGAGATGCACAAATCTTGCACGAATATGAACCCCATTCTTTTGAATAGTCATATACCCTGTTCCCCCGGAAATAAGCCCTAGCCAAATTTTACGGGAGACTTGAAATGTAAGCCCTACCCCAAAAATAAGCCCTAGTTACACTATATTAAAAAAAAAAGAATACCCTACTTATCAGGCTCAGTGTAGGTTTCTGCCGCTGCTTTCTAGAGGTTCAGCGTGGTTCAGCCAGTCCTCAGCCGCTCATACAACCTCACTTCCTGGTTACGGGATTCATAAATCCCACCTCGCTATGATTGGTTCTTTGACTGCTGCTCAGCTAATCAAAGCAGCGCTGATTGAACCATTGCGCTGACTGTGATTGACCACGGCTCAGCCAATTTATAAATCCCGCCTTTACAACGCGATGGCTGTTGATTGGCTGAGCAGCGGTGGAAGAACCAATCAATGCAGCCTTGGATAAGCCAATCACAGCCATTGCATTGGTTCATCCAGCACTGCATTGATTGGCTGAGCAGCGGTTGAAGAACCAATCGCAGCCATCGCATTGGTTCATCCAGCACTGCATTAATTGGCTGAGCAGCGGTTGAAGAACCAATCACAGCCATCGCTTCCTGGAGGCGAGATTTATGAATCCCGGAACTAGGAAGTGATATATGAGTGGCTGAGGACTGCGGGAAGTGCATCGGAACTGTGGAGAGCAGCGGGAGGAAAGTGGACTAAGCCTGCTAGGTTAGTATAATAAGACCTAGTGCCTCTTTGGTGGCAAAAATGTATATAAGACGAGGTCTTATTTTCAGGGAAACACGGTACATAAGCGTTTTTTCCCCCAAATCGTGGTTCAGGTAAAAATTGTGGCATTTCCAATATTTTGCCATTCCCTCGGAATTCTTCACCCATTGTTTTAGGTTCAAATTAATTTTTTATTAGTTATACATCAGACAAATAAAGATTTTACTTCAATCATTGCATCAGTACTATAAAGTCTTTTAAGAAGAACTGCAAGGGAGAGAACGAAGGTGGAAAAAAGAACAATGAGGAAAGATGGATGAGGGGAAGGTTCAGGGTGTGGGTCTTTGCCCACTATCCCCTTCTCGGTCTGATGATGTCTCTCAAACGAGGTATTCTCCTGCCTACGTCCTCAACTCCTTTCCTCTAATTCCGTATAGTGTTCAAGACTGGGGAACTTGTCTCGAACTCGTATAGTTCCACCTTTCCCTTCATGTAATTTTGTCTTAACTAGAACACACACATGGACAGATGGGGAGGGGGAGGGAAGAAAAGAGGGTGGATGAAAAAAAAAAAAAAAAAGGGAAGGGGGGAGAGATAGATGTAGATGAATGACTCTAGGTGGAGAGTCCTCTGGACCACCCATTGTTTTCAATGGAGCCAGAAAACACATTACATTGCGTACGATGTGCATGGTAGTGCGATGCAAATTTTCCCATTGAAAACAACGGGAAACAATTGTCGAATCTCCGACACGGCTGAAAGCCACGCCGGAGGATAGCCACTGTACTGGAGTGGTGAGAGGTGACACAAAATGCCTCACATCCGCAGGTACACCGCACGTTCCCAAGGGCGATATTGGGCCAAGTTTCACAACCTGATACGCGCTCACCCATGTGAAACTAGTCTTATGTGTTCTTACAAATAACCAGTTAGACCTTAGGGCTCATTCACATGGCTGTAAGCGTATTTCAGTCCGTGAATGTACAGCGTATTCCCAGACCAGAAAATGCCTATCCCCTGTGTATGTTGTGCACGCATTAATAGTGTATTTACTGATGCAAAAAAATTAGCCGTTTTGCCCCTGGTTTTGATGCACAAAAACACAGTGAATCCGCAGGTTTGCTGCATATTTACGCTGGTCCATTCAGTGCTATGGCTTATTTCGGTACAAGATTGACACCCCTGGACTGAGCATTGTATCTCCTCTGAGTCCGTCCGTATACAATGTACCGATACACAATGTTATAATGGAGACTCGATTCCTTTTTTTTTTTTTAATTCTTTATTTTTGGTTTTTTAGTTTTACAACAAAAGTAAGGAAATTGTTAGGACTTTTTCAGGAATCTTAGTACAATTAACTATTGTAATGTCCTGGGTCACAAACAACAGGTGTTCTTAGAAGTGTGCCTGCGTGACTCCCAAATTCATGCTGGCCCGGTGGTCAGTACCTTGTTGCTAAACTTCTTCCATATGTTCTGGGTGCGCTTTTTTTGAAAGTCCGTTACTAGTAACCGTTCAAACGTTGCATATTAAAGAACTCGTGTGACCTTAACATGTAAGCTTCTTGGAACCATGACGGAGGACATGACACAGTGGGGAGCAAGTAGGTTTAGGTAAGTAGGTGGTCCGGGGGGGGGGGGTGTATAGGAGACTCGATTCCTATGCAGAATTGTTGTGAGATAGTATGAGCTTTAGGGCTCCAACATACAGCTATATTGTGGCTCCGATTTGTGTGAAACCTTACAGGGGTTTTCTCAGAATAGGTCAGCAATAGTTGATCGCCGGAGATCTGTCACTCGGGATCCCCAGCCCGTTGTCAATGCAGCAGGGTTGCAGCTAGACATGTAATAGGCAGCTTTTCCCTCGTTGATTTCAATGGCAGTAAAGCCGCCTATTAGACTTCCTACTTTAACTCCCAACGACAATGTTCAGCACTGACAGTGGGCCAGGCAATCAGCTGATAACCCAAGATCCTGAATGGCAGATCCCGGGGATCAACTATTGATGACCTATCCTGAAGCTAGATCATCAAAAGCTATTCTAATACGACTTACATAGAGGTGTATCAACCTTCTACTGTATATTTGTCTGCCTTCAATTTCATACTGTGGAATACAAGGTTTTTAGTCTGTCGAGTTCTAACCAGGGCTCTGAGTCATGGGGGCAGCGCCGTGCCAGCCTCTCCCCAACTGCATCCTCTCTAGAGTGACCACTCTATCCCTATGCACAAACAGGGAAGAGACTCTAGACGATGTGGTCAGGGAGAGGCTGGCACGGCGCTGCCCCCATGACTCAGCGCCCTGTTTAGAATGAATCCTCAAAGTGTGTTTATTCTGAAACTCTCTGGCACACAAGACCGCAATGTACATAATTGTTCGAGGTTCACTTCGTAGCATGAACCTGGTGCCAGGT
Source organism: Eleutherodactylus coqui (assembly GCF_035609145.1). Taxonomy (NCBI): domain Eukaryota; kingdom Metazoa; phylum Chordata; class Amphibia; order Anura; family Eleutherodactylidae; genus Eleutherodactylus; species Eleutherodactylus coqui. The sequence continues at coordinate 142,385,862 of NC_089845.1, read as the reverse complement.
TCCCTTTAAACTTTCATAGCAAGTAGGATGCTCGGCTGCATAGCTAGAGGTATAACCAGTAGAAAGAGAGAGATTGTGATCCCTCTGTATAGAGCAATGGTGGGACCACCTCTGGGATACTGTGTTCAGTTCTGATGACATCATCTACAGAAAAACATTGATCAAATAGAAAAAGCCCAAAGACGTGCTACAAGAATGCTGGGAGGTCTTAAGAACAAAACTTATCAGGAAAGACTTAAAGAACGTAGAGGGGCTTTCCAGAAACAAAATGCAAATTCTGAAAATGCTGAAATTTAGGAGGTACAGCTAAGTAGCGGCAATCTGTACCTTTTATCTGTTGCTCTGGACCCTCTTCTTCGTCTTGTGCAGCCCCTTTCTGCCACTGTGTTTAGCATCACTTCCGCAGTAAACACAACAAACTGCTACCTACAACTCCCAGCATGCATAGAGCTTGTTTATTGGCCAGCACTGTAGCTCCGCCCACAGGTCCTACAACTTACCAGAACCACCCTCACTCAGAGTTCAATGGAAAGCCGGCTGAAGCAAACAGACAGGAGCTTCCCACACTCTGGACTGCACATGAGCAATACACCGCAGCGCTTCCATCCCTGTTCTCCCATCATGCACTGCTCACAGGATGATGGAGGCTATGGACAGGGAAGGAAGTAGTGAATGCAGACAAGATGTCAGAGGATAAGGAGATATTTTGCAGGCGGAGTGTCATGTGACAAATAGAAAAGGAAGAAAGTAGCTAGACCGGGTACAGGGAGCCTATTACAGAATGATTAATTGTGATGCTTTATACTAGATTGTGAAATGTTAGTCTGTGCCTGGAATACCCCATTAATTTGTATAGCCTTGAGGGAAGGAAGGGAGGGGGGGGGGCAGCATGACTGAAACCTTTATATATGTTAAAGGTATAAATAAGGTTCAGGGAGGAAGTGTTTTTATTAGGAAACTACACAATATGAAGAATAGAATAAGGAGGCACAATCTGAGATTAGTTGGAGGAGATCAGAAGCAATGCAAGAAAATGTGTCTAAAACAGTAGTAGATGCCTGGAACAAACTTCCAGCAGATGTGTTTGGATAATCAACAATTAGGCCGGTTTTACATCTGAGTCGGGACCTCCGGCCTCTGTCACCGATCTGGCTCAAAATACCGGAAGAAAAAGCACTGCATGCAGCACTTCTTGTTCTGTCCAAAAGCCGGACAGCTGGGTGGAAATCGGGTGGACCCCATGCAGTCAATGGGGTACCTCCGACGCTGTTTGGTTCCGTTGTTTTCGGCTCACTGAATGCAGCAGGAAAGCAGAATCCCCAATGCAGGCGTGGAACCACCTTAGCCTTCAACTGTGGACCGTGGGCTCTCACGGGCTCCTATATATTGTGGTTGAATTTGTTGCGCAATCATAAACTGGATGTTTACAGTAACTTGTTTTTATTAATTTTCAGGTTATAAATAATTAAAAAACATGAAGAAGCCAACTTTTATTTATATATTTTAGTAATGTTACATAATAAAGAGTGGGGGATGGGTACGCAACTCTCGGAAATCTAGAATCGGGAGGGGTCTGTGAGATTCCATGTGCACAGTGAAAGGTTAAGCCTGCCTGGGATAAGTATTAGAGATGAGCGAGCATACTCGCTAAGGACAATTACTCGATCGAGCATTGTCCTTAGCGAGTATCTCCCCGCTCTTATCAGCTCTTATCAGCAGTGAGGGGGAACAATCAGCAGCTACTCAGAGAGATGATGGAAAAATAGCTGTGTCGTATTCAGTGGGCGGGATTATGCTACACAGCCTTTTAAAGAGGAGAGAGGGAGCTGAGTTTGTGTGGACACATGATAGAAATCAGCTGATCAGTGCTGAGAATGCCCCAAGCCAGAAGCTGGAATGTAGGAAAGCTTGCAAAAGCAAGTATGAGGTTTTCTAATTGCATGAAAAGGAAAACTCAAAAACGGATATGTGCATCATTTTTTTTTCTGCAGGGACTTGGTAAAATATGCGTGTATTGTCTTTTCATGCACAAAGGATTTCATGGCCGTTAAAGCGAACAACATCTTTCTGCATGGATTTATTTCTAAATATATTTTTTATAGCAATTGGAGCTCCATTCTTCTAATACACAGCTCCAAATATCCTGCATAACTTTTGAGTTAAATGCTAAACTTTTAGCTCTATTAAACCACCACTAGGGGGACTAGGAACTTACTGCATACTGATTTATTATTGCGTTCAATTCGATTTACTTAACAATCTGAAATATGGAATTTAGACAAATGTATCATCCACCATAAAGCACTTCCTCTCACATCTGTCTATAAACTCAATACTCACCTTTTATATAGTTCCTATTGAGTCACAGTGATTTGGGTAATAGGGAAGAGCACCACCTGTATTCTCTGACTTGGAAGGATGAGGGGCTGTCGTGATGTGAGCCTTCTTCCATTCATTCCAAACATAGCCTAGTAGGGGGGACTGTAATATATTGTTCCTTCCTCCCACAGGGTAATTTAACAGATCTCACGATTTTTAAACCCAAATGTATTTAATTGTTAGTTTTACAGTAAAAAATAAATAATTAATGCCGGCCCAGATGTTCTGCAGCAGTGTTTGCACACCTGTTTTCTGCACATTTTTTTTCTTAATTTGTATTGTATCCTATGGGGATTGAGAAGACAGGTGCCTAACAAGCTCATGAATGGGGTTATTGTGGAACGTACGGAGCATCTAAAAGAGAATAGGATCCCTACTCCTCGCATATGACACAGGTACAGTTCCATTCACTCATTTAGGAAAACATCTGCAAGACGCAATAACTATTGTAGTAATGATAAACATTTTGTGACCTGTGCATCCTGCCTCATCCATATCCACTCCTATGGGTGATTTAGTATCTGGATTGTCTATACTGGAAACTACAGCCAGTTAATACTGATTTACTTTATTTGCAAAGAAATCATTTTGAGAGGTCTATCTTAATGTCCTTTTCAGACGGGACGACTGTTGGGCAAACGATGCCCGACACTCGTCCCCGCACATACTCACTGCGGTGCTGCTGCACGGGAGCTAGTATGGCTGGCTCTCAGTGGGGAGGCTGCAGAAGATTTCTCTCCTTGCTCTCCCCCGCCCCTCTCCATTGACATAACATAGCGGCCATTCAGTACTCAACGGCCGCTATTTACACTGAATGATGAGCCATCAGCTCATTGTCCATCGTTTATGCTGCATAATGATGGACGATGAGCTGATCGTTTAGTGTATATAGCGGCTGCTCAGTACTGAACGGCCGCTGTGTTATGTCAATAGAGAGGGGTGGGGGAGCGAGAGGAGAGAAATCTCCTGCAGCTGCCCAGTGAGCGAGTCAGCACTACTAGCTCCCGTGCAGGAGCATGGGAGCGAGGACACACAGGGATGACTGTTGGGCATCATTTGCCTGACATTCGTCCCGTGTAAACCCACCTTTAGTGACACAAACCCCTTGTGAGCTCTTTAAATAGATCTTCTTTAGTACGTACTATAGAATCATAGACTGGTAGAGTAGGAAGGGACCTCCAGAGTAATCGGGTCCAACCCCCTGCTTAATGCAGGATCACTAAATCATCCCAGACAGATATTTGTTCAGGATACGTTCAGCATGGTGGATTTTGGTGCAGGTCCATATCAAAATTTTCACCATTTAGTATGGAATTTGACTTGGACCTTCTGCAAAATTGACTCTTTCAATTGAAGGGGTGATGTCCACTGCGGCAAAACTGCACAAAATGGTATGAGTTTTCATTTGGATTCTCCACTATGGAAAATCTGCACCAAATCGGCTACATATGAATGCATTGTTATAGTATTTTTTAGAACTTTGCACCTCTTCTAGAAATAAATGAATACATTGAACATTCCCCTGGTCAATGTACCAGTACTGCTAGACTGTGTTGGACATGCACCCCTTACAAGGGAATTGTTAGCAGGCAGTTATGAATGTAGTCATGCAGATGTAGCAAAGTGTAACTTGCCATAGGGAACCTGTCATCAGTTCTAGAGCTATTAACCTCCTTCGCATGCGTCTAAAGTGATTTTGTTAGACTGTCTAGGCAAAGCATATCTTATCATAGGTATTTACATTTCCCATGCTGCATGTAAATTACCGCCGAGCAGTCCGATGGGCAGGCCGGACCATTTCTGCAGGCCTGTGCACTTCTCAAAACGCCACCCCTTTCGGCTACTGTGACTTGGAGATGTCCTCCACACCACCAGTGTGGCAATCAAACTCTCATGCATGCGGCACCGGCTTATGCACAGTTGTATCTACGGAATCTGCCAAAAACTGGTCAGATAAATTTGCATGCGCTGGTCTTGGAGCTCCTGGCACATGCAAAAGAGTTTGATCGCTGCGTTGATGAAGTCTCATGTCACAGGAGCAGAGAAGAGGAGGTAGGCCGCCTACCAGAGATAATTTACATGCAGTGCCTGAAATGTAAATACCTTTGTTTTTAAGGTAATTTTTGACCAGAAAGTCCAACAGAGTGGCCTTAGAAATGTGTTATGTCATTGTTTTATGGGTGTAGGAGTTCTTGTTTTACAGCGGCTTTTGTTGCGTTAAGATAGCAATACCTTTTTGGTGGCATAAGGTAAGATAACTTGTGGCAAAAAGTTATCACAGTCAAGTTAACTTTTGCTACGTTTGTACATTCAAAGAGAAATAACAAAGGAATAGCACAATGATGAGGTCTAAGAAAGGATACTTCAGGATTGTTATTAATGGGAATACAATATTGCAGATCTAGGAGGCCATCTTTGGGCTTCACTGTCAGGCTGGCATTCTGGAGCGCTGGGAGTATTGTAAGTATGGTAAGACTAAAGTATTGAGGGGCGCTTACACCTGAAAGCACTTATTATGGCACATGTTGCATGCCTCATGTCCACATCCTTTTTATTATATCTATTTTGGGATGGAGGGGGAACCATGATGTTCCTGACAAAAATTGGTATACTCTGAAACAATCTCATACAAGCAATCTGATGTTTTATAAGCATATACAGTGGGTCTGCAAAGTCTTCAGACCTTTTCCCTTTTTTTATATTTTATTATGTTGTGGTCTTGTGCAAATTAAAAAATATCTGAAAAACTAATATTCTGCATGGACCTAAGTATTCAGACCCTTTGGTATGACATTTGAAATTTTGTTCCGGGTGCCTCCCATTTCTCGTGATCATCTTTGAGATGTTTCTACACCTTGATTGAAGTCCACCTGGGGTAAATTCAGTTGATTGAACATAATTTTAAAAAAACCACCTCTGTATAAGGTCTCACAGCTCACAATGCATACCAGAGCCAAAACCAAGCCATGGGGAAGAATAAAACTGCCTGTAGAGCTCAGAGACAGGATTATGTGGGGGCACAGATCTGGAGAAGGTTACGAAAAAAATTCATTCTGCAATAAAAATTTCCAAAAGCACAGTGGTCTCCATAATTCTTAAATGGAAAAAGTTTGGAACAACCAGGACCCTTCCTAGAGCTGGCCAACCCATCAAGCCAAGTAATCAGGGGACAAGTGCTTTTGTAAGATAGGTGACGAAGAACCCAATTGGTCACTCTGGTTGAGCTCCAAAGAGTCTGCATGCAGATAGGAGAAACCTCCATGTTAACCATCACTGCAGCCTCTACCAATCTAGGCTTTATGGCAGGGTGGCCAGAAAGAAGCTTCTGCTCAGTAAAAGACACATGAAAGCATACCTGGAGTTTCAAAAAAAAAAAGTAAAAAAAGACACCTAAAGGGCGCTCCGACTATGAGAAACAAGATTTTCTGGTCTGATGAGACCAAGATTGAAATTTTTTCCCTTATTTCTAAATGTTATATCTAGAGGAAACCAGACACCGCTCATCACCTGCCCAATACCATGCTTACAGTGAAACATGGTGGTGGCATGCTGTGGGGGTGGCTGGGACAGGGAGACTGGTCAAGGTTGATGAAAAGCTGAATGGAGCAAAATGCAGGAATATTCTTAATGAAAACCTGATACAAGAGCGCAAGGGACCTCAGACTGGGCAGAAGGGTCACCTTCTAACAAGACAATGACCGTAAACACAGGCAACACAAGAGTGGCTTAGGGACAACTCTATGAATGTCCTTGAGAGGCCCAGCCAGAGCCCTGATGTGAACCCAATCGAAAATCTCTGGGGAGACCTGAAAATGGCTATCGACAGATGGTTACCATCTTACCTAATAGAGTTTGAGAAAATCTGCAGAGAAGAATGGCAGAAAATCCCCAAATTCAGATGTCCAAACCTTGTGGCATCAGACCCAAGAAGGCTGGAATCGCTGCCAAAAGTGCTTCAGATAATTACTAGGGTGTGAATACTTATGTCAATGCGAAATGTTATTTTTTCATTTAAAAAAATGCACGAAGATTTTTAACATTCTGTTATCACTTTGCCATTATGAGGTACTGAGTGCAGAATAATGGAGATAAAACGTGAATATTTTTTTTAATTTGCACAAGGCCACAACATAATAAGTTTTAACCCCTTAGTGACGGAGCTTTTTTGCTTTTTTCCATTTTTGTTTTTTCCTACTCCCTTTTAAAAAATCGTAGCTCCTTTATTTATCCGTCGACGTCGCTGTATGAGGGTTTGCTTTTTGCGGGACGAGTTGTATTTTTCAATGGCACTATTTATTGTACCATATAATTTACTGAAAAACTTTTAAAAAATTCTTAGCGGAGAGAAATGGAAAAAAAACGACATTCCACCATCTTTCGGTGCGTCCTGTTTCTACAGCACACAAATTGCAACAAAAATGACCTGATATTTTTATTCTATGGGTCAGTACGATTGCTACGATACCAAACTTGTTTAGTATTTTTTTTGCTGTAGTACTTTTATTTTTTTTTTAAAGATATTTAATTTTTTTCAATTATTTTCTACGGTCATTTTGTGCACGCAATACCTTTTTTATTTTTTCGTCGACGTAGTTGAGCAAGGGCTCATTTTTTGCGGGATGTCCTGAAGTTTCCGTAGTATCAATTTGGAATACATACGACTTTTTGATCGCTTTTTATTGCGTTTTTTCTGTGAGACAGGGTAACTAAAAAAGTGTATTTCTGGCGTTCTTTATTTTTTTTTCAGACGACGTTCACCGTGCGGGAAAAATAATGCACTACTTTGATAGATCGGACTTTTACGGACGCGGCGATATCAAATACATATTTTTATTTTATGATTTTGATTTTTTAATAATGGATATGGCAAAAGGGGGGTGATTTAAACTTTTATAACTTTTTTTTTTTTAACAATTAAAAAAACTTAATTGATCTTTTTTTTTACTTTACTTTGAAGTCCCCCTGGGGGACTTTAACATGCGATGCTTTGATCGCTCCTGTAGTATGACGTAATGCTATAGCATTACGTCATACTGCTTTTTTACAGGCAATCTTTCAAGCCACCCTGTGTGGATGGCTTGATAGGCAGTCTGCTAAGGCAGCCCTGGGGCCATTCATTAGGCCCCCGGCTGCCATGACACCTGCACGGCTCCCCTGATCTCACCGTGGGGGGGCCGTGCGGGACCCCCAAACAGCATTCGGGGGATTTAAATGCCGCTGTCAGCTATTGCCCGCGGGTGTCAGCTGTAATAAACAGCTGATGCCTGCGCTGTATGGAGGGAGATAGCGGCGCTGTATGGAGGGAGATAGCGGCGCTACCTCCCTCCATACACGTCCTGCAACAGCAGGACGTAGTTTTACGATAGGGCTGTCACTAAGGGGTTAAAAAAAAGTGAAAAGATCTGCAGACTTCCCAGTCCCACAGATCCACCTCATTTATGAAAGCACTGCAGTCCATAGAGTGGAGATATTGCTAGTAATCAATCACATCATTCCTTTTTTTATCAACACTGTGCTTTACCCAAGTCTTCATCAATACTCTTGTAGTTTTTTTCCCAGCTTTAAGTGTTTCTATAACACAACTTCTGAGGTCATCTGAAAGTTGTTTTCATCAAGGCATCGCTGACACTGACCAGTCATTTTTGAGAAGAACAGATTTGTCAGTAACCAGGGTTTGTGTGGCTTTATTTAACGGGCAAAGCATTTGTGAAACCCACTCTTCCACTCTTATCTTTTTAATTGAAACACCTTTTCCAATTGTCTCGTTTCACAGGGATTCATTTAATTTTTCTCCTGCACTGTGGATCTTAATATTCTCAAAAAAAGACACGAGTGGTACAATTGTGTGTGTTAGTAGTTTAGTTACATTACGTTTGTCTATAATTGTGACTTAGATAACAGTCAGATCGCATTTTATTAGTGATCTTTGCAGAAATCCAGGAAATTCCAGAGGGATTCGTTTTTCTTGCAACTGTGACCACTTTCTATGACCACTTTTTTCAGTAGCTTTCAATAAGTTTTCCGTTGTATTTTTAGTTCTAATTAGCATAAATGTGTTGTTCTGGGTTCGTTTTCTGAACCATTCACTTATGTTTTTACATATTTTTCATTGTTCAATAGAAGTCAGCTGCCGAATAATTCCATACACAGAAATTGGAGATAGATGGTGGGATATCAAAGGCAAAATGTAGCAATTTACTTAGACGTCATCCGTGACTAATCCACTTTTCAATTGTAGAACAGCAGAACATATTTGAAAATATTGGCGTAGACGGCTCGTTTGCCACAAAGAAGAGCTTTGTTCAATCATGATACTGACAGATATGTCACTTTTACTCAGTGGTCTTAAGTAGTGGAGATTACTTCTTTAACACATCACTAAAACCTGGTCTCTAGTTCAGCAGATTTGACTGAGGCATGACTAATCAGAGGATGAAAGTGTCTTTGTGGGGATTAGATTGAATGAAAAGGGATAGTTATTTTAATGGCTTTGAATCTTCTGTAAAACAAGGGGAGCCTTACAAAATAGGTTCATGTGACAAGAAAGCAGCCACTGTGAATGTAATTAACAGAACAGCTAGATTTATATAACTCATTGGCCCAGGATAACAGGGGTATGGAAATGTAAGGAGTAAATGTTCTACCTATCAGGTGAACACGGGGCTAACCATGCAATGAAAGCCTAGGGAACCTGCTGGCACCATAAGCCCCCCCTAGACCACTTCCTCTGTGATCGGGCAAAGTAGTCATTAGGCATCGTGCCCAGTCATCGAGACAACTGTACGATGGACAGACCACTGTTTATTCTGTCTCTTGTCCTCTACTGATCTCTATAATCGGGGCAGGAAGAAGATGATACGATCAGTATGAAACAGACTGACTGCTTTCAGCTTCTTGTTAGAAGGTGCAGGGACAGTGTTAGGGCCTGAAAATGAGAGTTATCCACCAGAAACTATGTAATAATAACCCTTTCACTACCCCAGACCACCCGGGATATTACTATTAACCCATTCTCTGTTTTAGAATAATTGGCATAAAATATTTTAAAGGACTTTACAAACTTAATATAAATGTTATATGCCCTTTACAGAAATAGACAACCCTTTAAAACTCTATTTTATTACTAAACTTTAAAATATAGGGCTACTAAAGAGACTAACAAACAAAAAAATGGTATCCGTATAAATGGAAAGGAGATATTGAATGAGAAGAGCATCCCAGAATCAGTAATGGGATAATAACTAGAGATGAGCGTACTCGGAAAAGCACTACTCGCTCGAGTAATTGGCTTTATCCGAGTATCGCTGTGCTCGGGTCTGAAGATTCGGGTGCTGGCACGGAGCGGGGAGCTGCAGGGGAGAGCGGGGAGGAACGGAGGTAACATCTTTCTCTCCCTCTCTCCCGCCCGCTCTGCCCCGCTCCCCGCTGCGACTCACCTGTCAGCCGCAGCGGCACCCGAATCTTCAGGGACGAGCACAGCGATACTCGGATAAAGCACATTACTCGAGCGAGTAGTGCTTTTCCGAATACGCTCGCTCATCTCTAATAATAACTTACATGGGTATGCCTGCTCATCGTACTTATCCACCAAGGATGCCAAAAAATATGGAACAGACAAATACTTAAATTTGGAGGGATTAATGAGGTGGGTCTGTGAGGAACTTGCAGGGTGCAACACATAACTATAGATAGACGAGATGCAAATTCGGAGTAGGCAACCCCAGGGGGTGATTCAAGCTGGGGCTCGCCAGCTTAAGTAAGCATCTCCTATAAAGTTGGATAAAGAGCTGACTACTACTTGTCCCACAATAGTGGTACAGATAGAGGAAGTGTCCCAATATCTTTGACACTCCCCCCAAAAAAGTAGGGTCAGTACAACTAGAAACCGTAAACTTGCTAAATTGCAGTATTCTGGTTGAGATGGACTAAATAGATTTCTGTTCTTGATATCAATAGCTTCCCTAGCCCAATTCTAGTTATTTTCTGAGTTATTTCTTTTATATCATTTTGGGCCCACCATGCTAAAAAAATTATGTAAAAGAAACCCACCGTGGCAGTGGACAGCCGATTCGTTGGTCTGGACCCATAGCATCTGACAGGTGACATTACTAGGTCAAAGGGCCCGGTGATCTGTAAACCTGTCATGTGGGTTTTTCTAATGTAGAAGCATTGCGCAGGTTATGGGACATCGCGAATGATGCCCATGTCAGGCCTTCTATTGACTGCAGTGGTGACATGGGTAAACAACCCACGTGACTGCTGTAGCCAATATAAGTAGAAGACTAGAAAACTGGTAGCGGGCGCAAAACGCGACAGTGGGGAGGTGAGTGTTTGTGTTGTTTTTATATGTAAGCTCCTCCCCCCCCCCCCCCACTGCCACCAATGTATACAATAATCAGAAAACCCCTTTAAGGAGTTAAATGGAACCTGTAATGTCCTATGAGCACCATAAACTAAGTTATGGTACTTATAGGCTAGAGAACATGGAGTCTGGGGGTTTACTTCTTATACTTACCCGGCTCCTCGGTCTCTCACTGTCACCTCTTAAAGTCAGCACTTAGTTTGTGAGCCAGACTGTTTTCTTCAGTCAGTGTGTGCATACTACTATAGAGAACGGTATATACATATGAGCAGTAACTGAAGAGAAGACCAAGCGTCAACTTCCAGAGGTGATATTATGGGAACGAGGAGCCGAGTAAGTACTGTATAAAAGGCACACCCCTGGACTTCACGCTCCCTGTCCTATAAGCACCATAACTTAGTTTATGGTGTTTATTGGATGTGACAGGTTCCCTTTAAATCTTTGGTCATCTGAAATTATATATATATTGGCCCAGAATCTTCTGAGACTGGGTGGATAAATTGGTCAAAACTGTGTTACATAAAATGACACGGAATTAATCAGTAGTTGGAATCTCTTCTGTCTGTGAAAAGCCTGTAAGACGGCAGTATATAATAACAGCATATTTATAACTGGAACACTTTGAACCGTCAAGATTAAGTCATTAAACCCAATGAGTCACGGACATTTCTCCAGACGTAGTAATGTTTGGTAAACATGTTCTTCAGGCAGATAGGACTGTTTGTATGATCTCCAAACTTCTGCTTCTCTTTTCCTTTATCACATTTGTTTAATTTCAGTTACAGCAACAATCTTGGCGAATTCATTAAGTGGATGAGTTTACATTAACATCAGATCATGTTCCTTCCTTATACAATGCTTTGGAAGAGCGTCTGGAGTTCTCTGCAATTTCATTCCTCGACCGGATGCCTCAATAAATCATCATTTTTTTTTCCCCTTTAATTCAATAAATTTGTGTTTTGGGTGTGGCTCGTCAAAATACTAAAACATCAAATTGTAAAAGAACAATGTAGCGACTTACGTCAGTCGTTGAAGCTCTCCCACTAATGCAATTATCATGTTTCCAAGTGGAGGAAGAACTGTAAATATAGAGAAAACATTACAAGCGCTCTTCAGATGTCTGTAAAACAAACAATGTATTTTGCATGGAATGTAAATAATTTAATATGATCAAAATAGAAGTATTTAAAATGGCTTGAAAAAAATGATATTCAGCCACTAGACATGAAAAAGAACAGTGAGCAGGGTGGTGTACAGCTGTTAAAAGGGTTTCGTACCAACCATAGGAAGGGTAACTTTTCTTTAGTCTCTAGAAGGTAGTGAGAAGACAATATATTATTACCTATGAATCAGACAATAACAGCGACAAAAGACAATACGCACAGACAAGTAAGTTGGGCTGGGCCTTGGTAAGATTGGGGGGATGTTGTCCTATGCAAAGGGAAAATTTGCCTGCCATTTCTTGTGTTAATCATAGAAAGCCCAAACCAGGCCTGCTAGATAGTCAGGTGATCATTCTTAACTCCTTGAGAACCAAGCATAGTCAATTTACGGCACTTGGTCCTAGGCTTTAATCCTGGCCAATTGTAAAAATACAGCAAGAGATTAAAGCTCCTGCATTCTATCAGGAGAAGGTCGGGTGCTTGGCTGTTACTGACAGACAATGACCTGGAAGAGAAGGCAGAAGCAGGGTTTAACTATTATCTCCTTTTCCTTTACAGGCTACATCCCGCTTATTGAGCGCTATGTACTGACGAGAGAAAGCAGAAGTGTTACTTCCGCTATTCAATCCAGCGATCACATGGCCACCGGGTGCCTCCTGCCCCAGATCAGCTCGGTTAGTGTCGATTGTCACTGCATGGGGATATTTTCTCCTGTAACTGGGGCTCCAATGGATGCCTCAGCTACAGTGGAAAAGTGTGAAATAAAAAAAAAAAGATAATCTGACTGACGCCCAGTGGTTTTATATGGGGTCATAGGGAACATAGATGTTAAAAAAAATTTACAAAAATAAGTAAAAAAAAAATTAAAAAATTACAGACTAAAATAAAAAAATAAATAAATAAATAATATATATATATATATATATATATATATATATATATATATATATATATATATAAAAGAAAACGATCCTCCACTGATGTTAACCAAAACTGTCACCATATGCGCTCTGTAATCCCAGACTATACAGATTATCTATCAAAATGTCTGAAATAAAATGAGGAATTTATTCCTGTACTTTATTTTAGTGCAAATATACTAGTTTTTAAAATAAACAACTATGAATTAAACAAATATCTTTTTAAAAAAATTTTACCCCTTAAAAAATGGAAGAATGATCAGTGAAAAAGATATTAAAAAATAGTCTTAAATGTCACGGGGGGAAAAAAGCGCAAAACTTGGGCTTCAAGGTTTAGCACTTTGTCTTAATCCAGTTAGGGAATTTTGTACCACTGTTTGCGTTGCAGGTTTTCCATATCTTTGCATTACCTAACAGTGATTTAACTTGTTGTTTTGGAAAAATGGAAAACTTATAAATAAAGAATTTATTAAAAAGAAACCACAAAGCTAATTCTGGTAGCTGAAGGCGATGTGGGAGGGCAAGAAAATGTTACTTTTTCCCCTTAATTTTATTTCTTGCAGTTTTGGAGCATTCTAAAGGAAATATATTGTCAGAAATGACCTATTGCATAAATCTTGTTTTTAGGTTAAACATATTTTATCTACTCCCCTTTCCTGCACAATAACCTCAGCACAGATCATAGAGCATGCCTAGAACGGTCTCTCATGGAAGTCAGTGGGTAAGCTCCTCTCCAGTGTGTGAATGGCCAATGATTTCTTCCATAAAGAATTGTGCTGTAGATCAGACAAGATGGCTGCCGGAGTCACATAGGGACAATAGAATGGAAAATGTAGAATCAGAAAAGGCAAACAGAATAGAAAAAATGAAAAATGTTTCACTATTTGGTTTTAATTGGAGATATAATGTATGTGATCCATTCCTTTTAAGAAATGTTTGATAGCTGAACAACCATCGTGTGTGGCAATACTTTTATTAATACACCGTATTTTGAGAATTTTTTTAAATTAGTCAGTAAATGGTAATATTGCTATGTAGAGATGAGCGAGCATGCTCGGTAAGGTTGGTTACTCGAGCGAGCATCGCTCTTCTGGAGTAACTGCCTTCTCGTCTGAGCTTGCTCGGGGGGGACGGCAGGGTGAGCGGGGGGCGGCGGGTGGTAGCAAGGGGGAGAGAGAGAGCTCTCTCTCACTCTCCCCCCCACTCCCCTCCGCTCTCCCCCCTCCCCACCCCCGCTGACCCCCGAGCATGCTCGGTAAGGTCAGTTACTTAAGCGAGCATCGCTCTTCTCGAGTAACTGCCTTCTCGTCTGAGCTTGCTCGGGGGGACGGCAGGGTGAGCAGGGGGCGGCGGGTGGTGGCAAGGGGGAAAGAGCTCTCTCTCACTCTCCCCCCCACTCCCCTCTGCTCTCCCCCCTCCCCACCCCCGCTAACCCCCGAGCATGCTCGGACGAGAAGGAGGTTACTCGAGAAGAGCGATGCTCGCTCGAGAAACTGACCTTACCGAGCGTGCTCGCTCATCTCTATTGCTATGACAACAATATTTTCCTTTAGAAAGTAATTTCCTGTCGCTCCTAGAGATGTTTCTGTGTGCGAGTATTTTCACATATTTAATTTAGATTCCATGTCTAGTTCTTTCACGGAAAAGCGTAACAGGGCACCTCGGTTTTTAGTAAGCAGGTGCATTGTCTTGGCACTATCAAATTAAACAAGAATATTGTCCATTTCCTTACATTTATTTATGAATTTTTCTATACCACAAAGTTTCCATGAGAACTAATGAACAATAATTTAATATGTAATTTCTATGTGTCTACTCTACATACGTAATACATGATTTCACTAGCTTTTGTAGCAGTTTGTGTCCTGAGTTGTAGCCGGGTTAGGAAGTTGCAGTCATTTTGAGTCATGAGACTAAGGCCTCATGTCCACGGGGGAAAATCAGGCCCGCCGCGGATTCTTCATGGAGAATCCGTAGCGGGTCCCTCCTACCCCGCGGACATGAGGCCAAAAAATAAGAATAAACTCACCTCTCCGGACACTGGGGTTCTTCCTTCCTTCCTGGCCAGATCTTCTTTCTTCGGCCCGGCGGATGTGCTCAGCACACTACCGGCGTGCCGGGCACATCCGCCAGGCCGAAGAAAGAAGATCCGGCCGGGACGGAAGGGAGACCTGCAGCGTCCAGGACAGGTGAGTTTTAATTACGGTACGGGTGTTACGCAGATCCGGACAGCTTCCATAGGCTTCAATAGAAGCCTGCGGGAGCCGTCCCCGCGGGAGACCCGCACTAAAATGGAGCATGTCCGGAATTTTTCCTGCACGCGGATCCGCGCCTGAAGGAAAAAATGACATCTGCAGGTATTTAACTACCTGTGGGTGTCCAATGCATTCCTATGGGGCGCGGATCCACGTGCGGGAAAAACGCTGCGGATTTTAACCCCGTGGACATGAGGCCTAAAGGGGGCCGCACACACTAGAATAGGTTGATGGCTTAATAGTTATTGAACAAACAATCGCCCGGTTGATAGTTGTTTTGCACACTCAGACATTTATATTTTAGTCCATACTGGCCATTACAGTTGTTTAAAATGGCCGTACATGTTCAATGACACCGGGCAAAGAACAAACCATCTTTCTGGGAAGATTGCTCACGGACGAAAGATCTTTCATCTGACTATTGGATAAAAACTGCAGATACTAATCACTTTACAGACAATTACAGCTGGTCATTCGTTGCTAAATGACTGTTCACTGTAAAGTTTCACCTGAAAATAGTTTTGGTTGAAATCATCCTTTTTCATTAGTTTGGTGTTTATGGGCACTTTTAGTCTTCTAGTCACTGACTACGTACTTCATACTACAAACCCTTCTCTGTTCTCTAACCTGTCCTTTTCCCAAGTCTGACAATTTTAGGGAAGAAGTTTAGAGGTAAAGCAGTGGCCTCCAATCAATGGCTAGAGAGCCACATACTGTATATGGCTCGTGACTCCTAGTTGTGTGACTCTCCATCGTTTCCTGAGGTATGACCATATGTACTGGCAATTTGCGTAATTACAGATCTATCCTAACCAAAAAAAACAACTTAGATGGTGTAATACTAGTGTGACTGAAATATCTAGTTTCTCCACATTTAGGCTAGGGCTACCTGGCTGTGAAACACATTGTGCATCCAAAAATCCCAGTTTGGCCTCCTTCATCACACCCTAATGTAAGGGCATGCAGACGCGTTGCACCTCAAAAATTGCAGCAACCTGACAATCACAACAAATCCAGCAGGTTTGGATTCCTTGTCATTGTCAGGTCAGTACAACTTGTAAGTTGTGACTGCATTCACTTACATTAGGAGGCAATGTTGCAGGCCCATATTCTGATTTTTCTGGCCCCGTGGGAGTGTGTTGAAGGTAAAGTCGCCATGTAGCCCTAGCCTAAAAATTTCTCTCCTCCATTTTTGAGCTGAATGTTGCTCCCGACCATCATTCAAAGTTGAATGTAACTCACAAAGTACAAAAAGTTGGATCTCTGAGGTAAAGGTTTTGTTTTTTTAAAATGCAAAAATAATAAACTATCAATGTTGGAAATGGAGCCCACCATACAGAACCTGTGGAAGGCCACTTGTTGTTTCACTGTAGTCATTATCATTGCACACATGACAAATCATGAAGGAGGTCTAATCAGTTATTTGTTAATCAACTGAAAAAATTATTATGTTATAACGGAGACACTTCAGATAAATTTTGAACAAGACAGTGCAAGATGACTATTATCTTAGACAATACCTTAGAATCACTACTCTGAGCCTTCCCACCCCCACCCCTCTTTCCAGCACCCTTCCCAAACCCCTCCTGTTATTTCTTGGTTAATCTCGTTATTAGAGATGAGCGAGCACCCAAATGCTCGGGTCCGCGTTATTCGAGTCGAGCTTTTCGTAAAATTCGAGAGCTCTACTCGAGTAACGAACCCCATTGACTATAATGGGAGACTCGAGCATTTTTGTATGTGGAACGCCGGGTGCCGAGCTTTTTTTTTTTTTCTCTAGGTTTCTCTCTCTCTTTGTCTCTCTCTCTCTCTCTCTGTCTCTCTCTCTCTCTGTCTCTCTCTCTCTGTCTCTCTCTCTCTCCCCCCAACAAAAAATTTGCCATTGACATGCGCGCTGCGTCGCGGTGGGGAGGGGACAAAACAGGCACGTCACAGTGGGGAGGATCCAAAAACTGGGGCGGGGTCGAACACGGCGTGATGCTCGTTCGAGTAACGAGCAGCATCGAGTACGCTAATACTCGAACGAGCATCAACCTCGGCAGAGTACGTTCGCTCAACTCTACTCGTTATATTATCTTTGGAAAAAAAAAAAGACAAGTTTGGATACACAAGTTGTACTCCCTAATGATTGTCTATGGATATCATGATCTGCCTTCTCCAATAAAAAAAAATTATTGAACATAATTTTACTCTTGGCAAACCATACATTTTTCTCCTAGCCTTGTAGTCAAGTACTGCTATTTTCAGCCTATACCATGTTAAATGCCTATACCATGATTTGTTAAATATTGCTAAGATCATTTAAGATAAGAATGAGCATCACTGTTTTATAAAAAACAAAAACTTCCGTGGACATCGGGATAAAAGCAGTATTTTATTTTGACATCATGGATAAAAACATCTTCCAAAAAAGGGTTTTTTTTGCACTTACATGTTTCGAACAGAGTTCTTATTCATAGCATCGATGAATAAGAACTCTGTTCGAAACATGCAAGCGCAAGAAAACTTTTTTTGGAAGATGTTTTTATCCATGATGTCAAAATAAAATCCTGCTTTTATCCCGATGTCCACGGAAGTGCCGGAGGTTTTTGTTTTCTATTGCTGTGGGGTGTGCCTGCATCGGTCTGTGCACCCGACGCTTGTTGTATCCGTGTGGGGAGCTGGCATTTTGCATATACATAACTATTTTATAGTAGAGAATACATACCATACATAATAAATACACCATTTACTTCAAAAGCTTTTACCTTCCTTGATATAGTCCTCCTCGATAAATATACCAATGTTACTTTGTATATATCTCCAGATGTGTGTTTCTCGTTCAGATTCGTACATGTGAAATAATGGGTCGGAGTTGATGTACGATGGTTGTATAGTAGATTGCAGTATAGTAGATTCTAGTTCTACTTTTTGAAGAACTGTCATACTTATTTCATGATGATCTCAATCACAAGCAGTTATGGAGTAAGGGTACCTTTACATTGATTTCCAGTGATAGTCATCCACACAAAAGCATGACCCGGCAGGGTACTAAGCAAGAAATTGCTCATTGGTCGCTTTGTTTCAGCTAAGTGTAAACAGGCAGTCGTTCATCTGTGACGCGCTTCACTGCCATTCACTGAACAACTATCTTTCCTGCATGATAGGACAGGAGCAAAAATCGTTCCATGGAAAAGTACGCTAAGGCTACCTATATATGGCTGAGCGTGATATCCAGTTGAGAAACTTGTCCTGATATTGCACTCGTGAATGTGTGATTTACCCGCAGATGCGAGGCGATTTTCTGACAAAAACACCTTACATTGAATCTGTGAAATTTCAATCCTCTTGTGTGACTTTCATGCACGATAGAGGATCAGTAGTGTTACCCATTGATTTTAATGGGAAACCTCACATACACATCGCATGGCCTGCGAGAGCCATGCAATGCATTAAAGATCCCATTGAAATTAATGGGCGATGCGTTCTGAGGACATGCCATGATGTTGTCCCGCAACGCAGAAAGGATTCCTCGTATATAGGACTCTGTTCAAAAGAATGGGGTTCATATTTGTGTTGGTTTTGTGTAGATAATCAGAGTAATAACCAGGAGAGGCAGAATTCATGTAGTACAGTAACCAGGGCTTGGGAAGTTTAGCCAGGTAGTTAAAGGGGTTGTCCCGCGGCAGCAAGTGGGTCTATACACTTCTGTATGGCCATATTAATGCACTTTGTAATGTACATTGTGCATTAATTATGAGCCATACAGAAGTTATAAAAAGTTTTATACTTACCTGCTCCGTTGCTGGCGTCCTCGTCTCCATGGTTTCGGACTAATTTTCGGCCTCTGATGGCCAAATTAGCCGCGCTTGCGCAGTCCGGGTCTTCTGCTTTCTTCTATGGAGCCTCTCGTGCAGGATGCCGGCTCCGTGTAGCTCCGCCCCGTCACGTGCCGATTCCAGCCAATCAGGAGGCTGGAATCGGCAATGGACCGCACAGAAGAGCTGCGGTCCACGGAGGAAGAGGATCCCGGCGGCCATCTTCACCGGTAAGTATAGAAGTCACCGGAGCACGGGGATTAAGGTAAGCGCTCCGGTAAGCTTTCTTTAGGTCCCTGCATCGGGGTTGTCTCGCGCCGAACGGGGGGGGGGGGGGGTTGAAAAAAAAAAAAAAACCCGTTTTGGCGCGGGACAACCCCTTTAAGCCTGAAAATGTAGGCTCTTCTGAGGTCTGATAACGTCGCTGACCATGCAGCAATCTCGATGTGGTTGGCTTTTTTAAACCTAGAAATAAATTATAATACAACCCCAATTCCCAAAGAGTTGGGACTCTGTGTAAAATGTAAAGAAAAAAAGATTTTTTTAATTTACAATAAAACCTATATTAGGAGTAGAGATGAGTGAGCACCCAAATGCTCGAGTCCGCGTTATTCGAGTCGAGCTTTTCGTAAAATTCGAGAGCTCTACTCGAGTAACGAACCCCATTGACTACAATGGGAGAGTCAAGCATTTTTGTATGTGGAACGCAGGCTCCCGAGCTTTTTTTTCTTCTTGGTTCGTGTCTCTCTCTCCCTCTCTCTCTCTCCTTCTCCCTCTCTCCCTCCCTCTCTCCCTCCCTCTCTCCCTCCCTCTCTCCCTCTCTCTCTCCCCCCCTCTCTCTCTCTCTCTCTCCCCCCTCTCTCTCCCCTCTCTCTCCCCTCTCTCTCCCCTCTCTCTCCCCTCTCTCTCTCCCCTCTCTCTCTCCCTCTCTCTCTCCCTCTCTCTCCCCCTCTCTCTCCCCCTCTCTCTCCCCCTCTCTCTCCCCCTCTCTCTCCCCCTCTCTCTCCCCCTCTCTCTCCCCCTCTCTCTCCCCCTCTCTCTCCCTCTCTCTCTCCCTCTCTCCCTCTCTCTCTCCCTCTCTCTCTCCCTCTCTCTTTTCCCCTCTCTCTCTCTTCCCCTCTCTCTCTCTTCCTCTCTCTCTCTTTTCCTCTCTCTCTCTTTTCCCCTCTCTCTCTCTTCCCCTCTCTCTCTCTTCCTCTCTCTCTCTCTTCCCCTCTCTCTCTTCCTCTCTCTCTCTCTTCCCCTCTCTCTCTTCCCCTCTCTCTCCCCTCTCTCTCTCTCCCTCTCCCCCCCCTCTCTCCTCTCTCTCCCCCCTCTCTCCCCCTCTCTCCCCCCCTCTCTCCCCCCTCTCTCCCCCTCTCTCCCTCTCTCTCTCCCTCTCTCTCCCCCTCTCTCTCCCCCTCTCTCTCCCCCTCTCTCTCCCCCTCTCCCCCTCTCCCCCTCTCTCTCCCCCTGTCTCTCCCCCTCTCTCTCCCCCTCTCTCTCCCCCTCTCTCTCCCCCTCTCTCTCCCCCTCTCTCTCTCCCTCTCTCTCCCCCTCTCTCTCCCCCTCTCTCTCCCCCTCTCTCTCCCCCTCTATCTCCCCCTCTCTCTCCCCCTCTCTCTCTCCCTCTCTCTCCCTCTCTCCCTCTCTCTCTCCCTCTCTCTTCCCCTATCTCTCTCTTCCCCTATCTCTCTCTTCCCCTATCTCTCTCTTCCCCTATCTCTCTCTTCCCCTCTCTCTCTCTTCCCCTCTCTCTCTCTTCCTCTCTCTCTCTCTTCCCCTCTCTCTCTTCCTCTCTCTCTCCCCTCTCTCTCCCCCCTCCCCCCTCTCTCTCCCCCTCTCTCCCTGCGTCGCGGTAGGGAGGGGCAAAAACAGGCACGTCACAGCGGGAAGGAGCCAAAGACTGGGGCGGAGTCGAACGCGATTTGATGCTCGTTCGAGTAACGAGCACCATCGAGTACGTTAATATTCGAACGAGCATTAAGCTCGCCAGAGTATGTTCGCTCAACTCTAATTAGGAGGTAAAAGGGAGACTTTTTTCCATTGCATAAAAAAAACTAATTTAAAAATTGATTGCAGCAACACATCTCATAAAAGTTGGGCAGGGCCATGTCTACCATTCTGTAGCATCCCTTCTTCTTTATATAACAGCCTGTAAACATCTGGGAAGTGAGGGGACCCATTGATGGAGCTTTGGGAGAAGAATGTTGTCCCATTCTTGTCTGATGTAGGATTCTAGTTGCTCAATAGTCCTGAGTCTTCTATGCTGGATTTTACATTTCATAATGCCCCAAATGTTTTCTATTGGTAAAAGGTCTGGACTGCAGGCGGCCGGTTCAGCACCCGGACTCTTCTGTTATGATGGATGTAGTTTAGCATTATCTTGCTGAAACATGCAAGGCCTTTCCTGAAAGAGATGTTGTCTAGATGGGGGCATATGTTGTTCTTAAATCTCTATATACTGCTCAACATTCAAATCAAAATCAAATCATGGTATTTGTATAGCGCCAACTTATTCCGCAGCGCTTTCAGGTAATTATTACTTATTACCCCCCACCAAGCTGGGTTCTCATTTTACCAACCTCGGAAGGATGAGCCGGCTACCTTAATCATGCGGGGATCGAACTTGCAACCTTCAGGTCGTAGGCGAGAGCTTACACTCTGCACCACACGAGGCTCATACATTGATAGTGCCTTTCAAAATGTGTAATCTGCCCATGCCTTAGGCACTAATGTAACCCCATACCATCAGAGATGCAGGCTTTTGACCTGTGTGCTGATAGTCCTTCCCTTCCCTTGGTCCTTGGTTTCCAAAAGGAATTTAACATTTTGACTCATCTGACCACAGAACAGTTTTCCATTTTAAACGAGCTTTGGCCCAGAGAAGATGTTAGCATTTCTGGATTATGTTGATATATGGCTTCTTCTTTACATGATACAGCTTTAATTTGCATTTGTGGATTGCACAGTGAACTGTGTTTAAAGGCAATGATTTCTGCACTGGTACAGTGATTTGCATTACAAAATCATGCCTGCTTTTAATGCAGTGCCGCCTGAGGGCCGGTAGATCTCAAGCATCCAATATTGATAATCGGCCTTGTCCCTTCTACATTCCCCAGATTCCCTTAATCGTTTGATTATATTATCTAATGTAGATGCAATTTTATATTGAGGTACATTTTGTCCCATGTACAAAGGCCCTAAGGCTTAGATCAATGGGTGGAGCTGAACAATCTTTTTGTCCTACTGTAAACAAGGCAGAGGGGGGGGGGGAGAGGCCGCTGCTGCAGCCAATTGACTTACAGTCACACTTGGGACAGTGAGGAAGAGGAGGAAAAGGACATGGCTGAGCTTCTGGGACATAGAGATTTCTTTATAAATTTTTCTGTTTTAATTGTAATATGAGATAAAAAAAAGCATCAAAGGAAAGGCTGAAATAAAGGGATTGGCTAAGATTTTTTATACCTTTTTAAGTTTATTGTACCTTTAAACCTATAATGAAATCTACTGTATATATAGGGTGTCAGTTGCAGGGATTTGTATGAAACAAGCTCTGTCACCCCATTGCTCCATGAGGTGATCACGGGGTGCTGATTTGTTCTCATGGCAACTGGAGACCTTATTAAGGCCATTGGGTTTTGCATCTTAGTACTCCTAAGGGCAGGGCTTAATAGGATAACACTGACCGGTACAATGCAATCAACACACTGCAATACAGAAGTATTGCAGTGATACAAAAACAATCAAGTGATCCCATGGTAGAGGGCCGTATTGGAACTAGGAAAAACTTTTAAAAAATTAATAAAACAAAATAATAAATATAGTAAAAAAATATAAACAATAAAAAAGACATAATTGGTATCGCTGCAGCCATGAAAATTCTATTAAAATATCATGTCATTTATCCCATCCTGTAAACGCCGTAAACAAAATAAACTCAACATAATTTTTGTTTTATGCTTACCTCTTTTTACCCAAAAAATGGAATAAAAAATGATCCAAAAGGTGTACGTACCACAAAGAGGTTCCAATAAAAACTATAGAGTGTCCCGCAAAAAAACAAGGCTTCACACGGCTCATTTAGCAGAAAACTAAAAAAGTTATGTGTCTCATAATATTTTTTTTAGAAAAAGCGGTTTTTATTTTGTAAATATAATAAAACATAATAAAAATGTCTAAAACTTTGGCTAATAATGTTACCAACGTGTTATTTTCACCGCACAGTGAATGCCGTAAAACTGACAACCAACATAATCCCCCAAAAACTGTGCAATTGTTGTTTTTCTTCACAATTTTTTTTAAGTTTCTCAGCACATTATATACTTGGTTATCAAATGATTATCGGAAGTTACTAAAGTTTGCAATGTTGTGCTTTGGATTTTGGCTCTGTAGCTCTACAAACCATTACCATCTTTCGGCACTTCAGAAGTGTTTATTCACAGGTTGCCCTGAATACCACCCAGGGGCTGGTTGGCAAGTTTTAGCCTAGGGACGTTTTGAATGTCGCGATAATCGAGGTATAACGCTCCCATTGATTTCAATGGGGCCTCTCAGACATGTACCCGATTCTGGTGCTGGACGGCACTTTCTAGCTCTGTGATTTTAGAACGCTGTCTGCTCTATTTTTCCACGTTTAGCACACCTCATCACCCATCACAATGGTGGCGTGTGCTAAAACATGCTGTCGGCTGCAAGAAAGTAAAACTGTGGCAAAGCGCCACAATCAAAATTGCATCATTATGTCGAGTCCTGTGTAAGAGTGGCCTTAAAACCAATGATTTCCTATGTAAACATTCAGATGAAGGAATTTTAGCCGCGCAAAAAAAGCCCCGATAGGAACTGAAATTCCCTGCTGTGCAGAAACATAGGTCCGGGCCTATATGTGGTGCACAAAGCGCAGAAGCCTCCATACACTCCTATGGGAGACTATGCGAACCAGTCGTCAAAGGGCAATTAAGGCCGCTCTCACACATGTACATTGCGAAGCGCCGCGATTTTAAATGCAACGCTTTGCCACGATTTAACTTTCACTTTGAGCCACAGTTCCCTGCGGCTGCCAGTGTGTTTTAACGCACCCCATCATTGTTATAGGTGATGAGGTGCGCTAAACGCACAAATATAGAAAAGACTGCGCTCGAAAAGTGCTGTGTTTAATCTATGTAAAAAGCACCTGTGTGAAAGGGATTTCCCCACAGCGGGGAGAGAGAGCGATGACGGGAAGCCCTTCTTCTCTACGGGGCTTCCCGTGCAGAGAGAACAATGAAGGGAAGCCCGGGGTGAACCCTCTTCATCGCTGGGGACTCCCTTCATCTCAGGGCTGCAGGGATTCCCAAGCAGCATGGAGAGATGGGTTCCCCTGTAGTGGAGATGGAGGGATATCCCCACTGCAGGGAGAGAGGGATTCTCCTGCAGGGGAACCCTTCTCTTACCACTACGGGGGAATTCCTCCTTCTCCCCTGTAGGGGAACCCCTCTCTCTGCGCTGCTGAGGAAGCTTTCCTTCATCTCTTTCTGTCTTTCCTCCTGGAGCAGCAGCACTTTTGTTCTGCAACACGCAGCTCTCAATCATGTGAATGGACAATTTCACTGCTAAGTACGCTCGGGACTTGATAGTGGGAAATCATTTATTCACGCTATTTTTTAGAGCAGTTAGACTTGATTTTTATAATATGAGATGAGTGAACTGCCCAAACTGCGGGCCTACTGACCCAAACGTGTAGCATCATAGACGCATATCCAATCATAGTGGTTATACAAAGCCCAATGTTATCACCATAAAGTAATCATATAGTGGTAGATACCAGTTCTACATAGGCAAATGAGTAATTGCAGTACCGTTACTGTATCTTTAGTGACTCACAGGCCACGTCCTCTCTGGAGTTGTTCACTTTTCCTGTCTTTTCCATTTGGCCCAGAACGCCATAATGATTTCTTCCAGTTACGACTTGTCTCTGCAATGTTTGTAAACAGACATCTTTGGCTTCTCACTTTTCCAGCACCCCTTTAACCCCTTGCTAACCTACACAAACGCTACATCCTGTTTCTATCCCAATTCTGCGCCTGTTGTTATCCCATCTGCCCCTATTACTATTCCTGTTGTTTGCTATGGTTTCCCCAAATACTGTCCTTCAGAAATAATTTTGTCGTAGTTAGAATTATCCTTCAAAAATAGTGCCTGATACTGCTCCAAAAAATAAAAATGCTTAACAATGCCCTATGGTTTGCCTGAGATGGCAATAATGCACTGCACAGTAGAAGTGCCAGCTTTTGTGCCTTAAATTATACTTATCCTCCCCTTAGTGCCTCACACAATGAAAATACCTCTGTTGTGCCCACGCAAAGTAATAATGGCCACTGCTGTGCTACTTACAAAGTAATACTGCCCCAAAATGCCCTCTGAATAATAACGTCAAGTGCCCCATTAATAATAATATTGCCACCAATATAAGAAGACTGCCTAGAGTGCCGCATAATGATGGTTGTGCCCACTTAATAATAGCAGTTCTCATTTGTGCACCATGAAAGGAGTTTTCCAGGGAAAAACTATTGATGACCTATACTCAAGATATGTCGTCAATAGTTGATTGGCTGAGGTCCACCGATCGGGATCCCAGTGCAACGGCCGAGCAGTGACCCAAGGAATGTACCTTATTGTGGGTGGCAGGAAGGCCTGTTTTGTCACGGTGATGCCAGTACTCCCACTGGACCCTCGGGGTGAAATGGCGATGAAATAAATGGGTTGAGTCCAGTAGTATATTAGTAATCTGGGAGTACACAGATTTACAGACTTTGGTATTTTGCAGTATAATTGAATTCACAATTGTCTCCACCAGCAGCTAGGGGCGGACCGGCCTTAGCTGGAGGAAACGCCCCATCACGCCACTAGCTGCTGATTGGTCTCTGCTGTCCTGTCCCCACTGTTACTTGCTGGTCCTCCATCAATCCATCCTTCGATTGGAGGCCAGCAGGGAGGAGAGTGACAGCGGTGCCGGAAGCACAGAGGGGAGGCTGGCAATGAGACTGACCACGGGGCCTTGACCAGACACATGCCAGGGTCTGTGACAGCGGAGATGGGAGCTGTTGGTGTGACGAGGGCCGGACTGACAAACACCTGTAACTTGCTTGGGCGCTGCACTCCGCCACTGTGCTGGGCGCCTGGAACCAGGACTGGACTGACCATAACCCGTGCCACTCGTGCGCTGACAGTCAACCCCCTTGCCTCCCATGTCAGCTGTAATGTGTGCTGCCATCGCTGAAGGCGGCTGCGCTGCTACCTTGCCAGCCCAATGTCTCTGTCCCCATCCTCCACCGGCTGTTAGATCTCCCCGGCCCCCATCAGCCGCTTTCTTTACTCTCCGTCCCGCTGTTACATAATGAATGAAAAAAAACTTCACCACTGGAGGAATCTGCAGAAACGAATGTTCCACTGAAGGCCAAGCTTTTGTGAGACCGCGGCAGCAAGTGTGTTTTCGAATACCAAAACCAGCCAGGGACCATAGTAGCCAGTGTTCTTTCAAAGAGCAGCAGGGAATGTTTAGTTTAAGGTCGCTCACACATTTTTATGTGTTTTCTGGAACCAATGAGGGTTAAGTGGGAGGGCAAACTGTTAAAAAAAAAATGCTGAAGCCAATCAGCGTTCGGTGGGAGGTACATTCCAAACAATTGCACGCATCCCTGCAAAGTTGTTGGCTAGTTATTGACTTATGGTGATGGAGGGACATTCATCAAGTTTAATTTAATTTTGTGCATGAGTTGTCTGGCAGCTGCTTATTCTCAGCTGTTGTAAAGAATTAAGATATATTTTACTGATTATGCACATAACAGGGAAACAATCACATTTTAATTGAAAATATTTTTCCAAACAGAAATTATATGGATTGCTGACTTTAGGCCTCCTTCACACGGGTGACACGGCATTGCCATGAGAAAATTGCAGCAATATTGCATCACTGGTCCATGCGATATCGCTGCAGTAGTACCTCGATTTTGTAGCACCACATGCGAGGATTTTGGGGTAGGCGGGGGGGGGGGGGGGGGGCTTGAAATATAATCCCTACCCTAAAAACCAGCCCTATCTGCAGAAAAAAAGTTGCGCTGTCTTGGACTCCGCATGAAACTTCCTCCCGGTTCTTGGCACTGTTCTTCTTCATCTCTTCTGGCTGGGAATTAAAAATTCTTGCCTTCTAGAAGTGCTGACTGTGATTGGCTGATGCTTAGCCAATCAGAGCCTGCGCTCTATGAATGGCTGTGATTGGCCAAGCGTCAGCCAATCAGAGCCAACGCTCGATCAACGGCTGTGATTGGTTCGAGTGCTGGCTGTGATTGGCTAAGTGTCAGCCAATCAGAGCCAGCGCTTCCAAGAGACGGGAATTTTTCAATACTTGTCCAGAAGAGATTAAGAAGAACAGTGCCGGGGACCTAGGGAGAAGATGCGCCCAGCTGATATATACTTTTTTGTTTCCTGCAGTTAGGGCTCAGATTAGGGCTTTGGTAGCAGAATTTCCTACTGTCAAAGTTGTATCGCACCACATGAAAATTGCATTTTCGTGTGATAGGATACGATGCAACAGAGAGGAAAACTCCATAGGGAAACATAGGCTACAAAACCTCATGAGTCGTGGGCATATCGCCGGATCAGCAAGGTTTTTGTGTCAAGATGTCACATGCTACAAAACATCGCATGTGTGAATTAACCCATAGGAAAGCATAGGCTTAACATACATGCGATTTGTAGCATTATAGCAATGCGACAAAATCACGCGACTTTGTTGCCCGTGTGAAGGAGGCCTCATTTTAAGTATAGAGTCGTCTTCCCGTTCATTGCTATGATCTTCCCATCCTTCTCACTCCCTTGTTTGATGATTTAGCCAGAATAAAAATTAGCATTGCCCTTAGGTGGTGAGTACAACAGGAGTGTCCAATATTCTCATGTGTATGGGACCCTCTTGATAGTCCTTAGTTTCACATGTTAGGGTAAGGGTGGATCCAGCATGCCCAATTCTTTGATCCCAAGAGATGCATCAGTTAGCATCTTTTCCCTCTCTTCCCATTAAAGTACACGTTCGGCAGAGCCACGCATGCATATCTAAGGGGAGGCCGAATCTAACAGTTGCAAACCAACAGCTGTCTCATGTATGACTGCCGATAGCTGGGAGGTGATGGCTCATTGTATCCATGTCCCCTTCCCTGCCAGAACCCACATTCCTAGGCTGTGCAGCCTCAAATGTCAAATGATTTGGGATTTTAAAGTCTGAAATCTTGGCTCTGCGCCACTGGATGTTTTTCATCTTTGTCAAGGAAGAACTAAAACTTTTTATGGGTTAACAATTCTTAGAGTTAAAGGGATTTTCCGAGATCTAAAGCAAAAGTTAAAAGGTCTTAGAAGAATCCCTGCTGAAGCCTGTAAGTGACTGAGTGGTCACGTGCACAATGAATGGCACATCACCCCCCACCACTCCGTGCGATGGGCATCGGGGATAGGTGAGTATACCATGTTGTCCCTTTTAAGCCCTTTTCATTTTTTTTAGGTCTTGGAAAACTTCTTTAACAGCATTAGGGCTCTTTCCCACGAGCGTATATTGGCCGCCATTTTCACGGTCGGTCGATATACGCTACCATCTGGGCCGTTAAAGCTCCTGAAGGGGCTCACAAATCTACTATTAGTTCGCCCGTTCACACGGCATGGGCCCCGGCGCATATACGCCAAAGTCACCATTCCGTCGCCCCTTTCCCCTCCCTCCCCCTCACAGGCTCACCTCTGCTCTCCTCCCCGCTCGTTCTTTGCAATGGGAGGGGTTGGGACGGGGAGAGCAAAGGAGAGCAGAGGGAGGTAGTTTAGCAGCTATAGGAGCCCATACAGTAGCCGATGTAATCCGGGTCAAACGATAGTTCCAGGACTATCTTTTGGGCCCAACGTAAAAACGCCCGGCGCTATATTGGCCCAGTTGGGCGCTTTTATGTCTCAGGAATACGGCCATGTGATCTGATGCATTGGAATCTAATGCATCGAATCACAGCGTATATCGGCCGGCCGTCAAAACAGACAGCTGATATATGCTCGTGCCTAAGGCTCCTTTTACACAGAGTGAATGAGCAAACAATGACGGAGTTTGCTTGTTAACTCGTGAAGATAGTTTAGGCATGCAGATAAATCGTTTCTTTTTTGTTCGCTCGATTGTTCAACTATGCACATTCACTGTAAGAGTGAATGTAAACAACTGAATGATCGCAGCTTACATGTAACGAGCAATGAATTTTATGCCTGCATCAAACGAACAGCGAATGATAAGCGAACAAATTATCGTTTGTCGTTCAATCATTGGCCAAGTTTACACTGAACAATTATCGTTCAAATTTGCACGATCCAACTATTTTTTTGAACAATAATCCTTCTGTCTATAGGCCCATATACACATAAAGACAATCTTTCAAGTGATTGAAAGATTGACAGTTTTAGTGATTGTTTTGTATAAAGTGTTAATGGACAGTAATGTCCATTAACACTTTATCAGCTTCATTTGCATGTAAATGAGCCTCCTGGAGCTGTTTGCAAGGCACGGCATGTGGTCTGAGCTCTGCACACAGCTCCATTGTTCTCACATGGGCTATTGGCAGAATACAATGTAATCACCTAATCCTGTGCAGAACACAGCATTCGGTCCCTGTTAGCTCTCTCTGTCTGCACAATGGATTTTAAGCTCACCTTAAAATCATCGTTCAGCTGAAGAGTGAACGCTGCCAGCTTTTACATGCAACGATTATCGCTTATGCCATCATTTGAACAAATTTTAAGCGATATTTCGACCCCTAGAGGAGTTGAAATGTCGCTGATATGGGCCTTGGGAAATAAAAGTTTTTCTATTTTCCTATATGCACCGTGGATGCTGCCTTCTTCTCAATATTTGGACTTTATTGTGGATCAGGGTCCGATCCTACTAAAGGCGTGCATCACAAGAAATTGGCTCCGCCAAAATAGTGGTCTATCGGGGCTGCCTGCTATTTTACGTGACTTTTAGGCGATAATCGTTGCGTGTAAATGGGCCTTTAAAGGGCCTTTACACTGGAAACTCCTCTGCTCTGTTCATTACTATTGGGATCTATGAGACTTTACAAGCTCTTCATGTGAAGGAGATATCTGCCTAGCAGATGATATAGATGTCAGGGAACAATTCCGTCTAAGGTCATAAATGACATCATTATGGTGGAGTCATTGTGGAATCTCCTGCTAATTATGAAGTAACAACAACATTCTTCCCTTTGTTTTATCACTAAATGTCATGTAAATGCCTCATGAATGAGACAAAGCAACTTATCAGCCCCTTTATCTTCAACACACTGCAGTCTGCAGCCATTCTGCTGGTTATCTGTTGGAGTTTCCATCTCTTTAAGCACAAAGGGTTAAAGAAGACAACAAAGATAACATAATCTTGCATAATAAGTTAATGATAATAATGCTAATCATGAAGATTGATGACTTGAATTACAGATGTCTCAACTGTGCATCTTCAGTGAGGACATTTAAATTGTGACAATTTAGGCTAAATTCAAAGATCTCACATTTGCATATGCAAATGAAGATTCACAGACTTGATAGATATCCTGCTGGCTTGTAATATTGGTTGTGGACAGTACTTGACACTATCTAGAGTGTATGGGCAGCTCCAGGATGAGGTAATGGGAATAATGGCAGGGGTGTACATAAAACTCAGGTTCCCCCCACCAAATAATATTAGAATTGGCTTATCTATTACACCGCTGACTTGCTAGATTGTACTAATTTGAACGATAATCGTTCAGTGTAAACACAGCCAATGATCGAATGATGAACGCTAATTAGTTCGCTTATCATTCATTTCATACAAGCATGAAAATAATCGTTGACTCAATTGGTCGGTTTAAATACCGATCATTCAGTCATTCTCATTCACTTACACAATTCATGTGAATGACTGAACGATTTAGCGAGTGATCGATGTATCTGCCTGCGTAAACAGACTGCACAAGTGAACTCTAACGTGCGAACGATAAATCGTCCAGTCTAAAAACACCCTGCTATGGCTCAGCTCTAGTATACTTCTAAATAATGCGGTACCCATATAATAGTCAGATACCAGTTCTGCACAATGATAGTGATTACAGTGCAGTTACCTCCTGTGATCACAGTTTATGCCTTCTCTGATTTGTTTTTTGTTTCTTTTAGCTTTATCTCGCCCAGACCACCATGAAGACTTTCTCCAGACACAGCTTATCTCTGCAAACTCTTCCCATCATGCCTCTACCCCAATGCTTCTCAATGCCCCCCCTAAGACCAGTGGCGCCTGAAACTTAGTGTTTCTTATTTTGCCCCTGAAACCTATAGCACCCCTCTGTGCTCCTGAAACTTTAAGTGCCCCTTCTGTGTTCCTCCCACTTCCCTGAAAGTTCAGCCAGCAGCACAAGTCTCTTTGTAACTCACAGTCTTGCTAATTTGGATGTTGCTAGGCGTAGTGCAGAGGGGAGGAGGTAGCCTTTGCAATGTACCAAGCAACGTCCATACCAGCGAGACTGTGACTTACAAAAATATTGTGCTGCTGGCTAGACTTTTGGGGTGGGCCATTTGGTCCAGACCCTGCTGTGTCCCATGGGCCCCACAGCAGTCATGTGGTCTGCCTACATTGGCAGGGGATAATGAGTGACAGACCCCGTTTACTGATGTCTGGTATCCTTGGATTACATCCATTGATACTGTGGGGTTCAGGGACTTGTCTCTTGATCATTTCCAGTAGGCCCTGTTTCTTGTGAATGACAGGTCCTACTTTAAATGTGTGAACATGCTTTCTCTTATTTGCCATTTTCAGGAATACTCCTCTTCCTCTCTCCTTTGTTCTCCCCCCCCCCCCGCCTTTCTTTAAATCCTTTTATTCTCCCTTCTTTTCTTGCTCTTTTATACTTATGTTCAGCATTGCCATTAAAACATATTGAACATTTGATAAACATCTAATTTTAGTTTTTAAACCATTTAAATATGTAATAATTGGAGGCACTGAATCTTTGTTCCTTAAACATGTGCTAATAATCAGGTCCGCTTTTATTCAAAGATCAGAAACCATCAGTGTGACAAACAGAGAAGGCTAAGAGACGGCTGAAGGTGGAGAATCAGCATTGTCAGCTTAACAACCTGTGTGGCTTTAGTTTAATCTAATCACAAAGTATTGAATTTTAAAGTGACCGTACACAGAAGATCGACCAAACCTGCTAATTTTGGAGGGGCAGGACGACCATCTAACGTGTATGAGGGCCTCCAGATTCTCCTTCGACAGACGACGTCAGGAAACTGAAGAATAAGGCAGTTTTAACATTTCCGATCCTTTTATTCTCAATGGAAATAAATCGCCGGCGACAACTTATTCCTTTCTCCCCATCAGGAACACATGAATTCTTAGGCGGACATTCATATGTTTGGGAGGGTCTAAAGGAATAGCTGTCGGACAAACGAGCAACAGCCATTTAATGTGTATGGCTAGCTTTACAGACAGCATATAGCATACATATAAGAATATAGTTAGCAAGAACAGTACATTTCGTCTGAACCCAATGAGTATCTTATATGTATGGGAGTGTGCCAAAGAAGTATCAGAAGGGGTAACATCACTCCTTAGGGAGAGTAACCAGGAGGTGAGTGAGGAGACTTATTAGGCCAGCCATGCTCCTCTGGGTAATATGCAAATAAAAAACATGGAACAATATCTCTACAGCGCCACCTATTGGATGGCAGCTGTCCTTTAAATCAATGCTTGACCCTTTATACAGGTCTGTAGAGCAATGATTGGGAATTGAAAACCAAGCCAGAACCCATACATAGACCTCTAACTAGCCAAGCCAGGATCCCACTGCACACTGATGAAGGGCAAAAACCCCAAAACAGCTGTCTGTGTTTGGATTCTGGTTTGGTTTGCAATTCCCAGTCATTGTTCTACAGACATGTATAAAGGGTCAAGCATTGATTTGAAGGAATGCTGCCATCCAATAGGTGGCGCTGTAGAGGCATTGTTCCATCTTCCTTATTTGCAAAGAAATATCGGGCCTGTTTATTATTAACATGCTCGTCCCTTTGTTCTCACAGGAGATAAGCTACCACCAGAGGTGTCTGACACCAGCTAGTTCCTCTCCGTCTATTGAGAAGATATAAAAACAAAAATGTAGAAAGACAGCAGCACACCTGAATAAATACCACCTTACGTAGGGGTGCGAAAAATACGAGAGGTGCAAGCTTCAACAGGAGTCCGGACTTCAATAGGCTCCAAAAATCTAGTCCATAGCTATATAAGTGAGAAGCAGCGCAACAAGGAAACGTTTTCACAGCATCATCTTCTAGAAGTAATAAATACTTATGTTTATTGGAACATCCAGGGATAAAAAGGCAGAGCAGAGCTACGTTTCGGCTGATACGTCAGCCTTTCTCAAGCTAATGCCATATAGGACAAACTCCACATATTTATAAAAACCAAAGTACCAATCAAAATGCAAGATAAAAACACACCCAAAAATTGTAAACGTACCATCGGACGTCACATGGGCACACAGCTGGAGGCACTGAGTGAGGAGACCCAATGCATAGCGTCATCCTACTCGACTAAGTAACGTCAATGCGTCATCAGCATGAAACGCGGCAGATGCTGCGATAAGCTCAGGCCACGAGAACATTGAAATCCCGCGCATGTGCAGTGAGAATGGCAGATGCTGAAGCAGACACAGGCCGTAAGAACTTCCAAGTCTTGCGCATGCGTGGAGTGTAACCCACAGAAAGAAGCCAAGGAAAATACTGCACATCAAAGAAAAAAAGGCCTACATTCTGGCGCATGCGCCATGCGAACCACTTACATATATCAGGAATAAATGTAATAGTGTTCATATGCTCAATGTGAGCACACTGCTGCTTACTGTATTACTGCGCATGCGCGGGATTTCAATGTTCTCGCGGCCTGAGCTCATTTATATACCTATTGAAAAGACACAGACGCTCAGCAAAGCCAAGTGTGCATGTTTAGAGGGAGTCTGAGGAATAGATGTCTGAACAAACAGCTATTTAAAAAAAAGTTAAAAGGGCTGGAAAATCAATAAGAATTGAATACTCACCTACCCCGGCCACTCCCTGTCCAGCGCTGCAGCCCCATTGCCAGCCACACAGAATCCGGAAGAAACGGCGATCGCTTAGCCACACACAGGCTCCATCGGTGATTCTTCTATGAGTGAAGTAAGAAAAACCCTTCATTTACCAGAAAAAAAGGTCAAGAGGGAAATAGAGATTATTTTTATCTCAGACGATTGCATATCTCCTTAGTGAGTGAATGGGGAGGAATATCCAGTATGTGGTGATGCTGGTTGGTCTCTATTTTATCAATGACTAATATTTGCTGCGGGGATCACCTAAAATCCTCAGTGTTGCTAGTTCCAGGAATAGTGTGTGAACCAGCACTTTATGCTAGCTCATTCAGAAAAAATTTACAAGTGAGAGCAATTTTTTACTCCTCCTCACTAGGCAAAAATCCCTGAAATGCTTTTGCTGACAATTCCGCAGGATTTAGACTTTATCACTGTTGAGTAATACTTTTCCTTCACACTCAGGCAGTGTAACAGTTCTGTGCTTTATTCCCCTCTCTAGGGTTTTCTATTTATATACCACGGACATTATACACGTCGCTTTAGAGAAAATTGTTCTGCGTTGACTGTGATGTTTTTCATTGGAAAGTCTGAGTGATGAGCTAAAAGATTTTTATTTCACGTATCTCCACTTCTAAAGATTCTCTAAAACATTTACATAGGCAAGCATGGGTGGAGTGGTCACCAGGAAAATTCACGGTGGGCCAGTTAGGTCCTGGGGCTGAGGTCCACTTAGTAATAATGCCCCATATAGGCCCCCACTCAGTAGTATTGCCCCTCACAGTCCTTCACTCAGTAATAATCCTGCTCACATGCCCCCACTCAGTAATAATGCCTCCTATAGGCCCCCAATCAGTAATAATGCCTCCTATAGGCCCCCACTCAGTAATAATGCCTCCTAAAGGCCTCCAATCAGTAATAATGCCCTTCACAGTCCTTCACTTAGCAATAATTCTCCATATAGGTCTTCACTCAGTAATTATGCTACACAGAGGTCCCTACTCAGTAATAATGGCCCTCACATGCCTTCACTCAGTAAAAATGCTCTATATAAGCCCCCACTTAGTAATAATGTTCCATATAGGCTCCCACTCAGTAATAATGTCTCATTAAGGCTACGACTCAGTAATAATGGCCCATATATGCTTCCACTCTGTGATAATGGTCCATATATAAGTAATAGTGCACCTCACAGGCCGCCTCTCAGTAATAATGCCCCACATAGGCCCCCACTCAGTAATAATTGCCTTCACAGGCTCCTTTTGGTAATAATGCTCCTCACAAGCCCTCATTCAGTAGTAACGCTCCATATAGGCTCAAACTCAGTAATAATGCACCATATAGGGCAATAATAATGCTCGATATAGGCCCCGCTCAGTAGTAATGCTTCATATAGGCCCCTGCTCAGTAATAATGCCCCTCATGCTCCCTCACTCAGTATTAATGCTCTGTATAGGCCCACAATCAGTAATAAAGGTACATATAGGTCCCCACTCAGTAATAATGCCCCTCACAGGCTCCACTCAGTAATAATGCTCAATATAGAGCGCTGCTCAGTAATAATCCCCCTCACAAGCCCCATATCAGTGATGATCTTCCCCCATATAGACCCCACCCGCCTCACTCAGTAGTGTCGCCCTTCATAGGTCCCCCCCCCCCCCCTACACTCAGAGAACGTGCCCATTGTATATACTCAGAAATATATGGGGCATTGTTATTATTGAGTAGGGACACGTTTACTGCGTGTGGGGCATGGAAATCAGCACCAACTATGTGGGGCCTGCAGAGAGCACAAGAAGGCAGATACTACTACTGTGTGGGTAACCTCGGGTGGCATTACTACTATCTTGTGGAAAACAAAAGCTGGTGGTTTGGCACAACTCTCCAATAAAAGTGGTGAGGCAATAGGATGAAATATCCAATTTCTCTTTTATTTAGTGAATTAAAAGCCAGCACAGTTCCTGCCAATTCAGCTCCTAATTACATACGCTTCAGCCCGCCCTGCAGCTCCCATTTAGAAACCCCTACCTAGTCTCTGTTTACTTCTGCCTCTCCAATGGTGTATATCTAGTATATACTGCTATATGGTCACTGTATGGGGTCTAATATTGGTCTTTGTATGTCTTTTTTCCAGCAGCATTATGGTAGTATTATGTGGGTATGGTTTGGGGGTATTATTTGACCCTCATTTAGTGTTATTATTGGTAGTGATGGTCTTGGTATAGTGGGTTTTGTGCCGTGACAGTATGGAAGTAATTATACGGGACATGATGATCATAGTGACCTTGTGTGTGTGGTTTATTTTGCTTTGCTTGAACAAAATAAAAAACCTAGAGGTAGCCAACAACATGGAGCTGTCATGGGGGGTACGCGAAGCTATCCAATGCGAAGCTATCCAATGGATAGTGCTGATCGCATTAAAGTGCAAAAAATTTTTTTTGAAGTTAAAAATTCAGCTGCCTTGATGGATTAGATCCATGTGGGTGGCTGAGATTACTCATCCTGGTCCTCAGTGCTGTCCCACAATGATCTGGTCCTCCGGGACCCAACGCCACTCTCACGCATGCTAGACGTATGACGTCATGCGCAGAAGGCCCTGGCAAATTTGAAATCTCCTGAAGGTAGCCGGGAGGCAGGAGATGTCACCGGGGATCACGGAAAAGTAACAAAAAAGTTTTTAAAAAGTTAAAGTTTTACATCCCCTCATGGATTGGTACATGAGGGGACGTGAAAATACTCACCCCCATCCTCCGTGATGTCCTCCGGCGATCAGGACCTGACGCGGGCTTCTGCGCATGTGCTGATGTGGCGCACATGTGCAAAAGGCCGGAGAGCTCAGCAAATGTAAAATTCCCCTGCACCCGGCTGTCAAAGATAGCCGAGTGTGGAGAGATGTCACTGGGGACCGCTGTATGCGGTTCCCGGTCACATGATCACCGTTATCCACCGGATAACAGAGATCATGGAAAGTTAAAAAGTGTAAAAAACTGTTTAAAAAGTTAAAGTTTCATCTCCCCTTACGGTTTGTATCCGTGAGGGGAGATGAAATGACATACCTAAGGTCCCTAGCTTTGTCCCCATATGGGATCTTTATCCGCGGATCTTACCCCAGCTTCGGCACATGTGCCCGTCAACATAATGTCAAGGATTGCCCGGGAAAATTAAAATCTCCGTGCTCCTGGCTACCAAAGGTAGCCGAGAGCCTGGATACGTCACGGGGGGCCTCGGTATGCGGTTCCTAGTCTCGTGATTATGTAACAGTTTTAAAAAAGTTGAAACTTTTTACCAGAGGCCTCCGCATTTGAACCCCGACGCAATCATCCTCCAGGGACCCTCCCTGATGAGAAGGGCTGGGAAACTTAGAATCTTGCTCCCAGCGACCAACGGTCGCCGAGAGCCTGGGGCAGTGACTGGTGGCGGTCCCCGGTCAATTGATAAAAAGGTAGTGATATACCTTAGACTTGTCTCACATGACCAGACAGAAATTACGGATTCCGCATGCGTCTGATTCGCGGTAATACTCACATTAGCGGGTCGGAATTACGTAATGCATGAGCATAAAACAGAAGGTTCTATTTTACCGCGGATATCTGTGACATAGAGCCTGCTGTGCTCTATTGATTTAGTTGTGCCCTGAAATCCAACGGGTGTTCCCTCCATTATAGGCCTAGCCATGTGTCCAGTAAGTAGATTAGGGTCACAATGGGTATGCTTCTGAACACAAGACAAACAGGGGTATCCATTCTGGGGTGCAAGTCTTCATATGTGTGCTGTAGAAAAAAAACTGTTTTTAAAATGAGTCAATTAACAAAAAAATGAAAATTGTAAAT
This sequence comes from Eleutherodactylus coqui, assembly GCF_035609145.1. Lineage (NCBI taxonomy): Eukaryota > Metazoa > Chordata > Amphibia > Anura > Eleutherodactylidae > Eleutherodactylus > Eleutherodactylus coqui. The sequence goes on along the minus strand of NC_089845.1, from coordinate 142,348,037 downwards.
TTTTATTTCTGCTTTGCAGGGATTTATTCAAAAACTGTTGAGTCAAAATACGCATTACACCCCTAGATGAATTCATTTATCATCAAAATGGGGTCATTTGTGGGGGTTCTCCATCGTTTTGGCCGCTCAAGAGCTCTACAAGTGGGCAATGGGGCCTGAAACACCATCAAGCAAAATGTCTGTTCTGAAAGCCACTATTTGCTCCTTTCGGTTTGGGCCATTGTGCATATAGACATTAGATTAGGGCCACAACGGGTATATTTCTAAACACGGGACAAACAGGGGTATCCATTTACACATGGGGTGTAAATTCTCATTTTCATGGGCATTATAGAAATAAAACCTGCCTTCAAAATGACATATTTGCAAAAAAATATAACATTTTATTTTTTCTTCTCTAAATTGCATGAACTCCTGAAAAAAAAAACAGGGGGATCAACATACTCATGACACCCCTCAGTGAATACATTAAGGGGTGTAGTTTTTAAAATGGGGTCATTTGTGGGGGTATTTATCATTCTGACTCCCATGAGCCTTTGCAATCTTGGCTTGGTGCCGGAAAACAAAGTGTTCTTCAAAATGTTGATAAGTAATGGTAAATTTGTACGTACCCTAAATGGTTAAAAAAAAACAAAAGTTTTTCAAATGTGCGTCCAAAATAAACAGATGGAAATATATATCTTATATTGCAATTGAAAATGTGAAGAAATTGACAATTTTTTCAAAATGTTCCCAATCTTGGCGCTTTTAATAAACATACACAAATTCTATCAGTCTATTTTTACCACCTAAATGAAGTACAACATGTGGAGGAAAAACAATGTCAGAATCACTTGGATATGCAAAACCTTTACGGAGTTATTCTATGTTAAAGTGACACATGTCAGATTAGGTTATTAAGGCGCAGACAGGCTTGGTCACTAAGAGGTTAATATATACCTCTAGTTCTAACATGTTCTGTGCTTCCTAGTAAATTTGCTGCGGCGGTCTATGCACGCCACATAGGTTTCTCCTTTCCTACCACCTTCGTGACTGCGGCAGGTGATTTTCTGACCCCTACCTTCTTGTATTCGCCTCACTTGCTGCTGGTTTGGGCCTAATCATACATCTGACTACAACCCTACAAAATCCCTGACTTTGTACAAGTGTACATAGATGACTTGATGCTGTTTTGAAGGTAAAGGCTGATCGCACCAAATATTGATTCCATTCAGATTTCGCTTTTATTCATTAACTTTGCATTTTGTTAATTGACAAAAATAAACTATAAAGGGCTTAGTCACACAGGCGCATTGGCCTCAAGACGGACGTCTCTTTGCATCGCCGGTAGAAAGAACATGTGACCGGCTTCATTGCTGGTCATGTGTTCTTTCTTCAGTGCTGCAGAGAGACGTCCATCTTGAAGTACGGCCGTCTTCTTCCTGCAGTGAGGGCACAGTCACACGGGCGCATCGGCGCCTGTGTACGGGTGCCGATGCGCCCGTGTGACTGAGCCCTAAGGTCGTGTTTACACTTGCGTTGGCCTCAGTTATGCATTTCCGTTCCTCTGTTCCATTTATGGAGCAGAGAAACGAAAATAAAAACAGAATTAAGCAGTTTTATTTTGCTCCCCATTGCTTTCAATGGGTTTTCATAAAAAATGGGATTATTTCCATTTATTTCCTTACCAATTCATTCCCATTTTTGGTCAGAAACACTATCTTTTCTCCTTAGGGAGAGCACCTAGACGGTGAGTGAGGAAACCCAAATGGCCATGCACGCTCCTCTGGGTAATATGCAAATAAGGGAGATGGAATAAAACCTCTACAGTGCCACCTATTGGAAGGCAACAAATAGCAAGGTTTTTTTTTATGCAAAACCCATTAAAATGAATGTGGAGCAAAACTAAACTATTTCTGTTTTAATTTCCGTTTCTCTGCTCCTTAAATGGAACAGAGAAATGGAAACTTATAGCTGAGGCCAACGCCAGTGTAAATGATCCCTAATACTTCTAGCTTTTTCAAAGCATTCTCAGGGCTGCTTCACACTGGCCGTGATTCATGGCCCGATATCGCCCTCGCAATCCTTCTGAAAACCCCTCGATGTGAAGTATTTTCACATGGAAACAGCCTTGCATCACTGCTGCCGGCTCCATTGATAATATGTGGAAACCCCTGGATGCGACAACTTCGCATCCCTGCGGGGCTGAAGGAATCCCCTGCTGCAGCTGTCACAGCTGTGGCAGGGGATCGTGATATTCTCCCATTGCTTTCAATGCTGCTGCCGAAGGCCCCATTAAATGCAATGGACGGTATCGCAAAAAGATAATACTTGCTCTTTTTTTTTTCACGCAGCATCGCAGGAGTCAAAACCTTGCAAATGAGAATGAAGCCAATGGAAATCATTGCTTTTATAATCATGCGTTTTCACTCACTCTCGCATCGTGCAAAAATTGCTCTATTTTCTCGCCAGTGTGAAGCCGGCCTTACTCCGCAGCATTTTTTTCCATACCTGCCTAATACTTTTGCATAGTACTGTATATTTACAAAAGCTACCAGTGGTCATCTATCTATAGTGCATACATAATGCTATACTCAGCCAACATAATACTCCCATAAGGTGAGCAAATAATGATGTCATATAATGCTTGCATTGTATACTAGAATTCAGGGTTAAAATAATACCGCTGTGCAGAGCACTCATATGGCGGCGTCCCTCTGTGCAGGAGAGTCAACAGACAAAGCACAAGTTGCGGCACATTATAATGATCTTTGGCAGCTGAATAGTAATACAGTCTTTTCATGTTGCAAAACAGGAATCAATACTATGGCCGGCCACTTTTGTAGGTTACAGAAATGATTGGTACAGTTACTTCAATTAGCTTACAGGTTTCAACAATACAGGCAGTTGAAGCAGGTTAAAACGACGCGGGCGGGCCGAATAACATTCAAGTTGCAGAACGTTCTAAAACAGTTTCAAACATGTGCGTATTATATCAGGTGGTATTCTTTGTAATACTGTATTGTAATACAGATCTCTCTCACTCTCCCCCCGCATGGTGCTCGGACGAGTAATCAATTACTCCAAAAGACCGATGCTCGCTCGAGCATCAGCCTTAAACGAGCGTGCTCGCTCATCTCTATTTGAGGTGAGTATGAAAGCTTTATTGAGTTGTGGGGAAAGGGCTACAAGTTTCAAAGCAGAACTGGATTCTTTCCCGGGCAAATCTTCACTGAGGAAGAAGTTAGTTCAGCTTTGAAACATGTTGGAGTGGTGGTCCTGCGCTGGTATTATGTCTCTGCATCATTTGTCTGGCAATCAGTGCGGTGAGCGGCAAAATCAAGGAGCAGGCAGCAACCTCATGTTCTACGAGGCCATCAAGTTCTATATCTCACACAGCTAACACAGGTGGGCAGTGCTATTGGAGAAACCTGTTTTCAGTAGGTCTGTACATGAGCATTAGTATTGGTTTTATCTTTATTGTCTCATGGATTCAGCAATCCAACAGGACCCCAACCGGAGCTACTAAAGATACAATGGTCAAAACTATCCAGGCACTTACTTCCTCCGGACAAGAGGCTGTAAGAATTTCTTCAGTTCACATTCTCAAGCTGCACCCGGCCTCTTTACTCTCAGCAGGCATCTACGGCTGTAATCGAAGTTCACAACTACAGGCCACACCAAGCTTCTGCTCAGACTTTGCACACTTCATCAACAACAAAACGCAACTACCACAGTCTATTGCTTATACCTCCACAGGCAGGGTTCAGGGGTGGGCAAAGAAGACTGCTGCCTTGGGCTCACTTGATCTCCAGGTGAGCTTAAAGGTGCACTTACACTGAAAGTTTGAGTGACAGTTTTGAAAGATCATCTTTGCATAACTCTTAAGTTGCTAATTAGCTACTTAAAGAGTTAAATGCAGATGGAACGGGACACTGGTGATAACTCAGAGAGCAGCAGCTGTTTTGTATATGCAAACAGCTGCTTTGTTCTCAGAGCTTTCAGCTGGTATCCCACTGAGAAGTCCCAGCAGGATACCAGCTGAAAGAATGCTATCAGTGCTGCCCAATGAAAAAATCAGCACGCAGCGCTGATAACAATCATCAATGGTTTCTAGCTTGCTAGAAATCAGCGATGAACGAGTAGTACATGATGGCAGAGCGTTTAGATACAACGATTATCACTCAAAAGATTGTATTTTGAGTGATAATCGTTGTGTCTAAATGGGCCTTTATACTCTGCAGGATGTTGTCCACATGATGCCGATACAATTGAAACCTCCCTGCCCGACTATTCTCCAAATGATGGACAAGACGTCAGTGTCCTGACATAGATTGTGTGATGATGTCACTGCATTGCCTTGCCAATGATAAAACATGATGCAAATATGGAATTTTGGAAGGTGAACACACTGTATCTCCCACCCTCATGATTAATATCAGGGATGTTTCCGACCTCACTGAACATCAACAAGACATCACAATTGCTTTTTGAGAAGCAATATTGAAATGTAAAATCATTACACACCAGCGGAGCCCTCCAAGATAAACAGATCCGAGCAATGACTGTGCGCTCATGTACCGCTCATCTGCCTGCAGGGGAACGTTCCCACATTTGTTTATATTCCTCGCTATCATTCTCATTATAGTTGCTCGAAAAGGAAACTTTTGGTCTTCACTATCTCTTCTGTGACAGAATTACTAACAAACCTGTAAGTGATTATTCAGAGTTCAAGGTTCTACAAAATGTTCTCTCCCAGGCCGAAGACATGCTAATCAGTAACTGCACAGTAAAGGTTATCATTATGCTTATTGTAATCCTCAAGGGCTAAGGTTTTTCCCTTTCGAAAAGAGATTGCAACACTGTATCCCCGCCAAGTACGTATGTGACCAAATATCATCCTACTTAAGTCCGAACATTCAGTGAATTCTCGGTCTGATCCCTTCGCACAACTACCTTATTGTATCCAGTTCTGTTTAAACATTTCTTCACCTGAGTTCTAAACAACATTACATTACCAATACTCGATCCTGTTACACATCAGCGTTATGCAGTTTTATTTTGTGATATGGCGACACAAATTATTAGATTTTAATCTATATATATAAAATTGAATGTATGTCTGTCTGCGTGCGTGCGTGCGTGCGTGTTTGTCCTTTATGCGCTACTACACCATTCATCCGATCGCCATGAAACTTTGGGAAGTTGTTGAGTACACTCCTGGGAAGATTATAGGCATAGTACAAATATCCTACGATAAATGGCGCGCGAGCGTCGTCGAAAGTTACGCCCCCCCCCCACGTAGATCGAATAAGTAAGCCACCTGCTATTGTGATGTCATCACTGATGTCATCAACATCGGACGCCCTTGAACATGCCCCAACATCTATATATATAAAATTGAATGTATGTCTGTCTGCGTGCGTGCGTGCGTGTTTGTCCTTTATGCGCTACTACACCATTCATCCGATCGCCATGAAACTTTGGGAAGTTGTTGAGTACACTCCTGGGAAGATTATAGGCATAGTACAAATATCCTACGATAAATGGCGCGCGAGCGTCGTCGAAAGTTACGCCCCCCCCCCACGTAGATCGAATAAGTAAGCCACCTGCTATTGTGATGTCATCACTGATGTCATCAACATCGGACGCCCTTGAACATGCCCCAACATGTTCTATAAAGCTGCATTGTGATGTCATTAAGGCTCTATTATGACACGTACAGCTTGGAACTACTAGAGCACGCCAGCCAATTACCATTGGAGTTGGAAGTGGGTAAACAAGTACTAGGATATCTTCCTAAGAAGCCACAGCAGCCGGATAAATTGGATGTTCCACCCAACGGCTATTTTATTCAGCCCGCAAGGGGGAAGCAGCGGCCTACAAAATCTAATTCTCTCATTTCCTGATGTCATAGATAGATAGATAGATAGATAGATAGATAGATAGATAGATAGATAGACAGACAGACAGACAGACAGACAGACAGACAGACAGACAGACAGACAGACAGACAGACTGTATGCAATAACCCTGATAGACAGATAGATAGATAGACTGTATGCAATAACCCTGATAGATAGATAGATAGATAGATAGACTGTATGCAATGACACGTACAGCTTGAAACCATAAATACTAGAGCACGCCAGCCATTTACAGTCAGTCTCCATTGAAGTTGGAAGTGGGCAAACATGTACTAGGCCAGTGATGGCGAACCTTTTAGGGACCGAGTGCCCAAACTACAACCCAAAACCCACTTATGTATCGCAAAGTGCCAACACGTCAGGGGGCGGGGCTTATCACAACGTATGATTTTACCCCCGTCGTTCTAAAAAGGACAAGGCTGTTTCAGAATAGACCGGGTGCAGATTCTGACTGCTTTTTGGACGCGGAAATACTGCAGAATGTGCTCAGCGGAGATTTCTGTGGAAAATTCTGCAGCATTTCCGCATCTAAAAAGCAGTCAAAATCTGCACCCGGTCTATTCTGAAAGAGCCCTGCCCATTTCTGCCACATGTACACATACCCCAGCGGTAATAGTGACACCTTCACCCCAGCGATAATAGTGACATCCCACAGCAGTAATAATAGTGACACTCCCCCCATTAGTAATAAGAGTGACATACCCCAGCGGTAAACCTCAGTGGTCGCTGCTGCCGTCATCTAGATATATAAAACCGTAGTATGTATGTATGTCTGTCTTCGCAGCAACGCGCGAACATGCCCCAACATGTTCTCATAAGCTGCATTGTGATGTCATTAAGGCTCTATTATGACACGTACAGCTTGGAACCACTAGAGCACGCCAGCCAATTACCATTGGAGTTGGAAGTGGGTAAACAAGTACTAGGATATCTTCCTAAGAAGCCACAGCAGCCGGATAAATTGTATGTTCCACCCAACGGCTATTTTATTCAGCCCGCAAGGGGGAAGCAGCGGCCTACAAAATCTCATTCAGGTAGGTAGGTTCAGTTCTTGGAGGTTGGGGAATGCTTATGGGCAAGGCCTTATGTCTCATCCCAACTCGATTATTCAATTCTAAGCGCAAAAGAATTAGCGTCCAAATTTTATGTACGGAATTTAATTCTCTCATTTCCCAATGTCATAGAAACTTGAAATTTGGCTCGAGCATTGATTATGTCATAAATAGGAAAAGTTAATGGGTCCCAACTCGATTATTCAATTCAAAGCGCCAAAGAATTAGCGTTCAAATTTTACGTACGGAATCTAATTCTCTCATTTCCTGATTAGATAGATAGAGAGATAGAGAGATAGAGAGATAGAGAGATAGACTGTATGCAATAACCCAGATAGATAGATAGATAGATAGATAGACAGACTGTATGCAATGACACGTACAGCTTGGAACCATAAATACTAGAGCACGCCAGCCATTTACAGTCAGTCTCCATTGGAGTTGGAAGTGGGCAAACATGTACTAGGCTATCTTCCCAAGAAGCCACAGCAGCCGGATAAATTGGATGTTCCACACAACGGCTATTTTATTCAGCCTGCAAGGGGGAAGCAGCGGCCTACAAAACCTCAGTGGTCGCTGCTGCCGTCATCTAGATATATAAAAACGAATGTATGTCTGTATGTCTGTCTTCGCAGCAACGCGCGACGGGTACGCTAGTATGATTATAAAAAAAAGTTGGTGTTGATCCTCTTTTTACTATTTTTACAATTTATATAGCCTACACAATGGAAAAAAAAATGCAGCTTTTTTGGTTTTGCTCCAAGTCAATGCACAGTCAGTCTCAAAGGCGGCTAATAAGTTGACTCACATATTGGCCATCAAGCAGTCGTTCTATGCAGTGGTGTAGAAGTAGATGATGCATGGCTTTTTCACATTTCTTCCTGTATTCCTCCCAACTTTTGAACAAAGAACAGAGCGACAACTCCTACGCCATGCTACACATGCTTTGGATATTTTTTACATTAGGCCATGCCTCTTTTATGCTAAGCCCTGACTTTTGTGTTCGCTTACAGTGATAGTGCTCCTTAGTGAGCCTCTCACAGTAGTAGTGCCTCTCAGTGACCCCCATACAGTACTACTATACCTCTAAACAATGGTCAGATACCAGTTTTATACAGTGATAGTGATTACAGTGCAGTTACCTGCAGTGATCATGGTGAAATCATCCCAGATTGGAGTCATCTATTTGTTTTTTTCTTCTATCTGGGCCCAGACTGCCATTAAGACTTGTTCCAATCACATCTTATCACTGCACACTCTTCCTGCCATGCTGCTATACTCCTCTCAGTACTCCCTATAGTACTAGTGTCCCTTCTGTGGTTCCACTTAGTTAAAGTGCCTCCTCTATGGTCTATTTATAGTGCCCAACTCTGGCCCTATTAAAGGGGTTGTCTCACGCCGAAACGGGTTGTTTTTTTTTCAATAGGCCCCCCATTCGGCGCAAGACAAACCCAATGCATGTGTTAAAAAAAACAACCGGTTAGTACTTACCCGAATCCCCGCGCTGCGGCGACTTCTTCCTTACCTTACTAAGATGGCCGCCGGGATCTTCACCCACGATGCACCGCGGGTCTTCTCCCATGGTGCACTGTGGGCTCTGTGCGGTCCATTGCCGATTCCAGCCTCCTGATTGGCTGGAATCGGCACACGTGATGGGGCGGAGCTGCGAGGACCAGCTCTCCGGCACGAGCGGCCCCATTCACCGCACAGAAGACCGCACAGCGCAAGCGCGTCTAAAATCGCCAGAAGACGGCGATTTTAGACGGATCCATGGCGACGGGGACGCTAGCAACGGAGCAGGTAAGTGAATAACTTCTGTATGGCTCATTATTAATGCACGATGTATATTACAAAGTGCATTAATATGGCCATACAGAAGTGCTGAACCCCACTTGATTTCATGAGACAACCCCTTTAAGTTATAGTGTGCCTCTCTGTGGCCCCACCTAGTTATAGTTCCCCCCCCCCCCCTCTGTGGCCTCACTGAGTTAGGCTGCGTTCACACAAGACGGATTTGCTGCGGAAATTCCGTGTGGAATTTCTGTGCGGCAAATCCGCCCGTGGCTCCTAATCCCGGGATTAGCCAGGGACGTAGACGAGATTTGGCAAAACTCTCATCCACATGGGGCGGCCAATTTGTTGCAGCAAATATGGGCAGAACGGCAATGTGGTGCGGAATCGACAGACGCAGCATGTTAATTTCTTATTTTTTTCCCGTTGCTGCCTCACTCCTCTCTATGGGGAGAGAAAGCTGCAATGGAATGCCAGGGGCCGAACCGCTCCAAAACCCGCAGCGGAATGCCACAGGTTTTGTAGTTGTGGCTCTCCATGGAAATTTCGCAGCTTTTCGGTGCGGTCAAGCCGTGAGATTTCCGTCCCATGGAAACCCAGCCTTAGAGTGCTTTGTCCACTCACTGAGTTATAGTGCTTTGTGACCTCACTTATATGTGTATAGGGGCTATATGTCTGATGTCTCAGTGCACTAGATGAGTTCATCCTTGAACCTATAGAAATCATTTGCAGAGTTGTGTCTATAAACTATAAACCCACATTGTCACTAATAATAAATATAGTGTAGTATATCACATAGGGCGCTATTACACGCAATATTGCCAGCGTATACGTGTAGTATTATTACACAGCCCTAAATTGTTCCCCCAATGGAACTTTTTGAGAAATTATGGCATCATAGCTTTAATCATTTTATATCTTTTTTTCACTCTATTCAAGTCAGTCTCGATAAGGACACTCAGATGCGAGTTACAATAAGGTACAGGGCTTTCATTATTCTAATTGTCGGTATCTAAAATCTTAAAGTGTATCTACTCCCTGCAAAGATTTTTTTTCAGTGGAATTTTACAATTTTGGCTATAAGAGCCGTCATATTGTACATTTTATGTTCTGCGGTCTTTGAAACTACAGCTATAATGTCTAATAAACCTTGAAAGCCATGTACTCATTGTGCGCACAGCTTGAATGTTCATGAAAAACACATTACTGCTCCATAAATTATAACTTCTGGTTATCAGGCTCTCCATGTTTGATACTTGAAGAACTGAACAAATAAATCTGCTTGCGATCTATTGCCGGGAGTTACCCGCAGCAGGCAGAGTAATGTATAGCTTGAGCCAGTGCAGATGTTTCTCCTAAACTTTTAAAACATACCAGCGAGCCATGATATATTACATTTTGTTTTTATTTGCACACCCTTAATCCATTTGTTATCAGAATATCTAGCAATGCCTTGTGTGAATTGGTGTTTTATGAAACACAAACTCCTATTAATCATAATTAATGTATGAGATGGCAGAGGTTATGTTGTTACTGACACAGATTTATGTGGCAGACTTAATCCCACAGACCGGATAGGAATATGGAAAAGCTAGATCCACTAACCATTAACCCCCCCACCCCCTTCACCACCACCACCAAAAAGGGAAAAAAAAATGAAATCTATCCAGCTGTGCCTTTTAATATTTGTCTATCTAGGGAACAGCGGGCCCCAGCAGAAATGGGACCAATTAGCTGAGCAGTAAAATACAGACAGTTACAAAAGTTGATTAGATTAAAATATTTCAGCAACCTGAAGTTGAATGTATAAGTATGTTTAGTGTAGAGTGTAATCCAAGTTACTGATGGAAGTGCATTCATGCATATCAGGTGATACAAAATAACTGTTTTCATTCATTATACTACCGTGTTACCCTTAAAATAAGGCAGTGTCTTATATTAATTTTTGTTCAAAAAGGTTTAACTTTTTTTTTACATATATAGCCGCCTGGACACTATTTAAATTGACTTTTTTAATTAACTGTTAGCAGGGCTTAATTTTGGAGTAGGGCTTATAATTCAAGCATCCTCAAAAAGCCTGAAAAATCATTTTGCATTCTCAAAAATTCTGGAAAATCATGCTATGTCTTATTTTCAGGGCATGTCTTATTTTCAGGGAAACAGGGTATATATCTTCATGGACCAGAATGTTATATCCCAGGGGTTTGCCTGATTAGTTTTTAGGTTATTGTTAGGGATGAGCGAGTATACTCGCTAAGGCACTACTCGCTCGAGTAATGTGCCTTAGCCGAGTATCTCCCTGCTCATCCCGAAAGATTTGGGGGCCGGCGCGGGGCGGGGAGCTGCGGGGGAGAGCAGGGAGGAACGGAGGGGAGATCTCTCTCTCCCGCCCGCTCTCCCCTGCTCCCCGCCGCAACTCACCTGTCAGCTGCGGCGGCCCCCGAATCTTTAGGGACGAGCAGGGAGATACTCGGCTAAGGCACATTACTCGAGCGAGTAGTGCCTTAGCGAGTATACTCGCTCATCCCTAGTTATTGTACATTAGTGGTTTTCTGGGACTTTATATTTGTAGTTTGTATTGCTGGACACTTCACCATAATCATTTGCAATGTCTTTATTGGTGGGCGCCTTACTTCTCTTAATGTTGTGGAATGTGTTTACCAGCTAATACTCATTTATTGGTCTGAAGACCAGTGGCAGTGCCTATGATTGGTTAAAGTGGTTTTCCAGGGAGAATACCATCGATAACCTATCCTCAGGATAGGTCATCAATATAGATGAGCGAGTATACTCGCTAAAGGCAATTGCTCGAGCGAGCATTGCCTTTAGCGAGTATCTCCCCCGCTCGAGACTGCAGGTTCGGGTGCCGGCAGCGGGCACTGAGCTGCGGGGGAAAGCGGGGCGGAACGGAGGGGAGATCTCTCTCTCCCTCTCTCCCCCCCCACGCCCTCCTGCTGACAGCCGCTACTCACCACTCCCCTGCGCCGGCACCCGAACCTGCAGTCTCGAGCGGGCAGGTACTCGCTAAAGGCAATGCTCGCTCGAGCAATTGCCTTTAGCGAGTATACTCGCTCATCTCTAGTCATCAATAATTGATCGGCTGCGATCCATCACTCGGAACCCCGACCAATCAGCTGAGTGGGCGCATGCTGTCAGCACCGCAAATACACAGAGGTCAGAGCAGAAGTCTCTGTGTAGTGGCCGGCGCTTGTAACTGCAGGCACGGCTCTCATTGAAATCAACGCAAGGAAGTGATGGCTTATAGCCCCCTCCTTAAAAACCAGGTAGAGACATAGGAGGAGATGTACAGTATACAGAGCCTTATCTGAATGTATTATATAGTGTTGCTACCCTGTCTTATCTAGATCTCCAACAATTGAAAAGAGCCGTCATAAAATGATCTCCTCTCAGTTGACTCTGTCCCAGTCTAAATAGCATAGCTAACAAGTGAGATGCAGAAAACAGGGCAGTCTATTGTGTGTGCTCCCGAGGCCAGTGTGAAAACTGGAATCTTAAGATTTTGATTATACGGTAAGTCATATTAAAGTGTTTAGGAGGAAAACATGATATTAATGTATTTTTCGATGATTGACTTTAAAGCTAAGCTGGCAAAATAGACCCTGCCAGAATCTGCACTCGGTGTCCCATAGTTTAATCTCCAATATCCAGTTTTAGCATTAAAAGAGTTTCTAGCTTTTGAAAATTGAAGGCCTATCCACAGGATATCGGTGGGGATCTGAGGCCCAGGACCCTGGCCAATCAGCTGCTGGCTTGGCCAACTGTCACCCTGTATGGAGTAGGAAGCAGATACTGTAGCTATATACATTGTACAGTGGCCCGGCATTGTATTGTAGGAATAGTTCCCACTGTACCTATATTACAACACCAGGCCACGACACAATGTATGGATCTATCTGCTTCCTGTTCCATATAGGGTAACAGCTGGCCTGGTGAACAGCTGATAGGCTAGGATCCTATGCAGTGGTCCCTCCTCAATCAGCAATTGATGACCTATTCTGTTGATAGGTCATCAGTTTTTAAGAACTGGAAAACCCCATTAAGATGGCATTGTTTTTCCAAGTCATATATTTACCAACTAATGCCTACCTTTCCCAACATTTCTGACCTTGTTGACAAATGTAAGACAATGGCCTTGCTTTTTTTGTAAATGTGGGCACTAATGTGATTCTAATAAACAGTTACAACTACATAAACCAATTAAATACAAGTGAAAACAGTTCATTTTGCTGTAAATTCCAGATAAAAGCTGCAGCATAGGAGAAGTCTTGGAGACAGAAGTGTGAGTGTGATATCCAGAGATAATAGATAATATATACCCCCGATTCCCAAAAAATTGGGACGCTGTGTAAAATGTAAATTAATAAAAAGAATGCAATGATTTGGAAATCTCATTTAACCACAGAGAGGATCAAAAGGTGAGACAAAAGGGAGACATTTTTCCATTTCATTAAAAAAATTCATTCATTTAGAAAAAAGTGATGGCAGCAACACATCTCAGAAAAGTTGGGACGTGGGTAACAAAAGGCTGGAACAGTAAATGGTACTAATGTAAGACAGAAGGAGGGTCAATTCTCTACTAAGTCACATGACTGTATATAAAAAGAGCACGTTAGAGAGGCAGAGTCTCTCAGAAGCAAAGACCGTCAGAGCTTCACCAATCTGTGAAAAACTGAGTCCAAAAATTGTGGAACAATTTTAGAAAAACGTTCCTCAGCATAAAGTTGCAAAGACTTTAACTATCCCACCATCTACAGTACATGATGGCAAAAGATGCTGAGAATCTGGATAAATTCATGTGCACAATAGACAGGGCTGTCGGTCAATACTGGATGCTCTAAATCAGCAGGCCATCAGGCATCACTGCATTAAAACCAGTTTCATCTTCCTTATTAGTATATATTTCTCAGAGGAGCTTGCATGGCCTTATAAGTTTCCTTATTCACCTCCTAGGTGTCTCTTCACACATTTTCTCGGTGCTCTCCTTAAGGAGAGATGATACTCTTCGCAACCCACGTCATAGGCTTCTCATTAGCCAAGCCAGAAACTTACTGCATACTGATGAGGGGCAAAATCCCAGAAACAGCTGTCTGTGTTTGGCTTTCTGGGTTTTGGTCAATTTCCAATCTTTGTTATAAAGACTTGCATAAAGGGTCTGACATTGATTTGCAGATATACTATCATTAAATAGCTGATGCTACGGAGGTATTGTTCCATCTTCCTTATTTGCATATATTTCCCAGAGGAGTTTGCATGGCCTTATAAGTCTCCTCACACACCTTCTATGTACTCTTCTTAAGAAGAGATGACAGCCTTTTTGACCCATGTCACATGCCTCTCATTAGCCCAGCCAGAAACTTGCTGCACACTGATGAGGAGCAAAAACCCAGAAACAGCTGTATGTGTATGGTTTTCTGGCTTTTGGTCAATTCCCAATTATTGTTCTAAAGACTTGCATAAAGAGTCTGACATTGATTTGCAGCAATGCTGCCATCCAATAGGTGGCGCTGCAGAGATATTGTTTCATCTTCCTTATTTGCATTGAAACCGGCATGATACTGTAATGTCAATCACTGCATGGGCTCATAATATCTTCTACATATACACCCTTCACCAGTCATATTAAAAATGTAGACAAACCAGGGTGAATGCTCCAATAAAATCACATATCCAATTACATACATGATCCAAAAGGAGATTCGCTAGACTAGTGGGCCATCCGATCCACACTACTTCAGCATTCACTCTTCTCAGCTATGCATGTCTACCCCCACTGTCTCTTTGCACATGTTCACAATTTCAAGCGTCAATTGCAACCAGAGAAACGGTTGACTTTACTAGACCTTCTCATTTGGTGACATCACCAGATCTGCCCCCGATCCTATACTCACAAAGCCTATACGCCAATAGAACTGGTGGTATGTTACCATAACAACCTGAATGCCGACCATTGGCACAACATCCACCAACTCCCACATTCTAGAGTGTGTTTGTTCGCATGTGCAGGCATTTAGTTTTCCACGTCCCTAGTTTCTCTGGTTACTATAAGTGCTTGGAATTTTGGACATTTGCAAAGAGGTAGTCAGGTAGACATGTGCAATAAAGAATGAACACTGAAGTAATGTTGATCGGATGGTCCCCCAGCCCAGCAAATCTCGCTTTGGATCATGTATGTGATTGGATCTGAGAGATAACATATTACACATTTGTGATTCTATTGGAGCATTTAACTGCATTTCTGTACATTTTTAACATGATTGGTGGAGGGTGTATGTAGGAGTAACCGAAACGTTGCCATTACATGGGATCCAATAAAGCAATTACTGGAATTATTGGAGTCATATTGCAACGAGTTGTCATTGTTTCATGGTTTGTTTGTTATAGTACTATTGCTTTAATGGGAAGCGGGAGCAGAGAAGCAGGACTCTGAGTGGGAAGTAGCTGGAAGTGGCAGTGGGTGGTGCAGCTATGCTGGTGGACAGGGGCAGAGAACAGGAGTTCATGAACTGGTTCATACTAATGGCTTTGCAGTACTTGCCTTACAGGTGGACTTTATTCTGGTGAGTGGAAAGGAGGAAGCTGAATAGTGCTCTTCTATTCTTTACCTTTGCTTTACCTTTATCTATGCTTTACCTTTAAGACAATGGCGCCTTTTTGCCTTTGAAGTTAACACCAGTAACCGGATACCAACTCTTTCCCACACCACCGCTAACTCAGATCTTTCAAGACTAAGGCTATGCCAATTATTGCATTTGAGATACCGAGTTATCCCAGTGACTGGGACGCAGGTTGAAACTCTTTATTATAGTTTTTATTAAAGTTACTATTGAGTGCATCTGGGACGTCTCAGGAGCCCTACGTGGGTCAACTGTGAAGCCTCCGAGCAGTGGCCGCCGAACAAAACCTACTTTAAGACCCGACATTCTCTTGAACCAGTATGTCTGGACCCGGGTCATGAGCCCATAAAGTCCCCTCTGCCCACACAGGAGAATAATTTCCCTTAGGGAGCTCGGTCTGACGCTTCCTATCCCATAGCCAGATCCACTTGTTGCCCATCAGCCCGACACATACCTGGAGACCCAGGGAAGTCACAAGCCTGCTACTTGGGCTCTCTTACAGTAGACATAAAGTCCCTCTGCCCACACAGGAGAATAAGGGGACCATAATTTCCCTTAGGGAGCTCGGTCTGCCGCTTCCTGTCCCATAGCCAGATCCACTTGTTGCCCATCAGCCCGACACATACCTGGAGACCCAGGGAAGTCACAAGCCTGCTACTTGGGCTCTCTTACAGTAGACATAAGAAGAGGTATGTAATAGGGTAAAGCTTTGTGGTGAGCTTTGGAAACATTCGAGTTGACATTCCATACAGTATCTAATCCCTCAGACGTATGAGTCAAACGCTGTAACTGAAATAGCTATATTTAGTCGTTAATATTTGCAATGATAACTTGAATGGAACATTTGTAAAAGGTGAAAGCAGTAAATGAAAAGAGACAATTAAAAAGATATTAGAGCTGGCAGGCCGGGACTCATTGGCCTTTTACAAGGTGATTACATCATTAAATTGCAACAATCTGGAATAATAAATAACTGTTATTATGTTCTTGTCCAAGAAATATCCTTCAAATTGGGCACTGAGCTCTGCGGCAACATAATATACAAATATTTCTGTTTATGATTAAGTGTCAGGAATCTCAAGGTTTAGACACATAAAATGTCTGCAATGCGTTAAGGAGCCAACACGGCATTACATATTGCTTGAAGTATGCTCGAGATCTTACCACATAAATATATACTACAATGACTGGGTTGTTAATAAGTTTATGAAAGCAACATTTTGTTACTGGGCCAAAGGCGATTAATAATGGAACAATAAGGGTAAAATAATATATAGAGTCATGCACTTCACAAAAGCTGACTAGGTACAAAAGAAATTAATAAAGGAATCAGACTGGAAGACTAATCCGGAGACAGATGATTCATTATTATCTAAATTAAAGTCTCTTTCAAGTCTTTCTGCTCGGTATCTGCTGTGTGTAACCACTAGGCTGGATTATTCATACATACTACACAGTTCGCTGAAAGTATCTGAGAAATAAACATGTCATTATATAATGTGACTAACTGTTAGAGCAGAATTGCATGGTTAGATGACAGTGACTCCCAGTAGACCTTACCAATATATTACTAATTTACAGTCTCATGGGATTGACCCCACTCTTATATTTTGTTGTAGGTTTCAAGGGTGCCCTGTACAGTCATACCTCTAGTTTCGTTGGTAATCCGTCTGAAAGCAATCGTCTAAACTTGAAACCAATAAAACTCAAGGCAATTATTTCCATAGGAATCAATGTAAATCCAATTAATTCGTTCTTGACATTCCAAAAAACACACCAAACCACATTTTTGTACGACGTTGAGTGCCGCTTTTTCAGTGCAGCGCTAAACACTGTTCAAGTCTCCCATTCATTTCAATAGGGCTGTTCATGCTGTGCTTTGATAGCGATGCATGTTCTATCGTTGGCCGTTTTCAGCCCTGCGTCGCCCATTGAAAGGAATGGGCAGCGGTTTCAGCGCTGCCGAAAACAAGGCACAATCAATACCTTGCAAGTGCCGTCGGTGTCCCAGGCTGCTCTCTGGACCTCTGTGCAGGCTGCTGGGCACTTGTCAAGTTGGCAGAGCATCTTGCTAGTGACGGGGATTGAAATCCCTCGCCTCCAGCAAGAGATTGCTTTTATTGGCTGAGTCGGCTGAGTGACAGCCCGCCAATCACAGCCAGCGCTGGATGCTCCAATTACAGTCATTCATCCATGAATGGGTGTGGTTGGAGCAATCTATGAATGGCTGTGATTGGAGCATCCATGGGCCGCGTCAGCAGCGCGGTCACGTGGGCAGCGAAACTAGAAGCAGGCAGCGAAAGTAGAGGCAAAATTCTGCATTGAAGAATCAGTGAAACTGGCAAAAGTAGAAGACAACAAAACTAGATGTATGACTGTACTAGAATGATGTACCTTATTAAAAACAGAGCTGCTTTTACTTCTGCTGATGTTAGATTTCTCAGCCCAGTGGCGTGCCCCCAATATAGGCAGACCATGCAACTGTTATGGGGCCTGTAAGATAGGGTTGTATGGCCCGGCCCCCTGTCCGAACACTGAGTCGCCTCCCCCTTCTTTTGAATGTCTGGCCAGCGGCAGCACAGGTGTGTCTCGCATTCTAGCAGGTCAGGATATTTCACTCAGTCCATGCAGAGGCTGCTCCTCCTCTTCCTTCCTACTCTCAGTCTACTACTGTTGAGAGGAGCAGCCTGCACTGACTGAGAGAAATGTCCCAACCTCCTAGAATGTAAGGGAGACAGACCTGTGCTTCTGCTGGCTGAACAATCAAGGGGAGGGGGACACAGGTAGGTGACTGGAGGAAATCTTCATGACTGTCTGGGGCCAGATAAATAACAAAAATGAAAATGGAAGTCATTAATCAGAGGAGGTGTCACCTGTGATCATTGGAGGTAACTGCACTACCGTGTTTCCCTGAAAATAAGACACTGTCTTATATAAATTTTTGCCCCAAATGAGACACAGTGTCTAATTTTCAGGAAGGGGGGCTTATACTCACCTGGTCCGATGCCTCGCGATGGTCTCCGGCGGCGCTGCGGCAAACTGCAGTGTCCTCCCCATCTGCCATTTCAGCTGCTTTCTAGTGACGGGGCTTTGAATACCCCACCTTCAGCAAAGCAAGCGCTGTGATTGGCTAATCGAGCACCAGCAGCCAATCACAGATGAGTCAATTACAGCCATTCAGTGATGTCAGTGGAAGCTTGAAGAAGGCTGCAAGGCCGAAACGTTGCTGCCATTTGTGGTGATGGGAAAATAAAGTACAATCCTATTGCCTCCTGACATGCTGCCGGTCTATCATTTTATTATTGGACACCAGTGGGGGCTGTCATGAATTTTGTATTGGAACTCAAGAGTTACACCTTAGGAGGAAGTGATAACTCAATTTGACCACCTTTCATTCATAGTAGCCAGGTTTGCTTCTGCATCATCAATAGGACAGTCACAATGAAGTCCATAGGAATGAATGGCATTGTATATTTAGTGTCCTAGGGCAACGTCCATGTAGTGTATCTCTAAGCTTCATGTGACTGAAGTTGCCATCTATTTCTGCTCATAGGGCCCTTTTACATGGGACAACTGTCAGTTTGTTTCAGCTTCTGATCTGCTTGTTTTCGTGCCCTTCTGTCTTCTATGATGACTGCAGCGCTTCTCTGACTCCTTGATGCACACTGTGCATTTTTTAGCATATTGATGTTTTGACACACTTAACGCTGCTCTCCGATTGGCCAGTGCTGCTTTACATAACTCCCATTCACATCTAAGGAAGTCACAAATACTGTGTAGAACAGCCAGTTTGGGTATTTCTGTAATCCTGGCCACCAGTGGCCTTGTCGTATGGGCTGGTATTCCCATCTCAACCATGTTTAGCTGAGATAGGAATACCCCTTTAAGCCACAGCCACTGAGAACAGTAGTCTACGTAGTAGTAGACAAATGTTATCAGTAGAATATTTAATAAGAACTCATTGAGATGCTCTCATGAAATGCCAACTCAGTTTGTCATATTTCAGCCAGGGTCATCCCAAGTCAACCAATTGCTGTTTGCATGAAGGTGAAATATCTAGGAGCAACGGAAACTCAATCATGGAGCAGTAGACCCAAGACAATGGAATGCAAGCAAGACTTAGGGCTCCTGCATACTTGCGTTTTTCTTGCGTGTCAATGGGACTTTCTAATGTTAAAAATGCATCGCAAGTTGGTGCTTTGCAATTTTTGTGTGATCCGTTTTTAACATTGGAATGTCCCATTGACACGCAAGAAAAACGCAAGTGTGCAGGAACCCTTACTGAAGCCTCTGGAAGCAATATGAGCACAAGAAGGTCTGAAGTTTCATGGACTGGGTTTACATTAGCTGCAGACAAGCCTGAGATTCCCATGTGGTCATCACTGGTGTCCGCACCCTGAAAAAAACCTTTGTCCACCCTATGTCAGCCTTGTGACTGGGCTCACTTTGGGCATTATGGAACAGAGTCCATGGTGAGCTCAATGGTAGTGACTTGGCCTGCCAACAGCGCAGGCCCCCCATCTGAGAAGCTGTTGGTTGCCTCTCCTCCATCTGAGGGCCCCATTGCACGACATTGCTGCAGTGGCAATAAGCTATCTCCATAAGACTGATGAATCATGATCTCTTGGATGGGTAGTACCATCTGTGAAGTTTGGTGGCTGAATAATAAAGATCACACAACACAGCACATGCTTGTTAAGGGCTCCGTCAGACATGTGTGCAAAAAAACCCCCACTCTCCACGCATGTAAAAAATTAGTGCAAGCAAAGCTCCATGCCCATTGAAAGCAATAGGATGCATGCAACCTCCGCAGTGATTTTCAGGGAAGGGCTTGAAATATTAGCCCTACCCTGAAAATCATCAGCTGCTGTAAAAAAAAAAAATATATATATATCTATCACCTTCCACCGCTGTCGGGGCTCCGATGAAGCAGAAGATGCACTGCGGATCTCCCGCACCCATAGAGATCAATGGGGCCCATCTGTGTGATATCCGTATTAAAATGGAGCATGTTGCGTTTTTTTTCCCTGCGCGTGAAATCTGCAAATCGAAATAAATGACTTCCATGGCTGTTAAATAAACCGCAGATGGTCAGTGATTCCCTACAGGACAATTGATCTGTGGATTTGCTTAATCAATTATGCCATGGACATGAGGCCTAAATATGTTTTACATGCGTGGTTGCTGCGTGCTGCGCATTACGTACATAAAAGACACACGTAATACATAGACAGCATACGCCAGTGTGAGTGAGCCCTAAACAACACCAGGTTGTAGAGAGCCACACAATTAGACAAGAAGTTGTTGAGGGGCTTGAAAAAACATGGCGGCCATGTGTTTTTACCATTTGGCGTAAAAGCTTTGATAAGTCTCCCCATTAACTTCACCACCCCATGAACGAGGCCACGTTACCCAACATCGGTGCCCGACCTCAGTAATGAGGCTAAATAAACATTAATCCCCATAAATCCCGCAGACAGTCTTACTATTATAAGACACGGAGGCAGGACAGTTCTAATATTGTTCTTGTTTCATAACTAATGCTGGCTACATTTTATAAGATTAGCAGATTACATATAATTGCTGTTATGTAAAAAGGGGAAGACTTTTTTGTAAAAAAATTCCAAGCTCTGTAGTCTGCCGCTCGAGTAATCCTGTTCCTTCTTATGTAAGGACTGCAAAACAGTTACACAACAGTATTACACCATCGACACAAGAGAATTACATCCACCCAAAAGACTTAATTCTCCTATTTTGGTTAGTTTGTCCTCGATTTACCTGTGCAGCCATTCTAATTATTAATCATAATGATATTTTCCATGTTGTTGAATTGTACAGTTGATCTAAAAAGTCTACACACCCCTGTTAAAATGCCATGTTTTGTCATGCTACAAAATCCGACAAAGATGAATCATTTCAGACTCATTTCCACCTTCAATGTGACCCATTAAAAACAAACTGAAATCTTTTAGGGGGGGGAAATAAAAATAATAAAATCTAAAATAATGTAGTTGCATAAGTGTGAACACCCTCTTATATTTTGGGTTTTGTTTAGAATTAGCCAATCACATTTCAACTCATGTTAAATACCCTGTTTCCCAGAAAATAGGACCTACCCTGAAAATAAGCCCTACCCTGATTTTTCGGGGAGGCTTGAAATATAAGCCCTGCCCTGAAACTAAGTTCTAGTTGCATTACTTAGAAAAAAAGGAATACATTACCTAGCAGGCTCGGTCCAGGTCCCTCCCGCTGCTCTCCAGAGCTCCGACGAACTTCTTGCAGTCTTTGGCCACCCACAGAAGATCGCTTCCTGGTTATGGGATTCATAAATCCTGCCTTCAGGAAGCGATGGCTCTGATTGGTTCTCGAGCGCTGCTCAGTCAATCAGTGCAGCGTTCGATGAACCAATGTGGTGGCTATGATTGGTTCATCCAGTGCTACATTGATTGGTTCTTTGAACACTGCTCAGCCAATCACAGCCATCGCGCTGTGGAGGCTGGATTTATGAATTGGCCAATCAATGCCACTGCTCAGCCAATTCATAAATTCCGCCTCCACAACATGATGGCTGTGATTGTTTTTTTCAATTTCTGCGTCCCACATACAAAAATGCTCGAGTCTCCCATTGTAGTTAATGGGGTTTGTTAGTCGAGTAGAGCTCTTGAATTTTACGAAAAGCTCAACTCGAATAACGCGGACTCGAGCATTTGGGTGCTCGCTCATCTCTAGTTCTACGGTTTTGTCCGCCAAAGCGCACGGGGGGTGGGAGATTGATTCCATTGAAGGATATCCCAATTCTACTTCTCCATTATTTCAAGCTTGTGTATGACTCCAACCTATCTATAAACCAAACCCAGTTCTATCTGAGGGAGAATTCTTCTTCTTAGATAGGCAGCTATTTGGGGAGCAGAGGGAGGGGCAGCCAAACAGAAGGATATAGGAGGTATGGAAGGTGATGGAGGAAAGAGGGGGAAGGGGAAGAATAGAAGAAAAAAAAGGTGGTGGAGGTGGGTGGGGGAGAAGGGGTGATCCACCAGAGAAGTGTAGTTTTACTTTAAGGACTGCTCTCTTGAGCCCTTTTGTACTTAGGAGTTATGCGCATTTCGGAATTCCGTGGAGTCTTAGAACTCAATCCAGTAATACCAAGTTTTCATTAACTTGTCATGCATACCTTTTACTGATGCAGTCTTGATTTTTTTACATGACAAACACATGGCATGTGATCGGGTGTGTGTGTGTGTGGGGGGGGGGTGTATACTTTACATCCACTGTATATAATATTAGGATCAGCAATTTATACATTTTCAAACATGCATTAAACTTCTAGCAAGTTAGTAAGAATGATACTTTGTGGCTCATATATGAGCAGTGCTGTAGTCAATTCCAATACAGACTTTAAAAAACAGGCATTTCTAGGGATGGTCCAGTTTCAGCAAATTAACCTTATTTACTGCACAACAAAAAGTTATACAATGCCCTTATGTACTTAGATGTACCAATAAGTCAGTTTTGTAATAACTGTAGTAGTACTTAATGGGAACATTCCTGTTTTCATTCAGAGGCTAAAGTAGACTCCTTCAAAAGAAAGAGACTTTCATTTGCAGAAGTCTTTGCTTTAGCTGATATCAGATGATTTGCATTCTTTTTCCTATGGAACATTGCCTGTAAAGCCCCATTTACACGCAACGATTATCGCTCAAACTTCACTCAAACGATGTCCTTTGAGCTATAATCGTTGTGTGTGAATGCTACATTCATTTACTTTTCGACCGAACAATGATTTTTAGTTGCGCTTAAAATCCATAGTTCGGCTGGGAAGCTGATAGCAGGGACTGCACGCTGTGTTTCTCCACGGGAGCGCTGATAACAATGTCTTCAGCTGCGGTCCCGCTGCAGAAAAAAGGGGTGGTATGCAGATAATATGCTGTTCTCTGCATACCGCAAAGAGAGGCTCATTTACATGCAAATGAAGCTAATAAGCTACTGATGGGCATTAATGCCCACTAGCAACTTATGCAACATGATCGCTCAAACTGTCAATCATCCTGTCTCTTGAATGAATTTTGAGCGATCATCTTTGCATGTAAATGGGGCTTAAGTCGCCATATACCACCTAGGTTTCTTCAATGAGAACCAATACCTTTTCCACCTTTGCTACATTGAGAATCTGAAAATTTGTGATTAGTGGCTTGAGGCTGCACTGCTGAGAGAGTCTGATGAGGTTTGTGTTCAGATCTCAGGTGCAGTGGAGATATAAGTATAATAATCTGGCTAATTGTGATAATTGTAAAATGAGCATCTATCATGTGATGTTGTACTCATCTAAGCCGTTTCTATGCTGAAATATTGAAGAATATGACATCCAATATGGTTGGACCACCCATACCCCTCCCATGTTATCACAAAGTAAAATGTGTGGCTAGTCCGTTGATTAGAGATCATCAGAAATGATCCATGTAAAAGGTTGATAAGGATATATGATACTATATATTAGATGCTTTGTTTAAAGGAGTTGTCTGACCAAAAAAATGTAACCAAATGGCCATGCTACAAAATAACAAAATAAACCATACTCCCCTCTCTTCTTTCCCCAAGGAATGCTGCAGCAGATCCTGTAATGATGCTGGTCTTTGTGAGAAACACTGCGGCAGGTCCCGCAACGATACCGGTCTCTGTTAACAGCAGAAGTCATGTGACTGCTAAAGCCAATCAGAGGCTGCAGCGTCACCATTCGGAACTCCTGCCATCATGGCACCCTGAATATGAGTGCTGATGCCAGGAAAATGGGTGGAGATTATGTGGCCTCTAATTGGCTGCAGCAGTCACATGACCTCCGCTGTCAACAGAGATCAGTATCATTGTGTGACCTTCTGCAGTGTTTCCTGGGAGAGAAGAGAGGAGAGTTTGGTTTATATTGTTATTTTATAACATAGCCATTTGTTTGAAAACTTTTTTAGTCGGACAACCCCTTTAACTTAGGGGTTCTACAGGACTTTTACTACTGACGACCTATCCTCAGGATAGGTCATCTAAAGATGATTGGAGGGGGTCTGCCGCTCACCTAATTCCTGGCATTGTTGGAAGCAGATAGTGCTGTCAAAATTGCAATTAAATGGGAGCTGTGCTTGCATTACCAAACCGAGCCACTGCAATATAGACAACGCTATTGGGAGTGACAGCAGCTGATCAGCGGGGATCCCGAACGGCGAGCCCTGACGGTCAACTATTGATGACCTATCTTGAGGGGATAGGCAGTTACATTTCTTCTATAAATCTACTATCCATTTCTACTGTTAGGCCTAGTAATTTGGTGAAGAATGATACAAGTGTGCTAGCAGGCTGCTGAAATCTGGACTCCAAATGCTTCACAACAAGAATTCACTAACTGAGAACAAAAGTACTGCTGGAATACATCAAATGTGATTATTAGAGGAAAGATGAAAAAGAGTTTCCTAGAAAGTGCACCTCAAGCAAAACTACTGAGAAAGGGCTAAATGATTGCAGGAGTACAAGTCCGATTAACAGAACCAGAGGTCTACGATCACATTGTAGAACATATATGTCCTTAATAGTGTCGAACGAATTGAAAGAGTAGTGTTACATTGGCTAAAGGATAAAGGGATTTCCACACACGATCGGACACCACACCAAACATAAACCGAACGTGCAAGCAACAATGGGAAAACACAGACATATACCCTACACCAGTGATGGCGAACCTTTTGGAGACCGAGTGCCCAAACTGCAACCCAAAACCCACTTATTTACCGCAAAGTTCCAACATGTCAGGGGGCGGGGCTTATCACGACATATGATTTTACCTCCGTCGTTATAAAAAGGACAGGGCTGTTTCAAAATAGACAACGTGCAGATTTTGACCGCTTTTTTTAAATGCAGAAATGCTGCAGAATTTGCCATGGAAATGCCGTGTAAACATACCCCAGTAGTAATAGGGACCCTCCAGAGCGGCCGCAGTGGTAATAGCGACCCCCCCTTTAGTGCCCCAAGCGGTAATAGTGACCCGCCAGAGCGGCCCTAGCGGTAATAGTGACCTCCCCAGAGCGGCCCCAGTAATAATAGACACACCCACAGTGGCCGCAGTAATAATAGTGACACCCCAAGGCAGCCCTAGTGGTAATAGTGACACCCCAAAGTGGCCCCAGTGATAATAGTGACACCACACAGCAGCCCCAGTAGTAATAATGACACCCCACAGTGGCCCCAGTAGTAATAGTGACACCCCACAGTGGCCCCAGTAGTAATAGTGACACCCCACAGCGGCGCCAGTAGTAATAGTGACACCCCACAGCGGCCCCAGTAATAATGCTGTTACTACTAGGGCTGATATAAGGGACACTATTACTAATAGTATTCCCTATATCAGACCCAGTAGTAATTGTGCCCACTTGAGATCCATATACTTACCCCCTCCTCCTCATCGAAGCGCCACTGCTCCTCTGCTGGGCACATTGTGACGTCAGTGTGTGCTGCCGGACGCTTCCTCCCCCTTGCTCTCGCGGAACCAAGGAGGAGACGTTAAGGGAGGGAGGAGAAGGATCCTGGGTGCACACTGACATCACAGTGTGCAACTGGGATTAGCACCACTAGCAGCACCACTGAGTGAATACCGGCAGGGGAGCCATGGTACCCGGCCGGTATTCACTGCTGTGGTGTACAGCCACTGGCGCGCGTGCCGGCAGGGAGGGCTCTGCATGCCGCAGGTTCACCACCACTGCCGGATCCTGGGTGCACACTGACATCACAGTGTGCAACTGGGATTAGCACCACTAGCAGCACCACTGAGTGAATACCGGCAGGGGAGCCATGGTACCCGGCCGGTATTCACTGCTGTGGTGTACAGCCACTGGCGCGCGTGCCGGCAGGGAGGGCTCTGCATGCCGCAGGTTCACCACCACTGCCCTACACAGACACCAGGCAGCCAAAGGCTTACCAATAGTACTAAAACACAAGCAAATGGGAATATCAATAAGTACAAACTATTAGTTACTTTGGCCAAAATACTAAGTTCACAAACCAACGTTAAGGGTCCTCGTTGTCTTGTAAGTTCCTACACTAACAAGATAGCTGAACCCAGGAATAGGGAATCTTGCCTACAAGCGGAACGATCGTCCCAATAAGGACGGCCCCACGCTGGAACTTAGGGACACCTGTCTCAACAGAGATAGAAATGGGCAGGAAAACCAACATTAGACATAATACACCCAGAACCTCATACATGCATACATACACTGAAACAGACATAGTTTAAATATCCACACATGTAAGAGGCAGAGCATCAGACATCAACCATCTGACAGAGAGGGGACAAGGCATCAGACAGCGTAAAGGACATCCACTGTCTGAAATAACGCCTGACAGAAGAGTTAGGGAGCCTGGCCAACAGAACATGTAAACAGGGAAATCAGGTGTCCAGACCATCCTCAGGGAGAGTGTGGGAGAACGACTCAAACAAGCCTTACAGAATGTATGACTCCAACCACCAGTGTTCTGAGAGGGAGAGGATAATGACCAGCACCCTCTAGCAAG
The DNA here is from genome assembly GCF_035609145.1 of Eleutherodactylus coqui. Lineage (NCBI taxonomy): Eukaryota > Metazoa > Chordata > Amphibia > Anura > Eleutherodactylidae > Eleutherodactylus > Eleutherodactylus coqui. The sequence continues at coordinate 142,321,106 of NC_089845.1, read as the reverse complement.
AGAAGCTGGTATTTATATATACAGACATATGATAATTAACTGGCTGGAGAACTCCATACCATCAGCCAGCCAAATCAACCACATCTACAGCAATGTGTTCCTGGAAACCAATAGAACTACAGGTTCCAGGAGCACAAGGTGACAAGTCAACGGGACACTTTTTGCTTAAAATTTGGTTCGGCATGAACCTGAACTGAGTTTTTACCAAAGTTCTACCCGACTTATGCTTCTACTGGTTCAGTTTGCCCAACACTATTTCTGAACACTGGTTTATAACAATGTTTAGTATCCATGAAAGTCCTGTATATTAGTCTCCGAGTCAGAAGCTCTTGTGGCAGCTTGTCTCAAGGCGATACAGATGGGACACTTAAATTCAGCACGTCCAACCTTTATATTTCCTGACATCATCTGTCAGGGGAAAGTTTGGGATTCACCAAACCCCACCAAAATTGGACTAAATCAGTTATAATATATTAGACCGGGCTCATACAAGTGGGTCGAATTCCGCATGTGGGAGGCCTACAGCGGATTCCGGCTGTGAACCCAGCCGGTGACCCTGCGTATTAACAATACTTACATGTATTGTGAATGACCACGGAGGCTTGCAGGCAGTCATGTGCAGTACAGTTTGTTTTTGTTTCTTTTTATTTATCGCACCATCATTTAGCGATGACAGGGTACCTACAGCCCATACTGAATGTTAATTGCATATGGGCTGCAGGTCGGAAGCCTCCATTGAGATCAATGTAGGCTGTCTGTGCGGATTCCGCGGTAAAATAGAGCATTTTTTCTTCCGCTTGCAGTATACGCAATTCAGAAGCGCGAGTGTGAAGAAAAATTTGAAAATGCATGCCCTTCAATGCCCCCATTTTACCGTGGGAAGTCCACGCTGTTGCCGATTGTGGAATCTGCAATTCAAATTCGGTCGTGTGAGCCCGGCCTTAAACTGATGCAAAACTTGAACAGCACCCCTGCTCGCAAGAGCTTGCATACTATAAGAATGTACACATATAGGGTACTATACATGTATACATAAAGCTGTGCGAGTTGTTTACCAGCCATGTCTGTGTATAAACAGATAAGAGGTATAATGGGGTATGAGGGATGCAGTGGGGAGGAGGGTTTAAGGTTTCCAAGGAAGGGGTGTAGAGGCAGGGTAGATGGGGAAGCGTTTGGAATAGGGAATATAGTAGACCTCCCTAACAAGATGTGTTTTTAGATCATGCTTAAAGCTGTGGGCATTCGGAATTAACATGATTGTCTGGGGTATCACATTCCAGAGAACTGATACAATTCAGGAAAAATCTTGGAGGCGGGAGCTTTGGATTAGAGAGGAATTTAGTCTAAAGTCATTAGCAGAGCGGAGAGCATGGGTAGGGTGGTAGACTGAGCCAAGGGCGGAGCTATAGGACGGTGCAGCACTGTGGAGAGCTTTATGGATGAGCTATAGGACGGTGCAGCACTGTGGAGAGCTTTATGGATGAGCTATAGGACGGTGCAGCACTGTGGAGAGCTTTATGGATGAAAGTGATGTTTAAATTGTATTGTATATTTGACGGGCAGCAGCGCAGTGACAGGCACAGGGTGGATGCATCGGTGTGGTGATTGGCACAGGGTGGAGGCATCAGTGCAGTGGCTTCACAAGAAGAATGCTGCATTCAGGATGGATTGGAGAAGAGAGAATTTAGAGAGGGGAAGACTGATCAGTAGCAAGTTGCAGTAATCAAAACAAGAATGGATAAGGATGATAATGAAAGTTTTTGTCGTCTCCACAGTGAGAAAAAAGTGGATTTGGGAGATGTTTTTAAGGGGACGGTGACTTGAGCGAGCAAGTGACTGAATAGGGGGAGTGTTGGAAAGGTCAGAATCAAATATCACTCCTGGACATTAGGCATGCTGCCGAGGAGTTGTTGTGGTGACACAGACTGAAATGGAGACATCAGGTTTAGGTTGGTCAATAGATGGTGGAAACACAAGAAGTTCAGTTTTAGATATAAAGACAACATAGTACTGGAGACAGCGGACAGGCAATCATTGGCGTTTTGTAGTAGCAAAGGTGTGATATCATGGGAAGAATTATATAAATGGGTGTCGTCAGTGTAGGGATGGTATCGAAAGCCAACTCTACAGTTTGTTTGTTCAACAGGGACTATGCAGATTTAGAGAGATCCAGAAGAATACTTTGTAGAGAGCAGTTGCATTCAATTTGGCTGTCAGGAGATTGCTTGACACTTTAGTAAGAGCAGTTTCTGTAGAATGTAGGGGGTGAAAACCAGACTGTAAGGGGTAAAGGAGAGAGTTTTCGGAGAGATAGTTTATTAGGTGAGAGTAGACCAGACCTTCCAGGAGTTTAGAGATGAAGGGGAGATTAGAGACAGGTCCGTAGTTGACAGCATAGGATGAGTCAGGAGATTCTTTTTAGTAATGGGGATATGCCAGCATGTTTAAAGGGGAAAGGGGTAGATACCAGAAGAAAAAGAGAAGTTGAATATTGTTGTGAGGTGACTGATCACAGCTGGGTAGAGAGATTTGAGGTGAGAGGGAATAGGATCACTAATAGGTAGTAGGACGAGAAGAAGAGTGGAGTCTGGAGATTTCTTCTTCTGTACTTGGGTCAAATGCTGAGAGTGAATTAGAGGAGGTGCAGGAGAGAAGGGGATCAAAGCTAATCTGGGATTGGGAAGTTATTTCCTGGCAGATGTTGTCAATTTTGTCTTTGAAATAACCAACCAGGTCTTCAGCACTGAGATCTGTCATAGGGGACTGTATTTTAGGGCTGAGGAGGGAATAAAAATTAGTAAAGAGTCTTTTTAGGTTGTTGGATAGTGAGGAGATGAGAGAGGTGAAGTAGGCTTGTTTGGCATGGTGATAGGCAAAGTTGTATGTTCTGAACATGAACTTAGTGAAAGAAATCTGCAGACATTTGTGATTTTCTCCACATGCGTTCAGCACATCTAGAGTGTCACTGAAGAAAGCGCAGTTGAGGCGTGGGCCAAGGTTGCCGCAATCTGCATCAGCAGGATTGGAACATGGGGGGGGGGGGGGGGGGGGGTGCAGCTTCGGCCAGTAAAATGTTAAGTTTTATTGCCATACTCTGCAACCAGATTGGAACAAGAGAAGGAAGAGATCAGGGACAACGATGACTGTAATAAGTCTGAAAATTGCTGGGTGTAAACGGCCTGTAGTTTTCTGCCTGTGTGGTAGGTAGGGGTGTGCTTAGGAGGACAAGAATACTGGACTGTAAAGAAAAGGAAGTTGTGATCAGAGAGTGGGAGAAACTAGTTTGCAAAGTCAGAAACAAAACAAAAACAGAAGAAAGCCAAATCTTTGCTTATGGGGGAAGCTCCAAACTGTGAGAGTCCTAGGGAAGAAGTTAGCGATTGGAGCGGAGAGGCAGACGGGGAGATCAGGTCGTCAATGGGGATGTTAAAGTTGCCCAAGTTGAGAGTTAGAATTTTGCAGAATAAAAAGTGGGAAAACCAGGCGGCAAAGCAATTGAGAAATAGGCTGGGAGCGCCTGAGGTGATCAATGACTGTCCCTCGCATGGACAGAAGAGTCTAAGGCCACTCTCACATGGCGTTTTTTTCTGCGTTTAACGCTGAGCTAAATGCTGTCAATCACTGCCATTGATTTCAATGGGGCTTCTCAGACAAACGCTTTTAACGCTGCCTGTTCGATTTTCATGCGTTTCTGCATTTTAAAACGCGATGCTTTGCCCAATGAAATGAATGCGGTACATTTTCAGTGCTGCTGCAAACACGGTAAAATGAGGTCAGCGCATTTTTGACAGCGTTTTTTTCAGTTCTGGCATTATCAGCTTGCTTTTCCGTGTCTGTAACTGTGTTTAAAATGCAGCTGAAAACGCCGACAAACACTGTCAAAAAGAAATGTTAATGCAGCTGAAAAGGCAGCATTAAAAAATGCTGCATTTTTACATGCGCATGCGTGAGAGTGGCCTAAAGGAGGGGACATCAAAGGAGGGGAATTTGAGCAAGGGTACCAGAGGGCGATTTGGAAGGTGCATTGTGGAGAGAGAAGAATGCCTACTATTCTACCATGCCTGTTCAGGTCTGTGGGTATGTATAATATGAAAACTTAGAGCATACTAATAAACTACTATTGCTACTGCTGCTACTAATAATAATACTGTCAGTAATAATGCCAACAGCAATAGTAAAGATAATAATTGATCAAATGTTCATAAAGCCTCCCACTGTCGCAAGATTTGCACACTCCAATTGCACCATGTGAATGGAGCGGTGCAGCGCATGTGTGACCCCTGCTTCATTCACTGCTATGGGATGCAAGAAGATTGCCGATGTCATTGATCTCCTTCGAACCTATGGAAGTGAATGGATCGGTTATTACACATGTGCACCAGGGCTCCCTTCACCCGTGAATCAACATAGTAACATAGTATGTTAGGCTGAATGAAGACAATGTCCATCTAGTTCAGCCTGTTTCTGCTCCCCCCTTCCTCGTTGATCCAGAGGAAGGCAAAAAAAAACCCCAACGAGGCAGATGCCAATTTAGCTCCCTTGGAGTAAAAAAATTCCTTCCCGACTACATAATGGCAGTCAGAATAATTCCTGGATCAACTTTTGAGTTTTACCTAACTCCAAGACCCTGATCAACAACCCCGCTGGTCACCTAATGTCTATATAATAATAATAATAATAACCTTTATTTGTATAGCGCCAACATATTCCACAGCACTTACATAGACAGGGGGAATACAGAAAGACAAAAGTACAAACATTACTGCCATGCTCTGTCCTCTTCTTCCTCTTCAGTGTCTTCCTGTAGGAGGTACACGTGCTCCAGACCCTTTTCCTAAAGGGTTTGTGTGAGAATCTAAACATGTCCCCCACCAACCACCATCCACCTCCTTCTTTATTCTGCTTCCTACTCCCATGAAGGATGCTTAAGAAATTGGTTCTATTAGCCATTATGACAAAGCCCACATTAATTTGTGTATTTCTGTTGTGATCCTTGCCTGTCTTCCAGAGCATTCTGATTTCTATCCTCCTTGGCTCTGTATTCTGGACTTTTTTGTAGCTTGTTGCCTGCCCTGACCATCTGCTTGGACCTCCTGTATTGCTAGCCCTGACTTTTGCCTGTTCTCTGTATACTCACCTGTTCACATCATCAGGTACCACGCCTCGGCCCTATGCAGCATCAGCAGCCACACTACTGGGACTATCTTTGTGATTAAAGGGGTTGTCCCGCGAAACAAAGTTGGGGTATACACTTCTGTATGGCCATATTAATGCACTTTGTAATGTACATCGTGCATTAATTATGAGCCATACAGAAGTTATTCACTTACCTGTTCCGTTGCTAGCGTCCTCGTCTCCATGGTGCCGTCTAATTTTCAGCGTCTAATCGCCCGATTAGACACGCTTGCGCAGTCCGGTCTTCTCTGTGTTGAATGGGGCTGCTCGTGCTGGAGAGCTGCTCCTCGTAGCTCCGCCCCATCACGTGTGCCGATTCCAGCCAATCAGGAGGCTGGAATCGGCAATGGACCGCACAGAAGACCTGCGGTCCACCGAGGGTGAAGATCCTGGCGGCCATCTTCGCAAGGTAAGTAAGAAGTCACCGGAGCGCGGGGATTCGGGTAAGTACTATCCGCTTTTTTTTTTCAACACATGCATCGGGTTTGTCTCGCGCCGAACGGGGGGCTATTGAAAAAAAAAAAAAACGTTTCGGCGCGGGACAACCCCTTTAATGGTTTGGGGACCCCACAGCTTGGAGGAGTCAAGAGAGAAAACCAGGGTTCCCCAAGTTATATCTCCTTAGATATCCCAAAGTCAGACTTCTGTGTGGCAAGGCGGATCCACATCCGACTGTCTGACAGTAGATTTACTTTAATTTCCCAGCTGAAGAATCATCGCCTTTGTCAGTTTTGAGGCCCCTTTGACCTGTGTTTCCGCAGACAGTAGAATTAGGAGGACAGAAGTGAGTAATATCTTAGTACTGTAATCTTCAACAACTAACCGGCAAACAATTTATTTGGTTTTGGGTGGAGAAAGTTAGGTTCTTCACAATGAATAGTCTGTGGCGAAACTCGCAACTTCCAGCTGTATTTCGTATTTAGCAACAGTAAAGAAAACGATTCCGCATGTAATGTAAATGATCATTGTATACTCAGGACTCAGGAAACGCTGTAGGACGTTTATAAGACAATGATGAAGCAGACATCCAGGAATGAATTAGCCTGTTGTAATTGCAGCTGTAATATCTGGGGCAAGTGTGATTCTCCACTGGGATGTAACTCCTACTCTATGACTCCCTCTGGCTCATACTATACTATTAGGCCCTCTCCCTTCTCAGCTCTGCTAATCCTCTAGTCTGCTTAGTGTAAGAATTTCCTGGGCGGAAGATTCTTAGTCCCATGTGAAAGAATACTTTTTGGGTCACGTTCAAGAATGTTTGATATATTAAGTAACACAAACTTGGCTTCCAAAGGTAAGTTTGAACAATCTTACTCTATTTTCCTATCTAACATTCATAGTCATCTAGTTGAAAGATGATGGAGCATTTGGCATATTTCTTCATTTTCAGGAACTGGTACCAGATTGTTGAAGCTATATCTTCACGTCTATGGATGATTCTTCAGGACATCATTTACTGCGATAAGAGTTATAGATGATTATATATTCGACTCCGAGCAATAAAAAAAGTGTTTTCATTCTTATTACGGAGAGGAATATTTCTTATGCGAAATGTGTGACAGGCAATCTTTCCTTCATTCTCCCTGCCATGGACATCCATACCTGGTTTTGAAGAGCATCTGTCTATTTATAATAAAGAATTAATGAATTTTATGAAGTAAAGGCCTATTTAGACACAACGATTATCGCTCGCAATTTGCTCAAAAGCCATTTTTTGAGCGATAATTGTTGCGTGTAAATCTGCCCATCTGTCAGTTTTCTGCCGATCAATGGATTTCAGTTTGGCTTGAAATCCGTCCTTCAGCAGAACAGCTGATAAGATGGACCGCATGCTGTGCTCTACCCGGGGACCGCTGATAACAGCTGATTGCATTGTCTCAGCTGTTCTCAGCTGTCAGCCTCACTGGCAGAACAAAGAGAATTTATTCAGATAACAGCAGGTGGTGCTCTGAATAAATTCAGCTCCTCCAGGGTCACAGGCTACTAATTGGTACTAATAGGCATTAGTACTAGAGATGCGCAAACGTACTCGTTAAAAGGGTTGTCCCGCGCCTAAAGTGAATTTTTTTTTTTTTGCCCAGTCCCCCAGTACCTGTAAAAGAATACTGCTGCCAGGTGTTATTAAAGAAAAAAAAAATTCCCTTACCTGAATCCCCGTTCAGCAACTTTAAAAAATCTTCTTTCCAAGATGGCTGCCACTGGTCTTCTCCCACGATGCACCACGGGTCTTCTCCCATGGTGCACTGTGGATGTTCTTCTGCTGTCTGAGCTCCATTGCCGATTCCAGCCACCTCATTGGCTGATCGGCACCATGTGACGGGGGCGGAGCTACGTGATGCCACTGAGAAGGGGAGGAGCCAGGACGCAGCTCGTGAGCAAGGACCTTCCAGAAGGGGATTCATCTCTGCGCAAGCGCGACTGTTCCGGCGACCAGAGAAGCAGTTTGCTCATCGCCATGGAGACGGGGACGCCAGCACCACGAGGGGGTAAGTGTATAACTTCTGTATGGCCAATATTTAATGCACGATGTATATTACAAAGTGCATTAATATGGCCATACAGAAGTGTATAACCCCACTTGCTTTCGTGGGACAACCCCTTTAAGGGCGATTTCGCAATCGAGCATCGCTATTTTCGAGTACCTGACTACTCGGGTGAAAAGATGAGTGGAGCAAGTGGACCGTGAATTGACTGTGGGAGAGATTGCCTACAAAGTTGGCATTTCTGTAGAATCGGTGCGCACCACCCTACGTAAAGAGCTGAAGATCCAGAAAGTTTCCTTCAGTTGGGTGCTGCGTATGTTGACTGATGATCACAAGGCTGCATGTGTGGCAAATACCAAGCAATCTTGACACATGATGACGGCATGAATGGTGCCTTCATTCCATTAATTATCACAATGGATGAGACATGGATGCCGTTTTTTGGAAGGACTCTCTCCATAATTGCATGTTTTTCAGTCGTGCCGCATTTGCATCAGTAATGATCCAGTGAGCAAAACAAACCCCTAAAGAAGCGTTGGCGGTGGCCAAGCAATCATGGTGTCAACATTGTGAAAAATGTCTATGTCAAGAGGGAGATTATGTTGAGAAGTAACAATATTTTCAGCTTTCTGGGATCAGTAGTAAAAAAATGAGGAGACCTTAGAAGTTGAATGCACCTCGTAAAACAGAATGTGGCAAATGTACTAATCCTATCTAATTATTTAGACTACATAAGCTTTAACTAGACAGTTTTCAATGCTGTGTGATAAATTTGGGGAATCTTTATTCACTTTTATTTCACTTTACATCGCCTATTGGTTGGCTTACATTGCATTAAAATGTATGTGCACTATCTTATATTTTAACTCTCACTCCGTACACGGCCAACCTCAACTCCCTTTCCCACTTAGCTATGCCCACTAGGAAAACAAGTCACAAAAAGTGTCTAAAAAACATAATACAAGTGGTGCAAGGGATGTATGTCAACTTTTTTTTTATATAAATTGAACCAGAATTTTGGTGCTTCGTGAATTTCTCCCACTGATGATCTACTGCAGTGATGATGTACCCAATGTTGTTACAGTGCAGGGATAGTGCAAAGACTGATATCATAGGAAGGATATAATGCACATGGCAGGGATTCAATATGTAGTCATGGGCAAGGGTGTAACTTGAAGCCCCCAATGCAGAACCTGTAACAGGGCCCCCAACTGTAATGCTTTATTCATAGTACTGGGCTCCCTATATGGAGAAGAAAAGCCTAATGCTCCCCCTAAGGCTCCTGGGCCCAAGTGCAACTGCATCCCCTATAGCTACGCCAGTGGTCATGGGGCTGTATAGCAAAACTTTGGATTGGGGCCAAATTTAATTTTTCACAATGCCCTTTCCATTGCCTATAGTCATCACTAAAGGCATCTCCCCGCTGTGTGTAGATGAGGCCTCTTAGGGTGCTTTTACACAAGAAATTGCTGGATCATGCGATTTTAAATGATAATCGTTCAGTGTGAACACAACCAAGAATTGAACGACGAATGATAATTTATTCACTTATCATTCATTGTTCATTTTATGCAAGCAGAAAAATCATTTTTGGCTTGCTCATTAATCGTTCGGTTTGAACACCGATCGTTTGGCTGTTGCCATTCGCTGGTACAGAGAACTGAACGACTGGGCGGCTGAAAAAATAATCAATTTATCTCTAGATTTAAGTTGACCACCCGTTCGCATGTGTAAAAGTATCCTTAGTTGTTGCTATCTGCTATACCCGTTGCTCTGGCAGTTAAGCTCATGGTATTACGAGTCACTGATATTATACACCAATATACTGTGTATGGCATGAAAAAAAGATAGTATACTACTATTATTATGCTAGGAATAGGACTTATTAACAGTATGCTGGCCACAATCTCTGCCACCAACCTTCTTTCCTCCTTAGATTCTGCTACAAAGTGTGGGCATTGTTTCCAATTTCTTAAAGTTGAATAGTTTTCAGCTTAGTGCTTTCTTTTTACTCATTCTGCAAGAATTTACACCTTCCCTGGCCACAACTTTGCTATGCATCACCTGTTACTAGCAGTGACTATTGTGGGATAGCAACCTTGGTTCACTCCCTGATGCTATACACATTAGTCAAGAGTTGTTCGAACCCACTAAAAACATAAAATGAAAACAACTAAAAAACAGAGCCAAGATGCTTATATAAATGTCTTTGCTTTACCTCTCAATAGATGAACGGAAAGAGCCCAATGCCGCGTTTACATGTAATGATTATCGCTCATGTTTGGTCGTTTGAACGAATTGTAAGCGATAATCGTTACATATAAATGGGCATAGGGGTGCATTCACCCACTGATTTGCTGCAGATGTTGTCACAGACCTTGGTGCAGATCTGCGGCAGATATCACCCCTTTAATGAAGTTGTATTCAATTCCTAAACAAAATCACCCAAATATGGCACATGCTGCGATTTTTTTTATTAGTCCAAAAAAAAAATTGCTGATGTAAATAATCACTTTGAAGTTAATGTGTTATTTTCATGTCCCAGTTCAGTCCATATTGCTATCAGACAAGACTCGCATGTGAGACTCAACCGCGTAAATAGGGCCTTGGGGTGGGGTCTCATAAAGTGCTTGTCCGAGGTGCAGCCAAAGTCAGTATAGCTTGTAAATTAATTGTCAACTGACTGTTAATTGTTAATGCCTCAAGCCACGTGGCCATTGACGAGCCACAGTCAATTACTACTCAGTCCATTTGCAAGCCATGCCAATTTGCATGATTACGGTTCTCTTGGCTGCGTTGCAGCCACAACCTGGCTGGGCCACGGCTGCTACTAGAGACTGTACCGTCACACTGTGATGTGAATCACCTGTAATGAGCTTATTATCATGTCAGAGAATCTCCAAGTTCGTCTCATTAGTACTTTCGCTTACACAAGCTCCTTTGTGAAATTAGCTAAGGGATTTGGTTTAATCTTTAATCTTTCACCATGTGCAAAACTTTGGCTGCCGTATATGTGCCGCTAATGAGAAAACATAACTGCCCTGAAAATACAGCATTGTTACAACATTACACCATAATCCAGAAACATCGCTTTGCTAATTTGTAATTCTTTAAGTTGTAAGAAATACATAATTAGAACTTTTCCCTTCTCGGTTATCAGATTTTCCTGGTTTCCACAAATAAAGCATATGTATGGGATCATTTAAAGTTATGCAATTTTCTGGTATATTTTGGGTTTTAATTCCTTAGTTTTCAAGATTTCTACTTGCTGTCAGTAAATGGGAACATTCGTTGTTTACATACCATTTCTACCACCAGGCAGAAGGTGCAACCGCCTGGGGTGCAAGGAAACGGGGGACGCAAACAGGGAGGACCAGAAGCGCTGTAAAAAAAAAAAACATAAAAGAGGGGAAAGTGGCCATATACTTACAGATAGACTGATGCAAGAGGGCAGGTCCTCTCTTGTGTTAATTAATTTGCATAGTTTTGTATCATCTGTAAATATTGATATTTTACTGCACAATCGCTAATAATGTGGTACCCCACTAGTAACGGTCACCCAATCAGAGTACCGTATATACTCGAGTATAGGCCGAGTTTTTCAGCACATTTTTTTATGCTGAAAAAGTCCCCTTCGGCTTATACCCGAGTATAAACCCCCCCTCCCCCCCGGCAATACTCACTGGCAGTGCAGCAAGCTGCTTGAGAATTCTCCCCGCTGTCATCTCCTTGCTCAGATTTGAATTCCCCCACCATCAGCGGTGTTGAAGTACGCACTGTGATTGGATCGAGCACCGACCAATCACAGCTGGCGCTCGATCATTCACAGCCATTCAGTGAATGACATCACTGAATGACTGTGATTGGTTAATCGAGCGCCGGCTGTGATTGGCTGGTGTTCGACCCAATCACAGCGCTTACTTACACAGTGCTGACGGCGGGGGAATTCAAAGCTGAGCAGGTAGATGACAGTGCGGAGAATTCTCAAGCAGCTCGCCGGGAAGACCATCACGCCGGGGACACAGACGCCGACTGGGAGGTGAGTATTGTGGGTTTTTTTTACCTAGTATATACTTGACTATAGCTAGGCTTATACTCGAGTCAATAAGTTTTACTAGGTTTTTGTGGTAAAACGTATTTACTCAGCTTATACTCGGGTTGGCTACTACTCCAGTATATACAGTATGCACCATTTATAACATCCCTCGTCTTTCTATCACTGACCAGTTACTTACTTGTAAATGGACCATAAGCCACCTTGTTTTAGTAAATTATAAGTTTTTGTTTGTCTTCAGTCGTTGGCAGAATTTAAACTGAACGAATATCATCCAGATTTGCACGATCCACCAATAAATTGAAGGATAATCGCTCTGAGTAAAAGGGCCCTTAGATTTTGCAGTCACTATTGACCACAGCATCTCAGTGGTTAAAGGCTGGCAATGGGGATATCACCCATCTCAGCCGCTGCAGGTGGGTGCCAAGGGTGTTACACAGCCGGCATACAGTGTATGAAGCAGACTCAGTTCCTGAACTCGCACTAATCTGTGACATGTATCTTACATGTACAAAGGCGATCAGAAAAACTCCATAGTTCCTTGATTCTAACGAATAAAAAAGAAGAGAGAAAGGGAGTAAATAAAGAAATAGAGGAGAAAAAAACCTCCCATCACATATGAGAAACCACAAACAGACAATAAAAAAAGCAAGTAAAAAAACTAAAAAAAACGAATAACTTCCCAAAATACAGCATGTAAGATTCATATATATCATCTCTCAAAAAACAAACTAAAGAAAAATGGTAAAAATACGTTGCGGTTGGAGTTAAAAGGTAGAAAAAAGTGACCAAAGCTTCCAATATAGTGGAAATCAATAATGTCCCTTTATCAACACAGTGTTTACTCCCGAAAATAAGCAGTGAAGTGAAGCGTATAATCTATTGCGCTACTTTGGCCCCGGGATTCCCACTCTGACATGTAATAATACATAATGATGCTTTTTACGGATCCTGCGCTCTATGTGTGCGGCCCGCAGCGGCTTTGATGGAAAGCTGCTCAGTAAGTATGGGAACAATTACCTCATATTACTTGCTTCTGATCTCCGACCCTCCGATTCCTCATTTAATATGTTGGTTTAGGTTTCCAATGTAAAGTGTCCTTAACATTAAGACTTAATGCTTCCTTGGAGTGACAGAACGGAGATAAGTTTTATGGATGAATCAGCAGAGATTTGGTAACTGTAATATTCACAAACTGTTAATTGCAGCCATATGCTTTCTGTGTTATGGGAATGACATTAGGATTATTTTTCTCAACACATATTAGGTGGAAGATGTCTTTGTCAGATCTTCTGTAACTTCTGGCCCACTCCTTTCACATCGGGGAGGCAAACATTCAGTCCAGGCCAGTTGACATTAATCAACCATTGATACATACCTGCAAACTTTTGAGCAGTGAAAGGAAGGACAAATGAAGTGGCACATGTAGTGCACCATGGCAAGTTTTTATAACAGGCCAAGTCCCTTTTACATGAAGCCATGCCCCATCTGTATACCGTAATACTGCCTTTCCGCGGCCCCCTCACATGAGAAGAGGACTTGCAATGTGTGGTGTCTCGCACATTGTACAGCACACAGATGGGGTGTCAAAGTACTGTGCGAGTAACGCTTGAGGACTCTGGGCGCAACTTGCCTTCGGCCATGTAAATACTGCCAAAGTGGACCCAATAGAAATACAGTATTTCCCCGAAAATAAGCACTACCCCAATAATGAGCCCTATCCCTATATTCAGAGGAGGAAGGGGGTGGGGGGTGGATGTGCGTGCAATATAAGCTCTCCCCCCAAAATAAGCCTTAGCAAATTGAAAAAAAACCCACATCAATACTAATGTAGCCGGCGGCGTCTGAGTCCCTCGCGTTGTTCCCTGGGGCTGTGACAGGCTGCCATGTCCTCTGCACTGACACAGAACTCTCCTTCTGGAAATGGGGCTTTGAATACCCCGCCTCTAGCAAGCGAGTGCTGTGATTGGATCGAGCGTCAGTCAATCAGAGCCGGCGCTCGATCATTCAGTTATTCAGTAAATTACATCATTGAATGGCTGTGATTGGCTCATCGAGCACCAGCTCTGATGAGCCATGGCGCTCATGAGCCAATCACAGCATTCGCTTGCTGGAGGCGGGCTATTCAAAGCCCCGTCACCAGAAGGAGAGTTCTGTGTGAACGCAGAAGACACTGCAGCCTGCCACATCACTTCCGGATATCAGCAGTGCCAGGCACCCAGTCACCATGGACCAGGTGAGTATAAGTGTCTTATTTTCGGGGAAACATGGTAGTGCCCTTGTTAGCGGCCCAAATGGTAATTGTACCCCCAGTAGTAATATTGACCTCCATTAGTGGCCCCAGTAGTAATAGTGACCCCTATTGGGTGCCCCAGTAACCTCTCCTTCTCTGCTGCCTCTACGCTTCACTAACTGTCCCTCTAAATCGTCCCTGGCCTCAGTCCCAACAGGTGGTCACATGTTGATAGCACATGACAGCTGCAGCCAATTACTTACTTCAGTTGTACAAGCACTGAAGCCAGGGATTGCAGCATCATGTGACCAACTGCAGGGAGATCATTGTCATCCGAAGGGAGCAGAGTGGTGAGGCAGCAGAGAAGGTGAGTATAATAGTTTTTTTTGTATATTGGATCTCGGGGGCAGGACATGCCTCCTGCTGCCTGGGACTGTGGGACAGGGTCTGAAATTCGGGACTGTCTGACAGTATCCAGAATGGTTGGGTGGCATGTTGATGTAAGAATTGTGTGAAAATGAGTTTACATCATCAAGCTTTCGTCACATGTAGCCTATAAAGCCTGAAGAAGGACCCTGTCTGAAATGATGCTACTACTGATGAGCGATTAGTGGTATAATTGTTGTGTGTCAGTATCGGGCTGATTTCTTGAAAATTATTGTGAATCTGCTGCTTGTTGAAAAAGCAATGTCATAAAGTTTGCAAAGCCAAATTCTACAAGATGAACAGAACAGCCAAGCACGGGCCTTCTCTAAGGAAAAGCTGTAGAGCTACAGCTGTTTTATGTGTTTTAGAAATTTTGGGGAGAAGGAGGGGGAGGAAATGTGGCGGATGTAAGAGACAGAGATCAGCAACAGTTTCACCACCACCACCAGCAACAGTACCTTGAGTATGCTCCTTGTGGAGACATGAGAACTGTAGCTCCGTATTTCCATATTGACATATTTTTCATTGGGGGGAAATAGAAGGAGAGATGATGGAAGTAGAAGGAGAACGGCACCACCATCACCCCCAGCAACAGCACTGTGAGGGCACAATGTGGACTTTGATATAAATTTATGCTCTGTCATAAGTGAATAAAAATAGCCAGTAAGCTCACTAATATGTGGAATCTGCCAAAGGGGTGCCAAAGTCAGGTGAAACCCATGTCTGGCTCATTTTTATAAATGTCAGGCAATCCACATTGTTTGTGGATAGGTGGATGTGTATATCAGTTATAACACCCCCAGCTGTGCTGAACACCCTTTCTGATAGCACACTGACAGCAGGATAAGCAAGCACCTCTAAAGCAAGTTATGCAATCTCTGAGATTTGTCATTTTGGCCTTGTAGCGAGAATTAAGGAGGGTGACCACCCAACAATGATCTAATGTTTTGATGTAGGCTATATGACGGTCCTTCTGCAAGCACTGTAGCAGAAAAACACTCATATGCCTAAGGGGGGGTGGATCACATTCTTCAGAGTCAGGCCTAAGAGTGTCCTCAGGAGGGTCCTGCCATTCACATAGAATAGTTTAGGTTAGTGATGGGTGAAAGGAACATTGCGTAGCTCTCTTCTCTGCCTGTAGATCTATGCTATCCCACTCCTCTTCTTCCTCCTCTGTACTCTTCCCATGGGTGGAAAAACATGTTGGATAAGACACCCCCCTTTCTTGCCCAAAGCCACCTTCCCTGCTGTGTTGAGTAATGATGGACTGGCAAGACAGTTGGGAGATTGGTATCCCTTCCTGCTCCATTTCCTGTGACAACAACATGTCATTGTTCCTGAGGAACTGTAGTGTCTGTTCCAACAGACTGACAACAGGGATGGTCATACTGATCAGTGCATCATCACAGCTGACCATTTTGGTCGCTTCCTCGAGGCAAGCTGAAACGGCACACGTCTTTGATCTATAGCCACTCCACAGGTGTCAATTGAGCGACCTCCATACAGTGTCTGCTAATTTTATATGCTTACATATAAGGTGGAATTCCACTGTCTAGGCATGTCATAGATGAGACAGGTAGCTGGTAGTCTGAACTGTGTGTGAATGCCAAAAGTATGAGCAGTTTCCTGGCCTTTTCCAACACTAGATGTAGAGTTCGGTGATTGTTTAGGAAGCGCTGCACTAATAGGTTCATTACATGGGCCAGGCAAGTTATGTGTGTGAGATTGCCGAGGTGAAGGACTGCCTGGCTTCAGGTTGTGAGGGGTTAGCCATGTATCAGCCTCGGCCTGCAGAGCTGTCAATAGTTCTTCGGCCAAATGGCTGGGTTCCCCTAGACATATGAGTTTTAGGACAGCATTTTGGCTTTTACCATATGCACAGCTGTATGAAGGCCGGCTTTTATCACATAAAGATATCTGTGTCAATGTGGAAGGTGTTGAAAGGGGGTATGAAGAGGTGGCGGAAGAGAAGGAGGAAGAAGGGGGTGAGGAGGGGACAGACAAGGATGAATGTCCCACAACCCTTGAGGGTACCATGAAACAGGAACCATCACTTTTGGTTTCATGCCCCACCTGCAGGACATTGGCCCAATGTGCTGTTAAAGATCGGTAATGCCTGGCTATGCTTGATGAACCATGTATCTATGGTCATATGCACCCTGCAACTGACAGCATTCTTCAACATCAAGAACACGTTATCATTGACATGGCGATGCAGGGCAGGGATGGCTTTTGGGGCAAAGAAATGGTAGCTGGGCAACTGATACTGTGAGTTAGCACGGAGCATCACATTGTGGGCATCTGTGTCCACTAGTCTGAAGGGCAGCATTTCCATTGCAAGCAGCTGTGCAATGCTTGCGGTCATGCCCTGTGTTTGTGGAGGGTTGGGGTGGCATTTTTTTTAACGTTCCTATAGCTGGGGAATGGAGGGTTGGCTGCTGACCTGGGACACGCTGGAATATGGAGTAGATGTCAATGTCAGTAAAGGTCGAGGCTCAACGTCTGTTCTCCCACTCCCGGCTTTGAAGCCTGCAGTCCGATCTTCAATTGCTGAGGAGAGGCCTGAAGTAGGCCTGCTGCTGCCCTATACAAAACTACCTCTCTGTACTCATGAACAGGGAGGAAGATGGAGGAAGTGACAGCTTTAGCAGGGAAAGAGGGAGCAGGATGAGGCTGACTCTTTGCCCTCTGACCCAGTTGGGCTCTCCAAGGCAGAGGGTGGTGGGAGTTCATGTGAAAGTTCATACACATGGAGGTTGTTTATGTTCTTGCAGTGTTTTAAACACTTACCATAGATCTTACAGATGACCACTATTCTGTCATCATGTGTGTTTTCAAAAAATGCCCAGGCTGCACAAATCTTGTGCGCAGACCTAGCTGTGGGCCTGATGTTGGGGCTGCTGTGAATAGTAGTACCTGAGACTGGTGTTGTAGTAGGCCAGAGCAGGAGCAGCTTGGGTCATGGTAGCTATTACTCTGACTCCCACCCGGCTGCACTGCAGTGGTAATTGTGGTGGGGGAACTTGGTGTTATATGCTGGTCTCTGCTCCTGGAGGGTGGTGTAGCAAGGTGCCCCTAGTGGGAAATAGGTCCAGGAATCTTTGAAAGGATTAAACTGCAAAATTCATGTTTTATTGAAGGTTCAGGCAAACAAAGTGGTATTCCATACAGTCCATGTCTATATATCCAGGTAGAGAATTTGGTGGCTGGAGATACTGCTTTTTTTCCAAAAATTCCCATACTGCTTGCTCATATTTTTTACTGGAGTCCTGAGAAAGTTACTTCAGCATCATATTTGGCACCTCTCCTCCTCCTCAGATTCAGGGATTAAGCTGTAGGTAGCTGTTCCTTAACCAGCTGTCTGTACTTCTGGCTACATCTATCCTTCACCACCTAATTGAACTCCTCAGATTGGGTGGGTGTATATATGGAATCTGTGTCTTCCCCACAGGCGTACCTAAAGGCACAGGTGTAAAAGTTCAGTTCGGGCTCCACCCCACACTCCCCCATACCTTAATCGTGCTGCATACATGATCTGCCCCTTGGCGTAATCTTTCCAAACAAGATGCATTTCCTGCACATGAAAATTTGTTTGTAGCCCCACAGGCCACTCTCGCACACATTGCTTTTAACCACTATTAGCGCGGTGTCCCGAGTGCCATACTAACCGCGGTACAACACTCCAATTGATTTTAATGAGATTACTCAAACCTGCACTCAAACATAATGTTTCTAACACCGCGATTTTCGAGAGCTGTCTGTTCTATTTTTGCATTTTCGCGGTTTTTAATACACCTCCTCACAATAATGGGGTGCATTAAAAAGCCCTGTCAAATGCTGTAACTTGTGATTTCACGGTAAATTGCGATTTTGCGCAATCGCGATTTTAACATTACAAGTCCCATAGACCCCTGCAGGAAAAAAACGCTGCAAATTTCGCAGTGAACAAAAACTGTAGTGGGCAGTCACCCTAAGGGCTCCTTTCCACTGGCGATAGCGATAATCGCTGCGAGAAAATCACAATGTTAAAATCGCATCGCTGCAAAATTGCAAGTTTTTGCGCTGCGCTGCGAGAATCTGTTTTGCCATTGCACTGTATGTGCGAGAGAAAAACGCAAATCGCTGAAACAATTCCCCTGCTGCGATTTTTAATCCTCGCATCGCAGCTTGCCCTTAAACATCGCTAATGGAAAGGTTGTCATAGAACAACATGTGCAGGACACACTGAAAACGCACGCTTATCTCACCAGTGGAAAGAAGCCCTTAGGGTGGTTCATGTTTTTTTTGTACTTTAGAACCACAATTAAGAAAAGCACATAAAAACCTGCATGCAGTATTTAAGAAACTGCACACACAATCAAAAACTGCATGTCATTTTGATGCATTTTTTAATTGTGTGTAAAGGGTGAAATTATATACAGTAATTCCAGGGAGATGTAAACTTATACCAGCGATAGATAGATAGATATGAGACAAGATAGATAATAGATAAGAGGGAGATAGATAAGAGATTAATAGATAGATATGAGATAGAAGATAGATAGATAGATAGATAGATAGATAGATAGATAGATAGATAGATAGATAGATAGATAGATAGATAGATAGATAGACAGACAGACAGACAGACAGACAGACACATATATACACATACCCCGGGGTATTCTCCATGTGACAGCAGCAGCACAGGCAGACACAGCAGCTTATGTTCAGCAGGAGGCAGGGGCAGCACATGATCACATAATTACTGTGCCCTGCCGGCCCAAGTGATTGCCTGCCTCCTTCCCCCTGCTCTTCTCTGCTTCCTGTCAGGCTGGCCATTCTGCCTGTCTTGTGATCAGAGCCTTGCTGCAGGCAGAGCGACACTGAATGTGCATATGTGTATGGCAGAGGGCGGCCTTGGGGCCCCCTGAGCGCATGGGGCCAGGTCGCACCATGACCCTAGTGACCCCTGATGGTTCATGGTCTTCCCATGAACATAGGGCTAGACAGGAACATAAAAATGCAGACTCATAGTGTACACTCTGGTTCTGGGGGTTTTGGACCACCAACTACAGTTCAGCAATATTATTAAAGATAACATTATACAGTTTATGTACTGACAACTTCAGGTCACTACATTGGCACTGCCCTTTTGTTTTTCTAGTACATCCTATTCGCTGCCTCGGCAGGATTCTGCCATGCAGAATCCGCCTCTTCCTCCTCCCCCTGCAAGCTGCTGTGATGACTCTCCCTGCCTCTCCATGTTAGATAGTTTTTCAACTCCTCTTCATCGTCCTTCTCCTCTTGAGTGGACTCTGTCATAGTGAGCATCTTGAGTTGGCATCTGTGTTTCCACATCCTCCTGAGTATATATTGCCTGTGGAGGGTTGACCATGTGCAGTTACCCACCCTCAACTTTCTCTTTGGTGGAAAAAGTGATTGGGCATCAGTGCATTCAGTGTCTTGGTCTTCTCCCTCTGGTTGTTTGGACTGCATAGTTAACATTCATCATAATGAATGATCAAACAGCTACTTGGCCCATCCTCTACCACCTCCACCACCGACGCATCCCCTACCCCTTGCTTTCCTCATGTTTCCTTTTTACTTATTTATTTTTGTATCTTTTTTTTTTTTTTTAGTTCACTTTTTAGTGTAGTTTTATGTAAATTATCGGCTAAGTTTTTAAGTTTGCAGAAAACCACTGCTAGCTGCAAAAGGTCTGCAAATAATTCACACTGGCCTGACTGACGACTTTGAACAATGTCTGAGGCCACTGACATGCACTGCGTGTATTTGCTGTTTTCCTGTTTTGTTTTTTTAATTAACAAAAAAGCATCACTAATTAAAGAAGCCACAATCCTTGGGAGGCACGATATATATGAACAGAAGGCCAAAAAGTATAGCTTGTATCTTTGGGAGCTTTCCCTCACGCAGCATAATTTAATTCCCAAAACTCCACTGAACAACATCTGAGGCCACAAACAGAGAACTGCAATATTCCCCACTACAAAGTATATTTTGCCTGTCTGCTTTGTTGCTATACACATTGACAACAGAAGAAATATAGCCTCAACCTATGTATAGACCATTTTGTATTGGCATATAAATGCGATGCAGCTTCTTTCTCTGCTCCCTCCAATAAACCCCTGTTTAAGTTCTCTGCCGGTATACAAGCTATTAACAACAGACCGTGAGTTATATAGGCATATAAATGTGATGCAGCTTCTCTGTACTGTGCTGAACTGTAAAATGGTCGCTGGTTACACTGTACCTATGTTATATATAACTAGATATATAAAAAAAAAAATAACTAGATCATGTGATGCAGACATCCAATGAAACTACTGCCCCTATGCAGGATGGAGGACACATTTATTGACATTAGCAAGGTGCCCTGGCTGCGTATTGGCTGCATGCTAACCTCTGCAGAAGGCAATATGGGAAATTCGATTTTCCAGCAATTTTCTTCAAAAATTGGTTTAGACTAACTCGATCAAGAAGAGCAACACTAGCTTGCTACATGTAATGTAACCTTGGTGTGAATACATTTTCACATAATTGTTGCATCAAGTCTGTAGTATGGTCCATTCTTTCTGTTAAGGGCCTTTTACACGGCCTGATAAATTAGTCAAGAACATTCATCCAAACATCTATTTTGCCAGATCATTGGGCGGTGTAAAAGGGTTAACGATCAGATGACAAATGAGCAAATGACAGGCATGGAGGAACGCTAATTTACATGCTCATTGCCGATCAGTACTCATTGGCATGGGCAGATTATCTGCTTGTATATTAGGGCCCTTACCCATATATTCGGTTGTCCTCTGGCAGTGAGACACCATTAGCAGACCTGGGGGCTTTCACAAGACCTCAGGCACCGTTAGCAGACCTGGGGGCTTTCACAAGACCCATGATAGCTGAATAGCATCCCGTAATCTTGCTGCTGGGGTGCTGTTCTTGTAACAGAGGGAGCCTGCTCAGTACTGACAGTGGCAATAAAAATCGTTAACAGCTTGGATTAGCGCTATCTGCAATCCTGGCCATTGTGGCCCAGTGTCAGCTATCAAAAACAGACAACACCTGCTGCTTATATAGAGCTCCTGAGCCTGCTCCATAGAATGACACTCGACTTGCCTGATATATGTAAGATGCTCTTTGGAAAGGGGTTTAGCAGTCACCCCTTACCAATGTCATTACAGTCTGATGGAATCAGGGGCTAACAAAAAAGTAGAGTAACTTCTTAAGTGCATGCCATTAGATGTATAAGAAACAAGAAAGCAGAATGTATGGATGGAGGGATGGACCAAACATCTTTGGGCTAATGCCCATGGCCGGATTTCTGCCGCATTAAATGCGTTGGAAATCCGTGGCATAATCCTGCAGCTATCCGGTTGTATTAAACCTAATGGCTAAATGTTCACAATGTGGAATTCTACCGCGGAATTCCGCAGCATGAAACGAACCACGGTATGCTCTAATTGCCGTGGAAAAATGCACATCCGGCTTCCATTGTGGTCCATGGAAGCTGGCTTCACGCAATACTTCTGCTGTGAGCACAGTGGAAGTATCGCATGATTGCGTGTCACTGCCGGCGTATCATGTGCTGTACTGTGCATGTGCGCCGGTTTGCCGGCCGGGACTCGAGCAGCGGATCTGGAGAGGTGAGTATGGGGTCTTTGGAGGGCACCGTGATGGACTCTGCTGCGATATTACACTGGCGGACTCCATCACGGCCGTGAGCATGAGGCCTAAGCCTATAGGCCTCGTGTGGCGCAGAGTGTAAGCTCTCGCCTACGACCTGAAGATTGCAAGTTCAATCCCCACATGGTTCAGGTAGCCGGCTCAAGGTTGACTCAGCCTTCCATCCTTCCGAGGTCGGTAAAATGAGAACCCAGCTTAGTGGGGGGTAATAAATAATAATTACCTGAAAGTGCTGCGGAATAAGTTGGTGCTATACAATTAACAAGATTTTTATTTATTATAGGGCTCTTTGGTGGCTCTTCGTCACCCATGAGCAGGGGCGTAGCTATAGAGGATGCAGGGGATGCGGTTGCACCCGGGCCCAGGACCCTTAGGGGGCCCATAAGGCCTCTCTTCTCCATATAGGGAACCCAGTACTATAAGTAAAGCATTACAGTTGGGGGGCCCTGTTACAAGTTTTACATCGGGCCCGGGAGCTTCAAGTTACGCCTCTGCCCATGGGTCTTCTGCAAGCAATTTTTTACAATATTGTAAAACCATTTTTTCCTCCTAGGAAAGTATGGACCCTAGCCTAAAGAGTTCAGTGAAACAAGCACCTATTAGTTGTCAGAGCCTGGGTCAATTAGAGGATCATCTGGTATACTGATGAGCTAGTCTGACCCTGCCGCATGTCCTCATTGAACATGCATTGTTAATGGTATTCCTATGGTAAAAGCAGGGGTAAGCAGCAGACAGACTCCTCCTGTGCTGCTCATCTCCATGGAGAACAGAAGAGGACAAATCCAGTTTTCCTGATACTCTTTTGTCCAGTAAGGGTTACATCTCCCACTTTCCATACTTCACATACAGCAGATTTGTTGCAAAATTTTCTGCAATTGAAAATCCGTTCCATCTATCTGGATAAGCTTTTTTTGTTGGCAAGCATATGGATTTCTGCAAGCCTCATGCAGATCGGAACTGTGTCAGAAATTTCTGCAAAAAAATCTGCCATTGTGAATTGCCTAAAATGTTGGGTGGATCAAGGCCTCCTGAGCAGTAGAGAGATTGTTCAGCCCTTGTTTGCTGGATTGGAATGTCTTGTGCTGGACAGGTATTGTGCTACATAATGCACCCCCCTTTTACAATAATGGGAGTCTTTTCTGGGTTAACGAGACGAGTTGTTAATAAAGAATACACAATTGTAATAGGTTAAACAAGAAAAGGACAAGTGTTCCCACCAAGAACCTTGAAGTCACTTTCCTTCTGTAGATGTTACTGGATGATTTAGCATCTCGAGAATTACATATTGCTTAAGGATTTAATTTCCTCACTTTCACCATGTTTTCCTGTGAGTTATTATTCATAATTACACAGTCGTTTATAATATCCAGCACACTCATCAACTGAATACCATAAATTTACTTCAAAAGACGTGACCAGCATAGAAGGAAACATGAAAGGAAATTGCTCTCATTCACAATTTAAATCACTTCTAGTGGCAGTGTGTGCTGCTCGCCTGAGCACTTCTGAAGACAGGGCTGGAAAATAACCCCTTAGGATTTCGGGGGTCAAGTTGCTAAATTAGGAATCAGAAAGATAAGTTAGAAGTGGAGTAATTCTTTGTAGGAACGGTAACTTTCAGAATACTTTCATGTCTAGTATACACTGGACGATCACTGCATTCGGAACACCTACTCAATAATGAGTTGGTCCACCTTTTTGGGTAATCACAACTTGCAGATGTCAGGGAACAGATTCCATAAGGTGGTGAACATCCTGAATACTGAACCTGACCCATGCCCGCTGTAGCCAGCTCCGTCAGTTGGTGCGCATTTTGTGGATGAGTAGGATCAGATCTCACAGCCCTTTCCAATATATCTCAAACATGTTTAATAGAGTTACAGTCCGATGAGTTTGGAGGCCAAGTTAGTGTGGAGAATTCATTGTTGTGTTCGTCCAACCATTCCTGAGCTTGATGACTCAGAGTGTTGTCGTGTTGAAAGATGGCACTGAGGTTGGGGCAAACTTCCGGAAAATATGGGTGCAGATGATCAGCTAATAGGACCCCATAGCATTCATCATTCACATATTGTAAGCGCTGCAGAATAAGTTGGCGCTATACAAATAAAGATTATTATTATTGTGGTATTATGACCAATGGTCCTAGGCCATGCTAGGAAAATGCTCCCCAGACCACAAGTCTGTTGAATCTCAATGGTGCACCCATGGGGGTGCTTGATGTTCTTTACACCAGATGTGGACCCAACTATCCATATGGTTCAGCAGGAAACAGGACTTGTCACTACAGACAACCTTCTGCCATATGTCCCAGGTCCACTGACATCATTCTTGGGCCCATGTGAGGCATTGCTGGTGATGGTGTGGGGTCATTGGGAGCACCTTTTTTGATCTTTGGCTATTGGACCCCAGTTAACGCAAGGTACATCGCATGGTTATTGTGGAAATTTGTATAACTTTCCTGCTGTTGTACTAGTTGGTCAGTTGCTTCATTGTGGCACGCTGTTGCTGAGATACCAGACGCTCACCTCTAGGATCAACCACATGTGGCCTACCACTGTGTGATCTTCTGTTGGATGTCCGTCCATGGTTCAACCAGTGTTAGTACACTCTTGATAATGTAGTTTGGGAACAGCCAACAAGTGCGACTCTTTCAGAAATACTGGCGCCAACCATCTGCCCATGATTAAAGTAACTCAGGACACCACATTTAACACATGACTGCCAAATGCTGCCTTCTGCAGAGGAGAGGTCATCACATTATTTGAGAGCAGATTGTGATGCATCTATCACATGGTACTGCATTACTG
The DNA here is from genome assembly GCF_035609145.1 of Eleutherodactylus coqui. NCBI lineage: Eukaryota > Metazoa > Chordata > Amphibia > Anura > Eleutherodactylidae > Eleutherodactylus > Eleutherodactylus coqui. The sequence continues at coordinate 142,296,245 of NC_089845.1, read as the reverse complement.
ATCAGAAGATGTCACACACCTCATGTGATTGCTCTGTGTATATGAAGCTAGATGCTATACATGCTTTCCCCTCTCTACATAATATACAGTATTAGTAAACAATGTGCTTTTTTCCTTATTGTATAGTCTTTACCTTAATACCTTAATGGTGCTTGTGATGGAAGGATGTCACATATATTTATTGATACTACATGTCTTTTACCTACAGCATTGAAAAATACTTTTTAACTTCCAGAACACTAATATTAAAGCTCTAAATTGATTCTTCCTTCCTTAACCTCTATCCTTTCCTTCCCTTCCCTTCCTTACTTTCCTGTCTTCCTTTCCTTTCTCTCTTACTTTTCTTCAATTCCTTCCTTCTCTTCCTCTCTCCATTTCCTTTCTTCCTTTCCTTTCATTTCCTTCCTTCCCTTCCTTCTTCCTTCCTTCCTTTCCTCTTTCCTTCCTTCCTTTCCTCTTTCCTTCCCTTCCTTTCCTTCCTCCCTTTCTTTCCTATTTTTCCTCTCTTTCCTTCCTCCCTTTCCTTCCTTCCTTTCTTTCCTCTCTTTCCTTCCTTCCTCGATTCCTTTCTTTTCTTCCTTCCTTCCCTTTCCTTCATTTCCTTCCTTTCTTCCCTCCTTCCCTTCACCAAAGTTTCCCAACAGACCTTTGTCCAAAGCCTCACACTGTCTCTTTGCATTCTTTCTATACTGCATCCGGGTTCTTTGTTCTTCCCAGGTAAGCTGTCCACATGATGTAAAAGAAAATGTGAAACATCAGACCAGTCCACCTTCTTCTAGTTCTGATGCTCACATGGCCATTGTAGGCACTGTCGGTGGTGGACAGAGGTCAGCACGGGCACTCTGACCAGTCTGCAGCTACACAGCCCAAACACGGCAAGCAGAAATGCTCTGTATGTTCTATGTGATGTTAAATACTCTTACATAAAATAAAGTATTATAGAGGTGATACCTTTATTGACTAACCAGAAGATTATATATGCAAGCTTTTGAGGCTGCTTAAGCCTCCTCATCAGGCTGTTTCCTTCAGATATATTTTATTATGCCAGCCTGATAAGGACGTCTAAGCAGCCTTGAAAGCTTGTATATATAATTTTTCTGGTCAGCCAATAAAGGTATCACCTCTGTAATACTTTGCTCTTTTTTATACAAGAGTATTTAACCTCACATAGATTTTTGTGGCTAACACGGCACCGCATTATTTTTGCTCCACATTGTGACACCTTTCTATCATAGCCAGCAGTAAGTTCTTTTCAACAGTTTGTGGTATATTAGCTCTTCTGTGGGTTCGTACCAGACGGGCTAACCTTTGCTGCCCATCGATGTGGCTGGGGCACCCATGACCCTGCCTAGAATATCCCACCCCTTGACTTGTGCTATTATAATGACATCGATGTTATTCACTTCACTTGGTAGTGTTTTTACTGTTATGGCTTATTTATGTATATCAAGTCACTCTTAACCCCTTAAGGACCAGGCACCTTTCAGGGATTTCACCCATGTGGTGGTTTTACTAGACTATTTTTTTTTCTACAGCTACCATAATGATTTTTGCTGCGTTTTGTTCCGTGATATACAGGGTTATTTTTTTACATCTTTTTTTTTTGCTGACTTTTTCCTCCTTTTTTATTTTATATATTTTTTTTATACTTGTTACATTTCACTATAATAAAGTACTGGTTGGGTTCTTCATTTGGTTTCGGATGTTTGGATATATAATTTGTAGTCTCAGATTACACGGTGCATATGGCAACAGTTTTGGTTTTTACATACATATTTTCATTGTGTTCAGTCATTTTTTTAACATTTATGTCCACCATAGCATCATATACGACCTCTGGAGGTCATTTATATTGTCTTTCTTTTTTCACACTTTTCCACTGTAGCTGGGGCATCCATAGGAGCAGCATACATGGGAGCCTCAGTTACAAGGGAAAACATTTCCCTGTAGTGACAATAGTCACTAATAGAGCTGATCTGGGTCTGCTGGGACCCTGCAGCTCTGCTGTGGCAGGGAGCACCCAGCAGTCACGTGATCGCCGAGTCGAAGAGCAAAAGTGACACTTCCACTTTCTCCCTTTACTACGTAGCACTCAGAGCACTATGTAGCCTGCAAGACAATAGGCAGAAGTGGTTAAAAACTGTTTCTGCCTTCTCCTCCGAGTCCTCGGCTGTGACCAAACTACTACACTGCAGGAGTCAGGAGCTTTAATCATGTGCCATATTTCTGCAATTGTAAATTTACGGTGCTTGGTTCTTAATGGGTTTAAGGAGGTCTCTTCATTTAACTGACCCCTATTTAAATGTCCTTTACAGCTGCATGACAGGCACATTGCGCAGCCTCGGGGCTCTAGTCCATTACAGAAGGGTTTTCTGAAGGCGACTAACCCCTGGTGTGGAAAGAAAAGTGTTTGAAGGGAGGGGGAATGGACTTGTTATTTGTATAGCGCCAACTTATTCCACAGTGCTTTTAGGTAATTTATTTATTACCCCCCAGCAAGCTGAGTACTCATGTTAGTGACCTCAGAAGGATGGAAGGATGAGTCAACCTTGAGCCGTCTACCTGAACCATGCGGATTAAACCCGCAACCTTCTGGTCGTGAGCGAGAGCTTAGGACTGCGTACTGCTGCCTCAACACTGTGCGCCACATGAGGCCCGTTTGCTGCTGTTTACAGGTCTTATTTGTCATGAGGGTCATGTAGCTTTAGATATGCATTGTATATTTACGCTGACATTCCAGGTTTTCTCCAGAAGTAGAACTATGGAGATAGATTGATTAATAATACATCTGAAGACCGTACAATTGTGAATTATACACATGGCAAGTGCACTGTCATTTATTAACTTCTGGAGAAGTAGTGTCCTTTTTTTCTTCTCTGCCTTCTTTGATGTGAGAGCCAAGACTGTGGGGAGATTCATGTGGAACTGAAACTGGTAGGCAGCATTTAGGAGCAGATTGCAGATAGTCTAGTCTTCTGTATAGATTCTTGCACTAAGGGCGGATTCAGACAGACGTATTGGCGCAGGCCAAATATACGCACGCAATACGCAGAAAATAGAGCCCGTTGATATCAATGTTGTGTGTACACTTCTCATATGCGCCAAAAAATAGAACCTGATCTATTTTCCTGCATGTTTGCGCACCAAAGGTCCCCATAGAAGTCTATGGGAGGTGCACAAATGCATGTGCAATACCTCATTAGGCTTTATGACCATTTAAATCAGGGCAGGGTGCACGTGCAAACAAGTCTCGTTCACTGCGTAAACACATAGCGTTGAGGCGAGCGTATGTGCACATATGCTCATCTTAAACCTCCCTTAGGCCTCTTTTACACGGGTGTTGCGATTTTCAGCAGCCCACATAGCGGTTGAAACCCCTCACTCCCCCTCCTTTTGCTAACTGATCGTGGCAATAGAAGCTCCCATAGAAGTCTATGGGAGCTGTCGGCAAAGGGAAGGGGAGATAGTTTAGCAGCGCGAGCCGTTGCTAAATTCCCTTCCCCCCCCCTCCCATTGCCAGCAGCTCCCATGGACTTCTATGGGAGCTGCTGGCTGATCGTGGCCAAAAGATAGGGCAGGACTTATCTTTTCCGGCTGCGTGTAAAGGCGGCCGGACAGAATTTGGAGCATATGCTCTGTTTTCTGGCCGGCCGATTTTACTCGCCGGAAAATTGCCCATCTGAACGAATGCATTGGAGTCCAACGCTTCTGATGGCCGTGATTTTTGGACAACATTTTATATAAATATTATAACCTAATATTCTGTATTAAAAGCTACAAGTGTGGACAAATAGATGTAAAAGGTTGCATTCATACCTGAAGATACTTGCCATTCTAGGTGTACACCAGTAAATGTCCTGGTATTACGGGCTTCTTATTCATCATATATAAAGTGATGCATTGTAAAGTTCGCCAAAGTGTTATATTTATGTACAAATGTATAAGTAGCTTTTTTGCATTTCCCATTTGTTTGCTGGCCATACACATGTTAATAATTACGTTTGACAATTAACATTGCCAAAACAGCTAATGCGGATGTGCTGTGTTCAGAGCTGATTTAGCTTATGGCTAGATCCAGGGGCAGCGCCTGGGGTTCCCCGGTTTCCATCCTTTAACCTCACCAATCGGGATCTTGTCTTTGCTGCTGAAGACCACAGATTGTTACCCCAAAAATACTCTCAGTTTAGAAGCACCTGATGCAACTTTTCAATACTTTTGTGATGATGAATCCGGCCAAGGGTCAGGGCAGGCAGCAGACGGAGTAAGCATGGTCAATAAACAAGCTGAAGTCATGAAGGGAGAATTCGGGAAAGTTGATTGGAACAGGCATGGATCAAATCCAGAAGAGTAGACAGCACACTATATATAACACCTTTGCAAACTAGGAGACTAATTGCTCAGGCACCCACTAGTGTGGCAGGAACCCTTAGATAGCAGAGGCTTGTCTGGATTGGTTGGGGATGAAAAAACTGGGTGTGTGCACTGGCCCTTGAAGAGACAGACCGGCCGTATGCGGGCACCCTATGGAGACCAGCAAATTGACATAAGATGTGGCCTCTGCTGCAGACAACATTGGGAACGTGGTGCTGACCACGACCAACAACAGAAGGTAGGGGGCACTGTCGACCATGACCAATGGCCATAACAAATATTGGTGATCCCCCTTGATTTGATACACATATTAATGTGCATGAAAATGGAGGAGACTTCTATTTGGGAGAGAACAAGAAGATGCAATCCAGACCTCAATTTTCCCTAGCATAGATGTCCGAAGTACTTTGGTTGGCAGACATTAGATCGTTAAGAAATCCAGAAACGAATGTAATTCATCTACTAACAGCCATTGGTCAATTAAGGACCCACTCACACGACTGTATTTTGGGGCTGTGTGCTGTCCATGTATTCCACAGACAGCACCCAGCTCTGTAATAGTCTATGAGTTCTGATTTGTGTCACAGACTGATAGTGTGTGCCAAAAAAATGGCTGCTTGTCCTCTTCTTGTCTGTTTTCATGGACCAGAGAAGGACATATATTGTACGGCGTACGACAACATCACAGAGTACATAGACAATTGCATGGCCTTAGGCTCAACTTATATAACTTGATTTCATTAGTTTTTACCCAAGTACAGCCATCGCTAGGATGCTCTCACTGCACTTGGCTCACTTCGAACCCAATAATAAATCTGTATACCCCTAACTTTTTGAGCACCCCTGGATAATTTAATTATATGACGTGAAGCAGGGAATTAGTCTTACAACAAAAAATGAAACACTGACTCCTAAAATGTTTTAATCTGCGCAGAATATTGGACCTAAAAACAAAATGATTTGGACATCTGGGAAAAGTTATCCTGTTTTTGGCACAAATTATATGGCTTCCACACAAGTCCATAATATAGCAATTTGTATGGTTGGAAGCGGGTAGGAGATCAAATTTACCATGATGTGAAACACTCTAAAGCCTCATGTCAAACCCGTATTTCACTAGGGCCAATCATACCATAGTATTTAACATACAGCCGGTTCATTTCTTGCAGTGCCGACATGAAATGCTCCAGCGGATACTGTATATTGGGCCAAGTTCTAATCTGCAAAGCACTGTTCTAGGAGAAAACTTGGTCCATGATATGGAACCTCACACAACTTTGTAGGCTACATGTGCAGTCGTCAAGTACAAGATGATATTAATTACCATTTTTGAGTACCCCCCACCCAAACAAAAGTAGTGAGACAGTGAAGAATTATGGACAAAGCAACTCAACCTAATATTGTCACGCTAGCATAGTGAAGATTATGTATGGCTTGTAGGGACAGAATGAATCACATAGGCTTGTCTGTAAGAGGATGCTCAGCATTGGCACATAAGCCGTATCATGGGCTGCTGCTTTAGAAGAAGCCGTCAATTGTTACCCGTACTTGGTAGCATTATGACCACAGTGGAAAACGGCTGCAATCTCATCATCACACACACCAGCTTTTGTCTTCTCCTGAAAGATGAAGAAGGGATGCACATAGACAGACTTTCTGATATTCTCTCTTAGCTCCTTTTGATCTTTCCAATTACAGGTGGAGATTCCTAAAGCCATCCACAGGCCTTTTTATCCTCTACGGTGAAAAAACGCACAACTGATGTTCCCCAGAAACAAAAGCCTCTCAAACCAGTGAAATGGGATATATCCAAATCAGGAACACAATTTGTAGACATAAAGAGATACAGTTCTCAGAGTAGATCTCCACTGGTTTGATAGTCACAGAAGCTACATTTCCCTTCCCATATGCTCAGGGACATTGTTGGATCTCACAGGGGATAAGCTTTGGCTTTGTAGTAATGGCGGACTAAAGCCGGTGATAAAATATACAAAAGTATATTTTTTCATCTTATGTTTATTAAAGCATTAGCACATGTTTCCCGGATTGCTTAAACTGCAAAAAGTTTCGTTCTACTGCTGTGAAAACAGATCAGGGCTTCCTTTCAAACTGAGCCAATACTTAATTTGTCACATCAGAGGGAAAAGCAAACCATCTAAACAGTAATCTAAAATTTCCCTGCTGCAAGAAGTACAATGTTCTTACAGCCACTACGTGCAACAACAAACAACCTACGATTATATTTAGTTTCCGGGTTGGGCGGGTGAATTAATGATTTTACCTCTAGGTATTTTTGTTGATTGCAAAAGCAAAGTAGCCACCACCTTCCCCGAAGCTAAGTTTATATTTAAGCTGGTCTAACCCTTTAGACGCATAGCGGCCAACCATCTAACGTCTATGAGGGCCTCCCAATTCTACCTTGACAGCAGATGTAGACAAAGATAAGGATTGGTTAGTTGAGTTTCAAGATGCCTGATACTTTTGGTCTTGGGAAGATAAGCCACCACCAGAGGTGTTGGGCAGCAGCTTATCTCCTCTCCCCATTCAGAACCCATGCACACTTGGCTGAGCCAAGCCCGCATTGGTATGGGGGTTCAGGAAACATAGCTTTGAGCTGAAAGCTATCTAATATTTTTGGTTGGTCTTCCGTTCTTGCTTTCTTTTGGAATGCACTTTCTTTTCAAGATACCAGGTTGGACGACTGATGTACAAAAGGCAGCGATGTTTGAATCGGACTCAAAAAGTAGATCCTTCTACAGATGTTCTATGCTTTCTCTTAAAAGTCACTACGACTCAAACAAAAAGTATACTGAAAAGTAAAAATGTTCAAAAAAAAAAAAATCGCCAACTGGACCGCACACAAGTGTGCTAGATTTAGCATGATGGTAATCTACCAAAAGGTAAGTACAGCCAAGAAACTGCTACATAAAAGACCGCAGAATGACATAAACACCACACAAAAAGAATAAATTGGGTTTATCCAGTTTGAAATGTTTATAGTACGCATCCTAATTATTCATTATTATCACTTGCTGGGCTGCTGCTGGGAAAATACTTTGGTCTGTTCTTGAAGACAGACTGCTAATAGTGTTGAGCGAACTGAATAAGTAGAACCCTGTTTTGGATGGAAATCACAGAGGTGAGGAAAAAGAAAAAAAAAAAAAAACAAAAAAAAAAACACATTCACTGAAAAAGCCAAAAATACAATACCTGAAGGTCTGCAAAGCAGACACGGTCGCCATAGGCACGATCGCCATAAGGCAGGCACAATCGCCACCGGCACAATCGCCCACATTATTGTCTGGCTGACTACATATCTTCAGGGCTTAAGGCCATTGCGCCTGCCCTACGGCAATTGTGCCGGTGGCGATTGTGCCTGCCTTATGGCGATCGTGCCTATGGCGACCGTGTCTGCTTTGCAGACCTTCAGGTATTGTATTTTTGGCTTTTTCACTGTTTTGGATGGAGCTTCGCTAAAAGTTTAGTTCAGCGCAAAGTTTTACCCTAAATAGGGTTCTACTGGTTCAGTTCGCTCAACACTAGTCCTGAACACTGAGGCTAACGTCACACCGGCAAGCGCGACATGGGGCAAACTTTTTAGCGAGTAATTGCTGATGTCTATGGTTAGGTACCTAGGTGTTTAGCCACTATCATGACCCGTGTAGGGAAAGAATCTCAGGCCATGTGGCCGCTATAAGGCTACATATCCTACAAACAAGTCTTAAAGCCCATTTACACTCAAAGACAATCTTTCAAATGATTGAAAGATTGACAATTTTAGGGATTGTTATTGTCCATTAGCAGCTTATTACCTTCATTTGCGTGTAAACAAGCCTCCAGCAGCTGTTTGCAAATCCCAGCATGTGATCTGGACTTTGCACTCAGTTGTATTGTCTTTGCGCGAGCTGTCAGCTGAATACAATGTAAACAGCTGCTCCGATGGAGAACACAGCGTGCAGGCCCTGCTATCTCTCTCCGGCTGAAGGATGGATTTTATGCTCACCTAAAAATCATTGTTCAGCCAAAGAGTAAAAGATGGAAGCGTTTAAATGCAATGATTATCATTCAAAAGCCCTCGTTTGAACGGATTTTGAGCACTAATCGCTGCGTTTAAATGGGGCTTTACAGTTCAACGCCTGGTAGTGTTAATCAGCACCAGAAAAGTTTTTTTTTTCTTTTAGGCTAGAGCAACATGGTGACTTTGGCCAATTGAGAGACTGTGGCATTGTGTTACGTGAGTACAGTAGGAGTTGGAGGAGTACCAGGTACAGTGTTTTTGAGTTAAATTAGTTTTAGTTCTTATACTGCTAAACATGATGTAATGATTGTAAATTCATATATTTATTTCCCTTATATTCTCTAGTATGATTGGAGTAACTTTTGATGCTTCCGTTTTGTCCTTTCGCTACGTGACCATCTAGGACTTCTTTTTATTTTTTGCCCTCCCGTCAGTCTGCCTCGTTCGTATTCTCTCAGCAATCATTTGTATTACATAGCTGCCAGTCCTCTAACTTGAAGGACAAGTTTACAATCAATGTCACATGAGTCCTTTATAAATGTTGAACATTATAGAGATGTTAAGGTAATTGCTACTTAAAAGAAGCACGTGTTCTTCCTCCAATACCGTACATCATCATTTTCCTGATAGATGGAAATCTCTCTGCATTTAGACATGTTCTGCAAATCATTTCAATTAAGAAAAAAGTTTCTAGAATAATGTATTTGTAGGCCTTTCATCTATATGCTGTTGGTTATATGTTGTACAGGGATTCGCATCACTCCCGTCACTTACTGTCCTTATTGAGGTCCAATAAGATTTTCCTTTGTCTGTAATAGCGCTAATTGCCGGGCTGCACCTGTGCTTGCAGGTACAGCCCAGCAATTGTAGAGAAAGCGCGAGTGCTAGCGGCAGCCACTAGTCATTGTGTAATAGAAGCCGTTCTCAGACAAACTCTAGAGTTAATATAAAAGTAGTGTATGTTTTTGGAGATGGGAGAAAGAAACAAATGTTTGGCACCGTGTTAGCCAGTAGAGAAAAGTGTGATTGTTCTCAGTAAGAGAAACCAAGCAATCTTGTAGATATGATACCTTTTAATGGCTAACAAAAATACATGATGTTACAGCGAGCTTTTGGATATTCTATCGACCCTTAATCAAAAAAAATCTGAGGGAGGGTCGATAGAAGATCTGAAAGCTCGATGTAACATCATGTATTTTTGTTAGCCATTAAAAGGTATCGTATCTACAAGATTACTTGGCTTCCCTTACTGACAACATTCACACTTTGGAGATGGGAGGAAACTAGAGATGAGCGAGCATACTCACTAAGGGCAATTACTCGAACGAGCATTGTCCTTAGCGAGTACCTGCCCCCTCGGAAGAAAAGATTCGGCTGCCGACGTGGGGGAGCGGTGATTTGCAGGAGGGAGCGGGGGGGGGGGGGGGGGGGGGGGGAGATCTCTCCTCCGTTCCTCCCCGCTCTCCCCCGCCCCCCGCCGGCAACCCGAATCTTTTCTTCCGAGCGGGCAGGTACTCGCTTAGGGCAATGCTCGCTCGAGTGATTGCCCTTAGCGAGTATGCTCGCTCATCTCTAGAGGAAACCCATACAAACACAGGAAGAATATACACAGAAGGAGCCACAAACATGTCTGACCGAGAACATGCTGTGGGAGAGGAAGAGCCTGGGAATGCTCTAGAATCAGCTCTTAAGTCACATGGAAATGTTCATTCCTACCTCTCTAGTCAATAAAAATGGGCACAAGGTTCTGAGAATACTGGAAACAGAAACCGAGTGCCACCAGGAAGGCCCCCCGCAGCAGCCCCATGACCTTGTATAATACACTGCACACGTTAGTGCAGACAAAAAGGATTGCGCTCTACTAGACGTTACAACTTCTCCAACTATTTTTTTATATTCTTTGCTTCAAACAATGCGTATTCTTCCTCAAACACCGCACGCTCTAGATATGGCATTTTTACAATGTTTCTCTATAGAACATGAAAAACGACAGAAAAAAAGCACGCTACAAAAATAATCTCATATGTAAAACACAAAATCTGTTTGTCCGTGTCCTAGACAGAAGCACAGTTCTGGTCCGATTTGTGCAAAATTTTGCATGAGTGTTCTTCAGCGCCCGGCGACAAATACTGGCGGAATTAAATATTGAAAACTCACCGACTTCCCCAGTAATTTTTTGTTGCTAACAGCAACTAATCACAGTGCAGCTTTTATTTCTTATACTGCTGAGGTAACATGAAAGCTGCGCTGTGATTGGTTGTTACATATTATACTGCTGAGGTAACATGAAAGCTGCGCTGTGATTGGTTGCTATATATTATACTGCTGAGGTAACATGAAAGCTGCGCTGTGATTGGTTGTTACATATTATACTGCTGAGGTAACATGAAAGCTGCACTGTGATTGGTTGCTATATATTATACTGCTGAGGTAACATGAAAGCTGCGCTGTGATTGGTTGCTATATATTATACTGCTGAGGTAACATGAAAGCTGCGCTGTGATTGGTTGCTATATATTATACTGCTGAGGTAACATGAAAGCTGCGCTGTGATTGGTTGCTATATATTATACTGCTGAGGTAACATGAAAGCTGCGCTGTGATTGGTTGTTACATATTATACTGCTGAGGTAACATGAAAGCTGCACTGTGATTGGTTGCTATATATTATACTGCTGAGGTAACATGAAAGCTGCGCTGTGATTGGTTGCTATATATTATACTGCTGAGGTAACATGAAAGCTGCGCTGTGATTGGTTGCTATATATTATACTGCTGAGGTAACATGAAAGCTGCGCTGTGATTGGTTGCTATATATTATACTACTGAGGTTACATGTAAGCTGCGCTGTGATTGGTTGTTATATATTATACTGCTGAGGTAAAATGAAAGCTGTGCTGTGATTGGTTGTTATTTATTATACTGCTGAGGTAAAATGAAAGCTGCGCTGTGATTGGTTGCTATGTCTTAAACTATTGAGGTAAAATGAAAGCTGCGCTGTGATTGGTTGTTATATATTATACTACTGAGGTTACATGAAAGCTGCGCTGTGATTGGTTGTTATATATTATACTGCTGAGGTAAAATGAAAGCTGCATTGTGATTAGTTACTATTTCTTATACTACTGAGGTATAATGAAAGCTGCACTGTGATTGGTTGCTATGGGCAACACAGATTCTGTTTTGGACAACTTTCTCATTGGTGCTCGGCTCATTGTTGTGGCCTCCTTTGTATATTCCCGGACTGCCTGGGTCCATCTAGTACATGATAAAGAACACTACCAAAAACATTCCCTATAAAAATATTTTTCATTGCTTTATTTTAGTAGTATACAAAAAAATGCTAGAAAGGTGTGAAAGGGAGGCTTTAAAGGGGCGATCTCATCTCAGTTAGTTATGCCCCAGGCACAGCATAGGGAATAACGATGATTGTGAGGATCCGAGCGCTGGGATCCCCACTGATCCCAACATATCAACCATGTTCCATTCACTTCGATTGGACTGCTGGAGATAACCAAGTGCTTGAACTCCACTATGTTTGGTGGTTCCAGTAAAGTGAATGGAGTGGATGTGTGCCCAGCCACCGCTGTCAAAACTGCAGTAGGTGCGAGCGGTTGGCTCCCCCCCAATCATCACATTAACCCCTTGTGGATAGGGGATAACTTGCAGAGCTAAGAATGCATAAGTGTTCTATCCATTGTGGAAAAGACTTGATATTTCCCATATATCCCTGGATTAACCTTTGACAGTTCCTACTTAAATGTAAGACCCAGAACAATAACCCGCTGGTCACCTAATGTCTATATCCTGCAATATCCTTCCGCTGAAGAAAGATGTCTAGTCTCCTGTTAAATGCCTTAATGGATTTTGCCATCACCACCTCCTCAGGCAGAGTGTTCCACCGTCTAACTGCTCTTACAGTAAAGAACCCCCTTCTGTGTTGGCGATGAAACCTGCTTTCTTCTAGACGTAGCGGATGCCCTCTTGTTACCGTCGCAGTCCTGGATATAAACAGATCCTGGGAGAGATCCTTGTATGGTCCCTAATGTAGTTATACATAGTTAAGGGGCGATCAAATAACTGTCTTTTTTCCAGGGTAAATAATCTGAACTTTGATGCCTCTCTGGGTATTCCAGTTTAGTTGCCCTTCTTTGGACCCCCTCCAGCACTATAACATCTTTCCTGAGCACTGGTGACCAGAATTGTACGCAGTATTCCATGTGGGGCCTGACAAGTGCCTTATATAGCAGTTGCTGGCTGCGGACAAGTGGCTGGGAGGGAGCTTAGCTCCGCCCCCTCCCATTGCAAACAGCTGGATGGGAGGAGGAGGGGAGCTGGCGAGGCCCAACGGCATTGCAGGTTCGGAGTTTATGCGCCAGGGTCTGTGCCGTCTGCACGGGCTCAAACGTTAGATTTGTGTGTCCGTTCACGCGTCTTTAATGGCACCAGCGGGTGCACGTAAAAACGCCTACGGCCGCATGAAGAGACCCTGAGGCTAATTTCAGTGTGATATCAGGCAATGAAACTGGTCCCAACATTGCGCTCACTGATGTTTTTTTTCCTGCGGATGCAAGGAATTTTTGTGTCAAAATCCGCCTTGCATCACTTTGGCGAAGTAGCTAGCCTCCGATGTGACTTTCAATTGGAAACCTTAAACACTGTGTGGTGCTTTTGCCGGCCCCATTGAAAACAACGGGTGATTCTTTCCAAGGGAATTGCCCAAAGATAAGACATGCCACAATTTAGCAGCACCCAATTAGGCTTGGGAGGGTATCATCTCTCCTTAGGGAGAGCACCAAGGTGGTGAGTGAGGAGCCTTATAAGGCCATCCTTATAAATTCTTAATTTAGTTCCAATAGTTTAACCGGTTAGGGAGAGGGAGGGGAGAGAAAAAAGAAACAGCAAAACATATCACTCTCAACCAAATTGCATGACATGCGAGTGCAATCCCCCCTCCCTCAATTCGTAACAAATCACCCCAAAAATAAGCCATGCTGTGATTCTCCCCCCCCCCCCCCATCTTGAAGTTAATGGGTTAATTTCACATGTGAGTTTTGCACTTATCCCAATGGGACAGAAGTCATGTGACTACCACCTTATATTACTATAGCAGCCATCTTTAATCATTACATCCGGGCGGCCTCTGGCACTTTACGGATCAGCCCTTCTCCCTATACAGGCATAGTCACTTGATTTTGACACCAGTTTCTCCAGTAAGATAATTTGCTTTAATAAAACCAGACACTGGTCAATATTTAAGACGTCAATGATTAAAGAAAAAAAAAAAAGTAAATCACAGAAGTTGGAGAGTAATTTACAAGACAATTGAATAATATTTAGATACAGAGGTAGAAATTCGCTATACAATGTTCTCTAACTAGATTTTAATTCAAGGCACAACTGTAAAATGTTCTCTATACAAAAACATAGAAAAAAATTTTTGTAGACCACACGAGAGAAAAAAAAAATTCTTTACATCTCTACACATTTCACATGTACAAGTAAAGAGCAGAATCACCAGGTCCGTTTCCAGCAAAGACGTCACATCTGTTCACCTGCAGGTTTCCAATGGATGGCGGCCAGAAGCAGATTACCGTCCTTGAGAAAAAAAAAGTTGCAAAATTCTTCACAGGTTGCCGTTGTGTTGTAGCAATGCGGTCTACATTTACGTCACACGAGGTTCTACGAATCAATTAGCAGAAGATTTGTTTTCATGAGGCATGATTCCTCACGGACAGACAGGAATATTGGCTCAGCCACCTGAATTATTGTTCTTACTGCAATTAACCATTAAAAGGGTATGTGTAATTTAATTTGTCCCAATGCGTTTTTTCCTAACAGTAGAAACATCCCTCGTATTATGTATGCAGCACCTATGCACATTTAAAGACTACATACAAATTTTACCAAAATTTGCAAGAGAAAGCCGGCAGTGCTCACTTGGTTAGAAAGCATCATGAAAGCGAGCCTTCGGGGCGTCTTAGCTTGTAGGACTACAAAACAAGTGGAAGCTATACAGCTAGCCAAACACCAGGTCATTACAATTCAAAAAAAGCCAATTTCTTCATATTAAAGACAGATTTATTTTATTAGACCCTTAGATTGGCATTATGCACCAAAATGCCTAAAAAGGAAGAGCACTTAAGATTTTAATGACCTGGTGCTGGCTTGTATAGAAGGTTTGTTTATACTCTGTATCCATGGAGACATTTCTTACACCATTGTTAATACGTCAGACACTATACCCAGTTTAGAGAGGTTACACGAAACAGAGCAATGCCGATATTTGTACTAAGAAATTGCCAACGCAAGGCGGCTGGGGTGCTTCTATTTCACAGCTAATAGTAATTCCTGATGCATGCATTTTCATGATGGTGGACTACGTATCGCCCCATGTACCAAAATGGCTACGAAAAACAAGGCTAGTCCCATGCAGTGGTCACCACACAGCTGCGGTGCAACACTAGTTTGGCTCACACAATGAAACAGCTAGACGGAAAGCAAGTCTGCTGGTGTGAAGAGGCCCTTTAGTGTTCACTAGCTGCAAGATGCTAAAAGCTGCATTACTTTAGGGGAACCCATACGGACCTGCATCACCGGCAGAGTTGTTGACTGCATTGCTGCTACAATCCAGCTGCGCTCAGACTGCTACCCGGGACCCTACATCACCCCTCTGAGAGCACGCAGTTAGTGCTAAGCATATATGTCCCTAGCAATTGGTTTGTGGTTTAATAAAATATGCTATAAGTTTGCTTGTATCCTGGTCATATTGGCCTCGTTGCTGGTTTCAGTCACTCCTGCACAATATACAAGCACTTTAGTAATCAGAGGACTCAAGCAGGTGTAATTGAGGGTACAGATTGTTCACATCTTGAAGGTATAACTCGAATGTTTGCCAGTTGGGTGCCATCTGTCCTGCACAATATGATGTAATGCTTTGGCATTACATCATACTGTGCAGGGACCGGACAGGCTTCTATCAAGCCTGTCCGGTCAGATCGCTGGACACTGGTGGCTAGGCAGTCGGGGGTCTTCTGAAAGGCCCGAGAGCTGCCCTATGCAGAGCGCCTATTAAGCCGTGCGTTTGATAGGCCCCCCAAGGCTGCCGATGCAGAGTACCTTTCAGAAGGGCCCCGGCTGCCTAGCAACCACTGTTCGGGCCCCCTTGAACAGAAGCAGTTCCAACGTGCCGCACGTCGGAACTATTAAAACTTTAAATACTGCTGTCAGAGCGGTATTTAAAGTGTTAACCGTTCCGAAAAGCGGCGGGTCGGAACCACTGCAGCCGGGTGTCCGCTGTAAGACCAGCCTGCACCCGACGTTGTATGGAGCGGGATCCACCTGCGATCCCACTCCATATAAACATTTGTTCGGACCTACGAACAGGTTCCCAAGTAGGGGAGTATTTGTATATAGAACCATTTTACGAAAAAAAAAAAAAAAGCAAACCGTTAACAGGCGACTACTTGTGTGCGGTCTTCACATTGTTCAGAGTGTGAATGCAGCCTGGAATTAAACTTTCCGTAACATGACCGGACCCTACTTCAAGCAACAAAAACCTAGATTGTAAGGAAGCGAGTTAGACCGTGCGAGAGATTGTAGGGGAGTTCAATGGCTGCGTACTCCATTAGTTCATTGCCTTTTCAGCACAATTGCTAGCCGTTGGCTCCTTCCAGCCAATCGATGCCTCTGCCACCTACAGCTGATCTGCACACTCTGAATGCCAGTTCTCATTAGTACATATGTGTTTGCCTACTGAAGGAACTCTATGTGCATTGCAGTTTGCAGCTCCGTTGCCTTCGTCTAGTATATGACAGTGTAACAGTGCATTTCAGGAAACCGGTTTGCCTTGGTGTACTGTTGTACAGTAGCTCTACAGAGACACTTTATTGCTACATTTAAGCCTTTTATACGTCTTTAGTTGGTCACATTTACAGTGTGTAAAAAAACAGATTGGAGGAGCAACGCATGACGTAGAAGAGTCCACCACGTGCTGCAGTGTGCAGGAGAAAGAGCGCAAGAACGAAAATACATGTCGATGCACAAGTGCCTTTCCAAAGTCAGTCTTTAAATGTGTTGACTGGTCAACAAGGTCAGTCTAGTCACAAGTGAGGGTTATACTAAGAGTTAAATTCCATTTTTAGCTTCATTGTTATTTGTGGCTTGTTTCCTCTGCGCAATAAAGGGGTACATGCACTTGTCCGCTCCCAGGAACCGGTACATACAGACCACCGCTTCAAAAGGCAGAATGCTGTAGACAGAAGAGAGCGCAGATTAGTGGATGGACACAAATAATTAAACTGGCAGATGCAAGTAGTCAGAGGGTACCCATACAACTTCAATAGCCCCCTCTCCCAACTCCCACATAAATTGGTAGAGCAGTCATGCGTTTCCCCACAGGCAGACTGGAGCAAGCTGCCAAAAATTGAACATACCCAATATTTCTCCCCCCCCCCCCGACATTAAAAATCAGTTACAGAAATCGGGAGGCCCCATATACATACAATAGTTAGCTGGTCAAAATGGCTCTCCTGGAGCAAAGTCAAAGTTTGACCAATGTTGGTAATCTCATTTGAGCCTTAGGGACTCACGCTCTAGTGTGGAGACCAGGTTATGCACCGAGCACTAGAAAAGGTTAAGGGGGTAGTCCAGTTTAGACAACCCATTTTCATGTTCCCCCAAGATGGAGAAATTCTGTTCAGCACCCTCATCTCTTTGCTAGAGTGGACCGTTACAAAGATAGTTTCCCATGCTGGAGGACCTGTCCTGTATTACATGGACAGGCCACTGTGTAATGCTCAATCTTCCCTGTGATGGCGCTGCAGGAAGATGGAACACTTACTATCATGTTTCCCCACTGATTGTTGGGGGTTCATGTATTGTCAAAAGACTAACAAGAGTGGACAACCCCCTTAAGTAGTGCACTGGTAAACTTAATGCGATACCCTAGTACCTTTCTACCGTCACCAGTGGATCCCACTGTTGCCCTGAGGGTGCACCGATATGAAACCGGCACCACCACCAACTGCACCCTATTCTACGAACAACCCTCTAAAGACTGCAGCCATTCTGTGCTTGTAAAGAAAGTTCCCAGCTAGAAGGTCATTACTTTGTACATCATGGCACTACTGCAAGCACTTTTGCTAAATTGTGTGAAGGCCAGTTTGTTTAACCCCTTCTAGCAAGCACAGATTTTCCCCAAGTGACTGGAAGCATTCAGGACAACAGTTACCTTTTCATGCAGGTCACGATGTACATGAGTCGAGGCGTACATATCATCGGCTGGTCTGTAAGAATGGCCCTCATGGCCTGCTTCACACAGTAATCTGGTTTCAAGGGCGGGAGGAAGGGCTCGATTTCTTTTCTGAAAGATTAATGTTGCAGTGAGTTTTATTTACACATTCCAGCTCCACGTCTGTCTCGATACTTCATAACAGCAACAGAATAATGAGGTCCACCTGGACGGGAGCCGCGCGGCTGCCCGCTAGGTACTGTCTGCAGACTGTTAGGGGCGATCCAGATTGTCAAAGTTTGTTATTTCTCGGTAACTGGAATACGCGTTTATAACGAGCAGCAGGTTTGGGTTTTGCAGTCAAGCATCAGAGATACTGTGGTAATTAAAAGGGACGTTGTAACCTGTGCCAGCGCACGCTTCACAAAGCTCAGAAGACTTCCTGCAATTTATTCTAGGAGAAGCTCTTCCAAAGTGACAAAACTTGGACGGCCGTACAAACAAACTGCTCGTTTTCTGTAAAGATACTTCTAGGTGCAATTGTAATGGCACACGTACTGGGCTCCACTCTCTAATCCCGTTAATCCTTTGGATTCCAGTAAAATAAGCAGCCAACATGGGAATCCCACATGTCCAGTCCCAGTTTTGGACACTACACAGAACAAGGCATGAATTTATGCCTTGACAGCCTGCCATGTCCAACCTCAAGAGTAGGAAGTCTTACATAGACTGGGAGAAGGGAAGAGATGCAATTTCCGAACTACGCTCAGTTCATACTGTTCAGTCGCCTTCTTACATTTAGTTGGTTTTCACTTAGAGCTACACAGTCAAAGTCATGCAATAGTTGAAGTTGTAGATGCAGTCTTTACACGGCCAGATGTTTGGTGCCGTTGCATACAGATTACATATTGCACCCATGAACGCATGTAAAGACTAGTTCCAACCTGCGAGTCATTGGTCCTTCCAGTGGGAAGGCCATGACAATGCAGAAGTAGGCAAGTATATCAACAGGACTGATACAGCCACACACAAGTATTAGTGTAGGCATCTTTAGCCAGCATAGAGAACCCAGTTCTCTAAGACGATACCCCCACCAATCAGCAAGTTATCTCTCTCTCCCCCCCCCCCCCCCCCCCCCCCCATTGTTGTCCCCAGTACACACACACACACACACACACACTATTTGTCTTCAGACAGATGACCGCATCAGGAATATGAGACTCATGAGCACTAACCTGATTCTGCAACCCCGGAACATGCCTGTGTCCACCAGATAAGGACAGACTAGAGTGGCTTTAATCCCATCTTTGTCTGCAGCCTTAAGTTCATGGCTGAGAGACTCATGGAAACCCACGGCACCAAACTTGCTAGCGCAATAATCCTGTGTGTCACAAAGTAGGAGAGGGAGGAAGAAGAGTTAAAAAAAGCTTTAGTACATATAGCTATTGGTTACTATACAAGTAAAGACTCCATTAGAAAGATAATGTCCCCATAATACTTGCAAAGCAAAAAAAAGCATAAATATCCAAAGACGGTCTTTGGAAACTCCATACAGATGTAGCAACCATTAACATGACTGGTTTATTGTGATCGTTACAAGGTTGTAAATTGAGTTATTGTAACATTAAGTATCAACTAGAGGTCTGCTACATCTGTACTATCCCACCTCAAATACAGTCAGTGCTCCAAGGCACCATGCATTCAGCTGTACCGCCATATGCAAGTAGGCTTGAGTACTTGATATCCAGGGCAAAGTGGTCAAACCTTTTGCATATCAAGAAAACCCTACAGCCACAGTAGCTCTTGGACGGTCTGTCCATGTATTGTATGACATAGTACGCTACTATGCACTAGGCATGTAGGGCTAGCTTCATCACAACCTCTATGACTTCTGAAAACCCGATTATTGATGAGGACCCCTTCTTTAAATTGAAGCTTGACGGACATACAGAAAGGGACGACATCTCTGCATTTTGTACACCGGTGGTGAGAGGTACAAGAATAAACCCACTCCAGCTTACCTCCACTCCTGCAGTGCTGAACAAGCCCAGAGAGCTTGCCACTGTAACAATATGTCCATGATTCATTTCCATCATTTTGGGAAGGAATGCCTTTGTGGTCTGTAAGGGAGAGAGCAGCGGTTAGATAACAGTGCAAATGAAGTATTGTCCACCATCACTGCAGGCAGCCAAGGGAGATTAGCTGAACAGCAATCAATGCATTCACCATCTGTCACCTGTGTAACAATAGCATGGAGAGTGACAAACGCTAAAAACCAAGCTGCAGCACATTATAATGAACTGGACCAAAATGTGGATTCTACAACGCTGTATATTACCGAGCGAGAGAAACCTCTGCTGGTCAGAGGTGGACCATTCCAAGCCTAGGGGCATGTTCACACAGGGGGAAGGCACCACTCAAACATGGGGCTTTTTGCCATGGTTTGTCAGATTGTAGGCAAAAATACACTGGGAAAACTTGCGTTCTCACATTAAGCAGCGACGTCACTTCTTGATGCAAAAACGCGAGTTTTCTGCATTGGAATGCAAATTCCACGACAAACTGTAGCAGAAAGCTATAGGGTTTTTTAGGCAAATCAAAAAGGAATTTGACAGAAGAGTCCGCAGTGAATACCACCAAGTGGACATGCAAAGAGTCAGGGAATTTAGGGTAATAGAAATGCTGCCTAAAAGGACACAAAAAGCTTCAAGTCTAAGCTGCACACATCTAGTTTCTGGCATTTTTTTCTTAATCCATCATTGATCAGAAGTGGCCATGTTATGTCACCAGCAACATCAGTACAATCTGGTCAACCAGGTTTATCTCATACCTACTTCCCTGGATGGGTTTTGGGGGGGGGGGGGGGGGGGTAGCTAAAGTGGTAGCATCAAACTAAAGTCATGAGCAGTGTTTCAAGACATCGATTCAACCCAACAACATAAAAAGCATGCAACTTATATGTCTAGTACAGCATATGGGATGGTAGGTGGTATATTTTATGCAGGTTTTTTTTTGTTTTTTTTTTTTAATTTGGGGGAAGAGAAGAAAAAAAAAAAAAAAGATGAATAAAAAAGTTTAATCCCTTTATACATTTCTGCTCCACCAATTAAAGCAAATTCAATGCAAGCCAGACAAGAATCTTGAGGGCTTGCTACATTGCGTATATAGAAGACAATCCTCCACTTTATTTTCTTATTTCAGACCCTTTAAAGGCTTGGCCTGGTCAGAAGAACATTTCAATAAGAGCCATTTAGGCCAAGAAAAACAGGTAGTTTTCAGATCTCCTTGCACTTTTAAAGATTTCCAAGTAATTCTTTGAAGCATACTTAATTTCTGACTAACAAGATTATCACTGTGTCCCCTGAAATCAAATCTGCTGTAATTTCTAACTCTACTGGTGCCAACTGCTGAGCACAGAGTAATCATTGTAACTTAATCAACAAACTCCCGAGAACCATCTTGTGTTTGTTTAAGATCTAACAAAGTTCTGTGATCAAGCCATGTCCTTCCTTCCAACACAGCTTTGTTACGACACTTGCCAATTCAAAGACAAAGCAATTGGGAGGGGGATAAGAGCCTCATTCTATATAGCTCGATATTTTGTATGGTAGGAGCAGACACTCCAAAATAAACCTTTTTTGTCTGAACATCTCCACATGTCTTTGTAGAGCGAGCCTGCCGATGCTTAAGTGTCTTCATAACCTCCCTCTTTTTGCATGGATTAGGCAGACAACTGCCAAAAACCCAGGATTAGCGAGGATCTCCAGAACGTGGCTCGGTTTTCTAGGGAAACATTTTAACCATGAACGAAAAGATTTGCTTTTTTTTTTTTTTTTTTTTTTTTTTTTTTAAAAGAACACTAAAATATCTATAATTAAAAAAATGGCCTCATCATTCCATGGGTCATATTTGAGTCTCACTCAATCTAAAAAGGTAAACTATATACAGTACACAGAACGGTCACTACATTAGGACCACCACAAAAAAAAAAAAAAAAGTGTTGGTCCACTTTTTTTTTTTGGACATCACAGCTTTCAGACATCCGGAAACAAACCAAAAAGCGGCAAACATCCTCCATACTCAACTTGACCCATGTCCACTGTAACAGCTCTGTCAGTTTGCACAAATGCTGCAGATACGTGGGAACAGATCTCACAGCCCTTTCCAGCATATCCCAAGTGTGTTCAATGGGGTTACAGTCCAGTGAGTTTGAGGGCCAAGACAGTGTGGAGAGCTCATTGTCATGTTACACCAACCACAACCTAGGATCTGAGTGTAATGACACAAAGCATCGTCCTACTGAAACATGGCACTTTGATCAGGAAAGATTTGGGTCCAGATAGTCAGCCAACAAGCCTTGTAGCGGTCACCATTCAAGGTTTGTACTACAGTGACCAACGATCCAAGGGTATTCTTGTATCTTGACACCACCGGAAGTCCTGCTGGTGTCAACATACAGGGTTTTTTACCCCCCATTTGTGATTGACTGCATGATGTCCCTTTGCTCAGCCTCACAGGTCTTGTGGCCGGCGGCTTAGCAGCAGCACTATATGTCCTGTGGCCAGCTTCATGTTACAGGTCCCGCAGTGTGTCTTCCATTCCTGGCGCTCACAGGTGCCGATGGCCACACAGCAGCGGTGGATGGCATGGGCTGTGCTCCTTTTCACCGGGCCAGCATGCAGTCTCCCTGACAGCTTTCTTCTCACACCTCCCTTCACATTCGGTGTGACGACGTGGAGAAAGGCGAGAGCCAGCAGTCCACAGATGTGCTCGGTAGGCGTGGATTTAGCTGCCAACCGCCGTCCGGCACTTGTCAGCGCTGCAGTGCGACATGCAAGCGGTGCTGAGCGGCCGTGGGGCGCATTGTGAAAAGCGGAGGAGTTTTCTGGCAGTGGGGACGGGCGTCTATGTTGACAAAACTGTGCATTGCAGCCTACACAAGACAGGCCACTCAACGCTTGCCTCTAGGATCAACCACATGTGGCCTGCTGCTGTGTGATCTTCTGTCGGATGTCTGTCCATGGTTCAGCCAGTCTTGGTACACCTTTGATAGTGTTTCGGGAACAGCCAACAAGTGGCCTGTTTTAGAAATACTGGCACCACCCCTCTGGGCACCAACACTGCCTGTGTGGGCATTGAGAAGCCACCTTACATTGTGCAGTTTCACACATCAGGACCATAGTGCAGTAGCATGCCATGGCTCCAGCATAAACCTGCAGGACCAAAGTGTCTGGTCCTCTTAGATACACACTTAAACTTCTAATTTTCCCAATATTGCAGTCCTTGCCGACACAATATTGGAATTCATAAAATATGCCTCCTGACGTTATGGGAATGGAGAAGCTTGACTAGGAGATTCACACCCAGTTTTCAGGGTGCAGAACTGGTGAAGGGGAAACCAAAAGACCCCCACACACCTACTCCCCCCATTTCCTGCAACCGAGAGGCCCCTGTACTTGCCTGGTGGACAGACTCTTATTACACTTCTTATGTGCGCACACAAATCAGTAATTACTTATTAGGCACAAATGTGTGAAGCTGGACAAGCGTTTACATGTCACTTCATAGCTTTAGTAATTGGTTCTCAACGTTCTTGTTTATGGCAAATTAACTTCTAACAGTCCAGCACTTCTTCCCATCCCTTCCCCAGAATTCTTCAGCGCTTTTCATGAAACACAACAGAGGAAAGGTTTAGCCGCACAAAAGGCCGCCACAGCTGTGGTGTCAAGACAAATTAGGCAAAAAGTAAAGCAAATGGGGAAACAAGGAAACAACATTGAGAACTATGGGGCAGTTTCATAATTACGTTTTAGGATAATGACTTTTACAGGCAGATTAACAAGGGTATTGTCCGCCCCCCTCCTTTCAGCTTAACCCTTTCTGGCACAGTCAACAATAGTGCCATTTACAGAAGTCTGGTCTTTCAGTGGAGAAAGTTTAAAAAAGACCCCGTCTATAGAAGTAACATGCAACCACAGAAGAGACTAGAACATGAATTCCATAAAGTAGTAGAAACCTGTTGTGGCTTCCAGAAGTGGCAGTTCTTGCAAATTACCAATAGCCTATAAAAAAAATGGATACAGTTCGTGAAGATTCTTAAACTTTTAGATAACTTTAGCAAGTTTTTTCCAGGACCGATCGTAATCAAATATTAACCCCCACCCACCTTCAGCCTTTCCTTAATGAAGGCAAGTTAGACATTAGCATTCCCTATAATAAGGGGGGGGGGGGGGTAGTACAACTCCATTCATCTCAATGGGAGTGTTGGAAATTGCCAACTGCCAGTGCTTGGCAATATCTGGCACCCCCACCAGTCAGTTATGCCCATCCTGTGGCTAGGGATTACTTGGCGCAACTCCCTTAATGGATGGGGCCAAGTTGGTGACTGCTGGCTAGACAGTTATAGATTCCCTTCCCACACAGAAACGCTGGGGAATTAAAATGTAAGTTCTCCAGCAGTGTAAAGTGTAAGTGAACGGGGTTTAACAATAGTGCAGAGTACAGTAGTTGAATTACACACAGAGGAAGATGCTGCAGATTTGAAAGTCTGACGCAGAAGTGCCATGGGTTCTCACCGTGGAAGTCATTCACTGCAATGAATAGATTCCGCTGTGAAAATCTGCACTAAATGTTCTCCAATGTGCGATTATATGCCATATACAAGTCAGTGTCTCTGGTACTTTGAGGCATTAGGTGACCCTCTACTATTGCAGCTTACTAAAGGAACAAGAAAGCCACACAGTTACGTCACCAGAAAGGCGACCAACCAGTTTGACGCAAGTGGTTAAAACAGATAACACGGGAAAAGAAAAAAGTTTACTAAAAATTCTCTGAAAGTTTCAGCCATCACAGCTCAAAGGAAACTTTCCAACTACAAGTGCTGTTATAATGCCAAGTGGTGAGTAAGATAGCTGCCGCCGGGCCAAGATGCTGCAAACAAGCAGAAATCTATGACGACATGCAGGAACTATGTAAATAATCAGAAGTGTGCAGATTGGACTTGCTGGGAAAAAAGGCCAATTTATTACCCAATGAGAATTTGTATGTACCAACATTAAATATGCATGAGGATTCTAAGTTATATGTGGCTGTCATGCAATCACTACATAAAAGGAGATCACAGACTAATCCTGTGTCCGTCAAATAAACCACCATGGGTTTGGGATATTCAGTTACTGGCTGAGGATAAATCCCAAGATGGGCAGGGATAAAAAAAAAAAATAAAAATAAAAAAATTAAAATAAGGACTTCTTTAGATTAGGCCTCAGATGAAGCATTGGATTTCTGTACAGCATTGAGCAAAGATGTGGGGCCTATCCTTGTATGGGGAGCATGTTTGGTAGCATGGGCATAACTCATAGCTAGTCAACGGAGCTATGAATAAAATGGTGCCCATATACCTTCAGTAGGTGTCCACTGAACAGTTTCTCCGAGTCCCTTATACACTTGTTTCAGCTGAGCGGTCAGGTGCTTTTTTTTTTTTTTTTCACATGGAACCGTGTGGATAGCCAAATGGAATGAAAAGGGAACACCACAAGTCAGGTGTTTTAAAGAGGAAAAAAAAATAAATAAATAGTTATCTCCCTCCCCCCTGTTGGGATAAAGTCAGAAGTTCCAAAAGAGGAAAAAAAAAATTTAATAAGTATCATCCAGTCACACCAAAATGACTACAGTCTAGTGTGTATTAGATAGGGTCAAGATGCGATACCTGGCGAGAGCTGTATATTCCGTGGCAAGAACTGGATCATATAGTAAAGCAGGGAAACCTTTCGGGAAAGGGATTCCTGTTTTTTGTCCTAATAGGACTCAGACACACACAGACACGAAGAGAGGCCCATTCTTGCACGGCCAGCATGATCAGACCACTTGCACCTTTAAACTGATTAAATTTAATGGCGGTTCAGCAACAGTCTAATCTCATAAGGAGGAGTGCTGCAATCAGTGGAGTTGCCAAGCATTGCTGCCTTCTTCCAAAAGAAAAAAAAAAAAAAAAAAAAAAGTCTTGCCTATGGGATACTACTTCAACCCCATGCAAATAAATGAAATGGGGCTGAAAAATCTGATTATGATCCCTTATCCAAAAAAATAAAAATACTAAATAAATGGCATGTGGACTTGTCCAGCCCCGAGCACATAGTTGACTACCAGCGTCTGCATCTGGACGGTAGGATATGACCGCACTCCATTTCCACAGTAGATGCGAACACGTTTCTACCATACTGTGTGCAGCTGCCGGGGGTGGGAAACATCTACAGATATGAAGAACTAGTTACCACTGAAATTGGCTGCCTCCATCCTACAGATGGCTCCCGTCACTGGAGGTGCTAGATGACATCAAGAGATGCTTCTAGACATCTGCTC
This sequence comes from Eleutherodactylus coqui, assembly GCF_035609145.1. NCBI lineage: Eukaryota > Metazoa > Chordata > Amphibia > Anura > Eleutherodactylidae > Eleutherodactylus > Eleutherodactylus coqui. The sequence continues at coordinate 142,270,263 of NC_089845.1, read as the reverse complement.
TTTGCCCAGCGGAGCATGTTCATTAGATTACACAAATTTACGTCAATTTCCTCTCATATGGGTGTACTCATCCCCTAAATAAAAGGTTAAGTGCCATATGGTTCACAGCCATGGGACGAGACCCAGGAAGTCATCACTAATGGCAGACCTATCAATTAAAGAAACATGGTAGAATTCATTCCAGTGGATTCAGCTAAGACGAAATAGCAAAAAGTCTACTTAACCGTGACAAGTATTAACTGTAGTAGATCCTGATCAGTAGAACTGGAGAAACAGGTTGTTAGAAGGGAGCGTTCTCAGCTCACTAAGTGCTCAGAAGGGACTTGAGGGGCTCCTTTAGGGGAAATCGCTTTTTTGTTACAGTATACACTGATTCAGACGAGTGCAGAGGAAAAATAAAATAAACGACTTTTTGGGTGAGCCATAGTAGTTGCGTCTTGAGGAATCTAGGCGAGTGACTTAAGCTTAGGCCTCGAAACGCATCACTTGCTGGTTCTAACAGTGAAAAGAAGTTTATTCTTTGACTCAGCACTACTTCTTACGCTAGAAGGAATACCAGTGTCGTCTTAGTGGCCTTTTACATGGCAGCTCATCGTGTGAATGATGGCTATAGTGAGTGGTTTGCTAGGCGCGCACCTACGATTATATAATCAGTGATAGTGATAAGTCAAGTCAGCGATAACCTTTACCGCAGGCCTAGAAATAGTTTACACGAAAGGATTTACTGTAAACAGGCGTAACGGCTTGCTGAATAGAAAGAAGTGGCAGAAGGGTTAACTAATCTAAACTAACCAATTGTTTGTGTTGCATGCACGCCAAGCAAATGATATACAGTCTATACCATCAATGGTTGCATGCATGTTCCAGGTTATCTTGCAGTGTTAGGGCGCCCACCCACTGGCGTTTGCGATTTTCGTGCGTGAAAAACGCAGCGTTTTCGGCACGTTTTCCGTGCGTTTTTCGCGGCTTTTTCCGTTAATTTACATTGACATTCATGGGTGCATTAAGAGAAAAATAAGGACACATATGCAACTGACAGTTCCTATGTTAAAAATTGCAACAGACAAAAAAAAAAAAAAAAAAAAAAAAAAAAAAAAAGCCAGTGGACAGGAGTACATTCAAAACTAATTGCTCTTGAGAAAAAACGGAGAAAAAAAAAAAAAAAAAAAAAAAAAAAAAAGCCAGTGGGTGGGCGCCCTTAAGAGGACCCTTACTCAACCAATTAACGACAGCCTTCACATGGTTCTGCTGTAGGGGCATTTGCAATAATAGTAAGTTTACAGAGTAGGTGTAGATGGGGCATGAGTGGTCAGGTGGGTTTACTCCATATCGTTGAAGGCTTCCCAACATTTCTAGATATTATACCAAGAGTGCCATCTCCCATAAGAGTTAGCAGTTGACTGGGATAGAAATGGACATCTTGGCAAGTTTGAGACCAAGTTACACTTGACGACTGTTGGGAACGCAAGTGCCTGACAGCTGTAACAATTGTCGCTCCTGTGCCTTCAGCTGTGTAAAGAGGCCAGTGTGGGGTACTGCAAGTCATACTCCCAGTATGACATGGGACACATGTGGCGGGGGTCAACGTCCAGTGGAGTCTAGTCAGAGCCGGATGTACAATCGACAGAATTTAGTTTGGGTGTTATGGAATAACAAGACAACAGAAATGGGCTCAGGCTTAAAAAAAGGCCACACACAGAAACAGACAAACAAAAACCGCATTGAGGTAGACCAAACCCAATCTCCATCTCCTGAACCTTAGTGATCATCTCCAGCCAGCCAGATAAAAACCATAATAACCCCACCCCCTAATTACATTTTTTACATAGGATGGGCGAGTTTGGATTCACATAGGCAAACTTGACAAACAGCCTCCACTGAATTATACTTGGAATGCCCCTGGACCCTGAAGCAGAGTGGGTTTCCCACCAGATCCATTCATGGCATTCTAAGGTCCACACTTTGTTACGGTAAAGCCAAGTGATCAGAAGAGCCCTGTAGCCCCAAAGCTTCAGTGATATTCGACAAACCCTAGAGGTTAGACCTGAATGTGTGATTTGTGTCTGAAGGATGAAGTCACTTTGAAAGTCGTCTTAAGTATCCTGCATTTGTAATACTATAGAAGCAGAACTCCCGTAAGACTTATTCCAGCACCACCACTGCCAACAGCCAAGACCTTCTTCATCACATCGTGTTGGCTAGATGTTGGCACACATGAACGTGAGTGATTGGAGCGCCCAGATCACAATTAGAGCAGCTGAGCCCATGTGAAGCAGGAAGATATAAAGCAGACGTACATTTCAGTGCTTTTGCCAAAAACTTCATAATTCCCCATTTAAGGGGTAATAAATTAGTATGCTAAAGACTTGACCTCATATGTCCCAAGAACAAGGCAGCTCTGCACTGGGTTACAGTAGGCAGTTCCTAATCATTTTGTGGGAAGCGGGCACAAGGTGTTAAGTATTGGAGATTCCAAGATATTAGCAGGTGCAGACAGCAGTTTAAGATATGCAATACATGAGGTGTTTATTTAGGATCACCTCCTTAGATGGGTTTTCCCCATTACTTAAGACCGCTTCACAACCACCTTCTACTTCCTGGTTGACTGCTGCAGCCAATCACAAGTCCCGGTCAGCAGCAACCAGGAAGCAGAGTGGTTGTGAAGCAATATTAAAGTAATAGGAAAACCCCCTGTACTTTACTGCTGCATGTGTTCATATTAGAATACCCTACGCTGTAGCCCATCAGCAATGAGAGTCTCCCTCAAGGGCTAGTAAGGAAGTGGCATTTAATAGGCATCCATACACAGAGGAACAGTGGCCATATTTGCAGAATTGGACAACATTCCTTATGGGGTGTCCCGACTCTCCATACAGCAGATGTTGGGGGAAAGAGTGATTGGGGCGATTTGGATTTAGACAGTCGGCAATGGCTTATTCCTCTTCCCTGTTGAAAATATACAAGGGAGTTGAGACCAGGCGTCTGCTAATTGAGCATTTTTGGCAGCTATTGAAAGTGTATGGCCCCTTTAGGGCACTAATATTTTATTCACATGTCTGAATTATGGGCTCACAGAGCAAAAGACCCCATGTCTAGTCATGCCATACAGAAGTTCTCCAGGTATGAATCAGGAACGCTATCTTTTCTTCTTAGGGAGAGCACCTAGAAGGTGAGTGAGGAGACTTATAAAGGCCATTCCTCTTCCTCTGGGTAATATGCAAAATAAGGAAGATGGAACAATACCTCCACAGTGCCACCTACTGGAAGGCAGCATTACTGCAAGTCAATGTTAGACTCTTTATACAAGCCTTGTAACAATGACTGGGAATTGAAAGCCAAGTCAGAAGCCATATACAGACAACCAGGTATAAATACCACATTTTTTGAAGGCACTGAAATGCCCGTGTGCAGAGGATTTAAGAGTCTACTTCACATGCTGCAGAGAATTTCCATGAACTTTTTGAAGACCGCTGTGGATTTTAAATGCACATCACAACCATTTATGCTGCCGAATTCAATCCTTGAAATACAGGGGTTAGAATTCACAGCACATACACTTCAGAAAGAAGCCAAATCTGCACTATTTAGGTGTGGCCTTGGCCACTGCGGCTTTCCAGCAGGTTTTCCATTGTGGAATGCCGGCAGCAATTACGCTGTTTGTGAAGGCGGCCTTAGAGGGGCACTTCCACTTGCAGGCCGCCCCCATTTGAAGTTCCCAGGTATGAACATGAATTAGTGGCCGATTTTACCAATGCTGTCAGCATCCTTGCCTGTGTGGCCAGGGCTACGTTTGGGAATCCCTGCTATGAAGTCTTGGCATAGAAGAGATATACATTTGTAGACCGCTTCCATACCACATCAGGGCATTTAGTTCTGGTGAATGCACTTCTATTATTCAGGCACTTAAGTTCACTGGAACAGAAATGACTGAACATAGAAGAAAGCATCCAGTTCTGTAGAGCTGCATTATATTCTATGGTACGGATATGGGAAATTAGGAGACATAGCAGGACATCGCATCTCCTAGTACATAGGCATGAGCAGAATGTCTGTGCTACTACATAGACAGAATATGCAATGCAAGTGTATTAATAAAGCCATTGTTGCGCACGCTCCTGCGCCATCATCACTTCTATATAATTGGAGATACACTTCAGAAAAATAAAATATAGAGCATTTTGAATACTTTTTGCTGCTTCCACTTTTTTTTTTTTAGAAGACAGGAGACCTTCACCAATACACCTGCACATGAGTACTTACCTTCATAGTGGATACAAGAAAACATAAAATGCAACCAAATTCCAGTGGAAGATAAAGATACCCGTTAAGGCCCTTTCCAAAATACACCGGATTGTCTAAAGGAATATTCCAAGACTTTGTTAACCAACAGGTCAGCAAGAGATGACTGGCGGGAACCTGCCTCTTAGACCCTTACCAGTCAGCCGATTCCCAGTGTCACTGCTGCTCTAGTCAGCAGAGGAAGCAGAAGGCGCTGACCATAGTGCAGTGGCCCGGGTTGGTATTACAGGCACAGCTCTCAATAAGTCATCAATAAAATCATGGAATACTCCCTCAATCCAGTCACAATGGTGGAAGCAGCTACAAAACATCCAACTGAATGACTACATTTAGTATATAAGGGGATATGTTAGGAGGAACATATAAGTACATGGAGGGTGCGTGCCAAGTCTTACCCAGAAGTGTGCATGACAATTAACCATCATAGTCCTTTCTATCAGTTCATCTGGACACTCGAGCAGATGGTGTCCCGATACTACACCAGCATTGTTGAGCAGAAGAAAGACGTCTCCGACCTCCCGGCGGACCTTCTCGGCTGTGGAGTAAACACTCTCACGCTTTCCTACGTCACAAGTGTACGTGTGAACCTGGAGATTGGAGCATGGCAGCACTTCTTCCTCTACCAGGTTCCCAGCTGTTCGGGCAAGACAAGAAAGAGAAGAAAAACCAAGAGGGACGTTAGATGACGAAAGGTTCTACGAGACTGCGATTACGTCCTGGCAAGTAACATCCAGCACTACTCTACTACGAGGCCATTCATTCCTCCACGGCTTACGTCAGCTGAGGGTACGCAGCTTTAAACCTTCTACTCGCAGCAGATGTGGAGAGCACTTACTTATGCAAGAGGCAGTGGGACTGCGTCCAATGCAAACTCTGCTGCACTTTGATCATAGGAAGACAATGCCCGGCCAGACATTCTACAAGCTTTGGGGCAGATCTGTTCTTGGGATCCACGAAGGATTAGTTCTCTGTGGCACAAGTCATCCTGTTCTGTCCACGCTGCTTTCTATTAGTGATCCTCCAGCTGTTAAACTACAACTCCCAACATCCTCTAGTGTCACAGGTTAACCGTTCTACACGATCTGGGCTCTTATTGATGGACTCACATTGTTACTTTGTATCACTGCATGGATATGACCAGTTGCAACAATTATAGCCATAATGGAGAGTCTCAGACGGGTCCGACACGTTTTAGGTCATCAGACTAGACATTGAGTCGTTGCTAGAATGCAGTGAGAGTTTCCATTGTGGCAATCATAATGATGAAAGGCACGGACATAAGGAACGGTGAGGTTCCATACTGGGGTCGTCTAGTAAGACCACCAAGCAGATCAGTCCAGGATCATCTGACCCCATCATAAGCAGCTGATTGTTATAGGGAAACAAGTCACCGATTCTGTATGACGCCATCACTGATCTGACCGCACGTTACATTATGACTGGAGCAAAGCTTATGCAGTTCAGATATGGAAACATATCGCATGGTGGGTGGGGAAAGAATCATATAGACTTTAAGGTAGGTTCACATGGGCTGTTTTTTGTTTTGAAAGAGCAATTGCTGGTGTTTGGGAGGTTTTCACCCATTCAACAGCCTATTTAAAAAAAAAAAAATAATAATATTTTTTATATATATATATATATATATATATATATATATATCCCAAAACACATTGCTTCTGCACTTTTAGAAAATTAGCATATAAAGTGTAATTAAAAAAAAAAAAAAAAAAATTAAAAATAAAAATAAACCAAACCAACTAAATACATCATTCCATTTGGACACAGATTTGCTGCATATTTCACCCTTTGCATTTGAATTCCATTGAAAGGGTGAAATCTGCAGCACAGTCTGCCGTGTGAACAGACCCTTACTACCTGTAGATCGCCACTTTCACGTGTGCCCACTCGGTGCCAGTTCTGATCCGGATCGGCAGCAGACCTCAGTCCTTCTATTGAAAGGGTGAATTCTGCAACGGATCCACATCATAAACTGCACCAAATGCTGCAGATTTGCACCAAAATCCACTCCATGCGCCCCTACCCTCCAATACATAATGATCCCACTAGAATTGATGGTTGGTACCATTAATACACCTGGTGGCACAGAGCTCACTCTGCCCAGTTACAGCTGGCATACAACATCGGGCACATCCCACCGGTCACACATCTACCCCACAGTGGCACAGTCACTAGCGGCGGGCACACAGTTGGCACTCACCCCGCAGCGCGTCCTCCGCTTCCAGCTGCCGGTAGATCTCCCGCACCATGCCGGCCGTCTCCTCGTTGCTCTGCGTGTTTATGTCCCAGAGCACCAGCTGTGCCCGGCGCCGGGCAAACTCCAGGGCAAAGAGGCGCCCGAGCCCGCTGCCCGCCCCGGTGATGAGGCACACCTGCCCGGCCACGCTCTTCTCCTTGGGGCGCACCAGCCATTTGGCCGCCGCCAGCACGAAGGCCCAGAGGACCTTAAAAGTCACCACGAACAACTCCAGCACGATGTTCATGCTGCGGGCGGGCGGGGAGGCTCCGGCGCGGCTCGCTCTGCAGTCCGGGCGGGGGACGGCGCGCTGTCGCTGACTTCCCGGGACGGGCGGTTACTGGCGGCTGCGGGACGCTCTCCTCCTGCCCATGTCCCAACTTACTGCAAGCGCGTCCCGGGCTGTGTCGGCTGGAGAGCTGCGGCCCGTGCACTGCATGTTGTGTCCCGGCAGCGCGATATATAGCCGGGCACCGGCCAGGAGGTAACCTCGCCCCGCCCGGTGCAACCCGCACACGGGAGGGGCGGCGCCGCATCACATGGACGGGAGGGAGGAAGGGGCGTCCATTAACTGCTCACTGCCCGGGCTGACACCCACCTGCTGCCACTGCTGCCCGCTGCGCTGGGGGGAGTATACGCAACCACATAACAGTGCCAACTACAGCCCCCCATAACAGTGCCAACTACAGCACCCCCATAACATGTGCCAACTACAGCACCCCCATAACATGTGCCAACTACAGCTCCCCCATAACAGTGCCAACTACAGCACCCCCATAACATGTGCCAACTACAGCTCCCCATAACAGTGCCAACTACAGCACCCCCATAACATGTGCCAACTACAGCACCCCCATAACAGTGCCAACTACAGCACCCCATAACAGTGCCAACTACAGCACCCCCATAACAGTGCCAACTACAGCTCCACCATAACAGTGCCAACTACAGCTCCACCATAACAGTGCCAACTACAGCCCCCCATAACAGTGCCAACTACAGCTCCACCATAACAGTGCCAACTACAGCACCCCATAACAGTGCCAACTACAGCACCCCATAACAGTGCCAACTACAGCTCCCCCATAACAGTGCCAACTACAGCACCCCATAACATGTGCAGCTACAGCACCACATAACAGTGCCAACTACAGCCCCCCATAACAGTGCCAACTACAGCACCCCATAACAGTGCCAACTACAGCTCCCCCATAACATGCAGCTACAGCTCCCCATAACAGTGCCAACTACAGCTCCCCCATAACAGTGCCAACTACAGCCCCCCATAACAGTGCCAACTACAGCCACCCCATAACAGTGCCAACTACAGCTCCACCATAACAGTGCCAACTACAGCCCCCCCATAACAGTGCCAACTACAGCCCCCCATAACAGTGCCAACTACAGCCACCCCATAACAGTGCCAACTACAGCTCCACCATAACAGTGCCAACTACAGCCCCCCATAACAGTGCCAACTACAGCTCCCCCTATAACATTGCCAACTACAGCCCCCCCATAACAGTGCCAACTACAGCACCCCATAACAGTGCCAACTACAGCACCCCATAACAGTGCCAACTACAGCTCCCCCATAACATGCAGCTACAGCTCCCCATAACAGTGCCAACTACAGCTCCCCCATAACAGTGCCAACTACAGCCCCCCATAACAGTGCCAACTACAGCCACCCCATAACAGTGCCAACTACAGCTCCACCATAACAGTGCCAACTACAGCCCCCCATAACAGTGCCAACTACAGCCCCCCCATAACAGTGCCAACTACAGCACCCCATAACAGTGCCAACTACAGCACCCCATAACAGTGCCAACTACAGCTCCCCCATAACATGTGCCAACTACAGCTCCCCCATAACATTTGCAGCTACAGCTCCCCATAACAGTGCCAACTACAGCTCCCCCATTATACAGTAACTACGGAACCCCAATATTAGTCAACTACAGCACCCCCATAACACAGCCAACTACGGAACCCCAATATTACCGTCAACTACAGCACCCCCATAATACAGCCATCTGCAGCACTCCCATAGAATACAGACAACTACAGCACCCCCATAATACAGCCAACTACAGCACCCCCATAATACAGACACTTACAGCACCCCCATAATACAGCCAACTACAGCACCCCCATAATACAGACACTTACAGCACCCCCATAATACAGCCAACTACAGCACCCCCATAATACAGACACTTACAGCACCCCCATAATACAGCCAACTACAGCACCCCCATAATACAGACACTTACAGCACCCCCATAATACAGCCAACTACAGCACCCCCATAATACAGACACTTACAGTACCCCCATAATACAGCCAACTACAGCACCCCCATAATACAGACACTTACAGCACCCCCATAATACAGCCAACTACAGCACCCCCATAATACAGACACTTACAGCACCCCCATATAATACAGCCAACTACAGCCCCCCATAACATATCCGGCCACAGTGCACCCATAACAGAGCCAACTGCTGCAGTAACAGGAAACAGTCACTCATTAGTGCAAAGCACCAAAGATGGCGTCACGTGGTCGGGGACTTATGTCGTGACGTCACCCCGGCTCCACTGTCTCATTGCGGATGGCGCGCCACATCAGGACTGGGGAAAACAACGGATGTACAAACACTAGAGTTCTCCACTACAAGTGCAAAATACCATCCCGCACATGCGCAGGACAGCAGGGGGCACACTATACAGTAACCGGACTGGTGGGCACGCTGCGCCACCGCCACTGAAGCAAATACAGTATGGAAAAAACTAACAGGTGAGCATAGAAGTTACCGGCGTCGCTTCAGAAACCCCTGGAGACCAAGAATAACATCATATTGATACATGTTAGAGCTTTTGGAAATGAATAACTTTAAACCTTTGTGAAGAAACACGAGGGCCCCCTCATCTCTCTTGGCTGCTGGCCATTTTTCTCACATACAGTTGCAAGGAAAAGTAAGTGAACCCATTGGAATTACCTGGATTTCTGCATTGATTACTAATAAAATGTGGTCTGATTTGTATCTAAATCACAATAATTAACACAATCTGACTAAACTAATAACAGAGCTGTACTGTTCATGTATCTTATTGAGCACACAGAGTAAACATCCGCAGTGCAGGGAGAAAGTGAACCTCCGTGTTATTGACTTTTTCAAGAACTAATTGGCAAAAAGGGTTTTAATTAAGAAAGTTTGGTTTTCACAGGAGCTTTTGCCATTAAATAAAGGCATAGAAAGCCTGGTTAATGACAAACCTGTCCTTTTCAAGAAAGATTGGTTACTGTAAACCACATGTGTCAAACACAAGGCCCGCAAGCCGAATCCGGCCTGCTGCCTCATTTTATGTGGCTGCGGCGTGCCGATGGCCGCTCACCACTGAAGCGATTACCAGCTGGGGTGCCGCAGTTTCCCACTGGTAATCACTGTTAGCGCTGATCCCGGTGCACACTGTGACGTCAGTGTGCAGCCGGGATCCTCCTCTCCTGAGTCCCTTGCTCCTCGGTTCCGCAGGAAAGGACTCAGAGAGGAAGCATGCTGGGCGCATATTAACTTTTTCCACAACACTTCTGCCCTATTCAGCAATTCCAGCAACCTGATTGGTTGTTTGGGTTAGCTGATTCACCAAACAACCAATCAGGTTGCTGGAATTGCTGAATAGGGCAGAAGTGTTGTGGAAAAAGTTAATATGCGTGATGTCGGTGTGCACCCCGGGATCAGTGCGAGCAGAGGGGGAGCGGTGCTTACATCAAAAAGGAGGCAAGTATATGGGTTGGGGAGGGAACTATTATTACTGAGGGGGGTTTATATTACTGAGAGGGGTGTGTGAGTGTGTGTGTGTGTGTGTGGGGGGGGGGGGGGGGTCACGGTGAAAATGAGTTTGACACCCCTGCTGTAAAGAACATGGAAAGGGCTACAAAAACACTGCTAAAAACCTGGATGTACATCAGTCCACAGATAGGTAAGTCTGCAAATGGAGAAAATTCAGGACTGTTCTAGTCTCACTAGGAGTGGGCACCGGGATCAGATTTGTACTATATATTTGTAGGAGTGGTAATAAGAGGATGGCAGTATTATACATAAGAGGCGTGGAGCTAATATGATTACTGTTGTATTATGTTCCCCAACATCACCTCCAATAATGTGTGTGTAAGCGGATGCCCCACGCCCGTTTAAGTACTGTGGCCGCAGTGTTCTCCGTATACTGGTGGGGGCAGTGCAGTAATAAGAGGCCACGAAAGGGATAGACAATGGTGGCTAGTGAACCGAGAGGGCCGAAAAAGATACAGACGGTGTGGAAGAAGAGACAGGCTCCCTTCCTGCAGGGACTACCGGTAGATCCAAAAGAACACAACTGGAACTAATTAGGCATTTAAATCAGTTCGTTTGCCACGCACAAATGAACGTGCCCCGTGGGAAGAAAAAGTACATTAAAACATGGCGATACAAGCGCAAATAAGTCTCATTCATAGCGCAAACCCATTGCGGCAAGTTGCACCATTGCACTTATGTCCGTGTGGAGCCGGCCTAAATATGAGATGGAAATTGTATTCCAGTTTTATCGCATGCTGGCGAGTGCAATATTGGGCTGATATCACTCTCGCCCATGTGAAAGTAGCCTAAGACCCACGATCTTACCATGCAAAAGCTGAATTTAGCCATAAGCCCCATTCACCCAGTGGATGATGAAAGAGCGTCCTTTTGGGATCCTTCATGTTGATATGCGTCAGTATACCATTTTTTCTACTGTATAAGAAAGCGCAGAAGATGGCACCTTCGTATACTTTTGGCCACTCCAAAAAACATTCTCCGCGTGATATACTTTTTTTTGACTTTGTGGCCAAAGCATGACATATGTATCTGTATAGCTACACAAAGTTACAAACTTTCAGCGGGTTGCGTGAAACAATCAAACAAGAGCAATTTAAATAGCTAAACACAACTAGTATAACAAGTGGTTTCTCCAAATTCAACACAACATGCCACTTTTATTGACTACTGCATTCTCCGAATTATTCAACCCCCTGAATAGAATCCCTCATAAAAGCACACCTGCAAATCCGGTGTTTTCTCAAGGACACCTGATGTAACTAATCGAGGGCTTCATTAGCTGCATCAGGTGTGCATGAGATAACACATAAAATACCCGGACTGGCTAGGGCTTTGTTGACTGTGACATCTGACTGCATGTAATGGCCCTTTTACACGGACCGACAGTCTTTCAAACGACTACACAATCGCCAACGTCACCGCTAAGGTTGCTAGGGCTCAAGAAAAGCACAAAAAAAGTCAGCTCCTATATGCTCAAAACAATGTAAATAAGCCACAGAAGTTTGGGGATTCTGTTCTGTAAAATGATAAACAAAACAGGAACTTTTTGGGCTCATGCATCAGTGCTGTGCCTTGAGGAGGAATACTGAAGCATACACATGAAAAGAACACCCTGGCTACAGTGGCTTGGTGATTCTCTGGAGCTGCTTTGCTTCCTCTGGCACTGGCAACCTGCAGCGACTGGAGGAGGCTGAAGCTTGGGCACCATTGGACCTTCCAAAAGGACAATGATCCCAAGCATACCTCAAACTCCCCCAAAGCCTGGTTTCAGAAGTAGTCCTGGAAGATTGTGGAGTGGCTGTCCCAGTTGCCTACCCAGTTGGTAGTGAGTTTCAGAGTATAGGTGACGCATGGGAAAAATCCTGGAGACAAGTATGTGAGGAGCACATTAGGACAGAAGAGAGGAGGTTGTCTTGCGAGGACCAGAGGTTAGATGTGGGGTTGTATTGTGAGATTAGGTCAGAGATGTATGGAGGCGACAGGTTGTAGATGGCCTTGTATGTCATTGATAATGACTTGCACGGAATTCTCTCAGTGATGATCCCAACTCCTAAATCCCTTATGATACTTGACCGACTGAAAGGCTTATTCTTATCCTAGCAAATCCTGCTCAAGATGACCATACCCCTCTGTACGTGGTGGCCAGGAGTACAAACAGCCGAGGGGGCTGTGCTACGCTGTTTCTATAACTCCCATTCACTTCTATGGGAGTTACAAAAAAACCTTGAACAACCCTCTAGGAGGTTTCTGCACTCTCAACCGCCTTCAAATCAATTGGCGGTTAAGTTCTTCAGATAGGTGCAGGTTTTGAACTTTTCTGGTATATGGAAAGCTATACAAGTCTGAGATGAGAATATCCATTTAATATTCAATCATTTTATGAGAATCCCCCTTCAAAGTGGAAAACTACAGTTTCTGGAGATGTTCAGAACTAGAGATGTGTGGTCATGGAGGCAGACGTTTTTTGGACTTCCTTTGAGTAATCCCATTGAAGAATATTAATGTCCACTTATCTGTGTCCTGAAAGAGGTGCTATGGGTGAGCAATATGCTGAACTAAAGGTACCTCTAACACGGGGTGATTATCGCCTGTCACTGGAAACAGGAAATTTGGGCGATAGTCGTCCCGTGCATAAGATACCACCAATGGCCGCCTCCATTCACAGAACTATTGCGTAAAGTGGTGGGACGGCTGTTGGGTGCTCATGTGTCCAACAGTCATCCCGTGTAAAGGTCCATTTACACGCAAAGATGATCGCTCAAAATTTGTTTTAAAGATAGGGAGAATTACAGTTTGAGCGATCATTTTGCATAAGCTGCTAATGGGCACTAATCCCTACTCTTACCTTTATTTGCTTGTAAATTATCCTTCAGAGCTGTATACAGAGAACAGAAAGTGGTCTGTTTTCCACATACAGTTCCTTTGTTTTACCATGGGGCTACCTACTAAATACAATGTAATCAGCGCTCCCCGTGAAGAACACAGCATGCCGTCCCTGCTATCAGCTCTCTGGCTGAAAGATGGATTTTATGCTCACCTAAAAATCATCATTCAGCCGAAGTGTGAAACATGGGAGCATTTACACACAACGATTTTCGCTTAAACGATGTCTTTTGAGCGGTAATCGTTGCATGTAAATGGGGCTTAAAGGTATGCTTAATTGAACAGCAAGTGGAGATAAGATAGACTTTATGTTTAGTGTCTGTAAAAGGTATAGCATGAGAAAAATGTTCAGCTCACACCATGTTGCTGTCTATAGAAATGAGGTAGTGGGCTCCAGAGGAACTGATTAACATGGTAACTGTATACATCAAGTAATTAAAGAGGTAAATATTGGAGCTTATGCAATATATGACAGGTGCCACGTGAACAGGCTTGACGTGTGTATATGACAGATTTATGTCAGCAGAGCAGCTACATAAATCTGCATCCGTGCGTGCCAGATACCCATGTTGTGAATGAAATTATGGATTCAGACGTAACAGAAGCCGTTGAGAAAGCCGTCCCTGCCCTGCTTACGCTTATTGAAGCGCTCAGCTTTTTGGGAGGATCCAGAATTCTGGGATCACGGTAGGATACCTGACACATTTAGCTGCTCGGTCATTTTCTCCACCTGCTAAATGTTACACAGAGAGGAAGTGAAGGAAATATAGATGTTTTGCAATAATACCAGTAATAGTGATAATAGGTGGATGAGGGGGTCAGGTTTGGAGGGGAAATGTAGAAGAGGCGTAGACGGCGGCGTGTTAGATTAGAGAACGTGGTAGACCTGATTAAGGAGAGATGCTTTTAGAGGACCCTTAAAATTGTGAATAATACTCTTTCTGGAAAAACTGCCCTTTCTCATGTGGATGGACTGGACTGAGGAGTGTCTTCAGAGGGAGGCGCAGGTGGAAGGATTCTTTGAGATGTGGGAGAGCTTTATTGAGGTCCTACTGCGCTGAGTGTAAAGGGCAATCGAGGAAACGTTTAAAACAACCATATGGTACATGGAGAGATCTATATCCGGAGCTTCCCCGGTTAGCGGGACTTGGGGGGTATCTTGGGGATCTATGCGCCAGGATATAACATATATATCTCTATATGGGAGATACGACCGGACTGGGCTGGACATTTGTGAAGGAGGAGAGACGCAAGAAATTGATTTACTAAGGTATCAGGTGTCAAAATTGCTTCTTTTTAAAGATGTTGCCATAGCGGGTGGAGAAATACGACCTCTACATATGTCCCCCCCCCTTGACCCCCTGATCCCCTTGACCCTCCCTGTGTACACCAAAGGAAAAGAAAAGAAGAAATGTGGAGAGAAGCGGCAGTTGTTTGATAAAAGATATATACAACCCCATAATGCAATAATGTGTACCGCTCCGCATAAAGATGTACCCCTCAGTACATGTCCTGGGTGTAAGCGGAGACCCTGTTCAATGGAAAGATGCTTGATAAAACCCAGTCGAAATAAAATGGATCTAACACAAGAGGGCAACGTCCCTAACCTTACCCCAACCCCTTTTATTCTACACCCACCCCATCCAACCCCGTCCCCCCTCCGCACATACTGGGGCAGAAACTCAAAGGAAAATAATTCTAGAGCAATCATGAACTTACTGATAGAAACATACCTTAAAATCCTGTACTATGCAACCTGGTAGACAGCTCTATATAAATGTATGATTATTACTGCAAGCCCTGTATGTGAATGGAGACTCTGTTTAATTGAAAAAATGTTGAATAAAAACAAATTAAATAAAATTGTGAATATTGGTGGTTAACCTGATTGTCCAGGGTAGCACATTCCAGAGAACTGGTGCAAACTGGGCAAAAGTCTTGGGGCAGGAGACCTGGATTATGGAGGATGTTATTCTGAGATTATTAGCATAATGGAGAGCACAGGTAGGGTGATAGACCGAGATGAGGGATGAGATGTAGGGAGCTGGTTGGAAGACCCTTGTACACATTAAAGCAACACTTCGGTCCTGGACAAACAAAGATTGCCAAACCACTTCTCTGATTAACTGATGCACACTGGGTGTTAGAAGGCATTGGTAGTCTAAGATGCTACATGCTTCTCATACGGGCCAACTGACCAATCAAGCAGTATATAGTATCTACAGACCCATTTAGACCCAATGATTCTCGCTCAAAAATTGCTCAAAGCTACTTTTGAGCAAGAATCGTTGGGTATACATGCTCGGCCATCATGCAGTTTTCGTTAACGAGTCATTCATCATAATAATAATAATCTTTATTTGTATAGCGCCAACTTATTCCGCAGCGCTTTCAGGCATGGATAAATGCAAAACAATACAACAATTACAATGTGAGATACATTGGGTTAGACACAAATGGGTTGAGGGTGGTACAGGAGGTGCAGGGGTTGGGGAACATAGGCATTAGGAAATTTCATGTACAGATTTTTTTTTTCCCCATCATTCATTCATCATTCATCATTGTTTTTCAGCAAGCTGAAAGAGAATGATGAGCCATACTATCGTTTCAGCTGGTATCCCGCTCGGAGAACACAGCCAAAGTATGAAGAAGACAGCGGTCCAGCTGTGTTTTGCATACCGCGCTCGGAGCGCTCAGCTGCATACCAGCTGTGCGCTCCGTAAACACAGCAGGAGTATGCAGAAGACAGC
Source organism: Eleutherodactylus coqui (assembly GCF_035609145.1). Classification (NCBI taxonomy): domain Eukaryota; kingdom Metazoa; phylum Chordata; class Amphibia; order Anura; family Eleutherodactylidae; genus Eleutherodactylus; species Eleutherodactylus coqui. Next base: position 142,254,217 of record NC_089845.1, on the reverse strand, counting down.
GCTCCAGCTGTCTTCTGTAAATCCCTCGCTCTGAGCGCTCAGCTGTATATAAGCTGAGCGCTTCAAGAAGAAAACAGCTGAATACAGAAGACAAGCGTCCCCGCTTATCTTCTGCATACCCCACTCGGAGTGCTCAGCTGTACACCTACTGAGCGCTCCGAGAAGACAACAGCTGTATGCAGAAGATAGTGGTCCTGGAGGTCTTCTGCATACAGCGTGAGCCTTCATTTACACACTGAATGCCCCAAACTATCACTCAAACTGCCGTTTGAGCTAATTTTGAGCAATCATCTTGCCGTGTAAATGCACACAACGATTATCGCTAAAAAGATGTCTGTTGAGCGAGAATCGTTGTGTCTAAATGGGTCTTTAGACTAATGATGCATACTAATGCACAGTGTACATCAGGTAGTCAGAGAAGCGGTTCGGCCATCTTTAAAGTGATCAGAGGGTCACTTTAAATAGTTGTCTGATTCTATCAAAATTATCAAGTTAGGTTCACTTTTATCTAATGTGTAATGCCAGCATTCAGTTAGGGAAGATGTATTATAATTATAATCTTCAGCTCTATACACCCCTATTAGTGAGCGCTCAGTTGCAGTTTTTGTGCCAAAGTCAGAAGTGGATCCAGCAGGAAAAAGCAGAAGGCGCACAAAAAACTGCATATACAATTCCGGCCTTACAAATGTAGTAAAATAAGATATCATTACTTTTACATGCAGGTAAATGTCAACATGTGGATTACAATGTGTTCACTCATTCTTGATTTCCCTAGGCAGTTTGATGAGGTGTGCATGAAACCCATCACTTTTCTAGAGGACCTACTGCAGTAACTACCGTATGAAGAGGGCATCTTATATACCAGTGACTCAAAGGATCCTGCAGACGTACCCTGGTTACTGTCAAGTGATATTCTTATCTCTCGGCCTCCGTTATTAAACCATCCAGTGTTTGTACCTTTTACATGTTGCCCACAATTTTGCATCCTTTAAGTAGAGTGTTTAATACCAGTCATGTACATTAGCTGACGTGTAGCTTCCCGTAAATATGCATGTTCAGCTTGGCCAAGTGTGTAGGCTTACTACAATGGGGAGAGTGAGGCATTTCTGGCAGCAGCTTATCTCCCTGCAGAACAAATGATGGTCTGTAAAACATGTCCAACTCCGCTTTTAAATATTGAGTCATATCTGGTGTCGAGGTTATTTTTTTATAATCTGATGCACATACTCTATTTCCAAGAAGCTTTTACTACCAATTATCAGCCTAGTGTACTTGGACATACCACTCAGCGCTTCCTACTCAAGACTCCTGAAGGCCAATCTTCTCTTTTTCTGAAACCTTCTCCACAAATAAAACCATATATTAGTGTTTACTGCTATTAACTTCAATAAAGGTTGAATTCAAGTTCCAAGCTTAGATGTTCAAGTTCCAAGCTTAGAAGATCAAGTTCCAAGCTTGGAGGTTCCAGCCTAAACTCAACTTAGTCAAACTGGCTATCAGTTGCATGAAAAACAAGTAGCTGTGAATAAACCCATTTTAAGATTGGTCATTTTCCATGTTATTTTAGGCCTGAAGCGCGCTTGTTCAATGGGGACAAGTCATGTTCAGGTCCTGCTTCATGGTCATGTCACTGCATAGCACACAGACAGATACTCGTAAAGAATACTCCATGCTAGTTTTATAGGTTCCAGAAATTAGCACCTAAATCTTCAAAATCCACTAGTTACCATCTCAACTAATAACCCAATTATCTTGGACAGTTTTCTGGGTGCAGGAGGAGATGATCTCCAGACCGTAGGACAAGAAAGTTGGCCATACACATTCAGTCAATGGCGGCCAAACCTAGTAGATTGTGACAAAAACAGCCAACCATCTAATGTACATGAAGGCCTCTCAACTCTCCTTGGATGGCAGATGCAAGAAGCATTTGCCGTTAGATTTCAACGTGCCCGATCCCTTAGTTCTCAAAGAGATAAGCGACAACCGGAGGGGTCTGGCAGCAGCTTACGGCATGTGAAACAGTCCGTCTGTACATGGTTCATGGTTATCGCTTTCTTCTACAAAGGTCAGACATTGACTTGCAAGAATGCTACCTTCTAACAGGTGGCGCTGTAGAGGCATTAATCCATCTTCTCATTTGCATAAATTTCCCAGAAGACCGTGCACAGCATTATAAGTATTCTTACACCTACTATGTGCTCTTCCTAAGGAGCAAATGTACCCCTTATCATTGTTCCATCTTCCCATTTACACAATTACAATAAAGAAAGGTGGCCCTCAATAAATAGTTTGATCTACCCTCCCATTAAGGAGATTACTGGTAACAGGAAAGTTATCTGCAGCCTTCAGTGATACATTAATACGTAGTCATGTTAGGTATGCAATACGTCTTATGTGTAACTGGGCCATGTAGCAATCACAATGGTTGCTATGGCTATAGGCATTTCCTTGGCTAAAATCCCATAGTGTTTTTGGACACTACACACTTGATGTAACACGACTGCCGGTACCTCCTTATAAATTGTAGTGTGCAGGTGACAATTTAACAGCTGCCGTCAGTGAAATGCAATTATACGTCACTCTTGCCTGGTATAATCTGGATGTTGAACTGTGCCATGTGGAGAGCAGTGAGATCAATAGCCGATTGTGAAATACATATACCTAGCATGCTACTACAGGTACTGTCTTATGTGTCTCTATGCAATGCTAAAAAACTGCCAGGCTGCAAAAGTGGCAATTTCTCATCACATTCACCAAGGTTGAACAATAGAGTAAAGGCCCCTTTAAACACAAAGATGATCGCTCAAAAGATGGCCTTTGAGCGATCATTTTGCATAACCTACTAATTGGTACTAATGAATATTAGTACTAATTAGTAGCGTGTGAGCTGCCGAAGTTGTATTCAGGGAACAGACTGCCCGCTGTTTGCTGAATACATTCTCTTTGTCCTGCCGCGTTGAGACAATGTAATCAGCTGTTATCAACACTCCCCGGGCAGAACACAGCGTGCGGTCCTGCTTATCAGCTGTTCTGCTGAAAAACTGAAAGATGGGAACATTTACACGCGATACTGTATTCCTGCGTTGCTCACATGTATTTTTTATTCTTTACTCCTAATGACCAAGAAAAATGTAAGGCCCCCTGCATACGGGCGGAAATTCCGCAGCGGGATTTCCCGCAGAATTTCAGCCTGTGGCTGCTGCCATAGGATAGTATTAGAAAATGCAATCCTAGGCAGACGGCCACGATTTGAAATCACACACGAAAAACAAATCACAGCATGCTCTATTTCTGTGCGGGTCTCGCAGAGGCCCGCACAAAAACGTCAGTAGTGACAGGCCAGCTCCTCTCAGGGCATGCGCCCGCTGGCTGGCAGCCGGCGCATAGCAGAGAATGAGGACGCCGGGAGCAGGTAAGCCGCAGGGGCACAGGACCACATCCCGCTGCAAGAATTCTTGCAGCAGGATCTGACCCAGCCGTCTGCAGGAGGCCTAACAGTTCTGACAAAAGGTGCAGATTAATTAAAACTGGCAATTTTAGCAACATACATACAAGGCCACTTTAAAAAATGGGGCAAACAGGGCATATATGCAGCAGCCTGCCTGGGTACGGGCCATCTGACAGTGGTGCCATTTTTAACTGTATGTATCCTCCGCCACTTTAGTTCCTTGTAAATTGGCGGACACAAGGGAACAGAATGGAAGATACACACATACATATAAATATATATATATATATATATATATATATAAAGGCCCATTTAGACACAACGACTATCGCTCAAAAGATGTCGTGTGGGTGACTTTTGAGCGATAATCGTTGTGTAATTTACAGCACAAGATGATCGCTCAAACGTTGCGCGATCACCTTGCACTGCAAGCCGAAGATGCAGAAGACAAGCGAGGTGTCCCCGCTTGTCTTCTGCATCCAGCTGTTCTCTGCACGGAGCACCCGGCTGTATATTATTTTTCACCGCTTGAATCACAATATACAACTTATTTTCAAGATTATTTAGTTACAACTTTCCACTTTCTGCCTGATATACGGTACACTCTTTGTCAAAACAAAAATCAAGCACCTAGAAGTTGTTGTTTTGCTGCAAAACCCGGCATCAGTTCCATCTCAGGCAGATCTGTAAATTATGACAGTTGTTGTGTGATTAGATGGACGGCCTTGCCACCTGAGGCCCTAAAAGTGGTCCCACCCTTGGCCTATAAAAGGCTCTCGGAGGCTCCTTGTGTGTAGTGGCCTCTTCTTCCGCTTGTGTAGAGCTGGTTGAGCACTAGACGACTCTCCAACGCAGAGAGGAGATTTCACCCCGTTTCACCCCGAGTCTGAGAGAGGAACATTATTGGGATGTGAGGAGCTGGATGGTCGTGTCGTTGAAAGGTCCAGCACTGGCCGTTCTGACCAGACTGTTAGCTGATGTTAAGACTAGTGGATGCATGAGGGCACACAAGGCAACCGGGCTCTAGTTGTCCTCGACAGATTATCGGTAGAGAGAATTGTTTAGTCGGCTGACAAGGACAAGCAGCTTCAGCTGTTTAGTTGTCCATCATCCAGAAAAGAATGGCACCATCATTACACCCGTGTCTGTCGGAACCATTTCCAGGCACTTGGCTGAATGACATTTTGTCTAAAGGTGCCTTTGATACCCACAGCCACCTCCATTTGGAGTGGTGTCGTAAAAAAACAAACAAACTGGACTGGACTGCAGTGGATTTGGGTTGTCTTCAGTGATGAATTCAGGTTTAGTTTGCGCACTGAAGTTGGCAGTATTCGTGTCTGGAGACCTCGGGGTGAAGCCTTAATTCTGCTTTTGCTGTGGAGCGGCACACTGCCCGCCTGCTGGTGTGATGGTCTGGGGGCCCATCACATATGATAGTCAGTCACCCCTAGTAGTGGTACAAGGGACAATGACCGCTCAGCGATATGTTCAGGACATCCTGCAGCCACATGTGTTCCTCTCATGGCGGCTTCCAAGAGTCTTCCAGCAGGATAATGCTCGGCCGCACACACAAGAGGGTCACAGAAATGTCCCCACAACATTGTCACACTTCCATGGCTTCCCGATTACCAGATTTATCGCCAATAGAACACGTAAGTGACCATTTGTGGCACCAACGTTGTCAGTCTACAAGTTTGCACGATCTAGAGGCTCAGTTACAGCAAATGTGGAGTATTATGCCGCAGGATACCATACCGAACCTGTATGCCTCCATGTCCGCCCGTATCACATCTTGTATCCAAGATAGAGGCGGTACTACAGGGTACTAGAGCCTCCATGCCCGTCCATATCACATCTTGTATCCAAGCTAGAGGTGGAACAACAGAGTACTAGATTCTCCATGCCCACCTATATCACCTCTTGTATCTAAGCTAGAGGTGGTACAACAGAGTACTAGAGTCTCCATGCCCGCCCATATCACCTCTTGTATCCAAGCTAGAGGTGGTACAGCAGGGTACTAAAGCCTCCATGCCTGCCCATATCACATCTTGTATCCAAGCTAGAGGAGGTACAACAGGGTACTAGAGCCTCCCTACAAGGGGTCAGTTCTTCACAATAAATGGTCCATTATTGCTGGTATTGTAATCACTTACTTATATCCATGTTACAATCACACAGAGAAAGTTTCATTCCGTTCCGACCCCTCCTTCTAGGGATTGGATTTTTCGACAATGAGTGTGTACCGCCAGCTTTAGAGGCCTTTTACATGGAGCGGTCATTGTGGTAATAATTGTCACGTCAAGCAATTGTTCCCAATCACAGTCCAGTATAAACACGTGCAGCGATTGCACAACCTGTGGGAATGCACTCATCTGTCGTTGACTGAATCTTTTATGATGACCTAAAAATTCTGGTCTTGTCTGCATGATATTCCCTCATGTTAACTGGCATCTGCTAGTCGTTAGCGGTGCAGAGAGGAGGAAAGACAGGCGATCCCGTAAACGACCAACATTCTGAAAAACATCAGATTATTCCTCCATATAAACCAGCAGTGCAGCCTGCAGCGCCATCCTGTACGGCCCTCCGGCCCCTTCTCAAACTCCTATTTTTGGGTCTCCTCTGTTCTTAGTAGTGGATAGAAGCAGAGATAGTTGTGCGCGGATTTCGTCATTGTAGTTTATGGGGATCTGAAATGCTTGGCTGTTTCCATAAGTCTTATAAACTACAATGGAGACAGTTACGCTCGGTATTATTGTAGCTTAACACCACCGGAAGCTAGGGGCTGAGCTGGGTTAGCAGGAGGTAACGCCCCCAGGCAAGCTAGCTTCCGATTGGCAGTCAAATGCAAGCTGAGGAGACAGTAACAATGTGGGGTCCATGCTGCTGTGTGTGCTGTGCCTTCTGTGTCCCCGTACCCCCAGCACTGACCTGTCTCCCCCAGCCCTGGAGTCTGTGTCCCCGTCCCTGACCAGTGCTGCAATGGTATGTGAGCCGCTGGGGAGAAAACAGTCACAGTGGCGGGCGGCTTTTGCAGCAAAGCCGGCTTGACGAGTGACAGCATTGGCTGAGCGCAACAGCGCCGGCGCCCACAGCCAGATGAGCGGAGCAGCTCCGGAGACCACAGGATGAACGCAGCAGGAGCGGCAACACTACCAGTGGCGGCGGTCAGAGTCCGATCAGCGGCGGCAGACATAATCCCATGAGCGGAGCAGCGGTGGGGGCCAGGTTGCTTCAGCGGAGGGACCGACTACATTGCGGCCCACAGTCTTTGCAGCAGCGGCGGGCTGGTAAGTAATGAGCGGAGCAGCGGTGGCGGGCAGAGGATGGGCACAGCAGTGGCAGCGGGCAGAGTCCAATAAGCGGAGCAGCGGCCACAGTCAGATGTCTGGAACAGCATCAGCGACCAGAGTGGCATGAGTGGAGTCATGGCGGTAGCCAGAGTCGCTTCAGCGGAGGGACCCACTACATCTCGTCCCGCAGTTTTTACAGCTGCGGCGGGGAGGTAAGACAGCTGGGGGGATGGGACTGCACATTGACAACGAGCCATTCAGTAGCTAGGGGTGCGACAGGGCCATCCCTCTATCTAAGCCCTGGCACACACCCCTACCGTCCGGTGGCGTCAAGGTACAATAATATTGTCACGCTAATGTGTGGGCACTGTGCTTCCTTGTCTCTTTGGACCGCCATTCTCCAGATAAGTGCAAGTTCCAGTATTGCACAGCGTCCAGTGTTTATCTTGGCTGCAGCACTCATGTCCTGTTTACCCGCATGACTGCTACGACAAATGACAGGCCCTGAAACGGATCATCATTAGTGGCGTCCCATATGCAGGCTTGGACATCTTCATTACTAGCCCATATGAACTGTATATGGGACTTCACTGGGGCCAGAAGACCCGGTAATGTCATGGATTACATGGCATGGTGCCAGAGTACCTAGTTGTTGCTCCAGTGCCACAGTGTGTGATTTAATACATTATTATTTAGGAATGGATTGGGGAAGGGGGGGTTGACTGTAGAAAAAAAAAGTAAACGGGAAAACCTCTTTTGGTTCTTTTTATTTTTTGTGGCCCCTTGGGAGTGCTGTAATCTACCAATCTGGCCATTAGACCAAAAGTGGTTGTGCATCACTGATATCAATGCACAAACCCTTAAGACTCACTGTATTGTCAATCGGTGTTAATTTTTAGCTTCACCTATAAGAGGACCCTTTTGTGCGCACAGTAAGCAGGATGTCTTCAAGCATCCAGCATTCACAGGTTACTAATGGGCGCCATCTAGTGGCAGAAAACCAGTAACGTCAATCAGTATAACTGTACAAGACTAAGGGCTCTTTCACACGACCGTATGCGTTTTTACGTTTTCTTGTCTACGCCGTAAATTCGCACAAATGGACGATTTTCCACGATCATGTCCAGAGATAATTCGTGTTTTCTCGTCCATTCACACGACCGTGAGCGTAGTTTTTAGTGAAAAAATACGTCACACCCCGGAAAACACTCGCTCGGCACAAATCCTCAAGATGCCTTCCAATGCCTACATAGAGGCACCTGTAAGCTCTTCGCATATCCCCACTGCTAAAGAAACCGACTCTTGACTTGACCAATGCTGCCAACTATCTCAAATCTCCCCTTCACCTCCAAACTATTAGAACGCCTGGTTTACTCCCGCCTTATAAGCTATTTAACAGAACACTCTCTTCTTGACTCTACAGCCCTCTACACTCAACAATGACTAAAGTGTCAAACGACCTCCTAATGCCCAAATCGAGGGGTGACTACTCCCTACTGATCCTCCTCCATATCTCCTCAGCATTTGACACTGTTGACCACAAACACTTCCTCAGTATGCTTCGCCCCATTGGCCTAAAGGACACTGCTCTCTCCTGGTTCTCCTCCAACTATCTGACCAATCATTCAGTGTCTCCTTTTCAGGTTTTACCTCCCCTCCTCTTCCTCTTGGGGTCCCCCAGGGTTCAGTCCTTGGCCCCCTCCACATCCCCTTGCTGTTGGGGTCCCCCAGGGCCTGGTTCTTGGCCCCCTCCTCTTCTCCATCTACACAGCCCCTATTGGATAAACCATTAAGGGTTTTGGCTTTCAGTACCACCTCTACGCTGATGACACTCAGCTATATACCTCTTCCCGTGACATCACAGCAACATTCCTCCAGAACGCCACCAACTGTCTATCTGCTGTCTCTAACACTATGTCCTCTCTATACCTAAAACTGAACCTCTCAAAAACTGACCTCCTGGCGTTTCCGCCCTCTGCTAACCGACCTCATCCTGACATCTCCATCTCAGTGTGTGGCACCATAACTCCCAGCACACCCGCTGCCTTGGGGTTATATTTGACTCTGATCTTTCCTTTATCACTTAAATCCAATCTCTCACCTGAACATCTCAGCTGCACCTCCAAAACATCGCAAGAATCCGCTCTTTTCTCACTGTGGACACGCTAAAAACACTGTTGTCCTCATCCACTCTCAGCTCCATTATTGTAACTCGTTGCTGATCGGCCTCCCCTGCACCAGACTTTACCCTCTCCAATCCATCCTGAATGCGGCAGCCAGGCTCATCTTGCTGTCCAGCCGCTCCTCGGATGCCTCTGCCCTGTGCCGGTCACTGCACTGGCTGCCTGTCACATATAGACTTCAATTCAAACTCACTACCTTCATCCTTAAGCCCTCCACAGCACCGCGCCGCCCTGCATTGCCTCCATCATCTCAATCCACCACCCAGCTTGGGCCTTCCGCTCCGCTAACGAAATCAGATTAAGATTTAATTTGAGCCTCTCATTCCCATCTCCAAGACTTCTCCAAAGCAACATCAGTCCTCTGGAACGCGCTACCCAAAATTATCCGGAGAATTCCTGACAAGCAAAACTTCAGCGTGCCCTAAAAACGTACCTCTTCAGGGAGGCATTGGCTTGAGGAAGGTCTATTACGACCGAAACGTTGCCGTAATTTTTGTAATGGGGAAATAAATCTTGTATTTTTCTACATTGCTGAATGCTGCCAGTCACTATTTCCTTATTCCTGATAACATGCTCCCTGTCCTACTGACTGCAATCCCCGCCAGCCGTAATCAATCGCGGCCTGCAGTCACGCCGATTCAGCCACCACATGGCTTAAGTCTGACCATTGTCTATGTGTATAGCATCCCTCACTCTCCACCTCGCCATATCTTGCACATCTGCAGCCCCTTTACCTTCTGTATCATCCCATTATCTGTAGTATGTAAGCTCGTTGGAGCAGGACCCTCACCCCTACTATCTCCTTCAATCGATTGCTATGTAATCGTGGTTTTTGTATTTTTGTCATTCTGTATCCCCGTTTTATAAGCGCTGCGGAATATGTTGGCGCTATATAATGATTATTATTATCATCAGGCACTGCAGCACTCGACGGTCGTCCCAAAGATCATCGAACCTGTGCTTCCCCACTGGAGTGATAATTGCTCAGTGAATGGAGGCGGACCGCGCCAGAGATCACTTCTAGCCACCCACCTCCATTCAAAGTAAACAGGCAGTCGTTCGTAGCTCCACCACTGCCTGTTTACATCAGCCGATTATGATCGTTTGGTTCTTATGTGTGAATAAAATACACGAACGGTAAGTGAAAGAATTATGGGCTATTTACACGGGATGATTATTGATCGGATTTAACGAATTTAAGTGATAATCGTGCACAGAAATCGCTTACTATTCGATTGCAGATTTTTAAACTGACTTTTTAGGCAAACCATTACCGGATCGCAGGCTTGTCGTTCGGTGTAAACGCTCCCCGCTTCACCAAGGTGGTGACGTCTGTCGGTGTAAAGGCTGATGACCCTAGCAGTGACTGTCAGTGCTCGTGTAAAAGGGCCGTAATCATTAGTTGTTTAACTATTTGCTGTATTTAGACTGAACGATTATCGCTCGGTTTCACATAACCCAATAATTAATTGAACGATAATTTGGTGTAAAAGGGCCCTAATCCAATAAATAAATTAGAACGTGTAAACGACGGCTGTAGGGATACAAATGAGTGGTAATGCACTTAGCACTTGGTTAACTGATTGATTAATCACCTAATTCCTGTGTCCTGTGGAAAGCAATTTACAGTTTCCAGCGTTGGCTACCTTCAGAAGCAGCATACTGTGGATGAATATTACGGAGGTCTGCCCCGGGGCAAAAGGAGTTAGGACAATTCACAGCTGCTTGTGAAACACATGCAATTATACAAGAATTAGGGTGCAGGACATGCGATGACCCTGAATGCGCAAAGTCCATGTATAACGGACAACACACGGCGGGTAGGTCTATGATGAGAAGACTGTCCCCGGGCAGAGTTGTAGCAAATCATGTTATATGAACAATCTATTTATACCCAGGACTGTAACCAGGGGGCACCCTCTACGTCCAGAGCAGTGGTTCCCAAACTTTTTCAGCCATGGAGCCCTTTTTGAGGCAAAAATTCTCGTGGAGCCCCATGGAGGGTGTAATTGGGGGAGGGGTTAGGGGCGTGGTTTATCACAACATATGATTTTTACCTCCATCGTTCTAAGGGCTCTTACCCACTTGCATTTTTTTAAAGCTGCAATATCGCCACATTTTGTTTTTAAACGCGATTCTCAATGGGACTTTCTAATGTTGAAAACGCAACGCAAGTTGGTGCTTCGCGGTTGTTGTGCAATGCATTTTTAATATTAGAAAGTCCCATTGAAAATCGTGTTAAAAAAAAACAGCGATATCGTAGCATTAAAAGAACGCAAGTGAGTAAGAGCCCTAAAAAGGGCAGGGTCTTTTAAAAAAAATACTATAGGTAATAGGTGACCCCTATTGCAGCCCCAGTAGTAATAGGTGACCCCGATGGCGGCCACAGTAGTAATAGGTGACCCCTGCATTGACCCCAGTAGTAATAGGTGACACCTATTGCGGCCTCAGTAGTAATAGGTGACCCCGATGGCGGCCCCAGAAGTAATGTGATCCCTATGGCGGCCACAGTAGTAATATGTGACCCCTGCATTGGCCCCAGTTATAATAGGTGACCCCTATTGCGGCCTCAGAAGTAACAGGTGACCCCTATTGCGGCCTCAGTAGTAATAGGTGACCCCTTTTGCGGCCCCAGTAGTACTAACCCCCTCAGTAGCAATATTAGCCCCAGTAATATTAACCAGATTAATAGCAATATTGTCCCCAATAGTATTAACCTCCTCAGTAGCAATATTAGCCCCAGTAATATTAACCCCCTATATTGGCCCCAATAGTAATAGGTGACCCCTATATTGGCCCTACTAGCAATAGGTGACCCCTATTGCGGCCACAGAAGTAATAAGTGACCCCCTATATTGGCCCCAGTAGTAATAGGTATTTGTATAGCACCAACTTATTACGCAGCGTTTTCAGGTAATTATTACTTATTACCCCCCACCAAGCTGGGTTCTCATTTTACCGACCTCGGAAGGATGGAAGGCTGAGTCAACCTTGAGCCGACTACCTGAATCATCCGGGGATCGAACTTGCAACCTTCAGGTCGTAGGCGAGAGCTTACACTCTGCACCACACGAGGCTCATGACCACTATATCGGCCCCAGTAGTAATAGGCGACCCCTACTGCGGCCCCAATAGTAGTAGGCGACCTCGACTGTGGCCCCAGTAGTAGTAGGCGACCCCTACTGCGGCCCCAGTAGCAGTAGGCGACCCCGACTGCGGCCCCAGTAGCAGTAGGCGACCCCGACTGCGGCCCCAGTAGGAGTAGGCGACCCCGACTGCGGCCCCAGTAGTAGTAGGCGACCCCGACTGCGGCCCCAGTAGTAGTAGGCGACCCCGACTGCGGCCCCAGTAGTAGTAGGCGACCCCGACTGCGGCCCCAGTAGTAGTAGGCGACCCCGACTGCGGCCCCAGTAGTAGTAGGCGACCCCGACTGCGGCCCCAGTAGTAGTAGGCGACCCCGACTGCGGCCCCAGTAGTAGTAGGCGACCCCGACTGCGGCCCCAGTAGTAGTAGGCGACCCCGACTGCGGCCCCAGTAGTAGTAGGCGACCCCGACTGCGGCCCCAGTAGTAGTAGGCGACCCCGACTGCGGCCCCAGTAGTAGTAGGCGACCCCGACTGCGGCCCCAGTAGTAGTAGGCGACCCCGACTGCGGCCCCAGTAGTCGTAGGCGACCCCGACTGCGGCCCCAGTAGTAGTAGGCGACCCCGACTGCGGCCCCAGTAGTAGTAGGCGACCCCGACTGCGGCCCCAGTAGTAGTAGGCGACCTCGACTGCGGCCCCGGTAGTGTTAGGCGACCTCGACTGCGGCCCCGGTAGTAGTAGGCGACCTCGACTGCGGCCCCGGTAGTAGTAGGCGACCTCGACTGCGGCCCCGGTAGTAGTAGGCGACCTCGACTGCGGCCCCGGTAGTAGTAGGCGACCTCCACTGCGGCCCCGGTAGTAGTAGGCGACCTCCACTGCGGCCCCGGTAGTAGTAGGCGACCTCTACTGCGGCCTCGGTAGTAATAGGCGACCTCTACTGCGGCCCCGGTAGTAATAGGCGACCTCTACTGCGGCCCCGGTAGTAATAGGCGACCTCTACTGCGGCCCCGGTAGTAATAGGCGACCTCTACTGCGGCCCCGGTAGTAATAGGCGACCTCTACTGCGGCCCCGGTAGTAATAGGCGACCTCTACTGCGGCCCCGGTAGTAGTAGGCGACCTCTACTGCGGCCCCGGTAGTAATAGGCGACCTCTACTGCGGCCCCGGTAGTAATAGGCGACCTCTACTGCGGCCCCGGTAGTAATAGGCGACCTCTACTGCGGCCCCGGTAGTAATAGGCGACCTCTACTGCGGCCCCGGTAGTAATAGGCGACCTCTACTGCGGCCCCGGTAGTAATAGGCGACCTCTACTGCGGCCCCGGTAGTAATAGGCGACCTCTACTGCGGCCCCGGTAGTAATAGGCGACCTCTACTGCGGCCCCGGTAGTAATAGGCGACCTCTACTGCGGCCCCGGTAGTAATAGGCGACCTCTACTGCGGCCCCGGTAGTAATAGGCGACCTCTACTGCGGCCCCGGTAGTAATAGGCGACCTCTACTGCGGCCCCGGTAGTAATAGGCGACCTCTACTGCGGCCCCGGTAGTAATAGGCGACCTCTACTGCGGCCCCGGTAGTAATAGGCGACCTCTACTGCGGCCCCGGTAGTAATAGGTGACCTCTACTGCGGCCCCGGTAGTAATAGGTGACCTCTACTGCGGCCCCCGTAGTAATAGGTGACCTCTACTGCGGCCCCAGTAGTAATAGGTGACCTCTACTGCGGCCCCAGTAGTAATAGGTGACCTCTACTGCGGCCCCAGTAGTAATAGGTGACCTCTACTGCGGCCCCAGTAGTAATAGGTGACCTCTACTGCGGTCCCAGTAGTAATAGGTGACCTCTACTGCGGCCCCAGTAGTAATAGGTGACCTCTACTGCGGGCCCAGTAGTAATAGGTGACCTCTACTGCGGGCCCAGTAGTAATAGGTGACCTCTACTGCGGGCCCAGTAGTAATAGGTGACCTCTACTGCGGGCCCAGTAGTAATAGGTGACCTCTACTGCGGGCCCAGTAGTAATAGGTGACCTCTACTGCGGGCCCAGTAGTAATAGGTGACCTCTACTGCGGGCTCAGTAGTAATAGGTGACCTCTACTGCCGCCCCAGTAGTAATAGGTGACCTCTACTGCGGCCCCAGTAGTAATAGGTGACCTCTACTGTGACCTCTACTGCGGCCCCAGTAGCAATAGGTGACCTCTACTGCGGCCCCAGTAGCAATAGGTGACCTCTACTGCGGCCCCAGTAGTAATAGGTGACCTCTACTGCGGCCCCAGTAGTAATAGGTGACCTCTACTGCGGCCCCAGTAGTGATAGGTGACCCCCTATTGCGGCCCCAGTAGTAATAGGTGACCCCTATTGCGGCCTAAGTAGTGATAGGTGACCCCTATTGCGGCCCCAGTAGTAATAGGTGACTCGTCTTGCGGCCCCAGTAGTATTAACCCCCTCAGTAATTTTAGCCCCAATAAACATAACTCCACAGTAATAATATTAATCTTCTCAGTAATATTAACCAACTCAATAATAACTCCTTAGTGACCACAGTAATAGTACTATACCCCTCAGTGATATTAACCCCACTGTAGCCCCAGTAATAATAGCCCCCCAACCCATATACTTACCTTCTCCTTGTAGTCAGCACCACTCCTCCTCTTCTTGGCACTGATCCCGAGCGCATACTGATGTCAGTGTGTGAACCCGGAATGGTTCTTCCCCTGTCCTCTCCTGCGGAACTAAGGAGGAGAGGACTTGGGAGGAGGATTCCAGCTGCACACTGACGTCACAGTGTGCACCGGGATCAGCGGCACTGTGGGTTTACTGGCGGGGAGTTGCAGCACACGGCGCCAGTAATCACTACAGTGGTGAGCCGCCGTGAGCACGCGTGCCTCAGGTTCGCCACCATGGACCCTCGGTCGGAGCACCCAACTGTCATTTGTGGAGTCCCAAAGGCTCCGTGGAGCACAGTGAGGGAACCGCTGGTCTAGAGGAAGGGTTTATATGCCGACCTAGAAGGGGGTTCTTTACTGTAAGAGCAGTGAGACTATGGAACTCTAAGCCCTAGAACGTAGTGATTGCAAATTCAATAAAAGTTCAAGGCCTGCACGTCTTTCCTGAGCGATACTATATTATATGTTATAATCATTAATAACTTCAAAAGGGTCGGTGATTCGGAGATTATTCCGATTTCCAGATTGGAGTCAGGAAACAATTTTTTTTCTCTTAAATGGGGAGAATTGGCTTCTACCTCAATGGGTTTTTTTTGCCTTTTTCTGGATCAAGATTAGTGAGGAAATAGGTTGAACTGGATGGACATATGTCTTTTTACAGCCTTGCATATTCTGTTACTATCGGGGTAAAAAGCTAATACAACAATTTTTTAAATTTATAGTAGTTTATTTTTAAAATTAGCATACTTACACTAAAATAAAGGAATGGGTTCCTCATTTTGTTTCAGACGTTTTGATATAGAATTTGTAGTTTTGAATTACAGGGTGCATATGGTGACGGTTTTGGTTGGTGTAAGCAGTAATTTCACACTTTTCCACTGTAATTCAGCCATTATAGCCTCTGATCCAAAGGAAAGCATCCCCCTGTAGTGACAGTAGTCACTAACAAAGTTGATCGGAGTCTGTTAAAACCCTCAGCATTGCCATAGCAGGGGGGCACCTGCCGGTCATGTAATCACCAGGTCAAACAGTGTAAGCAACACTTCCATTTTCTCTATTCACTACATAGCGCTCATTGAGTCCTATGTAGTCTACAAGAGAGAAAGCTGAAGTGGTTAAAACCCACTTCTGCCTCTTCCTCCTCCTCCTGGTCCTTGGCTGTCACCAACAGCCAGAGCTTTAATGCCACACTATACTTTTGCTATCGGACGGAATTAAATCTCTGGACCAAGCGCCTCAAATTTACCACACTTGGTCTTTAAAGGGTCAAAACAGCAGTTAATGTATTACCTTATAAAATATACAGAATATTAAAGCATGGGAAGACATCCATTAGACTTGTCACAGAGCACGCGTACAATGCTCTCACATGTGGGATGCATTTTTAACATTAGAAAGTCCCATTGAAAATCGTGTTAGAAAACGCAGCGATATCATAGCATTAAAAAAAAAACGCAAGTGAGTAAGAGCCCTAAAAAGGGCAGGGCCTTTAAAAAAAATACTATAGGTAATAGGTGACCCCTATTGCAGCCCCAGTAGTAATATGTGACCCCTGTATTGACCCCAGTAGTAATAGGTGACCCCTATTGCGGCCCCAGTAGTAACAGGTGACCCCTATTGCGGCCCCAGTAGTAACAGGTGACCCCCTATTGCGGCCCCAGTAGTAACAGGTGACCCCTATTGCGGCCCCAGTAGTAACAGGCGACCCCTATTGCGGCCCCAGTAGTAACAGGTGACCCCTATTGCGGCCCCAGTAGTAACAGGTGACCCCTATTGCGGCCCCAGTAGTAACAGGTGACCCCTATTGCGGCCCCAGTAGTAACAGGTGACCCCTATTGCGGCCCCAGTAGTAACAGGTGACCCCTATTGCGGCCCCAGTAGTAACAGGTGACCCCTATTGCGGCCCCAGTAGTAATAGGTGACCCCTATTACGGCCCCAGTAGTAATAGGTGACCCCTATTACGGCCCCAGTAGTAATAGGTGACCCCTATTACGGCCCCAGTAGTAATAGGTGACCCCTATTACGGCCCCAGTAGTAATAGGTGACCCCTATTACGGCCCCAGTAGTAATAGGTTAATGGTTAACCCTAATTGCGGCCACAGTAGTAATAGGTTAACCCTAATTGCGGCCCACGCTTGGTCTTTAAAGGGTCAAAACAGCAGTTACTGTATTAACTTATAAAATATACAGAATATTAAAGCACGGGAAGACATCCATTAGACTTGTCACAGAGCACGCGTACAATGCTCTCACATGTGCAGTAGTTACTGGAGGAATCAGCTGGCGTACGACGTAAGGCACCCATCTTCCTGAGGTCGGGAGCACACTCCTGGATTTTGACCACCATTCTACATCAGTAATACAGAAGCGCGGCCAGATCTCCTGACTGAAAGCATCATACATTCCCATGATGTTCAGAATCAGTGTCAGGAGAACCATGGTGAGGCCGAGATGCACCTCTGTACTACGCACGTAAAATACGGAAGTGTGCTTCCAGCCATAAGCTGTATTTACACGGGCAAGTGCGATGTAGGTCAGTGACGGACCTATATCACACTCCTTTACAAACAATTTTTATGCGATTTTCAGGCATGTATGATGCGTTTTGGCGTTTAAAATCTTGCAATTTGTATCAATATTGCACATAGAGAGGGGGGAAAAGATTTGGAAGAATCATTTAAAAATTGGACAGGTTGCAATTTTTCTATCTTTAACTGCTAGGCCCAATATCAACGGGTGGAGTTCATTTGCGGAATCCACACGGGTCACACGCATGGAAGATTCGCAATTCAAAGTGCGGTTAGGGAAGCATCGGCATCCGCGCCTGAATTAAAGAACGCAGATTTGATTTGCGGAATGTTTGGTGCTGAAAACAAATCGCAGCACGCTCCATTACAGTGCGGATTCCGTGCGGACGGGCACAATAGAAGTCAATGGGTGCGGACGATCTGCAAATACAATTATGGATGCACTGCGGATTTGAAGGGTAAAAACAATTAGGGAGGTGGGAAAGCGAGGTTTTCCTGCATGGTACTGCGATGCGGGAAACAAATCGCAACATGTTCTCTCCTGCTGCAGGACCTCGCATCGCAATCCCATTGTTTTCAATGGAGCAGCACTGCCCACAGTAAGCATTGGGAGAACTCCACGATCCTCTGCCATGGCTGTAACAACGGTGCCGGAAGATCCTTGGGGAATTCAAATAGTGGGGAGTGCGATATGGGGGTGGGATTCCCAGCTCCATATCGTGCTTACCTGTGTGAAGGTAGCCTAAGGCTACCTACAAATGTTCGAGAGCAGTATCGCGCTCCTGTGATTTACCCGCAGATGCGAGGTGATTTTCAGTCAAAAATACATTGAATCTGTGAAATTCTGGGAAACCTCACATCGCACGGCATGCGAGAGCCTTTGGAGGCATTAAAGGTCCCATTGAAATCAATGGGCAGTGCATTCCGAGGGACACGAAGAGATGGGGCATGCTGCGGTGCGGGAAAACATTGCTTGTATACACGACTGCATTCAAAAGAATGGGCTCAATATTCATGCAAAATTTGTGCGTCTAGCAGCGCTCAAATCTTGTGCGATTTTCACGGCCGTGTGAAAGCAGCCAAAACTAGTGAGCAATTTCTTGCTCAGTGTAAACAGGAGTCGCTCAATCTGCCTGTTCACTGCGAATGGCCGGCAGAGATCTCCGCTGTGCTCTGCCTCCGTTCACTTAACGATTCGCTCCTTTGTGTAGTCGTTGGGTCAACGGTTTTTGCTTGCACGTCCGACAGTCGTCCTGCGTAGGGCCCCCTGCACACGGCAAGCCAGATACCGCATGCAGAATCCGGCTCTGCCAGCAGCGGCGTCTGCGCATACCTGTTTTGTCGTTGTCTTTTTTTGTACTGCGGATGGACCCAGCGGCTCGCCGTCGCACATGCGCAGTACAGGTTAAGAAAAAAAAAAGTTTCCCCCGCGCTGTCGCTAGGCGATGACACAGAATCCACAACGGTCATTACAGATGGGCCGGACGGCCTCCACTGACTTCAACGGAAGCAGCCTGCGCCAAGCCCGCATTAAAATGAAGAATGCTGCGATTTTTCCTATGTGAGCAGAAATCGCCATTGATTTTCGCCGTGTAGGACGCAGCGGATCTCTATAGGAAGTAACGGGAGGTATATGCTGCAGATTCGCAGTGCGGGCGCCAATCACGGGTTCCACAGCAAATACGCACCCCATGTGCAGGAGGCCTAAAGGCACCATTAGGCAAGGGCTACGTGGCGACTTTGGCTGCGCAGCTTGTTGATTTCCTAATCTCATAAGTAAGGCCCCTCACGCACTGCATCGGCACAACGCCACTATTTTACCGCCGTTTTCGGA
Organism: Eleutherodactylus coqui; assembly: GCF_035609145.1. Classification (NCBI taxonomy): domain Eukaryota; kingdom Metazoa; phylum Chordata; class Amphibia; order Anura; family Eleutherodactylidae; genus Eleutherodactylus; species Eleutherodactylus coqui. The sequence goes on along the minus strand of NC_089845.1, from coordinate 142,235,198 downwards.
CCGCGCTTGACAGCAGTTTTTAATGCTCCCTATTTTTGTAATGGATGATGAGGTGCGCAAAAACGCTACAAACTCGAGTAGACTGCGCTCAAAAAAAGAAAAAAAGAGAAATCGTTGCATCCGAGTGCGGGCCTGCAAAGGCAATGGAGCGTTCGACGGCGGTAATCAGCAACCGTGTGAGCGCGGCCGAATACACAGCGCATTGGGACACGACTTGTTGTGAAAGGGCCCAAACTTAGTGTCTATGGGTCGTTGTCATGGAAACATCTAAATTGCAGAGCAACCCACGTGACATGTTAGCAGTAGGCTGCAGGACTACACTGCAATCCCTGGTCAGCCACAGTCCTCACACAGCCCAATGTCTGCGCTTCGTCCACCATAGAAAGCTACGAGAATGGAAGTTCTGGTTATTTGAACCAGAGGGAGACATTAAACTGTGTCCATCTACAGCTCCCCGCAGGGCTTCCACCTGACACGCCACGCTCTCACCCCCCTTCCCTCTGCGCAGCCGCACAGTCACTTCCGCCGGATACGTCACTCCGGCGCGCATCCTGCCGCGCAGAGATATGACGTCACTTCGCGGCGCGTTTAAGTCTTCACCGCGCATGCGCGTTATCCTCTTTTCCGGTGGTGAAGATGGCGGGGACAGAGTATGTAGATCATGGTCTCCGTGAAATCCGTTGTAATCCTGCGCTTATGCGGCGCTATCATGCGGTTTGGTCAGCCGGCTAGACGCCACAGGCGACGGAGGCTCCTCTGTGTCCATATTGGCGGGGTGGAGAGGGTTGTGGCTGTAGATGGCCGCGATGTGTGAGGCAGCCGGCTAGTGCCGCGGCCTGCTGAGCCTGCATGTGTGTGAGGATGTGGCTGTGTACAGTGCATATACGGGGGGCTGTAATCACCTATATAGGTGCTGATTGCAAGCTCTTGTGATGGGGTAGGAAATGTTCTGCTTCCTGATTGTGTTGGTGTTATATAAAGGTGGGGACCATTAAAGGGGCAGCGCCAAGTTATCCACAACTCGATGAGCTTGAGAACGGGGGTCCTGACCGTGACGGCTTGAATGAAGCCGCAGCTACGCCGCTTGTTTATACGGCAGTGCCAGACATTGCAGAGTGTGAGCGCTCAGCAGACTCCGGGGGAAAGAATGGCGCATGTGTGATATCTGCGTCTGTCATGGGGGCGACCTTTGGGATGCCGGTGTGTGGGGTCCTGGCAGTTTTGACCCGCTGATCATACCGCACCCGGGATAACGTGACCCAACCCCCTGTAATCCTCCGAGCGGTAGAACTTGCGATGGGCGCAGGTTATATTAAAGATACTAACTTGTGTTTTTGTTTTTGTTTTTTTTTTCTTTTTGCAGAGCAAAGAAGTTGCCATCCGTTCCAGAAAGCCTTTTGAAAAGGCGAAAGGCCTTCGCGGCCGCCAAGCTGAAACGGGCCAAGAACATCATGAAAGAAAAACGGGTAAGTTGGTGTCCGCTCTGAGCGCCTGCTGTGGTTGGCTGTAGACGCCTCTTACACTGTTGCCGCGCTCTGCAGGCCCGTAAAGAAAAGAGGAAGATCATCTACAAGAGGGCGGAAGGCTACTACAAGGAGTACCGGCAGATGTACCGACGGGAAATCCGTCTGGCCAGGATGGCCCGTAAAGCTGGAAACTACTATGTCCCTGCCGAGCCCAAACTGGCCTTCGTCATCAGGATTCGCGGGTAAGAAAATGGAGTTATATGGATGCGACGAAGCGCTAATGTTGGTTATACAACCTCTGAAGTGATAATGGCGCGCGGCCCGTGGTCCTAATGTTATAAGGCGGACCATGGAACGTAAGGGGTGTCCAACCAAAGCATTTCGCCCATCTAGAGCAGGGGTCCCCAACTCCAGTCCTCAGGGACCACCAACAGGTCATGTTTTCAGGATATCCTATAGTAAGAACACCTGTGGCAATGTCTGAGGCACCAACAATAATTACATCACCGGTGTAACACTGAGGAAATCCTAAAAACATGACCTGTTGGTGGTCCCTGAGGGCCGGAGTTGGGGAACACTGGTCTAGAGGATACATGGCACTTACAAAACTGAAAAGGTCAAAATATATTTGTAGGAAATGGGCTTAAATAAACACTATTCAGCAAATTGATGGGCCGCCCTGGGAGCGGCTGTCGTGGTTATGTGACATTTATGGTTCGCTTGACCACTGCAGTCGTGAATGGCAGCATTGCAGCGGCGCGGTCATGAATGGCATGTGAGCCGCTGCAACGCATGTTCATTGCAGGGATTTTCAGAAACTGCGCTATAGTGATTGGGGCGGTTATATTGGATTGGGGGTGGAAGAGCTCTGTGGCCCGCTCGGCTTCCTTTCACTGAGCAATCCTCGTTCCTGTCTGAAAGCAGAAGAGTGATTATCGCTGGGGCGACTGTTGGGTGCTAAAGTGCTCGTCAATCGTCCCGTGTAAAAGGACCCTTAGGCTAGTTTCACACGGGTGATCGCGATTTTTGCTGTGAGAAAATTGCATCTTTGTTCCTGCGAATTTTGAGCATCAGCGATGCTTTTTCTTGAGAATAATCTCGCGTTGCTGTCACTTGTGATAAAATTGCGCGATTTTTTTTTTTAAATTTATTTTATTTACTTAATTGCAAAAGTTAATAGGACTTTCTAATGGTAAAAATACATTGCGTCACACGAAAATCGCAGGTTCGTGTGTTGCAATGCGATAAAAAAAGGCTCCATAGGGAAACATGGGAGATAAAAATAAAAAATTGTGCATCGCAGAAAGAGCAACATCACACGAGTGAAAACATCGCAGATGTGAAGGGAAGTAGTGAAAATCATTGGTTTCTTAATTCTGCGATTTTACTTGCTCTTGCTAAAATTGCACAATTTTATCACCCTCTGTGGAACCACCCTAAGGCCGAATGCCCACAGACAGGTAATCGCCGTGGAAATCGTGGTCAGACACCCGCTGCAAATTCCACAGCAATGTCTGCTGTGTAAAACGATTCTTCCCTGCCCTCGAGTGGAAATCAGCTGTGATGTTCTGCTTGCCGAGGGAGAATCGCAGCATGTTCTATTCTATGCGGAAAATGGCAGGGATGGTTTCCATTGCAGTCAATGGAAACCGTCTGTCCCGCGATACTCTGCTGTGGGCACAGTGAAAGTATTGTGTGGATCCACGTCATACCCCAGTGGTGGATCTGGAGAGGGGAGAATAGGGTCTCTGGGGGGGGGTTGGGTCTGATTCCACTGAGAGATTTCACAGGTGGAATCCGACCCAGCCGTGGGCATGAGCCTTAAATCTTATGGACGTTTTTTAAATTGTGTGAGTCTACGGTATCTTTTGCTCATTGACAAACAGATTACATATTGATAGAGGATACACCTTTATTTTATGAGCACAGCATGATAAACTGTAGAAACGGACTTATTGGTGCAGTGAGCTCGTCCCACAGCCGGCAGGATAGACATTTGTCCTTGGGTTTCGTCTTGAGTCGTACCACTTGTATAAGAGCCTTTGTTATTGTAAATAAGTTCACATATTTGCTATTTTTGTTTTTCCTCCAGTATCAATGGTGTTAGCCCAAAGGTCCGCAAGGTATTGCAGCTCCTCCGTCTCCGTCAGATTTTCAACGGCACCTTTGTGAAACTCAACAAGACTTCTATCAATATGCTTAGACTGGTGGAGCCCTACATTGCCTGGGGGTGAGTGATCCTCATGTTGGCTTTTGGCAAATATCTAATGTTCAACTTAAGGCCCATTTTCACAGGACAAACTGTCGGGTAAACTATGCGTCCCAGTGATGCTCGGCCCGTTCTGTTACACAGGAGCGAGTATTATTGGCATCGCTCAGAGCGCAGCCAGCATTGAGGGGGCGTGGCCAAGGTGCGCTCATTGCTCGCCTCCATTTGCTGTAAGCAGGCAGGCAGTTCAGAACTGAGTAGTATACACTGAACGGCTAGGCCAGGTTTCTGCGTGTAGAAACTGAACAATTCTCTTCCATTCGTTCAGTCTCTCCATGCATTTACACGGGACGACTATTTTCAAATACTTGCGGGAGCACGGGTATTTGACCAACTCTGAGCTATGATTGTCCTCTGTAAATGGGCGATAAGACGGGGATCTACAGTTTAATCCCTGAAGTGTCCACTCATTGGAAAACTCTTGAAGTGGCTATCACATGAACACATCACCTAGCCCTTATACTGTATTAAAGGGGTTGTCCAGTTGTAAACTGCTGATAGCCCATCTTCAAGATGGCTTGTTAATACTAGATCAGTAGGGGTCTGCTGCTTGGGACCATCAATGATCAGCTCTTTGCCTGGCCAGTGTGCTTGTGCACGGAGGTGATTTTTGCAGGAAGCAGACTGCTCTGTTCCCACTGCAGTGACCAGGCAAAGTTCCCATTAATTTCAGTAGAAACTGTGCCTGTAATAGCGGACCTGGCCTGCAGTGGGAATAGAGCTGTCTGCTTCCTGCAGATATCGGTTCATTGCATGACCACACCAGTCTGGTAAACAGCTGATCAGCGGCAATCCAGAACTGCAGAGCTTCGACTATCTTCTATTGATGGCTTAGTTTTAGGATAGGCTATCGATAATTTACAACTGGACAACCCCTTTAAGGAATATGACATCGTAGACGAGAGTCCCCAATTTGGATGTACCTCTGAGCCAGAGTAGAAAGCAGCATTGAGTGAACTTTTCCTGTCTTGGGAAACTTGAGCTGTCCTTACAGTACAAGTCTACTCCATGGACAACGCATGCTATTGGCCTATTATGCGATTCAGTTAATAAGTGCTGTCAAACAATAAGCAAGGCTCATAGTTAGGAGTCTGCCATAGTTGTGCTTCCTCGCCCGTCTCAGTGGTGACGGAATGGCTGCTGTTTGCCAATGTAGATGTTTAAAGGCAACCTTTCATGCCGAAAATGCAGGCCATTCTGCAGGCAGTGTGTAAGGCCTCATGTCCACGGGCAAAAGAAGAATTAAAATCCGCAGCGGATTTTAACTCTTCTCCTGCCCGCGGATCCGCATCCCATAGGGATGCATTGACCACCCGCGGGTAGATAAATACCCACGGATGGTCAATAAAAGTGATTTAAAAAAAAAGAAAAAATCTGGACCATGCTCCAGTTTCGTGCGGGTCCTCCGCGGGGACGGCTCCCGCGGGCTTCTATTGAAGCCTATGGAAGCCGTCCGGATCCGCGGGAGACAAAAATCGGGATTTACTCACGCCGCGGCGCCATCTTCTCTACGTCGTGGCCGGATCTTTTTTCTTCGGGCCGGCGCATGCGCAGGGCACGTCACCGACGTCATCCTGCGCATCCGCCGAGCCGAAGAAAGAAGATCCGGCCGTGACGGAGAGAAGATGACGCCGCGGCGAAAAGGAGATCCGGAGCGGGCGGGAGGTAAGTTTATTCTCATTTTCAGCCCTCATGTCCGCGGGGCAGGAGGGACCCGCTGCAGATACTCCATGGAGAATCCGGAGCGGGCCTGATTTTCCCCGTGGACATGAGGCCTAATAGAGCTGTAAGGGGTTATAGTGGATACGCTGAGTCTGCTTAGTTCCTCCATCTATAGCATACATGCTACATCTTCAGCATGACTGGTTTCCTTTAAGGCAGATTATAAACTGTTGATAAAATACATTATCCTATGAAAAGTATTTGGACACTCCCATTTAGTAGAATGGATCATGTCTTATTAGTAGGTTACGTGTCCTAAACCCTAAGATGCAGAGCCTTTGAGGTGTCAGCCATACTTTGTGATTAAAACCGTAAATATTGTATATACCTGTTATACAGCTGCATACAAGCAGTTCATCACAAAGTGCATCGGCCCGTCCACAGTAGCAAAAGAAGCGCCATCGTTGGACAGTAGATCAAGGAAGAACGCTCTATGGAGTGACCACTCGTGCTACTCCACCTTCACATCGGATGGACATACCTGGGGCACGCCTTTTGCCTCTGTGTACTGTGCCAATGGCTGATCCTGCAAATTCTACACCTTCCAGGACAGGCGTTAATAGTACGTCTGCTTTTGACATAAAAACAATAAGCGCCCTATGAAGATGACCATTTGCCAAGTATATCCTACCTTTAAGAGCTCAATTCTGTTCTGTTGTAATAAACGAAATTACATTTAATAGCGCTCTGGTATTTTCATCCAGGGTTAAGTACAGCAGAGGTTCCGTTATGGTCTGGAGATGTGTTACGTGGCATGGTCTTTGTCCGTCAGTTGTAGTGGCAAGAACCATGAACACTGAGATGTACCCTGACATTCTAGACCACAATGTGGTAATACTCTGAGAATGTTCAACAATACTTCCAACAACACAACGCGCCTCGTCACAAATACCACGTTGTTTTATGTTGGTTGCTCCACGATTGGATGACCTGCACAGAGTCCCAACCTGAACCCTACTGAACATCTCTGGGACAAACATCAGATCAGTAAATATGAACAGCGTCCATCACCTTTGAGAGAATTCTGAAGACATTTGCAGGATGAATGGAGGGAAATACCAGCTGAAGTGTATTAGAGATTAGTAGAGGGTATACCACAGAGTATCTGATATCATTAGGGGCAAACGAGGCGCCACTAAGGATTAGCATATTTAAAGAAATGTTATTTTTGAATCTTGTTCAGGTGTCCAAATACTTGTGGTAGGATAGTGTATACTGGAGTGTTGGTTCTGTAGGAAGGATTTAGATTTGTACATTTGTCCTTATGTGTCATGTGCGCGTTTAATATGACAATCATATATTTTGCAGTTATCCCAACCTGAAGTCAGTCAAGGAGTTGATCTACAAACGTGGTTACCTGAAAATCAGGAAGCAGCGTATGCCGATGACCGATAACTCTCTTATTGAGAAGAAACTTGGTAGGTTGTACTGATGAGCTGTGCCTTCTGATTGGTGGGGAGCGTCATTTTTATTATGCTGGCATCCACTTCCCTTTTTCATTCTGAGTAATGTGCAGTCTAAATGGGACAAGCGCTGACCTCCTCGCTAAGGTCGTTGGCGCTCGTGTAGAGTTCATCGCTGGCTTCTCGCCTAGTGCTTCACAGTCTATGTGAAGCGGGGAGCGTTTACACGCAGCAGGAAGCCTGCAATGTATTTTTATGCTGACTGAAAGTCAGCGAAAACAAGTGAACAAATAGTAAATGATTTTTTTTTTATTTTTTTTTTACCGTTTACGTAAGAAGATTATCGCTCAACTTCGTTCTTTTGAATGAATTTTGAGTAATCCTCCTGTGTAAATGGACCTTTTAGGATGGAATGTATGTCGAGGGACAACCCTTTTAAGAAGTCCACATATAAGCAGTTGGAGCCATTGTACACCCAAGTGATTATTGTAACAGGCTCCATCTGCAGTAATCAACAAGAATCACTTGAGTGTACAATGGCTCCAACTGCTTATATGTGGACTTCTTAAAAGGGTTGTACCAGAATATGATTATCTATCTGTAGGATAGGGGATGAGTCTGATCTGTGGTGGTCTTGGGATCCTGAGAATGGGGGTCCCATGTCCTCCCTCTCCTATCTTCCTTTGCCTCACTGCAGGCTTACTGCATCTCCCGCAGTGAAGTAGAGCTTGAATGTAGCGGAGGTCACACATTCATCTTCAGTGACCTGCTGGCGGTTGCTGAGCACTTGTACTTGGCTATTTACGTCATCCCCATTGAAATGAATGGATCGGCATCTGTACATGCTTGGCCACCGCTCCATTCAATTCCATTGCTGTGGGTGTAGCTACCCCACAGTGAGGGGGACACGAGACGCCCATTCTCGAGATCAGTGGAGGAGGTTTTGGTTTTTTTTAATGCATTTTTTTCAGCTGTAGCCCGAAGTGGATTCTGCAGGAAGAAATCCTTACTATATAGATGCATACATAAAATAAAAACAAAAAAAATTTTATATATCCATTTCGGTCTTTGGCTCAAAAAACCTTTCTTCCAAAAAGTTGTTAATGAAATCGCCCTACAAGCTACAATGACAGTATTAAGGACCATATTCACTACAGTAACCTTATAACTGCTTGCTCTACACCGAGGTTTCTCTCTCTAAGGGGTTTTTCTTCTTGTTAGGCAAGCGTGGCATCATTTGTGTGGAAGATCTGATCCATGAGATCTACACAGTTGGCAAAAACTTCAAATTTGCAAACAACTTCCTCTGGCCCTTCAAGCTGTCCTCCCCCAGGGGTGGTATGAAGAAGAAAACCATACACTTCGTGGAAGGTGGCGATGCGGGAAACAGGGAAGACCAGATCAACAGACTAATAAGGAGGATGAACTAAGGTAACTAGAAGATGCTTTATTGTTAATATAGACTTGTTGAAATGCCAGTTTAGTTTGCTCTTCGCAGCAGTGATTCCCATGGAGTCTGCAGTACTGTAGCTCTTACAGCTTTGCACAACAGCATATACCTTGTGCTGTGAAGGGTTCGGCAGAACTAAGATATTCCCCTTAAGCTAGGCCGTCAATATCAGATTGATGGTGGTCTGCCTCTTGGGACCTTCACTGATCAGCTGCCTGAAGTGATGTGAGCACTGCAGCGACTTCTCACAGTTCATAGCGGCTGTATCTGGTAGATGGAACCGAGCTGCTCTTAGGGCATGTGACTATGAATATGAAGGTGAGTAACTGGAGCAAAATCCAGATAGTTGGACCCCCACAATGTTATTGCAGAGGGCCGATGGCTTGCCATGATAACAGGATGACAGATACATGTTGCCATTGCCTATGATCACTATTGTAAGCAATAAGGCATTGCAGCACAGAAGTCCTGCAATAACTTATCATAGTGATCATAGCAGTTATGGTGTAAGTCCCCTACGGGGATGTAAACCTAGTTAAAAAAAAAAAAACTTTTGCTATAAATCCACCCCCACTTCCCTAAAAACCCACATCTGGTATCATCGTGACCTTAACGAGCCATACAGTAAATTGAGCAAACTCTTATCAGCACTGCAAAAAAAAAGATAAAAAACATAAAACAAATGCAAAATGTTTATTTTGTTTTTGACTTCCATAAAATGCAATAAAAGTCATCAACAAAGCTGTATGCACCCCAAAATAGTACAAATGAAAACGACAGCTCGTCACGCAAAAAGTCCTCACATAGCTCCATCCATGTGCAGACAGGAGTGTAATATACTGTATCTTCATTACACTGTGTTCCTGCGGCTGTGGTGATCGATGTGCTTTCATCTTAACACTGTAAGGCCGGGCTCACTGTATTACGTGCGCGTATAATAAGCGGTAAATTGTGGCAATTCAAATACATTGGTTTCGCTGTTCCACTTGCGAATATTCATTGCATATAATATGCACATGAAAAAGAACGCAGCCCTTTCTGTTTGTCCGCGTATTACACACGATAGAGCCCTATTCTCAGTGGGTGCGTTCGAAAATGCTGTACATGCGCACTTACATTGCGTATGTCTGATGTTTTTATACGCAACGATGCAAAGAGACAATATAAGGAAAGTTTAAAGAAAAAAAAAAAACAGCCAGTGAGTGGGATGCGCCGTGATGCGCAGGTGAAACAAGTGATAATATGCCGTTCCACGCCTTAGTGAAAAGCAGCGTTTTACCGTAGGTTCATGTGAGCCCGGCCTACCGGAGACTTCCTGGAGAAAAATGGACAATAGAACTGATCCCAAGCACATGATTCACTATGGGATCATGCATGGCATCGGTGTTCGTGCCGAATGCCTCATTGCTCCCAACAGAAAAATGTTGCATGCAGCGATTTTATGTTTGGCTTTGGATGCTAAAACCAGTACACCAAAATGGCTTCCATTATGTTCGGCTCTGGAATAAATGTACTGACTGGACACAACTGATGTATGGGAACCCAGCCCAACGTTGTCACTAGGAGCTGCCACAACCACTTGTGATCAGGCTTTCAGGCTGTGCTGGAGGTTTGGTGGGGAAAAAACTCCAGCTTTTATCATGTTGCAGCAGAAACCTAACCAGATCCAATCCCGGTATTAACCACTATTTATATTGCCAACACGCTATTGTAGTAAGTGGGTGTATAATGTTTTACTTCTGATATTAACGCCTTAATGCTGCAGGGCATACAGTTACATCCTGCATGTTCATGGTATGTATGAAGGGGGATCGCGGGTCGATCCCGCTCCACACAATGCGGGTGCCGGCTATTTCTTACATCCAACACCCGCCAGCAACAGCTCTGGCAAGCCGCGCTGCTTATTGGAGCTGTTAAACCGGTCAGAGTTAACGGCGGCATTTAAATTCCCTGATCAATGTTTGGGAGTCCTGTATGACCCCCCCCCACCTCCACCCGCGATGATATCGCAGATTGTCATGGCTGCTGGGGGCCTTCTGATGGGCCGAAGAGCTGCCATTGCAGAGTGCCTATCAAGTCGTGCCTGTGGCGTAGCTTGACAGAATGCCAGTCAGATCGCGGTATAATGTAATGCTATGCAGGAGCGATCAAAGCAGCAACCTTTTTGCTAATTGCCATATTTACTATAGAATCTGAATATAGCAAAAATATGTTTGGTATCGCTGTGTTCGTAAAAGTCCGATCTATCAAAGTAAAGCGTTATTTACCCTGCATGGGAAATGTCATCAGGAAAAAAAAAAGTCAGCATTGCGTTTTTTTGTGGTCGCTCCATCTCCCAAATAATAGTACAGCACAAAAAATAAATTGTATACAAACCTTACCTAGTGGTAATCGTACCAACTCAGAGGTTGCAAACAACTGCAAAGCACACTTATAGAATAGTTGTGTGGTCCTCTGCTTAATGACTGTCCCATTTTAATTACCTATTCTTTGTCTTTTTAGGCCCCCTGTGGACGTGCCCCACTCTGGTCAACTAATAATAAAAATCCATTTACAAAACCTTCATGTTTGCGCTGTCATTTCTCCAATAACTCCAGAGTTGCTGTGAGTGATTTTTTTAAAGGACCTCGAAGTCTACCAGATCAGAATGCACACATGCACCTACACTTTATCCCAAATAATCGTGTTGTTCACCAACCATCTTAAAGGGGTTGTCTCGAGGAAGCAGTGAAATTTTTTTTTTTGCCCAGTCCCCCTTATTAAGCATACATTACTAAGCCCCCCTGTAAATGACTTTTTTAGCTGGTTTGTACTTACAGTTCCAGCGTTTCAGCAACTTATAAAAAGTTTCCCCAAGATGGCCGCCGGCTCTTTTCCCGTCGCTTGCTGTAGGCCGACGTGCGCGCTCCCGAGACGCTACCAGCTGTGTCTCCCTGATAACCAGACGCCCCGCAGCTGCCGACCGGACCCGGGATTGAACGCGGCCGACCAGTCACCCACCGCCAGGCAGCAGGTAACCCGCGCTAGGCCCCCGGCTCCCCCGCGCTAGGCCCCCGGGGCCACAGCGGCAGTCCGTCACGCGTAACCCCCGTCAGTCCGTCACCCGTCACTTACCTGGGCGGCTCTGCACCTTCCTCTAAGAGAGGATGGTAGCAGAATGGCCGCTCCAGCGCGCTCCCGAGAAGATACAGCTCGTCTGCGCATGCGAGCTGTAGCGGCGAGCACACTGAAGCGGCTCGTGCTCAGAGCAGAAGACCGGACTGCGCAAGCGCGTCTAAAAAAGCAAGCCGCCAGCGAATTTAGACGGAACCATGGAGACGAGGACGCTAGCAACGGAGCAGGTAAGTGAATAACTTCTGTAAGGCTCATATTTAATGCACGATGTATATTACAAAGTGCATTAATATGGCCATACAGAAGTGTATAACCCCACTTGCTGCCGCGAGACAACCCCTTTAAGGGCAGTTTTATACAACCTGTTTTATCTGTTTGGAATTTTTTTTAATGAACTTATGTAATTAAGACCCTGTACAATCTCTGCCTGCAGGTAGGACACTAACTAGACCTAATGTGTACATTCACCTCAATAAGCTCCAGGGCATGAGTTTACAGCCAGGAGGATGAGCTGTGCTCTCCTTTATTATAACTGTTTGACAGGAGCTGTGTGATCATCAGTAACTGTAATAGGAGTTTCTTTCCACTCTGTAAAGAGCTTGTATGATAGGGTCAGTCACCCAGGAATTATGCTGACTGAAGAATTGACTTCTTGAGAGAACATGATATGGCTACCCCTTACTTTTAGAACTACTGTTGGGCTGTGTAAACAGGTAGTCCATCTATAAACTGCCTGTTTACTTTGAATAGAGGCAGGCAGCCCGAAGAAATCTCTGTCCCCGTTTCATCTCCACGTAGTGAGCGATGTATTTCCTGTGTAATGACACGGGAGCGATAATCGCTGCGGAAACTGTCAGACCCTCGAAACCTTTAAAATAGGTAGCGGTGAGAGTGTAGAAGGTGCAAATAAAACGTTTCCGTATTCCTTCATAGTTTACATGCAACGTTTCGACTCCAAAGGAGTCTTTTTCGAGCATGCTGACAGGTGACTGGTTCCCTTTAGTGGTAACTAAATCCTGGAGTTACTAATGTTCTATGCACAAAATACACAATACAGATGAAACTATCAATACTGCCGTTCGGTGATAAATTAAGTAGAAACGCATGCAGTTTGTTTATAAAGGGTTAACACTGAACTTCCTACCAAAAAATAAATAAAAATCTGCGAAATTGAGGTAAAACCTAATCTCCCAAGGGCGTATTGGTGTTACACAAGAGCCCACTGCTTTCTCTATTTTTCTTTATTCGCACGCTGCATGTTGTATCTTGTGTATTAAGCGCACATACCTGCCAAGGTAATGTATGAAGATTGGTGTCACACAACGAGTACAAGTCATTGTGTACTCGCACACAGCTTCTTACCGCTATGTGAGCCTGCTCTAAGTATCTCTAAGATTGCAGGCTCAACTCTGATCAATAGAACATAATAATAATAATCTTTATTTGTGTAGCGCCAACTTATTCCGCAGCGCTATAACGATCTTTAGTCCACTTTCATTAAAGCACGGCAGTTATAACAGCCGGTTTGACTGCTGGTTAGCTGTTTGACCTCTAGTCATGTACACATTGAGTGGTTTTACTGAGGCCGGCCTCACAAGTTGTTGCCAGTGAACTGTCTTATGTCCTCTATAGCATGGTCCCGCGCTTTCCCTGCAGCTCCCCCTCTGGTCTTGGTCCCGCGCTCTCCCTGCAGCTCCCCCTCTGGTCTTGGTCCCGCGCTCTCCCTGCAGCTCCCCCTCTGGTCTTGGTCCCGCGCTCTCCCTGCAGCTCCCCCTCTGGTCTTGGTCCCGCGCTCTCCCTGCAGCTCCCCCTCTGGTCTTGGTCCCGCGCTCTCCCTGCAGCTCCCCCTCTGGTCTTGGTCCCGCGCTCTCCCTGCAGCTCCTCCTCTGGTCTTGGTCCCGCGCTCTCCCTGCAGCTCCTCCTCTGGTCTTGGTCCCGCGCTCTCCCTGCAGCTCCTCCTCTGGTCTTGGTCCCGCGCTCTCCCTGCAGCTCCTCCTCTGGTCTTGGTCCCGCGCTCTCCCTGCAGCTCCTCCTCTGGTCTTGGTCCCGCGCTCTCCCTGCAGCTCCCCCTCTGGTCTTGGTCCCGCGCTCTCCCTGCAGCTCCCCCTCTGGTCTTGGTCCCGCGCTCTCCCTGCAGCTCCCCCTCTGGTCTTGGTCCCGCGCTCTCCCTGCAGCTCCCCCTCTGGTCTTGGTCCCGCGCTCTCCCTGCAGCTCCCCCTCTGGTCTTGGTCCCGCGCTCTCCCTGCAGCTCCCCCTCTGGTCTTGGTCCCGCGCTCTCCCTGCAGCTCCCCCTCTGGTCTTGGTCCCGCGCTCTCCCTGCAGCTCCCCCTCTGGTCTTGGTCCCGCGCTCTCCCTGCAGCTCCCCCTCTGGTCTTGGTCCCGCGCTCTCCCTGCAGCTCCCCCTCTGGTCTTGGTCCCGCGCTCTCCCTGCAGCTCCCCCTCTGGTCTTGGTCCCGCGCTCTCCCTGCAGCTCCCCCTCTGGTCTTGGTCCCGCGCTCTCCCTGCAGCTCCTCTATGGATCCTAGCAGTCACTCTGCCAGTCCAACAGCAGCTCCTTAAACAGCCTGACCCGCAATCTCTGTGCTCCCTGCAGACATTCGTCGCTCTGGCAGCACTTTTGGCTTCTGTCCTCCCATTGTGTTCTCCCTGTGGCACAACAAAAATTCCTTTTTTTTTTTTTTTAAATCTCTGGGATCTGCCAATCAACTCATTGAGGGAGCATGCTCGGCACCACATGACAATTTGGCACAACTTTTGGCGCATTTTACTATTCCTCACTTCATCTATCTTTAACCCTTTAGAGTAGCCCCCAATATATAGATGTATGCTTGTGTCTAATCTAATCCAATCCCAATCCATAAATATAATAAATCTGCACCTAGTAGTATACACACACCAGGAGCTGTATGTGCAATCCGTATCGTCCAGCCACAGGTATTGCACAGGTGATTCAGTTGTGCTGATCTACCTAGCAACAAGTGGCACAGTGCCAGGCAGCAAATACTGCCCGAACAAGTGCTGTCCTGCTCTAGGCACGAGGAGAGCCTGTCCTGATCTTTAGTACATGCATGTATTCAGTTCTCAGTCACCAGGAGGCGGTTACTGGGATTCATTATAAACAGGAATGGCCATAGAAGAATATGTATGGGTTTTTGCATCTGTACCCCTCCGCCAGCAGTGTGCCTGGTGGAGGATGAGTACTGAGGCCAGGAGACCGATTGTGTGCAGTGATCTGATTTCATGAATGCTCTGATTTTGTAGATGATCATTCTTTGTGCCTCACGTTGTAGCTAATTATACACTGCACCCACCCAATATGAGGAGGTAGACCCCATGGAGGCAGCAGCACAGGAGCCAAACTGTGCATGCAGCAACCCTATGTGAGTGATTGCATGCACTAAGAAGATAATGGACGTTGTATATGTTCAGAAGACGGTCAGTTTCTTGCATATATTACTATACATTAGATGACTTAACCTCACACCCCGCGCTCCTACCGGACACTGGATTGAGCTTCGCTGCAGTCGTTGGCGTGCATTGCACAGTCATGTTAGGACCAGCTGGAGAGGACATGTACTTTGTGCCAAACATGGACAGGGGCATGAATAGATTTCTACAGTTTGAGAATACCATCTCTAACTGATGGAATGGATTTTCTTCTAGTTTCCTACCCTTTGTGCTTGAATTGTAAGTATCTAAGCCATTATACTCATTAAAGGGGTATTTCGGGTTATTTGAACTGATGTCCTCTCTGGGTAGTAGTAGATGTGAAGTGAGGGGTAATCGCCCAGCCCAATGTCACTGCAGCGGCCTGGACGTAGTCATTAATGGTCATTACAGGAAGTGGGAGCGCCGGCTTCACTCCCGTTGAAATCTTCTACTTCTCTGGTGGTCCGGACTAGATGTGACATCTGTGTAGTGGTGCTCCGGGCAGGGAACTGCAGTGGGCAACATGCACTTGAGTGTTAGTCAATCCATCCCATAATCTGAAAACTATAAAACAAAATACGGTTTGATGATTTTTCAGGTTTACGTATTAGAGGTTCAAGTCTTCTTGACTTCTCAAGCTGTAAAGATGCATGCAAATGACTTAAAGCAGAGGTCCCCAACTCCAGTCCTCAGGGACCACCAACAGGTCATGTTTTCAGGATATCCTATAGTAAGAACACCTGTGGGAATGTCTGAGGCGTTGACAATAATTACATCACCTGTGCAATACTGAGGAAATCCTAAAAAAGGTGACCTGTTGGCAGTCCGAGGACTGGAGTTGGGGAACCCTGACTTGGAAGGGTTTTCAAAGTTATTTATTTTATGTAGTATTGGGTCCCCCTGCAGCCGGACCACCATTTTAGCATTTTGGCAGCATCTGACAGGTGATGTCACCTTGCAAGAAGACCTGGCGACGTTCCGTAAAACTGTCACGTGGTGTTCTTATGCAGGTTTAGAAAACTTCATCAGAGACATCCCTTGCGATTGCAGTCTTTTATGTCCCAGTAACAAGCTTAGTTGAGACAGCCGAGCTGACTGGGAAGCAAGAAGTTCTGTAATGGATTGGGAAGAGGGAGTGAGGGGTCCCACTACCAATCTGCCCATCCCTCCAATAAAATGCAGCCAGCAGCACACTTGAATAACAGGTTTACTGACCAAACCATTTCTGTACTCACTGGGTGCACCAAGGTGTTAAAGTGGCCCTGCCTGGGTTCCACTGGTTTCTGGCAGTTCTGAGTTGATGGCACTGCTCCATATCTTTGAATTTTGAAGAGAAGTAAGCATGATGTGTTTGTCTTCTGCTACACTAAGTTTACTCGGCTGACCACAATACAGTCCTCAATCAGGCATATTTCTTTGTGATTCTTCAAAAGACTTAGGCCGCCTGCAGACGAACGGGTCGGATCCAGCGGCGAGAATTCTCGCTGCGGGACCCGAGCGCCTGCAGAGACGAGCGCGTACTCACCCGCGCCCATCGGCCCCGGCTCTTTCATGTGCCGGCTGCCAGGCAGCCGGCGCATGCGCAGACCGGAGCCGGCGGCCGGGTGAGTGACGTTTCTGTGCGAGGCTCTGCGAGCCCCGCACAAAAATAGGACATGCCGCGGTTTGTTTGCCGCGTGAGATTTCGCGCGGCCAAACCGCGGCCGTCTGCATAGGAGTGCGTATTGTAATGCACTCCTATGCAGGCTTTCAGTGGCGGAGATCCCGCCGCGGGATTTCCGCCCGTGTGCAGGCGGCCTTAAACAGCAGATCTCAAAACCCCAGTCTGCTTTGAAATCTTTGCCTAGGAGAGACCATACTGATGCAGTGTAACAACTTGTGTCTTGTTGCTCTGCTCAGTCTTGCCAAGATGTTTGGCCTGTGACATTCCACTGTCTTCCACAACCTCATTGCTGTAGCAGAGTTTGGCTTTCCCTCACCTAAGTCTAAGCCTCCTACACAGCTGCTTCTGTTTCAGTTAATCACTGCATTTCAATCCACATGTGAAAATGATAATTATCCTGTTTGGTATAATTGGTTAATCATACATCTGACTACAATCCTACAAAATCCCTGACTTTGCAAGTGAACCTAGAAGAATTGACGTGGTTTAGAAAGCAAAGGGTGATCACACCAAATATTGATGTGGTCTAGCTTTTTCCCTTGTTCATTCACTGCATTTTTTTTTTACCAAAATAAACTATTAGCACTTCTATTTCTGAAAGCTTTTTTTTACTTTGTAGCACTTTTCCGCACCCGCCTAAAACATCTGTAGAGTACTGTATATTTGAGGTTCTTGGTGCACATTTTGATCATATTGTGGGAACACATCTGCCAACGACAAGGCTAACTCTTCAGATGGGACCCTACACTAACAGACTGGGCTTAGGCCTTCAAAATGAACTTTGGTTAAATGGGAAGGGTCCCATGGAAGAACCCATGCCTCCATATGTACAATGCAAAAAAACATGGTAAGCAGCACCTGCAAAGTGCAATAAATGTATAGAGGTGCACATTACTGTGGCCAGGGCAGATGAGCTCTCACAACTTGATCAGAGCGATGATTTTTTTTTTTTTTTTGTAATAATCACAAATGTTGGTACAGTTCAGAATTAAAGCTTCCCTCAATAATCACAAGTTGTACAGGATCAGAGGAATGCATCCCCAACATCGCACTATGAATACAATATTTCACTGTTGCTGACATGTCGGTACTGCTGGATTTCAGATGTATTTCTTGTGCCACAATGACCATACAACATGACTATCATTCTTCTTTTAATACAGTTTTTTTTTTCTTCTTGCACACTTTTTTACTTTTATGTGAATTTCTATCTTTAAATACAAAATAAAATGTACCTCCCAGTTTCACAAAAAAAACCTATAACTATATTATAGTGCAGGACATTCTAATAGAGATGAGCGAGCGTACTCGGATAAGCACTACTCGCTCGAGTAATTGGCTTTATCCGAGTATCGCTGGGCTCGGGTCTGAAGATTCGGGTGCCGCTGCGGCTGACAGGTGAGTCGCAGCGGGGAGCAGGGGAGAGCGGGCGGGAGAGAAGGAGAGAAAGATCTCCCCTCCGTTCCTCCCCGCTCTCCCCTGCAGCTCCCCGCTCCGTGCCAGCACCCGAATCTTTAGACCCGAGCACAGCGATACTCGGATAAAGCACATTACTTGAGCGAGTAGTGCTTATCCGAGTACGCTCGCTCATCTCTACATTCTAATAATCAGTTTTCTGAATCATTTGTATTGGAGGGGTTTACCAGAATTCACTTTCCATATATCCATAGGCTGGGTGATAAAAGGATAAGTCTTCTCATGCGGGTCTCGCTGCTGAGAAGCCTCAGTGACATCAGACTAAATGGAGTGATAGGACATGCACAGCACTACAGCGCTCACCTTAATGGGGCTGATAGAAATAGTCGAGTACAAGCACTCAGTTATATCCAGCTGCCGCTTTGAAAATGAATGGAGTGGCTCCCTGCATAAGCAGCCAGCGCCCCATTCATTCTCCTCCTCATTGCAGTGATCCATAGTGAGAGGAGGGCACTTTCTCCCTCCGAATCAGTGGGACCTCAGTAGTGAGACCCCATCAATCAGATGTCTATCACCTATCCTATAGATAGGTGATAAAAGTTAATTCTGGTACAACCCTTTAACTTTCAGCAGCCAAGTCGGTGCTGTAGATTGCTCTTAAAGGGGTTGCCTCGCGAAATCAAGTGGGGTTAAGTACTTCTGTATGGCCATATTAATGCACTTTGTAATATACATCGTGCATTAAATATGAGCCATACAGAAGTTATTCACTTACCTGCCCCGTTGCTGGCGTCCCCCTCTCCATGGCTCCGTCTAATTCTGATGTCTTCTTGCTTTTTTAGACGCGCTTGCGCTGTGCGGTCTTCTCCCTTCGGCTCCGCTCGGCAGCATTGGCGTTTTGGCTCCGCCCCCTTGTACGCGGCATCGCGTAGCTCCGCCCCGTCACATGCCGATTCCACCCAATCAGGAGGCTGGAACCGGGCACGTCATGGGGCGGAGCTACGCGGTGACGCGTACAAGGGGGCGGAGCCAAAACGCCAATGCTGCCGAGCGGAGCCGAAGGGAGAAGACCGCATAGCGCAAGCGCGTCTAAAAAAGCAAGAAGACACCGAAATTAGAGGGAGCCATGGAGACGGGGACGCCAGCAACGGAGCAGGTAAGTGAATAACTTCTGTATGGCTCATATTTAATGCACGATGTATATTACAAAGTGCATTAATATGGCCATACAGAAGTGTATAACCCCACTTGATTTTGCGAGACAACCCCTTTAAGTGTACAATGTTCTGTTGTGCTATTCAGTATTGAAGCCGGTGCCATAGGATCCTACGGCACATAGGCCAGTAGCTTGGGCAACACAGCAGGACTCTTAAGTACAGCCTGTAAAAAGAATAGTCTAAGACCCCAAACCGCCATTAATATTACACCGAATACATTTCCAAGCTACTCACTTTTGTAAAAGTGGCCTGTTTTCCCAACCGGGACTATGGTCCTTGATGCCACTGTGAAATCCGAGGAAGCTCTGCTGACATCATGTGCACAGACCCCCATGAGCCATTGTGGCTAAAGGCCCATTTAGACACAACGATTCTCATTCAAAATTCACTCAATGCCGTCTTTTGAGCGAGAATCATTGGGTCTAAATACACGGACATTGTGCAGTTTTCGTGCACCAGTCGTTCCTCGCTCACTTCTAGTTATCAGCAGTGCAGGCTGTTTATCACAGTCAGCAGCGCTGATAATATTCTTATAGCCCGTGTCTCTCTAGTAGTTCACAGTGGGACGTGAGCTGTAATCATGGAGAACAATACAGCTGTTTGCTTATGCAGAACTAAGTTAGTAAGTGATGTTATATGTAGATATTTTGTAAAGCGGTGACAAGGCACCAATCAGAATGTATGTTAGATGGGATTGGTGATCAGTATTCTGTGCGGTTGTCGAGATGTACTTTTTCATCTACGACGTGCAATTCCGTGATATTTTTATTATGCCATGGAACTCGGAGTAGAGTACGCCCAGTTTAGGAGAACACAACAAGCGAAGTCCGATCCACAAAGTGTCTGCCGTTCTGATATACATATGTATCGTAAATGTGAACTCCTGTTAAACCCATAAGGTTTACGTAACATACACCTTCCTTTGGAGTGACGCAAAACCACAAATCATGTTAATAAAGTTTATTTTAAAAAAAAATACTGCCTTTGTCTCCATTTATCAGTTGTTGCGTCATCAAGGAACCTGCAACTCGGGCGCCTTAACCGCGACCTGTCCGATAGATACCATTTATACATACATTCTCATGTAAAGTGAAATAACTTTTAAACTGGATTATTTATTTTAGACACATGACTTTTGTACGGCTTTTATATAATTTTGCCTCAAAGTTTCAGATGTTGAACATGTCTAAATAAACGGACGTGGTATGAAGTAACGTTTTGTCAGTGACATCATCATAGATATATTTTCTCTGTCTTCTGGCGTTAAATACAGACAGGCTGGCCCCTTGTAAGACACATTCCTTGCCGGGCTAGATAACTCAAACCTTCACTCCCAAAAGGAAAACAACATACCACATAGAAATAAGGATGTGATATAATATAATCTATCAGTCTGGATCCAGAGCACAGACGTATTCCTACACAATCTCCAGTCTCTGGAGGCATCTTCAGTCCAAATACCCCCCCCCCCAGCGATTCGACCCTTCATTGTTATCTGCTGCCATCATTATTCCAGAACTCCACATTCCAGAATTTATCTGTAAAAACTGTCATCACACAATTAACATTCATAGATGTAAATTCATTGAGCCTCATAGTGGTTTTTTCTTTTTGCATCTATAGAAGTCCAACCGTGCTGATTGCGGTAATTTCTCAATGTACATATATATAGTTTCTCAAAAACCCAATGGAGGGGGTGTAAGCTATTTCCAGTTGCTTAAATATTCTGTTTTTTTACACGGCACAAATACGCTTACGCTCATGAGAACCGACACATGATGTGTATTGCGGTACTATATATGCTTAAGAGCCTAAGAAAAAGCTCAAGCAGAATCACATAAAACGTTTTACCCTACAATGCACTGACTGCATGGCTCCAAATGATGTAAGGTTAGAAGGGCAGTCAGGAAAGAAAGCCTCATAGCATCTGGGGAGCAATAGGTTAATAAGGGCTGATGGTGGTATTACCCTCTAATAGAAGGATGTTGGTTAACCAAGTATGTGGAGGTTGTTTCAGAGTCAAAGGTCATAAAGGAATATGAATCCTGCCCGATGATGGAAAGGCTAGCACTAATAGCGGACTGGCTGAATGAAAATGGCGGGAGCATACCTTGGTTGTAAGTAGAAGTGAGCGAGTATACTCGCTAAGGCTAACTACTCGAGCGAGTAGTGCCTTAGCCGAGTATCCTCCCGCTCGTCTCTAAAGATTCGAGGAGCGGCGGGGGAGAGCGGGGAGGAACGGAGGGGAGATCTCTCTCTCCCTCTCTCCCCCCTGCTCACCGCCGCAACTCGCCTGTCACCTGTGCCGGCCCCCGAATCTTTAGAGGTGAGCGGGGAGATACTCGGCTAAGGCACTACTCGCTCGAGTAATGTGCCTTAGCGAGTATACTTGCTCATCTCTAGTTGTAAGGCAAAATCAGGTGGTTTGGCCCAGAGAAGCAAGCAGGAGGAAGTAGTGGTCGATATAGGGGAGACGCTGAGCTATCCGGTTGTCATCAGCAAGAAGAAAGTGGCGACCTGCCCTCCGTCCCTAGGGTTGTCGCTTACCTCAGGCGGGTGGACAGGAAAACTTGGGAAGAATTTGGTGGTGGGAGACTCGTGTATGTATGACAGAGTTTACATGTATGTGTTGTGGTTATTTGCTGATTAATTTATCCCCATTGTTTGGTAACCCCATTAAATAAACACCGTAGCCTTTTTTTATCCAACAATGGTGGCCATGTCTTTTATTTATAAGGATATTGTAAGATATGTAGAGTTAAAGCATAAGATTCCGTGTAGGACAGGTTGAAAGATCCTGCTGCACAGCCGCTCCTGGGGGCTACAGGACCTTTCTTGACAGTCATGTGACCGGCCATACGCTGTCATTAACTAAAGATCCTTTACCCTGTACAGTCATAGCATACTAATCGCTAGCAGTAAAGTTTAGGCTTGACCACTAGCAGCAGCTGGCATGAACTGACTGTGATGTCAAGACGCTGGTGACTAGCCTCTTAACACCATAGTCATGTAACAGTCCGCGAACGGCGGGTAACCACCCATGGACTGTATGTTGTGCAGGCCTGCTCCTTCTTGCAGTATTCAGGGATTGGTACTTGCTTGAAGTTGGATTGTTCATAATTAGCTTGTGTGAAGGAAAGTAAAAAAGGCGACAATCATGTCATTGTAAAAATGATAGTTATCGGCAGCACGATCTGTAAATGCAAATCCTTTTGTAGCGACGCTTACAATAACACAATACATTGTTGCCTACTGTAGGGTTCTTGCAAGAACTGCTCTTAGCAAAAGTAATAACCTTCCTTGCCCGCTGAGGTTTATCGTATCTTTGGTCGTTATTCATTAGTAGTTGGATACATTGCGGTGTCTTATGCTATATCAGGGCCTTGTTGTGTGTAATGAAGATTTTCCTGTACTTGTATAATTGAAGAAACTGTTTTCTGTTCTCTATAGAATTTTTCTCTATCTATAAAGCAAATTTTAATCCGGCGATCTTCAGCGGGGAAGTTCCTGGCATCAAAGTCAATCAATTCCCTCGTTTACAACCATGCAGAGGTTATACTACATCTACTCTCGGACAGGTAGATCTAGCGTAAAGCTCTACAATGAAATTCTGCATTTACACCCTGTGTGAACGTACCCAAAAGGGGTTTTCTGTGACTAAACTATTGATGACCTATTCCTAGAATAGGCCATCCATATCAGATAATCCTCGAATGGTATAGTTGGAAGGGACCTCCAGGGTCATCGGGTCCAACCCACTGCTCAGTGCAGGATTCACTAAATCATCCCAGACAGATATTTGTCCAGCCTTTGTTTGAACACTTCCATTGGAGGAGAACTCACTACCTCCCGTGGTAACCTGTTCCACTCATTGGTCACCCTCACTGTCAGAAAGTTTTTTCTAATATCAATATCTAATTTGTGTCTCCTCCCTTTCAGTTTCATCCCATTGTTTATAGTCTTTCCTTGTGCAGATGAGAATAAGGCTGATCCCTCTGCACTGTGACAGCCCTTCAGATATTTGTAGACCACTATTAAGTCTCCTCTCAGCCTTTTCTGCAAGTTAAACATTCCCAGATCCTTTAACCGTTCCTCATAGGACATGATTTGCAGACCGCTCACCATCTTGGTAACTCTTCTCTGATTTTTCTCCAGTTTGTCTATATCTTTTTTACAGTGTGGTGCCCAGAACTGGACACAGTATTCCAGATGAGGTCTGACTAAGGAAGAGTAGAGGGGATAATTACCTCACGTGATCTAGACTCTATGCTTCTCTTAATACATCCAAAAAAGCGGCACTGCAGAATGTATGGCATTGTGCCTGGTATACAGTGAAAAGGGTGCAGCACTCACATGAGCATCACAGCCCCTTCAAACAGCTGATCGAAGGGGGTCCAAGAGTTGGCTTCCCACTGATTTTGATATTGATAACCTGTCCTGAGGATAGGTCATTAATATTCCAGTTCCTGTTAACCTTAAGAATAGCAGTTTTTTTTTCCATTGTATATACGGTTCACCCTTTGTACTACCCCAAGTGTTACATGATACCATATGTCCAAATTGTGGAATGCTTGGACAATTTTTTATTTTTTTTTAAAGAGTTTGTTTTTATGTGTAATCGTGGAAATGATTGGGAAATTTTTAGGTCATATTAGCATCTAAAAAGTGTTAGAGAATTCACATTCAGTCATACACCCAAGATAACTAGAGATTGGGCATACTGGAATACAATTTACATAGTATGTGAGGCTAAAAAAATAGATATGTCTATCCGATTCAGCCCATTACCCCCCAATCAAGGGCGTAACTATAGGGGATGCGGTTGCTCCCGGGCCCATAATTCCTCTCTTCTCCATATAGGGAGCCCAGTACTATGAATAAAGCAATGTAGTTGGGGCCCTGTTACAAGTTTTGCATTGGGCCCAGAAGCTTCAAGTTATGCCTCTGCCCCTAATGTTGATCCAGAGGAAGGCAAAACAACCCCAATGAGGTAGAAGTCAATTTTCCCTATTTAAAGGGTAGCGCTGCGGAATAAGTTGGCGCTATACAAATAAAGCTTATTATTATTATTATATTATTAAAAAAATTCTTTCTGACACCAATCTGGCAGTCAGAATAATCCCCGGATCACCGACCCATCTGAAGTTAATAATGATTATAACAATGTTGTATCATTCAAGAAAAATTGTCCAGGCCCCTCTTGAACTCTTTTAGTGTGTTCACCATCACCACCCCCTCAGGCAGAGAGTTCCATAGTCTCACTGCTCTTACAGTAAAGAACCCCCTTCTGTCTCGGTGTAGAAACCTTCTTTCTTCTAGACCTAGAGGGCGCCCCCTTGTTACAGTCACAGTCCTGGGTATAATAGATGATGGGAGAGATCCTTGTATTGTCCCCGATATATTATAGTTATTAGATCGCCTCTCAGCCATCTTTTTTTTTTAAAGTAAATAATCCCAATTTTGCTATCCTCTCTGGGTATGGTAGTCCACCCATTTGTTTATTACTCTAGTTGCCCCCTTTGTACCCGCTCAAGTTCTGATATGTCCTCCTTGAGTACCGGAGCCCAAAACTGTCCACAATATTCCATGTGTGGTCTGACCAGTGACTTGTAAATGTGCAGCTTCTTTCTCCTGGCATCTGATGTCAGAGGAGAGTTGGGAGGCCTTCATGCACATAACGTTGTCAGCCGGTCTTATGTGTATGTCCAGCCTTATACTTTTGTGTTACAACTGCATCCGTTGTCTATTTTCAGGAGCGAACACTCTGTCCTATGATGGACACACGGCTGCACGGCTCGTTCCACACAGTTCTGGAGAACTGCAAGCAGAGATCTTGTAAACTGTTAGGATTTAAAATAGTAAATTGGAAAGTTTTGTAACTTTTCATAATTGATAGAATAACTTTTATTTGCTGCGAGAAGGACATTCGTTTAGCACCTGCAATGCTGTATAAGGAGATGCAGCTTCTGGGCAGGGAGTTGAGCAGTGTATGGTCCACTGGAAATTAATGACTAGAAGAACTAGACCTCTACGAATGAGACCTAATTAGGGAATCCCTTCTGTTTTTTATAGAGTATGGTAAGATTAAACTCTGTAAAAATGGCTTTTCCAGCACCAAGGATAAAATATTTTATTAAAATCCATTTAAAGCAGATCGCAGGCAACAATGCAATAAATGCTTATAGCTATCATTATTAATGTACGGTATTTGGCATTTGAAACATGGGAGTGGTAATTATAGCTTTATCTGGCTCTGTTATCAGTTCCTAACAGCTTTCTATGAAGATTTCTATCCTAAGTGCCAGACAAGTCATTTTTTACTTGGAACTCCACAGACTGCTGCTCCATTAGCGGCGCGGAATGAATTTAGGCATGAGCTGTAGGTGAACTGGTGTAATGGTGGCCTGACCGTGCGCTGAGTATGGGCCTGGAAGTATAAATAATCCGGAAGTACGTATAACGTATCACAGGTAGACGGCAGCTGCTGCAGCAATACAGCTCGACTTGCCAGCAAGCCGGAAACAACACTTTCAGTCAGGCTGATGGCCAAGGAAACTCTCTGCATGTAGCTTGTGAGGATGAGGGACGTGTATTGGTACCGATGTAGGAAGGGAAACTGTCCTTATCAACTGACCCCAATTTGTCTTAGATGCAACTCTCATAGGGCTTATTTACACTGGCGAGTTTCTTGTGCGAGTATCACATAATCCGCACGAAAATAGTACCCAATGGGTCTATTTACATGTGCGATTTTCCTCTCATAAATGTGAAGATCGCAGTATGCTCTATATTTCAGCAATATTTCAAAAAAATGTGGCCATTATTTACAATGGGCAAGTTAAAAATCTTGCCTCCCCCTTGTTGCGCCGTCATTAATAATGCCACCGTCACATCCACCCAGGATGCACTGGCTCTGGAACCTGATATCTTCCACAAATAACTCCACACACACACCAAGCACCAACAGGTACTGAACTGTGAACAGGGACTCACGGACAGACATAAACCAAACGACTGACCAATGCTCAAAACACTCACCAGCAAACCTGCACACATAGCCAGATGGAATAACTACAGAATGTATGAGGTATTAGTTTGTATTTTGTCAGAGACACTTTAGCCCGCAAGTCCACTTCAAGGGTCCTAGTTGTCTGCATGTAGGACAATCATCCCAATAGGGACGGCCCCACACTGGAACCTAGGGACCTACGTCGCCCAGAGATGGTAAATGATCCACAGCAGCACAGGACACAATTCATACACGCCAGGGATTTGGACGCAAGGCATAATAGGTCTGTTCATATTTCTCGTCCAGCCACCTGCATAGACCCTATGAATAGATCACTGTACACAGACACAAACACACAAACACCATGCATGGAGCAAACACCAGGGTGTTGGGAAACCAGCATCTTCTAGCAGAGGGACTGGGAAATATGACCAGTGGGGATTGGCTGCCTGGAGAACTCCATACCCAGCCAGCTCAATTATCCCACACCCATGGAAGTGTTCTCCTGGAACCTCATAGAACTATAGCTCCTAGCAGAACAACATGACAGACAGCAGTTGTTCCCTTATCAGTAATAATCTCCCTATTTCCACATTATTAATTGTTACCCTTGTAAGTAATAATGCTGCTCCTTGTAGCCCTCCATCAGTAAGAACACTTCCCCTTGTTGCCCCCTCAGTAATAGTGCATCCCTGGTCCCTCTAATATATATTTGAAAAAAATATATACTTCTCTCCTTTGCTGTCTAAGCTGCTGCTCCGCTCCGGTGGTCCTTCCTTCCTCTTCAGTCTTTCCTAACTTCTGGGTTGCACTGTCACATAGCACATGACTGTGCAACCGGAAGTCAGGCAGGATCAGGCCAGGAGAAGAGCAAATAAGGCGAGTAAAGTTTTTTTATTTCATTTTTTTTTATGTTATAGCCTCAGCTGGCCACCTCGTAAACTGGAGTCTTAGGGGGATGCCCGTGGAAGGCCCAGGACATGACCGGCCCATGTGATTTTTTTTTCCCCGGTGGACTGAATGACCAATGTTGTTGGTGTTGTGGCAACCCAGTTGGGAAAAACTGAACTATACAGACAAGGCAACTTTTGTTTTCCCTCTTTGACATGTAAACTCACTTAGCTGTTCTTATTAAAGTTAGTTGACGTGAGTAGCGTGATGTAGCTGGTGACATAGGACAAAGATGTACTACAACTGCTATACTGTGGAGCAATGCGGCAGCGCAGGAAGGTGGTGCTCGCTAAAGAACAACGCCTGATGGTACGTAATGTAGTTTTGCTACCACTTTTTCTAAACCACAAAGTGTTAGAAAACCTTTTATACAATCAGTGACACATGGGTGCAACTTGAGAGCCTTATTATCCTTTTACCAAAACAGATGACCACTGTTGGTAGGACCGCCATTCCTCTTCCTGTGATTATGCAAGCAAACTGCTTAGTGACCTCCCTATAATGCTCTTATGTCCTGCCATTGCAGGACATATATGGAGGGAGATCGCGTGGCTATCTCGCTCCATACATCACGGGCATCGGCTGTTTATTACAGCTGACACCTGCGGATAACAGCTCTGACGAGCTGTGCGGCTGATCGGGGCTGTTAACCCTTTAAATGCTGCCATCAATTCTCACAGCAGCATTTAACCCCTTAATGACGCGGCCCTTTTTCTTTTTCCATTTTCGTTTTTTCCTCCCCCCTTTAAAAAAAATCGAAACTCCTTTATTTATCCATCGACGTCGCTGTATGAGGGCTTGTTTTTTGTGGGATGAGTTGTAGTTTTTAATGGTGCTATTTAAAGTACCATATAATGTACTGAAAAACTTTTTAAAAAGTCTAAGTATTCTGGAGTAAAATGAAAAAAAAAAACGACATTTCGCCATATTTTAGTGCGTCTTGTTTCTACAGTGCACAAACAGCAAAAAAAATGACATGATAACTTTATTCTATGGGTCGGTACGATTACTACGATACCAAACTTGTATAGGTTTTTTCTTACTATACTCCTCTTTTTTTTTTTCAAAGACATTTAATTTTTTTCAATTATTTTCTGCGGTCATTTTGTGCGCGCATTAACTTTTTATTTTTCCGTCAACATAGTTTAGCAAGGGCTCATTTTTTGCGTCATGTTCTGTACTTTCTGTTAGTACCAATTCGGACTACATACGACTTTTTGATTGCTTTTTATTGCGTTTTTTCTGGGAGACAGGGTAACTAAAAAAGTGCATTCCTGGCGTTCTTTATTTTTTTTTTCGGACGACGTTTACCGTGCGGGAAAAATAATGCACTACTTTGATAGTTTGGGCTATTACAGACGCGGCGATACCAAATACATATTTTTAATTTATTATTTAGATTTTTTAATAATAGATATGGCAAAAGGGGGGTGATTTAAACTTTTGCAACTTTTTTTTTTTTTTCAATTAAAAAAAACTTTATTAATTTTTTTTTTTTACATTGCTTTGAAGTCCCCCTGGGGGACTTTAATATGCAATGCTTTGATCGCTCCTGCAGTATGACGTAATGCTATAGCATTACGTCATACTGCTTTTTGACAGGCAGCCTATAAAGTCACCCCACGGGGATGGCTTTGTGATGATGTATCAGATTTTGGACCTACAGTTGTTAGGCCGTCAGACATTTTGTCCTAAGTACCTTGCCTTATATTCAGCAATCCATTTGCTATCCACTAGATAATCCCTGAATAGGTGGAAAGGAGCTACAGGTTTAGCAGCTTTTTCCCCAGCCTGTCAATATGTGCACATAGGAAAAGCCTTGTCTCACCTGCCTGGACAAGAGCTGTGCTGTGATGTAAATAACCCCCCATTCTCTCTTTCCCACCTGTATGTGTTGGGTGGTATTAGCATGAGGATGCTGACCCTTCAGGTGTTAATTAAGTTTAGGAAGACCCTTCTTGTATTAATTTCCTCGTCCAGACTAGCCGGGGCCGAAAGAATCCATATTGAGGAAATCTTTAATAAGAACATTTGGTTGTGTGAAGGTCCCAGCCGCATATGATTTAGATTTTCAAAATCGTGTGTCCCAGACGGCCAAAACGCATCCACTCGCGGTGCGTTAAGTGCTCAGGAACCCTTTCAAATTACGTAACCCCATCCCTTGTTGGGATTGCGCCTGTCCGTTTGGTACTCACACGTAGCTAAAATCATAAACAGAAATATGGCGGGCATATCCTCACGATCGGAGGCTCTCCCGCCGAGACATGACCAAACATAAAAAAATATGATTCCTCAGAGTTCCTACAAGACCAACCCTCCCTCCTCTGTATGACCTCCGAAGGGGCGGAGAGGAGGTGTGTACTCGGGACCCTTTAAAATGTGGTCCCCCTCAGGTCCCATTTGTCGATCCACGGAGCTATACTGCGGTATATGGACTTCCCTATGTTCTGGCTCTCCGCCGCCCAGACCCCTTTGGGCCGTGTATCCCAAAATCTGGTAACTTTCTTTTAATCTCTCCTGTTTTATGTTAAATCTGCTGAGTGTGTATTCATACTGTATTCCTTATTCTCCCATGTAACAACCTTTTTCTTTGTATACCTTTGTACATTCTGTATGTATTGCACTGCTAGACCTTTTTCTAGAATAAAACTACAATTTATCAGTTCAAGCCTTGTCCGTTTTAACAACGAACCATAATACTCCGAAGATTGTGTTAAATATTTATAGATCGGGTCCAATGCCCGTGAACATTGGTGGTGGCAGCTGTGTATGGGTATTGTAGGGCTCTGGAGTGCGTTGGAACGGATCAGGCGGTGATTTGAGCTTTCGTCCCGCATGCGTGCAGGTATAAAGCTAGGTACAAATAAGCCTGTATTCTAACGACTCCACGTTTACAATACCGCTAGAGTGACCGAGGACTGAGGTGGGATCAATAGGTATCGTCCCGCCTCTCCCTCTCCTGTGTCCGGTACGTGACAGGCTTGATAGGCAGTCTGTTAAGAGACCTGCACGGCTCCCCCGATCTCACCGCGGGGGATTTTTCAGAATTGACAGCGGTATTTTAATGGTTAATAGCCGCTCGCGGCCGCGCCGCCGCGATCGGCTATTGCCCGCGGGTGTCAGCTGTTATAAACAGCTGACGCCCGCACTGTATGAAGAGAGGTTGCCACGCATACCCCGCGACGTACCAGTACGTCATTGGTCGTGAAGGGGTTAAATCCCCCGACTCCGTGGAATTACATTGCATTACATCATACTGCAGGAGCGATCAAAGCATCGCATGTTGTGGTCCTCTATGGGACTTTTAAAAAAAAAAGTAAAAATAAGATCAATAAAGTTTTAAGAATCATTAAGAAAAAAAAAGGAATAAAAGTTTTTAAAACCCCTTTTGCCAAATTTATAATAAAATAATCGAAATAAATCAAATACATATTTGGTATCGCTGCATCCGTAAAAGTCTGACCTATCAAAGTAAGGTATTTTTTACTGTGCGCGATGAACGTTGTCAGAAAAAAAATATATGGAACGCCAGAAATGCGCTTTTTTGGTCACTCTGTCTTCAAGAAAACGTGCAATAAAAAGCAAGCAAAAAGGTTGTATGTATGCCAAAATGGTACCAAATGGTACAAACTACAAGACATACCGCACAAAATGAGCCCTCGCAAAACTACGTTGATAGAAAAATAAAAAAGTGATTGCACTCAGAAAATAGTAGCAGAAAATTATTGACAGAATTGAAATATTTTTGAAAAAAAAAAGTAGTACAGCAAAAAAAAAAAAAACTATATAAGTTTGGTATCGCAGTAATCGTACTGACCCATAGAATAAAGTTATTATATCATTTTTGTTGCAGTTTGTGCGCCGTAGAAATAAGATGCAACGAACGATGACAGAATTAATACAATTGGTCCCGCAAAAAACAAGCCCTCAGACAGCGACGTCGATGGATAAATACAGGAATTGTGATTTTTTTAAAAGGGGGGGAAGAAAAAACGAAAATGGAAAAAAAAAAAGCTCAGTCACTAAGGGGTTAATACACGGTTATTACAAATCATCTTCTTGATGTGGAACCCCCATAACTCCCGTTTAATTACACTCAGATACAGAATTTTTATATCAGTGAAAACTTCAGAGCAAGCAGAGAATTGGATGTCCCACAACCGACTGTGTGCAAAACTCTGCGAAGCCCCCCCCCCCCCCCCCCCGTCATTATCGCAATGAAGTCAAAAATGAGCTGAATAGTTGACTCCTTCCTTGGCCTCCATGTTTCCCAGACCTTACACCTTGTGATGTTTGCTCTGGGGGAGCATTAGTCTACATGCCCCTCCCCCCTTACGCGTAATCTGCGGGTACGCATCACGGAGGCCATTGCATCAGTCAGCCATGATCCGCGGGGGCCATGTATAGCGGGGACGTTATTACAGGCGCCACGTGTGTTGAGTGACAAAGGGGGCCATATTATACACTTCTGTTGGGGCAAACTTTTTTGGTGTTGTGCAACTAAACTTTTTGAGTTTCTGTTTCCATTGATCTCAAATTTCTGTATCAGAGCGTCATTAAATGGGAGTTCTGAGGAGTTCTAATGGGGGAGATGGTTTGTAATAACCCTGCATCCCCCCCCAAAATAATAATGAACCACGAACAAAACATGGAAAATGGTGCGGGAGCTGCAGGCTTCAGACCAGTAACAAGCACTACACACTGTCAACATTTCATCTACACTCGGGGCTCATTCACATGAACGCCCCATATTACGCGCATATTACGTCATTTCTATAGGTTCATTCACATGTGGGTATTTTTCATGCAACCTTTGGTCACGTAAAAAAAAACCGCAGCATGTCTTATCCGGTGCGAATTATGCACCAACATAGCCCTTTGAAAACAATGCGTGCGAGTGCGCAGGAAACCCGGGCATTCGCGATGTATTTATGCAAGAAATGAATGAGCTTTTCGTGGGTTCTTTTATGCGCATAAATACGCTGCATATTTAAGCGTGTAAAAAAAAAAAAAAGCCGATAACAACAGAGGGAATCAGCGCATTCCGGTTTGCGAATACACGGCGTATTCACGGGCCGAAATACACAATACGGTCATATAAGTGAGCCGTAAGGACATTTTATATAGTCCTACTTCTAAACAAGTCCAGCCAGATGCAAACTCTCGTATATATGTGCATTCATGTTATTGCCCGCAGGGGGCAGTGTTACAGCACGTAGGAGGAGATATTGGAGTGCAGTTGTTATAGAAAAAGGGTCATAAAGACTTTTACTGGACGGGACTCCACCGAAGTTCCCAAACGCTGCACAGAGATACTCTTATGCAAACATTAACCTCTCACTTGCTGCAGCTGTGCAATATACATAACAAGAGACTAGACAATCTGCACAGCGCATCTACACAAAAGACATGACATGTAAGACATTTATGGAGGGGCCAGGAATAGACATTGTATGGAGCGGGGACCCTGGGAGCCCCGGAACATGGACTTCAATTTTGTGTTGTGGCCCCTGTAGGACATAGAGAGTAAAACCCAACTGGAAAGTTTAAGGATAGGATGTTAGAAGCAGAAATCTGCTTTCTGCGACTCTCTAAGTTCTGCAAGACCGCCGCTATGGCTGGAGTAAGCAAATCATACTCGAAGTGGCCTCCCTAAGCTATAATAGGGCCGATCATCCAGGAAGACGTCCACCATCATGTGCAGGAGGTTCAGGTACTGATCAACGCTGAGAGCTCATGGAACGAACCCATGTCCAACAACGGCTCCATGCATGTATTGTAGCAGAAGGAGCCACTTGCTGTACGGTCTCCTTACTTCCATCATAGCAGCGGTCCCACGGGACTTATAGGGACGCAGTAAGCAGATTTCTGCTTCTCACATTCTAGTCTTCAACTTTGCAATTGGGTTTTACTCTCTCTCTCTCTTACAGGGGCCACAACACAAAATTGAAATCCATGTTCCAGGGTCCCGGGCACCATACCATTGTGTAGCGCATCCATGCCTTCCTGTTTCGATAGGGCACCAGTACTAAGATATCGGGCTGGATCAGTCTTTTTGACTACATCCTGTATAACTCCATTATTATTTTTGCTACTTCTATATGTTTTTAAGGTACCTTTTAGGCCGCCTGCACACGGGCGGAAATCCCGCGGGATTTCCGCTGCTGAAAGTTTGCATAGGAGTGCATTACAATACGCACTCCTATGCAGACGGCCGCGGTTTGGCCGCGCGAAATCTCCCGCGGCAAACAAACCGCGACATGTCCTATTTTTGTGCGGGGCACGCACTCACCCGGCCACCGGCTCCGGTCTGCGCATGCGCCGGCTGCGCCGTAGCCGGCACATGAAAGAGCTGGGGCCACCAAGCGCGGGAGAGTACGCGCTCGTCACTGCAGGCTCTCAGGTCGGGTCCCGCGGCGAGAATTCTCGCTGCCGGATCCGACCCGCTCATGTGCAGGCGGCCTTAGTCTGGTTATAAAAAATGCAAGTTTTTAAATGGAAACCATCAATAAAATTGTCATTCATGGATCTGTTTCATGTATTTATTTCAGTACTACGGTATCAATAAATAGCAGTGTGCCGCCGCACTAGGCATCTGAAACTGTAATTCTAAGCAAAAAAAAAAATGTAAAGACTGACTGAGACTATACAACCATTTATGATTAGTACATTTCCATTTTCATGAGGTATCCAAAAATATCCAAGTTCATCCAAATCAGTAACTCCGTTTTACCTTTCAGTACCTAAGTTGGGCTAGTTGCAGTTAAACATATCACCAGCAGGTGGCACACACATCTCACACTTACTTTTACAGTAGATATAGCAGAGGTCCCCGACTTTTTGCGCCTTGTGAGCCATATGTACATTTGAGTGACGGTCGGGTGCGACATTAGATTAAAAAAATAAAGGCGAGACAATAAATGTGGAGAAACAAGAAATGGGGACTTTGCAAATATTTGTTGCTCTAATTGCTTAGTACATCTGGTTATAACCCAGGAGTCACTGGAGAGCCACACAACAAAGGTCTGCAACCCACTGAGATACAATGTAGCTTGGGTCTACCGCAGATGACATTGAAGTAGAGAGCAGGATATTTTAGACCCTGCTGGTAAGATGTAAGAAGTGCGGCATTGCAATACACTTGTGACATGACTTTGTTGGAACACAGATCGCTAGGTTCCATTCTGCGATTTATAATGTCATTTTGTGACACAAAGGAAAGTTTTGTGATAGGAGAAATCTGACTTCTCTCTCGAGTTTTCTGTATGAACACATTTTTTTCCCACTGCTAAACTGTTACACTTTATACCTGTTCTGTACTTCTGTGGAAAACACAAGAGGAGCTCAAGACTTAGGCCTCATGTCCACGGGGAAAATCAGGCCGCATGGAGAATCCGCAGCGGGTCCTTCCTGCCCCGCGCACATGAGGGCTGAAATTAGAATAAACTCACCTGCTGCAGGCCGTGCGTGTCTTCCCTTCTTCGTGGCCGGATCTTTTTTCTTGGGCCCGGCCGATGTGCTCAGCACGCCGGCTGCGTGCCGCGCGCATGTGCCGGGCACATCCGCCGGGCCGAAGAAAGAAGATCCAGCCACGAAGAAGGGAAGACACGCACGGCCTGCAGCAGGTGAGTTTATTCTGATTTTAGGTCTCCCGCGGATCCGGACGGCTTCCATAGGCTTCAATAGAAGCCTGCGGGAGACCCGCACGAAAATGGAGCATGTCCATTTTTTTTCCTGCACGCGGATCCGCGCCTGACGGGGAAAAATGACATCCGCAGGTATTTAACTACCTGCGGGTGTCAAAGCATCCCTATGGGGTGCCGATCCACGTGCGGGAAAAACGCTGCGGAGTTAAAATTAACATTTCCCAGTGGACATGAGGCCTTAAGGTTTTTTCCATTTAAGTAATGCTGAAGAATTTGGGCGCAACTTGCATCGTCCAGCACCCAGGCACCCATCTGTCCGATTTGCTTGCACACTGCATGTCCTATTCTCGAACATGGATGAGAATTGGACATTCTACTATTTTATTTTCCACTGACCATCGGTCCATGTAAACAATTGCATGTGAGAATAGCCCTATTGGCTTTAATGGGTCTGTGTGCAGTCAGTTACAAGCACGGACCCAAAATACACTGATGTTAATGGGCCCTAATAGGGGCAATTGCCACAGACAAGGAAGCAAAACATCAGGCGTGTGCTGCTAGAGAAAATTGGACAACTGCGGTAAAGCGATGTAGTAGACAGTAAAATACTAATTTACATATGCCTCTGAACTGGACGTTGCTTAGTACTCAAGGTCTTATTGCACAGGCCAGTGCTTGTGACCGAAGTTTCATTCACCTGATCAGGGTAAATAGGGCAGCAATTAGCCAATAAATGAGCAAACATATTTTGCACTGCTACAAAAATCGTTGTCAGCAGCACATCACCCTGTGTAAATGGAACGGTCATTCTTCGTCCATCCAGTCTGCATCGGCATGTGCGATGGTCACTTAAATGAGTACGGAATACAATAATAGGATGAAGAATAGCAACGTACCTGACTGCCATAACGCACAAACGGTCACAGCAGACCAGTGAATTTACAGAAACAAACACTAAAGAAATGAGCACAGAATCTAATAAGTCATCACAGCCAATAATTAGATTGAATTGGAACCATCTTACCACCACCCAGATGATCTGCAGCCACTGACGTTGCTTGTTGCAGTATTACTCCCAAATTCAGCATGGACCATAGCAAGCTCCTGATCAGGTACCATCCTCAAACAAATGTCCGTTGGAGCACTATACGGAAGAAATGACAAGAAATAGCTAGCCCTATGTAGCCCTACCAGCTAGTCAGCCGTGAGATAAATTACAGAGACCCTGCCCTGAGAAGGACGACCCCTTCATGGTCTATCTCTAATCTGGAGAGTCTAGACGGGCCCTGAACAAAAATATGTCACCTTCCTACACATTTCACCCAAAGAAATTGGGCTCCTCAGGGGACAATTACTGGATACGTGGCAAAAGCGCTAATGGGTGTAATAATAATGGGACATAATTAAATGGATTCCTATATCATGAATATTGCATGTAGCAGCAAAAAGACTGAATATAGCAACGCTGACATTTGTTTATTGGTACTACTCTCATTGAGCAGAAATTGCCGTTTGGCTCAGATCAAGACATGTTAAAGCGCCCTCAGTCTAAGGGCTTATTCACATGAGTTATGTATGCGCTGGAAAATGGGACATATTTAGACTAAACTTAATTGCCCATTGAAATCAATGGGAGCATGCTTGTGTGTTTTTTTGCACGTGCCAATACGCAGGGCATGCGTTCATAAAAAATACTGTAACATCTGCAAACGCAACACCCATCGCTCAAATACGCAGCATAAATGCATTTACACCCAGGGGAAGCCGGCCTGAAGATGGCTTTACACAGGACAACTGTTAGGCACTTAAGCAGGCAATGGCCGTCCCAATGATTACACTGGGGAACATGATTTTTGCTGACTGATGTTAGAACTTTTTGGGTGTATTTTGGGGTCACAGATTCTGAAAATGATAGTTTTTCTCCATCAAGTCTGCTTATTAAGATATGATATATGTGCACATAAATGTATATATATTGTATAGTATATGTAATGACTGCCAATCAAAAGCTGACAGTAGTAAGGTGAATCCCAAGAAGCCTAGAACACAAATAAAACAAATGTTTCTTCACCGAGTCATGTCGATGAAACTACATTTCTGTGATTTCCTGCGATGGCATATTCCTGGACATTCACGCTGGACGTTTCACCAGTTGTCCGCCATCATATGCGTATCCCATCGTCCGCAGTCCTGTTCTTCCACGGTCACCAGTAGTCCGCCATCATATGTGTATCCCATCGTCCGCAGTCCTGATCTTCTACAGTCACCAGTAGTCCGCCATCATATACGGTATGTATCCCATCGTCCGCAGTTCTGTTCTTCCACGGTCACCAGTAGTCCGCCATCATATACGGTATGTATCCCATCGTCCGCAGTCCTGTTCTTCTACGGTCACCAGTAGTCCGCCATCATATACGGTATGTATCCCATCGTCCGCAGTCCTGTTCTTCTACGGTCACCAGTAGTCCGCCATCATATACGGTATGTATCCCATCGATCGCAGTCCTGATCTTCTACAGTCACCAGTAGTCCGCCATCATATACGGTATGTATCCCATCGTCCGCAGTCCTGTTCTTCCACGGTCACCAGTAGTCCGCCATCATATGTGTATCCCATCATCCGCAGTCCTGTTCTTCTACGGTCACCAGTAGTCCGCCATCATATACGGTATGTATCCCATTGTCCGCAGTCCTGTTCTTCCACGGTCACCAGTAGTCTGCCATCATATGTATATCCCATCATTCATGGTCCTGTTCT
Source organism: Eleutherodactylus coqui (assembly GCF_035609145.1). NCBI lineage: Eukaryota > Metazoa > Chordata > Amphibia > Anura > Eleutherodactylidae > Eleutherodactylus > Eleutherodactylus coqui. The sequence continues at coordinate 142,197,685 of NC_089845.1, read as the reverse complement.
TCCACGGTCCTTATTTCATGGTGAAATCCTTCATTCTGTTCATCACTCACATCACCAAGACAATCTGGAAATCCATCCGAATTGACTGGAGGTTCCGCCATCTGATGCTCATGTTACACCCAAGTGTTCAGGAACAGAAGTGAGCGTATTCTCCATTAGTTCATCGGAGTTTACAGCCTTATAGTTCCCAAGGAAATGCTTTACAACCCTACAAACCAACGACTGCGCCGCATCTCAAAGTTGTCCACTGAATCTTGGAAATGCTGCTGTTTCATGAGTTCCCGGATTGATGGTCCATCAAATTTACCCGCTCTTAGCGTCTCCATGCTCATCGCAGGAAATCTTCTACATCTGTAGCCGAAACACCTTCCATTTCTCTTCAATGTTTTTACACATTGTTTCATTGTTTCCATTTTCATGGCAAAACGGCCTTGCACCACTTCGAGGAAGAAGCAATCCCCCGCTGCAGCTATCAGCCGTGGTGGGGGATAGCGGAGTTTCTCCTATTGTTTTCATTGGTAGATCTTGCATCGCATTGCATGCACCTAGCATGTGGGGCGATGCTGCCGCCGGCCACATTGAAAACACACAGCAAGACAGAACACTCTGCGATTTGTTTCCTGCATCTCATTGTGGTGCCATGCAGGAAAACATCGCTCATGTGTATGACCCCATTCAAAAAAATGGGGTTCATATTTGTGTGTCTCGCAATGCACAAATCTCGCGCAGTTTTGTCGCCCGAGTGAAGGGAGCCTTAGTAAGGTATCCTTTCACGCGGGATGGAATAGGCAACATGATGCCCCGCAAGAAATTGCATCAAAATCCGCAGGAATTGAAGCAGAATTGAAAATGGTTGAAAACCTGCCTGCAATTCTGCATCCATATCCGCAGTTAGACCTGCAGATTTGGCGCGTCATGCAGCGTAATTCTGTCCTGTGTGAAAGGTCGCTTAAGGAACGGCTTCTAAACATCTCATGATTGCTATTCTAGATAAATTCATGAAGTTCATTACTAATGCATTTAGTGGGTGGAAGGGCTCCGTCCCGGTGACATTTCCATTTATTTGCCTCTGAGATCCAGGACTACCGGAGAAATGGCTGTTTTCTATACAGGAAATCCACAGCTGTTAACAAGAAAGATAAGGAAAATATCCATTTCATCTGGAAGTTGTTCTGTGAGAAGAGGAATTGTACAGACACCTAATGGAACCGCGGTAATGGAGTATATACTGTATCATGATGTGTGCACCAGGCATTTATCAGCGAGGCCGCTGGAGAATTCATCTCCTCTTATGGCACAGAGTGACTGTACATTTGATCCAAATTCGGAATACAAGAGTCTCATTGATGGAAGGTGCAGTTACGCACATTGCACAGTCTCAATGAAACCTCAATTAGGAGCTGGGACGGATCCAGAGATGTTGGATGGTAACATAGTATGTGCGTGTGCAGACACCACTGATCCCACTACATTTGCTGAATGAAGAAAGTTTTCTATCCCACCATTATATTAATAGAGAATCCGTGTATATGTGTAAATGCACACGTCCAAAATCACAGCAATAGTTAGTGCATCCATAGCAATCACAACCTGGGTCTTAGGCATATACACACAAAGCAGGGGTGTAACTAAAGGCTCACGGGCCCGGGTGCAAAAATTTATCCTGAGGCCCCCCAACTTCTCTTAACCCCTTAATGCAGAGGCGTAACTTGAAGCTTCTGGGCCCCAATGCAAAACCTGTAACAGGGCCCCCAACTATAATGCTTTATTCATAGTACTGGGCTCCCTATTTGGGGAAGAGAGGTCTTATGAGCCCCCTAAGGGTCCTGGGCCTGGGTGCAACCGCATCCCCTATAGTTACGCCAGTGCCCAAAGGCCTATTCCCTCACTGCTATAGGTGGGCATTGTAGACTTATGATGAAGTGTTAGAAGCATTCTGGACAGATACCTCACTAAACAAGGGAAAACTGTATTCTTCTAGTGCGTATACTGTAGATCCTTTATAGCGTTTTGTAGTAATGTGTTTACAATAATGATGTTGGTACAAAAAGTATTACTGTTTTATAATGTTGTCACGATGACCACACAATATAATAGTTGGTGTAATAATGACCTCATAATATAACACAGTGATACCTTTGGTTAAGAGTGCCTCAGCTTACAAGCTTTTTGACTTGAGAGCAGGCTCTCTCCTGAATTTTTGCTCTGATTTAAGAGGAAAACTTGGGTTAAGAGCCTTGCTCTCAATGGGGCCGCTGCTGCTGCCGATGGCCCCATTGGAAGCAATGGCCTGCCGGCAACCTCACAGTGGTATTAGAGGAAGGACTTTAAATATAAGCCCTTCCCTGAAAATCCTCCCTAGCTGTAGTAAAAAATATATGCTCACTTGTCCGCTGCTGCCGGGGCTCAGGCGTGTCTAGCCACCACTTGTTCTCCCTGCATTTTTAATCCTCGCCTGCTGAAAAGCTTCAGAGCAGTGCAGGGAGGACAAGCGTTGGCTAGACGCACATGAGCCCCAGCAGACAGTTAAGTATATATATTTTTTATTTTTTTACTACAGCTAGGCATGATTTTCAGGGAAGGGCTTATATTTAAAGCCCTTCCCCAAAAATCACTGCGGGGGTGCCAGGGCCCTATTGCTTTTAATGGGGCAACACCATTTCCATTGAAATCAGTGGGAGAGCGTCACGATCCGGAACGGATTAATGGCTTTTTCATTCATTTCAATGGAGAAAATTGATTTGACTTACGAGTGTTTTGGGTTAAGAGCTGTGTCACAGCACAAATTAAACTCTTAACCCAAGGCACCACTGTAGTTTGTGTTAGGATGATGTCACAGTATACTTGCTTGGAGTAATTTCTGCTTTACAATCTAGTAATGACTTCATATTAAAGTATGTGGTATAATAATGACCTCTCCATACCAAAATAGGTTAAAAAAGTTGATTGGATGGGCTAGCATGGTAGCCTGAAGCCATGCATATATGCTTATGAAGCCCTGCCTGTGGCTTTGTGGCAGGGCTTTATAGACATCATTGACAAACATTGTTTACAACTATAAAAAAAATCACTTATTTTTACTTTTTTATTTTTTAGACTCCTAATGAGACTTGAACTTGTGATTGTTTGATCACTTATACCATGTACAGCAATACTTCAGTACATAGTATTTCTGCTCGCATTGTATTAATTAGCAGAAATACATGACAGCCCTGGGGGCCTTCAAGATCTCCCCAGCTACCATGACACCTGGAGGCACCTCACATTCTCATCTTGGGAGGGGTATTCGGAACCCCTGAACGCAAATTGGGGAATTTAAGTGCCACTGTCACAATTACATAAACACTGATTGTGGCTGTTACGGGTGGGTATCAGCTGTCAAAGACAGCCGACACCAGCAATGTCTGGGAAGGAATGGAGCCTGCTCCTGCATAGTATTAATAGGTAGAAATACATTACAGCCCTGTGGGCCCTTAAGAGACTACCGGCTGCCCTGACATTCGCATGGCACCTTGCAATCTCATCTCGGGAGGGGATGTTCAGGTCCCTGAATGCTAATTGGGAAATTTAAGTGCTACTGTCAGAATTGCGTGAACCGTGATTGTGGCTGTTATGGGAGGATGCCAGTTGTCATGGACAGCCGAAACCAGCTGTGTGTGGAGCAGGTTTCAGGGATCGGGAGTTGAACCTGCTCCATACACGGCTGGTGTGGGTCCTCAAGAGACCACCTTCCACCATGACATTCAGATGGCACCAGGTTTGACTCTCGATCCCTGGTCAAGCCCCGGTCACCCAGAACTTACATAGTTAAACTAGAATGCTGGCGTATTAAGTGTAATAAATCTTCCCGGTATCTTCACAATACATGCTATAGTTACCAGGGTGCCTTGGCACTAAATCCTGCTCTTATTAAAAGTGACCCTCATAACATTCATCACAGCAGCCTGGGACACAAAATGAACTGGCATTACAGAGTTAAACCCTAAATCGGGCACTTTACTGTAGCTCAATACTGATGAAGATAAAAGATATAGCATGAATTATTTAGTCCAGGTGAGTCCCCTTAAGGCTCTAATGGTGCAGCAGACTTCCTTTCTTGGCTGGCTGCTCAAGGGAAGCTGGCAGTCATTCAGCTAGGAATGTACCGAGTCGTCTCAGCTCCTACACACGCTCTCTGTTTGTCTTGACCTTCTTGTGACTTGATAGATCTTATACATAGGCCTCCGTTTGTTGCATGAACTATTTCTACAAAATGATGTTTTACATTTCTGAGCAGCTGAGTGTGATTGTATGATGTCTTATATCTGATTGAACTGTGCAATCTAAATATAACATAGGGTGTAAGGCTGCAAAAAAGACCTCTGTCCATCCAGTTCAATGCTGATCCAATTCCTTCCAATCTGCCAATCAAAAAAATCCCTGGGTCAACAACCCTTCTGAAGTAATCAGTTCCTATAACATGTAATAATGTTACACTCAAGAAAGGTGTCCAGACCCCTCTTACACTCTTTAAGTGAGTTCAAACAATTACAGAATCATAGAGGGGATCCCCAAGGTCATCGTGTCCAACCCCCTACTTAACGCAGGATCACTAAATCACCCAGACAGATGTCTGTCCAGCCTTTGTTTGACCACTTTCTATTGAAGGAGAACTCACCACCTTCTGTGGTAACCTATTCCACTTATTGATCACCCTCACTGTCTAATATCTAATCTGTGTCTCCTCCCTTTTAGTTTCATCCCATTGCTTCTAGTCTTTCCTTGTACAGATGAGAATAGGGCTGATCCCTCTGCAGTGTGACAGCCCATCAGATATTTGTAGACCGCTATTAAGTCTCCTCTCAGCCTTCTTTTTTCCAAACTAAACATTCCCAGATCCTTTAACCGTTCTTCATCGGACATGATTTGCAGACCGCTCACCATCCTAGTATTATCCTTGCCCAGATGTAGGTCTTTGCATTTCTTCTTGTTAAATACCATTCTGTTAGTTGCTGCCCACTGTGCAAGCTTTTCTAGGACTTTTTGAATACTCTCCCTCTCTTCCCTAGTGTTAGCTTTCCCTGCTAGCTTAGTTTCGTCTACAAATTTGATCAGTTTCCTATCAATTCTCTCCTACAGATCATTTATAAAAATGTTGAACAACACTGGGCCTAGGACAGAGACTTGTTTTACCCCACGTGATACATTCTTCCACTTGGATGTGCAGCCATTTATGACCACTCTACAAGTACAATCACTCAGCCAGTTGTGAATCCACCTAACAGTTGCCTTGTCAATCCCATGTTTGGTCATTTTTTCAATAAGAATGGTATGAGATACTTTTGTCAAATGCTTTACTACGGTCAAGATATACTCTATCCACGGCATCTTCCTGATCAACCCAGTCGGTGATTCTGTCATAGAAGGAAATTGGATATGTCTGGCATGAATTGTTTGTTACAAACCCATGCTGGCTCTGGTTAATTACTCCATTCTTTACTTGCAATTGAATTCCACTTGCTTTCACTCTTGCTGCATCTGACTACGATTCCTGCCTAAAGGCCCTTTTACACTAGACGAGTCTCGGGTAAACGATGTCCGACATTCGTCCCCTTGTATACTCGCTCCCGTGCTGTTACACAGGAGTGAGTATGGCTAAGTCCCTCAGGACTGGGGGCACCTTACCTTAGTTCTAGCTCACTTACCTATAACCAAAAACATACCAACAACTTCTTGGTGAAAACGTGGGTTGGCCACAGCTTTATTAAATATTTTCAAACATATACTTTTAACTTTATTTATTTAATTTAACTTTATTAACTTTCTCTGACTATAAACCTCCCATGCCTAATTGAACTATTTTAATACCGTAACGGCCCATAGGACGTTCGTAAGCCCCTGTATCCATGGGCCTGAAAACCTTCCTTTGCGCCGTAGCCCGCATGGGAAGCTCCCGGCCACACGGCATGCGCCGTATGCCTACGGCGCATACCGCCCCACCCCGCCAACCCTCTCCAAAGCCATCTCCACCCCGTCCTGCAGTCCGGACAAAAAAGTGTCCAATCCCACCTCGTTGAGGTGTACGCCATCCATTCTCAAAGCTCCTTTTTCTTTATCCTCCAGCTCCCAGTGGCGGACTGCCACTCCACCCAGTGATTGCACGAACCTGGACATTCGTAAGTTTATTAATTTCCTTACTCGCTCAATGGCGTCCATATCCCTGGCACCTCTCCAGTATCTCCGAGCCACTATATCTGACCAGACCAAGATGCAGTCGTTAAAACAGTCCCGGAACCGAAGCAAGTCCTGCTTCATGAGCACCAACAAACCGTTCATCTTTGTGTTGCCTAAGTCGTTCCCCCTGGCATGAACGACCAGTATAACTTTCCGGGGGGTCCACTTGCTTATCCTTAGTACCAACTGTAACAACCGGGGCCATTGAAGCCCCCGCACTCCAATCCAATTAACCAGTGCTCCGCTCAGACCCAGATTCCTTCCCATGGGTCGCATTGCCGCTCTCCTCTCGGCCCAATAGATGAACGAGTGTCCCAGAATCCAAACATGCCATGGTTCGCGCTGAAATAAAGAATCAACAAAGGAAAACAAAACCCTGGTATACCCAAAAATTTTCCCGGGTTCCAATTGCCCGAAAAACCAAAACTATATTACTGCAACTCAATCCATGACCAAGGCTCCTTCCACAATCCGATCTGGCCTAACGTACGACTTATACGCTTGGGATTTCCATCTTCCCAACTTTTTCAAACCGTCCTCTGTCATACCGTGTGCTTCCGCAGTCGTCGCCGCCCCAATCCTAAAGAAATGGGTTCCAAATTCCGTCGGATCCAGGCCCAACTTTTTTAAAGCCGAACGCAAAACCGCCGAAAACTGAAAACGGGTGAGCGGTGCCCCCGACGCATGGGCCAAAAATGTGCTGACTGCAGGGCGCCTGGCGATAAACTGTCTCAACAGGCCCACCGGGCACCATCTGTCGCCCGAACTGTTAATGGTTAGCCAGTCGCCTCTACCATACAAGTCCGTCTTTGACTTCCTAACGCAAACTCTGACAGATGACTCCGTGACAATCACATCATTTTGTCCTAAACCCCCGGGTTTCACTTTGCTTGCCGGCACCAGCTCACCGATGCGCAATGCCGCGAAAAACGCGAGTGAAAATGCTGATCTGAACAATAACGCCTCGAATGCATCCGAGCATACTCTTTCCAAAACCGACAATAACATTATTAACAATTTTAACGTAATGGGTCGCCGTGTGTCCGCTAGTACCTTCTCTTTTTTCCAACCCCGAATAATCTGTTGGAACACAAACTCTTTCGTTACATCTGCCACACCGTGTAATTTTAAGAGGAAAGCAACCCCAGCAAGGTGTTTCTTCGCCACACCGACGGACAACCTCTTATCCCGCAATTCCGCCAACATGTCCAGCGTCGCCGCCCTCGCTCTTACACCCCCTACCACCATTCCTCCCACCAATCTTAACCATGTTGCCCAGACTGAGTTATAACTTCTCCAGGTTGCCACTGCAACCGATGACTCCACCAGCCTCAGCAGCTCTCCTCGGCCAGATTCCACAAGGAAGGCGGGCAGCGTACCCCCTCGGCATCCGCCCGTGGGTGCCGCTCCCTGAACCGCTCCATCTGCGAACGAGAGAGTGCGTCAGCCGCTCCGTTGTCACAACCTGGGACATGTTTCGCACGCAAATATATATTACTTTGCAAACATCGCAATACCACGTGTCTCAACAAAGCCAAAACCGTCGGGGACGCAGAAGATTGCTTATTTATGGTTTGCACGACCGCTGCATTGTCAGACCAGAAACAGATTTTACGATCCCGTAACTCTGATTCCCATAATTCAATTGCCACTACCACCGGAAAAAATTCCAGCAAAGTAATATTTTTTGTCCACCTTCTTTCTTTCCATAACCTAGGCCAGGGTTCCCTGCACCAATGGTTATTATAAATTACGCCAAAACCGCCCGATCCCGCCGCATCGGCGAACAAACTGATCACCGGGCCTTCCACATCCTCCTTAGGGCATACCACTTGCCCGTTGAATGAATGGAGGAAAACCCTCCATATGTGCAGGTCTGCTTTAATTCCTGCTGTCACCCGTACGAAATGATGCGGTTCGCGAACTCCCACCGTCGCCAATGATAATCTCCTTGAAAAGGCTCGACCCACTGGGATAACCTTGCAAGCGAAATTCAACAAACCCAGCAGAACCTGAATCTGCCGCAATGTCGCTTTTTTGCATTGCGCCACGTCCCCAACCACTTGGCGTAGCTTCGCCACTTTTTCTTCTGGTAGCCGGAAGACCATGTCTACCGAATCAATTTCAATGCCCAAAAAAGTTAAGCACGTGACCGGGCCCGTCGTCTTTTCTGCCGACAGCGGGACTCCCGCTAACCGCATGAGTCTCTGGAAATTTGTCAATAAAAAACCGCAATCCCCTGACGTTTCTGAACCGACGAACAAAAAATCATCCAGGTAATGTATTACCGATGTGATGCCCGTCTCATACCGTAACATCCACTCTAAGAACGAACTAAACAACTCGAAAAAATAGCATGAAATGGAGCATCCCATCGGCAAACACATGTCCACGAAAAACCTGTCCTCGATTCTGCACCCTAGCAAATGGAAGCAATCCGGGTGGACCGGCAGCAGCCGGAACGCCGATTCTATGTCAGTTTTCGCTAACTGGGCAAACCTGCCCGCCGACCTCACTAAACGTACCGCGCAGTCGAACGAAGTGTAAGCCACTGCTGCCTCTTCCTTTGAAATGCCGTCATTTACCGATCCACCGCTTGGGAACGATAAATGATGGATGAGTCGAAATTTTCCGGATTCCTTCTTGGGCACCAGGCCCAACGGGGACACCCGCAAGTTTTCGAATGGAGGGACATCAAATGGCCCAGCCATGCGGCCCAGCTCCACCTCCTTCATAACCTTCTCTTTTACTAACTCAATATCGTCTCTTGCCGATTTTAAGTTAGGGCATAGCGTCGTAATTGGCTGGTCAAGGAACGGTATTCTGAAGCCCTCCAAAAATCCAGCTCTAAGGATTTTTGCTTCCTGTTTCCTGTGGTACCTGTCTAACCACGGATCCAGGTATCGGCTTTTCACTGGCGTTCGCTGGGCCGCCGGCACCACCCACCGCGGGCGTTGCTCTTTGCTTGCGGAAACAGCGAACCGCCGCATGTTGTCCCCTGCATACAGAGCACTCGTGCCTGAACTTGCAGGTGGCGTAAAACCTGCAGTGGCCCTCATTGTATAACCAACAAGAGCCGTTTGGTCTAGGAGAGGCCGCGGGCTGCTGAGATGTGCTCCCCGCGGCTGCCCCTGGAAAGGACGCCTTAGCCGGCTGCTGCGCTAAAATCAACTGTATCCACACATCAGTGGCCTTAGAGGCCCAACTGATGTGACTTTTACCCGAAATACGACGCCTGAAGTCCTCGTCGTAGCGCCACCAGGCCGCACCCCCGTGTAGCCGATAAGCGCTATAGATGGTGTTTAAGTACACCATCATCTCAGGACCTTTCGCAGGCTGATGCTGGCACGTAACGTGTACCATTACCATGTATGCCTGCAGCCAGTTACCAAAGGTCTTTGCAATTTTAGGTTTTTTGTCAGTTCCACGCTCTGAACTCCGTTCCTTATCAACCATTACGTGGTCCTCTGAAAGCAAGGACCATATATCCACATAAACACCACTCTTAATTTTTTCCACCACGTCATCCGTCAAACCAACCCCCAGCGGGGCGACACCACAATATAAAGAATCACCATATTGCAAACCAACTGACGGGTCAACATCTGCACCGGCTGCTGAGCTAACACCGGTATTTTCCACAGGCGGGCCTGAACCCCCTGGAGCCACACAGGACACTAAAAGCCCTTCTTTAGGTTCAATCCTGCTCAGCAGCGACCGCAACAACGTTACCAAATCACTTTTCTCCGCAACCTTTGCGGGATCCATCACACATTTTAAAACATCATATATTTCGGACTCACCAGCTGGACCGACCTCCGGCGTTGCCAAGGGTGATGTCCCCGCTGTACCGCTCCCGCGGCTCCTGACCGACTCGCGCGTGGGCTGCTGACATGTTGGATACAGAGCCCTTCCTCTACTTTCAGACTGCGACATGCCAGGCTGGTCCCGTCTTGACCGACTCTGCGCGTGGTCCTGCCAACTTCGACGTTCCCGGTCCTCACGATAGAGGGATGACTGCGGGTCCGACCGCCGTGGCTGTTCCACAAATCGCTGTGGTTCCTCTTGCCCGCTGCTGGTACTTGACTCGCGCGCCCTACCACTGCTGCCGCGTGCAAATCCTGGCTGCTGCGCTTGCTCACGCTCTAACCGCTCTGCCTCTCCTGCCTGGCTCGCGCCTTCTGCCTCTGTCTAGCCCCCTGGCCCTGCCTCTTGGAACTCCTGCGAGGGGCCTGGGTTTGTGAATGGGGGTAGTCTGAGTACTCAGCTGGTGGGGCAATGTATCGGGGGTTAATATAACATCGCCGGTAAGAACCTGGTGGCTCATATGGGTCATTGTATGTTGACTGGCCCAACTGCTGCGGCCCCGCTACGGCCATACTCTGCGGAGGGATTAATACGTGTCGGGGGGGCTGTTGCAGAGTGCGACTAATAGGCCTGCTGGCGGGAATGTACTGTCGCCTCCTTGCCCCCCTTTCCAAGACTATGTGACCTTCTTCTCCTGAACTGGCTAGTTCCCCTATGGGCTCCCCTAAACTGCTTCCCCCCCCCCCCCCTGCTGCTGCCAGACCCACTGCTGTAGCTCTCTGGGCTATGTGATGGGGGGTTGTATGTGGCCCTGCTAGCTACTTTTCTTTTCCCCCTCTCGCTGCCCCTACCTTCTATACTCTTGCTGCACATGGCTAAGCTGCTGTGCACCTCCAGCGCTGCCCTCCCCCCCACGTGCTGTGCCGCCATCTTGTGAGGACGGGCGGCCTAACCGCGTGCTCCCCTGCCTCTCTCCGCTCTGCCTGAGCTCACCTCTCGCTGCCGCTGTAGTCCTGCGCCTGGATGCGCGCTCCTGCAAACGTCCAGAGCCTGCCCTGGCTGCCGAACAGTGTCCTCCGCTTTCCGTACCCCCGGAAATTGCTGACCGTAGTGCCTGTGCTGCCGGTCTCCCCGCCGCGCGCCTAGGTACCGGCGCCCTTCCTCCGCTAGGGCTTCCGGACCCTCTCGGGCAATCGCTGGCGCGGCTGTCCCTTAGTCCTCCTCTCTTTCTCGCTGGGCTCGGGCTGAGCCTTGCCGGAGGCTGCTTCCTTCGCCGCGGCCGTCCCCGCGGAGCCTCTTCCTGGATAGCGACGTCCTCCCCCGCTGCTTGGTGTTGCTCCTCCTGCCCGGTGGTCGTTGCCTGCTCCGTGGGTGTCCTGCATGTCGCCAGCAGCTCCTCGAGCCAACGGGTCCCGTCCTTCTTCACCGCTTCTCTTATCATCCCATGTAAGTCCTCCATAATTGTAATCCTCCGATGCCTTTTCCTCTGTGCTTGCGCTCTCAACGATCCTCTTCCTCCGCTGTACACTTCTTCCACCCGATAGTCCCGCTCCTTCTTCTCTTTCGCCGGCCTCTTCTTCCACCCGATATTCCTGGTCTTTCCTCCTCTTTTAACCAGCCGCTTCCTCAATCCGCTCCACCGCTCTTTTAACAGTTTCTTTTGCTTTTAATCCGTCTTCTCTTTTACTCCTTCTCTCTCGCTAGCTCCACTCGTACTGACTTTCCCGCTCCCCACTCTCTTCTCTTCCTGTCTATAACTCCGCCCCTTCCTCCTAACCGCTCGCTATTCAAAAACTTACTTACTTAACCTCGCCCCCAGTCCCACGCCGCCTCATTACTCATTTTGCGACATACAACGCGGCCAGCAGGGAGGAGGAGCGGCTGAAGGAGAGTTCTCTCCCCGCTCTCACCCGCCCCTCTCCATTCACTGTAAGCAGCGGTCAGTCAGTACTGAATGGCTGCAGTTTACGCTGAACGATGTGTTGTTCACGATTTTAAGCATGCTTAAAGCCGAACAACTGGATGACTCTTGTCCAGTCATTTAGTTTCTGCATGCTTTTACACAGGATTATTAACGGACAAAACTCTGCAGGAGTGCGGGATCTTGAATGACGAGGTTGATAATCATCCCGTGTAAAAGGGCCTTAAGTTGGCGCCAGGATTTGGTAACTCCTGCTTCTCTGTGTGTCAGACATTGCTAACGAACACTACTTTAGGGGTAGCTACCTGGGGATTCCTTAGAAGAAAGTCCATTCCTCGTTTAGGGGTTAAGGGTGAGCAATACAGAATCTCATAGACTCTGCACACTATAGTGAACTGGAAGGTCTCTTAATTCGGCAGAAGTATTTCAAAATAGGGTTTCTCAACCAGACAACCGCTTCTAAGGGAAATGTCTGATCTATATGTCTCCCTGACCTACTGATTGCAATCCTTGCCACCATCAACTGCCCTTGCAGTCACACCGATTCTGCCGTCACACGGCTAAATGTGTGATCATTGCCTATGTGTATAGCATCCCTCACTCTCCACCTCGCCATACCGCGCACATCTCCAGCCCGCCATACCGTGCACATCTCCAGCCCTTTACCTTCTGTATCACCCCATTACTTGTAGTATGTATACTCGTTGGAGCAGGACCCGCACCCCTATTGTTTCCATCAACTGACTACTATGTAACCGTGGTTCTGTAATGTTTGTACTTTTGTCTTTCTGTATTCCCCCTGTCTATGTAAGCGCTGCAGAATATGTTGGCGCTATACAAATTATTATTATCTATATTTTGTTTTATTAAAACCAGATATTGACACAAATAATTTTAATCTTTATTTATTTTCTGATTGTACATTTTTACACTATTTTCTACACATGATTATGGGAACGGCCATCTTGCCTGAGCAGAGCAGTTAATAGTGTAGTGGCCCGAAATACCTATAACTGGCCCCTCCATAACTGTCTTACAATTGTATTAAATGTCATGTTTTCACTGTGGATGCTCTGTGCAAATTGTCTTGTCACTAGTTATGTGTATTGCAGAGCTGCAGCATGTAAGAGGTCAATGTTTATAAATATCTGGGTTATGTCTGAAAATGTAACAATTTGTGATGTCACGTGAGTATGATTGATATATGTGGAGGCAAGAAAAGGAGAGAGAGAACCTGAGGAGCAGAGATCCTGAAAACCAGAGAAGGAGTGAGTGCCGGCCACATGGGGGTGCCTTGAACCCTCATGTAGTGAAGTAGGGAAGCGGAAAAGAGGTATTCGGAAGGTCTATTCCCAGGACCCCTATCCTAAGAAAGAATGAGAGTAGAGAAGAAGGAGAAACAAGGAGTCTGCTGTGCAGTGCCTAGAATCCTACAGAAGTGTGTTCAGGGGAATGTTCTTGTCCTTCTGTGGATTGTGAGTGTCCAGGAGAGAAGTCATACAAATAACTAGACTGTAGGTCCGGTTTCATTCTGTGTTCACTCACTGACCTCTTGAATTGTTTTCCTGCACTGGTGTGTGAATTTGTCTACAACTTGTAAGCTGTGTCAAGATAATAATTGCAAGTAAAGTTCCGGTTATTGACTGTTCCTAGCAACTGAGTATTATCAAGTTAACCCGTGTGTGGAGTTCCTTATTTCCCATCGGATATCCCACAGAGCAAGGAACGATGGCGTCACCCATGACAAAACTCTATGAGTCCACGACACAACTTCACAACTTATTCAGGTAACCACTGCACCAGTGTTGCCTGGAGACACCTGTGAGGGCCTTGGCCAAGTGTCACACATGTCCCTCAGGGAATGAGTTGGTAGCGCCACCGTGACAACCATAAACAGCTATCCCACCATCTCCTTAGTGGTGTGCCTTGTGCATCGATCGCCGCAATAGCACGCAGGGATATGGACTATATGGAAACTGATGTCTGGAGATGACTCCTTGATTTTTATGGGATAGTTTTCTGGGCAAGCCATGTGACCTGTGTAGAGTTTATTGTGCAGGGAAGGGAAGGAGGTAAGTTGTGATCATACTGTCTGCCTGTGTTAATAATGAGATGACTGCTGACTTGGTGGTCAGTGTGAAAACTGGAAGATTTCAGGATTTATTGTTTATAGATAGTGCTATGAAAAATAAAAAAAAAACCATATTCCTAAATTAAAAAGTAGATTTAATATAAAAACGTGATTTAAACACTTAGTTATTTTCTGAAGATATATTCCCTACTTAATAGACTTTGCTTTCCTCGCTGTTGACAGTCATCTGGGGCTGTACAGTATCGGACTTTAATTTGCTTTTATCCTAATTTTAAAAATGTTGTTTGGTGAAAATCTTCTAACTTGACATAATGAGAAGATGAAATACACTTTTAAGTGATCCCAGAGCCAGTAATTTGGCATCAGCACAGAGTACCCATCTGATTCTTGGCAGTGGAACATAACTTGAAAAAATACAATATTCTTCAAGACTAAACAGTTTAAGGGTCCATGCACGCGGGCGATTTCCAAGTTACTCAGTCCAAGCAAAAGAAAACCCATCTGCATGCATCCATTCAAATTAATGGGTCCTATTTCTGTCCCATTTTTGGACAGGGTTTTCAGTCTGAAAATCAGATGGAAAAAAACCCTGTGTGCATGTACCCTAAGTCCTCTGCTGGATAAAACAAGTACGTGTTCTTATTTACCTTAACCCCTTTGCATCTCACATACGACTATATTCGTTCTAACTGCACATACCGCACGCAGTTAGCACATATATATTCATCCACAGCCTATATTGTGTATGGCGCGGGGTCGGGAGCCGAAAACCACTCCATGCACGTTGGATATCAACTGTCTTTGATAGCCGACATCCATCGGCAACAGCTGTGATCAGAGATTACTCTGATCCCAGCTGTTAAACCTTTAAATTTTGCTGTCAGTTCTGACAGCTGCATTTGAATGTCCAGATCATGGGGGTACCATCCAGGTCCCATAGCAGTCTAGGGACTTCTAAAGGTCCTCAGGGCTGCCACGACTGTTTGCCTAATAAAAACTTGCTTGTAAGTGGGAAAATGGTGCAATGCCTCTACAGCGCCACCTATTGGAAGGTGGAATTCCTACAATTGAAAGTCAGAGCTTTTAACAAGCCTTGTAACAATGATTGGGAATTATGAGCCAAAGCCAAAATCTTCTCTAGAAAAAGATAACCATGCACAGACAGCTGTTTCGGGGTGATTGCCAGTGTGCAGTAGGTTTCTGGCTTGGCTAGTGTAGGGCCTATAGATGTAGGTTGGTAAGGGTATCACTTCTCAATAAGGAGAGCACCTAAAAGGTGTGAGGAGACTTAAAAGGCCATCAATGCTCCTCTGGGAAATATATAGAAAAAGAAAAAATAAATTCTCAGCGCCTCAAAGAATATAAGGAAATAACAAATATAAAAATTGGTGAGTCACAACTCACCTGGTGCACAGTGCGCTCCTAATTAAAGGAGCCACCGGCACCCGATATCCACGTACGCCTTCAGAAAGATCCTGGTCTTCAATCCTGTGACTGCAGGAGAGCGTCCCGGGGTGTAAAGCCTTCAGGCTTCCAATATCCAAAGCGGTGAAAAGAAAAAAGACCCCCGCGCTCCGAGATCAGGAACTCCGTGGCATAAATTAAATGACTTTTATTGCGACGCGTTTCAACGGTACACAGCCGTCTTTCTCAAGCATTACATACATAATAAAATACACACCTTTATATACATAAATTAATCAAACCTTACTCACTACACCCGGCTCGGACGGACGCCGCGTCCCGGCGCCATCTTGAAACCACGTGGAGTGATCCAGTATACAATCCACGTGATGATGAACACGTCATCTATTTCATTTATAAAACAAAACCTTTTCACCACTATTATAATCTCTGTTGAAACCAAATCACATGGTCAAAAATTGATATTACTCCGTAAAGTTATATATCAAACCACATATCATAATTATCAATAGATCAATATCTCTATTGTATTTCAAAATTTCTTATCATAATATACTGTCATGATATAGTTGTAAACAATTGTAGACTCAAACCCTAAAACTATTATATATGAATACATAAATAAAAAAAAAAAAAAAAAAATGTATTTTCAAATAGACCCTCTATATGGAAAATAAATAAATAGATCTAATTATATAAATATATCTAAGCAATCATATTTTAGTTATATCCTATAAAAATTATTGAATATGTTATCATTATATAAAATGCTTTATAAAATTAATACAATAAATATAAATATAAATATAATAGATATATATCATTATATAAAATGCTCTATAAAATTGATGTAATAAAAATATAATAGATATATTGACTCCCAACTATTCTATCGATGATAAATCCAATAAAAACAATAAAAAAAAAAAAAAAAAAAAAAAAAAAAAAATATAATTTTTTGATTTTATCTATAAAAATATTTTTCTATATATATATAGATATACAAAATTCATATTTTCCTCCCTAATAAATCTAGATTTTCTCCAATATCTCATTTAAACCCCCAGGTACCAAAGTCTTCAATTAGTAAATCCAGTACATCTCCTTTTGTCGGAGATGACTGGTTGATTTATTCTGAACTTGTTCCAGAGGAGTGACTTTCATAAATCTCGATTCACAATTATGCTCCTCCAAAAAGTGACGTGACAGGCTGTGTTTTAAAAATCCCCTCTTAATATTGAATCTATGATTATTGATGCGCATTCTCAGGGAATTTTTAGTTCTCCCTATATACCTCATGTTACAACTACATTCTATTAAATAAATGATGCGTTTACTACCACAGTCTAATCTATTACTACTGCCACATTTCACCATTTGACCATCCAGTTCAATGGATGTTCTCCCTTGTTGTATGTATGAACAACATCTACATTTTGTTCTACCGCATTTAAAAATGCCCGGTTTTTTAAAAAAAATTTTTTCCTTATCTCTACCGATTTTTTTAGCTTCTGCTCTTGAAGGGGCAATATTATCCTTAATAGTTTTATTTTTCCTGAAGATTAGTTTTGGATATTTATCTATATTTTTCCCGAGTATTGGATCATCTTTAAGGATAGACCAATTCCTTTGTAAAATTCTACGGATTTCCCGATTTTGGTTATTATATTTTGTTATAAAAGCTGTTTTATATACATTCTTTTCTTCATTGATTATTTTAAGAACATTTTTATTCATGAATTTATTTACTGAACTATTGTCACTACTGTCACTACTGGAGATTCAGGTAGTGACAATAGTTCAGTAAATAAATTCATGAATAAAAATGTTCTTAAAATAATCAATGAAGAAAAGAATGTATATAAAACAGCTTTTATAACAAAATATAATAACCAAAATCGGGAAATCCGTAGAATTTTACAAAGGAATTGGTCTATCCTTAAAGATGATCCAATACTCGGGAAAAATATAGATAAATATCCAAAACTAATCTTCAGGAAAAATAAAACTATTAAGGATAATATTGCCCCTTCAAGAGCAGAAGCTAAAAAAATCGGTAGAGATAAGGAAAAAATTTTTTTTAAAAAACCGGGCATTTTTAAATGCGGTAGAACAAAATGTAGATGTTGTTCATACATACAACAAGGGAGAACATCCATTGAACTGGATGGTCAAATGGTGAAATGTGGCAGTAGTAATAGATTAGACTGTGGTAGTAAACGCATCATTTATTTAATAGAATGTAGTTGTAACATGAGGTATATAGGGAGAACTAAAAATTCCCTGAGAATGCGCATCAATAATCATAGATTCAATATTAAGAGGGGATTTTTAAAACACAGCCTGTCACGTCACTTTTTGGAGGAGCATAATTGTGAATCGAGATTTATGAAAGTCACTCCTCTGGAACAAGTTCAGAATAAATCAACCAGTCATCTCCGACAAAAGGAGATGTACTGGATTTACAAATTGAAGACTTTGGTACCTGGGGGTTTAAATGAGATATTGGAGAAAATCTAGATTTATTAGGGAGGAAAATATGAATTTTGTATATCTATATATATATAGAAAAATATTTTTATAGATAAAATCAAAAAATTATATTTTTTTTTTTTTTTTTTTTTTTTTTTATTGTTTTTATTGGATTTATCATCGATAGAATAGTTGGGAGTCAATATATCTATTATATTTTTATTACATCAATTTTATAGAGCATTTTATATAATGATATATATCTATTATATTTATATTTATATTTATTGTATTAATTTTATAAAGCATTTTATATAATGATAACATATTCAATAATTTTTATAGGATATAACTAAAATATGATTGCTTAGATATATTTATATAATTAGATCTATTTATTTATTTTCCATATAGAGGGTCTATTTGAAAATACATTTTTTTTTTTTTTTTTTTATTTATGTATTCATATATAATAGTTTTAGGGTTTGAGTCTACAATTGTTTACAACTATATCATGACAGTATATTATGATAAGAAATTTTGAAATACAATAGAGATATTGATCTATTGATAATTATGATATGTGGTTTGATATATAACTTTACGGAGTAATATCAATTTTTGACCATGTGATTTGGTTTCAACAGAGATTATAATAGTGGTGAAAAGGTTTTGTTTTATAAATGAAATAGATGACGTGTTCATCATCACGTGGATTGTATACTGGATCACTCCACGTGGTTTCAAGATGGCGCCGGGACGCGGCGTCCGTCCGAGCCGGGTGTAGTGAGTAAGGTTTGATTAATTTATGTATATAAAGGTGTGTATTTTATTATGTATGTAATGCTTGAGAAAGACGGCTGTGTACCGTTGAAACGCGTCGCAATAAAAGTCATTTAATTTATGCCACGGAGTTCCTGATCTCGGAGCGCGGGGGTCTTTTTTCTTTTCACCCCTCTGGGAAATATGCAAATGGTAAAATGGAAGAATGCCTCTACAGTGACACCTATTGGAAGACAGTATTCCTGCTCATCAATGTCAGGCCTTTTAACAAGCCTTGTAACAATGACTGGGAATTATGAGCCAAAGCAGAAAGAGAAGACAACCTTGTACAGACAGCTGTTTCGGGGTGATTTCCCCTCATTAGTCTTCCGGATAGGCCTCTCACTAGCCAAGCCAGGAACATTGAATAAAAAGTTATAAAAAAGTTTTCTGTTCCCCAAAATAGTACCATTACAAATTACAGGTCGCTCAGCAAGTAATGGCTCCTCACACAGCCCTGTGGATGGAAAAAAAAAGTTATGGGGTAAATTCTCTTTTTTTTAAAAGGGGTTTGTCCGGCCACGCAGGGTGAAATTTTTTTATAATAATAATGCTTCCCTTTCACTAAGCATTGTATCACACAGCATACAGGGGCTCAAAACGGCAGGCAGATCAGTTATAATGTCTGCCTCTTACTTTGAAATCTGATGTTGAATGCAGCTTTCAAAGATGGCGCTGTTGTGCTGCCTTTCCACAATGCCCTGCGCCAGGGGCGTACCTAAAGGCTCAGGGGCCCGGGTGCAAAAGTTCAGCTCGGGGCCCCCCCACCCCGGGCCTCCACCCCACACGCCCCCGTACCCATACCTAGATCGTGCTGCATACATGATCTGTCCCTGGTGTAATCTTTCCAAACATGATGCATTTCCTGCACATGAAAATTTGTTTGTAGCCCCGCAGGCGCCTCTCACACACACACCTCTTTTTACCGCTATTATCACAGCATCCCGAGTGCCGTACTAACCGCGGTACAACACTCCAATAGATTTTAATGAGGTTACTCAAATTTGTGCTCGAACACGGTGTTTCTAACGCTGTGATTTTCAAGAGCTGTCTGTTCTGTTCCTGCATTTTTGTGGTTTTTAACACACCTCCTCACCCATCACAATGATGAGGTGCATTGAAGAGCGCTGTCAAACTCTGTAACCAGTGTTCGAAAACGCTGCTCGAAATTACGGTAAAAATGCCACGATTTTCAGCTGCGTTTTCTGAACACATATGTGAGAGCGGCCTCAGGGGGGTCGTGTTTATGTTGTACTTTAGAACCACAATTAAGACACATAAAAACCTGCATGCAGTATTTAAAGACCGCGTACGGTATTAGGGTGACTGCCCACTAGAGGTTTTTTTCACGACGAAATTCGCAGCGTTTTTTTTTCCTGTAGGGGTCTATGGGACTTGTAATGTTAAAATCACGATCGCACAAAATCGCGATTTCGCGGTCAATTGCGATTTTGCGCGATCGCTATTTTAGCATTACAAGTCCCATAGACCCCTGCAGAAAAAAAAACGCTGCAAATTTCGCCGTGAAAAAAAATGTAGTGGGTAGTCACCGTAAAGGAGCTGCAGACACTATTAATAACAGCATGCGGTTTTTAATTGCGTGTAAAGGGTGCAAATAAATACAGTAAATCCAGGGAGAGGGGGGGGGGGAGAGAGAGAGAGACACACACACACACACACACACAGATACACACACACACACACACACAGATACACACACACACATATACACACACACACACACACACAGACAGACACACACACACACACAGATACACACACACACACACACAGATACACACACACACATATACACACACACACACAGACAGATACACACACACACACACAGACAGATACACACACACACAGATACACACACACACACACAGATACACACACACACACAGATACACACACACACACACAGACAGATACACACACACAGATACACACACACACAGATACACACACACACAGATATACACACACACAGATATACACACACACACACAGACAGATATACACACACACACACAGATATACACACACACACACACAGATATATACACACACACACACAGATATACACACACACAGACAGATATACACACACACACACACACAGATACACACACACACACACACAGATATACACACACACAGACAGATATACACACACACACACACACAGATACACACACACACACACAGATATACACACACACACACACAGATATACACACACACACACAGATATACACACACACACACAGATATACACACACACAGACAGATATACACACACACACACACAGATATACACACACACACACACAGATATACACACACACAGACAGATATACACACACACACAGACAGATATACACACACACACAGACAGATATACACACACACACACACACAGATATACACACACACACACACAGATATACACACACACAGACAGATATACACACACACACAGACAGATATACACACACACAGACAGATATACACACACACACACAGATATACACACACACAGACAGACAGATATACACACACACACAGATACACACACACACACACAGAAAGATACACACACACACAGATACACACACAGACAGATATACACACACACACAGATACACAGACACACACACACACAGATACACACACACACAGATATACACACACACACAGATATATACACACACACACACACACACACAAATATACACACACACAGATATATACACACACACACACACACAGATATACACACACACACACACACACAGATATACACACACACACAGATATATATATAAACACACACACAGATATACACACACAGATATACACACAGATATATATATATAAACCCACACAGATATACACACACACACAGATACACACTTACCCCAGGGGTCGGTCCACTTCTCCTCCATGTGACAGCAGCAGCAGGAGAGGTAAACCCAGAAGCTTCCCCGTTCAGCAGGAAGCAGGGGGGCAGCACATGATCCCTGTGCCCTGCTGTCTCATGTGACTTCCTCCCCTGCCGTCCCATGTGACCTCCTCCCTCCTCCCCTGCCGGCCCATGTAAGTACCTTCCTGCTTTTCCTCTCAGGCTGGCTGTTCTGACTGCCGCATCATGCGGGGGAAAGAACGGTCAGCCATTAATGCACTGAATGTGCATGGGGGTATGTCGGAGGGCGGCTCCGGGGCCCCCTGAGCTCACGGGCCGGGTCGCCATGGCGACCCCAGCACCCCCTGACGCTACGCCTATGCCCTGCGCTCTCCCCCCTCTGTGTGCACACTCCCAATGACAGCAGGACACATAGACATAAAAAGCAGGGTTTCTTAGCCTTGCACAGCTCTGGTACTGGCCCCACCCACCTTCATTGAACTGATCTGCAGTCTCTCTCCGCCCAGGCCCCGCCTCCTCTAAGTCCCTCTACAGTAGGGCATGTTCTCCTGCTGTACAGTGTACTTAGAGGGGGCGGGGCCAGGAGAGACTGCCTGTTATACACTCATGGCTCAGGATAAATTCCTGAACCATGAGAGTTCAGTGTAAACAGCATTCGTTCAGTACAGGATAGGTTTAGATACATCTGCTGAGCTGCTGCGTCTAAGCCGATCTGGTGTGATACTTCTGCTGTGTAGATGTATCACACCGGATAGGCTTAGATACATCTGCACAGCAGACGTATCTAAGCCGATCATGGGTGATATGTCTCCTGAACTGCTGTATCTAAGCACATCCTCTGTGATACGTCAGCTAAGGAGATGTGTCACACAGGATTGGGTTGGATACATGAGCTTGGCAGACAGTATCACACATGATAATTGCCCTACAGTAGTAGTGACCCCCCCAGTTGGCCCAGTAGAAATGGTGACCCCCAGTAGTTGCCCCAACAAAAAAAATGACCCCCAATATTTGCCCCAGAAAAAAGTGACCCCCAATATTTGCCCCAGCACAAATAGTGGCCCCCCAGTAGTTGCCCCAGCAGTAACAGTGACCCCCAGTAGTTGCCCCAGCAGTAATAGTGACCCCAGTAGTTGCCCCGGCAGTAATAGTGACCCCCAATAATTGCCCCAGCACAAGTAGCGACCCCCAATAATTGCCCCAGCACAAATAGTGATCGCCAATAATTGCCCCAGCTGTACCAGTGACCCCCAATAATTACCCCAGCATAAATAGTGACCACCAGTAATTGCCCCAACACTAATAGTGACCCTTAATTATTGCCCCAGCAGGAATAGTGACCCCAGTAATTGCCTCTGCAGTGATAGGGACCCCAGTAATTGCCCCAGCAGTGATAGTGAGCCCCAGTAATTATCACTGCTGGGGCAATTATTGGGGGTCACTATCACTGCTGGGGCAATTATTGGGGGCCACTATCACTGCTGGGGCAATTACTGGGGGCCACTATCACTGCTGGGGCAATTACCCCAAATAATTGCCCCAGTAGTGATAGTAACCCCTAATAATTGCCCCAGCAGTAATAGTGACCCCCAATCACTGCCCCAGCAGTGATAATTACTGAGTGTCACTATCACTGCTGGGGCAATTACTGGGGTCACTATTCCTGCTGGGGCAATTACCCCCAATTATTGCCCCAGCACAAATAGTGGCCCCAATAATTACCCCAGCAGGAATATTGACCCCCAGTAATTGCCCCAGCAGTGATAGTGACCCCCAGTAATTATCACTGCTGTGGCAATTACTGGGAGTCATTATCACTGCTGGGGCAATTACTGGGGGGTCACTATCACTGCTGGAGGAATTGCAAACCACACCCAAAACCGCACCCAAAACTGTACCCAAAGCCACACCCAAACTGCACCGGAACCACACCAAAACTGCACCCAAAACCTCTTTAACTATTAATATATCGCTGTACTCGTACTGACCCACAGAATAAAGACAATCTGTCATTTTTACTATACCATGTATGCCGTAAAAATAACCCCAACCAAAATGGTGCAATTGTGGATTTTTTAGAAATTTTGAAACTTTTAATAGTCTTCCAATACATTATATGGTCCATCAAATTGTACAGTTGAAAAATACAACTCGTACCTCAAAAAAATCAAGCCCTCATGTAGACATGTCATCTGAAAAATTAAAAAGTTATGATTTTTTTGAATGTGGGAATACCAGAATTGCAGAATATGACCTGGACGCTGGCGCACCCAATGACCCTTGGTTATGAAAGGGTTAATGTCTCTTCTCTATGCAAACAATTCATTTTAGAAAGGCAACCTTTCAGGAGCCCATTTTCTTCATCATGCTCAAAAGTACTGTTTGACTAACAAAACATGGGATAGATGGTGTTACCATACCTTGCGAACATCTAGCGAACATGAACTTGTCGCTATACATCACATACATCAAACTTTAAACTTAATACAATAAAAGCCATTGAAAAAGATAACGTGAAGTTTGCTGTAACTGTGTAGTTAACGTATTAAGTGTCAAGCTAACGTTTGCTACATCTGTACGTCTGGGGGAAATAAGTCTAAATAAGATTAAGCTTGCTAGAATGAAAGCAGCAGCATGCTGTATCTATAAAAGGAAGTGAAATGCGGGTAGATGGTCACTGCCAACACGTGGCGTGTAATCACAGTTACATGATGAGTTGCTATGCTGGTCTCTGCTGTATATACAATTTGGTGACCATCTAAGGACACTGTTGTTGGACCCGGTTTTCCTTTTGTAAGCAGTTTTAAGTGACAATATCACTGCAACCATCAAGGATAAGTATATCTAGGTAACGGTCAGAAAGGTCACTGCAATAACTAGCCCTAATAAAACTTCTACTTTACTACACTGTATATACTCATTAAAAACACCCAACATTCAACACAATAAGATGACAAAAGATAGATAGGATCCACAGCTGTTGAATCATGAACCAAAAAAAACTCACGCTTTGTAGAAATCTTCATGACTCCAGTGATTCCAGGCAACTTTTATGCGGGAGCATTAAAAATGGAACAAAAACTGCCCTTAGATGAACTCTAATTCTCTTTTTTATCTGTCTGCAGGGCATTCGCCCTGATGAGGGCGTCCCCGGTCCACAGTGGCTTACCCCTACCAACACCTATTGGAGCCTAATAAAAGCCACTAGGGCACCTTATTATTCAGATGTGCTTTTGTGCCTGAAACGTCAGCCATGGTTCATCATGAGATTGTATAAAAATAGTTAAAGCTGGGTAATATGGGGTTCAAATGCTGGGACAGGCTTCCTCAGGGATAGTTACATCCGAATAGACATGCCCGCCCGTATTCCTGGCAGGATCTGTAAATGTCAGCTGCGCCACCTATCTACAAATTCCACCAATCAGAAAGGTGCTAATAATTCACATACCTGCTTGCTGTCCACTGAAAAAGAACTGGGGATCATGTTGGAGATATCTATTGCTCGGCATGGTTGAACAGAACATAAAAGAAAGATACTGAGTTTTATGGTTGTAGAAGTAGTTAGGAGTTTGTCAAAAAAGAGGCAATTGGACCAGCTTAAACTAATTTCGTATAACCCCTGATGAAGCTTGGCTGACTCTTCGGGGAGAAACATGTCAGCATAATAAGCAGCTCTAATTGCTTGTATTAGGGTGCGATAGAAGTTGATAGGGGTAAGCCACCGTGGAGCAGGGACACCCTTGTCCAGCCGAATGCCCCACTGACAGGCAGGAACAATAGTTAGGGGTTATCTAAGGACAACTTTTGTGCCATCTTTATTTGAAATGATCCCACATTACCCTTAAGGTTGCCTGGAATCACTGGATTCATGAAGATTTCTACAAAGCGCGAGTTTTTCATTTTGGCTCATGACTGCACACCTGTGGACCCTTTTATTGATATTTGGTTATCTTTCTTTTGTTAGCTTATTATGTTAGATATTGGGTGTTATACATGTGTGTGTGTGTATATATATGTATATATATATATATATTCATGTTTGGTAAGAAAGGGGATCATGCTTTAGATTAGCTGCACCTCTCTTAGGCCAGTCAAAAGTAAAGTCAACCAAAATGGATGATTTTGACTACTGCAGCCAACTATTGTTTTCGAACTATATGTGGATGACGGATCATGTTGGCGGACCACAGACTATTATGACTATTGTCTGCAGAAAATCTCAAAATCGTTAAAGTTAGATATTTTTTGTTCATGGTCAGCTGAAATATATTTTAACTAGGGTTTTAAACATTTGTCTGTCAAGGACACCTGGGGTTACAGTTGGACGCCATTGTTGGCCACATGTTGCACAACATTCTTCGGTCTCTGCTCATTCCCAGGCATCTGCCTGTAGGGCTCATGCGAGCTCCTGCCCTCTCTCTTAAACAGTCAGCCCTAATTCCGACCCCACTAATCATCAGCTGTTCTCTGCTACATTGGTCATCCTCTGCCCATTGGTCTCATTAGCCATTGTTACTAAGCCCCAGTTTCTCTCTCTCCCCCCTCTCTCTCTCTTCTCTCTCTCCCCCCCTCTCTCTCCACCCCTCTCTCTCTCTCCCCATCTCTCTCTCTTCTCTTTCTCTCTCTCCCCCTCTCCCTCTATCTCTCTGCCCCCCCTCTCTCTCCCTCCCTCTCCCCCCCTCTCTCTCTCCCCTTCTCTCTCCCCCTTTCTCTCTCTCCCTCCCTCTCCCCCCCCCTCTCTCTCTCCCCTTCTCTCTCCCCCTTTCTCTCTCTCCCTCTCTCTCTCTCCCCCTCTCCCTCTCCTCACCATTCTGGCTTCTGTGACAGTGACTCTGTATTTTGCACTCTGCTATTGCTCGCTACCTACCTTGACCTTCAACTTGGACCTCATTAATGCAGCCAGCCCTGACTTCTGTCTGTTTCTTTCAGACCTACAGATACTGCGCCTCGGCTCAAAGCAATGTCAGCGGCCGAATTACACCCTTGTGAAGCTTGCAATTGTAGCACATAGGTGTAATATAAATTGTTTAGTAACTAATGTTGGACTTTTATGAAATTATTACTTTTTGCTATTTTGCACCCTTATTAAATATGTATTTCAGCACTTTTTTCACTAGACACACTGGAGGTGCATTCCCAGGCTTTCGCCTGACAGACTAATGCTCCGCAAGTCAACCTTGGTTGTAATCCCTCTTTTTTAAGTATCAAGTTAAATCATCTGTGTTATTGGTGATAAAAGCAGCCTTCTTCTGACCTTGGAGAATGACGGTATTTTTAATTAGTCCAACATTTATCTTCTCAAATCTTCTGACAGCTAGAAAAAAATTAAAATAGATTATACAGTCATATAAAAGATTTCTTCAGATTTCGGGTCACTTAGGTTCACAATAAAAAGCTGCTGAATATCTGACTCCACTTGTATATTTAGGGTGAAGGCGCGCAGGAAGGATGTGCTGCAGATTTTCTGTGCAGCAGAATACGGTAGAAGTAAGATAGACCCACTAAACCTCATCTACACGATGCACAGGTATTTCAAGTGGATATAGACCTGCAGCGCAATTTTTAATTTTGCAGTATGTCAATTTATTTTGACGATTGGTTGCAGATTTTCCCCATTGACTTCAATAGCGAACTCAAAATCCACAACAAATTTGAAATGAAATGTATTGTTCTGGATTTTTCTGAAGATCTGTGACTCTGCAGCAATGTCCGCAATTGCAAATTCTTAATCTATTGACTTTTTAGGCAGAATATGATGGTTAAAGAGGCTCGAAGATCAACGAATGAATGGAGTGATGCTCATGCATTCGTACTACTGTTCCATTTATTTGCATAGAGCCGTAGGAGACGGCTAACTTCAAGTGCTTGGTAATCCCATTGAAATTGAGCACTGCTCTATTGATTTGGAGGATCTTTGGGGCCACTGTCCTTTGTAATTTATGAGGGTACCAGCAGTCTAAACCCCACCAATCAGATCATTTTGTAGGCCAACCCCTTTAAAATTGATAGGTACCTACTGGGAACTCATATCCCTTTTACAACCTATAACACATGTATCTATCATAGGGCGTAAGCGGTTGTATGATGCTGGCTTGGTAGCCAAACTCACTTCATACCTGGTGACTCCCATCAGGGCTGTTTAACTGTTTCAGTGCCACAGTCAGTGCGCACCATGGCATTTAAGAAGCTGGCCATAGTTGGGGAGCCTCTCAGTCATTCCATCGGCCCCTGTGCAGGACAATTGATGGGTGCTGATGGATTTAATTGACAACCCAGGTCCTTTGTGAAAGCTCCAAGGGCTGTTATGTATTTCGGTCTATTAAATCTTGCCTGTGGCTGCTTGTCCCCGTTTGTCTTCTGCATCCTACGCACCGGGCGCTCGGCTGTATAAAAGCTGGGCACTCGGAGCGGGGAACAGCTGGATGCAGAAGACAAGTGGGGACACCTCATTTGTCTTCTGCCTTCTCCGCTGGCAGCGCAGGGTGATCACTCATCTTGAGCAATCATCCTGCGCCGTGAATGACACAATGCTTATCGCTCAAAAGTCGCTTGAGCGACATCTTTTGAGCAATAATTGTTGTGTCTGAATGGGCCTTTACATTGATGTCTATGGTGGAAAAAGTCACTGGTAACCTGTGTCCAAAATCCAATGAAGTTGGCTTTTCTTTGATTGTTGTGTTGCAAGTAGATTAGGTCACAGGTCACAACGTGACACCACTGAAATCATTAGATGTGATATCACATGTGACCCATGTCGCCGTTTAGCCCTAGCCTTGAATCGACCGTTCCGTTTCAGGACAAAATTCCGAACCAGGATAGGATGGAAGTAAATTACCTGCAGATGTTCTTTGCCATCCCTCCGACCCACAAGTTCCACGTCTCATTTTCAGCAGTCCAAGATGGTCAACACAATCTTCAGATTATCTAACCCCTGCAGTGCATATGTAGTGTTAGACTACCAATGCACTATATCTGCTCTCCAATTAGCAGAAGCTACTCGCGTGATCAGCAGTGGCCAATCAGAGAACGATGTACTGTTTGTATTAAATGGTTTAAAAATTGTTGTGGCCATATTGGACAGCTGAAAATGGGGCTTGGAACCTGCAGATCGGAGGAGCGACAGAGAAGAACAACTGCAGGTCATATACCGCCCACCTCCACCGGTGCCAGGAAAGAATCTTGTCTGGAAACTGAAGGGTCAGTGTGGGTAGTTTGAGGATATATAAGATAGATATAGAGACGGTTAGGCCGTCAGCCGTTTTGTTCTGTGTATCTTGACTTATATTCAGCCTTTATCTAGCAGTCAGTTTTGTATCTACTGTATAATCCCTGAATAGTTGGAAAGAAGTGACAGGTTTAGCAGCTTTTTCCCCAGCCTGTTGATATGTGCATGTAGAAAGGCATTGTCTTCCCTGGCCTGGACAAAAGCTGTGCGGTGGGGTAAATAACCCCCCATGCTTTCTCTCCCACCTGTATTTGTTGGGTGGTATTAGCATGAGGATGCTGACCCTGCAGGTGTTAATTACCTTTTAGATAACCATTCTTCTATTAGGGGGCTAGACCTTTCCCCTCCAGACTGGCTGGGGCCGAGAAATTCATATTGGGGAAATCTTTAATATTTGGTCATGTGAAAATCCTAGCTGGATATGAATTCTATTTTCAAAATCAGGCGGGCCCACTGAGCGAAACACATCCACTCAAGTTGCATTAAGCATTCAGGAACCCCCTCAAGGGTGTATCTTGATTGGGGTGCGGGGAGGGGAATATAGGAAGTAGGGGTGCCAAAAAACATCCCCGTCAATGTTTTATTGGGGACAGACCTTGGGGAAGGGACGGTTCAGTACGTGCCATGAGCCCCCTTAAGCTCTAGCCCCCCTTGCAATGTAACTGTGGATAATGAGGTCGCGACAATGCATAACCTTGTGGAGATCAGTGATGCATCACTCTGGGGTATCAACGTCATTTCTGACACCATATGCACCCCCTCTTGAGCTCACTGGGATGTTATCATGCAATGTTGATATGAGTGCATATATCTGCAATATGGGGGACTCAGTGATTTCACACCCCCTTGCGGTGTCACTGAGGACCCGCATATACCTGTAACAGCATATTTGCTGTCGCCTGTAGCCAGAGTGCCAGGAACGCAGGGACTTCACTGCCTTCCCGGACTTTTCGGCCTCCCCATCCAGCGCGACAGAGGACGGCGCCGAGCTGATCCCAGAGGGGCCTGCTGAGGTAATGACTGTAACATCACTTCTGGCTGTACCAAGCCAGAAATTCCAGGCTGCTGTGTGTGATGATGCCACCCTGGGGGCATTGAGGAACCTTGACAAGAAAATCCCCTTCGAGTCGGACATGGAGAGGATCTTTTGGGACCAAGGAAGATTGTACAAGGAGACTCTCCTATGCAACACCCAGCAGGAGTGGCTGAGAGAAAAGCACCTGATCGTTCCCTACCAGTTTAGGCCAGAGTTGCTTTGTATCGCTCACAAGATACCGTTGGCTGGACACCTAGGGGTCAGTAAGACCAAAGCCCGGCTAGTCCACCTCTACTACTGGCCGAAGATGGGTATTGATGTAGCCAGCTACTGTCGGTCGTGTGAGACATGTCAAAAGGATGGGAAGTCGGGGCCTAGCCCCAAGGACCCCCTAATCCCTTTGCCAGTCATCGACAAGCCTTTCCAGAGGGTCGCTGTGGATCTGATCAGGCCCCTGGCCCTTCCCAGCAGCTCTGGGAAACGCTTCATACTGACTGTGATCGACTACGCCACCCAATACCCTGAGGCCATAGCCTTGTCCTTTATATGGGACTCTGATACCCTAATAGCCATATTTTCACATGTAGGATTTTCCCGGGAGATGCTTACAGATCAGGGGCCTCAGTTCATGTCCAGCCTCTTGCGGTGCCTCTGTACAAGAATGCAGGTGCAACATCTGGTAGCTAGCCCATATCATCCCTAGACTAATGGTCTGTGTGAGCGGTTCAATGGCACCTTGGAGCAGATGTTGAAGATGTTGGTTGAGTCTCACAGATGCGACTGGGAGCGTTACCTGCAGCACCTGCTATTTGCCTACAGAAAGGTACCTCAGGCCTCAACGGGTTTCTCACCCTCTCAGCTCCTGTACAGGAGGCGGGTACGGGGACCCCTTTCTCTGGTAAGAGAAGCCTGGGAAGGAGAAGTACCCACCTCTAGTGTGTCCAGCTCATGTGTGAGAATATGGAGCAGGCCCCAGCCAGCCAGAAGCTTTGGTACGATAGGAACGCCAGGGAGAGAGAGTACCAGGTGGGTCAGAAGGTGTGGGTCCTAGTCCCACTGACCCAAAACAAGCTTCAGGTTGCTTGGGAAGGCCCATATATCATGCACCGGCGACTCAATCCTGTGAACTACGTGGTCACAATTGACCACGCCTGCAAGAAGCAGGGAGTCTTCCACGTCAACATGATGAAAGCTCATCATGAAGGGAGGCCTGCGTCCCACCAGTATGCAGTGTACCTGAAGATGGTGAACCAGACGTCTTGATAGATCTGCTGGCCACAGGTGTCCGGTACATAACAGGTAGGCTATGTTCTTTTTGTGCATAAATGTGTTTATTCAGATTTTGTGTTATTCCGTGCCTGATGAAGAGATCAAAGCACCCTCAAAAACTTTCAATTTGTCATCATATTTTCACTTAGCGGTTGAAAGGTATCAACAGCTGAGTACTCTCTTTTTTATCTATATCAGAGAAGGTATAGCCTCTAACTAATGCTGTGCTGATTGATCATAGGATTGATGTGAAAGTGAAAGCAAAAATGTCACCATTAAGATGGTAGCGGATAAGCATCAGACAGTAGGCTGCACTGCATGAAAGTAGCTGCAATACACAGAGGAGATCTCCAGGGTGTGACAGGCAATCAGGCGAGGGAGGCAGGAATGAAAAAGTGTGTTTTTGCCAAAATGGACCTTTAATCTAGCCTTTTTTTTTTCAAATGGATTAGGTTAATTGACCTTTTCTAAATCAAACCTTCATGGGTTTGTCCATTTTGTTTTCAGAGATATAGCTTAAAGCTGCTTCTAGGCCATAAAGCAAAATATTCACTTAATGAACATCTATTCACTTAAAGGGGTTGATAATAAGTTGACACCTATCTTGTGGATAGCGGTTAACTAACTAATCTGTTGAGGTCTAACAGCTGGAATCCCCACTGATCATGAGAACAGGGGTCCCTTTTGTCTCCAAATCTCTGGCAGTCCCACTAAAGTGAATAGAATCGGTTTGCGCATGCATCAGCATTGCTTCATTCATTCATTGACCATTGAAACCCCTGTTCCCATGTTAGTAGGAGTCCCAGCAGTCAGATGTCTACTGATCAATTAAGCCTCATTTACACGCAACAATTATCGCTTAAAATTCATTCAAAGGATAGCTTTTGAGCAATAATCATTAGGTGAGCTTTAAAATCCATCATTCAGCTGGAGAGAAATAGCAGGGACCACACGCTGTGTTCTCCACAGGAGCAGCTGATTACATTGTATTTAGTTGACAGCCCGTGGCAAAGCCGAGTGCAAAGTCCAGACCACATGCTGGGATTTGCAAACAGCTCCTGGAGGCTCATTTACACGCAAATGAAGGTAATAAACTGCTAATGGTCCTTAGTGTCTATTAGCAGTTTATGCAAAATGATCACTAAAACTGTCAATCTTTCAACTGTTTTAAAGATTGTATTTGCGTGTGAATGGGCCCTTAGTTATCTCTGTCAACTTAAGGCCCATCTACACGCAAATAATGCTGCTCTGTCTACCTCTCCTGCAGACTCTGCTTCTCTGCTCTCCTTACGACCAATCGATGACACCTTTTTGATGCCAGGAGAATTTGATATTTTGTGCTCATTAAATTTTAAACATACTGGCAAATAACACCCCATTCGCTGTGTCTAGTGTAATATTACTAATATATCTGCTATCTCAGTTAGGTGGTGGAGGTGCCTTCTTTATAATGCTGCTAAACACAGATGTTGTTTTTCCAGTATATGCAAATTACTGGCGCTGGCTATTCCTTATTGACAGCCGGCAGCAGTAATTTGCAGACATATTGGGAGCTAGACTGATAATCTGTTGTCTGCGATAAATTCTCAAAAAAGTAGATGCAATTAACCGTTGTGTTTGCAGTGCTGAATGTGCACTCTGCCTGTATGCCAAGAGGCACTGAAGCCAAAAATCAGGGTCAAAAGTTACTAACAGTTGGCATATGGCCTTGGCAGGCTTTAATTGAATGATCTTGCTAATGCCCATGGTAAGCCTCAAATGAATTGATTCTTCTCCTACCAATAAATACACAGATGTCATAATTAGTTTTTTACTCCTCGAATAGTTTCATCAAATGAGCTAAGTTAGCAATGACGGGGAAAAGAACTCCCATTGCTCCATTACTAACGTGCCTACCACTGAAATAATTATTAGCTTTCATAACCTAGTCTCAATTCCATAAGCCACATAGTATTATAATTCCATAAACCTCCTAGTATTAATATTCTGAAAATAGTGACAGTTCTCTTATAGGTGGATGACTATATATAGTCAATTCAGGGGAATGGTATTTGCAGCTCAACATCTCTATGTTACCGTTAGAGATGAACGAGCATACTCATCCGAGCTTGATGCTCGTTCGAGTATTAGGGTACTCGAGATGCTCGTTACTAGAGTACTGACCATTGAATTCAATGGAGCCGGCAATACAGCTGGCTCCATTGAAAGCAATGGGCTGCGGCGATCACAGGATGAATTTTCGGGAAGGGCTTAAAAATATAAGCCCTTACCTGAAAATCATCCTAAAATGTGTAAAAAAAAAAATAAAAAAAATGTCAGCATAGAGATCGTTCTCCTCTGCCATAGCTGTGACAGCTGTGCCAGAGAAGAACGATGTTAGCCCATTGAATTCAATAGAGCCGGCAATACAGACGGCTCCATTGAAAGCAATGCGCTGCGGGCGATCGCGGGATGAATTGTCGGGAAGGGGTTAAATGTATAAGCCCTAGAGATGAGCGAACGTACTCGTCCGAGCTTGATGCTCGGGCGAATATTAGCGTGTTCGGGATGCTCGTTACTCGTAACGAGTACCACGCGATGTTCGGGTTACTTTCAGTTTCCTGTCTGAGACGTTAGCGCGCTTTTCTGGCCAATTGAAAGACAGGGAAGGCATTACAACTTCCCCCTGTGATGTTCCAGCCCTATACCACCCCCCTGCAGTGAGTGGCTGGGGAGATCAGATGTCACCCGAGTATAAAAGTCGGCCCCTCCCGCGGCTCGCCTCAGATGCCTTGTGAGATAGCTGAGGGACAGTGCTGCTGGTGCCGGAGCTGCTGTAGGGAGAGCGTTAGGAGTTAGTGTAGGCTTCAAGAACCCCAACGGTCCTTCTTAGGGCCACATCTAACAGTGTGCAGTACTGTGGAGGCTGCCTTTTGCAGTGGTGCACTTTTTTATTTTTTTCCAAATCGGCCGTGCAGAGCATTGCGCCCTGCAGTAATACTACAGGGACAGAATTGTGTAGGCAGGGCCAGAAGACATATTTTATTGATTGAATATACGCAGTGGGCCTTTCCTTGAAAAAAAAGGCAAAAAATTCTATTTGGCCTGCCTCTGACAGTCCTCAGCGTTCTGGGTACGTGTGTGGTGGGTGGAGAACGTAAACAAAAATCATACGCAGCCAGCTACGTTTAACAGCAGGCTTGCACCAATTTATTTCCTGCCTGGGAAATCAATGCTCTGCTGTAGTTAAGAACTCTGCAACCCTGCAGTTCTGTGACACATTTGCAGGGCCAGAAGACATATTTATTATTGATTGAATATACGCAGTGGGCCTTTCCTTGAAAAAAAAGGGAAAACATTCTATTTGGCCTGCCTCTGACAGTCCTCAGCGTTCTGGGTACGTGTGTGGTGGGTGGAGAACGTAAACAAAAATCATACGCAGCCAGCTAAGTTTAACAGCAGGCTTGCGCCAATTTATTTCCTGCCTGGGAAATCACTGCTCTGCTGTAGTTAATAACTCTGCAACACTGCAGTTCTGTGACACATTTGCAGGGCCAGAAGACATATTTATTATTGATTGAATATACGCAGTGGGCCTTTCCTTGAAAAAAAAGGGAGAACATTCTATTTGGCCTGCAGGCTTGCGCCAATTTATTTCCTGCCTGGGAAATCACCGCTCTGCTGTAGTTAATAACTCTGCAACACTGCAGTTCTGTGACACATTTGCAGGGCCAGAAGACATATTGTTACGGCACTCTGCCCCCCGAGCGCCAGTTGGGGTGCCCTGATCTCCCGCACCCCCACTGTCCCTGCCTACTTGCCTCGGCCCTGGCTAACCCCAGGCGGACAACTGGACGGCGGTCCCTGCCCTGGCTAGGGACCTGGCGACTGACAAGCAGGAAACTACCTAATGGGGGGAACAGAGTGCCGACAGAGGAGGCAGATGAATCAGACCAACAAAACTTACAAGGCTGGAGATGGGACTCACAGGCAAACAGGCAGGGTGCTGGATAGCAACTAGTACTGACTGGGCCAGACTAGATTAGAGGCAAACAGAACCAACACAAACAGACAGAGTAATAGGGGACCAGAGGGAGCTGACCGACAACTAGGGACTGGCTGAGGCGAACCGCAGACAGACTGGCTAGGTGCATGCAGAACCAATAACTGGCAATGAGCTCACTTCACTGCCAGTCTTTTAACCACAAGGTTCCGCCCAGGGGCGGAGAGTGGGAGGAGGCAACTCCGCCCCCTGCTGTATAAGAAGAACGCAGGAGGGCGGGCGGCACCCTACGGGTGGACACGCCCATGCCGCCGCCCACAGCTGCTGGGATAACCTCGACACAGGGCTCCAGGCCGCCGGAGCCGACGCCGGAGCGACGCGCCACGCTGTATGGTAACATTACCCCCCCTCTGACGGGGGACCTCCGGGCCCCCGGAAACTCGACCAGGCGTATCCAAAAAACGGCTGTGAAAACGCTGTACCAACCCGAGAATGTGACCCTCCCGAGCGGTCACCATGGACTGATCCTCAGGTCCATGACTTCGGTAGCCTGTGGCTGCCCCATTTCCTTCAGGGGCTCTCCTTCCTACATCATCTTCAGGACCAACCGTTGACATATCGTCGTGTTTCAGGTCGTCTTCCGAGTCAATGCCCGAACGTTCACCACTATCTCTTGTCCCATCCTCGCTCCCAATGACGCTGTCTTCAAAATATGAGGCAACTCCAATTTTAAAATCACTGTAATCTGAGCTATCATACTCCAAAAAAACTCTTCCGGGGCCCCAAATATTGTAAGGTTCCTGTACCCCGGCGAGAATCCGGGATCTCCTGAGCCTCGTGTTCAACTTCATCACAGACCAGGGTGGGCGGCGGGGGACCGGAGGTGGGCATCACCGAAGAGACAACAGGTTTCGACAATGACTTATGGAACCCCCTGCGACCCCTCCTTTTGCGATTTCCAGAGGACCGGTACCCCTTCTGTCCCACCCTGTACGGCTCAAATACCGACAGACTCTCCTCACAACGCAACTGCCTACGAGACCCCACCCCTTTCTTCCGTCCCCTATGCAGGGCATCGGTGGCGACATCAGCCGCAGGGCGGGCGGACGGGGTTTGAAGGTAAGTGAGACCTCGGGGACTGAGTGCGGTATCGACTGGGCAGGGAGGAAGGGAAGCGTGATGGCTATGGCAGGATGGCCCCCACTGGGTTAGCTCCCCAGTGGCCCAATCGAATTGGGGGTTGTGCAACGCCAGCCACGGCATCCCTAGTATCATGTCTACCGACATTTTCTCCATTACCAGGAACGATAGACCTTCCGAATGGCGACCCCCCACAGTGAGTTGTAACACTGGGGTCCTCCATCGTACCAAGCCCGAAGCAAGAGGAGTAGCATCAATGCTAGCAAAACGAATTGGCGTCTTTAGCGCCACAAATTCAGCCCTCAGGGGCTCAACGAGACGCATGCTTATCAGGTTAGCAGCTGCTCCGGAATCAATAAACGCCTGCCCTAGGTGGGAGAAGTTCCGGAATCTAACCTGACAGGGTATCAGAAGTCTAGGACGTACCTGAGGTCCTAGGCGACCCTCCCTGCAATCGCCTAGGACTGGAAGTCTTTCTGCCGATTCAGACTGTGGACGCTGAGGCCTCCGGGGGCAGGTTATCACCCGATGTCCAGCTTTCCCGCAGTAGAGACAGAGATGATGTAATAACCGAATCCGGCGTCGCTCCTCGGGGTCCAGCAGGTCCAGTTCCATAGGTTCGGGAACAGAGACTGGTACGGGCGGGGAGGGGACAGGACAAATGACCTCCCTGACTCTATGGGTCGGTCTATCTTGCTTCCCAGCCCTGACCCTCCTATCTGCCTTCACTGCTAACTCCATAGCCTCCTTTAAGGACCCGGGAACGGGATGGGAGATCAACAGTTCTTTGACCGCGTCCGAGAGACCTTGCATAAAAACGTCTTTCAGGGCGCTATCGTTCCATGCAGTATCACCCGCATAGCGTCTGAAACTGGAGCAATAATCCTCCACACAAAGCGACCCCTGATGCAGCGCCAGCAACCGTGAAACCGCCAACCCCACTCTGTCCGGTTCATCGAAGATGCCCCCGAGTTCCTGAAAAAAGGAGTCCACCGAATGCAGGGAGGGGGAACCCTCGGGAATGGAAAAGGCCCAAGTCTGGGCAGAGCCCCGCAGCAGGGACATTATGAGCCCGACCCTCTGGACCTCCGAGCCGGAAGAGCGGGGACGCATCCGAAAAAACAGGCGACACGCCTGTTGAAAAACGAAAAACTTGTTCCTCTCCCCAGAGAACACCTCGGGAAGAGGGCACTTGGGTTCGGGACTGGTAACGGCATTCTGCTCCTGCGACAACGCCCACTGCTCCTGGGCCACCATGCGAGCTGACAAATCCCGGATCACCGGCACCAGGTCTTGCAGCTGGTTTGCAAGGGCGCTGATCGCCGCCATGAAAAGAAAAACAGTATTTTAGCGGCCAGTTATTATGTTACGGCACTCTGCCCCCCGAGCGCCAGTTGGGGTGCCCTGATCTCCCGCACCCCCACTGTCCCTGCCTACTTGCCTCGGCCCTGGCTAACCCCAGGCGGACAACTGGACGGCGGTCCCTGCCCTGGCTAGGGACCTGGCGACTGACAAGCAGGAAACTACCTAATGGGGGGAACAGAGTGCCGACAGAGGAGGCAGATGAATCAGACCAACAAAACTTACAAGGCTGGAGATGGGACTCACAGGCAAACAGGCAGGGTGCTGGATAGCAACTAGTACTGACTGGGCCAGACTAGATTAGAGGCAAACAGAACCAACACAAACAGACAGAGTAATAGGGGACCAGAGGGAGCTGACCGACAACTAGGGACTGGCTGAGGCGAACCGCAGACAGACTGGCTAGGTGCATGCAGAACCAATAACTGGCAATGAGCTCACTTCACTGCCAGTCTTTTAACCACAAGGTTCCGCCCAGGGGCGGAGAGTGGGAGGAGGCAACTCCGCCCCCTGCTGTATAAGAAGAACGCAGGAGGGCGGGCGGCACCCTACGGGTGGACACGCCCATGCCGCCGCCCACAGCTGCTGGGATAACCTCGACACAGGGCTCCAGGCCGCCGGAGCCGACGCCGGAGCGACGCGCCACGCTGTATGGTAACATTACCCCCCCTCTGACGGGGGACCTCCGGGCCCCCGGAAACTCGACCAGGCGTATCCAAAAAACGGCTGTGAAAACGCTGTACCAACCCGAGAATGTGACCCTCCCGAGCGGTCACCATGGACTGATCCTCAGGTCCATGACTTCGGTAGCCTGTGGCTGCCCCATTTCCTTCAGGGGCTCTCCTTTCTACATCATCTTCAGGACCAACCGTTGACATATCGTCGTGTTTCAGGTCGTCTTCCGAGTCAATGCCCGAACGTTCACCACTATCTCTTGTCCCATCCTCGCTCCCAATGACGCTGTCTTCAAAATATGAGGCAACTCCAATTTTAAAATCACTGTAATCTGAGCTATCATACTCCAAAAAAACTCTTCCGGGGCCCCAAATATTGTAAGGTTCCTGTACCCCGGCGAGAATCCGGGATCTCCTGAGCCTCGTGTTCAACTTCATCACAGACCAGGGTGGGCGGCGGGGGACCGGAGGTGGGCATCACCGAAGAGACAACAGGTTTCGACAATGACTTATGGAACCCCCTGCGACCCCTCCTTTTGCGATTTCCAGAGGACCGGTACCCCTTCTGTCCCACCCTGTACGGCTCAAATACCGACAGACTCTCCTCACAACGCAACTGCCTACGAGACCCCACCCCTTTCTTCCGTCCCCTATGCAGGGCATCGGTGGCGACATCAGCCGCAGGGCGGGCGGACGGGGTTTGAAGGTAAGTGAGACCTCGTGGACTGAGTGCGGTATCGACTGGGCAGGGAGGAAGGGAAGCGTGATGGCTATGGCAGGATGGCCCCCACTGGGTTAGCTCCCCAGTGGCCCAATCGAATTGGGGGTTGTGCAACGCCAGCCACGGCATCCCTAGTATCATGTCTACCGACATTTTCTCCATTACCAGGAACGATAGACCTTCCGAATGGCGACCCCCCACAGTGAGTTGTAACACTGGGGTCCTCCATCGTACCAAGCCCGAAGCAAGAGGAGTAGCATCAATGCTAGCAAAACGAATTGGCGTCTTTAGCGCCACAAATTCAGCCCTCAGGGGCTCAACGAGACGCATGCTTATCAGGTTAGCAGCTGCTCCGGAATCAATAAACGCCTGCCCTAGGTGGGAGAAGTTCCGGAATCTAACCTGACAGGGTATCAGAAGTCTAGGACGTACCTGAGGTCCTAGGCGACCCTCCCTGCAATCGCCTAGGACTGGAAGTCTTTCTGCCGATTCAGACTGTGGACGCTGAGGCCTCCGGGGGCAGGTTATCACCCGATGTCCAGCTTTCCCGCAGTAGAGACAGAGATGATGTAATAACCGAATCCGGCGTCGCTCCTCGGGGTCCAGCAGGTCCAGTTCCATAGGTTCGGGAACAGAGACTGGTACGGGCGGGGAGGGGACAGGACAAATGACCTCCCTGACTCTATGGGTCGGTCTATCTTGCTTCCCAGCCCTGACCCTCCTATCTGCCTTCACTGCTAACTCCATAGCCTCCTTTAAGGACCCGGGAACGGGATGGGAGATCAACAGTTCTTTGACCGCGTCCGAGAGACCTTGCATAAAAACGTCTTTCAGGGCGCTATCGTTCCATGCAGTATCACCCGCATAGCGTCTGAAACTGGAGCAATAATCCTCCACACAAAGCGACCCCTGATGCAGCGCCAGCAACCGTGAAACCGCCAACCCCACTCTGTCCGGTTCATCGAAGATGCCCCCGAGTTCCTGAAAAAAGGAGTCCACCGAATGCAGGGAGGGGGAACCCTCGGGAATGGAAAAGGCCCAAGTCTGGGCAGAGCCCCGCAGCAGGGACATTATGAGCCCGACCCTCTGGACCTCCGAGCCGGAAGAGCGGGGACGCATCCGAAAAAACAGGCGACACGCCTGTTGAAAAACGAAAAACTTGTTCCTCTCCCCAGAGAACACCTCGGGAAGAGGGCACTTGGGTTCGGGACTGGTAACGGCATTCTGCTCCTGCGACAACGCCCACTGCTCCTGGGCCACCATGCGAGCTGACAAATCCCGGATCACCGGCACCAGGTCTTGCAGCTGGTTTGCAAGGGCGCTGATCGCCGCCATGAAAAGAAAAACAGTATTTTAGCGGCCAGTTATTATGTTACGGCACTCTGCCCCCCGAGCGCCAGTTGGGGTGCCCTGATCTCCCGCACCCCCACTGTCCCTGCCTACTTGCCTCGGCCCTGGCTAACCCCAGGCGGACAACTGGACGGCGGTCCCTGCCCTGGCTAGGGACCTGGCGACTGACAAGCAGGAAACTACCTAATGGGGGGAACAGAGTGCCGACAGAGGAGGCAGATGAATCAGACCAACAAAACTTACAAGGCTGGAGATGGGACTCACAGGCAAACAGGCAGGGTGCTGGATAGCAACTAGTACTGACTGGGCCAGACTAGATTAGAGGCAAACAGAACCAACACAAACAGACAGAGTAATAGGGGACCAGAGGGAGCTGACCGACAACTAGGGACTGGCTGAGGCGAACCGCAGACAGACTGGCTAGGTGCATGCAGAACCAATAACTGGCAATGAGCTCACTTCACTGCCAGTCTTTTAACCACAAGGTTCCGCCCAGGGGCGGAGAGTGGGAGGAGGCAACTCCGCCCCCTGCTGTATAAGAAGAACGCAGGAGGGCGGGCGGCACCCTACGGGCGGACACGCCCATGCCGCCGCCCACAGCTGCTGGGATAACCTCGACACAGGGCTCCAGGCCGCCGGAGCCGACGCCGGAGCGACGCGCCACGCTGTATGGTAACACATATTTATTATTGATTGAATATACGCAGTGGGCCTTTCCTTGAAAAAAAAGGGAACACATTCTATTTGGCCTGCAGGCTTGCGCAAATTTATTTCCTGCCTGGGAAATCAAATCACTGGTAATACAGCATGCTGAGGGGTAGGGGTAGGCCTAGAGGACGTGGACGCGGCCGAGGACGCGGAGGGCCAAGTGAGGGTGTGGGCACAGGCCGAACTCCTGATCCAGGTGTATCGCAGCCGACTGCTGCGCGATTAGGAGAGAGGCACGTTTCTGGCGTCCCCACATTCATCGCACAATTAATGGGTCCACGCGGGAGACCTTTATTAGAAAATGAGCAGTGTGAGCAGGTCCTGTCGTGGATGGCAGAAAGTGCTTCGAGCAACCTATCGTCCACCCACAGTTCTGCGCCGTCCACTGCTGCAAATCCGAATCCTCTGTCTGCTGCTCCTCCTTCCTCCCAGCCTCCTCACTCCACTACAATGACACATGCTCAGGAGCGGGAAGACTCCCAGGAACTGTTCTCGGGCCCCTGCTCAGATTGGGCAGCAGTGGTTCCTCTCCCACCAGAGGAGTTTATCGTCACTGATGCCCAACCATTGGAAAGTTCCCGGGGTCCGGGGGATGAGGCTGGGGACTTCCGGCAACTGTCTCAAGACCTTTCAGTGGGTGAGGAGGACGATGACGATGAGACACAGTTGTCTATCGGTGAGGTAGTAGTAAGGGCAGTAAGTCCGAGGGAGGAGCGCACAGAGGATTCTGAGGACGAGCAGCAGGACGATGAGGTGACTGACCCCACCTGGTTTGCAACGCCTACTCAGGACAGGTCTTCAGAGGGGGAGGCAAGGGCAGCAGCAGGGCAGGTTGCAAGAGGCAGTGCGGTGGCCAGGGGTAGATGCAGGGCCAGACCGAATAATCCACCAACTGTTTCCCAAAGCGCACCCTCGCGCCATGCCACCCTGCAGAGGCCAAGGTGCTCTAAGGTCTGGCAGTTTTTCACAGAGACGCCTGACGACCGACGAACAGTGGTGTGCAACCTTTGTCGCGCCAAGATCAGCCGGGGAGCCACCACCAACAGCCTCACCACCACCAGCATGCGCAGACATATGATGGTCAAGCACCCCACAAGGTGGGACGAAGGCCGTTCACCGCCTCCGGTTTGCACCGCTGCCTCTCCCCCTGTGCCCCAACCTGCCACTGAGATCCAACCCCGCTCTGAGGACACAGGCACTACAGTCTCCTGGCCTGCACCCACACCCCCACCTCTGCTGTCCTCGGCCCAATCCAGCAATGTCTCGCACCGCACCGTCCAGCCGTCGCTAGAGCAAGTGTTTGAGCGCAAGCGCAAGTACGCCACCACGCACCCGCACGCTCAAGCGTTAACCGTCCACATAGCCAAATTTATCAGCCTTGAGATGCTGCCGTATAGGGTTGTGGAAACGGAGTCCTTCAAAAGTATGATGGCGGCGGCGGCCCAACGCTACTCAGTTCCCAGTCACCACTACTTTTCCCGATGTGCCGTCCCAGCCCTGCATGACCACGTCTCCCGCAACATTGTACGCGCCCTCACCAACGCGGTTACTGCCAAGGTCCACTTAACAACGGACACGTGGACAAGCACAGGCGGGCAGGGCCACTACATCTCCCTGACGGCACATTGGGTGAATTTAGTGGAGGCTGGGACAGAGTCAGAGCCTGGGACCGCTCACATCCTACCCACCCCCAGAATTGCGGGCCCCAGCTCGGTGGTGGTATCTGCGACGGTGTATGCTTCCTCCACTAAAGCACCCTCCTCCTCCTCCTCCTCCTCCAACGCAACCTCTGTCTCGCAATCAAGATGTGTCAGCAGCAGCAGCACGTCGCTAGCAGTCGGTGTCGCGCGTCGTGGCAGCACAGCGGTGGGCAAGCGTCAGCAGGCCGTGCTGAAACTACTCAGCTTAGGAGAGAAGAAGCACACGGCCCACGAACTGCTGCAGGGTCTGACAGAGCAGACCGACCGCTGGCTTGCGCCGCTGAGCCTCCAACCGGGCATGGTCGTGTGTGACAACGGCCGTAACCTGGTGGCGGCTCTGCAGCTCGGCAGCCTCACGCACGTGCCATGCCTGGCCCACGTCTTTAATTTGGTGGTTCAGCGCTTTCTGAAAAGCTACCCACGCTTGTCAGACCTGCTCGTAAAGGTGCGCCGGCTCTGCGCACATTTCCGCAAGTCCCACACGGACGCTGCCACCCTGTGGACCCTGCAACATCGGTTTAATCTGCCAGTGCACCGACTGCTGTGCGACGTACCCACACGGTGGAACTCTACGCTCCACATGTTGGCCAGGCTCTATGAGCAGCATAGAGCTATAGTGGAATACCAACTCCAACATGGGCGGCGCAGTGGGAGTCAGCCTCCTCAATTATTTTCAGAAGAGTGGGCCTGGTTGGCAGACATCTGCCAGGTCCTTCGAAACTTTGAGCAGTCTACCCAGGTGGTGAGCGGCGATGCTGCAATCATTAGCGTCACCATTCCTCTGCTATGCATCTTGAGAAGTTCCCTGCAAAGCATAAAGGCAGACGCTTTGCGCTCGGAAATAGAGCCGGGGGAAGACAGTATGTCGCTGGATAGTCAGAGCACCCGCCTGTCTATATCTCAGCGCGTTCAGGAGGAGGAGGAGCATGAGGAGGATGAGGAGGAGGGGGAAGAGACAGCTTGGCCCACTGCTGACGGTACCCATGCTGCTTGCCTGTCATCCTTTCAGCGTGTATGGCCTGAGGAGGAGGAGGAGGATCCTGAAAGTGATCTTCCTTGTGAAGACAGCCATGTGTTGCGTACAGGTACCCTGGCACACATGGCTGACTTCATGTTAGGATGCCTTTCTCGTGACCCTCGCGTTACACGCATTCTGGCCACTACGGATTACTGGGTGTACACACTGCTCGACCCACGGTATAAGGAGAACCTTTCCACTCTCATTCCCGAAGAGGAAAGGGGTTCGAGAGTGTTGCTATACCACAGGACCCTGGCGGACAAGCTGATGGTAAAATTCCCATCCGACAGCGCTAGTGGCAGAAGGCGCAGTTCCGAGGGCCAGGTAGCAGGGGAGGTGCGGAGATCGAGCAGCATGTACAGCACAGGCAGTGCAACAGTCTTTAAGGCCCTGGACAGCTTTATGGCTCCCCAGCAAGACTGTGTCACCGCTCCCCAGT
The DNA here is from genome assembly GCF_035609145.1 of Eleutherodactylus coqui. Classification (NCBI taxonomy): domain Eukaryota; kingdom Metazoa; phylum Chordata; class Amphibia; order Anura; family Eleutherodactylidae; genus Eleutherodactylus; species Eleutherodactylus coqui. The sequence continues at coordinate 142,153,377 of NC_089845.1, read as the reverse complement.
CAAGGCTGAGTCGGCGGGAGCACTGTAAAAGCATGGTGAGGGAGTACGTAGCCGATCGCACGACCATCCTCGGTGACGCCTCTGCCACCTACAACTACTGGGTGTCGAAGCTGGACACGTGGCCTGAACTCGTGCTGTTCCTCCTCCTCCTCCTGCTCCTCCTCCTGAAACCTCACGTAATCACGCCGAACGGGCAATTTTTCTTAGGGCCACAAGGCTCACTCATATAATTTTTCTAAACAATTTTTATACGTTTCAATGCTCTTAAAAGCGTTGAAACTTTAACTTGAACCAATTTTTCGTTAAACTGGGCTGCCTCCAGGCCTAGTTACCACTTAAGCCACATTAACCAAAGCGATTAATGGGTTTCACCTGCCATCTTGGTTGGGCATGGCCAATTTTTTCTGAGGTACATTACTACTGTTGGTACACCAATTTTTTTTGGGCCCTCACCTACAGTGTAATCATAGTAATTTCTATGTTCTTCGCCTGCACTCATGGTACAGAAAGGTGTGTGGGGTTGGCCTACACTTTAGCTACATAAATGTAACTGGGGCCTTGTCTATACTGCAGCTACTGAAATGTGAAAGAGACTGTTATCTCCCTAAACTGCTGCAATGGGAATGTTATTGGGGCCTGTCTTGAGTGCTACTATTACTGAAATGGAACTAAGACTGCGCTCCCCCTATACTGCTGCTAGTGATATGTTAGTGGGGCCTGTCCCTAATGCTACCGCTGAAATGTAAATAATTCTGGGCTCTGCCTATACCGCTGCTAATGGTATGTCACTGGGGTGTGGAAACAGAGGCTTCACAAAGACATGATGGCGGCGAGGCCATTTCCCACCAACGCTGTTACTGTTAAGGTGCATATAACCACGGACACGTGTAGAGGACACATAGTGCCTCCAAAACATCCCCCTGCTCCTCCAACAATGAAAACATTCTTGGCAAATACCTTTGCATTGGTCCATCTGGTGGCAGTCCAAGAATTTCACCTTTAACGACACAACAAGAGAGCACCACCACCATCCCCCCGCCACGGCCCACTTAATCCTGGCCACATTCCGAAAACCAACTACATAAAACCGCGCTACCAGATCCGCAGTCACCACCACATTACCACCAACGAGGTTACTGTTAAGGTACATATTACCAGTCAGACTGGGGCATGCAGTGTGGGCCGAAGCCCACCTGTATTAAGCACGACATTACTACCTCAGCTGTGTTGGGCAATGCAATGGGATATTTTTATGTACCGCCGGTGGGTTCCAGGGAGCCACCCACGCTGTGGGTCCACAGGGAATTATAAATGCATCTGTTTCCACTTCTAAAGAACCCCAGTCAGACTGTGGCATGCAGTGTGGGCCGAAGCCCACCTGCATTAAACATGACATTACTACCTCAGCTGTGATGGGCAATGCAATGGGATATTTTTATGTACCGCCGGTGGCTTCCTGGCACCCACCCATGCTGTGGGTCCACAGGGAATTATAAATGCATCTGTTTCCACTTCTAAAGAACCCCAGTCAGACTGGGGCATGCAGTGTGGGCCGAAGCCCACCTGCATTAAGCACAACATTACTACCTCAGCTGTGTTGGGCAATGCAATGGGATATATTTATGTACCGCCGGTGGGTTCCAGGGAGCCACCCATGCTGTCGGTCCACAGGGACTTCACAATAGGGAGTTGTACCTGCCTGTGTCTATGAATTAAAAACCGCGGTCTGACTGGGGCATGCAGACACCTTGACAGAATGAATAGTGTGTGGCACATAGGTTCCCCATTGCTATGCCCACGTGTGCAGCTCCTGATGGCGGTGGCACAGGATTATATTTCTCATTGCTTCTGTACAGCATTGTGGACTATCGGCCCGCCCCTTTTATGGGGGGGTCGCTGCCTAGCCATGCCAACCCTCTGCAGTGTGTGCCTGCTTTTCCTCTGGCAGACGCACTTATAAATAGACATGAGGGTGGTGTGGCATGAGGGCAGCTGAAGGCTGCGCAGGGACACTTTGGTGTGCGCTGTGGGGAGGAGGGGGGGCGGTTGGGCAGCATGTAACCCAGGAGAAGTGGCAGTGGAGTGTCATGCAGGCAGTGATTGTGCTTTGTTGGAGGTAGTGTGGTGCTTAGCTAAGGTATGCATTGCTAATGAGGGCTTTTCAGAAGTAAAAGTTGTTGGGAGGGGGGGGGCCCACTCTTGCCGCTATTGTGGCTTAATAGTGGGACCTGTGAACTTGAGATGCAGCCCAACATGTAGCCCCTCGCCTGCCCTATCTGTTTCTGTGTCGTTCCCATCACTTTCTTGAATTGCCCAGATTTTCACACATGAAAACCTTAGCGAGCATCGGCGAAATACAAAAATGCTCGGGTCGCCCATTGACTTCAATGGGGTTCGTTACTCGAAACGAACCCCCGAGCACCGCGATAATTTCGTCCCGAGTAACGAGCACCCGAGCATTTTGGTGCTCGCTCATCTCTAATAAGCCCTTACCTGCAATTCATCCTGAAATGTGTAAAAATAAAAAAAATATATATACTCACCTTTCAGCTGTGGCAGAGGAGAACGATCTTTATGCTGACAGTGCGGGGGGGGGGGCGCTCTTGCCGCTATTGTGGCTTAATAGTGGGACCTGGGAACTTGAGATGCAGCCCAACATGTAGCCCCCCGCCTGCCCTATCCGTTTCTGTGTCGTTCCCATCACTTTTGTGAATTTCCCAGATTTTCACAAATGAAAACCTTAGCGAGCATCGGCGATATACAAAAATGCTCGAGTCGCCCATTGACTTTAATGGGGTTCGTTACTCGAAACGAACCCTCGAGCATCGCGGGAAGTTCGACTCGAGTAACGAGCACTCGAGCATTTTGGTGCTCGCTCATCTCTAGTTACCGTATAAAGCAAAATAAATGCATGCATTGTAGGTAGAGAAGAGCGAGCATACTCGCTAAAGGCAATTGCTCGATCGAGCATTGCCCTTAGCGAGTACCTACCCGCTCGGGAGCAAAGATTCAGCTGCCGGCGGTGGGTGGGAGAGAGCGGGGAGGAACGGATGGGGAGATCTCTCTCTCCCTCTCTCCTCCCCGCTCATGGCCGCAACTCACCTGTCACCCGCACCGCCAGCCGAACCTTTTCTTCCGAGCGGGGAGATACTCACTAAGGACAATGCTCAATCGAGTAATTGTCCTTAGCGAGTATGCTCGCTCATCTCTAATTGTAGGTATATAAATGTCTGTATCTGTAACATTGGAACACAGAGGTGACCAAGACCTGCATTAGGTCAATACGCGTCCTGTTCCTGATATGTGGCACCATTTATAAATAAAGCATGTTTGTTCACACGTGAAGCTGAACTCTCTTTGGCTATTTCCTCATAGATCAAGTAAGAATACAAGTTCCTGAGATTGCCCTTAGAACCCAAACCTATAGAGAGACGCAGTGGAGTAACTTATTGCCCTGGAGCCCAGGAGCTTTATCTGTAACAGGGTTCTCAATCATCACGTCATTTAATGGTGTTCTCTCATGCAGGAGGTGGACCTTATGGACCCCCTCAAGGCTGGAGGCCTGCAACCTCCACACTCCCTATAGTAACACCTCTGGATTGACATTTACAACATCTATAGTCCCACGGAGTCTGTCGGTGGGACTATACATCATATTTCAATGGAAGTATTGGAAATTATTATGGGGCAATAACAGGAAATGCTGAAAACTAAAGGTTCAAAAGTCTTGGCACCATCTCTGGAGCCAAAAGAGGTCAGTGTATGAGTAGAAACATCTGCGGTGTATGTTTACCAGTTTACAACTATTTCACTGTTTTCTAACTATTTGGATATCTGGAACCTCTTACTGTTTTGTTCCCAGTGGTCTTTGTTTGCTTCCTTTTATGAGTTTCTATGAGCTGCAAAAACAATGGGGTACATTTCTCAAAAGAGAATGGAAATACTTCACTGGCAAAAAGGCTCCCTCACATATCTTCTCGTTATTGGTCTCATTTTTCTAGCATGGTGGATATTGAAAAAGAGTGCGTTCCATCATTGGACTTATAACATTAAAGGAGTATTTTCATCTTCAACATTTGTTGCCTATCCACTAGATAGGCCAAGAATTCCAGCTAGACCAAAAATGTTTGCTAGTCTCAGCTCTCACCTTTGGGGCACTCACTTATTGGACAACAAGGATCCTGTGACCTGCTGGCAACTTTTTCCATAGAAGGGAATGGAGGAGTGACCACGATAACTTGCAGCCCTTTCCATTGAAGTCTATGGGAGTTACAGAAAGTCTTGAGTCACTGCTGTGGAGCAAACATCTAGTGTGAATGAGGGAGTGGGGGTCTCTGGGTAGGACCCGGACCCACACATGTCGTACACCAGGAAATGTTGAGGATGGGAATACCCCTTTAATAACCCCATTAAGTGCTTTTGTGAGCAGCTAAGTTCCAGACTAGATAGGGTTGAATTGTTGAAAATGTCAAATAAATTCATTTACTATGAGAATGCTTGGACTGGGGAAAAATGTGTGTTAGTGGGTAAGGCTCAGCTTGAGAAAGACCCATGCATAGGGTCAATACGTGGCTGCTTGCCTCACCTGTGATGCTTTATACTTAATTAAAGAAGCTATTTTAATGGATGCTGCCTGGACGACTTCTACTCTTTATATCTACGATTTATGGTGGACCCCAGGAGTTGGGATCTGAGTCTAGGCTTTGCATGATACCTTGCACCAGTGGTGTTTTTCAGAGTGGAGTGCTGCTGTTACTCTCTTTCCTTAGTGGGTAAGGAACTAACTTTGAAGGTGGTTACGAATGGTGCATACTCTGATTGGGTCACCTGTACAATTGGGGCGACAGCAGTCAGTATCAAGCCTTAAACTCTTTATTATATTTATTAACTGCCTTGTAGAATAATTGCGCACTAAACTATCAATCTTTGCAGAGGACTTTAGGCTGTGTAAAATAATTAACACAAAAGAGGACATTATTCTATTACAATTGGATCTGGATCTGGACAACGATAAATGGCTTTTGAAAAGTGGAGATGAAAATCCCCCCAAAATCACTGCATCCTTAGGGCCAAAATAGGCGATATCCTGAACGGCAGACATCATAAGTCAAAAGAGACGGAATACCCTTTTTAATAGATCTATGCATAAATGAATGTTCACAAATCTCAATAAACTGAAGCAACATTGTAAAGAAGAGTTTGCCAAAATTCTTGAAGAACAATGTGAGAGACTGATAAAGTTATACAGAAAGATTACTTCAAGTTGTTAATACTCAAGGTAGTTCCACAAACTATTGATTCATGGGGTGTACTTAATTTTCCACACACTCGTTCTGCATTTTGACCTAGTGTTTATTAAATCATGACAGTATGTAATTTGTCATGTGTTGTTCATTTAAGGTTTATCTAGTTTTAAGAGCTTCCAAGAACCAAATATTGTTTTTTTTTTATGTCCTGATTAGAGATGAGCGAACATACTCGTCCGAGCTTGATACTCGTTCGAGTATTAGCGTGTTCGAGATGCTCGTTACTCACTTTCATCTCTGAGACGTTAGCGCGCTTTTCTGGCCAATAGAAAGACAGGGAAGGCAGTACAACTTCCCCCTGCGACGTTCAAGCCCTATACCACCCCCTTGCAGTGAGTGGCTAGCGAGATCAGGTGTCACCCGAGTATATAAATCGGCCCCTCCCGCGGCTCGCCACAGATGCATTCTGACAGAGATCAGGGAAAGTGCTGCTGGTGCCGGAGCTGCTATAGGGAGAGCGTTAGGAGTATTTTAGGCTTCAAGAACCCCAACGGTCCTTCTTAGGGCCACATCTAACCGTGTGCAGTAGTGTGGAGGCTGCTTTTTGCAGTGTTGCACATTTTTTTTTTTTGTATATCGGCCGTGCAGAGCATTGCGCCCTGCAGTAATTATACATACTCCAGGGCCAGTAGTGGTGGTGAGGCAGGGACAGAAGACATATATTTATTGAATATAGGCAGTGGGCCTTTCCAAAAACATTTGGGAAAAAAAATCTATTTGGGCTGCCTGTGACTGTCCTCAGTGTACTGTGTCTGTGCTGGGTGTAGTTGTCCTCCTAATTCATACGCAGCCAGCTAAGTGTTACAGCAGGCTTGCACAAAATTATTTCCTGGCTCTGCTGTGCGTTCGGTAAGCGAAGTCAGCCTCCAACCACAGGCCAATAAGCGGCACATTTAATTACAGGGTTCTGTTTCTGCACTACTGGTAATACACCATGCTGAGGGGTAGGGGTAGGCCTAGAGGACGTGGACGCTGGCGAGGACGCGGAGGCCCAAGTCAGGGTGTGGGCACAGGCCGAGCCAGTGCGGTGGCCAGGGGTAGAGGCAGGGCCAGACCGAATAATCCACCAACTGTTTCCCAAAGCGCCCCCTCGCGCCATGCCACCCTGCAGAGGTCAAGGTGCTCTACGGTGTGGCAGTTTTTCACAGAGACGCCTGACGACCGACGAACAGTGGTGTGCAACCTTTGTCGCGCCAAGATCAGCTGGCGAGCCACCACCACCAGCATGCACAGGCATATGATGGCCAAGCACCCCACAAGGTGGGACGAAGGCCGTTCACCGCCTCCGGTTTGCACCACTGCCTCTCCCCCTGTGCCCCAACCTGCCACTGAGATCCAACCCCCCTCTGAGGACACAGGCACTACCGTCTCCTGGCCTGCACCCACACCCTCACCTCCGCTGTGCTCGGCCCCATCCACCAATGTCTCTCAGCGCACCGTCCAGCTGTCGCTAGCGCAAGTGTTTGAGCGCAAGCGCAAGTACGCCGCCACGCACCCGCACGCTCAAGCGTTAAACGTGCACATTGCCAAATTGATCAGCCTGGAGATGCTGCCGTATAGGCTTGTGGAAACAGAGGCTTTCAAAAGCATGATGGCGGCGGCGGCCCCGCGCTACTCGGTTCCCAGTTGCCACTACTTTTCCCGATGTGCCGTCCCAGTCCTGCACGACCACGTCTCCCGTAACATTGTACGCGCCCTCACCAACGCGGTTACTGCCAAGGTCCACTTAACAACGGACACGTGGACAAGCACAGGCGGGCAGGGCCACTATATCTCCCTGACTGCACATTGGGTGAATTTAGTGGAGGCTGGGACCGAGTCAGAGCCTGGGACCGCTCACGTCCTACCCACCTCCAGAATTGCGGGCCCCAGCTCGGTGCTGGTATCTGCGGCGGTGTATGCTTCCTCCACTAAACCACCCTCCTCCTCCTCCTCCTCCAACGCAACCTCTGTCTCGCAATCAAGATGTGTCAGCAGCAGCACGTCGCCAGCAGTCGGTGTCGCGCGGCGTGGCAGCACAGCGGTGGGCAAGCATCAGCAGGCCGTGCTGAAACTACTCAGCTTAGGAGAGAAGAAGCACACGGCCCACGAACTGCTGCAGGGTCTGACAGAGCAGACCGACCGCTGGCTTGCGCCGCTGAGCCTCCAACCGGGCATGGTCGTGTGTGACAACGGCCGTAACCTGGTGGCGGCTCTGCAGCCTCACGCACGTGCCATGCCTGGCCCATGTCTTTAATTTGGTGGTTCAGCGCTTTCTGAAAAGCTACCCACACTTGTCATACCTGCTCGGAAAGGTGCGCCGGGTCAGCGCACATTTCCGCAACTCCAAGACGGACGCTGCCACCCTGCGGACCCTGCAACATCGGTTTAATCTGCCAGTGCACCGACTGCTGTGCGACGTACCCACACGGTGGAACTCTACGCTCCACATGTTGGCCAGGCTCTATGAGCAGCGTAGAGCTATAGTGGAATACCAACTCCAACATGGGCGGCGTAGTGGGAGTCAGCCTCCTCAATTCTTTACAGAAGAGTGGGCCTGGTTGGCAGACATCTGCCAGGTCCTTGGAAACTTTGAGGAGTCTACCCAGATGGTGAGCAGGGATGCTGCAATCATTAGCGTCACCATTCCTCTGCTATGCCTCTTGAGAAGTTCCCTGCAAAGCATAAAGGCAGACGCTTTGCACTCGGAAACGGAGGTGTGGGAAGCCAGTATGTCGCTGGATAGTCAGAGCACCCTCATGTCTATATCTCAGCGCGTTGAGGAGGAGGGGGAGGAGCATGAGGAGGAGGGGGAAGAGACAGCTTGGCCCACTGCTGAGGGTACACATGCTGCTTGCCTGTCATCCTTTCAGCGTGTATGGCCGGAGGAGGAGGAGGAGGATCCTGAAAGTGATCTTCCTAGTGAGGACAGCCATGTGTTGCGTACAGGTACCCTGGCACACATGGCTGACTTCATGTTAAGATGCCTTTCTCGTGACCCTCGCGTTGCACGCATTCTGGCCACTATGGATTACTGGGTGTACACACTGCTCGACCCACGCTATAAGGAGAACCTTTCCACTCTCATTCCCGAAGAGGAAAGGGGTTCGAGAGTGATGCTATACCACAGGGCGCTGGTGGACAAACTGATGGTAAACTTCCCATCCGACAGCGCTAGTGGCAGAAGGCGCAGTTCCGAGGGCCAGGTAGCAGGGGAGGCCCAGAGATCAGGCAGCATGTACAGCGCAGGCAGGAGAACATTCTCCAAGGCCTTTGCCAGCTTTATGGCTCCCCAGCAAGACTGTGTCACCGCTCCCCAGTCAAAGCTGAGTTGGCGGGAGCACTGTAAAAGGATGGTGAGGGAGTACATAGCCGATCGCACGACCGTCCTCGGTGACGCCTCTGCCCCCTACAACTACTGGGTGTCGAAGCTGGACACGTGGCCTGAACTCGCGCTGTATGCCCTGGAGGTGCTTGCTTGTCCTGCGGCTAGCGTCTTGTCAAAGAGGGTGTTTAGTGCGGCTGGGGGAATCATCACAGATAAGCGTACCTGCCTGTCAACCGACAGTGCCGACAGGCTTACACTCATCAAGATGAACAAAGCCTGGATTTCCCCAGACTTCTCTTCTTCACCAGCGGACAGCAGCGATACCTAAGCAATACGTAGGCTGCACCTGCGGATGGAAGCATCGTTCTCTATCACCATCAAAAACGGGGACATTTCTGCTTCATCAATCTGTGTATAATATTCCTCCTCCTCCTCCTGCTCCTCCTCCTGAAACCTCACATAATCACGCCGAACGGGCAATTTTTCTTAGGCCCACAAGGCTCAGTCATATAATTTTTCTAAACAATTTTTATACGTTTCAATGCTCATTAAAGCGTTGAAACTTTCACCTCAACCAATTTTTATTTTAACTGGGCTGCCTCCTGGCCTAGTTACCAATTAAGCCACATTAACCAAAGCGATTAATGGGTTTCACCTGCCCTCTTGGTTGGGCATGGGCAATTTTTCTGAGGTACATTAGTACTGTTGGTACACCAATTTTTTGGGGCCCTCGCCTACAGTGTAATCCAATTAATTTTTTGCCTACCTGCATTACAGCTGACATGACATCAGCTGTGTTGGGCACTGCAATGGGATATATTTATGTACCGCCGGTGGGTTCCAGGGAGCCACCCATGCTGTCGGTCCACACGGAGTTGTAACTGCATGTGTCCACTTCTAAAGAACCCCAGTCTGACTGGGGCATGCAGTGTGGGCCGAAGCCCACCTGCATTTAATCGGACGTTACCTCACCTGTGATGGGCACTGCAATGGGATATATTTATGTACCACCGGTGGGTTCCAGGGAGCCACCCATGCCGTGGGTCCACACGGAGTTTTAACTACATGTGTCCACTTCTAAAGAACCCCAGTCTGACTGGGGCATGCAGTGTGGGCCGAAGCCCACCTGCATTAAGCACGACATTACTACCTCAGCTGTGTTGGGCACTGCAATGGGATATATTTATGTACCGCCGGTGGCTTCCTGGCACCCACCCATGCTGTCAGTCCACACGGAGTTGTAACTGCATGTGTCCACTTCTAAAGAACCCCAGTCTGACTGGGGCATGCAGTGTGGGCCGAAGCCCACTTGCATTAAACATGACATTACCTCAGCTGTGATGGGCAATGCAATGGGGTATATTTATGTACCGCCGGTGGCTTCCTGGCACCCACCCATGCTGTCGGTCCACACGGAGTTGTAACTACATGTGTCCACTTCTAAAGAACCCCAGTCTGACTGGGGCATGCAGTGTGGGCCGAAGCCCACCTGCATTTAATTGGACGTTACCTCAGCTGTGATGGGCACTGCAATGGGATACATTAATGTACAGCCGGTGGGTTCCAGGGAGCCACCCATGCTGTGGGTGCACACGGAATTCCCATTGCGGAGTTGTACCTGCCTTTGACTATTTATAAAAAACCGCGGTCTGACTGGGGCATGCAGACACCTTGACAGAATGAATAGTGTGTGGCACATAGGTTCCCCATTGCTATGCCCACGTGTGCAGCTCCTAATGGCGGTGGCACAGGATTATATTTCTCATTGCTTCTGTACAGCATTGTGGGCTATCGCCCCGCCCCTTTTAAAGAGGGTCGCTGCCTAGCCGTGCCAACCCTCTGCAGTGTGTGCCTGCGGTTCCTCTGGCAGACGCACTTATAAATAGACATGAGGGTGGTGTGGCATGAGTGCAGCTGAAGGCTGCGCAGGGACACTTTGGTGTGCGCTGTGGACACTGCGTCGTGCGGGGGGGGGGGGAGGGGGGGTTGGGCAGCATGTAACCCAAGAGAAGTGGCAGCGGAGTGTCATGCAGGCAGTGATTGTGCTTTGTTGGAGGTAGTGTGGTGCTTAGCTAAGGTATGCATTGCTAATGAGGGCTTTTCAGAAGTAAAAGTTGTTGGGAGGGGGGGGGGGCACTCTTGCCGCTATTGTGGCTTAATAGTGGGACCTGTGAACTTGAGATGCAGCCCAACATGTAGCCCCTCGCCTGCCCTATCCGTTGCTGTGTCGTTCCCATCACTTTCTTGAATTGCCCAGATTTTTACAAATGAAAACCTTAGCGAGCATCGGCGAAATACAAAAATGCTCGGGTCGCCCATTGACTTCAATGGGGTTCGTTACTCGAAACGAACCCTCGAGCATCGCGAAAAGTTCGTCCCGAGTAACGAGCACCCGAGCATTTTGGTGCTCGCTCATCTCTAGTCCTGATATGTAAAACCATATGATTCAAAGATCGTGTACTTCGTTTTTCTCATGACTGTATGTATAAATGAATAAAATATCAACAGAGATCTTTTAAATGATCTGTTTATTCCCAAGACTGAATTGTGGATTTGGGAAAATGACTTATTCCTCAGCGGTTTCAGCGTTTCAGGTAATTTATGTATTAGCCCCCAACCAAGCTGGGTATTCATTTTACCAACCTCGGAAGGCTGAGTCAACCTTCAGCCGGCTACCTGAACCGTGTGGGAATTGAACTTGCAACCTTCAGGTCGTGAGCGAGAGATTAGGGCTGCATTCTTCAGCCTTAACACTCTGTGCCACACGATTATACCATGGACAGTTTATGTGCTGCCTAAGCCTCATAGGGGGCCATGACCTGTCTAAATTGCCCACTTTCTTGCACCAATGTACAGTACTTAGAAGCAGCCTGTAGCCACCACGTTTCTGTTACGCTGCACTCACAGCATACATCAGGGTGTAGCTCTTCGAATAAAGAAGCAACGTGACCACAGCCTGACACCAGCTGCACGTACTTGCCCTGCCTGAGCTACTTCTCTTCTTACTGCAGTTGGCTGCCTTCCATGGTCTTCCATTGAGGCTAAACTCTCCATAACTGGTGTTGCTCTGCTTAATCTTATACTTGCTACAGTGCCACCAGTAGCTTGTTCTTGTTTTTGTCTTCATGTTGGCACTACCCCAGACCCGCTTGTAGTTAACCTCCTGTTCTCTGTCTCTGTTTTGCTGCAAAACTCAGCTTGCAGCTACATCTCAGGCAGATATGCAAATGATTAGAGTTGTGGCAGGATTAAATGAACTGAGGCGCTAAAAGAGGTATCTAAAAAGCTCTGAGAGGCTACTCGTGGGTAGTGGAACTGTTTTTCCCCTTGTGTAGAGCTTGTTGACCACTAGACATGCCTCTACGATGCAACCAAAGAGATTTTGCCCAGTTAAGAGAGTTTGAGAGGGGGCGCATTATTGGAATGCGAGAATTTGGATGGTCGTATCTACGAATTGCAACCATCTGTGTTGTCTTGACAAGATTGTTAGAAGGTTTTGGGACCAGTGAATGCGTAAAGGCACATATAAAAAGTGACCGGGCTCAGGATGCCCTTGACAGACCACCAGTAGAGAGGATCGACTTATTGTCCGGCCAGCATGAGCAGCTCCAATGTTTTGTTGACTGCCATCCAGAATACAGGTCTCTGTGTCTGACAGAACTATTTCCAGGCACTTAGCTGAAGGACATTTGGTCTTGTGGTGTCAAGAATATGCTGATTTAATAAATGATTATTTAGACTCCATTTTTGTCTCTTTCATTGATGAACTTTGAAAATTTTTTTTTTCCGATCAGAGAGCCCAAATGAACAAATCATGCTTACTGTGCAGGGTCAGCATTTTTGGTTGTAGAAGCTAATCAGATCTGGTAATCTGGTTTGACAGGAGTGAACCCTCATAAACCCATGCTGATATGGAGTGATATAGGTATTTTCATTGAGGGACTCCAGGATAGCATCTCTTAGAAACCCTTCAAACATTTAACCTACAATAGAAGTAAGACTTACCAGAGTATAGATTAGAGGTTCACTTTTTGACTCCTTTTTGAATATTGCCATCACATTTGCTCTGCACCACTCCAGTCGCACAGACCACAACACTATAGAGTCCTTACATATAAGAAACAACAGTATGTCTGTCACATTCCTTAATTCACTTAGAACTCAGGGGTGTTTGTGATCAATACCCGGCGATTTGTGTATTTTAATCCTTTTAGGCAGCTTTGCACTTCTTCCTGGGCTAGATTGGTGACATTTAATGAAGAGTTTACTTTATCACTATGCATTTCATCTGACATTTCATTTTCATGAGTGAATACACTGGCCCAAAAAACTACTTAACAGATTTACTTTCTCCTCATCACCCTTTTATAATTCTTCCCTTATTACTTTGAAAAAGGGTAAACACTTATATTATGGTCTCCGTTTTCCAGGTGCCCACTGTCCTGCATCCGTGTTATTCTGTCAGGTATTTTGGTTAATATTAAGTTCAAAATGGCCATACCTCTATTTGGGTCCTGCATGAGTTGGGAAAGGTTATTATCTTTGGTTATTGATAAAAACTAATTTGTAGATGAGATCCACAAGTTCCAGTTTCCCGGTTTATATACAGATAGTTTAAGTCCTCATTACCTCATTGTGAATTGCTACTTCATCTATTTGCCTTAGTAATAGATTTTTGTTGGCTTCTGTTATGTTTGGTGGCCTATTTCAAACCCCTACGAAGATCTTATTATTGCTTTTTCCATGTATTTTTACCCATAAAGACTCCACATCTTCATCTTCCTCACATACTGTATGTCTTTACACAGCGTGGGCTTCAAACATGACTTTACATAATGACAAACCCCTCCTCCTTTCCATTTTTTACCATCCCTTCTGAACCGACTATAACCCTGTAAGTCAATCACCCAGTTACAGCTTTCGTCCAACCAGGTCTAAGTTGTTCCCATTATGACATAGCTTTCCTCAGAAGAGGAGGGTAAAGTGACTTCTATTTAGATGGTGAAGGACAGAAACATTTTTTAAAGAAATTGTTTCGCAATTGTATCTAGCGGGGCGTAGTAATGTGATTTTCAGAAGATCAAAGACTATGGACCTTAGGCGCAACCTTTTTAACTGAAGAAAATATTGAAACAAGGGAATTAACCCAATTCTTCTTTATTAGTTATTAAAACAGTCGGACGTAATGCGTTTCGGGGACGCAGCCCCTTCCTCCGAAAATAGCTCAATTGAGTGCGGTGGGTGAATAGTCCAACGGCTCCACACTCATCAAGTGTTCAAAATGGAAACATACTCCATATGGCTAGCTGCACATGAGCATATTATGGCTGCCTGCCTGTAATATGCTTGTGTGAAAATGGCTTAAAACACATAATGGATAGATTTATTAACCCTTTGCAATCCAATTTTGGATTCCGGGTTTCCTAGGGGGTTCTCTCTTTCTGCCATTATACAATGGCGCCATCTGCTGGCTAGAGCCAGTACTACAGTATGTGATATGCCGGAGAGGCCCCCCCGACAGCAGAGTGGCCGGCAATATACTGTAATACCACCCTACTGGACATCTTCTAACATCAGGCTTCAATCAGAATATAGTAAGACGTCAGACAGTGGATTGGAAAAGGTTAAACTGGACAGTGGAAGTTCTACCCATTGTTTTTTCATCATGATGGGGAAGGGGGCGCCAAAAAAAATCTTGCACATGGCACCGTCTGACCTAAGGCCGTCCCTGCTCAGTGTATATAAATAAACAGGATGGGAGATGGAAAGTAATTAAGAAATAACTTCTTCAAATGGTTTCTGTGCATCAGCCCTGAAAATACATCAGCTGATATGCTCTAATCATGCAAAGACTAATGTCTGTCATGAGCCAAGAAAGCTGAGCATGAGGAATTGGACACCACTTCATCCCAAATTTAGAGATTTACAAGACCATGTCGTAATTGTCTGTTAAACCAAGAGAATTGTACCAATATCCCTTTATGCGCTGCTTCCAGGAACAAAGTACTAGAGAGGTTCTTATATGTCATTCTGGGTATTGGTTAACGCCTTTGTCGCAAAGGCCGCAGAATGTATAGGTAATTGCTACCACTCTGCAAATAATGCTGTTTGAGGAAGCCCACACCCAACTATGAGTGTAAGTAAATATTAGTTCATTTAGCAGCCCTAGACTGACAGAGACATCACTAATTTATCATATAGACCCATTGTTCGTTCCACACAGGAAAAGGAGTGTTCTGAGTATTCTGGTAGAGCTGTAAGCAATTAAAATAGGACACAGGTGTTCATGCATTTCAATGGGAGCACACTAGATAAAATGTGTTTGCAAAGAACTGATTGACATTCTCAGAAATGTTTATCAGATGTAAAGGCAAGTACAGATAACAAACATTGGTGAAATGGAGCCTAAGGGCAATTTTACAGTCAATCACTTGAACATTCGTTTCTCCAATCATCTGCCCATGTAAAGGCCAATATATATGCAATGACAATCTTTCAAATGATTGAAAGATTTACAGTTTCAGCGATCATTTTGCATAAAGTGTTAATGGACACTAATGTCCATTAACACTTTATCAGCTTTGTTTGCGTGTAAAAGGGCCCACAGAAACTGTTTGCAGAACACAGCATGTAGTGGAGAACACAGTGTGTGGTCCCTGTTATCTCTCTCCGCTGAACGATGGATTTTAAGCTCACCTTAAAATCATCGTTCAGCCAAAGAGCAAATGATGGCAGCATTTACATGTAACAGTTATCACTCATATGCCATCGTTTGAACAAATTTTGAGTGATAATCGTTGCGTGTAAATGGGGCTTAAGTATTTACGATGAACGAGCACTCATTCATTGACCGATTATGGTGTTTTCTTGCTGGCATAAAAATGCTCACTTTTCGGCAGCAAATCTGTGCATATAAGCAGAAAGGTGTGCTGCTAACAAATGCATTCTGCGTAGGGATGAACAGTCATATTATTGATCGTTCACTCCCATACTAGCGATAATCTGCCTGTGTACACATCATTAATGAGCCCAAACCACAATATTGTTGTTGATCAGCACTCCGTACACTTACTGTCGAGAATACATTTATAATAGTACTCTATGACATTCTCAATTAATACTGCTCTAAAAATGGTTAAATATTTTAAAATATAGGTTATTAGAACTATCACAACATACACTATTGTACCAAAAGTAATTAGACACTTGAGCAAGAATCAAAAGTAGTATTTGGCTCCTTTGACCCTAATGATATCAAACACTCCCCATAACATACTTCCTACTAACGCCCGATACACTTCAGCTGGTATTCCCTCCCTGCAAATATCTGGTAAGTTCTCTCAAAGATGATGGACACTGTTCGTATTTCCTAACCCAACGTTTTGTTCAGTAGGGTTCAGGCAGGCAGTCCACTCATGGAACATTATATCCTTAAATCAATGTAAAACAGCAATGGATTTGTGAGAAGGTCTTGTTGGAAATATCTGGGAAGTACCATTCCTATGGTATTATCACATTGTGGGCAGCACATTATTGTCTAGAATGTCAGGGTACACCTCCGTGTTCATGGTTCTTGTCAGTACAACCAACAGACCAAGACCATGCCACGTCACACATTCCAATACCATAATGGAACTTCTGCCATACTTAACTATTAGCACAACATACTCAGGCAAACTCTGCTCTCTAGGACGCCCCCTTGTTACAGTCACAGTCCTGGGTATAAATAGATGATGGAAGAGATCTTCGTATTGTCCCCTGATACATTTACACAGTTAGTGGGTCGCCCCTCCGCTGTCTTTTTTCTTAATTAAATAACCCTAATTTTGTTAACCTCTCTGCCCCTCATTGCTTCCCCCACACAGTAGTGTTTTCCATTTTTTCCCCAACACAGAAGTCTTTCCCCCCTCCTTTTCTGCCCTCGACATGGTATGAATTCTTCACCCTTTGTGCACCCTTTCCCCAAAACTCACCTCTTCCCGTTCCATGACACTCCACTGCGACTTCCTACAGGCTCTACAGCACTGTCCTGCTCAGGCGCCATAATGCAGGGACGTCATCACACTGCTGCGCCAGCAGGGGTAGGCTTGCAAATTTTAGCCTGGGGGGCGAGTACACAGTACTAGCCTATGAGTAGTGGCTCACACAGTGGAATCCAATGTGGAATTTGTCCTTGTAGATTCCACCTCCAAAACCGAGGCAGAAATCTAGGCCTCCCTCACACAGGGCGTTTGCAGAAACGCAGCTTTTTTCAACGCTGTGTTACTGCAGATTCCGCCCCATTTCAGCAGCGCTGGCATACTTTATGCCAGCGTTTTGGCTGCGTTTTCAGCTCGGCTGAAAACGCAGCCAAGAATGCTGATAAGAAAAAAAGAAAGTAATGCTCACCTAGCCGCTGCAGTCCGAGTCACGGCCGCTGGTCTCTGCCGCTGATCCGGGCTTCCTCGGCACTCCCAAGTCTATTGCTGGAGGCCAGGTTTGAGAACCCCGCCTCCGGCAATAGAATGCTGTGATTGGTTGTCGGTGCTTGCTCGATGCCCAATCACAGCCCTTCATTGACTGTCTCAGCCAATCAGAGCTTGCCGGCGCTCATTGGCTGAGACAGTCAATGAAGGGCTGTGATTGGGCATCGACCGTGCCGATAACCACTCACTGCACTCTATTGCCGGAGGCAGGGTTCTCAAACCTGGCCTAGGGCAATAGACTTGTGAATGCAGGAGAAGCCCGGATCAGCGGCAGAGACCAGCGACCGCGACCCGGACTGCAGCGGCTAGGTGAGTATTATTTTCTTTTTTTCCTCTAGCCTAGGTGGGACTGATTTTCGGGGTAGGGCTTCTATTACAAGCCCTCACCCCAAAAATCGGCGAGCGGTTAACGCTGTCAAAAACGCGGCACCAAGTGTTGCCGTGTTTTCAGCAGTGCTAAAACCGCTGCCCATTCATTTTAATGGGCGACGCAGGGCTGAAAACGCCCCAAAATAGAACTTGCATCGCTGTCAAAGCCCAGCGTTGGAAGGCGCTGCGTTTTCAGCCCTGTGTGAGCAGCCCCATTGAAATGAATGGGAGTGTTGTACAGCGTTTAGCGCTGGGCAGAAAAGGCAGTGCTAAACGCTGTATAAAACGCCCCGTGTGAGGGAGGCCTTAGAGATGAGCGAGTATACTCGTTTCAAGTAATTACTCGATCGAGCACCGCCACAGACTTTGCAGCTAATATGCATATGTTTTTAGCTCTGTAGATTGCCATCAAGAACTTGTCACTTCTTCATGCTGAATTTCCACATGTGCATTTGGCCACACCATGTCCTTCTATCATTAACTTGTTTAGCTATTTAACATAAATATAGCACAGAGCTAACAGTACATAAATACAGCACAATAACCAAGCTCATAATGTAAATACAATACCAGGACCAAACTCATAACGTAAATAAAGCACCAGAACCAGAAAGTATATTTCTCTCTATATGCCCAGTTTCAGAGAAGCATCCCCTTTGGGTTTACAGTTATATAATGTACTTGAATATCACAGTGATAGTGATTACAGTGCAGTTACCTCCAGTGATCACAAGTGATATAATCTCTATTTGGAGTTGCCCGTATTCGGTTTTCTCCTCTCTGGGACCAAACTACCACTGAGTTTTCTTGCAGCCACAACTCACTTCTGCAGATTCTCCCCATCCTGCTTCGAAACCCCAATGAACTTCTCAGTGCACCCTTATAATAACAATGTTCCTGCTGTGATCCCCTTTATAATAATGTGTGGCCCCTGTTGTGCTCCCACAAATTGCAGTATGTAGCCCTCACTGTTGTCCCCCTTATAGTAGTATATGGCCCTAAATGTGGTCCACTTTACAGTAATATCTCTGTAAAGTTAATCTAAAAACATTCTCAATGTGAAAGCCACTATTGGCTTGCACAACATCTCTAGCTCCACCCCAGCATTTGGCAGGTTAGCTATCTATAATAGGCATACCATCTCTTGTGACACAGTTCTGGGACCCACCGAAGGATTCACCAGCTCACCTCTGGACAAATCCAAGCCTTGGATCAATCAACAGTGGGGCCCCTAGAATGCTGTGGGCGCTGGCATCTGCCCAGCTTTGGCCATGTGATCACCTTGATATAATAATACATCAGGATGCCTCAACTACCTGAGGCCATTGTGTGGTTTTACATCATGGTGTGTGAAGGGGGTTAAAAAAACTTTCTCAGACCTTCATAGTTAAAGCTACTCTTGACTGAAAAACATACATGTGCTAAAATGCAAGTACAGAATATTTTGCATGATATGAACCATGCTGATCGGGAAAAATAGTTTGCATCAAAGGAAATATCGTTTTGTATATGTCCGCTCCCAATGAGCGTTCCAACGTAAAAATAATCGAATTTAGATGCTTTAATCTCCATATAAACATATTACAGCAGGTTTCTACCATGAATGAGATATTAGTAAGACATGATGTTGAAACTCATTTTTGTTGGGAACTGCAGCACTTTTGCTTAATATTTAACTTGTCGGCCATACGCAAAGTTTACTTTTCTTCGGTGTTTCACACATGAAGACAAAGCCATCTCCAAATATGTCAGGCTCCTGTTTAACTACTCCATAAAAGTGTTGTCAGGACTCAATCTCCAGGAAACATGTGCTGCACTTTGATGATAGAACTCACATGAAAGGCTTATTCCGGCTGACCTCACGTTAGATCCAGAGATGAATTTACCTATCTTTATGGAGACTTTTAGGTCGGCCATATAAATACCTGCACAAAGATTCTTATGTTGTAGTGCAGATAAACAGATATTATCTCAATGCACTCTTGACCTAAAATTCCTGATTTCTTGCCAATAATGTTTAAGGGTGAATACAGTTTATAAGCAGGTCAAATATATAATACAGTCATGCTCAACTCCTTAAAGGGGTTGTCCAGTTGTAAACTCTTGATGGCCTATCTGCAGGCTAGGTTATCCATAGTAGATCTGACAAGTATTAGTGTATCTTGACGCCACCAGGAAGAACTGGTGGAGTCAAGATTGAAAGGGGGGGGGGGGGGACGTCCCCTGTACCTGATTGGTTGCAGATGTGGATGAGTTGCAGGTCCTGGCACCCCACTAAAGTGATGCTGAAGCTGCAATCTAGGGGGCCGTGCACCTGTGTTCCCTGCCGGCCCCCGCTAGAGGGCCTGCTGAAACCCCCTTCCCCGCTGCCGAATTGGGGCTGCTGAAACATGCTCCCCACTGGCCGGCCACAAGAAAAATCCACCGCGCAGCAATCGACGGAGGCCTGCATCTGCCTTCCTTCCCCACCGCCGCTGGGGGTGCGCATTTGCTGTGCTCAAACCGGGTCTCCGCTCCGCGGGCATAACGAGGTGCCCCACTGAGTGTCACGTCGTAAAGTGCCCTCGGCATAACGTAGGCCACAGGGGCGTCGAGCGTCTATGGCTGCGGTGCTGCTTAGTGCCCTCCCCTCTCACCTTCCTTTGACCTGGTCGGCATGTGAAAGAACACAGAGGAGGGCGTGCATGAAGTCATAGACGCCGTCTAAGCACAGCATTAGAAGGGCAGGGAGGCAGCAGCGGAGCCAACAGTTCCTGCCATGTGCCGCACACTGCTTTAGGACAGCAGCCAGGCAACAGTAGCGGGGCAGTCTGCATTTCAGGCACCAGCCCTCAAACAGGACAACAAAGAGGACAGCTAGGAGGCCCTGGGACATCCGCTTAACTGCTGCAGGTGATCGGCACCTAATAAACGGAGCCTTCCTACCCACTTTACCTCCTTTCACAACCTGCGTTCTTGAGCCAATCGGGAGCTAGGGGTGTGAGAGGGGCGTTCCTCCTGTCAAACCCCTAGCTTCCTGGTGGCGTCAAGATACACTAATACCGATCTGACATACGTTTCCTCTTTCAGAACCACGTAAAGCATTCTATAATTGGAGTATGCACTAATAATAATAGTAATCTTTATTTGTATAGCGCCAACTTATATCTATCATGGTACAGGCAAATTGACAATTTTAAAGGGGTTCTTCAGGACTTTAATATTTATGGCCTATCCTTAGGATTGGCCATCAATGTTTGATCGGTGGAAGTCTAGCTTCTTGGAATCCTGCAAACAGCCCAATGAAGGTGCAGTATGAACATCTGTGACTGGTACGACAGCTCATCCAATTCACTCTACAATGGTGGAGGTTACAGAGGGTGGACCGCCATGTAATACATTTTTATAGCATGTCTGTTTGATGGGTTATAATAGTGAAAAATGAGTTGTTGTATGAGATCTGTTGGTGACTATGCTACGAAAACTGGGACTGTGTCGAAGTTTATCAGTCTACTCTCAACTACGTAGCCAATGTGAAAGCAATTAAGAGAGATTCATATATTATGGAGTATATCTGTGTCTTCAGCAGTTTTGCTGTTAACAGAGAATCCAGGGTTATAGGTCGGTCTTGTTACTGTGACTTCATTGTCTGGCCAACGTAATATATAATATGAATAACATTGTGAGTGGGGTGTTCTGTCCGCAAACACAGCTGACTGCAATAAAAGAACCTAATGAAGACATCTTAATCCTGTAATTGTGGCAATTCTATAAGTGATAACACGGGCGGGTGTCACTTTTTGCATTTGTTTCTGAGAAATTAGTGGTCAACGTGTTTTATCAATAAGAACGAGACAATTTGCTCTAATTTTAAAGTGGCAACCAATATGCCTGCTTTACTGTTGTCACTTTTGTAAGAGCAGAGTAGGAATAGGTCAATATCTCTGCAAGTAAATAGCAATAATTACAGAACTTTGTCCGCGGTTCTAACTTCCAATTTAACAATATATGGACAATTTTATGTTTAAGGTGGAAACGCTGCTTGTGCCAAATTCTGACCTCCCATCAGCATGGGGCAACAGAAATCTGCACTCATCTGACCAGAGGATGTTTTTCCAAGGGCGCTAGAACTGGTTGCCTACCATTATACTCCATCTGTATTAAGGAACAACAAGTAGTCCACTTGGATATGGCAGTTGGAGCGTCAACCTTGTATTCGACTGCAGTTTGCTTGAGTGTGCATCGCCTGTTCATCAGAACGAATCTTGACATCCTACTCTGACCCTATGATTGGGGGGGGTGCAGGCACATTCTTTGCACAGGAGCTCTCTGCCTCTGGGTCTGCTCATGCCTCTTGAAATGTTGGGTTTCATTAACTTACTCATAGGGACATCAGTAGTACACAGATATATGCTATAATGTTTTCCCTCCTCGTGACCACATAAATACAGTAACTTGAAGCCATTAAGTTCACCTGCTTCTTCACTTTTCATAGCCATAAACTAATGAGTACAGTTATCCACCATATTGTCTGAATGGCACCGACTGGGTTGTAGAAAAAAGCCAGCTAGCAAAAATATGTTCTAACCCATTGATTGGCTATTTATTAAGTGGTGGTTTACTGTAATGGGCTATCAAAAACTTCCTATTTCAGGATGGTCTGCCCTGGTCCCACATTCATTTTACATGGTATATCTAGAATCTAGTTATAGTTTTTTCCAAATAAACCCAATAACAGAAAGGAAGCAATGGATACGTTTTGTGTCCCTGAGGAATGACAGCAGGCAAGTTCTCCATTTTCTTTCCATAGGATGTTTTGACCACACACACACATATATATATCAATAACTGCCAGTTTTCTGTATCCACGTATTGTCCTATATTGCATTGTATGAGTCTTTGTAAAGGCCAACTTATAATATGTGAGATGGAGGGGCGCATGTTGCCAATTTTGAAACAGACTGCCTTTGTCTACTCTGTGTGATGTCATCAGCTGAATTTGGCATTGTTTGCCCTTTACATATAGATGCCGCCATCAGCAGGAATGTGAAGACACTGGGGAGAATATGCATAAGGACCACATTGATATTTTTCATTTAATATCTATCGCAGCAATGCTACATTGATGTATAGATGTCGATTGCCTAAATGTATAATGATGGAGAGCAGGAAAGGGTAAATCAAGTTCTCCATGGCTGCTTAACCTGGCACAGTTAGCAGACATTTAATGTAGGGGGTAGAACCAGGGTGGTCACGGGCACTTTTGACATGGCTACTAATACACCCTTTGTCAAAAAAAAATTAGGCATCTTGAAGGAGTTGTCATTTTGCTGTATAACCCGGCATGCAGTTACATCTCAGGCAGATATACAAGTGATCAGGGTTGTGGTGTGATTAGATGAACGATCTTGCCACTTGAACCCCTTAAAGTGGTTCCACCCTTGGCCTATAAAAAAGGCTCTCAGAAGATACCTGTGTGTAGTGACCTCTTTTTTTTCCTCTTATGTAGAGTTTGTTCACTACTAGACGCCTCTACAAAACAATTGAAGAGATTTTGCCCAGTGAACAGTCTGAGAGGGGCGCATTATTGGAATGTGAGAAGCTAGATGGTCATTATTACAAATTGCCCAAAACCTGGGCCATTCTGACCAAACTGTTAGGAGGTGTTGGAACCAGTGGATGTGTGAGGGCATACAAGGAGATTGGGCTCAGGACCCCACGACAGACCACCAGTAGAGAGGAGCATCTGACAAATAAGCTCCAACTGTTTCATTGTCCACCATCCAGAGACAGGTGGCACCATTGTTACATGCCCCTGTGTCCCATTAGGTATAATGCTTTTGATACCCACCATCGCCTTCATTTGCAGTTTTGTCATGAACGACAAAACTGGAATGCTACAGAGTGGAACTAAGTTGTCTTCAGCGACACATCCAGGCTTAGTTTGGGTACTGAAAACGGTTGTGTTTGTGTCTGGAGATCTAGGAGTGAGCACCTCAATCCTGTCTTTGCTGTGGATTGGCACACTGCCTCCTGCTGGTGTGATGGTCTTGGGGGCCATCGCATACGACAGTTGATTACCCCTAGTATTGGTACGAGGGACAATAACAGCTCAACCACATGTGTTGCCCCTCATGGCAGGGCTTCCAAGAGGCATCTTCTAGCAGGTTAATGCTCGGCCGCACACAGCAGGGGTGTCACAGGAATCCCGCCACAACATTGCCACACTTTCATGGCTGCCCAGTCATCAGATTTATCACCAATAGAACATGTATGGGACCATCTGGGACACCAACTTCGACTACCTACATGTTTGCATGATTTAGAGGCTCAGTTACAGTAAATATGGACCAATATGCCACAGAATACCATAAGGAACCTGTATGCCTCCATACTCGCCCATATCACATCTTGCATCCAAGCAAAAGGCGGTCCAACATGGTAGTAGAGCCTCCCTTCTAGTATTTAGTTTTTCGCAATAAATTATCCTATTGCTCTGATATTGTAATCACTAAGTTATATCAATGTTATAATCATGCATAGTAAGTTTCATTCAATTCTGACAACTCCTTCTAGGTGCTTGATTGTTTTGGACAATGAATATATATTTTCAGCACACTATTCTGGCTGGCACATTTATATGGGCATTTTCACAGTAAATATTTTTAGGGACAGTGTTTAGTAGCTCGTATTATATTATAGCCGGTAATGAAGAAAAAATCCAAAGCTGTCAGTCCCGGATCTGCAGGCAAATTGGCCTGAGAGGGCAGAATATCTGTTTCACCAACTTTGGCTTCCCCTTGTTGTACCTGCAGAGCTCCATACAGATCATCCCCCCCCCCCCCCACCTTCTTAGTTAGACCACACTGAATCAGCAGGTGGTCAATGCACGGAATAATGCATGGCCACAGGCATTACACTGGAGCATACAAAGGAAGGACTTGTATGGAGGCTGTTGACTTCAAATTTTCAACAATCAGCCTTACCCCTTATCCTGAAGAAGGCCGGTGAAAACAGGGTGCAGAAGAGCCAGTTAAGGTCAGGAGCATTTGGTGTTGAATTCAGTTTTTCCAAGGTCAGCAGATGCAGACAGGGTTCTCTTTCTTTTCCTTTTAGAAGGCCAGCCAATGCAAATGCTACACTGCGCTGCTATTAGAGGAATACCTCAATGGTCCATATACAATGTACTCTGCCGCACACTCTGAGTGTTCCAATCCCTAACTCTACCTTGCTCCTTTCTTTTTCTGGGTCTTCTCCAACTTCACTCCCCTTAAAGTAACATTCTCTTCAGCATCTTTAACATTCTAAAACTTTTTAACAAGTGAACACTTGCACATATAATGCAATAGGAACCCCTCTTCCATTACAAACAACTGTAGGGAAATAAGTACAAGGTGGCGCCACTGTGTAGGTACACGGGGGCTCTACTCTGAGGGCAGTTTGCTATGGGCAATGTTATTATGAATATCTCTAGCCATACTCATTAGTTAAAAGTCAAAATCAACAGCTGATTACCTAATGTGTATTGGGCTGGGGGTCTCCAGACATTTCCATCCTGCAGTATATCGTGGATAGACCTGCTATATTAAATTTCTATATGCCCAATCGCTTGTTCCTGTGGGAGCTTTTGCCATTCCAAGAAATATGTAAGCTCGGCCACACTGAACATGCATTTTTATGGCAGAAGATTGTCTTAAGATTGCAAATAGAGTTAACTGTTTAATTGGAACTATAATAGAGCTCCACCTTTACCCGTCTCTATGAAGTTACACTGTTGATCTTCTCTGTAATATTGATCACGTGTTTGTTCGATCACTGCGCGGCAGTCATTGAGATACTGCACTAAGGATAGTAGCTCTCATAGTCTTGATGAATCCACAAGTGCTACTCTTGAGTTGGTGGGACCTTGGACAAGTTTTTGTCCTGTCTCAGCAGTGCACTTATCAATAAACTTGGCCATAAAGAATGGAAATGCATATAAATAAGGGTGGTTTCACATCTGCGTTGGGGGTTCCGTTTTCCAGCTCCGCTCGGGGAGTAGGAAAGTTCTACGCCAAGCTGACCGAGACGCACCACTGTTTTTGACGGTGGTTTCAGCTGGATCTATGATGGAACCTTCAGCTGGAAACTGGCCTAAGTGACAGTTTCCATCCATTGCTTAATTAAGTGGTTCAGTAAATGTAGTGTCACAGCACATTGACTGACCAGGTATCCTCTCGACAGTATCGGCATAAAGTAGAAACAAGAGATCTCTGTGTGTTTTTTCTTCATTTGTTGTAAGCTGTAAATGAATAATGCTCAGAACAATCCAAGCACCCGCTCAATTCATGAATGACGCTATAGGAATTTCAGTCATTGTATGAAGTCAACAAGGAAATGGATCATTTTAAAGTGTAAAGGTCAAAGAGAGTGCAAATGTGACAACTTCTACTGACTCTCGTCTTCAAATAAATGCATCACTTGATACACAGGCATCTCCCAGCCTTCGGTACAAAGCGGTTCCTCATGGTAGACCCGGCTTTTATTTCTTTCCTACACTAATTCAGATGGGTTTACTGCCTGATTTTGTGCTTTTGCACACATCAGATTGATATGCAATAGTGATTTTGTTTTATTTTAGGCTAAAGGCTCCATAAAGAAGACTCAATAACAAGGTGCAAAGTTGTCAGGAACACCAAGCTCAATGGTCATGGTTTGTAGACTTTGGAAGTGTTTACAACGCGTTTCGGCTAAACATTAGATGCTTGATAAAGGCTAATGTTTAGCCGAAACGCGTTGTACACCCTGAATAAACAACTTTCCTTGTCACCATCTGGACACGAGTTTATCTCTACGAGCTGACCAGGATTTCCAGGGGTGTCATTCACATTGGCACCCCTGCTAAGTAAGTCCTTCTTTCTATTTCACTTTGCTTATCCGTTTACTGGAGCACTGGGTTTTTTTTAGTTTATTTTACACTTCCTTCTGTTGCCTCTGGTATAATTTTTTACCTAGAGTTACCCTGCGATGCTCTCCCTTATTGGGATGTCTCTCTGACCAGTAACCAGGATCTACTGATGACACCATCCACATAGAACCAATCTTGGATATTATCAGCTTCCCGGGACCATTAGACAAACCGTGACCTCCCTTAGGGTCCGGTTACGTCTGGGGTGAGTTCTATTGGACCTCTTCTCCTTCTCCTCTATTTTTGCCATTTCCTCTGCCTTATATTGGAGCGCTAATCTAATTTTTTACGCGTTTGTAGACTTTGCCATTCCGCTATAGAGTGTTTAGTTTGTTCTGGCTTTGCCCAGCTGTGGGTTCTATACATCTGTGTTGTGTTGAAGGATTACACTTGCTCTATGGCCCATCACAGTAATTGCTGCCTCATGCTACCCCACTGCTTAGTACTTCCTGTGTCCTGATTATTTTGGCTTTTGGCTATCAGTTGACCAGCTTTCATTTAGCACTGAATCTGGGCCTTCTTTCTAAACATATCTATGGCCTGGTCTTGTCTGAGCCAAAACTGAATCCGGGACCTAATCTCTAGACCCTGAATCTGAGTGTGTACCCAGAGTCCTGGACCTTTTTCCATAAACCTGAATCTGAACATGTATCCTAAACCTTGAATCTTGTTGTGTACCTTGAGGCCTGGAGTTGGGCTTGTATCTTGAGTTTTGTATTCTGTGTCCATAACCCTGAAGCTTGTGCTTCATGTCTTGCTGCAACTTTGGTTCTGTTGTTCTTTTACTGTTTTTCAACTCTGTTGATTGTGTATCGTGACCTAAAGGTGTCCATTCACATTAGACTAAAGTTGATGAAAATGGACAATTTTATCAAAATGATAATCGGGTGAAATTTGACAATGAACGAACATTTTAGCCAACCGATGAGAGTGTCATTGAAAAGAAGTCATCCAATACTTTGGCAAAATATCTTTGCAAGGGTTCTGTTAGGTGTGTGCTTCTGGGGCCTGTGGTTCTACTGGTTTCCACGAGTACAGCTTCACAGGTGAGGTATAAGCTGGCTGGGTGTGGAGTTCCTCCCGTCAGCCAATCCCCATGGGTCTGCTACATATATATATATATATATATATATATATATATATATATATATATATATATATATATATGCCAGTCCCTCTGGAAGAGGAAGCTGGTATCCCTTCACTCTAGGGTTTGATTTTTCTGCATGCCTGTTATATGTGTTGTGTGTGTGAACGGTGTCTTGTCCAGTATCTGTGCAGGTGGCCAGACATTAGGTGCGGGCAGTCCTGTTCCATGTGTGTTCTGTCTTGCATGCTAGCTCTAGGGTGTTGGTGTGAACTGTGTCCTGTTCTGCTGGATCGTTTGTCATCTCTGGCTACATTGGTCCTTAGGTTCTAGTACGGGGCCGCCCTTATCGGGGTGATCACCCTTCTTGCAGGCAGGGTTCTGGTGGACGATGTCTCATTAGAGTAGGGACCTGCAAGACAACAAGGAGCCTTGAAGTGGCTTGTGGGCTTAAGTGACTTGGCCAGTCCACAAACTAATACCTCATACTTTCTAGCAATTCCATCTGTTATGTCTGCAGGTATGCAAGGGGAGTGTTTTGGTCATTTGTCAGTCTTTATGTTATGTCTCTACATGAGTCCAGTTCCTAGTATGCAGTTCACTGTCCCTTTGGTGTTTCAGCCAGTGCGTCCTGTTTGAACGCGTTACCACTCCTGCGTCCATCCTGCAGGTGCTTTCACAAGGGACAGGATATTACATAACAATGTTGCAGATTATGCCATACCAGAATTCTACACCAAAATCCACATGGCTAACTGCGGGTTTTGGTGTGGAATTGCCAGCAGACTTCTACCATTTTTAATTCCGCAGGAAAATCTGCACATTTTCAGCACAGATTTTGATGCTGAATATTCCACAGGAAGGCATATTTTACAACATTGTTGCAAAATATTCTGTCCCACTTGAAAGCACCCTTAGAATGTTCCCAAAAAGATCATTTATTCATCGCCCTGTGCCATTGAACATTTATGGCCAACTGTAATGGCTGATATGAACTAAAATATGAATGACTGCATCAGTGAAACAAATGCTAGCCGGGTAATTGTTCAATTGTTGAACAGTTGTTCAGCCATCAACCTAATTGTATCTAATGCGCGACCTTGTACCACTTTTTCTGGGATTTTCAGGGGGGAGGGGAGGCTTGATATATAAGCCCTACCCCAAAAATAAGCCCTGGCTGCATAAAAAAAAAGAAGAATACATTACCAAACAGGCGCTGTCAGTTCTCGGCACGTCTTCCCTGAAGCTCCAGCTGACTTGCAGAGCAGAGCTTTCTGGTCTGGAGTTTGAAAATCTCCGCCTCCAGGAAGCTCTGCCTCTGATTAGTTCTTGAGCGCTGTAGCACAGCCAATCAGAGCCAACGGTCGATGAACGAATCACAGCCATTCATTGAAGGACTATTGCTCCTCTGAGTCTTTTTCCTTCAGTGCTTAGTTTTTTTATTGATCAGCATTCGTTTACCTACTCTTTCTTGCCTTCCCTAAATCTACACTGGCAATTGCTCCCACGATCAGCATGAAGAGTATCCTACTGCCTCCTGCACATGATGAGCATATTCAGCATATATTGTCCAGCACTTAAAGAGTACCTGCACTTTTTTTGAAAGTGTACAGAATAGGCGATTCTAAGCATTTTTGCAATATGTTGTATAAGTCTATTCTGTGCATTTTTCTTACTAATCCCCTCTTCTGCTGTACAGTTGGTTGAAGACTGGACTGCAAAATCAATCTTCACCTTGCTAACAGTGGAGGGCGCTGCATCGAGATGTGTCTGCACTGTTCTCTCTGGAATAGCTACAGACAAATCTGTTCCCATATTACAGATAATTAATAAATGTCACTATTATATATAATTTATTTGTAATAGCTCTGTGCCCCCTGTTCCCACCACCCACTGGTATTTTACTGCTCTCCCCACTCATATGCCACTGTTCCCAAAGGCTAGAAATGAGTAGCGGTCTATTCAGCAGACACCTTCTCTTCTCCCAGCACTCACTCCCCACCAGACCCCATGCATTGACAGGGGCTCAGTGCATCGGGTATACACTACTATAAGTCACAACCCAATACACTGAGCTCCCGTCAGTGAATTGGGTCCAGCAGGGAGCAGGTGCTGTGAGGAGAGAAGCCATTGACAGAGTAGAAAGGCTTCTCTCCTTTACAGCTTCTGGGAACAGAGGCATAGAAGAGGATCAGAGGAACCGTAAAACAACAGGGGTGGTGGGATACAGGGGGCATAGAGCTATTAGAAATAAATTACATATAATACAGACACTTATTAATAAACTGTAATATTGGAAGAGAACAGTGTCGGCAGACACATCTGAATGGGGCGCCCTCTATTGTTATGTCTGTGATACAGCTAGATGTAAATGGATTTCTCACCCCGTCCTCACCTAGCTGCATAGCAGAAAATGGGTTTTGTAAGAAAAATGCACAGAATAGGCTGATAAAACCTACTGCAAAAATGATTAGAATCGCCTATTACAAGTAAAGTTCTGATTTTAGAGGAACTTGTAAATTGTTTAATAATGTAACAGGAAATCAGATTACGAGCAATCATCTTAATAGTTTTGGGCAAGGTAAAGTAAACACAAAGATGCAGTAGCACCCTGAGGGCAGCAGGTCTGGATTTTTTAATTATTTTACAATGCATTAGTGCAATCTAATATATGCAGATTTTAGGCTGGTGTGGTGCAGTTTGTTATCAGAACAACTCTGCCCTCATGTGGATGCATTATGTAACTACGCAGTATGCCTCGCACTCACTCATCATCACCATAGCATCTACAGGGTGGGCCATAGAAAAGTAGCCCAGCACCACACTCTTCTGAAAGCTGTCTAAAAGAAAATATGTCTTTGTTGACCATAGCAGCCAATCACAGTGCAGGTTGCATTTCTTATACTAAAATGAAAGCTGCACTATTAGTTGCTATGAGCAACAAAGATCTTTTAGAAAGCTTCCATAAGAGTGTGGTGCCGGGCTAATTTTCTGTGGCCCACCTTGTACAACAAATGTCATTGGAATGTTTTTAGTGGGAAATACTTTAATTGGATGTGCTAAGAATAAAAGAAAAGTGTGCGGAGGCTCCTGAAACATTCCACTAGTGTCTAGAAAAGTAGGCCAGAGGGGCGAAACGCACAGGGACCTCCATGTTGGGTTTCCTTATTTTGTGTATTCGAAAGAGTTGATGCTTTGGCATTATAACTATTATTCCTAATTCCACTGAAAAATTTTCCTGAGCCTGGAGAGTTGCATATATACGGTATATTGCATTCACCATCCTGGGATAAGGCTGCAAAAACATACAGGTCCAAGTCCAGCCATGGCCTACCATGTTGATCGACAGGAAGGCCAAAAAAACAGCAATGACTCAGATATCAATTGCACCATATTAAGAGAGAGAAAATTTCCTCCCAACTGTTCATATACTAGATAGAGATGAGCGAGTATACTCGCTAAGGCACATTACTCGAGCGAGTAGTGCCTTAGCCGAGTATCTCCCCGCTCGTCTCTAAAGATTCGGGGGCCGGCGCGGGTGACAGGTGAGTTGCGCCGGGGAGCGGGGGGGGGGGGGGGGGGGGCAGGGGAGAGAGAGAGATCTCCCCTCCGTTCCTCCCCGCTCTCCCCCGTCGCTCCCCGCCCCCGAATCTTTAGAGACGAGCGGGAGGATACTCGGCTAAGCACTACTCGCTCAAGTAATGTGCCTTAGCGAGTATGCTCACTCATTTCTAATACTAGAAGCCTATTATCGTTATTAGGTCGCCCCTCAGCCACTTTTTTTCTAAACGAAATATTCCTAATTTTGCTAACCTCTCTGGGTATTGTAGTCTGCCCATTCCGTTTATTACTTTAGTTGCCCGCCTCTGTACCCGCTCAAGCTCTGATATGTCCTTCTTGAATTCCAGAGCCCGAAACTTTCCACAATATTCCATGTGTGGTCTGACCAGTGACTTGTGAACAGGAAGAACAATGTTCTCGTCATGTGCCTCTAGACCTCTTCTGATGCACCCCATCATCCTATTTGCCTTGGCAGCAGCTGCCTGACACTGGTTGTTCCAGTTAAGCTTACTGTTAACTAAAACCTCCAAGTTTTTTTTATTAGAATGGCTCCTTTTACAAGTGGTCAAATTTTCACGTAACTTTGTGGATTTTCCTCTACTGAGATCTGATTCTACTTTGGCATAAAATTTAGAAATCCAACATTGCTGAAGATATGTTGCAGTTTAGTCGTCCCCGACCCCTAGTGATGACTGGAAACGATTGTTAATATTACAATACTGAAAACATGTCTTGTGAATATGTTCTTGTATATTTCTCATCAGACGTCTCCTTTTATTACTGCACTTGGCAGATGATAAATGATGCCCAATATGATGAATTTAACATGTCAGCTGACAGTGAAATCGAGGAGCTGCAGGCAAATTGGGGCCGTCTTGTCAGATTCGTTTTAAATAATCCAGCTTTAGCACTTACAGCCCATTAACTGTTTAAACACATTCCAGGGAACCCATCACTTATTATTAATGGACTCGAAATGCAATCATCCCCACCGCATGCAGATGGCAGATGTTGCAGCCAAGTCGTGGAGTGTAGGAGTGGAGAATTGCTGTGTGCTACATTCTGACCCTCCCTGGGATGTTCTGTTTTCACCCTCCAACATGCTACATATTGTTTTCCTGAGACGTAGCACTAAACTTACCAGCTTTGGTTTTATATATGCCTATCAAAAATATTGGAAATCCTTATGTTACTGGAGGCTGCATAGTTAGTCATTGACTATAATAGAGTGACCAGGCAGACTCCAAAAAGAGGCATGGAGCTTATCTAGCCATGTTGCCACCTCATTCTATTGATTAGGTCACTGGCGTAACTATAGGGGATGCAGGTGATGCGGTTGCACCCGGGCCCAGGAGCCTTTGGGGTCCATGAGGCCTCTCTTCTCCATATAAGGAGCCAAGTGGTATGAATAAACCATTATAGTTGGGGGCCCCGTTACAGGTTTTGCATTGGGGCCCAGAATCTTTAAGTTATGCCTCTGCATTAAGCGGTTAAGAGAAGTTGGGGGGCCCCCAACATAAACTTTTGCATCCGGGACCATGAGCATTTAGCTATGCCCCTGGAGGTGTGTGTGCGGGGAAGTCATAATAATCCAACAATGATGGCATACCGTTAAACAAAAACCATTTACAAAGCGCTCACACATAGCAGAAATGCTGCAGAATTTGCAGCTTTTTTCTGCTGCGGAAATTCGTATTTTTTGTACATAAAAAATTGCGGCAAAATCTGCCCAATTGGTGTAGATTTTGACCAGAAATCAGGTGCATATCAGCACTCACTAGAGCTTGCCGGGTGACGGGGCGTGATGTATTACAAGGTCAGGGGGAGCGCTGTAGCTTCTAAAATCAGCTGTAGATACACGGCTGATTCCTGGTCACAATCTGCGCTGGTGGTTTGGGTTTTGATGCGGTTCTTTTATGCGAAATGCTGTGGAATTTGCAGCGGAATTTTCACTGAGGAAATTCCACAACATTTCTGCTACATGGGAACACACCCTTAAGGAGAATAGGGAATGTTAATGAAGGAAATAAAATTCACTAATGTAATGGGGGTCCAGTGGCCCTTAAAGGATTTTCCGGGCAAAAACTCTTGATGACCTATCCTCAGTGTGTAGCCAATGGTCAGAAAGAAGAGCGGTGGCCCAAGCTGGAGTAACCGGGTGGCATATGCATCGGTCTAGAAAGCAATGCCGGGGAACTAGAAAACTTACTTCCAGTTCCAAGCCCTAAACATGGCACCTGGAAGTGAGTAAAAAAACAAACAGTTTTGCTGTTATTCTAGAGACATTTATTGTTGCTCCAGTGAAAAAAAGGCTTTATTGGTAAGCAAGAAAAGAAAAAGATGTCATCCTTCTGGCCCGCTGCAAAGCATCCAGTAAAGCCCGCAACTGGGCCTTTTCCAAGAGGTACACCTTCTCGGTAAAGCCGTGTCTCCTCTTCCCAGAGGGTCGTGCGATCTCCCCTGCGGCAGGGCAATAATCAGACCTGTCTGAGGCCTCCTCCACTAGTAAGACCTCACACTAGTTCCAACTTTAATTCCCTCTATGTCAGGCATGCAGGAGTAGGGGCAACCGGCGAAAGTAATAAACAGAAACATCGAGGACCCATTCAGTCATTATTTTATACCGTTTTCTTTAGGACAGATATATGCTTATCCCAGACATGCTTACCATTTCTTCCTGTTGATTTTCGCGGCACATTTGCTGGAAGTTTGTTCCACGCATCTACTACTCTTTCAGTAAAAGCAATTGTTCTGACATTGCTTGTAATCTCCCCCAACTAATTTCAGACTTGCCCTTTGTTCTTGTGTTAGGTTTCTTATTATAAACACACCGAAAGACCACTTTATTAAAGATACCGGCCCCCTCAAGCTCCCCTGTATGGAAATTAGACACATGACCATCAGAGTGCAGAATAAAAACAAATTAGCAAACTGTCTGAGCAACCTCTAAGGGGTATGGTCACGTGTTCTAGACTAGCCGGGCCAGTACTTCAAAAACTGCCAACCTCATGGGATTGTCTCATGCAACGGTGTCAAGAGTATACAGAAACCAAACAGTGAAAGAGGATCCTGTGGACTTAAAAAGGGGTCAGAAGAGGATGCCAAACATCATTTTGAAGAACAGGCAGTGTACAGTCTAGCAAATTGCAACCAAATAAAATGCTGATGCTTCACTAGTGTAATAATGTACCCCTCATTGTTCCTTAGTATAGGCTGGAACAGCAGACGACCAGTTTAAGTGCCATTGCTAAGAGAAACAGAAAGGCAAGACTTCAACATAAAAGTGCAGAAATTGGATCACTTACCTGTAGAAACCATTGTCTGGCCAGATGAATCCAGTTTTTGGTTGGTATGGAAAACAATTTTCAAAGTAAGAATGCTCTCAAAAAATGATTGGTTCCAAATCTATTCATCCAGCCAATTTTATTAAGAACTATCTTCAATGTAAAGAAGAACAAGGAGTCCTGGAAGTGATGATATGGCCCCACAGAGCTCTGATCTCATTATCATCCAGTCTGTCTGGGATTACATGAAGAGACAGAAGGATTTGAACAAGCTACATCCACAGAAGATCTGTGGTTAGTTCTCCAAGATGTCTGGAACAGCATCCCTGCCAAGCTCTTCAAAAACTGTGTGCAAGTGTACCTAGAAGAATTGATGCGGTGTTGAAGGTAAAGGGCGGTCACACCAAATATTGATCTGATTTAGATCTCTCTTTTGTTCATTCACTTAGCATTTTGTTGACACTATTAATACTTCTATTTTTGGAAGCATTCTTACTCTGCGGCATTTTTTCCACATATGCTAAAAATGTTTGCACAATACTATTCAATTTCTAAATTCGACTTTTTTGGTTAAAGAGAGAAGAAGATTATTGCTCTAAGCTATCCAATTTAATGAACATCAAAGCCTAAATAAAACAGAGAGATTTCAATGGCCAATACAAAGTAAGTAAATGCTTTTTCTTTGGGATTTGTCAAAATACTAATGACCGCCTGTCTGTGAGTGACTGTGGGAGTTACATGTGATGATGTCACCATGATGTGATCAGTCACCAGGCCTCTGAGCTCCACCCCTGATCACATAATGGTGATGTCATCACAGGTCCTTAATTCCTTTGCACTGAATGAGGGATTTCATGTGATCAGTCATCAGGGCTCCACACAGCTGCTGTCTGGCTTTGCTGGTTTAGGACCTGTCATATCATCACCATCATATGATCAGGGGTGGAGCTCAGATCCCCGGTGACTCATCAGATGACAGTGATATCATCACAGGTCCTGTAAGCACACTGCTGTTGTCTGGCTCTGCTGGTTTAGGACCTGTGATGATGTCACTGTCATCTGATTAGGGGCAGAGCTCAGAGCCTCGGTGACTGATCACATGACGGTGACATCATCACAGATCCTGTAAGCACACGGCTGCTGTCCGGCTCTGCTTGTTTAGTACCTGTGACCAACTCCGATCCCTTTCCCTATATTATATTAGTAAGTGGCTCATTTCACCACCAGAAACACTGGTAGTATAATTTCCCAAGAATTACTAGTCATACTACTAATGACTCTCTGTCTGTGAGTGAGTGTCTGTGATATGCTCCGCCCCTGATCACATGACAGTGATGTAATCACAGGTCCTAAAACAGCAGCCGTGTGCTTACAACTCCAATCCCTTCACTATATTATATTAGTAAGTGGCTCATTTCACCACCAGAAACACTGGTACTATAATTTCCTAAAAATTACTAGTTAATTGCATATATGGAATACCATTGTAGTAGTATTCATATTTGTGGCGGAAATAGGGCAAAAAGAAACGGACATACACATCCATTCTATATGAGTACCTTATGAACAGGAATGACAATCCTCTCTATCTCCACTATAACCATTCACTAAGCCAAAATGGGCACAATATAAGAACCACCTTATTCTAAAAATTAGGTTGATCAGCTGTGGGTTCCACTATTGAAACCATGGCGAATAGTTATTCGAAACCATCCATTCATTTTAACTGCAGTGCTCGCCGATACTAAGTGGCTCTCCACAGATGGGGTCCTGAGTGGTGGACGCTATTCTATAATACCCTTAACCCCCTATCATAATGAAGACAAAAGTCTAAAGAGGATAACTGTCCAACTGGAACAGGTAAATAATATGTGGAGACTAGTAATAGGCCTACACTAGATCCTTAGGCTAAAAGAGCTACATCACTAGAGCATGCCGCGATCTGTTTTGCAATGCAATCCTATGCAGGCAGGTACGGACGGAAATTCTGCGGGAAATCCCGCTGCAGAATTTCTGCCTGTGTGCAGGGGGCCTAAAACATGAAAAATTGGGTGTTTTGACTTCTGGGTCAAAATTGCAGCAGAATGGATGGACTCAAATTTTATTTCAGTTTATATTACTATGATTTATATTACTACTATTTGTCCAGAGCAGATAATCCCTTTAATCACAATGATTGATCATCTATATCTATATATATAAAATTGAATGTATGTCTGCGTGTCTGTCTGTTTGACCTTTATGCGCTACTACACCATTCATCTGATCGCCATGAAACTTTGGGAAGTTGTTGAGTACACTCCTGGGAAGATTACTAGCATAGTACATCTATCCTATGATAAATGGCGCGTGTGCGAGCGTCGTCGACAGTTACGCCCCCCCCCCCCGCATAGATCGTTCGATTTCCATCATTGCCACTAATTCTCTCACTTCCAGATGTCGTAGAAACATGAAATTTGGCACGAGCATTGATTATGTCATAAATAGGAAACGTTAATGGGTCCCAACTCGATTATTCAATTTTAAGTGCAAAAGAATTAGCGTTCAAATTTTACGTATGTAATCTAATTCTCTCACTTCCCGATGTAATTTGGCACGAGCATTGATTATGTCATAAATAGGAAAAGTTAAAGGGTCCCAACTCGATTATTCAATTCTAAGAGCAAAAAAATTAGCGTCCAAATTTTACGT
The DNA here is from genome assembly GCF_035609145.1 of Eleutherodactylus coqui. Taxonomy (NCBI): domain Eukaryota; kingdom Metazoa; phylum Chordata; class Amphibia; order Anura; family Eleutherodactylidae; genus Eleutherodactylus; species Eleutherodactylus coqui. Next base: position 142,116,381 of record NC_089845.1, on the reverse strand, counting down.
ACGAAATCTAATTCTCTCACTTCCCAATGTAATAGAAACTTGAAATTTGGCATGAGCATTGATTATGTCATAAATAGGAAAAGCTAATGGGTCCCAACTCGATTATTCAGTTCTAAGCGCAAAACAATTAGCATCCAAATTTTACTTACGGAATCTAATTTTCTCACTTCCCGTTGTCATAGAAACATGAAATTTGGCATGAGCATTGATTATGTCATAAATAGGAAAAGTTAATGGGTCCCAACTCGATTATTCAATTCTAAACGCAAAAGAATTAGCGTCCAAATTTTACGTATGGAATCTGATTCTCTCACTTCCTGATGTCATCTATATATATATATATATAAATGTATTCATCTAATCACCATGAAACTTTGGGAAGTTGTTGAGTACACTCCTAGGAAGATTACTGGCATAGTATATCTATCCTACGATAGGTGGCGCGCGTGCGAGCGTCGTCGACAGTTATGCCCCCCAGACAAAGATCGTTTGATTTCCATCTCAAGCACGAAAGCAAAAGGCATTATGAGCAACGGGATGCGTGTTCAACTACAAAATGATGCATCCGCCGAACGTTTCACAAGACAATTGCTGGATACTGAGAATCCTGAGGTAAAATGAAAGCTGTGCTGTGATTGGTTGCTATTTCTTATACTGATGAGGTAACATGAAAGCTGTGCTGTGATTGGTTGCTATATATTATACTGCTGAGGTAACATGAAAGCTGCGCTGTGATTGGTTGTTATATATTATGCCGCTGAGGTAACGTGAAAGCTGCGCTGTGATTGGTTGTTATCTAGATATATAAAAACGAATGTATGTATGTCTGTCTGTCTTCGTAGCAACGCGCGACGGGTAAGCTAGTATATATATATATATAAAAATGTCTGTCTGTTTGTCCTTTATGCATTACTACACCATTCATCTAATCACCATGAAACTTTGGGAAGTTGTTGAGTACACTCCTCCGAAGATTACTGGCATAGTACATCTATCGTGCGTGTGAGCATAGTCCACAGTTATGCCCCCAGATGTAGATCGTTCGATTTTCATCTCAAGCACAAAAGAAAAAGGCTTTATGAGCTACAGAAACAGACGAGCAACGGGATGAGTGTTCAACTACAAAATGATGCATCCGCCGAACGCTTCGCAAGACAATTGCTGGATATTGGGAATGCTGAGGTAAAATGAAAGCTGCGCTGTGATTGGTTGCTATTTCTTACACTGCTAAGGTAACATGAAAGCTGTGCTGTGATTGGTTGTTATATATTATACCACTGAGGTAACATGAAAGCTGCGCTGTGATTGGTTGTTATATATTATACCACTGAGGTAACATGAAAGCTGCTCTGTGATTGGTTGTTATTTTTCTTACTGCTGAGGTAACATGAAAGCTGCGCTGTGATTGGTTGTTATTTCTCTTACTGTTGAGGTAACATGTAAGCTGCACTGTGATTGGTTGTTATATATTATACTGCTGAGGTAACATGTAATCTGCACTGTGATTGGATGTTATATATTATACTGAGGTAACATGTAAGATGCGCTGCGATTGGTTGTTATCTATATATATAAAAACAAATGTATGTCTGTCTGTCTTCGCAGCAACGCGCGACGGGTACGCTAGTGTTCTATAAAGGGCAACCAAAACTGCAATGCAAGGTTTGCATCTTCTTTGCCACTTGTAGGCTGGGTTCACACAGGGCGGTTTTGTTGCAGTTTTGCTGCGTTTTTTCCGTTGTGGTTTTGCTGCAGAAGAACTGCTTCTGCAGCAAAACCGCTTCAAAGGTTGATTTCGGCTTGCGGATTTTCCTGCGGACTTTCTTGCGGAAAAATCCGCAAGCGTTTTTTTCCGCAGCGCTTTTTTACATTTTGCAGTGTATTTTGGTGCGGTTTTGGCTGCGTCCATAGAGGTCTATGGACAAAAAAGCGCTGCGGAAAAGACAGAAGAAAGGACATGCTGCTTCTTTTAAAACCGCGCTGCAGTTGTATTTCTGCACTTCAGCTGTGCGGAAAAAATCCGCCCTGTGAGAACAACTTTTTTCCAAAACTCATTTGTGCTGCATTGCACTGCAAACGCAGCGGTTTTGCCGCAGTGCGGATATGCAACGGCAATCCGCGGCAAAACCGCGGCAAATCCGCCCTGTGTGAACCCAGGTGTATACTACTAAAAACTGATGCAAAGCCATAAGAAGCCTCCTCTGTACGTGTACGCCCATAGTAAATCAGAAAAATATAAACCTGTCCTCCAGTTCCTACGTAACCTATTATGTCCTCCAATTCCTTTTTGTCAATAACCTATTTTGCCCGCCACAAGTTACCTTCTTTCAGTAAAATAGAGGAAGTACTTTTTTTACTTTCTTTTTTGTGTCTTCTTCTTTTTTATTACATGGCCACAATAATTGTGTTCCATCAACAAGAATGTGGGTCATTCGTAATGCCGTGGATGACTGGCCTATTATATTTTCTACATAATGAAACAGTACACTGTACAAATTGGAAAAGTACCATATAACATACTGGTCCAAGTAGAGCGGAGATTGTTTTAGGTCTATTTATAATTAAGTGTATTACCTGAATACATATAGCTTTTACCGGTGAAGAAAGCCATCCTGTTTTGCTAAAGAATGTAGTTAACCACAAAAATAGGAACTAAATGCTCAGACTTCTGCCAATTACCATAAATAGTGCTTTACTTAAACTTGAGTTTGCCAAGTGCTTACAGTCTCTCTCCAAGTCTTGTAGGACTATTTATCTAAGAAACCTTTGTTTAATGACACAATGGAGCAGAAAGCAGAAGGAAAGAACCAGGCATACCTCTTGAGAGTCTATGGGAATAGTGCTAATAATACAAGATGTACAATGGCAAAACTCTTAAAACTGAAGAGCAACATCTTGAATGGACTACGGCTATTCAGTTGACAAGCATGATGATGGGCATAGATGATCAAATACTCAGAAATCCCATGTAAGAAAAAGTGCTCACTGCAGAGATGCAGCTAGGTTTTCATGCATCCAGGGCAAAGATTTAATTTGGCACCCCCCCCCCCTTTGTGGCCCCCACAGTAATAGTGCTCCCTTTGTAACCTGCAATAGAAATAATATTGCTTCTTTTGTGACCTGCAGTAGTAATAGTGCTTCCCATGTGGCCTCCAGTAGTAAAAGTATTTCCCATTTGTCCCTCAGTAGTAATAGTGCTCCACATGTGGCCCTCACAGTACTATTGCCCCCTCTACCCTCTGGTACTCTCTTCCCACACTGTGAGTTATCCTAATAACACTCTCACACAGCTCCTCACTCATCGCACTGCCAAGTTGGCACTGTGTGCATCTTGTGTCTTCTTCATCTGCCACCTGTTTTCTGGTTTCTTCTTCTCTGAGGTGCCGGAGACAGTAGAAGAAACAAAACATATACCCAATGCCGGCCTAGCGATTTGAAAGAAACCAGGATCTTTGTGATAATGTCATTAATGTAATTCACAGTGCGGCAGACAGTAATGGGGGCGAGGAGGAGGAGGGAGTGGGTTCAGCTGACAGTGGCTGAGCTGTGACAGTGTAGTAAATAAAATGTGTCTGCTCACTTAGCACACAGAGCTCAATGGTCCAGTGGTTGCTTCTTGTAGAGGCACTGTGTGTTTTCGGTATAGTCCACAGTAATCAGCTAGTTTTTAACTTGGCTAACTGGGACCCCCCCCCCCCCCCCCCCGTGTCCTAATTTTACCCGGGGCACATGCCCCACCTTCCCCCACAAAGCAATAACCCGACTCAATGTGATGTGTAAAATACGAAAGGTGGAGGTGTTTGGCTAAGTGAGATGAGATTAGCAGGATGTAATCTTATATTTCAGAAGATGGATGGAAGGAGAGGTGGTGAAGGTGTTGCTGGCCCAGGGATGCTGCCCTATAAACATGGGAAGATCATTGTGAAATGTCAACAGTTTATCAGGTGTAAAAATTGAAGTCTGAAGTGACCTTATCAAGAAAGCAGATAGTGCCCATCAAGAGGTGAAACAAACTTCTCTTTATTAGAACCAGCAATAATATGACACCTATCAAGGTAGAAGCCTCCTGCTCAGATTTGCTGGGGAAGGGGGGGTTGTTGTGCACTGTCAAGGGTATCCTGTTCCTGATTCCGCTAGAAATTTCTCAGGTCCCCATTTTATTCTCCCCCCTTGAGCAATTCTCCTGACCCCTGCAATTAGCAACTGTCAGAACGGAGTTAGCTTCACTCCGTAGTATAGGTATCAAATGGAAACTCCAATAAAAGCTGGAGTTCCCCATTTTATTTTTCTATCAGGAGAACATTGGTAGATGAGTCACAAGTATGTTCAAATGCAAAATATGCTGCAGGTTGTGGCGGACATTGCCGAACTCTATGACCTTTTGGAGTTTCAGTACTTCGTAGAAAAGGGGTGTCAAATTCATTTTCACCGAGGGCCACATCAGCCTTATGGCTGCCTTCAAAAAGCAGACTGCACTTTTAAGACTGTATAGGAAGAGTTTGTTTGCGCAAGCGTATTTGTGCAGAAAAATACGTGCGCAATTTTCGTGCACATTATACATAATGAAGAGAACCCATTGATGGGTTTGTTCACACAAGCATATTATTTCACAGGATGTGCAATCGCGCAAAAAAAATATGTGGCACAACCTATTTTGGTGTGTATTACTAGAGATGAGTGAACCTACTCGGCCACGCTCCTTTTTCGCCCGAGCGCCGCGATTTTCGAGTACTTCCGTACTCGGGCGCCGTGGGTGAGTGGGGGGTTGCAGCAGGGAGTGGGGGGGGGGGGGAGAGGGAGAGAGAGAGGGCTCCCCCCTGTTCCCCGCTGCTATCCCCCCTCCGCCACGCCTCCCCCCACTCCCCGAATCTTTTCACCCGAGTACGGAAGTACTCGAAAATCGCGGCGCTCGATCGAGTAATTACTCGAAACGAGTACGTTCGCTCATCTCTATGTATTACGCATCACAATAGGCTATTGAAGTGAATGGTGCAGAAACGCAGTGAATACGCAAGTAACCTGCATATTCACTGCATCTTTGTGCACCACTTTCATGGTCCCATCTGCGTTCTTTCATGTGTGCCCCAAATATGCAGTGTATTTGTATTTGAGAAGCTACCTTTCACACTCCGGTTTCCCAAGAGGCAACTTGATTGTGAAAATTCCTGCTAATACTGATGACCCTTTCTGGCCCTGTTACACATGACAATCGGGCCGTGTTAAAGAACCAACGATCAGCCAACAAATGTTCATTTCTTGTCAGGTGGTCGTTCTGTTTCAGTGAGCATAGAAATGCTCACTGATTGGTTGTACATCTCCCCATGTGAACAGGGAGATGTACAGCTACAGCCAGCCTATGGGAACAAATGATTCCAATTATGATAGTTAGTTGCCATAAACTGATTCTAGGCCTGTGTGAAAGAAAATATGAGCATCAATTAACATATATTTCGATCAGTGCCCGTTACATCGGACCTAGAGGTCAGCCAATCTAAACGAACGTTTAGTGTAACCTGATTGTTGAAGTTGTACAGCTTGGCCAATCTTTCTGTAATGTATATAACACCTTGAAGGGTTGTCTCAGTATAAGTATCATTAGGATATTGCATCAATGTCTGATTGATGAGGATCCAACCATTGCTTTGCTAGAAAACTACTCTTCCACCTTGGGCCACCTTGGGTTTTGTTACAGATGCTGTATAGTTGGCCATTAGGGGTAAAATTATATCTCAGTAGTTTTAAAATGCAAAACTACAAAACTTTGCAATATGCTTGGGGGCGTACCCCTGAAAAATAAATTTATCCCTTGGAGTGATGACCAAGTATAGGTGAAGTCACTTCATTCATTTGCTAGTCTCTTAGGGGGACACGGGACCCTCAGTGCTTGGTGGGGATCCCAGTAATTGGAACCCTACTGATCAGCAGGTTATCCTCTATCCTATGGATAGGGGATAGCGTCAGCTTACTGGAGTACCCCTTCAATTTCACATCCTTCCTCTGCTACCTCTTTATGGGTCCCATATGCTCCTCACAAACACACTGACAACACATCACTTCTTCACAGTAGCCAATTTAAAGGGGTTGTCTCGCGACAGCAAGTGGGGTTATACACTTCTGTATGGCCATATTAATGCACTTTGTAATGTACATCGTGCATTAAATATGAGCCAAACAGAAGTTATTCACTTACCTGCTCCGTTGCTAGCGTCCCCGTCTCCATGGTGCCGTCTAATTCTGATGTCTTCTGGCGTTTTTAGAAGCGCTTGCGCTGTGCGGTCTTCTTCCTGGTGAATGGGGCCGCTCGTGCCGGAGAGCTGGTCACCACGTCGTCATCGTAGCTCCGCCCCATTACGTGTGCCGATTCCAGCCAATCAGGAGGCTGGAATCGGCAATGGACCGCACAGAGCCCATGATGTACCATGGGAGAAGACCCGCGGTGCACCATGGGAGAAAACTGCGCTGCATCCCTGGGAACGGACCGGCGGCCATCTTAGGGAGAAGATTTTTAAAACTTCATATTTCGTCAGATCGGTGAGTAGCAAGCGGCTTAAAAACCGCTTTAAATTGCTATTTTATGCCGGGGGGTGACAGGGGGAATGGGCTAATGTAAAATTTTGATGTTTGCCTCGGGACAACCCCTTTAAGTCACTAGCAACAAGATGAGATTTTATAATAGAGTTGGAAGTCAGGATGTAAAAGACACCCACATAATTGCAATAACAATAAATAGAATATCAGTACTAAATTAGAGCATAAAATAAACACTTTACGCTCCATATGTAACAAGGTGAAGGGATTAAGCTTCACGCCGTCTAAAAAGTCGAGTGACACATCAGTTTAAAGAGAGACTGTGATGCAGCAGAGCAGAATCCTAGTCAGCCAGCCTACTGAAGTGGCGGAGGCCACCAGTAAGGGGAGCAGTCAGGGGCTGAGCACCTAGAGGTCCAGGTCTAGACTGCCATAGGGCCTGTGTAAATTTCTGGGCAGCTGCCGCTACCTTGATATAGTAAAGAGCCTGCTGATGGCAGCAGGTGAAGAAGCTGCCATCAAGCATGGTAGAGAAGCCAGACCAATAGGGCCGAGAACACTGCAGTGTGTGGGAGAAAAGTATTCTCTCTCCCTGCCATTTTCTGGCACAAAGACAGCGCTGTTGAAGGTGGAGTAATACTGCACCATCAGCGTGGAATCTGGTGAAGAAACCAAACACTATGGAGAGACCTATATCTGACAAAGTGGATACCACAACTCTCATGAGTGCACTTGTTCCCCCAGATTCTGTTAGGTGTATTATCCCTGGCCAGGCTAGGGGTCATGGAGCTATTGGGACTAACCTAACAGGTTAACATTACCATACGGTGTGAGTTATGGTGCCATTTGGCACAGCAAGGCACCTGATAGAGGGTAACATTGTGTATTCTGAGTTACGTGAGTTGGTGATGAAATTGCGGGCATTGATATACTAGACAAGACTTCCACACATGTCCCGATGGCTGGATCCAAGAAGTGCAGGCTGTATGATTAAACAAAAGAAAGTTGCGTGAAGCATATATTTTAGTGAAGGCCTCCTTGCATGTCTTGTATACTAGAATGTGGGCAGGGATGTGTAAATTATATGTTATACAATTGTTGTGTGTTACTTGTTTATAGCTAAGCAGCTTCCACACGACATGGAAGAAGGAAGTTGGATGTGGAATCCCAACAGCTGCCTATACCGGAAATTATATTTAGAGCCCCACATTAACCCTTTGCAATCCAATTTTGGATTCAGGGTTTCCTAGGGGGCTTTCTCTTTCTGCCATTATACAATGGCGCTATCTGCTGGCTAGAGCAAGTACTGCGGCATGGGACATGCTGGAGAGGCCCACCACCAACAGAGCGGCCAGTAATCTATAGTAAGAATACCCTGCCGGACGTCTTCCGACATCGGAACTGTACAGCCTTCAATCAGAATGTTTTTAGACGTCAGACAGTGGATTGGAAAGGGTTAATATATGAGGATGGGGACTACTTCTAGATAGTTTGGACACATATGGAGAAGGCTCGCTGCCCTCCAAGAGTTCTAGAGGTTATGTTATGCTGAATGTGGTAAACGATTTTGTGACTTTCCGTGAAATGTTAAGTTCCGTCCCTTTAAGAACAAGAAGATGATGATACATAATATTATAAAGTAATGTTTAAGTATGGAGTGCTATGCTGTAAAGTCCATTTTTCGGTTTAGCAATTTTGTTCCATAAAACATGCCTCTCCCTTCAGCCGTTCCCACCATCAACCTGCTTCACATATTAATTCTAAGATACAAGTAAGTTGATGGTGTCTCTTTAAAATGAGATTTATTTTGGCATGTAAAAGGGCTGATGAACATCTTGCAACAGCTGTGGGTCAAAGGTCGCCCATCCTTAATGAAGACAGTATTATTTGGCACGCAACACAGAGCAATAAAGCAGCTTTCTTTCATCTACATCTGCCCACGTCAGGACATGAGGGGATAGAAAAGTTTTCTACTTCTTGATCCCACTAGGTTATTACTTGTAGGATTGGTATATCCTGTAGTAGGAATGAAGAGTGGGACAAGTGCCTATGTGTTCCATATACATAGCTTACTCATTGCATAGTTGTACACACAACATCCTCCACTCGGCACAGAGAGGGAGGCGAAACTCACATTCCACCCAGTGAGAAGCCTGGGAGGGTCACAGCTCTTGATCTAGCTGCACACTGCTAGCTGTCACTGTCTTGGGACACTTCTTCACCTGCTAGTAGAGCTGCAGAGATCCTAATCTCCTCCTGCACATTTCTGCTGCTCCTACTTGGATGATCTGGGAAATTCATCACATCGCTAGATGGTTGCATCCAGAGTTATTTAACCAGTGACAGCCCACAGAGTTTACATGACAAGTACAGCATCATTCCAGGAGACGTGCAGCCACTATGTCACCATAGTCCATTATCTAAATTAGAGCTGACTATCCTTTAAGTGCATGATTCATTGTGGCGCAGTAATGGATCAGAACAGGAGAAAATACTGCATTTGGGTGTGTTGGATGGGATTGCTGGGACTTGGTCGCATGGCCGAGGGTGGGTGTATGGAGGCTGGAAAGTGCTGCAAAGGCAGAGATTTGACATGTGTCAGCAAGGGCTGGAGAATGGACAGGGAATATGGGACCTGCTTCTGTGATGAACTGTGCACATCAACCAAAGACTGCTGTCATGACTACACACAAGCGTGTCCAGGTAAGGAAATATCATTACTGCTATATTCAGACCTATGTTCAGGGTATACGCCAGTAAAAGTACTCGCTGGAAGTGTCCATAAGGGTATGATGGGCCTGGGTATAGTGCGTACGTTGGTATACAACGCATAGTTGATTTTGCATAATATGTTTTTTTTACAAAATGAGTTAATAAACATAGTATGCTAGACTAAATGAAGACAATGTCCATCTAGTTCAGACTGTTTTGACCTCCCGCTTGTTGGTCCAGAAGAAGGCAAAAAAAAACAGCGAGCCAATTAGCTCCTATGGAGGAACAAATTCCTTCCTGAGTATTACATGAAATGTTTTTCACCAATCCATTTGCAAAATACAGAATATAACCGTTTCCCTGAAAATAAGACCTACCCCGAAAATAAGCCCTAGCATGAATTTTCAAGATTTTTGGGGATGCTTGAAATATATGCCCAACTCCAAAAATACACCAAAGTTACAGTTAATAAAAAAGTCAATTTAAATAGTGTGCAGACAGCTATACATGTAACAAAAGTAAAAGCTTTATGAGCAAAAATTAATATATGACCATGTCTTATTTTCGGGGAAACTGGTTAATTGGTAGTGCAGGTAATTCTCCTACCAGACGTTGTATTGCCAAATTATTTACTCTGATTTGTGTTATACCATGTAACATACATAGTAACATAGTATGTTAGGCTGAATGAAAACAATGTCCATCTAGTTCAGCCTGTTTTAACTTCCCCCTTGGTCCAGAGGAAGGCAAAAAAAAAAACCTAAGAGCCAATTGGCTCCTATGGAGGAAAAAATTCCTTCCTGACTCTACAATGGCAGCCAGAGTAATCCCCGGATCAACATTTGAGATCAACAGCCCCACTGGTCACCTAATATCTATATCCTATAATATCACAGCGCTCTAGAAAGACATTTAGTCCCCTCTTAAACTCCTCTATGGATTTTGCCATCACCACGTCCTCAGGCAAAGTTCCACAGTCTCACTGCTCTTACAGTAAAGAACCCACTTCTCCGTTGGTGATGAAACCTGCTTTCTTTTAGACGTAGCGGATGCCCTCTTGTTACAGTCGCAGTCCTGGGTATAGACAGATCATGTGAGGCTAACTTTAAATATCAAAATCCTACAGCATCTGCTGTGTGGAGTGAAAGTTAGTATCTCTATACATTCCTCAATGAGATCCTCAATGTGGCATTGCAAAAGTTGTCGGATTTATGGCAACTCTTGTGTTGCCAATGCACCAACTTGCAATGTAACCACATTTACTTTCATTATTTGCAATACAAGCAGCTAATAAAAATAATTAGGTTTAATTGATCCTTCAGGAAATTATCTGTCAATCTCACATCTGGCAAACTGGTTCTACTGTCTCATATAGTTGTGCCAATCTTTAACAATTCTTAGATGAGTCAGAAGGTGAATCGGCCCAATTCCCTATAAATCTTGAATGCTGGCTGTAGGACGGACCTTAGTAACTAATATAAAGGCCCTGCCACCTGTTGCCCTGCAGTTGTTGGAGAATGGTTGGTCAAATACATGTTGCAGAGACTTGTAGTTCCACTTCAGCTTTAGCCCCATGAAGCTGTGTGAGTTCTAACTAGATCTTGCAGTGGTAGAGTTTTCTTGAATGTGTGCGCTCCCAGGCTGTCATCGTATCAAAAGCAATTCAGGAAGACAAGGAACAATTCAGAAATTCCTTCTGATATCCTCATCTGGGTGGATAAATCTTGGCTCTGGTACTTTAGGAAATGACTAATTGATCCTATTCTTTGATTACTTTTTTTTGGGCCATATTGAGGAAAACAAACTTGATTTTAAAAAAAGTGGATCAAAGAAGAAATATGAGGTCATTGCAAGCAAAGAAAACAACAACTATAATAGATAATAAAAATATACATATTAAAGAGGTTATCCAAATGTAACCTACTGATAGATCATCAGTCTGCTGTCTGGGATGTCCACCAATTAGCTGTACTGAGGGCTAAGCTGATTTCTGCAGGAAGCAGGCAGCTCCGTTATCACTGCAGTGGCCAGGCTTGGCATTACACCCATTCACTTCAATGGGAATATGGACTGCAGTATCAAGCCTGGCCACTGCAGTGGGAACGGAGCTGTCTGCTTCCTGCAGAAATCAGCTCACTGCACAGTTGCATTGGCCCTGAAAACAGCTAATCAGTGGGTATCCCAGGTAGTAGACCCCCGCTTATCCACTATTGACGATCTATCATGAGGATAGGCCATAAATATTTTACAACTGGACAACCACTTTAACAATACATCTAAAGAGTTATATTTTCATCCTTGTTGGTGCTGAACCATGGAGGTGAGCATCAAATATGACAGTTGTCTTTGATCCCCTTTAAGTGTGGGTCGGACTGTCAACACTATGGGTCCTCGCCAGATGATCTTGGGGTTCACATGTAAGAAATGAATGCTGACTTTCAGGCCATATCTGTATATGCTGTTTGCTGCGTTAGCCACATGGAAATGTATGTATGAATAAAAATAGAGGCGTAACTTAAAGCGGTTGTCCAGTTGTAATGTATTTGTAGTCTATCCTCATTCATTTTAATGGGAACTTGGCCTGCAATACCAAAAATGGCCAGCGCAGTCTGCAGAGAGAATGGAACGGTTTGCTTCTTGCAGAAATCAGCTCAGGGCACAAGCACACAAACCTACAGAACAGCTGATTGGTGGGGGGTCCCTGGCAACAGACCCTCACCAATCTACTATTGATGACCTATTTTGAGGATAGGCTGTCGATAGTTTACAACTGGACAACCGCTTAAAACTCCTGTGTCCGAATGTGAAATTCATAATTATAATACACGCAGCCATGATCGTTTAAAAAATTGCAAAAAAGCGATAATCGTTGCGTCTAAATGTGTGGCCATCATGCACTTTTTGTGCACTGCTAGCTGATCATTAAATTCAGTCCAACCTAAAAATCGCCTTTCAGCCTTATCAGCAGTTCTCCACGGGGAGTGCTGATAGCATTGTTTCCCACTGGAAAACAAAGGAACTTAAAGCAGATAAGAGCCCTTTGAGCTATTAACTGCATTCAGCTAAAGGCTTCATTTGCACACTAATAAGCTATTAAGTAGCTGAGTAGCTACTTAATAGTTTATGCAAAACGATCGCTCAAAGCTGTCACTCAAACTGTTGAAAAAAAAAAGTTACATCACTTAGTAAATTGTTGGTTTTACTGATCTTCTACCACTTTTGTACTTATATTATGTTTCATTGGCTGTTCAGACAAAAAAGGTAAACTATTCACCAATCAGACTGCTAGATAACGAAATGTAATTCCACTTCTCCAGAGTCCAGTAGTGACGTGCTTTACGCAACTCTAGCAGATGCCTGGCACTGTGCAGGGGGATTTTAGCCTTGTGTGCAGCTGATCTACCTTGGAAACCCATTTCATGAAGATCCCAAAGCAGAGTTCTTGTATTGATGTGAGCTACAAGGCTATTTTGCAGCTTCGTATGGGTGATGCAATAGAAGATAGGCAAATTTCTACAGACTGTCGGGATACTGTAACACCACCACCTTACTCCCATCCACCCGCCCACCAGGGCACCCACCCCGAGATTGCAAATAAAGACATGACAAGAATATAACTTTTGCTGGGTGGGAGTTGGTCGCAGCACTTATTAAAGGCTTGAGCCAACTATAACATTAACTGGAACTTCATTAACGATCTAACTTTTGCTCAGAAGCAAAATGCCGGCTGGAGGCTAATCCCTGGGCAAGTCCGCCTTCCAAGCTACCACATCACCGATTACCAGGAAAACCGCCAACTGTGACTTCCAATGACAAAAAACAATGACAAAAGTAATAACTGATCCAAAAACACCTGCTTTTTAACAAAAGTGCATAATAATGTGTGTTTTTTTCAGTTTTTTTTAATACAATTAGAATGTACAAAATTACAACAAGCACAAATTGTCCCCAAAAGCCCTAGTAAGGAACTGAGGGAAACAAGGGAGGGGGAGAGGGGAAATGTCCTGACCTGAGACTACACTGCAAGAGGCATGTGATAAGCCCGTCCCACCTTTTTAAGCCCAGCCTGTGGTTGCTGGGAAAAGAGGGAGGAAACCTCCCCACCCCCTTTGAAAGGGTAAGCATATTGAACAAATTAACCCCTTTACAGCTGATGCACTAGCACAGACAAGTGGGGTAGGAAAACAAAGGGGGGGGGGGGGGGTAAGGGAGACCAAGTGGTGGGTGCCCAAAAAGGAGGGGATAAAGGGGGGTGCACACCTTTACCAACTCAACAGTCCAAGGGCACTCTCCCTATTCGGTTATGTTCCCTGCACACTGTGTGCTTCATAACTCAGCAGCACTCCGCTATGATTTTGCATTGTCTACTAAGTAAACTCTGAGCCATTTTTTTGAAACTGAAAACAAAATGCTCCTGTGTATACAGACTAATATCAGTATGTGTCTATGGAGATTACATGGCTGTGTGCTTGATTGTGTGCACCTGTTTGCAAAGGGTGTGCTCAACTCAGTAATTAGGAGAGGTGCCCACAAACATTTGGACATACTATATGGTGAAAGTAAGGGCCCTTCTACATGGGGCAATTGTTGGGCACTAAAGCTTCTGAGAGCCGCCCCTGATCGCTCCTGGATTTTCACAGAAGAGCGATGATTGCTCAGTGAATGGAGGTGAAGCGGGCCGGAGATCACTCTGATCTCCCACCTCCATTCACAATAAACAGGCTGTAATTCATAGATGAACGATTCGCTGTTTCCACGGGCCGATCACTGATTTTTATGCCTGCGGAAACTAAATAGTGAACAATAAAAGAACAAATTATCGTTTGTTGTTCAGTTGCTGGCAGTGTTCTTACTGAACAACTGTCATTTGTCATAAAGTAGCCCTAATGCATAGAGATTAAACTATAACTTTTATTAAAGTCATGTGATCCCTTAAGGACCAGGGTGTTTTGGTCTAAAAGGAACAGATACATGTTAGGGATTTTACCCATGTGGTGGTTCTACGGCCCTATTTTTTTTTCTTCTTCAGTTACTTTTGCTGCTTTTTTTTCCCATGACATATAGGGCTATTTTTAAATACATTTTTTATGGAATTTTTTTTTGTTTTATTGGGGGTAAAAAGCTAAAAAAAAATTTTAATTTATAGTGGATTTTTTTAAAAATTAGTATATTTACACTAAAATAAAGTACAGGAATGGGTTCTTCATTTTGTTTTGGACGTTTTGATATATAATTTGTATATAGGGCGGATTAGAGGGTACAGAAGGGAAAGGTTTGAGTTTGTGTCAGCGGTGGACTGCTTTCTTTTTTAGATATATATTTGTTTTACTTTTTATTCTGTAATTTTTTGTTACTTATGTTTTGTAACTATTTTTTTAACATATATGTTCCCAATGACATCATATAAGATCTCTGAAGGACATTCACATTGTCTTTTTTTTTTTATTTCAAACTTTTCCACTGTAGCTTGAGCATCCATAGGACCCTAGTGTTACGTCCATATGGGACGCACTGGACTCTTGCGTAGACATACACTAAGACTGAAAAACACCCAAAACACTCACCTAGCATACCTGCAAACATAAACTGATGGAATAGATACGGTACGAGGTATTGGTTTGTATTTTGGCCAAGATATTTAAGCCCACGAGCCCACAACAAGGGTCCTCGTTGTCTTGCGGGTCCCTACTCTCACAAGACAACTTCCACATGAATGCTGCCTGTATGCGAGACAATTGTCCCAATAGGGATAATCCCATGCTGGAACCTAAGGACCTAACTCGCCAAAAGATGGTAAATGATCCAAAGCAGGATAGAACACAGTTCACACCAAGACGCCAGGGATTGCATGCAACACAAAACAGGACTGTTCATACCTCATGTCTGGCCACCTGTGCAGACCCACAGAACACATCACTGTTCACACACACAGAACAACATGCATGAAAGCAAACACCAAGGTGTTGGGAAACCAGCATCCTCTAGCCAGAGGATCTGGTATTTATGTGCAGCAGACCAGTGGGGATTGGCTGACTGGAGAAACTCCACACCCAGACAGCTCAATTATCCCACATCTGTGAAGGTGTGCTCCTGGAAACCCGTAGAACAACAGGTTCCAGCAGCACAACCTAACACCCAGTTACAGAGGAAAACATTTCCTTGTAGTGACAGTAGTCGCTGATTTGGGTCTGCTAGGGCCTTGCAGCAGTGCCATGGCAGGGGGCACTGGGCAATCACGTAGTCGCTGGGTTGAATTGTGGAAGTGGCACTTCTGCTTTATCTCTTCACTACATAGCACTACAGAGGCAAAAACACAAAACATAGGTCATGCTGTGTTTTTAAAACATGAACGTAGAAAATATGGCCATGTGAATAGATACATAGATTTACATTAGCTTAGTATTATGGTCCGCAAGACACAGACCAATTCCGGAGCTAAAATACGTTTGTCTGAAAGCAGCCTATGGCTGTACAATCTTTCACGTTTTATGGAGTCGTAATAGGGAACCCATTATTAATAGGCATTATTGTATCTCTACATGTCTCCAATAGCAAGCAGTATAAAAGGCATATGGATTTGTTTTTTGACAGTTTCTGTACAAAAATTGTGGCATTTTCCTTCAGATATAGTATTATGGAGCTATTGTGCACATGGCACTGCATAGATACACCATACATTGTGTCTTGCCATACGTCCTCTGTACACGGTAGTGCTGTGTGCATGAGGCCTAATGCACGATTCCTGAGGAAGTATCACTGTGTAAGAGGAGGTGAGCAGTGCCCTGCTCCCCTCTTACAGATTACAGTTTTGCTGCTGTGTGCTGAGCCCAAGAGCAAAGTCTAGGCCACTGCCGCATTAGCCACTGTGGTATTGAACACAGGTTACAAAATTGTTAAAGGCTGCACTATTAAAGTCTGAAGCTAAATAAAGAACTGGCTGAACTCAATGGAGATATACTGGAAATTTAGAGAATAGGTCTCTGATTGGTTCTGGAGAAATAGACTGTGGATCTGATAACTGGGGTTGCACTCAGACAATGAGAGAGCCTGATGACTGAGGCTGAACCTACAACCTTGCCCTCCACCATGCCAAACAAGTCTATTTCACCTCTCTAGTCTCCTCACTATCCCACAACCCTAAACGGCTCTTTGATACTTTTCACTCCCTTCTCAGCCCTAAACCACAGCCCCCGGTGACGGATCTCAGTGTCGAAGAGCTGGCTGCTTACTTCAAAAAGAAAATTGATGACATCCGTCAGGAAATAAGTTCCCAACCCCAGACTAACCCTGACCCTAGTCTTGTCAGCACTGCATCTAGCTCCTGCTCACTGTCTGTACTCAGACCAGCGACAGAGGAAGAAGTCTCCAAATTGCTCTTCTCTGCTCGCCCCACCACCTGCGCTAGCGACCCCCTCCCCTCACACCTCCTCCGTTCCTTCTCCCCAGTGGTAATCTCCCATCTCACCACTATATTCAACCTCTCTCTGACCTCTGGCATCTTTCCCTCTTCTTTCAAACACGCCATCATATCCCCACTGCTAAAGAAGCCGACTCTGGACACGACTGATGCTGCCAACTACCGACCCATCTCAAACCTCCCCTTCATCTCCAAACTACTAGAACGGCTGGTTTACTCCCGCCTTGTAAGCTACCTATCAGAGCACTCTCTCCTAGACCCCCTACAGTCTGGCTTTCGACCTCAACACTCGACAGAAACTGCCCTTACAAGGGTATCAAATGACCTACTGACAGCCAAATCGAGGGGCAATTACTCCCTACTGATCCTCCTCGACCTTTCTGCAGCGTTTGACACTGTTGACCACAAACTCCTCCTCAGTATGCTACGCTCCATTGGCCTAAAGGACACTGCCCTCTCCTGGTTCTCCTCTTACCTATCAGACCGCTCTTTCAGTGTCTCCTTTGCTGGCTCTACCTCCCCTCCTCTTCCCCTTGCTGTTGGGGTCCCCCAGGGCTCTGTCCTCGGCCCCCTTCTTTTCTCTATCTACACAGCCCCTATTGGACAAACCATCAGGAGATTTGGCCTCCAATACCACCTGTATGCTGATGACACCCAGCTATACACCTCTTCCCGTGACATCTCTGCACCTTTACTCCAAAACATCACTAACTGTCTGTCCGCTGTCTCTAACACCATGTCCTCTCTCTACCTAAAACTAAACCTCTCTAAAACTGACCTGCTGGTATTTCCACCCTCCACTAACCGACCTCCTCCTGACATCTCCATCTCAGTGTGTGGCGCCACCATAACTCCTAGACAACATGCCCGCTGCCTTGGAGTCATATTTGATTCTGATCTCTCTTTTACCCCCTACATCCAATCTCTGGCCCGAACATGTCAGCTGCACCTCAAGAACATCGCAAGAATCCGCTCTTTTCTCACTGTGGACACGCTAAAAACGCTTACTGTTGCCCTCATCCACTCCCGGCTCGATTATTGCAACTCGTTGCTGATCGGCCTCCCCTGCACCAGACTCTACCCTCTCCAATCCATCCTGAATGCGGCAGCCAGGCTCATCTTCCTGTCCAGCCGCTACTCGGACGCCTCTGCCCTGTGCCGGTCACTGCACTGGCTGCCCGTTAAATACAGAATTCAATTTAAACTCGCCACCTTCATCCACAAAGCCCTCCACAGTGCAGCGCCCCCCTATATCGCCTCCCTCATCTCAATCCATCAACCAGCCCGGGCTCTCCGCTCTGCTAACGAAACCAGACTGAGCGCCCCTTTAATTTGAACTTCTCCTTCCTACCTCCAAGACTTCTCCAGAGCAGCACCGGTCCTCTGGAACGCACTACCAAAGGCTACCCGAGCAATCCAGGACTCGCAGAACTTCAGGCGTGCTCTAAAAATGCACCTCTTCAGGGAGGCATACTGAATTCCCTAAACAAACCCCTCTGTACTCCGCCTGATAACATGCTCCCTGACCTACTGACTGCAATCCCTGCTAGCCATCATAAACCGCTCCTGCAGTCATACTGTTTCTGCCGTCACACGGCCAAATGTCTGACCATTGTCTATGTGTATATCACCCCTCACTCTCCACCTCGCCATACAGTGCACATCTCCAGCCCCTTTACCTTCTGTATCACCCCATTACTTGTAGTATGTAAGCTCGTTGGAGCAGGACCCGCCACCCCTATTGTTTCCATCAATTGATTACTTTGTAACCGTGGTTCTGTAATGTTTGTACTTTTGTCTTTCTGTATCCCCTGTCTATGTAAGCGCTGCGGAATATGTTGGCGCTATACAAATAAAGTTTATTATTATTATTAGTGCAAGAGTCTTATTACCAGGTGGGTGAAGGTGATGGGCAAAAGGGCCCTCATGACTAGGGGCCAAAGGAACAACAAGCATTGGTATGGACTCGATGGCAGAATGTTTGCCTGGACTCTTGTATGCCAGTGGAGGACGTCATATGCTCTGCATGGACACACAAGTGAGGCTTATCCTTGATAAATACTGGTGTGTACACCATAAAGGGACACTACTTGTTTAGGCCTTAGTCAGACGGGCGTTTTTTCGCGCGATTCGCGGATCGTATGATGGATGCGCATCCGCAAATCGCGTGACCGGTGCCCGAAAATCGCCCGAAAATCTGCACATAGCCGCGTTTCATTAGAAACGGGCCGGAGCTGTCCAGCGCATTGCATTCAATGGAGCCGGCAATACAGCCCGCTCCATTGAAAGCAATGCGCTGCGGGCGAGTGTGGGATGAATTGTCGGGAAGGGGTGTGAGTCAGACCTGCCCCCTGATTGGCTCAGTCAGACCTGCCCCCTGATTGGCTCAGCGCTGAGCCAATCAGGGGGCAGGTCTGACTCACACCCCCTTCACACCCACTGCAGGCCGGCCGCACGGAACTCCGGCTGCCGGGAGCAGGTGAGTATATATATATTTTTTATTTTAACACATTTCTGGATGAATTGCAGGGAAGGGCTTATATATTTAAGCCCTTCCTGACAATTCATCCCGCGCACGCCGGCAGCCCATTGCTTTCAATGGAGTCGGCTGTATTGCCGGCTCCATTGAATTCAATGGGCAAACATCGTTTTTCTCTGCCACAGCTGTTACAGCTGTGGCAGAGAAGAAGGATTTGTCTTCTATATGTTCTCAATGGGGTCGGCGCTGCTGCCGCCGGCCCCATTGAGCGCATATAGAGAAGAGAACAGGAATCGCAGATCGCAGATAGGTGCGATCTGCGATTTCTGTTCTATAATTTATCGGACGAGCGCATAAAAAGCGCCCATGTGTCCGATACCATTGCAAAGCAATGGTTTTATAAAATCGCCGAACGCATGAGCATGCGCAAATCGCGGCAAAAAACGCCCGTCTGACTAAGGCCTTAGACTGTATGATTATTATTAAGAATTGTGCAGTTCTCGTTCACTTAACATTCAGTGTTTCACATCCTATGTGAAACAATGAAAGATTAGGGTTCACACAGCATGAGAAGTGCACGGGCTAGAGTAGATTTTTATGCCGACTGAAACTTGAACGACCAACAAAAACCGCATGATTCTCGTTCGTCATCCAGTCATTGGCAGACGTTTAAACGGAACAATTATCCTTCAGTTTTGCCCATTTGAACAATTTTCTGAATGATAATTGTTCCGTCTAAATGCAGCATAAATATATAAGCTGAGGGTCTTCTCCATAAGGAAAAGATACCTGTCTGCATACAGGTTGTTTCATGGTGTTTTGCCCTTGACTTATAGAGAAGTGACCATGTAATAGGTGGCACTGCGATGGTATTTTTCCATCCCTATGTGCATTCCTTTTTCCCAGGGAGTATTGCATGGTCTATATAAGACTCCCTACAATAACTTGGTGCTCTCCACAAAGAGAAATTTTATTCTTCTCGCTAAACTAATAAAAGTTTAGAAAATTAAAGCAGAATTCCGAGCACTCAGGCATGGTTTTCTCTGAAACAATTCTGATAGGAGGCTTTTAGTAACGACTACTCCCTACTGATCCTCCTCGACCTCTCCGCAGTTTTTGACACTGTTGACAACAGATTTCTCTTCAACATGCTTCGCCCCATTGGCCTAAAGGATACTGCTTTCTCCTGGTTCTTCTCTTACCTATCAGACTGCTCATTCAGCGTCTCCTTTGCTGGCTCTACCTCCTCTCCTCTTCCCCTTGCTGATGGGATCCCCCAGGGCTCTGTCCTCAGCCCCCTCCTCTTCTCTATCTACACAGCCCCCATTGGACAAACCATCAGGAGATTTGGCTGTTAGTACTATCTCTATGCTGACGACACCCAGTTATACACCTCTTCCCGTGACATCACAGCAGCCTTCCTCCAGAACGCCACCGACTGTCTGTCTGCTGTCTCTAACACTATGTCCTCTCTTCCTAAAACTGAACCTTTCAAAAACTCACCTACTGGTGTTTCCGCCCTCCACTAACCGACCTCATCCTGACATCTCCATCTCAGTATGTGGCACCATAACTCCCGGACAGTACACCCACTGCCTTGGGGTTATATTTGACCCTGATCTCTCCTTTACCCCCTACATCCAAGAATCAACCCCTTTCTCACTATGGACACACTAAAAACGCTCACTGTTGCCCTCATCCACTCTCGACTCAATTATTGCAACTCACTGCTGATCGGCCTCCCCTGCACCAGATTCTACCCTCTCCAATCCATCCTGAATGCGGCAGCCAGGCTCATCTTCCTGTCCAGCCGCTACACGGACGCCTCTGCCCTGTGCCGGTCACTGCACTGGCTGCCCGTCAAATACAGAATTCAATTCAAACTCACTACCTTCATCTACAAAGCTCTCCATAGCACTCCGCCGCCCTACATTGCCTCCCTCATCTCAATCCACCATCCGGCCTGCGCCCTCCGCTCTGCAAATGAAATCAGATTAAGCACCCCCAAATTAATTCAAACCTCTCATTCCCGCTTCCAAGATTTCTCCAGAGCAGAACCAGTCCTCTAGAACGCGCTACCCAAAATTATCCGGGCAATCCCTGACACAAAAAACTTCAGGCGGGCTCTAAAAATGCACCTCTTCAGGGAGGCATACCGTATCCCCTAAACCAAACCCCTCTGTACTCCGCCTGAAAACATGCTCCCCATCCCACTGATTGCAATCCCTACTAGCTGCTATCAACTGCCCCTGCAGTCTCACTGATTTAGCCACTACACTGCTTAAGTCTGACCATTGTCTATATGTATAGCATCCCTCACTCTCCACCTCGCATACCGGGCACATCTCCACCCCTCCATACCGGGCACATCTCCACCCCGCCATACCGTGCACATCTCCAGCCCCTTTACCTTCTGTATCACCCCATTATCTGTAGTATGTAAGCTGGTTGGAGCAGGACCCTCACCCCTACTATCTCCATCAATTGATTACTTCATGTAACAGTGGTTTTTGTATTTTTGTTTCTTGCATCTGTTCCCCCTGTTTTGTAAGCACTGCGGAATATGTTGACGCTATATAAATAAGGGATTATTATTATTACTACAGTCAGTGTTAAATGACAGGTTTTTATATAATACTAGCTTACCCGTCGCACGTTGCTGCAACCAATCACGGCGCAGCTTTCAGTTTACCTCAGCAGTATAAGAAAGAGCAACCAATCACAGCGCAGCTCTCATGTTCCCTCAGAAGTATAATATATAACAACCAATCACAGCAAAGCTTTCATACTACCTCAGCAGTATAAGAAATAGCAACAAATCACAGCGCGGCTCTCATGTTCCCTCAGAAGTATAATATATAACAACCAATCCCAGCGCAGCTTTTATTTTACCTCAGCAGTATAAAAAATAGCAACCAATCGCAGCTCAGCTTTCATTATACCTCAGCCATATAAGAAATAACAACAAATCACAGCGCAGCTTTCATGTTACCTTAGCAGTATAAGTAATAGCAACCAATCACAGCTCAGCTTTTATTATATCTCAGCCGTATAAGAAATAACAACCAATCACAGCGCAGCTTTCATTTTTCCCTTAGCAGTATAAGAAAGAGCAACCAATCACAGCGCAGCTTTCATGTAACCTCAGTAGTGTAAGATATAACAACCAATCACAGCGCAGATTTCATGCTACCTCAGCAGTTTAGAAAGTAACAACCAATCAAAGCACAGCTTTCATGTCACCTCATTAGTATAAGAAATAGCAACCAATCACAGCCCAGCTTTCATGATACCTCAGCAGTATAAAAAATAGCAACCAATCACAGTGCAGCTTTTTTTATGTTACCTCAGCAGTATAAGAAATAACAACCAATCACAGCGCTGCTTTCATGTTACCTCCTTATAATATAAAACAACCAATCACAGAGCAGCTTTTATGTTACCTCAGCAGTTTGGAAAGTAACAACCAATCAGAGCACAGCTTTCATGTTAACTTAGCAGTATAAGACATAGCAACCAATCAAAGTGCAGCTTTCATGTTACTTCAGCAGTATAAGAAAGAGCAGCCAATCACAGCACAGCTTTTATGTTCCCTCAGCAGTATAATATATAACAACCAATCACAATGCAGCTTTCATTTTACCTCAGCAGTATAAGATATAACAACCAATCACAGCGCAGCTTTCATGCTACCTCAGCAGTATAAAAAAATAGCAACCAATCACAGCTCAGCTTTCATGATACCTCAGCAGTATAAGAAATAGCAACCAATCACAGCGCAGCTTTCATGTTAACCTCAGCAGTATAATATATAACAACCAATCACAGCGCAGCTTTCATGTTAACCTCGGCAGTATAATATATAACAACCAATCACAGCGCAGCTTTCATGTTAACCTCGGCAGTATAATATATAACAACCAATCACAGCACAGCTTTCATGTTAACCGCAGCAGTATAATATATAACAACCAATCACAGCGCAGCTTTCATGTTAACCTCGGCAGTATAATATATAACAACCAATCACAGCGCAGCTTTCATGTTAACCTCGGCAGTACAAGGAATAGCAACCGCAATTATTTCGTGAAACGTTCGTCGGATGCATCACTTTGCAGTTGAACACACATCCCGTTGCTCGTAATGCCTTTTTCTTTTGTGCTTGAGATGGAAATCGATTGGTCAATCTACGTCTGGAGGGCATAACTGTCGACGACGCTCGCACGCGCGCCACCTATCGTACGATAGATGGACTATGCCAGAAACCTGAGCAGGAGTGTACTCAACAACTTCCCAAAGTTTCGTGGCGATCGGATGAATGGTGTGGTAGCGCATAAAGGACAAACAGACATTTTTATATATATAGTTCTACATATATATATTTATTTATATATACGGGTCCGTTAATGTCCTTATTATTCTATTCACTCTTTGTATTGAATCATGAATCACACCACTCTTGCAGGCATGAAACAATAGATGTACATCCTGTTTTCTCCCTCAAGGAGAAAGGTGATGAAGGTGTTGGGAAGTCATTTCTTCCTCCATAGAAAGAACATAAGCATTCAGCTGTGTTGCACAATTGGGGGATCAGGGTTAATAATTCTTTCAGCATGCTTTGTTTGAAAGAGAATGAATCATCA
The DNA here is from genome assembly GCF_035609145.1 of Eleutherodactylus coqui. NCBI lineage: Eukaryota > Metazoa > Chordata > Amphibia > Anura > Eleutherodactylidae > Eleutherodactylus > Eleutherodactylus coqui. The sequence continues at coordinate 142,092,602 of NC_089845.1, read as the reverse complement.
GAAAATGTTGTATTGTTTAAATCAACTTTTTATGGTTAAATAAAAATATATACTTTTTAAACTTTGTTTTTTTTTCTTATTTTGCTTGTTGTTCATTATATAATAATGATAATCTTAAAGTTTTCATGCAGATTACTGAGCCTCATAATAGTCTACAGCTTCCTGTTTGTAAAGATCTCTTTCTCATCTTCACATACAGAATTAAGGCCCATTTACACGGAGCGATGATCGCTCAAACGACAGTCTGAGTGACATCATTGAGCAATCATTTTGCATAAACTATTAAGTAGCTACTCAGCTACCGAATAGCTATTTAGTGTGCAAATGAAGCCTTAGCTGAAAGCAGTTAATTTCCAGAGGGCTCTTATCTGCTTTCAGTTCTTTTGTTCTCCAGCGGGAAACAATGCTATCAGCACTCCCTGTGGAGAACCGCTGATAAGGCTGAACAACGATTCTTAGGTTGGACTGAATTTAACGATCAGCTAGCAGTGCCCGAAAAGTGCACAATGGCCGCGCGTCTAGACGCAACGATTATCGCTCAAACAATCGCTTTTTAATGATTTTTAAGAGATCATCGCTCTGTGTAAATGGGCCTTTACAAAAGTTAACACCTATATATAGATAACACAGGATCCACCATTCACAATAGTTGATGGTCACAACTCACCTCTTCCCTCTCCTTGCATAGTGACCTCTGCACGTTACAGAGCATACCCACAACACTGTCCTATAGACGTTAAGGAGTCATCTTCAGACAACATTTTTCCTGTGTCCATAAAACAGTCAAGTAAATTGTATTTTCTACTTTTTAGGCTCTCTTTGTGTCAATTTTTAGTAACTTTCACACATTTATATCCAGTCTAGGAAATGATCTGTGTGCAAAACAGCCTAGACTCCAGAGTGATACATTGTAGCAAACTAGTTAAGATTTCTACAGCTGCTGCTGATATACACCCCTTGTCCAAAAAAATGGAATGGAGCATCTAGAAGGAGTTGTTATTCTGCTGCAAAACTCGGCATGCGGTTCCATCTCAGGCAGATGATGAGAGTTGTGGCATGAATAGATGAACCGTCCTCTCACCTAAAGTCATAAAAGTGATTCCACCTTGGCCTATAAAAAGGCTCTCGGAGGCTCCTGTGTGCAGTGACCTCTTCTTCCGCTTGTGTAGATCTTGTTGACCACTAGACGCCTCTACGACGCAGTCAAAGAGATTTCACCCAGTTAATAGAGTTTGACAGAGGCGCTTTATTGGGATGTCAGAAACTGAGGAGAATCTACCTCACCTCTATGTGGATATACTGAGGAGAATATAACTGACCTCTGTGTGCATATACTGAGAAGAATCTACCTTACCTGTATGTGTATATACTGAGGAGAATCTACCTTACCTGTATGTGTATATACTGAGGAGAATCTAATGCTCCTCTATGTGTATATACTGAGGAGAATCTAACGCTCCTCTACGTGTATATGCTAAGGAGAATATAACTGACTTCTGTGTGAATATCCTGAGGAGAATCTACCTCACCTCTGTGTGTATATATCGAGGAGAATCTAACGCTCCTCTATGTGTATATACTTAGGAGAATATAACGTTCCTCTATGTATATATACTAAGGAGAATCTACCTCAGCTCTATGTATATATAATAAGTAGAATATACCTCACCTCTATGTGTATATACCTCGTGTGGCGCAGAGTGTTAAGGCAGCAGAAATGCAGTCCTAAGCTCTCGCTCATGATCTGAAGGTTGCGAGTTGAAGTAGCATGGTTGAAGTAGCTGGCTCAAGGTTGACTCAGTTTCAATCCTTCCGAGGTCGGTAAAATAAGTACTCAACTTTGGTGGGGGGGGGGGGGGTAATAAATTACTTGAAAGCGCTGCGGAATAAGTTGACACTATACAAAATAACAAGATCTAACTGACCTCTGTGTGTATATACTGATACTGAAAGACAGCAAAGTACATAAGGAAGCCGCCATGGACTGCAGCGATGGGGCATACCTTTAAGGGTAAGAAGGTGCTGCAACCTTCAGTCTGGGGGTAAATTTGAATAAAAAGGGGCATTGCCTTTAAGGGTAAAACGCAAGGAGAGTGGGAGGGGTGGTACATTCTTCAGAGGGACATCGGTACATGCAGTCTGAGGAGAATGTAACGCTCCTCTGTGCATTTTATTCCTCGGTTCCTCTGAAAAAACCACCACTTCATAAAATTGCGAACAATAGGTAAACACCTGCACCAAGTTAACTCGGGCGAAGCCGGGTATATCAGCTAGCCAATTATAACGATGTTTCAGTCATACATAGTAATTTTCATTCGATTCCGACAACTCCTCCTAGGTTCTTTAATTTTTTTTATAATGAATGTATTTAGCTCATAGAGGAATCCCTAGACTATACACAACTGTATCCAATTATTAAGCTGAAAGGAGAACTAAGTACAGTCTGTGAATGTAAAGAAAAGGGTTCCCACTCAACGGCAGTGAACAACCTAAAAATAGTATGAGACTGAAACAACGTATATTAGAATGTTAAATAACTTTTCATGTACTGTATATAGTGATTAAGCTTTTTTTAAACTAAATCCAGAAAACCCCTTTAAGAAACACAAACAGCTATACAGTGTGAAACATTAACTTCCCTCCTAAATGTAATTACTGGTTGCATTCTTTTTAGAACAATAATTACAGCCAAACACATTTAATTTCATTCCAGTCTTTCATGTGGCTGTTGAATCGAATCCTCACTATACTAATATATTGAGCCTAATCAGTAAAATAGTCACAGCAAAGTTTCTGCTAGAACGTTATGCACTTTAAAGGGGTTTTCTGACACTTAGAAGTAGAGTGCCCCAGGGTAGGTATTGGCATGGAAAACTAATAGAGATGAGCGAGCGTACTCGGAAAAGCACTAGTCGCTCGAGTAATTTGCTTTATCCGAGTATCGCTGTGCTCGTCCCTGAAGATTCGGGTGCCGGCACGGAGCGGGGAGCTGCAGGGGAGAGCGGGGAGGAACGGAGGGGAGATCTTTCTCTCCCTCTCTCCCCTGCTCCCCGCTGCGACTCACCTGTCAGCCGCAGCGGCACCTGAATCTTCAGACCCGAGCACAGCGATACTCGGATAAAGCAAATTACTCGAGCGAGTAGTGCTTTTCCGAGTACGCTCGCTCATCTCTAAAAACTAACCATTATTCACCCTTTTACTATGCCAGTCACCTGGGATCTGTGCGACCCCTCTTGCTAGACGATGCCCGTCATTATACCTCACCATTTCCTTTCTGAACACTGGTGATAACATGCACGTGTTTCTGTATGAATCCCTTTCTGTCCTTAGGTGTGCGAATGCATGAATTTCCATCCATCTGTAGCTGTGCAAACACCTTGTCTGAAGTCCCTGGTCTTCGGGGTTTGCCTCTGTCTGTTGTTCATGTTGCTCTAGTTGCTTGAGTTTCTATTATATGTCATTTGCTACCGTTTAGGGAGAGTGCGCTTGTCCCTAGGTTCCTGACGTGGGGCCGTCCTTATCGGGATGGTAACCCTGGTTATAGCTAGGTTTCCCCTCTTAAGGGTATGCACGTTCATACAGGAAAGGTGAATAAGCCCTGTGGTTGAGCGTAGCAATTGGCATGTGAACAATGAAAATGATGTAATTGCTTCCTTTACTAGTAGGGACTAGAGCGGATGGGACTGGGTTGGCGGCGTTGGAGGAGGCATGGTAAAAGGCTGAGTAATGTTTTTTGTTTTTTTTTATTTCATTATCTACCCTGGTATACTTTTTTCTGAATGGAAGAAAACCCATTTAGTATTATTAACCCATTAAGGACGTGACCCTTTTTTCATTTTTGCTTTCAGTTTTTCCTCCCTGCTTTCAAAAATATTATAAATCTCTTTTTTTTAATCCAGCGATGTAGTTGTCTAAGGTCTTGTGTTTTGCAGGACAAGTTGTTTAATGTACCATATAATGTACTGAAAAGTGGGGTGAAATGAAAAAAAATGGAAATTCCGCCATCTTTGGTGGGATGGTGGGGGGTCTTGTTTTTATGGCGTAGACTGCGGCAAAAATCACATGATAGCTTCAGTCTGTCGGTCAGTATGATTACAATGATACCAGATCTAGGGCATTACACATGCAAAATTGTTCGGTGGCGCTGCAGAGGTAATGCCCCAACTCCCTTATTTGCATATTACCCAGAAGAGTGTGGATAACCTTATAAGTCTCTCTACTCACCTTCTTGGTGCTCTCCCTAAGAAGTGATGTTATTCCTCCCAACCCACATCATTGGCCTTTCATTAGCCAAGCCAGAATCCTACTGCACACTGATGAGGGGCAAACACCCTGAAACAGCTGTCTATTTATGGATTCTGGCTTGGTTTTCAATTTCCAATCATTGCTCTACAGACCTGTATAAAGGGTCAAGCATTGATGTGAAGAAATGCTGCCATCCAATAGGTGTAGAGATATTGTTCCATCTCCCTTATTTACATGCAAAATTGGCACGCGCAATATGCAGTGAATAGAACACATTGATATCAATGGGTTCAGTCACATATCCATTATTTGCGCAGGATGTTCTGCTTTTTGTGCATATTGTATATTTGTACGAAACAAATACAGTAAAATATGCACATGCGCATAGAAACTCAATGATCATCATGCAAATACATAGCGCAAATGCACACATACGTACACTTACACCCATTATAAGGGATTTTGTTTTTGCTGTACTACTTTTCAAAAAATGAAAAACCCTAAAATTATTTTCTGCCACCATCTTCTGACAGCCATAAGTTTTATTTTGCTATCGACACAGTTGAATGAATGCCTGTTCTTTTCTTGACACAGCGAATATGTGATTTTTAAAAAAAATAAATATAGGAAAATGTTTTTTAAAAACTTTTATTATGTTTTATTTTTTCTAATGAGTAAAACTTTTTAAAACTAATTTTTACATTCCCACAGGGGACTTGAACTTACAATTGTTTGATTGCGCCTGCAGTGTAATGTAATACCATAGTATTACCGCAAACTGACAGGCCATCTAACAAGCCACGCCACAGGCAAGGCTTGACAGACAATCAGCCGCATCACAGAAGGGGAAATCAAGAATTAAAAACATTCACAGAAGAATGGCCGTTACTTACTGACTGAGGAGTGCATATAGATGCATCCTCCTCTCACCATGCAGGTAGCTGACTACCAAATGGAGGAGCCAATAACACCTGTGAGGGCACCGATAAGACAACCACTCACACTGCCTCCTGATAATGAGAGGGGTGGATGGCATCATTATAATGGCGTCATTAATAGGTTGCTGGTCTGCATGGTGAACTACATATATCAGAATGGTCTGGCACCCTGTATCCACTATGTGTGGGAGTGTACACCAAGCATCCACCCCCCTCATTATCAGGAGGCAGTGTGAGTGGCTGCCTCATCGGTGTCCTGCACAGGTGTTATTGGCTCCTCCATTTGGTAGTCAGCTACCTGCATGGTGAGAGGAGGATGCATCTATATGCACTCCCCAGTCAGTTAGTAACGGCCATTTTCTATGACAGACAATCAGCCATAGCAGACGAAAGTCACCTTGCAATCACCAAAACCAAGCGGGATATTTAAATGTCGTGCTGCTGTCAGAATTGGCAGCGCCATTTACAGGGTTAGCAGCCACGATCATCATTCACGTTGATAACGGCTGTTGGCGGTAAATGTCAGCTGTGAGAAACAGCCGGCACCTACATTGTATGGAGCGGGATCGGTCCCTAATCCTCCTCCATACAAGCCCTGAATGCACGGGTCATAACTACATATCCTGCGCCGTTAAGGGGTTAAAAGTAATTTCAGAAGAGATGGCAAAAAGATTGGAAAAGTTATTTCTGTTTGTCTGGGTTTCAAGGTTCATGACTTAAAAATGGAGGTTCTCCATAACGTGTAGGCTTGAAACGCGTGTCCCAGCTGGCTGAAGGCTGGATCTCGGCACGCTGGATCCAGGGGGTCTTCCGGTAAAACTGAAGTGCTCACCGGTCCTTAGACAGTGGTAATCATGGCTGACATACTGTTCACAACCACGGGGCACCTCTGGCCATAGAGATGGTGGTAGAGTTTCCCAAGGATGCAGCCCTGCTGTTTTGGATCAGAAGGAGGGACCCACTCAATGTTCCGTGCGGCTTAACAAACAACCTTGTTAAAGGGGTTGTCCCGCGGCAGCAAGTGGGTCTATACACTTCTGTATGGCCATAATAATGCACTTTGTAATATACATTGTGCATTAATTATGAGCCATACAGAAGTTATAAAAAGTTTTATACTTACCTGCTCCGTTGCTGGCGTCCTCGTCTCCATGGTGCCGACTAATTTTCGCCCTCCGATGGCCAAATTAGCCGCGCTTGCGCAGTCCGGGTCTTCTCCTGTTCTCTATGGGGCTCCGTGTAGCTCCGTGTAGCTCCGCCCCGTCACGTGCCGATTCCAGCCAATCAGGAGGCTGGAATCGGCAATGGACCGCACAGAAGAGCTGCGGTCCACGGAGGTAGAGGATCCCGGCGGCCATCTTCACCGGTAAGTATAGAAGTCACCGGAGCGCCGGGATTCAGGTAAGCGCTGTGCTGTTCTTTTTTTCAGTCCCTGCATCGGGGTTGTCTCGCGCCGAACGGGGGGGGGGGGGGGGGGGGGTTTGAAAAAAAAAAAACCCGTTTCGGCGCGGGACAACCCCTTAAAATCAAACTCGTTCTGGCTTTTTTCTCTCAGGTATGTTTGGTGACATGGAATGAGGTGCTGCGACAATTCAATCATCCATGTAATCACCCCGAAGGAACAAAAAAAAAGATAAAAAATCTTATTTTTTTTCCAGAGCTAGCTCAGTGGGCAGAACCCGCTTTTCTTTCTTTCCTACACACAGCAGGAACTCTCTCTGAACCGGAACTTAACTGAAAACTTTCTCTTATCACCAGGGGGCGCTGCCTGGCATCATCTCAGCCCGCCCTTTCTGTGCACATGACCAATTCCCCTCACCTTGAGGGCATGCAAAAAGATTTTAACCCCTTTCCCCCATCAGTTTGGATGAGCTCTGTTTGTTCTGCAGGAAAAGAGCATTACAATTTTTACAAATATTCTAATTTAAATGGCTAAAAAATAAAAATGCTCTGGTCCTGGAATGTGGGGCCACAGAAAAAGTATTTTTTAAAAACTTTTTATATTGCACACAAGTGATAAAACATAATAAAACTTCTATAAATTTGGTGTTCGTAATCGTAATGACTCATAGAATAAAGGTAGCATAATATTTATAACACATGGTAAACGACATAAAAATAAATCACAAAAAGCAATGGTGAAATAGATTTTTTCCAGTGACCCCCAGCAAAAAAAAAAAATTAATAAAAGTTATTCAATACATTATATGTACCCTAAATTGGTTGCTATAAAACTAGACCTTGTCCTGTAACATAAAAGGTGTCATACAGCTACAGTGACGAAAAAACAAAAAAGTTTTGATCACTGAATGATTTACTGGCTATTAAGGCTTAAAATAGTTATGTCACATTTTCGGGAGGTTTTTCCAACTTCATTGTGACTGTTAGGGGGTAAAACGTTGGTATATCCTGTTGCATGGCATAGTGGGTCCACTCTACATCTCTGGGGGTCCTGGCATGTCTATGCTTTACTAAGGCAGTCCATTAACATGTAATACTTAATTCGCCCTGTGGTGGCACTGCAGAGAATTTTCAGCTTCCATACCCATTTACCAGATCAGATTCTCACTTAATTGAAAGCATGTTGGGGTTTCTGTATTTAATGTAATTCAGTCTATTATCCTACAGTCTTGACACATTTCTCTAATGAACCAATATAGCCTAAACTCTGGTCACCCTGCTATAGAAATGTGACATGGTATATAGGAAGTGTAGAAGGAGTCTCTGTTCACCTCCCATATTACGAACAATGGTTCAAAATAACACAACTGGCTACTGTTTGGTTTTGACAGGGCTCGAAAATGACAAACAGAAAAATCTTGGCAAAGGATTAGATAAAGTTTCTTTGGAAGCTGTTAGAAGAATTTCAGCCTGATGAGATGAGAACAATTTGCTCTAGTCTGAATCCACAAATTGCAAAGCAGTCAAAATAAGGCACTGGTGGATACGAAAATGCCAGGAACACAATCACATGCTGGCAAAGTGCATCCTATGAAATGATCAGGAACAGCATGTAGACTGAAAGTAGCCTGTAATCCTATTCATGAAGGGTAATTATGTGCCAATACTATAAAATATGGAGGCAAATATGGGTACAGCACGCCAGTCAGTCTCACCATAGTTTTGTCCATAAACAGCCTTTTTTATTTCATTAGTAGAGATGAGCGAACGTACTCGTTTAGGGCGATTTCGCAATCAAGCACGGGCGAAAAGATTCGGGGGGCGCCGGGGTTGAGTGGGGGGTTGCAGAGGGGAGTGAGGGGGGGGGGAGAGAGAGAGAGCTCCCCCCTGTCACCCACTGCTACCCCCCGCTCCACCACACCGCCCCCGCCCCCCGAATCTTTACGCCTGAGTAGTCAGTTGCTCGAAAATAGCGATGCTCGATTGCGAAATCGCCCTAAACGAGTACGTTCGCTCATCTCTATTCATTAGTATTAAAGCGACCCTCCTGTTTCGGGACAAAATTCGTCCCAGGACTGGAAGGTGAAGGGGGTACAATACCTGTAGTTGATTGTGTTGGCCATCTTGACATTCCGCCAATTCCCAGTGCCGTTTTTGGGAGGCCAATATGGCCACCACCATCAGGGGTAGATTGGGAACCCAGAGTGGCTCTGGAAAAAAAATTACAAATTGGCCTCATGTTGTAGGCGGGCAAAACTGGCAGTAAGTAAGCTAGACTTAGTGTATAAAACATTTAGGGTATGTTCACACAAAGCAGAATTGTTGCAGATTTTCCGCAGTGGAAAAGTGGCATCAAAATCCGCATCATTTATGTTTTTTTTGGGCAGGTCCGTGGCTGATTTCAGCCTTTCAATTCAAAGGCTGTAATCGACTGCGGATCCTTGATCTGATTGGTTGTTGGGGACAAACCTCTTTACAGCAAGTGGTAGTCTGCGAGTATTACAAGGTGCACTCATCTGGTCAGGTGTTGCAGAAGTGGACTGCGTGTCACCGGGGATAAGATGGCGGCACTCGGCAGCGGACGCGGGGTGACGGTGTGTGCTGACAGTGAGCGTTCAGTCTGTGAAGGCGAGAGGAGCGTTGTTATGTGCAGGCAGTGAAGAGCCATGTGTTTTTGTGTCCTCCCTTAGGTCCCATTCATTCACAGCGGTGGCTTAAAGGCTAAAATCAGCCGCGGTTCCGCACCACAAATCTGTGTCACAATCCCCACCATTGACGTAGAACTGACACAGATTTCGATTCGGATTTTCTGCTACATGTGAATATCCTCTTAGAGTATGTAGGTTGGTATATTCCTCAACATTGCTTCTATATGATATTAGAAAGGCCACATCATTGACATACAATGGGGGAATGCTGCAGGCAGAAGCTGAGGAGACTATTGTTTGTCAACAGATACATATAGCCCCCCGAAATGTTTCAGTACAACTAGCATCGTCAAGGGGTAGGGACCACCAGAGACTTGTTTTATTCTCTGACCGAGATGTTAACATGCATTTTATAGCTGTATATGGTTGGTACGTTGCATTAATTGGTGGAGAGGGGATGGAAGGGGCAGAAAGTGGATTAAAGGGGTTGTCTCGCGGCATCAAGTGGGGTTATACACTTCTGTATGGCCATATTAATGCACTTTGTAATATACATCATGCATTAAATATGAGCCATACAGAAGTTATTCACTTACCGTCTCCATGGCTCCGTCTAATTTCGCTGTCTTCTGGCGTTTTTAGACGTGCTTGCGCAGTCCGTGCTTCTGCCTGGTGAATGGGGCCACTCGTGCCGGAGAGCTGGTCACCGCGTCGTCATCGTAGCTCCGCCTCTGTCACGTGGTGCCGATCAGCCAATGAGGTGGCTGTATCGGCAGTGGAACGCGGAAGACAGAAGAAGAAACTCCATGGTGCACCATGGGAAGACCCGCGGTGCACCGTGGGAGAAGACCAGCGGCGCCATCTTTAAAAGAAGAAATGAAGAAGCTGCAGAACGCTGATGCAGATAAGTGCAATGTGCTTTTTAAAAACTAACAAATGCTTTCTTTTTTACAGGGCATAATGCAGGGGTCCATTTAAAAAAAAAAATTTCGCTTTCGCCGCGAGACAACCCCTTTAAATGTCAGACTGGGGAGGACACCAAATGGAATCATGACCCTGGGTGCAGGAATCCCTCAGTACGCCTATAACAGTGCCCCTCCATTAAGTATAAAATGACCTTCATAGACTCTTTCAATACTAATGCCCTCACAATCTTTTTCTTATACTAGTGCTTCCCAAGGCATCAAGTATACTGCCCCTCATGGCCTCAAGTATAGCGCCCTCCAAGGCCTCTGGTATAGTGGCCCTCATGGCGTACAATATAGTGCCCCCAAGGGATTCAGTCTAGTACCCCTCATGGCCTCCTTTTATGTCCCTCACTGACTCCAGTATAGTAACCCTCATGGACTCCTTTTATGTCCCACATTGACTCCAATATAGCAACCCTCATGGACTCCTTTCATGTCCCTCATTGACTCCAGTATAGTGACCCTCATGGACTTCTTTCATGTCCCTCATTGACTCCAGTATAGTGACCCTCATGGACTCCCTTTATGTCCCTCATTGACTCTAGTATAGTGACCCTCATGGACTCCCTTTATGTCCCTCATTGACTCTAGTATAGTGACCCTCATAGACTCCTTTTATGATCCTCATGAACTCCTTTTGATACAAATGCCTTTTATTCCGTAAAATAAAAAAAGCATATATACACTCATCCGTGTTTCTCCTCCTACTCCCAGCCTCTGCAGTCAGTGCTGCTCTTCTTAACGAGGATGGCCTGGTAAAGCAATCACTGGGCCACTACCACCACCACCACCTCCACTTTTGTTGGAGGAGGCCAAATTAGAGAACCCAATTTTTACTCCTATAGATTTTAACAGAAGTCAGAATCAGGAGTCCTGTTTCACAATTATCTTTTAAAATCAGGTTGATCACTCCTGACTAGAGATGAGCGAGCATACTCGATAAGGCAAACTACTCGAGCGAGTAGTGTCTTATTCGAGTACCTGCCCGCTCGTCTCTAAATATTCAGGTGCCGGCGGGGGAGAGCGGGGAGGAACGGAGGGGAGATCTCTCTCTCCCCCCCCCCACTCCCCCCTGCTCACCGCCGCAACTCACCTGTCACCCGCGCCGGCAGCCGAGCGGGCAGGTACTCGAATCGAGTAGTTTGCCTTATCGAGTATGCTTGCTCATCTCTACTCCTAACCCAATTATTTCAATAATCGGTCAACCCTAGTAGTTACTTCTAGCTTTTGCAGTGTAGGAACCATTCTATAGCAACAAATGGACGCACATAAGAAAAAGATTCCTCTAACTTCGGAAATATGCTTGCTCCTTCAGCCCGCGCATGTGTTGTTGGTGAATGGAGCCATTGGAGTGGCTGTGCCGTCCAGTGCAGCCCAACGTACAGAGTGCGCCGACGTCAAGTGTTACAGGAGCCTGAAAATGGAGAAAAGCCCTGTCCAAACCTGGAGGAAAAGTCTGGATGTCTGGAGTATTTCACGAACCAAGGCATTGAATGTGGCCATATGTATGGTAAATCATAAAAAACCCTTTTACTTAGGTTACAAAAGAGTAATATGGCATACATTATCCTAATATCACCCAGTACTCAATGTGTTACTGTTATATGAGTCTACCCAATTCATAACTCACTCCGGTGTAAGTAGTTGTAATGTATCTGTGATTGCCAGTCTTTATATATGACATATATTTCCTCTGAAATCACACTTAGGCTGGATTCAGATAAACGTATATCGGCTGGGTTTTCACGCCGAGCCGATATACTTTGTCTCTCTCTGCAGAGGGGGAGGCTGGAAGAGCTAGGTGCGGTGCTCTGAGCTCCCGCCCCCTCTCTGCCTCCTTTCCGCCCCTCTACACTATTTGCACTAATTCTCAGAACTTAGCCCCGCCCCACCTCCTCTCATTGCAAATAGTGCAGAGGGGCGGAGAGGGGGTGGAGAGAAGGCAGAGAGGGGGCGGGAGCTCAGTTCCTGCTCCTGGCTCTTCCATCCCCCCCCTGCAAATGAGGACACTGTATATCGGCTCAGCGTGAAAACCGAGCCGATATACAGTCGCCTGCATCCACCCTTAGAGGGGTTGTCCAGGAAAACATGACTACTTTTTTTTCAAAAACTGCTACACACCTAGGTCTTGTCTGGTATTGCAGCTATACTAAACTACATTAAAGTGAATATAGTGAATGGGACCGAGTGCAATACCACATACAACCTGGGGATAGGAGTGGAGCTGTTTCCCAACACATTTTAAAATAGTAGCTTAATAGTAGCAGAGAATTAGACAGAATAGCAAACTATGCAATTACTGGCTGGTTAAACGTGCCACCAGTCCAGCACAGCCGCTCTGATCTTCACTGTTTCAGTCCCATAAGCTCCTGTATCGGTCACCTACCATTCATTCTTCTTGTGATGCTGCAGCCAATCATTGGCTTCGGTGCTCATTTGTCATGCATGCAAACATTACTGCTGAGGCCAGTGATTGGCTTCAAGGGTCACATGATCAATGAGCATCATGTGACCGCTGCAGGAGCTTCAAGGATTGGAACAGTGATACCCAGAATTGCTTGCCTGGACCAGCGGTACATCTAACCAATGAGTGTGCATAGTTTGCTATTCCCTGCCCTTAGATTTATTTCTCAAAGTCTTTAGGCCCATTTAGACACAACGATTCGTTGTGTGTAAGTGCGCGCCCGTCGTGCATTTTTCGTTACCTATTCGTTCATCGTTGTCTTTCAGTCCGCTTAAAATTCATCGTTCGGCCGTTCGCTTTTCATTCGGTTTAAATGACATTCATTCAGCGATTTGATGGGAGTTTTAATGGTTTGGCGGGGCGTAGATTCATCTGGCTAAAGGCAGAGCGATTGGCTGTCGGGAGGACAAAGCTTTTGATTTTAAAACGCCCTCCTAGTCAGGGGCGTAACTATAAAGGATGCAGGGGATGCGGTTGCACCCGGGCCCAGGAGCCTTAGGGGCCCCATAAGGCCTCAGTTCTCCATATAGGGAGCCCAGTACTATGAATAAAGCATTATAGTTTGGGACCCTCTTACAGGCTTTGCATTGAGGCCCAGGAGCTTCAAGTTACGCGTCTGCTCCTAGTGCTCAACCATTGGCCGTGCCGTTGTGACGTACCATGCAAGCAGCAACCAAGACCATTGAAAAATTAATTTGCCTTTTTAAACGCACGTGCTGAGGTCTTGGATTCACGGATTATTTTTCTTTAGGCTTGCGCAGATTTCGTTACTAGATTTTAGATCACTAATAGGTCAATACATAAAACTACATGTATTTTTGACAAGGATGACCAAGAGATTATTTACATTCCAATGACATAAATACTATCGTTTGTACCACCAAGTTTTTTATATAACTCTTTCGCAATTCCTTAACATAGATCGCCTGTAATCGGCCTCTTTTTTTACTTTATATCAGACATCTCGTTTCTTTCTGTCGCTGCTAAACAGCCGGGTTTTTTTTAAAGACCAGATAAGCGCGGCCATGATGTTCACGAGTCGATACAAAGAAGCTCTTTTTTTTTCCCTTCACTAAATGCACGCGCCTTTACACAAACTATCACTCAATTATCGTTTAATGCAAACGCTGTACAACGATAATCTAACGACTGAAATGCCCGGCCGCTACCTCCCTTTTCCAACAATTCACTTTTGATCATTATAACGAATTTTGAGCTATTATCGTTGTGTCTAAATGGCCCCTAAAGGCCCATTGAGACACAACGATAATCGCTCAAAAGATGTCGCTCAAGCGACTTTTTAGCGATCATAGTTGTGTCATTTACAGCTCAAGATGATCGATGAGTGATCACCTTGTGCTGCCAGCGGGGGATGCAGAAGACAAGCGGGGTGACCCCGCTTGTCTTCTGCATACAGCTGTTCCCCCGCTCTGAGCGCCTGGCTGTTATACAGCCCGACGCTCGGAGCGGAGGATGCAGAAGACAAGCGGGGTGTCCCCGCTTGTCTTTTGCATACAGCTGTTCCTCCGCTCCCAGCTGTTATACAGCCCAGCGCTCAGAGCGGAGGATGCAGAAGACAAGCGGGGTGTCCCCGCTTGTCTTCTGCATCCAGATGTTCTCTGCACTGAACGCCCGGCTGTTATACAGCTGAGTGCTCCGTGCCAGGTATGGAGAACAGAGCTGGACTGCTCTGTTCTTTATACTCAACCCGTTATCAGGGAGCGGGATACAGCTGAAACAATAGTATCAGCTGTATCCCGCTGTGAATCCCTGATAAGGCTCATCGTTGTCTTTCAGCACACTGAAAGACAACGATGAGCGACGGGATAACGAAAACTACACAATGTCAGTGCAGTTACACACAACGATTATCTCTCAAAAGACAGCTTTTGAGCAAATTTTGACCGATGATCGATGCGTCTAAATGGGCCTTTAGAAAGCCCCGTTAGGTCATTATGCATAGTGATAAGAAGGAGCTTCCCCAGCATTGCTTGTGCTTACATTCTAATCCTAGCTGGTATCAGCAAACAGATAAGACTGTGCTTTTCCACTAACCCCACTGCCTCTTCCAGCACAGTTGTAACAGGCAGATAATGCTACTTTCCGGGCTTATGCACACAGCTGTATCTGGCCCGCTTACTACAAGTATGTTTTTCATGCGTGTAATACTCATTACACAGCAAATACGCACCAAAATAAGACAAGCTGGGTTTTTTTTTCATGCACATGATGTAAGTGGCCCAATAGAAATGAATGGGCTTTTAGCACCACATATCATGCTGGCAACATATGTCCGTGTGAGTGAGCCCTTAATTTGTGAATAGAACTGTCCTTCAGCTAATTGTAATTATGTTCTTCCATAGTTCCTGCATTTATTACTACTTCTGAATATAACAAAGAAAGAAAAAGACGTGCAGTATCGATAGACTTGGCATCGGACACAGAGGATTCTGGGTACAGTAATAAACCTGAGCAATGGATATATTGGGTGTCGTTATTTGTCATATGTTGTCTAATCCTATAATATCGCTGCAGAACTAGGAGGCATTATAATGAAATGTTAGGAAGGGTATCATTTCTCCTTAGGGAGAACACCTAGATGGTGTGAGTTCATCCATGCTCCACTGGGAAATATGCAAAAGGAAAGATGGAACAATATTTCTACAGTGCCACCTATTGGAAGGCAGCATTCCTGCAAGTTAATGTAAGACCTTTTAAGAATCCTTGAAAGAAAGACTGTGAATTATGAGCTAAAGCCAGAGTCTTTTGAAAGAACAGATAACCATGCACAACAAGAGGAAATTATATTATAGTCACTATTTCCAAGGTGCCCCTCAACCTGCACCCACATTATTCTGTCAGGTCTGTTGGTTAATATTAAGTCCAAAATGGCTATCTCTCTAGTTGGGTTCTGCACAAGTTGGGGAAGGTAATTATATTTAGTTATTGGCAGAAACATTATTTCCTTTTTGAGATCCACAGGCTTCAGTTTCCCAGTTTATATTTGTATAGTTAAAGTCTTCTATAATAATTACCTCATTGTGATTTGCTGCTTCATATATTTGCCTCAGTAATGAATTTTCAGTGACTTCTGTTATATTTGGTGGCCTATAGCAAACCCCTATGAGGAATTTATTATTGTTTTTCTTTCTATGTATTTCTACCTATAGAGACTCCACATGTCCATTTCCCTCACATATATCTTTACATCATGTGGGCTATAAACAGAACTTCACATAAAGACAAACCAGGTTTCATCCAACCAGGTCTCCGTTATTCCCACTATATCATATTTTTCGGCAGACGCTATTACTTCCAGTTATTACTTTTACCAATAGGCTCCTTTTAACCCCGTAGTGACGGAGCTTTTTTCCATTTTCGTCTTTTCCTACTCCCTTTTAAAAAATCGTAACTCCTTTATTTATCCATCGACGTACCTGTATGAGGGCTTGTTTGTTGCGGGACGAGTTGTATTTTTTAATGGCACTATTTATTATACCATATAATGTACTGAAAAACTTTTAAAAAATTCTAAATGGAGAGAAATGTAAAAAAAACAACATTCCACCATCTTTCGTTGCGTCCTGTTTTTACGGCGCACAAACTGCAACAAAAATGACCCAATAACTTTATTCTATGGGTCAGTACGATTACTATGGTACCAAACTTGTATAGTTTCTTTTTTTGCTGTAGTACTTGTATTTTTTTTAAGATATTTAATTTTTAAAATTATTTTTTGTGTCCATTTTCTGCGCACAATAACTTTTTTATTTTTCCATCGACATAGTTGAGTGAGGGCTTATTTTGTGCGGTACATCCCGTCGTTTCCGTTAGTACCATTTTTTGCAAACAATTGACCTTTGGGTCGCTTTTTATTACATTTTTTCTTGGAGATACGGTGACCAAAAAAGTGCATTTTTGGTGTTCTTTATTTATTTTTTCATACCACGTTCACAATGCGGTTAAAATAATGCATTAATTTGATAGATCAGACTTTTATGGACACAGCGGTACCAAACACTTACTTTTGGTTTAATATTTTGATTATTTTATTGCAAATATGGCAAAGGGGGGGGTTTTGAACTTTTATTACTTTTTTTTAAATAATTAGTAAAACTTTTTTTCCTTATTTTTACACTTTCTTTTCATCCTCCGACTACAACCAGCGATGCTTTGATCGCTCCTGCAGTATGACGTAATGCTATAGCATTACATCATACTGCAATCTGACAGGCAGTCTATCAAGTCACCCCACGGGGATGGCTTGATAGGCAGTCTCCCAAGGCAGCCCTGGGGCCTTTTAGGAGGCCCCCAGCTGCCATGAGACCTGCACAGCTCCCCCGATCTCACCGTGCTGGGGGGGGGGGGGGGGCAGTACAGGACCCTTGAACATCGTTCGGGGCATTTAAAGGGTTAATAGCCGCGATTGCCCGTACGGCTGATCACGGCTATTGCTGGTGGGTGTCAGCTGTAATAAACAGGTGACGACCGCACTGTATGGAGGGAGATAGCGGCGCTATCTCTTTCCATACATGTCCTGTAACGGCAGGACGTAAAAACACTATTGGGCCATCACTAACGGGTTAAACGGAGTGATAAATCATTCGTACAAGGAAAGAAGTGTATGATGAGAGATCTCGCTCATTCGCTTGTGCAGCCCGTTTATGCAGATGAATTAGCAGCAATTTCATTCGGAATTGTGTTTGCAAATCATTCAGTCGTTCATTTTCACTGTACCAGTGAATGTGAATGACTAAACGATTGCTGTTCACACACAATGACATGCAAACAAGCAAGTTATTATTCTTATGCCTGCAAAAAAAAAAACAATGAATGAGACGTGAATGAATTCTTACTCATCATCCGAACATTACTTGTGTTTACACTAAATGATTATTGTTCAAATTTGCCCGATCTAACAATTTTTTTGAATGATAATCGTTCCGTGTAAAAGTGCCCTTAGTTTCCATACAGTTTAGAAGTTTTTGGTTATTTTTTATGTTAAGTGTATCTCTTATAACTGTTCTGCCAGTTCTCACTCAGCTAACCCTTCCCATTGCTCCACCCCCATTCTCAGTACTTAGTCCCGGATCTCTGTCTACACTATATTCCCCTCTAACTCTTGGATAGGTTATTGCAGAACATTGAACACTAGAAGGGCGGCTCTAGTATCCTCTAGCCGTGTGCTTACAAATCCACTGGATAGGTGAAAACTTGAAGATTGGTGGGGGGCTGACAGCTGGGACCCGCACCGATCCTGAAAACGTTAAATCTGTGGAATACCCCTTTAAGTTGGATAATAATGCCTAATGTTCTTTCTGATGTTTACAACAGGTACTGCATTGAGTTCCAGATTGAATCCTTTTCTCCAGCCTGCTTGACTGAGGATCGTCTACATGCTCGTTGGATGCTGTATATCCGAGATGGCTATACTGTGTGTGTGGCTTGCCAATACCCTGCAATGAATGTCAGGAACCATCGTTGCTATGGGGATGGCAGAGATGCTAAAAGGTGCGAATACTAAATTTCATGTATGCCTCAGTTTTATAAAATAATACACTGGGGAGAGAAAATGTAAATATAGTTCTTGGAGGTCAGGATTATACTGGGGAGTGAAAGGAAAAAAACAGCATGGTGATTGGAACTATACAGTTGCAAGAAAAAGTTAAGTGAACCCTTTGGAATTACCTGTATTTCTGCATTGGTTGCTAATAAAATGTAGTCTATACAAACCCAGTCTAACTAATAACGCGCAAACAGTTATACCATTCATGTCCTTTACTAAGCAAACTAAGTAACCATCCACAGTGTAGGGAGAAAAATTAAGTGAACTCTTTATTTTAATGATCTGTATATTCCTCGTTAGCAGCTATCACCTCCACCAAACATTTCCTATAGCTGCAAATGAAATTTGCGTAATGTTGAGAGATTTTGGACCATTGGTCTCTGCAAATGTGTTTCAATTCATCAATATTTCTGGGATGCCTTGCATGCAAAGCCGTCTTCAGGTCATGACACAGCAATCTGACTTGATCACTCCAAAATCAATTTTTAATCATCAATTCTTTAGTTAATTTACTTGTGTGCTTTGAATCAAAAGCAGCTTCCTTCTTGGGGTCCTTACATGAAGACCATTCTTGTTCAGTGTTTTTCTAATACACTCATTTTCAAAAAAAATCAAGCACCTTTAAAGAGTTCTCAGAAGCTAATTAAATTTTCTATGTGTGATTGTATCGTTTACATGGGTGGACATGGAGGCATACAGGTTTCGTATGGTATTCTGTGGCATATCTGTCTACATTTGCTGCAACTGAGCTTCTAGATTGTGCAAACTCGCAGGCTGCCGAAATTGGAGTCTCAGGTGGCCCCATACATGCCCCATTGTCGATAAATCTGAGCATCCACGGAAGTGTGGCAAGTTGTAGGGACATTCCTGTGACACTCTTGTGTGTGCGGCCAAGTATTATCTTGCTGGAAAATGTCTCTTGGAAGCCGCCATGAGAGGAACACATGTGGCTGCTGGATTTCATGAACATATATGAATTGTCTTTGTCCCTCCTACCACTACTAGGAGTTATCGACTGTCATATGCGATGGCCCCCCAGACCATCACACCAGCAGGGGGCAGAGTGTCGCTCCCCAGCAAAGGCAGGATTGAGGTGCGCACCCCTAGGTCTCTAGGCACTAACATATCCACCATAAATGTCCAAAATAAATCTGGATTTGTCGCTAAAGACGATCCAGTTCCACCCCGTAGCCATCCAGTTTTGTCATTCACAACACCATTGCAAACGAAGGTAATGGCGGGTGGGAATCAAAGGCAGTACACATAATTGGTGCCATGAGACTAAATGTGCTTCTGCCAAGCACCTGGAAATGGTTCCGGCTGACACAGGGGCAGTAATGATGGAGCCACCTGTCTCTGGATGGCAGACAGCGAAACAGTTGGAGTTGCTTGTGCTTGGCGGATGATCAGACAATCTTCTCTACTGGTGGTCTATCAAGGATGTCTTGAGCTCGGTCCACTGGTCCCAACACCTCCTAACAGTCAGGTCAGAATGGCCTAGGTAGTGGGAAATTCATCAATAGGACCATCCAATTTCTCACATTCCAATAATGTGCCCCCTCTCAAACTCTAGTAACGGGGTGAAATCTCTTTGATTGCATCGTAGAAGCGTCTAGTGGTTAACAGGCTCTAAGCTCTACACAAGTGGAAAAAGAGGTCACTACACACAAGTAGCCTTTGAGAGCCTTTTTATAGGCCAAGGGGGGAACCACTTTTAGGGCCTCCGGTGGCAAGACTGTTTATCTGATTATGCCACAACTCCAATCATTTGCATATCTGCTTGAGATGGAACTGCATTCCAAGTTTTGCATCAAAACGACAACTCCTTGTAGGGGTGGGATTGTTTTTTTTACAAAGAGTGTAGTTGACATGTGAGCAGAAGTCTTTGGGGTTTGTATAGTATTCTGTAAGTCTTTTTCACCTGGGTCATTCCGATCAGTTACCTTAGGTTCTTTCTCCCCTCTTTTATAGGATTACTCATTGAGTTGTTGTTGGAGAGATCTTAACAGGGTTCCCATTGCTAGGAAAAGTTGCATCAATCCTGAATTTTCTAAATTTGTAGATAATTTGTATAACTGTAGATTGATGTACTTCCTGATCTTTAGCTATATTTTTATTGCCCTTTACAGCTTCTAGCATCTGTATAAAACGTCTTCTGAGTTTTTCTGAAAGTTGTTAGCATCGAGGCATGGTTCATACTAACCAATCTTTTTTGTGAGGAACAGATTTGACAATACCCACTCTTCAGAGGTAGGTTAGCAAATTTTAGCCTGGGAACAAGCACCCAGGAGACCGCCACTTTCAACTGAATTGAATACTGTGTTGAAGCAGAGAGCTATTAGTTTGTAGCCAACCTCTCTCATAGCCTACAAAGCTCTTTGTACTGGTAGCCTATGAGACACTGAGATGCAACAGCATTTGCCCACAGGAATCCCATCCTGGCATCATATAGGCAGCAGACATGAAGAGGCTATGTTTTGTTTGTCATGGGAACAGGGCTAGCTGAATATTATTATTAATTGAGACATTATTTGTGGAACAGTTAAGGGGCACTATTACTGAGTGGGGAGGGGGCACTATTACTGAATAAAGACATTTACTGCGGGCACAAATACAGGATTACAAGAAATGATCTTCTTGATTTGAAATACACATGTCACGTTTATTGACATTCAGATACATAAATTTTATATCACTGGAAACAGAAGCTCAAAATGTTGTGTTGCACAATATCAAAAATGTTTTCGACATTGGAGGTAATCAATTTGAGCCCCCTATGTCACTCGACACACATAGAGCATGTAGTCAACTTCTTGCCATACACATTGTAGTGTTTCATGATTGACCGACACAGTTGCTTCTGTGATGCCGCAGATCATGCATGGTGGGTGGTAAGGGTGGCATGTAGGCTTTATGCTTAACATTCTGCCAGAAAAAAAAAAATCACAAGGTGTAAGGTCTGGGGAAGATGAAGACCAAGAAAGAAGTTCACTGTCACCATAACCTGCATGGCCAATCTGTTGCGTCCTAACTGGACTTGCAATGTACACAAATAAAAGAACACAACTGTGTGTAACACAACCTATAAGCACAACTGTGCAACGTAAATACAAAAAAAACCCTCTTCCTGCAAACCTCGACCCGGGGAAAGAGCCCTGCCTAATCGTCAGGCCGACTGCTCTGATAAGTGCGAGCCCACACTCCTGCTTAGGCCACTAACAAATCCCTACCAGGGAGCCCTGAACACACAAGAGACAGTGCATGGTAAAAAACTGCGGTACTTAGCTGCTGCAGATGTCTGTAGCAAAGGAATGGAGCTCCAGAGACGGTCAGTGCTCCTCACTAGCAATCCAGGAGCAAACTGAAATTGACCAGCAGTGAGGTCATAGAATCATAGAATGGTAGAGTTGGAAGGGACTTCCAGGGTCATCGGGTCCAACTCCCTGCTCAGTGCAGGATCACTAAATCATCCCAGACAGATATTTGTCCAGTCTTTGTTTGAACACTTCCATTTAAGGAGAACTCACCACTTCCTATGGCAACCTGTTCCACTCATTGATCCCCCTCACTGTCAGATATTCAATCTGTGTCTCATCCCTTTCAGTTTCATCCCATTGCTTCTAGTCTGTCCTTGTGTAAATGAGAATAGGGCTGATCCCTCTGCACTGTTACAGCCCTTCAGATATTTGTAGACAGCTATTAAGTCTCCTCTCAGCCTTCTCTTCTGCAAGCTAAACATTCTCAGATCCTTTAACTGTTTCTCATAGGACATGATTTGCAGACCGCTAACCATCTTGGTAACTCTTCTCTGAACTTGCTCCAGTTTGTCTATGTCTTTTTTAAAGTGGGGTGGACATAGTAGTCCAGATAAGGTCTGACTAAGGGCTCAAACCCACGTGCGTTTTTTTAATGCTGCGATATCGCTTCGTTTTTTAATGCGATTGTCTATTGTGTTTGCCTTTTTGGCTGCTGCATCACATTGTTGACTTATGTTCAGTTTGTGATCTATTAGTATACCCGTCTTTTTCACATGTGCTGCTGCTTAGCCCAATTCCTCCCATTCTGTATGTGCTTTTTAAATTTTTCTTGCCCAGATGTAGGACTTTGCATTTCTCCTTGTTAAATATCATTGTTAGTCACCGCCCACTGTTAAATCTTTTCTAGATCTTGTTGAATACTCTCCCTGTTACCATGCGGCGGTTGCTGGTCCTCCCAGGGCAGCGGTTAGCGGGATCCCGCGGTCGGGGCGCGCCCCCTCGGCTTGTTGTCCGGCTGCCAGGGGCGCGGGTGCCTGTCCAGGGCGGTGCTGGTGGCGCACAGCGCTGGGTGCGCGCGCACCTGCGAGTGCAGCTGCCGTGCATGAGCTCCTTTTTATTATGTTCTGTTGGAAGTTGGCTGTCTCCCTCTGGGCGGAGGCTTTTGTTTAAAGTCGGGCAGAGACTTGCAATCACTGCCAGTTATTGGTTTTCCTCAGTGTGCTTGCTAGTCTGGCTCTGTTGGTCTCCTGCCTCTGTCATCTTGTCTGCTATACTTGCTATTGTTCACCAGGTTTTTCCATCTGCCTCAGTTCTGTTTAGTCTTGTTCGTGTTGGTTATTTATATCTGCCTTTTCTGTCGGTATTCTACCCTTTCCATCCAGGTACGCCAGCGTCCCTTTTCGGTCCCTAGTGAGAGTAGGGACCGACGCCCCGTTGCCCGCCTGGGGTTAGCCAGGAGAGAAGGCAAGCACACAGGGACAGGGGTTGTGGGAGAGATCTAGAGCACCTGGGCTGGCGTATCAAGGGTAGTATACCGTACCATAATAACTGGCCCTTAAAAATTGCTCTCCAATGGAGGCCATGAGTACCCTCGCAAGTCAGTTGCAGGATTTAGTGGTCATGATCCAAGACCTGTCCGGTCGTATGGTGGCCGAGGAGCAGCGGGAGCTAGTGCATGTTTCTACCGCCCCTTCTATCCCGAGCTCAAGTGTCCTATTCCTGAGGTATTTTCAGGGGAGAGGAGCAAGTTTTTTTGTTTTTCAGCAGGCATGTAGATTGTATTTTCGGATGTGGCCCCGCTCCTCCGGCTCAGAATCCCAGAAAGTTGGATTAATTATGTCCTTACTTCGGGTGCCCCCAGACATGGGCCTACTCTTTGCCCGAGAGTTCGGCTTGCCTGCAGTCAGTTGATTTGTTTTTTCAGGAACTTAGAGGTATTTTTGGTGAGCCGGACCGTGGGGGGTTGGCGGTATCTCAACTCATGTCTCTACGTCAGGGGCAGCAGTGGGTAGAGGACTATTGTTCTAAATTTAGACTGTATGCAGGTGAAACCTCTTGGAACAATAGTGCCCTTAAAGATGTGTTCTTGTTGGGTCTTTCTGATGCTGTCAAAGATCTACTCATTTCTCATCCGGCTCCCGTGACACTCAATGATGCGATGGAATTGGCGGTCAAAGCTGACAGGAGGCTGAGATCTAGAAAAGAGGAACGTCAGGCCCGTAAGGCTAGGGTATCCGGCAGACCTGCTCCCCCTTCTCCCATGCCAACTTCTGGTGCCAAGCCTATGGAAGTGGATCAGCTAAGTCCCGAGGAACGGCGACGGTTCCGGATGACTCATCGCCTCTGCCTCTATTGTGGGAAAGCCGGACATCGTGTAGCGACCTGTCCTTAGAAGCGTCTACAACATCAGTCTGAACTGGCGGAAAACTTCAGATCCTAGGCGATTTTTGGGACGATCGCCTAGGATCACAGGTACTCCCTAAATTGTTGGTGCCTTGTCAGATTGGCTTCCGGAATTTCACTCGGTCCAGTCAAGCTTTTATTGATTCGGGTGCTGCCGCCAATTTGATTAGTTTAAGTTTTGTCAGACCTCGGATGATTGAATTCTCTGCGATAAAAATTCCCATATGCTTCACTAGTATTGATTTTATCCCGCTGTCTGCAGGGGTTGAACAATGGAGGACTCCCATTTTACAGTTCACTATGGGTGTTCTCCATTCTGAGAATCTGTTGTTCTTGGTAATGGAAAGAATGTCTGTTGATGCAGTGCTCGATATGCCCTGGTTGGCACTGCACAATCCCCGATTTGATTGGTCCACTCGGGAATTGTCACATTGGGGGTTCTCCTGTGATGGTCACTTAGCTACTATATCCATGTGTTCAGCAGATACCATAATTATTCCTGAGTATTTGTCCGATTTTCATGATGTATTTTCCAAGAAACTGTCTGAGACTTTGCCTCCCCATGGGGAGTGGGACATTTTCAATTTGTCTGGGCGTGAGCACAAAGCCTTTAAGTCCTATATCTCAGAGTCTCTGGCCAAACGACATATCAGGCCGTCCAGTTCCCCTGCCAGGGCAGGTCTCTTCTTTGTAGAGAAGAAGGATGGGACATTGAGGCCTTGTGTGGATTATCGGGCTTTAAATAAAATTACAGTGAAGAACCAGCGCTCCTTGCCCCTGATTCCTGTTTTATTGAATCGGAGGAAGTGGTGATGGCAAAATCCATAGAGGAGTTTAAAAGGGGACTTGATGTCTTTCTGGAGAAGAAGTATTTTACAGGATATAAATATTAGGTTAAGGGTCAATCCTGGTATATAGGCAGGTAGGAACTATTAGGGGTTGATCCAGGGAACAGTCTGATTGCCATTAGGGAGTCGGGAAGGAATTTTTCCCCCAAAAGGGCTAATTGGCTTCTGGCCTTGGGGTTTTTTGCCTTCCTCTGGATCAACACAGTAGGATAGACAGGCTGGACTAGATGGACAATGTCTTCATTCGGCCTTACATACTATGTTACTATGTTACTATGTGGTAGGGGCCCACTGGTTTTCCAAATTGGACTTGAGGGGGGCTTACAATTTAATTCGCATCCGAAAGGGAGATGAGTGGAAGACCACATTCAACACCTCGTTCGGACATTTTCAATGTCTAGTCATGCCCTTCGGACTTTGTAATGCCCCTGCTGTGTTCCAGGGATTTATGAACACAGTCTTCCACGACTTCCTGGGGGTATTTATGGTCATTTATCTGGATGACATTCTGGTGTACTCCCCTGACTGGGACTCACATGTGCGACACCTGAGGCTGGTTCTGACCCGTTTGCGTATCAACTTTTTGTCAAGCTGCAGAAATGCATTTTTGGTACCTTGGTTATGTGATTTCACCCACGGAGATTCAAATGGAGTCTGATAAAGTATCAGCAATCTCCCAATGGGTCAGCCCAGATAACCTGAAAGCTATTCAGCGGTTTTTAGGTTTCGCTAATTTCTACCATAGATTCATTAAGAATTATTCTGTTATTGCTTAACCCCTGACCGATCTTACCAAGAAGGGTTCCGACTTGGTAAGATGGTCGCCTGAGGCCCCAGAGGCTTTTAGTCGTCTCAAAAGGGCATTTACTGCTGCCTCGGTGCTATTACAGCCTGACACATGGCAACCATTCTTCATTGAGGTCGATGCGTCTGAGGTGGGAGCACGGGCTGTATTGTCTCAGGAAGTCAGCGGGAGACCTGGGTATAGTCCATGTGTGTTCTTCTCGTGGAAGTTCAGTTCGGCGGAACGTAACTACGATGTGGGTAATCGTGAGTTATTGGCGATTAAGTGGTCTCTAGAAGAGTGGCGTCACCATCTTGAGGGGGCAAGGCATCCCATTACCGTGTATACTGATCATAAAAGCTTGGTATATCTCGCCAATGCTAAGAAACTCACAGCTAGTCAGGCCAGGTGGGCGGTTTTTGCCAGGTTTAACCTCGTCGTTACATATATTCCATGGGAGAAGAACGTGAAGGCGGATACCCTCTCATGGAGTTTCAGTTTGCCGGAAAGTGAGACATTGGCTCCCGAGAATATCTTGGCACCTGGGGTGGTGGTGGCAGCTGTAGAATCTGATCTCAATCCTCATCTATGGAGTTGTCAGCAGGACGCTCCCTCGGGGGTGCCAAAGGGCAGATGGTTTGTGCCAGAAACCTTGCGTCTCAGAGTCATTGAAGAGTCTCACTCATCTGTTCTTGTAGGCCATCCGGGGGCTCAGGGGACTCTGGATCTTTGTACTAGACATTACTGGTGGCCAGGCATGTCTCGGGAGATCTGCGACTTTGTTAAGGGATGCTCTGTCTGTGCACGCAGTAAAAGTCAGCGGCGGCGTCCGGAGGGGCCTCTGAGACCGTTACCAGTGCCTTTTCGTCCGTGGTCGCATTTATCGGTAGATTTTATCACCGATCTACCTGAGTCTCAGAAGTTCACCACTATCCTAGTTGTTGTAGACTGTTTCTCAAAGATGGCACATTTCGTGGCATTAAAGAAGCTACCTTCTGCGATAGAATTTTTCCAAGATTTTTGTAAAAGAAGTCATTCCTTTACATGGGGTTCCCGAGAACATCGAATCTGATTGCGGTGTTCAGTTTGTTGCGCAATTTTGGCGAGCCTGCTGTAGAAACCTGGGAACGTCGCTTTCCTTCTCGTCAGCATTCCATCCGCAAACTAATGGTCAGACTGAGCGGAAAAAACAGGATTTAGTGCAATATTTACGGTTGTTTGCTAGCGAAAAAGCTCACCATTGGGCAGAATAGTGCAAGAGTTTGCACTAAACAACCGTACTTGTTCTTCCACTGGGGTATCTCCATTCCTGTGCGTATATGGTTAGCATCCTCGCTTCCTTACAGCTATTTCTACTCCGTCGGCCTGTCCTGCAGCTGATGTCGCCAGAGATGCGCTGCAGGGGGTATGGAAAGAAGTACAGAAGAACCTGGAAGCAACGGGGGCTCGTATGCAGTTGCGTAGTGGGAGGAGTCTGTCAGTATCTTAAAGGGGTTGTCTCACGCCGAAACGGGTTTTTTTTTTATTCAATAGGCCCCCCGTTCGGCGCGAGACAAACCCGATGCATGTGTTAAAAAAAACAAACGGGTAGTACTTACCCGAATCCCCGCGCTGCGGCGACTTCTTCCTTCTTCTTACTTACCTTAGTAAGATGGCCGCCGGGATCTTCACTGTGAGGTCCATTGCCGATTCCAGCCTCCTGATTGGCTGGAATCGGCACACGTGACGGGGCGGAGCTACAAGGAGCAGCTCTCCGGCACGAGCGGCCCCATTCAGAAGGCAGAAGACCGCACAGCGCAAGCGCGTCTAAAATCGCCAGAAGAGGTGATTTTAGACGGATCCATGGAGACGAGGACGCCAGCAACGGAGCAGGTAAGTGAATAACTTCTGTATGGCTCATATTTAATGCACGATGTATATTACAAAGTGCATTAATATGGCCATACAGAAGTGCATAACCCCACATGCTTTCATGAGACAACCCCTTTAACCTTACAGGATGGGATAGAAGGTATATTTGTCTTCTAGAAATCTCAAATGGAAGGTTCCGTCTTTGAAACTGGTGCCGCGTTACGTGTCATGACGCGGGTAGTAAACCTGCTTGCTTATGAACTTGATTTGCCAGCTACATGGAGGGTTCATATGGTTTTTCATACGTAATTATTGAAACATTTTGTCTGCGCTGGGGAACCTTGCAATATTTGGTGGCCTGGAAAGGCTTTGGTCCTGAAGATCATTCCTGGGTGGCTGCACGTGAAGTTCATGCCCCAGTGTTGGTGCGGCGTTTCCACGGTCTGTTTCCGGATAAGCCCGGACATGGTGGCGGGGTTCCCCGTCAGAGGGGGGGGGGGGGGTAATGTTACCATGCGGAGGTTGCATATTTGGTCATTTTTTCAAGAAGTATGGTATGAGATACTTTGTCAAATGCTTTACTAAAGTCAAGATATACTATATCCACCGCATTTCCCTGATCAACCCAGTCAGTGATTCTGTCATAGAAGGAAATTGTATTAGTCTGGCATGCCTTGTTTGTTACAAACCCATGCTGGCTCTGGTTAATTACTTCATTTTATCCAAGTACTTGCATACATGCTGTATAATAATTTGTTCAAAGAGCTTTCCTAGTGCTGTGGATCTACCACAGAAACTCCCTACAGGAAGGCACAGGCAATTCTGTCACAGTTACTGATGATCACACAGCTCCAATCACACAGTCATAATAGAAGAGATCACAGCTCATCCTTGTGACTGTATACCTAAGGTCTGTAGCTTAAGTAGGTGACAATAGAAGGTAATGATAATTAAAGTGCCTCCCAGCAGGCAAGGCATAGTATAGCCTTAGCCAGGGCTTATTTACATGAGTGTATATCGACCAGCGTCTTCACGGTTGGCCGATATACACTTCCATCTGAGCAGTCCCCCCATTCCCTCCCCCTCTCTCTCTGCTTCTCTCCTCCACGCTGGTGTTTGCAATGGGAGGAGGCTGAGCTAAGCTCTGCTCTGCCCCACCCACTCCCATTGCTGGCTGCGGACAAGGGGCGGAGCAAACTGCTCGGAGGGGAGGAGAGAGACAAAGAGCCAGTGAAGCAGTGAAGGGGGGGGGGGGGGGGGGGAGGAGGTAACTGCTTAGGTGGAAGTGTATGTCGTCCGGCCGTGAAAACGCCAGCCGATATACGCTCGTGTAAACAAGCCCTTAATGCCATGCTGATGCATCATGAAATTGAAAGTGAGCTGTGGTTGCACAATAAATAGGTGTGCAACCATGACAGTAGGACAACCGCCCTATTGCCTTACCAATTATTGCCACACCAGGGCCATGTGACCTCTGTAGCCAATCATTGTCTCACTTTGACCGATGATTAACTGCAGCGGTCACAAGTCCCCATCTCAAGACCCCATTGCTACTGCTCCAGAAAGTGGAGAGCAGCAGGAACCAGCAGAACGGGAGGGGTGGTGAATCAGTTGAGATGAGTATGGGTGTTTTTATTTTACCCACCACCATGTACAGGTTTCAAAAATATTTTGGGGCTGGATAACCCCTTTCAGCTTGAGTTACATAGGACGGAGCAATTTGGTTAACATGATTTTTTTTTTCTTTTTTGTTCCACTGTTTACATCACTAATCATTTATTTACTTGTTTTGTGTTTTCAGAGACCAAGTTCTTCACTGGCAAGCTGTGGGAAATAGCAAGTGTCATGGAACCTGGAAAAAAGTTAGAGAGGTTGAGACATGCTCGTGCCCCATGGTTCATAGCTTTATTTTTACATGATATAGAATGAGGGGTTATAGCTCCACTTTAGGAAAAAAAATGTTGATATATTTTTGTGACTATCATGGTTAAAGTACTAAACATATATACATATTTAATCCTGAAATGGATACAGAACTGGCTCATACATAACTGGTGCTATAAGCAGGCGGTCCTATCCATATATTAGTTGGGGCTCCTGCTCTTTGAGCTCATGAATATAATAAGTAGAGATGAGTGAGCACGCTCGGATAAGGCAGTTACTCGAGCGAGCATTGGTCTTCTCGAGTAACTGCATTCTCGTCCGAGCAGGCTCGGGGAGCGGCAGAGTGAGAGAGATCTCTCTCTTTCTCTACCCCCCTTTACCCCCCGAGCCTGCAGTTACTCGAGAAGACCAATGCTCGCTCCAGTAACTGCCTTATCCGTGTGAGCGCGCTCATCTCTACGATTGAGCATTTTTTTATGGTAATTGTCAACTTGAATGACTGTTTACATGCAGAGTGTTCTTGTCTATTAACCTAACAGTTTCCTATTTCATCCTTGTGGCGCCTATTTACTACTATGCTATTATTTGTGAGATAGAGAACTTTCCTGACGAATGTATACGGTTTTGCTCTAATGCACACAAATAATTGTTAAAAAACAGAAAGTGTTATAATATAATAAAATATTTTATGTAATATTGTTGCGTAATGTTTTTTTTACTAGGATTTATTACAATAAATTGTTGCATTGGTACTTTAAAGGGTTTTTTCAGAAAAAAAAAAGTAATTTTAGAAATCTGGTCACAATGTTGCATAAACACAAAAGTAGCCATACTCGCATCACCGGATCTCCAAGCGCTCCCATTCCCACAATGTCTGGTCCCCCCATTGCCCACCCCTTCTTACTGCAGTAGTGATGTCACTGGCATCAGGGACATGTGACTGCTGCAGCCAATCGGCAACATATTTTGGCTTGTAATTAAAGGGATTGTCCATTTAAAAACTAATTTTTAAAATGAAAATGACTGAAAAAAAATAAAACAAAGGGTATTTACCTGTCCTCAGACCTGGTGAAACAGCACTGCAGCCCTGCGATTCTGCCAGTCTCTCTTGACAGTGAAATTCATGTGACCGCTGCCTGCCAATCAGACGCCGCAGCGTCTCTGCCCGTTCTCTTGGAATCAGTGCTCACATCCCGGATGCCATGATGTCAGGCGTTTCAAATGATGACACCGTGGCCTCTGATTGGCAGGCAGCGGTCACCTGATTTGCGCTGTCAACAGAGACTGGCAGAATTGCAGGGCTGCAGCGCAGGATCACCTGTGTTTTATTGTTTTTAGTGTTTTGGATCCAGTTTAAAAATTAGTTTTTAAGCGAACAAACCCTTTATCTGTAAAGGTCCCGTATCTCTGTATCCTGATCGCTGAGGTGACCATGCACTGGCAAAATAGGAGCTGCAGGGGATCAGGTGAGGTGAGCAGGTTTCCAACAAAATAGTTTTTCCCTGGATATTCCATGTTGTCAGGGCAGGCGTGTCAATATATGGTACCACATAGCGGGGAAATTGGAATCGCTGCAGCTGCTCTCCCCGGCACCATCAGTAGCACACAGGGACTGTATGGCTGTCCACGTAATCATGTAAAAAAAATGAATAAAACACACTTGTAATTACTGTTTTGATTAGTAAAAAAATAAATAAATAAAATTATATATATATATATATATATATATACACACACACACATATATACATACATACATACATACATACATATATATATACACACACACACATATACACACACACACACATATACACATACATACATACACACACACACACACACACACAGGTAATACATCTTTCAGGGACCAAACAGCAAGATGGACAGATATCACAGAGATCATGAACAGGCCAACAACTCATCCCCAACTGATGCCATCCCAAGGTTGTTCTAGTCAGCCCTTTGCTTCTAGAAAGCATTTTTGCACATGTGGCAAACCCCTCCGCCCAGCTACGATCCTCAGATTACATTTTGTGACTGGCATCTGCTGGGGTGCAGGATCTAAGATCCACAGAGGTCGTCCAGTACTATGTTCATCCATAAAACAGGGGTTTATGGTTTTATACTATAAACCTGCACACAGGATAACTAAACGCATTTCAAGCCACTCCAACCTATGCAAGGGCGGCTTCAGACGACCGTATTTGTGCGCACAATATGCAGAGAATAGAACCCATAGATTGTACTGGATTCATTCTTACTGCTCTTTTGTGCGTATTTCACACCTGCGAATATAAAAGCAGCTTGATCTATCTTGGTTTGTATTTGCAAACCAAAGGTCCCCCATAGAAGTCTATGGGAGGTACACAAATGTGAACTCAACACCCAAACAGCTGCACAATGCCACAGGAAAAAAAGAACACATCTGGAACTCATTAGGCTAAACAGCCTTTAAAATTATGGCGGGGTGTGTCCCACATCCATGTGAACTGGCCCTGCGAGCCCAAAAGTACAGTAATATGAATAAAAGTGCATATTCAAGGTGCAAATGTGATGTGCTTATTTGAGCGTTTTTGCGCATATGTTCGTGTGAAAGGGCACTTAAGTGTCTGAGACTTAAATATGCCGCCTTAAAAGTGAAGAAAAATTGATTACTCCCCTATCCTGGTGGCTTCCCATCCAGCACTGGCATCCCAGAAGCCCGCCACGCAGAACGCAGACGAAGCAGCGGGCGGTCACATGCTGTTCAATCGCAACAACTCCCTCTTGGTGCATTATTTTTTTTGTTAATGAGTGTATGGGACAATAAACTCCTGTTTCATGTATGAATGGAGTGCTGAATGTCTTCTGTGAATGATATCTATTTTTTTCACCCTACAGGGTCATTGACAAAGTACAGTGATTGAGAGGAAATCCTGCAGGTTTTAAAAGTGATTCCTGGATACATGAAAAAAAAAAAGTGTGTTTTGGTATACTCTAAAAGAAAGAATATACTGTATACTTACCACTAGTATGTCTTGTGTAATGCCCTGGGAGAGGCAGGAAATGGGGTGGGAGGGCCGTTGGGATTAACGTGGTAGAGTAGCACATTTGGCCTTTCTATCGTAAAGGTATATGGACTACCAGGTCGGCCCAGATCCTTTCAGCATTCTATCGTAGTGTTTGGGGTGTTGATGAACATACAAACTCATAATAAGAGCAATTTACATAGCCAAGTGTTTGTAAGATAGGAGCAGAAGGTTGCTGCTAAATATTTGTAATCATTTCTGTAATGTTGGCTGTTCGCTGCCTCGTTGGAGCTGTGATCACAAGTTTACAGATACAAAAATGGTCCAAATTCTGCTTCGTAACATACGACTGAGCCTGAAAGCCATTAATTTAGGAATATTGGTCAGGTATAATCGTGTGTATACTTGTGTGCACGGTGTCACCACCTAGAATGCATCTAAAAGCAGACATGCAAGTCAGCCTGGTTTTCGAATGGACTGCCTAAAAATGCATTGTTGATTGACGATGGCCTGAGCCATGGCCATAATGCGGCTGAGAACCGCTCCGATGTGTCAGTCCGCATTGTTTTCAAATACACTATTTAAAACCGTGACAGTATATTAATGATGGTCACGTGACACCCACAAGACCTGAGTTATTTAATAAGGTTTTAAATAGTCGATTTGAAAATCCTATAAATGATGTGGTTTTTGGCCACATCGTCGCCAGGTCTCGGCTGCACGGTGGAAGCATTTGGGACACTACCCTGAGTAATAATGATTGAAATCCCACAGATTGCCCTGATCAAAAGTTGGATAAGGAGTATGTCTGGAGAAAGAAAGAAGCTTATGCTTATTGCCCCTTCACACAAGCAGATGCGTTTTCACGGTTGCCGCACATGCCGTTAAAAATTGCGTGACGGAATGACCCGATCCAAGTCCTGAGCCTAATTAGTGTTTTTGTTCATTCACACAGCTGGGTACAACATATTAGCGGGAAAAAAAAATAAAAATACGCAGCACGGAAATCCTTCGCTTGGCATAAATCCTCGAAATTACTTCAAATGCCTAAATGAGAGGCACCTGTAAGCTTTTCCCTGTGCTGGACGCTGCTAAACTGCCTCCCCATCCCTGTTTTCCAGCTCTCACAGGAGTCTATGGGAGCCGCCGATCGATGTATTATTAGTCAAAAGATAGATCCAGAATTTTCTTTTCATGCAGTGTATAATTGCACTCGCCGGTCGCATATGCGCCATATTTTCCTGCGCAATGTTTTTATTTGCTGCGAAATTGCCCATGCGAACGAATGCATTGGAATGCTATGCCTCAGATGGTCGAGACTTTTGGGCCGGCATGAAAACGCAGCTAAATAGCCACCTGTGAATAAAGCCTTAAAATGAAAAGAAAAGGTTTGGTCAGGTGTTAGCCAGTAGAGTCAAGTGTGATTGTGCCGTGTAAGAGAAACCAAGTAATCTTGTAGATAGGATACCTTTTAATGCCCAACAAAAATACATGATGTTACAGCGAGCTTTTGGGTCTTCTATGGACCCTTCCTCAGGCTTAAAGCATATTGTAAAACGCAAAAGTGATAAATGTCAACCTATTAGTTTTTTTTCTTTTTGTCACCAGCAGCAGAGCCTCTTCTAGCCTCATTTGCACTGCATTTATTATAAACCACAATTATACTTACATGATAAATTTTGGTATCACAAATCAAATGTGTTCATCTGTTGATATTCTGTTTCCTTAGGCCGGCTGTCCACGGGCAATGTGGTATCCTGCTGCGAAGCTCCGTCATGGGAGCCGCCGCCTGGGAGCAGGAGCCGCTGCCGAATCTCCACCGGTCAGCCCTATCTAATAAATGGGCTGACCGGAGAATCTGCCCGCCGTGAGCAGAGAATCACTATGGTTCTCCGCTCGTGGACGAGTGCCTGCGCTTTCCATAGCAATGCTATGGGAAGCGTTGGCCGGCGTGATTCGCCGGCATATAAACTGCCCTGGACAGGGGGCCTTACACGTTGCAATAAAAAAAGAAATACTTTTTAAACAATTGTATTTAAAAAAAAAAAAAAGTTCTTCCATACAATCACGTAAAGTGAAGTGTTCTTTATTTGCTCAGCAATGTGTAACATTGTGGCTCACGACTGCCCCGCAGCAGCTTCAAGAGGACAGTTAAAAACAGGAGGATCCTTCCGATTTGCATCCAGTGCTTGGATTCTCACAACCTCAGAGTTGAGGACAACATAAGGTCACTCATCATGGACCATGTTCAGCTTCTTCATGGTTCTCCAGCGATCCTTTAGCATCACTCCTGTGCGGTTGTTGAATTCATAGTGGACTAGTATTTTACTCCAGTTCCCTGCCCCATA
The DNA here is from genome assembly GCF_035609145.1 of Eleutherodactylus coqui. Classification (NCBI taxonomy): domain Eukaryota; kingdom Metazoa; phylum Chordata; class Amphibia; order Anura; family Eleutherodactylidae; genus Eleutherodactylus; species Eleutherodactylus coqui. Next base: position 142,057,986 of record NC_089845.1, on the reverse strand, counting down.
CTTTTTCACTCCCTTCTTCAGTAGTTTATCTTCTTCCCAGGTCCAAGGCTAAAAAATACATACAACTATTGGTAAGTAAAATTCTTGACATAAATACAACAATACAAGTCAAGGATATCTTCAAAAGGACAGGTTTATCTGTACTCACTCCATATATCATACATATACAAGGTACAGTGGCCAACCTGCTCATTAACCTCTTTGCCCCCCCCCCCTCCCATGATGTACTATTTCATGGGCAGGAGCCTGTTGGGCAGGAGCCAGTCTGGCATGGTGATGAGGCAAGCACAATGAACTGTGCCAGCACCATAACCAGCAGGTGCCAGATATAACAACCAACATCACATTGTATTGGATAGGATCAGAGTACCTGTGGCATTAAGTGGTTAGAGGAAGGGAGGGTGCTTCCTCTGTCTGCCAATTAGTGAGGTTGTGGGATGTAGATGGATTGTCATGCTGGCTGGGAGCCTAACTGTGGCCCTTCCCAGTGTCTGTTAGATGTATTTGCCCATCAGGTTCTGTCTAAGGTTGGGCACAACAGGTTACCCATCAGCAAATCACTGAGAAACAATAACACAGCCATATAGCTGCAGCGTTCATTGAAATAAATGAGAGCTGCACCTACAATTATAAACACCGGTCACTACACAGGGGTTGGAGCAGTGGCTCCGACCCTAGAGTATATGGATGCTGTCAGCAAGCGCCCGATCAGCCAAAGTCCCAAGCTGCAGGCCCCAGCCGATCAACTATTGATCACCCATCCAGGATAAGTCATCAATAGTATTTTCATAGAAAACCTCTTTAATAAAATCTATGAGTAATTTGTGGGCAAAATGGTACCAGTGAGAAATATAATTTAGCCAACAGAGAGTGAGGCGCTCATTAAAAACGAGGTTACCAAAAAAATGTTGCAGTTCTTGAAAAAAAATGGTGACGCAAAATGTTTTTTCCTCATGAAAAAGGTTTATTGCGCAAAAGTAGTATGCAAAAAGAGGGGGGGGGGGGGGGGAAGGGAGCACTGTTTCCAGGCCATTTCATCTATTACTATTGACCTGCAGCAAAAATCCATATGCTTTGTTTTTCTTGCCACAGAGAAAAAAAAACAAAGCCAAAAAACTGAGGGTCAAATGCTGCATTTTGCAAGAATAAAAAAAAAAAAAAAAGAAGAAGTGTGGCACCAAAGATAGTTAAAATATTATTCATATGTTACAGTAAACAGCTTGTAAAATGGCACATTTGCCCCTCCCCCCAACCCATAAGGGGAAAATAAATAAAATACGAAGTCAATCAATTTCTAGGTACCAAAAAATATGAACACAGACAAGCCCTCACACTGCTATGGAAAAAACAAGATTTATTGCTGTAAATTGTGGGGAAAACAAAAACAAAAAACTTACAACAGAAAAAAAAAAAAAACTTTTTGAAGCCAGTGTCACACAGGCGTTGTAAACGCGGCATTGTACAGCGTTTTCAGAACACGTTCAGTGTTTCTTGCGCACCCCATCATTGCGGTGGCTGATGTGATGTGTATTCCCCACATACTAAAATAGAATAGACAACATTAGAAATGCCGCACTAAAATGCTCGTCTGAGAAGCCCCATTAAAACCAATAGGGGATCAGTGCAGTGTTTTTAGCAGGGCTTTTAAACGCCCACTAAATGCTGTAGGAAAAAAAATTAATTAATTAATTTTAAAAAAAAAGCTTGTATGAGGATGGCCTGAAGGCTAAAATAGGCCACATCCTTACACGGTTTAACTAAAATATCCAATTAAGTGGTCCAATGCCAGACACTTGTCCCAGTGTATACTCCCTATCTTGCTGTTACACAAGAGTGAGCATGGCTGGACCGCTCATAGTGCGGCCAGCAGGGAGGTGGGGCGGCTGGAGGAGATTTCTCTCTCCTGCCCCTCTTCATTCACTGTAAGCAGAGGTCGGTCAGAACTGAACAGCTGCTGCTTATACTGAACGATGTGTTGTTTGGTCTTCAAGCATGCTGAAAACTGAATTAGTGGACGACTCTCTTCCAGTCGTTCAGTCTCTGCATGCATTTACATGGGACGACTAACAACCAAACCCCCCGCGGGAGCTTGAACTACCACCAACAATAATCGTCCCATGTCCAAGGGCCATAACTCAATGCATACAATCATGTAGACATGACCAAGCAAACTGAAAGAGATGGGCGGTGATGCAAGGCTGTGCAATCTTTTCCGCTGCCACATAGCCCAGTTTCAACATTTAAGCCTCTACAAATAATGCCACAACACAACCAATATAAAAAAAAAAAAAAAAAAATCTCGTCCAGATTTCAACTGCAGTAACAAAATCCCGTCTGCTACAATGTAACATCTGGCCACAGTGGTAAGGCAAGGCTGGCTCCTACAAGTATATTAAAAGTATTCTCCAAGATCTGTGCAAATCTGGGGGAATAAAAAAAAAAAAAAAAAAAGGAGTTTTAAAAAAAAATACTTTTCAAAAAAGGACTTATTGCTGTGCCTCAGTGATTATTCACACGAGCATATATTGGCCGGCGTTTTCACGGCCAGCCGCTATAAGCTACCATGGGATGCACGGGCTCGACGCATATGCTGAGCCCGTTCACCTCCTCTCTCCTCCCATCTGGCTGTTTTGCAATGGGAGGGGGTGGAGCTTAGCTCTGTCCTGTTCCCTCCCATTGCAAACAGCGGCAATTTGCGGAGTGGAGAGGAGAGAGGGAGTTTAACAGTTACGCTGCTAAACTCCCTCCCACCTCCCTTCTTCGGTCACTGTCATTGGCTGCCATAGGAATCAATGGCAGCAGCCGTAGTCCGGCCAGGAAGACAGTTTCCGCTTTTAAGCCATGGGAATACGCCTGTGTGATCTGATGCATTGGAATCCAATGTATTAGATGGTAGAGTTTATCAACTGGCCTTGAAAAAGCCGTCCGATATACGTTCGTGTGAATAAGCCCTCAGGGTGATGTGACTGGGACATCCAATCAATGCACTGCATTGTGATGTGGCATTCATAGGGCTGTGCCCTGAATAGCTGCCTAATTATGTGACATCTCAAAGGATATAATGTTACCACCCATGGATCAACAGTGAGTGAAGCAGAAGGCTTTGCAGTTGATACAATTTTTATTAATTTCCCTACAATCGGCATAGTAAGGAAGTTTTTTTAACATTGACCCTGATCTCGGAAAATAAAATCTTCTAAGGCGACTGCTAGATTCAAGTAGAATAATAAATCAAGTCATACCTAGTAAGTAAGCCTTACCTGTTTTCTCTTAATTGCTGCAGAATTAACAGACATTTCAAGATGTTCACATGGTGCATTTTCCAAATCGTCACGGTGTTTCTTTCCTAAAGACCAACAATAAGGGAAATACGAGTCTGTTATATCTCAGCCAAATAGGAGATTTAAAAATAAATAAAAAGGAATTACCGATTACCATATACCCCCTGAGTGAATATAAGGGGGTCATCTGTTCTGTATTCTGATCTCTTGGCCGGAGTAAAGAATGGTTATAAAGAGTTTCTCATGTATTGGAGGATCTTCCTATCCTGCATTACACAGGAAGCCAATGTATTTGAATGGCCACTATGTAAGGCTTCATTTTCCCTGGTGTGGTGCTGCAAGGAAATTGAACATTTACCGCCTGGTCTCCGTACATATCCAAAAGCAGAACTTTACACTCAAATTGGAATTAGGGATATTTTTAATTTTGATAATCATTAAACCCGCTTTTGTGCTGTTTTGGTCTCGTCAGGTGGCAGCTTCACCAGCGTACACTTCCTTATTTTTTTCTGATTAGTCTTTCCAAAAGGTCCAGTAAAGTAGGAGTAAAAGTCACAAGTGTGAATTGCACGATTTAAAAAAGAATCACTAATATACGAGTCCTGTGTTCTACTTTTAGATTTGTGGACTGGGAGAATACCGAACTCTTGCACCAATGTATTAGAATCCCCTTCACAGATTACTCCTGAAGTCTGGAGGTCCCAGCATTGGACACTTTGTGATCCCCCCCATTGAGAAGACAACCCTTCTATCTTTCCTGGACAGAATACAGCCGCTGCCATAGACTCTCATGGGAGCCTATGACAGGTGCCGGAGAAGGAAGGGAGTTTAGCACCGTGACTGCTAAACTCCCTCCCCCTTCCCTCCGCCCCTTGTTTGCTGTTTCCAATTGGAGGGGGTGGCACCAGTTGCTAAGCTCCCGCCCCCTCCCATTGCTGGCTGACAAGGGGTGGAGGCTTAGCACATTGCTCCCGCCCTGTCCCACCTCCTCCCCTGGTCAAGAGCCGGCGGAAAGGGGGAGGCAGTTTAGCAGAGCTAAACGGTCTTCTTCCGTCTGAAAGCATTGCGAGCCCAACATATATGCGCTGGGCCATCTGAACAGGCGCATAAACACCAGATTTGTGCGCCCAATCACATCTTTTACAGCGCCGGCGAGCGCACGTAAAAATGCCTACGTTCGTGTGAATAAGCCCTTAGAGTGATAAGGGAGAGAATGTGGAGTTTAATGGGATTTGTTTTTGTTTTTAATTTGAAAGTAAATGCACATAAGTGGTTAATAATTTCTCTGTTACAAAAAAAGCTTATTTTTTGTAGAACAGGGTTATCCTTTGTCGTTCAGTCGCTCGCAGCATTTACACTGAGCGATTATCGTTCAGACTCCTACGATCCAGCGAGAATATGAACGTTCCATGTAAAAAGGCCCTAGCAAGTAGGGATAAATAGATTATGCTATTATGTTAAAGGGGTTGTCCCGCGGCAGCAAGTGGGGGTATACACTTCTGTATGGCCATATTAATGCACTTTGTAATGTACATTGTGCATTAATTATGAGCCATACAGAAGTTATAAGAAGTTTTTCACTTACCTGCTCCGTTGCTAGCGTCCTCGTTTCCATGGAGCCGACTAATTTTCGCCGTCTAATGGCCAAATTAGCCGCGCTTGCGCAGTCCGGGTCTTCTTCTTTCCTCAATGGGGCTCCGTGTAGCTCCGCCCCGTCACGTGCCGATTCCAGCCAATCAGGAGGCTGGAATCGGCAATGGACCGCACAGAAGCCCTGCGGTCCACCGAGGGTGAAGATCCCGGCGGCCATCTTCAGCAGGTAAGTAAGAAGTCACCGGAGCGCGGGGATTAAAAAAAAAAAAAAACCGTTTCGGCGCGGGACAACCCCTTTAAATCTACAACCTAGAGTGCTTCTGCAACCCAGCAGCGGGTGGCAAGCTGCCAAAACTACATGCAAGAGGAGGGTGGAGAGAAGAATTCATAAAGTGCCTTAAGGTAAGAAAATTAATCCGCACTATTACCATTTAGAATTATTTCTGGAAGTGAAGAATTCTGGAATTGTACAGACTCACCCAAAATGGATCTGCTCATTATCCTCCTGCAGGGTTTGCCTGGATGCCATGGTGTGCCTTTCTCCAAAGAAAAGAGCTGCCTCTGAGGTCTGCAAAACACGGTAGGTTTTATCACTTCAGGCTTTTTAGGTTCTCCAATTTCACGCAAAAAAAAAAACACAAAAAAAAAAAAAAAACACACAAAAAAACCCCACAAAAAAAACAAAAACAACTTAGTTTTTCAATTCCTGAGCATTTTACAAGCTTTATACTTGCTGTCAGAGAGTGGATTTTTTTTTATTATCATGAAAACCTGTTCTGCTCATGATGTTGGCTAAGGTGACAAAGCAAAAGTAAGACACAAATCATGTCAAGATCGTGACTGCAACAAAAGGTCAGCATGATGATTCAGCGATTAGCATTGTTGCTGTGCAGCTCTGAGGTCCCGGGTTTGAATCAAACCAAGAGCAACAACTGAATGAAGCCCATGTGCTCTCCCTATTTTAGGGCCATTTCAGATTGCCATGACTTTGCAGCTGTTTGCAACCGTGAAAGACAGACAGGCAGACATTTTAGCTTTACACAGGCTGCTGCAGCTTGTAAACATTACATCACAGGACAGACCTGGAGCTGTGGGACACAGCGCAGAGCCAAGACAGGCAATTACTAGCTAGATTATTTTCACGCGAGTGTTTTTTAAAAAAAACCTTATTGACGGGCCTATAGTGTTTTTACGTTTTTTAAATGCAGGACGTGGATGAAGGGCGATCGCCGGGCGACCTCCTTTCATACATCCCGGGTGTCGGATGTTTCTTACAGCCGATGGCAACTGCTGCGACGAGCCGCACTGCTCATTGGGGCTGTTAACCCTTTTAAATGCCGCTGTCAATTCTGACAACGGCATTTAAATAGCCCGAATGAGGACATCGCAGGGAGCCGTGTGGATTTCATGGCAGCCGGGGGCCTTCTGAAAGGCCCCAGGTCTGCCATGGCAGAATCCCTATTAAGCCGTCCCCATATAGAAATAAACAAAAACTCAGTCACTAATGGGTTAAATAACCTGGAAAACCCATTTATATCTGAGTAGAGTAACGCGCTAACTATAGTCACTTGAGACAAATTTGAAATCTATTAAGAAAAAAAAAAAAGAACAGTGAACCTTTCAGGGTGTGTTCACACATCGCTGTTTTGCTGCAGATTTAGGAATTTGAAAAGGGTTAAAAACGCTGCAGCAAATCAGGTGTGTGAAGGCACCTCCAGGAGAGTATTTCCTATTGTACTGTGATTGGTAGGGGGTTAAAACAGTTTCATACCTTTCAGTTGTCTTATCTGTAGTACGTGAAGCTTCCTCTGTCTTTTTGCTTCTAGTCAATAAAAAACAAAAAACAAAACACGAGTTTAGCATCTGGCATGTTAACACGCCATCCTCAACATTGAAATGCAGTATACAACAGGCTTTTAAGCTCCATCAAGCAGTAGCAGAAAGTTTAGAATGTAAAGGTTTTGTCTCATGAACAGAACTTCAGTCCGTCATATGGAAATCAGAGGTAATCTTCGTTCTGCATAAGCAGCTCCTGTTATGATGGATTCTAGCAGTATTAGTATAGGCCGCCATTCGGATGACTGTCGGTAAATACTACATTTACCTTGCCTCAGGCACTTAAGGGAAAATGTCTGGCTGTCCATGGCTCACAGCTTCCCAATGAGCTAGGACAATCAGCTGTTGCTTTTAGAAAGTGGTTGTTTCTGATGACACAGCCTGTTTAGCTTTTTCCGTGCAGGAAATTTGAAACTATCACCAAAAACAAACCCCAACTACTATACAGATTAGGATGAACTTCACAGTGAAATGTAATGGTCATTCAGAAAAAAAAAATCTGACACGTTAGAAGTTTGGATGCAGAGATCCTCACCGATAACTGGGATGAGGAGGAAGAAGTGCGCAGCTGATGGATATGTCCTTTCGCTGTGATCAACTCTCCTTGCAGAAGTGGGGTTTGCGATGGATGAACCCAAAAGCTAAGCAGAGCAGATGACAGTGGAAGAAGCACAGCACCCAGCAGGACGCTTCTGCCCCTTTGTCTAAATAAGCGAAGAGTACTCAGCATTGGACACCCCATCGATCACAGACATGTCACAGGTTGTTTTTTTTTTAAATTAACACTTTAATGGGCTTTGTTGGACTAAAATATTGATGACTTCTCAGAATAGGTGGTGGTTTGACTCTCTGCACACCACCAATTAGCTGTTTGAAGGTACTACGGCATTCAAGAGCGCTGCAGTCCCTTATCGGTGATGTCACATTTAATCGTCACATGGCCTATGTGCAGCTCGATTCCATTTAAGTGAATGGGACCGACTTGTAATATTAGGCATTGCTGCTAGAAAATGTAACGTACTGTGAAGGTATAAACTGAACATGCTAGAAGCCTAGCATTCTGCCAGCAGTTCACTATCCTGACTTCCTTGCCCTTGATTCCCTTGCTGTATTGCACTGTCTCTAGTCCAATCAGCAGTGACGCGGCATCTGAATGCCCACCCTTCTGCTTTCCCGGGACGATCAGGCATTTAGAGACAGACATTCTGGCCAAATGGTTAGTAAACCCACTATAATGTGAGTGTAAGGTGTACACACACACTGTAAGAGCAGGAGAGGCAGAGATTGTGCAGATCCTCATCACAGTGTCTGCAGATCTGTCAGCCTGTAAGTGCAGGGAAGCTGCCTGTGAAGCTAGCCCCTCCCCCTGTCCTTGATACTAAGGAAGCTTTATACCCAACCACAGTTGATTGCAGAGAAACTGGAAGGGATACACCAATTGGCAGCCACTTTAAACGTGATTTACAGTGGAGCAACAAGAAAATTCATAATGCAACTACATTACAGAAATGCTGAAACTAACAAACTTGTCAATGAGCAGAAGTTGTCTGAAAAGTTAGTACTACTTTACCCCATTCACAACAAAACAATAAATGAAACTCACTGATTTAAGTCTGCGCTGCTCCTCTCCTCAGATGTGTCTCCACCCTCAATTGTAGAAAGATCTTCTTTTTGAAAGCTATAAAAACAACTGAATATGAATGCACGCTCAAATAATTTTTTAACCAAGCTTCACCACATAAGGAGATACTAAATTTTCAAGCCCCAATACAGAATTGCCGATGAGGCTCAGTTCACATTTGTGTTATTTACCTCCACTGGGATTTCAGCAATTGCAGTCTGCAATGCTATTCTTGCCCTCAAAATTATGGGAAACCTGCAAGACCTTATTCAAGTCCACTGGATCCATCAGTGACCATTGGATTCATTGTATGGCAGAACTGAGAATGCCTCCAGTGAGGACATGCAGAATAGTGAATGCAGCTTTGGACCACAACATACACTGATAGGGCTGGATAAACATTAATGGGAGCCCCACCTGACCCCCTATCAATACCATGAATAGGACTGGTGGCTGCACATGTAACTTCCTAAACAAAAACTTTTAAAGAGTAAGCCACATTCATTACATTCCACCTCTTCTTGGCTGGATAGGATTGCTGAATGGCTATCAGGGAAAGCAGGTTTTTTTCCCCCTGCGCTGAACTCTGATTAATGCAATCTAAAAGTTTCAACTTTATAAAGAATTCCATATACACACACAAAAACCAGAAGGGTTATACAATACATGGTCAGCCAGTTAAGGCCTGTTCACGTCAGCGTAGGGAGTTTTAACTTCTATTACCGAATTCAGTTTAGAAAATGCTGTAGACAGCATTATTTCTCCCTGTAAAATGCCAGATGAGACTTTTGGAAACCGAATGAGCCTGACGGGGTCCATTCTCTTTCGTCATAAGGATTTGATTCAGCCAGCAGGTTCCGATTTCCTGCTCCCACAATGAAGCGGAAAAGCAGAACTCATAGTGCTGATTACCAGAGGCTACAGAGGATGGCCTACAGAAATCAGCCTATTGATGGGCAGGTATTTATTTTAAAAAATGATGTCTGTGTAAAATAGAGAAAACCCCAAAAAACTCACTCATTATCATCGATGGTTTGAGCTTGCAGACTTTCGTTCTCCCTAAAGAGAAAATATTTAGGTTGGGATAGTCCATACTGAAACACTACTATGACATTACATAAAAATAAATAAACTTGAACAAAAGTTAGAGAAGTATAAATATAAAAACACAGCAGAAATACCTTATATCACTTGGTGCTTTATGAACTTTATTCTCTCTTGTTTCGACATCGGGTTTCCCTTTGGCTTCTACCATTTTTGTTGCTGCCTTTAAAAAGAATAAAATATATAAAATCACAAAGGGATACAATTTCACTTGTGTTCACAAGAAAAAGGATCTGTTCCCACGTTTACGCTACGTACCCTTATGAATGACATGCAGCACATGTTCTAGTAGGCTCTGTGTGTTTCTCGCCACTGTGAGTATGCACAAAATGAAATGGGGACGGTCGGCTTATGACTGCTTTTCTATCAGTGCAGTACAACAGCATAAAAGAGCCATGTGCGGTGTACGTATTATAGACATCAATGGGTTTTTTTTTCCACATTCAAGGAAAAAAAGAAAGAAACCAGGAAAAAAATAAAAATAAAAAAACCCATCATCAATAAAGGTTATGCTTTACTAACATTAGCATTAGATCTCGTTCACATGAGCGCGTGTACATTGGTGCACACAAAACCGCGCATCCACGTACGTGCAAAAACATGTGTGAATGAAGCCCCAGGCACCAATGCTTTCAATAGGGCTGCCGCTGCTGCCAGAGGCCCCATTGAAAGCAGTAGGCAATCCCTGCAGTGATTTACTTTAAATATAAGTCCTTCCCTGAAAATCATTCCTGGCTTGTGTAAAAAATATAAATCAAAAATACACACCTCTGTGCTGCTGTCGTGACAGACTGGCCGTCCTGCGTGGATGAGATTTTTGCAAAATCCCGTCCACATGGCTGGCTAATCCCAGCGGGCAGATTTGACGCATGGAAATTCCATCCTGTGTCAACAGGTGAACTGCTATTCTTACAGGTGATAGCAGCAACAGAGACCAAACATCAGAGTTCTTTTTGATAGGGTTAAAAGGAACTTCAGAAACAATGTAGCAAGCGTGTTGAACTTCAGGGAGAGGGGGGGGGTGGGTGGGGGGTGGGGGGGGGGGGGAGTATGTTGAATAGCATTAAAGTTTCATGCCCCAGCTCATTTCCTTCTTGGTGGGCTGGGAACTTTTTCAGCGCCCTCCCTATAAAAAGGAAGCCATGATGCTAGGGTGAACAGAATCTCTTACAATCCACTTCAAATAAGCCTGTGAGCCTCTATACAAACAGTAACTCACCTGTAGCAAAAAAACTGGTGGTCTTTTGGCCAGCGTAAGACTGATGTAAGATTTGATTTTCTTTAACATTTTGGTGTGAGAAAAATTCTCAAGGAATTCATGATAAGGGTCCTTTTTACCGACAACCATAGACATTTTAATTTTCAGATACTGCAAGAGAATAGAAAGAAAGTGGTTTTACGTGTGCAATTAACTACTTGTTTGTACTTCAGAGGGAACCTGTCAGGTACTTTATGCTGCCCTCAGTGAGCACAGCATGAAGTAGTGACAGTCATGCAGATTCCAGCAGCGTCACATACTGTAATGCGCAGGGATTTTGGAGAACTATCTTATTTCTGTAGCTCTCAGCATGACTTGAGTCCAAATTATTCATGAGGACCTCATAACCCATCCACCCCCCGTGATTGACAGTTTTCGCAGTATGCAGTGTAATAGAAAGAAGGGCCAGTGAGTGAGGTTACTGAGTCTTCATGAATAATACTGGACAAACTCTTGCTGAGCTCTGCAGAAACAAGTTATACATTTTCCGTAATCCTTGCATATTACCCTATATGTAACACATGGTCATGGTGAGCATAGCAAAAAAGTACCTGACGGGTTCTATTTCAGTACATAAGTCATTGCAAAACAGCATGATTTTAGGCATCTGCAGCAATGTTCTTCAGTGTTTCACATGTGACTCTCAGGATTAATATAGTAGTTTCTAGTTGCATAAACTGCAATGACATTAGGTACACCAAAGCATTATTGAAACTAGGCACCAGGGTCAGAACTATATAAATAGTTAACACAAAGTAAAAAAACAAAACAAAAACAAACATATTACTGGCACAGAACTTGTTTGTCAGAATTATATAACAAGCATGTGATACTACAGTCCACAATCTAGAACTGGATGTTGTTCCAGCACAACAACACTGCACCTTGGCAATTTGGCTTGACTTTTACATTCGGAATTGGTTTTCCTTTTTTTCCCTGTTTTTAGTATTAAGCACTTTTACAACATGTACCTCAAAACTGTCATACTTTTTACCTTTAAAAAAAAGTGATGAAAATATGCAATATAAAAATGTCTGTGCATTTAGCATAAAGGCCACTAGATGGCCTCCTTACATTTAAACTACCCAGAGAAAAACTATTTTGATATGTCGGTCTAAAGGCAGAAAAAAAACAGGTTTACAGAGCAGCAGGTTACTTCTGAACATGTCAAATAACATTTTCAGTTCCGTCAAGATTTGGGAACTTTTACCTATACATTTGCATAACATGAAGTATTGAGAAACCTTATTTGTCTCAGACTCTTCAAACAGTCTCTCAAGAACTTCTGACGACAACTTAAATCTTCCTTTTTCCATACAAACTGCTACAGCCTGTGCAGGGAAAAAAAATTAAAAAAAGACATAATTGACATACATCTATATCATAAGCCAACTCCACTCAGTGTAATCAATATGGTTCAGAATCCACAGTAGCTGAAGGGCATTTACATCTTCGCAGTGTGGTCTGGAATCTCATGACATTGGTTTATTGTACTAATTACCTGCAGGTTAAAGACATGATAAATAACGGTCGTTACTTATATCTGCATTATAGCAGGAGGACTCCTTACTTTCTTGGCAGCAAAATGAACCCCTATGAAATGTATTGATTGGTTGTGAGGGTTTTTAGAAATATAGTTTACAGCAAAGGAAACTGCTTTCAGCCTTTTACTGATCAGGACTTTTGATTTTAGAATAGAATTATTTTATTACAAATTGCCTAGTACTGAAAGAGACGGCACATAATACTTAGAGGGGTCTGATTCAAACAGCATACAAACTGTAATATAAGATGTCAAAGATGGTGAACCTGCAGAATAAGTGTCTGAAGCAAGGTATGATGGGCAAGCTGTAAGCCCTTAGCAACCACCCATACGTGTTTAACCCCTTCCCACTCCAGGGCATAAGTTTATGTCCTGGGAGCAAGGTACTTCCTGCAATAGGGTGTAAACTTACGTCCTGGGGATAGCGCTAGATCACATATGATCTCACGCTATCCTGCAGCGGGAGCTGGCTGTCAGTTACAGCCGGCGTCCCGCTGCAACAGCGGGGAGGGGGGGGGGCATCGGAAATGCGCCCCCCGCTGTTAACCCCTTCCCTGCCGCGATGGGAAAGCGTTCACATAGGGAGCGCGCTTCCACTGTGTCTTCAGCCAGCTCCCGCGATGTTATCGCGAGAGCCCAGCCTGTCGCAATGGCAACAGGACGCCAGACACTGGCGTTCTGTATTGCCAATGCCTATTATTGCTGCCTTATCACAGCGATGGGCAGTTCTGTGGTCAAAGTCCCCCAGGGGGACACAAGTTGTGATTAAAAAAATGAATTAAAAAAAAAAAAAAAAAAAAAAGCACAAAAAACACCCTTTGTTATGCTCTTTCATATTAGCATAAAAAAAAGGTTCAAAAAATTAAAACCCCACATATTTGGTATTGTCGTGTCTGTAAAGACGCGTACAATAAGCTGCACATGCTTTTGACTGCACGGAAAAAAAGCATTTAAAAAAACCCGCTAAAAAACGGAGACAAAAATGCTAATTTTTTGCATTTCGCCTCCTTAAAAACGCAATAAGAGTGATCAAAAAAGTCGTATGTACCCCAAAATGGTACCAATAAAAACGACAGCTCGTCTTGCAAATAATAAGCCCTCACAGAGCTCCATACATAGAAAAATAAAAGTTACAGGACTTTGAATTCAGCGATTAAGAAAAAAAAAAAAAAAAAAGATTTCCAAAAAAAAGGGTTTTTATTGCAGAAAAGTGGAAAAACCTAAAAAAAAAAAAAAAAAAAAGTAAGAATTTTGGTATCGTTGTAACCGTACCGACCCGCAGAAAAAAAAGAAATGGATTGTGTCATTTATTAACGCTGTAAAAAAAAAAAAAAAAAAAAAAAATCTATGGCAGAATTGATGCATTTTCTCTCCCTACAATCATAAAAAAATAAATAAAAGTTTTACAATATAGTCAAATGTAACTAAAAGTGGCACCGATAAAAACGACAATTCTCCACGCAAAAAAACAAGCCCTCATACGGCAACGTCAACAGAAAAATAAAAAAGTTATGACTTAATAAATGGAGAAGAAAATCCGCCAAAAATCATTGCGTCCTAAAGCCCAAAATAGGCCATGTCATTAAGGGGTTAAACAGCAGCCGCAAAGAGGCCTTATGCCTCCTTCACATGGGCGACAAAGTTGCGCGACTTTGTAGCGTTACTACAAATCACATGTATGCGAAAGCCCCTGCTTTCCTATGGGTTAATTCACACATGCAATGTTTTGTAGCATGCGACAACCCGACACAAAAACCTCGCAGGTCCGGCGATATGCCCGCGACGTTTTGTAGCCCATGCTTCCCCATGGAGCCTTCCTCTGTGGTATTGCATGAAAACGCGATTTTTGTACGGTGCAACTTTGATAGTGGGAAATCCTACTGTCGAAGTCGAATCTAAGCCCTGGCTGCAGAGAAAGAGAAAAACAAAAAACCCACATACATCACCTTACAAGTGCTCTCCAACGCAGCTTCTCTTCATCTTCTGGCTGGGGATTGAAAAATCCCCACCTCCTGGAAGCGCTGGCTGTGATTGGCTAATGCTTAGCCAATCACAGCCAGCGCTTCCAGGAGGTGGGTATTTTTTCAATCCCCGGCCAGAAGATGAAGAGAAGGAGTGCCGGGACCCAGGGAGAAGCTGCGGCGGCGACCCACATAGTGCAGGAGAGGTGATGTATACTTTTTTTTTTCTCTTCAGCTACAGCTTATTTTTAGGGTAGGGCTTATATTTCAAGCCCTACTCCCTTGAAAATCCTCACATACGACACTACAAGATCACGGTATTGCCATGAGAAGACGCAGTGATTATTGCAACGCTGGTCCGTGCGATATCGCTGCGATTTTCTTACGGCGATGACATGTCACCAGTGTGAAGGAGGCCTTATTCTGCATGGTTTTACGGTGATGTAGAATAAGCCCTGCTCAGGTGCCTATTGCTCCCTATGGAAACGTTGCTTGGCTGTATGACGACAGTTGAGTTTCTGCTCTAATAGCTAAGATTAGAGTAACATCTGGAGAACGGCTTTTTAACCCCTTGATCGCCAATGTTTAGTAATCATGGAACGATCAAGGGTGCAATTTATTAACATACAAAAGTATTTTAACACGGTATATTAGAAGAAATGATGATGTATAACAGTAGTCCCTTAACCCCTTGGGTGGCACGCCCGGAAATTTTCCGGGACGAGCTCCACTGCTCATAGTGACATAGCCCGGAAGATTTCCGGGCTATGTATCACTATGGGAGCTGCAGAGCACAATGCCACAAGTTGTGACATTGTGCTCTGCCTGCACAGACCCACAGAGAACAAAGCAAGGGCTTTGAAAAACCAGCAGAAGATATTGCCGATCTGCCGGCAATGTCCTGCTTTGTTTACAGGTTGCCATAGAGACCATCGGCTTGTCAGAAGCAAGCCGATGGTCTCTGTGGCAGGGAGAGCTGGTTGTTAGCTGTCAGATGACAGCTAGGTACTAGCTCTTACAGCAGAGATCAGAGAAAACCTCCGATCTCTGCTGTGTTAACCCTTTACATGCTGCAGTCTATGTGACTGCAGCATGTAAAGGGCTGTCACTGCTGCATGTAAAGGGCTGTCACCATCGGACCCCCGGAATGTGATCAGGGGGTCCTGATGGGTGCCTGTGGAAGTCCCCTAAAAGGGACAAAAAAAAAAAAAGTAAAAAATTATAAAAAAAAAAAAAAATTATAAAAACACTTGTCTCCCTTTACTTTGTAAAAAAAAAATCAAAAATACAATCACACGTGGTATCCATGCATCATAATGACCCAGAGAAGGAAGTTAATACATTATTTAACCCCTTAATTACATGGCCCCTTTTTTTCTTTCCCCCCCCCCCCCCATTTCTTTTTTTCCTCCCCCCGTTTAACAAAAATCACAACTTGTCCGCAAAAAACAAGTCCTTATATGGCCATGTCAATGGAAAAATGAAAAAGTTATGGCTCTTGAGACGCAACTGCAAAATTAGTTGAAATTCAATGATTAGACCATTTTAAAAAAACCTGCCCTGGTGGGCACGACAGGGTGGTAGGAAACCCGCCACTCAAGGGGTTAAATGGTATTAAAGAAAAAGCTAATAGAGTTTGTAAAAATTAAAGATGACAAAAAAGGAGATTATAAAACTTTTTTTTTTTTGTTTGCACATATATTACATAAAAATCCTACACGAAGGCCAACTTCACACCGGCAAATGAAATATTGTGCTTGCCAACATGAAATTTCCCCACGGATGCGAGTTTTTTTTTTTTCATATCAAAACCACCACGCATCGCTTCGGTAGGATTGCAGAGTGTCTCCCCTTGTTTTCAATGGGGAAACCTTGCATCGTACTGCATGCACCTACCAAGTGGTGTGGTGTTACCGCTGGCCTTATTGAGAACAATGGTGTATGCGAAGGCACGCCCAAAGAAATGACATGCCAAGATTTGTTTCCCGCATCACATCGTGGTGCAAATGGGGGTGGTGGGGGGGGGGGAATAAATTGTTCCTGTGTATGACCCTATTCAAAAGAATGGGGTTCATATTTGTGCGAGATTTATGTGTTTTACAACGCAAAAATCTCGTGTGATTTTCTCAGCCGTGTGAAAACGAACTTCTATATCCACATAATCACCTAAAGTCATTCATTGTAAAATGTGAACAGTATTTAAAAGAAAAAAAATGAAATGGCAAAAAGATTTTTTTCCTATACTTGTGCTGCAGTAACATATATAGTTACACAGCAAGTAAATATACCTCCAAACAACACTGTAAAAAAAGCTATTTCACCTGCATAAAACAAGACCTCATAAAGCTACATCAGGCCTCATGTCCACGGGGACAGATCTGCAGCGGGTGTCCCGCACGCGTGATCCGCGCCCCATAGGGATGCATTGGACACCCGCAGGTAGTAAAATACCTGCGGATGTCATTTTCCCTTGAGGCGCGGATTGCGTGTGCGGGAAAACACCCGCAGCATGCTCCATTTTAGTGCGGGTCTTCTGCGGGGATGGCTCCCGCAGGCTTCTATTGAAGCCTATGGAAGCCGTCCGGATCCACGGCACACCCGCAGCTGAATTCCTGCTCTCCGGCCCGGGAGAGCAGGAGTTCAAAAATAGAAAATGGAGTGCACGGCGCATGCACGCGGCACGCTGCCGGCGTGCCGAGCACATCCGCTGGGCCAAAGAAAGAAGATCCAGCCGCGACGGAGGGAAGATCCGCAGCGTCCAGACAGGCAAGTAAATCTTTTTAGGCCTCATATCCGCGGGAAAGGAGGGACCCTCTGCGGGATTCTGCATGGAGAATCCGCAGCGGACCTGATTTTCCCCGTGGACAGGAGGCCTGAATGAAAATGTATTAAAAAATAAAAAGTTATGGTTACTAATATAATTACTTTTAAAAGTATTGTTTATCCCTAATGCCCTTCTACCTCGTTACTCACCTGTACTTTAACCAATGTTTTTATTTCTTCCTGAAGACTTTTTAGATCGTCGTCTTCTTCAATAACCTGATCCAAGACCATTGCTGCGGCTTCTAGAGGCGTAAGCTGCTCATCCACTTCAAACTGCACATCTAGAAGGATCAGTATATACAGTAGGTTTGATTTGTTACATGCAGGACAGGAGCGAGAACACATAATAAAGCATAATTCACACTTATGATTCATAATGGAACAGAAGAACCTAAGAATGAAAATAATATGGCCAATCCCAGCTGCACCCCAGAGAACCCGCTGACTACAACAGGTTCTCTGGGGTGGGACGAGCAGACAGACGTGTGAACAGAGCCTAACAGCAGGTTACTCATTAGGTTTTACCAAGATGTCTTCCTTTTGCAACGTGGGCGAGGAACTGGGAGATTAAGACCGATTTAGATTTCTCCGAATCCAGTGCAGATAAACTGTCCAGGATAACTGCGGGAGAAAAAAAAAAAATTAGTATCATTTTATATCTGCCACGGCTCTACTATCTTTTTACACTAAAGTTGGGGGTAACTATGCAAATCCTCTACTAGCAGAAAGAGACTGGCTACTTCTGCTTGAATGTTGAGTTTTAGTGGGTAAACCCTCCACCAAAAAAAAAAAAAAAAAAAGCCACAGACATTAGAAAAAAAAAGCCAGTAAAATGTTTTTTATTAAAACACAAAAAACACTGGGTCACATTTATAAAAGGTTTTACATCACGTTTGTATAAAACTTTGCTACTTTCCCCCCTTTTTTGTGTCATGCCTGCCACTTTCCTAAAAAGAGGGTGGGGCTTGTGAGAAGGAGTGGCCACCCCAGACCAATAGATAAATGTATTATTTACACCAGTATCTGGCATGGCCAAAAGTTTCCTGTAAGTCAGTATAGAATTATGGAACGCACTAACAAAATCATACAGTTTTTTGGTGGCTTTTAGTGCACTTATATTTTCTTCCCCCCAAAATGCAGCATGCTCTACGAAAGGCACTTTTTCAGAAACTTCTCCATAGAGAAAAAAAAAAAAAAAAAGATACCACAGACAAAAATGGGTGAAAAAAAACAAAAAACACACCCGCACCACTGAAAACTAAAGAATCACCATTAAATGCATGAAGTTAGAGTGTCTCCCCTGAAAATAAGACAGTGTCTTATATTAATTTTTGCCCCACAAGAGGCACAGTGTCTTATTTCCAGGGGGGGGGGGGGTAAAAAGTCACCTAGCAGGTGGTGTCTGAGTCCCTCACCCTGGGATGCGGCACTCCGGCTGTCTTCTGTGTAGTCCTCGGCGCTGAGAGAGCATTCTCTTCCTGGTAACAAGGCTTGAACACTCCACCTCACCTGGTTCAGGAACACCACCTCAGCCAATCAGAGACATTCATTGGATGACATTATTGAATGTCATTCAATGAATGGGACCTGGGCGCCACCTGCTAGGTGAGTATTGTTTTTTCCCCCCCATGTAGTGCAGCTAGGGTTTACTTTCAGGGGAGGGCTTACAGTGTTACTACTCAGCTTGTAACAACTGCAGATTCACCCGCTTGCACACTTCCTCTGCAGCAGCCAGTACTCCTTGTCCATCCATGCCCTACAGTTTTCACGGGCTCCCTTTAACCAAACCTCTTTCTTTCTGCCGTCAGCCTGTGGTAAGTGGCCACCCAACGAGCGAACCCACCAGTGCTTCCTCCACTCTTCTACAGTTGAGGTTTGCTGCATCACTCATGTCTAGCAGCTCATTTTTCAGCCATTGTGAGTACCCCTTGAGGCTGAGGGGCATACTGCCCGGTGTTTGAGAGCCACTACCCTGGGCGACTCGAAGCCATAATGCGCATGCATATATTTACAAACACAACCAAAGAGCAGCAAGAAGTGTTCAAGCCACTGCTCCCCCCCCCCCCCCCCCCCCCGCATGTACATGGGCAGATAATCTGCTCTATGGGGATGATCGGTTGTTAAGATGATAGTTCGTCCCCGTATGGCTGTCATTGACTGGATGGCTCCTGGTTTTCACAGCGAGACGTGCAGCTGATCAGGGAGCCTTTTTATGACATGATCAGCTGATGAATGAACGTTCATTCAGCCTTCTTACACTGCTCCATTATCAGGTGAACGAGCATTCATAGAAATGTTTGAGCACAATAAATGGCCCATGAAAAAGCCCTTTAGTCTTTCCATAGGGGCAAAAAGTTGCAGCTCAATGTAGAAATTCTGCTGCTAAGAAGAGGCGGTCCTACTTGGTGTACAGAACATATCAGGAAGTCACATGACAAGGGGGTGTTACATTACTAGAGGTGGTCCTACTTGGTGTACAGAACATATCAGGAAGTCAGATGACAAGGGGGTGTTACATTACTAGAGGCGGTCCTACTCTGTACAGAACATATCAGGAAGTCACATGACAAGGGGATGTTACATTACTAGAGGCGGTCCTACTCTGTGTACAGAACATATCAGGAAGTCACATGACGGGGGGGGTGTTACATTACTAGAGGCGGTCCTACTCTGTGTACAGAACATATCAGGAAGTCACATGACGGGGGGGTGTTACATTACTAGAGGCGGTCCTACTTGGTGTACAGAACATATCAGGAAGTCACATGACGGGGGGGTGTTACATTACTAGAGGCGTCCTACTCTGTACAGAACATATCAGGAAGTCACATGACAAGGGGGTGTTACATTACTAGAGGCGGTCCTACTTGGTGTACAGAACATATCAGGAAGTCACATGACAAGGGGGTGTTACATTACTAGAGGTGGTCCTACTTGGTGTACAGAACATATCAGGAAGTCACATGACAAGGGGGTGTTACATTACTAGAGGCGGTCCTACTCTGTACAGAACATATCAGGAAGTCACATGACAAGGGGATGTTACATTACTAGAGGCGGTCCTACTCTGTGTACAGAACATATCAGGAAGTCACATGACGGGGGGGTGTTACATTACTAGAGGCGGTCCTACTCTGTGTACAGAACATATCAGGAAGTCACATGACGGGGGGGTGTTACATTACTAGAGGCGGTCCTACTTGGTGTACAGAACATATCAGGAAGTCACATGACAAGGGGGTGTTACATTACTAGAGGCGGTCCTACTCTGTGTACAGAATAATAATAATAATAATAATCTTTATTTGTATAGCGCCAACATATTCCGCAGCGCTTACATAGACAGGGGGGAATACAGAAAGACAAAATACAAACATTACAGAACCACGGTTACATATAGTAATCAGTTGATTGATACAATAGGGGTGAGGGTCCTGCTCCAACGAACTTACATACTACAAGTAATGGGGTGATACAGAGGGTAAAGGGGCTGGAGATGTGCACGGTATGGCGAGGTGGAGAGTGAGCGATGCTATACACATAGACAATGGTCAGACATTTAGCCGTGTGACGGCAGAAACGGTGTGACTGCAGGAGCGGTTTATGATGGCTAGCAGGGATTGCAGTCAGTAGGTCAGGGAGCATGTTATCAGGCGGAGTACAGAGAGGTTTGTTTAGGGAATGCGGTATGCCTCCCTGAAGAGATGCGTTTTTAGAGCACGCCTGAAGTTCTGCGAGTCCTGGATTGCTCGGGTAGCCTTTGGTAGTGCGTTCCAGAGGACCGGTGCTGCTCTGGAGAAGTCTTGGAGGCGGGAATGAGAAGTTCGAATTAAAGGGGCGCTCAGTCTGGTTTCATTAGCAGAGCGGAGAGCCCGGGCTGGTTGATGGATTGAGATGAGGGAGGCGATATAGGGTGGCGCTGTACTGTGGAGGGCTTTGTGGATGAAGGTAGCGAGTTTGAATTGAATTCTGTATTTAACGGGCAGCCAGTGCAGTGACCGGCACAGGACAGAGGCGTCCGAGTAGCGGCTGGACAGGAAGATGAGCTGGCTGCGGCATTCAGGATGGACTGGAGAGGGTAGAGTCTGGTGCAGGGGAGGCCGATCAGCAACGAGTTGCAATAATCGAGCCGGGAGTGGATGAGGGCGACAATAAGCGTTTTTAACGTCTCCACAGTGAGAAAAGAGCGGATTCTTGCGATGTTCTTGAGGTGCAGCTGACATGTTCGGGCCAGAGATTGGATGTAGGGGGCAAAAGAGAGATCAGAATCAAATATGACCCCAAGGCAGCGGGCGTGTTGTCTAGGAGTTATGGTGGCGCCACACACTGAGATGGAGATGTCAGGATGAG
This sequence comes from Eleutherodactylus coqui, assembly GCF_035609145.1. Taxonomy (NCBI): domain Eukaryota; kingdom Metazoa; phylum Chordata; class Amphibia; order Anura; family Eleutherodactylidae; genus Eleutherodactylus; species Eleutherodactylus coqui. The sequence goes on along the minus strand of NC_089845.1, from coordinate 142,036,616 downwards.
GTCGGTTAGTGGAGGGTGGAAATACCAGTAAGTCAGTTTTAGAGAGGTTTAGTTTTAGGTAGAGAGAGGACATGGTGTTAGAGACAGCGGACAGACAGTTAGTGATGTTTTGGAGGAAGGGTGCATATCAGGAAGTCACATGACGGGGGGGGGGGGGTGTTACATTACTAGAGGCGGTCCTACTCTGTGTACAGAACATATCAGGAAGTCACATGACGGGGGGGTGTTACATTACTAGAGGCGGTCCTACTTGGTGTACAGAACATATCAGGAAGTCAGATGACCGGGGGGGGGTGTTACATTACTAGAGGCGGTCCTACTTGGTGTACAGAACATATCAGGAAGTCACATGACGGGGGGGGTGTTACATTACTAGAGGCGGTCCTACTCTGTGTACAGAACATATCAGGAAGTCACATGACGGGGGGGTGTTACATTACTGGTAAAGTGTTCGGTGAGGATGTTCTCTGCCTGAAGATAAGGCCGTGTTCACATCTGTGTGGCGTTCTGTTGGAAGCCTCCGTTGCCGATTTACAAAATCCTGGATGAAATGGTGCCGTTTCATGTGGGAAAATGCCGGACGGCTACCAAGTCTACCCCATTATAATCAGCGGGATCCATCAGCGCCTTTATGTTCGGCCAGTGGATTCAGTTTTTAGGCCTCATGTCCACTGGGTAAATGGAATTGCGGATTCCGCAGCAGATTTTGCCCATAGGGAATCATTGCCATCTGCGGGTCCATTACATTGATTTTTGCACCCGCGGATGGCATTTTAAAAGAATTGCGTTTTTCATGCGCGGGAGGAAAAACGCGACATGCTCCATTTGCCGTGGAATCCGCGCAGATCGGCAACATTGTTATCACATGTGTGCGGATATCTGCATGCAAAAAAATACCATTTAAAGCAAATCCGTGTCAGATTCTGCGCGGATTGTATTTTTTGAGTAGACATGAGGCCTTACTCATTCTGCATGAAGCGCTGTAGACCGCCTCCATTGATTTCAAATGGGGCTTCTCAGACGAGCGTGGCGATTCTAATGCGGTCTGCTCCATTTTAGTCCATTCAGCTATTTTTAATGCACCTCATCACCCATTGCAATGAGGATGCGTTACAAAATGCTGTTCGAAAGAGCTTGAAAATGCTGTAAAACGCGACATTTTTACAGACACCTGTGGGAGCAGTCGTGTACAAGTAGGCCACCTGCACACGGGCGGATTAGCACGGCGGAATCTGGCAAAACGTGATTACCTCTGCGCGAAGGAGAAATCACAGCATTCTGCGCTTCTGTGCAGCTTCCGTGCAGACGGCTTTCATTGTTGTCACACGGCATCGCCTGCGCCCAGCACATGGTGCGATGCTGCCACCGGCGCCACTGAAAACAATGGCTGCCGCGATGCAAGAGCGAGCATGATAAAGCATACCGTGATGGGTTTTTCTCGCATCGCGGTGCCATGCAGGGAAAAAATAAATAACTCGCTCGTGTAGGACCCCATTCAAAAGAATTGGGTGCATATTGGTGCGGCTCCACTCACAAATCTAGCGCAATTTTAGCGTCCATGCAGAAAAGTCGAATTATGCACGGCAAGACGTGGTGAATTTCATATCAAAATCCGTGGCCTCTGCTCGAATTTTGATGCAGAGATAAAAATGGCTTAAGCTCCACACCGGGGTTTACCGCGCCATTCTCTTCTTGTGGCGTGGAGGGTACGTTTTTCGCGCTCATTTTTGCTATATAGAGATTTTCCTCACATGAACATAATTATCTGACATCTAGTCGCTCCAAGTTTGGACACGGAGGCCAGATTCACACGACTGTATTTGTACGCAGAGACCATTGATTTCGGGGGTCATTCACAAGTGCGGATTTTGTGAGCGCATTTCCATTGTACGAAGAAAAAAAACAACGCCGCTCGTTCTACTCCCCTGCGGGCAAACACAGCTTTTCGATAACATTTCAATGACAGCGACTGTGGACATTTTTTTTTTCTTTAATGCACACAAATACAGGAGGTGCGTCCAAAAACACAACCCCCGATACACAAGTGCCCGTGTGAGCCCGGGTGAGGGCGGGCGCATGTGAGCGATGCACAGAAGGGCGTAATAAGCGGTGACTGAAGTCTATGACAGTACATTGATTTTCACGGACCGGCTCACATTCGTGGTTTTTTTTTCTACACGTGTAAAAAGAAAAAAAAATTAAGAGCGCAGCCCGTTGTACATTCGGGCGCCTTCATACTGCCGAGGGCGATACCAGGATGAGTCACATAGACATCGTGAGGCGTCATCATCCCCGCCGGAGTGGTCACAGCCGCGGCAGAGGATTGCGGAGTTCTCCCATTGCTCTCAGTAGGGCCGGCGCCATCAATGGCGATGTGTGATATCGCAGAGAAATAGGGCTTTCACACATTTTTCCCACCCAACATTGTGTGAAAACATCACAAATGTGAAGGAAGCCATTGACCATCGCGGGATTCATCGTTATGGGTTTACCCCCGTGTGAGGGCACCGCAGGCCGGGTTCACACAGGCGATAACATCGTGTGATGCGAGAGCGGGCGAAAACGCTGAATTATGAACATTTACGGTTTCCACTCGTGTGGATTATTTTATTATTATTCGCAGCACGCCCCATCTGTCTGCATTTTGTTCTTATTTTTTTTTAATCGCCCGTTTTCCTGCGGAGTCTCCGATTTCCGTGCGACTTTAACATTACGAAGTCCTGAGGTCTTTCTTGCGAGAAAATTGCCCAAAAAAAAAAAAGTCATTTTTACGAAACAAAGCAGCGCGGACGCTCAGCCGTCTCACAATGTTATCACAGCTTTCTTGCAGCGATCGTGCGATCGATCGTGAAACTACCCTTATAGCGCGTTACATATAGATACAACGCAGATTTACGTACGTACGGGGGGGGGGGGGGGGGGGACGGGACAACAAAAAGTCCCACATCCCAAGGGTTTAGTGCACACATAAGCGGCAACACGTCATATTGAAAGCCGGGAACGAAACACTATTTAGTGGCGTGCCGCCCCGTCTCCTCTACGGCTGCTACAGCCGCGCACTGCCATGGCGACGGCGCACTCACAAGCCGCGTCACCAACAGCCACAAGTAGTTCCGGTTCTCGTCACACCGCTCTCCTCACTCACCTTCCAGTGATCGGCACATCCGCTGAAAGTCCTCTGCGCGATTACTTTCGCCGAAGTAATGGCACAGACTGGCAAAGATGTAGTCAAACACCCAGGCTGTAGCCACACTTGCCACCTCGTCGAAGGAATTCGCCACAGCGAGGACGCCCTCCTCCATAGCGGCTGCCGCTATCACGGACTGAAAAGAGCGCGCTAGTCCTATAAGCTATGGAGCGCAGCGCGCATGCGCATAGATTCCCGCCACTCCAATTCAAATAGCCGCGCGCAGGAGCGGGCGGTGAGAGGACGGCGAGCTCCGGCCACGGACGGTGTACCGGGCCCTGAGAATAGCCCGTAGTGGTGTCTCCCCTGCAGCTGGTTAATGGCCTGTGACAGAGTAGGGAGTCTATAGTATCCATTCTATGTAATAGTGAAGACTGACAGCTAATAGGTCGCCACAAGGCATCTTCAGGACTGGCGACATGTCCCCGTGGGCGCTCACCGAGGAGTTGTGACGTGAAGGGCGGCTTCACACGGGCGAGAAAATCACGGGACTGAGGGAAAAAGCAGAGTTAGGGCACCTGCACACGAGCGGAAATTCAGCCGCTGGAAGCCTGCGTTAACAAACGCAGTCCTATGCAGACGGCCGCGGTTTGGCTGCGTGAAATCTCGCGCGACAAACAAACCGCGGCATGTCCTATTTCTTGTGGGGCTCGCAGAACCCCGCACAGAAATGTCACTCACCCGCCGCCAGCTCCGGTCTGCGCATGCGCCGGCAAGCCGGAACATCGAGGAGCTGGCGGGTGAGTACGCGCTCGCCCCTGCAGGCGCTCGGGTTGGGTCCCGCGGTGAGAATTCTCGCGGCCGGATCCTACCCGCCCGTCTGCAGGCAGCCTTATGAAACCCGTGATTTTTCAATGGTTTCCTTCCCATTTGCGATGTTTTCACTCATGCAATGTTGGCGAGTGGGAAAAAAAATGGCGGCGTGTCCTTTCTGTTTTTAGCGCTTTTTTAAATCTCCGATGTTTTTCTATGGAGCCTACTTTTTATCGTGTCACAAAAGCACAAACTTGTGATTTTTGTGTGACGCGATGCGTTTTTAACAGTCCTGCTGACTTTTGTGTCACGGCCTCCTGCTCACGGGTGGGTCGGGATTCCCACAGCAGAGTTCACCCTGGTGACCCCTGCGTACCTGTCCAGCAGCTTCTTTCTGTGCTGCAGATGTGTTTGCCGGCACTTCACCGCACATGCTCAGTAGGCGCTTGGTGATGATGCAAATCCCGCAATACTTCCGCAGTACTCACTGCGGGAAGAACAGCTTCCATTGACCTCAATGGAAGCCGTCTGTGTGTAACCCGCACAGAATTGCAGCACGCTGCTATTTCTTCTCAGCAAGCAGAAAATCGCCAATCGATTTCCGTTCGTGGAGATGAAATCGCGAATTGTCATAGCATGCTGTGGGCGGTATTTGCTGTTTTGTCCAGAGGGGGGCGCCCACTGCGGACTCCACAATGCAAATCCGCCATTGTGCAGGAGGCCTTGAAAAAAACGTGCAAGAAAATCGCAAGCAGCGGTGATGTTTTGAGAGAAAAAGCAGAGCTGACGCTCAAACTGCAGGAAGAAAGCTGAGCTTTTGCCATGATTTTCTCGTGGCGATGTGATCTGTGTGAAGGAGCCCTGAGGCCTCACCATGATTAACGTGGTGTTTTGAATGCCGCAGTAATCACAGTATAACTCTCCAATTGAAATCAATGGGGCCTCGTAGACATGCGTTTGAACGCGGCACAATTTTTGAGCGCTGTCTGCTCTATCTTTGGCTGTTTAGCCACCTCATCAGCCATCACAATAATGGGGTGCGCTAAGACACGTTTTCGGCCGCAGGTAAAATCGTGGCGCTTTGCCCCGTCCATGTGTGAGAGGACCCCAAGCCTGGGCTCACATGAGCGAGTGGTAGCACGCAGCAGGAATAATGTAGCGTTTTACCGCTGTGTGAGCCGGCCTATCGCCACGTATGGCAGCGATTTTTGACTGCATGACAGCATATCTCAAGTAAGGGAGATGGAATAATACCTCCACTTTGCCACCTATTGGAAGGCAGCATTCCTTCAAACCACAGTTAGACTCTTTATACAAGCCTTGTAACAATGACTGGGAAGCATATCTCACACACAGTCTGACTTTTCTTTTTCTATTCCCTGCTCTGTTGCTTAGCAACAACGTATAAACACTGCACGCATGTAATTGTGTATTTACAGTGTTTATTATGCGCACATAGAGAACAGTAGGGCTGGGTTCACACAGGACAGATTTGTTGTGGAAATTCAGTGCAGAATTTCTGTGCGGCAAATCCGCCCACAGCTTCTAAACCCGGGATTAGCCAGCCATATGGACGAGATTTTGCAAAACTCTCGTCCACATGTGGCGGCTTATGCGGCAAGGAATAGACAGCCGCAGCATGTTAATTCTTTTTTTTTTTCGTTGTGGCCTCACTCCTCTCTATGGGTAGAGAAAGCCGCAATGGAATGCCGGCGGCCAAACTGCTACAAAAGCTGCGTCTCTCTTTCAGAAATCTCGCGGTTTTTCGGAGTGGCCATGCCGCGGGGTTTCCGTCTTGTGGGAACCCAGCCTAGGGCTCTATCACGCATAATACAACATGCTGCGTTCTATTTACATGCTATAATACAAATGAATCAATGAAAATCAATGTACTTTCATTGACGCTATTCACCATGTATTATGCGCGCGTAATACGCTAATAAATTACGCTCGCCCTAAGGCTAAATGTATATCACATATGCACTGTTTAGTTGGTGTATACACTTAGGCCTCATGTCCATGGGGAAAATCAGGCCCGCCGCGGATTCTCCATGCAGACTCCTGCAGCGGGTCCCTCCTTCCCTGTGGACATGAGGCCTAAAAAGATTTACTTACCTGTCTGGACGCTGCGAATCTTCCCTCCGTCGCAGCCGGATCTTCTTTCTTCGGCCCGGCGGATGTGCTCAGCATGCCGCGTGCATGCACCGTGCACTCTTTTTTTTTTTTTTGGACTCTTGCTCTCCCGCGCCTCAGCGCCGGAGAGCAGGAATTCGGCTGCGAGTGTGCCGCAGATCTGGACGGCTTCCATAGGCTTCAATAGAAGCCTGCCGGAGCCGTCCCCGCGGGAGACCCGAACAGAAATGGAGCATGCTGCGGGTGTTTTCCCGCACACACAATCTACGCCTCAAGGGAAAATGACATCCGCAGGTATTTAATTACCTGCGGATCTGTCCCCGTGGACACGAGGCCTTAGGCTGCTCTCACACAGGCATATAGTCATTGCACGACACACTATGCCAATAGACCATTGATTTGTATTGGGCCAATCACACCAGCGGTTTTTGCGTTCGTGCATTTCTAGCGCGAAAAACATAATCACAGCATGGTCTATTTTGGCATGTATTACACACACATAGAGTATTGGTGGCACACAGTAAGTACATGTCTGTTTTCTTGCTGTATTCCGGCACTCACGGTTGTGCGAGCCCACCCCCTTAAAAAAAATCGTAACTCCTTTATCCATCGACGTCGCTGTATGAGGGCTTTTTTTGCGGGACGAGTTGCATTTTTCAATGGTGCTATTTAATGTACCATACATTGTACTGAAAAACTTAAAAAAATTCTAAGGGGAGAGAAATGGAAAAAAAATGAAATTCTGCCAACTTTCGTAGCATCTTGTTTCTACGGCGCACAAACTGCAACAAGAATTACATAACTTTATTCTATTGGTCAGTACGATTACTACGATACCAAAATTATGCAGTTTTTTTTTTTGCTGCACGACTTATTTTTTTTCAGATATTTATTTTTTTAATTTTTTTTGTTGCCACCATCTGCGCACAATAACGTTTTAATTTTTCCGTCAACATAGTTGTATGAGGGCTCTTTTTTGTGGGACATTCCTGTAGTTTGCATTACTAGCATTTTGGAAGACATATGACTTTTTGATCGCTTTTTATTGCATTTTTTCTTGGAGACAAGGTGACCAAAAAAGCTAATTTCTGTCGTTTTTAATTTTTTTTCTGATGTTAAATGTGTGGGGTAAGTAATGCATTACTTTGACAGATCAGACTTTTAGGGCTCCTTTCCACTGGCGATAGCGATATCTCTGCGAGAAAATCGCAATGTTAAAATCGCATCGCAACGCTGCAAAATCGCAGGCTTTTGCGTTGCGATGCGAGAATCTGTTTTGCCATTGCACTGTATGGGCGACAGAAAAATGTAAACCGCTGGAACAATCCTCCTCCTGCGATTTTTAATCCTCGCATCGCAGCTTGCCCTTAAACATCGCTAATGGAAAGGTTGTCATAGAACAACATGTGCGGGACTTTCTTGCGCGAGCTTGCACTCTCGCATCGCACTGAAAACGTGCGATTACCTCGCCAGTGGAAAGGAGCCTTTACGGATGCAGCAATACCAAATATGTATTTTTGTTTTATGGTTTAGATTCTTTTATTTTAAATATAGCAAATGTTTTTTTTTTTTTTTTTTAAACCTTTATTACTTTCCCCCCCCCCCAATAATTAGTAAAACTTCATTGTTCTTATTTTTACTTTTTTTTCTTTGGGACAACAACTTGCTTTGATCGCCATAGCATTACATCATAGTGCAATCGGTCAGGCAGCCTATCAAGCCAGCACACAGGGATGGCTTGATAGGCAGTCTGCCAAGACAGCCCTGGGGTTCTTTAGAAGGCCCCCGGATGCTATCATACCCGCACGGCTCCCTGAGATCTCATTGTGGATCAGAAAAATTGAAAATCGTAATTTTTTTCCTCCTGTTTTGCTTAGATTCATTCAAAAACTGTGGGGTCAAAATACGCAGTATACCCCTAGAAGAATTTGTTAAGGGGTCTAGTTTTCAAAATAAGGTCATTTGTGGGGCTTCTCCATCCTTTTGGCTCCTCAAGGGCTCTACAAGTGGGCAATGGGGCTTAAAACACCTTCAAGCAAAATGTCTGTTCTGAAAGCCACCGGCTGCTTCTCTCGGTTTGGGCCCTGTTGTGCATACAGACACAAGATTAGGGCCACAATGGGTATGCCTCTGCACACAGGACAAACAGGGGTATTCATTTTGGGTACAAATCCTCATTTTCATGTGCACTATAGAAACAAATCCGGTCTTTTAAATGGCATATTTGCAAAAATATGAAATTTTATTTTTTTTCCTCTAAATTGCATTAATTCCTGAAAAAAACCTGTGGGGTACAAATACTCACGACCCCCCTCAGTGAATACATTAAGGGGTGTAGTTTTTAAAATGGGGTCATTAGTGGGGGTAGCTATCATTCTGACACCTATGAGCCTTTACAATCTTGGCTTGGTGTAGGAAAACAAAGTGTTCCTCAAAATGTTAATAATCAATGTTATATTTGTACGTCTCTTAAATGGTTAAAAAAACTGAAGTTTTTCCAATGTGCTTCCAGAATAAAGTAAACAGATGGAAATATACCGTATTTTTCGCTCTATAAGTGGGGGGAAAAGTCAGTGCGTCCTATAAAGCGAATGTGCAGCCGGCATACAAAGCCAACACAGCAGGAGAGCAGAGCGGCCCGCCCAACAGCTGATTAGTGGGGGCGGAGGAGCAGCAGTTGTACGGAAGAGCGGCGGCTTCTGCTATGAAAGCCCACAGATAGTATGATAATTATCGCTCCATAGCAGAGCCCAGCGCCCATAAAACAGCTGATTGGTGGGGGCGGGGGAGCAGCAGGGAGCTCATCTGTTTTACGGGCGGCCAGCGGCTTCTGCTATGAAGCCCACAAACAGTGTGATAATGATCGCTCCATAGCAGAGCCCAGGGCCCATAAAACATCTGATTAGTAAGAGGAACTGCTGCCCCACCCTCTGACTTATCAATCAGCTGTAGTTAAACACAGCTCTCACATCTGCAGGGGTAAGGGGAGAAAGAGCTGCCTGTATGTTGTATACATTTCTGCCTAGTTTGCTCTGATGTATACTCCATACATAACCATAATGAGAATTGCCATGCGGGGCTCCTGGAAAGTTGGGAGACAATGTAATGAGGATTCCATTAGTTGTCACCCAGCTCTTTTAGGATCCTGAATGCCAACTGCAGAGTTATGCAAGCATGTATAGCACAAACATAACTAGTCAAACACGGCATTCAGGGCTCCTGAAAAGCTGGGTGACAAGTAGTAAGATAACCATTAAATTTACACTCAGCTTTCCTGGATCCTTAATGGCAGGTTGATCTGGTGGTATACACTTCATTCCGAGGCGGTAATACTGCTCTTTATTCCTAATGTAATATCTTGCTCACTGCCTGGTCTGGGGAGTTCAAAATAATTTTTTCCCCATTTTCCTTCTCTTAAACCAAGGTGCGTCTAATCATCAGGTGCGTCTTATAGAGCGAAAAATACAATATATTGCACATATTTGAGATATTGCAGTTGAAAATATGACAGTTTTTTCAAAACTTTCCCAATTTTGGCGCTTTTATTAAATATACACAAATGCTATCGGACGATTTTTACCACCTAAATGAAGTACATGTGGTGAAAAAACAATGTCAGAATCACTTGGATATACAAAACCTTTTACAGAGTTATTCTATGTCAAAGTGATACGTCAGATTTCCAAAATTTGGCCTGGTCATAAGGCGCAAAAAGGCTTGGTCACTAAGGGGTTAATATGAACCATTCCCGACACCAAGATACTTTTCCAACCTGCACCAGTTCTCTGGAATGCACTACCCTAGATAATCAGGTCAATTCACAAAGTGTAGCATATTTACAGTGCGGATTCCACCCTTAAAATGAGAAGGCAAAATCCACACCTAATTCTGCACCAATGTGTGAAGCTCTTCTTGCCCTAGAGTAGGTTATCATGGTGAGAGGATCACTCCTGTTACTTATGGGTGCTAACTGTTTTATACAGCTGATACCGCACTAATGGCCAGAATTTTAGATAACTTCATTCCCAACCAAGGGGCTTGCTCTATGGCCCATTAGTGCTCCCATGGCATTGATGCAGGGTGTCAGTGCTTTGCCATGGCAGCCGGGGACTAAACAGTGGCCGCCTGTCTGCTTGGTGAATAAAACTATTGGACTTTGCCAGAGGCAGAAAATAATACCAGCCAGTCAATGTAGCATGGGCCGGCATAATGCATCGAAATACAGAAGTTATTGTAGTGTATTGTAGAAGCGCTCAGAGGATCGCAAGGTCCAATAGTGGAAATAAAAAACAGGTTCAATACTATTTTTAGAAAAATGTTTAAAAATCCCAAGTTAAAAGAGAGAATTTTTTTTTCCTTTTGCAAAAAGGCTTTATTGGTCACAAATTTGAAAAACAAAAAATCCTACACATAATTGATGTCACTATAATTGTAACAACTCACAAGATAAAATTAACACATTATTTATCCTGTATGCGGAAAATTGTAAAAAAAAAAATACACAGTGCCAGAATTTCTGGCAATACCCCCCCCCCCCCCCCCAAAAAGGAATTCAATGTAATCAATAAGTTTTATATAACCCAAAATGGTGCTAACTGAAGCTACACGTTGTCCTGCAAAAAACAAATCCTAATAAAGATACGTTGTTGGAAAAATAAAATAGTTACGGCTCTTGAAATGTGGCAATGCAAAAAGGGACTTGTTATTTCTATATAGCACCAACTTATTCCGCAGCGCTTTCAGGTAATTTATTTATTAGCTGGGTACTCATTTTACTGAACTCGGAAGGATGAGTAAACCTTGAGCCATGCGGGGATTGAACCTGCTACCTTCAGGTCAGGAGCAAGGGCTTAGGACTGCATACTGCTGCACCACATAAAGCCCTAAGAATATTTTATTGTGCAAAAGTGATGGAATTGATGTTTTTTTTTCTATTCCTATTCCCTCTGAAAAAACAAACAAAAAAAAGGTATTCAATCTACCTGTATGTACCCAAAACTGGTGCCATTAAAAACGCAACTCATCCTTCAGTTATGGCTTTTGGAATGCTGAGATGAAGAAAACAAGAAGAAACACATATTTAAAATATAAATGTTTAATGCAACAATTTTAATTAGAAAAACATCCATTGGTTTGTTCTTGAGATAGCAAGATGACTGGGTGGCTTTGAACACACCCTTTTCCACAGAGCTCTTATAAACCTTGTTGTGCCTGTCACTTTGAGCAGTACAGCCCCATTTCCCTTGATGACACCTGCGCTAATAGTATTGTTACCTTCTCAGTATTCAGGGCACATTTGACTGGGATTATATTCGGCTACATGTGTGCATACATGTGAAGATAAGATTGCTTCATACAACCCCACTTATAGCAATATATAGCGACATATGCTTCTGATATATGTGCATGCTTCTGGTGCATTGTTGAACCTATATATGACCGGTCAAGTAGCCCTGTATTTTTTTAACATTTTTTTAAGTCCTGTAAGAGTTTTTCCATTTTTACTATTTTCAATAAAGTTAGTACTTTAATATATTAGGGATTAGAAAAGAGGGTGGTAGAAAAGGAGGAGGAGGTGGAGCTACTCCAGTGAGAAAAAAAACAAGATCTCTTTTTTTTTGTATTTCAGTTTTTTGAAGAGATGGTTTTATCGTGTGCGGTAGAGGGAGACGAGTGCAAACAGTTTCAGGTGCTGCCAAATCAGTAACTGTACGACCAAATTGGTTGGCCAGCCAAACAATGAGTGAGAGGAGTAGGCAAAAAACTGATAGGGTGGCGCAACCTACTCCGTTTTACCTTCAAAAGTGTCAAAAGGGATTTGCTGCAGTTGTGTAGGATGGAGTCCCATTCTTCCGTAAATGATGACTCGTCCATGAATGTAGGCATAGTTGGTAGAGGAAAGCCTCTGAGAATTATGTCTTCTTTTAGGTAAATTTGCAGAAAACGATGGTCTAAGGCCTCATGTCCACGGGCAAAATAGGATTTAAAATCCGCAGCGGATCACCCGCATGCGGATCCGCACCCCATAGGGATGCATTGGCCACCCGCGGGTACATAAATACCCGCGGATGGTCAATAAAAGTGATTTTTTTAAAAATGGAGCATGAAAAAATCTGGACCATGCTCCACTTTCGTGCGGGTCTCCCGCGGGCTTCTATTGAAGCCTATGGAAGCCGTCCGGATCCGCGGGAGACCAAAATCGGAATTTACTCACCTGCCCTGGATCTTCCCTTCGCCGCGGCTTCATCTTCTCTCCGTCGCGGCCGGATCTTCCTTCTTCGGGCTGGTGCATGCGCAGGGCACGCAACCGATGTGCCCTGCGCATCCGCCGAGCCGAAGAAAGAAGATCCGGCCGCGACGAAGAGAAGATGAAGCCGCGGCGAAGGGAAGATCCAGAGCGGGCGAAAGGTGAGTTAATTCTTATTTTTATGCCTCATGTCCGCGGGGCAGGAGGGACCCGCTACGGATTCTCTATGGAGAATCCGTAGCGGGCCTGATTTTCCCCGTGGACATGAGGCCTAAGTCTCTTTCTGCTTCTTCTCGCAGGAAATGTTCCAACTCGAAAAATAGTTTAAATAGAGCTTTGTTCTCTATCTAGTCATTGTTCTTGGAATCTGGTTGGTTTCTGGTTGCAAGATTTTTTTTAGTGAAGAGGTTGGATCAACCTTTCCCTTTCAGGGAGGCGATTTTTGCAATAATCACTTTGTTAACAACGTGGTCTTCCTCCTCGGGGCTCAAACACTTCCTTTATACTTGTGGGGAGGGAAGTCCCCAGTGAGCAGTCTTGACCGAGACCTAGTGGTGGAATAGGTTCTGTCTACGAATTAGAAAAGATATGTATGTGTATGTATATACATATACATGTTGTGGCAAATTGGGGTTACTTGCCCGGGATCTCCTGCTTATTTTCCCCTGCCCAGGGGTGGCAGCACCGCAATGATGTCCAGAAACAGGGTAAAGTCCAAATGCTGGTTCCTCCAGTGTTTATTTCAGCATAGGTATTCAGTTTACAAACAGTCCAGCATATCATATGCAACATGCAACTGCACACTGTTGTCCACCACAGTGCTCACAGCAACGCACACCGCTTCTTCCAGCGGACCTTCCAGGAGGGTGAATTTGCCCCGACAGGCGATGAGCGAGGGGCCGACTACCCCCTGTCCGCTCCGTGTTTCTAGGTCCCTCACAGACCAGCACCAGGTCTACATAGACCTCAGGCCCCCACAGGCCTCAATGGACCTAAGCTCCACAGGATCCAAGGACCCTGAGTTTGTGAGGGAGGGGAAATTTAAACTGTGTAGCCGCACCCTTGTAGGTGCAGGTTAACTAAATCAAACACAATGACTGTGCTCAGAGGCCCTCTACAGGCCACTCTTGCTACTGCACTGTCACAATGTATATATAGATTTCATTTATTCATTCACTTATTTATATATTTATTTACATATATATACCTTTTTTTTTAATCCCTGGCTACCAATCTCTATTTTCATGTACCACTATTGGGATGTATATATTATGTAGTGTGTCTTCAGTGGGACTGAAGGAGACCAAGTGCCTCAAAATGTTTTTTGGTGGTTAATGCTGGATTTTATATAAATAAAAGAGCAACACTTTTATTTAAATATGTGCACGTTTCCTAAAAAGTTGCGCCACCCTATCAGCTTTTTGCCCTACTCCTCTCACTTAATATTAGGAATGTAATTTAAAGGCCCATTTAGACGCAATGATGATCGCTTAAAATTCGCTTAAACGTCAGTTTGAGTGACCGTTTCGAGCGATCATTTTGCATAAACTCTTAAGTAGTTACTCAGCTACTTAAGAATTTATTAGCGTGAAAATGAAGCCTTTCGCTGAATGCAGATAACAGCTGGAGGTCTGTTATCTGCATTCAGCTGGTTCTCGAGCGGGACTGCAGCTGAAAGAATACTATCATCCCTATTCTGCTTAGAACTCAGTGTGCGGTCTGATAAACACATAGCTGACTTTAAGCTGGCTTGAAGTCAGCGATGAACGAATAGTGCATGATGGGCACATGTTTAGATGCAGCGATTATCACTCAAAAGATGGCTTTTGAGCAAATTTTGAGTGATAATTGTTGTGTCTAAATGGGCCTTAAGGGCTTTCTCTATTTGCCTCATTAGGCAAATTTCTTTCATTCGTGTTGCTACCTTGGTTCCCTGTAGCACTATTAGGGTCATTCTTTCTGTTTTTAAAATGCATCTTTAAGGCACAAATTAGGCAGCGCCCTCAAGGGCTTAATATCAAAGAACCCTTCTAACAGTAGGGATTGTCCAAACCAAGGAACCCCTTCATATGTAATATTTTTGGTCAAATATAAATTTGCATGAAGGTGAGTGTAAACTTATTTTTTTGTGTATTTTTATGATCGGGATGTCTTAGGGTATGTTCACATGGTGTAATTGATAGGGCGGGAAGCATCTGCTTCAAAAAATGCCCCTGTGAACTTTCGCTTTTTTTTTTTTAGGTGTGGCTACTCATTAAAATATACGTCCCAACCTGGCTAAGTGTATTTTGACACAAATTCTGAAGTCCAGTTCTTTGCAAAGTCAAAATCCAAAAACAAAAAAAGAAGTGACATGTCACTTCTTTTTTTCTGTGATGTGTATTTTAAATATGCATTGGGAAAAAAGGTGGCATCAAGTCATGGACGGTTTCCCATACAAATCTATAGGATGCGTATTTTAAGCGTATTTTGGTGTGGATTATGCCCCAAAATACGTTGTGTGACTAATCCCAGCTTTTAGTTTAAAAAATCTTGAAATTTAAGGTGTTTTATATATTTTTTTTATCACATGTTCAAGTCAAGACCAAATTGCATGTTTCAGTATATTTGTGTTAGGTATAGCAGACCGGTCTGCTGCTCTGCCCTTCCTGTTATCTGAGTTTGTATTTATTTTGCTCCAGCATCCTTGGAGTTAACGGTTCCTGACTCCTGCACCCAGCTGGAGGCTGTTTGCCAATCACTCCACTATATAGCTTCCCCAGAGCTGCTGTCCAGTGCTTCGGGGTTGTTGTTGTACTCCTATGATGGCTCATGGCTGCTGCTGCAGTATCTCTGTGATAACTGTTCTCAAGTCTGCTGTAGCTGTAAACTACTTGTATTTTATCCAGATCTTCTGTTCCTGCTCACATCCTCGGTTCCTGTTTCTGCTTGGTACGTCCTGTTCTGGTTACGGCCTTGACAGGGTTATTTAGCGCCCAGGTTCAGCTCGTGGCCATCCTTATCGGGACGATTACTCCACTAATTTAGACAGGGACTTCATTACCGCAATCCAGCTCAGGGCTAACTCAGTCCCAGTCTCCGCCTCGTACCAAGCTACGCACCAAGGAATGAGCATCTAGTCCCTGGGTCGGCTGTCAGTCCTGCGGGGAGGTTTCCCCTGCTTGGAGGAACGACACAGTGGTTCCACACACAAATATGTAACAATTTGTCATCACAAGCTCTTGTAGATGTAGACGTGTGATATACAGAAATAGAGATTTCATGGCTTTTTTCAATAAGGCGTTCCTCACACAGGCGTTTACAGTAAATGCAGCATTTTTCAATGCTGTGTTTACTGTGATTTCAGCAGAGTTGCGATGCATTATACCAGCATTTTTGTTACAATTTCAGCACAGCTGATAACGCAGCCAAGGAAGCTGAAAAAAAAAATCACATACTCGCCTAGTAGGCGCCGTCCGCCATCTCTGCAGGCTTCCAGGCACTAGTCTGTCCCTGCAGAGCATCTCTTGCTGGTAACAGGGTTTCAAGACCATGCCTCCAGCAAGAGATTGCTCTGATTGGCTGAGCCGCAAGCCATTTATTCATTGAATGGCTGGTATTGACACTGGATTAGCTAATCGGAGAAATCTCTTGCTGGAGACGGGGTCTTCAAACCCCGTCACTAGCAGAAAATCCCATGACAAGTGCCCGGATCCCCAGAAAGCGGCGCCGGCATCGGTTAGTATATCTTTTTTTTGGTAGTGCAGCTAGTGCTGCGTTCACCACTGTCCAAAATGCAGTACCATGTTGGGCCGCGTTTTCAGCAGCTCAGCTAATGCTGCCTATTTATTTCAATGGATAACGCACGGCTGAAAACGGCCAAAGATAGGACACGCATCGCGGTCAAAGCGCAGCGTTTTGACGCTTGTGTGAACAGCCCCATTAAAATGAATTTGTACAGCGTTTAGTGCTGCACTGGAAATGCAGCGCTAAACGCTATAAAAACATCTGTGTGAGGGAGGCCTGATTCCTGCTTGTCGCTATGTTGCATGAAGGGGCTCAAAATTGTAAACTGCTATATGAAACTTTCACAATTATTGGTTGTCTACTTTCATAAATTTAATATTAGGACATATGTTATGGTGTGTTCATTCCCACATATTTGGTATCGTCGTGTTCGTAACGATGCGTACAATAAGTTGAATGCGCTTTGTATCGTGCACGGCAAAAAGCGTAAAAAAAAAAACGCTGAAAAGCTGAGGCAAAATGCTAATTTTTAGCATTTTACATCCCAAAAAACTAAAAGTAATTAAAAAAGCCGTCTGTACCCCAAAATGGTACCAATAAAAATTACAGCTCGTCTTGCAAATAATAAGCCCACATTGAGCTCCGTCCAAGGAAAAATAAAAAAGTTCTAGGACTTTGAATGCAGCGAGTTAGAAAAAAAAAAAAGATTTCCAAAATAAGGGGTTTTATTGCAGAAAAGTGGAAAAAAAACCTAAAAAATATATAAGAATTTTGTATCGTTGTAATCGTACCGACCCGCAGAAAAAATGTATTGTATCTTTTATGCTGCAAGATTAATGCTGTAAAAACCCCAAAAATCTATGGCAGAATTAATGTTTTCTCTCCCTGCTATCATAAAAAATGTTAATAAAAGTTTTGGAATATAGTCTATGTACCCAAAAATGGCGCCGATAAAAAACTACAGCTCGCCACACAAAAAACAAGCCCTAATTCGTCTGCATCGCCGTAAAAATAAAAAAGTTATGGCTCTTAAAATATGGAGATGAAAATCCGCCAAAAATCGTTGCGTCCTTATGCCCAAAATAGGCCGTGTCCTTAAGGGGTTAATGAACTGTGCGATGCACCAACATCTTGGGTCCTCCACAACTACAGACATACTTGTAGCAAGGTCTCTATTCTGGCTAAAAATAGGAGAAAATGGGATTTGTAAATCGGACAACATCTGGAAAAGGGTGGTAGAAATTGACACTCGTATTCTGGGCCCTGGGCATTCCCTCTCTTATGGCTGCGGTCACATAGGGCGTAAATCTTGCAAAATGACCACAGCGGGATCGCACGGAAATACGATGAGATTTTCGTGGCAGAAATGCAGCTTCAAAACTCAAGTTTTGAAGCGGCTTCACTGCCTGCATTTTGCTGCGGCTGTCTCTCCCCATAGAGACAAGAAATGGCCGCAACGGAGACGGCGATAAAATTGACATGCCGCAGCTTTAAATTCCGCTCCGCATGTCAGTTTCATTGCGTCTTGGCTACGCAACGGCTTCTCCACAGCGTATGGACGATATTATTGCAAATTTCCTCCATTCTGCTTTTTTATGCTGGGATAAAACTTGCCGGTGGAATTTCTTTGAGGAAAGTCCGCCTCGTGGGAATGACGCTGTGTAATAAACTGAAGGGGTGTTTTCAAGTAAACCTCGGCAACACTTAATACTATTCCATTCTGCTAAAGTCCAATATAGCTTTTCTATATCGCATTCAGGGCTGTGTTTAAAAAAAAAAAAGTGTTTTCAGTGAATATATATTCCTTGATGCTGATATCGCCCTCTGCTGGCTGGATTGACTTTGACAATTAATTGAAAATGTCTCCCTTTTACTTACCAGATGAATTATTGTGCTTCTAAATATAAAATAATTGAAACAATGCTGCTAATTGTCATCAAGCGCCAGCGTGGCTTAGAATGTATCATATCATTTATTTATAGATGAACAGCAGAACCGCCGCGTCATTGATGGAAATGTTTCCAATTTAACTACTGTATTGTTATACCGCAAAGAATAGTTTAGCATTACATTGTGTTAGAATCTGAATACATAACCTTTATTGTACTTTGTTTAAGACTCGATATATTCTTACATCCTTATTCATAAATATACAGAAATACCGAGTGCTCCGGCCAAATCACAACCAGTACTGCAGACGTATTCTCTTCCCTGTAGGGGGTTAGATCCAACTAGGGCACACTTACCAGAAAATCAATGTATGGCTAAATAGAATCCCATACAAATACCAGCAACAGCGCTGAAAATCCCCCCAGCGTTACAGGGTAGCAGCGCAGAGAGGAAAAAAAAAATCAATGATGATATACCTGCACTGCGACTACAACTAATCCAAGTCTGACTGGACTCTCTAATTCTTGCTATGAGTATTTACATTTAGTGAAAGAGCTGATAATCTAATTAGAAAACCTGCTGGACTCAAAGCTGGCTAGGTAACTAAATAAACTCTTCCTAAATGCCACTCTGCAGATTGCTCAATATGTTTCCTTGGCCTTCTCATGCCAGATCATCAGGAGCATATAGATAAGTGTTAGTAGGAAGTAAGAAACCCACCGGTCCTGATACCAGCGGCTTGCCATCTATCTGACAAGTCAGGGAGATGAGTGGCCCCCAAGCAGGCATGTCTAATATACAGTCATGTGACGTCTAAGGACAATACATACTGCTGAACACCCAGGACTGATCTGGAGAGAAGAAAACAAACCTCTACATAGTCTTAATTAGAGCATGTTAAACGTATGGAAAGGTCTTTAATCAGTATTCTGGTTACTAATAGTTTTTTTTTTAATTTTCAATCACCCATTAGATACTTTATGGGGCTCAGAAGTGCTGGCAGGTTGCCCTTAAAGTTTTCTAGTTTGGGTTTAGCTCAAAGAATTACCTAACGGCACCCATAGGGCAAGGCCACATGTATAACTGCTAGATGATTTTACCAAACTGGTGAAAATAATAGAAGTTGGTATAATTATACAAAACCTATTTAAAAAGGAACTGCAAAAGTTTAGTTATATATATATATATATATATATATATATATATATATATATATATATATATATATTATACACTCATTGTAAAAAAAAATCAAACACCTGGAAGGAGTTGTTGGAATCAAATGAAACTTTATGTGCGATTTTAACATTGATATAAGTGACTACTATATCAGAGCGAAAGGATAATTTATTGTGAAAAACTGAACACTTGCAGGGAGGCTCTAGTACCTTGTTGTACCGCCTTTAGCTTGGATACAAGATGTGATATGGCGGGCATGGAGGCTCTAGTACCCTGTTGTACCGCCTTTAGCTTGGATACAAGATGTGATATGGGCGGGCAAGGAGGCTCTAGTACCCTGTTGTACCGCCTTTAGCTTGGATACAAGATGTGATATGGGCGGGCAAGGAGGCTCTAGTACCCTGTTGTACCGCCTTTAGCTTGGATACAAGATGTGATACGGGTGGGCAAGGAGGTTCTAGCACCCTGTTGTACCACCTCTAGCTCAGATACAAGTGGTGATACAGGCGGGAATGGAGGCTCTAGTACCCTGTTGTACCGCCTCTAGCTCAGATACAAGACGTGATACAGGTGTGAATGGAGGCTCTAGTACTCTGCTGTACCACCTCTAGCTTGGATACAAAATGTGATACAGGCAGGCATGCAGGCTCTAGTACACTGCTGGGCGGCCTCTAGCTTGGATACAAGATGTGATACTGGCGAGCATGGAGGCTCTAGTACCCTGTTGTACAACCTCTAGCTTGGATACAAGATGTGAAACAGGTGGGCATGGAAACTGTAGTACCCTGTTGTACCGCCTCTAGCTTGGATACAAGATGTGATACGGGCGAGCATGGAGGCTCTAATACCCTGTTGTACTACCTCTAGCTTGGATACAAGATGTGATACGGGCAGGCATGGAAGCTGTAGTACCCTGTTGTACCTCTTCTAGCTTGGATACAAGATATGATACAGGCGGGCATGGAGACTCTAGTACCCTGTTGTACCACCTCTAGCTTGGATAAAAGATGTGATACAGGCGGGCATGGATGCTCTAGTACCGTTGTACCACCTCCTAGCTTGGATAAAAGATGTGATACAGGTGGGCATGGAGGCATACAGGTTCCGTATGGTATCCTGTGGGATATCGGTTCACATTTGCTGTAACTGAACTTCTAGACCAGTGTTTCCCAAACTCCAGTCCTCATGTACCCGCACGGGTCATGTTTTAAAGATATTCTAAAGTAAGAACACCTGTGGCAATGTCTAAGGGACTGACCATTACTACTTTACTTGTGCAATACTGAGTAAATCCAGAAAACTTGACCTGTGGGGGTCCCTGGGGGCTGGAGTTGGGAAACACTGCTCTAGATCATGCAAACCTGTAGGCTGTCGAAGTTTGTGCCCCAGATGGTCCCATACATGTGCTATTGGCAATAAATTTGGTGACCGAGCAGTTACGGAAGTGTGACAATGTTGTGGTCACATTCCTGTGAACCCCTTGTGTGTGCAGATGAGCATTATCTGATGGAAAATGCCTCTTGAAGGCAACCCATGTGGTTGCAGGATGTCCTGAACATATCGCTGAGCTGTCATTTTCTCTCATACTACTGTGGTGACTGTCGTATGTGATGGTCTACCAGGCCATCACACCTGCAGCAAAGGTATGATTAGGGAGCTCACCCCTAAGTCTCTAGACACAAACCCTCGCGGTGGCAGTGCCCAAACTAAAACTGCATTTGTCGCTGAAGACAACCTGGTTCCACTCTTAGCAGTCCAGTTTTGTTGTTTACGACAGTGGGTGTCAAAGGCATTAGAGATAATTGGCACTGTGAGACTAAATGTACTTCAGTCAAGCGGCTGGAAATGGTTCTGACAGACATAGGGGCAGTAATGATGGTGCTACCTGTCTCTGGATGGCGGACACTGAAACAATTGGAGCTGCTCATACTTGTTGGATGATCAGATTTTCCTCTCTACTGGTGGTCTTTCGAGTGCGTCCTGAGCCTGGCTTCCTGTGTGCATACCTTCACACATCCACTGGTCCCAACACCTCCTAACAGTCTGGTCAGAACGGCCGGAGGGGGACAATTCATCAATACGACCATCCAGCTTCTCGTATTCCAATAATGCACCCCTCTCGGACTCCGTTAACTCGGCAAAATGATTTCTAATGTGTTGTAGAGGCGTCTAGTGGTCAACAAGCTCTACACAAGTGGAAGAAGAGGTCACTACACACAAGGAGCCTCTGAGAGCCTTTTATAGGCCAAGGTTGGAACCAATTTTAGGGCCTCAGGTGGCAAGACCGTTCATCTAATCACACCACAACTCTCATCATTCACAGATCTGCCTGAGATAGAACTGCATGCCGAGTTTTGCAGCAAAGTAATAACGTCTAGGTACCTGATATTTTAAGACCTATATATGTATATGTCCCTCAAGTTACAATAGTAATTAGTTCCATTACAAATTGAAGACATTCTAATGGTACGATCACACATCGTGGAGTACATCCACATCAGAATCTGCACATGGATTTTATTGCTGATTTTCAAAGCGGGATTCGCTCATTGCACTGCAATGAATGAAATCTGCCATGTGAGCGCAACGTTTTTCCACAAAAGATGAAGCATACTGCTAATTTGAAAATCTGCAACATGTCTATTTTCTGTTGTAAATTGTTTCTGCTGTGAGTGAATGAGGTTTGTTAAACCCCCAATCCCTTACATTGTACTGCACATCACTGCGCTACATTGGTGTGCATTCCACAGCCAAAATTCCGCAACAGTTCTGCAGCACGAACTCACCGCAACTTGGACCAAAAGTCTTCGGAAAACTAGGAATTGGTTCTGAAACCACCAAAATTCAACCCAATAAGAGGACAAATGGAGATTTAAAAAGTTTGAAACTCATATAGAAAAAGTAAGTCCTCACATCTAAAAGCAGACAGAAAGAACTGCTTGAATCTGTAGTACTTCAGTGTTCTGTATGCCAGAGAAATAAAGCGAAGTTTCCGTCACCTGTTGTCCAAAGCAGCAATTCACCGTGCCACAGTGTATGTACTGTACCATTCAGAGCCGCCACTAGACAACCAATCGGTGCATTTGCTTCAACAAGACAGGTGGTATACGGGTGAAAAGCCTGCGCTGATTGACCGAGTCTTTCATCTTGTCATACGCACTGCAGATCCGGACTGTCTGGGCCATTGTATGTTCAATGTGGGTTCAAGTTACAGCGGCCCATGAAGACCATTGTATGTTGAAAGTATTGTAACCCGAGGTCAATGTAACTTGAGGGAAACACATAGAAATCATTAGCAAAATGAACCCACTCAACTGTAACTCATGTGTTGTAAGAATCGATCCTTTCCACTACGCTGCAGGCCATTGCAGATAGGATGGAATTAATGTAATGCTAATGCAAATGACAGAGAATTGAAATGAGACAGAAATGATTCATTTATACATTTATTTCTATCCTGCATATGCATTCAGACTGAAATGAAGAAAGTAATGCAATCATTGTACAGACATTTGACATAAATGTTCAACAATTACATGCATGCATACAGAATTCATAGGACGGAGGTATGGAGGTAATCAACATCCTACTTATTACAAAGTCACATTTCCTCTTCCTGTAAATCAAAGGCAGCAAGAATGGAAACATTGATAAAAGCGCCATTAGATATGTTTGAGAAGAAGCTAATGCTTGATGTAGATGAAGAAGAGCAAAAAAAAAAAAGAACGTGTTTTGGTTAGTTTGGTCGGAAGGATGAAGGAGCGGACAGAATGGCTGAATTCTAATGAAACATGCCGGATCCCAGCAATACACAGCAAACAAAGCTCTTAGAATCCAGAGTTACTAACATTAACCTGAGCACTTTGTAAAGACGGTGCAATGATATGTTACTGGTTCTTGTGCTCATCCGGCAACCGTACGACGATGCTGAACACTTACAATCCTGACATTCAGTGGGATGTTTTTATACTTGCTGTCTTTAAAAAATACGTTACAAACATTATTGAAACTTTTTATTAAATCTCTCTACGTCGGGAAGGGCAGACGGTTATCGGTAGATATGTGTGAGGATGTAAAAGTAGCGTTTGTGCTTTTTTTTTCATTGTTCTTTGCAGCATTCAGGATAGTTACTGAAACGAATATCGTACAAATATAAATTTATATGTATATACATATATATTTACAGAGCAAAAAAATAATTGAACTATTTAACAACAGAAATAATATACAGAAAAAAATAAGAGAACTCGCACAAAAACTTGGTGCTACTGATGCGGTCAGACATCATGAACACTGAAGCTTTGTGTTCGGTGCATTCTAGTCTAGGAGTTAATATTAAGCACTGTTGCTAGGTTTAGAGTTGGATCACTCATGTTATAAAAGTAAGAATCCTTGTGGCTTGTTACCATGTACTAAACATGCTCCATACTATGTATCATTGTGCATTTGGTATATGGTTGTCTCTAGCTCACTAAATTCTCTTGACTACAGGATAGAAGTAAGATCTTATAAGTATAGTGAAGTAGTTCTATAGCGGAAGCAGTTACTGGGTAAGGGGTTTATTGGGTCGTATATCAGTGTGGTTTCGTATAAACAATCCATTTGCTAAATGGTTATTGTATTGCTTTAACATGGTAATGTAACAAAGCAACTGTGGTCAAAAACTGAACATTCAGCTTTTGAAAGGAGTAAGGCTACTCTTCCACCCCAGGTTTGGGACATCTAGCGCTTTCCCAGCTGGTCTCTGCCGGCACATGACAAGGAAGCGGTGGTCTTGTGAGCCACCAAGGACTATGAAATGGAAACATTTAATTTTTTTTAATATGGAGACCCAAGTGGCTCAGGAACATAGTACTCTTAAAGGGGTATTCTGGCGATTCAAAGTGAATGTTATATTCTTCATAAGGCGATAACGGGTAAGTTTTCAATACAATGTTATAACTTGTTTTACAAAGCTGCAGAGATATTACTTTACCTGTGGCCTCCCCCTGCTTAGTTCTCCATTGGTATCCAATGGTTACGACCTGTAGGCTCCACTGTTTTACTGGTCAGGCATGCTCAGTGCCTTCAAATTCTGTAATGATGACAAAGTTTGTACAGTTGTGAATGTGCACTCGTCAGCAACTGGCAATGGGGTATTGTGGGAGATGTCGTTTTTTACACTCACTCCCACTCCCCCGCAGCCACTTTAAATAACAATGTGGAAATCTGCAGCAGGCTGGAAAGAAGCAGTGACGTAGGTCAGCAGAAAAAGGTACCGGAGGTCAGTTTGATTTAGATGGACGTTTGGAATAATGGCAGTAAGTTGAAACGTTAGGAACATTTTAAAAATTTCAACCAGAGTATGGAATACCCCTTTAAGTCATGCACCTTTGGGGGCCTGATGGGAGAGTGCCATAGATCTCTTATATATGGGATTCAAGTGAAAGAAGTTTAAGGAATTTCTAAAGGAATTTTCCAGACTATTGATGATCTATCCTGAGGATAGGTCATTAACAAAAATGACCTAGAAAACCCCTTTAAAGAGACTCTATCACATATTTTTAGCCCTATAAGTTAAGATTATGGGCTGAAAGTAGTTGACCTGTGAAGTCCTGAGATGTAAGTGTACCTCACTCGTCATTCCCCTGGTGTCAGTGCTGTAAGCCGCTGTTCAGTGCATTGAGCGGCGCGCTAAGTAGTCCACCCATTCTCATTTTATAATGGGCTACTGTGCATTGCCTGTGCAGACACTGGGGAAACGACGGGGGAGGTAAGTATAAAACTCACGGACTCAGCGGGTCACCCACTTTCAGACCCTAAGCTTAACTTATAAAGTAGGTAAATTCCCTTCAAGTTTTTTGCTTAGACTAATAAAAGTATTGTTACACGGTACCCCTAAAGGTTTTAAATGCCACCCACTGAAATCAATGTGTTGCAATCACTTGTTGATATTATTTTATACATGGGAATTCAAGATAACTTGAGAGAATCCGTCACATGACTCACTCCTCCCATTGTAAGTCTTGGCTCTAACAAACTGCTGGTGATACATTTTACATATCTTACTGGATAGAACACTGGGAATCACTTATCATATCACTCTGATCAAAACTCCAACTGGACATCTGACACAAAACGTGACAATCGTCTGAAAAATAGGGATGATTAATCATTTGGGATTTTAACAAATGTGATCTAATTTGTTTTTATACTTTGTGTAAGTACTTTTCATAATTCTCCCGAAATATTCTACAACTCCTTACTATTTAACACACCCTCAGGTCAGTCCAACCAATATGTGCTTGCTAAAGCTGAGATACCTGTAGAATGAGAAGCCATGCGGTGTCCTATAGACCACTCCACAGGCCCCATTGCAGCTGTAGGGTATGCTAGTATATGGTTTCCCTTGGCTATAATAAATTTGCTAGTGAGGGGCGTAAAACCAGTGTTACATATCTACAAGAATTGTTTAAAGGCAAGTATCAGATCCAGTACTCAGCATCATACTTAGTGCAAGAAGTTTGGCTCTAGACATTAATATGTACATTGGATGTAAATTGTGATCTATGCTTCTATCGGGATTAGACAAGCAGCATGGTACAATGGGTAACTGGTAAATCAATAGTATTATGCAAAACAAAATACTTCAGAAGTTGAACTTCCGTGTAAATTTACATCTGAGAACTCTAAGCAATTTATAGAACAAGAAACATTCAGTTGTTAATTCAGTTTAATGCAGCATGCACATGCTAGTGACCTGAATGGGTTACTTATTAGTAATCCACTCAACTGTAAGTACATGTTTTGTAATATTCTAAGTGTGTATACAGCTCTTAAAGCCGCCTCCTCCTGTCCATTACGAACCCACGCCTCCATCTCCTTACACAGAAATAAGATCACAGTACCTCTTGTCCCCACTTTTTACCAATTTACTTATTTTAATCAGTATTCTAAAAAAGTAAGATTTCTTCTGCTATCTTATCATGCTTCCTGAGTGTCAGGGATCCAAAATAGTTCAGTTTGGCATGGAGAGCTAGTGCATTCAATTTTTAAGACTTCCTGTGGCTACTTCCGTGCATGTAGCTCTATGTACTCAGACGACAATCAACCAGTTAGGAAGTCCACGTATTTGATAGACAATCTATAGTGCCTCAACCAATAGAATACATGGAGGAAGGGGGAAATTAAAAAGAGAAATAAATATACATTAAAATCTTTATATGTATTAACCTATGTGGATGTTGTTCATTCTGGGGGATCTTTAAGGAGGATCTGTCACTGGTGAGCAACTTTATTTAAAAGGGGTTTACCTACTTCTGGCTTATGATGACCTATCTTTAGCAAATGTCATGATCAGTGGGGGAACTCCAGGTTTTACCTGTTACCCTGGTCAGTGTCTTTGTGTGTGGAACTGTTTTGCTGCAGGAAGCAAACATCACTGTACATTGTGCAGTGGCCTTGGTTGGTACTGCAGGCTGAGTCCCATTCACTTCAATAGCGAGCTAGTCCACTGTACAATGTACGGCACTGTCTGCTTCCTGCAGTAAAAAGGCTCCATACACAAAGACACTGACCCTGGGGAACTGTTGATTCCTGGAGTTTGCAGGTGCTAGACCGCCACCGAGCTGCTGTTGGGGACTTTTCCTTAGGATAGGTCATCATTAGCTAGAAGTGGGAGAACCCCTTTAAGAATTTCTCATACAACTGAAGCTCTTGTCTCTGATATCAAGAATCAATCATATTTACATGATCTGGTCTTCATCTACAAAAAGTCTGGTAATTGTCTATTTTGGACCTTAGCCAATATCAGACGTGGAAGCTTAAACTTTCAAGGCACTGGACAATATACATAAATAACAAGTTGTCCGCCCGTGACAGATTCTCTTTAACGATGCTTTTTATGACAGTATCAAATAATACACTTAAGTCTTATCATTTCATACGCATATTTCTCACTACTAGAAACATTTCTGAAAAATAGAAATAAATTGATTCTCTATTCTTAAATTGATGCCATCTACCTAATTATCTCTTTAAAAGAACACTTCAGGAAAAACTGATACACTGTGTTATGCCTAATTGAGGGGGCGCTACACAACTCAGACTTTCAAACAATAGAAAGAAGTCATACTCTGCCCCCTCCAGTCCTGGACTAGGCGTCACACAACATATTCTGGACTGTTCCTTTAAAGTAACCAAAGAATAGTCTTCTGTCTTGGTACAAAAATAGCATACCATGCAAAATTTATATTGTACAGTCAATCACTATACATATTGTCACGTGTTCTGTATAATGTGACGAGAAATCAGACGCATTCCTCTTTTTTTCGTGTCACAGCGAACACAGCCGCTGTCAGGCCGCACCGTATATCCTCTGAGAATAGCATTTGTATTTGCAGAAATATTCTACACTGAAAGTCCTATTGATAGAAAACCTATTTAAAGGGGTTGTCCCGCGATAGCAAGTGGGGTTATACACTTCTGTATGGCCATATTAATGCACTTTGTAATATACATCGTGCATTAAATATGAGCCATACAGAAGTTAATCACTTACCTGCTCCGTTGCTGGCGTCCCCGTCGCCATGGTGCCGTCTAATTTCAGCGTCTAATCGCCCGATTAGACGCACTTGCGCAGAAGGGTCTTCTCCCTTCTGGTCGGTCCGGGCACGAGCGGCGTTCTGGCTCCGCCCCCTTCTACGCATCATCGCGTAGCTCCGCCCCGTCACGTGTGCCGATTCCAGCCTCCTGATTGGCTGGAATCGGCACATGTGATAGGGCGGAGCTACGCAATGACGCGTAGAAGGGGGTGGGGCCAGAACGCCGCTCGAGCCGAAGGGAGAAGACCCTTCTGCGCAAGTGCGTCTAATTGGGCGATTAGACGCTGAAATTAGACAGCACCATGGAGACGGGGGCGCCAGCAACAGAGCAGGTAAGTGAATAACTTCTGTATGGCTCATATTTAATGCACGATGTATATTACAAAGTGCATTAATATGGCCATACAGAAGTGCATAACCCCACATGCTATCGCGGGACAACCCCTTTAATGCCATAATCATTTTCTTCAGCATTGTATAGGTATGTTACATGTACAAGATATTCTGCCAGGACAAGTAGATGTGAGTTTAATGTAGGTATTGATTTGAAGGAAATAATTAGCAAAAATGAAAAGGGGTTTTCTACCATTTATGGCTTATCGATTCACGACTGATGCGGATCTTAGGGTTTTGTTTTTTTAAGGACCAGCAACATTTTCTATGTACTGTTTTACATTATATGTTTTGTGAAAGCTAATGTTTAATGGATTGACTCCTAACAAATTTAGGTCATGTCAATTAGAGATGCCTCTTATGTATGATCAGTAGGGGTGCGATTGCTGCAACCCCTGCAATAGCTAAAAACATTACTCAGTCTGTCTATCAATATGTCACATCTTGGAAGAATCCTTTCAAGAAAGTTTACCATCCTGACACCTGCTGATTGTTGGCAGCTCTTGGGTTTAATGGAACAGCTTTAGGCCCCATACACACAACCGGGTCACGCATATGCTGAATACAGTGGTAATGCATGTTCATGGAACCATGCTTAACACCATAAGAAAACATGGGGGCTTCCGAAGATCTCTTTTATCCAGAGCGCATATAAAAAGCACTTTTAATAAGAACAGGATGCCATATATCAGTTAAAATGGAGTTTATAAGGAACTTCACATGGTTCTGTATTGTACACGGTCATATGGGAAGGAAGGCAAATGCTTGTGTACAGGAGGCCTAACAAACAAATAGAAAGGGATTATCCTTTGTGTCTTGAAGCTTTGAAGATTTGGCTTTTTTGGCCTTAAGGACTAAAAGATTTTTTTCTCTATTGTGCCACTCAGCATTCTGGAAGTCAGATATTTAATTTTGGGGTGACATATATGTCTTTTTCAGTACCATTTTTGGTACATACATATTGGTACAGTTTTGTATGCATTCATGTTTTCATAATGCAAAAAAATTGTCAATTTGTATGCCATTCACCAATCATCCTAAATAACGTAATAGATTTATAAAATAGATTATGTTACCAAATACCGTATTTTTCGCTCTATAAGACGCACTGTTTTTCCCCCCCCAAGAGAAATGATTGTGCTTATAAAAGCATGCAAACCCATAAGCCTTCCAATCTATATGAATAACTTAGACATTTATTAAGCTTTTCATCTCAGTTTAATGGAAGAGTCAGCAAAACCTAAACCTCCCTCACTGCCCGGTCCGGGAAAGTTCAAAATATTTTTTTCCTGTTTTCCCCTTCTAAAACCAAGATACGTCTTATCATCAGGTACGTCTTATAGAGTGAAAAATACGGTATGTGTACATTTTTGTTCAGTAACCATTACATAATAAAACGAATTGCATATAAAAATATTTAGTTACTTTTTAACAAATGTTTTAATTGTTATTAACTTTTATTCCAATAATGAGACTTTTGGGAATTATTTATGGTGTTACATAGTTAGTTATGTACTTGCATATATACAAATATATGAGCCTGTGTACTTATTATTACACAGACTGTCATTAAGGCATACCTAAGTATACCCTAAGAACTGCGATGCTGAACAAGCTGCCCTAGCATCCTTTAATAGGGTCCTTCGGTTGAGTACTATGGGTATAGATCGGGCCAAAGTGAATCCCCGTAATAAGGGACTCCCTCATTTAATTTCCCCTTATATGTCATCTGCTCTGATCGCAGAACACTTGGGGTTAAACAAACAGAGGGTTTTCTATATTGTGAGAGCAGGATCTGTAATACACAACTGTGATCCTCATCGTGGCAAGTACCCATGTGATCAGAGTGCCATAATAGTACAGTGCAGGTCATCTGAATACTCCTGTCTGCACTGTGCTCTTATGGTGTTGGTCATCTAGAGGTCAAAAGTGCCTTTTATGTTAGCTTTGGGGATTTATAAATAATGCTTACCTGCAGTGGAAAATAAAAACTTTACAGTGTTATTAGATCCCCATGTACAGGACCTCTGCAAAGTACTTTTTCAACAAATTTTCTATCTCGCATTGCATTTGTCACCGACCGCCCCACACTGAGGAAAGAGATATTGCCTGCCTGAATCTGTGCCGATGCTGCTGTGATAACAGGACTTTATTAATCTTAGATACCCACAGACAGCTTTGCCAAGATTTGTTTGTGTACAATATTCGAATGATCTTGGCTGTATTTGTGTATCTCAGCGAGGAGGAAGTAAGGAGCGGCAATAATTCAAGTCTTCTCTTACGCTGCCCCAAATTGCCCCAAGTGATAGAAGCTATTCGAAAGCACAGAACTCTCATGTTTAATTGTAGATTAGAAGGTTACATTTATACACTGAGGTGTATATCCTAAAAAGTTTGTACGTGGATCCCTAAAAGTATGTTTTAATTACAAATCATAATTAATATATTCAAAGCTTTTGTTTGGTGGGTCCCTTGAGAAAACTCATCAACAGGTAAAAAGATACATAGTCATGATTTCATCTGCTTATACACTCTTTTTGGTCTTTGAGACTCTGGGAGTGATTGAACATGATTCCTTTTCATTTTTTTAGAAGATAAATGGTTTGGTTTAAAAATTTTAAGTATTTTTTTCAAGTCGTATTACTAATTTTATATACAGTGAATGTTGTGTTGTTCAATCTGGTTGATGCATTTAAGTTGAGAATCACGCTCAAGTTGTCAGCTCCCTAGAAACCGCTGAAATGAGAAACATATTTAGGCAAGAACAATAAATATATAACAAAAAAAAAAAAAACGGACGCCCAGCAACAGAGAACAAATATCCATCTTAGCTCAGCTTGTGCTACATGAGATTTCCGTATGCCAGTACAATATTATACAGTACCCGTATTTGTCACAAAATGCAGAACAGCTACACTATTTTAATAGAAGTTATAGAAAAAATTTTCTCTCGAACAAAAAACATCTCAGACAAGTTGAAATGGTACCGCAGACACTAAACCGTAGTTAATATTTGTTATATGAAGCTGCTGTGACATAAGCGATCATGAACACAAAGTGGTGTTACTGATTTTCCTGCCACGAAAATCCCTAGTTTATGCCAAGATACTTCTGGGAAAACCCTTTTAACAGCTTTATGCCTTGATTTACATAGTTTTCTTCCAAAATGCATGGAATTTTTTTGGTCAAGGTGGCTCCTATTGGATGATTTTAAAGGTCATCTGCCTTTCGTACAGAACTCCTATCCTAGCAGAATAGAGCTAATGGGACTTTGAAAGAATGAAAGTCCCTATAGGGATCAGAAGTCTGTTTCTCTACCTCAAAACTTTTTGAAGCAGAAAGTACTTAGAACATATCTACTAGATAACAAAGCTCTTGCTTCTAACTCCGAGTTGTGTGAGCATCAGCATATCCTATTTGTATGGAACATCTTGAGCTTCTGTTTATCACTTTCAGGGGCTGTTTAGTGAGTGAGAATGCGCATATCTTTGTTTTTTGGTGTAGATGTCATAATGTAAAGTGGTTGCCCAAGTAAAATATGAATTTGAAGGTTTCTGCACTTTTGACTATGTGCCAATAACTCTTCTCAACATCCCATAAAAAAGTGTAATTTTTCTCTAGTCTGGTCTTAAATTGTTTAATATGGCTCTCAAGTTTATAATAAAAGTTAAATTCTTCTGTAAAGCTACTGGTTGATCACCTTCATCTATGGCTTAGTTTCTTGAAAGTGAAGGAGATACGTTGGTAAGGTAAGGTAAGGTCTATCATTATGTTATGTCCGTTAAAGAAAGTGATTGCTTTATTGTGTTGGCAAGCAAATAGTGCCTAGAAATGTGCCTTCATGCAAATATGCAAGCAGTCATGCATAATGTACACCATTACAAGAAGTCCCAAATGATCACCAGGTGTAGTATATAGCGAGAACCATATGGAAATTCTGTACATTTACCCATATAATTATTTTCTCTACGTCCTCATGAGTTGCTTTAATCCATAACCCATAATCAGACCAATACCCAATTTACCTTTACAAAGAAAATGGAAGAATGTATAACCTCCAATATGAGCTTTGTGGATTATTGATGTAGTCAGAAAAACCTGATGACCTTCAGTCTGCTTCAAGTATTTGTTGGGGTGCGTAATTTCCCAAAATAATGCAGGTTGTAAACATTTGGAACCAATAAGAAATCAGGACTCATAACTACTACCATCGTTTGATTTCGTGAATGCCATGGCTTAAAGCAACATTGCTTCATAGAGATATTAGCTAAAGGCTTTTACCTAGAAAGGTAACCACTGGACAGTCTTCCAGATATTCAGTATTTTTGATGCACGTATTATTTAGTCACCTTGCTTACCACAAAATACCATCACAAAGAAATTAGCTGTGTAGATGTCATTATAGTCACCTACACTGTCTGAAGGGAAAGAACAATCAAAGTCCAAGTTTTTAAAACCAACATTTCGTTTTATAGATTAATGATGGACAATGTGTTGGTGGAGACAGATAAATGAAAAATCGATCATAGTCCATTCTAGAGCCGTGCATTAAAGACACCAAAGCTGGGTGAACAATGATTTACAGGCTCTACAACAGTTTACTACTCTGGTCTTCTCTTTACATTGGCTGCAGCGGTGTTCAAGGTTGTTTACCCAGGTGACCACAGTAGCCAATGGGAGGCCAGCAGGGACATCATCAGTGAGGTCCCATAAACCTAACTCGGGGTTCCTACATTACAAGCTCACATGACAGATTTACGGGACGCCACCAGGCGTCCGGGCCAGGTGATGTCACTTGTCAGATACCATGGTGGTGGACCGCCACAACAGCAGCCCAGCGCCACAGTAAGTATATTACTCTTATATAGTTTTGGTCATGTGGGAGCCAGAACTATGTAAAAGTAATAACTCGGAAAATGCTTTTAAGGGAAAGATAAGAATGTTTTCTTTTTAATATATGAAGTTTTCACATTTAGAAGTATTCCATGTAATACAGCGTCCAAAATTCCATTTCATTTTATACTTTAGGCTTGATGAGTTGGGAAACTTTCAAATTAAAATGACCAATTCAGTAACAGTGGACTTTGATCATTCTTCAATCCCATTGGGTAGCTTAGATTTGTAAATAAAACTTTTTTTTTCACTTCGCTTTCCATTATTAATATTATAATAAATAACTGCCAACATGTAATTCATGATGTGTTCAGTTATTGGCCAGTGAAGTCCAATATTAAAGCATTCAATAGTGTCCTCTCTAAGCAAACACATAAAGGCAGGAGATTTGAACATCTAAAACCTACCATTTCTAGTATATTAACAGACTCCCACTATGTAGGAGCATGTGTTTGGCTCAGAGGAGTTACAGAATTAGGATCTTAAACCGTAAACATTACATTATTCAACACCACTGGCCGAGGCCTTCTGTGAGAGGGGCATTTAAAGGAGAGGTGTACCTTTTTGCACAATAAACATTCTTCTGACATGTTATAAAGATATGTTGGGGAGCTAGATGCTAAGACCCTCATCAATTCCTTCTAGGTGCATTGGAGCATCAGGCCCCTTTGGGAGCTTACGGCCTGCCATGGCTTTGTTCAGGAGAGACACTAGTGGCTCATAGATGAGAATGAGAATGGGGCACTGGGGCACTATAAGAAGTGCTGTAGCCCTTTTGTATTAGAGAATAGTAAGGGTCCCAATGTCCAGACCCCTAATATGAAGTCATAGAGACCCTTGTACACAAAGATCCACATAAGGAGGCTAATTTTAAATTTAGCTTTGTCCATTACTATATCATGTCAACTTTCCAAAAAAAAACAATATCTCATGGAGTCCTTCAAGAATAATTACATTAGTCGGCAGACCCAATATTCTGAATCACTGATTGTTCTCTGGTGTGCAGGATACTTTTAAAACCGTGTAACCATGCTGTAAAGATGCTGTTGGTTGATTGTGATGACCAAGAACAATGAACATACTTATGGTAGCTCTCCCTGTGAAATATTCCAATACTGTTATGTCCCTCATTCATCAAGAGCCCCCATTAGAGCGCAAAATATAGACTGCAAGGTGATACACATGATAATATCCAACAAGTATATTGCAAAATGAATTATTTCATGGCAATTGGCACTATTTACGTGGCGATCAATAACTGTACTTGTGTACTTGACATTGGGACATAACTAATAATAACATTTTTGGCAAGTTAACACATTAAATATCAGTCTTCACGCTTGCATTTGTGGTTGTTTAATCTTGCCTGATGTTTTTTGTTTTTTTTTAACTTTATTTTTGTTTTTTTTTTAAATAAGAAATGCAAAAACAATCTTATGCACAGCAAAATCTGCAGTGGTTTATAGCACAAAAAATAAAAAATATTCTCTTAATTTAAACCAACAATGATCTCTGAACAGAAAGCATTTACTTCAGTTGCATAACAATTCCAGTTGCGGTGAGCTTTTCAACACAGCATCCATGTTGTAATTCTCACCTCCGGTATAACTGGACCAACTAAAGACAAGGTTGCAAATTCTGCAACATAACTTAAGTCTGTACAAGTCCTCCAAACAGTACACTGTGAAGGAAGTACTATACCTGTGTCCCAGAACAATGGGTTCGCTTTATGTACCTTGTTTTATATTCAGTTGTCCTAGCTAACATATGTACACATTTTAGGCTTTCTTAAAGCTCATAGAACCTCATTTCCATCTTCAATGCATGCATTGACCCATAATCCTTTCTTGAACAAACTCTACTCGGCTTTTAAATGTTCCAAAACACATCTACAATCATGGATTAAAGGATCAAGAATGTCAGGATTTTCAATACACTGGCTCTTAAGAACGGCTTTCATTATTACACACTGCTGCTGAGTCATTATATGTTTTGTTACAAAAGGTAGTTCCTGAACTATTTTACTAAGCAATTCTTCATGCCATGCAAAATTAATAGTTTATGGATGTCTTTGAGGCTTTTCCTTTTGAGTTCATAGGCTTTACCAACCTTAGTGCTTTTGAGAAAAAAAGTCCTTATTGCTCTTGCAGCTAGTCACATGCTGGTCTCACGTGTCTGACAATAACCTGTTTCACCAGTGTCTGAGTGGATTTCTGGGACAAATAAGTGATTTTCCACTTTGCTTTCCTCCTGATTACTGTCCTCTTTAATGTCCTCTCCCGCCAAGTAAATGTCCTGAGTACAATTTATATTGATTGTTTTCTGCAGGGAGAGTACATCGGTTTCCGCCGCAGCATAGTTTCCATCATTCTTTTCCTCGATGCAGTTAGTTTTGATGTCATCCTGAGTATCATGCTTTGAACCACATACCTGCATGAAGTCATCGTCTTCCGTGTCTATTTCTGTAAAGCTGCTTCTCTTCTTGGAAGAGAGTGTAACAAGTTTGGGATTTTGAGACGGTGATGATGATGGCCTTGAAAATACACCTGGCGACTCTGTTTCTGTTGGTAGCTCTGAGGCTGAATAGTCTTGAAGAAAAAGTGTGCTTAGTTGAAGATGAGTGTATAGAGGGTGTTCTATTGTCTTAGATGGCATCCCGCTTGTGATATTCGTTGGATTTTGGAGAGAACTCCCCTTTGCCGGTTTGAAATTAACTTTCAAAGATCTAGACCTAATTGGTTTATTCAGTCTTATGGAACTCGGGCTGCCTTCTCGCTCAGTACCCATTTGTTCTTGGAGAAGTATCTTTGGGGTTCCACATTCGTTCCTAGAAGATGACTCTGATAACTTGTACTCGAAGGTGACATCTTTGGGAGCAAAACCTGGGTATTTTGTACGTGGCTGAAAGTGAGACATTTTACCCTCCCTGCCACCTTCTTCAGGAACACAGTATGAAGGGAACCTCATTTCAAGGTTACTCCCCTGAAATGGTGTAAGAGGGGATCTTTCTGCTTCGGTAAAGTCTGTTGCACAACTGGCAAAGCTGTCAATGCTTGAGACACTTCTCATGTCAGTTACTATATCTTTTGGAGCAACAGATAGCTGGTTTCTCTTTGTTGAAACATCTTCCATTTCTATTTCCTCTTCATATGCTGGAGGGATGACTGATTGCTCGTGATAGGCAGAGTTAACACTAGGATGTGACTGTGCTTTTGTGATCTCATTGTATAGCTCCTCAAGTTTCTGGGCACTCAAATGTTGTGGGCTGGAAGAAGAATTGTTTAATAGATCTTGGGAGTCATGTTGACTGACCTCCTGATATTTATTGTCGAATGATTTATTTGAACTTGTCTCAGACAGTGTCCTCCTTGCCCATTTCCATCGAGTTGGGGACAAATGATTATCATTAGCACTCTCTACTTTATTAGTTCCGTCGGCAGACTTATCTACAACAATATCGATCAGCTCCATGCTGCGAGCAAATGCATCTTTTAGATTCATAGACACAATGCTCCCATTTCTCTTAGCTCGTTCAAGTGCTTCTCTCCTCTTTATTGCTTTCTCCTGTCTTTTCTGCTCTTTGTAAAATTCTGAGAAATTGTTTACAATGATTGGAATAGGCAATGCAATCACTAAGACTCCAGCAATGCAACAAAGACCCCCAACTATTTTGCCAAGTAACGTCTTAGGATAAATATCTCCGTACCCAACTGTAGTCATAGTTATGGTTGCCCACCAAAATGATGCAGGTATACTTGTGAATTTGGTAGCATCTTCATCTTTCTCAGCAAAAAACACCAAACTAGAAAATATCATTATTCCCATAGCTAAAAATAATATTAATAGTCCTAGTTCATTGTAACTTCTCCTGAGTGTGAATCCTAGTGATTGTAGACCTGTAGAATGTCTGGCAAGTTTAAGGATACGTAATATCCTCATAATTCTGAAAATCTGAACCACCCGACGGACATTTTGAAACTGCAGAACACTCTTGTTGGATTCCGTAAGGAAAATTGTCACATAATATGGCAAAATGGCCAATAAATCAATTATGTTCAGTGGGCCTTTGAAAAACTTCCACTTATTTGGTGAAGAAAGAAATCGTAGTAGATACTCCATTGTGAACCAAGCAATGCAAACTGCTTCTACATGTGCCAACTGAGGGTTATCATTAGGTTGTCCAAATTCATCTGGTTCTTGCAGATCAGGTAGTGTGTTCAGTGATAATGCGATGGTCGAAAGCACAATAAACAGAATTGATATAATTGCCAAAATCTGAAAGACAAGATTAAAAGAAATCATTCAATATTGGGAATATAATTACAATGTAAATCCTTAATATAGCAGATACGTTTCATCAACACTTTGTATTAATACAATCGGTTACATGTGGCGTAAGTCAACTTTCAAAAACAACTCAAATTTCTGTAATGCACCGTCATTACCATCATGAATTAGACCAATAGATGTACCCATTTAACGCAGTAGCCGATCTTTTCTTTCACTTGAAAGTTACCATCTTAAATACAGTATAAAATAAAGTCATGTTTTTGACTTTTTTAGGCTTGGATGAACCATTGATTTCTTTGGATGTTTTGCGATGCTTCATTTCATTTCCTTTGCATTATTAGCAGTGGACCGATGTGATCAGAACATCATTGTCATGTGGCTGTCTTAACCAGATAACCGCTTTCTTGTATATTCCCTTATACATTACCTATCTAGCTAGCTATCTAGAGGTTTTGTATCACAAAAATTAGCTTAGAATATGCATTTCAAATTGTAGATGCTAATTACGGAAATAAAGAAGTGCTGCCTAGATCCCAAAATATGGTGGAAAGTACCTGTTCAAAAAGGGCAGCAGTATCACATCCTTTAGAACGTCTACTGTAATATGCTTACAGTCTTAGTTCATATGTATAAGTTTTGTGGTGTTTTCTGCTGCAATAACATAAAAATATCAAATACATGGTAGGAAAACCCACACGTAAAAATTGGAAATTTTAGCTTTCTATGAAAGCAGGTCTGTAACTGTTTGCGTAGGGTTTGCCTGGGATTTTCAATCCTTCGGATAAGGCATATATGTATGATTGTTGAGTCAGAGCCCTGAATCTCCACTGATCAGTAGCTCAGTTCATTCAAGTGTGTAAAGATGAGCTGCAATACCAGGCATGGCCACACTCATGGCACGTCACTGAGTCTGGATAAAAAACGAAGAGGCCCCTTTGTTCGGCTAGTCAGTAGGGCTCCTGGGTTTTGGATCCCCACCAGTCATATCTTGATAGCATTTCATTTAGACAGGTCACAAACTGAAAGACCCTGCTGTGAATTTTGGTATAACCATGTGTGTTGCCATTCATTTTTTTGATGTGTCTTTTACTATTTGCCAATAGCCCCTATCACACGGCTTCATAAATACCTGAGCCTGGCCATGAAGGAACATTTTTTACACTTGAAGTTCTGTTGATAGTGATGTTGTTACTCCTTTAATTTCTTTAATTACAAATACTAGAGTACTCATCAATACATTGTTGCCCTTTTTGATTCTACCGCTGCGTCAGTAACCTCCGTTTTGTAAAGCAATAGTCAGTCTTACAATTTTATGGTAACAATACAAAGAAATGAACAAGAAATATCCTAAAACAGTAACCAATCAAGCTTCTATGCAGAGTCTGTAGAAACGTAGACCTCATGTACCGAGATTAATTGCATTATTTACATGTGTTATTGTAGTCTACGCCTGCTGGGGAAGCTTAAAACCCAGCAGTAGAAAAATGCTAAAATATAAATGGCAGATCAATAGCGTCTACCGGATTTGTAAAGTTTAATAACAGCAGCATGCACACAAGTATGACTAAGCATTGCGAAAATATAATTAAATACAGCAGATTCCTTGGGGTTAGGTACAGAACGTTAGGAAGAGGGAAAAATAGAAACTTCACAGTTGTATCCTGCATTTTAAGAAACCGCTTAGAAATGAAAATGCTTTTCTAGAAAATTTCTGTCCTGTGTAATTAAAATCCTGATTAAATATAAAACTCGTCTGCAGCAGTGAATATAGGTAGGTAGCTACATAATAAAATACATCTAATTAAGCCTATTATGTGCAATATTTATCCAGAAGGTAAAAAAAAAAAAACTCCTATAAAGATGGCAACTGTTTTTGTGTAATTGAGAATAATTCTTCCCAAACAAGGTTCTGTTCACAGCTGTAATGGATCTGTGTTGTGGTGCGCCGGCCACGACACGGAAGTAAGTGTGTGCTGACGTCACAATGTCTGCCCAACCCCTGTGACCTTAGTGTATGCGCTTTGTCATTCGGTGTTAGGCGCCAACGTGTTGATATCTATTTGCTGTGTGGCGTTTGATTGGTTGGCCAGGAGGTGTTTTTTTTCACCTGGCCAATCAACCCTCATTGTAGTATATAAATTCCAGCTCCTCCTCTCAGAGGGCGTTGGTTATTCCTCTGCACAGTGGAGTTCTAGTCTGGTCCACGTCCTTCTAGTGCTAGCTCACAGTCTGATAAATCCCTGGTGATTTTCCTTATTACTTGGTGTAACATCTGCTTCCTAGTACTGTTGGGACTATTGCTACTTACAATTCCCCATTCTTTAGTTTCATTATTAATGTTGCTCTCCGAATTATAACTGCTGCGCATATCTGGACAACCAGTATGTCCGATCCGGACAAAGTGTTCTTGGCGTCTGGCTCGGACGTTACAATCTGTTTACAGATGGAAACTGGCAAATCCTGAATGATGTAATTGATTAAGGTCAGTCAGATATCTGTGGTGGTTCAAGAATTTCTGATAGCTAGAAATGCACTTTTTTAATGGGAAAACAAGACTAACAATACTTTAAAAAAAAAACAAAAAAACTTTTTTTTGTAGTTATAAAGGTATAAACAGAAATATCCAGATCTTATAAAATTTGTAACCCAGTTTCCTTCCCATTTTTGGGGATTTCAGATTTCAGACACTTTTGTATTTAGCTGATATCAGATAAAAGTCATATCTACTAGACAGTAGATGGCACTATCTTTCTGAATGTTATAGACTGCAAGTAGTATGTTTTTAGATGTGTGTGTGTGTGTGTGTGTGTGTGTGTGTGTGTATATATATATATATATATATATATATATATATATATATATATATAGTTTTACTTTAATATGCTGTAGAATTGTGAACCCCATCACTTTAGTCAGTCATTCAGTGTGAGTGGATGTGGCTTGTTAGATTAACATTCCCTACGTGAGAATGTTAGAATTCAGAATACATTGTAAATGGAACAGAAAACTCCTAAATCAATAAATGAAGGAAGCCTTCTGGACTGTATTATGTTCTTATGAATATATAGAAAACAGGCTGTTTAGTAAATACTGGAGCGGAATCCCCATGGCTTTGTTCTGCAAGCTGCAGAAGTGATGAAAGAATTCCCTGGTGCTGTAGATGGAAGGCTCTGTCTCACCTGGCTGCTCGGCATATGCTTTGCTTTGTTTGCTAGTGCAAACCATCTTTACATATTCATTGTACCTCTATGCTTATTTCCCAGTGAAATCATCTGTTTGCCTACGATAAGTACAGAAAAGCAATGTTTATTCTCTCTGGCTGGCTGTTGCTGAAATATAAAACTTTTCAGAGTTATGGGGGGGAGGGGGAGGGGGGGGGGTTGTTACAAAAAAGTTCAAAAATTGCTTTGTTAGCTCTAAATAGGGTATTTTAATTCAAAAGGAGGTCATCTCAAACGTGTAATCATATTTCATATTTAGTTATGTAACCCCTTTTTACCCCTTAGGGATAGCCTTTTTTTTCATCATCGTTTTTTCCTCCCAATGCTTAAAAATGTATAACTCTTTTAATTTATCTAACAAAATAGCTGTCTGAGGGCTTGTTTTCTGCTGAACAGGTTGTATTTTTCAGTGGAGTTATGTAATGTGCCATAAAATGTGCTGAAAAACTTTTTAAAAAATTCTAAGAGGTGTGAAATGGGAAAAAAGTACAATTCCACCATCTTTTTTGTGCCGCCATCTTCTCACAGCCATAACTTTTTTTTTTTCCATCGACATAGTTGTGTAAGGACTCAGAATACTTGGGAACCTATCATTTATAAAGTCCCATGGACATGTTCTGTGTTGATTATTGATATGTATGTAAGCCCCATTAGCCATAACCAGGACCATCATTTGGGAATAATTACATCATGCACTCTCATTGATTCTGATATGTAACGCTTTATGAGAATATCTTTTAGGACTACCGGTCTACAATACTTGTCCATGCACTTTATGCGAAATGGACAGGAGTGATAATCTTTATGGAATAGACTACCTCCCTAAAGGGCTTTGCAAGACCCAAAACCTGCCATTAATCAAATATTCAGGGGGCAATAAGCAACTTTGTAGCTCACTTATACTGCCAAAATAGTACTGATATCCACCAGTCACATGGTGCTACAAGCCAAGTTTCCTCTGTTTCCGCTAATGTCAGATGCACTAAATCTATGAGCCTTTGCAGCTTAGTGTACAGGTCCATCATCTCCAACCATGGCCATGCTCACTTGCATCATCTCCAAAATCACAATCTCTGGCTAGCCTTTCTTCCTTTTGTACTGTGAGAAATGTAGTAAGAGTAGCTCCAGATGTTCGTGGAACCGGAAGTGGCAGTTGCGAAGAATTGGCATGTGCAAAATGGATCAAGACCAGCTATAAGGCACAAATTCATGAAAAAGGTAGTGAATTCATCATGAGATCATCGCTTATGATCTGTGACCAGATTAAAATTTGGTTCAGGACTTGGCAAAATCCTTTCAGGGCTAATGGCCACGGACAGATTATCGCTGCGGAATTTGCAGCCAGACGCCCAACGTGTAGACATGCCATGTTAAACAATTCTCCCCTGCCCGCAAGTGGAAATCAAATGCGATTTTCCGCTCGTGGGGGAGAATCGCAGCATGTTCTATCTTGTGCGGAAAATCGCATGGACGACTTCCATTGTAGTCAATAGAAGCTGTCCGTCCCGCGAGACTTCCGCTATGAACACAGCGGAAGTACCGTGAGAATCCACGTCACAGCCTAGCGCCGGTGTCTCATGCGCTACACTGCGCATGCGCGCCGGCTCACTGGCCAAGACTCTCGCCGCGGATCCAAAGAGGTGAGTATAGAGTCTCTGACGGGCGCCGGCTCTGATTCCACTGCCATGTTTCGCAGTCTGAATCCGACCCAGCCGTGGGCATGAGGCCTTAGAGTAGATCTGCCGGTGATTTTCTGCAGCAGAAAAATCTTCAACAAATCCTTTCTGAAATCCCCAACAACATCTGCAATGTATGGTGCGTATTTTGACATGAACTTTAGTGCAAATCCGCAGCAGATTTCACCCCTTCAATCTAATTCAATTGAATGGGTGAAATCTGCTGTGGATCTGCCAAAAAAAATCCACATCAAGTGGTGCAGATTTTGGCGCAGATTGGTTGCGGATCTTTCCGCTGCAACAAATCCACTATGTGGAAATATTTTCTATATCTTAAGTTATAGCACAGACCTATTGCAAATCATCAGAACAAGCTCTGTGTAGCCCACTAGGCAAGCAAAGAATGCTGAGAGATTTCAGCCGCTCCAGTCTATAAGGAGATGTTATAAGCTAAAGGTAATGAATGTAATTAGAGATGAGCGAGCGTACTCGGTAAGGACAGATACTCGAGTGAGTATCGTCCTTACCGAGTACCTGCCTGCTTGCCCGCAAAGATTCGGGTGCCGGCGTGGGTGAGCGCTGTGTTGCGGGAGGGAGCGGGGTGGAGAAAGATCTCCCCCCCCCCCCCCCCGTTCTTCCCCGCTCTCTTCCGCCACTTCCCGGCACCCGAATCTTTGCGTGCGAGCAGGCAGGTACTCGGTAAGGACGATACTTGCTCGAGTATCTGTCCTTACCAAGTACGCGCGCTCATCTCTAAATGTAATGTATTCACAGTTGCTCGAAGATTTTATGTAGGTTCAAATAGTGTAAATAATTTATTGTTTAGTTTATTTTCTGGAGGTCTAGAAATTGATATATAGAGTAGATTATCCAAAACACTGATAGGGGTAACACCAGGGGCGTAAGTAAGGGCTCAGGGGCCCTGATGCAAAAGGTGAGCTGGGGCCCCCCTCTATCTGTACCTGTACCCGTACCTAAACCATGCTGCACAGAGACATACCTTGAAGCTTCTGCGCCCCAATACAAAACCTGTAACAGGGCCCCTGCTTTATTCATAGTACTGGGCTCCCTATATGGAGAAGAGAGGCCTTATGGGCCCCCTAAGGCTCCTGGGCCCGGGTGCAACCGCATCCCCTGCAGCCTCTATAGTTACGCCCCTGGGTAACACACCAACACCTAAATATTTAAATTCCCACCTCTTAGAAGCCCAATAGAAGACACAAGGCTGCAGAAATACAACTACAGAGTGCAGTAAGTACGCACCTGACATAGTATAATAAGTCAGCTCTGTTTGTGAATGCGGGAACACAATGGAGTTTGCATTGTTTCACTCTGCAGGCCATCATGTATTGTGCTGCAATTCTAGCTCTGTAGTGAATCATTACAAAGTAACGTAGTTCACAGGAGAAAACTACCTAGGAAGAAATGCTGCAGATTTCCAGACAAACTGATTTATATTCATATGAGCTCTAAGTGAATTCTGATTAATATGTTTCCTCTGTGATAAGTGTATTCTTTGTAACAGTAAATTCAAAGCCTCTTGCCACTTGGGCTTAGTCATTTTGTATCGTTCAGATGCGTTTTTCTATTCCTACATCCTTTTAAATATTCTCTATGCAAACAAGATATTTGAAGCTATCCTTTGAAATGCTTTGTACGAGTTTTAACCATTGTCTGCGCAGACCGAGCAGCAGTTATTTTAGAAGCTGGAGATCGTTATTACAGATACAAAGCACATCCAGGTCTAACCAAAGAGCAATTGGAGAAAGAAAGTGTAAATCGTAGAAGCGGGTAGGAGGAGTAACAACAAATTGAGCACAGCGACCCCTTGCAACCACTCCCCATCAGCCAAAGGGGAGAGGCACTAAGAAGCAGTGGACATGGTTCATGAAGTATGACTCTGCATGGACGGACATATATTTGCATGGCTGCATGTGATACCGTATTTTCACTGTATCGGTCATGGCAGGGGAAATGCATAGACTGGTGCAACTTCCTGGGGTGCAGACGCCATGTGCCATATTTCTTTTCTACAACTGCTGCCTGCATACAACGTTTCTCCAAAAATAAGACACTGTCTTAAATAAATTTTTGCCCCAAAAGAGGCACACTGTCTTATTTTCAGGGGGTGTCTTAATACTTACCTAGCAGGCAGCGTTCCGGTCCCTCATGCTGGGCATCGGCGCTCCAGCAGTCTTCCGTGTAGTCTTCAGCGAACATTCTCTTCCTGGTAACGGGGCTTGAATATCCCGCCTCCAGCAAGAGATAGCTGTGATTGGATCACGAGCGCAGTGGTTCAGCCAATCAGAGTCGGCATTTGATGAACCAATCACAGCTATTCAATGTTATCATTCATTGAAGGGCTGTGAACTACACGGAAGACTACTGGAGTGCCTCAGCCCAGCGTGAGAGACCTGAACGCCGCCTGCTAGGTGAGTTTTTTTTATATAGTGTAGCTAGGGCTTATTTTCAGGGGAGGGCTTATATTTCAAGCCCTTCCCGAAAATCAGGGTGGGGCTTATTATCGGGGTAAGTCTTATTTTCAGGAAAACAGTGTATTAGTTCACGTCTACCCCCAGTAAGGTATACATCGATTGCCGAAACATCCATTAGCTCATTGTCTTAATCCTACGGCCTCACTCTAAGCAATCAAGGGCTCTTTTCCACGGGTGTTGCAAAATACCGCAGCGAATCTCCGCCGCGGGGGCCGCTGCCTGGGAGCAGGAGCTGGCAGGCGGATCTCCGTGGTCAGCCTATCTGACAACTAGACTGACCGCAGAGAATGCT
This sequence comes from Eleutherodactylus coqui, assembly GCF_035609145.1. Classification (NCBI taxonomy): domain Eukaryota; kingdom Metazoa; phylum Chordata; class Amphibia; order Anura; family Eleutherodactylidae; genus Eleutherodactylus; species Eleutherodactylus coqui. Next base: position 141,991,659 of record NC_089845.1, on the reverse strand, counting down.
GCGAATTGCTGTCCGCGAGCCGGAGAATCGCTATGAGATAGATAGCAATGCTATGGAAAGTGTGCATTGCGTTCCCTGCAGCCAGATTATCGCCGCAGGGAATGCAATGCAAAAACGCCCGTGGACAGGCAGGCTTAGGCACTACTGGGTTGCTCCACCTTTTAGAGTTCATACTTTCCTGGGGGTCATCAGTCCTGAATTCCCATGGCAACTATCAAATTGAATAGTGATTATAAGTACAAAGAAACCCCATAACCAAAAAAGCATGGTCACCCGATGGGTAATGCCAACATATCTACATTTATCCTAGCACTTTTTAGCCCCATTCCACTGACACCAACCCAATATGACATTGACAAGTCTATAGCAGCTACAGAAGCTGTGCCTGCACTTGCACTCTTAGCACTAATCTTGAAATATAACTTATTTAATTCCTATATTACATAGTTACTGTATACTTTGTTTAACTTTAAAGCCATTTTCAGTTTGGCCATTCATTCATATGACCTTTAAAGCACATGTATACTTTGAGGTCACTTTTCAGAAAAAGCAATGATGCGTCTGTACATGAGGAATAGCAATATTTTGGTCATTAATTTGAATTGTATCCTGTAAGTAGTTTTACCTCCTTCAAGCTTTGCATTGAATTCTCAGATTTCTCTGAGCTTGTGGGTGGAGACTAGCTGCTATGATGTCTCCTATACACTGTACACACAGAGAAGTGGAGATCCTGCTTCCCTATATCTATCTCCTATATACAAAGAAGCAGCAGCATGGAGGACATTCACAGAAGTACTGAGGAGTGCAGCTGTGTATACAGCATGTTATGAGATAAAACACTTATTAGAAGCTACAGCCAGGTCTCTGTGTGAGTCTCTCTGCCTATATCACCCTCCAGCAGTTCCTTCATCCTCCTACTCATAGATTTCTATGAAAAGCAGCAAGCACATATTCCCACACTTCCTGTAATCCGTCTTGAGATGGATTTCACTTGACTGAGGCGGTGGATAGCAAGATAGAAGGAAGTAAGATGCCTTGTGGCCAGAGCGCACAAAATAGGTCATTTTAAGTAAATAAAGTGATTTGCACTTTTGCTAGTTATCACATTGGCTATCACATAAGCACAAGTTTGGTGAAAACGTTGTAACTAGAGATGAGCGAACGTACTCGTTAAGGGTGATTTCGCAATTGAGCATCGCTTTTTTCGAGTAACTGTCTACTCGGGTGAAAAGATTCGGGGGGCGCCGGGGGTGAGCGGGGGTTGCAGAGGGGAGTGGGGGGGGGGGGGAGAGAGAGCTCCCCACTGTTCCCCACTGCTACCCCCCGCTCCACCACGCCGCCCCCCTGGCGCCCCCCGAATCTTTTCATCCGAGTAGTCAGTTACTCGAAAAAAGTGATGCTCAGTTACTCGAAAAAAGTGATGCTCGATTGCGAAATCGCCTCTTAATGAGTACGTTCGCTCATCTCTAGTTGTAACCATTTAAACTTTATTACTGGTACTACCAAATACACATGGACGTTCTATCTTAGGAAAGTTCAGGCAGCATGATGCTTTGGAATAATAGGAAACACCCTAATTCTAAAAAAAAACACCTTAATTGTGCATTACGATATTTTGTATCAACTTAGGCACTGTACAATATACACTACGGTTGCTGCAGAGCCTCTTTTATTGAAGGGATCTCTTATTTCACTCAGTGGTCGTCATAAAAGAAAAAAGTTGCTACAAAAAAAGGTAACCTCTTTTGTAGCGGCACATAATCGTCAGGTTCCGACCTCAGAATATGATGCCTATACCGATATCACTTATAAAGATGTCAATGGAAAATGACTATTGATGTACAGAATAAAACAATACGTTCTGCAAATGTCATGGAAGAGCTTGTGCCGATCAATATACTAGACTGTCTCCAGAAAAACCATTCCATTCAGTCTTTGTTCAGACACAGACCATTTATAGGACCGGCGTGGGGAAAGTTGCTCAAAGTCTATAACAAAGCATCAGCACATTTTATGAACAAAGACTAATTACCAACATAAGTGAATATTAGGCTGCTAAATGCCCAGTAAAATGCATTGATTTATGGGAGATCTATACGTAAATATGCAATAGTTGCAATGTGTAATCTGATTTATTCCCTCGTGTCAACCAGAAGACATTATTGTATTTGTGGCCTATTTCGAGAACCGCAGAAAACATAAGGATACGGTTACTGGAACAAGTCTCTAGTTGCAGATAAAAAATACTGTGTTAACAAGAAAGCCGTCCCAGCAAATCATAATTACCGATTAAAGTCACTTGCACATGAAGAACGACATCTAAAAGAGAATGATTGCCGAGGGTCATTATTGTTTTTACTATTTATGAATGTCTACAAAGTTGTCTCAAGCTTCTGTATATTAAAAAAGGTGCTGCATATAAAAATCATGTAGAGTGCTACTAGAGATGAGCGAGCACCCAAATGCTCGGGTCTGCGTTATTCGAGTCGAGCTTTTCGTAAAATTCGAGAGCTCTACTCGAGTAACGCACCCCATTGACTACAATGGCAGACTTGAGCATTTTTGTAGGGGACCCGCCGGCTGCCGAGCTTTTTTCTTTTTGTTCTCCCCCATGCCAGCCACAAACTACGGTTGACGTGTGCAGTGGGGAGGGTCCAAAACTGGGGCAGGGTCGAACACGGCGTGATGCTTGCTTGAGTAGCCAGCACCATCGAGTACGCTAATACTGGAACGAGCATCAAGCTCCGCAGAGTACGGTCGCTCAACTCTACTAGCTACGCTTAGTGTATTGCAAAAAGTTCAAAAATGTCTTCCCCAGGCCTCATGTCCACGGGGGTGATTTTTGCTGCAGAGCCTGGAGCGGGCGTTCCGCTTCGGATTCCGCAGCAATAACCCTCCATAGCATGCTATGGAAAAATGATTTTTCATGTACATGGGTGGAAACCAACTGCAGTTTCTGCTTTCGGATGAAAAATGGCAGCATGCTCCATTTTACTGCGGTTCCCGCATGGATGGCTTCCAAATCAATGGAAGCCGTCCGATCCACAGTCTGTCCGCAATTACAATCCACGGTAAGTCCGTGGATTCTGCGGGAAAAGCCGGAGTTTGAAAAAAAAAATCTGTACTGTGCATGTACGCCAGCGTACCGGCCGGGACTTTCGCACACATCTGCAGTACAGAACTTCAAGACACGGACACGCAGGGTCGCCGGGCACAGGCAGATTCCGTGCGGGATTACCCATGTGGAATGTGTCCGTGCCCGTGGACATGAGGCCTTAGGAAGCAAAGGGTATGGTAATAGAGCGCAACACCCTCGAGGTATCAGTACTTTGGGGGTTGAGTTCCACAACACAATATAGACTTCTGTTTATGACAGTCTGTGCTCTACCTATAGGGTGAAGCAGATGTAGACTGGCAAAAATATTTTCTTTGTTTGCCAATCAAGAACATAATGAAAAAACGCAAATTCCCCGATAATTCCCCGCTCTGTTATCAGAATGATTCCACTTCAAATCGAGGAATTCCAATAAAACGAACATATTAGGGTACTGTTGTGTAAATGCATGGATTCAATAAATCAGCGCAGATTTGGCTGAAATTGTATTTTAATATCTACACTTATATTAGTAGTGGGATAGCGAACCACAAATAATAGGAGATGGGGAGCTATCAAAACTTAGAATAAGGCTGCATGAATGCTACACAGGCGCATACACCGAAATATCGGAAACTATAGAAATGTATAGATTTATGAAAGTCACAAGAAGAATAAAAACATTGTAAACAAGGATGAATGCTGCAGGATGAAGGCCAGACGACATCCCAACATGTATCCATAACACACAGCTCAAACACAAAGCACGCCTTGTAGCAGCTAGCGTTACAGAAGCTTGAGATTCCTGCAGAAGACTACAAGTGAGGCTTCTTTCACATGAGCGCATATTGGCCGCCTTTTTCATGGCCGCCCGATATGCGCTATGATCTGATGCATTGGATTCCAATGCATCAGATCACATGGGCGTATTTGCGAGACGTAAAAACGCCCAGCCGGCCAATATAGCGCCGGGCGTTTTTACGTCAAGTTCAAAACATAGTTCTGGAACTATGTTTGGGCCAGAATATGTCAGGTCGCTTCATGGGCTTCTATGGAAACTTACCTCTCCCCCCGCTTGGTCTCTGCAATGGGAGGGGGCGGGCCGTAGCTAAACGCCGATCCGCCCCGCCTCCTGCCATAGATGGCTATGAACAAGGGGCGGGACGTGGCGGGGCTAAGTGGTGCCTTGTCCCCGCCCCTTATTCATAGCCTTCAATGGGAGAAGGCGGGACTGACCGCTGACCGGCGCTTAGTTTCGCCCCATCCCGCCCCCTCCCATTGCACAGACGTAGCGGGGAAGAAGCTAGGTAAGCCTGCGATGGGGAAGGAGGGGAAAGGGGCGATGGCCTGGTGACGTCGGTGCATTTGCGCCGGCCTCACCAGGCCATATGAACAGGCACACAAACGTTTGATTTGTGCGCCCGTTCACCAGTTTTTTCGCCCCCAATGTAGTGTATATCGGCTGGCCGTGAAAACGGCCGTCCGATATGCGCTCATGTGAAAGAAGCCTAAGGCTGAATGCACACAGGCGGAAATTTTGCACAGAATTTCCGGCGTTGCACGCTGCCACAGGATTGCATTCGTTTATACAATCTTATGCAGACAGCCGCGATTTGACTAAGTGAAAACTTGCACGGTAGCAAAATTGCGGCATGTTCTATTTTAGTGCGAGCCTCGGCTGACATGCCGGCTCTGTACTGCGTATATGCGGCTGTGCGCCAGCTGGCACATCGCAGAGCAGAGAGAAGACGCCGGACGGGTAAGCGAGAGGTCAATGCAGGGGTACGGGTCGCATCCCACTGTGAGAATCTTGCAGTCAGAATCCGACCCGGCCGTCTGCATTCACCCTAAAGAGAATAGTAATGCGTAAAAACACCTGATTCAGAGTCTAATAGATATTAAGAAAACACAAACAATTAATAAAGAGCAAGAGCAGAGTGCTAAATAATAAGAAACCATGACAGACTGAACGATACTTAACCCATGTGAAGGGGAAAAGAGGCCTGGGATGGCACCCACCCCGAGGCACGTTCTGGCTGAAGTAGCCTTCATTGTTCTATGCCCATAGTAACCAATCAAAGTGGAGCTTTGATTTTTTTAAAGCACCATTAGGGTATATACAGATGGGCGATTGTGAATTCAGTCTGTAAAAATCTGTAATTTTCCGCGCATCTTTTCTGCATACGTTTTTCATGCGCATATAAAAAAAAGCTTCTTAATTCTCTTTTTTTCATTTATGGTTGTCATGGTTACATTCGTTTACAATTGATAGCACCAGCATCATGCAACTGCAAACCATTTTTATATACGCATCCAAAGATACGAATGGGTGATTTTCGTATGCAAATCACCCCAAAATAGGACTGTTTATTCAAGTAAAAAGAAGCCCATATGAATATTCATATTGAGATGTGTTCTGCGTCCGACCGACTTTGGAAAGATTTCTTTGGTCCAAAAATTGGAAAGAAAAATCTTTTATTTAAATAAACCCTTATAAATAAAAGATGCGCTGTGACCGGTTGTTATGGGCAACAAAGACAATATTTCTTTTAGACGCGTTCATAAAAGTCCCCCATGAGTGAACATATTTGTGGTACGTCTTTTTTTAAAAATTTTTTACAGATTTTAGCATAAAAGTTGCAAGAATGATCAGCTATATAACCTTTAGACCCAATATGAGCCTGTCCAAGCAACCTTCAACCCTACAAGAGCTTGTCCAAGCAACCTTCAACCCTACAAGAGCTTGTCCAAACAACCTTCAACCCTACAAGAGCTTGTCCAAGGACCCTTAAACCCCACAAGAGCTTGTCCAAGGACCCTTTAACCCTACAAGAGCTTGTCCAAGCAACCTTCAACCCTACAAGAGCTTGTCCAAGGACCCTTAAACCCTATATGAGCCTGTCCAAGCACCTTTCAACTCTATATGAGTCTGTACAAGCACCCTTCAACCTTATATGAGCTTGCTCAAGCACCCTTTAACCCTATATGAGCTTGTCCAAGCAACTATCAACCCTATATAAGCCTGTCCAAGCACCCCTCAATTCTATATTAGCCTGTCCAAGCACCCCTCAATCCTATATAAGCCTGTCCAAGCAACCATCAACCCTATATAAGCCTGTCCAAGCATCTTTTAACCCTCTCCAAGCCTTTCTAAGCAGCCTTTCGGTCCCTACACAGATGTACAGTAAATAGCAAGCTATCAAGGAAAGCGTTAACACATGAAGAATTCTGTACCGAATTCTGCGCTGCTTAATTGTATATTATTTTGCCTGAATCTTGTGGGAGATGCTCAGTGAGGATTTGATTTTGCAGATAAACAGAACTTTCCTCAGTTTTTAAAGACAACAGGATATGTATGTGTAATGTACTTTTCAAGTTCCTTATTAATTACACTTCACAGAGAAAAGGGGTTGCCATGGCGACTGTTCTACTTTTAGAATATTATGAGGAAGTGCATCTAGATTTTGCAGTAATACATATGATGATCTGTTTGTAGCGAGGCGAGTCTGTTCTGCTATTTTTAATTGTTTGTTACAGTGAGGAGGAGAGTCAAATGTTTATTTAATCAGTGGGATTTATCAGTAAAAATCCTAAACCGGATCGAGTTCTCATTTCAATGAGAGGGAGAGGAAACGATTCTTTACGGAGGGCCTTCATTTCACGGATGTCCTGTCACTGCAACAGAAATGCTGCAGTATGATGAACACATCAGTCATGGGAGAACAGGCTGGTTTAGTATTGGAGTGTGATGTAAGACCTACAGACATTCTGCCCCAGATACGGCTACACTGATATGTCACTTCTGGAAGGTATTGCTATTTTACATGCCTGCACAGTGGAGCAAAAGGGGCTCAGGTTAGCAGCAGGTCATCCGCATATGAAACACCTTGCAGTCGGACAGTCTGGTTTGTCGGGATGTCAGGGACTAATAGCTACATTCAGTCTTCATATCCTCGCCCGTAGCTTTGGCAACATCCAACTTTCCGACGGTGAGAGAGTGGGAGGCGTCTGTCATTATATGTTTTATTGCGATGTTTATACAATTTGGGTAAACCGTTGGCATTGTAATTCCTTAGGTGGACACGGATTTGTAAAATTAGGATCTCCAAATTTGGTAGGTTAGCATGGTGGTGCTGTTGACGTTATAATTTGCATCACCCGTGTGTCAATAAGACATATTGTCATGGCGCCACCGGGTTCCATATGTGGGCACGAATCCAGGGTGATGTCACGAGGTTGGCACTGGACCACATGATGCATGATTTCATTAGCGCTGGATGTCAAGGGAGAAACTTCTCCCTTCTGTCTTGAGCTGACGGGCTGGCTGGGGTGATTGGTGTCCATTAACACTTTATGTAAAACGATCGCTAATCGCTTTGCGTGTAGATGGAGCTCTAGGCTGGTGGTCCATGGGCGATTTGTCATAGCGTGATCCGCAGCGATAAATTGACCGCGGAGCACGCATGGCACGCTTTACATAGGATAACTATGGAAAGAGCAACCCAATGTACACGAACGGAAAATTGCAAGTGATTTTCCGCTCGTGTTTAACCCCTTCATGCTCAAGAGAGGGGCGACCTCTCTTCATACAGCGATGATGTCAGCTGTTTATTACAACTGACACCTGCGGGCAATAGCTGCAATCGGCCGTAAGGTCGATCACAGCTATTAACCCTTTAAATGCCGCTGTTAATTCTGATGATCCGATGTTGAATGGTCCCGTACGCCCCCCCCCTCCCGTGGTGAGATCAGGGGAGCCGTGCAGGTATCATGGCTGCCAGGGGCCTTCTGAAAGGCCCCAGGGCTGCCTTGAGAGACTGCCTATCAAGCCATCCCCGTGGGGTGGCTTGATAGGCTGCCTGTCAGAATGCAGTATGACGTAATGCTATAGCATTACATCATACTGCAGAAGCCATCAAAGCATCGCTTGTATAGTCCCCCAGGGGGACTTAAAAGAAAAGACCAATAAAGTTTTATTAATTGTAAAAAAAAAAGTAATAAAAGTTTAAATCACCCCCCTTTTGCCATATCTATAATTAAAAAAATCAAAATCATACAAGAAAAATATATATTTGGTATCGCTGCGTCCGTAAAAGTCCAATCTATTAAAGTAGCACATTATTTACCCCGCACAGTGAACGTAGTCCGAAAAAAAAATAAAGAGCTCCAAAAATGCACTTTTTTCAGTTACCCTGTCTCCCAGAAAAATGCAATAAAAAGCGATCAAAAAGTTGTATGTATTCCGAATTGTTACTAACGGAAACTACAGGACATCCCACAAAAAATGAGCCCTTGCTCAACTACCTCGATGGAAAAATAAAAAAGTAATTGCGCGCAGAAGATGGCGGCAGAAAATAATTGAAAAAAATTAAATGTTTTTGAAAAAAAAAGACTAGTACAGTAAAAAAAACCTATACAAGTTTGGTATCGTAGTAATCGTACTGACCCATAGAATAAAGTTATCATGTCGTTTTTGTTGCGGTTTGTGCGCTGTAGAAACAAGACGCACTGAATGATGGCGGAATGTCATTTTTTTTCCATTTTACTCCACTTAGAATTTTTTTTAAATTTTTCAGTACATTATACGGTACTTTAAATAGTACCATTAAAAACTACAACTCGTCCCACAAAAAACAAGCCCTTATACAGCAACGTCGATGGATAAATAAAGGAGTTACGACTTTTTTAAAGGGGGGAGGAAAAAAGAAAAAAGGGGGGGAAAAAAAGAGGCCACGTCATTAAGGGGTTAAATGTCGCAGCATGCCGTGATTCTCTGCGATGAACCTATCATTAAGGCCAGCTGTCCGTGGGCGTAGCGTTTTCCCGCAGTGAATTTCTGCCATGGGAGATCGCTAAAGTCACCACGATTTTTAGCGATGAACCTGTCATTAATGATAGGAAAATCACAGTGTGCCGCGATTTTTGTACGTGAAGGGAAAATCGCCACGATTTTTTTTGCTCATGTAAATCGGGCTTTGCTCTTCATAGTTATTCTATGGAAAGAGTTCATTGCATTACCCACGTGCAAATTATTGCCACGGGTAACACATTGAACCATCGCCCGTTGACAGGAGGCCTAAGATAGGTTCATCATATTCCGTCCCGCATGTGGACACTCAGCCTAAGGCTTTATTCCCACGAGCGTAAATCAGCTGGCCGTCTTCACGGCAGGCCGATATACGCTGTTATCTGATGCATTGGATTCCAATGCATAAGATCACATGGGCGTATTCCTGAGATGTAAAAGCACCCAGACAGGCCAATATACCGCTGGGCGTGTTAACGTTGGGCCCAAAAGATAGTCCTGGAACTATCATTTGGGCCGAAATACATCAGCTGCTGCATGGGCTCCTCCCCACTTGTTCTTTGCTCCACCCACTCCCCGCCCCTTACCCACAGCTAGCAATGGGAGGGGGTGGGACAGGGCGGCGCTTAGCTCCGCGCCTCCCATTGAAAAGACTGAGCGGGTAGGAGAGTAGACGTGAACATGTCAGGGTGAGGGAGGGGAAAGGGGCGACGGCATGGTCACCTCGGTGTATGTGCGCCGGGGGCCATGCCATGTGAACGGGCGCACAAACAGTGGATTTGTGCACCCGTTCAGAAGTTTTAACGCCCTATATGGTAGCATATATCGGCCGGCAAGTTCTCGTGGGAGAGAAGCCTTAGTGTGTGCATGTGAATATGCGTGCAAGATAGGGGAATTAGATTGTGAGCATTAATAGAGCTCCAGAGTCATGTGGATGCATTATTTGTACACATCCGTCAATTTATGAAATTCAATTTCTAAGGTCAGGGCTTTCATTTAGAAAATGCTCTGTATACAGTAGATTGGAAGCGCTTAGAAGCAACGTCTGCTCTGCTTTTGTTGTATTGTCCATTGGATGTTTTTCAATATCTCAATTTGAATTTTTTGTACTGCGGATAACTTATAATATTAGTGATTATTATTGTAATACAATTATGGTATGTTCAAAATACATAAAACACCGCTATAGCTACACTATAGACTATTTTGTACGTGCGATGTTCGTGCAAGGCGTAATCAGGTATAACATCCACAAGAACCTTGGCTTACAAAATCGGCATTCCCTATGAATTTTGTAATGGAATAACAGTTTAATTCTGGCATGTCTTTCCTCGCTGTATGTACTATACACTATTTCACACGGTACCAGATTTACAGGTAGTGATTTTCTCATCAGCCTAAATGGTAATGATGTCTGTATAGATCCCAAGGATCCAAGCTAGAGTTGTGTAATACAGGAAAACTGCGGCATTCAGTAGTTAAAGCTCCATGGTTACAGATACCTCTGCTAGTGAATCAAAGAAAACATAATGTATATTAACCGCAGCGGCGAACCCCAGGCAACAGGCTTATCCACCTTAGACTAAAGGCAAAAACATCTAATAAATATTACAGCATAAATAACATTACCAGCACTGATCCCACTGCGCGGAATATTAAATAGAACAAGTGCAGAAGAAGCACATCTATCTGGTCAACATAAGCTGTCACTAGGAATAGCTTTATGCACCGTTAATGGCCATTGTAGGGATTTCCTGTGCTGTACATAAATCTCAGGAGATTTTAATCATTTTGCTAGTAGTATAGCACAGAGCATTGTAATGGATGACAAGTCTGGGTGGAAATCTGGAGCAGGTTATTCAGTAGTTTAGTAATAAATTATCTTGATAGATACTTGGCAGTAATAAGAAGGGATTACATTGACTGCAACTATTTTTAGTGGTGTCATTGTTATCATCTGTTTGCATAAACATAATCTAGTGTCAGGAAAATGCCACCACGACGTTCCTTTGCTCCTCTCTAGTGGATTCAGTACAAACTGTTATTAAAAGACAACATCTAGCAACAGACCTCTGGAACCTTCAAACCATCGGACCACACAGAAAGCCCGTCTATCAGTAGCGACATGTCTAAATTAGATCCAAGTGTAATTTTATCATTAGAAGTAGTGTTTATGTCATAGTTACTTAGCACAATTGAAAAAAGGCATATGTCCATCCATTTCAGCCAAAGGCTAAGAGAGTGAGGGTGAAGGGCACCGGTGAGGGTAAACTTCAAAACTTTGTTTCTCCTTATTGTTTTACTTTTCTTCTAAAAGACCTACAAGGAGTGAAACCATTTGAGACAGAGACTGAAGAAGTCTTCCTCTCACATATTCTTTCTTATGGTTCCATCCTGGTTTCCACCACCATTCAGTTTTCTGTATGGAGAATGGAACCCAGGATGGAATCAGTGCTGGTGTTCTGTCCGAGCTGCATGCAAATCGCCTTGTCCGGACCACAAGTAATAGGTTGTTCTGAAAGGATGGATGTGTACTCAATATACTAACACAAAATATTGATAATGAAACCAAAAAAAAAAGAAAAACCAGGAAAACTGACCCTAAGCTACTAATGTGACGAGGCACCGACTAAAAGCGGAGGTCTCACCATGATGAGGGCAACTTTATGTCAGGAGCTTTGGGCAACCCTGGCTCTCCCTAGTTGGAAGCAGGAATAATATTTGCAATGATAAGTAACAACAGATGCAGTATAGATGTTCTACTAAACAAGTCATGCCAGACTAATTTAAGTACCTCAGTAAAGCCGGTGACAAAGTATCTCATACCATCCTTATTGAAAAAATGATCAAATATGGGATTGACAAGGCAACTGTTGGGTGGATTCACAACTGGCTGAGTGATCGCACTCAAAGAGTGGTCATAAATGGCTGCACATCCAAGTGGATGAATGTATCACGTGGGTACCACAAGGCTCTGTCCTGGGCCCAGTGTTGGTCAACATTTTTATAAATGATCTGAAGGAGGGAATTGATGGGAAACTGATCAAATTTGCAGACGACACAAAGCTAGGAGGGATAGCTAATACTAGGGAAGAGAGGGAGAGTATTAAAAAAAAAATAGAAAAGCTTGAACAGTGGGCAGCGACTAACAGAATGGTATTTAGCAAGGAGAAATGCAAAGTCCTACATTTGGGCAAGAAAAATGAAGAAAGCACATACAGAATGGGAGGAATTGGGCTAAGCAGTAGCACATGTGAAAAAGACTTGGGTATACTAATAGATAATAGACTGAACATGAGTCTACAATGTGATGCAGCAGCCAAAAAGGCAAACACAATTCTGGGATTTATTAAGAGAAGCATAGAGTCTAGATCACATGAGGTAATTATCCCCCTCTGCTCTTCTTTAGTCAGACCTCATCTGCAATACTGTGTCCAGTTCTGGGCACCTCACTTTAAAAAGAAACCTAGATAAACTGGAGCAAGTTCAGAGAATAGTTACAAAGATGGTGAGCGGTCTGGAAATCATGTCCTATGAAGAACGGTTAAAGGATCTGGGAATGTTTAGCTTGCAAAAAAGAAGGCTTAGAGGAGACTTAATAGCAGTCTACAAATATCTGAAGGGCTGTCACTGTGCAGAGGGATCAGCCCTATTCTCATCTGCACAAGGAAAGACTAGAAGCAATGGGATGAAACTGAAAGGGAGGAGACACAAATTAGATATTAGACAGTGAGGGGGATCAATGAGTGGAACAGGTTACCACGGGAGGTGGTGAGTTCTCCTTCAATGGAAGTGTTCAAACAAAGGCTGGACAAATATCTGTCTGGGATAATTTAGTGAATCCTGCATTGAGCAGGGGGTTGGATCCGATTATCCTGGAGGTCCCTTCTAAGTCTACCATTCTATGATTCTATGATAATGCAGGAGAAATAAGTTAGGAGATACAATGCCTCAAATATCCTTAACACCAAACAGATGACAGTGGAACAGGACAGGAGCTGCCAACTAGACGAGAGACACCTTCAGACTAAAAGTATAATGGCTGTCCCCAGTGACTAGGAACCAGAATAGATGTATACAGACGTGATGATTGGCCGGCTGGGACACACACATCTCAGCCAACCAATCCATCCACACTCCGGTAGAGAAATGCTCATATTGGCATTAAATGCTGACATGACTGTATATTGGCTTTGCTTTTTCTCTTCTTGGTTGTATGCATCATTTTTATTCATTTGGTTTTCCTGATTCCCTGTGCTGGTTCATTTCCTGGGGTACCCAGGCTTAGAGTAAGGACACCCAGGAACATGCAAGGCCTGATTTTGGATCAGGGTCACTCTTTTCAGGGTGAGTGCTCTGTACTTGTTAGTGACAATAACATGTTTGCTTCCATTCTGTCAGCTTTCCGTTTTATTGGACAGGAAAATAATGCAGTCTGCAGCAAAAATCCAAAAACTTGAAGGAATGGAAGCCTTTCTGTCTGCTTCCTGTTTTTTTTAAACCAATCAATGAGGAAAATATGGATTTTTTTTCAGTTTTATCTCCATTTCTGCTTTCAAAAACAGAGAAGACGGAAACCCTAACACAATTCTGAATGGTGTCTTAGGCTTCCTTTCCACGGACAGAGCGGGATACGCCCGCGGATTTCTGCCGCGAGAGTACTGCGTTTAAAAACGTGAGTGCCCATGACTAATCGCGTAATTCTGCTGACGAAATCCCGAGGTCTCCATTAATATTATATTAATAGAGAACTCCCACAATGGAAAAACGCGGTAAACTAGAACATGCTGCAATTTTTTTCCCGTGGCGGAAATCTGCATGTGAGCAAAATCACGCATGTGAGCATTGTGCTATTAGCTTCAATAGAACCAAATAGCAGCGGAATTCCGACGCGGATTTACGGTGAAAATCCGTTTGTGGGCATTAGCTCAAATTGTTGTGTGATGATAATTAGAGATGAGCGAGCGTACTCGGAAAAGCACTACTCGCTCGAGTAATTTGCTTTATCCGAGTATCGCTGTGCTCGTCCCTGAAGATTCGGGTGCCGCTGCGGCTGACAGGTGAGTCGCAGCGGGGAGCAGGGGAGAGCGGGCGGGAGAGAGGGAGAGAAAGATCTTACCTCCGTTCCTCCCCGCTCTCCCCTGCAGCTTCCCGCTCCGTGCCGGCACCCGAATCTTCAGGGACGAGCACAGCGATACTCGGATAAAGCAAATTACTCAAGTGAGTAGTGCTTTTCCGAGTACGCTCGCTCATCCCTAATGATAATGTCTATCAGTGACAATATATACCCAGGCTAGATATAGACAGTAAGCTCTGCTATACGCTGGTAGAGGACAGGAAGATGGCTTTGTTTCATCAGATCATATTCACTTCATTGTCCTTGAGTTGTTCTTTTCTTCCAAGTTAATTAAAATCCTATTAAAGGGACTCCACACATACCATACAAGCTGCTCAATCAGCAGTAAATGGCTGATTGTTACAGGAACAGGTGAGAATACTCAAAAATGGGCTTGCTTCAATTAAAGCCTATTATTGTAAAAACAATAATAGCATAACAATACTGGCTACACTGTTCCCAGAAACGCCTGCCGGTTCTGATAGCCAATTCATCTTCTCTACATTAGGTTATGTTTACATGTGTTGGATCCAATGTGGGTTTCAAAGGATCCACAGAAGAAGTCTAGCGTTGATTTCTGCAGATGTGCCAGTAGATCTATATGTGAATTAGCCCAATTGTGGTTCATAGGGGCAAATGTGCAGCTCTTCTGTGCAGAATCTATAGCAATAATGAACATGAAGTGGATTTTGTCAAGTTGCTACAATGCTACAAATCACATGTAGGTGAAGCCCATGCTTTCCTATTGGGTTCTTCACACATGCGATGTTTTGTAGCATGCGACAACCCGACACAAAAACCTTGTGGGTCCCGTGATATGCATGCGACTCGTGAGGTTTTGTAGCCCATGTTTCCCTATGGAGCATTTCTCTCTGTTGCATCGCACGAAAACACGATTTTTGTGCAGCGCGATGCAACTTTGACAGTAGGAAATTCTACTGTCAAAGCTCTAATCTAAGCCCTAGCTGCAGGGAAAAAAAAAAAAAAAACAGTATACATCACCTTAGAAGTGCTGTCAGCCCGGCCAAATCTTCTCCCTGAGTCCACAGCACTATTCTCCTTCATCTCTTCTGGCCAGAAATTGAAAAATCTCCGCCTCCTGGAAGCGCTGCCTCTGATTGGCTGATGCTTAGGCAATCACAGCCAGCAATCAATGAACCAATCACAGCCATTCATCAAGCACTGGCTCTGATTAGCTAAGCATCAGCCAATCACAGCCAACGCTTCCAGAAGGCTGGGATTTTTCAATCCCCGGCTATAAGAAATGAAAAAGACCAGTGTTGGGGACAGGAGAAGCTGCAGCAGAGCCCGGACAGAGCTTCTAGGTGAAGTATACTTTTTTCTTTTTTTTTTCTGCAATTAGGGCTTATTTTCAGGGTTGGGATTATATTTCAAGCCCCCACCCCCTCCCCCCGTTCTGTCAGGCTGTAGGCGAGGCGCGGATCCAGAACATATGAGTATGGCCACAAAGCCTCCTGTACATGTAAATGACCGCACGACCTATGACGTCACAAGGTCATTAGCGCTCACACAGAGCGTTTACACTGGCAGACTTCACCACTGCATCACGGGCTTCTCGCTCAGCGCCTCACTTCTATGGGGAGCATTTACACGGGAGCCCGTGATCCAGCGATGGTTTTTATGCTGACTGCAAACGAGAAGTGAAAGTAGTAACTAACTTTTTGGCATCTACACTGAACGATTAGCGCTCAATTTAGTTCGTTTGAGGATAGTTGGCCCTTGTAAATGGCCCATAAGTGACAGAAACCAGGGAGAATCTGAGCAAGTGGTTATTTGGATTAATCACATTACACCATCCAGGATAGCCAATCTGATTTTCTATATATTGGCTGCAGCGGTCTTCCGATGACATCATCTGCCACAACAAATACCGGGACCACAGCGGGACTGCAGGGAGCAGGGAAGTAGACTTCCTTTTCTTATTTAAAACAAAGTATGTTATTTGGTAACCTTTAATTTACGGCAGTCGCGATTGGACTGCAAATGTATGAAATATCTGGATATTAGGGGAACACACATGTAGTACATCATTGCTGTGTGTCCTGTAATGCTTAATACAATCATTCCTGTAAGAATACCATTAGTGGAGCTTAGCTGAGTGCCTTGTAGTTATCTAGCTAATTATAGATCTCCCAAGACATTTCTGCTCCACAAGGCACTATATTTATTCTTAAAGCTCCGGCAGCTGTAGGCTGCAATATCTCCACTGCACTACTTCAAGCAAACTTTGCTTTTATACACTGGCCTACTTAGTCTGAAAGTCCGGTAATGAGGCGCTGGCGCAGACATGTCAGCTGCGGCTGAAGGAGGCTGTGGATAAGCCGACTACTTTACTTGACAGAAAATGCACCTCGTGGTTTAGTATTCAAAGTGAGCAGAGATTACCCGGCTTGTGTCATTGATTTTATGAATACGGCTAAGTACTGCGCCGCGTGAATGCAGAGCACAAACATGTCGGGAAAGGCACAATGCCACGGTCCTTCTGGTAGCCACGCAATCTCCGCATAATGTGCCTGTTTGTTGTACAGTCATCAAATGGGTAAGCGAATTTCCAAGACACATAATACAGAGCAGCGTGAGAACACAGACTTGTTTTTTATGGATCCAGAAATGGACATTTTAGCATCTTTATCACAGCTGCGCTGCGGTAATAGTCTTGTTTTTGTCCTTCTTTTTGCGTGAATTCTCTGGCGCATCTTTTTGTTTCCATTGGGTTCTTGTATCTAGATTCGTATGGGAAAAATATTACATCTGGCGTTCATATATGTGCTCACAAGAACGAGTCAGGTTCCGCAGCGGGATCCGGCTCTGACCCCATGTACCTTCGCTTTCTGTATTGTGGATGACCACGAATGCTCAATGTCAGCCATTTAAGAAAAATATATATATTTGTGTCTCCCGCCCCATCTCTAGGCGATGTCTATTGCGGGTCAGACAGCTTCCATTGACTTCGATGGAAGCCGTCCGTGCGGATTCTGCACAAAAATGGAACAAGCTGCAAATTTAAATCCACTTGCGGAAATCGAAATCCTCTCTTTTGAGCCGACATGCGAATGTTCTATTTTTTCAATGGGTGCTGATAACCGCGGATTGTCCGCGCAGGTGATGATTGCCGATTACGCAATTGAAATCCGGTTGTGTGAGACCGGCCTAAGACAAATTGGTGGCGGTACATAGTAGATTTCGGTGGGATCGACTAATGATTTTATTTGCATGTGGGTCTACCAATTGTCTCCAAAAGGCAGATAAAGATATCCTGTCCCACAAATACAATGATGTTTAATACTTATCAGAATGTTCTTTCTATAAGGGTCCGTTTACACTAACAGATCTCTTCCGACGATGAGCGCCAATCACCGAGATTGTCTCTTGTCTACTTCGCCTTCAGATGGGTTCACACAAGGAGATATGTTGCAACAATAAAGATTTTTTTTTCCATTACACAAAAGACATGATCAGATGATGAACGAGCTTCTTCAGCTGATTGGTCAGTAGTTGCTTCACGTGGCCCAAAGATCGGGTAAACAAAAGTTCTTGATTCATGTAAAAGGTGATTGTGGATTCACTGTGTCACTAACTGTTTAGCTTTGGGCTATTCTTGAGGACTGCTCTAAGGAAATCCTCTACTTTTCACCCTTTAGCCCCCTATGGAGGAATATGGTCTTAGCTACAGGGAGCCCCAGCTTGTTTTCCCAGGACCATCTCAGTGCAGTGACAGATAACCCGGGCAGATCAAAGGTCATGGAGTGCGGTACTAAAGGGATAGGCAAGGATATAATCAGAATTACTAGCCATAGTCAAGGTAGGCAGTGTGTTAACAAGCAAAAGGTCAGGGCCGTCGGAGTTCATAGAAGGTGTGATCAGTCTTATGAGCAGATTTCAGGGAAGGCAGAGTTTGGGAAAGCTGGGTAATCAAGCAGAGGGTCAAGAGTGAGAAGCAGGATACAGATACACCTTTGTAGAACGAGTAGGAGCATATTGTTCAAGAACCTTCCAGTGGGGCGAGGTGTCTTAAATAACCCTCGAGTAACTGGGATAGGCCGGGAACAGGAAAGCTGTGTGTGAGTGGTAGTCCTACAGGTATACCCAGCAGCAGGAGGAATACTGCAGTATCTGCTCACAAGAGTTGCCAAAGACCACAAGGAGGAGAGAATGAGAAAGCATCATAGCAGTGGCCATAACAAAAGGCACTTAAAGGGGTTGTCCCACGGCAGCAAGTGGGGTTATACACTTCTGTATGGCCATATTAATGCACTTTGTAATATACATCGTGCATTAAATATGAGCCATACAGAAGTTATATACTCACCTTCCCTGCGCTGGCGTCCCCGTCTCCATGGTGCCGTCTAATTTCAGCGTCTAATCGCCCGATTAGACGCACTTGTGCAGAAGGGTCTTCTCCCTTCTGGTCGGTCCGGGCACGAGCGGCGTTCTGGCTCCGCCCCCTTCTACGCGTCATCGCGTAGGTCCGCCCCGTCAGTGTGCCGATTCCAGCCTCCTGATTGGCTGCTGACAGCTCTATGTAAAGGCAGAGGGACTGAGCGTTCCTATTGTTCTCATGTTTGGCGAGGATCGGCAGAATAATACGAAGGCTTAACCTTACTGTTATCTTATTTTTGCAGACGATGTGCTTTATTAAAGTGATTTATTTAAGACATTTACTGCCTGCGTGAAACCAGACTTTGCATTCAACTAATAACCTTCCATTCACACAGGCAGAATAGGATGGCACAATGCAATCACAAACCTGTTTTCCTATGGGATACCATGAGCAATGCAAGAAGGCATTGTTAGGATATAAATACTCTGCGGTATATGTGCTTGTTATATCCATGTCTAGTCTGGACAACCCCATTTAATACTATGCATCCCCATAAATACTCAAGTGTTCTGTAGGGGAGAAGCTCTAAGGAAGTGCATGTTTGTCTGCAATCCAAAACTGTGAGGCTTATGGGATTGCTAATATTTTCAACAGACCCTTTGCAGTGCGGACTTCCACAGCCAAAACTCTCCCTAAATACAATCCTCGGTCTTTGCTAATAGGAAATTCCACACTAATGTACTTTGCAGAAACAAAACGTGCACACAAAATACACAAATGTGAACAAACTCAATAAAATCAATGGGTTCTATTCACTTAATTTTGCGTGCTCACATTTTTCGTGCTGCGCAGATACATTCGTGTAAATCCGGCATAGAGCCGATTGAAAAAAAAACAAAAAACGTATGGCTTTTGAAAAGTGGAGATGAAAATCCTCCAAAAATCATCCCATTGCTAGGTCCAAAATACATAGTGTCATTAAGGGGTTAAAGCCAATATTGTAATATAAACAGTGCGTCTTTTTGTAGTGTTTTTCTCACTTTTGGTGAGTTTTTTTGGGGTCAGTGGCCTGTTTATTTTCAAAATCCAGCACGCTCTAGGTGTGGCATTTTTCCCAGGTGTTTTCACATAAGCTCTATATATGTGGAAAAATGTATGTAAAAATAGAAGAATTCAAAAATAATGTCACCCAAAAAATGTTTGTAAAAAAACACGCACAAAAATCATGGTGGTTATTAGAACAAACCAAGAAAGTGCTGCTTGTGCCATTCAATTGATACCAAAATTTCGAACCTCTGAAAATTTGTCCCATCCACTGTAGAATTATTGCTCACCTGGAAAATCCTAGTATTTTTACACGGCCCTGCTTTTAAAACTCCTGCAAGTAAGGTCATGTCTTTCTAAGGGCGCCTACCCACTAGCAATATGTTTTCTTGCGATGCAAGAGCGAGTGAAAAATCATGATTATGAAACCAATGATTTTCGATGGTTTTATAGTCATTTACGATTTTTACACTCAAGCCTCGCAGCCAGCCAGCCCCATTGAAAACACAGGGAGTACATCGCGGGACTGCAGAAATGAAGGAATCCTCTGTCATAGCTGTCACAGCTGTGGCAGAAGTCTGCAATGATACCCCATTTCTTTCAATGGAGCTGGCACTGCTGCGGCCCCTTTGAAAGCAGTGGGTTGCAGGCAAGCTCCGCAGTGATGATTTTCGGGGAAGGGCTTGAAATATAAGCCCTTCCCTGAAAATCATCCCCAGCTGTAAAAATTTTTTTTTACTGACATAGAAGAGCCGTCCGGCTTTTCTCTTTGGCCCTGGTAGTCGTCTTCTGATTTTTGGAGGCTGTGGATTGAAAAATCCCCACCCCCAGAAAGCGCAGGTTTAATTGGCTGAGCGCTCAGCCAAACACAGGCAGCGCTCAGCCACTGAATGACAGCTGAGCACTGACTGTGATTGGTCACAGCACTTAGCCAATGACAGGCAGGGCTTAGCTATTTATAATTCAATGAATGCCTGTGATTGGCTAAGCGCTGTGACCAATCAGCCAATACGCGCCCTTAGTTGCATATTTATGCTGCGGTTTTTAGAGACGGAATCCACACTGAAAAATCCATGTCGGATTCCACTGTGTGAACTAAAACTTTTGACTGCTTCAATGGAGACAACAGGAAGTGACAGGAAATCATCTTGTTGTGTTGGATACTGTTTTACTTTGTAGAGTAATTTATCACTACATTGTTATACGGAGTTCTCCTTGCGCCTAGGACTGTGTTGACTAAGCTGCTTGCGCATTTCAGAATCCCTAATATTTTGGTCCTGATACGGCTACATTGTAGTCATAAACCTTGTAATCCGCAACCTGTTAAGGTACCGTTCACACAGGGGCAGCAGTTGTCCAGAGAACAGAGGCGGAACACGCTAGAGATCTCTTCCGGTCGCCCGCCTACATTCACTGCGAACAGGTAGCCATGGACGAACAACTGCCTGTTTACATGGGCTGATAGTCAACCAAGAGACTCCGACAAGTGAACGATTCCTCGCTTTTTGCCCCGTCGGTGACCACGTGTATGACTATAGCCCAATTTAGCTGTTTCCAGAGTTTATTTGGGTGATAATTGCCTTGTGTAAAGGAACATTTAGTCATAAACTGCCTGCAGTCGGAGGGTAATGAGAGCAAACTGGATTTCGCATTGTTCAAGTCGTCCAATAATTATAGTATGTGAGTATGCTGACAAATGGCTTTTATATATTTTGACTATATATTGAAGCTAAATAGTTCCGCCACAGGCAATGTCATACCTGAAATGTAAACCAATTAGTGGCTTTATCTGTTGATGTGGTTGTATGCATATTAAATGAGATGACATTGTACTCATAACGAATGACACTTACTGTAATATGCTGTAGAAAACAGACACAAGCTTATTTTTTATCTGTTTTTTGCAGTAAGAGTTGTAGCTTATATTGGTACCATTTTGGGGTACATGTGACTTTTGGATCACTTTGTATTGTGTTTTTTTTGTGAAGCAGACAAATAAAAAATAGCAATTCTGGCCCCGTTTTTTGGATCCACCTACTGACATACAAGTGACCCCATTGGGTTCCATTGCCGAAGGGAAACTGAGCATGCAACAGCATGAAAATCACATGGAACAGGGATGATGCCGTGACATCACCCCCAGGTCCCGAACCTCTGACACGACTGGTGAGGAGTGGCAAAACCAAAAAGCGTAGCATTGGGTGCTCATGCACCTTCCAAAAATGTAGCATATCAAAAATGTCATTGGGTTGCTATTACACCAACCAAAAAAGGCGATGAAATAAGAGTCAACGAGATGTAGCATTCTCTTTTTCATAGTTTTTTTTTCTTGCAAACCTGATTTATAAATCTCAGTTTATATTTAGAATGATGTCATCAGCGTGGGGCCAGGAGATGGTGACAGAACAATTACACACTGGATGGATACATGATGAACATTCAATAGCCCTAGACATTAATCTCTCACTTGTTGCCAATGGAAAGCTGTTGATGTTTAATTTACAGCCACGGCTCGAACACATGTGACTCAAGTGGCTATTTCGGGAGATGAATTAACTTTTCTGTCATGGGAAGCCAAGTAGATTTCACATCAGAGATATTGCCTGATCATGGGTAATCATCATGAAGATATATGAAGAAGGCATTAAAACGAATAGGTAGTACATCCCAGATAGAACTCCAGCAGGCTGCTTGGATTTAATAGAAAGTATCATACAAAAAAGAAAATGCCTTTAGACTTTAACTAACTTTCCGGACCGTTTCCCTTGTGTTTCCAGTTAATGCCCTGATCTACTTACAAAATAAGCTCTTCTGAGCAAGAATATCCTTGCTAAGAGCTTCCATCCAAAGATAGCCTTAAATGTCAAGATATCAACTTTGCTTTTATCTATTCTAGATATACTATCCATAATGTCTATAGGAACTTCCTTGGAGAATACCATATACATGCATTAAAAACTAACTTGGCACTCCTATACAAACATAACAAAAATAGTCAAAAATATATATTCTTTTACTTTGTAGGAACGTTTCAAAGGAAAGAAGCAGAACAAAAAGATGCAAACATTCACTAACATGTGAAGTAGGTAATGAGAGGTTTACCTACATGGTTACATTGGTCGTGGTACACATAAAAATAGAGTAGTGATACCTTTAACCATCCGCAGTGGGAGCTGGCTTTGACAGACAGCTGGCCTTCTGCTGTTAGCCCCTTACATCCCAGGATTAATGTTGATTGCAGCATGTATTTGGTTTACAGAGCAAGGGAGCTCCCTCTGTGATGTCATCGGCACTTTGCCATGCGATCACAGAGGGATGATATGTTGCCATTGCAACTGGACAGCAGTCAATCGTACCTGGGTCTGCCATGGCCTGTGATCGCTGTGATGAGCAATAATACACTGCAGTATAGAAGTAAGGGCTCAGTCACAGGGGCGCATCCGGGTGCCGATGCGCCCGTGTTCCTGAAGGATAAGACGGCTGCACTGCAGGTGCGGACGACTCTCCCCACCACCGGAGGAAAGAACACTTGACTGGCTCCATTGCCGGTCATGTGTTCTTTCTTCCGACGGTGCGGAGAGTCGTCTGCACCTGCAGTGTGGCTGTCTTCTTCGTGCAGTAACACAGTCACATCGGCGTGTGATTGAGCCCTAATGCAGTTTATTATCCGATTGATCATGAGATCGTAGGTTTAAAGATGTCGGGAGATTCGTAATAAACCGTATGAGCATTATACAAAAGTATCCTAGTGTGTGCTGCCTATCTTTATGCTTCTGGATTCAGTCTATATTGGTGGTAATCGGGGACGTTGCACCGCATCTACAGTATTAGGGCTTATTTAGACGACCATATATCGGCTCCCGCCCCTTGCCACTATTTGCAATGGGAGGGGCGGGGGTAGAGCTAAGCGATGATACTTAGCTCCGCCCCCGTCTCACCGCCACCTTTTGCAAATAGTGGAGAGGGGCGAAGAGGGGGTGGGAGCTCAGTTCCTGCTCCTGGCTCTTCCATCCTCCTCCCCCTGCAGACAAGGACACCGTGAAAACCGAGCCGATATACGGTCGTCTGAAATAGCCCTTACAGAGAGTGCTACCAAGTATTCTTCAAGTGCCTTACAGGGACATAAAAAAGGTAAAAGTAAAATAAAAATAGTAAAAAAAAATGAACACCTTTTTTGCACACTTCTCTGTTTGCCGAAAAAATAAACTGAATAAAAAAATACTTGTTTGGTATCGCCGCATCTGTAACAGCCTGTAGAATATATTGAACACACTTTATATCCCTCATGACAAAGACTATTTAAAAAAGGGATTATTGCGCAAAAGTGGAAAATAGCTGTGTATGGCCAAACTATTTATCCTGAGAGCACTAGAACCGACTATAATCATGTACACTCAGCTCAGCATGCACTTGTTTTTCAATGAGGAAAGGGGAATGAGCAGTTGCCAGACACTTTTAGCTAATGTCAAATGAGCTCAAAGGGTGGAGCATGATAAAAATCCAACATTCCAGATCCTTCTTTGCCCTGGCACAAAGGAACAGTTGGGATGTCCCCATACAGAATAAATGACCAGACGATCTTGTGAGTCGTCTTTCTCTCATATAACGCGTATGGTGGTCTTTTCAGAACAGAATCTTTATGGTGGACATGACTGCTGATATTCATAGTCCTCCTTTCAACAGCACCACTGTAGTATTGAAACATTTTAGTTTTTCTAGACCGTCATTCAAAAGTCTACTTGCATATGAAAATTATCTAATGTCTGTAGGAAATTATTTCAGATTGGGAAAAACTGACTACAGTCTTCTTCAATCTGTTGAATGACAGGAAGTTGAGAAAAAAAGAAAAAAGTTTGGTATGGTGTTAGCCAGTAGAGTAAAATTGTTAGGGTTGTGCTGGCTGGGATCTGTTGTACCACATAGGTTTCTAGCAGCACGGCCCCACAGGTGTGGAATGATTGAGCTGACTGGGTGTGGTGTTCTCCTGCTAGCCGATATATGGTGTGAACAGTGTCATGTTTTGTATGTCTGTGCTGGTGGCTTGGCATGAGAAGTGAACTGTCCTGTTCTATGTGGTTGTGTGTCTGGCATGCTAACCCTAGTGTGTTGCTGTGTGATTTGTGTTCTGTGTGCGGGTTTGTTCTGGTTTTGTGTATTAACCCTTGAGGGATAGTCAGGACCAAGGTCCCAGCGCAGAGCTGCCTTTATTGAGACGATCGCCTTGCTTATTTGGTAGGGTCCTGTCATTCTCCTTGCAGCTTGGGGTTAGCTGCTGGTGTAGGGACCTACAAGACAAAGAGGAGCCTGGATCGCGGCTTGCGGGCTTAAGTATTTTGGCCAATATATGAACCAATACCTCGTACCTTTATAGCTATAACGTCTGCTTATGTGTACAGGTATGCATGTCGAGTGTGTGTCGTCAGTCGGTTCCTGTTTGTGTCCTGGTCATGTTCATGTGGGCCCGGTGTTTGTTTGCCCACATGAACGTAACAAAAATGTGAGAAACCAAGCAATCTTGTAGATATGATACCTTTTAGTAGCTAACAAAAATACATGATGTTATAGCGAGCTTTTGAAACCCAGTTAGGGTTCTTCCTCAGGACCAGAGGAGAAGGAGAAGAATGAGGAAAAGAAGAAAAAGGAAAAGAAGTAGGAAGGCGGAGGAGGAATTTTATGGCTCTATAGTGTTAAGGCCCATTTAGACACAAAGATTATCACTCAAAATTTCCTTAAAAGCCTTCTTTTGAGTGATAGTCATTGTGTGTAAATGTGCCCATCTTTCAGTTTTCTGCCAAATGATGGATTTCAGTTCAACTTGGAATCCGTCATTCAGCAGAACAGCTGGTAAGATAGACCGCACGCTGTGCTCTGCCCGGGGAGCGCTGATAACAGCTGATTACATTGTCTCAGCTGTTCTCAGCTGCCAGCCCCACTAGCAGAACAAATAATTTATTCAGAGAACAGCAGGTGGTCTGTTCTTTAAATACTGCTCCCGGTGGCTCACGTGCTTTTAATTGGTACTAATAGCCATCATTACCAATTAGTAGATTATGCAAAATGATCGCTCAAAAGCCATCTTTTGAGCGATCATCTTTGTGTCTTAATGCACCAGGTTCAGGGGGTTTTGGCAAAGTTCTGGTTCGCTTCGAACTAATTCAGACTGAACTAAGCCTTCCAATGGATCACTCAGCACTACATTGGACCCTTAATTTTTGTTAGAAAGCAGTTGACAGGGTGTCCACACATATGTTCTTTTTTGATGTCGCACTAATAGAGGGGAAATGAAGCATTATCCAATTCCTGATGGCATTCAAGTAATTGCAAAGATGTGCAGGGTCCTCCAGAGTGAGAGATTTCTGTGTAGCCACTTTCTCCTTTGATTTATTGGGGACCACCGTTTTTAACCCCGTGTGATAGTTAAGTGGCAGAATATCCTGGGTTTTGTATGTTTTCAAACATGAAATTCAATGGATCTTCATTAAAGACATTGGTGGAATTCGCGGTGGAAAAGGATGTACATTTTTGGCATATTTAAATGCCGTAAAATGTAGCAATTGAAAGAAAGAAATAGCAAGAGACGTGCCTGACTGTCGGAAGAAGAGATTTGCAAGCTACGCAGTGCATTCCTGTGAACACCGATATCACAGAAATGTTTTGCATTGAACAATAAGAATTACATGTACCCTCATTGTACTGTGAAGCATAATTTTCAAAATGGAATGATCCTGTAGATGCCCCCTCTTTACAGGAATTAAAGGGGTTGTACCGCGAAACAAAGTTGGGGTATACACTTCTGTATGGCCATATTAATGCACTTTGTAATGTACATTGTGCATTAATTATGAGCCATACAGAAGTTCCGTTCCATTCCGTTGCTAGCGTCCTCGTCTCCATGGTGCCATCTAATTTTCAGCGTCTAATCGCCCGATTAGACGCGCTTGCGCAGTCCGGTCTTCTCCCTTCTGAATGGGGCCACTCGTGCCAGAGAGCTGCTCCTCGTAGCTCCGCCCCGTCACGTGCCGATTCCAGCCAATCAGGAGGCTGGAATCGGCAATGGACCGCACAGAAGACCTGCGGTCCACCGAGGGTGAAGATCCCGGCGGCCATCTTCGCAAGGTAAGTAAGAAGTCACCGGAGCGCGGGGATTCGGGTAAGTACTATCCGGTTTTTTCTTTAAACCCCTGCATCGGGTTTGTCTCGCGCCGAACGGGGGGGCTATTGAAAAAAAAAAACCGGCGCGGTACAACCCCTTTAAGAATGGTCATTGTGTTTCTACAGTATATACTTTTCAATGACATGTTCACTTTAAAAATATTATTGCCACTAGAGAGAAGGATGGTAATTGGCTCTTTCTAATGGCACCTTTCCTCTTCTAAGCAAATTGCAAAATTACACACTGAGATTATAATTGGATAATACCTTGACTGACAATGGTGTTTTCAGAAGCGCTTAGGCACTTTATTAAATGGAGATCTGAAGTATCAATGTCATTGTACGAAGGACATTCTTCCAATTAATACTAAAAATAAAAGACAATCATGGCTAGATAAGGTCAGCACATTTAACCACATACCACAGGCAAAAAAAACTTCAAAGTAACCAAAAAGTCCTGAAAACATATAAGGGAAATTATAACATTACTGCAATGTCATAGCAGAATAGAGAGTTACTAAGTATTCTGCAATTAATCAGGAAGTAATGTAGAAGAAATATTAATAAATTTGTAATAACTAGAGATGAGCGAGCACGCTCGGATGAGGCAGTTACTTGAGCGAGCATTGCTCTTCTCGAGTAACTGCATTCTCGTCCGAGCAGGCTCGGGGGAGCGGCGGGGTGGAGCTGGGGGGGGGGGGGGGGGGGAGCGTGAGAGAGATCTTTCTCTCTCTGTCTCCGCCCTGCTGCTCCCTGATCATCCCCGCCCCCCCAACTTCATCTACCTTGTCCCGAACTATGCATCTATGCCAGGGTCAGAAGATGCGCAAATTAGCCGAGGTCTTTGATAAAATACAGAGGTACAGTGTCATCTAGAGTGTAAACATGACTACTTAAAACTATTAATTTACACTCCATTGGATATGACTATAACAGGACAGCATAAAATGCCAACAGCCACCCACATTACGGACAACCATGTTGTACTCAGAAAACATGGGGAAGTTTAAGAAAGTCTGTTTGCCAGAATTCTTTATTGAAGCAATTGTTAATTTGTCACTTCTTGCCCTCTTCCTGCCATCTTTATCACTTTTCTGACACACATGGCCTGATAAATGTACTGTAAACCAGACGGCGGCGTAATTTATAGTACACGTTTATGGCAGCTCATAGCTAGCATCGATTTAACTTTCTGGCATACAGGACAGCCAGAAATGTGCCAGATTTGTTAAAAGGTGTGCGTCTCCTAATAGATTTGGTGCATTTCACTCCAGTGCAATTTGGATTAAGACCAACATACAAAACTTCAGTCTATGTTAATATCCCCCATCGTTTAAGAAGGAGCCAAGAACAGTATAAGGAGTCATCAGGGAAGCTAACTGATGTAAACTATAAAAGGTGGAGAAGAGAGAAGTCCATAGTGTAGCTGCGCAAGTCCATAGAGAAGGATTTGATGGTAGATGCTCAGGAATTATGGTACCTAGTTGGGTTATGATCAGACATAACAGCAGTAACCCTGTTCAATAGCAGCAGCCTCACTGCATGGCCTATGGTAAAACACGTGATACCAGATGAAATCACCAGAATTTGATGGAAAATCACTTTTTGGTTATCCTTCTCTTTATACAGTTGAGATTAAGAAACACAAGGTTTCCCACCACCCAAGTGTGTTGGGGAGTAGCCCATTTTAAGATATTAAGACACAGACATTCATGGTGTCACCATCTGTTTGTTAATAACTATGACTTCTAATAGGCAAAAATATGGCAACAGTTTCTCCATATTAGTCAAAAGTGCAGGGAATATTCACATGAGAAGACTACTAACTGAACTGAACGTGATATGAGCTTGGATGGTATAATTTAACTCTTCAAACATGACATACAATGTACTGGTCTCTTATTGGTTAGAGCTGATCACATGAGCAGCCCTGGATAGTCAGAGAGTATGTATAGTGTGTGGGGAGTCTAACAATACTAGTGTTGAGCAAACTGAAAGAGTCAAACCCTGTTTTGGGTCAAACTTTGCTTAGAGGGCAGGTTGTCTCTGCTAAGCCCTGTAACATTCTTCCTCCTCCTTCTCTTCTTTTTCTTCTGGAGGAAGAAAGAGGAGGAGGAGGAGGAAGACAGAAGAATAAGAAGAAGCATGGTAGATCAGTGGTTAGCACTGTTGCCTTGCCGCACTGGGATCCTAGGTTCAAATCTGACCAGGTATAGAGTTTGTATATTCTCCCTGTGTTTGTTCTTCGTTCCCTCTGCCGTCCCCTCTGGAGGAAGAAGGCAGAAGAATAACAGTGGCTCAGGGGTTAGCATTGTTGCCTTTTGGTACTGGAGACCTAGGTTCAAATCTGAGCAAGTAAAACTTGTGCATGAAGTTTTTACGTTTTTACTGTTTTTGTGTTTCTTTTTCTCTGCCTCTTCACCTGGAGGAAGGAAGAGGAGGAAGGGGCAGAAGAAGGTTAGTAATTAGTACTGTTACCTTGCAGTGTATGGGTCCTAGGCTCAAATCTGACCAAACAGATGTTGTCCCTGGTCAGATTTGAACTTAGGACTCCAGCACTGCAAGGCAAGAGTGCTAAACACCGAGCCAGATTTATGATAGGGGGAGGAGTTTTCTGGCTCTTAGATGGTGTTATACACCAGTTTTTGGGTTATTAGTGTAGTTCCGATTCAGTTCAAACTAATTCGGCCAGAGACAAACTTTTTGCCAAAATTAAGCAAACCAACCATACTGAACCTTTCAGCAGTTTGCTCAACACTAAACAATGCAAATGAACTGTGAAGATTAAAAAAAATCTACAGATTGAGTCAACCGTCTTGGATGGACAAAGACGGGAACCAGAACAGGCAGATTGTAGGGCCAGCAGAGAAGAACAACTGCAGGTAATAATATACCTTCTCCCTCCTCCGATCCCTGGACAGAAGGTCGCTAGAGTGTGCCATAGAAAATAACTTTAAGCAAAAATATATTTAATTTCGAAGTGGCCCTCCACATGGATGGGGCATGAAGTGAGTCTATTGGGTTCTAGGATGACAGTAAAAATGTAAAGCCCGACTTTCAAGGACATCCAGTGAAAAAAAATGATTTCAGACATTTCAGTGCCAATGTTAGGAAAGAATAAACCATTAAACATTCATTGGATTCAGATTCAGTGGAAACAGAAGCCAATGTGATAAATAAATAAAGTTCTGTGGAAAATGTGTGACTCTTAAAATAATATACAGAGGAACTCAAGCTGTAATTCCAGCTAAGAATAAAGCTCTTTTCTGGGCTTGATGGTGAATAGATAATATTAGAATAACCTTTTGTGAATGGGATAAATTCTCAGATTAATAAAGAGCTATCCAGTTATGACAGTGATTGTGGTAATATGGAAGAGATTGGGTCGGGGGAGAGGAGGATGTCTACGCATTTCTCCTTGTCATTATATAGCTGCTAGCACCAGCTGACAAAACCATGGGACTAGAATGACATGTGGGAATAAGAAGGTTCAATTTAGAAACTCAATTTAGGGCCAAAAATACAAAATCTTAAGATAAATGTTCTGAAAGAGCAGATACAGGATATTTTAGGACAATGCAGTATGTTTTAGTTTAGCTTGATTTTGCCTGTTTTGGATAATCCCCTTTTGCTACAAGGGTCTGCTAACAGTAAACTCATTGCAGGGTGTCCTGCCATTGGGGCTCCTAGTGATCATCTGTAATGTGCAAGTCAATTTTCCTATGGCCGTGCTGCAGGGAAGGTGAAGAATTACACAGCTCCCATTTAAATGAATGGTCAGTCTGTGTAATGCACAGACTTGCCAGGTCCTGCAGAACTAGAGACACTCTAAGTAAAAATGGGTATGCAGAACCAAACATCCTTTTAATGTAATTTTCAATGTCCCAGTAAGGGCCCTTGGGAGTGTTAGGACTCACAAGCAGAATCGGCATGGGGGTCTACCGGAGACTGTACCACTAGTTAGACCACTGGACCTTCCTGTATCAGGACTGGGCACATCTCAGGAGCTGGAGAACACACAGGGACTGGGGTCACAGCTGTCTTTTCTGGGAAGCTAGACTCTTGGCGTCAGTGCTGACAATAGGCCTAATCACATGACTGAAGCATAGTGGATAACGGAACACTGACTATGAAAAATAACAGAAATACTGTAACTTTTAGCAACAGAAAGGTCCTCGTTCACGGAGATAACTTGTTTCTTAGGAAGGCGGTTTGCGTAAGACAAAGTCCCCCTTGGGTGTTAAGAGTCTTTTTGAAGCACTTTATCAACTCTCTTCGAGTACTAAGAGGTTTTGTAACAATCTAATTTGTATACTTATACGGCCACACAGATAGTGGAACAGGCTGCACGGTCGGCAGCATGGATCGTTGGCCAAACAGTTCAAAACTGGAATTACCGTGGAAGCTACTTTTTTTCCGTCTTTGTCAACTGCAGTGCTGAACCTCGGAATCCAGCACTGTCTCGCCTGGTTTCCAAGCATAGCATGACTCGGTGAACAGCGGGGCTGAAACAGTTACCCGTCTGCCAAGTACTTTCACCTTTCTCTCACGTAGTCTTGGCGCACACTGAGATCTGGGCGCACACTGACGCCATAGGGATGATGATGTCGCCATGCGCCTGTGTCTCTCTATGTGACCAAACCCAGCCGATCGGGTGTTACAGCATAACATTACATTGGAATAAAGAAGCAATGCTTGTAGTAACCACAAGAGATTGATATCGTCCCATATATACACTTGCGCACATTTTAATAATGGAACTGAAATAGCGGCCAAACAAAACAGTCGCAATCGAAAACAGGAAAGGATCAACAGGACTCCATTACATCTCCAAACCAGTGTTTTTCCTGTCCATGGGATGACAAATTGTGGTTGAGAAGCCTAACTATAAGACTACCCAAAGAGTAGCACAGGAGAGTAGGTAACTAGCAGTTCATGGAAATTATACCCTGAGGACTTATTTACCCGGGCGTATTTGCATGGCGTATCAGTGAATAGTGAATGGCAGTGAATAGGATCCATTGAATTCAATGAGTTCGTTCACATGAGCGTATTTTGCGCATGAATTTCATTTGCGCAAAAACATACATAGCATGCGTTATTTTCATATGTGTTTCCCATGAAAATAACAAATATTAAACTTAATTGCCCATTGAAATCAATGAGAGTATGCATGCATGTTTTTTTCGCCATTTGACATTGATACTCATCACTCCTTGTTCCCCATCTGGCGGCTTCAGGTCTCCCAGTGACATCATGTTCACGGGTTGCAGTCAGCCTGTGACGTCCCGTAAACCTGCCACTGCAGCCAATGGCTATGCTGTCAGTTTTGCTGCCATTAAAGTCCTCATAGGGTATATGTTTATGTCTAATGCTTACTATAATTTTCACTGGTGTTCAAGCGAGGCTGGAGGACAACAGCTATTTTTAACATTTATTTTTGTATGTATTCCCCAAATTCAAAAGTGCATCTTCGATTTGTGCCCAATTACATATATTTAAGCAGCTCACATTATATGATTTGGGGTTTGGTAACCTGAACAGATGTACAATGCATTACTGCCGCATTATTATGTTTACTTGGGTAATTGTGACAGCCATACGTAGTCTTGGCTGGACAAATGCTCTGTATGTATATATCATATTCATTTCTCCTACCCACTAGGTCAGTGGAGGTGATCTATGCATTTAAAACCAGCCAATTCACCTTCTATTCATGCATTACTCCATGATGACACATCTAGTGCATATTGCACGCTTTAACAGATTAAAAAGCCTCCTAGGATACCAGTTTGGATGCTTATACCTAGTTAGATGCAACATGACCCACCAATGATGTTCCTAACATATCCTTCATTCCCTAATCCACATACATATATAGATATTTTCCGGGGACTTACAGAAATAATTACCAGATTCCTGCAGTTTTCTCAACTTAGGTTAACATTTAGTTATATTCAGGGCATTTTAGCTATGCACACTACAATACTCGGATAACTTAAGAGTGCAAAAAGTAACAGAAAAAGGGAAAATAGGGAACGATCCCTATTCTGTTAAGATATGCGAAGACCTGCCTATAAATTGGAGCACCCGTCCTGACAAGGACAACCCCACATCAGGAAACTGGGACAACCCTGAAAATGTTCTACATGGAAAGACGGAACAGGGCTAGGAGTCCAGGAGTAGATGATAAAAACAGCATAGGAAAAAGACCAGCAGATGAAAGATAACCAAAGGGAAAATGAAACAGTGCAGGAATACTAGGTAGAATGGAAGATAGCTGAACACCAGGACAAGAAATACCACTTAAACAGAGTATAACCAGCACCGCCTGTTCAGAGGAGCCGGTTTAACCCTTTCCAATCCAATTTGTATCCTGGTTTTCCTAGGGGGCTTACTTTTTTTTCCGTTATACAACGGCGCTATATGCTGGCTAAACCAGTACTGCATGAGGTGACATGTTGGATAGGCTCCGACAGCAGAGAGGCTGGCAATATACAGTAAGAGAACCCCGATGGACGTCTTTCAACATCGGAACTGTACAGCCTTAAATCATAATGTCTTCAGAGGTCAGACAGTGGATTGGAAAGGGTTAAAGAACCAAATGATTGTTGACTGCCTGACTGAGTAGTCAATTACCTCGGCCAATCAACCACTTAACAGTAAGGAGTAGCTAACTCCCTGCCAAAAGAAAAAGAACATGCGCCAACACGGTGCGTCACGTGGGCCATGTATGACGTTACCCCGGCCCCATGACCATCTGCCAGCCATGTCATGACACATATAACCCTATGGTGATCTAAATTTATTTCAGTAGGACTATATGAAGGCGCTGGGTCGTTCACCTATAATACTGGACCCCAAACTTGGCTGTTTTATAACACTGGCATAAAGATTTTATCTTCTCGATCAAATACAAACATAGATTTGGTGACAGCAAATAAACTTTGCGTACTTTCATGACATTTTGATCAAAGAGAATGCTTTATGGAACTGCTGGGAAAAGTCAACGTACATTGTCAGTTCAAAAGGGAACTAAATCTAGTGGTGTGACTTTGTGAGTATAGAGTTGACATCCGTGACAGAACCGCTAGTGTTAAATCCTAATCAGACTGATCTGTTTCTGTCGGAGGAGGAAGTCGCCTTTTTATATGAAAAGCGAAGAGTTGGGTTGGAACGATTGTATGTAATCCTGTTTAATGGACCATCGTACCAGCCAAACAAAGTATTATTACTAAATACTCATTTAAAGCTTCATCAGCCGGGATGATGAATCCTCTGTAGATTTTAAAGCTCGTGAAGCGGACAGATATTTTGGTTTAAAGAAAAGTATTACAATCTGCAGGGTGCAATAAATTACCGCAGATACACGGAAATTGTAAATAAAACGTCTTCCACATTGCGCGTTGCAATAAAATATTTCAATAGTACTAACAAGCAGTTAACCAGATCATGTATTAGTATAAGCAAAGAGCCAATTAAACCAAAAGTCAAATACATGCTGCTGTGGGATACAACCTTTTTATACCTTCAGGCCGTATTCACACGGCTGATAGCGAGTTGCGACTGAGCTTCTTGGGCGCAACTCGCACTAAACATCACGCAGAAACCCTGTTCATGTGTTGTCCAATGTGTGGGACACAACACATTTCATATACCATTCTCGTCTGAGAGTTGGAGAAAAATAGGACACACCAGGATTTTTCAAACTCAGGACTATCGGCCCGAGAAAAAAAAATCACTCCTGTGAATGAACCCATTGAAATGAATGGCTTCTTTTCCTATGCGAGTACTGTCTATCTCGAAAACGGACAGAACTCGCACCAGAAAATTAGCCAAGTGAATGAGCTCTAAGTCTAGCTCTTTATGTAACTATACCTTCATCACTAGTTATACAGTATTTTGGCTTTTCTAGATCTTGAGTTGAATATTGTACGACCGGTCATACACATCACATAACTTGTCAGAAGTAGAGATGAGCGAGCATACTCGCTAAGGGCAATTACTTGATCGAGCATTGCCCTTAGCGAGTACCTGCCTGCTCGGAAGAAAAGGTTCGGCTGCTGGCGGCGAGCAGGGAGCGGCAGGGAAGAGCAGGGGGGAACAGAGGGGAGATCTCTCTCTCACTCTCTCCCCCCGCTCCCCCTTGCTCACTCCCGCAACTCACCTCTCACCCGCGCCGGCAGCCGAACCTTTTCTTCCGAGTGGGCAGGTACTCGCTAAAGACAATGCTCGATCAAGTAATTGCCCTTAGCGAGTATGCTCGCTCATCTCTAGTCAGAAGGGACGATATTTGAGAAAACTGATTTATAGGAACATTAAAGAATGATGCATCAAAGCTGGACATAGACTTACCATAAGGCTAAATATTATAGAGGTGATACATTAATTGGCTAACCAGTAAAATTATAATTTCTTTTTTTTGTTTGGATTTTTTTAGGACTATGGGTTAAATAGAGGGACATGTTACAGCTCTAAAGTAGTAGGCAATAGATTGTATCAGCTGTATAGTAAAGACAAATATATACTAGTAGTTACAAAAAGTATAGACAGGTAAGAGATCTGTAGTTTTCAATAGTAATAAGTAGAGATGAGCGAGCACGCTCGTTTAAGGCTGATGCTTGAGCAAACATCGGTCTTTTCGAGTAACTGATTACTCGTCCAAGCACCATGTAGGGGGGGAGGGCGCGGCGGGGAGGGGGGGGGAGAGATCACTCTCACTCTACCCCCCACTCCCCTCCGCCGCCCCCGCCACATTCCCGCATGGTGCTCGGACGAGTAATCAGTAACTCGAAAAGACCGATGCTCGCTCGAGCATCAGCCTTAAACGAGCGTGCTCGCTCATCTCTAGTAATAAAACAGCAATCTCTGAGCATTCACAAAGTGTTTTTTACTATCTCGCGGGGTTCCAGCATGGCTGCCGAAAACACCGTGACGGAGCTCCTGATTAGAAACATATGCGACCATTCATTGTATTACTGAAACAGACACCACTTTGGGTCAACTACACTATTCTATACTCCAAATATAACGTAAATTGGCTGAACCCTGGTGCCTATGTCACTAATGCAAGTGAATGGCTTGCATTCTTTCCCATTCGGGGCTTCCATCAGAGTGCTGTCTTCGGCAGCCGTGACGGAAACCCCTGACGGAATCCCCCAGCGTAGTTCAGAAAAACCCTGCCTAAGAGAGTTAATAAATACCAATAAATAAGACCTAGTAACAACACTGCCAGGGATGCGTATTTACATTATCAAGACTCAGATGAAGATGTATTTGGACACATTCAGACAGTAATAATAGCAACGCTGTTGGAATATTTTGGATGAATGCAGGTCTGTCCTGGGACTGGAGTAAGGATGAGAAATACCATTATAAGAGTGGAAAAGGAGATAAACAGACTTGTAGATGGAACAATTGGTCCTTATCTTCTGTCAAATTCTATGTTTCTATTATCTCATGTGAGGAACAAATCACGTAAGCTCCTCGGTGGAGGCATTACTTGCCAACTGTTGTATAAACAGACTGAAGGCTGTTATCGCTAAGATCCCAGTTACAGCACTTCAGTGTTATTATAAAAGAAGCTGAAACGCGCTATTTACAATTCAGCTGAGGAAGCTAAAATGGAACGAAGAGCCAGAAGTATGCAGAAGTATACACTTTGTTTTACCGCTCTTGTCTCGATAACTCTAAAGATGACCACACAGAGTCGGCTGATACTTTGGTATTTATTGTTTGGAGTTGGCCACTAACTTCACACACTTGACACGTGTAATATGTTTGGTACGTGTCGATAGCGCCACACTTTCCCACCTTGTTTTATGTCATGTATCACTATATTCATCTGATCTACTGTAGGGTGCGTAAAGTTCTCTATTATCTTCTAATATTTTGGCTTGATTCTTTTGTTATCTAGCGTTATATGTGGCATTTATGACATCGTTATTGGTGCAAATACTGAACTTGTATTGTGATCCGTGATAGCGGTTATGGATATAGCAGAGCTTATGTATCGCTTGGAGCTCATTGGGCATATGCTATTAAGGAATATCATGTGCTTACCAGTATCCGCTTTAAGCATGGCTGGAGTCCAGTTATGGCGCCTGCTGCCACCTGAGTATTCTATATGTTCATGCCGGCACAGGTCAAAGGGATTACAAATTCTAACGTTTGGTTTATTTGATATGACGTCATATTATCATTTTGTAAGGCCGCATTCACGCAGCCATGAAAATCGCGCAAGTTTGTGCTTCGCGAGACGCACAAATCTCGCATGAATATGGACTCTATTCTTTTGAATAGGGTCATATACATGAGCGTTTTTTTTTTCCGCATCGCTGTGTGGGAAAAAATTGCAGCACGTCCTATCTGTGGGCGTCCCTCGGAATGCAACGCCTACTATTTTCAGTGAGGCAGGAAAACACACCGCGCGGCATGTGATGTGCCATTGAATACAATGCCGATCCTGGTTGTTACCATTAAGGCGTTACATTTTGGAGCTATGTGATCCCTAATTAGTGATATCACGCATGATGTAAGTTTGGTTTTCAATTCCTTCTGTTGTTTTGACTTATCTGCTACAACTAAGGGTGCTCTTCATGCTTTTTTATATGTATTGTGGTCAATGCCCTAATGTCCTATATTTTTAATATTTTTGTAATAAATGGTACTTTTAAAATTTTTTGTTTCACCATTGGCTGAGCTGGATTTTCCCTTGGGTCCTACATGTGGTTGGTCGAGTGTTTCTGTACTCTGTCCTTTTGGTATCAAGGTGGTTGATGAGCTTGAATTTTTTTTAAAATTTTTCTAGCGCAAATCTCTGCCTGTGCGTGCCAATTGCTGCCCAATGAAAAGCCAGAGATGTGCCATATTTATTAGGAGGCGTGAGCATCTAAAAGTACGTGCTCACTAGCGTTCAGGCTTTCCTTCTCCTTGTTCGTATTTGGAGCAAAGAGACGGAATTAAACAGTCCCTTTCTTTCCCAATTGATTTCAATAGGTTTTTTAAAAACGTCAAGCAAACTGAAAGTTTTCTATTCGGTTTCCGTTTTTGCAAAAAAATTCACATCAACCGGGCAAAAACAGAGCCATTTCATTCCATTTTAATTCCGTCTTTCTGTTCCAAAAACAGGACAGAGAGATGGAAAGCCTGAATGCAGTCTAAGCACTGCTGTGAACGAGCCCTTAATAAATTTGGCATATTTAACTCCAAGGTGCTTTGGTTTAAGGCTGGAGTATGGAACGCCAGATTTAGTAAATTGCCCCAAAGTCTTTTTCCTTACAAAGGAATGAGTATAATAGCATCATGATATAACATTGTCCTATATAATGTCTTCTTCTGCACACTACATTGGGCACTCAAAGCATTAACATCTCCCTTTGCCACTATAATGACCTCAACTCTTTAAAAAGCCGTTCCACTTCATTTTGAAACACAGTTGTGAGAACATTCAGCCCCAAGAGCTTTAGCCGGACTGAGCACAGGGGTTCGGCAGCAAGGCCTGGTCTACAGTTGGCATATTTCATCTCAAAGGGTGATATCAATACTCTAGTCCAGAGGTCCCCAAACTTTTTTGCCCGGTAGACCACTTGCTGATTCTTTTGTTTCCTGTAGACCCCCTGCCGGCCTAATATTGAATTTTTGTTAACTTATCAGAAGCCAGTAAAGTTATTATATAAGATTAAAGCACAAATAATGCTGCTAATGGGAGAGATGAGCCGGACGCTCTGATAGCGATTGTCTCAGATCTCCATGGCCAGTGATTTGCAATTGATTTATTTCTTCGTAAGAAGATTGGTGACCGCGCTAAAACCCCTTTCCACAAGGTTTGCGATGGTCCATAATGCAGGATAAGCGACAGGTCATGGGGTACATGTGGCAGAAGCCGTAGTTTTAAATACTGCTGCAATGCATTAATGTCTATGGGTTTCTTTTGTATCAGATCATTATGGTAATTCTACTGCAATTGGGTTATGGGGGGGGGGGTGGGGGGGTGGAGTACTAGAGTGGAATCCCGCTGTTGACCAGCTTCTTAGACGCCATGGGCAGGATTGCCCACTACGTCTAAACAGTTAAAAGGCCATGATTAAAGCTACTCCAGTCACAGTTGTTGCTAGCGGCTGTCAGCTATTGACACCTACCAGCTATGTAGGGGGTCTGATCTCAAGACAACTCCATGCAGCCCTCATGACCACTGGATGTATAGACACATATGGTGGTTGTGAAGGGGTTAAAGAGGTTATCCTACAATCTAAAGTTATCCCCTATCCACAGACTAAATGGAGTGCTGGTCGCCTATGCATGGCAAACTCTATTCAGCTGACCGCGTTGTACTCAGCTATCTCCAGCAGCCCTATTGAAAGTGAATGGAGGGGCACCACACATGCCCAACTGCCACTTCAGTAAGCCCGCAGTGAGGAAGAGGGGGGGCACGGGACTCCGGTTCTTGGGATCGGCGAAGGCGGTTAGACCCTTAATGATCATTATGAAGTTATCTGCTATCCTGTGGCTAGGGAATAACTTTAGATTTTGGGATACTCTCTTTAGGAAACGTGATTTGAACACAGCCTAGTATTTTCTTTTATTACAGAATGGATAAATTATGTATCCGTGCGAACATAATTACTAAAATATTGTGCATGGCAAATGTGAAGGCTGAACAGAAGGTGATTAACCATTCGGAGAAATGCACTCATGCAATAGCATTTTAAAGAAATTTGGATGGTAATGCAGAAAATTGCCTACAGCATAACAGCGGGCTGCAATAAGGAACAGTCAGCTTTCTATTTAGGTTGTGTAAATGGACACAATATTCACCAAGCATAATAGGCTTCGTAAGAATCTCAAAATTTGCTTAAGAGTTTCTTCTAAAATCCCATCTGTGTAGATTGCTGGAATTTATTTTAAAACAAATTAATCCAATAGTACATCTCATTCAGCTGTTGGCTTTCGTCATTTGATCACTGCTTTAAGGGGTTTTCTCAATACGTAGATTTATCACCTATCTACAGGATATGTGATAAATGAATGTATGATCGCTGGGAGTTCGACTCACTGGCACCCCCAGGGATCATGAGAACTGTGATCCCCAAGTTCCGAATCTGTAGAAATAGCCAAGTGCAGCTCTCGGCTATCTCCATCACTGCCATAGAAATCACCACAGTAGTTAGCATTGTTGCCTTGCAGCTTTGGCATCCTAGGTTCACTGATTGACTGGTTTCTCTTTTGAATGCACAGGCTCAGCTCCCAATCCCCCTTCCTCTTTCAGAAGCTGTGTAGCATAGGTACGCCCTCTCAATACTACACAGATATCTCATCCTCTCTCTGAGTAGCTATTGGCGCTGTTCCCTCTCACTGTTGAGAAGAGTTCCTGATCTCCTCCAGCATTCCCCAGCACTGCCATACAGCCCTCTGTAATAGTAGCTTTCTCTGCTCTCTGTCGTCCTGTTTTGACAGGGGAGAAAGCTAGAGGAGGAGCTGAGAAACAACTCATAAGTTTCCTCTCAATGACAAAATTTGCTAAAATTTCAGTCCTTCAGTCTGCAGTGCCTTAAAAAAATACAATCAGAATTTTTTTTAATGAAAACCAATTACAAAAAGTCTTCTTTTCTAAAAACACATTGATAAAGAAAAAACTTGGCATTTTATGGCATATTGTCCATAACCAATTTATCTAATTTTTACGCTGTTATATGCTGGTTTTATGGTTTAAATTGTGTGCGCATTTTATAATTTAACTATTTGAAAACGAGCCTCATGAGTAATATTTATTATTGTGAACTTAACCCCAAAAAGGTTTGCATTTAGAACTCTAAGGTCTTGTTGATGCGAGCGCTGTGGGCACGCAGTATAGGCGCGCACAGAAAGTGCTTCTATAGGAACCAATGGTTATCTATAGAAGCGTTCACATGAAAGAATGTTAGACACGCTAAATGAGCCACCTAGGACACGCAACCGCAAAGTTGCATCTAAGCTCCGTGGTATGTGCAAAGGAAGGACCTGACCTATCTTTGGTGCTGTCCATAGACTCCTATGGGAGCTGGATTACACGCACCATGCACTTCGGATCGTGTGAACAGGCTAATTCAA
This sequence comes from Eleutherodactylus coqui, assembly GCF_035609145.1. Lineage (NCBI taxonomy): Eukaryota > Metazoa > Chordata > Amphibia > Anura > Eleutherodactylidae > Eleutherodactylus > Eleutherodactylus coqui. Next base: position 141,951,017 of record NC_089845.1, on the reverse strand, counting down.
GTAGCTGGAATTAACCCGTTCATGCAGCTTTACTGCAGTGTAGCTGCGATCTTTGCGTGTGGCTATACTGCGTGTTCACTCGCTCGTGTGAAAGAGCCCTAATAATGATTACAGTTACATATTATAGGTTGGGCAGAAATCCTTGGAATGAATGCTAATGCTTAAATAGAGACAGCTGTCTTCTTTTCCAAGTGCTGGACGCAGGTAAACTCCCTCCCACTCCCCACTCCCTCCCACTTTTTTCAGCTCTCATAGAAGTCTATGGGAGCTTCCAGTGATTATCATCAAAAGATAGGTCTAGACCTATCTTTTGACACAGAGTGAGAAATCGGTGACTGAAAATGGTTGCCAATTTAACGTTTTGAAATCGTCCATGTGAATTAATGCATCGGAATTCAATGCTTCACATGGTTGCAATTTTTGGCCGACGTTTTATCGTGGCTAAATAGCCACGTAGAAACGCTTATGTGAGTGAGGCCATATACTGAGGGTGATGGGCTGTTATATTGGGGAGTCACTTTAAAAAATGTAGAGAACAAAAATGTGCACCAAATCAGTTATCCGCTGAATGCAAAGAAACTTGTAAAACTACATCAGGGAATTGCTTGGGGCTTTTAGGATATACAGTTCCAGACCCAATTACTTTAGAAGGCACCGCGGTTACTCTAGTGGCAGGATTTCCTATAGGCATACATCTTTCCTCTTGCATTCACAATGTACTGTATGTTTTTTCTAATTATTGTACAAGTCAAGCACAGAAGCAGAGCCGAGCGAAGAAAACCTGTGGCAATTAGCTGATCTCTGCACTGGCTTCTCTTTAAAAGGGTTTCCTAGGACTTGAATATTGATGACCTATCCTATCGGATTAGTGAGCATCTGCTACCCGGGCCCCCAGCCAATCAGCTGTTTGAAGAAGCCACGGTGCTTGTGTGAGCGCTATAGCCTCTTCTCAGGCCAGTGATGTTACGTTCATTCTTCATGTGGCCATTCAGCAGTTCAGTCCTATTCAAATGAATGGGATTAAACTGCTATACCAGACACAGTCTTTACAAAATGTACAACGTTGTGCCTGATATGTAGAGAAGAGGCCGCTGCATTTGTCCAAGCGCCATGGCCTCTTCAAACAACTGATCTGGGGTCACAGGTGGCGGAGCCCCACTGATTCCAGATTGATGACCTATCCTAAGGACAAGCCATCAATATCCTAGCCCAGGAAGCCCTTTAACCCATTAAGGACCAAGCACAGTAAATTTATGGCGCTTGGTCCTGGGCTTTAATCCGAGCCGATAGTAAAAATACGGCGCGGGATTAAAGCTCCTGCTTCTGTAATCAATCGGTAGAAAGTCACGTTGTCAGTTGTTAGTCACAGCTGATAAGCAAAAAGAAGAGGGATGAGTGGTTTTTAACCCTTTCTGCCTTCTCCTTTCTTTAGTACACAGCGCTCAATGAGCGCTACGTACTAAAGAGAGAAAGTGGAAGTGTTTCTTCCACTACGGGAGCTGGCGGTCACATGACTGCCAGGATCTCCTTGTACAGCAGAGCTACAGAGTCCTAGCAGACCCTGATAAGCTCTGCCAATGACTATTGTCACTACAGGGGATGTTTTTATGTTTTTCCTGTAACTGGGGCTCCTATGGATGCCCCAGCTACACTGGAAAAATGTCAAATAAAAAAAAAGGCCATGTGACTGTTCCCCAGAGGTCTTACATGACGTCATTATGTAATAAACATAATTACATAAATTAGTAAAATAAAATTACAGAGTAAAATTAAAATATAGACATTAAAAAAAAAATAATCCAAAGCCAATGCCAACCAAAACCGTCGTCGCATGCGCCCTGTAATCCAAAAACATACAAATTATATGTCAAAACGTCCAAAACAAAATGAGGAACCCATTCCCAGACTTTATTTTAGCGTAAAAATACTAATTAAAAAAACAACAAACTATAAATGTTAAAAAGAAAAATAATAATTATTAGCGTTTTACCCCCAATAAAACGAAAAACCTGTGAAAAAGATATTAAAAAATCGCCCTGTATGCCTGGTGAAAAAAATGCATCAAAAATAATTTTGGTCGCTGAAGGAAAAAAAATAGGGCAGTTAAACCACCACATGGGTAAAATCCTTAAAAAGTGTCTGGTCCTTAAGGTACAAAACAGCCCGGTCCTTAAGGGGTTAAACAGGGATTGGCTTCACCAGGCAACCCCTTTAAAGAGAAGCTGTCAGCTCTACTGATGTGTGTTTTATTCCCCGTGAATGCTGGAGCATCTCCCCCATGCCTGGTTGGTTTGACACTCTCAACGCTGATTAGGCATTAGAAGAGCGTGTAAAAAGGATGTGCCCTATAGAAATGGGACATAATAGCCAGTAAATGTATTCATATATTTCCAGGAGGAATAACAGAGGGACAACACAATATAAAGGTGCACCAAAACTGTTATTTCATTGGGAATACAAGTATTTACTGAAGCTGACAGATTCTGTTTAATGTATCTGAACAATAGTGGAAGACATTGTTTGACCTACTACATAATGCAGGAAAGGAGTAACCACACACAAGGGCAGAAAATAACATTACTTGGCCGCCGAGGACTGAACCCATTTGTGGTTCGGCAGTAACACTTAATGGCTAAGGGACCTTTCACACAAGGTGGAATAGAACAGCATTGCGTAATATGCCTTGCTGCGGAATATTCAGCCCCAAAATCCGTAATGCTAAAGTGCAAATTTTAGGGCAAAATTGAAAATAGCTGAATTCTGCTGACAATTCTGCAGCAAAATCCACAGTCAGCAGAGCAGATTTTGGTGCGGAATTCATGTATGGCATATTCCGAAACGCTGTTGTGGGATATTCCATCCCGTGTGAAAGGTTCATTAACCCCTTCAGTGGCAGGGTTATTATTACCATGTCAGCGCAGCAAGCCCCAGAGATTTTCCTGTGCAGTGGCACAATAACTGGGTGTCCTGGACAGCATTTCAGCACTAGAGCTGTCCACGAAAATCTCCCGGGGTTTAACTGCATGGTCAGTGTAGCAAGCCCCGGAGATTTTCCGGGCGTGCCACTAAAGGGGTTAATGGTTTTCAAGTGTTTGTTTTCATCCAGTGACAGCAGTCAGCGACGGTCTCAGTGCGATGATCAATCATCAGATTTTCTCCAGTTCTGAACATTCAGTCATATGAAGCACAGAAAGGTCCCCAAAGGGATTCCCTGTTCCAACAATGCTGAAATAACAAACAACGGCAACTCAGTAATCAGATTTAAAACCCTCTAAGACCATTTACTGAATACGTTATAACTATCTGTAGATCTTCTGCTGGGACAACATCAAAGAGACGCACATTAAAGACGAGGAATTAAACCTCCTGCAGACCCGGGCTGTGTTCACACCACTGGAGCCAAGCGCTCTGCATGCTTGATCGGGACTGATTAGATAGTTGGATTATGTCATTTGGACATTTTTCCTCTTATATGCACTCATAGACAATTATGGCCCTTAACGCGGCCACAGTTGGGTAAATGACTGCGCTGACGCCCCCGCTAAGGTCGTTAGTAGAGATGAGCGAACGTACTCGGTAAGGGCGATTTCGCAATCGAGCACCGCGACTTTCGAGTACTTCACTACTCGGGTGAAAAGTACTCGGGTGCGCTGTGGGGCGGGGGGTTGCAGAGGGAAGTGGGGGGGTAGCAGCGGGGAACAGGGGGGAGCCCTCTCTCTCTCCCTCTCCCCCCCACTCCCCGCTGCAACCCCCGCTCACCCACAGCGCACCCGAGTACTTTTCACCCGAGTAGTGAAGTACTCGAAAATCGCGGTGCTCGATTGCGAAATCGCCCTTACCGAGTACGTTCGCTCATCTCTAGTCGTTGGCGCTTGTGCAGAGCGTTTACACAGGTAGAATTGGCCGCTGGATCACAGACTACTGGCTTAGTGCTTCTATATGAAGCGCTGATTGGGGAGCGTTTACACGTAACAAGAAGCCAGCGGTAGTTTTTAGGGCTCATGCCCACAAGCGATGTGGAATTTGCCCATGGTTTTCTGCCACGGGAGTACAGCAATTCAAAACAAAAAAGTGCCAGTGAGTGATTGGTTTTTTCCGCACAGATTTCAGTGATCTCGCTTCCTTGATATCAATGGAACCCTCCGGGGGCGCAAATCCGCTGTAAAATAGAACATACTGTGATTTTTTTTCCCCACTCGCTGAAATCCGCAGTACAAATCCCCATGTGTGCATTGGCAGGCAGGAAGCTATTAGCTTTAATAGAACCTTGCCACTGCAGAATTCACATGTGGATTTCCGCCGCGGGAAACGCAATGCAAATCCGTCTGTGGCCATTCACCCTTATGTTGACAAAGAACTTGTAAACGAATAGTGAGCGATTTTTTTGCATTCACGCTGCACTATTAGCGTTCAAATTCGCAGAAAGGTCGCTGATTCTGCATCATCGCCTACCAATGACATGGGAAAAGTCGGGATTTAAAAAAAACAAACAAAAAAAAACGGTAAGGTGCATGCCCAACGGCTCACAAAGAAAAAAAAGTCAGGTACAGACGGATGCGGAATCCAACCCGGTCGTGTGCAGCCGGCCTTAGCTATTACACTGCATCCTTAGGAAACTGGCAATCAGGGAGGATAGGCGGACTTATCAGCACCTCTTGAATATGGACCCATGTATTGCGGGAAGCTGCAGAAACAAGCTGTAAGTTCTTAAAAACTACTGCACTTATTCTCATGAGTGACAGACTGCTGGAGTCAGCATGCCTGTTACTACTTTATGCTGTACTCAATGCGGCCTGAATAAAGTATATGACAGGTTCCCTTAAAATATTTGTATTCCCCATGATGTAGCAATTCGGATTCATCTTGTCTTAGAAGTCTGCTTTGTACTGTCCTCTGTTAATCCTCTTGGAAATGTATGAATAAATTGGATATCAATGGGGTGTGTCTGCTAACACTAGTAGCACTGATTGGACAGTTGCAGACTGTATTTGGACATGACTCATTAGCTGGGGGAATGATAGCGCCCAACCTTTAAGTTATTCATATATTTTCAGGATGAGTAAGAGAGAAACAGCAAGTTCTGCGAGTGGTTAATAATACAGTTTCCTCATCAAGCAATCAATGACGGCGCTCACTTTTCAGTGGAAGGGTTTATCCAGCAAATAACCTTTTTAATGCATTAATGAAGCTTCTCAAAACTTTGGGGAAGTATGGCTGCTATGACCCCAGGCAATCCAATATTCTCCCCTAATGAGAGACTCAAAGAGTAAGTGAATGATCTGACCTAGATTAACAATTAGATGTATAGATAATTAAATTGATCTCTCCTTCTGTACCAGGCTGATACTCTGTAAACCTATCTTGGTTATTGCACTTCTTTCTGTCAACAGACATGTTCTGTACTTAAAAGGACACTAACCTTTCACACAACCTCTGCTCATCTCTGTGTTTATCATCAATCTTGTAACATACCCGTATTAATTATTTTTTGATTTATCACTAAAAAACGAGTTTGAAGTGTCGGTCACTAGGAGTCTCCCTTCCAGTAGGTTTGCAATCCACTGCCTGTTGTTAGGAGTTTGGCTTCTCTAGTAAGAGAGATATGGCGATACTGCTAGTTATACATGCAACAGAGTGGCAGACATTCAGATGCTGTCTTGCAGGTGATTGCAGCAGGGCTACGCAAGGCAGCATGGGAAGTATAGAAGAGGAAGTCCTGGCCAATACAGTGTTGGCAGAATCCATACATATAAATGGATTAAAAAGGCAGGGCAACAAAAAAATAGGAAAATGTACATGGAAAACTGAATTGATAGAGTTCAAGCTGGATGCCAATAGCAGCAGGGCAGTGGCAATGACATTTTTGTGATACCTCAGGAATGCTTTAAACTCATCTGCATTCCATGTGTACAGCGACTTGGAGGTTAATGGTGCTATATAGAAAATACTGATAGAAGGGATGACAGACAGACGGATACTGTAGATAGACAATGTTATTTTTTCATGTTGAATTAAATGGATCCACTCATATTAAGCCGTACATTTCTCTCAAACAAGCTTTTATATATACATTATTCATGCGATGAATGAATAACTAAAACATGCTATTTATGTATTATGCATTGTGTAAGTGGTCAAATAGGTTATTACTAGGGACAGACGTTCCAAATTAACTACACTAAATGAACAATAATGTCTGACGGAGCTTTCATCTTGCTCTCCTTTCAGAGTACCAACAAAGTGCATTATTCATATATATATATATATATATATATATATATAGAAAAGGGATATACAGAGAAAAGCTTACATTTTTTCTTGTGCTCTGAAGAGTTGCATTTACTTTACAAAGGTTTTTTCCCCATGTTAAAGGGATTAAAGCAATCCCATCCAAGCGTCACCTGGCTGCCTCCAGTAGTCCCATAGACTTTGAATGGAGCAGGAGTGTGTAGATTTGACCACCACTTCATTCAAATGGAGGACAGGGGATCCCTCATTCTCACAATTGGTGGAAGGCATAGCCTTCAGACCCTCACTTATCTAGCTGTTATCACCTAACCAATGGATAGGTAATATTTGCCGATGACTGTTTATAATTGGAATAGCCCTTTAAAGTAGAACTTGACCATAAAGCCCCATTTACACGCAAAGATGATCGCTCAAAATTTGTTCAAAAGATAGGGAGAATGACAGTTTGAGCAATCGTTTTGCTTAAACTGCTAATGGGCACTAATGCCCATTAGTAGCTTATTAGCTTCATTTGCATGTAAATGAGCCTCCCTTCCCTGTATACCAAAAACAGTAGGTGGTCTGTTATCTGCATACAGCTCCTTTGTTCTCCCTCAGGACTGCAGTTTAATACAATGTTATCAGCGCTCCCATGGAGAATCACAGCGTGGGGTCCCTGCTATCAGCTCTCCTATGAATGATGGATTTTAAACTCAACATAAAATCATCGTTCAGCTGAAAAGCAAACGATGGTAGCATTTACACGCAACAATTATCACTCAAAAGACATTGTTTCAGCTCATTTTAAATGATAATCGTCCCGTGTAAATGGGGCTTAAGACAAATGTGGCTTACACAAACTGAGAACTAGATGCACACTAACATTTAATTTAAGTAGCTGTTCCTGATACTTGAACCGTGTGAACTGATCTAAATTTTTCAATTTAGCCTTATTGAAAATGTGTGAATCCTAGAGATATTTGAACTGAGATCTCCAGCAATGAGGGGCATCGGTGCTTACCATTGGGTCACCTGTTTGGGGCCAGGATGTTAAACTAAAACTAAAACCTCTGAACACCACCATAAACTAAGTGGTGGTGCTGTTTTCGGGAGGTGATGGGGAACCAAAGAATAAATCTTTTAATAATCACTCCCGATACCCATTCTCCCTTCGAAGTCCGCAGACAGTACAAAAAGTTGACTCTCTTTAGAGTGCGGTATGCGCTCTCTCCAATAAACTTCTAAGGAAGAGTACGCGCACGGCACATGGAAAAAGTCAGATTTTTTGGGTCATGTGCGAATGTCACTGGGGACACTGCAGGAACGAGGGAGCGGGTGAGTATAAAAAAAAATCTACCGCCTCCACGTCACATTCCCGAAGAGCATCATAACTTAGTTTAGGGTGTTGTTCGGAGGGGACAGGTTCCATAATGGATGGGAGATTTTAAAATAGTCAAAAATTTCGTGACCCCAGTTATCATACGGTCTGTCCTAAAGAATCCTTATTCTAACTTCACTCTTTGGAGTTTGTATCTTAGTTTGTACATAGAGTAACCAAATTGTCATGCCAAGTTGGGTATACATATATGCCTTTTTTCTTTTTTTGCAAGGGAATATACTTGCCTTTTTTTAGTCTCATGGCTGTGGCAAAGCTGGCTCTACCCCAATGATATTGTAACAGAATCAGTAACAGCGTTTAACATGGCAGATTTCCCAGACTATCACCATGGTAACGGTAGCCTAGACTGTTACCATAGTAACCATAGCCAGGCTTTTTACAGACAAAAGGATCTCCAATCAATACGAGTGCGGGTTATATGTCATCGGTTCCTAGTGGCTTCTTTATTTTCCTTTTTTATTTTGTGTATTTTCGGCGTGCGGCAAAAGAGGTTTTTAGTCGGTCATGAAACGTCGTTTGATGCTGTGTACTTAATCTAATTAATGGTATGTTTAAGCTTGGCTATTTTTAACGAATAAAACGCTTCCCACTCCTATAAGTGCTATTTTTGACATTCCATTTCTAGTTCCACATCGGAGTAATAGTCATTCACTTGCATATCACTTTGAGTCAATTAGTCACCGGTGAGTTTTCTGTCTGGCGAAGCCGTAGGACATCTGGCATTGATGTGTATGAAAAAAAAAATATATATATATAATAATAAAGTGGAACATAAAAGCCAACACCGTCAGATTATTCTTCTATAGATGAACACTAAAGGTGGCTGACATTTGTTAATATACGGCGCACTATTCTTTCTTGACTCTCCATTCTACTTCCAATCCGTTCTCTAAAGGTCTTTTCAGCGGTAGACCCTCTATACCGTTGATTGGCACTTTCGCCAACAATGTCTTTCTTTGCGGCTGGGCCTATTATGACCGATCTTCTGCCCAAGACCTTTTAAAGAAAGTCTTAAGGTACAATGTTCCGAACTCAAGAATACCACTGAACAAAACAATGACCTTCTTCCTTTTGTACATCACAAACAAAAGCCACGTTGCATGAAGCATTCCTTGTAGCCGATGCCTTCGAATACGTTGTGGGGGACATTCTCCCACCAGAAATTGTTTTTTTTTTCCGAATACTGTCCATTGCTTCATCAGAAATTTCAATCTCAGAAAAATCACAGATTTCCTAAATTCCTTCATGCAGCTTAACGAACCTCATTTACTTCCAGATTAATTTTAATGCGTTGCGGCTCCATTGTGTAATACGTGGCCCAAGTGCCTTACCGATCCATTTGTGCCGGCTTAACTAGCTTTCAACAAAGTATTATGTTTTCCTATATTTCTAGGATTGGATTTAACTATCCAAGGAAGTTAAGCTAAACTTATATGACTAAGTGCACATTAAATATATTACCGCCGTACATGACCAAAATCGAAGGTCTTATTGCAAATGCAATTTTTAAATGTCATATTCCGTGGCCTCTTTTCCCTGGTGATTTCTATTTAATGAATTCCGGTATCTGGTATTGATACAGGATCTCTTCAGCAAATTACTCTACAGTGTGTTTTAATAAAATGTAATACAAATGATTTATTATCTAGTAATGGGAATAGATAAAGCAAAACGCCGAATAGATGAGTAAGGCCATCAATCTAGGGGGGGGGGGGGAAGCAACTAGGACAAGGCCTATAGAGCATAACTAAGTTCCTTCTATACCATAGACCCAGGTTAAAGGGAACTTGTCATCGGTTTTAAAGCTCTTAAAACCTGCAACACTTTTAAAACAGTCATCTTGGGCAAAGGATACCTTTACAATGAAGGTTTTTGAATTTCCCGTGCCGCCATCAAATTACTGGAGAGCAGTCCAACAGCCGAACCGTCTCCAGTAGGCTGATAAAATTGCCTGTGCTGGCTTGGGTGCCTTCTTGAATACCACCCCTGTTTGCTACAGTGACTTGAGACAATACAATGATAGAAAGGGGGTCTTGCCTAATTATTTTAATGAGCCAACAGCCTGTTGCTCTCCTATGACATCACCGACAATGGAGACTGTGAAACCATGTGACCCCTTGTTGGAATGAAACTGAAAGTGGCGGGTCCAATTTGGCAGATTCCGGTAAGAAATTTTAATTGCTGGGTAATACCTTTATAACTGTGGGAAAGAGCATCACATCGTTGTTGTAGTGGTGTTAGAAGTTTAACAGCTTCAAAACTGATGACTGGTTCTCTTTAAGATGAAATACAGTATCGAAAGACTTGTGACCCTGATTTATAAACATCCGTCCTCACAATACCAACTTTTGGAGGTTTCACATATGGTTTTAGTGGTAGTTTTTCATCCAGCCGTTTAAGCCAAAGCCAAAACTGATTCAAAAGGAATGGGAAATTTAAAGGAAAGACTTCTACTTCTCCTTCCTGCTGGATCCACTTATCACTTTGGCTCAAAAATATGCTATGAAAAGAAGGGCATCCAATATACAGATTCTATCTATCTATCTATCTATCTATCTATCTATCTCATATCTATCTATCTATCTATCTATCTATCTATCTATCTATCTATCTATCTCCTATCTATCTATCTATCTATCTATCTATCTATCTATCTATCTATCTATCTATCTATCTGTCTGTCTCATATCTATCTATCTATTGATCTAATATCTATCTATCTATCTCATATCTATCTATCTCCTATCTATCTATCTATCTATCTATCTATCTATCTATCTACTATCTATATTTCTATCTATCTATCTCATATCTATCCATCTCATATCTATCCCATATCTATCTAGCTATCCATCTCATATCTATCTATCTATCTATCCATCTATCTCAAATCTATCTATCTCTCTATCTATCTCTCTCACATCTATCTATCTCATATCTATCTATCTATCTATCTATCTATCTATCTCATATCTATCATCGATCTATCTATCCCATATCTATTTAGCTATCCATCTCAAATCTATCTATCTATCTATCTATCTATCTATCTATCTATCCATCTATCTCAAATCTATCTATCTATCCATCTATCTCAAATCTATCTATCTATCTCTCTCACATCTATCTATCTCATATCTATCTATCTATTTATCTATCTATCTCATATCTATCTATCTTCTATCTATCTCACATCTATCTCCTATCTATCTCATATCTATCTATCTATCTATCTATCTATCTATCTATCTCATATCTATCTATCTATCTGCCTCATATCTATATATCTATTGATCTAATATCTATCTATCTATCTCATATCCCTCTCTCTCATATCTATCTATCTATCTATCTATCTATCTATCTATCTATCTAATATCTATCTATCTATCTATCTATCTATCTATCTATCTATCTATCTATCTATCTCATATCTATCTATCTATCTATCTATCTATCTATCTATCTATCTATCTATCTCATATCTCTCTCTCATATCTATCTATCTATCTCATATCTATCTATCTATCTATCTATCTATCTATCTATCTATCTCATATCTATCTATCTACCTCCCAGAGAGAGAGAGAAAAAACATAGCTAATAATAAACAGTCTGCTGTTCCCTATAGCCTTTCACACATACTGTATATGCCTCCTAAGAGCAATAAGCATAAAATGAGACCCGGATAAAGAACACACATTTTCACCTGGCATAATTACTTAGGGTTAATTACATAATGATTTAATTTTTATTTGCCAGGCTCTAAAATAGATTGTAATGGCCTTTTTTTCCTTTGGATTAGTGTTACTCAGCATGTCAGAAGCTAATTATGTGTTGGATATTTGACTCAGATCATTAAATAGAGGAATTTATGCCAATTCAAATGTGACTGAAAAAGGTGAATGACGGATGAAAAGACACAGGCGCGTACATATTGTGCCAGCCTACTCATTAATCTTAAGAAAACCAAAATACTTACAAAACTAAAGCCTGAGCAGTCTATGGCAAAATAGTTCTCTATCACCTAAAGCTCCCGTATAGCTCTTTCTCCATTGTTTTCACTTCACTGGTTCTAGTAGGATTTTGTGCCAAAATCAGAAAGGTCTTCAGTATTCCAGAGCATTTTACCATACTACTAGAGTTGAGCGAACGTACTCTGCCGAGCTTGATACTCGTTCGAGTATTAGCGTACTCGATGGTGCTCGTTACTCGAACAAGCATAAAATCGTGTTTGACCCCACCCCAGTTTTTGGCTCCTCCCCGCTGTGGCGTGCCTGTTTTGGCCCCTCCCCGCCGCGATGCAGCGCGTGTCATTGGCAGATTTTTTGTCTGGCAGGAAGGGGGGAGAGAGAGAGAGAGAGAGAGAGAGAGAGAGAGAGAAAGAACGAACCAAGGAAAAAAAAAAAAGCTCGGGAGCCTGCGTTCCACATACAAAAATGTTCGAGTCTCCCATTGTAGTCAATGGGGTTCGTTACTCAAGTAGAGCTCTTGAATTTTACGAAAAGCTCGACTCGAATAACGCGGACTTGAGCATTTGGGTACTCGCTCATCTCTACATACTACCTTATACTACCAATCATTTTGCTAAACTTCAACCCTTGATGGTTTAGGACATCAATAAACTTAGCTGGAGGTGACAAGTTACACAGTAACAGAGTCCAACTGGAAGTCAAAAATACAGGTCAGTATGAAATGAAGGAATATAATAGATTCACGTATTGCTAGATATGGAGAACTTTACAGGTCTGTTTGCCAGAACCGCCCAAACCGGAGTAGTCAAAAAGGGCAACCCCACTGCAGAAGAGAAACCAGAACCAGTCTCAGACTAACTGGCAACCTCTAGGAGAATTACTAAACCCAACTGTACCATGCATATCTAACTAATACCCTGTAATTAAATCACTAGAAGGACAAGGAACTAAGTTAAATACTGGCAAAGTACACAAACAGTATAACCAACTCCCTTGAACCTAAGGAGCTTGTTTATATACACTACAGTAATAACTGTTAGTTTGACAGCTCAGCCAGCCTATCAGTGCTGGCACCAGAGGGAGATGTTACTTCTTCGGAGTCAAGCTTGGCGCATCACATGGGTGAGGTTGAGGTGTTTACTAGAGATGAGCGAACGTGATCGGCTCCGCCCCTTTTCGCCCGAATACCGAACTTTGCGAGCAATTCCGTGCTCGGGCGAAAAAAGTTCGGGGGTCGCCGTGGCAGCGCGGGGGGGGGGGGGGGTGCGGCGGGGAGTGGGGGGGAGAGGGAGAGAGAGAGGGCTCCCCCCTGTTCCCCGCTGCTGCCGCCCGCGCCGCCGCGCCTCTCCCCGCCCCCCGGCGCCCCCCGAAGCTTTACGCGCGGACACTGAAGTCCTCGGCAAAGCCGGTGTCCGGGAGCGTAAGTGTTCGTTAAGAACACGTTCGCTCATCTCTAGTGTTTACATCACCCCGGTCCCTACAGTGAACTCGGAAGTCACTGTGCTGTTGGCACTGTGACAAGAACATTACTTTGACATATCTCTTGGTGAAGAAAACTTAATGGCCCATTAAATGGCAAAGTAGTGGCCAATCATGATGTAAACTGAGATAAGGCCATATTCACATGGGTGTGTCTATTGACTATTATGAGTCCATATGGCGTTCATTACAGACATGAACGTAAATGACACCCCTGTGAATAAGCCCATGCTCATCCGTTGGAACAAAACAAGACCCCGAGACACACTAAAACCAGACAAGCTGGCTGAGTATTTTGCTGCATATCTAATACATGAAAAAGAAAAAATGAATCAATGCCCCCATAATAAGAGCTGATGCAAAGGCCATATTATGGACCTGTGTATTTCAGTTCTGTAAGTCTGTTCACACTAGAACTTGTCTTTCCCGCTCCATCATAGGCGCCAAAAATTGAAAATTATGGAAATGCCAGATCTGGACATAAATGGTCCATATGGTGTTAATAAATGGTGCCCAACGAACCTCATTGATTATAATGGGATCCGTTGGGTTTCCATCAAGCCCCCAGCATTTCATTATTAGCTAACTATTCTGACTTACATAAAAGTTACATAAGAGATGGAAATATGAGCGAATGTAGCAGAGCTTTACTTGTTGTACGTGTCTTGTTGGTTTAGGTTGTCAAAGTTATTAGCCGTCTGTACTCTTTTTGTAAGACTATGAATAAGAAGTCAATGACAGATAGTCAATGCATCAAGACATATGGTGATGCATTTGTAACACTCATGTAATATTTTTTATCATTATATGAGCTGTAATGGCTGTCAGTGCAGCTTGGAAATAGAAGCGGCCTTTCTTCTCTTTGTACATGTCAGTATTTGATTCATATTTGCAGATGCCGTATGGGGAGAAAGTGCAGCTGAAAAAAGCAGAGAGAAAGAAAATGACAAAACACAGAACTTAAAAAAATCAATACAGACGAAATAAAGAAAGAACTACAGAAGTAAATACAGATAAAGCCATCTGTAGGCTGTCTCTACGCAGGGCTGTGTTTCAGCTGTATAGACATGTGCTATCTTGTCTGGGATTTTGTGCCAGATCTGTGCCGCAGCCTCCGATGCCAATGTGATCACAGACTAATGTAGCACCCATGGAGATCTATAGGCCCATGCTGTGCACACGCCTCTTCTTCCTACAAAGACGTACAAAATAGTTTTTCTTTTATCAGGTTTTTCTTTTATCATATATTTGTATGTTTCATACAAAATCTATGAAAAATAATAATGGCGTATTCCATTGGATGCTATGCAACAGACAGATTCTAGAAGCCTTGCTTGAACAGGAGAATATGTTGCGGCTGTACTGGCTTTAAACGCATGGATTTTCTGTCTGTGATGGCTTTACCAAGGACGACTATTGGGCGAATAATCGGTGGAAAGAGCGAATGCAAGTGACAATTGTTTCACATAAATATAGGCGATCGCTCTGTGTAAAAGCATGCAAAGAACACTCATGGTAGGGCAATCACGCTGCTGTAGGCGCAACTACGCTCACCATCATGGAGCGTCGTTGCACCTGAACGAGGGGAATTTCTTCTTCTTCACTGGCTTTTCAAGCTCTGCGCCAGATGTATTTACTACATGTGGGAAAGATAGGGCAAGTTCTATCTTTTCCCGGCCTTACAATTAACGGACGAGGATCCCGATAGCGAAAACCAAACCACTGAAATCCTATTGAAATCGGTGGTTTCATTTTATCCTGTCATACGGCCATGATTATCACGGTCGTATAAGGGGAGAAAAACTTGCTTCTGTGTTTTTGCCTATAGTGACTATTCCAAACGACTGTGGATGATAGCCTTCCAGTGTAAAGGCACTCTTGGGACGGCTTCACACAGGCCAGATTCTTGCATGAATATCAATGGGGTCATACACATGAGCGATTTTTTTACCGCAAAAAAATTGTGGCACGTCCTATCTTTGGGCAAGCCCTCACATTGCCCATTGTTTTCAATGGGACCGGCAGTGAGATGCAAGGTCTCCTCATTGAAAACAATGTGAGACACTTCTCGATCATCCACCGCGGCTGACAGGATTGCTACTTCCCTGAAGTGATGTGAGATGGCTTAGCAATAAAAATGTCTTGCATTTGCGAGGAAATCGCATGAATAAAATCTTGGTATTTGTATATCGCCAACTTATTCTGCAGCGCTTTCAGGTAATTATTACTTATTACCCCCCACACCAAGCTGGGTTCTCATTTTACCGACCTCGGAAAGATGGAAGGCTGAGTCAAACTTGAGCCGGCTACCTGAGTCATGCAGGGATTGAACTTGCAACCTTCAGGCTGTAGGTGAGAGCTTACACTCTGCACCACACACATAATGGCAAGTGTGATATTGGGCTGTGATTGACGGCCCGATATCGCACTCGCCCGTGTGACGTTAGCCTTATAGAGCGTTCTCAGTGTTTTTCACTATACTGTGGTGTTCTGGCTGGGGGTTTCCATCGCGGCTGCTATGCGAAGGGAACCATCCACTGTAATTAGTGAATGACACTTTGGTGTTAGTTTTACAAGGGGCTCTATTTGGGAATATTAAGGGAGTTTTACAAGATACAATATATTTTTGTAATTGCCCATATATCCAAAAATTAAGAAAGAGACAATACTCTCCCATGCCAGATCCCTGTTGGTCCAGCGCTGCTCTCCATTCACCTCGCCTGATCTGTTTACAAACTTCAGAGTTAGGCTTTATTCACACGAACGTTTTATTGCTGTGATAAAACGCTGGCCGAAAATCAAGACCATCTGATACATTGGATTCCAATTCATCAGTTCAGATGGGCGATTTTCCGGTGCGTAAAAACGGACGGCTGGAAAAGATAGCGCATATAGTGTGCATTCTGGCTGGCCGTTTTTACGCCAGACAGAATACTGCGGCCTATTCCGTAGACTGAGAGCTGCTGGAAAATTGAGTTGGGAGGGAGTTTAGCAGCGGCTCTGCTAAACTCCCTCCCCCTCTCCAACCTTGCCGGCTGTCGGCAAAAGAAGGGGGCATGAGATTAGCACAGTAGCTCTCGCCCCCCTTACTACCATTGCTGTCAACCATCAAGGGGCGGAGAGGGAGTTCAGCAGAGCTAAACTCTCTCTCCCCTCCAGACGGTATTCCAGGCTGCGGCGTATACGAGACACACCCCGGCAATCTGAATGGGTGCTAAAAGGGGAGGTGCAGCCGTGACTTGGTCTTGGCTGCCTGCCGTTCATGCGATTTTCGGCCGTGTCGCGGCCAGCCGGAAATGGCAGCACCTGTGTGAAGTAGCCCTCAGTCTGTGAATGGAACATCACAGGTTCCTGCAACCAATTAAAGACCTTGGAGGTAAATCGCTGAGGTCTGTGATTGGTTGCAGCTGCCTGTAAACAAGGGTATTGCGCTGGTGTTGTGTAGATGTGGAACAGATGGGTATAGCTTCTTTTAATATTTTTGGGCATGGACAGCTTAAAAAAACATACAGTCATGAGAAAATGCTATGGTGGGACCTTTAGAGAGTTGAGCCTAAACGAATGCCGACAAACCTCAATGAACTGAAGCAACATTGTAAAGAAGAGTGGGTTGAAAATTTCTCGAGAACAATGTGAGAGACTGATACAATCATACAGAAAACGATTACTTTGAGTTATTGCTGCTAAGGGTGGTTCAACAAGCTATTGACTCATGGGGTGTACTTAACTTTTTGTATGCAACTGCATTTCGGCCTAGTTTTTGTTAAATAAATAATGACACGCTGTAATTTGTGATGTGATGTTGTTCATCTAAGGGCTTATGTACACAAGCGTATATTAGCGAGCATTTTCACTGCCGGCCAACATACGCTTCCATCTGAGCAGTTCCCCTCTTCCCTCCCCCTCAACGACTCTCTGCCTCTCTCTTCAACTCCGGTGTTTGCAATGGGAGGGGGCGTCCCGCTCACTCCCATTGCAAACAGCCGGAAGGGAGGAGAGAAGCAGAGAGCTAGTGAGGGGGAGATAAGGGGGGACTGCTCAGATGGAAGCGTATATACGCTCATGTAAATAAGCCCTAAAGTTGAATTTAAAAAGGGCACTAACCTTTTAGATAAGTTATGCTCATGTAGTAGCCTGCGTGTGTCTTATCAACCGTATAATATACTTTTATTAGAAATGTTGTTTTACCACTGCAAACCAAGTTGGAAGCCGTTGCCTTTAGGGGTCACCTTTCCAGACCCTTTGCAATCCACCGTCTGTTAGTTACTGAACTTCTAGTACACTAAGATGTGGGGAAGGGACTATCTTCACAGGCTGCTTCCTGCACTCACAGACTGCAGGTTGACAGATCTGCAAACACAGTGTCTGCAATCTGCATGGTCTCTGCCTCTCCTGCTGTTATAGCACGTGTGTGTGCACACATTTTATTGGGTCTACTAACTATTTAGCCAGAATGTCTCTGAATGCCTATCATCCTGAGAAAGCAGAGGGTTGGGCATTCAGATACTGCCTCCCTATCAATTGGATCAGAGACAGAACAATGCGGAATGAGAAGTGAGGGGAAGCAAGTACAGGACAGTGAACTACAGGCAGAATACTAGGCTTCCTAGGTGCCCCTGCCTGAAAGTGGTGTGCAAACAGCAGGGCAACATAAAAATGGGGAATAACTTATAAACACGAAACAGGGTGCAAACAACAGCAAATGAGGGGGTAAGGAGGACCTGTTATATTTTGGAAAACTTTGTTGAAAACTCAGGTACACTGTAAGGCCTTCTAAAGGCCAGATTTATTTTTATTATGACCCAATATGTAAAAGCAAAAGAGAGAGTACTTAGTTTTTCTCAAGACTGTATTTTATCTTGGAAAATCTCCTTAAGGATTACGGTCCAATCTCCATGAAGAAATGAATCCTTTTATTGTCAGCCAGAGATTGCGGAAACATTAGTGAAAATCAAAATCTATAAATTATAAAACTCATTGAAATCCAGAAAATTATTTCGTGTAAAAGGCTTTGCTCTCCTCTTATCTGTAATTTTAGGACGATACAGTAGGAATATATGTTTTAGAAATAATCTGCTATTTGACTAGTACAGACTTTGCTCTTATACATTATTAAGTAAGCAGAAGATTTCCCGTAGCATTCGGAGCGCTTTGGTCTTTTCATTAATGTACTGACTTTTTTTTCCTGTCTACAACAGCAGTATTGCAGCGACGCTTTAAAAGCCTTGCTTTCTTATGTAGATCACTTTTATCTGAAATCCGGCTGCTGAGTGCCGTCCCTTTAAGCGCTTCTCGCCTTTTATGTCCTCTTAACAACATGAAAAATGAATTTAATAATAAAAAGAAGCTTTCTGATGGGAATAACACCTATGGCTCCGAAGAGTCCTTCTAAAATGCCACCCTTATTATCTATAGCCGCTCATTAGGATGGCTTGAATGAGGTCGCCTTTTGGGTGGTAGCACTGCACATTCCGATCGACCTGGGATTTGATATCGGAGTCTTGTTGTTGCAGGTGTTTGGGTTGTAGAGTTTTTTTTCTTCCTCCTGTGTATTTTTACCCTGTATTTTATGTTAAGTACAAGGTGCATCATCTATTTCTGATGGTGGTGGTTTAAATGATGTCATGCTCCAGTGATTATTAGGTGGCAGCCATTCATTTGTCTACAGGGCGTGCCTTTACTAGGCAGTAATTAGTGTCACGAAGCGCTGCTGGCAATATAAGTGGATATGATTATGATCACCTAGAACCAGGAAAAGCAACATTGCACCTGTTACTGAGAAATCAAAGAGATGCACATCCTAATTTACTGTATACTAGCTTCATAGGATAAGGCTACATTCACATGGGCAAGCGTGATATCAGGCCAAGAGACTCTGCCCGTTATTCTGTTTTCCAACGAGCCATTTTGGCACTGATGTCAGGAGTTTTTTAGTCCAAAACTCCTTGCATCACTTCTGTGAAATTACAGTCCTCAGGTGCGTGATTCCAAGTTTGCAAGTGTTTCTCATTGAGTTCAATGGGAAACATTACATCTCACTCTCCTGTACATTGCACAGCATGCAAATGCCATACGATGTCTTTTAAGGTCCAATGGGCAAGGTATTCCAAAGTGAACCCCAAAGATAGAACATGCTGCGATGTTTTTGCCTTCGCAGCATCGCTTTGAGGGAAAAAAATCGCTCATGTGAATAAGTCCATTCAAAAAAGCATGGAGTTCATATTCGTGCCAGTTCTATGCATCTCGCAACGCACAAATCTTGCGAGATTTTCTCGCGCGTATGAATAAGCCTTAACACAGAGATTCTGTGGGTAATCTTCGGTGACCTTTGGTGCAGCATGAAATCCCTACGAAAGATGGATTTCATCAAAAGCAAAAGATCAGAATATACATAAAAGTTTGTAAGAGGTTAAAGGGGTTTAACACTATAGGTCATTGATAGTATTTCCCTGGAAAACCCCTTTAAGATATAAACACATGTAACAGAGCTGAAGTTTTGGGTAAATGTCAAGAACATTTGCTGTTGGTATTTGTAAGATCGTAAATAAGGAGTTAATGATAGTCAATGCATGAAGCTCTGCAGTCTTCGGGTGATATATTTCTAACATCGTGTCCTATATTATATCTGTAGTGGCTGTCAATGTAGCTTATTCTTATCTGTATATATAGGATGCTGCTTCATTTATATTTGGGCTGTCGTATGGGGAGAAGATGCAGCAGGAAAAGTCAGAGAAGAAAATGACAAAACATGGAACTTAGAAAAACATCAATATAGATAAAATAAGGCAAGAATTACGGAAGAAAATACAGGGAAATCCAACTCTATAATGTCTGTATTTAGGTTTATGTTTCGTCTGCATAGATCCTGGTAAATTAGGCCGAATGAGTAGTTATTCTTGCTTTTTTATGTAAACCTATGAGTTATAGCAATAATAAAAGGCCTAGGCACCACCGTGTTTTAGCTGGCATGACTTAGAAGTTTGTGCATTGTGTTCTACATGCACATCAACCCCTTAAGGACCAAGTGCTGTAATTTTACAGCGCTCGGTTCTGGGCTTTAATTCCGCCCAATCGCAGAAATACGATGCGAGATTAAAGCCTCTGCTCCTGCAATCAAGCAGGGCAGGTTGGGTCCTCAGCCGTTAGTCACAGCTGAGAACCCGAAGGAGATGGTAGAAGCGGTTTTTAACCACTTCTGCCTTCTTCTTCTTCTGGGTTCTTCTTCCCCTGGCACATAGTGCTCAATAAGTGCTATGTACTAAGAAGTGAAATTGGAAAATTTTCTTCCACTACAAGAGTCGGTGGTCACATGACCGCCCAGTCCCCCTGTTACAGCAGAGCTGCAAGGTCCTAGCAGACCCAGATCAGATCTGCCAGTGACTATTGTCACTACAGGGGAATGATTTCCCTTGTAACTGGGGTTCCTATGGATGCGGCTCCTATGGATGCCTCAGCTACAGTGGGAAAGTGTCAAATTAAAAAAAAAAAACATGTGAATGTCTCCCAGAGGTCTTATATGACATAATGTGGGACATAAATGGTAAAAAAATAGTTTCAAAAATAAGTAAGAAAAAATTACAGAATACAATAAAAAATATACATAAGAAAGAAAATGACCCAAAGTGAACGCCAACCAAAACCGTCACCGTATCTGCCCTGTAATCCAAAACCATCCATATTATATATTAAAACGTCCGAAACAAAATGAGGAACCCATTCCCATATTTTATTTTAGCATAAATGTACTAATTTTAAAAAAAACAACTATAAATGTAAAAGAAATCATTTTTTTTAGCTTTTTACCCCCAATAAAACTAAAAAACAGAAAAAAGTCAGTGAAAAACATATTAAAAAAACGCCCTATATGTCACAGGAAAAAAACGCAGCAAAAAAAATTTTGGTAGCTGAAAGAAAACAAAATAGGGCAGTAAAACCACCACATGGGTAAAATCCCAAAAAAGTGTCTGGTCCTTAAGGTACAAAACAGCCTGGTCCTTAAGGGGTTAAGCTAAAAAATATGTTACACTGCCATTGTTCTTTGTTAAACACTAAATAAATAAAGGCCATAAAGTGACTAACAAAAAAAAATCTGCATAAAAAGTTGAGTGTTTTTGTAATTGCTCTGCATTACTTATCTGGCACTGATCACAAGTTACAGCTTGTTTTCTAGTCCGGAGACTCACAAATCCACAGGAACCAGATGCTATTACTGTAATATAAGGTTGGAAAAAAGAAAGGCCCCCATACACTTTAGACGACGGTTGTGCAGACTCGACCATTTGGGTGGGACTGGACTATCGTGTGAATATGAGGCCTCCCCAGTTTCTCCAGACAGATGGAGATCCCGATGTTGAATTTCAACACCTGATCTTTTCGACTCTCCTGGAGATGAGCCACAGGCCAGTTTCACATGAGCGAGAATGTCGTGTGAGTTTGGTGCGTTGTGAGACTCACAAAACTCCTGCGAATATGAATCCCATTCTTTTGAATGGAGCCATATACATGAGCAATGTTTTTCCCTCGAAGCCATGCTGCAAGGATAAGAAGCATGGCATTCCTATCTTTTCGTGTTCCTCAGAGCGCATCGCCCATTGTTTTTAGTGGGTCAGTAAAACACATCGCACACCCTGCAATGTGCACACAAGTGCGATGCGAGGTTTTCCAAAACTTGCCGATCCTCTAATGCACCTGAAAGCTGCGCTGGAGTATCGCTACTTCCTGTTCGCCCGTGTGCAGGTAGCCACAAGCAAACAGCTCATTCTCCACTCTTCCCATTGAAAAGACGTGAAACATATGGCCGAACCAAGCATTCACGTCATTGGGGGAGTTGGAAGAAATAGCCATTATTGAAAGTGTATAGGCAACTTAACTGGACCGCTGCCTTACAGGAGCCGACGGAGGCTGCTAATAATGTGTCTCACATGAAGCTTGCCATCTGTTTCCAATGACAACCAGCAGAATTGTGAATGCGGCTCTGGACTATAACACAGACTGTAACTTAGGATCACTCGTATAAGATAAATCCTAAACCTTATTTATTAAGGGCACTTTCACATTTGTGTTCATGCTTTCCGTCTCTTTGTTCCATTTTTGGAGCAGAGAAATGAAATTAAAACAGAATGAAATGTTTCCATTTTTCCCATTGGTTTTCAAAAAACGGAAAGCCTTCAGTTCGCTTTCGTTCTGTTGGACGTACGTTTTCTTTAACTGAAAAATTGCGCTGCTCACTGCGCTGTTTATATCAAATCGTTGGCTTCAGTGGTCATGTGTAATGAACTGTACACCATCGCTTCCTGTGGTGAGTGGAGGGGATCGGGTAGGGGGCGCTGGATCAAAACCATAGTGTAAGGGTGACTTATGGTCATTTTACACTATTCCCTACCCTGGGGTTTTTTTTTAAAATGACAAGAAATAAAAAAAAAAAAAAGCAGATGAGTAAATGTATTTTACTAATCTTAAAGGGGTTGTCCCGCGGCAGCAAGTGGGTCTATACACTTCTGTATGGCCATAATAATGCACTTTGTAATGTACATTGTGCATTAATTATGAGCCATACAGAAGTTATAAAAAGTTTTATACTTACCTGCTCCGTTGCTGGCGTCCTCGTTCCCATGGTGCCGACTAATTTTCGGCCTCCGATGGCCAAATTAGCCGCGCTTGCGCAGTCCGGGTCTTCTCCTGTCTTCTATGGGGCCGCTCGTGTAGAATGCCGGCTCCGTGTAGCTCCGCCCCGCCACGTGCCGATTCCAGCCAATCAGGAGGCTGGAATCGGCAATGGACCGCACAGAAGCCCTGCGGTCCACGGAGACAGAGGATCCCGGCGGCCATCTTCAGCAGGTAAGTATGAAGACGCCGGACCGCCGGGATTCAGGTAAGCGCTGTGCGGGTTGTTTTTTTAACCCCTGCATCGGGGTTGTCTCGCGCCGAACGGGGGGGGGGGGGGGTTAAAAAAAAAAAAAAACCCGTTTCGGCGCGGGACAACCCCTTTAAGACATTTTACATGAAACGTTGTTGTGTTCTTAACAACAGAAATAATATTGGAGTCAATCAAGTGATGCTACTTAAGAGTTACCAGCATATACAGTGAAACCTTCCTAAAGGACCACTTGTTTCCGAAGACCATCCCCATATCCAGACCAGAAATTACTGAGACAGATTCATTTCTCCTATGTATTATACATACTAGCTGTCCTCATTGAGAAGACCCCCCACCCAATTGACTTTTCAATGCAATTTTGGGTGGTCCTCTCAGAGGTTTCACTGTAATTAGCTTGCCAATACACAGGCCATTGTACCTATGACATATATGTACTGTGAATGTGGAGGAAGATGTCTTCATGTAAATACTGGAAGCTTTGGATGTGTGTCAGTGATTTATTTCAGAAGTTATATAACATCATGACAAGAATAACTTGGCAAAGTGTTATCATAGAATTCAGCTCCACTAGAAAGCCAAGAAATAAAAAACCCAAAGGCACAATGTAAAATTAATAACTCTGCACTGTCATCCATTCCGTGGAACGCGAGCTGACAGTCATTATTTTACTTTGATAAATTAATAAAAGGGAAACCTATAACAATATAATGAAGAGATGCTAAGTACAAATAACGGCTGTAATAAAACATAGCAGAAGTGTGGAGCAGGCAGCTTGAGTAATCGCACCGTGTGCCGTGTTTGCAGAGTATACTCAATCTACCGAATGGGGGAAAGAATTCTGCTACTACCTGCAATATGCAGAAAACACAGCGTATGCGGGTGTCCAGGCAAAAGCCCTATATAACGTTAAATACATGATTATTCTCCATTGAAATGACCGCCCCGCTCTATGATATCTCATGTAGTTTAACCCTTTCCAATCCAATTTGTATCCTGGTTTTCCTAGGGGGATTACTCTTTTACTGCCGTTATACAACAGCGCCATATGCTGGCTAAAGCCAGTGCTGCATGAGGTGACACGTTGGATAGGCTCCGACAGCAGAGAGGCTGGCAATATACAGTAAGAGAACCGCGACGGATGTCTTCCAACATCGGAGCTGTACAGCCTTAAATCATAATGTCTTCACAGGTCAGACAGTGGATTACAAAGGGTTAACCAAACGCACCCCATTAGGGATAGGAAATGGGAGTCCAACTGACCATGCAGAATGATTGCTGTTACATAATACCTTGGTCCTCATATGTGGCAACAGATATAAAGGGACAAAGTATTTCCTGAACTTCCCCATATTAGTAGAAAGAGTAGGGCGGTTGGGAGGGGCGTGCAACAAGTTCTCTAAAGTTCTGTTAACTTTTTCACCCTACACCGATGTCATGTCTTGAATGAGTCAAATCAACAAAACTCTACATTGTAGGAACCAAGTAAGTTCTCTAAAGTTCTGCTAACTTTTTCACCCTACACCGATGTCATGTCTTGAATGAGTCAAATCAACAAAACTCTACATTGTAGGAACCAAGTAAGTGTACATTTAGGGGAGGGAATCTTCCCTGATGTGGGATGAAAAAAATCTCTAAGGCCGCTTACACACAAAATCACAACGCAAAAGTGCTAGTAATTGCATGTATGTGAAGCCCATGCTTTCCAACGAGTTCCTTCACATTAGCGATGTTTTGTAGGCTGCTACATAGTGGGAAAATAAAATTGTGGCATGCTGAATATGGGCCCGATTTGCCATGTTTTGTAGCCAATGTTTCCCTATGGAGCCTTCCTTTGTGTTGCATCGCAGTTTTCGTGTGGTGCGATGCAACTTTAACAGTAGGAAGTCCTACTGTGTCCCCTAAAATAAGCCGCAGCTGCATTTAAAGAAAATAAAACAATACATTACCTAACAGGTGCTGTCCGCTCCGCCCCACTTCTTCTCTGGCAGTTCCACAGCACTTGTTTGCAGTCTTCAGCTGCTGCTTCCTGGTCAGGGGGTTCCTAAATCCCGCCTCCAGGAAGAGCTAGCTCTGATTGGTTCTCGAGCACTGTGGCTCAGCCAATCAATGCAGCACTCGATGAACCAATCACAACCATCACTGCAATATCGCTGTTGTCCGAGTGAAAGAGGCCTAAGTGCTCCTGCACAGGAGTATATGTGTATATGCGCTCGCAAGAGGATGATGTGATTGCACCCTGAATAGAGCGCCATCACATGCTTTGCGCGCCTGCCCGCACATTTTGCTGCACTTTTTTTATGCTGCCTGGCCCATTCACATTGGTAAAGGACACACGTTTTTGAACTGGATGAGCAGCCTAATTAGTACCTGGAGTTATCAATTAAAACCCCAAATTCACGCAGTTACGCTCATGATTTTGTGCAGACAGGTTGCGCATTCGAGCACCCCCATAGACTCCTATGGTGCCTTGGGTGCGCAAATGCACACTAAATAGAGCAGGATGCGCATTTTTTCCCCCAGCGGAAATGCCGCACAAAGACACTGAATGTGAGGGAACCCATTAGAGTCAATGGGATCTATTGTTAGCGGTCTGCGTGAATGAAGGAGCCCTGAAGCCCCATTCAGACGGCAGTATTTGTAAGCCAAGACCAGGAATGGAACCTACAGAAAAAAGGTATAAGGTCGTGGGTCGTGTTCACACAGCATAATTAGTACTGATTGACTGCAGCAGAAAACGACATAAAAAACTACAACAAAGTGCGCTTCAAAATCTGCACCGTTGATGCGGATCTGCAGCAGAATTTAACCCTGAAGTTTTTGAGACTAAAGCACATCGCATCCGCGGGACATCGTAGGTGCACGAGCGCGATACCACACTCTTATGAAGGCTTTTGTTGCCCATGGCAACCACTCACAGCGCAGCTTTCATGTTATCTTAGCATTAAAAGAAATGAAACCTGTGCTGTGATTGGTTGCTATAGGCAACAAAGACAGATTTTCCTTTAGACAGCCTTCTTAAAAGAGTGGTGTCAGGCTACTTTTCTGAGGCCACCCTGTATAAGCAACAGGTACTAAATGCCTGCTAGCCCACCGTTCTACTTGGCCACTGAATTTGAAAGGGCAATCGGGTCTCATTTATCAAAATTGTCTAAAAGAAGAAACGTCTTTGCCCTTAGAAACCAATCAGAGTGCAGCTTTCATTTCACCAGAGCAGTTTCAGAAATGAAAGCTGAGCCCTGATTGGTTGCTTTGGGCCACAAAGACAGTTTTGATAAATGAGGCCCTTTATATTAAGAAATGAGATCCCGTCTAGTGCTCTGCTATTTCAGTCTTGTTATATACTCCCGGAGAAACCATTAATACTTCATCAAAACCTAATACATAAGCAACACATACATCCGAATATGCAAATATCTCTTGCGGAATGGCAGCGCTGGGTGTTAGAATCAATCAGGAGACAAGTTCAGGCAGGAATAATACATTTATAACAGAAAAATCAGATACCGCACTGCACAAAGTCAACCGGCACTAACATATTGTTCAATACCTAGAAAAAAAGGACAGATCAGCCGAGTTTTTCAGATCTCATTCTAGTTGCAGAAGACCCCTACATTAAAGGGTCACAAATAGAGATGAGCGAGTATACTCGCTAAGGCACATTACTCGAGCGAGTAGTGCCTTAGCCGAGTATCTCCCCGCTCGTCTCTAAAGATTCGGGGGGGGGGGGGGGGGGGAGAGCGGGGAGGAACGGAGGGGAGATCTCTCTCTCATTCTCCCCCCCCCTCCTGCTCCCCGTCACAACTCACCTGTCACCGGCGCCGGCCCCCAAATCTTTAGAGACGAGCGGGGAGATACTCGGCTAAGGCCCTACTCGCTCGAGTAATGTGCCTTAGCAAGTATACTCGCTCATCTCGAGTCACGAACTGTTCAAACAACTTGGGCTTATATGATAACCAGAATGATAGTTAGCAAAGCCGCTATGTACTTTGCTTACCAAAAATGACATTCTTGGGTTGAAAAGTCCCTCTAAAGTGCTGCTTCCCTCCTTCTTCCACTGTCTGCTAGCTCTTGATTGACAAGTGGACAGGACTGCATAGCAGGTGATGAGTCATCATGGTCAATGAACTGTATACAGAGAGGAGGGAGAGCTGCAAGTAGAGTTAATGGTGAGAACTTCTGCTATTTACACACTTGTTGAGGCCTCATTCAGACAAGTGTTTTCTCGCAGCTATTAGCCACCAGAAAATCGCCACCATGTAAAGCATTGGGTTCCAATGCATTCATTTACATGGACAATTTTTAGCCGCGAGAAAAAAGTGCGACTGAAAATCACCAGCGATTTTCAGCCGCAATTTTTCAGCGCGGTGTGAAAAGATAGGCCATGACCTATCTTTTGATGAGAATCACAGGCAATGCTAAAAAAAAGGTAGGGGAGGGAGTTTACCTGGGTCCAGCACCTGTTAAAAAAGACGACTTCCTTTTGGAGTTATATTGCGTCAATGTCTTACACTGCAATCTTTCTGTATGCTCCTACATGATGAGGTTATGTCTGTGTGTGTAAGGTCCCTTTTAGACGATCTAATTATCATTTGAACGAGCAAATGATGTCACCGTTAGCTCCTTCACTCATGCACTCTGTTTATACGGGCAGATCAGAGGCGTAACTTGAAGCTCCTGGGCCCCGATGCAAAACTTGTAACAGGGTCCCCAACTGTAATGCTTTATTCATAGTACTGGGCTCCTTATATGGAGAGGAGAGGCCTTATGGGCCCTATAAGGCTCCTGGGCCCGGGTGCAACCGCATCCCCTGCATCCCCTATAGTTACGCCCCTGGGGCAGATACATCGTTGGCTCGTTCAAATGAAATATCATTCAGAATCGTTCAGTCTTTCACATGCGCCGTCTAAGTGAATGAGAACAGAACGAGCGCTGGATGATTGCTTTTTAAGTGATGAGAAGCGAATGAGCTAACAATGATTTTTATGCCTACGTAATATAAACAACGAGCAAAAAGTGAACGATTATAGTTTATCATTCGGTTGTTGGTTCACATTTAGACCGAACGATTATCTTCACTTTCGCTCATTCAAAGGCTTTTTTGGACAATCCATCTAGTAGCATGCTTAGAAACACTTAGAAAGCAAGATCTTTGCAGTTCTCTGTGAACAGTCTGTAGAACACAGCACACTCAGCACAGCAGAGGCTCCTCCCAGCAGTTCTGAGAGGATGGAAAATCAGATATATACCATGCACAGGGTAAAATGGGAAAAATGTAGGATACAAGTCATATTATGGCCAGAAATAGTGTTTTTCCTCATGTACACACACAAGGCAGCTTATTCTGAAACGTTATCTGAAAACTCAGGTACGCTTTAACTAGGCTTCACTTCTAATCTCCCGTAAGAATCCGTGACATTGTCCTTTTTCTCTTTGACCCATCTGTTACGTTAGGCTCTGTTCCGACTGGCATTTGGCACCTCTGATGTGGATCCTGTTAGCAGTTCTGTCACTTTTGATGGTAATAATAGCACAGTATGCAGCACTGTTTTTGGCATCAGAATGACGGAATCCTCAACATATCCCTGTCAAACCCCATTTTCGGAATCTCTGGACAGCATATTCGCCAGAGTCTTATGGCTCCTGTTGTGAACTAACTCCATGGGCCAAATGGGAAATGTCTTCATTATTGAAGTCACCTTCCCTATGATTTAGCCCTTAGGTCCTCTACAGTTATATTCCTTTAAAATACACAAGACCAGACTTCAGCTTTAAGAAATCTTCCCTACAATGTTCAAAACATTTGCGCAGCAGTTGAAGCATATAATTTATATGTAGATACATTCTATAGAAGTACTGAAATAACTTTGTAAACCCGTACAAGAGCCCAAAGCTACATTCAGAGTTCTGATCAGCATTGGAAACAGATGACAGCCGACTTGTCAGACACTTCAATAACAGCTTAGCTGAGCTCCTATAAAGCAGTGAGACAGTTTTTCCTACACCAGATTACTGTGCAATGCCTCGTGTAAAGACGACACATCCCAGAATGGAAATCACAAGGGCAAACACTGAGCCAGTGCAGACAATGAGCCAGCAAGAAATACTCCGAGATTTCAGCTGTGAAGCCAGTTGTGTTGTCAGTTCAGCTCTAGACTACAGTACAGGCTGTAACCCAGAAATATTAAAAAGTAATTAATACAATATAATTACAAAGGTACTATTTGTAGATTCTACATGTAAATTGCAGAATCTTGGGTCAGGAACACTATCTGTTCTCCTTAGGGAGAGCACCTAGAAGGTGAGTGAGTGAGGAGACTCATAAGGCCATTCATGCTCCTCTGGGTAATATGCAAATAAGGGAGATAGAACAATTCCTCTACAGGTACCTCTGGCTTTCAATTCCCAGTCATTTTTACAAGGCTCGTATATTAAGTCTAAAGCCCCATTTACGCTCAAGAGATGATCGCTCAAAATTTGTTCAAAAGACAGCTTGATTGAAAGTTTAAGGGATCATTTTGCATAAGCTGCTAATGGGCACTTTAGTAGCTTATTAGCTTCATTTGCATGTATTGAGGCTTCCTTCACTGTAGGCAGATAACAGCAGGTGGTCTGTTAGCTGCATATAGCCCCTTCGTTCTGCCATGGGACTGCAGCTGAAAACAATGTTCAGCGCTCCCGTGGAGAATCACAGCATGTTCTCCCTGCTATCAGTTGCCTGGCCTAACGATGGATTTTATGCTGAACTAAAAATCATCGTTCAGCCAAAAAGCAAACGATGGTAGCATTTACACGCAACGATTATCACTCAAAAGACATAGTTTGAACGAATTTTGAGTGATAATCATTGTATGTAAATGGGGCTTAACATTCACTTGGAGGAATGCCAACTTCCAATAGGTGGCGCTGCAGAGGTATTATTCCATCCCCCTTATTTGTAGAATTTTCAAATAGTGAGACCAGACAAGGAGTCAGACCAGAAGAAATGAATAGCCAACCTCTGGCCAGGCTCAGATGGCCATAATTCTCTGCGTGCCGCCCTTGAGAGACAAGCGTGCGGTATGCAGCAGGTATGCAATGACATTGCGTACATGCTGTGTGCCACCAATCGCCATGCAGGATAGAAAATCCTGTGGTTTTTCTTGCACACGTATTTCAGGCAATTCATGGGAGTGGCAACATGGCAGCCTCTGGTAGGTTGATACAGTGTATCCCGCCCATGGAATATGCTGTAACAATACGTTCATGTGAGAGAGCCCTCTGAGATGCGAGGCAAGAATAAATTTATGGAGATTGACTGGCTGAGTAATCCCATCTCTCCACCAACTGATCTGCCCAAAAACATTCAGACAAGCACTCCTATCAATGGCCAGTGCCAAAATGACATTGAGCATGCATCACTAGCAGGTCACATGGGCTGAGGCTTACGCCGTGACGTCGCCCTGGTCCTGTTCCTGAGTTGCAGCCGGTACGCCATGACTAAACTATTTATGTAAGTTATGTTTAACAACCAACACTAAATAACTTTTGCTGGCTTTTGTACCCAATTAGAATATAACTTGTATTTTCCATTCAACCAGGTAGGAAAACCGAGTAAACAAACAGTCATACAAGATGTTTCCTAATGCTGCCGGCTGTTTCCATCAGCCCTGTAGACACCGAATGGAGGGGCCATGCACATGCATCACTCAAAGTCCTGCAGTGATAAGGAATGGGGGAACTCGGGACCTCCAATCTAGGGATCAGTAGTAGTCCCGGTAGTGGGACCCCCAGCAATCAGGCATTTGCGACCTATCCTTTGGATAGGTGATAAATGTCTTTTATGGGACAAAGCTAGTATTTCCCAGAGATGTATGAGTTCATACATTGTCAAAAGTTCTGGCGCAATTATTGGCTCCGGGGTGCACACCCCAATTCTGCAACAAGGTACAGTGCAATGTAAGTGAATGTGGTATTCGTAAGCCCCAATAACTCATAGAGAAACAAATCTGCAGTGAAATGTAGTCACGCTGTGGATTTCTAAGTCTGCAGCATGCTCTGGTTGTCACAGAAATGGGGTAGATTTTCACTGTGTATTTCATTCATTGCAATGGTGAAAATCTGCACCAAAGTCAGGCACAGATTTAACCCTTCACTGCATTTTGTATCATATATGATACAATTCACATATTGCCCTAAGCGGATGGTTCTGCCTCCCTACTGCATGGTGTAACAGATATGAGACACTCCATGGTATTACTACACGATTTTCCTAGCAGCCACTAGTTGGTTAGTTGTAGATGATATGAAGGGTTAAATACGGAAAATTTTTGCTATGCAAGCACATACCGTTAAACTGTCTCAGATATTCCTCAGTGATAGTTTACCAACTCCCGCCTTGTCAGCAGCCACTGTTACTAATGAAGCTGCAGTCTGGAGTCTATGACTGGGGAGTACCTGACAGAAGCACTTTGCGGTACTCTGTGTACTAATGTCAAGCTATAGGAGCTATTTTTCCCAATTCACATCCATGTCTGCCTTCAAGACTCTTCTCATTTAGCAACAAAAGGCGGTTTCTCTCCACAGTCAGAGACAACACTTAAAGCCATCTTTACACGTAATCGCTACGGGCGTTCCACAGCGGAAAACCTGCAGCAAGTACACACAAACTCTGTACCTACATGGTGCGGACTTGGCCAAGTTTCTGATTGCGGATCTACTGTGGGATTTAACCCTTGCATCTCAAGGGTTGATTTCTGCAACATAAGCGAAGAGATACAAGACCGCGTTTGCACACGCGAAATCTGAGCGCGCTAAACAGAGAATAGAACCCATTAATTTCAAGGGTTCGTTCTTAAAAGTCCATCCGAAAAAATTGGAGCCGTTCTATTTTCCTGTGTTTTGTGCTGCAAAAGTGCCATAAAAGTCTGTCGAAGATTCGAAAATAAGCAAGTGGAAGAGAGTGACACTGCGCAAAACGGAGGAAAAAGAAGACACCGGGACCATATTAGGCTAAAATAACCATTAAATTCCATGGGAGGGGAGAATCCCGTGCGTGAGAACTGGCCCTGTGTGCGCAAAAATTACAGTAATAGGCTCAGATGTGTGTAAAACTCCAATTATGGTCCTCTTCAACTCACCATACTCACCTGTCCGAATACGCCGCAAGAACCTCGGCTGGCACGCATACGCAGTGCAGGGCATGATGCACCGGCGATGACACGGATCCGCTGCGAATCGCTGCGGCACGGACGCCTTCCATTGACTGTAATGGAAGCAGTCTATGCGATTTTCTGCTCGTGGGCAGCGAAGAATCTTTAAACATGGCATGTCTATTAACGGACATTGCTGCGGAATTTGCGCAGCGAAAAGCTGTCCGTGGCGTTGGGCCTAAATGATGCAGAACTTCCACATCAAAATCAACTGTAAAAAATTTTGCGTTGGACACTGCCCGTGCGAAGGCACCCTAATACTTCAGCTCTAATTATAATCTCACCCCCAGAAACCAGCCTTAATAAGTACAAGAATATGCATCCGTGCCTACGGACCAGTAACAGAGCAAAGTATTACAAGGGGACTTTTATTACTGATGACCTCTTCTCAGAAAAGTCCATCAATAGTTGACCTGCGGGGTTTACGCTGCTCATGATGCCCACCGGTCATCTGATTGCTGGCCCTGCTGTCAGCACTGGAAGAAGTTAGCACCATCTGTATAGCAGCAACCTGATTTGGTATTACATGCCCAGCTCCCATTTAATTCAATGGGTGCTGTGCCTGCAGATCCAAACTGGGCAGCTGCAATACGGACGGCGCTATCTGCTTCCAGCACTGTCCACCCTGACAGCAGGCCCAGCAATCAGTGGATCGACCAGGATCCCGAGTGGCGCACCCCACAGATAAACTACTGATGGCCTCTCCCAAGGAAAACCCTCGACAGCCCCTTTAACAAAGTATATTGTGGGTCGAGTGGCGTAATAATGGTTCCCAAGTGGAGTTCTCCTTGAACAGATCGGAGCCCCTCTTAAGTTGCTCTTTTCTGACGGTTTATATTCTGTAGGATTGTTACAAATGTTCAGAATATAAATTGTGGATCGTACAAAATAAAGACGGATCCATTCATTGAAGGAGGGTTGTGGCGCTTGTCGCAGGCTTAGCCGGGGTGTCATAGCAACAGGCCTGCCAACATCATATAGGATTTGCTGCAAATGATTTTCCTTCTTATGAAATACTTAGTATTGCGCTGTGAATTAACTCTTTGTACAATATGAAATCTGCAGGATTTAAAGGGGATCTGTCAGCTACTTAAAGCCCAATAAGCTAAGCTTATGGGCTGAAAGAAAGGGACCCTCTGAGTCTGGGAGGGTAAGTGTTATACTTACCTTCCCCGTCATTCACCCCCTATCAGCGCTGAAAGCCGCCACTCAATGCATTGAGCAGCACAATAAGTAGTCTTTCCGTTCTAATATTATCAGACAGCCATATCGATGGATAAATAAAGGAGTTAGGATATTTTGAAAGTGTGGAGGAAAAAATGAAAAAGAAAAAAAATAGGTCTGGTCCTTAAGAGGTTAATTAAAAGTTTTGAAGCGCTTGTCTTCTGTCGCAGGTAGATATCACTATAGAAACTGCAGTCTAAAGGCCCATTTACATGCAAAGATTATCAAATTCAGTACCGCAAATGAGCGATAATCGTTGCGTGTAAACGCTACTATCATGCAATTTTCATCTGAACAATGATTTTTAAGGTAACTTAAAATCCATTGTTCAGCCGCAGAGAGATAAAGTATCTTTCAACAGACCGCATGCTGTGTCATGGTAGCCTGGAGATTACACTGTATTCTGCCGACAGCCCGGATGAGAACAATGCAGCTGTGTGCAGAGCCCAGTCCACATGTTGGGCTTTGCAAACAGCTCCTGGAGGCGCTTTCACATGCAAATGAAGATGATAAAGTGTTAATGGACATTACTGTGCCATTAACACTTTATGCAAAATGATCCCTCAAACTTTCAATCGTTTGAAAGATTATCTTTGCAAGTAAATGGGCCTTCAGTCTCAATAGATCTGCCAGTAAGGCTGGACAGACTACTTAAGGCCCTTTTACATGCAATCTGTGCGATAATCATTACATGTAATGCAAAACCATCCTGCACTATTTGTTCACTTGTCGTTTATCGCTGAGTTTCTGCCTGCATAACAATAGTCGTTAGTTTGTTCCCTTTTCATCTGGTTTAAATGACATTTGTTCAGTCTTTTGAAAGACTAAAGACTGGAGGGGAGTGGTGATTGTTTGCCATGCTAAACACAAAGACTACTTGTTGACAATGGCTTTTTCTTCACACAAAAATAAAAATCTCCGGCCAGAGATTCCTGGCATAAACACATGCCCACCTGAGCACACAACATATTCACTGTGACCCGCTGAGTCTGGTGATGGAAGTGTTATGCTTACCTCCCCCATTAGTTTCTCCGGTGTGAACACTGAAAGACTCCACTCAACACATTTTAGAATTAGAATGGGAGGACAACTTATTGCATCTCCCAAAGCACTGAGCACCATCAGCTTCCAACGCTGATATCGGGGAAACAACGGGGGAGGTAGAGATGAGCGCGTGTACTCACTAAGGCACATTACTCGAGCGAGTAGTGCCTTAGCCGAGTATCTCGCCGCTCGTCTCTAAAGATTCGGGGGCCGGCGCGGGTGACAGGTGAGTTGCGGCGGGGAGCGTGTGGGAGCGGAGGGGAGAGAGGGAGGGAGAGAGAGATCTCCCCTCCATTCCTCCCCGCTCTCCCCTGCCGCTCCCCGCCCCCGAATCTTTAGAGACGAGCGGGGAGATACTCGGCTAGGGCACTACTCGCTCGAGTAATGTGCCTTAGCGAGTATACTCGCTCATCTCTACTTATAACTCAATAGGTTACCTACTTTCAGCTCATACACTTAGCTAATAGGGCTAATAGTAGGTGACAGATTCCCTTTAACAGAAATACATTTTGCCCCCAAATGTGTCTATAGCCTTTAAAACTGCTTTTATTTGTCTCTGTTTTCAAAATTAGTGTTTGCTGTCAGTGAATGGGATCAGTCTTGTTTACACCTGAAGGCTGAAAACCAACCAATACTGCTCAGAGCAATAGCTTGCTACAGTTGTATCCAGCCTGGGTTACTCATTGTGATTCATAGTGCTATGTCCATCATATAACTGTAAGGCATAGAACTAGGATAACCCATAGCATTCTGATCATCGGGGCTCTAGGACTCCCCAACAACCCTGAACACAGGAGTAAAAACCCCTGAAAAGGATTATACTGGATCCGGTAGTTGGAAGAGATATGCAATTACTTACTATGGTAACAAAACCCCTTCCAATAGCCCGGACTCCAGTCTAATAAATGTTACCTGGGCTGATACATTGTAGCAAGCTGGAGATAGATCAGAGCTGCTGATGTATTTTGCTCCGAAGTGACAGCAGAAATTGGCTGTCATTTGGACGCCCAAAGGGGCTGTCACTAGATTTTCCCAGACCCATGAATAACAAATCTGTTTGCTTACGCTTTGATATATGTAGGAGCGAGTGATGTATCACTGCTTACCGAAACAGTGTGCTGCGTGACAAAGCTGCATGATTAACCCCGTGGCTTATGAAATGGCAGCCATATTAGTCGTCCGTAAAGTTTATAGAAACAGAACTTTAAAAACTATTTAATAACTATATTTATTGGTGTCCTTTATTGTAGGTGGACCTGCTGGAAGATTTCATGTCACTGAAGGATTAGGAAAAACACGAAAAGCAATGAAAAGAAAGTGTTTAAAACACAAAAACACGAAAAGTGTGTGATTTGTATTGGAGAGTGAACAAAAGGATGCCGAATTAACAATAATTTCTTAATTGGCTCCAGCACACTGAACTCCAGGCCAATCACATTACTAATGTCTACTGCTCCTGATGTGATTATTTAACAAGTCTACGTTAGGACATTAGAATGATTCCATTTCACATGACAGCCGGTACATCATACGATGCTTTGTAGTAGCAGTTAATGAAAGCTGTTTGTCTTGTGTCAGAACCGGGCCATGCATTGTATATGGCTTCTGTCTCTTCCATGTCAACAGGGATTAACAAAGTTTGGATTTAGAACTAATGGATTTGTATCTATTCATGATCTAAAAGGAATAATGCTAAAGATCAACAATAGAAGAGATGACCAAATAATTAAGTCTAATTTGGTGCACTGGGCAAAGTAATCAATGCTAATTTGGAAGTAAGTAAAGAGATATTTCACAGTGCCTGTATTAGATCTGTATTACTTTAATATATGGAGGTAATGTTAGGCTATAGAGCTACAAAGTCGCGCGACTTTATAGCACTCTTTTGACAAGATTTTTGGGCGGCTTGAAATATGAGTCCTACCCTGAAAATAAGCCCTAGCTGCCTTTAAAAACATAAAAACCAATACATTACCTATCAGGCGCTGTCTTCTTTTCAGGTCCCCAGCACACTTGTTTGTAGTTTTCAGCTATTGCTAACTAGTCAAAGGTTCAAAAATCACACCTCCAGGAAGCGTTGGCTCTGATTGGTTCTTGAGCAACGCGGCACAGCCAATCACAGCAGCACTCGATGATCCACTGCCATCGCATTGAATGGCTCTGATTGGTTCATTAAGTGCTGCAGTGATTGGCTGAGCCGCGGCACTCTTTTTTTATCGCAATGTAGCAGTCTACAAAACATCGCTAATGTGAAGGAACCCGTTGGAAAGCATGGGCTTCACATACATGCGATTTGTAGTGCTGTTGCATCACGAAGAAATTGCGCAATTTTGTCGCCCCATGTGAAAGTCGCCTTAAAGGTTAGGATGCATTGAGTTCAATTAGTAAAATACTGTCATGACTTAAAGGCTATGGAGGGGCACGTTTTTTACTTAAATGCATGTGTTTGTACTTAAATGCAAGCTTTGTACTGTTTGTCTTCTGCAGCTTTGACATATCACTGTATGTAGACACTGCAGTCTAAGGCCTCCTTCACATGACCATATGCATTTTTACGCTCGGCCGATCACATGAAAAAAAAGATCAGCCGCGATCAAGTCCCGATCTTAATTAGTAGTTTCTCATCCGTTCACACGGGCAGCTGCAGCGCATCAGCCAAATAATACGCTGCAGAACGGAAATCCCTCGGTCGGCAGAAATCCTTGGAATGACTACTAATGGTTAAATTGAGCCAGCTCTCTTCTTTTCCCAGCGTTGGACGCAGCTAAATCACCTTCTCCTCCCTTTTTTTCAGACTCCTATGGGAGCCTCCAGTGTATCTCGACAAAAGATAGGGCAAGACTTATCTTTTCACACGCCATATAAAATCGGTCGCTGTTTTCGGGTGCCGATGTCCTATTTTTTCACACGCCCCAAAACCACTCATCTGAATGAATACATTGGAATCCAATGCTTAAGATGGTCGCGTTTTTTGAACGCAGCAAAAATAGCTGCATATGCACTGTCATGTGAATAGGGCCTAAAGGCCCATTTACACGTAACGATTATCACTCAAAATTTGTTTAAACGACTGAAAATGAGCGATAATCGTTACATGTAAACTCTGCTATCGTGCACTTTTTGTCTGAATGATAATTTAAGGGTGAACTTAAAATCCATCATTCAGCCGCATAAAGTATCTCTCAATAGACCGCATGCTGTGTTCTCCGCAGGAGTCGGGAGATTACATTGTGGTCTGCTGGCAGTCCCAAAGAGAATAATGCAGCTGTTTGCAAAGCAGTGTATATGATTAGTCACAGGCTGGGCTCTGCAAACAGCTCCTGGAGGCCCATTTACATGCAAATGAAGATGATAAAGTGTTAATGGGCATTAGTGTTCATTCACACTTTAATGCAAAAAGAGTGCTATAATTTTCGTTTGAAACAATATCTTTGCATGTAAATGGGGATTTCGTTTCCCTCTGCTCTCCCCTCAACCTGCATGTTCTTATGAACTAATTTGTTAGCACAACAAAGTTTATATCTTTGTTGTGGTTATAAATTAACTGATTAAAAGTACAGGAGAGATGAGGGCTGAAAACCAATCCATCGATCGAGCCTCATTCACACATTGGATTTTCTACTGCAATTTAGGGAACCTTCAAACGGGCCAACTGCCAAGTGCATAAGTGCCTGACAGTAGTCCCAACGACTATGACTCCTTTGCTTTCACACAGAGGTGATAGCCATTCAATGAATGGACATGGAGCGCACCAGAGATTATGTCCGGCCACCTACCTTCTACTGTGAATTGGCAGTCGTTCATAGATCAACTGCTGCTGGCTTACATGGGCCAATAGTTGTTTGGTTTTTAGGTGAGCTAAAAACCAAGTGACTCCAACAAGTGAATGATTTCTCGCTCAGTGCCCCGTTGGTAGCTGTGTGTGCATGAGCCGACTATTGACCAAGATTACTGTTTCTAGCTATTATTTGGGTGATAATCTCCCCATGTAAAGGTGCCTTTAGACAGCACTTTCCATATACAATGATTTGTAGATGATGCTGTAGACAAATAGTGCAACATTTTTTTTATCAAACCCTATAGCAAAAATGATTGTCAGCCCAAAATACATGCATTTTAAGTGAAATAAAAATTTTCTCCTCAAAGGTGTCCATAGCCTTTAAAGGGGTTTTCCACGCCCATCAGCTATATGCTGACCAGCTCTCACCCTGTACAGGAAGCAGATAGCTCTGTAAACTATGTGGTGGCCCGTCGTGATATTGCATGTATAGCTTCCAATCACTTCAATTGGGCCTGTTCCTCCTTGTTGGACACAGCTGATCAGCTATGATTACCTATCCTATAGATAGGTGATCAGCTTTTGAGAGCTGAAAAACCCGTTTAACCTTGGTCCAAGTTTCATGGTTTTAAAGTAATTGCACATTTATGATAATACACTGTTTCTATCAACATAAGAATCAAATACTCCTCTGATAGCATTATTTAGGTAATTTCATATCAAGTCTACTTCTTTTCGAAGAATGCTAACGATGACAATGAATAATGACCGGCTTTACTCTCTCTGTCTAAATCCACTTTTTACCGTGATCCACATAATGTTACCAACTTTATTTGAAGAAGGAAAGATTCATCTTCTTTGCGCAAATCTAATGCAGGCTTTAGTTGTATCAGTTCTGTATGGAGAGGGGAGGTTTTACACACAGTAGTATTTTGAAAAAAATGCCACTGCAGTGTTTTTAACCAAAGTCGGAAGTGGATTTCGCGAGAAGTATAAGTCCTTCATTTATTGGTCCCCATTCCTCTTCAATCTACTTCTAGCTTTACCTAAAAAAAACTGCATGAAAAACTGTGGCTTTTTTCCCAAAAAGTTTGTCTGTGAAACCACATAAAAGCTCCAATACTGTCTACTATTAAATAATTTATTGTTAAATGGGTTGTACCAGAATTTCCTGTGGATAGGGGATACCTTGCTGACTGGTGGGGATCTCACCGCTGAGACCCCTGCCGATCTCAAGAATGAGGGTTCTTGGTCCCTCATCATCCTCGCTACAGAATTACTGCATCCCCTGCAATGAAGAGTAGACTGAATGGAGCGCTGGCCATGGGACTGCCGAGATGCCAAGCAGCACCCGCTTGGGTATTCCCATCAGCAGCATTGAAATGAATGGAGCATTGACCTTGCATGTGCAGCCAGCGCTCCAGTCAGAGCAACGTCTCTATGAGGGCATAAGCTACCCCTGCAGTGACCTGCGAGCAAGACATGGGGATTCCATTCCTGAGATCGGCAGAGGTCTTAACAGTGACCGATCAGCAAGTTATGCCCCCAATCTGTGGGCAGGAGATAACTTGAAATTCTGGTAAACCCCTTAAACTTTATCGACATTCTAACAACAGGAATAAGCAGATGGACGAGGGGCGACAAGAAAGTAAGAGAGACAAAAGTATCACACTGGGGTAGAAAAGTAGTGCCTACCAGAACAGGTGACCATTGTTGTTTTCAATGAGCCATGAGTAAAAAGGATACATTGTAGCAATATAAAGGATTCTGAACACAACTAATTGATGATGAACAATCCATGACCAGTATGTTGCCAATCTACATCAAAGTTTTTACTAAACAAAAGGACCCAGCTGAAGACAAGAGAAAATTGCTGGTAAGAAATGTGGTCCTTTTAAGCTCTTTCTTGTTGTTGGATGAACTACAAAACACATGTGGGGAAACGCCATCAACAATGGTTGGCAAGCAGCGTTAATTTAGCCTGAATGATTCTTCTTCAAGCACTTGCTGTGAACGTCGCTGTCATGTCTGGTACAACCAGTTAACTCAACTGGAAGAGACAAGTTCTGGACAAAGACCAAAACACAAAAACAAAAAAATATATATAGGCAGATGTTTTTGGGGGGGTTTT
Source organism: Eleutherodactylus coqui (assembly GCF_035609145.1). Classification (NCBI taxonomy): domain Eukaryota; kingdom Metazoa; phylum Chordata; class Amphibia; order Anura; family Eleutherodactylidae; genus Eleutherodactylus; species Eleutherodactylus coqui. The sequence goes on along the minus strand of NC_089845.1, from coordinate 141,910,695 downwards.
GTTTCGTTTTTTGGCCCTCAAAAATTTTTGAAATTCCCTGAAAATCACAATAATGCTTTATTAAGAAAACTGGAAAACACTTTCATGCATTTAATTCCATATGTATATATAGACGTGACTACCGTATAACATGTGAAGAGCAGAGGCGTAACTATAGAGTGTGCAGGGGATGCGCTTGCACCCGGGCCCAGGAGCCTTAGGAGGCCCATAAGGCCTCTCTTCTAATAGGGAGCCCAGTACTATGAATAAAGCATTATAGTTGGGGGCCCTGTTACAAGTTTTGCATTGGCGCCCAGAAGCTTCAAGTTATGTCTCTGTGCAGCATGGTTTAGGTATGGGTACGGGTACAGATACAGATAGAGGGGGGGCCCCTGCTCACGTTTTGCATCAGGGCCCCTGAGCCTTTAGTTACGCCCCTGGTGAAGAGCATATACTAGTGTCTCCAGTTCCCACTGTATGAACTTACTTCAAGTTTCTCTTGTCCTGTACTCTTGATAGATGAAGATATAAAGCATCTTGACCTAGTTTTTAAAGGATTTAATGTAGTAATATCAGCAATCATAATTTACTGCATAGAACATAAATGCCATCTGCTCTGAAAAAGCCATTTTCTGTTTAACTTCTTAGTATGTAGAGCCAGGCTGGAGGGTTCGCCTGCCTAATGGGCCTGTAACTGCTTTATAAATTATTAACACATTTTTAATTGTGTGTTGCTTGGTGCCGTAGGATGAGGCTTTCACGTCTTTATTAAAGTTGATTCCAAAAAGCTGAAGATCATGTTAATGCGTTCTGTCATTGCATTCCTCCTTCAGTTGGAGGCTTAAAATAGTATTATATATTTTTCTGGCATAGAGCAGAATTACGATCAGACTTGTTAACTGATTGGAGTTTTGATTGATAATCTTGACATTGTGCATTAGACTTTCATAACTTTCAGTTGACTTAGATTTTTATAACTCCAGCAGAGGAAGAGAATAGTTCAGTTATTTCCAGGGATCATGTGCATGGATTAGAGAGAGTTCAAGCAACGTTTCGGTTTCTGGACAATATTCTGCCCCAGGACTGAAGTGGAGGGTATATTACCTGCTGTTGTTCTTCCATGCCCATATGCCTCTAATCCACCGGTTCAAGATCCTGCTTTCAACTGTCAAAGATGGCTACTGCAATTTCCTAACTACTTAACGCACACCCCTCTGATTGGCTAGCACCGGTCATGTGAGCAGTGCTGGCCAATCAGAGAGTAGGTATAGTGTACCGGTACATTAACACTACCATTACAATATGGGAATTAGGTGGTCTGAAGATTGTGTTGGCCATCTTGGTCAACTGAAAATGGGACCCAGAACAAGTGAACCAGAGAGGCATCAGCACAATAAAACAGTGGCAGGTAATATAACTGCTCCCAGTACAAAATTTGGTCCCTAAATCAAAGGGTCACTTTAAAGGGGCTGTGCCAAAATTGAAAGCTATCCAGCGGATAGGGAATAACTATCTGATCAGAGGGGTCTGACTGCTCAGAAACCTACCAAATACAGGAAAACGGATCCTATGTCCCATGGGGGCCAACCATGCTTGCACCAGTGTAATCCCATAGCAATGAATGGAGTTTCATCTCCATTTGTTCTGGTGACACTCTTGGCCCCCAGTAGTCAGATAGTTATCCCCTATAATGTAGGTTAAGGTGGCCCATAGAGATATGGAAAAAATAAAGTGGCAGCTATACAGCAAGACGCCTTCCCAATTTGTTCCATCTGCTAATAGTAATGTTAGTAAAGTTTTAGCTTTAATTTCCAACTGCACAACGGGGCTTAAAACGGATGTATATTATGTAGAAATGGCGCTTACGCGTAAGATTTCCAGTAGCACAAGCTTCATGCATGCAAGTGGGCCGGAGCTGCTGTCTTAACATCTCCCCGACTCTACTTCTTGATTGATGCTGACGCGCCGCAACATTTAACCTGTGCCTGCCTAGGGAACCAGAGGATAAAGGCTGAGATTTTGAGTCCTCTCAGCCTTACATTTTTAGTAATTTCAAAAATAATCGCAGTACAACGCTCCCATTGTTTTCAATGGAACCGCTCACACAGGCGCAGACAGCGCCACAATTTTCAAGCGATGCATGTTCTATTGTTGGTCCTTTCAGCATTTTTAAATGCTGTGCATCTCCCATTGAAATGAATGGGCAGAGTTTTCAGCACTGCTGTGAATGGCTGTGATTGGTGCATTGATCGCTGGCTCTGATCGGCTGAGCCAGAGCTTGAGAACCAATCAGAGCAATCGCTTGCTGGAGGCATGGTTTTCAGCCCTGTTACCAGCAAGAGATGGTCTGTCGGAGGCTGACAACTTCACCGAAGCCTGCAGGAACGCCAGAGAGCATTGGAAGGAACCCCGACGGCGCCTGCTAGGTGAGTATTCCTTTTTTTTTCAGCTTCCTTGGCTGAATTTTCAGCTGTGCTCAAAATGTTGGCAAAATTCAAACGCCTGTGTGAGGGAGGCAATAACGTATGCCAGCTTCATCACAATAAATCATGATAGATAGTAAATGTATTGAATTTTAAAACTGTCTAGTTTAAGTTGATACCACCTATTAGTTGGCTTAGTTTATGCCAAAAATCATGCTAAAATGTTGAAGAAATTTGGCACAATTTTTGATGTCATTTAGGCCTCACCACCTTTTCATCAAATCACAGGTTGGAAAAAGTGTCCAAAAAGGTCTAAAAAGTCATAGTAAATGCGGCACAAAGCATGTAAAAGTTTTCTGGCACAATTTAAAGTTTGCATTCAGTTAGTTCTTCATCGGTAATATGTAGGCCATATGATGAGTAGGGCTATACACACATTCCTATCTTTAGATGTATGTGTATGTTCCACATTATTCAACGCACTTCATTCGAAGATTTCTATTCATTCTACAGATTTTTTCTCTGGAACCTAATTTCAGTTTTTTTAGACAAAACTCAAACCACGAAATAGAAGCTCGTACAGCAGCAGGAGCCCACATTGCACAATGCAGTTCAGTTTGGCACACTGTATAGATATAGTAGTGCTTAATATGACTAGTCTGTCATCATAGCTCCACTTTCATCATTGTATACTTTGTAGCTATCACGACACATGAAATATCAAGTTCACTTTATTACAGGCCAAAATATACAGCCTTATGCCGGAGGCCTCACACTGCTGCTTCCAGACAGCTTTGGATCCATGGACTCAAATCCACCAGTTTCCTCTTTTAAGCCAAAACATACTTAGGTTAATTGGCTTCCTATGAAATAAGCCCTAGTGTGTAAGTATTTCCGGAGAAGTGGAAATAGGATTTTGAGCAACCCCTGGGAGCCGGGACCAATGTGAATCCTTTCTGTATAATGTAAAAATGCAGAATGGATGACAGAAAGGAGCGTGGGGCACATCAAGTCTGTATGTTGTGTTGTATATTACAGTATTAACTCATTATATCCAGGCTGGGCGTGGCGGGATCCTATTATATACATTTTTTTTACAAATTGTCATATGCTTGAAGCCTGCAAACTTAAAGTACACCTGCACTTTCAGATGCCTTTTCAGAATAAGCTACCATGTGTGTATACATGAGGAATAACACTATTTCTGACCATTATATGATTTGTATCCTGCATTTTCACCAGTTTTCTCCTCTGCAGACTGTATATCGAATTCTGAATTAGCTCCAACAGCATCTGTCTCTTTCTGCCTGTTCCCCAACTCTTCGTAGACTTCTATGGGCAGCATAGGTAATCACTAGAGATGAGCGAGTATACTCGCTAAGGCACATTACTCGAGCGAGTAGTGCCTTAGCCGAGTATCTCCCCGCTCGTCTCTGAAGATTCGGGGGCCGGCGGGGGGCGGGGAGCGGCCAGGGAGAGCGGGGAGGAACGGAGGGGAGATCTCTCTCTCCCCCCCGCTCCCCGCCGCAACTCACCTGTCACCCGCCCGCCCCCCGAACCTTTAGAGACAAGCGGGGAGATACTCGGCTAAGGCACTACTCGCTCGAGTAATGTGCCTTAGCAAGTATACTCGCTCATCTCTAGTAATCACCCTTCCCCTTTTCTGTTATCTCTGTTACTAGAGACAAGCATTACTTATCAACAGGCAGGAGGGGTGTCGTTTCTCCTTAAGGAAAGCACCCCAAAAGTGTATAGAGACACCTAGGGGGTGAGTGGGTCAGGGGATGGTATAATCTCTCCCCAAGGAGAGCACCCAAAAGGGGTGTGGGGACACTTAGAAGGTGAGTAAGGAGACTTATAAGGCCATGCATGCTCCTTTGGGTAATTCATGCAAATAAGGAATATGGAAACATTTCTATTGTACTGTATTAAGTAAATGTAATGCACATTTCTAATATACAATGGGCCCCTTTTAGACTTGTGTCACAGCTGCAACCTCATTTCATTCAAAGTACCAGAAAATCGAAAATCACAGAGAGCTGTCATGGTCGCCATCATTTTACCAGACAGAATATGCATATTGGGCTATTTTTACCTGCGAGTATAATGGAATTTGTGACAGAAGCTTCAAATGGAACCTCCAGCGCAGATGTGAACTTAGTGTTATCCAAACTGTTAAACTGAATATCTGTCCTCGTTGCATTCATCGACCAACTAGAGATCAACTTTCATTTCTTAAAGGGGTTGTACCAAGACAGACTTTCATCATCTATCCATAAGATAGGAAATAAACGCCTGATCAGTTGGGGGTCTCACAGCTGAGACCCTCCTACTCCCCAACTGATTCTGAGATTGGAGTTTGCATGTTTGCCCCCTTCTGTCACTTCGGGATGCTTCCCCCACCTGCAGTAATGTCCAACTGAATGCAGCGATGGCCACATATGCACAGTCTCCGCTCCATTAGGGCTCATGTCCACAGGCGGTTTATCACTGTGTATTATGCATACGTTGCACAGACATGTTATACGGTAGCAGTGAAAGTCAATGGACTTTCATTCTTCCATGCACACCGGCATGTTGACTTACTCAGACCATAGTCTTTGCCGGCAGGACGTATGGGCTGTAATGTATAAAACGCCGTGGGAGACCCGCAACATTTTACGCATACACCCGCGGGCATGAGCCCTTTATTTTAGTGGTACTGGTGGAAATGGCCAAGCACTTGTACTCGTCTATCTCTGTCGGTCCCACTGACGATGAATGGAGCGTCACCACACATGTTCAGCCACTGCTGCATTCAAGCTCTTCCTCACTACGTGGGTGCCGCGAGCCGCAGTGATGAGAAGAGGGAGACATGGTACCCCCATTGTTACCAGTGATAGTTGGGATCAGTGGGACTCTCAGCAGTGAGACCCCGACGAATTAGACTGTTATCACCTACCCTACAGGTAGGTGATAAAAATGTATCTTGGTACAACCCCTTTAAATGGCTAATAAAAAAATAAAAACTGTAGTGCGATTCGTTTCTTTATGGGCAATAAGGCCAGTTTACCTGTTAGACAGCTTTGATAAATATGGCTCTCATGGTTTCAGTTCCTCACTAGTTTCAATATCTCTACTTTCAATAGTAAATGAAAAATTTCCCATTTACATCTACTAGTTGAAAATTCCTATAATTAAATATTCCCCATGGCTCAGTGTTTTCCACAGTTGTGACCAGTCTAGACCATCCACTATCCACTTTTAGAAGGACCATCATATAATGTGTATGGCCTCCTCCCAACTCTCTCCTGATGGGAGATAAGGATCGGGCAGTTGTGTTTCAACTACCCAAGCCTCTTGTTCTTAAGATATATGCCGCTGCCTGAGGTGTCTGGCAGCAGCTTTCTCACCTCACTACATACAAAACACATTTACGCTCGGCTGAGCTGCCCATGCATGACTGTGGAGGGGTTAGGAGAAACAGCTGTGGGGCCATATGAGTGTTCAGCCAACAACTATCTAACGTGCAAGGACAGCTGTTACATGCGAGTCGGACACAAGGTCTTACATCTGAGCCAAATGTAAATAGAATGTCCTTAAAGGAGTTTTGCCATAATAACAAGTTATCTCCTATCCACAGGATAGGGGATTACTTGCTGATCGGTGATGGACCCACCACTGAGACCCTCGCTCATCTCGAGAATGGGACTCCAGTGTCCCACTCTCCCATAAATGCTCCTGGGTGGCTTCTTTCCCAGCAGTAACGTCACTCTGAATTAAGCGTTGGCCAAGCATGCATGGTCAGTACTCCATTCATTTCAGTTACAGAAATACCCAAGCGGGTGCCGCAGTGTTAAGTTAGACGAATACAGGAATCCCGTTCTTGAGATCAACGGAGTTGTCAGTGGTGAGACCTCCACCAATCAGCAAGATATCCCCTATCCTATGGACCAGGATCATGTCGACTGGGGCTGATGCCAAGACGTCAACCCGGTCCCTATTCTCCGAGACAGCTGCGGAGACTTGACCGCAGCCTTGCCTACAGCTCTACTAAACTAGGGCTAGGTCAGTTTAGTTCCATCCTCTGAATGTAAATAAGGATATTCTAGCTAACTGGCAGCAAAAAGAGGTCTTGAAAGCTATAACTGGACTAAACAACCCATTTGAAGGGGTTTCCCACCATTAGACGTTATGGTATACATCTATGCAGTATTTGCCTAATTCCATAGGTGGCATCTGCCTACCATATTGTGTACCCACTAAAAATTATGTGATGATGTTTTGATTCTTACAAAAAAATACTAAATGTAGTTGGTAATGATGCAATCTCCTGGCTGTGCGGCTCCAAAGAAATTAAATACTGTTGGAGGCAACCTAATCCCCCTTCGAGATTGATTCATCACAAGGAATAAGGCGCTGTTGCTGAGAAAGCCTTCAGGTTAACTATGACCTCTGGTCTACCACAGTCCTTGGAACATCTGGCTCTGGGAGATTTAAGAAGATTAACCCAGTGCTTTGCATTCTTCTCCTGTAAACGGCTTATGAGTTGCTGTTTAAATATCATGGCACAGGATGGTTAAAAGCCTAACGTTTCAACTTTTCTTTCCGTCGCACGTTTAATGACCATGCTTCTTGTCTTGCTTGTTGAACAGATATCATACCACCCAAATAAGTGGGATATCCCTATGTAATGGATAGGTTTTAGCGAGATCATTTCCTCTTATTCTTAGGTTCTGCAGCACTTGGAACTATAGCTTGTTTGGGGGATACTGCTGCAAATGACTTATATAGAACTGAAGAAAACTAAAAATGTGCCCCCCCCCCCTCCTGTTACTTCATTTATGACTAACAGCAAATACCGATGGCACGGCGCAACCTTACAAAAGTAACTAGAGGACAAGAGGGAGTAAAGTCCAACTTGTCTTTTATCTCAACAACCAGCAATGATAAGGCAATTTGGGGTGTAGGACCCCTTCTTCAGTTTGGCTGGAACAGGTCCTACAATACGTAAGTCATGGTAGGAGGGTAAATAGGAAGGGTGTTTTTTTTATCCCTCTGTTCTTTGCCTTCTCTTTACTCTACCCTTTTTATTTAATTCTCCACCATGATTTACTTATAGTAGTACATATCCAGCTAAACCGAAGAAGGGGTCCTCTACCTCGAAACACGTCGTTATTGCTGATTGTTGAAATGAAAGAGAAATTGCACACCAGTTTAATTTCATGGCCTTCACGTCATAGTTTTGGCCCTACCTGCACTGCCGGTTTGCTCTACCCATTTTCCTTGTGCATCTATCACTTGTTCCGCCCTGTCACAGCAGGAAGATCATAATTGTCATACTTAGGAAGTGAACCAGCCCTATGTAGGTTTATGACTAGGATGAGGTGATGGACACAACCTGAGTTGAATCCCTGATAGGCCCCATAGAAAGCTTGCGTACTGTAAAAGTCAGCAGTCTACAGTCTGGCCCCCGTGGACTACCCTAGATTTGTATAGTAAATCCTAATAACTGTAGATTTTTTAAGGGAAAAAATTTGCTGTATGCAAATTAATCTAAAATAATTTTTTTTGCCACGTATTCCTTTACCCTATTAGCGTTATTTTCTTCAAAGTGACAAAAGAAGAACAAAGAAGTAATGTTTACAGCACCGAAAAAATATGTCAAGTAAATAGAGGTTTAGCGGGGCTTAGTTTGCCAATGCAGTAAAGTTCAACTTGTCATAATATCATGATGTGTTATCACTGGTTTTTCACTGGACTATAAGAAAATCTACTTAATCCAGAACACAAAAGAAAAAGTTGATGAGACATTTAACTCTGCAGTCCCTCTATTGGCGCCTTCACGCAGACCGTATTTGCAGTGGGATAGTGGCAGCCAATGCACAGCTAATCTAAACTTAAATGGTGCGGATTTTGCTGCAGATCTGCCACACGTTTGCCATAAACTGATGTGCTGCGGATTTTGAAACCGTAGCATATTTCACATCCGCTGCAGATTCTGCACAGACTTTTTCCATGTGGACGAGATTTTTTTTAAATCCCATCCTCATAGCTTGTACTGTAAATGCTGCGGATTATCAACAGCCCATACAGTCACCCTATATGGCCGCCTGCACACAGCAGAGACGGATTCCACATGTGGGTTCCCACAGTAGATTCTGGCTCTGACCACGGCCAGCGACCCCGCCTACCTGTTTCTTCTGTACTGCGGGTGGTCGCGGTGAGCCGCCGCCGGACATGTGCAGTACAGATTGTTTTTAAAACTCCTGCTTTTTCCGTATCATCTCTAGGTGATGATGTGGAATCCGCAACCTGTCGCCAATGTCAATAGCGGATGGGCCGCAGGTCGGGTGGCTTTCATTGACTTCAATGGAAGCCGTCCGTGCGGACACCGCACAAAAATAAGACATGCTGTGATTTTTCCTCTGCGACGGAAACGTGTGAGTAAATTTAGGACTTGCCCTAACTTTCTCGCACATAGTTTTTTTACATCCGAGTAAGATGCGGCAGGAAATCTTCCCACTTCTTTTTTTTTTTCAAACTCACACATAATAGTATGGAGTTTGAATAGTCCAAAAAAAAAATCCTGGTTCATATATTCGCAGGAGGAATCCCAGGGGCACTGACAATGCAGAGTTCTATCACATATGATTTACTTTTGGGTGCAAACTGAAAACAATTAATTCTGGAGCTAAGCACAGAATCAAACCGGAGGACAGAATAATAGGATATGTATGGCCTAACATAGAAAATTTGGTCAGATTACAATAAGGAACTATGATCATGGTGACAAGGTATCGCCTGAACCAGTCAAACCAAACTAGCCACACAAGTGGAGCACCCACCCCGAAAAGGGCGACACCCCTGCGGAAGAGAAGCTGAGTCAAAACCAAGATAAACACACAAGACTGACGACAGTACACCAAGGAACAGAGTACTAGGCACAGAATACAGCGAAACTGAGCCAACAACCCCTGAATAGAGAAGTGCTGAGCGTAGGTGCGCAGAACGCTGATCAGAAACCAAAAGTATAACCGTTGTCCTTTGCACTACGGATCCAGTTCAACTACCTTCACAGAGAAACTGATAAGCAGACTGAGCTGAAACACAGCCTATCAGCACTAGACTCAAAGGGAGATGTTAATCCCTCAGTATCCAGCCTTACATAACGCTGCAAATGCGCCACCCAGTGCATCAGGTGGTCAGGCGCTGACGTTGTGGCATCACCCTGACCAGCATCGGTAAGCAGGAAGAACCGTGACAAGTTCTAAGTAAAGATGCTCCAAAATTGTATTTTACATGATTACAAATATTTACTAAAACAGACAAGCCCGGAGGGCAGACATGTCCCTTTAAATCAAAGCATATCGTAAGTCTCATAGAAAGTAATGGCATCCAAAGACGATTTGTTGTATTAGCAAAGCGAAGGAACAAAAACTGTACATGTGAATCCAGCCTTATTATAGAGGTGTTTTGAATAGTTCATTTCCTAGCTGAAAGCTCTAGAAGCGTCTCTTTATAATAAATGACATTGTTCATGGGGAAGAGTGACAGGAGACGAGAAGTGGTTATAAATATCTCAACTTTATCAAAGACCTTAATTGCATTGTGTACAAAAAGTTTCCTCTCCGGATGACAGTTGAACTGCACAGGTTGAAACAAGAATCTTATTTTAAATGTGTCATCGTAATGTACTATACATGTTAGAGCAGGCAAAGAGCCCTTCATTAAAGTTTTATCTATTACTGAAGGCAACGCTGCTTCCCGGTGGAAGGGGGAACCATTGGGAAAGTGCAGCCATTCCTTCCTTCCAATCAATAGAAGTTTCACACTATAAACTGTGACTTTGATATTTACTAGAGATGAGCGAGTATACTCGCTAAGGCACATTCCTCGAGCGAGTAGTGCCTTAGCCGAGTATCTCCCCGCTCGTCTCTAAAGATTTGGGGGCCGGCAGGGGGGGGGGGGGGAGCGGCGAGGGAGAGCGGAGAGGAACGGAGGGGAGATCTCTCACTCCCTCTCTCTCCCCCGCAACTCACCTGTCACCCGCGCCGGCAGCCGAATCTTTAGAGACGAGCGGGGAGATACTCGGCTCGAGTAATGTGCCTTAGCGAGTATACTCGCTCATCTCTATTATTTACCTTTAGATTTACGACACTTAAGTCATGCGGAGGATTTTTGGCCAACAGATTCGAAAAGTGTAGAGACAAATGAATGTGGCTAAAAGGTTCACATCACGGTCATTACATTTGGTGTGTGCATCTAAAAAAGGGCCATCACATGTATGTTACATTATGCCTATACAATATACTAGACAGAATACAGTTTTTTGCTCACAGTTGTATTAACCCTTTCCAATCCACTGTCTGACGTCTAAAGACATTATGATTTAAGGCTGCACAGCTCCGATGTTGGAAGACATCCATCAGGGTTCTCTTACTGTATATTGCCTCCTCTCTGCTGTCGGAGCCTATCCAACGTGTCACCTCATGCAGTACTGGCTTTAGCCAGCATATAGCGCCATTGTATAATGGCAGAAAAAGAGTAAGCCCCCTAGGAAAACCAGGATGCAAATTGGATTGGAAAGGGTTAAGAAGCATAGTTGGCCGTGCTTTTATGTACCGGTAGATCAATAAGTGATTGACATGTACCATCTGACTTATAGAGGTCTATGGACACATTAGCCCAAAAACAATTAGAAGGATTCTATAGTATTCAAGCTTTAGCAAATAATGGGTATTCAGTGTATAATTAAATGTTGTATCAATTTCTCACTATTTTCAAGATTTTCATATGCTTTCATTCCATAGGAAGCTTCATTGTGTACCCCCAAGGGACTAAAATAAATTCTGCTCATATGATGATCACAGAGGTTCTTTGATCTTTAACCCTTTCCAATCCACTGTCTGACGTTTTAAGACATTATGATTTAAGGCTGTATAGCTCCGATGTTGGAAGACGTCCATCGGGGTTCTCTTACTGTATATTGCCAGCGTCTCTGCTGTGGGAGCCTATCCAACGTGTCACCTCATGCAGTACTGGCTTTAGCCAGCAGATAGCGCCATTGTATAATGGCAGAAAAAGAGTAAGCCCGCTAGGAAAACCAGGATACAAATTGTATTGAAAAGGGTTAAGGGTACATTCACAGGTAGCGAATTGGTGCGGATTTTCTGCAGCGGGAAATCCACACCAAAATCCACATCAAAATCTGCACTGTTGGTACAGATTTTGATGCAGTTTTTTTTGTTGATCAGCAGCAGATTTCACCAGTTTAATTAAAGGGGTGATGTCTGCTGTGGATCGGCGTCAAAATCCACATCAAAATCCGCAGATTTTGGCCAGGGCTTTTTGATGCAGATTTTGATGTGGATTTTCCGCTGCAGTGAAATCTGCACCATTTTTGCTATGTTTGAATGCACCCTAAGGCTGGCTTCACACGGGGCGGATATTCAGTGGAATCCTCGCGGAATGGCTGCACCGAAAAGCCACGAGAATTCCGCTGGAAAAGCACAGCTTCAAAACCCATGCCCTTTAGCCGCGGGTTTTGGAGCAGTTTCGCCGCCGGCATTCCGCTGTGGCTTTCTCTCCCCATAGAGAGGAGAGAGGCTGCAATGGAAACGAAAAAAAAATTGACATGCCACGGAATTGAATTCCACGCCGCATGTCCGTTTCCGCCCAGCTTTGCCCAAACCGATTGGCTGCAGCATGTGGCCAAGATTTTTGCAAAATCTCATCCACTCTGCTGGCTAATCCCGGGATTAGGAGCCGCGGGCGAAATTGCCGCACAGAAATTCCATCCTGTGTGAACCCAGCCTAAAAGACATGGCTGTGTTAGCTGTACTGTAATCATTCCGGCACCGGTGTGCCCTTCCCATCGCCAGGACAGATCTTTATCCCCTAGGAGTAAACACTGAGGGTTTCTGTTGAATGACCACATGCTGATATTGTGGAAACCGCAGGGAAATGATGCAGAAGGTATTTCGGAAACGTGTAGAATGTTTCATTTTGCTGGAACTAAAATTTGCCAAAAGTTAGTCTCAGTTTTGCTACAGATTATCCTAATAGCTGTCTAACTGCAAAGTGATTTGCAGGTGACACTTTATATTTTGCACAATGTATGCAGCTTATTGTGTTTGTGATGTACCAGAAAGCAATAATTTTCTTTATGACCATGGAAACCGGTAAAATGCCTTCTTTATGTAACTTTCTTTAAAGACATTATTCATAAACAGACTCTTTGTAGAAACTTTTTCAATGCATTTCAATAAGGTTTGCAAAAATCGAGGCACATGCTGCATAAACAACCACATCAACAGGCATGAAACTGATCTTCAGTCTCCAAAGCTGCTGCAACAGTTCTTCCTGCGTGTGTATATAGCCTTATAGACACTGTGCATGTAGCAATTAGTTGTACACTAGCTGTAAAGGTCCTTTCACACACAAACGGCTGAAAATGAGCGATAGTCAGTACACGTATACGCGAGCATTGCGCTCTTTTTGTTTGAACGACGGATTTAACTTCACATAAAATCCATCGTTCAGCCGCTGAAACACTGAGCAAATACGTTCCATTTGAATACATTTCGCTCATCTTTCAATAGACCTCAGGATGTTCTCCCCTGCCGCATGTTTACACTAGCCGCGAGGAAAACAATGCAATGTGATGGCAGCCACAAGGAGAACCAAGAAATGTGACAGCAGCTGTTTACACAGCTGGGCGTGTGTTTAAACACATGCTGGGTTTCTGCAATCAACTCCCGAAGGGCCTTTTACATGCAAATGAAGATGATAAAGTGTTAATGGCCATAAATGCTTTATGCAAATAGATCGCTAAATCTTTCAATCTTTCAGTTGTTTGAAAGATTATCTTTGCGTGTAAAAGGACATTAAGTGCGAGTTGCTCCTGAACGTGGCAGCATATGGATCCGGTATACAAGGATGCTGGACACTGACATACATTGGCATCCATGAAACACACAAGAATTACGACATGCCATGCGTTTTTTCATGCGGACCATTAGTCTGTATAATAGATTGTCCATGTGTATAGTCTCATACGCCACTAAGGCACATTACTCGAGCGAGTAGTGCCTTAGCCGAGTATCTCCCCCCTTCGTCTCCAAAGATTCGGGGGCCGGCGGGGGGCGGGGAGCGCCGGGGGAGAGCAGGGAGGAACGGAGGGGAGATCTCTCTCTCCCTCTCTCCCCCCCGCTCCCCGCCGCAACTCACCTGTCACCCGCGCCGGCCCCCCGAATCTTTAGAGACGAGCGGGGAGATACTCGGCTAAGGCACTACTCGCTCCAGTAATGTGCCTTAGCGAATATACTCGCTTATCTCTAGATGACGCCTATTATATCTGTGGATACGGCATAGCAACTATATCTACGAGCTTAAAATGCTGCATTGACTTTTGCAAGGCGTAATATTAGAAGGTAGGAGATTCTGCACTGAAGATACGGTAGAGTGTTTTAGGTTAAGGTGTTGGTCGGTCATTTGGCTTCACAATCATCTAACCCTGTATTAAAGGGGAACTCTAAGACCACTTGCACTCATGCAAGATCCGCTAGTGGAATCCCCATTTGAAAAATCCCCTTCCTACGGTGCGGAGACTTCCTGCGACAAATTCGCAGTGTTTTTATAAAACGCTGCAGATTATGATTCCCGGCATGTCACGCTGCGGAATCGTGCCGCAGAGAATTCCACAGCTGTTCCATAAGTGAAAACACAGTTAAATCCGCACCATTTAGGTGCATGTTGGACCACTGTAGAATCGTTGTGGTTGGCTTTCCATTGCGGAATGCCCACAGTGATTCTGCCACGTGAGAAGGCGGTATTATAAGTATAAATGTATCCTATGTGCTCAAGATAACAGACAAATTATATTTAATTGAAAACGGGCCTTTTGTAGCCATGCTTTATGTGAGCCCAGCCTCTGCTCATGCCGTCATAAATCTTTGCAAAGCTGATGTGTGAGCATTACAAATACTAGGCTTGGGCAGGAATTTGGGAGTGGCCTTGTACAAAAATGTATGAGGGTGTAAGGGAGTTGAGGCGCCCCCTTGCTGGTTGACTAAGGATGGCTTTACACAAAACTGCATAGGTGCCCGAACATTTTCCCAATGACTATCACTCCTGTGCTTTCACACAAGAGCAATGCTGTGGAGTTGGTAAACCAAACCCCCAATTCCTTAATTTTCCCAGACTCCGGCTCGTTCATGTGTGACTTATGTTTTTTAAAGTTATAAATGTAATTGTATTAGATGAAGAGGAAAGGCAATTAGAGATGAGCGAGTATACTCGCTAAGGCACATTACTCGAGCGAGTAGTGCCTTAGCCGAGTATCTCCCCGCTCGTCTCTAAAAATTCGGGGAGGTGAGTTGCGGCGGGGAGCGGGGGGGAGAGAGGGAAAGAAAGGGAGAGAGAGATCTCCCCTCCGTTCCTCCCTGCTCTCCCCTGCCGCTCCCCGCCGGCCCCCGAATCTTTAGAGACGAGCGGTGAGATACTCGGCTAAGGCACTACTCGCTCGAGTAATGTGCCTTAGCGAGTATACTCGCTCATCTCTAAAGGCAATACATTTTTTTCTATTGCTGTTTCCACATCCTAGTTATCAATGAGTTTGATAAATAGGGGCTTAGATGAATAGAACATATATTTATAGGGCTGACTCCAACTTCACCAAAATGGGACTCTAACTCCAACTCCATAACTCTGCACAGGTGTACTAGTCGTTCGATGAACAGAGCTGAAGCACACTGGAGATATCTTCCGGCCACCTGCCACCATTCATTGTGAACAGGCAGTCATTCAAAGATGAACGACTGCCTGTTTACACTGAATGAGAACTCGCTCACTGGTCGCTTTGTTTCTGTAAGGAGAAGAAATCAGTTGGATATATTGAACTTTGTGTGCATAAGAGACAATTACCCTTAAGGCCGATTGCTGCAGAACTTATCAGGGCCAACAAGGCCTAGAAACTTTTTCATTGTAGTTGATTTATTTCTATGCAAAATTACAGTATCCCTCTACCTTTATTGTATCTCCATCACTCTATGGCAATTCCTCTAGGTTGACTGCCATCTCCCTCCCTTGGGACCTTATAAGGGAACATTGATGATATATTAAGTAAGTGATCTGAAGATCTAGTCTGACATTCCCAATGAGATATAAAAGCTTAACTTCAGCTATGTTAGTTGATCAAAGTCAATGACTTGAAATTGTGGCACATATCTGGCAGATATATAAAATATGTGACAGCTTGTAAACCTTCCTCTTCTTTCACTTGCAGTCGGAAGTGTAGCTTGAAGTTTCTGGGCCACAGTTGAAAAACGTAATTACATCTTTATAACAGGGGTGTAGGTATACAGAGTACAGGGTGGAACAATCACAACTGGGCCCTGGTGCCTGAAGAGACCCAAGGCCCCTCTAACATCGGTATTATGAATGGCACATGGTAGGAGTAGGGACCCAAGAGCTTTATATTGCTCTATAATGCTTCACGCACCCTACAGGTTTATATATATCAGCTAACCTATGCTGCCACTAAATCTTAAAGGGGTTTTCTGATTATTAAAAGATTGGTGGCAGTAGTGGGATGAGTTATATTAAAAAAATACCACAACAATACTCACCTCTCGGCCACCATACTACTCCCCCCCCCCACCACCATTTCTGGTCCTCCCATCGGTCTGTATACTTAGACTGCAGCAGTCATGTGGTTGTTTACCCACGTGACCGCTGCAGCCAATAGGGGGCCTTCTCACAGGTCATTATCAGTGATGTGCCATAAACCAGCTTGGACTTCTATTTTAGAACTCCATGTGACAGGTTAATGGAACATCACTGGGACATAAGACCAAGCAATATCACAGGTCAGATGTCGTAGCGCCAGAGCACTCCAGCAGCACCGTGAGTACATTTCTAATCATTTTGGGCAGGGGAACTGAAAATTATCCTAAAAATGAATTCGAAAACCCAATTATAGGGAGAATGTTACCATGTTTGAGTCTGTAAACTATGTTATGGGGCTCAAAAGTGATGGAATAGGGAGTCCGGGACTGTTGACTCCTTTCTGCGCATGCGTCTCCCATAGAGATGAATGAGAGATGCGTTGAAAAAGAGTTAGGACTCTTTCACACGGACGACAGCGATATCGCTGCTATGTACACATGATTTTGTAGCGTCCATGATGCTTTTTTCTTGGGAAAAATGTACGATCACGTTTCTGCTACACGCGATAAAATCGGGTGATTTTATACCGAAAAAGTTAATAAGACTTTCTAATGTTAAAATCGCATTGCATCGCATTGCGATAAACAAGAAGGCTCCATAGGGAAACATGGGCTACAAATATAGCAAATCGCGGCTGTATAGAGCGTGCCACGATTTTTGTATTCTCGCAATGTAGCAGCCTATAAACCATCGCTAATGTGAAAGAACCCATTGGAAAGCATAGGTTCCACATATATGTGTTTTGTAGCAATGTCGCATTGCTACAAAATCGTGTCAGCTTGCAGCTGGTGTGAAACCAGCCTAAGGCCGGCTTCACACGAGCGTGACGGGCTCCGCCGCGTAATATTCCGCGGTGAAGCCCGTCACGGCGCCCCCCAGAGACCCCATACTTACCAGCGGAAGATAGCGTGAAGACGCTTCCCCGCCCACCGCCGTCGCGTCATGTGACACGCCCACCGCGTCACATGACGCGGCCGGCCGTGTCACGTGACGCGCCGGCCGCGTCATATGACGCGCGGCGGTAGGCGGGGAAGCGTTTTTTCACGCTATCTTCCGCTGGTTGCAGCGGGAGATAGCGTGAACGGACGGCTTCCATTGACTGCAATGGAAGCCGTCAGCGCGTACACCCGCAGCAAATAGAACATGCTGCGGGTGAGGACGGGAGGTTTCACGGTGCGTAATTCCGCGGTGGAATTACGCATCGTGAGCATTGTGCTATTAGGTTCAATAGAACCTAATAGCAGGGGGCAACGCAGCGGATTTTTGCCGCGGATTTACGCGGCGTAAATCCGTTCGTGGGAAGGAGGCCTAAGGGTGCCCACCCACTAGCGTTTTTTTACTGCGAAATTCGCAGCGTTTTTTTTTTCTGCAGGGGTCTTTGGGCTATGGGACATGCAAAGCTAAAATCGCGATCGCGCAAAATCGCGATATCGCGGTAAATCGCGATTTTGCGCGATCGCGATTTTTACATTACAAGTCCCATAGACCCCCTGCAGAAAAAAACCTGCGAATTTCGCAGTGAAAAAAAACGCCAGTGGGTGGGCACCCTTAGGGCGCCTTTACATTTTTGATATTGAAAAGTCCTATTGACTTTCACGAAATTGTGGCAAAAAAGTGCGAGGAAATCGCAAGCGGCAGTGATGTTTTTGCAAGAAAAAGCAACGCTCATGCTCAAAAATCACGTGAAAAAAGACGCGATTTTGCCGCGGCGATATCGTTATTGCCAGTGTAAAGGGGTACTTACTTAAGCTGATAGCACCCGGGGAGACAACGCTGGAACGGGGCACCTAGTGACTATGAAACACAGCTCTGTTCCATCACCTTTGCACCCCATAAAGTAGTTAATGGGGCTCAAACATGATGACAGCTCCCCTTTAAGTAACAGGGTGTTTTCTATGGTTGTAATTGCTACTTCTGTAACCCCAATAACTACACATTGTTGTAGTTGAAAGTGCATTGCAAATCTACAGTTCTGCAAGTGTGAGAGCAGCAAGATGTTCATTAATATTTCTGATGCATGTTTTATGTGAAGCCCAGTACAAGGTAATGATATAGCCAAATATAGTCACCGCTGTATTAAACATTTAATTTTGTCTCCTGTGCTAGTATGTGTAATGGAGGCAAGAGTTCAGGGGCTGTAAAAGTTCTGATTAGTGCAAGCAATGGTCAATAACAAGCCAGAAGTTGCTCCATGAATATCAGCAGTAAGGAGTTTAGACGAAGCATGGTTTTGTAGTAAGCCAGAGGTCAGTACACAGAAATCAGCAGTGAGAGGTTAGAACAGAGAAAGCAAAACTCTAAAGTAAAGCTGAACATAATAATTTTGCAAGGCAGAAGTGGAAAGACCAAACGAAAAATTTACTAAGCCCAGCATTTCTGACACCGCGCTCAGTACAATTTGCCCCGCACACGGTGCGCTAAATACATGAAGAGGTGTATGCCTCTTCATGTATTCAGTGCATCCCAGCTGCTCCATGCGCCTTGACAGAAATGTGCACTTGGCATACATTTTGGGCATAATTTACTCCAGTTTCTGTTCTAAATTACACCTAAATTTGTTTGTCAAGGCGGCCACCCAACAAGCCCCACCCACTTTTAAAAAAAGTAGCACGGCCAGCGCAGAAGGTGGAAAGTCACACATTTTTTATGCAAGCGCCCCCTGTGCAAAATTTTGCAACATTTGTACATCAGAAAACCGGAGAAAAGCCTTCATAAATGCCCCTTCTAGGTTTTTATTGGGAGTGTAGAGATGGAGTCAATCAGACAATTAAGGGGCATAAAAAGCAAGGACTCTACAATGCTAGAGACTAGGGTAATGAGTTAGGAAGAAGCTGTCCTGACAACATCAATAGTCCACTTAGCAAAGCCACTGCTTGGGAAACAAGTGCCTTCTGGTTCAAACTCGGACAGTGTGGTTCTAGTAGTTTAGTATTACTACATCTTTGTATGCTCAGGGGGTGTAGGCCCAGACCCTTTTCACAATAGGAAAGGTAGTTGCCAATTTGCTCATACCAGGAGGGCTAACAAAGGAATGGCCCTATTCAGAGCTCTAGGAAAACATGCTCTAGAATTATTATTTCCAAGGCAATGCAAGTATTTGCAATAACAGACATACCAGCAGAGTTGAGAGGTCCTCATAAAATCCACATGCAACTTACTTTAGTTGTCAATCAGACATACTGTACATATAGTATAATGTTTTCCATGTCTTCATTAAGTTCAGGACTGGATTAACCATGGTGCAAACACAGCAGCTGCTCCAGAACCCACGATCCCCCTATGTTCAGCTGAGCCCCTGACAGGCTACTCTTCCTTCAGCAAGTTGAGGGAGCCCCAAACACTGATCCTCAGCAGTTCAGAAGGTCTCGTTAGGCCCCATTTGCAGTCGTTTTAAAAAAAACCCAAAAAACAGGCAAATACTCACCTTTACCACAGCGCTCCACCAAGCTGCTCCGGACACGTGTTCTGCTCTTGATTCCCTTCCTGTCTTACGGGGTCAGCACAATCATGTGTTATGTACCGTGTCATATGTCTGGTGCTGGGCTGGTTCTAGCGCTGGTAACGGGTCTCGGCACATACTATGTGACCGTGTTGGCCCCGAAAGAAAGGGAATGAAGAGCAGAAGACCAGTCTGGAGCAGCTTGAGGGAACACTATGAAAAAGGTGAGTATATGGTAGATAGTGGGTATTATGATGGGGACTGATAAGGGCATTCCTAATTACGGGGCAGAAGAGGCAGCATTATTACTGATAGGGGAAGAAAAAGGGGGGACTTTTTCTGCATAGAGGGCACTAAAAGCAGCACTTACTTCAGGGGGGCCTAATTACTATCTGCTGCACTAAGGATTGTGTAGAGGTATGGAAAACATAAGGAGGAGGATGGAAAAGCAAGGAGACAAAGCTTTCTGTGTGTGAAATTCTGCAGATACAAGTTGTGGCTGGGAGGAGTCATTGAGGCGGTCTGGGCATGGATAGAGGAGAAAAGGGAGCGAGAACAACACAAGAAATTATACCACCTGGAGTTAATTGCACTGGCATCAATTTCTCCATGCAGAGCCGATAACTGTATTATTTAGGGATATACTGTTACTATGAAGGGGTCACTAGTGAGCACTATTTTTGCAAGGTGATAAAAAGGACGTGGGTTAGGGTAAAAGGGGGCATGGTCTACACATACTGCAAGTTTACTACATTGTCTGAGGTTAACATGGTAGGGGCAATGGGCCGCCCATCATCATTAACAGCACCATACTGTGGGCAGCCTTAATCTGCCTCTACGTTTGCACTATTTATGTGACAATTTCAGTGGCTGGTAGAATTGGAAAACCCTGTGACAATAAACCTTCTTTCCCCGATCACATGATCAGGCTTGTAGATGCATTCATTGGCGGGGTGTATAGATAAGTCATGGTTTCCAAGTAGTAATGAGTGGGACAACATAAAGTACTCTAGATATATTCTAAATACTATAATACATAGAAGCCATCAGCACATTTTCATCTGAGTTTAGTCAAGCTAATGCCTCCATTGAACAATCTATAAATCCACTTAAGTGCTGGTTACATTTTTCTGTTAAGAAGAAATGAAATCATACGTAGTTGTTGTATTAATCACCGCTAATTATTCCGCTAGAGGAAATGGAACATTACGTTTCAGCTTATGTACATTTGCTTCCTGCTATGCTGTTCTTTTAGGCACTTGTTTTACAATGACATCTATACTGCTGGCATCACTTCCCAGTACAAAACAAGAAATGAGTAAGTAAATACAGAGGAATATTGTACAGCAAAGTATGGTATGGCATTATGGCGGAGAATTAGGAATTAGGAAGAGCAAAGCAATGAAGTAGAATGACAGATCGCATATAGAGGTTTCCATTAGGAAGAGAAGCTGAACACATAAATCAAGGAAGCAAATGAAGATATATTCTTACGACTGTGCAGGGCGCAACAACAGCGACCTACCTGGATGTAAGTGTAGAGTCTAGAGATGAGCGAACCTACTCGTTTAGGGCGATTTCGCACTCGAGCACCGCTTTTTTCGAGTAACTGACTACTTGGGTGAAAAGATTCGGGGGGTGCAGCGGGGGGGGGGGGGGGGGGGGCAGAGGGGAGTGGGGGACGGGGGGAGAGAGCTCCCCCCTGTTCCCCACTGCTACCCCCCGCTCCACCATACCGCCCCCCGGATCTTTTCGCCTGAGTAGTTAGTTACTCAAAAAAAGCGGTTCTCGAGTGCGAAATCGCCCTAAATGATCATCTCTAGTAGAGTCCAAAAAGGACAAATTCATCCACTAGTACAAATGCGGATAAGGCCGAGTGCACACGGCCAAGTCTGATTCCACAGCGGAATCAGACCCTGTGCCGTCCGGTGTTCCCCCCACGTACCTGTCCGGATTGGTCTACTCTGTTCTGCGGATGTGCCATTCGGTGAACAGGCGCAGTGCAGAGAATGCCATGCCAATGAGAGTGAGGATTCGCAGCAATTTCGAAATTGACATTTCGGAATCACCGCGAGTTGGACGGCAATGGAAGCTGTCTGTGCGAGTCCCGCACCAAAAGAGAGCATGCTGTGATCCTTCCTCCGTGAGCGGAAATCGCAAGTGATTTCCTCTTGTGTGCGTGGGAGAATGATTTTACATTGCATGCTATGGACGGACATTGCTGCGGAACTCGCAGCCAGATGCCTGCCACTGATTCCGCAACAAAAATCTGCCCATGTGCATTGGGCCTCACACAAAGTATATACAGTATGAGGGCTCGTTCACACAAGGGAATTTGCTCAGCTGAATTAGAACCAATGGTGTCCTATGAAGACAAAGGAATTTTAGCCGCACATAAAAATCACAACTAAAAAAATAGAACATCAGTGACTGAAATTCCCTGCTGCGCAAAAATATAGGTCTTGACCTATCTTTGGTGCGCAAAACACAGGAGTGTCTATAGACTTCTATGGGAGCTGGAAAAAAATGGGAGGGGGAGGGACTTGAGCTGTGTCCAACGCTTGGAAAAGAAGGCAGGTGTCTGTATTTTAGAAGGATTATTACCGGAATTCCGAACAGCAGCACACTTTTTCTGCAACACATGTGAATTGGCAATTTATATGCTAATGAAGCTTGGGACTCGATCGAGGTGAAACGTCCATTCACGTGATTTTCAGCGGAGTTAGCCTCATTTTTTTGCGCACAGAATTCTTGAGTGATTAGGTCTTTTGTGTCAACGAGTTCTATAGGAACACAAACGGGTATTCGGGAAGCTGACCCTAAACTTCTGATAAGAGAGAACCCTACTTATCAGAAGGGTGATCACCCTGTTAAGGGCAGTTCCACATCAAGAATGAGGGGGACCCTAACTTTCTCTAGATGGTGTCAGGGAATATGGTAAAAGTTAGATGTAAAGTAAAAACCACAGAAGTATAGGAGATAAGATGTTATAGCACCCCAGATAATTAGTAATCAATAGACAGACTAATCTTAACAGATATGCAGGTCAGAATCAGGAACTGCCAACTAGATCAGAAACTCCTTCAGGCAGAGAGTTTTTGGTCAGGAGTCAAATGGAAGTTAGACTAAAGAGGGGCAGAAGTCAATCTGACATAGAGTTGCGGACTAGATCTTCAATTGTGGGATCCAACAGAAAGTCAGACCAGACCAAGTGAATAACCGGCGTCCTCTGTGAGGAGGAGTCAGAATAAATGTATGCAAACTAATAGCTATTGGCTGGCTGGGCTGTCACACCCTCCAGACAACCAACCATCCATAAATAGACAAAGTGTCTAACACCAAAATGACAGCGAGCATATGCTGACAATTGCATCATGTGGGCCAGGGGCAGACGCCATGAGGTCACGCCTAATATGATGTTGTCTTCTTGCAAAATTTGGCATAAATTAAACCAACTAATAGGCAGTAAAGCGTTCGATCAGCCAGTCTAAAGATGAGCCAAATTCATCATCCAACAGAGTTACTATGATAAATATGGCGCATTTTAAGACTGTCTAGTCTAATGGCCTATTCACAGACCAAAATTGCCCATGAAAGTCTGTGAGAGCATTTACAAGTGCAGTGAATGCAGAGACTAAATGTGTATTCATTCTGTTTTTTTATGGATGTTGCCAGGAGACAGTGAAAAATAAGTCACATCAGTCGGGCATATTTTTTGCGTGTGTGAAAATCGCAGTGAACAGTATGCAATATGATGGACACAAAAACCACACGCAGCAAATACTCACCTACACATGAGCCCTAAGTTTTCAATGTCTAAGGGCTCATTCACACGGGCATCTTTTCAGGCTGTGTTCCCACGGGGCGGATTCCCAACGGAAATCCTGCGGTTTGGCCGCAGTGGAAAACCGCGAGATTTCCGCCGGGAGAATCGCTGCTTCAAAACCCGCGGTGGTTTTTGAAGCGGCCCAGCCACTCGCTCTTTCGCTGCGGCCGGCGCTCCCATAGAGGAGAAGGCGGCCGCAGCGGAAAAAAAATAGACATGCTGCGGTCGGCAAATCCGCGCCGCAGCAGCGGCTTCTGCCGGCTTAGCCGCAGCGGATTTGCCGTCCCATGTGGACGAGATTTCTGAGAAATCTCGTCCACATGGCTGGCTGATCCCGGGATTAGTGGCTGCATGTGGATTTGCCACGGCGAAATTCCGCACGGAATTTCCGCGGCAAATCCGTCCCGTGTGAACCCAGCCTCACACGTATATCGATGCAAAATACACGGTAAATAGAGTTAATGAAGCTAAATGGATTATCATTAGAGATGAGCGAGCACGCTCGGATAAAGCAGTTACTCGAGCGAGCATTGCTCTTCTCGAGTAACTGCTTACTGGTCCGAGCAGGCTTGGGGGAGTGGTGGGGGTGGGCGGGGGGTAGCAGGGGGGACAGAGATCTCTTTCACTCTCCCCCCGCTGCCCCCCCCCTTGCTTACCCCCGCACCCGAGCCTGCTCGGACCAGTAAGCAGTTACTCGAGAAGAGTGATGCTCGCTCGAGTAACTGCTTTATCCGAGCGTGCTCGCTCATCTCTAATTGTCATTGATCCATTCACACTTCTGTATAGTAATTGCATATGTTACGCACATAAGAAAAAATGCAGCATGCTCTATTAGATTGCATATTACACACGTAAGAGCCCTATTTTTCTCTATGGGTGCGTATGCAAGCACTGCCTTTTCAGTTACGTTTTTCACACAAGTTGCTAGGAAACATGCTAATGATTTAAAAAAAAATAAAAAATAGGAAGAATATCATTCTAGGCTTTTTTTCCTGCCTGGGCTTTTTTATGCACCCAATTAGGTCCGTAATGAATCTATCTAACCAGTTTTCAATTGTCCTAAGTGCATTGCACCTTAGAATACATAAAGATTCATTTACATGCAAAGACAATCTTTTAAAGGATTGAAGGTTCTAGGGATCATTTTACATAAAGTATTAATGGGCACTAATGTCTATTAGCACTTTATTAGCTTCATTTGCGTGTAAATGAGCGTCCAGGAGCTGTTTGCCGAACACAGCAGGTGGTCTGAGATCTGCAATCAGCTCCTTTGTTCTCGCATGGGCTAACAGTGTTCGGTCCCTGTTATCTACCCTCTGGCTGAAAGATGGATTTTAAGCTCACCTTTAAGCTCACGTAGTGTCTACATGCAACAATTATTACTCATATTCCATCGTTTAACACATTTTGAGCGATAATCGCTGTGTGTAAATGGGCCTCAAGCCATAGGACTGCAGACAGTTTTCTTCTACTTATCTGATAAATACTTTGTTTAATAGGAAGCTCGTTGACGCTTCTAATAACGAGGCATAGTGCAGTTATTTCGCTTGGATGCAGATTTCAGTCAAGACCCATCGTTAATTGTTATTTGTTTCAATTTCTTAATTTGTTTGTAATGTGTTATATAATCAAGAACATCAGTCATGTTAATCACCCTTCTGGTAAAACAACATCTAGTAAGCAGTTTGGATTGAGTTTTCTAATAAAAATTCAAGTATTTGTATTATTACAGTATTCTGCTGTTTTGTACAATGATCAAAAACATGCGAACATGGGGGGATTAAATGTTTTGTGACATCTGTACATGTTACTGTGGGTTAATATTTGTACACTAGAAAATCAGCTGACATGACAAGCAGACACTGATGCCCATAATATGTGTTTATGGTAACTCAAGGACCATTTCTTTCCATTTTCTTCTCTGCAGAGCCCAAGGGAGTGGCGATATGGCCTATAATTTCCTTCGCAGACAATGGGGCAGATTTGCTATTCAAATTGCAACAGTTTTCTGGCTCAAATTGTGCCCGAAACCTGTCTTACATGCTTGGCACTATTTGTTTTTAGACACATTTGGACACTTTTTCTGACGCACACAAAAAGGGGAGTGGCTTAATGAAAAAAGAGCGTTCTGTAAATTGTGCCAAATTGCACCAAAGGCTTTGCTGTAAATTAAGTCAACTAATAGGTGGGTTAAAAACTAAAGCATCTTAAAATTCCATAGATTTACCATCCAGCATGAGCTGCTGTGATGAATCTGGCATATATTAAGTGTGTCTTAAGGCTCATTTACATGCAAAGACAATCTTTCAAACGATTGAAAGACTGACAATTTTAGCACTCATTTTATGTAAAGTGCTAATGGGCACTAATGCCCATTAGCACTCTATCAGCTTTATTTGCATGTAAATGAGCCTCCAGCAGCTGTTTGCAAATCTTAGCATGCGGTCTGGACTTTTTACTCAGCTGCATTGTCTCCACAGGAGCTGCCATGGGCTGTCAGCTGAATACAATGTATTCAGCTACTCCTGTGGAGAACACAGCTTGCGGTCCCTGCTATCTCTCTCTGGCTGATGGATGGATTTTATGCTCACCTAAAAATCATTGTTCAGCTGTAGAGTGAAACATGAAAGCCATAGTTTGAACGAATTTTGAACTTTAATCGTTGCGTGTAAATGGCGCTTTAGTGTGCACTGTCTAAGGGCTTTTTCAGATGACCGTATATCGGCCGGGTATTCACACGGTGTCCCTCTCTGCAGGGGGAGGAGGTTGGAAGAGCTGGGAGCAGTGCACTGAGCTCCCACCTCCTCTCCACTCCCTCTCTGCCCCTTGGCACTATTTTTAATGGGAGGGGGTAGAACGGGGCAGGGCTAAGTCGTGGAACTTATCTCCGCCCCCATCCCGTCCCCTCTCATTGAAAATAGTGCCGAGGGGGTGGGAGCTCAGTGCACTGCTCCCTGCTCTTCCAGCCTCCTCCCCCTGCAGAGAGGTACACCGTATATCGGCTGGGCGTGAATGCCCGGGCGATTTACGGTCGTCTGAATAAGCCCTTACTTTAAGTAAATGTGCCTCAATGACTAGATCGCCTTTGATTGTTTATCAGTATGTTTTACCTTGCACCTAAATTACAAGCAGGGAATCACAGTAAACCTTGAAGTATTTTCCATTCTTTTCTCATGGTTACTGGGCTTTTATGTTTAGAATAATACGGCTTTGAACGGAGTTCATTACAAGCTCACAAGGTTAGATATGTACTAGATGGCATTGTAATCAATTTTACAAAGAGTTATCAGCACAAGAGGTATAATTGCATATACAAGGATGACCTCGGCAGATGCGACATGAGACTTCAATGTATCTAGGTTATGTAAAACTCTAAAAACAGTTTAGTTATTGCTGTAGCTCTGGTGGCATCAGAGATCTACCAGTAATGCCTCACTGTTATTACACATTGTAGGCAGCGTAGCATGATTTACATTGTAAAATGCAATGCACTTCAGCAGGAGGCACTGATGGATGAGGTCGCTTTCCATACCCTACTCTCAGTGGCCATTGACAGGATGGGAACGGTGCAGCTGTCATGGGAGAAAAGAGGGGCGTGGCTGGCAAAAGAAAGAAAAGACCGCGATACTTCTGAACACTGTATATTAGTAATGACCAATATCCTCATTACTCACTCTTCTGTACTGAGTATATACAAAGGAAGCAACTCCTTTAAAGGGAACCTGTCACCTGCCTAAAGCGCTATAAACTGACTTATGGTGCTGTAAGTTGATGTGACAGGGAGCCAGGTGATGTATTTTTCATACTCACCCGCTTCCTGGTTCCCCCTGTGCCTGCGCTGAACTCCGCATGTCAGCCAAAAATCTGACTCTTTTCAGAACCCCATGCATACGCTCTTCTATACAAGTCTATGGTAGAGTGTGCGCACAGGACAAGTCAGTGGAAGCCGTCTGATCCGGGGCACGTACACAATTCATTTCACAGATTCCCCAGAAAGCAGGAGTTAAAAAAAAAATCCACTGCACATGTGCGGCGGTTCACTGACTAGTAGAGATGAGCGAGTATACTCACTAAGGCACATTACTTGAGCGAGTAGTGCCTTAGCCGAGTATCTCCCCGCTCGTCTCTAAAGATTCGGGGGCCAGTGGTGGCCAGGAAGCGGCGGGGGAGAGCGGGGAGGAACGTAGGGGAGATCTCTCTCTCCCCCACACTCCCCGCCGCAACTCACCCGTCACCCGCGCCGGCCCCCGAATCTTTAGAGACCAGTGGGGAGATACTTGGCTAAGGCATTACTCGCTCGAGTAATGTGCCTTAGCGAGTATACTCACTCATCTCTACTGACTAGCGCTTCCACACACATCTGCGGTGAAGGAAATTAAGACCCGGATGGGTAAGTAGAAAACCTGCAGTGTTCCTGACCGTGGGTAAGGAATGCGATCCGCTCATGGACATGAGGCCTAAAGCTGATCAGCAGAGATTCGGACCCCCCGCCAATCTACTATTGATTGCCTGTCCTGAGGCTGGTCCATTAGTAGTTTACAACTGGACAACCCCTTTAGTGACACTTTGACATGAAGGAATTAATTGTATATGTACGTATAAAAGATGTAGTAAGAAACACTGTAAGGCTGGGTTCACACGGTGCGGATTTGCTGCGGTTTGCTATTGCATATCCGCACTGCGGCAAAACCGCTGCATCTGCAGTGCAATGCTGTACAAATGTGTTTGAAATGTGCGGAAATGCAGCTGCGGCGCAGTTTTAGAATATGCAGCGTGTCGATTCTTTTGGATTTTCCGCAGCGCTTTTTTGCCCAGAGCCTCCATGGACGCAGCAAAATCTGCTGCAAAAGTAAAAAAAGCGCTGCGGAAAAAAATGCCTGTGGATTTTCTGAGCTGAAAAAGTGGCCAAAATACGCAAGAAAATCCGCAAGCCAAAAAACCCTTTGAAGCGGTTTTGCCGCAGAAGCTGTTCTTCTGCGGCAAAACTTTAACGGAAAAAACGCGGCACATCCGCCCTGTGTGAACCTAGCCTTAATATACTGTATAGTAAGAAACAAATCAGCTTTAAATTTCAGACCTAGATTGAAGAAAAAAAATGGTGTTTGAAGGTGGAGACCGTATTTATTTAGTCAGTCTTTGGAAAATCAACAAACGTTCACAACAATTGACACAAATGTATCAAAGATGAAACAATGTTTCTTTACTGCTGCTGGTTTAAAAGGCTATTTCCTAAGTGCTGAATCTCTTCCATTTCTCTGACAACGGTAACGAGTTGCACTTTGCCTATATTCTAATTGGCTCTGACATGGCAGTCTATGGACAGATGCTCTCGAGAGAACAGATCCAGCAAGTTCATTCTTTACGCAATCACGCATCAGTTCCCTATTAAGTAATCTGAAATCCAGAGAATGGACAGCTTCTGGCAGCTCTCTAGTAACGGCGAAAGGCAGGATTTAGAGCTAAGTGATGCCTACAATGCCGATAAAGTCTCCTTGATGGATTTTTGCTGCACATTATTTTAACGCTCTTTTAATTGCTATGTTTATTGATTTTTCCCATACAGAATCCATTAGAAAGGCATCAATCATAGTTAAATGAGATTCTGATCACATAATCCTTACATTCATCATCAAGACTACAAATAACATGATGAGACGTTCCATGAGGTGGCATTAAATCTCATGGGTACTTAAAGGCTTACGTTCACCTACATATCATTTCACAATTTACATACAGAATCAAGTTGCATAAAACATTGATTAACTTTGTATATATGCTGCATCATTTATCTTGTAGTGAACCTGAGCTGCAGCCTGTTTTATACTCAAGAGCTGCATTCACAATTCTGCAGGCTTCCGATGACATCTCCCGGCATCTCATTGGCTCAGTGCACTGAACAACCTGCTCTGCTGATTTGAATGGTTGAACTTTCGTCCCATTTATACTGGGCACAGTACGGTATTATCGTGTACCTTGGTGTCACGGCAATTCTATTTAACTGAAAGCCTAAAAAAGCTGGAATTTGTAATTATTCCGAAGTTGTTTAACAAGTAATTTATGGATGTATATTGTATTTTACAGATTAACCAGTCATTGTTCTGGATCGTCCCCTGTTTATAAGGATTCATACAGTATATATTGAATGTCTAATTGATTTTATTGGCAGCTTTTCAGGCTAACAGCCATTAACTGTGTAGCTAATGCAATTCAAAAAGATGACTGCAAGTAGTTATCCATCAGCTACATCCCTACAGTCAAGGAGCATGGCCAGGCTTAGCTACCAGCTTGTGGGGGATGCACCAGGCAAGTTTAGGCTAGGACAATTCCCCCCTTTTAGATCTGCCCAGTCATATGATCCTCTTGCCCCATGCGGTAGCATCTTGTGGAGCTACATGAATCCTCCTCCTCCTGGCTTTGTCTCCTTCACTCTGATGTTCTGAGGCACTGCTGTCAGCTCATTGGCGTCCCCACAATGCAATTACTTAATTCTGGTACTGTACTGACATTATCACCTTAGTTCTCGGGCTGTATTTATGTTATGAGCTTAGTTCTGCTAATGTATTCATCTGCATTTATGTCATGAGTTTGGCCTTGGTTTTGTATCTATGTCCTGAGATTGGTTTAGGGCTCATGCCTACGGCTGCGACGGGCTCTGCAAGCGGAATACCACAGCGGAGTCCGTCACAGCACCCCCCCTCCCAAAGACCCCATACTCACCTCCGGATCCTCTGTGCAGCTCCTGCATGACGCACCAGCATTGTCATATGATGCGGTGGCTGGGGCGCGTATTCACGCTATATTTCCACTGTGCTACAGCGGAAGTATAGTGTGACGGCTGGCTTCCATTGACTACAATGGAAGCCATCCATGCGTATTCCTGCGGCAAATAGAACATGCCATGGGTAATTTCACGCTGTGGAATTCCGCAATGAAATTCCGCAGCGTGAAGATTAGGTTAGGTTCAATAGAATCTAATAGCTGCAGTGAAATGTCGCAGATTTCTGGCCGTGGGCATTAGCCCTAATACTGTATTTATGAGTTTGGTTCTGGTACTGTATTGATGTTATGTGCTTGGTTCTGGGTCTATATTTATGGTATGAGCTTAGTTGTGGTATAGTATTTAGGTTCTGAGGTTGGTTTGTGCTGTTTTGTTATGAGTTTGGTTCTGACGCTGTATTTAGGTACAATGATTAGTTCTGGTGCTGTCATGATGCGATGAGCTGTTCTGGTACAGCATTTATTCTCCTGGCTGTTCTGGTGTAGGTATGCTACTATCTTGCTACTTTCTGTACAAGTAGAATACAGGCAAAGTACCTGACAGTGCAATATACAGTATGTAGTTTTTTTCTTATGACTGGAGCCACAAAAGAAATTCTGCATGGGGTGCCATTTAACCTACGGTTGGCACTGGTCAGGAGACCTCAAATGAATGCTTGTAGTTCCCTGCCCCGTGGATGGAAGGCAGCAGAGCTGTACAGGGCAAATCTGAGAAGAAGCTGCAGTATTTAACTAGCGCCTCAACTTTATTCTGATGACTGATAAGACTGCTGACAGTTGGACCCACACCATTTGGGAAGAAAGTCCATATCCTAGCACTATGCCATTACTTACTGTGATGGAAAAATCTCTTTAAAGGGCAATAACGTGGTTAGCGAATACCCTGTAATAAAGGCTAGGCTGCATCCTTGTCTGTAATATTTCATAGCTGAGTTACACTATTCATTATAATACTCAATATCTGAAATAAGGAGTAAAGGGAAGGCTAGTGAGAGTGTATTTGGAAAGAAGTGTGTAAGCAATCACAGTTTCAAGGACAGTTATTTTTTCCCATACCAGCTTCTTGATCTGAAAGCTGAATTACCTGACTTTGACATGTAACATCTGAACATATGATCTTGCATACAAACTAAGATTCACACTTAAGATTCAGCATATGAAAAGCTGTTTTATCCCTGGTGTAGAAAGGAAAAGGTACTTTAGGTCTTTTTACAGCGAATCTAAATTGTCATATAATGTGATGCATTTAAAGCAACAGTGCCCTCCTCTATGTCTGTGCTGGTTTTTGAGGTTTTCCAAGATAGTTGTGGTACTTTCTTGAGTACCCAATGCACACTGAGTACTGGCAGTGCATCGGTGGTCTAAGACACTCCAGAGCTGGCCAATCAGAAAGCAGCAGGAAGTGTCTGATACTTCATGTGCATTGGTTAGTGGGAGGAAAGTTGTGGCCCTCTTGGAAGAGGGGCGCAGGAACAAGTCAAGTGTTTCTGTAGGAGCACAGCCAAAGACGAGGACACCAGGTAATATTACTCCCCACCTCATATCCCAGGACTAATTTTATCTTAAGGCCTGGGGTTTGCTTTAGTGATTTTTAAGGGATCTTGTTACCAGTTTTTGCACTAAACTCATAGCATGATGCTGTAGGACTTGTAAACAGCATTCCACACATGGCCTTTTTTAAAATTTCCCACTTCTCAGTCTGCTTGAACAGTTCTATTATAGTAGCGTGCTCTATTTACTAATTGCATATCCTGAGTCATCATGGCAGAGATGAACCCTTCTTGAGTCATGGAGTCACAGCTCTTGTCCAAAACAATTCAATGGAAATGGCACTAAAAACTCTCCTTCTGGTCTTAGCATGGAATGCAGCAGTCCCTCTCAAACTGCGTCAATCTACCCCGGTGCCTAAGCCCATAAAGAGCAGAAATTACGTCAACATTTCCGGTGACAACGTTATTGGTCCTGAAACAGCATACAGAAAGGACCACGTTTCAACTGCTCAGAACCTTTTTCAAGCATGTTGAAACATTGCACTTTTTATACACAGTTTTAGGACCAATAAAGTTACTTGCCACTGGAGATGCTAGAGTCATAGTAACATAGTATGTAAGGCCGAAAAGAGACAGATTTCCATCCAGTTCAGCCTATTAACCCCCAATGATGAACCAGAAGAAGGCAAAAAAAACACTAAAAACAATGAGGTAGAAGCCAACTTTTCCCATTTAAGGGAAAAAAAATTCCTTCCTGACTCCAATCTGGCAATTGGAATAATCCCCGGATCATCGACCCTTTTGAAGTTATTAATTATTATAACTAGAGATGAGCGAACGTACTCGTCCGAACTTGATACTCGTTCGAGTATTAGGGTGTTCGAGATGCTCGTTACTCAAGACGAGCACCACGCGGTGTTCGAGTTACTTTCATTTTCTTCCCTGAGAAATTTGCGCCCTTTTCTGGACAATAGAAAGACAGGGAAGGCATTACAACTTCCCCCTGCGACGTTCAAGCCCTATACCACCCCCTGCAGTGAGTGGCTGGCGAGATCAGGTGTCACCCGAGTATTAAAATCTGCCCGCCCGCGGCTCGCCACAGATGCATTCTGACATAGAGGAGGGAAATTGCTGTTGGTGCCGGAGCTGCTATAGGGAGAGCGTTAGGAGTATTTTAGGCTTCAAGAACCCCAACGGTCCTTCTTAGGCACCTATCTGCGATCTGCGATTCCTGTTCTCTTCTCTATATGCGCTCAATAGGGGCCGGCGGCAGCAGCGCCGACCCCATTGAGAACATATTGAAGACAAATCATTCTTCTCTGCCACAGCTGTAACAGCTGTGGCAGAGAAGAACGATGTTTGCCCATTGAATTCAATGGAGCCGGCAATACAGCAGGTTCCACTGAAAGCAATGGGCTGCCGGCGAGCGCGGGGTGAATTGTCGGGAAGGGCTTAAATATAGAAGCCCTTCCCTGCAATTCATCCAGAAATGTGTTAAAATAAAAAAAATATATATACTACTTACCTTGTCCCGGCAGACGGAGTTCAGCGCGGCCGGCAGTGGGTGTGAAGGGGGTGTGAGTCAGACCTGCCTCTGATTGGCTCAGGCTGAAGTGGAGAAGTGGCAGCGGAGTGTCATGCAGGCAGTGATTGTGCTTTGTTGGAGGTAGTGTGGTGCTTAGCTAAGGTATGCCATGCTAATGAGGGCTTTTCAGAAGTAAAAATTGTTGGGAGGTGGGGGGGGGCCCACTCTTGCCGCTATTGTGGCTTAATAGTGGGACCTGGGAACTTGAGATGCAGCCCAACATGTAGCCCCTCGCCTGCCCTATCCGTTGCTGTGTCGTTCCCATCACTTTCTTGAATTGCCCAGATATTCACAAATGAAAACCTTAGCGAGCATCGGCGAAATACAAAAATGCTCGGGTCGCCCATTGACTTCAATGGGGTTCGTTACTCGAAACGAACCCTCAAGCATCGCGATAATTTCGTCCCGAGTAACGAGCACCCGAGCATTTTGGTGCTCGCTCATCTCTAATTATAACATATAATATAGTATCGCTCAGGAAAGACGTGCAGGCCCCTCTTGAACTCTCATCAAATTTGGCATCACCACATCCTCAGGCAGAGATTTCCACAGTCTCACTGCTCTTACAGTAAAGAACCCCCTTCTATGTTGTGTGGAAACCTTCTTTCTTCTAGACGTAGAGGGCGCCCCTTTATTACAGTCACAGTCTTGGGTATAAATAGATGATGGGAGAGATCTCTGTATTGTCCCCCATATATATTTATACATAAGTATTAGTTCGCCCCTCAGCCATCTTTTTTCTAAACTAAATAACCCCGATTTTGCTGACCTCTCTGGGTATTGTAGTCCGCCCATTCCGTTTATTACTTTAGTTGCACGCCTTTGTCCCTGCTCAAGCTCTGATATGTCCTTTTTGAGTACCGGTGCCCCAAACTGTACACAATACTCCGTGTGTGGTCTGACCAGTGACTTGTAAAGAGTCGTTTCTGTTCTTTGTGGAGTCACAGATCTTGTCATGCCCAGTCCTCATTGAAATCCTCCTGGGTGTTTGATGTCAGCTCCCATCACTTCATTTGTTCCTGCAGGACTTTGCAAGTGGGATTTGTAGCACTGTCAGAGCCTTATCAGAGTTGAACAGAGCAGGCACATGATTCAGCACTGCTAGTACAGACATCAGATGCCTAGGGGGATGTCAGTCAAGGAGGAATGGCTGTAATAAGTGGTGCAACTCCATGATTCAGAGCTGTGGTCAGCACTTCTTGGAGTCATGTGCTGCCCGGACATATGTGCTGTCATTCAGAAGTGCAGTGTTGGTTTCCGTCATGCACTCGTCTGAATTTCATTGCAATTCTACTTATAAAGCACTATTTTTTGGAAAGACATTTTATGAGAAAGAGAATGCTCATATAATTTTGTATAAAAAGTTACTAGTTCTGGAGACTTCAAAAACATTTGATCTTCATTATCTGCAGTAAAGTTCAATACCGAAGACAACATTTTCCAACATTTGGTGCTTGGTGAAGTCCGTAATTGAGAAAGACAGTCCAGCCTATGGACCTAAGAAATCCCTAGCCATGACAGCACTACTGCTTGGAGCGACAGCAGCAGACAGCGAGGGGCTCTATGGACGTAAGTTATATGGAAGAGTAACACTGACATATTTATTGAACCTGAACAAAGACACCTGTTATAAAGAGTCCACACTGTGAATGATTTATGCTGATGCCCAGGAAGCATGGCTTAGATCAATCAGGATGTATCAGAAGCATCATTTGTATCAGACATAATGGATTTTTTTACATAACATTCTGGAACTTCATTCCTTGCCCTTCTTGTTCATAGCCGCATGGTGTATTTCCTGTACTTTGCTCAGTGGTCTACCTAACTTACAGGCAAGTCACACAACTGCAGTGGAGAGTGTGGTGGGAGGGGGACCGAAGCCACAGATAGGCTAGCGCTGGCGCTGGGTACGTGTCACGGCACATATCACATGACCGCATTGCACCCGGGAGAAAGGAAGCAGAGAAGCAATCTAGAGCTGACATGGGAACGCTGAACAGGAAAGTGATTAATAATGGGGGCAGAAAAAGGTTGGTATTATTAATTACAAGGCAGAAAAAGGCACCATTGTTACCTACAGGGGCAGAGAGGGAAGCGTTATTAATTACGGGGCAGAAAAAGGTGGCATCATTAATAGTGAGTTAGAAAAAGATTAAATTATTAATAATGGTGCAGAAAAAGTGGACAATGTCAATTATGGGGGGCAGAAGTGGTGACATAACTTAAGAGGCAGCCTTATCTACTGTGAGGTTAGAAAGAATGGCATAAGTTATTAGAGGGGCAATATTTATAAGTGGGGCAGAAAAGGTGGAATTATCAATTATGGGAGCAGAAAAAAGCCATTTTTAATTTTGGGGACAGAAACGTTAACATTATTATTAACGGGGCAGAAGAGTTAGTATTATTACTGATGAGGGCAGAAAAGGGGGCACTATTCTAAAAAAAACTTACTGTGTGGGGCCTAATTAGTATCTAGGGCACTATAGATTATATTGAGGCGTGAAAAATGTAGGGAAGGTGATGGACAAGCAAGGGGCCAACGATTTCTTTGTCTCAAATTCTACAGAAAAACGCTGTGGCTGGGAGGAGTCATCGTGAAGCAGACAGGGAAGAAAAGGGAGGAAGACACCAATCAGAGATGACGCCACCTGTGATCACTGGAGGTAACTGCATTGTAATCAATGTCATCATGTAGAGTTGGTAACTGAATAAACTGATTATAATTGAGAGATATGGTTAAATGGTACCATTCAAAAATACAACTCGTCCCGCAGAAAACAAGCAGTAGATATGTCACCAGGTTATATAGTAGGGATACCAGAACTGCAGAATGCGACCAGGACACAGGAGCATCAGTGACCTTTGGTTATGTAAGAGTTAATATTCAGGTGTAGTGATAGATAAATACCTGCAGACTCTCCAGTTGCTGCATATGTAACACGTGGCAGGACACATTTAGATATTTAGCAGGAGCCATCTATTTACAGGCTTTCCTGGGAGCACCCCTGGAAGTTCTTGGACAATGTTTCAGAATAGCCCAAGGCATCCCATGCTTCTCTGTCCGGAACTCAACTACCAGTTAGATTCTTCATATGTTATAATAGTTTAACAGTGGTCACCTGTTTAACATAGTTGTCAAAAGTCCAGAGCTCTCCGCAGGCTATTTTAATATCTGTTAAGGCTTACTAATGAAATTGTGAACATAGCTCAAAGTAATGCGGGTATGTATGTGTAATGCCGTGTGCCTACCTTCCCTTTAATGTACCATACGGTCTTTCCTTAATACATTGAAGCAGTTTGACTATTGAAAATTTGCTAGGTTTTTTTTTTATACAATATATGTGCCAGAAAACCGTTTTACATATTTTTCATCACATTTATGATGTTTTGTAAAAACGGTTGGACACTATTTTTGACAAGACTGAAAAAATGGCATGGCTTCGTGAAATAGGGCATAGCCTAAATACAGCAAAAACTGTGCCCAATTTGTGGCAAAGTTTCGGAGCAAAATCTGTTGTAAACTAAGCCTAGGTGGTATATAATTAGACTAGACAGTATAAAAATGGGATGAAACTGAAAGGGAGGAGACACAGATTAGATATTAGACAGTGAGGGGGATCAATGAGTGGAACAGGTTACCATGGGAGGTGGTGAGTTCTCCTTCAATGGAAGTGTTCAAACAAAGGCTGGACAGATATCTGTCTGGGATGATTTAGTGAATCCTGCACTGAGCAGGGGGTTGGACCCGATGACCCTGGAGGTCCCTTCCAACTCTACCATTCTATGATTTTAAAATGTATCATCCAGCAATAGCCAGTGGCGCATTTTTTAAACTGTCCACTCTGTTTTTGCACTGTCTAATATTAGACTTCATTAGTAAATTTGCCCCAACATGTTTTTCAGTAAATTGGGGAAATCTATCATCGGGGGAGTTTTTCGAACCAGTATTCTAGTATACGTTTGGTCCTTTTTGCAGTTTAAAATGCGAAAAAATGTTCAATCTTGCACAGTGTTGATGCATTTGTTGCATCTTTCAATATGTCTGGAGATGTGGAGTTTCTTTGTATGCCGCCCACCTACTGGAGTGAGAAGTGACAAATTTTTGCAACTTATTAAAAACTCGCAGTCATAAATGTCTCTAATTTCTGGCCAAGCAGCAAGCCACACCCACTTTAATTGACTCTTTTGTAAAGTTGGAGGAGAGGCAGAATATCTGTTTTTTTCTGCAAAACAATAATAAATGTGTGTTACTGATTTGCACCAAAACAAGATGCAACTTACACCAAAATCCTGCAATCAACACCAGTAATAAATGTGTCCCAGTGTTTTTCAATGCTAGACAAAACCTGTTGGAGCTTATTTACTATTGAAATGATGACATTTCTCTGGTGCAAATGACACCAGAAAACTGTCAAACACACTTTGTGCCACATCTACTATGTGTTTTAGACACTTTCAGACACTTTTCGGCTGTGTCCAACAAATGTATCTTCATTTGAAAGAAGGGGTGTGCCTTAACTTGTGCCAAATTGCAGCAAATTGTGCCAATTTTTTCCCCAATGTAAACGTGGTCTACGTTTAAACTGCACAGTCTTAAAATTTGACAGATTTATTATTCAGCCCATAAACTTGATAAACTGGTGCATTTTAGACTGTCTGGTGTAAAGGCCCATTTACACACAAAGATGACCTTTGGACCTAATGATATTGCATGCTCTGTGGCATGTTTTCTACTAATGCCCGATACACTTCAGCTGGTATTTCCCTCCATTCATCCTGCAAACATCTGGCGAGTTCTCTCAAAGAAGATGCATTGTCCCAACTTCAGTGGTGCAAAGAGCATCACCATTGGACAGTTGAGCAGTGGAAAAAGTTCTATGGAGTGATGACTCTTACTCTATCTTCACATCAGAAGGACATATCTGGGTGTGGAGAACATTGGGGAACGCCTTCCGCCTGAGTGTTTTGTGCCAACCATTAAGTATGGTGGAGGTTCTGTTATAATCTGAGGAAATTTAACGTGGCATGGTCTCAGTCCGTTGATTGTAGTGGCAAGAACCACGAACACAGAGGTGTACCCTGACATTCTAGACAATAATGTGCTGCTGACAATGTGGTAATACTCTGGGAATGGCCGGCAATACGTCCAACAGAACAACGCACCTTAGAGTATATGGATGTTGCAAAATAGGACAGAGTTCTGCTCCTAAATTCTACTGATCATCTTCGGGATGAACTAGAACATCAGATCAGAAAATATGAACAGCGTTCATCTTCTTTGAGAGAAATCGCCGGATGTTTGCAGGATGAATTGAGGGAAACAACAGCTACAGTGTATCAGATGTCAGTAGAAAGTATGCCACAAAGTGTATCTGATGTTATTAGGGCCAGAGGAGGCTTCAGTAAGTAGTAATATATGTAAATAATTACTACTTTTGATTCTTGCTTCGGTGCCCAATTACTTGGCAGAATAGTTTACTTAGGGACGTAAAATGTTTCATGTTTCATAGATGTACTGTCGCTTTAAGTGAAACCCTTTAATGTAACGTCACTACAACTTCCCAGCTGCCACAATACACAGATTCATCTTAAATAAATGGACCTGCAAACTAGACAATAAAGAAGAGGAGATAATCGGAGATGTGTTTCATTTAAATGTGGCCAGCAATTGTGCATCATGATACTCGGCAGCTAAAAATAGGCAGCATGACATTTGCAAATGCCTTTCTTTCTAGGGTGAATTGTGCAGAATGTCACACAATGTAACCCACAAAATGAAAATGGACTATTGAAGCAGGCAGCACAATTGATGGGGGTTAGAGGAAAGAACAAAGCAAATGCCATGACAACCTGTTCGTAATGAATGGTGTAAGTGTAACAAGGAAGCGATTCTTTTGTGAAGCTGCACACAAAATGGCACTTTACATCTGCAGTGCCAGAAGAGGTGTCGAATGAGACTTCACATATGAGTCATCGTGGCGCTGGACCCATTGGCACTGATCGGCGTCATTTGTTTGTAAAGATAAAATACAAGCAGAATTATTCCCCGTAGTTCTGGGGTATCTGCTGGCAACATTTTACTGGCTTGTAAATAAAGAAAAACAATTGTTTCGGTGGGGCCCTTTAAATATTCTAAAATCCATTGGCTAACCCACTGGTGGAAAGTAGTTGGCAGATTAGGGTGGGACATATAGTCATAGAAGTTAAATAGAATTTGTGAACTTTTAAAGGCACTTTTAACCCCTTCCAATAAAATGTGTATACTAGTTTTCCTAGGGGGCTTACTCTTTTTCTGCCATTATACAATAGTGCTATCTGCTGGCTAAAGCCAGTACTGCATGAGGTGACACGTTGGATAGGCTCCGACAGCAGAGAGGCTGGCAATATGCAGTAAGAGAACCCCCGATGGATGTCTTCCAACATCGGAGGTGTACAGCCTTAAATCAAAATGTCTTCAGACGTCAGACAGTGGATTGGAAAGGGTTAATTTACTCGAGTGGTATTGCACAATAACTCTTAGATGTAAATGCATGCAATGACCAAAGGATCAACGATAAATCATTAATTATTGCTGATACCTAAAAATAATTATCTTTTTGCAAGTGAATGATATATAACAGCTACTGCACCAATGGTTGCAGCATTGTCCCAATTTATCTTGCACTGGGAATAAGCCCTAAGACAACAGTAAGGTGGTCTATCAATGCTGAACTAGTTCAACTATACCCAACAGAAGGGCCTATGTTTCAGGTATACTAAGGCCGGCTTCACACGAGCGTGACGGGCTCCGCCGCGGAATATTCCGCGGCGAAGCCCGTCACGGCGCCTCCCAGAGACCCCATACTTACCAGCGGAAGATAGCATGAAGACGCTTCCCCGCCCACCGCCGCCGCGTCATGTGACACGCCCACCGCGTCACGTGACGCGCCGGCCGCGTCATATGACGCGGCGGCGGTAGGCGGGAAAGCGTTTTCACGCTATCTTCCGCTGTGTTACAGCGGGAGATAGCGTGAACGGACGGCTTCCATTGACTGCAATGGAAGCCGTCAGCGCGTACACCCGCGGCAAATAGAGCATGCCGCGGGTGAGGACGGGAGATTTCACGGTGCGGAATTCCGCGGTGGAATTCCGCATCGTGAGCATTGTGCTGTTAGGTTCAATAGAACCTAATAGCAGCAGGCAACGCAGCGGATTTTCGCCACGAATTACGCGGCGTAAATCCGTTCATGGGAAGGAGGCCTAAAGGTCCATTTACACGTAAAGATGATTGCTCAAAATTTGTTCAAAAGATAGGGAGAATGACAGCTTTAGTGATCATCTTGCATAAGGTGCTAATAGGCACTAATGCCCATTAGAAGCGTATTACCTTCATTTGCATGTACATGAGCCTCCCTTTGCTGTATGCAGAGAACAGCAGGTGGTCTGTTCTCTGCATTCAGCCCCTTTGTTCTGGCGCTGTGTCGCAAGCTGAATACAATGTAATCAGCGCTCCTGTGGAGAACACAGCGTGTGGTCCCTGCTATCAGCTCTCCCGTGGAACAATGGATTTTATGCTCACCTAAAAATCAGCGTTCGTCCAAAAAGTAAGTGATGGTAGCATTTACACGCAATGATTATCGCTCAAAAGACATTGTTTGAGTGATAATCGTTGTGTGTACATGGGCATTTACGAACCTTCCCTTCTTATAATAAGATATTGTGTGGTTTGGCGGCATGTTATGCCATTTCTCAGAAACTACTACATTCACTATGAACACTACATTTTTGTTCCTGATGTCATGTAGGCCTTTTGTATTAGACACATTAATAACCATCATTTCTTACCAAAGAATTGACATTGCCTCTATTGAGTTTCACAAACTGTCAACATACACTTCTGTGTCTTGGACAAATGGATATTGACAGGGTTTGAGATAAAAGAGATGAATTTAGGAGGAAATGATTTGACACTGTTCCTACTTATAGCCTACAGATGTAGCTGCGCCAACCTTCACGACTGGGAAACTATGGTAATAGCATTGGTACACTAGCGTATCGCTATGCTACTTGCGAAGAGTGTCTGTTTCTATTCACTTTGAATGGCTGGCCATGCTATGGCTGTAGCATGCTAACGTGAGATATGTTGGTGCTGCTACATCTCTATCTAAATTAAAGAGGTTCTCTAGTAAAATTCCATTGATAGAAATTTAATGACAGAAGCACTTAAGGCCACCGTGCATATTAGACAAAAGTCATCCAAACCCCCTGATTACGGCAGGAGCGGGCAACTGTTGGATATGAATGGGGACATCCTGACTTTTCCCTAATGGATGATGTTGAAGCAAAGACGCCCTGGGCATGTTGAATTTCAACACCTGATCCTTTTGTACCCACTGGACATAAGTTGTCACCATAGGGGCCTCATGGAAAACACACAACTAAATGTTTGGCTGAACTGAATGTTCATGGTGTGTTTGGGGGAGTCTAGGAAAATAACTGTCAGACGAATGAAGGTGTATGGGCATCTTCAGTTATTAATGGCTAATTACTAGTCACTAATTCCTAGTATCCCCTGCTAATAGAGTACCTGTTTACTTATGCAGGGTGTTTCCAAGGGTCGAGCTGATAGGGCAGTCAAGGAAAATTGTTGACGGGCAAAGGTTCTTCTGCAGACAAGTATCTTGTGTTTATGGTAATGGAAAATGACTCCAGCACAAACCAATGACATCAAATCCAATTTTCTTTATTGGGACGAATTAAAAATGTCCTCCATGCATCAAGTCCTCACAGTAACTCGCTTAGCGAACAGGACGCTTATAGTCATACCGTAGCATGCTATGACTCAGAGCATCTTGTAGGCTTCAAATGCTTAAGCGAGTTACTGTGAGGAAATGATGCATGGAGGACATTTTTTCTTCATCGTAATAAAGAAAGCGGGATTTTATGTCACTGGTTTGTGCTGGAGTCCTTTTCCATTGATTTTGCTTGCTGCCATCAAATTCTTGTTGCACCCGGTAGACCATTCCAGCATCCTGTCCTAGGAACTTCGCATAGGTTGAGACACTGTGGTGGTGAGCACTCTTTCTTTTGATTGCTCTTTGAGATCTTATGTCTATCGTCAGAATTAGACACATAGACATTAATCCTGAATACACCCAGTCCATGAACCATCAACCTAAAGGGTGTGGGGCAATTGCAGACAGCAGTCAGAAGCAGAGGAGCAATCGGGGCACTCGATCTTCCATAAAAACACTAATGTCTTTAGCTGTAGAGCTTCTTCACTGAAATTTTCTAACTCTAATCATGTAACAACCCCACTAATTTCATTGGTTCTATTGGTGGAGATGTACAGGGTGAGGCAAAAGTCTGGACACACCAGTTTAAGGCCTCTTTCACGCAAGCGTATGGTCACTGCATTTTACATGCACAGTTTTTGTGTGCATA
The DNA here is from genome assembly GCF_035609145.1 of Eleutherodactylus coqui. Lineage (NCBI taxonomy): Eukaryota > Metazoa > Chordata > Amphibia > Anura > Eleutherodactylidae > Eleutherodactylus > Eleutherodactylus coqui. Next base: position 141,868,043 of record NC_089845.1, on the reverse strand, counting down.
ATACACTTTAACTGTTCCGCTCACACAGTGTGAGAAATGCATTCATATGCACTATCTTGGCATGTATTACAGGTGCATACGTGCCAAGATAGTTTATAGGGGTTGTCTGGACACAGCAGCACTCATGTCATGTCTCTCATGCACGGCACACAGCTCATTACACCGGTATGAGTGAGGCCTAAGTGAGGTGTATTAATGTAATGATGAGAAAATTGACCTACAATGTGTAAAAGAATTACTTGGGAGGGAGGCTGCATTTTTTGATGGAGATGTTTTTAGTGGCCATTTTGAACTCCGCCATATTGATTTCAGTTCAGGTATTTCAAATAGGAAGGTGGTCATGTGATATATCAGCCTTAGCTAGACCTTACTCAGTAACACAGTTTTGCCCTATTATTACTTGCTTCAAAGTTGAGTGACGGCAAAATTGGTAAATTGTGTCTAACATCCAGGGGCTTTTTCTTTGATTGCCTGATCACTTAACGAGGAGAAGTTACTGGATAGCATATTCCCACCTGTGATCAGTGAGAACAGTGAGTTCCCACTTACTTCGAAAAGGATGATGCACCTCTATACTTTGCTGTGGCTGTATACAGATAACTGGATGCTCAATTTCATGGGTACTGAATTGGGTAGAGAGGTCCAGTAGAATGGCCGCCAAGATTGCTGACTTAATGCCTTTAGACTTTTATCTCTTGAGCCATTTAAAGTCCCTTGAGTATGCAGAAAAAAAGACGCAATATGGTTCACCTGAAACTGTGAGTCCTACAGTGCTGTAAAATAATATCACCTAAAGTTCTTCAACATGTTCACAAAGACTGGATTAAATCTTTAACCACGTGCGTCCGGGACAAGGGTGGACACATCGAACGCATCATGTAAAGCACTTTCTGAAACTTTGCGCTGACTTAACTCCTAAACAATTAAAGACAAGCCAAAACTGAAACTTCCAGCCAAGATTTATACATCACATGATCACTTTCCTTTTGAAAATCCTTAGCTGAATTCAAAATGGCCGCTAACAACATCTCGGCCAAAAAATGCAGCCTCCCTCCCTATTAGTACTTTCACACCTTGGTAGTCAATTTTCTCATTATATCACCAGACTTTTGTCTCACTCTGTATTAAATGACATTTAAGACAATTCTATTGGTGGAGACCTATTAAAACCAATGCACTCAGATTTCTATATTTTAAGGGACTATATCATCTCCTATGTGCCCCATAAACTAAAGTAATAGGAGATGACAAAGTCTCTTTATTGGTCAATACACTTTGTATAATACTAATTCTGTAGACTCTTCTAGCTTTGTCTCCAACTAGCTCCAAAAGGGCTTCGGGGTCTTTAGGGAGTGACATAGTCCCAATAATTTAGGGACCAAATTCCAACGTCCCCCCCCCCCCCCCCCTTTAAACAACTAAGATGTCTAGGATCACGATGCTACAATACTGGATGCATAGTAATAATTTCTAAAAACTGACCAGACTTTTCTGGCAGGATTTGAGGATTTAAAAGCGGCCATACGAATCTATACTAAGAAGATTCTCGCTATATTGCTGGCGAAATGGCGACAGTATTTCATAGCTTATTCGAAGTTAATGTCATCCTGTGTAAATAAAGAATACAGACTACAGGAGAACAGATAAAAAAAAGGTTCTAGTGAATATTTCATGGTTATTCCATTCATGTCATAAGGAATTAAACGTTTCTCCAGATAATCGGGCCTCAATATCTTATCTTACGTCAGATACGGACTTCTTCGCAGTTCACTACCTTTAACTCTTCCAAATAATATGTTGAGCTGTTTAATTTAATAATAATGTGGAATCCCCAAACACTCCTATAATTTCACATTAATGCAAACTCCTGTGTAAGACATTGTGGAAGTCATGATTAAATCTGCTGCAACCACCAAGGAAGCTCATAAAATAGTAAGTAGGACTATAATAAGACATGCATTTACCTGGGAAATCTAATATATATTCTGTCAGGTGTGCCCAGACTTATAGACCAATTAAAGAATACATTTTATATTAGGTGCTGAGATGATAAATACTAAATCTAAACCAGCTTATGGTAAATTATGCAAATTTTCAGCCCCATATACACTGCTGTATTATTGAACCATGTTGCGTGGATCGAGAAAATGGGGCCAATAGACTGCTATGGGGTCACAGACTAAAAAGTTGTGGCATGCTCTAACGCAATATTGTCATATTATGGAGGTATTCCCCTCTTGGGGATATTATGGTGCCTCATGATGGCACTATATGGCGACTCATATGTTATAAACCAGTATGTGCTCTTGAACTTAGTAAATGTTGGAAACCTCTATCTGAGGTCTTCAAGTAATATTTTTTTTCCAAATGTTAGTACATTATAAATTTTCCCACTTTTTACTATTGATGACCTATCCTTGGGATAGGTCATCTATAGCAGATGAGCAGGGAACCACTGCTCTGAATCCATGCCAATCAGCTGATCCTCTGGCTCGCTGTGAGTGCAGAGGGGCTGTATGTCCATATCAGTGGTCAGGGTCGGAACTGTAATAGGTGGCTTCACTCCCACTGAAGTCAATGAGAGCAAAGCTATCTATTGTATCTTCTGCCCTGACCACCAATCTGTTTGTCTGGCCCCACTGGGCAGGACCGGAAGTGTAAATAGACACTCAACGGCAGTGAAGCCTCCTATTACAGTTCTGGCCTTGACCACCGATGTAGACGATTGGCCCCACTGCACTGATAGCAGACCAGAGGATCATCTGATTGGTGGGGATCTCAAGTGGTAGATCACTGCTGATCTGCTATGATCTTTAAGGCGAGTCTCACACAAGCGAAATACAGGCACCTTTGTGTGAGTCCCTATCCGACCATGGGTCTAATGACCTCAACTGATAGTGTCATAGGGAGCTATTACGCTTATGTCAAACTAGCCTTGCCCTCTTGCTTCTTTCCTTAATTCAAATCTATAACCTTTATCCATACTTATTCCACATTTTACCTCTAACTGAAGAAGAGATTCTCTAACAAAATGTATTTTCTTAAAATCTGATTATTATGGAATTGGAAGATGTGCAGCTTCAATTCTTAAACTTCTCTGTAAAAATGAAAGCTCAGGTCTCATTGGCTGCCATGGGCAAACTTAACTTGGTTACCTCTGTTTTGATACTTCAGGTTCATTTTATCAAGATTGTCATAAAGTACTAATATCAATGCACTATAGTATATTTAAAGGGGTTGTACCAGAACTATCATTTGTGTCTCCCTCTTTTCCTCACTGCAGGAATGCTTCTCCCACCCGCAGTTGCAATCCCAGTGAATGGAGCGCCGACTGAGTGTGCTCTCCATTCATTTCAATTGGGCTGACGGAAACAACCAAGGGGTTGCAGCTCTTCCATCTCCACAGTCCTATTGAAAACGAGTGGAGTGGCAGTGCACATGGACAACAATCGCTTCATTCATTCTGTTCACTGCGAGGGGTGCAATAAACCCACAGTGAGGAGGATGGGAGGGAACAGGACCCCCTCAGGATCAGTGGGGGTCTCAGCAGTGAGACCCTCACTGATCAGCAAGTTATTCCCTATCCTGCAGATAGGGAATACCTTTTCGATTCTGGTACAACCCCTTTAATGGGCTGAGCTCAAGAACATCATGTTACCATAAAGGCTTATGTACACGCAACGATTATCATTCAAAATTCGTCCAATTGACTGCTTTTGTGTGATAGCAAATGTGCGCCCATCTTGCACTTACCGTGCACTCTTCGTTCATCGCTGACTTCAAGTCAGCATAAAATCCTTTGTCCCTGATAAGAGGGACGGCATGCTGTGTTCTCCGCGCGCAATGTTGATAGCATTGCATGAAGCCCGCGGCAGAACAAAGCAGATGTATTTAGAGAACAGACCACCACAAATTTTGAGCGATCATGTTTGCATGTAAATGGGCCTAAGCTATGGTAAGAGCATCCCAGTAACTCCTAATTATACAGTGAGCACTTGGAGCAGTAGTAGCTCACATTTCCTCAGCTTCAGAAAGTAAAATATCACGTATCTTAAAAAAAAAAAGAAGAAAGCTTTCCCTTTGGTGTGTCATCCTTTTTAAGTTGGTTTTGAAAATTCACTCTGATGTTATTTTAATTTTTGCTGAGATTTCCACCCTGGAAACCTGCCAAACGCTTTCACATGTTGACCCTGCAATTTATCCCTCCATAACATCAAACGCTTTGACAGATCTATATTTTAGAATCCTTCCTACTTTAAATACAATAAACATGAATAAACACAAGTCATCCCGGCATTTACTGTATGAAGAGTAGCAGTCTGCAGAATGCGTGGTACCTGCAAAACAATGAACAGGTGAGTGGATGAAGGTGGAGTAACGGGTCGCAGCTTTGGAACCCCTGAAGATATGGACACAGTAGTAGTTATGGGATTTACTATGGATGGCCCTAAAATATTCTGCCAGACAGAAACTTGCATTTCCAACCCTTTGCAGTTGCAGAATGTTTGTGGCTTAGGCCCCGGTCAGACGAGCGTGCTTTTTGCGTGCGCAAAATGAACACTTCTAAAAGAACCAATGGGTTCCCATAGAAGCATTGATATGTACGGAATTAGAGGCACAAAACGCTGCGCACCTAAGAAAGATAGAACATGCACTATCTTCGGTGCGCGTTGGCAGGAGTTTCCATTGACTCCTATGGGAGCAAGAGTTAATAGAAACTCCTGCGCTGCCAATAGCTTCCCCGCTGTAAGCATTTGAAAGGTGCTTCTGTCCCGCTGTCCCTGCTGGGCAATTTTCCAGCAGCAAGGGGCAGTAGAGGACTCCCCCTACCTCTCTCCGCAAGGTATTTCCCTATTGCGGGGAGAGAGAGGCGGGGTTACAGGACTTCCCCCTAAAAGTGTGGGAGGCTGGGGTGGGGCTAGACAGATTACCCTCTAGCCTTGCCCCCAATGGTTTGCTATAGAGATTCCCTGTGAGAATCCCTATAGCCCGCCACTCTTTCAAGTCCCACTCACTCACTCTCTGCTATGGGGATATCCCTTGGGATTTCCCGATAGCAGGGAGATTTAGCGGAACTATGGGGGATCTCCCCAGAGCAAGGAGAGTGAGCGGACCTATGGGGAATTTTCCCATAGCAAGGGCCAGAGAGGGGAGCAATGGCGGATTAACCCTTTGCCCTGCTCCGTTTCTCCGTGCTATGGGGAAACCCCCTATTGCTCCACTCACTCTCCCTGCTTTGGGGAAATCCCGAAACCCTGTGAAGCTCCAGTGAAGGGCAATGTTTGCGAGTTTTTAGCACATGTGAGAGGCACATTTTCTTGTGCGCCCATAAGTGCGCAAAAAGCACAATTGTCTGACTGAGGCTTTAGGGTGCGTTCACATGTAGCTGATTTGGTGCAAATTTTGTCACAGATTTCGGTAAATCCAAATTGAAGGGGTGAAATTTGCTGCAGATGTGCAATAAAATCAGCAACAAAATCCTCTACATGCAAAGGCACCCTTAAAGGGGTTTTCTGATTTTATGTGATTATAAATGACATAATCCAAGGTATAGTTTGTGTATCGATTGTGTATCCTTATGGTTTCAAGGATCTGTTTGCTGCCATCAAATAATCTGTCTTATATAGGTAAATTGCCTGTTAAAGGGATATTCCGTGACTTCTTACATTTTTCCCTTTGATGACCCTCAGGTTATCAATAGATGATTGGTGCAGACCCGCCGCTCGGATTCCTGATGATCAGCTGATTCCCAGGGCTGCTTTTATTGCAGTCAGTGCATAAAGCATTACCTACAGCTCAGGGGTCTAGATTGGAGCTTCCATAAAGGGTGCATTCTTTTTTTATAAGGGGATTTTGTTTCTGGCTCAGGGCTCATTCACAGAAAGGAATTTGCACAGCTAACTTACATGCGGAAAAAAAAAAACACGACTATTAAAACCAATGGTTTCAGATAAAGAAATTTTAGCTGCACAAAAAAAATTACACCTAAAAAGATAGGAAATCAGCTACTGAAATTCCCTGCTGTGTGAAAATATAAGTCCTGACATATTTTTGGTGCGCAAAGCGCAGAAGCCTCCATAGATTCCTATGGGAGACTATGCAAGCCATCCGTCAGAGCGAGATGTAGCGATTCCCCAGCAGGGTACATGGAGGGATAACCCAGCAGCGTGGATAAAGGGGTGCCCCTGCAGGGAAGATGGAGGGATTCCCCAGCCGCCAGGGAATCCCTCCATCTCCCCTGCAGGGGAACCCCTTCATTTGCGCTTCTCGGGAACCCCTCCATCTTCCCTGCCGGAGAACCCCTCCATTCGTGCTGCTCAAAAATCCCTCCATCTCCCCTGCAGGGGAACCATCCATCCACGCTGTTGGGGAATCCCTCCATCTCCCCTGTAGGGAAATCCTTCAATCCATGCTCCTGGGAAATCCATCCATCTCCCCTGTAGGGGAAACCCCTCCATCCGTGCTGAGATGAAGAAAATCCCTGGAGATGAAAGGAAGCCCTGGGGCATCCCATCATCCCTGCGATGAAGGGAACCCCTGCGGAGATGAGGAGAAACCCCGGGGAGGTAAAGGAAAGCTTGGGACTTCCCCCCATCTCTCTCTCCAGCAGCACATATTTTTAGTCACTCCCCTTCAGCGTGGAAATATTATGGCTGAAGCTCGAGACTTTAGCGTGGAAAGATTGTCCATTTAGACAATTTTTCCGCAGCTAGAGTTGCAATTTTTTTGTGCAGCTAACAGCTGCGTGAATTCCATGCCCATGTGAATGAGCCCTCAGGGGATGGCGCTTCGATAAACAGTAAGGCTTACAGTAGCTTGATTACCTAGACCACTAGAGACACGGTAATGGGCATATGGACTACCCTTCCCAAACTTCCTGTTTTGTATGATCTGTCATATTTGCAGAGACTGTGATATAGGATACACAAAAGTCAATGAAGAACAGAATATCAAGGAAAGTATTGTTAGGATGGTCAATAATAATAGTCCTAATATCTTATGAAACCTACTCACTTAGAGCATGTGAGGGTAGTGTATATATCCAAGATATCAAAGATTCACATTCTAGTTAACAGAGAATGAACAGTCTGACAAGGTGACTTCACAGATTACATAACTTTTGGGTTGCACTGATGTGTTGTCAGAAGAGGAAATATTTGGCAGAGATAAAAAATATTATTTACATTGAATCTGTGAAGGTGGAAGATAAAAGCGGAAAAAGGAAAAGTGACAACCAGAGTGTTACTGCAGCGGAGAAAGTATCTAGGTCATAAATATCCTCTTTCTATTTTATTCAGCTAGAAACTTTAGATGTTTTTTAGATGTTGTTACAAATTGTAGAAAATGTATAGAAGCGTGTGGACAAAGCATAGGCACAGTTTACAGAGAAGTTCAGCTTCAGCTTGGAGTCTCATTATTACATTGTAAGGGTTGTATTAGTAGCAATTCCCTTAAAGATGTTGTTGGCATCACACATGTCTACAATTGTGATTTAGCCTGCCTCTTAAAGGGGTATTTCAGAAACTTAAAGGGGTTGTCCCGCGAAAGCAAGTGCGGTTATACACTTCTGTATGGCCATATTAATGCACTTTGTAATATACATCGTGCATTAAATATGAGCCATACAGAAGTTATTCACTTACCTGCTCCGTTGCTAGCGTCCTCGTCTCCATGGTGCCGTCTAATTGCCCGATTAGACACGCTTGCGCAGTCCGGTCTTCTCCCTGGTGAATGGGGCCGCTCGTGCCGGAGAGCTGGTCCTCGTAGCTCCGCCCCGTCACGTGTGCCGATTCCAGCCAATCAGGAGGCTGGAATCGGCAATGGACCGCACAGAGCCCACGGTGCACCATGGGAGAAGACCCGCGGTGCATCGTGGGTGAAGATCCCCGCGGCCATCTTACTAAGGTAAGGAAGAAGTCGCCGCAGCGCGGGGATTCGGGTAAGTGCTAAACGTTTTTTTTTTTTAACACATGCATTGGGTTTGTCTTGCGCCGAACGGGGGGCTATTGAATAAAAAAAAACCCCGTTTCAGCGCGGGATAACCCCTTTAATGCTTTTTTCAAGCTTCCATCCATCTATTTGATAGGTGAACACTGATAAATTGGTGCGGGTCCAGTTGGTCATCAAAGGAAAAGAGCAGAGGTCGCATTCCATTTAGTTCCCGCTTTGGAATTCGGCATGCTAATTTTGCCCACTGACAGGGAAAATTCTGCATGCAGATCCGTGCCAAAGACCTATTTCAAAAAGATGCAGAGTTTGACTTAGAAGTTATGCAGAGAGCAAATTCCGTCGTGTGAACATACATGTGGATTTAGTACGGAATCAAGAAGTGACATATGAGTTTTTTGCTGGATGCAGATTTCAAGACTACGTAGATTGAGACTATGGCATGGATTCCCCTTAAGGCAATGGGATTCTGATGCAGATTCCATACGGATTCTACACCAAATCCAATTATAATGCCGTGATGTGATCATACTCTAAAGGAAGTTGACTTTTTATTAACATAACAACCGGAACATTTTTGCTCATGAAGTCTATTATTTTGTGTACATATTAATTAAAAAAGTAGTGGATGAGAGTATAAAATTAAAGGAGTTGTCCAGTTGTAAACTATTGATGCAGGATTCACCATCAGTAGTAGATCAGCAGGGGTCTACCTCCTAGGATCCGCACTGATCCGCTGTTATAGAGGCCAGTACGTTCCTGCAGTGAGCAGACAGCTCTGTTCTGATTGCAGTGGCTAGGCCTGCTATTACAGGCCTGGTATTAAGGCAAAGATTGCATTGAAGTTAAACCTGTAATACCAAGCCTGGCCACTACAGTGGGAATGGAGCTGTCTGCTTCCAGCAAAAATCAGCTCAATGCAGCAACAACAGCTGATCAGTAAGGATCCTGGGTTGTTGAGCTTTGCTGATCTGCTATTAATTGCTTATAGGCCATGAATAGTTTACAACTGGACAGCCCCTTTAAAAACAAACCCGTTTTGAATAATAGGACTCCTTCTTCCTAATACAGTTCACAACACCACAGCCTTTCCCAGAACAGGAAGCCCTTAACTGACAAATCCCTATTTCTGCATTGTCTTTGTTGAAAGGGGGGCAACTCCGAATGGAATAGGGCAGGAATTGATAAAAAGGTGCCATGTTTGGATTCACACCCCAATGCGAAAGTCATAGGACCAAACTAGACTTGAGCCGCCCTATCCAACAACATTATAGCACTCAACGGTACTTACAGAGTATTCGAATATTGAAGGAACAATCCATTTCTATCCTCTGAACTTACATAAGTCACTTGCAATGCAAAATTTACATAAAGTCAATACAAAGTCAATGTAAGGTTAATTGATCTCCACGATGTCTAACTATGCACCTCGTTGTAGCACCTTTGAAGATCCAGTGCAGAATAAGCTAAATGGAAGCCTTTTCTATAGTAATTAAACTTAAGTAAGTACCTATAAGTGAATCTTTGGAAACAGATGACAATGTTGTAGCCTGCAGTAAATGTACTGCAGTGCGCTGAACAGCTTGCATTTTTTTACTTTAAATTTTAATGAGAATTTTGATAAGTTGTTTGAAAGTAGCTCGAGGCTTATTGTGAAAGTCTATTAATTTGCTTCCTTCAAATGAAAGAAATAGCACAAAAAAGGGATTAAAGTACAATATTGTTGGATCCTAAACTTGACTACCAAGTAAAACGTGAGGAGGTAAAGCGAGTCCAATGCTGGAAAGTTTTCTTTCTTTTGTTAAATATTGAGTTGGCGCTTAGATTACAAATGGAAGCTTCCCAGGGGGAATATAAAAATAGATTCGAAGCACTTAATTCTATTACTTTGGACTTAGAGAAACTCATTTCTACACATGGAGTAAAGGTAGCTTTACATGGGGTGATTATTGGCCAAATTCATGCTGAGAACAACTAATTTACGTGATAATTGTGAAAAAGCAGTCACTGACAAGGCGGGAAATCACTCGCCTGTCGGAGTCGAGTGGTTTGTAGCAGGAACGGGCGTTTATGCGCCCAACAGTTGCTTGTGTGATGGTGCCTTAACACCAAAACATCTTACACAAGTATAATGTTTTCTAACTTGCTAGAAAAGTAATTACAATGTTACTACGGTGCTAAACCATAATGTGTCACCAAGTCTCCTGTGGCTCCTTGTAGATGCTTACCTGTTTTTAACCCCTTAGTGATCAAGCTTTTTTTGTTTTTTTTACATTTTCGTTTTTTCCTCCCCCCTTTTAAAAAATCGTAACTCCTTTATGTATGCATCAACGTCGCTGTATGAGGGCTTGCTTTTTGTGGGACGAGTTGTTTTTTGCAATAGTACTATTTAATGTGCCATATAATGTACAGAAAAGCTGTAAAAAATTCTCAGGGGAGAAAAATGGAAAAAAATGAAATTCTGCCATTTTGTTTCTACGGCACATAAATAGCAACAAAAACGACACGATAACTTTATTCTATAGGTCAGTACGATTACTACAATACTAAACTTTTATTTTTTGCTGTACTAGTATTTTTTTTCAAAGATATTTAATGTTTTTTAATTATTTTCTGCGCACAATAGCTTTTTTTTATTTTTTCCTCGTCATAGTTGTGCGAGGGCTCATTTTTTGCAGGATGTCTTATAGTTTGCGTTGGTACTATTTCGGAGTACATACAACTTTTTGATTGCTTTTTATTGCATTTTTTTCTTGGAGACAGGGTGACCAAAAAAGGCAGATTTCTGTCATTTTTTTGTGACAATGTTCATCGTACACGGTAATTGATGCTTTACTTTGATAGATTGGACTTTTACGGCTGCAGCAATACCAAATATGCATTTTTGTTTTATTATTTAGATTCTTTTATTATAAATATTCCAAAAGGTTTTTCTTTTAAACTTTTTTTTAATCAATTAATAAAACTTTATTGATCTTATTTTAACTTTTTTTTCCCAGGGGAAACAACAACTTGTGAAGCTTTGATCGCTCCTGCAGCTATAGCATTACATCATACTGCTTTCGGGAAGGCAGTCTATTAAGCCACCCAATGGGCAAAAGGCCCCTGGCTGCCATGACACCTGCATGGCTCCCTGTGATCTCATCACAGGGGAGCGTATGGGACCCCCAGAACTGACAGCGGCATTTAAAAAAGTAACAGCTCTGATGAGCCACACAGATAATCGGAGCTGTTGCTGCCAGGTGTCAGCTGTAAGAAACAGCTGGCAGCCATGTAGTATGGAGGGAGATTGCCATTCCCTTCATACATGTCCTGTCCAGTTTCCAATTTATTTATATTTATTTTAGAGGAACAACAGAGAAATGGCACAATTATTTTTTTCACAACCCAAGCATGTCAAGAAAGCTGACAGATACCCTCAAAGCAAATACACCTATGCCCAAGTGGTGAGAATGACTAGATATAATCTCTTATTCCAGGCGGCATGCTGGAAGTAGAACGAGCCGCACTATAATCAATGGGGTACGTTTGACGCTGTTTGGCTTTACTTTTGTTGTTTGGCTCTAAAAACCAGACGTCATACCTGAGGCCCCCCACAGACGCGGATTAAATGTAATTTCCAAATATTTCAACAAAAGCTCAGCAATTTTGAAATTTACTTAAATATTCACTGAGCCTTCCACAAAATTTGCATAAATCAAGAAACTTATATTAAAATATATTTTATCAGAGAAAAATTCTTATTTCTTCACTTATCAAGCTCTTTTCCTTCTCCCTCCTAAACTGTTCACTCACTGAGAAATTGCTGAAATGCAGGTAGTGAAACGAGGTGGACTTTCAGCTCTGCCCATGCAGGCCTATAAAGGGAGTGGAGGGAGGAGGAGAGAGAGACACAGAGATGCTGCTGTAGGTAACAGTAAATGTTTTACTATCTCACAGCTACTCGAATCACATCGACACTGCTCTGTATTTCTGTATAATGTCCTCCATGCTGCTGCTGTAACATTCCAATGTTGCACTTGATCAGATTTAAACCTACAACTCAAGAAACTAGAACTCCAGGACCGCAAGCCAGAGGAGGAGAAAGTGGAAAAGGCCAATAATAATAAACACAAAGACAACATATAAACTCCATGCAGATGTTGTCCATAATCAGACATGAACCTAGAATGCCAGTTCTACAAGGCAACAGGGTGAGCCACCAAGCTTCTTCCTTACTCCTCCTGCTTTTTCTTCTCTGGAGAAGGAGAAAAAAAGGAGAAGGGTGGAAGATCTTATTATTTTCCTTCATCTCTTTCTTCCCTTTGACCTCCCTCCTTTCCTTCTCCTCCGTCTCCTTCTTATACCTAAGCTTCTTGTTCTTCTTCTCCTTCACTTTTTCTTCTATTTCTCCACTGGAGGAGGAAGAAAAAAATTAGAAGGAGGAGAAGGAGGAAGAGCAAGAAGAAGAAAGAACAAGCATAGTGGCTCAGTCTTTAGCGCTGTTTCCTTGCAGTGTTGGGGTCCTAGGTTCAAATCTCTCCAAGGAAAACCTCTGCATTGACTTTGTATGTTCTCATTTTGTTTCTCTGTCACCAAACATGGTGGGTCAGTTGCTGCGGCACTTCTGCCTTGTAATGCTGGAGTTCTAAGTTCAAATCTGTCCAAAGTCAACAGCTGGATGGTGTTTTTATATTCACTTTGTGTTTATTCTTCATTTTCTTCTTCTCCTCTGCAGCAGACAGGCCAGATCTGGTGGCTGAGTTGCTAGCACTGCCACTTTGCAGTGCTGGAGTTGTGGGTTTAAACCAGAGCAAGGGCAACATCTGCATAAATGCCCATGCAGATGTTATCCTTGATAGGATTTGAATTTGGTATCACTGTAATCTCACTGACCCACAGAATACAGATAACATGTCATTTTTGCTGCACTACAAACACCATAAAAAAAAGCCCACCAAAAATGTTGCAATTATGTTTTTTTTTTAATTTAGCACCACTTCTTTACATGTTTAGTCCTTAAATGTTTTCCAATACATTATATGGTTTGTTAAATTGTACCATTAAAAAATACAACCCGAGAAATAAAAAAGCGATGATTCTTTTGAAAATGTGGGAATGGAAAAATTAAAACGAAAAAAACCCCAAAAAACTAAAAACAAAAAAAGGCTACATCATTGAAAAAAAACTTGGAATTTATTAAACCAAGCAAGCAAATTAAAGTTTCGCATGCCTTGGAAAAAAAATCAGAGTAAAAATAGTTATGATATGTAAATCAGTTGCAAAGATATCATCATTGATAGCACTGCATATAGTACCAGAACTGCAAGATATAAACTGGACATAGGAGCATCAATGATCCTTGGTCATGAAAGGGTTAAGCTGGACCCTGTTTTTATGCTTCTTTGCTCTGCTGTTACCTGTGCAGTACACCTTGTGGTCATTGTTTAATAGATCTCAGTAGCAATAATCATTGTTATACTATATTTCAGCTAATATTTTTTAAGACCTGCAGCTGACAAGTACGTTCTCGGCAGAATGTAGATGTAGGGGATATTCAAAGAGCCACTCCAGTGAAAACATATTTTTCCAGCTCCATACCCTCACTTGCCTGTTATGTTCTGGAGGCCTTCTCTGTATATTGCAGTCACTTCCATGCAGTGCAGCATCCTTTCTGCCGCTTTTCAGACACCATCTTGATGGTAATACTTTTTTTGTTTCGCTTTCATATCAATCCCATGATGTATCAGCACAGTATTATATAGAGGCTATACCATTTCTACCTGCTGGAGGAACAGTGAGCTAATTGTGATGGGAGTGCATGTGTCTACTTCTAGGCAGTTTCTGTGGTAGGGTCCATGTAACAGCATCCCACAAACTGAGAAACTGACTAGTTTCAGACAACATAACTCCAAGTAAATCTGAGCTAATCAGAATTAAGATAACATGTCTATCTGAGGAGAAAGGGGCCAGGAGTATCAGATAGAATGTAATAACTAACCAAGGTAAAGGCCCATTTAGATGGAACGAATGTCGGGCAAATGATGCCCAACACATGCTGTTGCATGGAAGCGAATATTGTTGGCTCTCTGACAGAGCGGCCAGCAAGGGGGCGGGGAGGCTGCAGAAGATTTCACTCCTCTCGCTCCCCCGCCCCTCTCCATTGACTTAACATAGCGACCATTCAGTAGTGAAGGCTGCTATTTACACTGAACACTCATCATTCAGCTCATCGTCCATCGTTTATCCTGCATAAACGATGGACAGATTGCAGATCACTAATTGCTCAGTGTAAATAGTGGCTGTTCAGTACTGAACGGCCGCTATGTTAAGTCAATGGAGAGTGATGGCGGAGAGCGAGGAGTGAAATCTTCTCCTGCCACCCCACTGTGAGCCAGCAATACTAGCTCCTCTACTAGCTCACAGTATGTGCGGGGACGAGTGTCGGGCATCGTTTGCCCGACATTCATCCAGTCTAAATGGGCCTTAACACTGAGTCACTTATATATGCTTGGGGCTAGCTGCCTAATGAGTGAAAAAAAAAATCACCAGAGGGGCCCTTTAATTTTAGAAGAGGTTGAGTAGAAGAGAAGTTTTATAGATGTTGTGTAAAGGTTGTATAAAAGTTGGTTAGATGTTTTCTATCGGTAACAGAATTTTCTCTACCGTGTAATATTTTTTAATGTATTTCATAACATTTCCTCCATCTAAATATTAATCATATCGTGTTGTCTTCTATCCTGTGTAAATTTCAAGGCTCCTTTTGAGTGGAAATGAGATTCTTTTGCATTCTGCACACATTTGGCATTTGCACATTTCTTTAGGAAACCGAATACGTTTTAGAGCCCCCATGTACTGAGCTACAAGGCTGTCAGTGACAGATAGGGTCCATTGATGATGCATACACTGTCGGTCCAGGCTTGCAAAGCACCGGTTCATTCACCATGTCAGCAAAAATTAGCTGCAATTATTGTCTTTCGAGAAAAAAAAGTCAAGGTCATTAAAAATTGGCTCCCTCATGGCGTAGTAAACTGATACAGACAGAGGTGTCACAAACATTCTTTGGGGATTCGTCAATCTTTACACGGCTCTATAATCTCTTCCCTCACTGTGGTGTTCGCACAGTTTCTACTCTGTTTTACAACACTTGATCAAAAGTAATAGTAGCAAGAAAATATTTGTAAAGTCATCGATGTAATAGTTATATTGTTCCATGAATCGAATGATTGTGGTTTTCACAAAAATAGTAAATTTTACCTCCAGTGAGAAGTAAAAACTTCACTGTGCCTTTAAATCCTTATTTACAGTATATAAATGTAAACTTTCTGTTTGTGCGGTAGAACTCACTATTTTGCTAAAGGGAAGTTGTTATCACTGTCTGCCATGTTACTGATACACTAGAGCGGCCGCCTAGTCACTGTCTCTACAGGTATACTTGCCACTACTGTCTTGTTCCCTGTTAGTGCATTCTTGCACACTGCATGAATCAGTGCCAATGCTGCTGTAATCACAGGACTTTATTAGATTGCACATTCCATCTACAGACACAAAATAGTTTGACATTTCCTATTTGTGTAAGATGTTCAGGTTATTTTCTGTAACTATTTCTCTATTTGTTCTTGAAGCTGACATCAGCAGGGAGGAAGTTTAAAGGTCTGCAGTAATTCAAGAGTTCTTCTATTCTGCCCCACATTGAGATAAATGGAGTTTTCAGAAAATGCTACTAAATGAAACAAAAATTTTTTCTACATGACAGTGTCATAGTGCCCCCAGTGCCATGGACTCAGATCCAAGCGCGGCAGCACTCTATTCACTTTTTATGGGATTGCCGAGATACTTGAGTGGCAACTGCTTGGGTTTTTTCTTCAACCCAATTCAAATGACCAGTGCTCCATTCTCAATGCCATCACTGTGGGGGAAGAAGCGACCCTTGAAGTGACAGGAGAACTGGACATGGGAGTCCCATTCTCCATATTGGTTGGGGTCTCAGCAGTGAGACCCCACTAATCTGCAAGTTATCCCCTATTCTGTGGATAAGGGGATAACTTAAAATTCTGGTACAACCCCTTTAAGTACTCAGTCATTGGTTTCTGTATATTAGTCTTTTCCAACTTGTGCCTATCTTTGTTCTTTCCCATGACTCCATACTTCATCTAGGGATGGTTTGGGAATCTAGTCAGGTTTTTGACATGGGGTCTCCCTTTTCAGGGAGGAAGCACCACTCTAATGCCAGTGTCAGTCAGGGCAGATTTAGGGAAAAAACCTAGGACTTTTTCCATCTGTTTTTCTGCCCTTTGTGTCGTTTCGCACGTCTACCTCCTCCCAGTCCCCTCTGCTTTGCATGTCCTTCAGCCTATTCCTGCACTTTGACTCTTTATCTATTGTCGGTTCCACTTACAAGTCTGAAAGGATGTGACAGACGGATTTGACAGATCTGTCATGTACGGTCATGATCTGTGGCTTTTCTTTCATTGATTATTAATGGGTCTGTTAGGTATATGGTTTTTCGAATGCAATAGAATAGCGCAGCATGTTATTCATGTTCAAGATATAAAACGGCAATGACAACATGAAAGAGAACAAAAGACGAATGCTCAAAGCCTTAAACCTTTTACTGTATATAACTCGTATATATTGTAATCCCTTGGGGCGAGAGGGGGTGCATGTTTAATCGATATACCATATGAACTAGATAGATAGAAAGCTCCTAGGAAAAATACCCCGTATCACAATGGCACTTGGCAAACCAGCATTACAGAGAGCTCTATTGGTGATGTTTATTTGCCGCAAGCACACTGACAGACAAGGCTTCCCTCACACTGCATTGCTCAGACATCAAATCCATCTGTTATATGGACTCCGCGCACAACCTCCCACACTGTTAACATCCACTAGGTTAACGCTTTGTGTCTTTCTTCTTGTGTCATGATTATAACTGATCGTTGGATTTTATGTGGATACTATTACTATACCATATTTAAGGTTCAGCAAAACTTCTGCAAGCCCACAAACTGCTCCGAGACACCAAGTAATACAAGCAGAGCGCTGATGCGCCATTGCTTTATATCAGTCATTATATAAAGAGACATGTTTTGCTTGATCTTGTCCATGCTAGCAGAAACGAATCAGAGTGAGGTAATGTCAGAGACCTAAAACTGAATTATTCATATCATATGATGCGCAGTCATGGAAGGACTGCCAATACTTGGCCTGGGGAGCAGATATGGTCCGATAGTACAGCACTTGTCAACATGCTTATAATAATGGTTTATTGTAAAAAACAATGTACTGATGAAAAACATGCATGTCTGGTAGTTGTTCCACACGCGGAATTATTCCTCTCATTTGGTATTTGAAAACCTATAGCAAGTTCTGTTTTGTGACAATCCGTAGTTGTCACTTTACTGTCAAGTAATAAACGTCTGCATTGGTGCTATATCCGCCGATCAGCTATAATATTATTACCACTGACAGGTGAAGTGAAGGATATTGATCTTGTTACTAGGGACATGTCAAGGGTGGAATATATTCAGCAAGAAGTGAAGTCAGTTCTTGAAGGTGATGTGCTGGAAGCAGAAAAAGTGGGCAAGTGTAAGGACCAAAGCGATTTTGACAAGAACCAAATTGCGCAGACTAGGTAAGAGCATCTAGGTCTTGTGGGGTGCTCACAGTATACGGTGGTTAGTAGCTGATAAAATTGGTACAATGAATTGACAACTAGTTACCCAGGGACAGGGTAATGGGCACTAAAGCTCTGTTAGTGGGGATTGAGGTCTAGCCCATCTGATTAGATCCCACATAATAGTTACTGTAGCACAAATTGCTGAAAAAAAATAATGCTGGCTATGATAGAAAAATTGTCAGAGCACACAGAGCATCAAAGCTTGGTGTGTACAGGGCAGTGTATCTGCAGACTGGTCCAAACACCCATGCAGACCCTGGTCTAACATGGAAAGTATCTACAAATAGCATGTGATCATCAGAATTGAACCATGAAACAATGGAAAAAGGCGACCTAGTCTGATTTAATATTTAGACATCTTAGCCTGACATGGTGCGGTTTGGTATCAAACCAACTCTACCCTCTTGTGTATGCATTATGTAACTGCACAGTATGCCTCACACTCGCTCACCATCACCATAGCATCTACAAGTTGGGCCATAGAAAAGTACCGCGGCACCACACTCCTGTGAAAACTGTCTAAAAGAGAATCTTATACTGAGGTAACATGAAAGCTGTGCTGTGATTGGTTGGAATGGGCAGTAAAGATCTTTTAGACAGCTTTCGTAAGAGTGTGGTGCCAAGCTACTTTTCTGTGTACAGCAAACTTCATGGGAAATATTGTAATTAGATTTACTAAGAATAAAAGGAAAGCCTACTTAGGATTCTGAAATATTAGGTTATAATGAATATTTTCTACACAACTATATATCAATCTCCTTATATAATTTCCCTAATATGTTGTCCATAGTCAGAGAAGCATGTTTAATGTGGCTGATCTGCACAGGGCTCATTCACACTAGCGATTAACCTCCGTTTTGGCTTTCTGTCTCTCTATTCTGTTTTTGGTGTAGAGTGACAGAATTAAAGGGCTCCGCTTCACCATTAATTTCAATGGGGTTTTTGAAAATGGAAAGACAACGGAAAGCTTTGCACTTGTTTCCATTCCTTTAGGTTTTCATTGTTCAATACATAGCACTGCCGAGGAAGGGAAAGCCAAAACAGAAGATAAACACTAGTGTCAATGAGCCATAAAAGAATCAATGAGTTTTATATGCAGTGTGAACCACAATACCCCATTAGGCCATATCTACACGACTAATAACGAGCTGCACTCGAGGTTCTCAGGTACAACTAGCAATGGACAGCACACAGCCCCCCCGTCCTTGCTGTCCGATGTGCAGGACACTACATATAACATGTACTATTCTTGTCCAAAAATTGGAATAGGACATGCTACGATGTTTCAAACTTGGACTATCAGTCCAATTGAAAAATTTCTTGTGTGAATGAAGCCATTCAAATGAATTGGTTCTGTTTCAGTGCGAGTTCTATTCATCTTGGACTTGGACAGAACTTGCACAGAATATTCCCCTGTGTGAAGACACCTTTAGAGAGACAGCTACTGTGCCATGCCCCTATTACAATATCAGCCACTAGTGCACCCCAATAATACTGCCAACATTGCTCTCATAACAGAGCTAGCCACAGTGCCCGAATCTAGAGCCAAGTGCAGAGATCCTACTGTACTATGGTGGCAGATACAGTGCCCCATAACGGAGCCAATGACTGGCATAAGTATAGGGGATGCGGTTGCACCCGGGCCCTGGAGCCTTAGGGGCCCATAAGGCCTCTCCTCTCCATATAGGGAGCCCAGTACTATGAATAAAGCATTATAGTTGGGGGCCCTGTTACAGGTTTTGCATTGGGGCCCAGAAGCTTCCAGCCAACCACGTCTTCACAGAAAAGGATTTGCTTTCTGATCCCACATCCTCTTCAGCATTTGTTACCCTCAGCTAAAAGAACACTTTGATCACCTTCAAAGTGTCTTTCCACAAGTCTTGACTAGACTACTGCTACTACTACTAGCGGCTAGCCTAGTCTTGTAGAATAAGACATATATAGAGGAACTGTATCCTTTGATAAGATAATATAGACAAAGATCTAAAACTCGAAGACTTTCCCCTATGTATGCACACTCCATAGTCAAACATGATTAGAATAAAACTCCGCCAGATAACAGAGAATATTTCATGGAGCGATCTCATGACCGTTAAATAATGAAGCTATGTATTTTAATGAACACTTTTGTTGTCTTTGATCTTTCTGTTTGGTCTGGTCTCTTATGATTATATGAAGCTCAGAATGAAATGAGTCTACTTCTGTGGCATCAGACTCTCCCTGTTAAGGAAACTGCTGATTAATCATGTTTCTAGTCAGATAAAGTTTATCTAAAATTAAAGCTATGCATTAATGTGACTGATGGTGGTCTTCACCCAACCTTAAAGCGAAGTTCTACTCAGCTGCTGTAGGGGAAATCAAAGGGGTTTTTCAGGCATTTACTGTTGATGACCTATCCTCAGGATAGGTCATCAATAGTTGATCGGCTGGGGTCCACTGTTCAGGATCGCCGCCGATCAGTTGATCCTCTGACTAGTTGTCAGTGCAGCAGGAGAGGACGTATGCGTTAGTGGTAAGAGTAGGAAGTGTAATAGATGGCTTTGCTCCCAATCGAATTGAAGCAATGTCTTCTATTATACTTCCGCCTGTGACTGCAATAAGGAGGCGGAAACTCTGACCACAAATGCAGATGTGTGGCTCAGCTACACTGACCGCGGGCTGGAGGCTCAGCTGATCGACAGGGATCACAAGCAGTTGACCCTTGCTGATCAACTATTGAAGACCTTTTCTGGGGATAGCTTCCCAAAGAGCTGGTGTACCTTCTGTAGGATAAATAAAATTTGCCTTATGGAGTGCTGGCGTCCACATTTTCTATCCCAAGGATAGGTCATTAATAGTAAATGACTTGAAACCCCCTTTAAGTATGACACAGTATTCCCTCTCAAAGGATGAATGACTGGAATACTGTACATGGTCAGGACAGGAATCAGTCTCCTTTCTTACTTTAAGATGTCGTTCCCAAGAGGAAAGACCCAACTTTATGCCATCCATAGGTCTTATGTCATGCTAAGATAACCCCTACTTCTAATACTTACTGTAGACAGTCTTCAATGGAACTGCCCCCTTCTACCTTACAGCTGGAGAAATATTGTATTGATGTCATACTGTACATGATATCCTACAAATGTAGCAAAGTTTTACTTGACTGTGATAACTTTCTGTTATTTTATCTCATGTCATTTAAAACTATTGTTCCCTTATCTTGACACAACAAAACAATATTGTAAGGCAACTGAAATGGTAAACAAACTGGCAAAAAATCATTACAAAATTAGTTTAAAAATCAAGTTAAACTTTTCTAGATCTGTAGCTGCATGCAGCATGTTGAAGAGCAGGAGGAGCTGAGCATATATCTATTTTTGTAGGAAAGGGTTCAGTATAACTTATCACTTATTAATTCAATTATCTAATCATTCTAGGCTTAGGAGTCCAGTAGGCGGCACCACTGGTGTAACTATACGGGATGCAGGGGATGCGGTTGTGTCCGGGGCCCAGGAGCCTTAGGGGGCCCATAAGGCCTCTCTTCTCCATATAGGGAGCCCAGTACTATGAATAAAGCATTATAGTTGGGGGCCCTGTTACAGAATTGGCATTGGGGCCCTGGAGCCTCTGCATTAAGGGGTTAGGAGAAGTTGGGGGGGCCCAAGATAAACTTTTACACTCGAGCCCATGAGCCTTTAGCTACGCCCTATTAGTGATTGCCAACCATCACTGAATGCACACTGAAGCAGGGAAGGCTGGTATTTAATGACTACATTGATTAAAGTGACAAAATAAAATATAAACCATTTAGCCATCTTTATTCTAGTGACAGTCTCCCTTGAAGGTCTCTCTCCCGGACTTTTATTGATGTAACTTAAATTTTAATGTTATTTGACTTTGAATTTTGTTGTCATAACTTTGAATAAGTAATAATCTATGGGAACACGCACATAATATATTATCTTCCTGCTACTTTTAAAATATATATAATTTCAAAAAATGTCAGCATCGCCTGCCATATGCTTTAGCCAAAAAGCTTGTAGAGTGATTGAGTACAGTTTATGTACTAGATCCTAACAGAGAAAATAGCCTGAAGGAGCGCGGCTTCCTTTTCGGGATGTGTGTGCCTCTTCTAGAAGGACTGTCACTGCTTTTTACTCTGAGTGATTTATCAGTAGGAATAGTGTCTGAACTTTATGTCTAATGAAGAACATCTGGAGATACAAATAAAAGCTGAGTCTACAGAACGCATCAGTAGTTCTGATGTTGTCATTTATCGGTAATATCACCATATTATTCACAGGATTTGCATATATGGAACAATATTGTAATATGGATCTTGTAAAACCATGAACCTAGAGGGGTTTCCCCATTAAAAACATGTATACCCATCCCTTTAATTGGGGATAAATGTGTTGTCACTAGGGATAGTTGGAACGGTGGACCCGAATACCTCATGTGATGCACATTCTCCACAGCTGCTCCATTCACTTCTATGGGACAGGCAGAGATTGATGTGCTCGGAAATCTCCTTCCATCCCATAGAAGTCATTGGAGTGGTCATTGAGGATGGGAACCACCGCTCCATTCACATGGGACATTTGTGTCGGCTGGTCTCAGGATTACTAGGGGTCTTAGCAGTTGGAATAACAGCAGTCAGACATTTATCCCCTATCCTCTAAATAGGGGATAAGTGTCTTTAATGGTAAAACCCCTTTAAATACATTTTACACATATAATGGAATTAAATAGTACAATCTCAAAATTGCTTTTGAGAATTGATGGTAACGAGGAATCAGGGTCTCCTTATTGATGTAAGGGAAGTAAGAATTTTTTTTGTGTGTTGAACTAGCACTGTTTAAGCTGTTGCTGTACTACCTCTTTAAGAGGGAGGAGATCGAAAGAATGGTGTGGGAAGTAGTGACAGGAAGTGGAAGTGGTGCAGAGAGTCCCGGTGTTAGGCGAAGGATGAAGGAATCTCTCCTTACAGTGGCACAGTGTCGTAGACCTAGGCCTTATTCACACAGTTGTATATACGCAGCTATTGTAGCTGCATCCCAAAATCACGACCATCTATAGCATTGGATTCCAATGTATTCACTCAGTTGAGTGATTTACAGTTGGGCATGTAAAAAAATTGTGCCAGTAAAAATAGCACAGCGGTGACCGAAAACAGCAACTGATTTTATTCACAGTGTCAAAAAAAAGGTCTTGCCCTATCTTTGGCCGAGATACACTGGAAGCTCCCATAGACTTTTATGGCAACTGAAAAAAGGGAGGGAGTGTAGCTGCGCCCAACGCTTGGAAAAGAAGACAGCTGCTCTATTTAAGGTTTAGCAGTCATTCCGAGGATTTCTGCCGATCGAGGGATTTCCGCGCTGCTGCGTATTTTGTTGCTGATACGCTGCAGCTGCCTGTGTGAATGGACGAGAAAAGGCTAATTAAGATCAGGGCTTGAGTGCGGCAATTCTTCATTCATGTGATTTTTAGCTGCGATCAGCCAAGCGAAAAATGCATGCAGTTGTGTGAAAAAGGCCTTAGTCCTAAAACAGTTTCCTCTGGGAGTAACACATGTAAGTAATTTGGGAAGCTAACAGGCAAGCCGCTCCTCTGTTAACTCTCTCTTGTTTATTGTGTGCCTATCTCAATGGAATACCAGTAAGACAAACCCCAGTTACTGGGCACAAAACTTTGCTATTTTACCGCAGACTGTTTGTACCCATTACTAAACGGTGTTACATGGCATAAGAGACTGAGTTAGCAGGATTGCAGATCCCAGGTTTGATAGTCTCTGTTATAGTTTTATTAAAGTTCATTTTAGTTGCAGCACTGACATCTCTTGCCGCCACACCTTTTAATTGGGCCTATTTCAAGACCTGGCCTTCCACCTACCCGATGTGGCCAAACCTTGGGCATGAGTCTCTGATATCCCCATTACTCACATACAAAAAGAAGGGGTGCTCAGTTTGGGTGCTCCCAGCTCAGGAAACAGGCCAGCTCTACGCCTGCCAGACTGACAGCAATGAAAGATGCCGCCTGTGGTCCTCTACATATACGGCAACAATTACACTTGCATGGAGCTGTGTATATAACAATGAATTTATTCAGCTAAATCCATAGATCCATGAACACCTATACACTGTATATAGAGATCATGGCCATGACTAACAGAATGTATTTAACAGGAAAAAAAAAAGCAAGGGCCTACATCTGGGCAAGAAAAATGAAAAAAACATGTACAGAATGGGAGGAATTGGGCTAAGCGGTAAGACATGTTAAAAATATACTAATGGGTTTACTAATAGATCACAGACTGAACATGAGTCAACAGTGTGATGCAGCAGCAAGAAAGGCAAACACAATTCTGGGATGTATTAAGAGAAGCATAGAGTCTAGATCACGTGAGGTCATTATCCCCTCTACTCTTCCTTAGTCAGACCTCATCTGGAATACTGTGTCCAGTTCTGGGCACCCCACTTTAAAAACAACATAGACAAACTGGAGCAAGTTCAGAGAAGAGTTACCAAGATGGTGAGCGGTCTGCAAATCATGTCCTATGAGGAACAGTTAAAGGATCTGGGAATGCTTAGCTTGCAAAAAAGAAGGCTGAGAGGAGACTTAATAGCTGTCTACAAATATCTGAAGGGTTGTCACAGTGCAGAGGGGTCAGCCCTATTCTCATTTGCACAAGGAAAGACTAGAAGCAATAGGATGAAACTGAAAGGGAGGAGACACAAATTAGATATTAGACAGTGAGGGTGATCAATGAGTGGAACAGGTTACCACGGGAGGTGGTGAGTCCTCCTTCAATGGAAGTCCTCAGAGGCTGGATAGGCATCTTTTTGGGATGATTTAGTAAATCCTGCTCTGAACAGGGGGTTGGATGCGATGACCCAGGAGGTCTCTTCCAACTCTACCATTCTACGAGTTGTGTCTGGCATTGCAATAAAACTCCATGGGGCTGAGCTGTAATACCACATACAACCTGCAGACAGGTGAGGCACTATTTATGACTGTAACATCTATTTAAGGATACAAAAAGTATAGTGGCTTCTAGAATTCTAGACTATTGTACATTTTTTAATGACCTAATATGATGATTGTGTATTTTAAAAAGCAGACAATCCTGGCATTGCCTTTCCTTTAGAGACAATAAGATTAATTCCACATCCAATAACACATGTAACTAGAGATGAGCGAACGTGCTCGTTTAGAGCAATTACTCGATCGAGCATCGCTTTTTCGAGTAACTGCCTAATCAGGCGAAAAGATTTGGGGGGCGCCGGAGGTGAGCGGGGTGTTGCCGGCGGGAAGAGAGAGAGCTCCCCCCTGTTCCCCCGTACTACCCCCCGCTCCACCCCGCCGCCCCCCGAATCTTTTCGCCCGAGTAGGCAGTTACTCGAAAAAAAGCGATGCTCGATCGAGTAATTGTCCAAAACGAGCATGCTCGCTCATCTCTACATGTAACACATAACACAATACATGTATCTACTGAGACATTGCACCTCTCGATAAGGAATTCTAAGAGCATGTCTTCTAGTTATGGTTTGTTTTAGTGGTTCAGCTAAGAGTTTGCCCATTTTCTTTTTCTGGTAGACACAAGTATTATCTGATCCTCTTTACTTTGTGATAGCAAAACCCACACCTCAGCACTCATGCAGAAACGTTCAAGGTTCTTCATGCATATTTTAATCAAAACATATGCGTATAACCGCCACGTCCAGGCAACCTTTATTCAGATGGGATCCTACTCTGCCCGGCTCACCTCTCTTTGGGCCCAAGCCTCCAATGGGTTCAGGAAAAGCAGGATCCAGCTATATATTCTAATTAAAGGCTTGAGACAAGCGGAACATAGGGTGCATGACAGATGGAGGGCGCCGCTCCTCCACAAATGCAACAGATTCGGTCGGCACGTCCAATAAAAATAATTTAATGCATTGGTGCAGGTAAGTGTGGCTGCAACAAGTGCAGCACAAGTGAAGCATAGGTCTGTAAATAATAGTTGCGCAATTCTTTTTCAGCTATTAAATGCCCACAAGTTTTGATCGTACCGTATTTGGCGCGGCCGTGCTTACACGAACCTCCACATTTAATTTACTGGTAGCAAATGTTAACTGAATCTGTTTTTTTTTTCTCGCCCGCTTAGTGATGTCCTCCATTTTGTTGGCTAAGACTTTATTTATGTAACCAAGATCATTTATAGAATTACTTTCCACGCATCCCCGAGGAAAACATTTTCCTGATGAGCAGATTTAAATAAGACCATCCAGATTATCGAGCATGTTCATTTTTTTTTTACGTATTGACCCTAATAAGAATGGTAGAGGGTGCGGATTAAGCAGCTTTTAGATTACTCTAGCTTGTCTTTACATCCATGGACTCAGATCCTGAATTAGTTTTATCTGCTCATTAGGACATCAGAAGATGAATCCTGCAAACATTTTTGACAAACACTTTAGCATTAGCCTCTGACGAGAGATAATGTACACGTGGGAGTGCAGTATAAACAAAATTTGGCTCCAATTTAGTTAAATTGCAAGACATTTACCATATCTGCAAACAATTGGATTAGCTTTACTTTAGTACATTAAGATGTAATGATGCTGACTGGAGCTAAAGGCTAGTAGATATCAAGAATCATGAAGCAGCCTCTTAGAGGTGGTAGAAATGTGTGGAGAACAATTACAAAACCTAGGGGACAGACATAATTACACTAAGACTAACAGTAAATGCTGTTGAGCAGAATTACATTTGACCGTAAATTACTGTATATTAACCTATGCCATAATTAATCATGGGTGGACTTTCCATTCCAGCATTGAAGCAGTGTGTGAGGGCCAATACCCAGAAGGAGCCCACAATTCATGCCAGGCAAAAGCTAAGACAAGAACTTGAGGAGACTTTTCAACCCCCTGACCCATGATCAGACTAACTGTGGGAAGTGTACCCAGGTACTTATAGATCAGGCAAAGGCCTTCGACTCAGTAGAGTGGAAGTACCCCTGGGAAGTGATTCAGGCCACCTTAATTAAGTGGGTTGGGATCCTGTATGACTTCCCGGTGGCCAATATTAAAAACAATACTCATGTTTCTACCCAATTCCCCCTGGGTAGGCGTATGAGGCAGAGCTGCCCTCTGTCCCCGACCTTGCTTGCCCTTGCTATAGAGTTTCTTGCGATTCAAGTCCAAGCATCGCCGACAGTTAAGGGGTTTAAATTAACAACTTATGAAGCTTGCATAGCGGAGGACATTCTTCTCTTTCTCCAGGACCGAAAGTCTTCTCTCGACTCTGCACTAGCGATATTTGACGCATTTGGCTGCACTCTGGCATTAGGGTTAATTGAGACAAAACCCACCTACTGGCAGTGGATCCTGCGGCGGCTGGGCTTCCTCTGCCCGCCCCACTGAGTTGGACAGCTCAGACAACTTATTTGGGTATAAAGGTGTCAGGGGAGGTCTCTACTTTTTATAGAAGGAGCCCACAAACCTATAATCACTTACAACATTTAAGTGCAAAAAATACAAGTGATCCGCGTTCCTCAAATACAATTTGTTAATTCAAACCAAGTGCATGAAATCCCCAGTTATTGGTAAGTAGAGATGAGAGAACTTTCCAAAAGTTCAGTTCAGCCAGTTTGCCGAATTTCAATAAAAAGTTTGGTTCAGTCCGAATTACTTCGACTTGAACCATAAGTTTATAAATTCCCCTAAAACAAGTACTGAGCACTTTCTAAGAGCCCTGAGAAGGTCATGATGATGGTGGTTCAATGGATATAGCTCAGTGGTTAGTACTGTTGCCTTGCGGTGCTGGGGTCCAAGGTTCAAATCTGACCAAAGACAACATCCGGCGTTCAAGTTTTATCCATCTTTGGCAACTTTAGGGTATTATAGGATATGTGACAGGTGACAGCCTCCGTAGAGTGGGGCTTTTTCTCACAAGAGGATTGCCCTACAGGTAGGTAGGGTATAATAGTGGACAGTCCAGGTTGAGCTTAAGTTTATATCTAATACGCTGCCCTCTTTTACGAGCCGTTCATAACGTTTGCTGCTATACACTATCTGGATTATCTGGAGACATATGGGGAGAAGGGACCACGAATGATTGACATCTATGCGGTGCATTGTGGTCTCCATTTAGAAAATGATATTGTTGCTATCAAATATGATAACATACATCATGGGAAGTAAGGCGGCTCTCACATGGCCCACTTTTACTGCGTTTGAAACGCCACACTGATCGCGGTACAGCGCCTCCATTGATTCCAATGGGGCTTCGCAGACATGCGTCCTAACACCGCGATTTTCAAGCACTGTCTGTTCTATTTACGTGCATTTTAGCGCATTTTAACGCACCTCATCACCCATCGGTTGCAATAAAAATGCTGTCAAACACTGTAGCATGCGTTCTAAACCGCGGCTCGAAATCGCAGTATGCATGGTATATATCTGAATGCAGGACTATTACATTTGTTTAGTGAGGTTTATGACTTTGCTATTACAGCAGGATCTTTCATACCTTCATTGTTGCCGACAATCACTATATCTGTATGGGAATATTAAAGGGGTTGTCCCGCGCCGAAACGGTTTTTTTTTTTTTTCAATAGCCCCCCCGTTCGGCGCGAGACAAACCCGATGCAGGGGTTAAAAAAAAAAAAACGGATAGTGCTTACCTGAATCCCCGCGCTCTGGTGACTTCTTACTTACCTTGCGAAGATGTCCGCCGGGATCTTCACCCTCGGTGGACTGCAGGGCTTCTGTGCGGTCCATTGCCGATTCCAGCCTCCTGATTGGCTGGAATCGGCACGTGACGGGGCGGAGCTACGAGGAGCTGCTCTCCGGCACGAGCGGCCCCATTCAGAAAAGAAGAAGACCGGACTGCGCAAGTGCGTCTAATCGGGCGATTAGACGCTGAAAATTAGACGGCACCATGGAGACGGGGACGCTAGCAACGGAACAGGTAAGTGAATAACTTCTGATAACTTCTGTATGGCTCATAATTAATGCACAATGTACATTACAAAGTGCATTAATATGGCCATACAGAAGTGTATAACCCCACTTTGTTTCGCGGGACAACCCCTTTAATGTATACATATCAGAGTATATGATTGCAAGAGATTCTTATCGCCGTGATATTGATAATTCCACCTAACACATTTCTTTACAAGGTTTGCAATGGGCCTTGAGGAGAGATTCATTGGGACAAGAGGATCATGATGCAAGAACATGCGTACAACTCGTCATTTGAGTTATTTTGAGTGACAATAGCCCTTGAGACAATGAAGGTTTTAGGCATCGACTAGTAACCATATGCTGTTCCCTCATGGTAGAATCATAATTTGCTGCTAGATCTTTGACCACATCATGTGCAATGGCCTATGAGTCACCATTCTACAGAATAGAAAATTGTATGTTTTGATTTAGTGCTTTAATATAGCGGTTTAAACCACACTATTTATGTATGTACACAATACTTAACTAGAAGTCCTTCGCTTAAATGCAGTCTCATTTAAGATTACCTACTCTAGGGCAAGTTCAAAAAGTTACAGTTTGGCTTGGCTTAGAATAATACGCTCATGGGGAGCTGAGAGCGTATTTTTCAGGATTGGACTGGATTGTACAAAAAATATTTATGATGAAATTTCCAGTTCTCATACTCCTGGGGGCGCAAGAAGTGCTCTTGTCAAAGTACTTATACCATGTGACCAAAACTCTTTGCCAGGTGCAGGAGACCGAAAGTAGCAAAAGTTAATCTTCGAACATCATTTTACAGTTAACAGATACAGTAGCTATTATCTGCATAAGAAGTTAAGTACTTTGTAGTACAGGTTATATTTCCCAGAATGCAAATCAGCAGAGATTCAACTATCAAGGTTGCTGGGAGATTTCAGCTGCAGGGCCTACAAAATTGTAAATGTGGCTCTGAAATGAAAATAGCTGCAAGAAAAATAACTTTGTGTCTAATAAATCTCTAATGGAACCATCACAATGTGTCAATGCAGGTATGTCTGTCTTGACACTGAAGGCCCTTTAACATGGGCCAAAGATCATGACCACCATTTGTTCACCCAATCATTGCCCTGTGTACATGGGGCTGCAATCAGGCAATAAATAAGCAAACACTCGTTTGTCGGCTCATTTATGCAAGCATACAAATGCTCGCTTGTTGGTTGCATATCTGCCCTTGTAAACAGGGAGAGGGGCGGCTGACAAATGATTGCTATATGGGGCTAACAATCATATTAATGATCTTTATCTCCTTACCAGTGATCCTCTGCCATGTATGATTGGCAGTAAGAAAGAGCCATGGTGACTGTAACTCATTACAACAGGCCAATCCTCAATCTATGTGCCTTTAGATTTAAAGGTTTTAAGTCAATGGGCATCCTCAACTCCACAAGTTGTAGTCAAGAGATAAAATGAGCCCCTCAATTAAAGGAAAACTTGGTAAAACTACTATGCAGTGTTGAAATGGGTACTGGTGTAATATGTCGACACCGGAAGCATAGGGGTTGACCGGCTTTAGCTAGAGGTAACACCCCGGACACACCCCTAGCTGCTGATTGGCTCCTGGTCTCTGCTGTCCTGTCCCCACTGTTAGCTGCTGGCCGCAGCCTGCTGGCTGGCGCAACTGAAGACATCAGCTGACTTCCCCATGGATACATCTACAAGACAGCGACGGCTGACCTCAGCATGGCGATGGAGGTGCAACAATGCATCCAGCGGCAGAAGACAGCGTCTGACTCCACCTTGGCCGCATGGCTAAACACAGCGGCTATCGCGGCAGCTGTCAATGCCCATATACCTTCAACAGCTGTTGTCCTTAAACTAGTTTGGCCAACAGCTATTTCTGCTGGCTACCCCATACATGTGTGTTCAGTTTGGCCGAGCATTCATTTGTTTTCAATAGACAGAATGGAAAGAGCGGCAGGCAGACAGCTGTGGCAGAGCTTATCCACAAGGGCAACAAACGGATGGGGCATTGAAATTTAACATGCGCAACCTTTTTTCTCCAACATCATCAGTAGGGGGAGAGTTCGGAGGTTGCTAATAAAGATAGGACCCTTTATACTTCGAGCAGGCTAGAGGGAACAATAACTAAAGGATTGTCCAATTGGTATATTTGAATCACTGTGCCATGTACCACCCCTGAGGACTTGAACTAGGAAAATCACTATATATTTATTTTACCTTAAAGGGGTTGTCCCGCGAAACAAAGTGGGGGTATACACTTCTGTATGGCCATATTAATGCACTTTGTAATGTACATTGTGCATTAATTATGAGCCATACAGAAGTTATTCACTTACCTGTTCCGTTGCTAGTGTCCCCGTCTCCATGGTGCCGTCTAATTTTCAGCGTCTAATCGCCCGATTAGACGCGCTTGCGCAGTCCGGTCTTCTTTCTTCTGAATGGGGCCGCTCGTGCCGGAGAGCGGCTCCTCGTAGCTCCGCCCCGTCACGTGTGCCGATTCCAGCCAATCAGGAGGCTGGAATCGGCAATGGACCGCACAGAAGACCTGCGGTCCACCGAGGGTGAAGATCCCGGCGGCCATCTTCGCAAGGTAAGTAAGAAGTCACCGGAGCGCGGGGATTCAGGTAAGCACTATCCGTTTTTTTTTTTAAACCCCTGCATCGGGTTTGTTTCGCGCCGAACGGGGGGGCTATTGAAAAAAAAAAACCTGTTTCGGCGCGGGACAACCCCTTTAACTATTTATTTCAGGTTCAAACATGTATTTACAGTGATTTTTTCCAAGGCCCAATACAAGAAGAATTTTGAACACAATTTTCTACCTACGAGCTGCTTTCAAAAACCTCAACTTCCAAATTACCAGGAATGTGTTTTCCATCTCCCATGTTTATTAACTACACCAACTAGCTTTTTCGTGGAAGAACATGTAGCTTTGTGAAGGGTGGAATCATTCCTTTTGTATATCACACATTGTATTACATCACAATCTACCATCAAATAACCATTGTGATTGGATGTATGAGATGCCATATTATTACACTTATGCCCACAGGCTGAATACTGGGTCGTAATGTTAGCTTTCGCGATAGTTAGCCCATGTAAAAGCAGAATATCAGCTGATGAACGACCAGCCATTTTAATGTTCAATAGTAGGGATGAGCGAGCGTACTCGCTAAGGCAAAAACTACTTGAGTGAGTAGTGCCTTGTGCGAGTACCTGCCCGCTCGTCTCAAAAGATTCAGGGGGGTGGGAGAGCGGTTAGGAATGGGGGGGGGGGGGGGGAGATCTCTCTCTCACTCTCTCCCCCCTGCTCACTCCCGCATCTCACCGCTCTCCCCCGCCGGCACCCGAATCTTTTGAGACGAGCGGGCAGGTACTCGAATAAGGCACTACTCGCTAGTGTAGTTTGCCTTAGCAAGGCTCGCTCATCTCTATTCAATAGTCCTTATAAAAACGATCATCTGCCATGTGTGAATGGCAGTGAATGAACACCGATTCCCATGTTCTATTGATCGGCGCTCGTTACAGTGACCCAATTCTTGGACCATGTAAATGGGCCCTTAGTCTCCATTTATAATACATAAGGGGAGGTAAAGAGTCCACATGGTCTCCATAGGCACCTAAACACCCAGAATTATTTTTCCTTGCCCCATCAATGTTTTAAGACCTTTGAATACAACGTTCTACATACTTCAGAATGCCGTATTTTTCAATTTAGCAATTTTTTATGTCATAATGATTTTTAAAAACCCCTTTTCTTTTCCTCACCACACATCGAAGCTCACAGTAAATAGAAGCCGCACACATGTAATTATTAAGGCAAATAGAAAAGATTTTAGTAAAGTAAATAGCTGTCATCATCTTAGCTAGTGAAACATGAATGTTCTGGATGCAAAGAAAGAAACTCATTTTCAACAAGAGAAAGGAGAAAAGCAACTCCCAGCCCCCAGCGCCTGTAGAAATGCGTATGATACAAGTGAATGATCTGAAATGTTGCATCGATGTATAAATCGTTTTGAACAGTGAACAGTATTAGTAGACAAATGCTGCTAATTTTTGGCATCGAGGTTGAGGCTTATTTTCTTTCTTTGCATCTAATTTTTGGCACTGAGGTTGATATTTATAAATCTTTTTGCATCAATGAATACAGAGCATTAAAGTGGGTTTCCAATCAGGATTATACCAGTTCACAAGTCTTATTATGACATATGGATATCATACAGAGGGCTTCCCAGCTTGGGACCACACCTGTGAGTTAGAGAGGAAAGATGCTTATCTGCAGTGTTTCTTGTTCTTGCAAGGCCATTCAGTTATTACATGAACAGCCAAACATGTAATGTCTACGGGGTTGCTGCAGAGGAAATAATCATTCAATTAAAACTCCTCCTTGCAAAATCAGCTGTTTGTAGTGAAGACTTGGAATCATAGAATGGTAGAGTTGGAAGGGAGCTCCAGGGTCATCGGGTCCAACCCCCTGCTCAGTGCAGGATTCACTAAATCATCCCAGACAGATGTCTGTCCAGCCTTTGTTTGAAGACTTCCATTGAAGGAGAACTCACCACCTCCCATGGTAACCTGTTCCACTCATTGATCCCCCTCACTGTCTAATATGTAATTTGTGTCTCTCCACCCTTTCAGTTGAATCCCATTGCTTCTTGTGAAGATGAGAATAGGGCTGATCCCTCTGCACTGTGACAGCCCTTCAGATATGTGTAGACCGCTATTAAGTCTCCTCTTAGCCTTCTTTTTTTGCAAGCTAGATATTCCCAGATCCTTTAACCGTTCCTCATAGGACATGATTTGCAGACCGCTCACCATCCTGGTAACTCTTCTCTGAACTTGCTCTAGTTTGTCAGTCCTTTTGAAAATTGGAGTGCCCAGAACTGGACACAGTATTCCAGATGAGGTCTGACTAAGGAAGCGTAGAGAGGAATAATGACCTCATGTGATCCAGACTCTATGCTTCTCTTAATACATCCCAGAATTGTGTTTGCCTTTTTTGCTGCTGCATCACACTGTTGACTCATGTTCAGTCTAAGATCTATTAGTATATCCAAGTCTTTTTCACATGTGCTGCTGCCATTCTGTATGTGCGCTTTTCCTTTTTCTTGCCCAGATGTCGGACTTTGCATTTCTTCTAGTCAAATACCATTCTGCTAGTTGCCGCTCACTGTTCAAGCTTGTCTAGATCTCTTTGAATCCTCTCTCTGTATATCGGGGTGGGGGAGCTTCACTGAGTGTCTATTTTCTTCTAAAAATATAACGTTTATTGGATCAAAAATAAAATAAAACCAGCCCACAGCTATAGGAAGTGAATAAACACAAACACAAAAAACAAGGACACAAGGGTCCAAAACGTACTACGCTGGTATCTACAGTAACAGCATAAATGATTGGCTCAATAGCTAATATATATCCCAAAAGGAAATAATTAATTTATGCCGAAAGAAAATCTCTCACTCAGAATACAAAACGCTTATCCATCAAGTGTGAAAAAAATGAGAAGGATAAGCTAAGTAGTAAATGGTTCAATTGATCGGTTCTATGCGTTTCAGCTGTAGTAGTGCAGCCTCATCAGGAACCATTGGTTAAAAGCTATCAAAAAGGTACTGAGTGAATCTCAGAGAAAATTATAAATACTCAAGTGAAAGTCAGGGGATGATGCAATGGTCAGGCCCATTGAAAATAGGCATAAGGTTCAGGAGAGAAATAACCCCAACCCAACCGAAAAAGCCCCTGTTCAAAGCAACAAAATAACAAACAGCATCCCCAGCCTTGATGGTAGACGTGGGATGAACTATCAAATCAGCCATACCCAATATATAGTTTTTTTTGTTGTGCTACTTTTAAAAAATAAAATATCTAAAAACAATCCCGTTCTGTTGCCATCTTCTGAAAGCTTGTTTTTTTGTGGAATGACCTGTAGTTTTTATCGGCACCATTTTGGGATAGATGTGATTTTTTAAAATCACTTTTTATTAAATGTTATCTTTTTATGTTTTTTTTGTTTTAGTTCCATTTTTAAAATGGGAAAAGGGTTTTTCACTTTAATATTTTTTTATAGTTAAAAAAAAAACCTTTTTATTTCACTTAGACCCCCAAAAGAACTTGAATTAGCAGCCGTTTGATTGCTTATACAATATATTGCAATACTTCAGTACATTGTATTTCTGCTGGCGTTCTATCAAGCCATGCCACAGGCACAGATTAAAAAAACATACATGACAGCCCTGGGGACTTTCAGAAGGCCGCAGGCTGCCATGACACCTGAATGGCACCCTGTGATCTCATTGTGAGAGGGCCATTTGGGAGATAGAGGGAGCTCCCTCCCTCCTCAGGACATCTGAATGCTGCTGTCAGAATTCACTGCAACATCTATACGGTTAATGGCTGCAATTGTAGTTACCTCTGATCGCAGCCATTGCGGACAAGTCATAGCAGTTAAAGACGGCGAATACACTCCATGTGGACGCCACCAAAGAGTTAATAGATGTTCATATATAAAATCTTCTAGTTTCCTAGAAGAGGTTCAATTTCATTGAAGAACATTTATCACTTAACTGTATGTTCTATATGAGCTCTTCCTCAATGCACTACTTCTAGTGACCTGTTGGGGTCCCAGCAGTGAAGAATACCCCTTTAACAGTGGTAGTGTAGGTTTTAGCATTTGTCTTTGTCTTCCCCTTCACTTCAGGGCGTAACGTGATCGATTATAGTTTATGGCTTTCTTCTAATAACAACAGCAGTAAATTATGGAATCCAAATGCCATGATTAGGTCCGTCGGAATGAAGTCCCACTACTTTAATGTAGCTGAAATTAAAGTTGCATTATATTTTAACAAGCTGGGCAAAGATTTCACTGCCGGAGTACATTACCTTGTTAAATAGGAATTAACGAGCAGTATATAAAATGGCAATCATGCCAGATCTGAGCCACAACGGATGAGCGACATCTTCTAACAAGTCTCGTCTATCGCGATGCATAAGGCATCGAGGCTTTAAAAATCTTGAAATTGTATATTTTACTTTGATTGCCGAAGGGATGCTTAGCGCATGTCCATTTCATTGTACTAATCAAAACGTCCGCACTTGATCTCCAAGTGCCCAAATGGTAATTGAAGCTTTAGTTGGCTGCTATGTCTAATGCCAATATTTAAATTAAATGTGAAACATCTTCAGGTCATTCACTCGATTTCTCCGTTGGGGGGAGTTTTTGTGTTCTAGATAAAATTATTGCACAGCAGTTGATAAGAATTTATCTACTGGGCCGGGGCAGAAGCTGCTGCTCCTACCCTCTGTAGTGGCCAACGCTTGTAATTGCAGGCTTGCCTTTAAGCCTGGGAAGAACAAAGTGGTTCTGAAGCAATTTTCAGTGCCACCCACGAGGCCAAAGAAATCATAGGTCAAAAGGGAAAAAGAAAAAAGTTGCACAACATAAAGTGAATGTATAATCAGAAAAACGGTTTCAGTTTTTTTGGACGATTTTTTTTCTTCTTACATGTCACTATCTATAGCCGTGTTGGCAAACCTATGACACGCGTGTCAGCACTGTAGCCCATTTTGCTGACACGCGGCTGCATGCGGCTGCACACAGAGAAGTATGGGGCCACATGCCGAGAACCAAGGAGGATGTTTCATCCTCGGCTCCTGCACGACCAGGTGCAGTAGGGAAGGATAACATATTGCTGTAGACACTCTGTGTCGGAGGTCTGTAGGCCAAAACAACAGAACTTCGGTACAGAGTGTCTAGTTCTGGGACTTCTGGTTAGGCCGCTGACGTCACTTCTGGTCGGCGGAGCAGGGAGCTGACACACCAAGCTCAAAAGCCACACAAGCGCCGTCGGTCCGACGATGACGTGGATAGTGCAAGCCTGTGCAAGGCTCGCACTAGAATAGGACATGCTGTGATTTCCACCCCGTGAGCGGAAAATTGCAGTTGATGTCCACTTGTGGGCATGGAAATGCATTTTTCAATGCATGTCCTATGGGCTGTATTTGCTGTGGGATCCGGAGCTTTGGATCCCGCAATGCAAAAACGTCCGTGTGCATTGGGCCTTAGTAAAAAATATGGACAGCACAGAAAATACGTCCATGCGAATGGGCCCTAAAGTAGTAGTGCACTGCCATCCCAAAGGAAAGCTTACTACCTCTCTTCCCTACTGAGCCAGATCTTTTGGCAAAATCCATGTACTCTGCATCGTGGAGCAGAAGACCCAACCCAGTACTCAAAACCAATCTAATAAACAGTATTATTCAGGATTTTGGTTGCCGTCCCGGGTCTCCGTCTGCTGATGACTTCCCATGCAGCTATTAAGAGCTTCTAGCAGGTACTGAAGAGTTTAATGCTTTTTCTAATTAACAATAAATTAATCAATTAAACCAATTCAAATGTTCACTTTTCACTATTACCATGGAAATCAGACTCGGTGGTAGCTGTTAATTATTGACATTATAAGATGGGTAAATTTGCCTCATTTATAATTTACCTTCAGCATTAGCTAAATTATTTAAACTTTAAAACACAGCTTGATATTGTCAGAGAAATGCTTCACTTAATGGAGGAGGAACCGGCTGACCGGACCATACAGACTATGCAAGGAAAGACGGAGTAATGGGCCCTTCAATACAACTCCAATATACAGCAGGGCTCCTTCTTTGCCAATGACCAATAGGAGAACGTTGTCTGCCTTTAAATGTACCTATTGCTTGCAGCTGATTGGGGGGTGATTTGAACATGGAGCATGGTGGAGGTGTAGGGTGCGGTAGAGCGTGTAAGGGGTTAAAGCTGTGAAACGTTGTGTCACTGTTTTATTATCATTGATGTTTGTTAAACTTTGTATTAGGGTGGTGACTCTCGCTGATACAAATAGTCAGGCTGGTAAACAGTCTATGCAAAGTAGGGGGTGGAGTAAAAGTTATATAGCTAGGACCCTTAGGGCTCTTTCACACAGGCGCTGCAATTTCTGGCCGCCCGCATAGTGGCCGAAAATTGCATGAACAAGAAGAAGCCGCATCATGGCTGTTTTGGGTTGAACTTTGCTAAAAGTTCGGTTTGGAGTGAACCTGAACCTGAATCTCTGGCCAGCAGAATTCACTAAAAGGAAGTGGTGGTGGCCCTGTGGCCCAGCAGTTTGCACTGTTGCCTTGCAGTACTGAGTTCGTAGGTTCAGATCTGCTTGCATCCTCATCATCATGCCAGACTGCTAGGTCAGAGAGCATTAACAGGCCCATGAAATAGTACATCATGGGGTGCAAAGAGGTTAATGAACAGGTGTACCCAAAAAATGGGCACTGTACCTTGTGTATGATATATGGAGTGATATGGAGATATATGGGTCAATTGAAGATATTCTTGACCCATATTGTATTTATGTCAAAAGTTTTACTGACCAATAGGTATTTTTTTAGCCCAAAGGATGCTAAAGGATCGCTGGAGGACCATGAAGAAGCTGAACATGGTCCATGATGAGTGACCTTCATTTGTCCTCAAATCTAAGGTTGTGAGAATCAAACATTGGATGCAAATCGGAAGGATCCTCCTGTTTTTAACCTCTTGAAGCTGCTGCCGGGCAGTTGTGTGAGCCACAATGTTACACATTGTCGAGCAAATAAAGTACACTCCACTTTACGTGATTGTGTGGAAGAGCTCATTTTAAACAATTTGTATCTTTTTATGGCAAAGTGTAAATAAACAGACCGTCAACAGACGAACACATTTGATTTGTGATACCAAAACTTATAATCTAAGTATAATTGTAGTTTAATAAATGCAGTGCAAATGAGTCTAGAAGAGGCTCTGCTGCTGGTGACAACTGATATAAAACCCATAAATGTCAACCTATTAGTTTATTAACATGTTGATTCATAGAAAGTGCCGATAAGCAGACTTTTGAAAAGTTCCGTTCAATGAATTTTGTCAAAAAGCCCAGTTCGATTCAAATTGGTACAAACTGGAAGTTCATAAAAAACACTAAAACTAGTGCTCAACACTGAGTGTGGTGGTGGTCCTTCAATAGCTGTAGCTCAATGCTTAGTGCTGCTGGGGTTCTAGGTTCAAATCTGACCAAGGACAACACCTGGCTGAACATGTAAACTCTATGCAGATGTTGTCATTGGTCAGGTTTGAACCTAAGATCCCAGCGCTGCAGGGTAACATTGCTAACTACTCAACTACCATGCTAGTGCTTATTCTTTATTACTCCTCCTTTCTCTTGCTCCTTCTCCCCATCTTCTCCTCCTTTTTCTCCTTCTTTACCTTCTCCTCCAGAGGAAGAAGCAATAGGAGAAATAAGCTCATGGATAGGACTATTGCTTTGTAGTGCTGGGGTTACAAGGTTAAACTCTGACAAAGGACAAAATCTGCATGTAGTTTGTATGTTCTTCATGTATTTAT
Source organism: Eleutherodactylus coqui (assembly GCF_035609145.1). Lineage (NCBI taxonomy): Eukaryota > Metazoa > Chordata > Amphibia > Anura > Eleutherodactylidae > Eleutherodactylus > Eleutherodactylus coqui. Next base: position 141,829,090 of record NC_089845.1, on the reverse strand, counting down.
GTGGGTTTTCTTTCCTCCCACGCTCCAAAAACATACTAATATTGGGGAAAGAAAATATCAAGTGACGTAAAGTTTTAGATAATATGCATGAGCTGCATAAATAAAGGTGATTATTATGAAACACAGGGAGAATGTACAAACTCCATGCAGATGTTATCACATTTGAACCTAGGACACCAGTGCTGCAAAGCAACACGGCCAACTGCTAAGCCACTGGACCACCACCAATTTACACTGTTTCCCAAAAAATAATAACTACCCTGAAAATAAGCCCTACTCTGATTTTTCAGGATTTTCAGGGAGGCTTGAAATATAAGCCATACCCCAAAAATAATCCATAGCTGCATTACATTAAACAACAAAAAAAAAAGGAATACATTACTTAGTAGGCTCGGTCCAGGTCACTCCTGCTGCTCTCTGGAGCTCCAATGCGCTTCTTGTAGTCCTCGGCCGCCCACAGAAGATCACTTCCTGGTTACGGGATTCATAAATCTCACCTCAAGGAAGCAATGGCTCTGATTGGTTCTGGAATGCTGCTCAGTCAAGCAATGCAGTGCTTGATAAACCAATGTGATGGCTGTGATTGCTTCATCAAGCGCTGCATTGATTGGATCTTTGACTGCTGCTTAGCCAATCACAGCCATCGCATTGTGGAGGCGGGATTTATGAATTGGCCAATCAATGCTGTGGCTCAGCCAATTTATAAATCCTGGCTCCACACCACGACGGCTGTGATTAGTTCTTCGACTACTGCTCAACTATTCACATCCTTCGCATTGGTATAAGACATCCCCCGAAACGCCTCTTTTGGGGCAAAAAGTATTATAAGACAGGGTTTTATTTCTGGTGAAGCACGGTAATACATCAATTTTAGGGGTATTAACAAACTTCCGGTTTGGTTCAAATCAATTCGGACCAAACCGAAACTTTTTGCTGAAATTTGGCGAATTGGCCAAACTGTACTTTTCAAAAGTTTTCTTAACGCTACAAGGAATCAGAGCCACCAGATCAGTCATGTGTATCGCCTACCCTAATATTCTGACTTATGATGGGACATGTGTTCTAAATGCTGTAATATAGGTGGAGCCAGTGAGAAGATGACACAGCTACAAATTTTTGACTCAAGCGGAAAACAAATAACCCTATCTACACCCCTGTACAATAATACACTTCATTTTCTTAGCTATAAGAACAACAGGCGCGATGTGGGCTGAGCTTTGGCCAGTGCCACACAATTAAGACAGATTTGCTGGGGATGGCAGGCTTGTCACAGTAGCTGCATCTGCATCTGGAGGATAATTTGGGTTGGGAGGTTTTGAATGAGCATCTGTCCTCTGCTTAGTAATTAAATATGTTGGCAGCATAAAGTGTCTAACCCTAGTATGGGAAGCTGATTTGTGTTCAGCTGGATGAATTGTATTACCTTGGATACTGCTCCACTCTCCTCACTAGGGAGTGATTGATATCCAGTACCTTTTAATTGATTGGTTTTACTGTCCATAGTGGCTATAAACTTTAAGCTTTAGGCATAGTGATGAGGCAACTTCTCTATTCAGATGCTACAGAGGGCAGTAAGCCAATGCAAAGCATATGCTAAGACTGAATAATGCAAGACAAGTGTCACAAATTAGTGCGAGGCAACATATATGTGGAAAAGAAAAGAAAACTACTCAAGAAGTAGTTCAAAACATTAGATTACTGCCAAGGACAATTGGCTTCAGCTTCTGATCATGACAAGAGCAATATTCATTGGAAAACATGGCAATAGACATTTATCTTCTTGTTTACAATTCGATGTTCTCTTACAACTATCTTAGTGTGCAAAGTACGATAAGCCAGGGCTTGAATTTATCTTTCATCATACACAGCTAATTCTATTATGGGGTACGTGTATAATAAGTGTCACCATTTTTTAAGTCAACGTCGAGCTTGAAATGACAAATTTATGAAGTACTTTAAAGTGACCATGTTAGCTCCAAGCTGGACACCAAACACTTAGTCCAGGTCAGACATAATGAAGTGTACAAAAAGGACGGATATACACATAATATACTAACGAGGAGAATAAAAAATGTATTAAAAAGGAAACACAAAAGAGGATGTGGGAATTTGACCCTAAATTTCTGACACTAGAAATACCAGCCTAAAAGTAGAGCGAACGCCCTGATAAGGACAACTCTACGTCAGGAACCTAAGGAGACCATAACTCTTCTTAAGCGAAGAATGGGAATTGTGGTAAGGGATAGATAACATTGTAATATGTAAATGACCACTAGGACTCAGGGCAGCATGGTATTAAACTGCTACACAGGTCCTGAAGTGGATGTGCAGCAAACTTAGCTTGACTGGAGACTCAGATCAGGCAAGAAACTACAAACTGCACAGGAACACAGGAGTCACCAGACTAGGAGTACCTTCAGACATGTTTCTTCACCATAACTTAGTTTACGCACTGCTTGACCAAGTATTGGTGCATGCACAGATCATTTAACCCTACTGGGGGCAGATTCAACTGATTCATCTACCCATGTGCCGAAGATTGGTTCAGCAAGAACTCCACCATCTTATGGATGATTTAGGAGACATCCTTCATGCCAGTCAGTGACGGGCAAGATTACATAGTGAACTACGGGCAAGAGAGATGGTCCAGGACCGTCCACCAGACCATTCAGTGGCTACTACCATACAGTGTGGGACATTTTACCAGTCTACTTCACAAGGTATGCTGCCTTTAGCCACTATAACTAGATAACCTTGGGAATTAGCTCCACTTTTTGGTTCACTAGCTGCCAGTGGTTCAGCATCCGCAGGACTGATGATAGGTTCCCTATAAGCACATTAGGGAGAAAAATCGACACAATCCCTACCTTTTCAGTGGTTCTAGCAATTTCCATGTCTGTTTGTGTGCATCGGGGTTAAATCTGAGTAACAAGCCAGTGATCTTCCTTTGCCATATATTTCTGTCAGCTTTTTTTAACGAGGTGAAATCTTATTTCTGTAAGTTCACATGTGCGCTCTAAGAAAATTCTGCAAAGAATGTCCTTGGCCCGTCCCTGTCCATCATCTGCCCTTGGATGTTCTACTCCCTGTAGATACTGCAATCCTAGCCTGGAAATCAATGTACTTTAACCCATATTCCACATACTCTCTGCAGCTCTACCAGCCTCCCATAAAACATAAGGATTTTGCATGTAGCTCAGTCTATATCGAGATGCAAAAGTCAAGTTTGTCTCATTGTGATTAAGATTGCTGAACAGAGGCTAGAATTGCCAGGAACCTCCTTTGAGAGCGGGGCAGCACAATCATATTTAATTACAGTATTTTTTTTACAATGTTTTACACTTGCAGCCGCAGGAATCGGAGGATTTAATACTAAGCTCTTTTTCTGACCTCTAAGCTGTCAATGCTTTGCAGGCCACTACTGAGTAATAGGTGGTACTGGCATGTATGTTCTTAAGAAGGTGACATCATTTTAATCTAAGGTATTGACAGATAGTCTTTGAAATTGGGGCAATGCCTGAGGGTTCATGGAAAGAGGGAGCAGTGGTTGGCTGCTCCTTGTTGTACTGCCTGCTCCAGCGGGAATTACAGCATTGGCTGGAAAACCCCAAAACAATGTTGTTATGGTCTAGTTAATAGTTCTTGCAATCAATGCTAACACTAACAATGTAGCAAAGTCGGAATTATTCCGCAGGTGCTATATTCTTGCTACCTTTTCTGGAGCAATGTATAGCATGCAATAAAATTCCTTTCATATTCCTTAATCATCAGTATACCCCTGCCAGATGCATTTCAGTGTTGTCTCAACTTCTTCCTCAGTGGCATATACAATTAAGGAATGCTAGTAAAACCTGGTTAGGATCCACTTGGAAGCTTATTCCAAAGGAAGCATTATTAAAATATAACACCCCTTTCACAAGAGATTGTAGAAGGGACTTACAACAAGGCACATTGCAGAAGGGGATATGTAGGAAAGACGAAAGAACCAAGGTGGAGCTACCCATTAGTGTTGATCTCAGTTATTGCCTATCCTGTGGATACCTTATTTTTGTGGGCTAACCCTACTAATCCCATTCCAGCACCAATACTCTGGAGAATAGGTATGTGACTACAGAGGCCGGGATAATATGTAATTGCTTACAGAATGTGCTTGATTGGCTGAGCGCAGGGACCAATCACAGGCAGCTCTCAGCTGTCATTCAATAGCTGAGAGCTGCCTCTGATTGGTCACAGTGCTCAGCCAATCAGAGCCAGCCCTTTCAGCAGGCGGGGATTTTAAATCCTTGCCGGCTGAAAGCTCTTCAGAGCAGCACAGGAGAAGAGCCGGCTGGACGCGCCTGAGCCCACGCAGCTGCAGAGAGGTGAGTATAGATTTTTTTTTATATTTTACACATTTTTGGGATGCTTTTCAGGGAAGGGCTTATATTCTAAGCCCTTCTGTGAAAATCACTGCAGGGCTTGCCAGCAGCCCATGATTCTCCATGGGTTCGGCACTGCTGGTTCCATTGAGCGCAAAGTGAAACCCCTGGATGCGACAGCATCCAGGGGTTTGACATACAAAAGATACCGGCAGTTACCTGCGTTTTGCGAACCGGTGTCCTAAAACCTTTGCCGCGTGTGTTTTTCCGCATGTAAAATCTGCACATGTGACCGCTGCCATTGAAAAGCATTGGTTCTATCTAGTGCGATTTTTTTATGCGCAGAAAAAAGCACGGTAAAACACCTGTGTGACTGAGCCCTAAATCTGGGCTAGCAGGGGACCACTGGAGTACCAAAGTTGGAACGTCTAGGGATTAAAGAGATAGGTACTTCCCATTTTTTTATTTGACTACATTTGCGGCTACTCTTGTTAACCTCAGACGACTTCTTTAAGAAATATACCTTAGGCTGCATTCACACGAACGTATATCGGCTCGGTTTTCACGCCGAGCCGATATACGTCCTCCTCATCTGCAGGGGGGGGGAGGATGGAAGAGCCAAGAGCAGGAACTGAGCTCCTGCCCCTCTGCACTATTTGCAATGGGGAGAGGCGGGAAGGGGGTGGGGCTAATTCTCATAACTTAGCCCCGCCCTGTCCCTCCTCCTTTCATTGCAAATAGTGCAGAGGGGCAGCGGGAGCTCAGTTCCTGCTCCTGGCTCTTCCATCCCCCCCTCCTGCAGATGAGGACAACGTATATCGGCTCGGCGTGAAAACCGAGCCGATATACGTTCATGTGAATGCACCCTTAGAATTATTCAAGAGGGTTAATTTCTAATACCAAAACCCTCTAGAAATAATTTTTAAGACAACTTAGTGCAAACAATGTCCCGTTACCAAATGAAGCATGCAATGCATAGGATTATTTTGACTTGACTATTAATCGCATTTATACATCTTGTTGCAAGTGTTCACCACAGACTGAACCCTAATCAATAAGTCACTCTGAGTCATAACCAAAGGTAATTAGCAATCTTGGTCATTACTGTGTCTCAGTTGTTTGCCTATGAACATAATCAAAGATGACTTGGCCTCTCTAGACTACATCCACCGGTCGGGTTGACAGGATAGTTTGCAGTACCGTCTTAGAGTTGGTAATTGTATTGTGAGAATGGTTATTAACCCCTTCCCAACACCCATACGCCTGTAGATGTCCTAACTGCATAGGTCTTGTGCAGTTAGGACGTATACCAATGTGCACAGTATATGCTATGTATTGAGTGGGCTCAGGAGCTGAACCCGCGCAGTGTGTATTGAGTGTCTTTGACAGCTGACCCCTGCATGCGACAGCCACGATCGGAGATAACTCAGATCATAGTTGTTAACCCTTCAAAGGCTACTGTCAATTCTGAAAGCAGCATTTAAATGCCCCGATCAATCAGGATTGAAATTTCCGTAATGGCGCGCTGTCCAAGTGTCATGGCAGCCTAGAGCCTCCTTAAAGTTCATAAGGCTGCTATGATTGTTTGCCATTAAGATGTGCCTGAGGCATTTTTTAAATAGGAAGCCTGTTAAAGCACAGTATAATGCAATATCACAAATTCAGGTCTCTCTTGGGGACTAAAAAAAAAAGATTTGATAATTATTACAAAAATTAGGAAATTCTAAATGTTTAAAAAAAGAAAACATTTGCCAGTCGTCATATAAAAAGTAAAAATGGGTATTATTACATCCGTAAGGGCTCAGTCAGACGGGCGTTTGTATGTGGAATTTATGTGTGCAGAAACGCATGCATAAAAAAATTTGTGTGACCGAAGCGGGCGGCACGCTGAAAAAAACACACCTGGCTGCATTTATGTGCACATAAAGTACACTGTAGCGCCGGCTCCATTGAATTCAATGGGAGAACATCGCGCTCCTGTTACAGCTGTGCCAGAGGATCGCCATCTTCATTCTATGTTCTCAATAGGGTCGGCGTTGCTGCTGCCGGCCCCATTGAGCCCAAGGTGTTTCACATCCAATGCCATAGATGGATGCCATAGTTACTTGCAATTAAAAATCCGCTGTTCTATATTTACCGCTGCGCATTTTTGTGTGCAGGTAAATATCGGGCATCTGAACGCTGCCATTTAAAAGCATTGGTTCTTAATACATGCGGATGGCAAATGCAAGTAACATGTGCAAATAAAAACGCCCGTCTGACTGAGCCCTAAAGGTGCAGTGTATTAGAATATCACATCCCACACAGCGAACGGCGTCAGAAAGTAAAGCAAGCAGGGCAAGAATTGTAGCTTCTTAGTCACACGTGGCCACGCAAAAAATGAGCCCACAAACATCCATATTGATGGAACAAGAAAAAAGTTAAGAGGATCAAAATATGGTGGCAGAAAGCAATTTTTTAAATAAAATGTATTTTATTTTTTTAAGTAATACTACATAAACATATTATACAAAATTAGCATCGTAGTTATTAGAGATGAGCGAGTATACTCGCTAAGGCACATTACTCGAGCAAGTAGTGCCTTAGCCGAGTATCTCCCCGCTCCTCTCTAAAGATTCGGGGGCCGGCGTGGGTGACAGGTGAGTTGCGGCGAGAAGCGGGGGGGAGAGAGGGAGAGACAGATCTCCCCTCCGTTCCTCCCCGCTCTCCCCCGCCGCTCCCCGCCCCCTGCCGACACCCGAATCTTTAGGCACGAGCGGGAGGATAGTCGGCTAAGGCACTACTTGCTCGAGTAGTTAGCCTTAGCGAGTATACTCGCTCATCTCTAGTAGTAATCTTACTGACCCATGGAATAAAGATAACATGTCATTTTTACTATACTGTGAATGCTGTAAAAACAACCCCCCCACCCCCAAATTGGTGCAATTTCATTCTTTTCCCATTTTGCCCCACTTAGAATCTTTTTTAGTTTTCCAACACCTTACGTGGGAAGTTAATGGTTCCATTTTAAAATACAACTCATTTCGCAACAAAAAAAAACCAAACAAACAAGCCTTCATGTAGCTGTCACCGGAAAAATAAAAAAAGCTATGATTTTTTGGAAAGTGGTGATAATGGAACAGTAGACTGTGACCTGGGCATCAAGGACCCTTGGTCAGGAAAGGGTTAACGAACTATAATATTAGATCTTGCCCTCTGCGTTCTTTAGTTCCTGCTATCCCTATGTGGATTCCTGTCACAGTCACTTGTTTTGAATAGCGAACCTAAGAAAGCAATGGGTTTTATTTAAAAGCATGGACCCCTAGACGATGGCTGCTGCATAGGAAATCATGGAATAAGGGATATGGAAGAGTATTGGAGAATGGACAGAGAACTGAAATAGAAGATCCATCTTGGATCAAAACCTTCTCCACCCAGGGGTTGAGAAGAAATGGTTTACCCGATTTATATGCTCATTATTCTAAATCCTTGTATGAGAGACCTCTTTGCCCGTCTCTTGTGGAAACTTACGCAGGTTCAAATCAGCCATGGGGAAAGCAACGGCAGCCTCCTGGATTGAGGTCCCCTTTCCTTAGACCTTCCCCCTTAGCCTTTATGGTAAGTACATGTCAGGTTTTTTTTTTGAGATTATAAGATTGTTGACCTATCTTCAGGATAAGTCATCAATAATAGATCATTGGGGGTTCGCCACTTGCTTAGGACCCCCACCAGCTGTTTGAAGAGGACGCTGTACTCATGCAAGGGCCTCGGCCTCTACTCTGGCATGTGATGCTACATTCATCTATTGGTCACATGGCCCGAGAGTAGCTCAGTTCCATTCAAATGAGTGGGAATGATGTGCTATACCAGGCACAGCCATCATACAATGTCCGGCACTGTGCCTGGTATACACTGAAATAGCTGTAGTGCTAAAACGAGTACAATAGCAACTTCAAATAGCCGATCGGTGGATATCCTGAGCGATGGATCCCTACAGTTCTGATATCGATGACCTATCCTGAGTCTTGGAAAACCCCTTTAAATAATGAAGGGGACACTGGCATCACTGTCCTTTCATAGTGCTGATTGGTAAGAGGCCTGATATTTGGACCGCCACCAATCACACACTGATGGCCTATCTGTAGTCCTGTAGAATCCCTATAAGAAGTGCCAATCACTATTGATTTCCATAAACTCGTTGGGGTTCTTGGAGGTTGGACTGTCACCGGTCACACATTAATGGTCTATCTTTAATTCTGGAGAACCCCTTTAGTAAACCCCAGTTATTGTTAATTACCATAAACTTATGATTTTCCATCATATAATCCATGAGCCTCGCAAACAAAGCATCCAATAAAATGTCTGTGTTTACCAAAGGTTTGCTTAGATAAACACCTAATTTAATCCGAGCGTAGAAATAAAGGCTCTGTCTTTGTAATAGACGCCCTCCAGAAGATTAGGCAAACATCAAGAGCAAATAAAACTTTATTTAATTGCATGCGCATAAAAATGGTAAAGACAATAATCAGGTTTGTGCCTTAATATCTGCCCTTTCTATTCCGATTTGGAAGCCATCTGTTCATTCATGATTTATATGTTTGGAACCTATGTGTCATTTTTGTGTACATCATCATAAGACAAAATTGAATTTGGTACAAAACATTGACATCATGAATAGATGCCACTCAATGATTAAATGCAATGAGGCCGAAGCAGGATGTCTGTAGTTAGATTCAGCACAGTCAACTTTGCAGTATCCAAGTCCATGGGTCTATACTAGAGTTGAGCGAACGTACTCTTCCGAACATGATGCTCGTTCAAGTATTAGCATAGTCGATGGTGCTCGCTACTCGAGCGAGTACCACGCCATGTTTGCCCTTGCCCTAGTTTTGGTCCCTCCCCACTGCGATGCTGCGCACATCAACGGTAGTTTGTGGCTGGCTTAGCGGAGGAGAGAGAGAGAGAGAGAGAGAGAGAGAGAGAGAAAGAGAGAGAGAGAGAACACGAACACAGGAAAAAAAAAAAAAGCTTGGCAACCAGCGGGTCCCATACAAAAATGCTCGAGTCTGCCATTGTAGTCAGAGAGTTCTCGACTTTTACGAAAAGCTCGACTCAAATAACGAGGACCCGAGCATTTGGGTACTCGCTCATCTCTAGTCTATACTTCAACGTCTGCCCATATGACATTACTGTCCCTGATGAAAGTGACAGCTGGCGATAACACATAGCCAGTGCTGTGCATTCTCTGAGCGTTCAAATGGTCATCTCTTCACGTCCCCTTGTGGGACAAAAAATGGGGCAAAAATAAATAAATAGAAAATGTTTGGATGTGTAAATCGCTCCTCCCCATAAATGAATCCAAAAAGTGCCATTTTTCTAAGGAAACTCAATTTATTATCGGGAAAAAGGCAACTTAAAAAAGAAACAAACACAAATTTGGTATTCCTGCGTTCATAACGACCCATGCTGTAAATTATTATGTCATTGATCCCACACGGTAAACACTGTTAAAAAAAAACAATGCCAAAATCACTGTTTTTGATCATTCTGCCTCACAAAGGAATTAATAAGAAGTGATTAAAAATCGTGTGCGCCTCAAAATGTTATTAATGAAAATATCAACTCATCGCACCACATTCCGTCCAATATATAGGCTCATAGATTGAAAAATAAAAAAAGTTATCCATCCCTAAATATGGCAGGACAAGAAAAAATTTGTATGACAAATTATTTTATTGTGAAAAATTTAAAAAAATATAAAAATTATATATACAAATTTGGTTTTGTCTGGGTCCGCTATATATTAGGACAAGTACTAAGGGTGCACTGTGTAGTCATGTCTGGGTCCTATATATTAGGACAAGTACTAAGGGTGCACGGTGTATGGTGGTTTTATATATACTTGACCGGAAGAAAAACAGGACTGAACCACCTGCCCCTCTCTCCATAGTAGTTGTGGAGGATACAGCTCAACACACGAGTTCGGTTGCTTCTGTAACTTGATTGGATTCTGTTCTAGAGAGCCGTACACACATGGCCGCCTCCTAGCTTCTGCCGCCGGAGTGGCCACATTTTGACACCACAATATGGGGGGCGAGAGGTGGGGGGGGGGGGGGCACAGGTTCTACTGTATATCACATAATACCTTATTTCTTACTCTGCTCTATTGATAAATTAGCATCCATAAGTTCATTAAATTGTTAAGAGTTACCTCAAAAATTACTTTCAAAGCATCATTTTCCGTGTATTTAATGTACTGCGGTCCTTGGAGAGCAGCGATCAGCAGACATAAATAGCGCAATTATCATTACACGTCTCCTCAGATGCAGCCACTCCGGAAAACTTTCCTGTTCCTACAATACTTATTTCAAATTTCTTCCATAGCCGGTCAATGTTTTATAGCACAAACAAATCAATAGGGCGTCCTGAAACCAAATCCATTGCGCTATACTGAGAGTGCCTCTCCAAATATAAGACGGGTTAAGTATCAAGGCTCGTTTTTGGTAATATTAAAATGACTTGTTCCAGAAAATGTTCTTCAAGGATTTTCTTGGTTCTGGTGATATATGCAGCATATTTAAGAACACAGGGAGCCATTAATCAGTGGACTGCGTTGGAAAAGCAGCACGAAAAAAGGTCACAAATTTTAGCGCATGCTGTATTTGCGTAAAATAATCTGTGACTTTATTGAATTTTAGGCTACTCTTTTAGCCAGTGTAGATTTCAGCTTCTGTCACAGAGATGGCCCAAGACACACAAAATGAATTAACAGGCTCTTAAAGGGGTTTTCCATGCAAAAACAATTGATGACCTATTTTCAGGATATTTAATAGCTGGGGATCCGCTGCATGGGATCCCAGGTGATCATCCGATCTCCCAGCTCAGCTGTCAATGCAGCGGGGCCGGATCTTAACATAGAGGTCGGAGAAGGGTTTCACTCCCATTGAAATTAATAAGAGCTGAAATGGGTATTACACTTCTTCGCCCATCCCCTGTGTTGGAGGCGGGAGTACCGGAAGTGTAAAAGCTGCTTCAGCTGCCATTGATTGAAATGCGTGTAAAGCCAGCCCGCTGCACTTTAATAGTCCAGCCGAGGGGCAAACAAAGTATTGTAGGCTCTTGGAGCTAGTAGACCACTCAAGAGCTGGCGTCTCAAGCTCTAAGACCTTATATAGTCCTTAACCCTTTCCAATCCACTGTCTGACGTCTGAAGATATTCTGATTGAAGGCTGTACAGCTCCGATGTCAGAAGACGTCCGGCAGGGTATTCTTACTGTATATTACTGGCTGCTCTGTTGTCAGGGGCCCTCTCCAGCATGTACCATGCCACAGTACTGGCTCTAGCCAGCAGATGGCATCATTGTATAACGGCAGAAAGAGAAAGCCCCCTAGGAAACCCTGAATCCAAAATTGGATTGCAAAGGGTTAAAAGAAAACAATCCAAAATGTGAGTGTTATGAATGAGCTGGGTGCCAAAACACTGCGTCCGGATCAGATGTAATACAAACGGATAAACACACAATTAGTAAACTTGTAGAACAAAACTATTAAGAACTCAACTACATAATGGGAAAATTGAAGTTTCATTCTATCATACTAATGGAAAACCCTGCTTAAAAGCTGGACGGCTGCCCCGATGAGGGCGGCCCCTTGTCTTGAACTTGGGGGCTACCTAGCTTGTCCCTATATGGTAAAGGGGTGACAACAGAAAGTTGTAAATAATTATAGAAACAACATCACTAGGAAGCAGATGAATAAACTCCAAGTAATAAGTACAGAGACCAGGGACTTATCACCAGGAGGACGTGAGCCAACCAGAATTTCACTAATAACTGGCGCCCTTCGAAAGGAGGGGCCAGAATAAATACACTATAATAAGGGTTTGTTGACCGGCTGGAGGAACACCTCCTCGCCAACCAACCACACCCCACACCTGCAGTCACATGGGACACATTGGAGTAGGACAGCACACATGGGCCTGGACTGACCCTACTACTGAACGTGGCCGGGTCACCGCAACAGTTATGTGCTCAACATTTTGATTGTTGAGCGCTTGTTTCAAGCACAGTTTGCTGAGAATTGTCAATGTACCACAACTTGTCTTGAGGCACTGCAAAAGGAGGTCCGCCCTTTAGTAGGAACAATAACTTCCCACTTTATCTGCTTATAAGGGTCATCTTAGTCACAGTTTAAGGTGGTCCTAAAAGTGATAGATCCTATTCACAAAAACTTTTGAATAGGGCAAAACGCCTTTAAATTTCCACTCAGATGAATGTGTTGCTTACGTATGATGCGAGTAAAAGCATGAATAATAAATTCTAAAAAGTGGCCACAGGAAAACATAATAGTGAAGATATAACTGTTAAACCTAAGTAAGAAAACCCCCGAGCACTTATCACAGGTTCCTGTACAGATCCTCTTCTAGTAAGTCATTTGTAAGAAAAAGCTAAATAGCTGATGGTAATGGGAGTGTAAATGGCTAAACATTCTCAATTGCATTTGTCAGAAACAAACAAATCTCTCTGGAGCTCGAAACCCGCGCAAACAACGAACATACAGCAAAAAGACACGGATACAAAATATATCGCATCCTTTATGTTTACTAAATCCTCGAATGTTATAGCAGAAGACTAGGATACCAGGGGGTCACTCACAGGGGCGTATGTGTATTTGTTGCACAAAATGCACAGTGTTTTTACTGTGTGTGGACATGTACTTGCTGCGTATTGAACACATATGTGTTTTTTTCTTATATGAATTGCCTGCATATGTACTGCATGTTTTACATGTGTAAAAAGAAACAAAAATGCAAGTATGCCCAAAGGATGTCAGAACTACCCCCCCCCCTTCCCCCCTACACACACTAAATATCACCTGCCTAATGCAGGAGGAAGTGCAAAGCTGGCTAAAATAGTTTGAACTTGACAAATCGCCGGCCCAAGATGGAATACGCCCAAGGGTTCTAAGGTAACTGAGTGACTTGATACACAGGCCGCTATTTCTTATATTTTTGGACACTATTGAGACTGGGGATGTACCACTGGATTGGTGCATTGCCAATGTGGTTCCATTATACAAAAGAGGGTCTAAAAGAGAGCCTGGTAACTACAGGCCAGTAAGTCTCACTTCAATAACTGAAAAAATATTCAAGGGGTTTCTGAGAGACGCCATCCTGGAATACCTCAAGGAGAACAACGGAATAACTCATCATCAGCATGGGTTCATGAAGGGTCAATCATGTCAAACCAATTTGATCAGCTCCTACAACAAAGTAAGCTCTAGGCTGGACCTGGGAGAGTCTATTGATCTCGTATATCTGGATTTCTCTAAAGCATTTGACACCGTGCCGTATAATAGGTTGATTATATAAAATGAGACAGCTCGGTCTGGGTGAAAACGTGTGTATCTGGGTAAAGAACTGGCTCAGAGATAGAAAGCAGAGGGTGGTAATAGATGGTTCGTACTCTGATTGGGCCAACGTCGCTAGTGGGGTGCCACAGGGTTCAGTATTGGGCCCCATTTTGTTCAATATATTTATCAACGACCTGATAGAGGGGCTGCACAGCAAAATATCAATATTTGCAAGAGATACACGATTATACAAGATAATTTATACAACGGAGGACAATGTGTAGCAACAAACGGACCTAGATAAGCTGGGGGCTTGGGCAGAAAAATGGCAAATGAAGTTCAATGTTGATAAATGTAAGGTTCTGCACATGGGCAGGAGAAACGGATGTCACCAATATACACTAAATGGGGTACAGCTAGGGAAAAGTGAGATGGAAAAAAACCTGGGGGTACTAGTGGACTGTATACTTTTGTATTGCCCCCTAAACACATTAGGAGACAATACAAGGATCTCTCCCATGATCTCTATATACCCAGGACTGTGACGGTAACAAGAGGGCATCTGCTACGTTTAGAGAAAAGCAGGTTTAATCACCAACACAGAAGGGGGTTCTTTACTGTAAGAGCAGTGAGACTGTGGAACTCTCTGCCTGAGGACGTGGTGATGGCAAAATCAATGGAGAAGTCTAAGAGGGGACTAGATGCCTTTCTAGAGTGCTATGATGTTACAGTGTAGACATTAAATAACAAGAGGGGTTGTTGATCCGGGTATCTTCCATCTGCTTGTCTGGAGTCAGGTAGGAACTTTTCAAATGTTGATCCAGGGATTGATCGAGGAGTTTAAGAGGGGACTAGACATCTTTTTGGGGCACTATGCTATTACAGGATATAGACGTTAAATAACCAGAGTGGTTGCTGATCCGGGTCTTGGAGTCAGGTAGGAACTATCAAAGGTTGATCCAGGGATTATTCTGACTGCCATTATGGAGTTGGGAAGGAATTTTCCCCCCAAAATGGGGTAAATTGGCTTCTGCCTCATTGTTTTTTTTGCCTTCCTCTGGATCAACAAGGGGGGTGGAAACAAGCTGAACTGGATGGACATTTGCCTTTTTACAGTCCAGATGTTACTATATAGAACTGTCCCTCTCAGGTCTAGCACGACAAGTGCGATATCGGGCCGAGAAACTTGGCCTAACATCACGCACTCCTGTGTAAAAAAGCTCTTAATGGAAGGAAGTCCCTCACTAGTAAACCCTATCAAATAGCCATAGAGGAGAGTGGCTACAAAGAGTGTCTCTCCATGGAACAAAGCATGTCTTTGCATTGTAAAACAAGCTTATAGTAATTTTTCTGTAGGCAAAAAGTCCAATCATACAGATTAAATTTTATTCAAATAATAGGTGATATTAATTTTCTGTGCTTGGAAATATGAAGGAAACAAGTCAGAAGGAAACATTTATGTTTTGCAGGCCAGATAATGTAACTGACTGCACTAGATATCCCTTACATTAAGTGTCCCTTTACAGCATCAACCACACTTGTGTGAATGAAAGTCTTACATGCACCATATTTTTCACAGATGTATTTCCCCTAGACAGCGAACCCTGTGGTTACAAAAGGTATAGCAAGTAGAATGTGTCAATGCTTTTACTATAAAACATGATAATCACTAAGCTTGAACTACCACCACCATCCCGAGGTGTTAGGAGAGAATAATACCTGCTGGATTTCCTCATACTAACAAAGTAATTAAAAAGTTTTACAATGTACCTGAAGTGTCTTTCTATTGTATTGAAACAATAACCAAAGCTTTTAAGCGCTAAACACCGCTTTCCGTGCTCAATCTGCAAACGACAAAAGATAGCGGAACTCAGCGTGCGCAAATGTGATGAGATTATTTTCCTGGGAAGTGCAAAATGAGAACCTGGAACAGCAGGTCTGACCTACTGAACATCTTTGTAGTGGAACATTTGTAATAACGTTTTTATTCTTAATTTCATAGACCATAAAGCAGAAATGCCGGTGTGAAATGAAATAAGGTGATGAACACAAAATGAGTCTGGTGTGAAGTAATTATTACATGGAAGGCTTTTCTAGCAGACTTGATATTAAATCTATATCCCAGTATCCATAAATTCAATGTGATGCTGTGTGCCCATTAGTCCCGCTTCTTAAAGGGGTATTCCCATGACTTAAAATAGCTTTACAACCACTCGATCCTTCCTGGTTACTACTGACCAGGACATGTGACCACTGCAGCCAGTCATTGGCTGCAGCAGTCACGGGCACTGGCGTAACTATAGGGGATGTAGAGGATGTGGTTACACCCTGGCCCAGGAGCCTTAGGGGGCCCATAAGTGCTCTCTTCTCCATATAGGGAGCCCAGTACTATGAATAAAGCATTATAGTTGGGGGCCCTGTTAAAGATTTTCTATTGGGGCCCAGGAGCTTCAAGTTATGCCTCTGGGTATGGGTACAGGTAAAGCTGGGGAGGGCGGGGCCTCAGCTGAACATTTGCACCCGGGCCCCTGGTCATGATAATTTTATTCTGTAGGTTAGAACAATTACAATGATATAAAATGTATTAAACTTTTTTCTTGCTGAACTACTTTAAATAAAAATAAATTATCTTTAAAAAAAATTATTTTCAACCATTTTCTGACCGACATTTTTTTACCATTTTGTCAATGGGGATGTGGTGGGGGCTCGCTTTTTAGGGTTGGACCTGTGGTTTCTGTTGGTACCATTTTGGTTTATATTACTTTTTGATACTTTTTGTTAAATTTTCTGACCAAAAGTGACCAAAAAGTGCAATTCTGGAGTTGTGTGTTTTTTTTTACTTTCTAAAAACATTTACCATGCAGGATTAATAATGCATATTTTGATAGATAGAACTTTTACGGACATGATTAAATGTTTTGGTGTTTTTTGCTTTGATTTTTTTGTTATAAATATGGAATTTTTTAAAAACTTTTTATAACCTTTGTATTTCATAATAGCAAAATCTTTTTTTCATCTATTTTTATTTTTTATAGTCTCCTATGGGCTCATACATAAGAAAATATATTTGGTCCATGTGCCGTCTGTGTATTTCACGTTAGGCATATGGACCTATTATAGTCCTTTGGGCTTTACACATGGGCATTTTTTGTCCACCATCCATGAGTCTTGGACAGTACACGGAAATATGTCTGTGTCCAGGGCGATGTGAGTTGCGTCCGATAATGTCAGAGACAATTCATATACGGCCATGTGCATGATCCCTAAGAGAACTTGAACTTGTGATCGTTTGATTGCGTATACCATGTATTGCAATACTTCAGTATTGCAGTAAATGGTATTTCTTCAGGCCATCTATTAAGACATACCACAGGTACATCTTAAAAGGCAGAAATACATGGCAGCCCTGAGGACCTTTAAAACGCCACCAGCTGCCATAACACCCAGACGGCACCCCACTATGTTATTTTTTTTACTGGAGCGAGAAGTCAGAGTAAGAAAAAAAATCACTGCATTTCCTATTCCAGTGCAATTTTCATACAAAAAAATGCCCATTCAAGTCTATGGCTGTGTTTAAATAAAAAAATGGATTGCACTCACATGATGTGAATGCTGCCTGATTTTAATGCAGGTAACCATGGAAATCATAATTTAAAAAAGAGAACTAAGATGTGATTTTTTTTTTATATGCACGTGAAAAAAAACACATGCGCCAAATAAAAAGATCACCTGGAAAAATCGCAAGTGCACAGGAAAGAAGTTTGCAAAATGGGATCGATTTATACAGTCCGAATTCGCAAAAACCTTGTGAATATGCCCTAATGCTAATACATCATTGGCCGCAAGAATAACATAGCGTAATTGATACACCGCCGAGCTGTATATAGAAATAGCCGTTAGAGTCTTTTAGTATACGTCCTTAAAAATGAAAATCTGAAACCATAAGACACGGCCGCTGCCAAGTTTAACAGCCAAAATGACTCTTGTGTCAAAATGATGGCATTATAATGAACATAGCCTGAAGCTAATCAGCGACTTATTGTATTAAGTGACATTAAAGAGCAGGTAAAACACTTTTGTGATATATATCTAAAGCTATATAACCAGCATAATCCATCTAAAATACGCGACATTTGCGCTGCCCTTAAAGGGGTGGCGTGATTATAAGAAAACATTTTTTAAAGACTGGAAATGAGCTAAAATATAAAAGACCGTATACTCACCTGTCTTTGGTCCCCAAGACCCAGCGGAGCCATTTCTGCTGCACCATCCTTATCCATGGATGGCCACCAGAAATCAGGCCAATCAGAGGCCAAAGCGTCATCATCCAGACTCCTAGCATCAGCACTCACATCCTTGGCGTCATGATGCCAAGAGATTGCTGTGACCTCTGATTGGCCGCAGTGATCACCCAACTTCTGGAGGCGGAGCATGGAAATGAGGCAGCAGGAGAGGCTTAGCTGTGTCCCATGGGGCTGAAGGCAGGTGAGTATACTGTCTTTTTTTATTTTATCACCTGTCCAGCTATAAAAAAAAATGTTTTCTTATAATCATACAACCCCGCTATTTACCAGGCATAGAGGCCACATTCATTTTTTGCACCTATGCCCTAATTATTGACTTCATGGCAGTAACTAAGAGTTGGTAGTTAATCGTGGCACTTTCCTTTCTCTGGGCAAGAACTAAGACATCTCTGATGTTATTCCCACAGAGACATACCAGGGAGGGCATGTGCCCTAGAGGTTGTGGCTATGGGGAAAGGGGGTATAGACGACAAGCCAGTTTATTGCGCAAGGTAATAATATATAAGACCAGAACAGGGGATTGAATCTTAGATTCCGATGAAGGAAAGTCTAGCTGTAATTTTATCTTCATGCTTGTTTCTTCATATTTATAACTCCCTCGTAATTTTCTATATACACTCTTTGTCCAAAAAAATCCAGATACTAGAAGGAGTTGTCATTTGTCAGGCAGATATGCAAATGATTATAGTTGTGGTGTGACTAGATGAACAGTCTTGTGACCTGAAGCCCTAAAAATGGTTCCCCCTTGGCCTATAAAAAGGTTCTCAGAGGCCCCTTGTATGTAGTGGATCTCTTATTCCGCTTGTGTAGAGCTTGTTCACCACTAGACGCCTCTACAGCGTAATTGATGAGATTCACAAAACCCGCCTCCAGGAAGTGATTGGAATGGCCATGGGCCCCCTTGGAGTCTCAGGCCCGGGGCGGATGCCCAAGCTCCCCTATTCTCATCTGCCATTGGTCCCCACTCATGAGATCCGCATTACTAAGCTGACTGCATGTCCTGGACTTTAATTTACAGGCTGTCCGAACACCACTATAGGGCGGAGTAGAGCAGGGAGCTAGACCCTCTGTCGGAGCCCCTGGTAATCACTCGGGAAGCCCCAATGGCTCCACAGAGCACACTTTGGGAAACCCTGTTCTAGAATATAATGATCATCTACAAATCCCTTTGCATGCTATGACAGATTAAATGCATCAATCTACCATCACAAAGTCTCCTGCCAACTCTACTGTGAGTATATAATCGGCCATGCCAAAGGCTAACATGGGAGGCGTCTGATATGTCATAATTAGTTATTTTGTGATAAATAATAAATAGCAATAATGATGTAAGTAATTGGTGAGCCACCAATCATTGCGTTGTCATAAATTATTACTGATGGGCTACAGGATAATGAACAAGAGTATTAAAAAATCATTTTAATTGCAACAACTAATGCTTGACCTGTATGTATATTTTACACATGCATCTATTTATTAATGAAAATAGAGAGTTTTATAGATATTCAGGTAGCAAGTGTGTAACTCTCTAGCTGGATGGATAATAGATAGAAAGATAGATGCCCCGTTTCCCTAAAAATAAGACCTACTGCGAAAATAAGCCATACCCCGACTTAAAATATAAGCCCTGCCCCAAAAATAAGCCCTACCTGCATTACATAAAAAATAGAGATGAGCAAACGTACTCGGTAAGGGCGATTTCGCAATCGAGCACCGCGATTTTCGAGTACTTCACTACTCGGGTGCGCTGTGGGGCGGGGGGTTGCAGAGGGGAGTGGGGGGTAGCAGCGGGGAACAGGGGGGAGCCCTCTCCCTCTCCCCCCCACTCCCCGCTGCAACCCCCCGCTCACCCACAGCGCACCCGAGTACTTTTCACCCGAGTAGTGAAGTACTCGAAAATCGCGGTGCTCGATTGCGAAATTGGCCTTACCGAGTACGTTCGCTCATCTATAATAAAAAAGCAATATATTACTTAGCAGGCTTGGTCCAGGTCCCTCCCGTTATACTCAGGAGCAGGCTTCTTGCAGTCCTCAGTCGCCCACAGAAGATCGCTTCCTGGTTATGGAATTCACAAAACCCGCCTTCAGGAAGTGACGGCTCTGATTGGTTCTCAAGCGCTCCTTAGCCAATCAGTATAGGGCTCGATGAACCAATGCAATAGCTGTAATTGCTACATCCAGCGTTGCATTGGTTGGCTGAGCAGCGTTCGAGAACCAATCACGGGCATTGCGTTGTGGAGGAGAAATTTATAAATTGTCCCTCATCCCCCTACCCTATGTCAAGTGTCTTGTGTGTTCTACGTTGTATGTGAAGTTATAAAGCCGTGCGTTAGGCTAAAGTAGGTTGACCCCCCCCCGGGAGAATCCTGAGGACAACAGTTTCGTATAGGCACAATGCCCCCTAGGGGTTAGATGTGCCGATCTATCCTGAGGGAACAGGGTTCGCGCCCTGCAGTTGTCTGGGTCAGGGGTATGAAAAGTTATATGACATGTTTTGTATGTCCCCTGACCAGAAATGCCGTGCGTCTGGCTACTTTATTTTGATTGACCCGAGACTGTCTTTGGACCATAGATATAAATATGCGCAGTACCCGTGACGCATTTGTCGGAAAGTTGAATTGTTTACAAAAGTGTACTGTACCAGACCGAAAATTGTCCAGGGTCTGATTCTGTTTACTGTGTTGAAAATGATTTGAATAAAGAATTGAAAATTAAAAAAAAAAAAAAAAAAGACATTTATAAATTGGCCATTAAATGCCGCGGTTCAGCCGATTAATAAATCCCTCCCCAACAGCCATCGCATTGGTTCATTGAGCGCTGCATTGATTGGCTGAGCAGTGCTCGAGGACTAATCAGAGCCATCGCTTCCTGTAGACGGGATTTATGAATCCTGTAGCCATGAAGCAAAGTTCTGCGGGCGGCTGAGGACTGCAGGAAGCCTGTCGGAGAAGGACCTGAAGTGAGCCTGCTAGGTAAGTATAAGACTTCCCCCCAAAAAATAAGACTGAGTGCCTCTTTTGAGATAGATAGATAGATAGATAGATAGATAGATAGATAGATAGATAGATAGATAGATAGATAGATAGATAGATAGATATGAGATAGATAGATAGATAGACAGACAGGAGCCCCAATGCAAAGTGTCTAACCTTGTCCACCACTTACCATGTGCCATATATAACAGCAGTCCTTTGGGCCCCTAGGTCCCTGGTGTGACTGTTATCTTTGCACCAGATAAGACACTATTTCCTTGTCCTTTCTACCCATCAGAGGACATCTAAAGAATAGCATATGCCATTTGGGAGTATATTACGGACACTTGGGTGCTGTTCTGCGCCTTACTTAGCTATTAATAGAGCGCTGACTTATGATTACATAAGGACTCAATAGACGTTGTGTAATCAATATGTATGTGGAGGATGCACAGGAGTACATAATGTTCCCAAAATAGACCACTTTTTTTTATAGGTGAGGTCGAGGAGCGCAGTAAATCACGAATTGCCAGATTACAAGCACACATTTTCAGCGTTCACAACTCCCTACATGAACCATCATTTTCTCTCATTGCTCTTTATATCAAAAATAACAACCATTGTTGAATGTGAAAGTACATTATTCCAGCACTTTATATTACACTATCACATCGTTCCACAGATCCAGATGACCTTGCTGTGAAGTAGTTCTAACAGCTCTGACTCAATAGATTTCCCTCAGTGTGCCATGTCCCAGCGGCACACTTGTACAACTAGCAGAAAGTAGTTAAACCTTGGGATGCCAGAGGGGCTTAATCCTGAGGAAAGGTTAAAGAGTTCTGCTTGGGAATAGCTCCAACCTTCTATTAGCATTTTATGTGATACTACTGCATTGGGGGTTTGTATTCTACTACTTACCATGGACTCACCGATAATATCGACATTTAGTTTACAAAAACAAGAACTTTCGTCTTTTGAAGTACAAACAGTACATTGCTGCTATATATTATACAGCTGTAGACCCCTGACGTGTAGGAGAAGGCTTATTAATTCTTTAATTCACTCATTTGACATGGACTATAAGCGGGTCAACTTTGCTGGAGGCCACCAGTTAAAGAGGTTGTCCAGTTGTTAATTATTGTTAGCCTACATTCAGGATGGGTGATCAACAGTAGATCAGCAGGAGTCCACCAGCTGGGATCTCCGCTGATCAGATGCTTGCTGGATCAGTGCGATTGTGCACTAAACTGATTTCCGCAGGAAGCAGACAGCTCCGTTCTTGCTTCAATGGTCAGGGTTGGTTTTATAGACAAAGTTCCCATTCGCTTCAATGGGAACTGTTTCCTGTAATATCAAGCATGGCCACTGCAGTAGGAACGGAGCTGTCTGCTTCCTGCAGAAATCAGCTCAGTGCAAACAGCTCTTTGAAGAGGGTCCTGAGTGGTGGTCTCCACTGATCTAATATTTATAGTCTAGCCTGTGGATAGGATATTAATAGTTTACAACTGGATAACCCCTTTAAAGGGAATGTGTCATCAGAAAATAAACTATTATATATATCACAATCTATGTTTTTTTTTAAATTCTGCATTTTTCACATTGACCACAGAGCCTGATACTAGTCTGTCACTTCCTGATATGTAAAGGAAGCTTTGTAGCAGTCGTCTCATTAACCTCACAGGCAGGGTTACACCTATATGTACATAACACACATGACTTCTAATGTGGGATTCTGGCAAGTTAATACTATGTTCGAGAAAAGTTAGGACTTGCCCTATCTTTCTCACTTGTAATTTTTGTACGTGCGAGAAAGATAGGGCAGATCTTTTTTTTCAAACTTGAGTGCAATAGTACAGAGTTAAAGACAAAACTCTCGGGGAATAATTTTGTCCCGTTATGTGGCCGTGAAAATCATGGCCGCATAACAGGACGAAAGGAAACCATTGAGTTCAATGGTTTCGTTTTCAAGAGCAAGATTCTTGTCCGTTAATACTACGGTACGTGCGGGAAAGATAGGGCAGGACCTATCTTCCCGCTGCTCTTTTCAAACTGTGATTGTTCTCAGCAAGAGAATCCACGTAATCTTGCAGATATGATACCTTTTAATGGCTAACAAAAATACACAATGTTACAGCGAGCTTTGAAACCTACGCAGGGTCTTTCCTCAGGCCTAATGGAATAGATCCGAAGACACATACATATATATACATATACACATGAAAAGGCACAGACATGGCGTGATTAATTTGCACTTAAAACAATACCAGAACAGGATGAGTAGAGGAGTAAATACTTAATTAGTCCACTGATAAGGGATGTGAGAGTTTTATGGTCTTTAAATTAGGGGGTCACCAGGCCTGTGTGTTATCTGTACTATGGATTTATCATAATTGGCAGTCACGCATGAACCCTTTTGTGGAATTTAGGCCTGTGTTGAAAGTGTCAAAGATGGTTATAGACCATATGCAAGTTACTATATTAAAAAGCAACTTCGAATCTCTACATCATAGAAGAATTTAGGAGTACAAGTTTATAACTAGAGATGAGCGAGCGTACTCGCTAAGGCAAACTACAAGAGCGAATAGTGCCTTATTTGAGTACCTGCCCGCTCGTCTCTAAAGATTCAGCTGCCGGCGCGGGTGAGAGGTGAATTTTGGCGGTGAGCAGGGGGGAGCAGGGGGAGAGAGAGATCTCCCCTCCGTTTCTCCCCGCCCCCCCGCCGGCAGCCGAATCTTTAGAGACGAGCGGGCAGGTACTCGAATAAGGCACTATTCGCTCGAGTAGTTTGCCTTAGCGAGTACGCTCACTCATCTCTATTTATAACCATTTTAAAACTTGCAATACAGGCCTAACTTTTTACCAAAGTCTTACTAAACTTTTTTCTTTTTTCAAACTTGCTCGCTATTGTGTGGAGTTTGAATGGCCCTATAAAAAAGGCAAAATGGTTCATGCGCAACTACGCTCCATACCGGCAAGCATAGTTGTGCATACGCCTGTGTGTTTTTGTCCCAAATCTGTAATTGTGCAGATTTGGCCGTGTATCTAATTGTCAGCCATGAGGTGACTGCTTTGTGGAACACTTATCAGGTCTAATTTTCTCAGCATCTTACAAGTTCCTTTTGGCTGAATGTGCACATTATAGCAATGGAGCAGGAGGCGATGAGCACATATGGCACAGCTTATCTGTGGAGGAATCAATAGCAGCAGACCACTAAGAGCCAACCCCTCATCCATCATGCCCCCCATTAGCAGCGGTATTGCAGCCTCCAAAGACATAACGTTTTCAGTAGAACCTGCCAAAATCAGCAGGAGAGGTTGCCAAGGGGTTAATTTTATTTGTAGAATTAAATAAAACTTTTTTGGTTGTTTTTTTTTGAGTTTGGTTTATAGATAGAAATAATCATTAACCCAATTCATATTTAGTTTATAGTGCTGCGAGTCAATAATCTCCAGGCTTGTGACCCGCCAGTCTTTAGTAGTGTTGGTGACACATATTAATGATGAACAATCAAAGTAAGAGCTCCTTCACACGGGCGTATTTGTGCACGTATGTGCGTATGCAATGCGCAAAGAATAGAACCCATTGATTTCAATGGGCTCATTCACATCTTCTTTGCAAGAAATGCGTCTGCAAAAAATAGAACATGGGCATTTGTGTAGCAAAGAGCCCCAATGTTTATGGTGTGCATGCAATATGCAAGGGGATGTGCAAAATTCAATGCAATCCTGCAGGAAAAGAGCACATTTGGACTTCAGTAGCCCTTTAAATCAGGTTCTGTGCATACATATGAACAGGCCATGCATGTACAGAGCCTTGTGTGGTGCAGAGCGCCAATTGCAGTCCTAACTCTTGCTCATGACCTGAAGGTTGTGAGTTCAATCACCATATGGTTCAGGTAGACGGCTCAAGGTTGACTTGGCCTTCCATCTTTGTGAGGTCAGTAAAATGAGTACCCAGCTTGGTGGGGGGCAATGAACAAATTACTTGAAAGCACTATGGAATAAGTTGGCACTAGACATGAGCAAGTATACTTGCTAAGGCACATTACTCGAGCGAGTAGTGCCTTAGCCGAGTATCTCCCCGCTCGTCTCTAAAGATTTGGGGAGTGGCTGGGGAGAGCGGGGAGGAACAGAGGGGAGATCTCTCTCTCCCTTTCTCCCCCCTGCAACTCACCCGTCACCCGCGCCGGCCCCCGAATCTTTAGAGACGAGCGGGGAGATACTCGGCTAAGGCACTACTCGCTCGAGTAATGTGCCTTAGCGAGTATACTCGCTCATCTCTAGTTGGCACTATACAAATAACAAGATTTATTTATTGTTACAGCACAATGCGCCAATACGTGTGCAAATTATCTTTGTTCACAGAGCAAATATGTTGCGCTAAAGAGAGAGTAATTGCTCATATACTCATGTGAAGACGCCATAAATATTGGGTTTCTGTAACGTGGTATGGAGGAAGGCACAATGGGAAGTCCTGAAGGGCATCCTCGGACTCCATGGTCAATATGCTGTATGTAGAAGAAAGTCATTTGGTTGTGCCATAGACTTCACTCATTACAATATGCAGGGTGGAGAGGAGGGATTACTAGTGTAAATTTCATAAAGGAACTTGGAGCATAGCATACATTTTCTGGAGAGGACATCAGACCCACAAGTGTTCCTACATGGGCTATGTGACCCGTATCATGTGCACAAAATCAAACAAATGATTCACCACCATGAAGGCCGGGAGGCTGGAACCTTTCCAGGACCAGTAAAGATCAGTAATTGTTGGAAGATATTGTTTCAGGATATTTCAAGATCTTTAAAATAACAGAATCAATGGTTACATGATACCCGATGTCATAGCTGGGCTTCATAGAAATCATGCCGCTAAAAACAATCCACTTTGTTGTTGGCAGCATGACCTTTAAGGGTCACCATGCTCTACATTCAGCACCGGGCCGATACGAAAAGAAAGGGGTACGGTCCTCACTAGGCCAGTTTCACGTATTGTAACGCGTCCGTAATACAGATGCTAGTTAGTGCAACTAGCAGTATTTCATCGTTTGTTCTGCACTTGCTGTCATTGGTTTTGTTTTCTACTGGATCAATACAGATCCGTATAGAAAATAATACCAATGAATGCAAATCCAGAGGGAAAGTGCACAAAAGTAAAAAAACGAATAAAAATCTTGTTATTTGTATAGCACCAACTTATTCTGCAGTGCTTTCACCCCCACGAAGCTGGGTACTCATTTTATTGACCTCCAAAGGATGGAAGGCTGAGTTAACTTTGAGCTGTCTACCTAAACCATGCAAGTATTGAACTCACAACCTTCAGGTTGTGAGCAAGAGCTTAGCACTGTGTGCCACACAAGGCTCTATAATCTGTTTTCAAAACACATCTGTGAAAAATACGGCATGTGAACAGCTACATAGATTCACATTACCTCCGTATAAGACTGGGTTCACACAGCCGATAAATGCTGCAGACAGCAAAATCCACAGCATCCGCATCAAAACTACTGCAAATTGTGACTAGACATCAGCTGGGGAATGGCAACTGATTTCTTCCTGCCGCTCCTCTTACCTCACATTCAGCTACAGCGGCTGGTCAGGTGCTGCACCCACTTCTGCATCACCTGTCTGATGGCCGCAGCACTTAGTAGCCGAGTTAGCGATCTGAGTGCTGCTGATTTTAAGTCAAAATCTGCATCAACGGTTCGGATTTTGACTTTGTTTTTGATGCGGAAATCTTGTAGATTTTGCTGTGGAATTTTCAGCTGAAGAAAATCGACAGCATTTCCGCTACACGTGAACGCACCCTTAAGCCTCTTTCGCGCAACCGTCATTTTAATGCAGAGTAGGTACGTCAAAAAAATAGCGTCTAAAAGAACCAGTGGCTTTCCATGGGATCTTTTAGACAAACGATTTTTTGATGCATCAAAAAAATCAGGTGTCAAAAACTTTTTTTTAAGGTTGATATTTCTCTCGCACCAAAAGATAGGACTTGTCCTATCTTTGCACGGCGCAATGCAGGATCCTCCATAGTCTCCTATGGGAGTCTATGTAAGCCGGCCAACAAAGGGAGGGGGACTTTAACAGAGGCGAGCGTGGCAAAACACTGACAGGTGCCTCCAGTTGAGGCATTTAAAAGTCATTGAAACTTGTTTTGCCAAGCGAGGGATTTCGGGGCTGCAGTGTCAGTTCACTGCAAGACGCCACAGTCAGCTGTGAAAAATCGCAAAAAATAGCTGAGACTTGATTGTTTCCCTGAAAATAAGACCCTGTCTTATATTGATTTTTGCCCCAAAAGAGGCACTAGGGGCTTATTTTCATTGAATGTTTTATTTTACTTACCTATCAGGCTCGGGCAGGTCCCTCACGCCGCTCTCCGGAGGTCCGCACTGTTCTTCAGTCCTAGCTATTTGTACAACAACACTTGCTG
Organism: Eleutherodactylus coqui; assembly: GCF_035609145.1. Lineage (NCBI taxonomy): Eukaryota > Metazoa > Chordata > Amphibia > Anura > Eleutherodactylidae > Eleutherodactylus > Eleutherodactylus coqui. The sequence goes on along the minus strand of NC_089845.1, from coordinate 141,801,697 downwards.
GTTACAGGATTAATGAAATCCCGCCTTCAGGAAGTGATGGCTGTTGATTGGTTCTCGAGTGCTGCTCAGCCAATCAATGATGAACCAATGTGATGGCTGTGATTAATTCATGAAACACTTCATTGATTGGCTAAGCAGCAGTCAAAGAAACAATCCCAGCCATCGCTTCCTGGAGGCGGGATTTATGAATCCCATAACCAGGAAGTGATGTATAAGCGGCTAGAACCACGGAAACTGCGCATATCTCCGGAGAGTGGAGTGAAGGACACAGATCGAGCCTGATAGGTAATGTATTCCTTTTTTAATGTAGCGTAGCTAAGGCTTATTTTCAGGGTAGGGCTTATATTTCAAGCCTTCCAGACAATCCCCAAAAACCAGGGTAGGGCTTATTTTCAGAATAGGTCTTATTTTCAGGGAAAGACTGTACCTTTTAATGGCTAACAAAAATACATGATATTATAGCGAGCTTTCCAACCTACCCAAGGTTCTTCCTCACCCTAAGTAGGTGTGTGAGCTCGCTGTAACATCATGCATTTTTGTTAACTATAAAAAAGTCATATCTACAAGATCACTTGGTTTCTCTTAGGGCAAAATCACATGGGCGCATGCGCAACTATGCTCGCTGCTACGGAGCGTATTAGCACATGAACCAGATTGCAGCGAATCTGCAGCAATATCTGCATGTGATACAAGTAGTTTTGCCGTAGATTTGCAGCTGATTTAACCCTATGCATTGTAAAGGGTGAAATCATGATTACAATCTGCAGATAGAATTGACATGCTGCGAATTTCAAAATCAATTTATCGCATGGAAGTAAAATATTATTATATGACACTACGGATTTTCTGCACACAGAGGCATTTCCTTTTTATCTATTTTCCAGTGTCTTACCTGCTGCTAGAATTCTCTATGTGTTGTCGCTGGAGCTGTAAATATTCCCATATTTCATGCTTATTTTTTTTTCTCCATGCTAAACGGAGCCCAAATAATCTCATATTTATTGGCTTTATTATATCCTGCCGCTGGCAGCTGATGGGATTGTAGCCATGACCGATTCAAACAACACATGCAATGCATGCTCTCTCAACACAACCTCTCTGGTGACAGATGCGGAGGAGGACTATTGGGCTGAATGTCAAATGAAGGCAAAAACAGAAATAAAACGGGGACTATAGTCACCAAATAACTACATTTATGAATGTCAGCTTAAAAACGCTTGGAATGGCCAAAAAAGGATGAGCAATAGGTTGGCACAATAGCACTGTATCTATTTTATTCTTAAGCAATATATATCTCAGTGTATCCATCCATCCATCTATCTATGTATCTATCTATGTATCTATCTATCTGCAGCATCTGAGGAGCAGGCCCTCAGCTGAGGAGACAGCGGGGTAGAGAAATAACCTATTCTCGGGGCAATACCGTCCCCTCACTAAGGGTGGCTAGGAACCCGATCTCATGACGCAGGGGGAGACCAACAATCAGTAACCTGAGTTACTTTAAGTCCTGTTTTGTCACTCGTGACGCCAACGTTCCATCCTCTGCTGCGAATCACTCCGATAGAATAAAGTAATCCACACACAGTATTTTCTGAACAAGAAGCAGGAACGTTCAGCCCTGTTCGTTTACTTAAACTCTTGAAATTAAAGTCAATCAAACAGTCTTTGTACAGAAACAATTTGTAGTGTTGAAACAGTGAGGATTCTCGGGGCATTTCTATAATCCACAGTCTGAGTTATCTGTCGGATCTTTCTCCTGGCAAAGCTCTCTCTCCACTGTCATGCACTCCCTTCTGCTCTTGCTAAGAAGCAGTTTCCATTTCTCCAGATACATGCGGTACCTGCGCTGTTCACCCATGCGTTTCCACCATGTCTGGGCTTTCACTCTCTTCAGGGTCAGCAGCCATGTGGAGGGTCCCTAGAATGGCTGGGCCCAAACATCAGCGACAGACCATCGCTTGACCTCTTCCATCTCTCCACTCACCAACTGACTCCTGGCTCTTGCTCACTTTCAACTTCACTCTCACCACCAAACTAGTCAACTCCCTACTCACTTCAGACACCTCTCACTCAAAGACAACACATCATGTGGACACAGACCAAACAACAACTAGACGGTTGGATACATTTTCCAGACAACACTAGACATTAACCCTTTAATGCCTGCAAACTCCAATACACATAAATCTGATGCATTCCACAAACAAGCCAATAACACAACACAGACATAAAACATGTATTCTGACGTGCTGGAGGGGACCCCTAACTCTGGGCCACTGTATATCTATCTATCTATCTATCTGCAACCCTAATTCCATCAAAGTTGGGACGCTCTGTAAACTGTAAATAAATATAAAAGAATAACAGAATGCAATGAATCTCATCTAACCATAGTTTTTCACACTAGCACATAGAACAATTTTTCTGAAATTGTTCAAAAAGTTTTAGATGCATTTTGTTTACGGATTGGTGAACCTCTATCCATCTCTGCTTCTCTCTTCTTTGAACTCTCTAAGGCCGCCTGCAGACGAGCGGAAATCCCGCCGCGGGATTTCCGACGCTGAAAGTCTGCATAGACAATACGCACTCCTATGCAGACGGCCGCGGTTTGGCCGCGCGAAATATCGCGCGGCAAACAAACCGCGGCATGTTCTAATTTTCTGCGGGGCACGCACTCACCTGGCCGCCGGCTCTGGTCTGCGCATGTGCCGGCTGTGCGGCAGCCGGCACGTGCTCGTCCCTGCAGGCTCTGGGGTCGGATCGCGCGGCGAGATTTCTCGCTGCCGGATCCGACCCGCTCGTCTGCAGGCGGCCTAAGGGTGCCTGCACACGAACGGAATTTCCAGCGCGTTATTTTAGGCACATTATCTGCCCCAGACCGCAGCCAATATACTCCTATGAGGATCTGCAGTTGTCCCCAGACGGACGGATTTGTATCGCGTTTTTTCACGCGCGTGAAAAAATCTGCGACCTGTTCTAATTTTGGTCGGATCATGCGCGTGAAGCCTCCAATACAAGTGAATGGGTGCGTTTTTTCACGCAGTACATCCGCAGTGCAGCTGCGGATGGAGTCACTGGTTGCTATGACTACAGGAAGTAGGCATGGTAGGAGACATCCCAACACACAGCAGAGCTTCACAGGCAAATTTGTAGAGGGAGATAGGTAGTATTTCTTGCCAATGCAGGATGTAAGAATGCAAAATCTGTAGTAATGAATTCCTCTTGTGAATTTTTTTGCAGTGACTGAAATAAAGTCACGCTGGAGAAGCTCCCGAAAAAAGTTACATGGATCAACCATGCCCACAAAGACATCTGCTCACCGGGTGAAAGCATGTTGCCAGAATAATTTAACGGTGCTCGCACAAGCAAGAGGGACAAAACGGAGTCTGGGTGTTGGTTTTTAAGCTGTTTTCCAAGGAATGGGCAGTTCTCTAGGGGTTGGGTTTACAATAAGGGGTGTCTGCTGGTTTTTCTGCGCGTTTTTTTCCGCAACACATCCGCGTATATCCGCGCGTGATTTTTCACGCATCCGCACCTATCCGCAAGCACATTTAGGTACCATACGCGCGTGAAAATCCGCTAGTGGAATCGTGTGCAGGCGGCCTAACATGTGTTTTTTTTTACACAGTCATGCGAATCATTAAGAAATTGACCCTCCAAGTGTTTTTCTTTTGTGCAGTTTTTTATTACCCCTGTCCCAACTTTTTTGAGATGTGTTGCTGCCATCAATTTCTAAAACAGTTAATATTTTTAAATGAAATGCAAACAATGCCCCCCCCTTCCACCTTCTCATATGTTCTATGTTCTACTGTGAATAAAATAGGGTTAGATGAGATCTCTAAGTCACTGCACTCTTTTTTTCTTGTGTGCACATCATATAAACTCATGCACAGTAGACTTAGTGCCAGTACACTGCGTGTTCGCTCTAACAGTGCCCAAAACAATTACATCCATATAGTGCACATATCAACATGAAATACTCCAGGGACACCTCATGGTTCCTATTTTTAGTGTAATGTACCAATAATATATGTAATATGAAAGGTACCAGCATTACATTTGGCAGCATTCCCAGAATGTCACTACCGAAATTATAGTTGTGATTTCATTGACTTAACTACTGGGACTGTAATACATCAAGAACACATGAGACAAGTAAATCAATACGGGTTTTAGTAAGTAAGCTCTGCAGACACAAGCCACCAGAGGTAAGACTTTGTATGTACCGCTATATAATGCCCAATGTTGCTGCTTTATGGTACAGTCCAGCAGTAAGAGTAGTCTTGGGACTGTGTTTTAGAGTATTTCATTATGTATGAAGCAGTTCTGCTCAAGTCAGGAGAATGCAAGCTTATCTTCGAGGACTGGACCAGTTCCCCCAACAAGAGAACTGTGATTCTACAGTACTGGTGGGGGAAAGGGAGAAAGTGGGGATCATAAATTCCAGCCATAGATAATTAGATTGCTCAGCTCTGCCTTTGGCTGCAGCAGCCTGTGATGTCCCATACACAAGCTGCTGCAGCCTGTAAGCATTACATCACAGTGGAGACCCAGCGCTGCTGATGGGGGACTTGCACTTGTTGGGAGCCTGGAGCGATATTAGGTGGTTTACTATTTTTTACCATAGGGGACCTGTTTACATACAAATTAGATAAAATAACTTGGCCAACCCCTTTAATGAATCATTGGAAAATTCAGAATAAAATCTAATTAAAGGGACAGAAGCTAATACACTGGGGCAGATTTACTGTTAGAAATGTGTTAGTTGTCCGGTGCAAATTGCATCAGTAAGGTGTCTTACATGCTTTGCATTTGACATTTATGATGTGTTTTAGATACTTTCCGAGGTATGCCTCTGTGGAAAGTAGTTTCAGGGGGCGTGACTTTGCAGGAAAGGGGCATAGCTTATATATAACATCATGTGCCAAAAAATTGTGCCAACATTTTGGCACAAATCTGGCATAAACTAGGCCAGCTAATAGGTAGTATAAAGCAAAACAGAGTATGAGACACAGCTCCTTGAAATGCCCTTCACATAAACTATAAGCACCATAAACTAAGTTAGGGTTGATGACAAGTTACATTTGAATAAGCTGCATGTAAAACCTCATTCAAACACCCCCTGCCCCCTTTTTTGGACACTTTTGAATAGTGGAGTGGGAGGCTTAAAGGTGCATTTAGACACAAAGATAATGTTCAAAAGGTGGCTTTTGAGCAATCATTTTGCATAAAACTACTACTTGGTACTAATGCCTATTAGTACCAATTAATAGTATGTGAGCCGCTGGGAGCTATATTCAGAGAACATACCACCCGCTGTTCTCTGAATACATTCCCCTTATTCTGCTGCAGGGCTGACAGCTGAGACAATGTAACCAGCGCTCCCTGGGCAGAACACAGCGTGCGGTCCTGCTTATCAACTGTTCTGCCAAACAATGGATTTCATGCCGAACTGAAATCCATCGTTCGGCAGAAAAGTGAAAGATGGGCACATTTACACGCAACGATTATCACTCAAAAGATGGCTTTTGAGCTATAATCGTTGTGTCTAAATGCGCCTTAACCTCTTCTTTTGGACGCAAATATATAAATTTGTCTAAACTCATTTGCACCAAAAAAGGTGCAATTTACATCAGAATTCTGTTGCAACACTAGTAATAATATTACTTAAACAGTAGACATTTCAGAATTTTACTAATTAAATAGTTGCAGGTTGTCAAACACTCAAAATCACTACAACCTTAACACAAGCAATGACATCACCAGCCAATGAATAATAATGCATGCATCCATACTTGATCAGAGCAGCCTTCATTACTGCATATTTATCACAAGACTGTTCAAGCATGACATTGTTTCGAGAAGCCTTACTACTGTGGAATTTCCATCACCACTAGACCTTTGAGCATATTTAGAAACCAAATGTATGCAAAGCAGTATAGCCATGTGAAGAAGAAAAATAGAAACCCAACCAATGTTTGGAATCGGCCTCCCATCACTACAGCATTAGGGATTCTTCACATGGGCGAGATTTACTCCCATTATGCGGCCATGATTATCATCGTCACATAGCGGGATGAAATGAAACTATTGATTCCAAGCGTTTCATTTTCCTTAGTGGTATTCTCTCCCGTTAATAGTACATGCAGGAAATATAGAGCTGGACCGACCATCCCGTTGTTTTTATCAAACTTGCCCGGAGTTTGAATGGCCCGATAATACTCAGTTATTGCGCAACTATGCTCCGTAGTTGCACATACACCCATGTGTTTTGCCCTTAGGGGCACGGTGAATGTGTCTCCATATCCTCCTTTTCCTGGCAAATCCCTAATTCTCCCTTCATTCTGTACAAATGTCAAGTTGTCTGGTGCGTAATATGGCATCTACAGAAGTCTATGGGCCTAAGGAGGTTTTCTTTCTTGGGTTTATATGGAATCCAAGTGGGAAAAAGTTGTGTTTTGTTCCATTGAATGATGTATTACTACAAATGCTGGTATTATACAGTGCCGTGTGGCAACAATGTGTGGCAGTTCTGTAGTGAAGAAATATAGGGGCTCTGTGTGGCTCTGAATGGGCTTTACGCACACAGAGCTATGCTGTTCTAATCATTATTGGGTAATCCGCAGATTTTGAGATTTTTCTATTGAAGACCTATCCTCAGGACCGCTGTCAGTACGGATGGCGCAGGAAGCATATGGCGTTGTCTGTAGCGCAGCATCCTAGGGGTTGGTATTGCAGGCAAGGCTCCCATTGAATATTAAGAAATATCAATGTGGGACACTGCACTTCGGACAGCACAACCCGCTTCCTGCTCTGTTTGTACTGACGGCAGTGTCGGGAATCAGCTGATCGGCGGGGATCCTGAGGGGTGAACTCCCTCTGATCATTTATTGTTGGCCTATCTTGGGGGAATCCCCCGGACTAACTCCTGTGGTGGCTAGAAAAAATAAGTGAACCTCTTGGAATTACTTGGATCTTTGCAATGATCACTAATAAATGTGGTCTAATTGTTATCTAAGACACACTGGTAGCCAAACACAACAGAACTAATCTAATAACACACAAACAGTTGTGCCGTTCTTGTCTTTTGTTGAGCACATTGAGTAAACATTCACAGTAGAGCGAGAAAAAGTAAGTGAACCCTTGAATTTAATAACCTGTAGAGCCGCTTTCGCACCAATCACCTTCAACGAAGATTTTTACAATGTTGGAGAGGAATTTTGGACCGTTCCTCCCTCAAATATGTTTAGTAGAGCATTTCATATAAGGTACTATATATAACAGCGTCATCACGCAAATATTGATGAACTGAAAGTATGTGGCTAGTGGTGGCCATAGGTAGAAATATATTCAATCTGATTGGAAAAAAATCACTTATGGTGACAATGCCATTGTCAGAGCAACTGTAAGACCTCCTTCACACAGGCGACAGTGATATCGCCACACGAGAAGATCGCTGCGCTATTGCATCTGTGTTCTGTGCGATATCGCGATTTTGCGCCACTAAAAAGTCGCACATGGTGGAACAAAGTTGCGCGACTTTGTGGCGCTCTTTGCCAGGAATATCGGGGGAATGGCTTGAAATATAAGCCCTACCCTAAAAATAAGCCTTGGCTACATTAAAAAAACAAAACACAATACATCCCCTAACAAGCGCTGTCCGCTCCAACACACTTCTCCTTGCAGGTCCCTGGCACTTGTTTGCAGTCTTCTGTCAGCGCTTTCTAGATTAGAGGCTCAAAAAACACGCCTCCAGGAAGCGCTGGCTCTGATTGGTTCTTGAGCGCTGCAGCTCAGCCAATCACTGTAGCACTCGATTAACCAATCACAGACATTCAATGTGATGGCTGTGATTGGTTCATTGAGTGCTGGCTCTGATTGGCTGTGCCACAGCGCTCAAGAATCAATCAGAGCCAGCATTTCCTGGGTTTTAAACTCTTTCACCAGGAAGCACTAACTGAAAACCACAAGCAAGTCTGCCGGAGCTGCAGAGGAGACGCACAGCGGAGCAGACAGCACCTCTTAGGTGATGTATTGTTTTTAATGCACCTATGGCTTATTTTAGGGCTTTTACAGTAGGACTTTGTATTCTCACAATGTAGCAGCCTACAAAACATGTGAAGAAACCCATTGGAAAGCATGGACTTCACATACATGCGATTTGTAGCGCTGTCACATCACAAGAAAATCGCGCAATTTTGTCGCCCGTGTGAAAGCGGCCTAAATGTTTCAGCGGTCTGAAATTTATCTCAATTGCTTAAAGGGGAAATCCACCAAAAAGTGACCTCCTGATGCCTATGAGACAAGTTAGAATACTGCAGTCCATAAATTCAGACCAGTTTACTAAATTATGGAGCTGTTGTATGTGACACATTGAAAGTAGACGGAGCTATCGTAAGCCAGCCACTTCATGATGTGCAATAATTCTACTTGCCCTCACATAAGTACAAAATTCATTACTTCAAGCTGTCAGCAGCCGCTTGCTGGTGGAGATAAATTGCTCCTGTCATCAGTCTAATTGTGTCTTTTCCCCCTCCTAGTCGTAACATGCAATGTGGCTCTTGTGGCCGGCATAGACAAGGCGCGGGATTGCAGCACTGTAGTATCAAGCATAGACTGGGAATAATCAGCCATTCGTTTCACTCTTAGAGCGGCGCCACACCAGCGTTTGCACAAATACGCTCGCTGCAGAGCAGCATGTCAGCGCAGGAACGAGGTTTGAAGAAGACCATAATCAGGGTGTTGTGCAAATGTCTGCGCATATTACTGCAGTCTTCGCGTGCCCAAAGCCAGATCACACTACATGCGGGAAACATAGGGCGGGACCTATCTTCCCAAAGTTTTTTTCAAACTACTGCGCTATGACGAAGAGCTTAAAGGTCCCGAGAAGAAAAAATAAAACCCGGTCATGCGCAACTATGTCGCGTAGCGGCTAACGTAGTTGTGCATACAGCCGTGTGAAGAAGCCCTTACAGTGGAAAATTTCGCGGCCATGCCGTGGATTTTCACGTGTTTACTTGTTGCAGAAATACCCCGGATTATCACTGCGGAAGTCATTCACTGCAAAACAGTAAGCGAATTCCGTGGTGGAAATCCGCACCAAAATCAACACCTGGATTTTGGTGCAGCTTCAGGTCTCTTTCACATGAATGTTTTAATTGCGCCAAACTTAGCCACGCAAAAAAAATCGCCACTATCTTTGCCAAAAATTGCATGAATCGATCGAGCAATGAGTTTAATTAGTGTTTGCTCGTCCATTCACACGGCTAGGTGCAACATTTTGCCGAAAAAATGTGCTGCTGATCGGAACTCCCTCGGTCGGCAGAAATCCTCCTAATCACTTTCTAATGACCTTAATAGAGGCACCAGTCATCTTTTCCCAGGGTTGGACGCAGCTAAACTCCCCCCCCCCCTTTTTCCTGCAGCTCCCATAGAAGTCTATGGAGGCGCCAGTGCTTTTCGGTCCAAAGATAGGGCAAGTCCTATATTTTTCTGTAGCAGGAAATTTCAGTCTCTGAATTCGGTCTCCGATGTGTTATTTTTTTCAGTCCGATTTTTTTTTTCGCGGCTCCAAATCGTTCACCTGAATGAATACATTGAAAAGCATTCATTCCGATAGTCGTGATTTTTTTTTGTGGCACAAAAAACAGTCGCGTGAACAGGGTGTGAAAATTGCGTGATTTTTGCATGATGCGAGAGTCAGTAAAAATGCAGATTATGAAAGCAACGATTTACAATGTTTTCCTTCCCATCTGCAATGTTTTCACTCATGCGACGCTGAGAGAATAAAAAATCCCGGCACGCTCTATCTTTCTGCAATCTGCGATTCTTTATCTCCCACGTTCCCCTATGGAGCCTTCTTTTTATCGAAGTGTAATGCAACAAACTTGCGTTGCGATGCTCTTTCAACATTAGAAAGTCCTATTGACTTTAACAAAAAATTGTGGCAAAATCGCTCGATAAAAACGCGTGAGAAAATCGCGAGTGGCAGCAATGATTTTGCAAGAAAGGACTAATATTTGCACTTAGTATAAATGCATATAAGACAAAATTACGTAAGGAAACCAAAGTGGGGAGATGTGGGATCTGACCCTAAACTCTCTGAGGAGATCCTACCTGAAAGTGGGGTGCTCACCCTGATGAGGGCAACCCCATGCCAGGAACTTGGGGCAACTCTGACTTTCCCTAGATGGTGACAGGGAATAGTGGCGAAGGATAGATGCCACACAACAGGATAAGCCAGAGATGTACAGGACCCCAGATAATATAAATAAAGAACCAGACAGACTTATGGTTACTGAAATACAGGATTGGACAGGAGTTGCCATGACAGCAGAGAGCTCAGTAATTATAATGCTCCGTTGTCACATGATCATGCAGACAATTGTGGGTCATGCATAGTACGAAATAATGTCTCCTTAAGACGATGACCTACGGCACACATATCAAACGTAAGGCTCGTGGGTTCAATCTGCCCGTCACCTCATTGTCTATGGCCGCTGCATCTAAGATCCTGAATCAGGTTTTTTATGCAGCGCCACAGCAGCAGGACTTCTACATTTGAAAGGAGTCGCTGCGCGCCACAGCGGAGTCTTCCCCTAAAACTACTTAATGGGGAGAAAATTACCTACCGACTGGGGGTATTCTGGGGAAGGAATTACTTACCTTCTAGGGACACCTACTTAATGGGGAGAAAATTACCTACCGACTGAGTGTATTCTGGGGCAGGAATTACCTACCGACTGGGGGCATCTACTTCATGGGGGGTGGAAATTACCTACCTTCTAGGGACACCTGCTTAATGGGGAGAAAATTACCTACCGACTGAGTGTATTCTGGGGCAGGAATTACCTACCTACTGGGAGACTTACCTACCCATCCCACCTACACCTTCACCCAATCGACTCTAACTATGCAGGGCACAAGTGACGCATTATTTGAGACACAGCTCAGTACAAAAGAGGTGGAAGGGGCTGGCTATAATCTTACATGGTCCTAAGGCCTTGTTCACATGAGCGCTCTTTTAGTGCAGTATGGGCACGTGAAAAGATCGCGGCTACACTGCACTAAAGATTGCGTGAACGGGTGATTTCTATCTGATTGAATTAGCTGTGAAATTGCCCGTTCACACGATTGGGAGCTGCGTGTTATCCAGCTCCCATAGGAATCTATGGAAACTCCCGCGTATCACGCACCAAAGATAGGTCAGGTCCTATCTTTTCTCGCACCATGGACCTTGGATGTGAGCATTGTAGCCACGCATTAAAAAGCAGACTGTAATCGGCTTAACTGTTAAGGAGTAGTTACATGTGTACAGTCTTATAATTGCATTTGGCTCTTTAAAGACAACCATAGGGATTCTTCCCCACTGGCGATAGGTTTTCTAGCGATGCGAGAATGAGTAAAAATGCATGATTATGAAACGAATGATTTTCAATGCTTTCATTCTCATTTGCGATGTGTTTACTCAAGCCTCGCTGTGATAAAAATCTGCAATATCAACCATTGTTTTCAATGGGACGAAACAGCCTTTGGATCCCCCATAGCAAGAAGAGAGAGGGGGCAGAGTTATAGGGGATTAACTACATATCTCCCCATATTTGGAGAGCTAGGGGGCGGGGCTACGGGGCTTCCCCAGGGCTTCCCCAAGAGCGGGGGCAATGCTAGGGACGGAGCGGCTTTCCAGCCCCGTATCTCTCGAAATATGGGAAGATTTGTAGGAGATCCTCTGTAGCTCCACCCCCTCTCTCTTCTCGCTATGGGGGATTCCAAGGCCCTATTAAAAACAATGGATGATATCGCAGTTTTTTCTTATCGCTGCGAGGCTAGAGTGAACACATCGCAAATGAGAATGAAGCCATTAAAAATCATTGGTTTCATAATCATGTGTTTTCCCTCACTCTCGCATCGCTAGAAAACCCATCACCAGCGTGCGAGAGCCCTAAGGCTGGGTTCACACAGGGCGGATTTGCCATGTAAATTCCGTCCGGAATTTCGCCGCGGAAAATCCGCCTGCGGCTGCTAATCCCGGGATTAGCCAGCCATGTGGACGAGATTTCTCAGAAATCTCGTCCACACGGGATGGCCAATCTGCTGCGGTTAATCTGGCCAAAACCGCGGGTGTGGTGCGGCTTTGCCGACCGCAGCCGCGGCTTTGCCGACCGCAGCATGTCCATTCTTTTTTCTTTCCGCTGCGGCCGCGCTCTCCTCTATGGGAGAGCCGGCCGCAGCGGAAGAGCGAGCGGCAGGGCCGCTTCAAAGCCGCCGCGGGTTTTTCCGCGGCGCTTCTCCCGGCGGAAATCTTGCGGTTTTTGCTGCGGCCAAACCGCGAGATTTCCTGTGCGAATCCGCCCAGTGGGAACCGGGCCTAAGGCTGATTTGGCCTATGTTTGACACTACTTCGCTCCACAGGAATCCATTCATTTACATAGAAGGCCTGAACTGAATTGGGGATCTTGGCGGAAGTCTTACTGCAGTTTCCGTTCACTTTTTTTTTTGCCTTTTTTTGGTATTTTTACTACTTTGCTGTCGGAGGCGGTGCTAGATTGTGGTATGTACTTGGGAAATAACACACCGTGGCTGTGACAGTGCAAGTAAATGCTTAGTGTCTCCAGAACACTCAGACTCTCTTAGCCAGCCTGACAATGATATAAATATTTATTTACACAGCTCTGGGCAAAGTACATTTCTGAAAAGCTTGCAAAAGAATATTCCCATTAGGCAAATCAAGTAGGTGCCGAAAATGAGATACAGTACAAAATTCATCAAGAAAATCAGGTTATTTGGCATTTGGCTGACAAACCCATCAGCAGTCCAACTAGTTGATAAAGTACAGGCCCGATGCAGACTCAATTATTTACAACTTAGTGGACAAGCTTTTATTCTCTTATTGACTAATGAGTTGAAACCAGAGTATGAGATGAATAAATGATGTATTCTATCATGACTATACTTAAAAAAGACCCAGCACAATGAACGGCGAAATAAATACTCCTATGTCCTCCGGTATGTGTAATAAATACTATATTAGAGTGATGACGGTTACTTGGCTCGCCCGCCAACACTACGGCTCACGTCCCTTCTGCAAGAAGAATGTCCATGGAAATATCATGTGGTCGCAGCAACCTTCACTTCATAAGTTTTTGGTTAGGGCTCCTGCACAAGTGCGCAAGTTCAGCAGCTCCCGCTCAACGTATTTGCGCAATCAATGGGTTTATTTTCCGCACGTAATGCGGTAATTTAATTCTCTTTTTAGGTAATAGCTGTGCTTTTGCGCTCACATAGAATCCCGCTAGCAATACGCCATGCTGTCATCACTGACCCAGCGCCCTGTAATCACCCCTAAGTATTCAACATGCGTGGCGAGACGCCATCCAGCGGTGGTTTTGGTACTTTCTGGCCTTGTGAGAGAGTAGCTGAGGTTGGAGACATCTTCTGATGATGAAGATGCCCTTTTGCCTTGGTAGCTGCCACTCTGATGTTGGCGGGCACGTGAGATGGCGGAGGCTTTTCCTAAAAGGACATGGAGGAAGAGGAGGTTCGGGGTTCATTCTCTGGGGTTTCAGAGTTGCCGTCTCTGATCTACGAAATTTATGAGCAATTCTATCTCCACTCGATAGAAGAGGCTTTCAAAAGGAAGCGCTCTTCAAAATGTTTGCCGTGTCTTGCCTGCAATTATTTGCAAACCCAGGGGCGTAGCTAAAGGCTCATGGGCCCGAGTGCTAAAGTTTATCTTGGGGCCCCCCAGCTTCTTTTAACCCCTTAATGCGAGGCATAATTTGAAGCTCCTGGGCCCCAATGTAAAATCTGTAACAGGGCCCCCAACTATAATGCTTTATTCATAGTACTGGGCTCCCTATATGGAGAAGAGAGGCCTTATGGGCCCCCTAAGGTTCGTGGGCCCGGGTGCAACTGCATCCCCTGCATTCCCTATAGTTATGCCGGTGTGCAAACCTTATAGTGCCCTGACAGGTTGCTGTGGAAAAGCAATGTTTCCCATGCATATCTGTTCACAGTTCATGTGCGTTTTCGTGCCCCATAGAACTCCTATTGGGTTTTGGTGCTCAATTTCCCACAAAAATCGTGCATGTCGCGTATTTTCTTCCCCACTGAAATCCATGGATTCTATTGTATGCGGTTTCACTATGTGATTAGTATTTATCTCCATATATTTCATTTTCTATTGCGCAGATTCTGATCTGTATTTACCCAATAAAAAGAATAGCAATATGGAGGCACATACAGAAAAGTTAGGTCATGCCGCATTTAAAAAAATGGCCACTGAATAGAAACCTAGATTTCCATTAGCTCTGCATTACGGTCCACAAAACACGATCCAAATACGGAGCTAAAATATGATAGCATGAAAGTGGCCTCATGGAGGTTTCCATGGACTTTAGTATTCCCAGCTTACCAATTCCCAGGAATTGCGCACGAAAAACACACTCATGAGAACAAACCTATTCAAATCAATGGATTCGCTTTGTCACGTTTTGCGGGCATGAGTCTTATGGACGCAAAAACGCGCACAAACACGTTTGTCTGTTGAAGCCCTCAGTCAGATTTCACACGGATGAAAAAAATCGCGCAATTTTCCGACACACCCATTGATTTCAATGGTAGTTTAAAGTATATCAATTGAGCTACCTTTTTTTTATGCGCAGAAAAAATGAATTACACTCCGATGACCTCGCACAATTAAACCGCCAATACCGAGCAAAAGCCGATGTAAATCGCAGACATCCCCAATGAAATCGCTCAGTGACGGATTGCCCCCGCCCGTGTGAGTAACGCCTCGCTGCTACAGTTGTTTGTAAACGTCCCAGCTTAATTCAGGCCCGCTTCGGATGTAGCAGCTTTCTGGCGCTCGCTGTCCTCTGTGCAGTGACATGTAAAATGGGAGCGCGCCGGTCATTTAGGAGATGTGGCCTTTATCAGGCTCACCGCTTAAATGTCACCACTGAAAATGGGTTTCTGAAGGTAAAATATTAGGTTTAATTTCCATGTCGGCTGCTGATTTCAGTAATGACTTTCTGTGTTGGAATCTGAAGCAGTCACCAGTTTCCGAATAGATATAAGCAATTCGGTGAAGTTCAGCACAATCTGTGCAATTATAGAACCATATAAGCCATTTACCAGCCAGAAGAGACTGAAATATGCATCTATACTTCAGCATTACAGCATTATACTTTGTCTAATATGTAGCAAATAACAGTTCTGGAAATGTATCTGTTGGCGAACCGTCAATGTAACAAGTTTTCACTCATTCGCTTATCTTTTTCTTTTTGCAACAATGAAGATAAAATATAGGTGGCAGGACTGACTAATAGTGATGAGCGAGCATGCTCGGTTAAGGAAATTGAGCGAGCATCGTCATTTTCGAGTAACTGCCTGCTCGTCCAAAAAGATTCGGGGGGGGGGGCGGGAGTGAGCGGGGTGTTGCGGGGGTAAGCGGGGGAGAGAGAGAGAGATCCCCCCCGTTCCCCCCACTCTCCCCCGCCGCCCCCTGAATCTTTTCGGACGAGCAGGCCGTTACTCGAAAATGCCGATGCTCGCTCCACTAATTTCCTTAACCGAGCATGCTTGCTCATCTCTACTGACTAATAGTATGATGCAACGGTCCTACGTCCTTATTCTCACTTAGTGAAGTTTAATACAAGCGTGACATTTTAAAGAGAACTAGAGTTAAGCGAGCATACTCGCTAAGGGCAATTACTCGAGCAAGCATTGCCCTTAGCGAGTACCTGTCCGCTCGGCAGAAAAGATTCGGGTGCCGGCGTGGCGCGAGTAGCAGCAGGGAGGAACAGTAGGGAGATCTCTCTCTCCCTCTCTTCCCCCCCGCTCCCTCCTGCTCACTCCCGCAACTCACAGCTCCCCAGCGCTGGCAGCTGAATCTTTGCTCCCGAGCGGGCAGGTACTCGCTAAGGGCAATGCTCGCTCGAGTAATTGTCCTTAGCGAGTATGCTCGCTCATCTCTAAAGAGAACCCATCCCCAGGTCCATGCATAGCACAAAGCCGTGACAAATACGCCCATATGGTCCATCCATATTCTATTCTGAAAAACTGTTGTGTTTCAGAAAAAACATACTAAAACGTTTGACTTGGAGCGTGCTGGTGCTGAAGGGCTGGGCTCACCAAGAGTGACAGCTACTCTCCCTACTTGTGTATTGGGAGAGGGCGGGGAGAGGCCGGTGTGGCCCGCCTCTTTGACTCGGAGTTCCGTTTCAATTTAGCTCAGAGTTGGACTTCTAAATATGTTTTTTTTCTGAAATGCAACAACATTTCATCTCAGGAAAAAAACATACCTGGCCCAAATGGGCATATCTGTCCCAGGCTGATGTTGCCCATGGTTCGGGTAGCATGAATCTGGTATCAGGTTCACTTTAATTAGTTGATGTACTGTACTTACCTTATTTACCTAGTCTGTGATTCTTTCTATTATATTAGTATACCCATTAATTAAAGTAAACCTGTAAGCAGGTTCATGCTACCCGAACCATGGGCAACATCAACCTGGGACAGATACGCCCATTATGTATGATTATGATGAAGCTTTGTGGATTTACAGAGGTTGTATGAGATTGACAAACATGACTGCCTTCATTTTCTACACTTTCTACACATTTGCAACAACCTGATTCTTACGTTGGAAAAACTATCCAAGAAACGAGGAAAAGAATGTCAGGACATCTTAGCACAATCCGGACTATAAAGGACACATCAGTGGCTCGCCATATTAATAGAATCCATAGCGGTGACTAGAGATGAGCAAGTATACTCGCTAAGGCACATTACTCGAGCGAGTAGTGCCTTAGCCGAGTATCTCCCCGCTCGTCTCTAAAGAATCGGGGGCCTGCGTGGGTGACAGGTGAGTTGCGGGGAGCGGGGTGGAGCAGGGGGGAGAGAGGGAGAGAGAGATCTCCCCTCCGTTCCTGCCCGCTCTCCCCCGCCGCTGCTGGCCCCTGAATCTTTAGAGACGAGCGGGGAGATACTCGGCTAAGGCACTACTCGCTCGAGTAATGTGCCTTAGCGAGTATACTCGCTCATCTCTAGCGGTGACCTAAATTGTCTGAGATTCATAGGCCTCAGTCAGATTCGATTGGGACCTCGGGGGGGGGTAATTTGGATCTCAGACTGAGACGTGAGGAATCTCGATGGATATTTAGGTTGAAATCCGTGAGCCCTGTTGGCCTTAATGAAGATTTTCCATTGTCTCCATTTATAGAATCCTTCTGGCTGATGTGAATTTCCTATATATGGATCTATCTGATATATTTGGTTTAGATGAACTATTATTGGACCATATGACGTTTACAACATCTCTTTTAGCTGTAGTCTGCGGCACTCGAGAGCGGATGTGGTTATATTATCCCTTTCTGTGGCCCATCTAGCCCATAAACATAACTTTATAAAGACAGTGATACCTGAGGCAGTGGGATTTGCCATCATTGTTGGTTTGAGTATATTTAGTTGATGGGGATTAGACCTTGCAGTTTTTCTAAGTGTCAGTACAGACACTATGAGATGGCCACATTGCTATATTTTCTAATGTTCAGGCATGCTCAGTTGATGTGGATAAAAGCTGATACACTTTCTATTTGCGCGTAAAGATTCTATTGAGATAGCTGCGTTTGCTTTAATTTCTAAGTACTGGAGCATGCTCAGTTGATGCAGGCAGTATTCAATACTTTCTTCAAATACCTGCACATACTTTATTGAGTCAGCCACCCTTATATTCTCTAAGTGTTCAGGCGTGCTCAGTGGATGCGGATAAAACCCAACAATCTTTCTATGTGCCTACAAACGCTCTGTTTAGATGGCTGCGCTTGCTGTATTTTCTAAGTACTTGGGCATGCTCAGTTGACGCTCAGTAATTTTTCCAAGTACCTGTACATGCTCTGTTGAGATAGCTGTGTTTGCTATGTTTTTCTAAGTACTTGGGCATGCTCAGTTGACGCGGGCAGCACTCAATCATTTTTCTTAGTACCTGCACATGCTCTGTTGAGATAGCTGTGTTTGCTATGTTTTGCGCTGCGGAATAAGTTGGCGCTATACAAATAAAGATTATTATTATTTTTCTAAGTACTTGGGCATGCTCAGTTGATACAGATAGAATGTAATATTCTTTTCTAAGTATCTGCACACGCTCTATTGAGCTCGCTGCACTTGCTATTTTCTAAGTCCTTGGGCACGATCAGGTGATTCGGGCAGCACTCAGTTGCTTTTCTAAGTGTCTGCACATGCCTTATTGAGGTAACTATGCTTGCCATTTTCTAAATCCTTAGGCAAGCTCAGTTGATTTGGACAGCATTCAATTATTTTTTTAAGTGTCTGCCCACGCTCTATTGAGATAGCCATGCCTGCCCTTTACTGGGCATGCTCTGGCGACACACTATGTTTGGTGGAGCCATTAATATGGGATTGGCCAAACTATAGCACCATTCGCTGTCTGTCAAGATTTTCTCACATCATTATTTGTTGCTGTCTTGTCTCTGGTCTGGATTGGCTACTCGAAAGAATGTTCCGCCTTTCTTCTATTTAAGAGTTATCAGTTCAGTATTCGGCTCACTATACCCCTGGTTGTCTTCTCCCCCTGAGGACGCTGCAAGGCGAAACATGTCAGGGTGGCGATAGGTTAGATTTTCATAGGGTTTTGGTGCTGCTGACGTATTAATTTCCACATAGGCTTTTGGACTTTGGCCATCCAGGTTTATGTTGTAGTGTGTATACGCACAATTACACACATGATACTGGTTGATGACTGCCGGTCACATTTCATTGCTACCACCATTTGCCCCTTTATTTTAAATATCACTCGATGCTGACCTTGACTTCTTTGAATAATAAAGTGTTTATATTAGATTTTAGGGGATATATTACCTATGGGGATTTTTTGTTTTTGACTATTAGAATTGTGCACCCTGTTTCTGCAGCGTCATTCTGCTCTGTTAGGCCAAGCTGAAAATAGTGCCTAAAACACGTAATAACTATGATGCAAGGCGTCTAGGACATGCTTTTGGTAAAACTGGTACATTTGCACGATAAATCTATCCCATTTTTTTATTCTATTTTGTAACTTTGAACTTGACGATAAGAGTCTAGAGCAACGTTTCCCAACTTGTTTTTTGCTTGCGGCAAACCCGATCGAAACATTTTTAGCTTGTGGCACCTCTGCAAAATAAAAGTCTCTCTCTCCTCCAGCGGCACCCGTGGGAGCTTCTCTCGCTAAACGAGTGTACTACTGCATCCTGGTTGGGTATCACTGGTCTAAGGTAACATACGTAACTCTGTATTGGTGGCAGTCCCAGTGCCCACTGCAATGTCACATACAGCGGAGTAGGCATAGGCATTTTTAGCTGGCAGTCAGTTATTGCAGAGGTTACAGCGCTGCCACATAAAATAATAGAGTTGGTAAGTAACCGCAACATGATATTATTTTATTATGACTCGCAAGGAATAAAATATGAAGTATTAATCTGGGGTCAGTGAAACCATAGCCTAAGAATTTAATTAGTTCACATGACCAAACAACACATAGTTGTTTGCATTGTTGCTAACATATATACCACTCATTGTACCGGTTATGACCTGCAGCAATTACATGGTCGGGATAGCTATAATAGTTGCACATATGTAATATGTAGTGGTAGCAGTCACAAATCAATACCATGATAAGCTATGTATAACTGTAGCAAAGTTTAACTTAATAGTTCACTTTGATATTCTATGTATTAGATACACAAGGGTTAACAAACTTTACCTTTGTCAATGTAAAGTTATCTGGTTCTATGAGTTTAACACATTAAAGAGAAACTGTCACCATCTTTTCACAGCCCTCTCTGAGAGCAGCACAAGGTAGTACAGGCAGTAGTTTGGCAGAGAAGCACAGGAAGTAGTCCTCTATAGTCATTGGCTGCAGCCAGACACACCCACCCTCCAATCACAGATTGACTGCTGTCTGCCTTTTACTGTGTATAGAGAGATAACTGTCAATCAGTGGCTGAAGATCGGGGTGGGTGTGGCTAGCTGCAACTCATGAATATTGAGGACTGCTTCTTGTAGTTCCCTGTGTGTGGCTGCCATCCTGTTTCCCTGAAAATAAAACATACCCTGAAAATAAGACATAACATGATTTTCCAGAATTTTTGAGGATGCAAAATGATTTTTCAGGCTTTTTGAGGATGCTTGAAATATAAGCCCTACTCCAAAATTAAGCCCTGCTAACAGTTAATTTAAAAAGTCAATTTAAATAGTGTCCAGGCAGCTATACATGTAAAAAAGTTAAACCTTTTTGAACAAAAATTAATATAAGACACTGTCTTATTTTTGGGAAAACACGGTACTAATAAAACTCAATTTTATCCCAGAGTACTGCACAAATACAGCAGACATATCAATGTAATCAGCGTGCCGGTCACTTTCTAATGCTGCTCTCAGAGAGGGCTGTTAAAAGAGGGTGACAGATTCCCTTCAAGTTAATATTTGCTAAATGCATGCTCATTTAAAATGATAATTGTGAGTAAAGAAACCTAAAGATGTATGTTACCGACATTAACACATGTGGAATAAAAGAAAAGGATGAGCATTAGGGATGAGCGAGCATGCTCGTCTGATGTTCGATCGAGCATTAGCATACTGGAAAGTGCTCGTTACTCATGCGAGCACCACGAGGTGCTCGGTTAAATGAGTGAGAGAGCATTTTGGTGCTCGCTCCACTCTAATAAGCATATGCTGATGTAAAATATATCATAATGCATTATTTGTTAATAGATCTGCTCACCCAACTCTGTATTAGTGAAGATCTTCAAAGCTTTGGGATATACAGGACCGGTGAAAAGTTTGGACGCCCCATATGATTCCATGTTTTTTGTTTTTACATTGTAGATTCATATTGAAGACATGAAAATTAAAGAGGAACACATATGGAATTAAGAAGCAAAGAAATGTAATAATGTCATAATGTGGATTAGAGGAGTAGTTGAATAGGGCTAAGCACTTATGGGACTGTGTACCAACTGTACTTCTACACAACTGGCAGTCTCATACACATTAGGAATAGTGATGAGCGAGCATACTTGCTAAGGGCAATTTCTCGATCGAGCATTGCCCTTAGCGAGTACCTGCCCGCTCGGGAGCAAAGATTCGGCTGCCGGCGGGGGGCGGGGAGAGCGGGGAGGAACGGAGGGGAGATCTCTCTCTCCCTCTCTCCCCCCTCTCCCCCCTGCTCACTGTTGCAACTCACCTGTCACCCGGACCTTTTCTCCCGAGCGGTTAGGTACTCGCTAAGGACAATGCTCGATCGAGTAATTGTCTTTAGCGAGTATGCTCGCTCATCTCTAATTAGGAAGATAAGAAAATGATTAAAAACCAGTCCAGGTGACTAACCTCATGAATCTGATTGACAGAATGCCAAGAGTGTGCAAAGCTGTCATCAAAGCAAAATGGGACTAGTTTGAAGATTATAAAGTAGACTCTGGTGTATTTAACATATTTTTGTTTACTACTTAATTCCATATAGGTTCCTTCAGAGTTTTCATGTCTTCAATAGAAATCTACAACCCCGAAAATAAAATAAAAAAATTAAAAACCATGGAGTCAAAAGCCGTGTCCAAACTTTTGACTGCTATTGTGCATTGGTATACAGCACACAATGAGATAATAAACAACACTCTCCTTCCTTAAGATGCTCCGTATTATTCACTTCGCTGTCATTGCATAAGACGTTTACAGTGTATATTACCTTTGCAGCTACTGATGAGTTTGGCTTTTCCAGTAGGTCCCAAAGCTTTTTTCGTTTGTCGGGGCAGCAAGTATTATCAAATTCTTCGCCTTCCCTCTCTCTCAAAGTCTCTGCTTCTCTTCTGAGCTCCTCGTTCATTTGCTCTTTCTTCTGATGATATCTGGCCTGGCAGCACGACTCCAAATATATTTCATCAATTCCCCAGTAGTCCAGCTCCTGGCCAAATGACAGTGCACACATCTCCTCCATCATATGCAGCTTCCCTGTCCTATAGAAATTTAATATAGAAGTAAAAGCTCCTGGATGCCGGTCAAAAAAATACTCATTCTCATTTAGATTGTAGTCATCGCATACTTCCAGTAGACTCTCATGAGTGTTACAGTCTCTGAGTTTTCCTAGTCTAGTCCTTGGCAGACGGTCTAAAGTCCTCCATAAGACTTCGTGGTTTAAGCCTCCTACATTTATTTTCACTCTCCGAGAACATGCTTTGCTTCGAATTATCTCCACTGGCTCTGGTGGAAGAGAGAGGGTGGATCTTGAGGCCTTTTTGTTCAGCCCTGGAGGAGCCTTTTCTGCCATCTTGTGTAAAACACAGGGCTTATTCGAGTTTCTTGGAGCAGGTAGTCATGGGAAATGCAGACAAGATTTCACAAAACTCAGGCTGGTTACCAATATTACAGAGAGATCCACAATTCAAGCTGCAATATACAGAAAGAAGGATTAATATGACAATTCTGCAAAGGGAAAAAAATAATGCATGCTAAAGATCTAGATACAGCTTTTGCATGAAACAAAGCGTTATATGAATATTTACGAACAAAGTACGACAGATGGGGGATACTTTTTGTACTTTTTTTTTTAAATAATGGAAAACTGTTATAGGATGGGTCCAATTACAATTAGGGCACCTGTATGATTGAAAAAGGCCTCATGCACATGGGGCAAATTGAGCAGCGAATTAGGCACTTGTTAGTAGGCGTGGGCGTTCCACTGCTCATGTGCCTATTGATGTGCGAGGAGATTCCGCTCTCCACGCACAACAGCGAATTTTATTTGCGGCTGCTCCTTGTCGGAATAAAATTGCAGCATGCTCTATCTTCCCACGGATACCACAAGGACGGCTTCCATTGAAGTCAATAGAAGCTGTCCCTGCCTAGGAACGCTCGCAGCTGTCATTGTCCATGGGAAAGTTGGAGATTAAATTTAAAAAAACACACTACGCATGCACCGGCCGCGTCGGCCAGCATGCCGACGCATCCGCCATGCTGAAGAAAGAAAATCCGACCGGCACGGAGGAGACCCGCGCTGGATCTGGAGAGGCAAGAACCTCTCTTTTAATGCCCATGTCTGCGGGCACTGGCAGATTCCACTGTGGGATTCAGCTGTGCATGCCCATGTGCATGAGGCCTAAATCTAAGAGGCTGTGAGAACAGTTTACCTAGTTGATAAGGTTGAAAAAACAGGTCAAAGGTTCATCACGTGCAACCTATAGTCCTACTATGTTATCTAAGATGAAGGCAAAAGCTACCATTAGATGTAGGCCAACCACCCCATATTAGGGCAGAAAAATCCTTCCTAACTCCAAATATGGTAATCGGAAAATTTTCCTAAAGCAACGTCACCTTTCCAGAAATCTAGTTGCCAAAACTTGTAATGTTTTTCAAGAGAAGCACCCAGGTTCTTGAACTTGCTCAAAGAATCAACCATCATGAAATGCTGTAGCTTAGAGTTCCATCGTCTTATTGCTCTTACAGTAAGGCCACATGCACACGGTTGGGTTGGATTCCGCATTTGGGAGCCTGCAGTGAAATCCAACCCTGTGCCCAGCTGGCATCTGCGCATACCTGATATTTTCTTGTTGTATTGTACTGCCGATGGGCCGCACTGCTCATCGTCGGATATGTGCAATACAGATTTTTTTTTAACTCCTGCTTTTCTCGTGGGATCCGTGGCCTGTCCGTTACCTGCTTTTGTAGTGCAATCCACCTCTTCAGTCTCTTAATTATCTTGGTTGCCCTCCACTGCACCAACTCTTATACGCAGGTGACCAGAGTTGTACACACTATTTCATGTGTGTTCTGACTACTGAATTTCAGAGGCAAAACTATGTTCTTCTCATGAGCATCTATCCTTTTTTCGTGTGCATCCCATGATTTTATTTGCTTTTGCATCAACGGTTGGGCACGGGTTCCTAAAATTAAGTTACTGCCCACCAAGATCTCCAGGTCTTTTTCAGTGGCAGTTTTACCCAGTATTTTGCCATTTAATACATAATTACAAACCAAACCTGAAGGAAAATCCATGCATCCAAAATCATTGTCCTAATGTACAAAAATATGTACAATACCAAGAGAGACTGTACCGGCAGATATCAAATATATAAATCGATCTTTAGAAATCCATCAGTTTACCATTAAAACTAGCAGACGATAAAAAAGACAGTACAAAGACAAAAAACTATGGCAAACAGGACAAGACCAACAATAATAACAAATAAGTACTTTTAAGAAATATATACCCCTTATAAAGCCATCCAAAACAATAAATACAACAGCCGAAAAACATAAAGTGCAAGTGTGAAAGATCAGTCCTGATAATAATATGAAAGTCATATATAATGTGAAAACCAGACAAAGAAGAAATTATGTAATAAAAGTTGATTTAACCGTAAATGCATAAGGTGCCCTCGCCGCCGGTCCTGTCACTCAGGCAGCTGCCGTGTGGTGCAGGGGAGCCCCAGTCCTCGTTACCTCCCTTGGCCCCGAGCTCCTCCTCACCGCCGGGTTGCTAGGAACACGGCCGGGACTGCCCCGCGCTGCGTCCTAGATGCCATGGCAACCCAGCATGCCTCTCCTCCTCTGCCTCCTGCAGGGCTCCCTGTTTTTTGGACCTGACGTTGCCTTTGCCTGACCCTCTTGTATCACGTTCCCTCTCGTTGCCGACCTGGATAGTCTGACTCGCCTTGGTGTTGTTTGTTCCGGTGTCTGTCTTTTCGTGAGTCCCTGTGTCCCCCTTCCTTAGTGAGTGTATGGACCGTCGCCCAATTGTCGCCCTGGGGCTTAGCCCAGGGGGCGCAAGTAGGTAGGGATAGAGGTTGCGGGTTTTTCAGGGACCTCCAGTATCCCGGACCCTAGTCTTGACATAAGGTAGACACAACTGTTTACCCTCCACACCCAATGCTCCGTCTGGGTTGGTTAGAAAATCACATGGACAGTCTTTTAAACATAGGATAACAAAAAAACCTCCAACAAAACTAAGTATAAAGCACTGACCTACTACTGTACCTTGTTAATCTTGAACACTTCGTCTGAGTTGTGTGTTATTCCACCTTTGTCCCTCCTCTTCCCCTAATCTAGCATCGTCTCTTTCTATTGGTGCTACTTAAATGGGTTGTACCAACATGCACAATCCCTCCCTGAAAGTGGGGCCTGGGCAAACAGCTAATCGCCCCACCCCAAATCCTGCTCTCGGTGCCCCTAGCATTCAGCATTTTGCTGTAACAATGGTAGACTCCAGCACTGAAGGTAAAATTTAAACTTCATGCTTTATTAGTAAACGGATTTAAATACTCATGGTACGCAGACCATAAAAACACCAAGCTGGTGCGTTTCTGACTCAGTTCGAGTCCTTAACCATTATGACTAAGAACTTGAACTGAGTTGGAAATGTGTCAACTTGGTGTTTTTATGGTCTGCGTACCCTGAGTTTTTGAATCTCTTTACTAATAAAGCATGAAGTTGAAGTTTTACCCACGGTGCTGGAGTCTACCATTGTTACAACATTTTCTCACCTGGGAACTGGCCTGACATTCACGTCTCCTTTCATCAATTTCTGGACTTTAAGTGTGTATTTCTCCAAAAGCTGATTCATTTCTTTGTTTATTTATACCCATTCAGGTGATTTTGCCAGTGGAAGGCATGGCCGTACAAGCAGTGTAGTATTACAACATGGCCATTCCGATGAATAACCATCTTACAATAACAGGATGGCCCAAGGTTCTCCAGAATGTGAGTTGATCTTCCTGAAAAGCTCTCTGTTGTGGGTTACAGAGGGAATCCCAAGCAGGGGACCCCGGCCTATAAGGTTCATTTACTCTAATAGGGCATATGAACTGGGGTTCTGCTCCTGGGACAACCCCTTTAATACATAATTGTAGAATTTGTTAACTAGGTACAAGTGCATCACCATACGTTTTTCCAAATTCAACTTCATTTGCCATTTTTCTGGCCAAGCCCTCAGCTTCCTCAGATTCCTCTGCAATATTATAATATCCTTCTCTGTGTTAATTACTTTACAAAGCTTAATATCATCTGCAAACATTAATATTCTACTCTGTAAGCCCGCTACAAGGTCATTCATAAACATATTAGAAGGAAGAGTACCTAATATGGACCTCTGTGGCCCAATTGGAATATGTACAACTACCGGTAGTAACCATCCTCTGTTTCCTATCACCGAGCCCTTTATTTATATATATATATATATATATATATATATATATATATATATATATATACATATACATATCTCCACATTTTATATAACAACCATGTGCGGCACAGTGTGAGATACCTTTGAAAAGTCCCAAAAAGACAACATCCACAGCTTTACGTCAGTCCAGTCTAGGCCGTACTTCCTTGTAGAAGCTGATCCGATTGGTTTAAGAGGACTAATCCTTCATAAACCCATGCTGATATGGAGTTATACAGCTATTTCCATCGAGATACTCCAGTATAGCATCTCTTGGAAACCATTCAAATATTTGACCCATCGGGCTACAAGACTTCTAGACTCACTTTATGACTTTTTTTTTATTTTGGCGTCATACTTGCTATGTACCAATCCTGTGGAACATAACCTTTATTTATAGAGTCCCTAAATGTTAGAAATAAAGGACTGTCTATCACTTGATTCTTGCGGAATTCCTGCAGGTGTAATCAAGACTAAGGGATTTGTCTACTTCAGAGTTGTTAAGGCGGCGTTGCACTTCTTGCTAGGTGAAGAAAGATGACATTTAGCCCCTTAATGCCATAAAGCTCTGCTTTGATTGGTTGCTACAGGCAGCAAAGTCCGTCTTCTGGTGCTTTATAATCTGCCTGCGCTAACAACCAATGGTCATTAACGAGCATGTCTATGTGTACACGAACAGATTATCTGCTCTATGGGATGATCGATTGTTAACATGATAGGTGTGCAGCCAAGCAATGAGCATTGTATTTGTTGGGCAAGTGAACGTATAGAGGAAGACTCAAACCAGATAACCAGCCGGGGTAAAAGGTCCATTAACAATAGACCGTTTTGATAAGTGAGGTCCAATTCTTTTCAAAACCAAATCTGGACTCATGGTAAACACCCCACACATCTATATGTGGGTTTTGTCATATTTTTGCAGTCTAGTAATGGTTCATCCTTCTGACTCACCATCACCATGACCGGGAGGTGGCAGTTTGGTGGGTGCATTCGCTTCCTCTAGTTGAATGTTATTACAGAATCTGAAAGTGCTGATAGATTAGATATCCTGTCTAATGCTACACTCAACAAATGGATAAAGGCTTACTGGGGTGTGGACAATTTTCGTCTTATAACCCCTTCATGACACGGCCCTTTTTTTTTTTCAATTTTCGTTTTATTACTACCCCAACTTAAAAAAATCATAGCTCCTTTATTTCTCCACCGACGTCGCTGTATGAGGACTTGTTTTTTGTGGGACGAGTTGTATTTTTCAATGGCGCTATTTAATGTACCATATAATGTACTGAAAAACTTGAAAAAAATTCTAAGTGGAGTAAAATGAAAAAAACGACATTCCGCCATTTTTCAGTGCGTCTTGTTTCTACGGCGCACAAACTGCAACAAAAGCGGCATAATAACTTTATTCTATGGGTCAGTGCGATTACTACGATACCAAACTTGTATAGGTTTTTTTTTTCCTATACTACTCTTTTTTTTTTCAAAGACATTTAATTTGTTTCAATTATTTTCTGCGATCATCTTGTGCGCGCAATAGGTTTTTAATTTTTTTCGACATAGTTCAGCGATGGCTCATTTTTTGCGGGGGGTCCTGTAGTTTATGTTAGTACTAATTCAGAATACATACGACTTTTTGATCACTTTTTATTGCATTTTTTCTGGGAGACAGGGTGACTGAAAAAGTGCATTTCTGGCGTTCTTTTTATTTTTTCGGACGACCTTCACCGTGCTGGGTAAATAATGTGCTACTTTGATAGATTGGACTATTATGGACGCAGCGATACCAAATATGTATTTTTATTTTATAATTTAGACTTTTTAATTATAGATATGGCAAAAGGGGGGGTGATTTAAACTTTTATTACTTTTTTTTTCTTTTACAATTAAAAAAACTTTATTGCTCTTTTTTTTACTTTACTTTTAAGTCCCCCGGGGGGACTACAATATGTGATACTTTTGATCGTTCCTGCAGTATGACGTAATGCTATGGCTTGGTAGGCAGTCTCTCAAGGCAGCCCTGACACCTGCAGGGCTCCCCCGATCTCACTGCGGGGGGGGGGGGGGGGGGGCGCACGGGACACCGAACAGCATTTCAGGGCTTTAAATGCCGCTGTCAGAATTGACAAAGCAGGACACCCTCTAATTTATTTTCATTTTAACAAACTTTTATTTGGGGCAATTTCAGGTTTTTATGTCTACGACAAGGTTGTCACAAAAACCATGAATTTTACTAATGATGAAGAAGAAAACAACTGTGGCTTCAAGTCGTGGAAGTAAATCGCAAGGCTCTTCCAACACAGATGACCAAGAAGTCTGCTGGCCAGTCCTTAAGCACCGACTGACAAGTATTTGTGTCATAATTTTGACTATTTTCATATATTTTAAAGTATTTTTATAGGAGCAGCCCAAATGTGGAGATTCTCAGGACAAATATTATTAGTACATGGCAAATGCCATTGTCAACACTTAATGTTTTAAAGTTTAGTGGTTGTCTTGCAAAAGCAAATTGTTAGTATTAATGCTGTAGCTTGTGTAATCGGAAATCTTAAGCGCCATGTCTTATTATACACATCAGTTTTGAGCCCCATCTTGCAGTTGGAATTTAAAGCTAAAACGTTACCCTAACATTACTATTGGCAGATGGAACAAATTGGGAAGGTGTCTCACTGTATAGCTGCCACTTTATTTTTTGCCATACCTTTATGGGCCGCCCTAAGGTCCAACATGTTAACAGTAGAAAATGAAAAAGTGGATTGCTGTGATTAAAAACTAGCATAGTTGCTGCCCAATCAGATCATCACCTTGCTGGAAGCAGATGGGATATGACACAGATTTAAGAAATAAAAAAGCTGGTTTAATGGTGCAACCGACCCAGAGGCAAATTGACAAACATACTGCACTGATGTAGGGGTATAAAACCTCTTCATCAGTACAGCTGGAGTATAAGACAGTTGGAGTGGAGGTCCGGGCTTAGCTGTCAAGAATCAGGGAGCCCTACACCGGAACGGAGACAGTTGGGTTGAGACAAACTGGAGAGGCAGGTGCACCCAACTCCCTCTGTTCCGGTGCGGTCTTATACCCCAGCTGTACTGGTCTTCTGCCTCGAAACTAATTTATTTGCTGGTTTGAACACAATAAATGAGAAGTTGTTCTGAAATTGCAGACCTGCTATGTCTACATGGCACCATTCCGCTAGCTTTTCTGTATATTCCCTTTGTTAAATGGGTAACTGATCTTTAAAAAATTGGACCAGAATGACACATATTGTAATTTATTCCTTATACAGACCATCATTCCATGTAAAAATAACATATCTGCATAGCCCCATTAACTATCATTGGTCAGTTTACTGTCCTTGCGCAGTCAGTTGTACACACAGACGTAAAAATCACCTATGTGAATCAGCCCTAAGGCCTCCTACCCACAGTAAATGCTAAAACAATAATGCATGAAACCTTGTAGACTTATTGAAATATGTTCAAGAATTCCCTTTCACATAGAATACAAGCCTGAGAGGTGTTATTGCCTGTATCACTGACCCACACTGCAGGTGGAGGTAATAATATGAGCTTTTCTAGGAACTGGTGATACTTTAGAACAGTTTTCAACCCTTCGATATATTTAGACCAATACACTTTACTACCAGCCCGAGTTATAATGTAGGACTAGCAAAGCGGACGTTGTTGGTAAAAAATGAGCAGGGGGATATTAATATTCAAGCTCACCTTTAGTGAACCTACAGAGCATAATGTTATTTTGGAATAACTCCCCAAGCAGCAGTAGCATACTGATGATAGCATGCAGGCTGCTGGGAATATCCCCCACCACTATACTGTGGGCCCATTAGAGGCCTACAGGCTGCTGGTTATGGCGAGTACTGTCATTCTACGAATATATTTGGGAATTTCTATACCGGAAACATTTTATTCTTAAAAAATAACATACTGTGACGATTAAAAAAAGTAATTTCCTGTATAATCCCAGCTGATTGGCTGCTACTAGAGATGAGCGAGCATACTCGTCCGAGCTTGATACTCGTTCAAGTATTAGGGTGTTCGAGATGCTCGTTACTCGTAACGAGTACCACGCGGTGTTCGGGTTACTTTCATTTTCTTCCCTGAGAAATTTGCGCGCTTTTCTAGCCAATAGAAAGACAGTGAAGGCATTACAACTTCCCCCTGTGACGTTCAAGCCCTATACCACCCCCCTGCAGTGAGTGGCTGGCGAGATTAGGTGTCACCCGAGTATTAAAATCTGCCCTCCCGCGGCTCGCCACAGATGCATTCTGACAGAGATCAGGGAAAGAGCTGCTGGTGCCGGAGCTGCTATAGGGAGAGTGTTAGGAGTTATTTTAGGCTTCAAGAACCCCAACGGTCCTTCTTAGGCCATAGAAATCGCAGATCGCACCTATGTGCGATCTGCGATTCCTGTTCTCTTCTCTATATGCGCTCAATGGGGCGGGCGGCAGCAGCGCCGACCCCATTGAGAACATATAGAAGACAAATCATTCTTCTCTGCCAGAGCTGTAACAGCTGTGGCAGAGAAGAACGATGTTTGCCCATTGAATTCAATGGAGCCGGCAATACAGCAGGTTCCACTGAAAGCAATGGGCTGCCGGCGATCGCGGGATGAATTGTCGGGAAGGAGTTAAATATATAAGCCCTTCCCTGCAATTCATCCAGAAATGTGTTACAATAAAAATATATACCGGCGTATAAGGCGACGGGGCGTATAAGACGACCCCCCAACTGTCACCTTATACGCCGGTAATACAGTGGAGCAAAGAATAAAAAATCATTACTCACTTCTCCTGGCGTTCTGCGGTGCTGCTGCAGGCTGTCGCTCCCTCCTGGTTCCCGGCAGAGCATTGCTTTCTCTATGAAGGGCTTTAAATCCCCGCCTCCAGAAACACACGTGCCTTCAGCCAATCACAGCCAATGACAATGATGTCATTCACAAATTCTTAAAGATACTTTGATTTTTTATTCTACACAATTTGCATAATCTCAGTTTTCTGTCAAAGGAATCGGGGTCCCCTGATACCGCAGTTGGCACTTAAAGGGGTTGTCCCGCGCCGAAACGGGTTTTTTTTTTTTTCAATAGCCCCCCGTTCGGCGCGAGACAAACCCGATGCACTGGTTAAAAAAGAAAACCGGACAGTGCTTACCTGAATCCCCGCGCTCCGGTGACTTCTTACTTACCTGGTGAAGATGGCCGCCGGGATCTTCTCCCTCGGTGGACCGCAGGGCTTCTGTGCGGTCCATTGCCGATTCCAGCCTCCTGATTGGCTGGAATCGGCACGTGACGGGGCGGAGCTACACGGAGCCGCTCTCCGGCACGAGCAGCCCCATTCAGAAGAGAAGAAGACCGGACTGCGCAAGCGCGTCTAAAACGGCGATTAGACGCTGAAAATTAGACGGCACCATGGAGACGAGGACGCCAGCAACGGAACAGGTAAGTGAATAACTTCTGATAACTTCTGTATGGCTCATAATTAATGCACGATGTACATTACAAAGTGCATTAATATGGCCATACAGAAGTGTATAACCCAACCCCACTTGCTTTCGCGGAAAACCCCTTTAAGGAAGAAGGAGGTGCGTAAGCAAGGCTATTAATATTGTAGTTTAGGGAGTTACGGAAACAGCATGTGTTTTGCAGCTCCCGTAAACTGGCATACAATGGCAACAGATGTGCTCATGAGCAGCCACCTCTCCAATTTATGTATTTCTCTCTTGAGTGCCAGCAAGAAGAACTCAAATACAGAGGTCTCTGAGGCAGGGGTGCGCATAGAATGGTATCATGGGCCACACACGGTCACAGGTTGAGCATGCCTGCTCTAGAATTTCATTTCAACTTATCACTCCCATCCACAAAGCTCTCCACAGTGCTGCACCATCTTTTCCCTCATCTCTGTCTGCTACCCTACTCAGGCTCTAATTAGTGCCAACAATTTAGGACTAAACCCCTCCATAATCCAAAACTGCCATTGCCATCTCTACTAGCTGGCCAATCAGCCATAATGGATGTGTATTTATTCTGGGCTCGCCTCTATATGGGCACCATTTATTTTCTTGCCTGAGGTGTTTGTTAAGCAGTGGACTCTTGTCACCTAAGTACCTGTGGCAATTTATACTGTGTGGGGCTTATTCACTTCTTACCTTAGGGCTGAATCAGATGAGCGATTTTATTTTTTTGCGCCTATGTGCACAAAAAATGCGCTCCACGCATGTGCAAAATGCGTGTGTCTGAAGCTCCGTGCTTTTTTTTTTTACATGTGCACAAAATAGTGTGTTCAGGCCTTCAGTGGGCAAAGCTTCAGATGCCCGTTCACTGGAGCAGTAGTGCTTGTAAAAGCGCAGCTGTTCCACAGTCTTCAGTGATGATGGGACTCCCAGCGGGGATGAAGGAATCCCCTGCCACAGAGGACCGCGATGCTATCCCATTGCTTTCAATAGGGCCCGCACCGTTGCGGCCCCATTGAAAGCAATGGGATGAGGGCCACCTCTGCAGCGATGATTTTAAGGGGGTGGTCGGGGCTTGAAAATCATCCCTAGCTGTAGGAAGAAAAAATAAAAACTTAACTCACCTAGAAGCACTGTCCGGCTCTTCTCTCTGTCCCCAGCAGTCTTCTTCTGTATTCTGGTGGCCTGGGATTGAAAAATCCCCGCCTCCAGAAAGCATTGCTTCTGATTGGCTGAGCACTGTGACCAATCAGAGACAGTGCTCAGCCATTGAATGACAATAAATGATTGGTCACAGCGCTCAGCCAATCAGAGGCAGTGCTTTCTGGAGGCAGGGATTTTTCAATCCCCAGCCACCAGAATACAGAAGACTGCCGAGGATGGGGAGAAGAGACGGACAGCACTCATTGGTGAGTTAAGTTTTTTTTTTTTTTTCCCTACAGCTAGGGATGATTTTCAGGGTAGGGCTTATATTTCAAGACCCCTCCCCATCCCCCCAAAAAATCATCACTGCAGGGGTTGCCTGCATCCCATTGCTTTCAATGGGGCAGCAGCAGCACCGCCCCATTGAAAGCAATGGGATAGCATCACGGTCCTCTGTGACAGCTATGGCAGGGAATTCTTTCAACCTCGCTGCAGACCCCTCATCACTGAACACTGTGATAGGCACGAATGTCCTATCTTTTGCAGGTACGAGTGTTTTGTGCCTCTAAAAAAGGGACATAGGAACACATCATAGGAACCCAATTGTTCTAACATACGCATGTAGGAGCGCAAAAAAAATTGCTCATCTGACCGCGGCCTTATAGTGTATTATATATATTGTATTATATAAAATATCACTCTTATCCCCCATCTAGGGACAGACTAGGCCTTCTAGGTTCCTGATATGGGGCCGCCCTTAACAGGGTGATGGCCCCTCTTTTAAGCAGGGTCTACCACACCAAAATTGGTTAGGGATAGCGTTCCCATTCACGTATTTCTGCTAACGTTACTTGCCCATTTTTACGTTCTCCCCATTCCAGTGTTATAATTTATGTCTATATTGTTCCATTGTGGACATGAATTATGTCTTCATCTAATGTGTTGGTGACGTACAGGAAGGGCTGTATGAATATAATGATTAGTTTGTTACTTTGTCTGATTTTCTTTTATATATATATGTAAATTCTGATTTGTAACCTGGTGCAAAATATGCTGGCATATATAAAAAATATCATTATAGGGCATTGCACATGGTGTTGGAGCTTGTCAGTATTCTCCGCAGTTCTATACAAATGCCAGTATATGGAGAATAAGTCATATTCATCAAAACTGATGGAGAGTTCTTGGTCATTGCATCTAATAGGCGTCACCGCTTCTATTTCATAAATTCCACTAGAAAACTTCAAGAAGAAAACCTTCCGGGATCTACGGGCAACAGAGCACCTTCTTTGTTGGCACCTGATTTCTGACATGGCACCTAAGATTTTTCAGTAAAGGTAGTGGAGCCATAATGAGTTCTGTGATGATATAAGTGCACAGGCCAGGGGCCAAGTACTCTGCCTTTTCTACGGGTCTCTAATTCCTAATTTCCATTACAAAACACAAAGTACACATTCTCCTAATGGATGCTGAAGTGATATCAGCAACATTTAGACACCGTAAAGTAATAATTACAATGCATTAATACAAACAATAAAAGAACAGTGCAACAGAGCAAAAATGTCCCGAATGGTAATAATTCACTTTATCCAGCAATTCCTCTATAAACCGATCAAAATCTAATAAAAACAAGAATAATTTATGAAAACTAGAGCAGTCATAAGCATCCGAGGCTCATTCTATATGCTTAGTGTCACATAAAGCCCCATTGTATGCCACACGTTTGGCTTGGCAAGTGTAGAGCTTGTTTACCCAGTTCATAATGGGTCTCACAAGCTCAGTGGGCATCTGCTCAGCTAATGCCTGATGCTAACACGGTCCCTTACTGGAAAAAATATGATTTGAGATAGTAATGCTGGTGCCTTATGTCTGCTCAGGTTTTTGTAAATTGGGCCTTATAGGCATTAAATGCCTTCCGGCAACATCATGTGAGTATAGGTCATGTTGTTGCAAAAGGTTATAGGGTGGGGTCAGTAGCCAAGTCTACTCCATGCCTAATGGCTATCAGCTGTTTTTGACAGCTAACAGTCACTGGTAAGTGCTATGATTAGTTACCTTTGATCGCAGCAGTTAACTAGATGGCATTGTAAAAACTAACCACAGCTCTAAACTGCCATCTCTCTAGTGCCCCATTGCCCTCCTGAGACGCAATCATGGGGTGTAGATGGGTTGGTATGGTAGTCTGGAGCCTAATGAAGGCTTTCCAGACTTCCACGCATTAATACCTATCAAGCCCTGTCTGTTGCAGGGCTTAATACACAACACTGAAAGTTGCTATAAACTGCAATACTAAAGTATTGCAGTACATAGTACACGTAATCTAGTGATCAGAAGTTCAAGCCCCCTATGGAAATTAAAATAATGAAAAAAAAAGGGTTTAATAAAAATGTTAAAACAGTTAAAAAAAATGAACAATATTAATAACTCAATAAACCACCTTTTTGCATTTTCCCTTAAAAAATCTGAACAAAAATTCACATATTTGTTTTTGTAAATGTCTGAACTATTAAAATATTGCATTACCTTTCCTGTACATGAAAATGTACAGAATGACAGAATTGCTATTATTTTGGTTACCACAGTTCCCTTAAAAAATGTATTAAAAGTGGTCAAAAAGATGTATGTACCTCAAAATAGTACTAATGAAAACTACAGATCGACCTGCAAAACACAAGCCCTCACACAGCCCAATTGATAAAAAATGTATGGCTTATGGGTCCCACAATATGGCAATGGAAACTAATATTGGTTTAAAGTAAACAGCTTCCCTACTTTTTATGTCGTAAAGCATTAAAAACTATATAAATAAGGGAGTAAAAACTACCCCCCCCCCCAAAAAAAAATGGTGCAGTTGCATTTTTTTCCATTTTACCCCACTTAATTTTGTTTCCAGTACATAATATAGTACATTATCTGGTACTATTAAGAGAATACAACCAATCTTGCAAATAAACAAGCTATGTTAGGCAAAAAATAAAAAGGTTATGGCTCTTGAAATGCGATGACAAAAAAATGAAAAAAGGAAAAATTTCTTGTCTTGTTAAGATACAACATGCAATTCTGTTTTTAATGGGAACATGTCACCTCTACTATTTACTAATTTAAACCAGGTAGTGAAACAATTTCCATTTTTTAAATCTGTTTTATGTTCTGATTGTACATTTTCTATCCTATTGTCTATACCAGGGGTCCCCAACTCCAGTCCTCAGGGACCACCAACAGGTCATGTTTTCAGGATATCCTATGATGAGTACACCTGTGGCAATGTCTGAGGCACTGATGATAATTACATCACCTGTGCAACACTGAGGAAACCCTGAAAACATGACCTGTTGCCGGTCCCTGAGGACTGGAGTTGGGGAACACTGGTCTATACATAACTATGTTGGCTGCCAACTTCCCTGAGCTTCAGTTACCAGCATTTAGATATATACTTTCAGCAGAACTTATGACCCATAGAAATAATGGACCCAATGGCTTCTATGAGAGAGCGCTATTGGCATACTCTTTAACATGTGCAGGGAGGGGAGGAGGTTAGATGTGACCATCACCTATTGTGAATAGTGGATCCTGTGTTATCTACATATAACTGTAACCTTTCAGTGTCATCCTGTCTGTGATCATAATAAAATGGCTACTGGAAAGTTTTCTCTGCAGAGTAGGAATTGTCAGACTATTAGGCTTAGTGGCCATGGTGAGAACTGCAGGATTTCAGGATTAAAAAAAAAATAATAACTCTTTTACTAATAGTCTTTATTTATATAGCGCATGCATACCACACAGCACTTTACATTGGGTTCTGTCACCATTGGAGCTCACAATATATATTTATCTATCTGTATGATTTTGGAATGTAGGAGAAAACCTGCACAAACACAGGGGGATCATACAAACTCCATGCAGATGTTGTTTTTGGTGGGATGTGAACCCATGCAAGGCAACAGTGCTAACGACCAAGCCATCATATAAAGGGGGGCATTTATCTGAGACCAGTTTTTACAAAGTGATCTTAGATAAGTATCAGCAGAGTAAGATGCGCCAAATGTATGTATTCACCCCATTGTTTGATGTCGAAAATAATGAAAAAAAAATCGCAATCTTTTAAAAATTGTTTACTATATAAACTTGATTCCCATAATATGTCTTTTCGGATGGCGCATTCCCTTAAGGCCATTTTCACACGGGCGACAACGATATCGCCGTGAAAAAAATCGCTGCAACATTATATCTGTGTTCTGTGTGAAATCACTGCATTTGGTGAAATCGCGATTTTGTGTCGCTACAAAGTCGTGCAACTTTGTAGAGCTTTTTTGCCAGGATTTTCGGGGGAGCTTGAAATAAAAACCCAACCCTGAAAATAAGACCTATCCGCATTAAAAAAGAAACAAAAAAAACAATACATCACCTAACAGTCACTGTCAGCTCAACCGCGCGTCTCCTGTGCAGCTCCGGCAGACTTGCTTGTAGTTTTCAGCAGGGCGCTTCCTGGTTTGGAGGTTCCTCACCTTCAAAACAAAACTGGCTCTGACTAGTTCTCGAGTGCCGCGGCTAGCCAATGAGAGCTAGCCTGAATCAACCAATCAAAGCCATTCAATGCTATGGCTGTGATTGGTTTATTGAGCGCTGCAGTGATTGGCTGAGCCACGGCGCTCAAGAACCAATCAGAGCCAGCGCTTCCTGAAGGTGGGGATTTTGAACCTCCAAACCAGGAGGCACTTTACGATGTATTGTGTTTTTTTTAATGTAGCTAGGGCTTATTTTAGGGCTTTTATAGTAGGACTTCCTACTGTAAAAGTTGCATCGCACTGCAAGAAAACCTTGTTTTTGTGCAGTGCAACACAAAGGAAGGCTCCATAGGGAAACATGGGCTACAAAAATCGCAACTGACGGCAAGATTTAGCATGCCACAATTTTTTTCTTGCACTGTAGCAGTCTACAAAACATTGCTAATGTCAAGGAAAGCACAAGCTTCACATACATGCGATTTGTAGCACTGTCACATCGGAAGAAAATTGCTGGGCTCTGTTGCCCATGTGAAACCTTAAACCATATTTGTCTTAAGAAAAGAAACTATTGACAGAGTGCTGCACATTTCCCATTCTTTCTTCTTTATTTCTTATACTTGTCTGGACTCTGTTGTACCTTGTGAAAAACATTCTGTTCTCATAAATAGCATGGGAACTAAGAATCATAGATGCTCCAAGTTGTTACTGTCAACGACCCTCAGAAAAGCCATCTGCAAATCCTAAATGAAATGCGCTATCTAAACATACGGCATTCTATTATGACGGATTTTGGCATAACCTCTATTAATAAGCTGAATAGTATTTATAGGCTGAACTTTTCTCTCTTCTATTTTCAACTAATAGATGGAAGATGATGATACAATTTGATATTTTTATAGAAACCTTCATATTAGAACAGCTACAAACACCAATGAACAATAATGAAGGTAATGAAAAGCAATGAGCCGGAAGAGGGAAGCGGATGGGAGGATTCACCATTAAGTTCATACCTAATGACTGAGCTGTGAGTGTTAAATAATGCTTTATTGGCATTTCTGTCACTAGACCTTTCTCCGAGCTGAGTACATTTCACAGGCTTATACAGAGTGGTAAGTATACAGGGCTGGATATAGATAAAAGGAAAATGTCCTCAGGATGTAAAACGGCAATCGGACGTCCTCGTGCCGTAGTTCTGTATGTCGGAATCAAAGTAGGGAAAAAAGAATCCGCCCGCGCTATCTCAGTATTCCACCAGGTTCCTGGTGGAATACTGAGATAGCGCGGGTGGATTCTTTTTTCTCTACTTTGATTCCGATTGACCCAGTGGGTTCTACTACACAGTGGGACACAGAAGCCTTGGTGCCGACTCCGTGCACCAGAAGGATCAACAAGAACTACGGCTAGATCCATTGTGATCTGATAAGCTGACTTGGATTTGGAGGTGTTAGTGAGGCTCCTAGCAAGGGGCCCTCACTTACCACCGGGTGAGTCCCATTATTACCATTATTATCATTTTTTTGTTATCTTTTCCATCTGTTCTTTCCTTATTACTCCGATTTGCCGTTGGAAGCGCCTCCCCGACACTTTTCATGGTAGTTCTGTATGTGACTTTTTAAAGTTCATTGGTCTCCGTTGCGATTGGTCTCCTGGCTATAACTTATCACTAACTTTATGTCATCAACAAGATCTTCTCCAACCCAAGAGAATACTCAGCAGTTTAGTTTAATCATTTCATTAATAGAGCCCTGGCACTACTATCTTAATTATATATACATACATTTTGTAATTAGGTTTTGTTAGCTCTGATATGTGCTCGTATTAATCATTGTGTTTGCCCTTTACGGCACTTTTTTTCTGATGGAAAATGACTCCTACTGTTTCTGTGCCCTTCAGTGTCCTATAGTGGTTGCGTGATTGATTAGCTGTGGGTATAGTCATCCTCTTGGGCTCTTCATGAAAAGTTAAATGGAAACTTTTGTTATTTCCTTTTGCCAATTTACGATTTAATGAAAAGACTCAAACTGCATATGTAGAAAACAGATCGCTTTGGTCCAACCAGCCATATTAATTGGACTGTTTCTACGCTGTTGTAAGAGGGGTGCGACTCTGTTATTCCAGTCGGCGTCGCTTTTGTTTGTGTATATGGTAGGCTTGTTGTGTTCGGGCTATTGGCCTTTAAAGGCACGGCTCGGCTCAGAGGCGTGACACCCAGTAACCAAGGAAGTATTACGAGAAGAGGAGTCGTGAAAAGGAGATTTTGCAGGCTACGCTCATGAGGAAGTAGTGTAGATGAAGAGTTTATTATAGGCAACAATGCTACAAAGAAACATTGAGAGACCTCTAGAAGTCACCAGTAGAGAGAGCTAACATCCCGCCAGTTCAGCTACACTGAGGAACCTAAGCTACAATAAGGAAGCTGGGCACAATGATTTCCAGGTGCGCACCCCTTCACTCCGGCCAACGTGCAAAGTCATCGCTACCAAGGTTAGACTGCTCAATAAAGTTTGTTTGTCTTGGAGCATCGCAGTATGGAGTCCTGTAGTCACATTCTCTACACCCTAACACTACACCACCATATGTCTCCTACATTGGGAGAGCCCAGGACCTTTGGAGAAACCTGGGTTGAACCATGTCATGCAGACAGTTGTGCCCATTAGCACCCCCATCCGGCCAGCCCATACCCTCCACCTCCTATACTGTTACTCAATGGCAATTTCTAAGCTGTATCTGAACACACAATTTGATCTGACAGCAGCATGTTGTAAAACAGGGGTCCACGACCTTTACTGGTCCTTTAGTAATGGACAGTTATCTTAGTAAGCATGCTCGTATGTGGAAGGCTTTCAAATATTGAGTCAGATGCCCAGTGGGCTCCTAAGCATAGGAAGAGCAGGAATTTCAAGCAATAAGTTACAAGTTTGTTACGTCCGGCCTAGACAAATGGATTGTGTCCTATAGGGATGAATATACAAACACGGCGTAAGTGCAGATAACACAAAAATGTCAAAAAGGAAACACAAAGTGGGAAAGATGGGGAAACTAACCCTAAAGATTAAGGTGAAGGAAGACCCTACCTACCAGCGGGGGGCGCTCACCGTGATGAGGGCATTTTTTGCTTGCTTTTTTTTTGCATGCATATTAATAGCATTTTTCACGCAGGCAAAAAAGCACAAGAAGGGCCACTATTTAATGCGTAAATGTATCATGAGTATTCACTGCGGATTTACACATTCCCATTGACTTCAAAGGGATATTTCGGTCCATAATATGGACCAAAATAGGATATGCTGTTTTTTCATGCAAGTAAATACACGAAGAACGTAGCTATGAATACCCTATGCAAATCAATGGGGATTCAGCACTTCGCGTTACGTGCATAAGAATAACTAATATGAAGCGTGTATATGCCTGTGTGAATGAGCCCTATAGGGGTTGTTCTGTTAGTTGGCTGCCTGTAGTAAAATAATAAACTGAGCTGTTCTTTTCTCTGCGCTGCTGGGAACCAGCATTGCAGCCCCGCTGTGGTCCCAGTGTTTATTGGGAAAGATCCTGTCACTGGAAGTCAGGTGACTATTGCAGCCAATGAGATGCAAGCAGATGCTAGACACTGGTGTCTGGGCCTACCATGGCCTGTGATTACTATTGTGAGCAATAATGCGTTTCAGTACAGAAGTACAGCAATGCAATATTATAGCATTCAGAGATTTTCTGGTTCGAATAGGGACATAAAAAAAAAAAAAAAAAAAAAAAAAAACATGTAAAAACACAAAAAATTACAATAAAAAACTTTTTGCGCACTTTCCCTTTGTTACATAAAAAAACATAAACATTTTTAAAAACCCTTACATTTGGTATCATCATATTCGTAACGAGCTGTACAATAAACTGAACACACTATTTATCCCATATAGCAAAAACCTTAAAAAACAAACTAAGTAAAAATGCTTATTTTGCTAACTTTGTCTCCAAAGAAAGCACAATAAAAGTGATCAAAAAGCTGTATACACCCCAAAATGGTACTACTAATAAAAACTACAGCTCGCCAAGCAAAAAACAAGCCCTCAAAGAGCTCCGGCAATGGAAAAATAAAATCCTTATAATAGTATTTATAGGCTATAATTTCCAAAAAAAAAAAGATTTTTATTATGCAAAAGTGGAAAAACCTAAAAGAAATAAAAATAATTGTGATAAAAGTAGCAGCCCGCAGAAAAAATGGAATCATGTCACTTATGTTGCATGATTGATGCAATGAAAAAACAAAACACTGGCAAAAATGATACACTTTTTCTCCATGCATTCCAAAAAAATGAATAAAAGAGTTGCAATACATTAGATGTCCCCAAAAATGGTACCAATAAAAACTACAATTGCCACACAAAAAACAAGCCCTCATGTGGACAGAAAAAGAAAAAAATTATGTCTTTTAAAACATGGAGATGGAAACCCCCCAAAAATCGTCATGGCTTTATGGCCAAAATAGGCCATGTCCTTAAGGGGTTAAAGTGATGTTGTCCGCTAACCGCAGAACAGGACCAGCAGCCGCCGACATGACCAAAAACACCTTCAGACTAAGAGCATAAGCGGCGTCCTTTGGTGGGAGGAGCCTCAATAAATATTCATGAACTAAAGCTGACTGGCTGGATGGGATACACCCCTCCCAGCCAACCAATCAGTCCACAGACCAGCAGGGATATATCCCTATCGGCGTCCAGAGCCAAAATAACAATGAGCATGCGCCGGCGTGCGGATCATGTGAGCCAGGGCTGACGCAGTGACGTCATCTTGGTCCCGATCCTCAGCTTCGGCAATGACAAAGTCATACCCTTTTGCTACAAAGTTACAGTATATATCAATCTGCTGAGCTCCTCCTGCTCTATAATGTGATGCCAATAAACTGGATAGCATGTCTATAGTGACCGGTTCCCTTTAAGAAACGGGCAACAGTTTTTAGTTTTCAAAGGGATCTTGGTGACTTCCAAGAGTGAATAGGGTTCCCTATTAATGAGCATCCCCTAATAGGCCATACTGTGTAACAAGGGATTGTTTGACAGACGTTCCCTTTAACGGCCTTATTATGTGGATATCTATCCGAAAAAATTGAGTGTTTGTATTTCACATTTATTACGTATTCTGTATAACTTCAAGGAGTGTAAATTTGCCACCCACATGAGAACACAATGTATGGCTCTTGGCTTAGCCACGCTACTCATTCCCAGGGATAGGCTGCATAGTAATGAATAATGACTCCTTTGCAAAGTGGCAGCCGCTGTTATATTTAAGAGACAGGTAGCGTTTCAGTGCCTTATTATTTACTGTATAAGTTCACTCATTGTTCATTTATTACTCCTTGTCCTCAGTTTACCCCTCTCACGTTACAATTGTCAGACTTTATAGCTATTTGGAAAGTTTTTAGTAAAAAGCGTTGCACTAATAGGGAACATGGTCCACTTATCTATTTTTTTGCAAACTCTAAATATTACATAACTAATCACAAGCCAATGGTGATAAAACCCTGAGATACCCAAGACCCATCAAGCACAGCGCTACAGGTCTGCAACACCAAGGTATGGATTATATTTGCCCTAACGCACAGGCGTAACTTGAAGCTCCCGGGCCCCGATGCAAAACTTGTAACAGGGCCCCCAACTATAATGCTTTACTCATAGTACTGGGCTCCCTATATGGAGAAGAGAGGCCTTATGGGCCCCCTAAGGCTCCTGGACCCGGATGCGACCGCATCCCCTGCATCCTCTATAGTTACGCCCCTGCCCTAACGTATCCTAGATACGCCACATCCCATAATCACTCATCTCCACTCCTCTGTAAGGTTATTCCATCAAATCACAAACTGTGACCGTCGAGTTTGACTGCTTTATTCAAGACCACAAACAAAAACGGATCCCTTAACCCTTCGACTACCAGCTATTTTTGGGGTTTTGGTTTTTTCATCCCAAGAGATATAACTTTTCATTTTTTCATTGACATTTTTGTTTTTTTGCCGGACGACTTGTATATTTTAATGGCTCCAATTAATGAACCATATAATGTATCAAAAAAAAGACTTT
The DNA here is from genome assembly GCF_035609145.1 of Eleutherodactylus coqui. NCBI lineage: Eukaryota > Metazoa > Chordata > Amphibia > Anura > Eleutherodactylidae > Eleutherodactylus > Eleutherodactylus coqui. Next base: position 141,758,310 of record NC_089845.1, on the reverse strand, counting down.
TAAAAATTTGTAAATGGGGTGAAATGGAAGATAAGAAAATGCCCCATTTTTAGAGGGTTTGGTTTTTATGCGGTGTTCATGATGCTGAAAAAATAACATGCTAAAGGGGTTGTCCAGGATTAGAAAAAATGGCTGTTTTCTTAAAAAAAAAAAAAACACAACCCTTTTCCATAGGTCGTGGGTGGTATTGCAGTTCTACTCCATTCAAGCGATTGGGAACGGAGCTGCAATCCCAGAAACAAAAGGGTGGCATTGTGTTTGGAAGAAAGCAGCCATGTATTTGTAACCCTAGGCAACCCCTTTAATGTCGTTCTAGTCTTCATTCTTCATTCTAGCCGGTACCATTAGGACACTCCCATGTTTGTAGATCGTTTAATGTTTTAGTACTTTACTAAAAAATTTAAAACCCTTTTATTAAAAAACTCTACTTTTTAATTGTTATCTTTTTAATCACTTTTTATTGGGAGACAGGATAAGCATAAAAACACAATTCTGGCATAATGTGTTTTTTTTATGGTGTTCATTATGTGAGATAAATAATGTAATACTTTGATAGCTTGGGCTTTTACGGATACGACAATGCCAAGTATATTATGTTATTGTTTTGATAATTTTGTGGGGAAAATGGAAATTTTTTAAAATATTTTTTCCTTTTTTTTATTTTTACAAATTTTATTTCATTTACATTTATATTTTTTTAAGTGAACTTGCAATTGTTTGATTGCTTCTACAGTATACTTCAAATAAACAACAAGTCTTCCGGAACATGGACCTAATGTTCTGTTTCACCTGTTAGCGGCCTGAGAAAGACCTTAATTAGGTCGAAACGTTGCCTCTTTTAACAATGATACAATAAAGATGTCTTTTTAATTGAAGATTGCTTGATGCACCATTTATGCTGCCACTTCTTGATCATCCTTCTACAGTATACTGCAATACTCCAGTATTGCAGTATATTGTATTTTTCATCTTCGCACATTAAGCCCTGTATCAAGTAGGGCTTAATATAGTTAAATACCTGTCAGCGATAAAAGCCTTCACTAGGCCCAGAGCTACCATGACCACCATTAGCCCCCATGATTGCATCACGAGGGGGTGATCATGAGTCAATGGAGGACATTTTTCATGCCGCGGTCAGGAATAACCATATTAAGCTGTTCAACAGCCATGATCGGCACTATCTCCTGAGCCCTCTTTACACCCACCCCGCAGCTCTGTGATCTACATGATAGAGGGGGAAGGGGTTGAATGAATCTCCAAGTCATAAAGCCAATTTTTATATGCCCCTATTAGAGAATGTGAAGTAAATATAAGGGAATCCTCTGTTCAGGGTCCTCATGTCTTAGCCATAGTGAAGAGCTGGTACAAAGAAGGTCTCTTATTCTTGAGGACCTGTTTTGACAACTCATTGTCCCAATGGACTTGACAAGTTCATTTCCAGCTCTATGGCACACATTGGCGGTGATTGATCTTTACTTACGCTAAGGAAAAGTGGAGCAGCTGCCCACAGGGACAATGACATGGTTCCTCATTTCAAACTATCCTCAGTTTTGATAAATATCACAATTTAGGAAAATTTTGATCGACGGCCATTATTTGAAGTCTAAGAGAAGTCTTGAGTGCTTCATCAGTAACGAGCAAGGCTGCAGAGAATGTCCAATACCCTGGTGTTGTCCATTAGTTTTATAACTGCTGTTAATGTGAACTCCAATGACAAAACCATGACCCCTCGATAAAACACGAGTGCATTACCACTAATACATTTTTATATCCCTATACTAAACATACACTCCACAAAATTTTATATAACTGTAATATCACAGGCTGCTGGAAAATGGAATTAAATAGAGTGGTAGCAAAACAGCTATCACATAATGCAGGCTTAGCATGCAACGATAGATACATACAGAGGTGTAACTTGAAGCTCCTGGGCCCCAATGCAAAACCTGTAATAGGGCCCCCAACTATAATGCTTTATGCATAGTACTGGGCTCCCTATATGGAGAGGAGAGACCTTATGGGCCCCCTAAGGCTCCTGGGCCCGGGTGCAGCTGCATTCCCTACATCTCCTATAGTTATGCCAGTGGATACATACATGTAACATATACATACTGAATGAAAAACTAGCTGATGCTTCCAAACAGCCATAAATTACATACAACCATGTAGCCAGGCCTATAGATACCCTCACAGACCACTCTTCAGACCATATGAGTCAAATATTCTCCCCTCAAGTATATGGGTAAATAGCAAATACATAGCATGGTCTATAACCCCATGGCCAACCTTATAGGTGTAACTACCGTACAAGGCGGGAAGGCATAATAACCATTAGGAGGCCCATTAGCTAAAGGGACCAACATACAGTACATTGTTAAAAGAAGCCTCAGAGGTGAGGAGTAGTTGGTGATCACTATTGGTGATGGAGGGAAAGAGAGAGAAATGACGGGAGTCAATGATGCTAGGCACAATGAATACCATATTAGGCCCTGTTCGGTTCTCTGCTTAGCATGTACACTGGGAAAAGTTCCCAATATACAGACAAGCGAAAAGGATGTGAAAAGAACTGGTATGGAGGCGCAACCCTCTAAGCTACTAGAAGATGTAGATCAACATCTTTGATCTACATCTTCTAGTAGCTTAGAGGGTTGCGCCTCCATACCAGTTCTTTTGACATCCTTTTCGCTACACTCACGCCCACACTGGTGGAGCGTCATCTGGTTGGCAGCACCTCCACCATTCAAAATACTCAATCATTGAAAGCTCTTTGTACTCCATAAATATTCCACCACCCTCACTGGGTCTTGCTCCACCCTCCTTTTTCATTTCTTTTACTCACAATATACAGACAATACATAGTAACATAGTTCATTAGGCCGAATGAAGACAATGTCCATCTAGTCCAGCCTGTCCCTAGTTTTTGATTAATATGACAGAGATAAAAAAAAGGTCCTTTAGCCTCTATTGATCTGATATACTGCTTAGGAAAGCTATAGAATACCTTAGTAGACTATGCTAGTTAGTAGACTATAGCAGTATCGAGTAAGAAAAGTATAACTTTTTTTTTACAATGGATCCTAGAGGCACAACTATGACTATATAATGGGATTTGTCACAACAAGGGCAGACATATTGCAGGTGCAGCTGGTTCACTTGTGTAGGGGCTTAGGGCATGAACAAGACCCAAGATGCCAGGTAAGCGTATGTAAAAAAAAATAAGAAACTGACTTTTCTCACCTTAGACATTTCCTTGACGGCAGCAGGAGGTGCCATTCCATGCCGATCCCCCAGCTGACTTCCAGGTTGTGTGATCACATGACCCTGCACATGTGATCACTGCAGCCAACCCCCGGCCACAGTGTTAGTGAGGCCAAAAAAATGGCTGCATGTGCTGGGTGACTCGAAAGTCAATGTGATGGCCAGAATGGAGGCAACTGCAATGAACAAGGAACCATCAAAGTTTTACTATATGTAAGGGAGCAGTTACATTATTACTCCCTATGGAACCATAAGGGGCATTATCAATTTCAGAATTTTGCTATGTATGGGGAGACAGGCTTCCATCAGAGGTATACAGTGACAGCTTTCCCCAGCATATATTTCAAAGGAGGCCAATTACATGATTTCAGTAGGGCCTTATAACTTCTTCATTTCTATAGCTGATGGTCATCGCCTACTGGGTTCCAAACTCATGTTTTGCTATGAAGCCTCAGGGGGACTTCTTATGCACTTTGCCACCACACATACATTGTGGACACGTTTGCTATCTCCTCAGCTTCTGGTTAAAAAAGATGGACTCCCTATGTATTCAGATGGGAATATTCAATGCTGAAGTGGAGCGTGGTGACCCTGGCATCTACGTCAGGTCTAGTCTGTCTTTTGTGCAAAACATATTTTTATCCTATATGAATGACGCACCTCTTCTATAAATACAATACTTTACATTACCTGCACTCATCTATCCTGACATGTTTTCATAGCAAGTAAAGAAAGAAAAAAAGTGCTACTTTTTCACTGCCATTTCACAGAGAATGGCACAATCTACTTAAATTACGGTGCAGAGATTTCTACTAATGCCGCTAAAAAGCTATGTGCAGCTTTGCAACCATTCTTTTTATTGCTCTATTGCATCTAGAATTAAATGTAGTAACCAGTTTTGATTATTGATCTCCTACTAGAGATGAGCGAACGTACTCGGTTCGGGTGTTTTTGCACTCGAGCACCACTTTTTTCGAGTAACTGACTACTCGGGCGAAAAGATTCAGGGGGGGTTGCAGAGGGGAGTTGGGGGGGGGGGAAGAGAGAGCTCCCCCCTGTTCCCCATTGCTACCCCCGCTCCACCACGCCGCCCCCCAAATCTTTTTGCCCGAGTACTCAGTTACTCGAAAAAAAGAGGTGCTCGATTGCGAAATCGCCCTAAACGAGTACATTCGCTCATCTCTATCTCCTACCAGTTATTACATAGAGCTTGTTAAGTCCTTTCAGGATATACTGTAATCTTAGCGTCCGACCAGCAACACAAAATACACTGACTTTTCCCAAATATGGAGAAACAAGGAAGCTGATCCTAACCTACTGATACGAGGGAACCCTGCCTCGTAAAATGGAGTGTTCTCCCTGATTAGGGCAACCCCACATTAGGAACCTGGGGTGATCCTGACTTTTCCTAGATGTAGACAGGGAATTTGGCAAAGGTTAGATGCAACAAAAATGTAATTATCACAGATCTACAGGTGAAAAGACGTTTAAACACCCCAGGTACTAAGTAAATCACCAGACAGACTCTCTTAACTGAGATGCAAGACAGGACCATGAGCCACTGACATGACGAGAAACACCTTCAGACCGAGAGTATAACCGGCGTCCTCTGTGAGGAGGAGCCAGAGTAAATGTGTACAAACTACCGCTGATTCGCTGGCTAGGATACCGCCTCCCAGCCAACCAATCTGCCCATATACTATCAGAGAAGTGTCCCCGCCTAGCATCGAAATGACAGTGAGACTGACATCATGACGTTAACCTGGTCCTTACCCTTAGCAAGGAGTAGAGGATAGACTGAAGAGAGTATGATTGTAGGAACACACCCACAGTGTTTGTTTTTAACCTGTTACCATGGAAACACATAGGTCTATATAGGAGCTGTGTACAAAAAACGGAAGAGGGTTATTATTCCAGATTTTTTTTTTGCAAAGTTGCTACGTCTTTTTTTTAATTTCCGATGCATCGGAGCCTTAAAATAATTTGAATAGTTGATGGGGCTTCAAAAAAAAGGCATTAACACGGATGCATTTAGTTGAGACTTCGCTGTGTATAGCATGTATACTCTTTATGGCACATCCCGCACAAATGAAGCCAGCAGTTGCAGAGTATATTCAGCTGGTGCCAGAAGTCTGAGCATTCAGTCCAAACTTAGTTAAATGTCTTGTATTCACAAGATCTCTTGTTTAAACATAGGCTGACATACCGCAAACTAATGTTAGCAGCGATAACCAGATTAAGAGCGCCGTAAAACAAACTTTGATATGTTTTATTACGGGCTCTTGTAATGACTTAATCTTCCCTTTTTACGCTTTGAACTGTAATTCAATGTTTCTTAAGCGTTTGCATCATCACATTTAATACTTTGCTACATTCGGTATTCTGACTACGACATTAACTATGTCAATTACGTACTTGTATATATTTATGACTGCATTACTTGTGTACAATCTCTTCCAAACAACCTCCTTAAATGGAGCGTGTGCCTTATTGTTAATGACTTCATTTTTTTTTTTTTGGCACAATTCTCTCTCGTCTCCGGACGGCTTGCATTTCTTCTCAGGGCACAATTGTGATATGGCCTCATAATACTTGAAGTGTAAGGATAATGGTTTATTAGTATGCAGATACAAGATGGTTCCAGCGTAAACGTAAAGCAGCAGTAATATGTAAATAGTGCCAAAGGGAACCACGAGACGGATTATAAACTCATTACTAGATTATCATGTATTTTTCCGACAGCAGATCGATTCTTGGCGAACATGTGACTTTTACGAAATGACTGTACACAAGTATTTTTGAAGTTCAACCAATGATGATAAGGTCCGTGCCGTGATGCTCCGTGATGCATGGGCTGGGCTATACATTATACACACGCGGAGGGAATGGTGAGCAATCTGTAGATTTATCCGTGGCCATAAAATCCCTCAGCATTCAGTCCCCACAATGAGTAATGTTCTGATGTGATTACATTCCCAGTACAGCTCTACGAGGCGCAGTGGTCCTTCAGACTACAATAATTTCAATTCATATTGGTCATCATAACCCAAACCGACATTCAGCTTTAGATCTGCGGCACATGGGGTTGACTGGAGGATCCTAACGATCACAATGACTGGGGGGGAGAACTAGTGCCAGCAGTGGGTATTGTATTACTAAACAGCATGCAAAGATTGGCCTCCCTGCAGTACAGAGCAATGTTAGATCAACTGCACTGTTGTCTACAATCAGAACATATACGGCACTGTTGTCTATGTATACTACTGTACTAACTATAGGGGATGCAGGGGATGCGATTGCACCCGGGCCCAGGTGCCTTAGGGGGCCCATAAGTCCTCCCTCCTCCATATAGGGAGCGCCCAATACTATGAATAAAGCATTATAGTTGGGAGCCCTGTTACAGATTTTGCATTGGAGCCCAGAAGCGTCAGCATACGCCTCTGCATACATGCACTACTCCTACCTGTACTACATGTGCTCCACTGTTCTGTATCTGTACTACATGTTCTGTACTGGTCTCTACCTGTACCACATGTACTGTACTACATCTACTGTACTGGTCTCTACCTGTACCACATGTACTGTACTACATCTACTGTACTGGTCTCTACCTGTACAACATGTACTATACTGCTCTCTACCTGTGCTGTACTCCTCTTACCTGTACTACCTGTACTGTACTACTATCTGCATGGACTACATGTTCTGTACTCCTCTTACCTGTACTACCTGTACTGTACTACTATCTGCATGGACTACATGTTCTGTACTCCTCTTACCTGTACTTAACTGCTCTTTACCTGTACTACATGCCCTGTACTGCTCTCTACTTGAACTTCATGTACTGTACTAGTCTTACCTGTAATACCTGTACTGAACTACTCTTCCCTGTACTACATGTACTGTACTGCTCTCTACCTGCACTACATTTACTGTTCTACTCTTACCCGTAATTCCTGTACTGTACTGCTCTCTACCTGTACTACATGTGCTGTACTCCTCTTATTTGTACTACCTGTACTGTACTGCTATCTGCATGTACTACATGTTATGTACTCCTCTTACCTGAACTATACTGCTCTTTACCTGTACTATATGTAGTGTATTGCTCTCTACCTGAACTTCATTTACTGTACTACTCTTTCTTGTACTACATGTACTGTACTATTCTCTACCTGTACTACATTTACTGTTCTACTCTTACCTGTAATTCTTTTACTGTACTGTTTTTTACCTGTACTACATTTCCTGTACTGCTCTCTCCCTGTACTACTCTTACCTATACTTCATGGACTGTACTGTTCTCTACCTGTACTAAATGAACTGTAATGCTCTTTACCTGTACTACATGTCCACTACTGCTCTCTACCTGCGCTACATAAACTATACTACTGTTACCTGTACTACATGTACTGTTCTGATCTTTACCAATACTTCATGTACTGTACTACTCTTACCTATAATATCTGTACTCCATATCTCCTGTGCTTTCTATCTGTACTACTTGTCCTGTAATGTTCTCTACCTGTACTATATGCAAGAACTCACCACCTCCCGAGGTAACCTGTTCCACTCATTGATCACCCTCACTGCTAATATCTTATCTGTGTCTCCTCCCTTTCAGTTTCATCCCATTGCTTCTAGTCTTTCCTGGTGCAGATGAGAATAGGACTGATCCCTCTGCACTGTGACAGACCCTCAGATATTTGTAGACCGCTATTAAGTCTCCTCTCAGCCTTCTTTTTTGCAAGCTAAACATTCCCAGATCCTTTAACCGTTCCCCATAGGACATGATTTGCAGACCGCTCACCATCTTGGTAACTTTTCTCTGAACTTGCTCCAGTTTTCAATGTCTTTTTTAAATCAGGGTGCCCAGAACTGGACACACAGTAGCCCAATTCTTTCCATTCTGTATGTGCTTTTTTCATTTTTCTTGCTTAGATGGAGGACTTTGCATTTCTCCTTGTTAAATACCATTCTGTTAGTCGCTGCCCACTGTTCAAGCTTTTCTAGATCTTTTTGAATACTCTCTCTCTCTTCCCTAGTGTTCGCTTTCCCTCCTAGCTTTGAATTGTTTGATCAGTTTCCCATCCATTTCCTCCTCCAGATCATTTATAAAAATGTTGAACACCACTGGGCCTAGGACAGAGCCTTGTGGTACCCCAACACATTCTTCCACTTGGATGTGCAGCCATTTATGACCACTGTTTGAGTACGATCACTCAGCCAGTTGTGAATCCACCTAACAGTTGCCTTGTCAATCCTATATTTGGTCATTTTTTTCAATAAATATGCTATGAGATACTTTGTCAAATGCCTGTAGTTTCCTGGATCTATTCTCTTCCCTTTTTTGAAGAAAAATTGGTCACAATAGGGAACAGTGGTGTAGGTGTCAATAGTAGCACACGGGTGTCATTGAAAACAAAAGAAGGCCCACATAGGGTCTCCTGGATCAGAAATTGTGCCAAGAAGGACAGCAGGTGTGCTGCTTGTTTTAAAAGCAATGTCATCTAGTTTACAAGGAGACATTCTGCCAGGGGAATAAAACACTCAAGCATGGGCCTGCTCCAAGGGACATCTGTAGAGCTACCAAAAATGTTGCCATGCAAGACAGCAGGTGTGCTGCTTGCTTTAAAAGCAATGTCATAAAGTTTGTTGTTGTTAGCTGTTTAGTTGTTCACGACCCTCGGCGACCCTACAGGCGAGCTCCATCCCTGTTTTTCGGTTTTGCGCTGCCTTTTTTCAGTTGTGTGATATCCATGCCAGTATCCGGTCTGACAGTATCCGCCATCGTGTTCTTTGGCACCGGGTCTTCTTTTGCTGCTTATCTAGCCAAGCATTATAGCTTTTTCTAGCGACTCTGCTCGCATTACATGTCCAAAATTCATGAGTCTGAGGCCGGTCATCTTGTCCTCCATGAGTCTGAGCTTGGCCATCCTCCCTCCAGTGATATTAGGTCTTATACCATTCAGGATTTCCCTGGTTGTTATTCTCACTGTCCAGGGCTTACGCAGCAGTTTTTGCCAGCAGTACAAATGCATCAATCCTCTTTCTATCAGCTTTTTTTGCTGGCCAGTTTTCACATCCATACATGGCTATGGGGAAAAGTTTGCAAAGGATACATTCTACCAGGGGAACAGAACAGCCAAACACGGACCTTCTCCATCTTTTTGAGCTGTCCTTGTTTGGCGCAACGTAATTGAATTCCACAAACCCCACTACTAGCTACATAAGGTCTGCAAGTAATTCATAATGGCCAAACTGGCAACTTTGCGCAACGTTTGAGGCCACAGAGAACTGCAATGTTTCCTATTCCAAATCATTTGTCGGCTTTGCTGTTGTATACATTGACAGCAGCAGAAATGTATTCTCCTCCGATGTACAGACCACGTTTTGTATAGGCATATAAACATGATGCAGCTTCTTTCTCTCCTCCCTTCACAAGAACCCCATTTATATTCTCTGCTGGTACAAGCTTTCACACCCAGCAGCAATATATCCTCTGTACAATATCTGGCCCTGTTAACAGACAACGTGTTGTATAGGTATATAAACATGATGCAGCTTCTCTATACTGTGTTCAACTGTAAAATGGCTGCTGGTTACACTGTACCCATGTTATATACAGCTACTGTATGTCATGTTATGCAGGCATCCAATGAAACTACTGCCCATATACAGTATGGAGGACACAATTGGTGACATCAGCAAATTACCCTGGCTGCTGATTGGCTTCACACTAACCCCTGCAGTTCGGACTAACCTGATTTGATTTAGCTAAGATCAAGATGATTTTATCGCCCGGCTGATCAAGATGAGTAACAGTGCTCACAGCCAAAGGTGTTTTGTTATGTGGGTTTACAGCCTCTGGATATTCCTATTTACTAACACTTATCTTGAAAACAGTCAGGAACTGAAACACAGAGTATATTATGTTATTATTAAACGAATATTATGCTACATATGTAATGTAGAAACTCCATTCACACATGGCAGATATAATGCGGATGTTTCTTTTCAGCAGCCAATCCACACCAATTTTTTTTTAATTTAAGGAGTGAAATCTACTGTGGATTTGCACAAAAATCTGCTTCTAAATCCTCTCTTAAAAGTGTGGATTTTGCATGGATTCTGGTACAGATTTGCTGCAGACTTTTTTCTGCTGTGGAAAATCTGCAGCAAATCCTTCATGCGTGAACATAACCTTAAACCAAATATATGAGGCAAGACAGGGGTACTAGAACATCCTTTGGTTGGCTTAAAGGGCTATCCCATGAAAATTACTTATCACCTTTCTACAAGATAGGAGATAAATGATTAAGCATGGGCTGTACCACAGACACTCTTTGCAATGCATCTGAGTCGCGCAGGTGAACACAGTGGTGGTGCGCATACGTGACCACCGGTCCATTGGCTGTCTATTGAGATAGCCAAGCAGAGTGCCAGAGAAGTGAATGGAGTGGTGGTTATGCATGCACACTGCACAGTATTCCTCATGTAAATAGGTGATAAATGCATTTCTCAGGATCTTTCCTTTAAGCTATGACACAATAAGCGACCTAGAAGACAACCTCAGTTGGAGCCAATTACATTCCACTACAGTTCTTTACTTAAGAGTTGATTCACAAATAACCTAGTGGAGCTTATAAATCACAGGTCATGTGATGGAAATGATAATAGATTATAATGCAATTAAAAGGGAATGTGCACCAATTGTGTAAATAGATAAAGGGTGGGCAGTCAGTTCCACACTATATGTAAACCATATACCTTTAACTTGTGGCATCACCAAAATGCAGCAGGTATACTAGGACATATTCCTTTTGCTTCAAGACTCTGCTCTGATGGCACTTTTTCTTTCAAGTATGTTCCGTGAATATTGGATTAGATATTGTTATATGTTCATATATGGAGTCTACTGAAGACTATATAATCAACAGACTCTAGCACATCAATGTCCATTTCAGATATTTCCCATTCATTTCAACTACCACAAAATGTCCATTCTCGGAAGGTGAAATCCTTCATTTTCATTCTGCGGCAACTTAATGTCAAATTTGTTATTGCTAGACTTTCAAAACTAGGTAGTCTTGGTCTGGACAACCTACATCAGCACTTCTTACCAAGCGAAGCATCTCCTATGGGAAAGAGAGCTGCTACATCCAATCTTCATTATATTCTACATTTTTACCAACATCAGCCTATCATGCACTGTTAAGCAACAGCATGAAACTGATATCTAGAGGTCAACACGTAAATGGACACACATTTTCCATGCAACACTTTGCTATGCTGGAAGACAAAAAGAGTTGAGCGCCAAAAGACATGATGCGAGGGTCATACATCTGTCTTCAGCATGTACTAGTATCACTTTGGTTCGGTTGCCTAAATGATTATTTTTGTGTTCTAATTCCAGTTTTTACAATTTATGTAATATTTTAGATGGAAAAGGAATTTATTTTCTTGACCGAAGGGAACATAATAAACATGACTTGGCATGGTAACATATTATGTATTTATATGTAAACATGTACATATTTTGAAACAGTATAGTCAATTCCTTCTAATTCATCATAAATGATATCTGATGGGCACTGGATTATTAGATATTCTGGAGCGGAGAACCTGCAAGAAAGTGGCGTGAATTAAGAAGTACGGGTAAGCCACTATCACATCTGCTAATATCACTTTATTTTTTTTTATTTGATGAACTTCTTAATTGCTTAGATCTGCTAAGTCTTATTTCTCTAGTCTTGTGAAATTCTCAAACAATTGCAGGTTTATCAGACCTTCTAGATTATGGATGGTGAATTAAAAGAATGGTATTCTTGTTTACAGGTAATGACATAGAATGTAGAAAATAACACGAAAAAGGCTGTCCTTTTACAAAGATGGACTCACGGAAGTCCATGCAAAGCCTATCAGGCCTGAGAAGAGGGGGTACCCAGTATATGTTTACATCTTTGTCTTCCCTATTCGTGATGAGACCCTCCATAAACATTAAAGGCTGAGCAAACAAAAGAGGGAAAATCAATCTAAGGGTACGTTCTTTCACACTTGGAGTATTTGCTGCAGGCTATTTCCTCAGTGGAAAACCGGCAGCAAATTGTCCGCAAATGGTGCATACTTTGTTGCCACGGATTTTGCCGCTGATCCACCGCAAGTTTTAACCCTATTTCAAAGGTTGAAAAACGCAACATAAATAGATATGCAGATAAAGAATCTCTGCTTTTTTCAAAAACAATGTAAATTTGGTGTTAACCCACCCCCTCCCATTAGGAGATTTGAAATCTCCTTCACATGGTCTGTACTGTAATTGCTGCAGAATTCCCACAAAGAAATCCATTGCGGAATTTTCACCCCATGTATGAAAACATCCTAAGTGTCTCACCTACTGCACCTTCCTTCCTACAAGTGATCAATATGGGGGTTAAATTCTTGGCTCTCTTCTCCGAGAATGGGGAGGAGGCATTGACCAGCAGAAGATAGGGATTATATTTCGTACACCTAAACTTCATAAAAAGGTCACAAGGTAAGAAAGTAGTTTACAAAATCCATTTTATCACCATGAACAATACACAAAAGTATATACAAAGTGGTCCACAATGTAAACATAGATGGTTGATATAACATATAAAAAACCATGATGTCTTGGTGTCCATCAATGGTTTCATTGCTAACTTTTTCCATTCTTGGTCACCGGCTAGGCCTAATGTCTACATCTGTTTTACAATTCCATATAGCATTCTTTATCGTAAGTTACTCTCCATTCCACTCCTGACCCAACTTGGCGACCTAAGCCAAACCACATCCAACAGAGAAGAAGAATCTAAAATGTTATTATACAATGGGCAGTTTTGTTTCATTGTTGTTGAATTAATCCAAACAAACAACTTCAAAAAGTAGACATACAATAATGGCTGCTTTACTTATTTAAATGGCCTAATAATATCAAAGTCTGCTTTCATCTAAATCAACTCAAATTCTCTATCTTCCGGCCACCTGTATCAAATACTTATTATACCAAATGTAAATAGTACTTGTATTCTGTGTACTTCTAACCTCTCACACACATGTAGCAGAGTTCAACAAGGTATTCACCTCTTTGGGATTGTACTAAGATAACTCAATGCGATAATATATTACATCTAACCTGTAGCACTATGTAAAACCAGTGCTACACAATGATTGAAATACCTTGTATTTACCTTATGTCTGCTTGACAAAGAAGGCCCTATAAGGCTGAAATGTGCCTGGCTGTGCTTTTTTAAAGAATGAGATAAATAAAGACTACATTTTATTTTTGGATTCCTCTGGTCTCTTAGACTTTTCTCCACGTATTACTATCAATAGTGGTCTGGTGAAAAGACCATGCAGACTAGTACGGATGACCGAGTGGTACACAAGAAAGAAATTTCCTTTCTTATCTGTGGCACTATGTAAAACCAGAGAGAACTCATCAGGATATCACAATGAGTTATATCAAATGTCAAACTCAATTGAACTATATTTGGTGCATATCAAACCTTCTGCGTCGCCAACACTTTATTCAAATTTGACGTAAAATGTAAATCTGCAAACACAATGGTTATAAAGACTAAAAACAACATGTTTTTAGTGATTTTTAGATTAATGACTATTTTTTTTTCACATGAGCAAACAATCATGGCATGTCTCTAGATAAAGCCTACAAAGCTGAATAAATGGATCTCTGATAGCATTAAATTGCTATAGGCGCCTGTAGTGTCTGGTCACCCTTGGTTACAGATCATCAATGTTCTCTGCACGATGACAATTTATAGTAACGATATGAATGACTGGAGATATCCACCTTGGGATGAAGGTCACAACCTGACTATGACCATAATACCACAGATGCTCTTTCAATGGGTTTTTACCTGTTCCGGTAGATTAGATGCCTTATTGGCCTTGGGAATGTTGCTAAGCAATATAGGCCTATTGTTTAATGAAGAAATGATAGATTTCACCATTAACTTACACAAAGCCGCATGCTTATAAAACTTTTTTTTAGACCAGTACATTTTGTACTGGCGTATTTTTTTTCACAAGCTCTGCCAGCTCCTTAGCAGCACCGGATAGGATTATTATTGATTGAAATCATCTCTCCTTTAGACTTCTTTTTTCGTCTTACATTTTAGTATTGAACTTTCATTACTGGTAATTTACAGAGGATCCACCCTTTCACTTAGCCTGAACATCATGAGAGAACAAACTATTAAAAGACGTTCATTGTATAACCTCAACAAAACGACAGCTTCTTCAAGATTAAATGTTACATAACTTGATTTGCCTGGATTACGGCGAACAAAATTGTGGACCCCCCCTCTACATACTGTACATTTATACATATGTACATTATAGATTAGGACACACAGAACATGCTCTCATCAGTGGTTCATTAATAAAACAGTTTCATGTTTTACACTACTGGATGGCAGCTTAATCTGGATGAAGGATAACTAAATCCTATACTGAGTATAGTGCACTGGGATTGAAACAGTTAAATGATAGGACACAGACTAGAATGGCAACAGTGTGTATACATTGTATACAAAATAATAAAACAATAGCAAACAATAAACACAACAAATACAATAATGCTAAAACAAATAGTACAAGTAATGGAAATCATAAACACAGATGACCACAAGTGAACAGATCCAGGTGTTCCTCCATACACTGTCATGTGAGAGGTGTGTATATATATATATATATATATATATATATATATATATATATACACACACACATATATATATATATATGTATATAGATATATATATATATTGCACAGAAACATATACTGCCCTTTCGTACTATACACCTAGACGTCCTTCAAGTCACTCAACTTGGGGCCATTTAGACCCATGAGTGCAGTTAACTACAAGTGGCCGGATCAAGGTGTTCCTCCATAAACCAGTCATGTGTTTACTCTATATCTCAAAGAAAAACACACACTGCTATTTCGCACTATACTTCTAAATGACCCTCAAGTCACTCAACTTGGTGCCATTTGGTCCTATGTTGTTATCGGCCTCCTTAAAAACTAAGCACAGACGATTCACCCCTTTAGAGATGACTTTAGAGTTAGAGGAGAAATGCTGCATGTACTTACCTTGCTTAAAGTGGATTAAAGACAAGCTGACCGGCTCCAGGAAGGTTGGGTTCATGTCTTAACCAGAGCTTGTTAGATGTTCTCCAGGAGAAGACACTTCACACTGAGCTGGGGCAATGGTGTTTTGTCCCATGTCTTGCTTGTTGGACCTATCCTACAAGTCTAGCGAGGGACGGTGGCTGTAGAGAGTGCCATGAAGCTTAAAGTCTTGAGATTCAGTGCATCCTCCTCCAGAGATAATGATGATGATGGTGGTGATGGTGATGATGAGCTGCTCAGTGCTGCAGCTGTGGATGGATTGTGGAATGGAAGAGCAGGCAGCTCAGCACAGCTTGGAGACAGTGAACTGCAGAGACATAGTCACACACATTCACACCATCACACACTCACTGTACAGCAGGCAGGCAGGCAGGCAGGCACACAAGCACAAGGGATGGACCGGCCTGGATCTCCCACAATCTGGCTCAGAGGATCTAGAGGTGAAAGCTAATTGGATTGAGCTCTGCATCACCAAGGACAGCAGCAACAGATCGGCAAGTGCTCCTCACCAAAGCCAAGAAATCCCGAGGAGAACAAGCACAGGGAGGAGAGGAGGGGGCCGGGGGAATCCTATTCTGAGCACAGCTTTAACCCTTTCCTCCTTTAACCCTTGCACTGATGCAGCCTTCTAGCTTAAAGAAGCAGTGTGCACTTAGAAAAAAAAAAAGAGCCGCTAATTAAAAAAAAAGTGCCGTTAATAGCATTCAAAGACTGGAAGGATGTGAGATAAAGTAGGCTGGATGGTGGCAGACATATTTCTGGACTTGATGCTTGTTACATCTTAGCAGTCAGGTTTTCAACAGCCCATAAGAGATTATGTGCACAGCAAATATAGATAGGATAGACTTCAGATTTATGGTCTCTTCAATATCAGCCCTGTGCTGTCAATCACTCTTTACCTGTCTGCATCAGCTTAACCCACTGTGTGCCATGGAGGGAAGCACAGAAGCACAGTGACAAATACACCTAAATGTTTTTGAATGCATCCATTTTCAGAAAGCCATCTATGAAAAACACAGTTTATTCTTAATAATAATAGAAGAAGAATTTCAATAATTCACAACTTCCTATTCTAATTTCTTTCCATCGCAGTATCCAAAACACTTTGCATATTGTAAGCTGTCTATTTATGACCACAAAAGCAGCTGACATTGTTAGAGAGAGAGAGAAGAGAGAAAGGAGAGAGAAAGCAGATCTCCAGTACAGTACAGCTGCTTCTCTACCCTACAGGGTTAAATTATATTTGCCTTTTTATAGCTATGTGCTTCGTTGTTATGGTTCCCCAGAGTACGACAGGAAACGTCCCTGTGAACGCTTAGGGCTGGCATATAGGGGACGCGAGTGACAGCCATGGCGGTGAGCTTGTTGTTCATCTATAAATATGGATGGGTCACACAACACACACAACACACACGTTGCCTGAGCCGCTAGAACACTCACGCTACTTATGCGAAATATGGAGAGTCAGTAATACAATACCATCCCCAGAAGACAGCAGCACATCCTCAGGCTGTGTCTGATACACAGCTAATTGTTTAAATGCCTTAGAAGACTCAATCTAGTCATTCCACCGCTCTTGTCTTATTTAATGCACCTTGCGCTGACCAATGTAGGCCCTTAAAGGTGCATTTTCTTTTTACCCCTCCTGGATTGATGAGCCAGGGTCAATGTAGCAAAATGATGAAAATTGTAAATACAGTATCACAGTATCATAACGATACAATGTCAGTGGAAGTTGTTTCTTTTAGCATTGGCACTACATTCGTGCCTAATCCCAAGACAATTGTAAACACTCCTAATCATGGATACTACAGTACTAGGTTACTTAAACTGTATATACATCTGCCCTTGTTATCAACCCTCCTGTATAGAAAATTGTAATTTTTCACAATGGAATTCAATGATACAAACTATGCATACACAATCATTTTACGGCACCATATATGATATTTCTCTGCACAAGACTGATCGCTTTCGCATTTCACAGGTGTTGATTTAGCATTAACGTGCTTGTTGTCCTTTACATGGAACACAATGGCTTTGTAAATGGGCCTTAATCCTTTGTTTCGTAAAGTATAACACAGCTGGATATATATAATAATATATCACATAAGGTACAATGCATAGCTGTATGAATACGATTATATATCACATAGGGTAGGTTGGAAGGGTGCAAGACCCCAGGTAGAGGGGAGTATTTTTATATGTTGGTTATTTACAATATAAAGGTCATATGTAGGGATACGCATATGAGAGCGCTGAAAATAAGCTTAGTTTTCTGGCGGTGTGAGCGCGTTATTGATTTGCAGGAGGAAGAAGAGGAGGAAAAAAAAAAAGACAACATGTGTCATAAGTGATGACACAGTGGATGAGGCTCTGCTGCTTCACTGCTAATCAGTCTGGGAGGAGGAGGAGGAGGAGGAATCCCGGTGTTAAGGTTGCTAGGAAAACCCCACTGGCTCACTGTACTGTATGAGAGCGTGTGCAGCAGCCATTTATCAAGGAAGGGATATCTCTTCAGCACCAGGCTATAGCCAGTGTATCCCTACCTTCCTGCGTCACAGTATATCAGCTGCTCCCTGCTCTTATATCATATTTGTTATTGTAGCTGCTGTGTACATTAATATTGCATGGCTGTGTTTATAGAAGCACATCATTGGTGGATGCAATTTTTTATGCAGTCAGTGCCAGTGGCTTCTGAGAGTGTGGCTATTAACCATTGCCGCTGTCTGTAAGTGAATCATAAAATGAGTCCATGCTGAAAAATAGACAAGAAAGGGTGCCTTAATGTGATACAACACCCAAACCTGGGTTCAAATGGGAAGTGGAATTCCGGAGAGAGTTCCCTTAGGTGCACAGCTGTCCGTGAGTCAGGTGTCTCCATGTGTATCCAAACAAATACAGGAAAAGCCAGCTCCTAAATAAAGGGGGTCTTCTTCTTTATTTTAATATGTATAAAAAAATACATAAAAAGCTTAGCACAAACACAATGCCCATGCATACGCGTTTCGGGGTGGAAATGCCCATTGTTCAGTGAAACACATATATGGGGGAATGGTGTTTGCACTGACAATTTTATGCAATTTTTTGATAGGTATTGGAATAAAGAAGAATCCCTTTTTAAGGAGCTGGCCTTTCCTACATTTGTTTGAAAAATGGACACAAGATACTTAAGATAAATCAGGATTTGTTGGGGAGACATGTAGTAGCTGGCTGAGTTGGACAGGCACACTAACAACTTTGTTATGTATAGCAATCCTCTGGTTTTGAGATAAAGTTCTGTCTCAGAACCGGAGGTGAGAGGGGTATATTACCTGCAGTTATTCTTCTTCCTCATCTCAGCTATTCAAGATGGCCAATGCAGTCTTCAGATGGCCTTATCCCCACAGTGCATTGGTAGAGAGGCATACCATATCTCCTAAACCAAACCCCTCTTTACTCTGCCTGATAACATGCTCCCTGACCTACTGACTGCAATCCCTGCTAGCTGCAAGCAACTGATCCCTCCAGTCTTACCGATTCAGCCACTGTATAGCATCCCTCACTCTCCAACTCGCCATACTGTGCACATCTCCTGCCCTTTACCTTCTGCATCACCCCATTATCTGTAGTATGTAAGCTCGTTGGAGCAGGCCCCTCCCCCCTATTGTCTCCATCAATTGATTACTATGTAACCGTGGGTTTGTTTCTGTTCCGTAAAACAATATAAAGTGTGTATGGCTCACCTACTCAAGCAGTGTCCCAGCTGTATGCGAGGAGAGGTTGGAACTCTGACCTGGTAATGCGCTAGCTCCAAGCGGTGTTAAAAGCATAAGGAAAAGAGAACCAAAACCAGCGCTGTTGAGAAAGGCTATTTGTTTAACCGAAACACGTTCAGCGTGATGTCTGTCCATTTTTTAACCTTGGAATAATAAACAGGAAGTTTTGGTTGAAGAAGTCGACTTGTTTTTGGATCTCTTTTCCTTATGCTTTGTTTGTGTTCCCCCTGTTTTGTAAGCGCTGCGGAATATGTTGGCACTATACAAATAAAGATTATTATTATTAGTGTTAGATTACTAATGCACTATATCTGCTCTCTGATTGACCAAAGCTGCTCATGTGATTACAATGGCCAATCAGAGAGCAGTGCACTGTGTGAATTAGATAGTTAGAAAACTGCTACAACCATCTTGGATGTCCAAAACGGCTCCCGGAAGTAGTGAATTGCAGAGGTGGAATAGAAAAACAACTGAAGGTAATATATCATAAAATCCTAGAATGGTAGAGTTGGAAGGGACCTCCAGGGTCATCTGGTCCAACCCCCTGCTCAGTGCAGGCTTCACTAAATAATACCAGAGAGATGTATCTCCAGCATTTGTTTGAACACTTCCACTGAAGGAGAACTCACCACCTCCCGTGGTAACCTATTCCACTCATTGATCCCCCTCACTGTTTAATATCTAATTTGTGTCTTCTCCTTTTCAGTTTCCTCCCATTGCTTCTAGTCTTTCCTTGTGCAGATGAGAATAGGGCTGATCCCTCTACACTGTGACAGCCCTTCAGATATTTGTAGACCGCTATTAAGTCTCCTCTCAGCCTTCTTTTCTGCAAGCTAAACATTTCCAGATTCCTTAACCGTTCTGCATAGGACATGATTTGCAGACCGCTCATCATCTTGGTAACTCTTCTCTGAATTTGCTCCAGTTTGTCTATGTCTTTTTTTAAAGTGGGGTGCCCAGAACTGGACACAGTATTCCAGATGAGGTCTGACTAAAGAAGAGTAGAGGGGGATAATTATCTCACGTGATCTAGACTCTATGCCTCTGTTAATACATCCCAAAATTATGTTTACCTTTTTTGCTGCTGCATCACATTGTTGACTCATGTTCAGTCTATGATCTATTAGTATACAAAAGTCTTTTTCACATGTGCTGCTGCTTAGCCCAATTCCTACCATTCTGTATGTGCTTTTTTCCTTTTTCTTGCCTAGAAATAGGACCTTGCATTTCTCCTTGTTAAATACCATTCTGTTAGTCGTTGCCCACTGTGCAAGCTTCTCTAGATCTTTTTGAATACTCTCTCTCTTTCCTAGTGTTAGCTATCCCTCCTAGCTTTGTGTCGTCGGCACATTTGATCAGTTTCCCATCAATTCCCTCTTCCAGATCATTGATAAAAATGTTGAACACCACTGGGCCTAGGACAGAGCCTTGGGGTACCCCACTTGATACATTCTTCCAATTGGATGTGCAGCCATTTATGACCACTCTACGAGTACGATCACTCAGCCAGTTGTGAATCCACCTAACAGTTGCCTTGTCAATCCCATATTTGGTAATTTGTTCAATAAGTATGATATGAGATACTTTGTCAAATGCTTTTCATTTCCCTGATCAACTCAGTAGGTGATTCTGTCATACAAGGAAATTGGATTTGTCGGGCATGACTTGTTACAAACGCATGCTGGCTCAGATGCAGATTTTCTTAATTACTGTGGATGTTGTTGCATTTTAAGTTTTATTAGTATGCATTAGTACTTTTGTATGCAGTTTGCTAGTTGGTGGGGAAGCCCAAGATGTCAGCCAGTGTGGCCCACTTTAGAGATACAGGGCAACCCGCTGTTATATAAGCCAGGGTTGATATCCTGTATGGTGGGTCACCATCCATCTATGGCTGGCATCTTTGGTATCGTTCACATGTGCAGGCTATTAGTATATGCAGTCACTCCTCCCCAATCTGGGCTGGGTTGGGTGGGTGACTGCATATCAGCCTGCCAAGAACAAGCTGCTCCTCCACATTATTGTCTGGCTGACTGCATATCTCCAGGGCTTACGGCCATTGCACCTGCCCTACGGCGATTGTGCCAGTGGCGATTGTGCCTGCCTAATGGCGATCGTGCCTATGGCGACCGTGTCTGCTTTGCAGACCTTCAGGTATTGTATTTTTGGCTTTTTCTGTGAATAATGTTTTTGGTTTTTTTCCCCTCACCTCTGTGATTTCATTTTAAGTTTTGGAGTGCATTCTGTGGAATATCTTGCGGAATTTTGTTGCATTTTTTTTCCTGCAGACTTTAATTACAAAATGATATCTCCTGTAGGTTATAAATCCGCAACAACAATTCTGCAACACGACCTTAATTCCATAGCAGAAAGCGTTTCCTCTGCAGAATTTAATCTTGCGGTTTTCAAGTAAAACATGCAGATTTTACCAGATGCAGAATTCAAGCTCCATAGGGATAACGTTGTGATGCAGAAATGTCCGCACGTCCTTATTCCATCCTGTGTAATAGGTCCCTCAGGGGCACATGTGTATGCCTTCTAACTGCATGGTTTGTATGGAGTGGGCCTGGGAGCTGATACTGCTCCATACACAGTGGGACAGCTAACACCCAACCACAACAGCCACAATCAGCCTCGATTGGAGTTTGGGGTCAATGCATTTCCACCTATTAAGATGGGCCTATGGCCTATCTTAATAGAATGTGGGCAACAATACCGTATACTGCAGTACATGGTATACAAGGTAATGCAGTACATGGTATAAGCCAGTGTTCCCCAACTCCAGTCCTCAGGGACCACTAACAGGCCATGTTTTCAGGATTTCCTCAGTAGTGCACAGGTGATGCAATTATTGTCGGCGCCTCAGACATTGCCACAGCTGTTCTTACTATAGGAGATCCTGAAAACATGACCTGTTGGTGGTCCTTGAGGACTGGAGTTGGGGACCCCTTGTATAAGCAACCAAATGATCACAATTTCAAATCCCCTATGAGGACTAAAAAATGTAAAAATAAGTGTAAAAAATGTTTGTTATGGTAATAAAGGATATTCGAAGTTTAACCCCCATTTCCCATAGTTATAAAAAAAAAAATAACACATTTGGTACCGCCATGTCCAAAAAAATCTGGTCTCTCATAATAACATATTATTTGTCTTGCACGTTGAATGTTGTCAGAAAACTAAACATATTCAGAATTGTGCTTTTTTTGGTCACCCTCTCTCCAAGAAAAGTTTTATAAAAAGCTGTCCAAAAGTTGTATGTACCCAAAATGGTACTTATAGAAGTCACAGGTCATACCGCAAATAACAAGCCTTCACAAAGCCCCATCAATGGAAAGATAAGAAAATTATGGCGGTAAGAGGATAGCAACAGAAAATAATTTTATTTTAAGATAGTATAGAAAAAAAATGAAATAAATTTTTTTATCGTAATCGTACTGACCCACAGAATATTTTTGATGCAGTCTGTATACTGTTACCTCCAAAGATGGCGGAATTGCATTTTTTAAATTTCATTCCACCTAGAAAGATTCAAAAGTTTTTCAGTACATTAAATAGTAACATTGAAAAATAAGGGCTTTGTCCTTAGGTCTAGTTTCACACAGGCAATCGCGATTTTGCAGCGAGAACATTATTTCCCTTGAATTCTCTATTTTCTTTCCCTCTATGGACTCAGGGGTTCTAAGGTTGATTTTTTATGAGCTTAGGGGCCAGCACGTCAGTGGGCCTGGTTTGCCATTGATTTATTGTGCAAGTATAGACTATTAAGGTTGTACCCATCAGACACATAGCAGTTGTCATTGTTGTTTCTAACTCCTAGGTTATTGTCGCGGTCTTGTGAGACCACCTATTTGTTGTGCTTCTCTTTCTATTAGGCCTCATTCACACGAGCGTATTTTTTTTGCGTGCCTATATGTGCAGAAAAAACTGCTGCTCATATGAGCTGAAAACGCGTGAACGGGCAAAGTTTGCGCATGAAACTTTGCCTGTTCACTAGAGCAATTGCTCCAGGAAGGTCCCCTCATCACTGAACACTGTGACAGTGCTGTTACAGTGTTCAGCAATGACGGGACTGCAGCGGGGATGAAAGAAGCTGTGGCCAATGCCATTCCATTACTTTCAATGGGGCCGGTGCTGCTGCCACCCCATTGAAGAAAATGGGATGAAGGCAAATCCTGCAGTGATGATTTTTGAGGAAGGGCTTGAAATATAAGCCCATTGTTAACTCACCTAGAAGCACTTTCCGTCTCTTCTTCTCGTCCCCGGCAGTCTTCTTCTGTATTCTGGTGCCCAGGGATTAAAAAATCCCTGCCTCCAGAAGGCGCTACCTCTTGTTGGCTGAGTTCTGTGACCAATCAGATGCAGCGCTCAGCTGTCATTCAATGGCTGAGCACTGTCTCTGTTTGGTCACAGTGCTCAGCCAGAGGCAGCGCTTTCTGAAAGTGGGGATTTTTCAGTACCATGCTGCCAGAATACAGAAGACGACTGCCGGGGACAAGGAGTGGAGCCGAACAGTGTTTCTATGCGAGTTAATGTTTTTTTTTTTCTACAGCTAAGGATGGCTTTCAGAGAAGGACTTATATTTAAAGCCCTTCCCCAAAAATCATCGCTGCAGGGGCTGCCTTCATCCCATTGCTTTTCATAGAATCATAGAATGGTAGAGTTGGAAGAGACCTCCAGGGTCATCGGGTCCAACCCCCTGATCAGTGCAGGATTCACTAAATCATCCTAGACAGATATTTGTCCAGCCTTCGTTTGAACACTTCCATTGAAGGAGAACTCACCAATTCTGGACACCGGTGCTCAGGAAAGATGTCACAGTGCTTGAGGGGGTTCAAAGAAGAGCGACTAAACTAATACATGGAATGACGGGACTGGAATACCCAGAGAGGCTGTCCAAATTGGGACTATTTACTCTAGAAAAAAGAAGGTTAAGAGGCGACCAAATAACCATGTATAAGTACATGAGGGGACAACACATGGATCTCTCCCGCGATCTGTTTACACCCAGGACCACGACGGTAACAAGAGGACATCCGCTACGATTAGAGGAAAGTAGGTTTCATCACCAACACAGAAAGGGGTTCTTTACTGTAAGAGCAGTTAGACTGTGGAACACTCTACCGGAGGAAGTGGTGATGGCAAAATCCATGGAGAAGTTTAAAAGGGGACTTGATGTCTTTCTGGAGAAGGATATTACAGGATATAAATTTTAGTTTAAGTGTCAATGCTGGTATATAGGCAGGTAGGAACTAGATGGACAATGTCTTCATTCGGCCTTACATACTATGTTACTATGTTACTATGTTACCTCCCATGGTAACCTGTTCCACTCATTGATCACCCTCACTGTCTAATATTTAATCTGTGTCTCCTCCCTTTCAGTTTCATCCCATTGCTTCTAGTCTGTCCTTGTACAAATGAGAATAGGGCTGATCCCTCTGCACTGTGACAACCCTTCAGATATTTGTGGACAGCTATTAAGTCTCCTCTCATCCTTCTTTTTTGCAAGCTAAACATTCCCAGATCCTTTAACCGTTCTTCATAACCGTTCTTCTGTATTATTTGCAGACCACTTTTAATGGGGTGATGGCAGTGCCTACTCCATTAAAAGCAATGGGATGGCATTGCGCTCATCTGCCACAGCTGTGACAGCTGTGGCAGGGATTCTTTCATCGCCGCTGCAGTCCCCTCATCACTGAACACTGTGACAGGGCTGTCACAGTGTTGAGTGTAAAGGTCACCCCTTCCCCCTCCTTCGGGGATTAATGAAACTCTCCCGGAGTCCCTTCATCCCCACGGGGACTAAGCAGTTAACAGCGGGACATTTAAAAGGTGCTTCTGCCCAGAAACACCTTTTAAATGTCCTGCTGTAAGCAGTGGGGAAGCTATTCCCTGCGCAGGAATTTGCATTAACTTCTTCTCCCATAGGAGTCAATGGAAACTCCTACAAAATGTGCACCTATGTCCTATCTGTTTTAGATGTCAGCTGTTTTGCGCTTCAAATGCATATGAACGCTTCCATAGGAACCCATTGGCTCTTTTAGAAGCGTGCATTATGCGCATGCAAAACATATGCTTGTCTGAATGTGGCCTTAGGCCTCAGTCAGACGACCGTTTTTTGCCATGATTTGCGGATCGCATGAGGTATGCGCATCCGCAAATCGCGTGACCGGGGCCATGATTTAATGAATGGGTGAGTGAGAGCTGCCTCTGATTGGTGAGGGCTGTGACCAATCAGAGGCAGCCCATTCAGCAGACGAGGATTTTAAATCCCCAGCTGCTGAATACTACACAGAGCAGTTCAGGAGAACTGCCGGCCGGCCGCGGCTGAACTCCGGCTGCAAGGACAAGTTGAGTATATATATATTTTTTATTTTTACACATTTTTGGATGGTTTTCAGGGAAGGGCTTATATTTTTAAGCCCTTCCCGAAAATTCATGCCGCGCTCGCCGGCAGCCCACTGCTTTCAATGGAGCCGGCTGTATTGAATTCAATGGGCGAACATCGTTCTTCTCTGCCACAGCTGTTACAGCAGTGGCAGAGGAGAATAATCTTTATAGTATATGTTCTCAATAGGGGCGGCGCTGCTGCCACCGGCCCCATTGACTGCATATATAGAACACAAGGAATCGCAGAACGCAGATAGGCGCGATCTACTATTTGTCGTGTCCTATAATTTATCGCATATCCGCATAAAAAGCAGACATGTGACCGATCCCATTGCGAAGCAAGGGTTCTATATATGTGCAGATCGCATGCGCATCCGCAAATCGCGGCAAAAAACGGTCATCTGACCGAGGCCCTACTGTGTAAAAACTGCACAAAAGTTCTAATAAAAACATATATAAACATAAAAAAGAAGGCTCCATAGGAAAAATGGGAGAGAAAAAAAGCACATCGCAGAAAGATAGAGAAAGCTGCGATTTTTTGTTCTCTCTAGATCGCCTTAGTAAAAACATCACTAATGGGAAGAAAACCATTCTAAATCATCGGTTTCATAATCTGCTGACAATTGCATTAGGTGAAAATCTCGCAATTTTCTCGCCCACGTGAAACCACCCTAAGGGGTTAATCATGTAGAGACTGTTATCAATCTGCTGTTATCGTTGTGGCAGCAAGTGTTTAATTTCCCTGCAGCACCGCTATAGGGAAGCTGATCTCTTCCCATTGAAATAAACTGTCTATTCTTGTAAAACCCAGCAGCGGCAGGTGATCGAGAAACGCTCTTTGTAGCCACCCTCGGCTGAGGCTAGAAGCTCTTCACTAATTATCATCATGTTATCTATCCCCAGTATCCCTCATAACAGTAACCTGCATATTCAGTACCACCCGAAAGGGCTACTTGGCAGCACTTGGTGAACTGCAATCTATCAAGTCATAGGAAAACCTTCCCACATACTGTATAAAGGCCTCGGCTGAAATTAAAGCTCCCCCGGGCTGCCTAAAGTGTCACATTCCCTTTTTATTACATAGATGATTGTCTCAGGTAATTTATTTAATACTGTATTGCTAAAGGGGTTTCAGTTCTGCTTCTTTGATACATAGATTGCTTCTTCCTATGCACCAATTTGTAAAATACACCCATTTCTGCAGGACAAAGCTGCCATTGGGAGAGCGAACTGAAGAACAACTTTTATAGCCTCATTCTAAAGA
Source organism: Eleutherodactylus coqui (assembly GCF_035609145.1). NCBI lineage: Eukaryota > Metazoa > Chordata > Amphibia > Anura > Eleutherodactylidae > Eleutherodactylus > Eleutherodactylus coqui. The sequence goes on along the minus strand of NC_089845.1, from coordinate 141,731,465 downwards.
TTATATCGAGAAATTCAATAAAGAACCATATTTTTATTGGGAAGCGATGGATAGGTGGAAATTCCCCAAGCTGTCCTGTATGGATATAAATAACGTGATTTATAGAACTGTCAAGTGAGTATTTAATGAAGCCCCCCCCCCCCTTCCTTGGTAGGAGTTGTAGCCTAGAGTCTGTGTGGATAGGTTTCTATCTGTTATACACATATGGATACTGCAAATTAGAGGAGTACTGTGACTAAACTACTATTTTCAAGCCTGCTACAGATTCTTAATTGGATTGGGAAATTCAATTTGAACTTCAATTTGGCCAGGCCATTATGGTGGGGATTTGTGTTTTAGAATTGTTCGCTTATGTCTTATTGGAAAATAAATAAAAGTTGCAATTCTCATGAAGAGTGCAGCAGGTTTTCTTCCAGGATTTCTGTCTATTTTGTTTTTTATTTGACCCTCTGAACCTCTCTAGAGCAGGGTCATTTCCAGCACTGGGCATCTACGGCCCATGCCCCCAATCTTTGGTGTGGTGCCCCAGATGGCCGTCACATTTCAAAGCAAACGCCACATTCAATTGTATCCACAAACCCAGGTCATGGATATAATTAAATACTACAAAAGTTCCCTCCCTGACAAGTCATTCACTGTAGTAGGCCACAGGCCAATTTAGACTTGTGGCTACATGATGTCAGAGCTGCGCACATGCTGGCACAGGTAGTGTGATGACGTGACATCGTGTTGCCTATGCCAAGTCCATTGTCTGATACATGAGCCGCTTCACTCAACAAGGCAACAGGCTTAGATGAATGTTGGGAATAATTATTTTTGCAGGCACAAGGTGGGAAAAGGAAAATTGTTATGTTATGTGTGCTGCTGGAATCTGTTGTTCTAGGCTTCCTAGCAGCACAGCTCCACAGGAGGTGGAGGGTTAATTGATTGAGCTGGCTGGGTGTGGTACTTCCTGCTAGCCAATCTCTTGGGTCTGTGCTCACATATAAACCCAGCTCCTGGTCAGTCTGTGTCTAGAGTTCAAGGTGAGCAGTCATGAATCCTTGTCTGTTGAAGTTTGCAGTGTGATCTGGCTCATGTCCGTTTGTATGTTTAAATTCTGTCAGTTTTGTGTTAGCTTGCTGTGTGACCTGCAAATTGTGTTGTGTCCTGTTGCAGCGTGCTGTGTGAACTGTGTCCGGTTCTGCTGGACTCCTGGTTAGTGTAGGGACTAGCAGTATAACCAGGAGCCGTGAAGTGGCCCGCTAGCTTCCACATATTGTACAACATGTCAACTAATACCTGGTATTTATATTCAGCTTCTTATCTGTTACTAGTGGTTGCATTTTGTATGCCGTGTATCCTTTTGTACAGTCCCTGTTATGTGTCATGTGAATGCATCCTGTTCTGGTGCGTGGCTCCTAGGATCAGCTAGGGCCCAGATCCGAAGACCGCTGGGCTGCCCTTATTGGGGCAATGTCCCTGCTTAGGTAGGGCCACTCTCATTCGTCCTTGTAGCACAGGGTCAGTTGCTTGAAAACCGTGTGAAACCCTGTGTGTTCCGTCCTCCTTTGGACACGATCGTGTCAAAAGGATGACGGAACACACAGGGTTTCGTACGCCAGCTCAATCAATTAACCCTCCACCTCCTGTGGAGCTGTGCTGCTAGGAAGCCTAGAACAACAGATTCCAGCAGCACACGTAACATGTTACTGTACAGGGGCACTATTACTTTGGGGCGGAAGAAGGTACTGTACTACTGCTTTGTTGGGCACACAAAAGCATTTAAACTTTGTGGGGATGCAAATGAGAATTTCTACTTTGGGGGCACAAAAGGGGTGTCAGTTTTTGCTTTATTACCTTGTTAAGGACCCAAAGAGGGATTATTAGTTTGAGAGTACAAAGGGTAATTATTAAAAGTGGGGGGCACAAAGGGGTTTATATTATGTTGGGCACAAGCAGGAGACCACTATTACTTTCAGGGGGCACAAAGGGGATATTATTATTGTGTGGGGGCGCAAAGGAGGTCACTATTACTGTGGTGCAAAAAAACAAGGCATTGTACAGTGTGCAGGGACTATTATTTTGTGGGGCACACCAGGGGACCCTAATACTATGCAGAGCACAAAGCAGAACACTATTGCTGCATAGAGAACAGTAAGAGGGGATCTGCAGTAGCATCAGGATGGGGAGTTTATGTGTACAGAAGAGCTGTGGTTATAAGAATCATCCTACTGGTCTGGGGCAGATGGACATGACAAAGTAAAGCGAATGGCTAAAATCAGCTTAAGACATTCCCTATGAGTCAGTGGGCTTAACTATACTGTAATAATGCTCCCTTTGTGCCCCACAGCAACAGTGCCATGTTATAACATTTGTAGACATGCTGTTTGCAGTATATCTATTAGGGGGTGGGAGCACAAAACATTTTTCTTGGGGCATGTGTCTATGATATTTTAAGACCTTTGCAACACCCCTTTTCTAGGGCCTGCTAAAGAAAAAAATATATCCATTGCATGGTGATGCCACCATAATGGGAATAGTGTATCCCTGATTCTGTGCAGTATTCCCTTTAACCAAATATATCCTGCTTTTTCCTAACCAAACATTGCTACAGTATCTCAATGAACCATTTTTCACTTGATTTCAAAGTTTTCCACATGTATTTTGGAATCTTGTCACTGGGATGTGATATGAGTGAGTGGCTGTCCCTTTGCCACTGTCTGCTGCACTACATCATGTGTACAGTCTCTTCTATCAACCAGGGGACTTGTAACTCCAGCAGAATTGTCATAGTTCTCTTGATGTCCTCTCGTACAAATGACCTCCTTACACATCCTTAAAAAAGTCATCCATTGTTTCATTAGAACATCAAGACAACTTCTTCCCATAAGCCTCCATCTTCACGGCCAACCAATTTTCAGCTTCTAGTTTACAGGTTTGCTCCACACCTGATTATATCTCCTTTCTAGAACATCTGCTTTCATGGTTGTGCCAAACTGACTGCTATAATCCTGATATCGCAAAAAAAATGTCTTTAGCTTATGACATTGTTGATCTCTTTCTGTAGTTCCTAAGGTATATGGGAATGCAACGCTCTGTCCATGGTGCTGAAAAGCCATTCGTCAAAAGAGAATTTAAAGGGTCTTCTCAGCTTCAGTGTGAATTCCACTTAAAGTCCCATTGAATGGGCAGTGCGAATAGATGAATTTACAATTTTGCACAACATCATACTCAACACAATGTATCCAGCTATTTATCACAGGACTACTGGTCAGCTGACTGAATTATCGTAACTATTGAGTTATCACATTGCAGAAATGTTGCAACCCCAAATACTTAAAGTCAATATATACTAAATCTTCTAATAGTTCAGTCTTTGACAGCTGACAGCCTTTGGCAATTGCTGCGATCACAGTTAGTAGATACCAATTTGGATGTCACAGTCAAAGGCAGGGCTTAATAGGCAACTGAAAATAATTATATAATGAAATACTGAAATATTGCAGTATATAGCACAAGCGATCAATTGATCGCAAGTTCAAGTTCCCTATGGGGCCTGAAAAAATCTATTAAAAGTCAAAAAAAAAATTGAAAGCTAAAAAAAATAAAAATATTAAAAAAGTTTAGATGGCACAACTGCATTCTTTTTTCCATTTCACCCCATTTAGAATTTTTTCAAAAGTTTTTCATTACATTATACACCTCGTTCCGCACAAACAAGCATTATGGCTCTTGGAGGGTTGGGATGAACAAAACAAAAATATAAAGGGGTCAGTCACTTGGAATATTGAATTTCATAGATCCTAGATGAGTTGAAAATGCATGACAGCAGACATACAGCCTGCCAATGGACCCTAAGAATAAAGCTATTTGTAGACCAGAGACTATATAAATTCAATGTTTCTCTGTCTTTTTATCTAAAAAGGTCATATACATCAAGAGTCTCGCTATTATTGAGGCGGACCATGCAGCTACTATAGGGCTCTTGGTTGGTTCCATCCCCTCTTCTGATGAGTAGCGATAACCTGTGCAAGATTCAGTTTTCTAGAGGAACTTCATTGGTAACTATGCATGGAAAGAACAAAAACTCTAATGAGGGGCCATTATAAGTTAGCTATGGACCCCCCTCTGTTCTATGTACACTACTCGAGTATATTCATTCTCCTGCTTTTAGTTTCATGTTGGTCATATTATACATTCGCAGTGGCCCTACCTAGAGATTTTGCACCCTGGGTGTTTCCCAATGTAATGGCTGAGCTGGTCATGACTTCACTGCTACTTGAATACTTCTTTGTGATATTTCACACTACAAAAGGCAATTATTTTTAGCTGTAAATGTTGAATTTGCACATTCCCTACTTACAAATAGACTTCACTTGTGGTAAGTAACAAAAGTGTTAACATGACTTGAAAGTCAATTTCTTCTACCTGCAATTCTATCTTAAAGACGCAGCAGGTGTCTCAGGCAGCCAGCCCTGGGGCTAATTCTATCTTTTGCAACTCGTCGTTTTCTAGCAGTAGATTCCCCCCTAACACTGTCTGCCGTCAGCCTTCCTCAAGCACAACTAAGGATGTGACAGGCTGTCATCTCCCATTCTTTTAGAATCAGCACACACAGCGCTGCTTCTTAGGCATCCTACGGCTTTCTGCTTTTTGTGGACTACAGCACTCAGCATGCTTGGTATCTTCGGCTGGGTCACTCCAATGAACAATTGTTTGTCGGAAAACCAAACATCTAATTGGTGTCCTGATGGCAATGGTGATGTATACATTCGTTATTTTTTCAATATATATATATATATTTTATATTTGGAAAGTTCGCGTTATTTTCAATTCATGTCCAGAGGTGCTTGAAAGTTTGTGAAACCTTTGGAATTTTCCATATTTCTGCTTATATTTGACCTAAAACTACATCAGATTTTCACCCAAGTCCTGAGAGTAGATAAAGAGAACCAAGTCAAAGAAATGAGTCAAAAATATTACGTTGGTCATTTATTTATTGAGGAGAGTAATCTAATATCACATGTCTGAGAGTGGCAAAAGTATGTGAACCTTTAAGATTAGCAAATATTAGTGGACAACAAAATTGCACTTTTTCCTTTCTCAAAATAGTTAAACTCCCCTAATTTTGGGTTGAGAAACACAAATATGATGTTAGATTTTGCTTATTAGCTCTGGTTTTTAAGATATACTCATCTCAAATCAAAATACTAAAACTACACTTTGAAGTTCTTTCTTTTCTCAAAATAACTAAACTTCCCTAATTTTGGGTTGAGGACAATGAATGTGACATTAGATTTTGTTTAGTCAGCCTAACTCTGGTTTATAGATACACTGACTTCAAATAAAGCGGCTTAATCACGTGAACAGATTCTCTTTGCTAGTCGCTTGTACTCCTTCTCGGGGGCGTCTCTTGTCACTGTCCATCAGTAGTCCACCAGCACAGAAGCTTCCATTTTCCCTGATACCTTTGTTCCATTTTCAACTTATCCTGATGGAATCGCTCTCCATGCTCGTCACTCACGGCACCGCAGTTGTCAGGGAAGAAGGTGTCCAGGTGAGAAGGTAGGAAATGGATTTTGAGTGACTTGTTGCAACCTAATCAATGGCACTTTTCTAGAAGTTTATTCACAATCTCAATGTAGTTGTCAACTCTTCGATTTCCCAGGCAACCGTGCGCAACATCTTTAATCCGTTAAGGACATGGCCTATTTTGGAGTTGAGGACGCAACAATTATTGGGGGATTTTTATCCCCACTTTTCAAAAGCCATAACTTTTTTATTTTTTCATCGACATGGCTGTATGAGGGTTTGTTTTTTTGTGGCAAACTGTAGTTTATTGGTTCCTTTTTTGGGTGCAAATGATGTATTGTAAAACTTTTATACATTTTTTTATGATCTCAGGTAGAGATGAGCGAACGTACTCGGATAAGCACTACTCGTCCGAGTAATGTGCTTTATCCGAGTACCGCTGTGCTCGTGCTCAAAGATTCGGGGCGCTCCGCTGCTGACAGGTGAGTCGGAGCGGGGAGCGGGGCAGAGCGGGCGGGAGAGAAGGAGAGAAAGATCTCCCCTCCGTTCCTCCCCGCTCTCCCCTGCAGCTCCCCGCTCCGCAGCGCGTCCCGAACCTTTCAGCACGAGCGGGGAGGTACTCGGATAAGGCACATTACTCGGACGAGTAGTGCCTATCCGAGTACGTTCGCTCATCTCTAATCTCAGGGAGATAAAACACTTTACAGCATTAATCATGCAGCATAAATGACACAATACATTTTTTTTCTGCGGGTCGTATGATTACAACAATACCATTTTTTTAGGTTTTTCTACTTTTTTGCAATAAAAACCCTTTTTTGGAAATTATTTGTTTTTCTAAATTGCTGTATTTAAAGTCTTATAACTTTTTTATTTTTCCATGGATGGAGCTCTGTGGGATCTTGTTTTTTGTTTAACGAGCTGTAATTTTTATGGGTACCATTTTGGGTACGTAAGACATTGATGAATGGCTGAGCAGTGCCTATGATTGGCTGAACGCAGTGACTAATCACATGCAGTGCTCAGCTGTCATTCAATGGGTGAGCGCTGCCTGTGATTGGCTGAGTGCTCAGCCAATCAGACCAGCGCTTTCTGGTGGCGGGGATTTTTCAATCCCTGGCCTCCAGAAGACAGAAGATGACTGTCAGGGCCAGAGAGAAGAAACGGATTGTTCTTCTAGGTGAGTAAATTTTTTTTTTTTTACTTTTATTTACAGCTAGGGCTGATTTTCAGGAAAGGGCTTATATTTTGCCTGCAACCCACTGCTTTTATTGGGGCCGCATCAGCGCCTGCCCCAGTGAAAGCAATGGGATAGCATTGCGGACTTCTGCCACAGCTGTGACAGCTGTTGCAGAAGATTCCTTTATCCCTGGAGCCCCATTGAAAACAATGAGCAATATAAACTACTGATGCCTTACCCTTATGATAGACAATCAATAACAGATCTTCAGAGGTCTGCATTCTAGGACCCCTGCTGATTAACTGTTCGCTGGGCCAGTGTATTCATGCACTGAGCTGATTTCTGTAGGAAGCAGTCAGCTTTGTTCTTACCGCAGTGGCCAGAATTGGTATTACATACAAATCAATGGGAACTTTTGAATGTAATACCTAGTCAGGCCACTGCAGTGAGAACAGAGCTGTCTGCTTCCTGCAGAAATCAGCTCAGTGGACATCAACAATGGTCTGGCAAACAGCTGATCAGGTGCGAGATCTACTATTAATGACCTGTTTACAACTGGACAACCCCTTTAAAGTATTCTGATTTGTTTTAGGCTTCATGCACATGGAAGAGCCCCTTTACTGAATAACGTAAGGCACCCGATGTGCCACTGTACGGTGCTCTGTGGGGCTGTGTTTTATGGAATAAATCTCTTCTAGATGTTCCATAACCTGGCACCTGATGAAGCAATACACCATTTTTTGCTGTATGAAATTAGAGGCATGAAAGCATACAAAGGTACTTAGAGTTTATACAGAACTGAAATACATCCATGTACGGGTGATCATAATTAAACTAGAGGTATTCAGAGGTCTCTAGCAAAAAAAACTGTGCAGGAGAACCCAATACAAGTTGGTATGTATACTCAGTAGAGTATGGGGTTTAGATTTCTTGAGCAAAAGAATAGTACCAGTTGTTGCCACCGAAGGAATATGCGGCGCTGTTGAATCATATCACTATGTCACAATTAATGACTAAGAACCATCCATTGTGGTTTGGGCCAAGATTAACTTTACTGTACGATGGCTCAGTGATTTGTCATGTTGGAAAAGCCTGTAGATATGGTTCAGTGTGCGCACATGTTTGATGAAAATGTTAATACCTCAGTGATAATAAAGTTTAACCAGTATGTTTAGGCAATGAGAGAGAGAGTCATAGCACTGCAGTTATACTAAACCATTCTGGATAAGATTGCTGGAATCCTTTTACCAGCTCCTTTATATATGACATACCATTCATGTACAGCAACAAATATTCCCCTAGTGGCAACATTTGGTACTATTTTTTTTTTTGCTTTGAGAACTGTAAACCCTATACCCCACTGAGTATACACACCAACTTTTATTGGGTTCTGCCCCATAGTTGTTTTATTTTGCTAGAAACCTCTAAACACCTACTTGGTTTAATTATGATCACCCTGTGATATGAACCCTTAAAGGGGCTGTTTCTTGAATCAGAAGGCAGTATAGTGAACAGCTGATTGTGGAGGATTCAGCTTGTCTAACCCTGGACATTACTGATTATCACCAATGGAAGCTGCATCTGGTCCAGATATTTTCCTGCATTGGTTGCTGCATGGGGAATATTGTACATGGTGGTGTTACATTTGTACAGGGTGCAAGTGCAGCCCCCCTCATGGACATTACCAACACTTCAGATCAAGATGTATTTAATGACTAGAATAGACCAATATCAACTTATACCAGCAGAACGTGGGGAACACAAAATAGGGCAAATAAGGAAATAGAAATACGAGGATGGGAACACTATTTCTAACCAACTTTGCTGTGGCAGACCCTGCCTAGACGGTGGGGGATCGCCAAATGCAGGTTGCCCCAAGTCAGGAACCTAGGGGGCCTCATCTGTCCCTAGATAGAAGATAGGGAAGATGTTTTATGCAGAAGGAAAGAGCAATGCATGTAACACAGTATTTGGTAGAAGTGAATAAGTCCCACACAGAATAAATAGCCACAGGTACTTAGATGACGGGAGTTTACTGCTTATCAAATACCTCAGACAGGACAATAACCAGCGCCCTTGTTGAGGCGGGCCCAGAATAAATACACTTTCATTATGGCCAAAACACCTCCCTGTTGGTCAGTTAGTCCATGCACCACAGGAGATTTTGTAGTAGGTATGTGTAAAAAGGAACAATACACAGTGAGGCATTTTTGACAACATCCTAGGGGCCTTCATCGGCACCAAGCACCAAATGACAGGGCGCATGTGCCATAGGCAGAGTCATGTGGGCTGAGAACAATGCCATGATGTCACCCCAGCTCTATTTCCTGATCGCGGTTGACACTATTGAAATGAATGGCCAACCATGTATTGTATGATGGTCTGCGTACACCAAAGTGGAAGCCAATTTTGCAGTACATATTTCCATTGTAATACTTTGAGGCAGGTTTAGAGTAGGAGTGGATATCAATATGTCCTTATAAAGTATATGGACTGGGGTTATTGTCCTGCAACTACACCTTTAATTGTAATTTCTTTGCAGTAGTTTGATGAGGTATAGAGTGGAAAGAGATATCTGGTTAACATGTAATAACCAAATCAGCACATTATGAGATGAACTAAAAGTGTTTTGTAGAACTCTAGCCGTACTATATAATGCTTTATTGAGGCTTCTCTCCTACTTTTCACATGATTAATGGAGCATTTTGGAATATAAATTGGATTTCTTACTAACTAGTTTAAAAACTGCACGGTTAGCAGTAAGAACTTTTTTTTTTATATAAGGGAACAAGTGTAGATGTAAAAAGTAAACTGAGTGGATCCTGTAACAGCCTGAAAGTGAAGAACAGTGAAGAAGTCAATGTCTTAGAAGTTAATCTGCCCATTTTATTTATAAGGACATAGTACTTTAACTAGACTAGATCTGCGCTATTGAGTTATTGGGATCTTTTGTCAACTTTTAGTTGTGGCCTTAAAGTGCAGCTAAAACAGCACTTAGATTAGTAAACTGTCCTCGCTATTTACAGTTACCAATTTAATTTTATTACTGAGTACATGCATGTACAGTAAATCCTTCTGATGTAATGACCGCTTCTAGAGATGAGCGAGAACCAAAATGCTCGGGTGCTCGTCGCTCGTGTCGAACTTTTCGTAATGCTTGAGAGCTCGATTCGAGTAACGAACGCCATTGACTCGAGCATCTTTGTATGGGACCGATGCTCCGCATAGGTGATGACTTGTCAAACACCAGAAAACATCAGAAAGTCATTGAAACACCACAGAAGCGCATAGCGAAGGGCAGGGGCAGCATGCAGGGCTGCATCTGAGGCTCCCAGGTCCCACTATTAAAGGGGTTGTCTCGCGAAAGCAAGTGGGGTTAAGCACTTCTGTATGGCCATATTAATGCACTTTGTAATATACATCGTGCATTAAATATGAGCCATACAGAAGTTATTCACTTACCTTCCCTGCGCTGGCGTCCCCGTCTCCATGGCTCTGTCTAACTTCAGCGTCTAATCGCCCGATTAGACGCGCTTGCGCAGAAGGGTCTTCTGCCTTCGGCTCGGTCCGGCACGAGCGGCGTTCTGGCTCCACCCCCTTCTACGCGTCATCACGTAGCTCCGCCCCATCACGTGTGCCGATTCCAGCCTCCTGATTGGCTGGAATCGGCAGACGGGGCGGAGCTACACTATGACGTGTAGAAGGGGCGGAGCCAAAACACAGCTGTTGCCGGACAGACCCGAAGGCAGAAGACCCTTCTGCGCAATCGCGTCTAGTCGGGCGATTAGACGCTGAAGTTAGACGGAGCCATGGAGACGGGGACGCCAGCGCAGGGAAGGTAAGTGAACAACTTCTGTATGGCACATATTTAATGCACGATGTATATTACAAAGTGCATTAATATGGCCATACAGAAGTGCTTAACCCCACTTGCTTTCACGAGACAACCCCTTTGTTACGGCACTCTGCCCCCCGAGCGCCAGTTGGGGTGCCCTGATCTCCTGCACCCCACTGTCCCTGCCTACTTGCCTCGGCCCTGGCTAACACCAGGCGGACAACTGGGCGGCAGTCCCTGCGCTGGCTAGGGACCTGGCGACTACCTGGATGGAACTACTAACAGGGGACAGAGTGCCGACAGAAGAGGCAGGTGTAACAGACCAACAAAACTACTAGGTGAATCAAGGCTGGAGGTGTAGCTCACAGGCAAACGAAAGGATACTGACAAGCAACTAGGACAGACTAGAATAGACCTGACTAGAGGCTAGCAGAACCAATAACTGGCAGTGAGTTCAGGTCACTGCCAGCCTTTTAACTAAAAGCCTCCGCCACGGGGCGGAGACTGGGAGGAGCCGACTCTCCCACTGTTGCATAAGGGAGGTGGATGAGAGCGGGCGGCACCCTACGGGCGGACACGCCCACGCCGCAGCACGCTGGCTGCTCCACGCTGCTGCACGCTGGCTGCTCCACGCCGCCGGGAGATCCCTGACAGCACAGCTCCGGGGCGCCGAAGCCGAGCTCGAAGCGGCGCGCGCCGGCCGCGGGACCCAGCGCCGCCCTGCATGGTAACATTACCCCCCCTCTGACGGGGGACCTCCGGGCCCCCGGAAACTCGACCAGGCTTATCTGGAAAACGACGGTGGAACCGCCGTACCAACACGGGAGCATGAACATCACATGCGGCCACCCAGGAATGATCTTCTGGTGGAAAACCCTTCCAGGCCACCAAGTATTGTAGGATTCCTCGACACCGACGAGAGTCCAGTATCTCTTGGACCTCGTATTCGACTTCATCCCGGACCAGGGTGGGCGGAGGGGGACCGGAGGTGGGTATCACCGAAGGGACAAAAGGTTTCAGCAGCGACTTATGGAATACCCTGTGAACCCTCCATGTGGCTGGCAACCCCAGCTCGTAGGCGAGTGGGTTCACCACACGTGTGATGGCAAACGGCCCCACGTAACGTGGTGCCAGCTTCAAGGACGGGACCCGCAATTTGAGATTTTTAGAAGACAGGTATACCTTCTGTCCCACCCTGTAAGGTTCAGACACAGACAGACTCTTCCCACTGCGCAACTGCATACGGGCCCCCGCTGCCTCCAAGTTTCTCTGCACCTCTTTCCATACTCCCCGAAGCGTATCTGTGGCGTCATCCGCTGCCGGGCAGAGCGACGGAGTAGGGATTGCTGTAAGGAAGCGAGGATGCTGACCGTATACACTAAAAAATGGAGACACCCCAGTAGAAGAACAAAGGCGGTTGTTTAGTGCAAACTCTGCCAACGGCAGGAACTCTGCCCACTGGTAAGCCTTTTCGCTGGCAAACAACCGTAAATATTGCACTAAGTCTTGGTTCTTCCGCTCAGTCTGACCATTAGTCTGCGGGTGGAACGCTGACGAGAAGGAAAGCGACGTTCCCAGGTTTCTGCAGAAGGCACGCCAAAACTGCGACACAAACTGAACCCCGCGATCAGATACAATATTTTGGGGAACCCCATGTAGGCGAATTATTTCCTTTACAAAAATAGTGGCAAATTCTTTTGCCGAGGGTAGCTTTTTTAACGCCACAAAATGTGCCATCTTTGAGAACCGGTCGACCACCACTAAGATAGTGGTGCACTTCTGGGATTCTGGTAGGTCAGTGATGAAATCTACTGATAAGTGAGACCAGGGACTGGAAGGAACCGGTAGTGGTCTCAGAGGACCCTCCGGAGGACGCCGCCGACTCTTATTGCGAGCACAGACCGAGCAACCCCTCACAAAGTTGCGGATCTCCTGAGACATGCCTGGCCACCAGAAGTATCGGGAGCAAAGCTCCAGGGTCCCCTGGAACCCTGGATGCCCGGCGAGAGCCGACGAGTGGGACTCATCCATGACTCTAGGGCGTAGGGTCTCTGGCACAAACCATCTGCCCTCCGGCACCCCTGACGGAGCGTCCTGCTGAGCATCCTGTAGTTGAGGGACGAAGTTAGACTCTAACACTGCCACCACCACGCCGGGGGCTAAGATATTCTCGGGAGTCATGGTCCCACTGTCTGGTACCCCGAAACTCCGTGACAGGGCGTCCGCCTTCACGTTCTTCTCTCCTGGGATATATGTCACGACGAAGTTAAACCTGGCGAAGAACAACGCCCACCTGGCTTGACGAGCAGTGAGTCTTTTCGCATTGGCGAGATATACCAGATTCTTGTGATCAGTATATACGGTAATTGGGTGTCTAGCACCCTCAAGATGGTGTCGCCACTCTTCCAGAGCCCATTTGATAGCCAACAATTCACGGTTACCCACGTCGTAGTTGCGCTCTGCTGAATTGAACTTTCGCGAAAAGAACGCACATGGGCTATAGCCAGACCTCCCACTGACTTCCTGCGACAATACTGCTCCTGTCCCCACTTCCGACGCGTCTACCTCAATAAAAAAGGGTAGTCGTGCGTCCGGCTGTATTAGCACCGGGGCAGTCGTGAATGCCTTTTTTAGACGGCTAAAGGCCTCAAGGGCTGCAGGCGACCACTTACCCAAGTCAGCCCCCTTCTTAGTCAGGTCGGTCAGAGGTTGAGCAATAACTGAGTAATTTCTAATGAATTTGCGGTAGAAATTTGCAAAACCTAAGAACCGCTGGAGAGCCTTGAGGTTGTCGGGTCTGACCCATTGGGAGATTGCTGCTACTTTATCAGACTCCATCTGAATCTCTGTGGGGGAAATTACATAACCAAGGAAGGATACTTGTTTAGAGCCAAATGTACATTTCTCTAATTTGACAAAAAGTTGATACTCGCGCAAACGGGTCAGGACCAACCTCAGGTGCCGCACATGTGAATCCCAGTCAGGTGAGTACACCAGGATGTCGTCCAGATAAATGACCAGAAATACCCCCAGGAAGTCGTGGAAGACTGCGTTCATAAAACCCTGAAACACAGCGGGGGCATTACAGAGTCCAAAAGGCATGACCAGACATTCAAAATGTCCTAACGGGGTGTTGAACGCTGTCTTCCATTCATCTCCCTCTCTGATGCGAATTAAATTGTAAGCCCCCCTTAAGTCCAGTTTGGAGAACCAGTGAGCCCCTACCACCTGATTCAACAAGTCAGGAATTAGGGGCAAGGAGCACTGGTTCTTCACAGTGATTTTATTCAAGGCCCGATAATCCACACAAGGCCTTAGTGTCCCGTCCTTCTTCTCTACAAAGAAGAGACCTGCCCCGGCAGGGGACCTGGACGGCCGGATATGTCGGTTGGCCAGAGCTTCCGAGACATAGGACTTGAGGGCTTCATGCTCACGACCTGACAGATTGAAAATGGCTCCCTTAGGGATGGGACCGTCGGGAATCAGGTCGATACCACAGTCCCACTCCCTATGAGGGGGCAGAGCCTTAGACAGTCGTTTGGAGAATACATCCTGAAAGTCTGACAAATACTCCGGAATGAGCACCGTATCTGCGGAGCACACAGCTATGGTAGACAGGTGATTGTGACACGATGACCCCCAATGAGTCAATTCCCGGGTGGACCAATCAAATTGGGGGTTGTGCAGTGCCAACCAGGGCATACCAAGCACCACATCAACCGACATTTTTTCCATAACCAAGAAAGACAGTTCTTCCGAGTGGAGGACCCCCACCGTGAACTGTAATCTTGGGGTCCTCCATCGTACCAAGCCTGTAGAGAGAGGGGTAGCATCAATGCTGGTAAAATGAATTGGCGTCTTCAACGCCACAAATTCCGCCATCAGAGAACGGACAAAACCCAGACTTATCAAGTTAGCGGCTGCTCCGGAATCAATAAACGCCCGCCCTGATCGGGAAAAATCCCAGAATCTAACATGACACGGTACCAAAAGTTTAGGAAGTACCTGAAGTCCTAGGCGATCCTCCCTGCAATCGCCTAGGACTCGGAGTTTTCCGCCGGTTCCGGCTGCGGGCGTTGAGACCTCAGTGGGCAGGTTATCACCCGATGTCCAGCTTTCCCGCAGTAGAGGCAGAGACGATGCAACAAACGGATCCGGCGTCGCTCTTTGGGGTCCAGCGGGTCCACCTCCATCGGCTCGGGCGCAGAGACTGGTAAGGAGGAGGAGGGACCAGGGCCACTGACCTCCCTGACTCTACGGGTCTGCCTGTCCTGCTTCCTAGACCTGAGCCTCCTATCTGCTCTCACCGCTAGCTCCATAGCCTCCCTTAAGGACCCGGGAACGGGATGGGAAATTAACAGGTCTTTAACTGCGTCCGAGAGGCTCTGCAGAAAAACGTCCTTCAGCGCGCTATCGTTCCATGTCGTATCCCCCGCATAGCGACTGAAGTTGGAGCAATAATCCTCCACACACGACAACCCCTGCCGCAGCGCCAACAACCGTGAAACCGCCAACCCCGCTCGGTCTGGTTCGTCGAAGATACCCCCGAGTTCCTGAAAAAAGGAGTCCACGGACTGCAGGCAGGAGGAACCCTCGGGGATGGAGAAAGCCCATGTCTGTGCCGAGCCCCGCAGCAGGGACATTATCAGCCCGACCCTCTGAGCCTCCGACCCGGAAGAACGGGGACGCATGCGAAAAAACAGGCGACACGCCTGTCGGAAAACAAAAAACTTGTTCCTCTCCCCAGAAAACACCTCGGGAAGAGGGCACTTGGGTTCGGGGCTGGTTGAGGCGTCCGACCCCTGCGACACCCCCCGCTGCTCCTGGGCCACCATGCGGGCGGATAAATCCTGGATCACAGGCACCAGGGCCTGCACCTGGTTCGTGAGGGAACTGATCGCCTCCATGACAAAAACGGTTTTAAAGGGCCAGTTATTATGTTACGGCACTCTGCCCCCCGAGCGCCAGTTGGGGTGCCCTGATCTCCTGCACCCCACTGTCCCTGCCTACTTGCCTCGGCCCTGGCTAACCCCAGGTGGACAACTGGGCGGCAGTCCCTGCGCTGGCTAGGGACCTGGCGACTACCTGGATGGAACTACTAACAGGGGACAGAGTGCCGACAGAAGAGGCAGGTGTAACAGACCAACAAAACTACTAGGTGAATCAAGGCTGGAGGTGTAGCTCACAGGCAAACGAAAGGATACTGACAAGCAACTAGGACAGACTAGAATAGACCTGACTAGAGGCTAGCAGAACCAATAACTGGCAGTGAGTTCAGGTCACTGCCAGCCTTTTAACTAAAAGCCTCCGCCCCGGGGCGGAGAGTGGGAGGAGCCGACTCTCCCACTGTTGCATAAGGGAGGTGGATGAGAGCGGGCGGCACCCTACGGGCGGACACGCCCACGCCGCAGCACGCTGGCTGCTCCACGCTGCTGCACGCTGGCTGCTCCACGCCGCCGGGAGATCCCTGACAGCACAGCTCCGGGGCGCCGAAGCCGAGCTCGAAGCGGCGCGCGCCGGCCGCGGGACCCAGCGCCGCCCTGCATGGTAACACCCTTTAAGCCAAAATGGGGGCAAGAGTCTGGCGTCAACCCACTAAAAATTTACATTGGACAAGCCCTCATTAGCAAGGCACAGGCGCTGGCACATCTCAGCTAAGCACCAAACTACCTGCAACCAAGGACAATCACTGCCTGCAAGTGACACCGCTGCCTCTTCTCCTGGGTCACATGCTGGCATTGCTGTCCAATCCCTCCGCATGACCCTGCGTCCACAGTGCACATAAAAAGTTTCCCTGCGCAGCGTTCAGCTGCCATCATGCCACACGCTCGCTTCATAGCTATGTCTATTTATATGTGCATACTGGATGAGGAGGAACAGGAGGCACACACTGCAGAGGGTTGGCAGGGCCAGGCAACGACCCTCTTTGAAAGTGTGGGCGATAGCCCACAATGCTGTTGAGAATTTATGATAAATTGACGTACGATCATCATTCCAATCCCATGCCACCTCCGTCACAAAATTGTCAGGAGCCGCAAACGTGGGCACAAAGGGGACTCAGGTACCAGCACTTCTACACATCTTCACAATGCAGCAATACTCTGTGTGGGAAGCACGTGAGTGGGCCCAGGGTCAGGCTCGGTCCCAGCCCCCACCTTGTGTGACCCAAGGTGCCGCCGGTTACATAGCAATGGGAAGTCCATGTGTCCCCACACAATTCATTCTGTGTAGGTGTCAGATAGCTCAACACCGCAATGGGAAGTCTTTGAGTTCCTTGGGCTCGCCTATGCTGTCGGTGCACAAAGATGGTATTACACAGGAAGAAATCAGAGTGCCCAAACATGGCAGAGTATCACACCGCCAAGGACCTCAGCCCACATTTCTACCCAAGTCAGTCAGTGTATTTGTGCCAGAACGGTAAAACACCACAATGGGAAGTCTTTGTGCACCCACAGCATAGGAGAGCCCCTGGAACCCAAGGAAAGTATTACACATAAAGAAATCAAAACACCCAAACATGGCAAAGTTTCAGCCCGCGAAGGACCTCGGCCCACATTTCTACCCTAGCCAGTCAGTGTATTAGTGCCAGACAGGTAAAACACCACAATGAGAAGTCTCTGTGCTCCCACAGCATAGGCAAGCCCCTGGAACCCAAGGAAAGTATTATACATAAAGAAATCAGAGTGCCCAAACATGGCAGAGTTTCACCCTGCCAAGGGCCTTGGCCTCGGCCCACATTTTTGCCCTAGTCAATCAGTGTATTTGTGCCAGACAGGTAAAACACCGCAATGGGAAGTCTTTGTGCCCCCAAAGCATAGGCGAGCCCAAGGAACTTAAAGATGGTATTACACATGAGGAAAACAGAGTGCCCAAACAAGGCAGAGTTTCACACCGCCAAGGACCTCGGCCCACTTTTCTACCCTAGTCAGTCAATGTATTTGTGCCAGACAGGTAAAACACCGCAATGGGAAGTCTTTGTACACCCACAGCATAGGCAAGCCCAAGGAACTTAAAGATGGTATTATACATGAGGAAAACAGAGTGCCCAAACAAGGCAGAGTTTCACACCGCCAAGGACCTCGGCCCACTTTTCTACCGTAGTCAGTCAATGTATTTGTGCCAGACAGGTAAAACACTGCAATGGGAAGTCTTTGTGCACCCACAGCATAGGTGAGCTCCTGGAACCCAAGGAAAGTATTACACATAAAGAAATCAGAGCGCCCAAACATGGCAGAGTTTCACCCTGCCAAGGACCTTGGCCTCGGCTCATTAATCGTAGGGATAAAGCGGACTTGGATGCTGTGAACGTCTCATTAATGCAGTAACCCTCCTTTTGTTTGGCCCAAACCACTGTCTCAGGTATCTGTGGTAACACGAGAGAAAATACATGTTGCCCAGCGCTGATCCCCAGACCACAAGCAGGAGGAGGAAGTGGCATAATAAGGTTGAGAAACCATGACCGAGGTAGAACCCGCAATACTCTGTGTGGGAAGTACGTGAGCGGGCCCTGGGTCAGACTCGGTCCCAGCCTCCAACTTGTTTGACTCAAGGTGCTGCGAGTTAAATAGCAATGGGAAATCCATGTGTCCCCACAAAATTTATTCTGTGTAGATGTCAGATAGCTCAACTCTGCAATGGGAAGTCTTTGAGTTCCTTAGGCTCGCCAATGCTGTGGGTGCACAAAGATGGTATTACACAGAAAGAAATCAGAGTGCCCAAGCATGGCAGAGTTTCCCCCCCGCCAAGGACCTCAGCCTTGGCCCACATTTCTGCCCAAGTCAGTCAGTGTATTTGTGCCAGATAGGTAAAACACTGCGATGGTAGTTTTTGTGCACCCACAGCATAGGCAGACCCCAGTAACATTTCTATAGCAAGAGTATAGGCGGACCCCAGTAACATTTCTGTAGCAAGAGTATAGGCGGACCCCAGTAACATTTCTGTAGCAAAAGTATCAGGGGACCCCAGTAACATTTCTGTAGCAAAAGTAGAGGTGAACCCCTCAAGCCATTCAGTAGAAACTGCATAGGCGGACCCCAGTAACATTTCTGTAGCAAAAATATAGGCGGACCCCAGTAACATTTCTATAGCAAGAGTATAGGCGGACCCCAGTAACATTTCTGTAGCAAGAGTATAGGCGGACCCCAGTAACATTTCTGTAGCAAGAGTATAGGCAAACCCCCCAAACCATTCAGTAGAAACTGCATAGGCGGACCCCAGTAACATTTCTGTAGCAAAAGTATTGGCGAACCCCAGTAACATTTCTGTAGCAAAAGTATAGGCGAACCCCTAAAACCATTCAGTAGGAACTGCATAGGCGGACCCCAGTAACATTTCTATAGCAAGAGTGTAGGCGGACCCCAGTAAGATTTCTGTAGCAAGTGTATAGGCGGACCCCAGTAACATTTCTGTAGCAAAAGTATAGGCGAACCCCTCAAACCATTCAGTAGAAACTGCAAAGGCGGACCCCAGTAACATTTCTGTAGCAAGAGTGTAGGCGGATCCCAGTAACATTTCTATAGCAAACAGTGGCCAGTGGTGGAGAGGGGGCGGGAGCTCAGTGCACTAGCTCCCGTCCCATCCCACCTTCTCCCCTTGCAGAGAGAGGTAGCGTATGTCGGCTGGGCGTTAAAACCCGACCGATATACGCCCGTCTGAATAAGCCCCAAGGACTTGGCCCTTTTTATCATTTTTTATTTGCCCTCCCTTCTTTTTAAATATGTATTCTCTATTGATATAACAGCCTGAGGGCTAGTTTTTTGTGGAAAAAGTTGCATTTTTTAATGGTACTATTTATTATACCACATAATGTACTGCTAAAAAAAAATTTCCAAGTTGAGTGAAATGGTAAAAAAATACACACAATTCATCGGAGGTGCTTGTTTTGTATGTTGTGCAAAGTGAAACAAAAATAATATGACTTTATTCTGTGAGTCAGTACAATTACAATGATACCAAAATCAGCAAATTCATAGTAAGGGCGCCCACCCACTGGCGTTTGCGATTTTCGTGCGTGAAAAACGCAGCGCTTTCGGCGCGTTTTTGCCGCGTTTTCGCGGCTTTTTCGCGGCTTTTCCATTAATTTCCATTGACATTCATGGGTGCATTAGGAGAAAAATAAGGACACATATGCAACTGACAGTTCCTATGTTAAAAATCGCAACGCACCGCAAAAAAAAACGCCAGTGGACAGGAGTACATTCAATTCTAATTGCTCTTGAGAAAAAACGCAAAACACAAAGAAAAAAAAATCGCCAGCCCACTGGCGTTTTTTTTCCCCTGCGAAATTCGCAGCATTTCGCAGCATGACAAAAATGAGTCATCAGTTATACCAATGGAAAAATAAAAAAGTTATGGCGGTCAGAATATGACGGCAGAGAATAATCTTTAAGAGCTGCTGCCCACTTGCGTTTTTTTCACGTGTTATAGCTTGCTTTTTTTCATGCCATATTACTGCTTTTTTTTCAAGCGATTGTCAATGGGACTTTCTAATGTTAAAATCGCACCGACTTGCAAAGTGTTTTTAACATTAGAAAGTCCCATTGACAATCACTTGAAAAAAAAGCATTGATATGGCATGAAAAAAAGCAAGCTATAACGCGTGAAAAAAACGCAAGTGGGCAGGAGCTCTTAAAGATTATTCTCTGCCGTCATATTCTGACCGCCATAACTTTTTTATTTTTCCATTGGTATAACTGATGACTCATTTTTGTGTGTTAAGGGGTTAATGGGGTATTTCTATCTGGGACATTTATGATAGATGCAGGGGCCACCTAAATCATCTATCTTGAGTTTGGGATTCCACCAGCCTGGCTGAATGTAGTGGATGGGGGTAACAATGGGAAACAGTTCAGCAAAGGAAACTACAGTTTCACGTAGAGATTCCATTCAATCTATCCTATAACACTACTATTTTATACAGCCTTGTCTAATAAGAATTGTTATTTGTATAGCATCAACTTATTCCACAGCACTTTCAGGTAATTTATTTCTTACCCCCCAGCTAGGTGAGTACTCATTTTACTGACCTCAGAAGGATGGAAGGCTGAGTCAACCTTGAGCCGACTACTTGAACCATGCAGGGATTGAACCTGCAGCCCTCAGGACTGCATTCTGCTGCCTTAACATAATAAATATATGCTTTATATAAAAGTTGTCTGGATAAAGTAAAACAGAGATAACACAAAATGTCAAAACATTGTCTGGCAAATTCGGCAGCCAAGTATAGACCATTAGCAGTCCTTTGGTCATAACATATTTTGTCCCGTACAATGCAGCATAGTGATGATTTATTTAGCTGGTTGTTTGGCTATTGCCTCTGTTTTTAGTATGTGACATTTAGGTCTTATTTCATGTGCAAGGACCCTTTATAGTGGCACATGATTTTCTGTAGCTCAGTAACATAGTAACATAGTATGTAAGGCCGAATGAAGACCATGTCCATCTAGTTCAGCCTGTTTATCCTCCTATGTTGTTGATCCAGAGGAAGGCAAAAAACCCCAAGAGGTAGGAGCCAATTAGCCCTTTTGGGGGAAAATTCCTGTAGGCAACATTATCTTGCATTTCTTCTAGGACAGTATAATATGGCATGTGATGCTGCATGTTAGGTGGAGGCACAATTTGTATTACATCCAAGTCGGATGCTAAAAACACCTCCTCCGGAATGGACATAATAGTTGTCCAAAAGGATGGATATACGTGCTATTTGCAAACTCGGAAAATAAAACTATTAATAATGAAACTAAACAATTGGTAAAGGGAAATCTAATTATATCATACATATATATCATAATATGGAAAAACCATGTCTAAAAGTCGGGCAATAGCCCTGATGAGAGTGGCTCCACATCCAGAACCTGAGGGCTACCTAGACTTCCTCTAGAAGGAAAATGGGGTGAACATTTAATTAACAATAGACACAACAGTACTGGTAAGCAAATAAAACACCAATCAATATCTAAGAACACAATAGATTTATTATAGAATCATAGAATGGTAGAGTTGGAAGGGACCTCCAGGGTCATCAGGTCCAACCCCCTGCTCAGTGCAGGATTCACTAAATCATCCCAGACAGATATTTGTCCAGCCTTTGTTTGAAGACTTCCATTGAAGGAGAACTCGCCACCTCCCATGGTAACCTGTTGCACTTATTGATCAGCCTCAGTGTTTAATATCTAATTTGTGTCTCCTCCCTTTTAGTTTCATCCCATTGCTTCTAGTCTTTCCTTGTGCAGATGAGAATAGGGCTGATCCCTCTGCACTGGGACAGCCCTTCAGATATTTGTAGACAGCTATTAAGTCTCCTCTTAGCCTTCTTTTTTGCAAGCTAAACATTCCCAGACCCTTTAACCGTTCTTCATAGGACATGATTTGCAGATGGCTCACCATCTTGGTAACTCTTTTCTGCACTTGCTCCAGTTTGTCTGTCTTTTTTGAAGTGGGGTGCCCAGAACTGGACACAGTATTGCAGATGAGGTCTGAGTAAGGAAGAATAGAGGGGAATAATTACCTCATGTGACCTAGACTCTATGCTTCTCTTAATACATCCCAGAATGCATTGTGTTTGCTTTTTTTGGCTGCTGCATCACATTGTTGACTCATGTTCACTCTACGATCTATTATCTATTCTTAACCAATTCACCATTTTCATCTTGTAAGTATCCAATAGCATCTTTGACTTTTCTTTTGCTTCTGACATATCCCCAAAATCCTTTTTAATTGCTTTTGGCCTCTGTTGCAAGCCCCATTTCCTTATTAGCTTTAGCTTTTCTGACACTTTCTGCAGACGGCATTAAATTCTCCTTTAGCTATTCTCCCCTTTTTCCATTTAATAAACATATTTTATCTGACTATAAGATGGTACCGACCAGAACAGCTTCATGCAAAAGAATAACCGACACTTTCTGAAAGGAGGGGCCAGAATTTATATACCACAATAAAGGTAGATTGGCTGGCTGGGGAAACCAGCTCTCCGCCAACCAATTAAATCCCACACAGCAGATAGTTGTTTACAGAATGCCATCTGTTGCCGAATGACAGGGTACATGCGCCATGTTGTCAGCCTAGACCCGCGTCTGTGTTGTGGCTGGTGCTCCATGACACTTTAGTTCCATAACAACTTTATTTTAGATTTATACAACACAGATCTAATATAGCCAAGTGCATGAGGCCTAAAAGTATTACAAATTACACAATTTTATTTATACAGGATGAAAAATTTGTACACGGCATATTTGCTAGGAATGTATAACGGCTTATGTAATATAAAGATTCTTGTGGCAGAGATAAAAACCTTTTAAGGATCCAAAAATAGAAGAACAATGTGTCGAATTGCCCAGTGAACCATTAGTCAAACCAACAAAATCAATGGATTAATAGTAAGTGCAGAAATACGGACAGAAAATTCAGCAGAAATTCACATAAAATATGACAACAAGTTGAAGAAAAATGTCCTTGTGTAGCCACACAATCTATTATTTTGTCATAAAAGTCAAACACTAAAATAGTCTATTAAATTTGCCCTTCCAAGTCCATAGTAGTTATTTTCATTAAAATGTGTATTTAGATTATTTTCTGTGTACAGTTATCCTGTCTACCAGAATTCATTACCATTATTAGAACCACAAATGCATCTTCATTTATTGCTAATGGAAGCAGTTATTCACATCATACTAGCGGTCATAATGACTGTCTGCGCAATTTTCAGATTCTTGCTTTCATATGAAGGAGGTTTTCTGCTTGCCTGAAAAGTTGTCTCAAAGTCTCTAATGGCAGGATTGCAGATGCCCTGTCATGTGACCAGTAGCATCCAGCTCTGCTTCCAATGGCATGGTGTTCTGTCTGCCAATCACATGGGCTATGCCCGGGTAGCTTCGCCCTCTTAGGGCTCAGTCACACGGGCGCTTGTACGTGCGTATGACAGCTGCGTTTGCGATCTGCATCTATATAGACCCAATGCTTTGCGCAATGTGTGACTTTTATGCGCACAAACGCATGCGGCGAAAATTATAGAACACAACGATTCGCAGAACGCATATAACTGCGTTCTGCGGCAAATCGTTGTGTTCTGTGTATGTGCGCTCAATGAGGCCAGCGGCAGCAGCGCCGACCCCATTGGGAACATATACTAAAGATCGTTCTCCTCTGCCAGAGCTGTGGCAGAGGAGAACGATATTCTCCCATTGAATTTAATGGAGCCGGCAATACAGCCAGCTCCATTGAAAGCAATGGGCTGCCGGCAAGTGCGGTATTAATTTTCGGGGAAGGGCTTTAAATAGAAGGCCTTCCCTGAAAACTATCCTTAAAAAGTGTAAAAAAACTAAAAAACATCTATACTCACCTCTCTGCAGCTGTTTTAGGCCCCATTGCACACTTGTAGAGCCCTTGAGCTACCAAAAGTATAGAGAACCCCCACAAATCACCCCATTTTGAAAACTAGACCTCTTAATGAATTCATCTAGGGGTTTACTGCGTATTTTGACACCACCGTTTTTTAATAAATCGAAGCAAAGCAGAAGAAATAATTACGATTTTAGTTTTTTTGGCAATTGTGTCATTATATAAATAGTTTTTTTTTTGTACAGCATACATAGGAATGACGATTTTCACCCTAAAACGGATACCCCCAATTGTCCCATGTTCAGAGAATTACCCATTGTTGCCCTAATGTTCTGTCTGGATACACAATGTGGCCCAAACTGAAAGGAGCATCAAACTTTAACTTATCCATTGGATAATGGCGATCATGTGACCAAGCACCATTCACCGCGCCCCCCCCCCGTGTGACATCTCCAAGCTCTCAGCCACCATAATTAGCCAGGAGCAAGGAGATTTTAAATTTCTTATTGCCCTCCCGAGCTTCTGCGCTCGTGTCCGCCATTTTGGGGACATCGCCGGTGGACTTAGTTAAGTACTTTTACCTCCCTTCACAGATCAGATCCATGATGGGAGGTGAAACTTTAGCTTTTTTTTACTTTTACGTGATCACAATTATCCATTGTATAACAGCAATCACGTGACCAAGAACTGCGTACTGTGGCCCCTCATGAACTCTCCAGGCTTGTGGCTACATTTAGTAGCCAGGTGCGCAGAGATTTTAAATTACCCCAGCAATCTGCGGCTCCCGATGACAGCTCCCTCCTCTCGGCTACTCATTATAGCAGAAAGAAGCAGGGATCTTTCAAATCTCCCGGGCCTCCTGGCCCTTAGCGTATGTGCGTCACGTAATGCTGTCTAGCGAGCATGCACAGACGCTGGTGGCAGGTCCAGGGAGGATGAGAAAGACACCAGACATCTCAGAAGACGGAGGACGGAGGATGGGGGGGGGGGGTATTCTCAGCTCCCCTTATGGATCCGATCCGTAAGGGGAGCTAAAACTTTAACATTTTACATTGACTTTAACGTGATGACCGGGAGTGGGGTCCCGCGGCCCAGGATGACAGCTGCACCATGTTGGCCACCTCCAGTAACCGACAGTTATATGAAAATATATGGATTAGACCGCGCTTCCTTGCCACAGTTGTCACAACTGTTAACTACTATGACCTCACAAGTGCATTGAAGTAAGCTAAAGTACTTTACTTTGACATCACAAGTGGATTTCAAGCAGGTAACATTATAGATCACTAGCTTAAGTCATTAATCTTAGCCACAATCCTCCCGCAGGGTCCTAAACGATAATCGTCCCGTGTAAAAGTATGTAGAAACTGAATGACTGGATGAGAATTGTCCAGTCGTTCAGTTTTCAGCATGGTTAAAATATAAACGACCATCGTTCAGTACTGAGCGGCCACTGCTTATAACTTTTTCAGGGGTCCTGGCCTCCTCTCATTAGTTCCCAGTCTTCTGACTGTAGGGAACTTAAAGCACTTAGGGAAGTCCCGGTGAACACAACAAAATTAATTAAAGGGAAGCATGGCAGAATGTATTCTGATAATATGACAACTGTTTCCTTTGTTCGTCATCAGGGAGGGACCAGGCACTGACACTGACAGAAGCTGACAAAGAACATTTTTTTCTGGGCAGAGGACAATCTTCATTCCATAACAGCCGTCCATCTGAGAGGGTCTCAGAACGAGATAGCAGACTATCTCAGCAAGCAACATCTCGACCCGGGGGAGTGGTCCCTCAACACCGAGGTGGTGAACCAGCTAGCAGCTCGGTGGGGGAAACCACAAATAAATCTGTTTGCCTCCTGAAAAAAACTCTAAGCGTCATGATTTTTTTCCCCTGCATCCAGCAGGACAACCTAGAGAGTTTGATGCATTTGCTCAACATTAGGAAATGGCTTATGCTTTTCCTCCTCTACCTGTGATAGCTCAGGCTCTTCAAAAAATCAGAGACAGCAGAATAAAGGTCATATTTATCGCTCCACAGTGGCGCAGAAGGCCTTGGTATCCTCTGATTCTGAGTCTAGCAGTTCACGCCCGATTCCTCTACCATCCAGAGAGGATTTGCTCATGCAGGGCCCAGTAAACTGCCCCAACATTCACCAGTTACAACTGATGACCTGGTTACTGAGGGGCAGAGATTAGGAAACCCCGGGCTATCAGAGGCAGTTGTGGATACTCTTATGGCTAGTGGGGAAAAAGTGACATCTAAAATTTATGCCACAGTGCCACATTTGGAATCCAAATTCTAACGAAATACTAGAGTTCCTACAAAAGGACCCTGAGAGTACTAGTGGCAGCTCTTAGGACCTTTTTTTGACACCCGCCTTGTAGAACATAAGTGGGTTAAAAGGTTCTTAAAAGAGGCTGAAAGAAAAAAAACATCCATCAGTAAATTAGTCTCTTCTTGGGACCTAAATACAGTCCTAGATAGTATTTGTAAAATCCCTTTTTGAACCCATTAATGAAATAACAAAAAATCTAACGATTAAGACAGTCTTCCTAGTGGCAATAACCACTGCTGGCATAGGGGAAATAAAGAGCCATTCCTTAAACTTTTAGAGGACCATATAATTTTAAAAATGAAACCCTCTTTTGATCCAAAAATTGTATTTTCTTTTCATAGAGAGAAGGGAACAATAACCCTCCTTCTGTCAAAACTTTAAAAACAGTAGGGAAGAAATGTTACATAACCTGTATGTTAGACGAGCTGTGATGACAAGATGACAAGCTCTCAAGACATTCTAGTTGAAGGCTGTACAGCTCCGATGTCGGAAGATGTCCGGCAGGGTATTCTTACTGTATATTACTGGCCGCTTTGTTGTTGGGGGGTCTCTCCAGCATGTCCCATAGTGCAGTACTGGCTCTAGCCAGCAGATGGTGCCATTGTATAATGGCAGAAAGAGAAAACCCCCTAGAAAACCCTGAATCCAAAATTGGATTGCAAAGGGTTAAGATAAACCGAATTCTATTTTTACTTCTGCGAGGTAAACTACATTTCAGTCTCTGAACAAAATATAAAAGTCTCCTTGGCAAAAGAAGAAAAAACACAAGTGGATTTTACAACAACAACAACTATTGAGAATTATGTTTGCTATTACACCTTAGTAAGACAATAATGGTTATCTACGAAAAAAAATCCTATAATTATTTTGGACCAGTCTCATTGTATTCCGCTGTTATTGCATACATAGTAACAATGTAAAAGGAATAATAAGTTAAAAGACATCCAATTTGCCGGAGGTAACAAATTCTAGAGATCAACATGGAAACAAGATGTATTGAACCAGAAAAGTAGATTGGACTCTAAGGCAATTACATGTTTTTAGGCAATTTCCTCCTAAATAAGTACATTATGTGATGAATGCTTAAGGTTACTTACTTCTATGTCTATCCTGAGGCTAAGGCTGCTATGGCAGTCCGTCCACTTCATTCCTGTACGGTTCATTATTTATGGCCAGAACACTAAGCTGATATAATTGAGAATACTGAAGCAGCAGGAATAATGCCTCAATAGGTTTTCTCAAGGGCAAATTAATTTTGTAAACTTTAAGTAAATAAGTTAAGTAATAGATCTGGTCTGGGAGTGAGTGTGATAGCAGAAGATCCTGAGGAGTAATGGAACGGCGGCCCCTTGCTATACTGGAGCTGATTTCCACTTCCCATTATCTCTTGTACGATTCCTGCTTTTTGTGTTGCAGTCTGTGATATTTATCAGTTTGTTACCTCAGTCTATAATTTCTATTTAGTTCTCTAGTCTGATCATTTAAACTTTTATTTTATTCCACTGATCTTCATGATAGAAGTAAAAAATTGAAACAAAGTAACTGATGTATTAACCCTTTCCGATCCCATTTGCATCCTGGTTTTCCTAGGGGGCTTACTCTTTTTCTGCCATTATACAATGGTGCTATCTGCTGGCTAAAGCCAGTACTGCATGAGGTGACATGTTGGATAGGCTCCGACAGCAGAGAGGCTGGCAATATACAGTAAGAGAACCCCGATGGATGTCTTCCAACTTCGGAGCTGTACAGGCTTAAATCATAATGTCTTTAGATGTCAGACAGTAGATTAGAAAGGGTTAGCTGGTTCTTATCCAGTGCTGAATTGGAGTTCTTTCCATTCCTATAGATCATGAGCATGTCTGCCTTTATTTGCATTTTAAAGGAGTTTTTCTATGATTTACAATTGCTTCACCACTACTCTGCCCTTCCTGGTGCCCAATCACTGGCCACAGCAGTAACCTTCTACAGTCAGTGTCCTAGTCAACAGTAATGGGAAGGGCAGAGTGGTGGTGAAGCGATTTTGAGTTATGGGGAAAACCCTTTAAGCTTTGTTGCTACCATAGCACACAGGGCAATTATTAATAAGGTCTAAGGTCATTAACATTTGACCCTAATTGTAAGTGAATGGCTTCAAAGTCCTGCTAGACCTATTGATGTCCATTATTGAGTCAGGTTTAGCTAGGATTATGCACTACAATATCAATAAAATATAGAAATGAATGTAAATAATAAAATTTACATCCCTAGAACTCAGGATGTAGGTGCAGTCTCAGGAGAAAGGGAGGAGGAGGGTATCTTGGGAAGAGTCAACAAACCCAGTCCAAACAATGCAGTGCCAGTCAATGGTATGCACCCAGAACTAGAGCCCATTTTTCCAGTAAGTGAAGACTTCCACCCCTTATGCCACTGTCAAGGGACTCCTGAAGACTACTATTATAATAACAGCACCCTGAGATACAGAGTGTGGGCTGTTGTTATCGACATGGGGGAGGGGGCTGTGTGGGGACATATCCCACTGCATGCCTAAACAGCAGGATGTGCTGCTACCTGTTGGAGGTATAGATATATATCCATCATTACCTTAGTTCAAATTTAGTTAAGGATTGTAATTTTTCATAAAACCAAACAATATCACAACATGCTAACAAAACCCCTGAAGCCTACAAGGCACATCATAACCAATGGGTGGCCACAATAACACACACACACATGTTTCTCCAAAAATAAGACAGTGTCTTACATTAATTTTTGCTTTTTTACATGTATAGCTGCTTGGACACTATTTAAATTGACTTTTTTTATTGACTGTAACTGGGACTTAATTTTGGAGTAGGGCTAATAGTTCAAGAATCCTGAAAAAGCATTCTGCATCCTCAAAAATCCTAGAAAATTATGCCAGGGCTTATTTTTGGGGTAGGTCTTATTTTCAGGGAAACTGGGTAGGATAGAGATCCTGTTGCTTTGGAAAGCTGGTTATCTTCTGACACCCATACCTGATTATTTCCAGCCACAACGAAAGGCAAGGAAAAACATCCTGCAAATATCTCTAATTGAAGGCTCAAAACGTGGTGTGAACAAAGCCCAACTGTATACGTACAAGTTAGCTCATCATACTGGTCTACTATGGAGTGGTAGACCAGTGTTGGATATTCTTTGATGCATCTGAAGGTGCAGCACAGATGAAATTCAATGTACATTTACTTAGGCCTCATGTCCCCGGGGACAGATCCGCAGCCGGTCACCCACACGCGTTATCAGCGCCTATAGGGATGCAATGGACATCCGCAGGTAATTAAATACCTGCGGATGTCATTTTCCCCTGAGGTGCGGATTGCGTGTGCGGGAAAACACCCACAGCGTGCTCCATTTTAGTGCGGAGCCCCCGCAGGCTTCTATTGAAGTCTATGGAAGCCGCCTGGATCCGCGGCACAGCCGCAGCTGAATTCCAACACGGGAGCAGGGGTTCAAAAAAAAAAAAGTGCACGGCGCATGCGCACACCACACTGCCGGCATGCCGAGCACATCCGCCGGGCCGAAGAAAGAAGATCCGGCCCCGACGGAGGGCAGATCCGCAGCATCCTGACAGGTAAGTAAATTCTTATTTTTAGGCCTCATGTCCGCGGGAAAGGAGGGACCCACTGCGGGATTCTGCATGGAGAATCCACGGCGGGCCTGATTTTCCCCCTACACATGAGGCCTTACTGATGATGGTTTGACTGACAGCTGTCTTAGTAGGGCAAGTAACTATGTAGTCATTAGTTTTTTGAAACATTCTTTCGACTTGTCACAGGAGCCATGTCTATGCATATCGGTAGAGAGCAGATTATTACATTTCCCAAACATCCCAGGAAAGCTTTGAAATCCAAACCGTTGTTCTGTTTAGAAAACACAGACACAGATTTGTTGCTCAGCTCTTCGCAGCATGAAACCAATTAAAAGCCACTCACAAAGTGAAAGGAGCAGAATGGAAAGTCATAAGGTCATAATGTTAAACAACACCGAACATTCAGGCTGATGCCAAGAATACACATGCAGCTGAGACGCCTTTGATCAATGTGATTGAAGAACAACATTACCTAAAATCAAGCTGATTAGGTTTCAATGGATTTCATTTGCATATTATGGAAAAGTAGAATTCGAACATGTACCGTATTAGTATGACCTCTGCAGCACATTCAATAGTTGTGGGGGTAAAACAAAGCAGAGGTTCACCAGCTTCTTCTAAGCACCCAAGGAAGACTCCTTCAGATGGTCTGAGCTGTCACCACATCTGTTTTTCTTGTCAGTGTTAATATCTAATTAAGCTACAGCTGCTTTGTCATCCATAGTACCAACAAAAGCAGATGTCACTGCATATCAATGTGTCTGTTCTTCATTCTGTTCAGTTAGTGTCAAGAACTCATACTTAGGGAGAAAGCGAATCGGAGCTTCAAGGTCAGAGGTAGCAAGACTTCAAATTCATTGCACTTTGTATGCCAGCCTGTAAAGACGGTTGATGCTATAGCTGTCTATAAACTGACCTATTGGTAGATTACGGATTAGTTTAAGGAGCATTTCCACTTTGAACAATCTCTACTGTTTGAAGGGTCACTTGACAGTGAAGTATTCACAAAGTAGTCCCCTATTGTGACCCTTAGCGAACTGCTATAATTTGTGGGAAACCTGCCAGTAAGTGTTTAATCTTCTTGCAGCGTCACCACAGAGGAAATTAAAGGGGTTGTCCCGCGATGACAAGTTAAGTTAAACACTTCTGTATGGCCATATTGATGCACTTTGTAATATACATGGTGCATTAAATATGAGCCATACAAAAGTTATATACTCACCTTCCCTGCGCTGGCGTCCCTGTCTCCATGGTGCCGTCTAATTTCAGTGTCTAATCGCCCGATTAGACGCGCTTGCGCAGAAGGGTCTTCTCCCTTCTGGTTGGTCCGGGCACGAGCGGCGTTCTGGCTCCGCCCCCTTCTACGCGTCATCGCGTAGCTCCGCCCCATCATGTGTGCCGATTCCAGCCAATCAGGAGGCTGGAATCGGCAATGGACCGCACAGAGCCCACGGTGCACCATGGGAGAAGACCCGCGGTGCATCGTGAGTGAAGATCCCGGCGGCCATCTTGGAGGAAAAGAAGGAAGAAGTTGCAGAGAGGGGATTCGGGTAAGTAAATTTTTTTTTTTTTTAATTTCAACACATCCCTTGGGTTTGTCCTGCGCTGAACGGGGGGCCTATGCAAAAAAAAAAAAAAAACGTTTCGGCGCGGGACAACCCCTTTAAGCTTTAGGTAGTATTCATTCAAATAAATGGGTCTTCTGTGTAATGTAGGAGTCACATTTGGTTTGCCGAATTTTCAGAAGTGGAAGTGAAACAGTACAGAAAAATAAATGGAATCAAACTGGTAATCAAGAATTCAGGTCTGTCCGAGCTACTGTAATATACCAAGCAGGGGCGTAACTATAGAGGATGCAGGGGATGCGGTTGCACCCAGGCCCAGGAGCCTTGGGGGGCCCATAAGGCCTCTCTTCTCCATATTGGGAGCCCAGTACTATGAATAAAGCATTATAGTTGGGGGCCCCGTTCCAGGTTTTGCATTGGGGCCCAGGAGCTTCAAGTTACGCCTCTGATACAAAGGATAAAAGTTAGTTAAGTACTTAGACGTAAGAGCCATCAAGTCCGAACTGGTCCCTCAAACAGAGCACTCACCCTGAAAAGGGCGACCCCACTGTGGGAGTAAGACTAAACTAGTGGCAACTACACTTGAACACCTAACCTAGTTAAAATGATAAAATAACCTGACTGAACCTCCGAGAACCTAGACATTAAACACTCTGGCACAGTACGTGGTCAGCAAACACACAGTATACCTTTAAGACTAAGGGGCCAGTTTATATATCATACCACTATTACTGATCAGCTGACTGGGTTAAATGAGCACCCAGCCAGCCTATTAATGCGGACACCAGAAGGAGATGTTGCTCCTTCGGTGTCCAGTGATGAATGGCACAGCGCATGCACTGCCCGGCACATCACATGGTCCGGAGTGATGTGCTGATGTCACTCCAGACCCAAGGGAAACTCAAAAGATACAGCGCAGCCGCCCCCGTGACAGTGGCACAGGACATGTCCTCCAGAGCAAGAGATGCTCTTTGTAACCACTCATTACTTTGGCCAAAAGCTAAAGATACAAAACAGACAACCCTTCTCTACTACCTCAGAACTTTCTAATAGGTAGGGTATAGGAAAATAGAATTTCCAAACTAGTCAACCCTTTATGCAGAAGTCAATATTCTCTAGACAGAAGCTCATGACAACCACAACAATGAGTTATGTCTCCCAGTTGCAGACATTATATGAGTGGCCACCATGGTGATGCCACTCGATTTATTACTTAAGTTGTCGCTCATTGGCCAAGTTCCATACTCTGGAATGTCTTTCTTGTGCATAATTGCCCTCATCTATACACAATATTCCATATGCATTTGTCACTAGAGATGAGCGAGCACCAAAATGCTCGGGTGCTCGTTACTCGAGATGAATTTTTCGCGATGCTCGAGGGTTTGTTTCGAGTAACGAACCCCATTGAAGTCAATGGGCGACCCGAGCATTTTTGTATATCGCCGATGCTCGCTAAGGTTTTCATTTGTGAAAATCTGGGCAATTCTACAAAGTGATGGGAACGACACAGCAACGGATAGGGCAGGCGAGGGGCTACATGTTGGGCTGCATCTCAAGTTCCCAGGTCCCACTATTAAGCCACAATAGCGGCAAGAGTGGGCCCCCCCCCTCCCAACAACTTTTACTTCTGAAAAGCCCTCATTAGCAATGGATACCTTAGCTAAGCACCACACTACCTCCAACAAAGCACAATCACTGCCTGCATGACACTCCGCTGCCACTTCTCCTGGGTTACATGCTGTCCAACCCCCCCCCCCCCCCCGCACGACCCAGTGTCCACAGCGCACACCAAATTGTCCCTGCGCAGCCTTCAGCTGCCCTCATGCCACGCCACACTCATGTCTATTTATAAGTGCGTCTGCCAGAGGAACCGCAGGTACACACTGCAGAGGGTTGGCACGGCTAGGCAGCGACCCTCTTTAAAAGGGGCGGGGCGATAGCCCACAATGCTGTACAGAAGCAATGAGAAATCCAATCCTGTGCCACCTCCATCTGGAGCTGCACACGTGGGCATAGCAATGGGGAACCTATGTGCCACACACTATTCATTCTGTCAAGGTGTCTGCACGCCCCAGTCAGATCGCGGTATTTTATAAATAGTCACAGGCAGGTACAACTCCGCAATGGGAATTCCGTGTGCACCCACAGCATGGGTGGCTCCCTGGAACCCACCGGCGGTACATAAAAATATCCCATTGCATTGCCCAACACAGCTGAGGTAGTAATGTCGTGCTTAATGCAGGTGGGCTTAGGCCCACACTGCATGCCCCAGTCAGACTGGGGTTCTTTAGAAGTGGAAACAGATGCATTTACAACTCCCTGTGGACCGACAGCATGGGTGGGTGCCAGGAAGCCACCGGCGGTACATAAAAATATCCCATTGCATTGCCCAACACAGCTGAGGTAGTAATGTCGTGCTTAATGCAGGTGGGCTTCGGTCCACACTGCATGCCCCAGTCAGACTGGGGTTCTTCAGAAGTGGAAACAGATGCATTTACAACTCCCTGTGGACCGACAGCATGGGTGGGTGCCAGGAAGCCACCGGCGGTACATAAATATATCCCATTGCATTGCCCAACACAGCTGAGGTAGTAATGTCGTGCTTAATGCAGGTGGGCTTCGGCCCACACTGCATGCCCCAGTCAGACTGGGGTTCTTTAGAAGTGGACACAGATGCATTTACAACTCCCTGTGGACCGACAGCATGGGTGGGTGCCAGGAAGCCACTGGCGGTACATAAATATATCCCATTGCATTGCCCAACACAGCGGATGTAACGTCAGCTGTAATGCAGGTGGGATAAAAATTCATTTGATTACACTGTAGGCGAGGGCCCACAAAAATTGGTGTATCAACAGTACTAATGTACATCAGAAAAATTGCCCATGCCCAACCAAGAGGGCAGGTGAAACCCATTAATCGCTTTGGTTAATGTGGCTTAATTGGTAACTAGGCCAGGAGGCAGCCCAGTTAAAATAAAAATTGGTGGAGGTGAAAGTTTCAACGCTTTAATGAGCATTGAAACGTATAAAAATTGTTTAGAAAAATTATATGACTGAGCCTTGTGGGCCTAAGAAAAATTGCCCGTGCGGCGTGATTACGTGAGGTTTCAGGAGGAGGAGCAGGAGGAGGAGGATGAATATTATACACAGATTGATGAAGCAAAAAGGTCCCCGTTTTTGATGGTGATAGAGAACAATGCTTCCATCTGCGGGTGCAGCCTACGTATTGCTTAGGTATCGCTGCTGTCCGCTGGTGGAGAAGAGAAGTCTGGGGAAATCCAGGCTTTGTTCATCTTGATGAGTGTTAGCCTGTCGGCACTGTCGGTTGACAGGCGGGTACGCTTATCTGTGATAATTCCCCCAGCCGCACTAAACACCCTCTCTGACAAGACGCTAGCCGCAGGACAAGCAAGCACCTCCAGGGCATACAGCGCGAGTTCAGGCCACGTGTCCAGCTTCGACACCCAGTAGTTGTAGGGGGCAGAGGCGTCACGGAGGACGGTCGTGCGATCGGCTACGTACTCCCTCACCATCCTTTTACAGTGCTCCCGCCGACTCAGCCGTGACTGGGAAGCAGTGACACAGTCTTGCTGGGGAGCCATAAAGCTGTCAAGGGCCTTAAAGAGTGTTGGCCTGCCTGTGCTGTACATCCTGCCTGATCTCCGCGCCTCCCCTGCTACCTGGCCCTCGGAACTGCGCCTTCGGCCACTACCGCTGTCGTATGGGAATTTTACCATCAGTTTGTCCGCCAGGGTCCTGTGGTATAGCAACACTCTCGAACCCCTGTCCTCTTCGGGTATGAGAGTGGAAAGGTTCTCCTTATACCGTGGGTCGAGCAGTGTGTACACCCAGTAATCCGTAGTGGCCAGAATGCGTGTAACGCGAGGGTCACGAGAAAGGCATCCTAACATGAAGTCAGCCATGTGTGCCAGGGTACCTGTACGCAACACATGGCTGTCCTCACTAGGAAGATCACTTTCAGGATCCTCCTCCTCCTCCTCCTCCTCCTCAGGCCATACACGCTGAAAGGATGACAGGCCACCAGCATGTCTACCCTCACCAGTGGGCCAAGCTGTGTCTTCCCCCTCCTCCTCATCTTCCTCCTCCTCCTCCTCCTCACCGCGCTGAGATATAGACAGGAGGGTGCTCTGACTATCCAGCGACATACTGTCTTCCCCCCGCCTCTGTTTCCGAGTGCAAAGCGTCTGCCTTTATGCTTTGCAGGGAACTTCTCAAGAGGCATAGCAGAGGAATGGTGACGCTAATGATTGCAGCATCGCCACTCACCACCTGGGTAGACTCCTCAAAGTTTCCAAGGACCTGGCAGATGTCTGCCAACCAGGCCCACTCTTCTGAAAATAATTGAGGAGGCTGACTCCCACTGCGCCGCCCATGTTGGAGTTGGTATTCCACTATAGCTCTACGCTGCTCATAGAGCCTGGCCAACATGTGGAGCGTAGAGTTCCACCGTGTGGGCACGTCGCACAGCAGTCAGTGCACTGGCAGATTAAACCGATGTTGCAGGGTGTGCAGGGTGGCAGCGTCCGTGTGGGACTTGCGGAAATGTGCGCAGAGCCGGCGCACCTTTCCGAGCAGGTCTGACAAGCGTGGGTAGCTTTTCAGAAAGCGCTGAACCACCAAATTAAAGACGTGGGCCAGGCATGGCACGTGCGTGAGGCTGCCGAGCTGCAGAGCCGCCACCAGGTTACGGCCGTTGTCACACATGACCATGCCCGGTTGGAGGCTCAGCGGCGCAAGCCAGCGGTCGGTCTGCTCTGTCAGACCCTGCAGCAGTTCGTGGGCCGTGTGCCTCTTATCTCCTAAGCTGAGTAGTTTCAGCACGGCCTGCTGAAGCTTGCCCACCGCTGTGCTGCCAAGCCGCGCGACACCGACTGCTGGCGACGTGCTGCTGCTGACACATCTTGATTGCGAGACAGAGGTTGCGGAGGAGGAGGAGGGTGGTTTAGTGGAGGAAGCATACACCGCCGCAGATACCAGCACCGAGCTGAAGCCCGCAATTCTGGGGGTGGGTAGGACGTGAGCGGTCCCAGGCTCTGACTCTGTCCCAGCCTCCACTAATTTCACCCAATGTGCCGTCAGGGAGATAGAGTGGCCCTGCCCGCCTGTGCTTGTCCACGTGTCCGTTGTTAAGTGGACCTTGCCAGTAACCGCGTTGGTGAGGGCGCGTACAATGTTGCGGGAGATGTGGTCGTGCAGGGCTGGGACGGCACATCGGGGAAAAGTAGTGGCGACTGGAAACTGAGTAGCGCGGGGCCGCCGCCGCCATCATACTTTTGAAGGACACAGTTTCCACAACCCTATACGGCAGCATCTCCAGGCTGATAAATTTTGCTATGTGCACGTTTAGCGCTTGAGCGTGCGGGTGCGTGGCGGCGTACTTGCGCTTGCGCTCAAACACTTGCGCTAGCGACGGCTGGACGCTGCGCTGAGAGACATTGGTGGATGGGGCCGAGGACAGCGGAGGTGAGGGTGTGGGTGCAGGCCAGGAGACGGTAGTGCCTGTGTCCTCAGAGCGGGGTTGGATCTCAGTGGCAGGTTGGGGCACAGGGGGAGAGGCAGCGGTGCAAACCGGAGGCGGTGAACGGCCTTCGTCCCACCTTGTGGGGTGCTTGGCCATCATATGTCTGCGCATGCTGGTGGTGGTGAGGCTAGTGGTGGTGGCTCCCCGGCTGATCTTGGCGCGACAAAGGTTGCACACCACTGTTCGTCGGTCATCTGCACTCTCAGTGAAAAACTGCCAGACCTTTGAGCACCTCGACCTCTGCAGGGTGGCATGGCGCGAGGGGGCGCTTTGGGAAACAGTTGGTGGATTATTCGGTCTGGCCCTGCCTCTACCCCTGGCCACCGCACTGCCTCTTGCAACCTGCCCTGCTGCTGCCCTTGCCTCCCCCTCTGAAGACCTGTCCTCAGTAGGCGTAGCAAACCAGGTGGGGTCAGTCACCTCATCGTCCTGCTGCTCTTCCTCAGAATCCTCGGTGCGCTCCTCCCTCGGACTTAATGCCCTTACTACTACCTCACTGATAGACAACTGTGTCTCATCGTCATCGGCCTCCTCACCCACTGAAAGGTCTTGAGACAGTTGCCGGAAGTCCCCAGCCTCATCCCCCGGACCCTGGGAACTTTGCAATGGTTGGGCATCAGTCACGATAAACTCCTCTGGTGGGAGAGGAACCACTGCTGCCCAATCTGAGCAGGGGCCCGAGAACAGTTCCTGGGAGTCTGCCCGCTCCTCAGAATGTCTCATTTTCATGGAGTGAGGAGGCTGGGAGGAAGGAGGAGCAGCAGCCAGAGGATTCGGAGTTGCAGCAGTGGACGGCGCAGAACTCTGGGTGGACGATAGGTTGCTCGAAGCACTTTCTGCCATCCACGACAGGACCTGCTCACACTGCTCATTTTCTAATAAGGGTCTAACGCGTGGACCCATTAAATGTGCTATGAATGTGGGGACGCCAGAAACGTGCCTCTCTCCTAATCCCGCAGCAGTCGGCTGCGCTACACCAGGATCAGGAGCTCGGCCTGTGCCCACACCCGGACTAGGGCCTTCGCGTCCTCGGCCGCGCCCACGTCCTCTAGGCCTACCCCTACCCCTCAGCATGCTGTATTACCAGGAATGCAGAAACACAATACTGTAATTAAATGTGCCGCTTATTGGCCTGTGGTTTGAGGCTGAGTTCGCTTAGGGAACGCCAGGAAATAATTTGGCGCAAGCCTGCTGTAACACTTAGCTGGCTGCGTAATTATTTGGAGAAATTTTACCCCCAGCACACATGGACCCAGAACACTGAGCACAGTGACAGGCAGGCCAAATAGATTTTTTTCTAATCTTTTTTTGCACAAGGACCACTGCGTATATTCAATCTATAAGATGTCTTCTGGCCCTGCCTACATAATTCTGTCCCTGATGTGTGTGACGGAACTGCAGTGTTGCACTGTTATTAAGTGCAACACAGCGGTGATTTCAGAGGCAGGAAATAATTTTGCGCAAGCCTGCTGTAACACTTAGCTGGCTGCGTATTTATTTGGAGAACTACAACCCGCAGCAGACACGGACCCAGAACACTGAGCAGAGTGACAGGCAGGCCAAATATTTGTTTTTCAAAGATTTTTTTGCAAAAGGACCACTGCGTATATTCAATCTATAATATATGTCTTCTGGCCCTGCCTACACAATTCTGTCCCTGTAGTATTACTGCAGGGCGCAATGCTCTGCACGGCCGATATAGCAAAAAAAAAAAATGTGCAACACTGCTAAAAGCAGCCTCCACACTACTGCACACTGTTAGATGTGGCCCTAAGAAGGACCGTTGGGGTTCTTGAAGCCTACACTAACTCCTAACGCTCTCCCTACAGCAGCTCCAACACTATAGCACTGTCCCTCAGCTATCTCACAACGCATCTGAGGCGAGCCGCGGGAGGGGCCGATTTTTATACTCCGGTGACACCTGATCTCCCCAGCCACTCACAGCAGGGGGGTGGTATAGGGCTTGAACGACGCAGGGGGAAGTTGTAATGCCTTCCCTGTCTTTCAATTGGCTAGAAAAGCGCGCTAACGTCTCAGAGAGGAAACTGAAAGTAACTCGAACATCGCGTGGTACTCGTTACGAGTAACGAGCATCTCGAACACGCTAATACTCGAACGAGTATCAAGCTCGGACGAGTACGTTCACTCATCTCTATTTGTCACTTTTCTGCCCAAGCCTGCAACCAATCCAGATCCAGTTGTAGCATAATACAATTCTTCCTTACGTTAATTATTTTACACTATTAGCATAAGCTAAAAATATTCGCTTCTTATTCCACAAGCCATCTATCAGGTTATTAATAAATAACAGGTGATTCAAAAAGAACGATGCAGAAGTAAAGCTGACTTATTCATGTATGACCCGGCCTACAACAGCCAGAATGACATGAAAAGATGGAACTACTCAAGTTTTGATTCTCCTTATACCTAGTACCGTGGGTGACACTGAAACAACGCATCTCCACTGCAGTGAAATCGATAACACAGGATGTAAAAACTTGAAGAGTTCTTCTTTCATCGCCATAGCACAAAAACATCTTTACCCCCTTAACTCTAAAGGGTGCACATCTGTGCCCTCCAGCAATGGGGTTTGTATGGAGAGGGATGGGAACTGAGCCTGCTCCATGCACAACAGGTGCTGGCTGTCTTTGACAACTGACATCACTCACAATAGCTGCGATTGGAGTTAACTCTGATCACAGCTGTTAACCATTTAGATGCCACTGTCTCCTGAACAGCCTCCGCCCCAATGAGATCAGGTGTCATGGCAGCTTGGGATCTTATGAATGGCCCGAAGGCTGCTGTGTATTTCTGCTTATTAAGACGTGATTGTAGCATGTCATATTAGATTGCCTACAGAAATGCAATACACTGAAATACTGAAGTATTGAAGTGTAATACTGAGGCATTGCAGTACATTTTATAAACAATCAAATGGTCGTTAGTTCAAGTCCCCTATGGGGACGGAAAAAAAAGGAAAAGTCAGTTGAATAAAGTTTTTTTAAAATTATTATAAAAAACATTCGAAGTTTAAAAACACTCCAATTTCTAGCATAAAACTTAAAAACAACAAAAAACATAAATATATGTAATATTGACAGGTCCATAGCAGTCCAACCTATTAAACCAATATACCTATCCCACATGATGAACACAGTCAGAAAAACAAAAGACACAATGCCAAAGTTGCGCTTTTTTGATCACCCTATCGTGATAAACAAAGCGAAGTGAAAAGCTGTATGTGCATTAAGAGAAAAACAAAGAAGTTGCAGTAGTCAGAAGATGGTGATGGAAAGTAAATCCCACTTTAAATGTTCACAACTTTTCCAGAACATTACATGACAGAATAAATAATACCCTTTAAAAATACATCTTGTCCTGCAAACATCAAGCCTTCAGGTGGTTCTGCCGACAGAAGAATAAAGAAATTATGATTTTTTTTGAAAACTGGGAAGAAAAAAACAAATAGGAAAAAACAAAAAATGTCTCAGAAATGAAGGGGTTAAGGTTGCCAAATCATGTACTGTGTTTGGATTTATACATAGAATCAGTGCCTAAATCCAAACAGAATATGCTGCCATTCATATAAGAAAACTTTACAAACTTCTGAAAACTTCAATAGAGCCAATCTGTGTGTGAATCTACAAATCTATAGAAGAGATCCTGAGTTTCTGCTGTGGGCAAAAGACGCCAGCTCAATTGAACTTCCTTTTGAACTTGTAGCTGTGTATCTTCTTGATGCAACAGAAATGGTACAGCGATAGCCAAGTAAGAAGAGCAGAAATATGACAGCCAATCATAGCGCTGGATCAATTTAAGTAAAAGGTAAGGTCAACTGGTGCACATTGTGACTTTTCTTGGCAGACTGTTTTTGTGGGGTGGTTTGCCATTGCCTTCCCCAGTCATCTTTTACCCCCTCACCAAGCTGGGTACTCATTTTACTGACTTTGGAAGGATGAGTCAACCTTGAGCCGGCTACCTGAACCATATGGGGATTGAACCCACAACCTTCAAGTTAAAAGAATTCAGCAACTGTGTGGGTAAAACCGCGTGCCTATCTGTAATAAGGCCAATGGAGATGTAATATTTCTCAAGGTACATTGCGCATGACATTAGATTTTTTTTCATTTCATAGGGATTAAGAGTATCCCTTAAATCCTCAATCCTCCACGAAGACTAGCATTTGCTAATTTAGGCTTAAACAGACCAATGTGCTTTAGTCCCGTTATGTGAAAATCACAGCCGCATAACAGGACGAAACAAAACCACTGATTTCCATGGCTTCATGGTCACTAAGCCCGTTTCTCAGGCTTGAATGCTATGCTCAAGAAAAGATAGGACAGCCCTAACATAGTTGATAGGGCAGGACTTATATATCCGCGTTTTTTTCCAAACTCCTGCACTATGGCGCGGAGTTTGAACAGCGGGAAAAATTTTTAAAAAACGTTTGTGCCCAGCTATGCTCTGGATGTTGCCCCCTTTTTTTATTACTAATCAGCCTTCTATCTCCTAGTCCATACACTTGTCCAAGCCTAGAAAACATTTTACCCACCTTCCAAGGCCTGTAGTGAATTATTGTCTGTCCCCATGATGGTCCTGATAGGGCGGATTCATACCGGCGTATTTTCACATGTAAAATAGGCAGGGATTAATTGAACCCATTGTTTTCAATGGGGTTGTTGGCTATGTAAAAAGTTGCGCTATTGCGTGTGTTTTTGTGCTTACGGCCGTGTGAAGCAGCCCTTAGAGGGAACAGTGGTTCCAGCAAGGGATACTTTTTGAACGGCTTATTGTCATGGGACCCTTCCAAGAAGTCATGGCACTTGTTATGACGGGAACGTTTGGAGCAGAAGGGGACCTCACATACAAGCAGCTGCTTTCATGTCATATGGAATATTGCATCTGTTACGTAGTTCACATGTTATTTTGTCACTAGACTTAGGCCCTTAATATTCATAGAAAGGAAATTAGCTACAGTGTTCCCTTAAAATAAGACCCTGTCTTATATTAATTTTTGCCCCAAAAGAGGCGCTAGGTCTTATTTTTGGGTGAGGTTTTATTATACTTACCTAGCAGGCTCGGGCCCTCCCGCTGCTCTCCACAGCTCTGACATGCTTCCCACAGTCTTCAGACACTGATACCACATCACTTCTTAGTTACGGGATTCATAAATCCTACCTCCAGGAAGCGGTAGCTGTGATTGGATCTTCGACCACTGCTCAGGTAATCAATGAACCAATGTGATAGATGTGATTGATATATCCAGCACTGCATTGCTTGACTGAGCAGCGGTGAAAGAACCAATCAGCAACCATCACGTTGTAGAGGTGGTATTTATGAATTGGCTGAGCTGCAGCCAATCACAGCCATCACAATGGTTCATCCAGCGCTGCAATGATTGGCTGAGCAGCAGTTGAAGAACCAATCACAGCCATCGCTTTCTGGAGGTGGGATTTATGAATCCCGTATCCAGAAAGTGATGTTGTACGAGCAGCTGAGGACTGCTGGGACTGCGCCGAATCTCTAGAGAGCAGTTGGATGGACCTGGACTAAGCCTGCTAGGTAACGTATTCTTTTTTATATGTAGTGTAACTAGGGCTTATTTTCAGGATAAGGTTTATATGTCAAACCTCCACAA
Organism: Eleutherodactylus coqui; assembly: GCF_035609145.1. Taxonomy (NCBI): domain Eukaryota; kingdom Metazoa; phylum Chordata; class Amphibia; order Anura; family Eleutherodactylidae; genus Eleutherodactylus; species Eleutherodactylus coqui. The sequence continues at coordinate 141,688,915 of NC_089845.1, read as the reverse complement.
AAATAGGCTAGGGCTTATTTTCGGCGTAGGTCCTTTTTTGGGGAAATAGAGTAGTTACTCAAATGACTAAAATGCTCATGGTTATTAATTGGTCAATAAGTTGTGTTGCTCATCATAATAGGCCAGGCAATAAAGTCAATATTTAGCAAAAGTCACCAGAAAATCATTTTACAAATAAGGACAGCTTTAAAATATACATGCAAGGAGAATAGAACCCATTGATTTCAATAAATTTGTTCTCATGTCCTGATTATGCGCGCATAAAATATAAAACTTGCTCTATCTTTCTGCGTATTTGCACAATAAAGGTCCCCATAGAAGTCCATGGGAGGTGCGCAAATGTGCAATGCTCTGCGTAGTAAGTCTCATTAAGCTAAATAGCCTTTTAAGGGCGTAAACAGACGGCCGTATGTGCAACTACGCAGCATAGTCGCACATTCACGAGGGAAATTTCTTCTCCCTTGCCAGCCATTCAAACTTCGTGCCAGAGCGCAGGAGTTTGAGTAAAAAACGCAGGAAAACAAGGCATGTCCTATCTTTTCTCAGCTGTGGTAGTAAATTCAAATCTGTAGAAGGGCAACATCTGGGTGATGTTTTTATATTCTCTTTGTTTTTATTCTTCCAGTTTTTCTCCTCCTCTGGAGCAGAAGAGATGGGTGTAGTGGCTCAGTTTTTAAGCCCTACTGCCTTGTGGTGCTTAAATGCTATGTTCAAATCTGTCCATGCACAACATCTGGATGGAGTTTTTCAAAGTCCATACGATTGTTGTTATTGATGGGATCTGAACCCGAGACCCCAGCACTCCTTCCCTCCCTTCCATATAAATTAGTGTATATCCAAAAGTGAGTTAATCTGCCTGCCTTCTAAAATGCAAATCCCTGCATATGGTGTAGACAGGTGACAAGATGACAAGTTACTTGAGAACATATGATAAGAGTTTCTGGTCATATTTTCCTCCCACAAGAAATCTCACCCTAAAAATAGTTTAGTCATTTTCATGAACGTCATCATTGTTCTTGCAGGAATAAGTGACGGCGCTCAAACCCTGCTAGGAATCCCAAGTTTAAAGGGAATCTGTCACTAAACTAGTAGGTGACCCGTGGAGTCCGGGGATCTACGCTTTATACTTCTCTTCCTGCCGTTCCCCCGATGTGAGCGCTGAATGCGCTAAGTAGTCCACCTATTCTATTTTAGAATGGGCAGACTGCTCAATGCATTCAGTGCTCACACTGGGGGAACAACGGGGAAGGTACCGTATATACTTGAGTATTAGCCGACCAGAGTATAAGCCGAGTCAATAAGGTTTACCACAAAAAACTGATAAAACTTATTGACTCGAGTATAAGCCTAGCTATACTCGAGTATATACTAGGTAAAGAAAAAATGCAATACTCCCCTCCCAGCCGGCATCTGTGTCCGCGGCGTAATGGTCTCCCCAGCAGTGCGGCAAGCTGCTTCAGAATTCTCCCCACTGTCATCTCCCTGCTCCACTTTGAAGTCCCCCACCGCCAACGCTGTGTAGGTAAGCGCTGTGATTGAATCGAGCGCCAGCCCATCACAGCCGGCGCTTGATAAGCCAAATCACAGCCATTCAGTGATGTCATCCACTGAATGGCTGTGAATGATTGAGCGCCAGCTGTGATTGGCTGGCATTCGATCCAATCACAGCGCTTACCTACACAGCGCCGACGATTGGGGAATTCAAAGCTGAGCAGGGAGATGACAGCGGGAGAATTCTAAAGCAGCTTGCCGCACCGCCGGGGAGACGATCGCGCCGGGGACACAGATGCCGTCTAAGAGGTGAGTATTGCGGGTTTTTTTGTTCCTTTTTTTTCCCCCTCACTCGAGGATAAGCCGACGGGGGCTTTTTCAGCATTAAAAAAATGTGCTGAAAAACTAGGCTTATACTCTAGTATATATGGTAAGTATAAAAATTTCACTGATCACCTACTTTCAGGTCTTAAGCTTAGCTGAGAGGGCTACAAGTAGGTGATAGACTTCCTTTAACCCTTAAATGCCACAGGACGTAAGGATACATCATCACAGCATAGTACTTAATGCGAACGGACGTAACCTTACGTCATGTGAATGGCACGGAATCAGAAGTAAGCTCGCACCATTCAGCGACGGGAGCCGGCTGTTACCGATGGCCAGCCTGCCGCTGCAACAGCAGGGGTGCATGAGGTTAGTGAACCCCGCTAATAATGCCCTGCATGCTGTGATCTATGTAGGTCATGGCATGTAAAGGGTTTCCAGAGGAAGCATGCTCCCTCTGTGATGTCATCGGAACCCCGCAATTTAATTGCAGAGGACAAAAGGTTGCCATGGCAACAGGATATCAGGTACATGTGTCCTGCTTTGCCATTGCCTATGATCGCTATTACAAGTGGCAAGGCGTTGCAGCACAGAAGTCCTGCAATGCGTTACCATAGCGATCATAGCTGCTATCGATCAGGTCCCCTTCAGGAAGATAAAGAATGTAAAAAAACATGTAGATGTAAAAAACATTAAAAAAAATAATAATACAAACCCCTTTTTTTGCTCATTTTCCTCTATTTGTATGACAGAAATTAAAAATGTTACAAAAACCCCAACTATGCGGTATCATCGTGTCCGTAACAACCTGTACTATAATCTGAGCACACTAATTATCCTACGCAGCAAAAAACGTAAAAAAAAAGAGGCAAAATGCTTATTTTATTAGTTTTACCTCCCAAAAAGCGCAATATATACGTTCCCCAAAATGGTACAAATAAAAACAAGCCCTCACAGAGCTCCGTCCATGGAAAAATCAAAAAGTTATGTGACTTTGAATGCAATGGTGCAAAAATAATTATAATTTCCAAAACAAAAGGGTTTTTTTTGTGCAAAAGTGGAAACATCTAAAAAAAATGTTGTTTTTAGTATTGCTGTAATCGTCCCAACCCGCAGCAAAAATGTCTTGTGTCATGTATTCTGTGTGATTGTCACTGTAAAAAAAATAAATAAAAACAATGGCAGAATTAATGTTTTCTCTCATTGCTCTCAAAAAATAATAATAAAAGTTTTACGATATAGTCTATGTACCCAAAAATTAAACCACGCAAAAAACAAGCCCTTATATGGCCGTGTTGAAGCAAAAATAAAGTTATGGCTCTTGAAAAGTGAAAAAGAAAATCCCCCAAAATCTTTGCGTCCTTATGCCCAAAATATGTCAAGTCCTTAAGGGGTTAAGAATAGAGATGAGCGAGCACGCTTGGTTAAGGCAGTTACTTGAGCAAGCATCGCTCTTCTTGAGTAACTGCATACTTGTCCGAGCAGATTCTGGGTGTGACGGGGGGAGCGGGAGGGGGGGGAGTGAGAGAGATCTCTCTCACACCCCCCGCCCCCCCGCTCACCCCCGCCCCCCCCTAATCTGCTCGGACAAGTATGCAATGCTCGCTTGAGTGACTGCCTTAAAGGGGTTGTCCCGCGGCCAAAATGAAAACATTTTTCACACCCCAGTCCCCCATGTTAAGCAAGCATCACAAACTACCCCTGTAAATCGTTTTTTTAGAGCGTTTCTACTCACCATGAGCTGTTTCATGAAGTTATAAAAATCTTCTTCCAAGATGGCCTCCGTCATTTACCAAGGTGCACCGCTGGTCCTCTCCCATGGTGCACCGTGGAGCTCCAGTCTGAGCTCCACTGTCGATTACAGCCACCTCATTGGCTGATTGGCACCACGTGATGGGGGCGGAGCTACGCGTTGACACTGAGAAGGGGGAGGAGCCAGGACGCAGCTCGTGAGCAAGGACCCTCCAGAAGAGGATTCTTCTCTGCGCAAGCGCGACTGTTGCGCCGACCAGAGGAGAAGTTTGCTCGTCGCCATGGAGACGGGGATGCCAGCACCACGAGGGGGTAAGTATATAACTTCTGTATGGCCAATATTTAATGCACGATGTATATTACAAAGTGCATTAATATGGCCATACAGAAGTGCTTAACTGCACTTGCTTCTGCGGGACAACCCCTTTAACCGAGCGTGCTCGCTCATCTCTAGTTGAGAACTAGAGGGAAAAAATCCAGCAACATATTTGTTCATCGAATGTATTAAAATACTGTCAAAATTCAATAAAAAAACTATTGTTTCAAAAAGCAAAAAGAATTTGTTAAGGGATTTGTTAAGAATGACGACTGTTTGCAGGGATACGGCACTGTTCCCACGAGCGTCATGGCTTCCATATATAATGTTGTGCTGGATCTGTCAAACAGCAGACCCCCATGATAAATGATAGACCCCACTTATTTACAAGGGCATCGCTCTTGGTTCCATTGAAGTTTCCATAATTCTGAAGGCAATATTACTGCTGCATTTTGTGCTATTCTTGCAACTAGAAGTGACCCAAACCCTGATGGGATGCAAAATAGTTGCCATATAGCGCATGTCAGTAACTCCTAGGAGTGGGATTTTGAGGCTTAGAACTTCAATATATTGTTAACAATTCTTAGGACATATTTTGAACATTCACATTTCTGACCTGGAAGTAGCTTTACTGTAGTGACTTTGCTACGCTACTGGATATAGGATATATTTAGGAATGATGTATCCTTGGCAGAAGAGCTACATTTTGTAACTGTGACTGTCACTTGGTGGATATGTAGCAGAGTGGTAGGCTGCCTTTGCTACAATTAAAGTCAATGAACAGATTGCAATATTAAAGTTGGCAGAGGGAGCTCCAATACAGGCAGTGACTATGGTCAATAGAAATCAATGGAACTATTATATTCTATGGACCTTACTGAGCATGTTCATTAGGAATGCGCTGAAGACTTCTAAAACAAGGCTCTGAAAAACTATTTAAGAAGGCTGAGAACAGCAGTTAGCTAGTTAAGAGTTCAGAAGAGTTTTACTGTGCTGGTTGCTTTGTAAAGGAGCTGCTTCTGAGGACTTTTGGAGCTGAGAACTACTGCTGTTACGAGCCTCTGGTGTAACAAATTAAATGGCCATTTACGGGGACTCCCAGTGATTATCCAGGAAGGTAGTAACCTCCACTGCTAGCTGAGTGTGCATGGGAATTTAGATGGAATAGATGTCAATTGAATGAGGATTCAGCTGACAGCTATCTAAGGTGTATGGCCCCTTAATATTATAGGACATGTACCAAAACGGTATGAGGCTAAGATTGTAATTCTTAGATATCTCAGACAACAAATTTCATTATTTTTAACACTGGTATCACATATAAAGCATTGTTAGCATAAACCAAATAGGGTTAGCAGTTCCAAATGTGCTCATACGATTAGCAGGGGATCATAGAATGGTAGAGTTGGAAGGGACCTTCAGTGTCATCAGGTTGGACCCACTGCTCAATGCAGGATCCTCTAATTATTACAGACATGTCTGTCCAGTCTCTGTTTAAAGACTTCCATTGAAGGAGAACGCACCACCTCCCATGGTAACCTGTTCCACTCATTGATCACCCTCATGACTAATATCTAATCTGTGTCTTCTCCCTTCCAGTTTCATCCCATTGCTTCTAGTCTTTCCTTGTGCAGATGAGAATAGGGCTGATCCCTCTGCACTGTGACAGTCCTTCAGATATTTGTAGACAGCTATTAAGTCTCCTCTCAGCCTTCTTTTCTGCAAGCTAAACACGTTCCTCATAGGACATGATTTGCAGACCGCTCACCATCCGGGTAGGTCTTCTTTGAACTTGCTCCAATTTGTCGATGCCTTTTTAAAATTGGGGTGCCCAGAACTGGACACAGTAGTCCAGATGAGGTCTGGAATACTGTAGACTCGTGAATTCAGTGGACTCGTGTTGTGACCCAGTGATGTCTGGTGATAGAAGAGGCCCAAAGGTCAAGCAGAAGATTGTGTTCTTTAGCACAGCTTTTTATATCAATATATGTTGTTTATGTATTCATTGTTTTAAATTAAGTAGCATTGATAATGTCACGTTCACAATTTCACCTAATCCGTTTTAAAAGATAAACCTATTGCGAATAAATATAGCCGTCACTAACATGGTTTAAACAGGATTTTTCACATTGCTATTTCTTCTGTTTGATCCAATTACAATGATATATAGAAACTGTAGAACACAAATTATTAACATCATTCGTTTCGTCTGGCATCTTGGTTTAGGCCAGGAATAATCTATGGATTTACTGTCATTATAAACTTTTGTTTACAGCAAGTTCGTAAGATGAATGGAAATATTCTCCACATGCAACATTGTCTTACAGGAGTAATGAGTGAACATAAAATGTATCATTTGTATTGGGCTCAAAGTTATTTTACAAAATACTCAATATTAAAGGGTAGAGATGAGCAATCATTTCAAACATTCAGGTCAGCCTGTTTGCCAAAATATGTCAGAAGGTTGGGTTTTGTCCAGATTAGTTTAAACTGAACCAGAAATTCATAACAACCCCTAAAACTAGTATTCAATGGAGATGGGATAGATAACACTAGTATTCAAAGCTAGAAGGGTTAGTTAAAGGGGTTGTCCCGCGAAACAAAGTGGGGGTATACACTTCTGTATGGCCATATTAATGCACTTTGTAATGTACATTGTGCATTAATTATGAGCCATACAGAAGTTATTCACTTACCTGTTCCGTTGCTGGCGTCCTCGTCTCCATGGTGCCGTCTAATTTTAGCGTCTAATCGCCCGATTAGACGCGCTTGCGCAGTCCGGTCTTCTCCCTGGTGAATGGGGCTGCTCGTGCTGGAGAGCTGCTCCTCGTAGCTCTGCCCCGTCACGTGTGCCGATTCCAGCCAATCAGGAGGCTGGAATCGGCAATGGACCGCACAGAAGACCTGCGGTCCACCGAGGGTGAAGATCCCGGCAGCCATCTTCGCAAGGTAAGTAAGAAGTCAACGGAGCGCGGGGATTCGGGTAAGTACTATCCGTTTTTTTTTTAAACCCCTGCATCGGGTTTGTCTCGCGCCGAACGGGGGGGCTATTGAAAAAAAACAAAAACCGTTTCGGCGCAGGACAACCCCTTTAACCCTAAGGAAGAGAGAGAATAAAAAAAAAAGAGAAAAGCTTGTGGGCGACGAGTAACATAATGGTAACAAGGAGAAATGCAGTTAACATAAGCATATCAACAATTTACTCTTTGGTTTGCTAGTGAGGGTGGTGGGAGGGGTTCACTCTACTGCCTCAGTCTTTTTACCCCACGGGATGGACGATGCTTCGGTATTGTCTGCAACCAACCTAAGGTTGGTTTCCCATACTGCGAGATTGGAGATCCTGATTCTAATCGACAGAATGATGGTCTTCTGTCACCTACCTCTCTTTCTCACCCCTCTCTACTCTCCCTCTTTACCTTTTTGGACCTCTGCCTCACTAATGCCTCGGTTGCAGCCCACCCCCGGAGCTCCCCTCCCAGTCAAGGAAAACTCACCATGGCTAGCATAACTTTCTGTTCATATAACACCAGGGGAATGAATGCTCCCGCTAAAAGGGGCCAGATCCTGGCACATATGCACAAGAAACAGGTCATGATAGCTCTCTTTCAGGAGACACACTATAAAGCAGGTCAAATCCCAAAAGGAAGTAATAGATTTTATCCTAGTTGGTATCATAGTGTGCATCCTGATAAGAGAATTTGCGGAGCATCGATCGCAATACATAAGATCCTCCCACAGGGTACTGGCTTCAAGGGTGGACAGCGAAGGGAGATTTCATCTTTCTAAAGCTTGATTTGGGGGACATATACTAACAATAGCTAATGTTTACTCTCCAAACTCTAGCCAGGTCGCGTTTGGCTGCCGTATACTGGGAGAACTGGCGCGGTTCGCCTCGGGCTCCAGGTTCATCCTCGGCGGGGACCTCAACCTCGGCTTGGACCCGGAGCTGGATTCATCTTCGGGTAGGTCTGGACCCTCTTTGGCGGCCTTGCATAGACTGCGGAGACAGCTGGCGGAGCTGAGACTCGTTGACCTCTGGAGGATTCTCCACCTGGGGGTCAAGGACTACAGCCACCACTCAGTGTCCCACAACAGCTACGGGAGGCTCGATTACATTTTCATCTCACACGACCTCCTGGACCTAGACCCCTGAAGTTCTATGGGCAATTTCATTTGGTCGGACCACGCACCTGTCTATGGGGCACTCCTGGGGCAAGAGAAAAGAGGGGGCCTGAACTCCTGGAAATTAAACGACAACCTTTTGAGCGACTCGTGCTGTCTACAAGAGGTCAGGCAGACCATTGAGACCTTCATGGATACACATAGAACAGATATAACACCTCTGACAGTACAGTGGGAAGCCCTCAAGTGTGTACTAAGGGGGGGTTCTCATCTCCCATGGGACACGTCTTAAGAAGGACAGGACGGGCAGGTTATCAGACTTGATCTCTCAGTTAGACATGGCGGAGCAAGCCAATAAAGCGTAATCCACGCCGTCTTTAAGCGCGGAAATTTCAAATCTGCGCCAGCAGGTACTAGGGATACTGGATAAAAACACCTATGTATGAGAGGTAGATTCAAAGGGAAATTCTATGAATATGGTAACAAAAGCGGCTCGTGGTTAGCAAGAGCTTTAAACTCCCGGGTTAGCCAAACACATATATTCGCGATGAATTCGAGAGAGAAGGGGAAAATTCACGCAAGGAAAGACATTCTAGAATGGTTTTAGAGCTATTACAGTGAGCTATATAACATAGACAACCCGGTAGATCAGGTGGTGACTGACCAATACCTACAGGTACATGCACCGAAAGCGATACCCACGGACAAATCACTAGCACTAGAGGAGGACTTTTTCGAACAGGAGATTGTCAAAGAAATCAAGGACCTAAAAATAGGGAAAAGCCCGGGTCCTGATGGTTTCACTCCTAGGTTTTATAAAGCCTTTGGAGAACTCCTGGCTCCTCTCCTGAGTAAGGCCTTTAACGCAATCTCAGACACGTGCCCCTTTCCTCCACAAGCCATGCAGACCACCATTAGCAGAGATCAAGTGTGGTTTGTCCCTGGAAAGGAAGCCAGGGATAACACTATAACGACACTCTCTCTGATAGAACGGGCAAAGGAGGCAAACACACCACTATGCCTGTTCTCAGTCAACGCCGAAAAGGTTTTCGACCGAGTCAATTGGTCGTTCATAGAAACCACGCTGAGACAGATAGGACTAGGCACCAGATGCAGGCAATGGATTATGGCCCTATACAACAAACCTACAGCTCAGATAAGGGTGAACGGCTCGCTCTCCAACCCAATCAACATAAAGAATGGAAAGCGTTGGGGATGCCCTCTCTCCCCGACGCTATATGCATTAGAAATGGAATCATTAGCCAATGCCATCAGGGAGAATAAAGAAATAACAGGCTATAGAGCAGCCAGGAGCGAACATAAGGTAGCTTTGTTCGCGGATGACCTGTTGATCTATATGACAAATCCCAAAATGGCCCTACCCGCCATCTAGCACGAATTCGAAAAATACAGCCGGGTCAGACCAAGTTGGAGATACTAAATATCACACTCCCTGCAGAGGAAATCACCCAACTAACACCCAAGTTTCCTCTGAGATGGCAGGAGGACCAAATAAAATATCTGGGGGTGGTCCTATCCCCAGATACGGGGAAATTATACGCATTAAATTTGGAACCCATCCTCACATCTATAACAAAAGACTTAGATAAATGCCGAACACGGAACCTCTCCTGGCTTGGTAGAATTAACGCGCTTAAAATGAATGCTCTACCCAGACTCCTCTATCTCTTCCAAACGCTACCTATAATAATACCAAGAGACTACTTTATTAGATTCCAAAAAGCAGCAACCCGCTTTGTATGGAAAGGAACCAGACCACGTCTCAACTATAGATTACTGACACAGCGGAAGGATAGAGGGGGACTGGAACTTCCGGATCTGCGTCTTTACTACAGAGCTGCAATATGCAAAGTGGTACTGGACCTGATGCAAAAGGAGCCCAAGGAACACTGGGTAGAACTAGAACTGACAACCACAACAAGACAAATACAGGGGTTATTCTAGTTAAGGGGAGGATTAGGCAGACGGGGTACCAGGGTATCCCCCTTAATGAACTCAATATTGAAAATTTGGGATGGCTTCGCAGTTAGGTGCGGACTGGTGAGGGTGCTGGGCCCTTGGACACCCTTGGTGGGGAATCCAGATTTCCTGCAGGGAGACACTGGGCTACCCCTGCTGGAGGGATTGAGATCATAATTCCCTAGAGTGCACGACATCATGGGCAAGTACGGAATTCTGCGAATGGACGCACTCACGGGAGAGGGGGGGGGGGGACCACGGGCAGGTACGTGGTTCCAATACCACCAGATTGCTCATTACATAAGAACCTTGGGGCCCACATCCAAATTGACACTGCCATCAACTCCCTTTGAGGAGCTGTGGGAAGCCCCTCGGAAAAAAAGGGGCGAGATCTCCACTGTCTAGGGCATTCTGGTCACTGAGGGGGGTCGGGACTTTGGAGGTGGATACAGGAAATCCTGGGAGAAGTAGCTTGGGCGGGCCATGCCAGAAGAGAACATAAGGGGGTATTATGACTGAGTGAGGGCATAAAAGGGGAACCTTTCCTGCTGGAGGCAGTGAAAGTAGCACTTACTGTGTCTGGCCTACAGCAGGGAAAAAAGGTGGATACTATTACTAGGTGGAGCATCATGGGTGGCATTATTGCTATATAGGGCACTATAGATGGTAAAATTGTGTAGAAGTGTGTAAAACTAAAGCAGGTTGCTTTAAAGTTGAGGGGCCAAAGATGTCTACATGTTAAATTGTGATGAGATGAATTGTGATCAAGAGAAATTGTTATGATAGTCTGAGCCAGATGGAGAAGAAAAGGGAAAGTGAGCAACTCCAGTCAGAGAGGACGTCATCTCTAATCACTGGAGGTAACAGTACTATATTGTCTGTGGAGCACCTATGTGGAGCTGGTATCTACCACTATATGGTCACTATATGAAGGTAATATTGGTCTTTGTATACTGTTTTGCAGTAACAGTATGCGGTTTGTAGTCACGGTCTGGAAGTATTATTTGGCCTTCATAAAGAGTTATTATTGGTAATATTAATATTTGCAGTAGTCTTTATTTAATAACAGTATAGCGGGATTATTCTGTCACTATGTGGTGGGGATATGTAATCATGGGGTGGCAGTATTATTTCGCCCCTATATAGTGTTATTATTGCTAATGCTGATCATAGTGGGCTGTGTTCAGTGACAGTATGTAGATAACATGAATGGTGATCATATTTGCTCCTTGTATATACAGTAAGCTATATAATTTAGAGTCTAGTCTGGGGTAACATAGCAGTACTTAGCTATTAAGCCTGTAATGGTAAAGGCACACTTAAAGGCCTCCTTTTTTTTTCTTAAAAGGCGACTCGGCAGATAAGTGTATCTTTATCTTCATCTAGCTTTTATATACAGCTGGTTAAATGAACATATTAAAGAGAAGGAATTAAAAATGTTGCTATGGGGTCCAGCCTTTTCTAGTTACACTTACATTTTTGTAGACGGGGGCCCAGAAACATTCTTTGCACATGGGCTCTTTGCACTCTGTGTCTGTCCATGCGCCTTTTGCTAATATTCCAACATCTATTATCCTTGTCACTGAACAACAACACTGTTACGGGTTGACTGCAAGGCAGCTGATGTAAAACCTTAAGGAACCTTTCACACAGGACCAAATATACTGCAACAGTGTTGTGCAGAATGCCGTCCCTGCATTCTGCACCAAAATCCGCACTGCCAACAGCAAAATTGCAGGCCGGATTCTGCTATTTTCATTTCCACATTAGGTTAGCAGTGCGGATTTTGGTGCTAAATATTCCGCGGGAGGAGATATTCCACAATGCTGTTGCAGAATATTCTGTCCCTAAGACTTACACTTGTCCTTGAATGTGAAAATCACTTTCTTTAAGAAAATGCAAAGACCCCCCCCCCCTTTCTTCTCATTAGCATTCAAGGTCCCCAAGGTTCCTCTTGGGGACTGAATTGTAGCAAAGACTGTATGAAGATTTTAGAACATATTTTTAAATGTTATAATTGACCTGAATGTATGCACAAACAGATAACCCCTTTAATTTCGAGCTACTGTTAGCTTCCTTCTAACTAATAGGCCCGATGAATTGTCATATTATAAAAATATACACCGATAAGCACTTAAACTAACTTGTGCAAGAAATTGCTTTGGCCTTGCTATTGGCTTATAACTAGAAAAGGCAGATGATGATTGAAAGGTATTGATTGAAGGCTTCTGAATAAAACTCACTTATTTATGGGCCCCAAAGACTATTCATGTAGATATTCAGTAATGCACTGAATATGCCTCAGAGAAGAGAAATAGTAATCAAACTCCTAAGGACCACTTATCCGTCAAATTTATGTGTGTGTGTGTGTGATGTGTGAGTTACATGCAGAGCCTGACAGCACCTGTGATGTCATTACCGGCTCTTAGCTCTGCCCCCTGATCACATGACGGTGACATCATCACACGTCCTTAATCTTCCTTCTGCAGTGAATCAGTAATTACGGGCAGACTACATCCCCCACAAACCCCTGCAGCCTCAGTTGCTACGGATACAGCAGTACTCAGTCTTCCAGTTGGTACCTGGTTGTCAGACTGCTGGACACCTGTGTGGAGACTCAAATAAATGGCACCTCACAAATGTCCACAGACATAGCTGGTGGTTCATATTGACCAACAACATTGACACATAGTCCTTCACCACCATCTTTACATCTCCTGAGTGTCCTATCATGTCATCTCAACTGCTAATGCCGCCAATACCAGTCCAGCCTTCATCTAATCGTCAACTGCTGTCCAGTGTTGAAAGAAACTGTCTCTGCTCTGTAAACATGTAACTACAGAGGGTTCAATGCCACCGTGAAGCTAATGCAGCTTACAGGACACAGAGACAAGCCATAATTTCACCTCAGCCACCAGCTGAAGTTTGTAAAACACATGCAGCTCATATGCAAAAGCTACGAGTGAACATGTCTCCTCAGCGAGCTGTTGAAGTTCGTAAATCACTTGCAGTTCATATGTGAAAGCAACAAGTCAACATGTCCCCTCAGCGAGCTGCTGAAGTTCGTAAATTAAGTGCAGCTCATATGCGAAAGCAACGTAGCAGAGGTGCATGTGTGACGTGCATGTAACAGAGCTGTGTGTGTGACATGCACATAGCAGAGCTGTGTGGTGCATTGCACCAAGAGAAACACTGGTACTATAATTTCCTAATAATTACTAGTTGTTGCTTCTAAAGAATACCAGAAGAATAGGGTTTAAAGGAATTTAAAACAAGACCAAAAATGATTTGGATGATCTTTTTTTTAGATATGTTTTGTTATACAGAAACAAACCTACCCAATGAACAGATGTTTGTCCGGATTCAAAACCCTTCAGTGATCAGCGTTCATTGCCAGAGGAAGCCAGAGGCAGCCATACATGTTCCCTGAAGCAGACAGTGTGGTACTAAGTGCTGGCTATTGAAAGTGAATGGCTGACCATGAAGGGACCAGATTCACCAGAGTGTGAGGCACTCTTTTAGCAGCTCTCCATTCTCAACTTCCCCTCTCTAATTCCTATGGAATTGGGCTCCACCATGATCGTCTTCAGCAACAGATTCAGCCCATGAAAAGTTTAGGATTATATCGGTCTCCACTACATGCCCTGTATCATGTTCTCCTTCATTGAAGTCTCAGTAATCTGCACTCCAGAGTCCCATTAACTCTTGGGGCACTCTCAGATAGACTTTTTTCCCTCGTTTTGAATGCCACAGTAATCACGGTATAATGCTCCCATTGATTTCAATGGAACCTCACAGACATGTGCTCAAATGTGCCGCAATATTTGAAAGCTGTCTGTTCTATCTTTTGCACACCACCTCATCAACGATGGGGCCTCCAAAAATGAAAGTTAGATCACGGTGCCTTGCTGCGGCCATGTGTTTGATTGGCCTTACTCTCCACCATACACTGTGATCACCTAAACTTTAAGTAGAGTTAAGTGGAGGCAGTTAAGTGGACTTTGCAGTTATGCCCATATATACTCGTACATGCTCCATTTTGCTCGGTGTGGTTTTCTCCTTTATCTATATTCTAATAAATAACAGAGAAATCTTTTCATCCTATCACACATGGTAAGAAAGAATCAAGACATTGGACTCATGTAGCAATATCCATGTTGTGCAGCAACTTACTATTTCCCGCAGTACGAAAAAAAGTGAAGTTACAAATGGTTAAATATGTTCAATGCAACACATTATAGACAAGTATTCTAGGGTCAAACATACGTAAGTCGTAATATTACACTTGTGCCATTTTATTTAGAAAAAAAAAGCCGTGGTACTTCTGTTAAAAAAGTTGCAATATTGATACTGAAGTTGTGTTTTCTATCATACTGTTATTTTTTCAGCATTTTTGGTTGCAAGAAGACTGATGGATGAGACATACTTTAACCTACAGTACCTTCTAGAAGAAGGGTAGCTAGAAGGTCTTCAAAGTTTCTCGTCACACTCAAGCTTTGGAGTTTAAGGGGTCTTAAAGGTCCCACTCCTCATATCAGAAGACCAAGAATACAAACAGCATGTTATAGTTAAGAGGGCCTGTACTTGACCTCTCTAGCTATCGTCAAACATGACACAACTTTGGAGAAAGCCCAATTCACTTGCATTGTACATTACTTTGTCAAAGATTTCCAGACTGAAATTTACAACGAAAATCGGTAACATATCTGAAAGATTTGAACATTTCTGAGGTTATGTTATGACCATTACTGCTGCAACGGCAAAATAGGTGTTTGTATCTGGAAAGAATATCATATATAAAACTCTTATTTATGTCTGATGTCACTTAGGTTTCAGCTGATTAAACAAACTTTGAGGGCAGACAGGTGCAAACTACAGTCATGTCGCCTTGTAAAGTTCACCTGTTATACTCATTTGAATGATGCACAAATGATATTCAACATATTAGAGAGTACATTTGCAAAGTAAATTTACTAGATACCATATTTTACTCTAAGTAGTGTCCTGAATTCACCTTCAATATGTTTTTTTAAAGCTTCTTTTATCCTCTAATACAAGAGTACATACTTGTTCATGTTAATTGACATCTATCTATCTATCTATCTATCTATCTATCTATCTATCTAGAGAGAGTGTTTAGTGATTCTTGCCATAATGTGGATTAGAACAGTAGTTGAATAGGGCTAAACACTGTATGGCGCTTAAAAGCGGTGAGGCTGATATCTCAGCCGGCAGCACTGATAGGATTCTCTCAGCTGGTATCCCGCTGGCAATTCTCAGCGGGACACCAGCTCAAAGTGTGGAGAATAAAGGAGTTGTATACAGAACACAGCAGAAGTATGCAGAAGACAGCACTCCAGTTGTGTTCTGCATACCCTGCTTGGAATGCTCAGCTGGATGCCAGCTGAGTGCTCAAAGAACACAGCAGCTGTATACAAAAGACAGCGCTCCAGCTGTCTTCTGCATACCCCGCTCGGAGCATTCAGAGGTATACCAGCTGAAAGCTCCAAGAAGAAAGGAGTTGTGTACAGAAGACAGAACTCCAGCTGTCCTTTGCATACCCTGCTCGGAGCGCTAAGCTGTATAACACCTGAGTGCACTGAGAACGCAGCAGCTGTATACAGAAGACAGCGCTGACGCTGTCTTCTGCATACAGCGGGAGCCTTTGTTTATACAATAATAAGCTCTTAAGTAGCTAACTAGCTACTTAAGTGCTTATGCAAAGTGAACCCTCAAAATTGTCCCTCAAACTGCCCTTTAAGTAAATTTTGAGTGATCATCTTGCCGTGTAAATGCAAACAACTATTATCACTCAAAATATTGCCTTTGACTGAATTTTGCGCATTAATCGTTGTGTCTAAATTGGCCTTTACAAGGCTTCCCTATTAATTGAAAACCATTCCAGGTGACTCATGAAGCTCATTGAGCGAATGCCCAAAATATACAAAGCGATCATCAAAGTAAAAGAGGGCTTTGAAGGATCTAAAATATAAAACATATTCTGGTATGTTCAACACTTTTTTTTTGCTCACTACTTATTCCATATGTATTCCTTCACAGTTTTCCTGTTTTCAATATGGATCTACAATGTAGAAAATAAAAAAACAAGAAAAGCGTGGAATGTTAAGGTGTGTCCAAACTTTTGACTGGTACTGTAGGTATTATTGTATCTTGACGCCACCAGGAATTCATGGTGGAGTCAAGATTGACAGGGGGGTGTTGCTCCTGATGCTCATTGGCTGCAAAGGGTGTTCAGCAGCAGGTCCTGCAAGGCCACTAAACAGTAATAGAAAAGGCATACCGTGGCCTTTTAGTTAGTTATTTTCCTTTTTCATAGTCTGCTACTAATGTTTTTCATATTGAAAAGTTATCATTATTCTTGTTATGCAACGTTAAAATGTTCAAGTCTTGTGCCGGAGGAAGTACTCTAAATATGCTTGTCACTTTAAAAGTAATTTATCCCCTTTAAAGTAAATAATGCTTAATTTAAAAAAATGCTCCCATGTGAATGAAACCGCATGAATGGTATGCATGATTCAATGTGTATGACTGGAGGTTTTGTGTTTCCAATATCGCATGCCAGTGTCAGTCCACTGTCCTAGTCTATCACAGTAGGCGGGGCATCCCTTTCACATCATTTCTTTAGTCATGGTCAGGAGATATTGACTTAAGCGATCACCTGTTCCATAGTCTAGCTCTTTTCAGGCAAAGTGATGTTCATTCCACTCGTCTCTTTTCTTTCCTGACTGTCACCCTTCTCTATTTTTGTAGTTTAGCATCAGTGTGTTTCAGCTCTTTGTCAGAGGAAGTGATGTTCGTGCCACTTGCCCCATTCTTTTTGTCTGTGGAGAGAAAAGTTATGTATGTGCTCCATAGCTATACTAGTGTATCCTGAATTCTGTTCAGCTTAGTAGAAACTCTCTCAAATGTACTTACAAGTCATAGTTTTCTACACTCTATTATAAACAAAAGCTATACTCATAAAGTGACCTTTTCAGGTAGTTGCAGAACACTAAGAATGGGTTAATACTTTACATAGGTAACCGGGGGGGTTGGAGTTGTGTTTATAGGTTTCGCCTTGCACACTCTGTGACTGAGCAGAGGTCCTAAAGGTGAAATGGGAGTAGAACACTGAGATAGTCTGACTCCGGATATTACAATCTGCTTTAAAGGTGCCGGGGTCTGCTTATTTTAAGTACGTGGGAACTGTAGTGCCCCAGAATGTATATTCCTGGCCCCTCCATAAATGTCATACATGTAATTTCTTTTGTAGATGCACTGTGTCAAGTTATCTAGTCATCTAGTTATGTGTATTAAACAGCTGCAGAAAATGAAAGGATAATGTTTGCATGAGACTGGGAGATGTCTGCAAATGTATCAATTAATGTCACATAGTATGTGAGAGATTATAAGTATGAGTGAGTGAGGAGTGTAGGCTGTTGTTCTGTTCTTCTGAGTTCCTGAGAGAGTGCCAGCCATATGGGGGTACCTTCAACCCTCATGTAGTGAAGAATGGAAGAGGAAGAAAGGTATCCTGAGGACCCTAATGCCAGGAGTCAATAGAGAGCAAGAGATGTAAGAGAGAGAGAGAGAGAGAGAGAGTTTGAGAGTGAATGTGTCCAGGAAAGGCCGAGATCCCTGTGCAGAGGTACTATACTTCAAGAGTGTCTGTGGAGTGAAACTACCCCTATCTTCCTCTGGAGAGTTCCCCTGCCAGGAGAGGTTCCTGTCAGATAACTGAGACTGCAGGACCGGTGTCATCTTGTGTTTCCTCCCTGACCTCAAATCTGCTGTTTTGCACAGCCATATTTTGCATTTGTGCTTTGTACCAAATTTTCTGCACGTAAAGTTTTGCCAGGACCTGACTGTTCCCAGGGACCCGAGGTACGTTACACAGACTGCTGCTCATTTATTTACCATCGAGGGTCATTCCGGTGGGTAACAAAACGGTGGCGTCACCCATGGCAACCTTATCTCCTGTTCCTATGTTTATTGGCCATCCCTCTCCTAGGCGTGTCCAGAAGAGGCCCAGCGCTGCTGGCTGAGGCTACGTGTGTTCCTCCGAGAGGGAGCCTTTTAAGTGCCACCATGACAAGTAACCACTCTACCCTCCCAGCTCCTCATCGTATGCCCTGTGTCCGGCGTCACCTTATGGGACGCTGCAGTGCTACTTGCCACACCCCAATGCACATTTTGCATCCAGCTCCATCTGGTTTCCAGCTCTGAAATCTCCCACACGCGCCTTGCATCTCTGCCATCTCATCTTCTGGCACACACACCGTGAAGAGAAGTGTAGTTGCCTTAACTTTACCGGTGCACTATGCATGTGCTAGAAGATGAAACAGTAGAGACGCAAGGCACATGCAGGGGATTTTAGTGCTGCGGGCGCTGCCATCAGAAGGAAAGGAGCGAGAGGCTGAAGAGGCCGGATGTGTTGACTTGAAGCTGTAATGGTGCCACCACTTAGACTCGATGGGATGCATTTGCATAATGGGCACACTGCAATAAAAGTGAAAGTGATTTTTTTAGCAAATAAATCACCTTTGCTTAAAACATGTATGTTACCCTGAACAGGACTGCCCACAGCCTATCAGATTTATTATAATTTATGCCAGAAACTAGCATAAATGTTAGTGCATATCTGTGCCATCTCATACCTGCCTCCTTGTTCCAACATTAAAGGGACCTCTATGTGTGTCTTAATAGAAGAGGGATCTGCTGTCCTACTTATAGTGTGATAATAAAGTTAACATGTTTCTATACATTTTCCTTAATACATGTAATAAACAGTATATTGCATATGAACAGAGTTGCGTACGCTGCCTATACAAATGTATAGGGTTCATGCTGCGTTGTATGCAGAGAAATACATCATGTTGCTATCTATTTCTTGTGCGTATCTGGACGCAGTGTCTACATGCCCATGTATCAATGTAGGTCCACTAACTTTAATTGACTCCATTCACTGCATAGCACATGGCCGTGCATAGCGGTGAAAAAAACACCCATGAACATGAGCCCTTAACGTTGGATGAGGTCCGATGCTTGATTGGGAAGGGTTAAAATAGACAGTAAAATATTTCATTATAGATAATTTTTTTTATACTGTTATGGATTTTCCAGTAATATTTCTAGACATATGATAATTGCAACTTCTAATTTAGCTTCATGTCCCCTTCCTATAACATACATTCCAGTTGTGACTAGTTATCATAGATAAGACCAGGCCAATTATCTCATTTGCATGTCATGGCAGTGGGTGTTGGACAATGGCATGTATCCCAAAAATAGGTCTAGTGAGCTCTTCATCAAGTAAATAAGCTTCCAGTTACTAACGCTGTTCAGGATAAAATGCTACATTAATATGCAGATTCTATATGTTCTCAAATGTATTCATGGCTCTGAAAGGTTAGTCTTCATTTATAAAATGTTCTCTATTCAGCAGCGAGCACATCTTACACCACTGTTGTAGCAGCTGTTTCCAGCAGTCTTTCACCATTCCATTATGCATTCTGTTTGATAAAGAATTTACAACATATGTTCCTGTTGATTGAACATGCTATAAAGACATGAAATGCTGGACATGGAAAACTCTTGCAAAGGAAACATCCCACGCAGATTTTAGAAAGTGGTGACATTATTTTTGCACACATAAACATTTTCAACCAGGTGTATTGTTGACATACTGTAAGAAGAGACATTTCCTTTACCAGTACTGCTTCAAGTGCATGTACATTATAAAGGGCCATCAATACTAGATTGGCAGGGGTCTGCTGCCCAGAACCCCACCAATCAGCTGTTCTATAGGCAGGTGCACTCATCTACTAAGTTGATTTCTGCAAGAAGCCGACAGTTCTCTCATTAGGAGAGCTTTAAACTAGGACAACATGGGAAGGGAACCGAAAGGGCAGGTAGAAATATAGAGCTAATGACTACATTTAGGAACCTTGCTATTAGAAGTTGAAACAAAGGACAAAGACAAAAAATTCAGAAGGAAAGTAGAGGAGTAAGAGACACCGATCACAAACTAAAATGTTTTTACAGAAATGCACAGAGCATAGGAAACAAACAAGGAGAATTAGAGCTCCTAATACAGGAAGAGAAATATGATATTATAGGCATCAGGAAAACTTGATGGGATGATACACATGATTGGAATACAAGGCTTAAAGGATACGGACCTAATAAAAGAGGAGGAGGTATTATGTTGTATGTTAGGAAAACATTCATCTGCACTGAGATTCAAGCTCCAGAGCATGGGAGTTCTGTAGAAACTGTTTGGGTAAGAATACAAGGAGAGAAGAACAGAAAGGACACCATTGTAGGCATTTACTATAGGCCATCTGGACAAGCAGAAAATATGGATGAAATCTTTCTATATCAGATGGCCAAGGACTCAAAAAAGCACGACATAGCGATCATGGGAGATTTTACCCATCCAGACATTTATTTGGAGTCTCTCCAGAAAGGACACCATTGTATGCATTTACTATAGGCCACCTGGACAAGCAGAAGATATGGATGAACTCTTTCTGCATCAGATGGCCAAGGACTCAAAAAAGCATGACATAGTGATTATGGGAGATTGTAACCATCCACACATTTATTAAGAGTCTCTCTCAGGCAAAGGTAATGGGTCCAACAAATTCTTATTCACTCTTGCTGACAACTTTATCTTCCAAAAGGTCGAAGGGAAAACAAGGGGAACTGCTATATTTTACCTAATCCTTACTAACAGGGAGGAAATGGTTGAGGAAGTAAGGGTGGCTGGGACCTTAGGCGGCAGCATTCATGATTTCCTTGAATTTTGGATAACAAGGGTAGGAAGACCTTCGAATACTCAGACCTCAAAGTTGGTTTTCAGAAAGGCAGTTTTTAATAGACTTAGAAACAGTGGAGGAAGGATTCAATGGCTGGATGTTCTTAAGGATAGAAATGTCCAAGAAGGTTGGGAAATATTGCGAAATGAGATTCTCAAAGCATAATCGTTAACAATCCCTAAAAGAAGGAAGAATGGGAAGCATTTGATGAAACCAGGATGAATGAACACAGAACTTGCACGCATGCTAAACATAGCCTCAAAATCAATAAAAAAGAATTTTGGGGGTATGTCAAAAGCCAAAGAAAAGTCAAAGAAGCTATAGGAAGTTTACAGGATAAAAATGGTGAATTGGTTAAAAATAATGTTAAGTCCAAACTTTTCAATTCCTATTTTGCATCTGTTTTCTCTTAGAAAGTAGATCTATATAAACTGATCTTCCCTGTGCTATTGCAGGAATAAATGCAGGTTATCTATAAATAGAGAGATAGTGAGTAAACACTTAGCTAACTTAAATGAATTCAAGTCTCCAGGTTCATATGCTAAAGAAAGCAGCGGAGGTAATTGCTGAACCATTCACAGTAATCTTTGAAAATTTATGGAGAACAGGAGAAGTTCCAGAAGTTTGGAAAAGGGCAAATACTGTCCCTATATTCAAAAAAAGGAAGAAAGTAGACCCAGGAAACTACAGGCCTGTGAGCCTGACTTCTATACCAGGAAAGCTCTTTGAACAAATTAAACAGCATATATGCAAGTAGAGTCGGCATGGGTTTGTAACAAAGAAGTCATGCCAGACTAATCTAATTTTCTTCTATGACAGAACCAGGAAAATGATGATCAGGAAAATGCAGAAGGTATAGTATATTTTGACTTTAGTAAAGCATTTGACAAAGTATCTCATACCATCCTTATTGAAAAAAATGACCAAAGATGGGCTTGACTAGGCAACTGGCTGAGTGATCGTACTCAAAGAGTGGTCATAAATAGCTGCACATCCAATTGGAAGAATGTGTCAAGTGGGGTACCACAAGGCACTGTCCTAGGCCCAATGTTGTTCAACATTTTTATAAATGATGTGGAGGAGGGAATTAAGGGGAAACTAATCAAATTTGCTGATGACACAAAGCTAGGAGGGATAGCTAACACTAGAGATTTTAGATAGAGAGGATTCAAAAAGATCTAGGTCCTACATCTGGGCAAAAGAAACTAAAAAAGCACATACAGAGTGGGAATTGAGCTAAGCTGCAGCACATGTGAAAAAGACTTGGTTATAATAATGGAAGATAGAATGAACATGAGTCAACAGTGTGATGCAACAACAAAAAAGGCAAACACGATTTTGGGATGCATTAAGAGAAGCATAATGTCTAAATCACGTGAGGTAATTATCCTCCCCTACTCTTCCTTAGTCAGACCTGAAATACTGTGTCCAGTTATGGGCACCACAATTTAAAAAGAGGTATAGACAAACTGGAACAAGTTCAGAGAAGAGCTACCAAGATGGTGAGCGGTCAGCCACTGTATAAGAAATCAGCTCAATGCACAAACGTACTGGTCTAGTGAACAGCAGATCATGGAGATCTTGGGTGGCAGATCCCTGCCAATCTACCATTGCTTGTGTGGTGGCGGTTCTAGATTTGCTGCCCTGCTGATCGTCTGTTGTTGGTTTTGGATGTGTTTCTACATCTTCTAGCTCAGTGAGTGTGATATTAGGTGTGATTTGCTTGGTCGCACCTGTGGGCATTTCTAGGGTTATTCAACCTGGCCTAGTACTGAGCTGAACTGCAGATGATTCACAGTCTCTCCCTGACCGGGCTAGCAGTCAGAAGGTTTCTGCTGGATCATTCAGATACCTGCATCCCAAGCTAGGTACTGTGCTTGCTTTTATTTCTAGTTTTGGTTTTCTTGCGTTTTCCCTTTCCCACGTAGGGTCAACTAGGGGCCGAGATATGTAGTAAGGGCTGTCCTTAACAGGGTGATTGCCCTGAGTTCAGGCAGGGCCCTTCCCTTTGTTTGGTTATATAGTGACAGTGTTTCCCATATTTTTGTTCTATCCCTGTTTTATTATTTGCTCATTTGCATTTGTGGAAGATCTGCGGGTCACAGATCCAGCGCGTCTTGGTTGGACATAACAGATTGCCTATCCCATGGATATAATATCAATAGTTTACAACTGGACAACCCTTTAAAGGGTTCTCACCATTTGAGACATTCAGGACATATTGTATAGGTCAGAAATATCTAAAAGAATCAGGTTCCACTTCCAAGACTTCTAACTACTGATAGAATGAGGGTCCATTTCTCTTTCATTCGCACTCAAGAAGGGAAGAGACCTTGCATGTGTCTTTTTCCATTGTAGTTTGTGTGAGACACCAAAACAGCCAAGAGTTTCACTACTTTCATAAACTACAGTAATAACATCCAAATGTATACATTGGCCATCTTATCTACTCCTTTTAGAGGTGTCACACTGGGGTCAGAAGACCCCTCGTTTTGTCAATATATAGGAGTTCCAGAGATGACCACACAGTACTCCGTTAGTACTTACCTACCATTGCTCCTGCACTACATGTAATGGAGAATACATGTGGGCA
This sequence comes from Eleutherodactylus coqui, assembly GCF_035609145.1. Taxonomy (NCBI): domain Eukaryota; kingdom Metazoa; phylum Chordata; class Amphibia; order Anura; family Eleutherodactylidae; genus Eleutherodactylus; species Eleutherodactylus coqui. The sequence continues at coordinate 141,665,517 of NC_089845.1, read as the reverse complement.
GCCACAAAACACAAACAAGCATATCTGTGATCAGATGGTTGGAGGCAGCACAGAATGACATCACGAGTGTGATTCCTTGACCGGGTGACTCTGTGACATCTACTATATCATGATCTGTGTGTTGGCCATAGATGAAACTGGAAAGTATAAATAAAATTCCATAAGCAATAATGCAGGCTATATCATAAAATATAAGCATACGCTGAAGACACATAATGTCTTTTCAATACAAAACAACTGAACCTATAGTCCTTCCCTTGCCTATTACCTACTGACTTCTTGCAGCCTTATATTTCAGCCAAGGAGGTGCATTATCCTATATATAAATATCACATTAATCATGGATGACTCACACTTCTGGAGCTTCATTCAGAGCTCAGTGACAGCTGTATAATAACAACTAGTGTCTCGGTGACATTGTCAAGGTAGATCACTTCTAGGGACACCATCTTCAAAGTTCTCTATCTAGGAACATTTTCATCAACCTGTGAATGAAGAAAACAAACCTATGTAAAGTAATGTATTCAACGTAGACCACAATCTTTGGGCACATGTATAAAAATTACTGGTGCAAAAATGGTGCAAATGTTAACCGAAGAGTGTCATGTATGCATATGTGAGAGGGTACAAGGTTCAGGCTCGGGATCTTCTTTGTCCTCTGGAGACCTCGGTATGGTGGGCTTGGAGTTAATAGGCTGTGCCGGCTCAGGGACCAAGAACACATGTCCCGGTTACGGTCAAAACAGTTCAGCAAAGGCTGGGTATGAAAGTAGGCTTGGTTCGCAACTACGGTGCAGAGGCTTCAAGGGTTGTAAAGGACCCTGGAGTCATCATTGCTGCTGTAACCGGAAACTTTAATAAATGGAACAGCCAACTGGAAGGTCATAGATAACAGTCCAATTGTAGTCTCTGGGCATCTTTCCTCCGACTGTTGTCTGGTTAGTAGCAACAATTTTGTTTCCCGTGTAACGGGGTTTCTCACCAGTCCTTTTTAGTGCTTTACAAAGTTCTTACTCAGGAACCAGGGTATTTGGTCATGTGACGTATATGTGCAGGCTGTTCAGATCAGGTAGAAGTGGATGGGAGCATGGCAACAGCAGACTCTGAGGTTTTTCTTTCACACCTTGCTTCTGAGGACTAATAGCCCATAGGGTCGGACTACTGTAATTGCGCTGCGATTCCACAGGAGGGACTATGATCCTCTCATCAGCAGTGTAGCATCTAATGTCAGCGCTCGTCTCCTCTTAAAGCCACAGTACTATGCAGTATCTTACTCAACTGAACACAGTATATTGAATAAAAGAGTAATCTAACCATAAAGAGAACACCTGCATGTAACAGACGCAAAGGGACTATGGAGCAGGCTTACTAAAGCAGTCTAAAATTTGGTCAAATTGAAACCAAACTTTTGATCTTTAGACACTATTGTCTAACTGTAAACTATCTATTGCTTGGCTTAGTTTGCACCAAAATTTTGGCGCTTTTTTGACTCAAGTTGCCTCATTTAAGCTGCACAGTCTTACCCTATAAGCTGTGACCTTCCCCACCAAGCCACGCCCTATTGTCAATCAAGCTCCAGTGAATTATTCTTCTTGGTGTACTTGCTTCATAAGTAGGTCTTTAATTTGAAGTAGCATAATGTGCTAGAAATGTGCCAAATTTTTGGCATTTTTTATGACCATGTCTGGGCACAATCAGATTATTAAATCGTCTCCATATGTGCCGCTATATGCTGCCTCAGTGAGGCAATACATTTCCACAGAAGGCAATGCTCCAATGCTTGAAATACGTTTTTCCAGGAGTAAAAAAACGTCTGCTGTGTTTCAAGAAACAGCGCCATGTCTCTGCCTGAAGCGTGTCCGATACTGCAGTTTAGCTCCATTCATTGGAATGGGCATGAGATGCAATACCAGATATGGCCTATGGATGGACCTGACACGGTTTCTGAAAAAAAAAACAGAACCTTTTTCTAATCCTGGAGAAACCTCTTTACAGCAACCCTGTGCTTCAATGTTTCATGATACAGTACATGCAGAATGTATGGTTAACATATTTGGTGCCTTCCTTCAATTTCTGCTCCCCGGGGCCTGTTTTAGAGAAGGTATGGCCACAGGAAAAATTAGAAATGGGGCCCCAAAAACTGAAATACTGCATTAGTACGGTTTGCTTGTCCTCTTGCTAAAATTTGCAGGCGAGTCCTGGACCCCACAATTGCAACCCCTATTGCTACCCCACTGCTCAGGGATGGCGCTGAAATCTGTCTGCACACTTGCACATTGGTAAGTCCAGTCAATGCAACAGAATACTTGGTGGCCCCCTTGGTGATCAGGACCTTGGGCAATTTCCAAATTTACACCCCCAGACGACAGCCCTGTGTTCCCCTCTTCATTTATGTAAAGTGGCTGCCAGATACTCAGACAACCCTGTGCACAGCGTGCTTTGGTAGTTTGGACCACTCTCTTGGCGCAATTGACCTGCAGAAGAAGATAGCAGATAGACATAATGCTGACAACATCAGTGCTGGTCCATCAATGAGCAGGTGGGAGTATATCAGACTACCTAAGCACATTGGGAACTATTTTTGATGTCCTGTACACCAAGATTCTGGAAGCCAAAAAATCATAATTTTGGCGAATGCTTCAAAACTGCAACTTTCCAGGCATTTATGTTGCGCCCCGACACTTTTTCAAAAATAGAGTGTCAGGCTATGCGCATCCCATCACATTTATTATAATCACCACCATAAACTGGTTTAGAATATGGAAAAATCCTACCGTCACTTTCCTGCGTATTGCGCATGCAAATTTTGTGCGTGTAAATACACTGTGCAAATACGTTCACATGACACAGGCCTCAATGCATTTGATGCTCGTTCACACGGGCAGGGGAATCACCTCCACCCTGATTTAAAAGGCTAATAAGTCTCATGAGGTGTCGGTGTTCACTGCGCATACCTGCACGTACATAAGTGAGCATTAGATTCCTATGGGGACCTTTGGTGCGCAAATGCACACAAAAATAGAGCACGTCGCTGCTTTTTTTTTGCGCGCATGTGAAAAAGAACTGTAAGAATGAACCCATTGAAAACAATGGGATCTATTCTCTTCTTATTGCTAACGTAAAAAATTACCTACGCAACTATGCCCGTGCGTGGGAGCCCTAAGACTGATATGTATAATACTGGTCTATACAAATAAGCTCTGTTGGGCATAGAATAGCCTGCTGGCCATTTTACATACTTGATAAGGAGTCTGGGAATGGGGCACCCCATATGTCACCTACAGATTGTACGTGCGTAGTAAGGTTGCTTTGACATGCTACATTATGGAACATGCTACAATTTTTTTCTTACAAAATTCCCCCAATCGGTGGGGTTTGTCAGAGTGTATCAACCCTCTGTTGACAATGTGAATGGTTACGTCCAGCTAATTAATTTTTTCATTTATTTATACGTTTCTTTAATAAATAAGTGAGGAATGGCCCAGTGCAAAGTTCCAAGAAAAGATGCTTGAAGATGTTCTACAGACATATCTCATCATGTTTACGCTTTTATTTGCCAGGGCTTGATCCTAAACAGATGGAAATACTTCTACTTCCCTAAAAGTTACAAAAAAGCCTTATATGGAATTCTGCAATAGATCAGTGGATCGGCTCCTCACACAGTGGCGCCTATTTATCAATGGCTGGACCAGAATTCTAGCAAGCAAAAGTTGCAAAATTGCAACTTTCTAGCTATTAATGCCATTATTTTTTTAAAAAGTGGGTGAGGCCTGGCTTTAGGGGTGTGGCCACTTGCGGCTCACTATATTCACTATAATCTATGCCATAAAACTAGCGATTATTATAGTAAAAAACAGCCCCATTCTAGCAGGTTTTTCATCTAGAGTACAGAGGTGTCGCCAGATAAAACTAATTAATGTAAGCTTGTGCCTTTTAATACATTTGTCACTCATAGCTGAGCGCAGGGCTTACTTAGACTGGCATGTGAAACACTGCTCTAAGTAAATAATAGAGATGAACGAGCGTACTCGGAAAAGCACTACTCGCTCGAGTAATTTGCTTTATCCGAGTATCGCTGTGCTCGTCCCTGAAGATTCAGGTGCCGGCACGGAGCGGGGAGCTGCAGGGGAGAGCGGGGAGGAACGGAGGTAAGATCTTTCTCTCCCGCCCGCTCTCCCCTGCTCCCCGCTGCGACTCACCTGTCAGCCGCAGCGGCACCCGAATCTTTAGCCCCGAGCACAGCGATACTCGGATAAAGCAAATTACTCGAGCGAGTAGTGCTTATCCGAGTACGCTCGCTCATCTCTAGTAAATAACCCTCAGTATTTTTTATGCACGTCGTTAAGACTCACTTAAGGCCCATTTAGACCCAATGATTTTCACTAAAAATTCGCTGAAAGCAGTCTTTTGAGCGAGAATTGTTAGGTCTAAATGCACGGACATAGTGCAGTTTTCGTGCACGAGTTGTTCCACACTTAATTCTAGTTTTCTAGAATTGAGTGATGAACTCTTATTAGCGGTGCAGATTGTTATCACAGTTGGCAGTGCTGCTAAGATTCTTTCAGCTCACATCCCACTGGTAGTAAACACAGCAGGACGCTGGCTATAATTGCGGAGAACAATACAGCTGTTTGCTTATGCAGAACAGCTGTTTTGTTCGCTGAGCGATAGCGGCGATGTCCCGCTCTGACTGCATAGCTCTTAAGTAGCTACTTAGCTACTATAGACTATGCAAAGAGGATCGCTCAAAACTGTTTGAGCGATTTTTGAGTGATCATCTGTCAGTGTAAATGGGGTCTTAGGGTAGATCAATAATATGGGTGAACATCTGTCCTTTATCTGTGCCATTCAGCCTATTGTTGCTGAATGCTGTATTTGCATTCACACATTCTCATCATGGCAGTAAAGTGTCTGTTTAACATGACCATTAACATGAAATTAACCTTTTCAGAGTAATGTAATAAGAAATGATATAAACAGAAATACTATATAGTCTTATTATTGGAATCGCTTCCTTAATAGAAGGTGGAATTAAATAATGAATAGAGATGAGCGAACGTACTCGGATAAGCATTACTCGTCCGAGTAATGTGCTTTATCCGAGTACCGCTGTACTCGTCTTGAAAGATTCGGGGCGCTCCGCTGCTGACAGGTGAGTCGCAGTGGGGAGCGGGGCAGAGCGGGCGGGAGAGAAGGAGAGAAAGATCTCCCCTCCGTTCCTCCCCGCTCTCCCCTGCAGCTTGTGAGAGCATTGATAATCCTCTAAATCATCCTGGTCTGCCTCTTAGGCAACATGGTTAGACTGCATTTCATTGAGTCTCCAACAGTGAAGTGCACAGGTCTCGATGCAGTTTCTACAGCAGGGGAGGTGTAGTGCTGGGTCTGCTGGACACAGATACATCCAGACATCCATTTTTGGCCATGAGAAGCCTCTCCTTGGCTGTATAGGATTACATACTTATAATGTAAAATGTTCATATTTTGAAATGTGCCTCATTAGTTATTCTAGTTATGTATTGACTTTTTTGGTTTGGAGAAGAAAAAAAGGGCATTTTTTCTTGAATAAAAATAAAATAATTAAAAAAAAATTCATGTAATTTTACACAGTCTCATACAATGTGAATTAAATCTCGACCGTCCATATAACATTTTGGACATCCTGAGTTTGATCTAATACCTATATTAAACAATTTAATGGAGTATCACATACTCTATGCACTAAATATAATTGTTCTATCTGTTATCTTTTAGGCAACCATTTTTCTTTTTTCTGTATTGGGCATTGTTGTAAGTAGTAGGAAAGCATCTTTCTATATAAGTAAGTTGTTACATCCAAGAAAATTCACCAAAAGGTGTTGTCCCATAGATACAGATACTGACCAGGCCTGAACAGCAAATGCATATCGTAGTTAAAGGAACTAAACGAAACAACTATGGGGAACATCGTAAAGCTCTTTACATTTTTCAATGTACCTGCTCCAAAAAGATTACTCACTCTCTTCACCCATGGTGAAAACAGATCCAGTCTAAAAAAAACTCTGGCAATTTAGGGTTCTTCCAGAAATTGGTGTATATAGTGAATCCATACCGTTTTAAAATCTGCTTAAATTTAATCATTAAAGTGATTGTCTGATTTAATCCCTTTTTACTTTCATCCCTCTCTCACATACCATTAAAGGGGGGGCTAGAACTAGTCATTTTAGAATTGCCAAATCTCCAGATCATTTATCTATTGGATGGGTCTTCAATTTAATTCTAGCAGGTTTCTTATTCTGCTAGAGGGTTTTGAGGTATATTGAGGAGTTGTGGCATACAAAACCATTTTAAAAAGATTCCCCCTGCCAATTATCAACAAGGGGAAACTACTCCAAACATTGACCTTATTTTCAAATTTTCCTATTGACGAAAGCAGATTAGCAGAAATAAAGTCTAGAGGGTTAGAAGATACCCCAACTCCAAAATATATGAAATCCTTCACTATTTGTGATTGCATATGTTTCAGTGAATAGTCTATCAGTAAGGGATTTAAGGGAAGAATTACAGATTTCCCCCCAATTAATAGTAAGACACGACATCCTAACAAATATATCAAAACTAGACATAATAGAGCCGATAGATTTACTCACAACCCTGTATATAACAACAGATCATCTGCATATAATGAGACATGTTTCTAATTTTATCCATACTGCAATCTGACTATATCAGGGGATTGCCCAAAACATCTAGGGACTCAAATGCCAAGGCAATGAGAAGAGGGCACAGGGAGCACCCCGGCCTTTACCCTCTCTCTCACCCCCAGCATTGAATAAAGCAGTTTAATCCATACTAAAGATTTTTCACCAGAGCCCATCCTATGTAGAACAGCCCATAAATAGTTCACCTTGACTCCGTCAATAGCTTTGCGTAAAAAAACAGCCCTGCCCCCCACAAACTTGATGATCTACCTGAAGATTCAGACATTACCTCCTTAAGTTTATAGCAGTTGATTTGTCCGGCATAAAGCTGGACTGATGCTTATTTATCAAATGAGTCATAACTAGAGATGAGCGAACACCAAAATGTTCGGGTGTTCGTTATTCGGAACGAACTTCCCGTGATGCTCGAGGGTTCGTTTCGAACAACGAACCCCATTGAAGTCAATGGGCGACCAGAACATTTTTGTATTTCGCCGATGCTCGCTAAGGTTTTCATGTGTGAAAATCTGGGCAATTCAGGAAAGTGATGGGAATGACACAGTGACGGATAGGGCAGGCGAGGGGCTACATGTTGGGCTGCATCTCAAGTTCACAGGTCCCACTATTAAGCCACAATACCGGCAAGAGTGGGCCCCCCCCCCTCCCAACAACTTTTACTTCTGAAAAGCCCTCATTAGCATGGCATACCTTTGCTAAGCACCACACTACCTCCAACAAAGCACAATCACTGCCTGCATGACACTCCACTGACACTTCTCCTGGGTTACATGCTAACCAACCGCCCCCCCTCCCCCCCACAGCGCACACCAAAGTGTCCCTGCGCAGCCTTCAGCTGCCCTCATGCCACACCACGCTCATGTCTATTTAGAATTGCGTCTGCCATGACGAGGGACCGCAGGCACACACTGCAGAGGTTGGCACGGCTAGGCAGCGACCCTCTTTAAAAGTGGCGGAGCGATAGCCCACAATGCTGTACAGAAGCAATGAGAAATAGAATCCTGTGCCACCGCCATCAGGAGCTGCACACGTGGGCATAGCAATGGGGAACCTATGTGCCACACACTATTCATTCTGTCAAGGTGTCTGCATGCCCCAGTCAGACCGGGCTTTTTAATTCATAGACACAGGCAGGTACAACTCCCTATTGTGAAGTCCCTGTCGACCCACAGCATGGGTGGCTCCCTGGAACCCACCGGCGGTACACAGAAATATCCCATTGCATTGCCCAACACAGCTGAGGTAGTAATGTCGTGCTTAATGCAGGTGGGCTTCGGCCCACACTGCATGCCCCAGTCTGACTGGGGTTCTTTATAAGTGTACAGATGTAGTAAAAACTCCGTGTGCACCTACAGCATGGGTGGGTGCCAGGAAGCCACCGGCGGTACATAGAAATATCCCATTGCATTGCCCAACACAGCTGAGGTAGTAATGTTGTGCTTAACCCTTTCCAATCCAATTTGTATATGGTTTTCCTAGGGGGCTTACTCTTTTTCTGCCGTTATACAACGGCGCTATATGCTGGCTAAAGCCAGTACTGCATGAGCTGACACGTAGGATAGGCTCCGACAGCAGAGAGGCTGGCAATATACAGTAAGAGAACCCCGACGGACGTCTACCAACAACGGAGCTGTACAGCCTTAAACCCTAATGTCTTCACAGGTCACACAGTGGACTGGAAAGGGTTAATGCAGGTGGGTTTCGGCCCACACTGCATGCCCCAGTCAGACTGGGTTTCTTTATAAGTGGAAACAGATGCATTTATAATTCCCTGTGGACCCACAGCATGGGTGGGTGCCAGGAAGCCACCGGCGGTACATAGAAATATCCCATTGCATTGCCCAACACAGCTGAGGTAGTAATGTTGTGCGTAATACAGGTGGGCTTCGGCCCACACTGCATGCCCCAGTCAGACTGGGGTTCTTTAGAAGTGTACAGATGTATTAAAAACTCCGTGTGCACCTACAGCATGGGTGGCTCCCTGGAACCCACCGGCGGTACATAAAAATATCCCATTGCATTGCCCAACACAGCTGAGGTAGTAATGTCGTGCTTAATGCAGGTGGGCTTCGGCCCACACTGCATGCCCCAGTCAGACTGGGGTTCTTTACAAGTGGACACATGTAGGTTAAACTCCCTGTGGACCCACTGCCTGGGTGGGTGCCAGGAAGCCAGCGGCGGTACACAGAAATATCCCATTGCATTGCCCAACACAGCTGAGGTAACGTCAGCTGTAATGCAGGTGGGCTAAAAATTAATTTGATTACACTGTAGGCGAGGGCCCACAAAAATTGCTGTATCAACAGTACTAATGTACATCCCAAAAATTGGCCATGGCCAGCCAAGAGGGCAGGTGAAACCCATTAATCGCTTTGGTTAATGTGGCTTAAGTGGTAACTAGGCCTGGAGGCAGCCCAGTGTAACGAAAAATTGGTTCAAGTTAAAGTTCCAATGCTTTTAAGCGCATTGAAACTTATAAAAATTGTTCTGAAAAATTATTTGACTGAGCCTTGTGGCCCTAAGAAAAATTGCCCGTTCAGCGTGATTACGTGAGGTTTCAGGAGGAGGAGCAGGAGGAGGAGGAGGAGGAATATTAGACACAGATTGATGAAGCAGAAATGTCCCCGTTTTGGATGGTGAGAGAGAACGTAGCTTCCATCCGCGGGTGCAGGCTACGTATTGCTTACGTATCGCTGCTGTCCGCTGGTGGAGAACAGAAGTCTGGGGAAATCCAGCCTTTGTTCATCTTGATGAGTGTTAGCCTGTCGGCACTGTCGGTTGACAAGCGGCTACGCTTATCTGTGATGATTCCCCCAGCCGCACTAAACACCCTTTCCGACAAGACGCTAGCCGCAGGACAAGCAAGCACCTCCAGGGCATACAGCGCGAGTTCAGGCCACGTGTCCAGCTTCGACACCCAGTAGTTGTAGGGGGCAGAGGCGTCACCAAGGATGGTCGTGCGATCCGCTACGTACTCCCTCACCATCCTTTTACAGTGCTCCCGCCGACTCAGCCGTGACTGGGGAGCGGTGACACAGTCTTGGTGGGGAGCCATAAAGCTGGCCAGGCCCTTAAAGACTGTTGCACTGCCTGGGATGTACATGCTGCTCGATCTACGCACATCCCCTGCTACCTTGCCCTCGGTACTGCGCCTTCTGCCACTAGCGCTGTCGGCTGGGAATTTTACCGTCAGCTTGTCCGCAAGGGTCCTGTGGTATAGCAACACTCTCGAACCCCTTTCCTCTTCGGGAATCAGAGTGGGCAGGTTCTTCTTATACCGTGGATCGAGCAGTGTGTACACCCAGTAATCCGTCGTGGCCAGAATGCGTGCAACGCGAGGGTCACGAGAAAGGCATCCTAACATGAAGTCAGCCATGTGTGCCAGGGTACCAGTACGCAACACATGGCTGTCCTCACTAGGAAGATCACTTTCAGGATCCTCCTCCTCCTCCTCCTCCTCCTCAGGCCATACACGCTGAAAGGATGACAGGCAATCAGCCGGTGTACCGTCAGCAGCAGCCCAAGCTGTCTCTTCCCCCTCCTCCTCATCCTCCTCATGCTCCTCCTCCTCCTCCTGTACGCGCTGAGAAATAGACAGGAGGGTGCCCTGACTATCCAGCGGCATACTGTCTTCCCCCGCCCCCGTTTCCGAGCGCAAAGCAGCTGCCTTTATGGTTTGCAGGGAATTTCTCAAGATGCATAGCAGAGGAATGGTGACGCTAATGATTGTAGCATCGCCGCTCACCACCTGGGTAGACTCCTCAAAATTACCAAGGACATGGCAGATGTCTGCCAACCAGGCCCACTCTTCTGAAAGGAATTGAGGAGGCTGACTCCCACTGCGCCGCCCATGTTGGAGTTGGTATTCGACTATAGCTCTCCGTTGTTCATAGAGCCTGGCCAACATGTGGAGCGTAGAGTTCCACCGTGTGGGCACGTCGCACAGCAGTCGGTGCACTGGCAGCTTAAAGTGATGTTGCAGGGCGCGCAGGGTGGCAGCGTCCGTGTGGGACTTGCGGAAATGTGCGCAGAGGCGGCGCGCCTTTACGAGCAGGTCTGACAAGCGTGGGTAGCTTTTCAGAAAGCGCTGAACCACCAAATTAAATACGTGGGCCAGGCATGGCACATGCGTGAGGCTGCCGAGCTGCAGAGCCGCCACCAGGTTACGGCCGTTGTCACACACGACTATGCCCGGTTGGAGGCTCAGCGGCGCAAGCCAGCGGTCGGTCTGCTGTGTCAGACCCTGCAGCAGTTCGTGGGCCGTGTGCCTCTTATCGCCTAAGCTGAGTAGTTTCAGCACGGCCTGCTGACGCTTGCCCACCGCTGTGCTGCCACACCGCGCGACACCGACTGCTGGCGACATGCTGCTGCTAACACATCTTGATTGCGAGACAGAGGAGGAGGAGGAGGAGGAGGGTGCTTTAGTGGAGGAAGCATACACCTCCGCAGATACCAGCACCAAGCTGGGGCCCGCAATTCTGGGGGTGGGTAGGACGTGAGCGGTCCCAGGCTCTGACTCTGTCCCAGCCTCCACTAAATTCACCCAATGTGCCGTCAGGGAGATGTAGTGGCCCTGCCCGCCTGTGCTTGTCCACGTGTCCGTAGTTAAGTGGACCGTGGCAGTAACCGCGTTGGTGAGGGCGCGTACAATGTTGCGGGAGACGTGGTCGTGCAGGGCTGGGACGGCACATCGGGAAAAGTAGTGGCGACTGGGAACTGAGTAGCGCGGGGCCGCCGCCTCCATGATACTTTTGAAGGACTCCGTTTCCACAACCCTATACGGCAGCATCTCAAGGCTGATGAATTTTGCTATGCGGACGGTTAACGTTTGAGCGTGCGGGTGCGTGGCGGCGTACTTGCGCTTGCGCTCCAACAGTTGCGCTAGCGACGGCTGGACTGTGCGGTGCGAGACATTGGAGGATGGGGCCGAGGACAGCGGAGGTGAGGGTGAGGGTGCAGGCCATGAGACGGTCGTGCCTGTGTCCTGAGAGGGGGGTTGCATCTCAGTGGCAGGTTGGGGCACAGGGGGAGAGGCAGCGGTGCAAACCGGAGGCGCTGAACGGCCTTCGTCCCACCTTGCGGGGTGCTTGGCCATCATATGCCTGCGCATGGTGGTGGTGGTGAGGCTGTTGGTGTTGGCTCCCCGGCTGAGCTTTGCGCGACAAAGGTTGCACACCACAGTTCGTCGGTCGTCAGGCGTCTCTGTGAAAAACTGCCAGACCTTAGAGCACCTCGGCCTCTGCAGGGTGGCATGGCGCGAGGGGGCGCTTTGGGAAACACTTGGTGGATTATTCGGTCTGGCCCTGCCTCTACCCCTGGCCACCGCACTGCCTCTTGCAACCTGCCCTGCTGATGCCCTTGACTCCCCCTCTGAAGACCTGTCCTCCTGAGTAAGCGTTGCACACCAGGTGGGGTCAGTCACCTCATCGTCCTGCTGCTCTTCCTCCGAATCCTCTGTGCGCTGCTCCCTCGGACTTACTGCCCTTACTACTACCTCACTGCAAGACAACTGTGTCTGATCGTCATCGTCCTCCTCACCCACAGAAAGTTGTTGAGACAGTTGGCGGAAGTCCCCAGCCTCATCCCCCGGACCCCGGGAACTTTCGAATGGTTGGGCATCAGTGACTATAAACTCCTCTGGTGGGAGAGGAACCGCTGCTGCCCAATCTGAGCAGGGGCCCGAGAACAGTTCCTGGGAGTGTTCCCGCTCCTGAGCAGGTGTCATTGTAGTGGAGTGAGGAGGCTGGGAGGAAGGAGGAGCAGCAGACAGAGGATTCGGATTTGCAGCAGTGGACGGCGCAGAACTGCGTGTTGACGATAGGTTGCTCGAAGCACTTTCTGCCATCCAGGACAGGACCTGCTCACACTGCTCATTTTCTAATACCCGTCTCCCGCGTGGACCCATTAATTGGGCGATGAATGTGGGGACGCCAGAAACGTGCCTCTCTCCTAATCGCGCAGCAGTCGGCTGCGACACACCGGGATCAGGAGCTCGGCCTGTGCCCACACCCTGACTTGGCCCTCCGCGTCCTCGGCCGCGTCCACGTCCTCTAGGCCTACCCCTACCCCTCAGCATGCTGTATTACCAGTGATTTGATTTCACAGGCAGGAAATAAATTGGCGCAAGACTGCAGGCCAAATATAATTTTTGCCCTTTTTGGAAAACGAAAGGCCCCACTGCCTCTAGTGAATGAATAATCTAAGTTTAATAACTGTGCTGTGTCCCTACTAATGTGTCACAGAACGTGAGGGTAGCAGAGTTATTATAACTCTGGCAGAGCAGGTATTTTTTTCCCAATTAAGGAAAGCAAATGGCGAAGCCAGCAGTAAAGCGTAGCTGGGTGCGTCTGATTTAGCAATGTTGTTCACGTAGCTCACACGTGTCCACAGCCCTTAGGACGGACAGAGGCTGGACAAATAGATTTGTTTTCAGTTTTTTTCCACCAAAAGGCAGCACTGCGTATATTCTATGAACATGAGAAGTTTAATAACTGTGCTGTTTTCCTGCTAATGTGTCACAGAACGTGAGGGTAGCAGAGTTATTATAACTCTGGCAGAGCAGGTATTTTTTTCCCAATTAAGGAAAGCAAATGGCGAAGCCAGCAGTAAAGCGTAGCTGGGTGCGTATGATTTAGCAATGTTGTTCACGTAGCTCACACGTGTCCACAGCCCTTAGGACGGACAGAGGCTGGACAAATAGATTTGTTTTCAGTTTTTTTCCACCAAAAGGCAGCACTGCGTATATTCTATGAACATGAGAAGTTTAATAACTGTGCTGTGTCCCTGCTTATGTGTCACAGAACGTGAGGGTAGCAGAGTTATTATAACTCTGGCAGAGCAGGTATTTTTTTCCCAATTAAGGAAAGCAAATGGCGAAGCCAGCAGTAAAGCGTAGCTGGGTGCGTATGATTTAGCAATGTTGTTCACGCAGCTCACACGTGTCCACCGGCGTTAGGACGGACAGAGGCAGGACAAATAGAATTATTTTCACTTGTTTTACAAGCAAAAGGCAGCACTGCGTATATTCAATGAATAATAACTGTGTTGTGGCCCTGCCTATACAATTCTTTCCCTGCAGTATCAATGGAGGGTGGAATGCTCTGCAGAGGCGATTTTGAGAAGCCCAAAAAAAATGCAGCACAGCTAACAGCAGCCTGGACAGTACTGCACACGGATAAATATGGCCCTAGAAAGGACCGTTGAGGTTCTTGAAGGCTACACTCACTCCTAACACTCTCCCTGCCTATGCAGCACTTCTGTCCCTAATGCCAGGTGCAACGCTCTGCAGAGCCGATTTTGAGAAAAAAAAAAATGCAACTGCTAACAGCAGCCAACACACAGCTATCAGTGGCCCTAATAAGGACCTTTGGGGGGTCTTGAAGCCTACACTAACTACCAATTCTTTCCCTACAGCAGCTCCGGTACAAACAGCACTGTCCCTCATCTAACTCACACGGCATCTGAGGCGAACCGCGGGAGGGGCCGACTTTTATGTTCGGGTGACACCTGATCGCCCCAGCCACTCACAGCAGGGGGGTGGTATAGGGCTTGAACGTCACAGGGGGAAGTTGTAATGCCTTCCCTGTCTTTCAATTGGCCAGAAAAGCGCGCTAACGTCTCAGGGAAGGAAGTGAAAGTAACCCGAACACCGCATGGTGTTCGTTACGAATAACGAACATCACGAACACCCTAATATTCGCACGAATATCAAGCTCGGAAGAACACGTTCGCTCATCTCTAATAACCACCTCTCCAAATGGTACCCTAAAAATCATCCCGTGCTTGTGCAAAAAATATACACACACACATATATATATATATATATATATATATATACACACCTCTCCGCCGCTGGTGGGTCTGGTGGGTCTTGCCGCTTTGTTCTAGACCTCCCCCCGTATCCCCGTCTAGCTTGTGTAGAAAAAAAACACACTATATATGTATATATATATATATATATATATCACACACACATTCACCTCTCCTCACCCTAAAATCCTCCCTAGCACTCAGCTGCCACTCAAGGAATGGCTGAGGGCTGCCTGTTATTGGCTGAGCGCTCAACCAATCAGAGACAGCGCTTTTAGCCAGCGGGGATTTTAAATCCTTTCTGGCTGAAAGATCTTCAGTACAGAGCTGAAGACATGCGGCAAGACCTGCCGAACCCCGACAGCGGCGGACAGGTGAGTATATATATTTTTTTATTTTTTACACATGTTTCAGGTGATTTTTGGGAAAGGGCTTATATTTCAAGCCCCCCCCCCCCCCAAAAAAAAAAAAAATCATCACTGCAGGGTGTACCCTCCTCAGTGAACACTGTGACAGCACTGTCGCAGTGTTCGGCGATGACTGGACTGGAGCGGGGATGAAGGAATCATCTGCCACTGCTGCTACAGCAATAGCAGCGGATAACGATCATCGTCCATTGATTTCAATAGGACCTGAGACACTCTTGCGCATTGCATGGCATGTATCGGAGACAAATTTAAAATTTTTCTCCCAAACGCATGCCTGACGACAGAGTCCGGGAAGTGGTTAAAGACTGAGTTAACCTTTTAGTGACCAGCCATATGCTTCTTTACGTCCTGGCTTTCTGGGCTTTAATCCCCATGGCCGTAAAAACACGATCGCCCTGTGGATGAAAGCCATGAGGGCTGCGGGCATGACAGGTGCCTGCTTTCGGCTGCCAGAGGTAGCCGACAGCCTGGACTTGTCATGAGGAGCCGCGAAATTCAACCCCTGGTCATGTGATCGCTGTTATTCAATGGATTATGACGATCGCATAAGAGTAAATAAAAAGTCAAAAAAAGCTGAAGTTTCAGCTCTTCTCACAGATTGGATCCTTGAGGATAGCTGAAACTACTCACCTCTGTCATCCGCAATGTCCCAGAGCGTTCTGGTCCTTCCAGGACCTGATGCTGTCTTTTGTGCATGCGCACCAGATGCAAAATGTTGGGCGCATGCACAGAAGGCCGGGGAGTGTGGGAGATTTTAAATCTAACTGGTCCCAGCTAGCATGAGTAGCTGAGAGCAGGGAGATGTTACCGAGGACCACATGCCATGGGCCGTGGTCACATGATCACCGTAATCCAATAGATAATGGTGATCATGTAAAGAAAAGAAAAGTTTAAAAGGTTTAAAAAAGGCTAAAAAGTTTAGGTTTCATTTTCCCTAATGGATCATATTCATGAGGGGAGATGAAATTACGTACCTAAGGCCCCCGGGTTTATCCAAGGACCTTAGCCCAGCTTCTGCAGACATGCTTGTCGCCAAAGTGGCAGGTGCATGCGCAAAAGCCGCGGATGACTGGGGTAATTTAAAATCTCCCTACTCCTGGCTAACAAACGTAGCCGAGAGCCTGGAGATTTCATGTGGGGCTGCAGTAAGTGGTCCCTGGTCACATGGTCATTTTTATGCTCATGTAAAAGTAAAAAAAAGTTAAAGTTTCACCTCCTGTCATAAATCCGATCCATGAGGGGAGGTGAAAATAGTTACCAAAGGCCTCTGGCGATGTCCCCCGACAGAATCTTTATCCGCGGACCCTTCCCAAGCTTCGGTGTATGCGCCCGTCAGCAAAATGGCGGATGCAATCGCAGAAGCTGGGGAGGGCCCGGGAAATTTAAAATCGCCTTGCACCTGGCTACTAAAGGTAGCTTAGAGCCTGGAGCAGTGACCGAGGGCTGCAGTGAGCTGTTATCCAATGGATAATGGTGATCACGTAAAAGTTTTTAAAAAGTTGAAGTTTAATATGCCCTTAGTGATCTGATTGGTGAGGGAATATGAAACCTCTTATCAGAGGCCTCTACATTCGAACCCCCAACGCGATCATCCTCCACGGACCTTCCCCGCCCTCTGCACATGTGGCTGTTGGCAAAATACTGGACACGGGCAGAAGCCGGTTAGGTCCTCAGAAACTTAAAATCTCTTTGCTCCCTGCTGAGCGGTTCCCGGTGACGTGATAAAAAGGTAGAGATCTAACTTAGGCCGGTCTCAAATGACTGGATAGAAATTGCAGATTCTCGTTGAATGCCATATGTTGGAGACCGCCACACCTCAGCAAACTTACAAAGCCTCACAAAGGGCCACTTTTTACATTCCTTCCCTGCCACTGAGGTCAAGAATACCCCCCCCCCCCCAAAAAAAAAAGGTTTGGGCTTGCAGCAAGCATGGGAGGAGAAGGGATACCCTGTTTCATTGCCCCATGTGCCCATCGCAGCCAGGCCTCAATAATATCCAGTTTTCAAATGTACCACACAGTTTGCATTATTACTTTTATCCAAGATTTAGAGAATGCCAAAAAGGATGGGGGGGGGGGGGGGGTATTTTTAGGGAGTCAATTTTTTTTCTTCACAAGTGAGAAATTGGGCCTGGAATTTATTCATTTATGCCTTGAAATCCAAAGCGTGTTCCCTCCATTACAGGCTTCACCATGTGTCTAGTAAGCAGATTGGGGCTAGAATAGGTATGTTTTTTTTTGAATACAGGACAAACAGGGGGATCAATTTTGGGGTGAAAGTCTTCATTCATATGTGCTGTACAAAAACAACCTGTTTTTAAAATGACACAATTGCCAAGAAAATGAAAACGTTTTCCGTCTGCTTTGCTTAGATTCATTCAAAAACTGTGGGGTCAAAATAAGCAGTACACCCCTAGATGAATTCGTTAAGGCGTCTAGTTTTCAAAATGGGGCCATTTGTGGGGGTTCTCTATCATTTTGGCCGCTCAAGGGCTCTACAAGTGGGCAATGGGGCCTGAAACACCTTCAAGCAAAATGTCTGTTCTGAAGGCCACCAGCTGCTCCTTCCGCTTTGAGCATTGTGCATACGGACAGAAGATTAGGGCCACAACGGGTATGTTTCTGAGCACAGGACAAACAGGGGTATCTATTTTGGGGTGCAAATCCTCCATGTGCACTATAGAAAAAAAACTGTCTTTAAAATGACATATTATCAAAAATATGATTTTTTTCCCTCTAAATTGCATTAACTCCTGAAAAGAAACTGTGGGGTCAAAATACTCATAACAACCCTCAGTGAATACATTAGGATGTGTATTTTCTAAAATGGGTCATTCTGACACCTATGAGCCTTTGCCATCTTGACTTGGTGCAGGAAAGCAAAGTGTTCCTCAAAATATTAATAATTAATGTTAAATTTGTACGTCTCCTAAATGGTTAAAAAAAACTAACGTTTTTGCAATGTGCTTCCAGAATAAAGTAAACAGATGGAAATATATATCTAATTAAAAATGTGTACATTATGTTTGCACATATTTGACATATTGCAGTTGAAAATGTGAAAAGATGCCAACTTTTTCAAGATTTTCACAATTTTGGTGCTTTTAATAAATATACACAAATTCTATCACTATTTTTACCACCTAAATGAAGTACAACATGTGGTGAAAAAACAGTATCAGAATCACATGGATATGCAAAACCTTTACAGAGTTATTCTATGTTAAAGTGACACATGTCAGATTTCAAAAATTTTGGTTGGTAATTAAGGCAGAAACAGGCTTGGACACTAAAGGGTTAAGGTATTGAAAGTCCCACCAGAGGAAGCACATATAGGTGTAGTTATTTTATCAATATTTCTCTGAAGGATGGGTTGAATAAGCAAACTCCATGTTAGGTTGTGCACCTGGGACCTGTGGTTCTACAGGTTTCAATGAGCACAGCTTCACAGGTGAGAGTTAATTGAGCTAGCTGGGTGTGATGTTTCTCCAGAAAATACCCTCTGGTCTGCTGCACATAAATACTAGCTATTACGTTCATATGGGCAAACAAACACTGTTCCCACATGAACGTGACCAGGACACAAACAGAAACCGACTGATGACACACACTTGCCATGCATATCTGTACACATAAGCAGATGTTATAGCTATAAATGTACAAGGTATTGGTTCATATATTGGCCAAAATACTTAAGCCCGCAAGCCACAATCAAGGCTTCTTATTTTGCGGGTCCCTACACTAGCAAGACAACTGACCTCAAGCTGCAGGGAGAATGGCAGAACCCCACCTAATAAACAAGGTGATCGCCTCAATAAAGGCGGCCCCACGCTGGGACCTTGGTCTTGACCATCCCTCAAGGGTTAATACACGGAAGCAGAACAGACCTGCACACAGAGCACAAATCACACAGCAACACACTAGGGTTAGCATGCCAGACATACAACCACATAGAACAGGACAGTTGATTCCTCATGTCTAGCCACCAGCACAGACTTACAGAACATGACACTGTTCACTCCATATATGCAAAACAGGGCTATCCACACCTAATGTCTGGCCACCTGCACAAATACTGAACTAGCCCCTGTTCACACTATCCACAGAATAAGACTGTCCACACCTAATGTCTGGCCACATGTACAAACACTGGACAGGACACTGTACACCCACATAACACATGTACAGGCGTGCAAAACCAACAAACCCTAGAGTGAAGGAATACCAGCTTCCTATTGCAAAGGGTCTGCAACCAGATCGGTGGTCATTGGCTAGCAGGAGAACACCACCCCCAGCCAGCTTAATCATTCCATACCTGTGGGGCTGTGCTGTTAGAAACCTATGTGATACAACAGATACCAGTCAGCACAACCCTTACACTAGCATCTCTTGGTAATAGATGCTGATCATTTTACTGTTCACTCTGTTGTAAACCCACTCATAAATGGTCTTATACATGCTTGTCTGAAGTGTCTCTCTCACCTTCCCTGAGGACGGTCAGGACACCTGTTGTCTCTCCCCTCCTTCCATTCTAGGGTCAAGTAGTGTGTGGTACGATGATCGCAAAGGTGCATTCACCTGCAGGTTTTTCCCTATCCTTTTACAGGTGTGACCTCCAGATGTCTGATGTCTTATGTGTGTGTCAGATGGGTGATGCCTGACACTATTTCCTGTTAGGTCAGCACAGTGGCTAACTCTCTCCCCCTTGGTGTGAGGACACTTGGACTAGCTATAGCTTGCTACCTTTATGCATATAAGTTCTGGGTGGGGTTCCTGTTCTATGTGGTATGCATAACCCTGTGTGTTGGTGTGAACAGTGATGTGTTTTGTATGTCTGTGCAGGTGGCCAGACATGTGCTCTATGCGCAGTCCTGTTCAGTGTAGTATGCATAACCTTGTCTGTTGGTGTGAACAGTGACTTGTTTTGAATGTCTGTGCAGTTGGCCACAAAATACTGTAGACAAATACGCTCGTGTGAAGGAGCCCTTGGAAGACAACCAAGTTAGCAAGGTAGGTGTGAGTTCTCCCATGCTCACATCCCTCTCTAGGCCACACCCTAATCCTACATGAAGCTTTTTGATCTTTTTTAAAAATAGTTTTTGTCTTAAAGATAAGGTGACCAAGCGCAGTTCTGACATTGCATTTTTTTTTTTTGGACGGCATTTACTGAGTGAGATTAGTGATGTCATATTTTGATAAATTGGACTTTCATGAATGCAGTATACCAGATTTTATATCTGAGAAGTTAAAAATCTGATAGAGAATCATAACAAAGCACATCTGAAAAACACCAAACCTATAGCCTGCTCCATTAGCAAAAATAATGCCATGGACCTACAGAGGATATGACAGGTGGAGAAAATACCACAACAAAAAGCACTATTTGCTGCGGGTGTAATATTCGTCTATGGACTTGAAGCGAACATCTGGCCGCAGTGTTTTTTGCTAGGCATAAACTGCCAGGAAAAAAGTCATTAAAAAGTGGCATTTTTCCAACAAATGCAGTGTGTTAAACCACCTGAAACTCCTAGTTTTTGTAGATCATCTTTCTTTGGTGTCCAATCTGTCATGTTTGTGTTTTTTTGTTTAAAAAATATTGGCGAGATTAGCGAAATACTTGAACCTCTGCTGGAAAGGTCTGAGTAAAACAAGAGACACCACGAGGAAAATGTTCTTGGCATTATATGAAGCACATATTAATGAAGGATAATGAAAATGCAAAGTGTAGACTTGATTGAAGTGGAAACAGACCAAAATAGAGCAGATAATATATGCTGAGCTTAGGTTTAAATGCTTGAAGCAGATGTTTTCACTAGTCCATGCAAATTTAAGGAGCTGTTCAAACAAACAACACTGGTTTGTGTAATTACTATGGAATCGTTCCCATCCGAGCAGCATGAGCAGGTTGTTTCTCTATGGTTGCATGAAGGTGGGCTTCTATCTAGCAGATATTCTCTGAAATGTCAGACTGGATCTGCTCATGTTACCTGTTTGGTATATACACTGAACTATCATATTATTAGGAACACCTACTCAATAACGGCTTGGTCCACCTTTATGGGCGATCATAGTTTTTAGACATCAGGCATACTTCTTCCATACACAACTCGACCCATGCCGCAGCAGCAGCAGCTCTGTCAGTTGGGGCAAATTTTGGGGATGACTAGGAGCAGATCTGACTACCCTTTCCAGGGTATCCCAAACATGTTCAATGGGGTTACAGTCTGGTGTGTCATTGTTGTGTTCCTCTAATCACTCCCTAATGATCCAAGCTCAATGACATGGAGCACTGTCTTGTTGAAAGATGATGCTGTGGTTGGGGAAGACTTCCTGAGGATATAGATGCAGATGGTCAGCTAACAGGTCCCTGTAGCGTTCACCATTCAAGAATTATGGTATGATGACTAACTGTCCAAGGCCATGCCAGGGAAATGCGTCCCAGACTATGACACTGCCACCTCTGGCCTGTTGAACCATAATCGTACATCCATGGGATACGGCGGTTTCATGCTGTTTATGCCAGGTGCTGACCTAGCCATCCGTATGGTTCAGCAGGAAATGGAACTCTTCACTGCAGATGACTTTCTACCATGTGTCCAACGTCCTGGGCCCATGTGAGGCATTATTGGCCACCCTTGTCAGTCTTTGGCTTTTGAACACCAGTCAATGGAAGGTATGTTGCATGTTCATTATGGAAATTTGTCAAATGCCTGCGCTGTTCTCTTTCTGAATCAGTTGGTTTATTGTGGCACGTTGTTTCTGAGATACTAGGCGTGTCATCCTATGCTAACCTCTAGGATCAACTATACATAGCCTGTCTCTGTGTAATTGTCTGTTGGATGTCTGCTCATAGTTCATCTGGTCTTGGTACACTCTTCATACCATGGTTTGGGAACAGCCAACGAGTGCGATTGTTTCAAAAATATTGGCACCACACATCCAAGCACCAGCAACCTGACCTTGGTGAAAGTCACTGAAGTCACTGTGTTTACCCATAAATGTTGCCATCTTCTGTACAGAGAAGTCAATGCATTAACTGAGAGCAGATTGTGATCACGCACTACTGTGTTACTGATCGCAAAAGGCCATGTGACAGCTATTCCTAATGCAGTGGTCGTTCAGTGTACAATGCCCAAGACATTAGATTTAAGGCCCTTTTAAATGGTCCGCTGGCCAGGCATAAATGTTCACCTGAACATTCACTCACCCAACATTTAGGCTGTATATAAGGACAATGATCAGCCGACAAATTAGTGAACGCTTGTTCATCGACTGATTGTTGCTTTTTGGCAAGCATAAAAATGCTTTTGTGCCAGCTGTCAATCTTCCCGTGTGAATGACGGAATGGTTAATCAGGCGGTTATTGGCCCATATAAAAAAAATATATATGAGTGCTGATTGATATGGTTTGCATCAGTGCTTGTTTATTCGGCTGAGAAATGGCCCCTGTAAAATGACCCTTAGAGGTTGGTGACATTTGCCCCAGAAGTTCCATTAGGAGTAGAGATGAGCGAACGTACTCGTCCGAGCTTGATACTCGTTCGAGTATTAGCGTGTTCGAGATGCTCGTTACTCGAGACGAGTACCATGCGATGTTCGAGTTACTTTCACTGTCATCTCTGAGACGTTAGCGCGCTTTTCTGGCCAATAGAAAGACAGGGAAGGCATTACAACTTCCCCCTGCGACGTTCAAGCCCTATACCACCCCCCTGCAGTGAGTGGCTGGCAAGATCAGGTGTCACCCGAGTATATAAATCGGCCCCTCCCGCGGCCACAGATGCGTTCTGACAGAGATCAGGGAAAGTGCTGCTGGTGCCGGAGCTGCTATAGGGAGAGCGTTAGGTGTTATTTTAGGCTTCAAGAACCCCAACGGTCCTTCTTAGGGCCACATCTGACCGTGTGCAGTACTGTTGAGGCTGCTTTTAGCAGTGTTGCACAATTTTTATTTTGTATATCGGGCGTGCAGAGCATTGCGTCCGCAGTCTGCAGTCATTGTACAGAGTATAGGGCCAGTACTGGTGAGGCAGGGAAAGAGATATTCAGGCTATATAGGCAGTGGGCTTTTTCCAAAAAATTGGGGAAAAATACTCTATTTGGGCTGCCTGTGACCGTCTTCAGTTTACTGCGTGTCTGCTGGGGGTAGTAGTCCTAATTAATACGAAGACTAAGCGTTACAGCAGGCTTGCGCAAAATTGTTTCCTGGATCTGCTGTCTCTGTTACATCAGCGCCGTCATCCCGCCAGAGGGAAACAGTATACATATTATACGCTGCCTACAGTATCTATCTGCTGGGGGTAGTAGTCCTAATTAATACGCAGCTAAGCGTTACAGCAGGCTTGCGCAAAATTGTTTCCTGGATGTGCTGTCTCTGTTATATGATCGCCGTCATCCCGCCAGAGGGAAAGAGTATACATAATATTATACGCTGCCTACAGTATCTATCTGCTGGGGGTAGTAGTCCTAATTAATACGCAGCTAAGCGTTACAGCAGGCTTGTGCAAAATAGTTTCCTGGATCTGCTGTCTCTGTTACATGATCGCCGTCATCCCGCCAGAGGGAAAGAGTATACATAATATTATACGCTGCCTACAGTCTATCTGTCTGCTGTATCAGCTCAGCATTTTACAAAAATAGAAGCAAAATACTTAAGGCCTACTACTGGCCTTTGGCCACTTGACTGCTTCTGCGCTGTGAATTCCACTAGCTCAGTCATACGCACCTACGTCTCACTACAGGCGTGCGCAAAATTGTTTCCTGGCTCTGCTGTGCGTTCCGTAAGGGAAGTCAGCCTCCAACCACAGGCCAATAAGCGGCACATTTAATTACAGCGTTCTGTTTCTGCACTACTGGTAATACAGCATGCTGAGGGGTAGGGGTAGGCCTAGAGTACGTGGACGCGGGCGAGGACGCGGAGGCCCAAGTCAGGGTGTGGGCACAGGCCGAGCTCCTGATCCAGGTGTATCGCAGCCGACTGCTGCGGGATTAGGAGAGAGGCACGTTTCTGGCGTCCCCACATTCATCTCACAATTAATGGGTCCACGCGGTAGACCTTTATTAGAAAATGAGCAGTGTGAGCAGGTCCTGCCGTGAATGGCAGAAAGTGCATCCAGCAATCTATCGACTACCCAGAATTCTGCGCCGTCCACTGCTGCAACTCAGAATCCTCTGGCTGCTGCTCCTCCTTCCTCCCAGCCTCCTCACTCCATTACAATGACACATTCTGAGGAGCAGGCAGACTCCCAGGAACTGTTCTCGGGCCCCTGCCCAGAATGGGCAGCAATGGTTCCGAATCCTCTCCCACTGGAGGAGTTTGTCGTGACCGATGCCCAACCTTTGGAAAGTTCCGGGGTTCGGGGGATGAGGCTGGGGACTTCCGGCAACTGTCTCAAGAGCTTTCAGTGGGTGAGGAGGACAATGACGATGAGACACAGTTGTCTATCACTCAGGTAGTAGTAATTGGAGTAAGTCCGAGGGAGGAGCGCACAGAGGATTTGGAGGAAGAGCAGCAGGACGATGAGGTGACTGACCCCACCTGGTTTGCTACGCCTACTGAGGACAGGTCTTCAGAGGGGGAGGCAAGTGCAGCAGCAGGGCAGGTTGGAAGAGGCAGTGCGGTGGCCAGGGGTAGAGGCATGGCCAGACCGAATAATCCACCAACTGTTTCCCAAAGCGCCCCCTCGCGCCATGCCACCCTGCAGAGGCCGAGGTGCTCAAAGGTCTGGCAGTTTTTCACTGAGAGTGCAGACGACCAACGAACAGTGGTGTGCAACCTTTGTCGTGCCAAGATCAGCTGGGGAGCCACCACCACCAGCCTCACCACCACCAGCATGCGCAGAAATATGATAGCCAAGCACCCCACAAGGTGGGACGAAGGCCGTTCACGGCCTCCGGTTTGCACCGCTGCCTCTCCCCCTGTGCCCCAACCTGCCACTGAGATCCAACCCCCCTCTCAGGACACAGGCACTACCGTCTCCTGGCCTGCACCCACACCCTCACCTCCGCTGTGCTCGGACCCATCCACCAATGTCTCTCAGCGCACCGTACAGCCATCGCTACCGCAAGTGTTGGAGCGCAAGCGCAAGTACGCCGCCACGCACCCGCACGCTCAAGCGTTAAACGTGCACATAGCCAAATTTATCAGCCTGGAGATGCTGCCGTATAGGGTTGTGGAAACGGAGGCTTTCAAAGGTATGATGGCGGCGGCGGCGCCGCGCTACTCAGTTCCCAGTCGCCACTACTTTTCCTGATGTGCCGTCCCAGCCCTGCACGACCACGTCTCCCGCAACATTGTACGCGCCCTCACCAATGCGGTTACTGCCAAGGTCCACTTAACAACGGACACGTGGACAAGCACAGGCGGGCAGGGCCACTATATCTCCCTGACGGCACATTGGGTGAATTTAGTGGAGGCTGGGACAGAGTCAGAGCCTGGGACCGCTCACGTCCTACCCACCCCCAGAATTGCGGGCCCCAGCTCGGTGGTGGTATCTGCGGCGGTGTATGCTTCCTCCATTAAACCACCCTCCTCCTCCTCCTCCTCCTCCTGCTACGCAACCTCTGTCTCGCAATCAAGATGTGTCAGCAGCAGCACGTCGCCAGCAGTCGGTGTCGCGCGGCACGGCAGCACAGTGGTGGGCAAGCGTCAGCAGGCCATGCTGAAACTACTCAGCTTACGAGAGAAGAGGCACACGGCCCACGAACTGCTGCAGGGTCTGACAGAGCAGACCGACCGCTGGCTTGCGCCGCTGAGCCTCCAACCAGGCATGGTCGTGTGTGACAACGGCCGTAACCTGGTGGCGGCTCTGCAGCTCGGCAGCCTCACTCACGTGCCATGCCTGTCCACGTCTTTAATTTGGTGGTTCAGCGCTTTCTGAAAAGCTACCCACGCTTGTCAGACCTGCTCGGAAAGGTGCGCCGGCTCTGCGCACATTTCCGCAAGTCCAAGACGGACGCTGCCACCCTGCAACATCGGTTTAATCTGCCAGTGCACCGACTGCTGTGCGACGTGCCCACACGGTGGACCTCTACGCTCCACATGTTGGCCAGGCTCTATGAGCAGCGTAGAGCTATAGTGGAATACCAACTCCAACATGGGCGGCGCAATGGGAGTCAGCCTCCTCAATTCTTTACAGAAGAGTGGGCCTGGTTGGCAGACATCTGCCAGGTCCTTCGAAACTTTGAGGAGTCTACCCAGATGGTGAGCGGCGATGCTGCAATCATTAGCGTCACCATTCCTCTGCTATGCCTCTTGAGAAGTTCCCTGCAAAACATAAAGGCAGACGCTTTGCACTCGGAAACAGAGGCGGGGGAAGACAGTATGTCGCTGGATAGTCAGAGCATCCTCCTGTCTATATCTCAGCGCATTGAGAAGGAGGAGAAGGAGCATGAGGAGGATGAGGAGGAGGGGGAAGAGACAGCTTGGCCCACTGCTGAGGGTACCCATGCTGCTTGCCTGTCATCCTTTCAGCATGTATGGCCTGAGGAGGAGGAGGAGGAGTAGGATCCTGAAAGTGATCTTCCTAGTGAGGACAGCCATGTGTTGCGTACAGGTACCCTGGCACACATGGCCGACTTCATGTTAGGATGCCTTTCTCGTGACCCTCGCGTTACACGCATTCTGGCCACTACGGATTACTGGGTGTACACACTGCTCGACCCACGGTATAAGGAGAACCTTTCCACTCTCATACCCGAAGAAGAAAGGGGTTCGAGAGTGATGCTATACCACAGGACCCTGGCGGACAAACTGATGGTAAAATTCCCATCCGACAGCGCTAGTGGCCGAAGGCGCAGTTCCGAGGGCCAGGTAGCAGGGGAGGCGCAGAGATCAGGCAGCATGTACAGCACAGGAAGTGGAGCACTCTCCAAAGCCTTTGACAGCTTTCTGGCTCCCCAGCAAGACTGTGTCACCGCTCCCCAGTCAAGGCTGAGTCGGCGGGAGCACTGTAAAAGGATGGTGAGGGAGTACGTAGCCGATCGCACGACCGTCCTCCGTGACGTCTCTGCCCCCTACAACTACTGGGTGTCGAAGCTGGACACGTGGCCTGAACTCGCACTGTATGCCCTGGAGGTGCTTGCTTGTCCTGCGGCTAGCGTCTTGTCAGAGAGGATGTTTAGTGCGGCTGGCGGAATCATCACAGATAAACGTACCTGCCTGTCAACCAACAGTGCCGACAGGCTTACACTCATCAAGATGATCAAAGCCTGGATTTCCCCAGACTTCTCTTCTCCACCAGCGGACAGCAGCGATACCTAAACAATACGTAGGCTGCACCCGCAGATGGAAGCATTGTTCTTTATCACCATCAAAAACGTGGACCTTTTAGCTTCATCAATCTGTGTATAATATTCATCCTCCTCCTCCTGCTCCTCCTCCTGAAACCTGACGTAATCACACCGAACGGGCAATTTTTCTTAGGCCCACAAGGCTCAGTCATATAATTTTTGTAAACAATTTTTATACATTTCAATGCTCATTAAAGCGTTGAAACTTGCACCTGAACCAATTTTTATTTTAACTGGGCTGCCTTCAGGCCTAGTTACAAATTAAGCCACATTAACCAAAGCGATTAATGGGTTTCACCTGCCCTCTTGGTTGGGCATGGGCAATTTTTCTGACGTACATTAGTACTGTTGGTACACCAATTTTTTGGGGCCCTCGCCTACTGTGTAATCTAATTAATTTTTTGCCCACCTACATTAAAGCTGACGTTACATCAGCTGTGTTGGGCACTGCAATGGGATATATTTATGTACCGCCGGTGGGTTCCAGGGAGCCACCCATGCTGTGGGTCCACAGGGAGTTGTAACTGCATGTGTCCACTTCTAAAGAACCCCAGTCTGACTGGGGCATGCAGTGTGGGCCGAAGCCCACCTGCATTTAATCGGACGTTACCTCAGCTGTGATGGGCACTGCAATGGGATACATTTATGTACAGCCGGTGGGTTCCAGGGAGCCACCCATGCTGTGGGTCCACAGGGAGTTGTAACTGCATGTGTCCACTTCTAAAGAACCCCAGTCTGACTGGGGCATGCAGTGTGGGCCGAAGCCCACCTGCATTAAACATGACATTACCTCAGCTGTGATGGGCAATGCAATGGGATATATTTATGTACCGCCGGTGGCTTCCTGGCACCCACCCATGCTGTCGGTCCACACGGAGTTGTAACTGCATGTGTCCACTTCTAAAGAACCCCAGTCTGACTGGGGAATGCAGTGTGGGCCGAAGCCCACCTGCATTTAATCGGACTTTACCTCAGCTGTGATGGGCAATGCAATGGGATACATTTATGTACAGCCGGTGGGTTCCAGGGAGCCACCCATGCTGTGTGTGCACACGGAATTCCCATTGCGGAGTTGTACCTGCCTGTGACTATTTATAAAAAAACGCGGTCTGACTGGGGCATGCAGACACCTTGACAGAATGAATAGTGTGTGGCACATAGGTTCCCCATTGCTATGCCCACGTGTGCAGCTCCTGATGGCGGTGGCACAGGATTATATTTCTCATTGCTTCTGTACAGCAGTGTGGGCTATCGCCCCGCCCCTTTTAAAGAGGGTCGCTGCCTAGCCGTGCCAACCCTTTGCAGTGTGTGCCTGCGGTTCCTCCTCATGGCAGACGCACTCATAAATAGACATGAGGGTGGTGTGGCATGAGTGCAGCTGAAGGCTGCGCAGGGACACTTTGGTGTGCGTTGTGGACACTGCGTCGTGCGGGGGGGGGGGGGGGTTGGGCAGCATGTAACCCAGGAGAAGTGGCAGCGGAGTGTCATGCAGGCAGTGATTGTGCTTTGTTGGAGGTAGTGTGGTGCTTAGCTAAGGTATGCATTGCTAATGAGGGCTTTTCAGAAGTAAAAGTTGTTGGGAGGGGGGCGGCACTCTTGCCGCTATTGTGGCTTAATAGTGGGACCTGGGAACTTGAGATGCAGCCCAACATGTAGCCCCTCGCCTGCCCTATCCGTTTCTGTGTCGTTCCCATCACTTTCTTGAATTGCCCAGATTTTCACAAATGGAAACCTTAGCGAGCATCGGCGATATACAAAAATGCTCGAGTCGCCCATTGACTTCAATGGGGTTCGTTACTCGAAACGAACCCTCGAGCATCGCGAAAATTTCGTCCCGAGTAACGAGCACCCGAGCATTTTGGTGCTCGCTCATCTCTAATTAGGAGCTTTGATCACAGATTCAGTCAAAGATAGCTGACAAAATAGTGCAGTGTCCAGCGTTACTTTTCCTGGTAAAATGCTATACAACATAACGGAAACCCAGTGGTCCCCATTATAGTCAGTGGGGTCTACCGGGCAACATTGGTGTTCAGTATATAATGAATCCATCCCCATCATCATTTTCTTTGTTATACACCTACAAAGGAAGTGGGACAGCAAGGTGATTTAATATCTACTCATGTCCAACCATATGTATACTGAAAAGATAAGGAATAGAGATGAGCGAACACCAAAATGTTCGGGTGTTCGTTATTCGGAACGAACTTCCCGTGATGCTCGAGGGTTCGTTTCGAACAACGAACCCCATTGAAGTCAATGGGCGACCAGAACATTTTTGTATTTCGCCGATGCTCGCTAAGGTTTTCATGTGTGAAAATCTGGGCAATTCAGGAAAGTGATGGGAATGACACAGTGACGGATAGGGCAGGCGAGGGGCTACATGGTGGGCTGCATCTCAAGTTCACAGGTCCCACTATTAAGCCACAATAGCGGCAAGAGTGCCCCCCCCCCCCCCCCCACTGTCAGCATAAAGATCGTTCTCCTCTGCCACAGCTGTAACAGCTGTAGCAGAGAAGAACGATGTTTGCCCATTGAA
The DNA here is from genome assembly GCF_035609145.1 of Eleutherodactylus coqui. Taxonomy (NCBI): domain Eukaryota; kingdom Metazoa; phylum Chordata; class Amphibia; order Anura; family Eleutherodactylidae; genus Eleutherodactylus; species Eleutherodactylus coqui. Next base: position 141,635,765 of record NC_089845.1, on the reverse strand, counting down.
TTCAATGGAGCCAGCAAAACAACAGGTTCCACTGAATGCAATGGGCTGCCCGCGATCGCAGGATGAATGGTCGGAAAGGGGTTAAATATATAACCCCTTTCCTGCAATTCATCCAGAAATGTGTTACACTAAAAATATATACCGGCGTATAAGGCGACCGGGCGTATAAGACGCCCCCCCAACTGTCACCTTATACGCCGGTAATACAGTGGAGCAAAGAATAAAAAGCATTACTCACTTTTTCAGATGATCTGCGGCGCTCCTGCAGGCTGTCGCTCCCTCCTAATCCACGGCAGAGTATTCCTTTCTGCACGAAAGGCTTGAAATCCCCGCCTCCAGAAACACAGCCAATCACAGCCAATGACAATGATGTCATTGAATGGCTGTGATTGGCTTGAAATCCCCGCCTCCAGAAACACAGCCAATCACAGCCATTCAATGACATCATTGTCATTGGCTGTGATTGGCTGAAGGCACATGTGTTTCTGGAGGCAGGGATTTAAAGCCTTTCGTGGAGAAAGCAATACTCTGCCGTGGACCAGGAGGGAGTGACAGCCTGCAGGAGCGCCGCAGATCATCTAAAAACGTAAGTAATGATTTTTATTCTTTGCTCCACTGTATTGCCGGCGTATAAGGTGACAGTTGGGGGGTCGTCTTATACGCCCGGTCGCCTTATACGCCGGTATATATTTTTAGTGTAACACATTTCTGGATGAATTGCAGGAAAGGGGTTATATATTTAACCCCTTTCCGACCATTCATCCTGCGATCGCCGGCAGCCCATTGCATTCAGTGGAACATGCTGTATTGCTGGCTCCATTGAATTCAATGGGCAAACATCGTTCTTCTCTGCTACAGCTGTTACAGCTGTGCCAGAGAAGAAGGATTTCTCTTCTATATGTTCTCAATGGGGTCAGCGCTGCTGCCGCCGGCCCCATTGAGCGCATATAGAGAAGATTTATGGCCCTAAGAAGGACCGTTGGGGTTCTTGACACCTAAAATACTCCTAACACTCTCCCTATAGCAGCTCCAACACGATAGCGCTTTCCCTAAACTCATGTCAGAATGCATCCATAGCGAGCCGCGGGAGGGGCAGATTTCAATACTCGGGTGACACCTTATCTCCCCAGCCACTCACAGCAGGGGGGTGGTATAGGGCTTAAACGTTGCAGGGGGAAGTTGTAATGCCTTCCCTGTCTTTATCTTGGCCAAAAAAAAGCGCTAACGTCTCAGGGAAGAAAGTTAAATTAACCAGAACACCGCATGGTGTTCGTTACGAATAACGAACATCCCGAACACCCTAATATTCGCACGAATATCAAGCTCGGACGAACGCGTTCGCTCATCTCTAATAAGGAACCATAAGGGTATATACACGCATCACATTTCCACAGCAAATCCAAAGAAAGACACAGGATCACCTGCAGTGGGAAATCCACAGCAAATCATGCAGATTTTGGTGTAGATTGTTTTCGTGGATATACTTATAGAAAATTGTTGGGTTAGCTCTTTGTTTCGGATACAGGGGAAAGTAAAAACAATAAGTCATGCTGTATTATAACTAGAGATGAGCGAGCGTACTCGTTAAGGGAAATTTCTCAAGCGAGTATCGCCATTTTCGAGTACATGCCTGCTTGTCCGAAAAGATTCGGGGGCCGGCGGGGGTTAGCGGTGAGTTGCGGGAGTGAGCACGGGGGAGCGGGGGGGGGGGGGGGGGGGGGAAGAGATCTCCCATCCGTTCTCCCCCCCGCGGGCCCCCGAATCTTTTCGGGCAAGCAGGCATGTACTCGAAAATGGTGATACTCGCTCGAGTAATTTGCCTTAGCGAGTACGCTCGCTCATCTCTAATCATAACCTATAACTTGCCATACTGTGTATGAGAGCCAAATTTGCTGTGATAAAAGTTCAAACAATGTTGCAAGTTAGTGAAAAACAATTCTGCTATATATTGACAAACAATTCTTCCTACAATCTGAATTAACGCTGTCATACCATGCCCTTATGTCGCTATGTGATAAAGTAAAGTGTACCTGCACTTTCAGATGACTTTTCAAAATAAACTGCCATGAGCATACATGAGGAATACAACATTGCATGGCTCATATGCTCAATTTCACGAATATTCCTCTCTGCAGGCTCTATTTGTAATTATTAGTTTTCCCCTGGGCAGCACATCTATGAAAAACATTTGCGCCCCTCCTCTTCCGCTCTCCTCATCTTTACGCTTTCCCTCTGCTCTCTGTAGACTTTATTGAGCAGCATACGTTATTTCTCTCTTTCACTTCCTGTGTCCCATCTTATCTCTGTTAGGGCTTTTACCCACCAGCGTTTTTTTTAATGCTGCGATATCGCTGTGTTTTTTTCAATGGGACTCTCTAATGTTAAAATCGCATCGCACAAAAATCGTACAAAGCACAAACTTGCGATTTTTGTGTGATGCGATTTTAACATTAGAAAGTACCATTGAAAAAACACAGCGATATCGCAGCGTTAAAAAAAAAAAAAAAAAAAAAAAATGCTAGTGGGTAAAAGCCCTTACTTTGATAGATTGGTGAATTCATGGTTGGTTAAAAAATAGATATTAAAGTCTTGCTGCTAATGGAGTGTATTCTAAACAAGGGCGAGTTTAAAGTGGTGACCACAAGGCCCTGTCCTGCGTCGTATTCTTTTAATATGTTCAGAAGTGACATAGGAGAAGGTAAACAGGTAAGGTCTAATTGTTTGCTGATGGCACAAGGGTGTGCATTAGGGTTGATTCTCTTGATGGTGTACTGAACATGGAGAACAATTTAGGCTTAAAGGGGTTTTCCAGGGAAATACTATTGATGACCTATCATCAGGATAGGTCATCAATAATTGATCGGCTGGGGTCCGACACTCGGAACCCCGACCGATCAGCTGAACGGATTCAAGCTGTCAGTGGCACAATAACACAGAGGTGAGAGTGGAAGCCTCCTCGCCAACCTCCGTGTAGTAGCCAGCACTTGTAACTGCGCTTGTAACTTTCCAATCAATGGGAGCCATGCCTGCAGTTACAAGCACCGGCCACTATAAGGAGGTCAGCACAGAGGCTTCTGCCCTCCAACCTCTGTGTATTTGGAGCGGAAGTCTCTGTGCCGACCTCCAATGTAGGGGCTGGCACTTGTAACTGCAGACACAGTCCCATTGATTTCAATGAGAGCTGTGTCTGCAGTTACAAACACCGGCCACTACACGGAGGTCGGTGCAGAGACTTCCGCTGCTTCCGCTCTGACCTCTGTGTATTTGCGGCGCTGACAGCTTACACCCATACAGCTGATCAGTTGGAGTCCCGAATGATAGACCCCAGCCGATCAACTATTGATGACCTATCCTGATGATAGGTCATTAATAGTATTTCACTGAAAAACCCCTTTAACCCCTTCCCGCCACAGGGCATAACACTATGTCCTGGCAGAGGAGTACTTAACGCAAAAGGATGTACAGTTACACCCTGGGGATCTCCTATAATCTTGTGCTATCTGGCAGCAGGAGCCAGCTGTCACCGATAGCCAGCCTCCCGCTGCAACAGCGGGGGTGCATGAGGAAAGCGATCCCCATTGTTAACCCCTTTCCTGCTGCGATCTGCATAGATCGTGGCATGTAAAGGGTTCACAGAGGGAGTGCGCTCCCTCTGTGACGTCATCGGACTCTCGCGATGTTATCGCAAAGAGCTCGATGTTGCCATGACAAGAGGATGCCAGATACAGGCTTCCTGCAGTGCCAGTGCCTGTGATTGCTAATACAAGCGATAAGGCATTGCAGGACAGATGTCCTGCAATGCCTTATCATAGCGATCATAGGCTCCATCGTACAAGTCCCCTACAGGGACATAAATGGTGTAAAAAAAAGATCAAAATAATGTAAAAAAAAAAGATAAATGTTTAAAAATATGTAAAGAAAAACTTTTTTTGTGCTTTTTCCCATATCCGCATAATTAAGGTTTTTTTTAAAAATAAAAATCCCACATATTTGGTATCATCATATCTGTAATGATGCGCACAATTAATTGAACGTGCTTTTTATCCTGCACGGCAAAAAGCGTAGATAAAAAACCTTAAAAACTGAGGCAAAATGTTTTTTTTTTTCATTTTGCCTTCCAAAAAGCATAATAAAAGTGATCAAAAAAGCCTTATATACACCAAAATGGCACCAATAAAAAGCTACAGCTTGCCACTCAAAAAAAAAACAAGCCCTTATACGGCCGTGTCGACGCAAAAATAAAAAAAAGTTATGGCTTTTGAAAAATGAAGATGAAAATCTGCCAAAAATCGTTGCGTCCTTAAGCCCAAAATAGGCCATGTCCTTAAGGGGTTAATGGATAAATGATCAAAATAATGGAAACGTCAGTTTAATGTTTCCAAATGTAAAATAATGCACTTGGAAAGACAAAATATATAAACTGAATATTGTATTGGCTGTTCTGCATTATCCAGGACTTTAGAAGAGAAGGATTTAGTATTTCTGATTTCTTCCATCCTCAAAGTGGGTCCGCAGTCAGGCAACAAAGAAAGGAAGTACAGTAGGATGCTGAACTGCATAGAGAGAGTTATAACCAGTAGAAAGAGGGAGATTGTGATCTGGTGAGACCACATCTGGAATACTGTGTTCAGTTCTGGAGACCTCGTCTATAGAAAGATATTGATGAAATAGAATAAATCCAAAAATGGCTGCAAAAATAGTGGAAGGTCTCAAGAACAAAACTTAGGCAAGCCTTAAAGAACTTAATTTATATAGCCTGGAAGAGAGAAGGGTGAGGGGAGATATGATCGAAACCTTTAAAGGTATAAATGATAATCAGGAGGAACATGTATTTATTAGGAAGCTAAGCACTAGAACAAGCAGGAACAATCTGACCTTAGTTGCAGGAAAAATCAGAAGCAATGTATTGAAATATTTTACTGAAGAATAGTGAATGCTTGGAACAAACCTCCAGCAGATGTGGTTGGAAAATCAACAATACATGAACTCAAGCAGCCCGGGATAAACATAGATCTATCCTAGGGCAGAGATAAAAGACTGGCCTGCTGGTCAAACTGACATGTTCCTAGCTGTTCATATATGTTTATAAACATTCGATGTAAACAACTTATTGTTTACATTTACTATTCCAAGAAGTTAAAGGGGTTGTCTCACGGCGAAAGCAAAAAAAAAAATTTTTCACTTACCCCCGCATTCTGCCCTGTTAAAAAGAAAGCATAGGTTAGTTTTTAAAAAGCACATTGCACTTACCTGCATCAGCGTTCTGCAGCTTCTTCTATTCTTCTTTTAAAGATGGCGCCGCTGGTCTTTTCCCACGGTGCACCGCGGGTCTTCTCCCATGGTGCACCGTGGATTTTCTTCTCCTTCCTTGCGTTCCATTGCCGATTCCAGCCTCCTAATTGGCTGGAATCGGCACACGTGACAGGGCGGAGCTACGATGACGACGCGGTGAGTAGCTCTCCGACACGAGCGGCCCCATTCACCAGGCAGAAGACCGCACAGCGCAAGCGCGTCTAAAAAAAGCAAGAAGCCAGCGAAATTAGACGGAGCCATGGAGGCGAGGATGCTAGCAACGGAGCAAGTAAGTGAATAACTTCTGTATGGCTCATATTTAATGCACGATGTATATTACAAAGTGCATTAATATGGCCATACAGAAGTGTATAACCCCACTTGCTTTCGCGAGACAACCCCTTTAACCCTTTGCAATCCAATTGTGGATTCAGGGCTTCCTAGGGGGCTTTCTCTTGCTTCCTTTATACAATGGCGCTATCTGCTGGCTATGCAGTATGGGACATGCTGGAGAGGCCCCCAGTAATATACAGTAAGAATACCTTGCCAGATGTCTTCTGACATCGGAGCTGTACAGCCTTCAATCAGAATGTCTGAAGACGTCAGACAGTGGATTGGAAAGGGTTAATCATGTATGGTCAACTCTGCAGCTGCGTGTGTTTGGTTTGCATTTTAGATGTTAAATTCCTTATCTTGTATATTTATATTTTGTTTATGTCCTTTGACCAATGGTAACAAATGAATTAAAATAGGTTTGAATTATTGTAATTGGACATGTGACCCTATAAAAGGGTCGCTTGTCACTCAAATAAACAGATGACTTTGGATCACATCCTCTGCTGTGTGATTTGATGTTAGTCTCCCGAGCTCAGCTTACCTCTAAACAATTTAATTTGGACCCCAAATAGCATATTGTATAGCAAATATTGGTTTGCACTAACAGAAGTAACTAGATGGACCATGTGGGCTTTTTCTGTCGTCAAGTTTCTTTGTTTCTACTAGAGATGGATTTCATTTGATATCCAAAAGTGGATAGCAAATTAGGAGGAATGAGTTTAGGTAATTGAATTGTACTTTTGCTAGTCATCCCATTGGCTATCATACTAACACAAGTTGTCTCATTTAATGGGTCAGAGCTACCAGACACGGCCCATAGATAAGAGTGGCACTGTTTATAGAAACAAAAGCCGATACTATTTTCTAATCGCATGCAGCCATTTTTATTTTAACCCTGATATGAAAAACTGCACATATAGATCTATATACATGTGTGCATACAAATCCACAGCTATATACTGATTGAATAAATTGTAATACGCTGAGATTAAAACTCATCAAATTACATAGCAGGTACAATTCCCCTTCGAGTGGCCGCAGATTACTCATATACTGATATACTTTCCAGATTATGAAAAGTACCTGAATGTAAATCAGAGAGAGTACATCATAATGACAGTAAACGGAATTTCACATTAAATGAAAAGAGCTGATTTTTCATCAACGTAGTGGAATGGAAACAAAAGGAAAACCAGATGAAGGGAAAAGAGGATTTAACGTGAACAATACAGCAATTTTAAGATTAAACTTCTAGATAAAGCGCTATTACAGGCAGGAGCAGAGAGCCTTTGTGATTTATCCTCTGTAGTCCACCTTTTCTCTCCCTTCAAGACTAAACTGTTTGAATTATTTAAACTGCGGCTCAGATCAAATTTGCTAGTAAGACAACTCTTCCAGTACATTTCATTACAAAGAATATGTAAAATGAGAAAAACTGGTGAACGAAAATGGAAAGGGCGTCTGAATGGAAACTCTGCCTATTAATTGGTAGATTACTACACAGCGTGGATGTTCCGAATTAGATGAATATTTCAATTCATGTCCCATTTCCTAATGTTTATTGAGCTAAATGGTGGTTGCAAAAAAATGGTCGGTTCATTAAAGGGGTTATCAAGCAAATGTAGTAACATAGGGCAGTTTGGAAGGCTGAAAAGGACATCCTTCCATCCAGTTCAGTCTATTACCCCTAATATTGATCCAGAGGTAGGCAAAAAAACAATGAGGTAGAAGCCAATTTTCCTCATTGGGAAAAAGCCAAATCTGGCTATCAGAATAATCCCTGGATCACCGACCCTTCTGAAGTAGTCAACGACTATAACATGCAATATTGTTGCACTCAAGAAAGGCATCCAGACCCCTCTTACACTCTTTTAGCAAATTTGCCATCACCATGTCCTCACGTTCCATAGCCTCACTGCTCTTACAGTAAAGAATCCCCTACTGTGTTGGTGATGAAACTTCATTTCTTCTAGACGTAAAGTGTTATGAGAGATGTCTCTCTCCCCCCGCTCCGCCCCGCAACCCCCCCGCTCACCCCGCAACCCCCCGCTCACCCTCCGCCCCCCCCTAGAATTTTCTCGGATGAGTATGCAGCTACTCAAGAGGAGCAATGCTCGCTCGAGTAACTGCCTTAGCTGAGCATGATGAGTATAAAATTTCTAGTGCTGGAATGAATGGACTCCATTGGCTATAATGACATTTTTAACCAAGCGTGCTCGCTCATTTCTAATGGGGTGCCATTTTCCTGCTTTGCAAATAGAGCTGGGAAACTGAACTCCCAAGCTCTGATGTGAATGAACCCTTATAAGTTTGACATTTTTTTTGTATTTTTATTAATTCTCTCTGTTAGCGGAAACATGAAGTTACTTTGCTGTAAGCAAACGAATCTTAAAAACATAGAAAACAACATAGGGGTCAAAATTACTCCAAAAGTAATTTGCGTTAGTGGATTGAAATTAGTAATCCTCGTATTAATAGGAGCAGGCAGAGGGCCCACCGTGAGGCCTAGCGCAGTGCTCCCGGGTCTGGTACTTAGAAGTCTTTTATACTTGACAGCCCAAATAGAGCGCCCCCAGTACAGTGATACTCACAATGACAAAAGGAGTTTGGTTTTTCTGTTGCACATTAATTTTACTTGAAGTTCTAAAAAGCTCTTTCGTTAAAAGTTCTTATTTCCTCCTGTATCTGATATTCTGTACATGTAGAGCATATTGGTCTAATACTATTGCAGAAAGCGTCACAGTTCTTGGCAAGCAGTATAATCCAATATTTAGGTATGCACATACGAGAGGGATTATTCCAACATGCCATGCCACATAAGTAATAGCATGAGTGAATACTGGCATGACCTTATACATACACAGGAGGCTGCAAATAAAACTTATGGCATTTGAAATACTTTTGCCAACAATGATTTATTTGAGTCAAACATTTTCCGTCTATTCGGGAATCTATAAATAGTCTGTTAAATTAACATTCATAAAGGAGGTCTGAGCACAACAATAGGATTATCCCACAGTGTAGAGTTACATAGTGTTATATAGATAATTATGGGAGTTATTCAGACTCTATATTCATGACCTTGAGTCCTCGCTGGGATAAATCAGAACAGAAAATTATATTTAAATTATGTTCCAACTTATCTAAAATAAAGTTTTGTAACGTGAGCACATAAAGGGCTCGCACTTTGTGATACTCATGCTGTTACCATTGTGTTGCTGACAACTAGAGATGAGCGAACGTACTCGTTTAGGGCAATTTCGCAATCGAGCACCGCTTTTTTCGAGTAACTGACTACTCGGGCGAAAAGATTCGGGGGACGCCGGGGGTGAGCGAGAGAGCGAGAGAGCTCTCCCCTATTCCCCACTGCTACCCTCTCTCCACCACGCCGCCCCCCAAATCTTTTCGCCCGAGAAGTCAGTTACTCGAAAAAAGTGGTGCTCGATTGCGAAATCGCCCTAAACAAGTACGTTCGCTCATCTCTACTGACAACAGATTAAAAGGGTCAGATAAGATTGAAGGAAGAATGGAAAGTTATGTATGCCCATATGTTTATGTATGGCTTTCGGAATGGGGTTTCATCAATAGATATCAAAGGAGCTCGCTATTCTACAGACACAGCCAAGTTTAACTTGACTTTAATAAACAAAGGGTTCAGTTGTGTTAAGACAAAAAAAAAACCAATAGCTTTTTAATGGCTCAAGATAAGATAACTTGTTGCAAAAAGTTATCACAGTTTGGGTAAAATTTGCTACATTGGCTTTTGGAAGGTTGAATCGTTTTAAGAGCTACAAATGTTTATACCTAAAAGGACAAATATAAATACATACAGTATAAAAGCAGGTAACGCAATAATGTAAAAAGGAATACAAAAGGGGAAGAAGGGGAAACTAACTTTGAATGCTCAGATAAAAGAAATCCCTACCTAACAGAGGAGTGAGGACAACCCCACATCAGGAACATTGGGTATCCCTGACTTTCCCTATATGGTGACAGGATACAGTGGCAATGGATAGATGAGACTCAAAACATAATAAACTACAAGAATGCAGGGTAAGGCCCAATGTAGATGGGCGTATTCACACTGCGGGATTCGGAGCTGCAGATCCCGCAGTAAATACAGTCTATAGGACATGCATTAAAAAATGCATTTCCATGTCCACAAGTGAAAATCAACCACAATATTCCACTTGCATGTCCTATTCTAGTGCGAGCCTCAAAGAGGCTTGCACTATCCACGTCATCGCCGGTCCAACAGCTCTGTACTACGCATGTGCAGCTGTGCGCCAGTCGGTACATCTGTGGAGCAGAGAGAAGATGCAGGCCAGGTAAGCCGCGGGTCACTGCAGGGGAACAGGGTCGCATCCCGCTACGAGGATCTCTCAGTCGGAATCCGTCCCGGCCGTCTGCATTCGGTCTAACACCCAAGAATAATTACTAATCTCCAGCTTACTTATCTTAACTAATATTTGGGACAGGACCAAGAGCCGCCGACATGAAGAGAAAACCCCTTCAGACCAAGAGTATAACCAGCGTCTGCTGTGAGGAGGAGCCAGAGTAAACATACACAAACCAAAGCTGATTGGCTGGCTGGGATACCACCTCCTGGCAAAGTATTTGAGTGTTTGGGGCTGAGCTGTCACCCTGATCCTGATCCTCATTAGCAGCTGGCTGATACACTACTGATTTCATTGTGTTGAAGCCTTGGATTCAATTATATGTCCAGAATAAAACATTATAATCTTATGGAATCTTGGAATGCTGTGGACTTTTTCTGTATGCCCAAATACTGCCATACAATGCCAAATGAGACTTTATACAATATGCACAAAATACTGCCATTTTGTACTTAAAATTAAAATCATAGTGTACAAATATTGTACCATATAGTGCCCAAATAAGGACTGGATCCCATCTGTGCCAGAGGCTCCATTTGGGGCTGCCATTACTGATCCATCCTACAGTAACATGACCGATAAAATGGCACTGCATGCTGCACTATTTGGTTCATCAAAATGCCAGAGCACAAGACAGAAGCCAGGTGGATCCTATAATAGTCAATAGGTTGAATCCAGCAGTGTGAACAAGCCCTAACTCATAATCTTCCCACACAATAATGCCATTTAGTGTCCAAATAATAGCACCAAAACAATGCCTAAATAGTGAAGGGGTTAATGGTAAAGTCCAAGGTAGTCCAGAATTCTGGAGGTTTACATGCTCCATTCTAAGGTTGCTTTTGAGGGATCCTTAGGAAATAGGGGGCCCTGGGCAATTTTCGCTGTTTGTCCAAGGGCCTGTATTTAACTAACCTGAACATTATGTTGGCTGGTTTTAAGTAAAGCATGATCCTATGGATTCAACTTACTATTAGAGATGAGTGAGCACGCTTGGTAAAGGCAGTCTGAGCAAATGCGGGGGTGTGGTGGAGGGGGAGCGGGGGGGGGGGGGAGTGAGAGAGATCTCCCAGAGTAACTGCCTTTACTGAGCATGCTCGCTCATCTCTACTTGCTATCTTTTAAAATAGCAAACTGGAAGAAAAAGACAGTAATAAAAGTATATAAATCAGTTGACAGTAGAATAAACAGTATGATGGATGCGGACGTGCATTGTGGTTTCCATTACTATAAAATCCACAATAGCCATAAGCCTTAGACCCAATGCAGATCTTTGCTGCGGAATTCACAACCAGACACCCGCCTCTAATTCTGCAGCAATGTCCGTCCATGCAATGTAAAATGATTCTTCCACACACACGAGTGGAAATCACTAGCAATTTCCGCTCACGGAGGAAGAATCGCAGCTAGAGATGGGCGAGCGTACTCGGTTTGGGTGCTTTTGCACTCGAGCACCGCTTTTTCCGAGTAACTGACTACTCAGACGAAAAGATTCGGGGGGCGCCGGGGGTGAGTGGGGGGTTGCAGAGGGGAGTGGGGGGGGGGGGGGGGGGGAGAGAGAGAGCTCCCCCCTGTTCCCCACTGCTACCCCCCGCTCCACCACTTTCGTCCGAGTAGTCAGTTACTAGGAAAAAGCAGTGCTCGAGTGCAAAAACACCCGAACCGAGTATGCTCGCTCATCTCTAATCGCAGCATACTCTACTTTTCTGCGAGACTCGCACAGACAGCTTCCATTGCTATGCATTCCGTGTCAATTTCGAACTGCCAATTTGGAAATTGCTGTGGATCTGTGTCATCGCCGTCGTGAAAGTGAGTCATTCTTTGCACTACGTATGTGTGGTGGCGCATCAGCCGGCACAGTGCATCCGAGACAGGCACGTGGGGGTAACTGGCCGGCACAGGGTCGGATTTTGCTGCAAGATCTCACAGCCGGAATCCGACCCGGCCGTGTGCATGCGACCGAATACATTCCGTACAGCCAGATTCTGCTTATTCATAAACAGCAGTTCCTTATCAAACACATAGTGATAAAAGGTGCCACGTTTTGCCAGATCAGCCCTTTAGGGGGCTCCACGGCAACTGTTATCACGGTTAAGATGCTTTTACTAACGTGTGCACTGATCTGCTGTAGACAGGCCAGAAGTCATTGACATAGCAAACTTCTAGAACAGGTTATAGACTGTATTTGCACCATACATATTTTTATTCTTTATACTGTATAAGAAATCATAAAAGGGAATTTTCCTTTGCATCTTCGAGCTGTGAACATCTTCGCAGCCTGAATCTGTTGAATTTTCAATGTGCAGGCATCATTGTAGACCTCCCTGAGGTGATGGCACTACACCAAAGCCAGATCTCTCTTTTATCCAGTCTACGACTGCCCTTACAGCCTACAGTACATAAGCCCTTTACTGCAGAAAAAAAGAATGAAAAATCCTGGTAGATGTGTGCCACCTAGTGGCCAACTTTAGATTTCTCATCACCAATCAAATTAATGCAAATGTTAGCCTATGCTCACATCATGGTCATGAAAGCTCCCGCTGTACATGCTAAATGTGTTCTTAGGGTTACATTAGACTCATTACCATCTGGTATTCATCAATATACTGCAAGTAAGGCGCAAGGCTTGGCATAGGAGGCTACACAAGTCCAGACAACAATATCCATTAAAAAAGCATGGAGTGCAGTATGCGCTTTCAGTATAGGTAATGTATGGCACTGTATGGATACGCATTTGCTTAACAGATACATCAGCAGCTATTCCTCGACTTATACCTTGGCTCTATAGTGCAGGAACTGAAATGCAAATCCCCATTCTCTCTATTATCCTGTGTGGCTGCTCTACCCATAGGCAGGGACGTAACTAAAGGCTCAGGGGCCCTGATGCAAAATGTGAGCTGGGCCCCCCCTCTATCTGTACCTGTACCCATACCTAAACCATGCTGTACAGAGACATAACTTGAAGCTTCTGGGCCCCAGTACCAGTTGAGACTGGAGATTGTGTAAGGGACCGGAGACAGCAGGTTTGGGGCTTTGCCAGTTTTCTGGGTTGGTGTCATCCTGATTGACATAGGGTGCAGGATTCGCCATCGTTGAACAAACAATGGTAAAACAATAACTTGTGACCAAGTAATCCGGGACGTAGTCTGCAAAAGAGTTAAATAGTCCGTATGAATGGTTGTTAGGCCTATTTCACACAAACGTTTTATCGCGGCTATCTTGCTGCGTTAAAATTGCGACCATCTGCAACATTCGACTCCAATGCATTCATTCAGATGGTCGCTTTTTAGCCGCGTCAAAATATCGAGGCCGTAATAATAGGACATCGCAGCCAAATATGAATGGCCGAGAAAACGTGAGATTTAGCCGGGACTTGGTCACAGCTTTTTCTCGCTCATGCATTTTTCGGCAGCTGGCCAAAAAATGTATCGCCTATATGAGAGAGGCCCAAATCAGAGTCCTAGTCTGGTTGACCAGGATCAGCAATAACAAATAATGGTCTCACTAAACAGTCATTAGTACTGTTAGCGCAGGATACATGTAACAACTCTACGATCCGATGACTGGAGATGATTCTCTTCCAGGCTCTCTGGTGTGGGTTCAGCATTGTTGGAGAGGGAGGGAATGGAGGAACAATTTAGCACTGACTTCACTATTCAGCACAGCTATCCCTGCTCACCAGATGAATCTGCGTGTACCATAAACCAGGAGAGACTTTCTCTGTCCACAGCTTAGCTGCTCTCTGCAGACTCTGCAAGCTTCTCAATGGATGTATCTTTTTTCTTCTGGAGGGAATTGTCCTTAGGACTGTATCTGCAACACTGCTGTACACCAGGAGAGACTCCTGCTTCAACCTCTGTCCTGCACCAAGCAGCTCTGTCCACCACTTCCTTTCTCTGCTCCTGCTGAGCTCTGTTTCTCCATTCCTGCCTTTATCAAGGGGACAGTACCTTTACAAAGAAAGCAGCATTATACTATCATTATACCGTAATATCATGTACCCCCCTTATAATTGTCTGCAGCGGCACAGCAGTCATTCGCTTAGATGGGAAGTGCAGAATAGTAGAAAAAATAGTAGAGCAACCCCAGTAGAAAATGAAAGTATGAAATTGGGAACAATGTCCTCTTTCCAGAAGGGTGATTTTGTCGCGAGAAAATCTCGTATTTGTCACCGCGATTTTTGAGTGGCAGCGATGCTTTTTTTCAGAATAATCTCGCATTGCATTACTGCCGCCCGTGATAAAATCGTACGATTTTTTATCGCACAAGTCAGTAGGACTTTCTAATGTTAAGAGGAGGCTCCATAGGAAAACATGAGAGATCAAAAAAATTGCACATCGTTGAAAGAGAGGGCATGCCGTGATTTTTTTGTCCTCTCAACATCGCATCAGTGAAAACATTGCAGATGGGAAGGAAACCATTGTAAATCATGATTCTATACCGCAGGAGGTGGGGAGTTCTCCTTCAATGGAAGTGTTCAAACAAAGGCCGAGTAGGGGGTTGGACCTGATGACCCTGGAGGTCCCTTCCAACTCTACCATTCTATGGAAAATGGAGCAATAAAAATGATGGTATATGGCATGACCTACGTGCGTAATATAATTACATCAGATGGTTATTTGCTAAACTTCTCAGTTTATTAATTTAAGCCAGCATGTATACACGTTTGAGGTTGATAAACCTCTTCCTCAGTGCATGCTGGGAAGCAGTGACAGGCCCGGGCATCTGAACTTCCAGTCTCTGACAAGCGAGTTGTGTGACTGCAGCAACAGAGAGACAAAGTTAATTTACATTTACTCCAAGGAGATAAACGTTAAACACCCCAAACATCCTTAACACCTAATGGACTTATCTGACAGTAGAACAGGACTGGAGCCACTGGGTGGACCAGAACACCTTCATATTAGGCCCGTCCACACGAGCGTCATCTGACCAAAGTGTAGCCATGTGCAAAGCTTGCAGGTACCCTGCTCTAAATATCATGTGAACAGGTTAATTCCTGCGACTTGAAAGTAGCTTGTTTACACAATCCGAGGTGCGTGGTATGTGCTTTCCAGCTCCTAGAGGAGTCTATGGGAAGCATGCAGCAAAGACCGGACATGGCCTATAGAAGAGCGTCATGTGTGCGCCCCTAATATGTGCAAACAGCGCTCATCTGAACAAGCACTTAGAAGTACAACTGATGTCTTCAATGAGGAGGAGCTGGAAAAAATGTGTGCAGACATGTGTAAGGCCTCTTGTTTGAATCAGCATGAATGTAGTACAGCTGTGTGTGTGTGAGGTGTGGGAATGAGGATCGATATAGTAGAGCTGTTTGTGTAATGTCTAAAAATCTGGGAATCAGGATGGATGTAGCAGAGCTGTATGTTTGATCTCTGGAAATCAGGATGGATGTAGCAGAGCTGTGTCTGTGATCTCTGGAAATCAGGATGGATGTAGCAGAGCTGTGTCTGTGATCTCTGGAAATCAGGATGGATGTAGCATGTACCACAGCTGTGTGTATGACGTGCATGTAGTAGAGCTGTGTGGTACATTGCGCCACCAGAAACACTGGTACTATAATTTCCTAATTACTAGTAAAATACTATGTAAACAGTTTTGTATGGACTGACCATTAGTAAAACTTAGTGGACAGTTTAAAATGAATTAGCTTGAAAGAGTACCCAATAAATGACGTAATTGTATATATAAATACATTTATGCTCTAGAGATCCATCTGGCACTTTCCCGCATATTTCTTTGCACACCTATAGGCCTCTTTCACACGGGCTACAAAATCTTGCTACCAAGTCATTGCTACAAAACGCCTGCATGTGAGGCTCATTGCTTCCAATGGGATCTTTCAGGCTACAAAACATCTTATGTGAAAGAACCCATTGGAAGCAATGAGCCTCACATGCAGGCGTTTTGTAGCAATGACTTGGTAGCAAGATTTTGTAGCCCGTGTGAAAGAGGCCTATAGGTGTGCAAAGAAATATGCGGGAAAGTGCCAGATGGATCTCTAGAGCATAAATGTATTTATATATAATAATAATAATCTTTATTTGTATAGCGCCATCATATTCCGCAGCCCTTACATAGACAGGGGGAATACAGAAAGACAAAAGTACAAACATTACAGAACCACGGTTACATAGTAATCAATTGATGGAAACAATAGGGGTGCGGGTCCTGCTCCAACGAGCTTACATACTACAAGTAATGGGGTGATACAGAGGGTAAAGGGGCTGGAGATGTGCACTGTATGGCGAGGTGGAGAGTGAGGGGTGATATTCACATAGACAATGGTCAGACATTTAGCCGTGTGACGGCAGAAACAGTATGACTGCAGGAGCGGTTTATGATGGCTAGCAGGGATTGCAGTCAGTAGGTCAGGGAGCATGTTATCAGGCGGAGTACAAAGGGGTTTGTTTAGGGAATTCGGTATGCCTCCCTGAAGAGGTGCGTTTTTAGAGCACGCCTGAAGTTCTGCGAGTCCTGGATTGCCCGGGTAGCCGTTGGTAGTGCGTTCCAGAGGACCGGTGCTGCTCTGGAGAAGTCTTGGAGGCGGGAATGAGAAGTTCGAATTAAAGGGGCACTCAGTCTGGTTTCATTAGCAGAGCGGAGAGCCCGGGATGGTTGATGGATTGAGATGAGGGAGGCGATATAGGGGGGCGCTGTACTGTGGAGGGCTTTGTGGATGAAGGTGGCGAGTTTAAATTAAATTCTGTATTTAACAGGCAGCCAGTGCAGTGACCGGCACAGGGCAGAGGCGTCCGAGTAGCGGCTGGACAGGAAGATGAGCCTGGCTGCCGCATTCAGGATGGATTGGAGAGGGTAGAGTCTGGTGCAGGGGAGGCCGATCAGCAACGAGTTGCAATAATCGAGCCGGGAGTGGATGAGGGCAACAGTAAGCGTTTTTAGCGTGTCCACAGTGAGAAAAGAGCGGATTCTTGCGATGTTCTTGAGGTGCAGCTGACATGTTCGGGCCAGAGATTGGATGTAGGGGGTAAAAGAGAGATCAGAATCAAATATGACTCCAAGGCAGCGGGCATGTTGTCTAGGAGTTATGGTGGCGCCACACACTGAGATGGAGATGTCAGGAGGAGGTCGGTTAGTGGAGGGTGGAAATACCAGCAGGTCAGTTTTAGAGAGGTTTAGTTTTAGGTAGAGAGAGGACATGGTGTTAGAGACAGCAGACAGACAGTTAGTGATGTTTTGGAGTAAAGGTGCAGAGATGTAACAGGAAGAGGTGTATAGCTGGGTGTCATCAGCATACAGGTGGTATTGGAGACCAAATCTCCTGATGGTTTGTCCAATACGGGCTGTGTAGATAGAGAAAAGAAGGGGGCCGAGGACAGAGTCCTGGGGGACCCCAACAGCAAGGGGAAGAGGAGGGGAGGTAGAGCCAGCAAAGGAGACACTGAAAGAGCGGTCAGATAGGTAGGAAGAGAACCAGGAGAGGGCAGTGTCCTTTAGGCCAATGGAGCGTAGCATACTGAGGAGGAGTTTGTGGTCAACAGTGTCAAATACTGCGCAGAGGTCGAGGAGGATCAGTAGGGAGTAATCGCCCCTCGATTTGGCTGTCAGTAGGTCATTGGATACCCTTGTAAGGGCAGTTTCTGTCGAGTGTTGAGGTCGAAAGCCAGACTGTAGGGGGTTTAGGAGAGAGTGCTCTGATAGGTAGCTTACAAGGCAGGAGTAAACCAGCCGTTCTAGTAGTTTGGAGATGAAGGGGAGGTTTGAGATGGGTCGGTTGGCAGCATCGGTCGCGTCCAGAGTCGGCTTCTTTAGCAGTGGGGATATGATGGCGTGTTTGAAAGAAGAGGGAAAGATGCCAGAGGTCAGAGAGAGGTTGAATATGGTGGTGAGATGGGAGATGACCACTGGGGAGAAGGAACGGAGGAGGTGTGAGGGGAGGGGGTCGCTAGCGCAGGTGGTGGGGCGAGCAGAGAAGAGCAATTTGGAGACTTCTTCCTCTGTCGCTGGTCTGAGTACAGACAGTGAGCAGGAGCTAGATGCAGTGCTGACAAGACTAGGGTCAGGGCTAGTCTGGGATTGGGAAGTTATTTCCTGACGGATGTCATCAATTTTCTTTTTGAAGTAAGCAGCCAGCTCTTCGGCACTGAGATCCATCACCGGGGGCTGTGGTTTAGGGCTGAGAAGGGAGTGAAAAGTATCAAAGAGCCGTTTAGGGTTGTGGGATAGTGAGGAGACTAGAGAGGTGAAATAGACTTGTTTGGCATGGTGGAGGGCAAGGTTGTAGGTTCTGAGCATGAATTTGTAGTGGAGGAAGTCTGCGGACATTTGCGATTTCCTCCACAGCCGTTCAGCACTTCTAGAGCACCGCCGGATCAAGCGCGTTTGATACAATTACGTCATTTATTGGGTACTCTTTCAAGCTAATTCATTTTAAACTGTCCACTAAGTTTTACTAATGGTCAGTCCATACAAAACTGTTTACATAGTATTTTACTAGTAATTAGGAAATTATAGTACTAGCGTTTCTGGTGGCGCAATGTACAACACAGCTCTACTACATGCATGTCATACACACAGTTGTGGTACGTGCTACATCCATCCTGATTTCCAGAGATCACAGACACAGCTCTGCTACATCCATCCTGATTTCCAGATTTTTAGATATTACACAAACAGCTCTACTATATCGATCCTCATTCCCACACATCACACACACACAGCTGTACTACATTCATGCTGATTCAAACACATCACACACACAGCTGTGGTACATGCATCTTGATTTCCACACATTACACACAACTCTACTACATCCATGCTGATTTCCACAAACGGCACACACAGCTGTGGTACATCCACATCCAATCGGATTTTCAGACATGACACACACACACACAGCTCTGCAACATCCTGATCACTTCAGCTTATCCAGCAGGCATGCCAATCAGCACAGCAGACTCTTTAATACAGTGTAGTAACAGCAAAAAATCAGTGAGCAGCGACCTGAGCGTCTTCCTTAAAATTGCACCCAGTTGGTGGTTCTTTATTTACTCCATCAAAACACAACGTTTCAACCCACGCAGGGACCCAAGTATAGTTTGTATGGCTAAATGTATCTTGGTGCAAGAAGGAACAGTCCAAGGACATATCAGGGCAGCTATAGGGAAACATTTACCGAAAGCTATACTCCAGAATACTAGCGTATAAAAGTAGCACATTTTTGTGCACAGACCTTTTGCACAAAAATTGTGACTATTGTCTCCAATGGCCTTGACACTTTTCAGAGGAGCCATGGCCACTCCGGACAGATAGATGTATAGTTCACGCCAGCAACTGGCGTAAATTATGCCAGAAATGTACATCTGGTCAGGACCAGGCGTATATTTCTGTGAAGGCGCACAGATCTGAGCGAGCATGCTCGTTCGAGCTTGATGCTCGTTTGAGCATTAGCATACTCAAAGTACTCGTTACTCGAGCTGAGCACCATGAGGTGTTCGGGTGCTCGAGAAAATTTTATTCCTCTCCTCCCCACCTGTTTTCAATGGAGCCGTGGCTGCTGCCAGTGGCTTCATTGAAAACAATGGTCTGCCGCCACCGCTAATTGTTTTTCATGGAAGGGCTTTACATATAAGCTCTCCCTGAAAAACAATAATTTTAGTGTAAAAAAACCCAAAAACTTACCCTCCGTTGCTGCCGTGACCCCCGCGGGGATGAAGAACACATCTGCCACATGTGCAGATGTTTCCTTCACCCCCGCTAGTAAAAAAAATTCCCTGCTGCTGCATCTGCCACATCTGTCACAGATGCAGCAAAGGAATTCTTCAATTCCCTACCGCAGCTGTCATGTGTGAGGATCCTGCTGCCGACACCCCGTTATTGAATTTTGAGGAAGGGCTTTAAATATAAGCGCTTCCCTGAAAAAACAGAAAAAATTGTGTAAAAACTAAAAAAAAAATTGATACTCACCTCCCTGCAGCTGCCGGGGTTCAGTCGCATCTTATCCGCGCTGTCCCCACTCTGTAGCGCTGCTGATCTATCAGCATGCGGGGATTTAAAATCCCTGCCTGCTGAAAGAGCTGATTGTGACTGGCTGAGATCAGGACTACAGAGTCGGGGACAGCACAGAGAAGACGCGGCTGAGCCCCGGCAGCTGAATTGAGGTGAGTATCAATTTTTTTTTAGTTTTTACGCTAAAATTATTGTTTTTCAGGGAAGGGCTTATATGTAAAGCCCTTTCATGAAAAAACAATTAGGGGTGCCAGCAGACCATTGTTTTCAATGGAGCCGCTGGCAGCAGCCGCGGCTCCATTAAAAACAATGCAGAGCATCGAGCACCTTGAAAAATGCTTGAGTCTCCCATTGACTTCAATGGGGTTCGTTACTCAAAACGAGCTCTCGAGCATTACGAAAAAGCTCATCTTGAGTAACGAGCGCCCAAGCATTTCGGTGCTCGCTCATCTCTAATAAAGAGGCATGCAGCTCTTCATGCATTCAGCGCACCAGGAGAAATCATTTTAGTCTCAGTGTTAGAAATACCGTGCTCAGTAAACTTCCCCCAATGTCTTCTTACCCTTATAGTTACTAACAAGAGAGCACCCTATACAATTGTGGTCTAGATTACCACTTGTGGTATACCGATAGCCTGCATGTTCATAGTCTCATGACTTCTCGGCTGTAGCTCCTTTTGTCTAATGGAAAATGTTACATTTCTTGTTAGCTCAAATAAGTACCCAACAGTATTTCTGTAAATAGGCATAATAATCCTTAACGGGTACATGGTAACCAGTGTCTCTCTACTTACTGCAAATCAGGGAGCAAAAACATATGAATTGCAATGCAGGTATAGAGAATTTCACACTTAGGCCTCATGTCCATTAGAAAAATACAATCTCGCAGAATCTCATGCAGATTTCTGCAGCAGATTCCGTGCGGATTTTCTTTAAATGGTATTTTTTCTTGCCTGCAGATATCCCCACCTATAGATAGCAATGTGGCCGATCCACGCGCAATCCGCACTAAAATGGAGCATGCTGCGTTTTTTTTCCTTGCGTGAAAAACGCAAATCGATTAAAATGCCATTTGCGGGTGCAAAATTCAATTTAATTGACTGCAGGTGGCCAATGATATTCCTATGGGCAAAATTTCACCCGCGGTATCCGCAATTCAATTTTGCTAATGGACATGGGGCCTAAGTTCACAAGTCAATTCATGCTATGCATTCAGCAGTTTTTTAGTTATTTATCTAGGAAACTTGGGTAGCAAGCAACTAGAGATGAGTGAGTGTACTCGTTCAGGCAAAATACTCGAGTGAGTATTGTGATTTTGGAGTACATGCCCGCTCGTGCCAAAAGATTCAGGGTCCAGCGGGGGGGTGGGGGGGGGGCGGCGGGGGAGAGCGGGGAGGAACAGGGGGGAGATCTCTCTCTCTCCCCTCACTCCCCCATGCTCACTCCTGCAACTCACCGCTCACCCTCCGACATCCGAATCTTTTCTTACGAGCAGGCATGTACTCGAAAATGGCAATACTCGCTCGAGTATTTTGTCTGAACGAGTACGCTCGCTGATCTCTAGTATCAACTAATAGGGCCTCCATTGCAGCTCCGACTTGAGTTTTACCAGACTCTTGACTAATTTGATATAGTAAAAATTTCACCAAATGCAATTTTTTAAAAATTCAAGAGTAGGAGGAGATGATCTTTAGGACAAAAATGATACAACAGAGGTATGGATATATGTACCAATGCAATGCCAAGGTAATGATCTGTACTGAACCGGACACAGACTTGTAGCTTAAAGGGATTGTCAGACTTAAGATTTTTATAAACCGCTGACCACGCTGTTAGAATAACATGGATGCCATAGTCGCCTATCTTCCTTCCCCAGGAAACGGCGCAACAGGCTCCACCACAATCCCGGTCTGCACCGACAGCTGTTGTCAACCAGAGGCCGCCACACCCCTGCAGTTCTCCCGGCATCAGCCCCCTTATCCTGGGTGCCATGATGCCAGAAGTCCAGAAAGGCCACACTGCGGCCCCCGTCCGGCTGCAGTGGTCCCCTGACTTCCGCCGTCAGTACAAACAGAGACAAAGACCCACCGCACCATCCCACAGGGGGAAAGAAGAGAGGCAAACATAACTTGTTTCATTGCATCGGCAGTGGCATGACTTTAAAAAAATAAGTAACGTTTAGCCGACCCCTTAAACAGCAAGAACAAAGCCAAAAACTCAAGTTTAGTCTTTCTTCATCTTTTAGAAGGCATCTTATGTAAAATTCAGACCGACATGTGTCTACCACCTGGGCTGTTCAGGTCTTGGCAGACTTGCATTTACAGCACCGATGTTGGCAACCATCTCTGAAATGGCACTAAGTATGCAGCAGTGTATGGATCATGTGGTTTGGCGCAGACATTGTGACATCACCCCGGTCGTGATCTAATCCATGTTACAGATTTTGTATTATTAGCATAGAAGCTTAATGTTACACCTCTGCTAGAATGGGGGAACCCCAGAACCCCGTCCCTCCCCCTAATGATGGCCTGCATTAGGGAGGAGTTGTATGAAGCAGTGGCTGGAAACGGCCCAGTAAATGGTTCGGCAGCAGAATTACGTAGTGTTTCACGTATCTCCTTGCGTATTACACACGCACTTACGCACCCCCATTGGCTTCTACAGGGACCTTCGGTGCGCAAATACACAGAAACATAGAACATGTTCTATCTTTTTTCGTGACCGAAATACGTGTGCAGAATACAGAAATGTGAACGAACCTATTGACATAAATGGGTTCTATTCCCTGTGCATTGCTTGGGCAAATATCCTCGTGTGAAGTCAGCCTTGAGCAGGTCTTATAAGTAAGTTTGAAACAGCTGACAGCTTTAAGAAAACTAGCTGACAGCCGCGTGGCAGCTACATTGGCAGCCGTACTGGTTGTCAGCCAGTTGTTCCAGAAACAGCTGAAAAATGGTTGCAAATCACTTTAGACTTTGACAGAAAAATACAATTGAAAGACTTATTTTAGGGGGAAAGTTGGGAATTGTACTCGAGTAGATTATTTTAAGGACTCAGGGGATTTGAGAGCTGAATTGCACTTGAATGGAAGAAATCTGTTTGTATTTTCAGCCGTTTACTATAATTTTACATCCAGCAGACCAAATCTGCAGCTTCTATACACTTGAAAACACCTATAGGATAATGGCACTCATCATGTAGGCAGCAAACAAAGACAGCCACCTGTAATTTTCTACAAAGTTCAGTATATTGATGTGAAATTTTCTTCAAGTGACTCATAAGCTACATAATCACAAACAGATCAAGGCAATAATGCCGCACAGAGCAGCTTCCTGTTCAATGACATTTTAGATATTTTCCAGCTTTTAGCAGGAAGCAAAATGAATGGAGATTAATGATAGAAGGTAATTCCAGGCTAACGTCATTGTGCATTTAGGGATCTGTCCTCTATAGAGCATTGGTTTCTGATGTTGGATATACATCAAGCTGTAAAAAGATGCCTCATGCAAAAACATCCGGCCTACACAGTCCTTTTGAATAGATGTATTTCGTTATAAGATAGAGCACATGAAGGTTGTAAGGCTCAATCAGAATGCTTTCCTCCCAAATGTCCATCTGTAAGCACCCTTCAAGGAATGCGGATGACATAGGGGCACTCTTTATTTTAATGCTTTTACTGGTTTTCAGTCAACCACAAATGGTTGGTAGACTTAGGTTGAATGGTCACAAACCAGGGGTGGGAATGTTGACCCTACAGGAGCCCACCTAGAAGTGGCTGCTTCTGCAGTTGAAAGTACCCCGTGTAAGGGGGATGTGTTTTCCTCTGTGGGTCACTACAATTGCTACCCATAATGACATGGAAAGGCTTTCACTCTTGGCCCCTGGCTAAGCTGAAGTACTTGGCACCTACAGCGTATCCTGGTTGTTGCGAACTCCACTCCTCTCCCCTCAGTGGTGACCTCAAATAGCACAGATAGGTTACTTTTTCACTCACAACTCTGTAGGAGTTTAGCTACTTATACAAGTCCATACACAGTTCCACTATTTGAACTGGCATGGCTCTTAGCAAGCATTTCACTTCTTAACTTACTTACTGCTGCCATGAACTTCTATGCAATATACTAATGCAACAATGATCAACTTCCAAGAGTAATTAGGTTAATGTAACTCTTCACACTTTGCCACAGTCATGGTTACAGTAGTCAGATGGATGGATGGTCACATCGGCTGGCATTGGCTTTCAGTTTCATGTTCAGCCTTCACAATGGTGGCAGCAGGTTTCCTCAGCTAACTTTCTTTTCTGTTCCAGACCATGTAGAATAAGGAGGTCATCACTATATTACTCTTCTTCTGAGTAGAAGGTCCTTCTAGCACACCATGTGGCTCACCAACCACTCTTCCCTCCACTCCCTTAAATGTATTCCTCTTTTCCTGCTGCTTCCCTCTTGCATGATGGCTCTGGCTGTTTGCTACACTTAAAGTGGAAGGACAGTCTCTGCATTTTACCCAGATCCCTCTACCACTGTTTATCCATTCCAAACTGAAGTCAAGTAAGATCCAGGTAACTTTTGATCTAAATAAAATCAACCATGGACAAATGGGTAAGAGGCGTCAAAGATAGTGGCAGCCACATACCAATATATACAATGTGCAGATGTGCTATCTAGCTATGTTATTTGCATTCTACACCTGGGAGAGTGGCTTCCTCCATCCTGGCCATTTGTTCAAGGCTGATTTTAAAGTAATAGGCGGGATCCTACCTGCCCTGAGTTAATTTTGGAGGCCTGTTAAGAGAGGTACCGTATATACTCGAGTATTAGCCAATCCTAGTATAGAAGCCGAGACAATACTTTTCACCACAAAAAACTGGGAAAGCTTATTGACTCGAGTATAAGCCTAGCTGTACTTGAGTATATACTAGGTATAAAAAAAACCCCTCCATACTCACCTCCCAGACGGTGTCTGTGTCTGTGTGACAAGCTGCTTGAATTCTCCCCGCCGTCCTCTCTGTTTGGTTCTGTCAGTGCTATGTAAGTAAGCACTGTGATTGGATTGAGCACCAGGCAATTACAGCTGGCGCTCGATCCAATCACAGTGCTTACTTACACAGCACTGACAGCAGGGGATTTGAAAGCCAAGCAGCGAGATGACAGCAGGGAGAATTCTAAAGCAGCTTGATTGGCTGTGAATGATCGAGCACCAGCTGTGATTGGCTGACGCTCGATCCAATCACAGCTCTTACTTACAAAGTGCTGATGGCGGGGGATGAGAGAGCCGAGCAAAGAGGATGGTGGGGGATGACAGCGGAGAGAATTCAAGCAGCCTGCCGCACCGCCGACGAAAACACAGACGGGAGGTGAGTATGGAGTTTTTTTTTTAAGCCTTCCCTGACTCCAGTATAAGCCGAGGGGGGCTTTTCAGCACAAAAAAATGTTCTGAAAAACTAGGCTTATACTCGAGTATATACCGTAATTGTTAGTGTAGGGTCCTATCTGAAGAGGTCACCTTGCTGGGTTAGATGGGCTTTCACATTATAATGAAAATTTGCGTAAAGAACCTCATGTTTATACTAGGGTGAGTCAAAAAATGATCCACACTACAAGCATATTAAAACTTCTGTTGGCTGTACTGTCTTATGCCCCATTTAGATGGAACGATTACCACTCAGAAAATCGTTTAAACGAACAAAAACAACCATTGACACTGTTCATCAGCATTTTTGTATCTGGTGTGCGGTATATCAATCCTTATGGATTTTTGGGTGTAGAATCCAAATTTGCCTTTAGAAATCATGTATCACGTAAGGTTTTTGTGTAATTTAGATTTTTTTTCAAGATAGGTTTTTGTGTTTGTGCTCATTTTATGGTGAATTATTTATATAAAATTAAATCAGTAACTAAGCTAAACTCTTTATTTGAATGTAATACACAGTGGATGACGTTCTAGAAATGGTCAGTAGATGGCAGAACAATATAGTTGAGCAGGAAGGTTACCGACATGAGCCTATCTGTACTGCTGTTTAGTGTTTGTTGTAATCTGCATGAAGCAGTTCTTTTCATTCCTATCTCAGGATATCGGTATTCTTTGAGTTTCATTCACAAATACATTAACAGAAAAACATTATTGAGTTCTGAGCACAGCAAAATTAGTTAAACCGACCTGTTTTCAATCCAGATACAGAAATTTATTTTTGATTTGTTGAATAGTGTAATTGTTTAGTTTAAATGTGGGTAAAAACTGAAGGATGAGTGAGAGGTGTAAGGTTTTTTTAATTGTTTAGTTTCAGCTGGCATAAAAACCAGCAGCGGCTTAGGCACGTATCGTGCCGTATAAAGACTGATTCTCAACGAGAATCGTGCAGTCTAAACGGGCTGCCCTGGCGCGAACGAGCTGGTGATGACATTACCAGCTCGTTCCGTCCAGCAAACAAGAATCATGAGATTCTCAGCTCGTGTAAATGGGACATTATTAATCATTTCCGTTGTAAGTCGCTGTCTCCCCAGTCACTGGTGTGCAGGTTTGAAGATGTTATGTCAGTTGATTTGTGACTGTAATACAAGAAAAAATGGCTGCCCACCTGTGATTTGCATGAAAGAAGAACAGCATGTAGTGATTCATTTTTAGTGATCTGAGGGTTTATCACAGCTGTGCTGTGATGTAAATAACCCCCCCCTTTCTTTCTTCTCCTACCTGTATCTGTTTGGGTAGTATTAGCATGAAGATACTGAGCATGCGCCATGCACTTGTTAAGGAAGTCTTAAGGCCCTTTTAGACGGAACGAATGTCAGGCAAACTATGCCTGACACTCGTCCTCGCAAATACTCACTGCCGTGCTGCTGCACGGGAGCTAGTATAGTTAGCTCTCAGTGGGAATGCTGCAGGAGATTTCCTTCCTTGCGCTCCCACGTCCCTCTCGATTGAACTAACATAGCGGCCGTTCAGTACTGAATGGCCGCTATTTATAATGAACAATGAGCGATCTGCTCATCGTCCATCATTTATGCAGCATAAATGATGGATGATGAGCTGATCGCTCATCGTTCAGCGTAAATAGCAGGCGTTCAGTACGGAAAGTCCGCTATGTTAAGTCGATGGAGAGGGGCGGGGGAGCGAGGGGAGAGAAATCTTCTGCAGCCACCCCGCCCCCTTGCTGGCCGCTCTGTGAGCGAGCCAGTAATACAAGCTCCTGTGGAGGATCATGGAAGCAAAGACACACAGGGACGAGTGTTGGGAATCATTCGCCTGACATTCGTCCCATCTAAATGGACACCTAGCAGAGGGCTTCTTGCTGACTCTCTGAAGTCAAAAATTCAGATTAGTTAAAATATTTTAATAAGAATTATTAGTTGTGTGAGGGTCCTAGCCCAATATAAAATATATTTTCAGAATTGGGGAGGCTCAGCTCAATAAAATGCACCCACACACATTTGAGTACAGACCCCAAACCTCAAACTATGTATCCCCCATATATGGTTATAATTTACGTGTAAAGCTTGATATCAATGAATAGATAAAATCATGACCGGAAATATGACAGGCATATCTTCCCGATTGAAGGACCTCGTGCGGAGATATGACTGCAATGGGGAATTATGATTTTTCAAAGCCCGTACGAATGCAACTTTCCCTTCTCCATATGACTTCAGAGGAGGTGGGGGAGGTGTGTTCTGGGAAAACTTTTAAAATTGGGAGCTCACAGAGGCCGGCTGTCAGACCTTCAGCCATTTGCCCAGTGTAAGGACTTTCCCATTGTTTCCAGGAACTCCACGAATCAGAACCTTGGAATGGAATTCCAATTCTTTCTTTTATTTTATTCCTGTTTATTTTTAATTACTGTCTTGTTACTGCTAGTTTTTTTTTTTTAGAATGAATCTGCAGTTTATTAGTCAGCCTTGTCTGTTTTAAAATGAATCATAACTCTGAAGATTGTGTTCATAATTCATAGTCCGAGTTCCAGTTTACCTATAAAAGCTGTTGGTGGCAGCGGGTATCGTGTGAGTATTGTAGAGTGCAAGAGACACTAGAATGAATCATGTGGTGACTTGAGTTTTCGCTTTGCATGCGTACATAAGTCTGGGAAAGCTGGCTGCAAATAAGCCTGTACTCTAAAGACTCCAATTTTGCAATCCCACTAGAGTGATCGACCAAGGCTCGGCCATGACATGTGTTCATAGTGGCGAGGCACTCAAAGCAGTCGATCCGTGAGTAGTCAGGGACAGAGGTCGGATTAATAGCTATCATTCCTCTCTGGGACAAATTGGTGGCAGCAGTGGAAATATATAGTGGATAAAAAAATTGGATGCTGAATATAGGTCTAGGGCCTATATATGTGATTTTCAATAAACTATTTTTTAATGATAATTTCTGCAGTCCTGTCTTGCACATTGATTTTAGGGTGGTATCCATATATAGTGATATATGGCAGAGCCTCTCATCAGAGGCAAATACTCTTGTTGTATAGCTTCAATAGAAGACTATGTGTGAATTCCATGTGAATGGAGTCTAACTGTGACTGGACTACTGTGATTAAGACCAAGGACATAAGTGCAAACTGTGTGGATATAGGTTTTCTTCATCTTCCTCAAAGACAAGGGTTAGACAGGGCAAGCACCCACCTAGGACGACAATAAATTTCAAGTGTTCAGTGGAGGGCACTTAGCAATGTACTACAGCACTCATTGTATACAGTGCATGACTATCATACTGAAATCTGCTAGAGAGTGCTGAGATGCAATGACAAGATTATTGGAGCCATCAGATTCATGTGCCTCGTAAAATGCCCCTCCATAGTCAGGAAAAATAATGAACAAGGGATGCTAAACATGCCCAAAAGTCACTCAACAGGTCTTTTATACAGAGGGTTAGAAGCAGTTCTCTCTTCTCTGCACTGCCACCTGTACGTACTGCTGATTCGTGGTGAGCACCGCCGGTAACTACTGCTGCTCCCCTGCCTCCACCAATTGGCTTCTTCCCTTCCTCCCGCCATCCACTGTTATGGAGCTCTGCTGTCTCAGACCTCTGCTGTGTCTTCTGTGAAAGAGAAAGTAAAGACATAGAAGTGGCCCTCTGTCACCCGTTACCATCAACTACACTGTCAACTAAAATCCTTGGGTGAGTTCAAAATATTTCTTCCCTATTTTCGTCCTCTAAAACCTGGATGCGTCTTATAAAGCGAAAAATACGGTATATCATTTTTATAGCTCTTACTCTATCATTAAAACCAATTTCAGTGGCATTAAACTAGCCATAATGGATAAAACAGAAAGCATTTATTGTCATATACATACATTAGTAAAGGCTTTAAAATGTTCCTCCAGGCTGTTAATCCTGCGCTATTTTCCCCCTAATCCATGGTACTGCATTTTTTCAATATTAAAGGGGTATTCCCAGAATCAAACTTTTATTTTAAAAACTTTGTAGCTGATTAGTCTACATAAAACAACATCAACAAGCAATAAGATGCTTACCGGCTGGTTTATTTCCACTTCTTCTGCCATCTGGTCCTCTGTGACTTCTTCTATCAATGCAGCATGATGTGGGAGCTCCACCAAGGGTGTAACTATAGAGCGTGCAGGGGATGCGGTTGCACATGGGCCCAGGAGCCTTAGGGGGCCCATAAGGCCTCTCTTCTCCATATAGGGAGCCCAGTACTATGAATAAAGCATTATAGTTGGGGGCCCTGTTACAGGTTTTGCATTGGGGCCTAAAAGCTTCAAGTTATGCCTCTGCATGGTTTAGGTATGGGTACGGGTACAGATACAGATAGAGGGGGGGCCCCAGCTCACCTTTTGCATCAGGGCCCCTGAGCCTTTAGTTACGCCCCTGAGCTCCACCATTGCTGTCGCGTAATCTCTGTGTCCTTGTGGGAAACTATATTTTTCACAAGCCCATTGTCTCTCCAACAAGCTCCTTATACTCTACTATGCGCTAATAACATTAACCTTACGCCTAAAATATACTGAGTTGTATATATCATAAATTCTAGTTGGATGCATCTTAGATTTCATGATAGAAAACTCACTTGGGCCTTCAGTAGTTGCCCGTGTCTCTCTCTCTTCCCCCTTATTCACACGAGCGCTGTCTACCCACAGTGTTGCCGTGCACAGCAAGCACTTCTATAGGAACCAATGGGTTCCTATAGAAGCGTTCACATGAGAGAATGTTAGAAATGCTAAATTCGCGCATCTAACAAAAGATAGGTCATGCGACTGCAAACTCGCATGTTAGCTCCGACTTGCACGTAAAGATAGGACCTGTCCTATTCTTGCTGCATGCTTTACATACATTCCTATGAGAGCTGGAAAGCACGCACCTCGCACCTCGGATCGTGTGAGCGGCTGTTTTCAAATAGTTTGAATTTGCCCATTCACGCGATCTTTAGAGCAATATAGCCACGAGCTATGCGTGCGGCTACACTGCGGGCGGAAAGCGCCCATCTGAAAGAGCCCTTATGTATATTTACATAGGCTTTAAAGGGGATTTTTCTGATGTGGATTAAACCACGGTAAAACTCTGAGACTTAGTAAGCTCTAGGCTGGACCTGGGAGAGTCTATTGATCTTGTATATCTGGATTTCTCTAAAGCATTTGACACCGTGCCGCATAATAGACTGATATATAAAATGAGACAGATTGGATTGGGTGAAAACGTGTGTAGTTGAGTAAAGAATTGGATCAGAGATAGAAAGCAGAGGGTGGTAATAAATGGTTCATACTCTGATTGGGCCAACATCGCTAGCGGGGTGCCACAGGGTTCAGTATTGGGCCCCATTCTGTTCAACATATTTATCAACGACCTGATAGAGGGACTGCACAGTAAAATATCAATATTTGCAGATGACACAAAATTATACAATATAATTAATACAACGGAAGACAATGTGCGGCTACAAACAGACCTAGATAAGCTGGGGGTTTGGGTAGAAAAATGGCAAATGAGGTTCAATGTTGATAAATGTAAGGTTATGCACATGGGCAGGAGAAACGGATGTCACCAATATACACTAAATGGGGTACTGCTAGGGAAAAGTGATATGGAAAAAGACCTGGGGGTACTAGTGGATTGTACATTTAACTGGAGTAACCAATGCCAGTCAGCTGCTGCAAAAGCTAATAAAGTCTTGGGGTGCATTAAAAGAGGCATTGGGGCGAGGGACGAGAACATTATCCACCCACTATATAAGGCACTTGTCAGGCCTCACATGGAATACTGTGTACAGTTCTGGTCACCGGGGTTCAGGAAACATGTTGCAGTGCTTGAGGGGGTTCAAAGAAGGGCAACTAAACTAATACATGGAATGAAGGGACTGGAATACCCAGAGAGGCATCAAAGTTCAGATTATTTACCCTGGAAAAAATACTGCTAAGTGGCGATCAAATAACTCTGTATAAATACATGAGGGGACGATACAAGGATCTCTCCCATGATCTGTTTATACTCAGGACTGCGACGGTAACAAGAGGGCATCCGTTACATTTAGAGGAAAGCAGGTTTCATCACCAATATAGAAGGGGGTTCTTTACTGTAAGAGCAGTTAGACTGTGGAACTCTCTGCCTGAGGATGTGGTGATGGCAAAATCCATAGAGGAGTTTAACCCTTTCCAATCCAATTTGTATCCTAGTTTTCCTAGGGGTCTTACTCTTTTTCTGCCGTTAAACAACAGCGCTATATGCTGGCTAAAGATAGTACTGCATGAGGTGACATTGGATAGGCTCCGACAGCAGAGAGGCTGGCAATATACAGTAAGACAACCCCGGCGGATGTCTTCCAACAGCGGAGCTGTACAGCCTTAAATCATAATGTCTTCAGACATCAGACAGTGGATTGGAAAGGGTTAAAAGGGGACTTGATGTCTTTCTAAAGTGGAAGGATATTACAGGATATACATTTTAGGTGACGAGCAAGTTGTTGATCCGGGTCTTACAGATAGGAACTATTAGAGGTTGATCCAGGGATTAGTCTGACTACCATTAGGGAGTCAGGAAGGAATTGTTTTCCCAAACGGGCTAATTGGCTTCTGCCTCTTGGGTTTTTTTGCCTTCCTCTGGATCAACAA
Organism: Eleutherodactylus coqui; assembly: GCF_035609145.1. Classification (NCBI taxonomy): domain Eukaryota; kingdom Metazoa; phylum Chordata; class Amphibia; order Anura; family Eleutherodactylidae; genus Eleutherodactylus; species Eleutherodactylus coqui. The sequence goes on along the minus strand of NC_089845.1, from coordinate 141,603,719 downwards.
GGAGGCTGAACTAGATGGACATTGTCTTCATTCAGCCAAACATACTATGTTACTATGCACAAGGGTGGGTTGGACCCCACATGCGGGATTCCCGCAGCGGAGTTCGACCCGGTGTCCAGTCAGTAACCCCAGCTTACCACTCTGCCGTCTTCTCCTCTGCTGCGAATGTGCCGGCTGGATTGCCGGCGCACATGCGCAGTACAGAGGATGCCTCGCCGTCGCTATGGTGATGGTCGCGGGAGCCGCATCATTCTGCAATGTACTGGAATGTACAGTATATGAGCCCACATCAAATCTACACAACATTATCGTACTAACTAAACGATGATTGCAGAATGGCCGAGGGACGGACTGCTTCCATGGAAGCTGGCCGTGCGTAGTCTGCACCAAATCATTGCGATTTCTCCACCGTGAGCGGAAAATCGTAATCGTGGGCAGGAAATTGTGTTCTGCCATAGCATGCTATGAGCTGGATTTGCTGCAGAATCCAGTGTTGGAATCCCGCTTTCATAATGCAAATCTGCCCCATGTGCAGGAAGCCTAACCTAAACAATACCGTGGCTATATGACCTAAAAACATCATATTAGTAAATCACATAGGGGAACTCATACTGTCATTTTATAGCAGAAGGTGGAATGTACAGTCTAAGAGCCCACATCAAATCTACACAACATTATGGTACTAACTAAACGATACGACACATTTAGGCATTTGTTCCCCTTCGAATTGGTCCCCCATTTCTGTTTATGTAGCTTTAGAAGGGGCTTCACAAAAAAGGTAGTTTCTTTATAAATTCTTTCCACGAAGCCATCACAAGACGGCCATATATCTGGGTTATTAATGACTGTATTATTACCGGATGTCTTCCTCTAATGACTTTCCTACAAAATTCTCGAATACATTGTATGTTTTGTCGGTTTTATCAAATAATTGAATTATGATGTTTCCTGATTATTTAATTAAAGTGCTGATATTGCTTCTTGTTTCAGATAATTATTACCAGATGTCTGCAAATCTGGAGGCTCCGCATCGCCGAGCAAGAACGTATTGTAATTAATAAAGTCATTTCCAGAAATGAACTGATTCCATGCTGGTGTCCTTTGTCATTGTACAGATGTAATCATGTGCCTGGGATTCATAATTCTGTATTCATAATATTGGGGGCTCTTAGGCACAATTTGCCTTCTTAAAGGGATTGTGGATGTCTTACAGAAGAGGAGGAGCGGCGCTGCTGTCTTTAGGGGGCAGCAAGAATAATTCAGTATTAAATGTTTTATATGGTGGTTCGCTTTAGAGAAGCGAACAGACTCCTTCGTCAGGCCATGGTCTTAAAGGGGTTGTCTAATATAGTAAAGATTGGGGTCAGTGTGGGGGGATGAAATATCTAATATAAAAAAGCCTACATGTTTTTTCTTGCAGCAGGCTTTGACCCCACGTGCGGGCCCTTTGGTGGCTGAGATTAGTGTCGTTAGACTAGTTACATGCCCACTGATGCCATAAAAACATCAAACTTGAGTTTAATACATTCAGGGACCGGTCAGGAGAGTGGAAAGCAACAGTGTTAAGTGTAGTGGAGCTACTGTTCAGGCGCCGCTAGAGAGAATGAAGCGTTGTGTATTGTTAAGCGATGTTCATAGGAAGCCGTGGACTACGAACAGTTGAAGCAGAATCCTCAGCTCGGCTCCTGGCACAGAGAGAAAGGCTGTTTCACACTGGCAAGGGCGATATCAAGCGGTGAATCACGGCCGATATTGCCCTCGCAATCCATTAGAAACTCATGGATGCAGGGCATTTCCACATAGAAATAGCCTTGCATCACTATGGAGCTAAAGGAATCCCCCGCTGTGGCTGTCGCAGCCGCGGAAGAGGATCGCCTAGTTCTCCTATTGTTTTCAATGGGGCTGGCATTGCATTGGGCAATATCGCAAGAAGATAGAATATGCTGCGATTATTTTCCTACATAGCATCGCAGAGCCATGCAGGGAAAAAAAAAGCAAAACGCTCGTGTGTATGACCCCATTTAAATGAATGGGATTTATATTTGTGACACAAAGAGAGAAACAGAAAGACAGAGAGAGAGACAGAGACAGACAAGGAGACACAGAGAGACAGAAAGAGAGAAAGACAGATAGAAAGAAAGAGAAAGACAGCAAGAAAGAGACAGAGAGAGAGAGAAAAAGAGACAGAGAGAAACAGAGTGAGAGACGCGAAAGAAAGAGAGAATGAGACAGAGAAAGAAACAGAGAGAGACAGCAAAGTGTGAGATAGACAAACAGACAGAGCAAGAAAGACAGACAGACAGACTGAGCAAGAGAAAGACAGACAAATAAAGTGAGGGGCAGTTTCAGAAATTGCCGATTACAAAATACTGTATAGGTTCATTTATCCTGGTAGCAGATGACCTGTCAGGTGGAGGGTGATTACACATTTCTAACTAATATCTAAGTGCTGACATTAAACGTAAGGACGAGTCTTATATGCTGGGAAGACTTAAGTCTATTGCAATTTTCTGTATACTTGTATCATTTTTGGAAATAGTCAACAATCCTGTCCCAAGATACCCCCAACAGCGTCACCGAGCTTCTCTAATATACAAGATCGAAAGAGCTCAGAAGCAAGCCGGAGCTGAACAATATTTTTTAAAAATAGGCTTGTTACTCAGGAAGTGTTGAAAATTTTTTGTCAGAAAATGTTTTTGACAGGTTCTTTTGGGGAGTTAAAAAAATATACACGTAACCTCAGTCATGACCTGGAAGGGTAAGCGTGCTAGCTCTGAAGAGCAACCCCATTACCAACTGCAAAGAGATGAATAGTCACCACTCCAATGTCTGTCTCAATCACTGAAATAACAGGGATACTTACTACGACAGACCGTTTATTCTTGCTACGCTAGGGAGACATCTTCTGGACACTTTGGGACATAACAATACATAGTTGAATTAAATTATCCTATCTAAAGGCAGCATAAAATAGTGACGAACACCCGGGTTATAGCGGTGCTCACTTACTTGTTTTATGAGCTGCAGCACAGACAGAGTCCTCTTAATGATATGCACACATTCTGGAATCCTTGATATCCCGGAGCAGGCTAAACTCTCCCAGTTTCAAAAGTAAAATTTGTAAAACCAATTAGTATAAGTAAAAGATGCTCAAATCAGCGTTACTGTCCCTATACTCTGCAGCCCTAAACTGGGCAGTTTAGGGGATTTTATAGATTCCCGTTAATGGAAACCCTATCTGAAACACTGCTCCTGACAAACAGTAAGATGGCACTAAGGCCCAGAGACATGGAAACCAAAGCTGACATGACAGATAAAACAGGGAACTCTGCAAGGAAACAAGCAACAACTGGACCAGAGGCAATCAAAGGTACCAAACTACCCTGACAAGAAACAAATCAAGACTAGAAGGAAGATGCTAGTCATATATAAGGAATATTGAACTTAAATGCATTTAGATTTTGCTATAATCAGCAACATATTGCAGAAGCCAGGAATATTTAACCCTTTCCAATCTGCTGTCTGACATCTAAAGACATTATGATTTAAGGCTGTACAGCTCCGATGTTGGAAGACGTCCGTCGGGGTTCTCTTACTGTATATTGCCAGCCCCTCTGCTGTCGGAGCCTATGCTACGTGTCACCTCATGCAGTACTGGCTTTAGCCAGCATATAGTGCCGTTGTATAATAATGGCAGAAAAAGAGTAAGCCCCCTAGGAAAACCAGGATACAAATTGGATTGGAAAGGGTTAACCTGTGAAAGGGATTCTGTCACCATGTTCTTACAACTCTCACTGACCACCGCTTTACAGCCCTCACAGAGTTACAGTGCTGTATGTATGTGTGCAGTAGTTTTGGAGAAACTTGCATTTTATTAGTAGCAGCCAGACACAGAACTAGTCCTGGATATTCATGAGCTGCAGATAGCCACACCTACCCCACCTCCAGCCAATGATTGGCAGCTCTCTCTCTCTCTATGCACAGTAATAGGCAGACAGCAGTCAATCATTGGTTGGAGGGCGGGGTGGGCGGGGCTATCCTGCAGCTCATGAATATTCTGGACTACTTTAAGTTGTCCCCTTATGTATGTGCTGCCACTAATGAAATGTAATTTTCTCCAAGACTGCTGCACAGATCCCCACAGCTGACATATTACTGTAATCAGCATGACAGGCGCTACCTTATGCTGCCCTCAAAGAGGGGTATAAAAAGATGGTGACATTTAGGTTCTCTCTTTTTTTTTTCCCCCTCTAATTTCAAAAAATGTATATTTTTTTAACACAGCATATTAGGGCTTGTATTTTGCGGGACAAGTTGTATTTTCATCATTGTCGTTTAAAGTAGCATATAATGTACTAGCCCGGGTACCCGATGCAGAACGCGTGCAATATAAAACGTGACATTTTAAGTAAGAAAAGATTATATTAGAACGTACGCATAAATCATTGGAAGCAACCGATGCTAATTAATGCTTTGTTAATGTATTAGCCATATATTATACTACTGAGGTAAAATAAAAGCTGCGCTGTGATTGGTTGCCATTAGAGATGAGCGAACACGTTCGGCTCCGCCCCTTTTTCGCCCGAACACCGAACTTTGCGAACACTTCAGTGTTCGGGCGAAAAAGTTCGGGGGCCGCCGTGGCAGCGCGGGGGGGTGCGGCGGGGAGTGGGGGGGAGAGGGAGAGAGAGAGGGCTCCCCCCTGTTCCCCGCTACTGCCGCCCGCGCCGCCGCGCATCTCCCCGCCCCCCGGCGGCACCCGGACACTTACGCGCGAACACTGCAGTGTTCGGCAAAGCCGGTGTCCGGGTGCGGATGTGTCCGTAACGGACACGTTCGCTCATCCCTAGTTGCCATATATTATACTACTGAGGTAAAATAAAAGCTGCGCTGTGATTGGTTGCCATATATTATACTACGGAGGTAAAATAAAAGCTGCACTGTGATTGGTTGTTATATATTATTCTGCTGAGGAAACATGAAAGCTGCGCTGTGATTGGTTGCTATAGCCAACAGTTTTCAATCCTCAGTGCTGTTGGAAAATAAAAGCTGCTCTGTGATTGGTTGCTATGGCCATCCAAACTGTTTTTTAGGGTTTGTTGATTTCCTGTTAGACAGTTTTGATAAATGAGGGCCGGTGTTCATAAATTTGCTCCCTGTATTACTGTCTAGGGACAGATAATTTCCTGAAACACAAATGTTCAACGCTCAGACTGACTCTTCAAGTGGGAATTACTTGCTGGAAATAACCAGGAATACTAAATCAAGTGTGTAGAATCCATTAGAGGAAGCAAATTTGGTGTCTGCTGCTTTAAAATTCAAGCAAAGGCAAAAAAATGCAAATAAGGAAGACAACAAAATCTCAAATTTTGTTTTGGCCTATAACCTTCTCCAGGTCGGTGTTACACTATGTCTAGATCTACTCTAAAGAGCCCATGCCACCTTTTTTCATCAATATCCCTGCCTTGCCCCCATAGAACCACTGACACCTTCTCTTCCACATCCCCGATCTTTTACAGTGCCCCACCATACTTTATGCCCTCTCCTCTGAAGTGACCCTGCCAACATTTGTCTACCATGTTTCCAATCCTCTCACAGAACTCCTGGCACCTGATACTGACCCCTTTCCCCTAACAGAGGCCCTTCACAGGTTTCTGGTATTTTTTGCCCCAGTCCTCACAAACCCCCTGCCAACTTGTGTCTCCCCTGTACTACTCCTTCCAAAAATCCATTATTTCAAAGTATACTGAAATGAAAAAGAAGGTGGAGCAACCACATAGTGGTGTATGCAGACCTGATTGTGTTACTGCAGGCCCATATAGAGACTAGGTGAGAATCTATATATGCAGATCCATTTGCTGGTGCTGCCAACCAGAGTGGCGCCTATATGGACTAGATGTAGAACTGGTGGAGAAAAGTAGGTAAAGCTACTGGTATAAGTCACAAAACTCCCCAAACTTTTTTTTACAGCTCAATTAGGTAAAAGTAGCTTTTAATATTTTATTGGAAAATATTATAATCCAGCCAATAAAACGCATTTCGAGGCAAGGCCATTTCCTCAGCTTGGCTGAGTTAGGACACAACCATAGTTAGAGAGGTGATGATTGTGCATGAGGCTTATCAGGGACAATGTTGGGCTGCCAATGTTGATATCGGATTTTTTAAACCATTGGGCCCCATTTCTAACTTTTGCTATGTGGCTCCATCATCTCTATATATACCCCTGGATGACTTCTGTAGTGTATAGCACTGAGCCCGCTTCATACAAATCCCATATACATCAACATACATGTGTCGGGTTGTGTTAGGGCGTTCCAACAATAAACAAGACAAGAGATGATGAAAGAGTAGAATCCCTGCTGATCATAACACCAGGGCAGGAAGCTATTTCTACTGGTTGTTTAGCAGGGAACGGAGTATCACTATGCAGATAATGGGCTCTAGGGAGAGTGACTGAGCATGTGTGTCCAACAACACTCAATTAGGTGGGCATGAACATTGCTATACATCTTGAACACTAGGTGGCACATATTATGTAAGTAAATGTTATAACTCTTGATTGGATCGTTTTTTTTTTTTAACAGTTTGTAAATTATTATTTTTTTATAGTCCATTAAATAGATTTGACATTTAGTGGTGGGAAAACCTCTTTAATATGACAATCATGGATGTCATGGTGCCATAGAGCACCACTGTGATGCCCTGGCAATATTGTTCACTAGCAGAGCACTCCTAAAAGAGGTCACACTAGATCTTAAAAGAGGTCACACTAGAAAACATCAAAGACCAAGAAACATGCAAAAGACCGTCCATTATTATATATTCCAAGGAGGTATAAAGCTTTATTAAAAGGTATTTCATAAATAGTGATCACAGACAAAGTTTAAAGTATAAAAGTTAAAAAAAATAAAAGAAAATAAAAACACACAAAAAAGATACTATTAAAGTGGTAGACTCTAAATAAAGTCAGAGGACCCCTCATAGTAATTACTCAAATTTCATTCACTGCAAGAGTAGTACACCCACAAGTGGACAGCTCCTGAAGACCAAGGATATACGGTCTTCCATTAATGTACTATCCTGTAACAATGTGTTGTAATTCCGAATGCAGCAGCCAGGTGTTGCGTGTGCTGCTGAGTTCTGTAGTTCTAAGCTTCCTAGCAGCACAGCCCTCACAGGGTTAATTGATTGAGCTGGCTGGGTGTGATACTTCCTGCTAGCCAATCACCTGGGTCTGTGCTCACATATAAACTCAGCACCTGGTCAGTCTGTAGCTGGTCTTGTACTGTTTGGATGTATCTGTGACATGTGTCCTGTTACCTGTTCTGTTGCAGCTTGCTGTGTGACCTGTGCCTTGTGGTTCATGTCCGTTTGTACGTTTATTTTGTGTCAGTTTGGTCTGCTGAGTTTGTTTGCTATAACTGCGCTAGGTTGGCCCCTAGGGCTCTCTAGTAGATGTGTCTTGCTAGTGTAGGGACTGCAAGATACGAGAGGCCTTGCCGGGGCTTGCAGCTTAAAGGGGTTGTCCGGCGAAAGCAAGTGGGGGTATACACTTCTGTATGGCCATATTAATGCACTTTGTAATGTACATCGTGCATTAAATATGAGCCATACAGAAGTTATTCACTTACCTGTTCCGTTGCTAGCGTCCTCGTCTCCATGGTGCCATCTAATTTCAGCGTCTAATCGCCCGATTAGACGCGCTTGCGCAGTCCGGTCTTCTCCCTGGTGAATAGGGCCGCTCGTGCCGGAGAGCTGCTCCTCGTAGCTCCGCCCCGTCACGTGTGCCGATTCCAGCCAATCAGGAGGCTGGAATCGGCAATGGAACGCACAGAGCCCACGGTGCACAATGGGAGAAGACCTGCGGTCCACCGTGGGTGAAGATCCCGGCGGCCATCTTAGCAAGGTAAGGAAGAAGTCGCCGCAGCGCGGGGATTCGGGTAAGTACTATCCGTTTTTTTTTTTAACACATGCATTGGGTTTGTCTCGCGCCGAACGGGGGGCCTATTGAATAAAAAAAAAAAAATGTTTCGGCGCGGGACAACCCCTTTAAGTTCATTGGCCAATGTACGAACTAACATCTCACATTTATATTCAGCTTATCATCTGCTATTAGTGTTTGCATTGTGGCTGCTGTATGCTGTGTCTTCTGGCTCTGTGTGTCCTGTGATTCAGTCCCTGTCATGTGGCATGTGTATGTGTCCTGTTCTGGTGCGTGGCTCATAGGATCAGCTAGGGCCCAGATCCGAAGACCGCTGGGCTGCCCTTATTGGGGCAATGTCCCCGCTTAGGTAGGGCACTGTCATCCCCCGTGTAGCACAGGATCAGTTTGCCAGAAACCCGTGTGCGTCATGATCGTGTGGGCCCCGTTCTTAGTTTGCCCACACGATCGTAACACCAGGGTCAAACCTGTGGGTGAGGGAGACAGCAGGAAACAAAATGGTGGGTCACGATGGCTCTACTGTCTCCTCTCGTCATATTCTAAGCACAGTCTGTCCTGGCAACATGCGAGGGTAAAAGTTAGCAGTTGTGCCAGTAGAGAAATGATAGCTTAACAGGTCCCGTGATGCCAGTGCCCCTTTCCCAGTAACAGGTCGATGAAATTAAATGAACAGTCCACAGTCAAAGTGTAGTTTTCCAAAAACCAGAGGCACACAGTTTTTACTGGATATCTCCAACTTTGCGATATCTGCAACAGTCTGAAGTACAATATTACTGGCACCTTCTCCTTTCCTTTTCCTTCCGACACTCTTGCATTAGACAAACACTCCTTTCCCGAAATACCAGTGTCATCAGTCCCAGTTATCTGATGGGTAGTTCTGAGGAGAGCACTCCTGACATGAAGAGACAAACACGAACAGTCCTCTGTCACTCTTCACGCCCTTTCCTCACTGACCTAGTGACATTCAAGGGGCAAAACACTCACGCCAGATTTGTACTCCAACTTGCAGCAGCGGCGTCAGTACTGCCCTCAACAGTGTAGTTAAGCAGGGGAGTGTGCAGCATAATCTGCCAACTCCAACTCAGAGAACTGATGCTCACTTCAGGTTCCCTGGGTGGATGCATCTCAAAGCTTAATGAGACGAGTCCGTGTCTAACCCAGATGGAAGCATCAGAGCCTCAGCCTCCTGCTCACATATCCTCCTCTGACTACATCTCTTCTCTCTTCTCACCAACTAAACTCCACCCTCAACTGCTCTACCACTCACATAACACTCAGCGGGTTTAGGAGAAAGTCATGCGGACACCACCAAGATTGGTGACCCCAACACAAGACATTGACCCAAAAAGGTCACGTCCAATAACACAAAAACCAACAACCTCGTAGACACAAACACACACAAATGCACAAAGACAAATCCATTTGGGGTAGACAAAAACAGAACTAGAGGATTCCTAACTCTGGGCCACCACACTAAGATGTGAACATTATGCAGGAAACACTCTAAGGTTTCAAAATAGAACATACATGGACATAATGTACATCTTGTTCTGGGTTCATGCTTCCCGTGGTTTGGACAACATGAACCTGATGACGGATTCTCTTTAATGATTGTTTATACTCTTTATTACCACTTTGTCACAGAAAGTCTGCATCTGTAGAAAATCCAGCCAATCACTGTGTATTTTACTGGTAAATTCCCTATAAGTACATGTACTGATTGGCTATCTGGTAGCGCCTCTCTACAGCACAGAGTGGTACGGACGGGCATGGAGGCTCCAGTACCCTGTTGTACTGCCTCTAGTTTGGATATAAGATGTGATATGGGCGGGCATGGAGGCATACGGGTTCCATATGGCATACTGAGGAATTTTGGTCCACATTTGCTATAACTGAGCTTCTAGATCATGCTATTAAAGTTAGCATCCCAGATGGTCCTATGCATGTTCTATTGGTGATAAATCTGGTGGCTGGGCAGCCATGGAAGTATGACAATATGTGGGGAGGCTTCCTGTGACACTCATGTGTGCAGCCGAGCAGTATCCTGCTGGGAAATGCCTCTTGGAAGCCCCATGAGAGGAACACATGTGGCTGTTGGATGTCCTGAACATATCGCTGAGCTGTCATTGTCCTTCGTACCACCACTAGGAGTGATCGACTGTCATATGTTATGTCCCCCAGAACATCACACCAGCAGGGGGCAGTGTGCTACTCCACAGCAAAGGCAGGATTGAGGCGCTCACCCCGAGGCAACAGTCGTTGGTGCCAAAAACTGAACCTGGACTTGTAGCTCCATTCCGTAGCCTCCAGTTTCATCACTCATGACACCACTGCAAACAGAGGCAATGGTGGATAGGTGTCAGAGGCAATACACGTAATTGGTGTCATGAGACCAAATGTCCTTCAGCCAAGTGCCGGCAAATGGTTGCAACAGACACTAGGGCCATTAATAATGGTGCCACCTGTTTCTGAATGATGAATATTTGGAGCTGCTTGTAGTGGTGGTCTGTCGACAGCATCCTGAGCCTGGTCACCTTTTATGTGTGGCCTTACCCATTCACTGGTCCCAACACCTCTTAACCGTCTGGTCAGACAATTTGTCAATATGACCCTCCAGCTTCTCACATTCCAATAATTCACCCCTCCTCTGACTCACTAAACTGGGCGAAGTTTCTTGGACTGTGTTGTAGAGTCGTCTAGTAGTCAACAAGCTCTACAAGCAGAAGGTGAAGTCACTGAACACAAGGAGCCTCCGAGAGCCTTTTATAGGCCAAAGTTGGAACCTTAGACTTCAGGTGACAATACCATTCATCTAAAAACAATGCAAAAGAGGTGGAAACATAAATAGTGAAAAATAGCTTCATTTATTCCATATTTTAAAAAGCTACATTTTGGCCTCTCATGGCTTTTTTTCCCTGCATTTCAATAAACTTAAAAAAACAAAAAACTAAAAACAGAGGAAAAATGCTTATTTTATGCATTTTACATCCCCCAAAAAACTGCAATAAAAGTGATCAAAAGCTGTATGTAACCCAAAATGGTACCAATAAAAAGTATGGCTTGTCACACAAAAAAAACAAGCTCTCAGGGCTCCTTCATACTGGTGATTGCCATATGACTGCGAGAAAATTGCGGCAAAATCGCAGCTTTGTCTAGGTGATTTCTGAGCATCAGGAATGCTTTTTCTTCTGAAAAATCACGCATCGCTGGCACCCATGATTTTTTCATGTGAAAAAATTGCGCGAAAGTCAATAGGAGTTTCTAATGTTAAAAAGGCATTGAATTGCATGAAAATCGCACGTTTCTGCGTTTGGATGCAATAAAAAGGAAGCCTCATAGGGAAACATGGGATAGAAGGGGGAAAAAAAACGCAGAAAAAGACGGGACATGCTGCAATTTTCAAATCTCGCAACATTGCATGAGTGAAAACATCACAAATGGGAATGAAAGCATTGAAAATCATTGTTCCATAATCCTTTGTTTTCACTCACTCTTACATCACGCGAAAATCGCTTGATTTTATCGCTAGTGTGAAGGCGTCCTCACAGAGCTCCATGTATGAAAAAATCAAATAAAGTTGTGGGACTTTAAATGCAACGATGTAAGAAAAAAAATTCCAAAAAAAAGGGTTTTATTGTGCAAAAGTGGAAAATCCTAAATAAAAAGGTAATAATTTAGGTATTTTTATAATTCTTCCACTCCGCAAAAAAACCCCATTTATCATATAATTTATGCTGCATAATTAACGCTGTGAAAAAAAAGAACAATGGCAAAATTTATGCTTTCTCTCCCTGCCCTCCCAAAAAATGAATATAAGTTTTACAATATGGTTACATATACCTAAAAATGGTACCAAATGAAACTAAAGCCGACCACTGAAAAAACAGCCGTGTCAATGGAAAAGTGAAAAAAAAGGTAATGGCTTTTGAAAAGTGGAGATGAAAAATAATTGTGTCCTTAAGGGGTTAAATATGTTTGCCACCCACATCTCCATTTCAATAACTTTTTTGCATGAACATGCAGCGTAGACGTGATGCAATATTGTACCACAGTCTCAGTTTGCATAACCACTCAGTACCTCTGCAGACATGATCGCCCCGGCACTTTAGGATTACATCCCTGCTTAGAGTTTAAAAAAGCACAAGAAAACAAACTTCTATGCAGCCTAAAAGGGTAAGACCTATGAGAAAATATGTGAACCCCTTGCCAAGTGCAACACTACACTAATTCTTTAGGGCATATGAATGTTTCCCCAATATCATAGCACATCACCACTAGATGGCGCTTCAGTGTTACTAATACTAACCCATCGAAGACTACAAGAGAGATAAGGCGCTATAATATATATGTAATATAAATATTCTATATGATCCATAGGTTGTGCATCTATGATCATGCAGGTCTCTAAAACAGTTCATGGTGGCAGAAGCTGCACAAAATCAACCAAGCTGGATGACAATTTTTGCATTCATCTTGGAAAAAGGGGAGCTTTCCTGAACTTCTAGAAGTGAGGATAAATCTGCTGGCTGCAGTCTCATTAGGAAACACACAGTTTAAATACTCCTAGCATCCATATTGCAGTATAACAATGAGTCTTCTCCTCCTCCTGAGCTTCAGGCAAGAAAAGGATATCCTGTAAAAGATAAAATCCGCTATTTATTAGAAGTGTATTAGAAGCATAGGAAGTGCTCAGCAGACCTCCAGATCCATAAGAGACCAATGCATTTCGGAGTATTCAGTCCTTCGTTGTGACACACAAGACTCTTTTGCCCTTTCAATCCATCATCAATTCTGTTGCCTGAATAACCCATCCCTCCCCCCGTTATTCCCTTGCCTCTCCCCTTTGCCTATCCCTTTACTGACTTTCGATTTTCTAGAAAATCCAGTTCAAGATCAAGGACGTACAAGATTGTCCACGATCTGTCCCCTCCATACATCATCTGACCCTACTTCCCCACACATAATGCCGGCCTTCGCAAGACTTTCTTCCTTTCTCTCCTCTACTCTGCTTCACACATAATTGCATCTAAGACATCTCCCATGTGTCACCTATATTTTGAACCTTCTGCCCAGGAGCGTAACTGAAGGCTCAGGGGCCCAGGTGCAAAAGTTTAGCTCGGGCCCCCCCTCTCTCCCGGAGGGATGCACGCAGCCAAGGTCAGGGCAGCACTGGGCCTCTTCTGGACACCCCTAGGAAAGGGATGCCCAATAGAACAGGGAAAAAGTTTGTCATGGGTGCCACCACTGTTGCGGTACACACCAGAATGAACGTCTGGCAGAGAATAACCACACTGTCTTTGGCACCATCTGCTTTATGTACAGAGTTTGGAAATGCATCCCACCCAGCCCGCGGCTGAGGACATTAATTTACCTGTGTAGAGCCCACGCGGCTCTTTTGCGTCCAGACTGGATCTGTGCGGGCGCACATGCGCTGTAGGAGGTTTTTTTTCATACTCCTGCTTTCCCATCGGATCCGGGGCTTGTCCGCAGTGTCAGCTGCAAGTGTGCAGGTTCCATTGACTTCAATAGAAGCAGTCTGTGCGGGATCCGCAGAGAAATGGAGCATGTTGCGATTTGTTTTCTGGACCAAAAGGTCCACAAATCAAATCCGCATGCTTTAATGCATTTGCATACGGCCCATGCATCCCTTTGGGCAGCTTGATTTGTGGGTGTCCCGCGTGGATGTCCTGTGCGGATTCCACAAATCAGATCCGCCCGTGGACATGAGGCGTAAGGTACATTACAAACTTGAAGAGTTCTTCTATCCTTTCATATCATTCTGGCTGTTGGACGTCACTTCATAAATGAATAGATCAGCTTTACTTTTGTAGCATTTCCTATGTCATGTACTTAAACCTCTGTTGCCGTGTGTACAGATAGACAGAAAGAGTGCGGCTTAAAAAAAATAGAGTGCGGTGTGTAGCCATGGATCCATATTTGAGCGCATATAGACAAGACTAGTTACAGTCTTGCTTAAGGCCTCATGTCCACGGGCGAGTTTGATTTGCGGGACATACGCTAATCAAGCTGCCCATAGGGAATCATGGGCGTCTGCAAATTAATTAAAACATGCGGATTTGTTTTGCGGACCTTTTGGACCATGCACAGTACAGCGAACCTGGAAGTGGAGAGATCCGTGCGGACACCGCTGCCGGGAGAATGCAGGTACGCAGGGCTCACTGGCAGCGGGCAGGGCTGGATTCCATGCAGGATCCCCCACACGGAATCCGACCCGCCCGTTGACATGAGGCCTTAGTTGAGTAACAAAACACTGGTGACAAATCTAGTTTTGCATCTTTGTACTGTATGTAATTTCATTACCTTTATTTTTTGACTTCCACCCTTATTTCATATCCCATCTGGAGTCTTTTTCGGAAATGCTTCTAGAATTCTCGTAATTGGAAATGTACCGTTAAGTTTCCAGTTGCCAGATCATATTTGTAGTTCGTACATGAAATATATGTCCTGTTAATTGACCAAATGGACAAGGGTTCGTGAACAGACAGCAGAGTAAAAGGATGTAAATTAATTTGTTTTCTTTCTTCCTTTCTCGGTTGGTGCCACATTTCTCCGCACATAGACGATCAGTAATAACTGCGTGAAGAGCTTTCAGGATTCTCTGGATAATACTCACTTATCAGCATCCCTGTTATGCAAGGCAAGAAACCAAGTTGCTTGTATAGGTGATCCGTGTAGCATTATATACAATGTGCACAGCAATGAAGCAGCAGTTTAAAATTAGTTTGGGGCCACAAAGTACAAATGTGTCTACATATACTGTGTTTCCCCGAAAATAAGCCCTAACTACACTACATGAAAAAAAAACCCTATATATATGTATATATATTACCTAGAAGGCGCCATCTGGGTCCCTCCCGCTGGCCTGTGGTTCTCTGGCAGGCTTCTGTGCAGTCCTGAATGCGGTTAGAGCATCTCTTGTTGGTGAAGGGTCTTGAATACAAGCAATTGCTCTGATTGGTTCAGGAGCGCTGCTTGAGCCAATCAGAGCAATCGCTTGCTGGAGGCGGGGTATTCGAGCCCTGTCAGCAGCAAGCAAGAGGTGCTCTGTCGGCATTAAGTTCTACATGGAAGCCCACAGCTGCTACTCCCGGAGCACCGCAGCCCAGCTTGAAGGGACCCGAACGGCGCCTGATTGGTAAGAATAAGGCACCCTCTGAAAATAAGACCCAGGGCCTCTTTTTATATTCGGGGGAAACATGGTAGTAACGTGGTGGCTCAGTAGTTAGCACTAGCACCCTATAGCACTGGGGTCTTGGTTTCTAGGCTGGAAAAAGCCGACATCTGTATGGACTTTGTGTGTCCTTCAGTGTTCACATACCCACTGGTTCCATGTATAATGAAGACATATGCTGATTAAAGTGATTAACCTCTCAGGGTGCCTTCATACAGGCATTCACGGTTTTGCAGCAAGAAAATTGCGGCAAAATTGCATCTTTGTTCCCCGCAATTTTGACGCTTTTTCCTGGGAATAATCTGCCAACTGCAGATTTTTTAGCGTGAAAGTCAATAGGACTTCCAATGGTAAAACCACATTGCATTGCATGAAAATCGTACGTTTTTTGCATTGCGCTGCAATGAAAAGGAGGCTCTTAGGAAAACATGGGCGATTTAAAATTAAAATAAATAAGTAAAAAAAACACCACAAAATCGCAGAACTATTTTTTTCTCGCAATATTGCCTAAGTGAAAACATTGCTAATGTGGGGGAAACCATTGGTTTTATAATTCTGCATGTTTACTCACTCGCATTGTGTGAAAATGGCGCAACGTTATTGCCCCCGTGTGAATGCACCCATAGGGCTCGGTCAGACGAGCGCTTTTTTGTGAGCCTATGTGCGCAAAAAAATTGTGTCAAATAGATCCTTTATTTTCCTATGAGTGTTCACATGTCCGTTTTTTGGAGGCGCAAAATACTCGCACCTGCAAAAGATAGGACATGCGTGCCCTGAATGCTCGTCGGTAAGATCCGTGCTGCACGTAACGACAGAGGTGACAGGGGATGGGGGGACTCCCAGAGGGTTCCGTTAATCCCACGGGGAGTCCCCCCATCACTGAACACTGTGACAGCACTGTCAAGGAGGAAAGACATTAGCAGTGATCTTGCTGCCCATCCATATGATTAGGGCAGAGGTGTAACTTGAAGCTCCTGGGCCCCAATGCAAAAGCTGTTACAGGGCCCCCAACTATAAAGCTTTATTCATACTACTAGGCTTACTATATGGAGAAGTTAGGCCTTATGGGCCCCCTAAGGCTCCTGGGCCCGGGTGCAACCGCATCCCCTGCATCCTCTATAGTTACGCCCATGGATTAGGGCTATAAGGGCATTTCCTAACAATTTGGAGTCCATTAAATATAAAGTGATTACTTTCACAGAGTAAGCACTTACAAAAATTGCATAAAGGAAGATCTATAAATTGGTGCACACCGGCCAATCACAGCTCAGTTTTCATTCCTCATAATGCTGTGCTCAAAGCTGCACTGTGATTGGTTGCAATGGGCAACAAGGAAGTTTTTCTTTTAGACAGTTTTCATAGATTTGTTCCATAATGCCCGAATTGCATTTTATGTGACGCTCCCCAATAAGTGGAAATAAAATAGTAAAAAAATAATATGCACCCCAAAATGATACAAATAAAAACTACAGCTCTCTCTGTGTTGTGTTGGTCTCCTAATTAGGAACTTCATTCATTACTCACAGCATCTGTGCAGTGTGACACTGAAACCGGATGCATCGTGACGAGGGACGGCCACCAAGACACTTGCAGGAAGAGGAGTGCATTCTTTTTCACACGTATGCAGATTTATGCTGGTAGTAAGAAGATAAAGCAATGTTTAAAAAGCGGTCCCTTCCCCCACCCAGACCTTAAACAATTGCATCTACATCTCAAAAATGTGATATCTGCTCCAGAGGGGTATTCACACTTTTTGCCTGTATGCTTTTGTTAAGTTAAATAATTTTTTAAATCCCTTTTTTCCATAGGATGCCCAAAAAATTAATCTTTTTGCAGCAGTTCAGTGAGAATCTGTGGCATGTCAGGTTTTCTAAATTCTAAAAAGTTTTCCAAGTGTGCAGTCTGTAAAGTCTGACCCAGCAGTAAAACTCAGGAATGTTTTCAAGTCCCAGTTACATGCCTGTGTATCAAGGTTTCACAAAGCACACCGATGCATCATGATTCTTGGCGCCTCACTATTGCACCGTAATCCTTACTTAGCTGTATTGTGCGTAGTAACTATTTTCAACAACATTTCTTGTCCTTGAAATTCTAAACAGGATGTAACCTGACAGAAGAGGAAATAAGAACATAGACAGATCACTTGAGATAACAACATTCTCCACATTTCTTGTTTATGAATAGCTGAAATGAAAATATAATCTGTTCACCGTAAACAGCAGCTAACAAGCCAGTTCTAAACTTGTACAAAGAACATTTAAACCTCAGCATTATAATATAGTGTATACAACTGTTAAATATATCACAGGAAAGTGTATGTGTGTATATATATATATATATATATATATATATATATATATATATATATATATACACATACACATACACACACACACACACATATACATATATATATATATATATATATATATATATATATATACACATATATATATACATATATACACATATACACACACTAGCTGATATACCCGGCTTCGCCTGAGTTAATATGGTACTGGTGTTAATCTGATGTTCACACGGAAAATCTTATGAAGTCGTGGTTACTTTAGAGATACAGAGTAAAAAAATATGTTCACCATTTTGCATGGTTCTTTGCGTTACCCAGGAAACACCACGTGGAGGTAACTATGCAACGTTTCCTTTATATAAAATGACATCAGGAAGTGAGAGAATTAGATTACGTACATAAAATTTGGACGATAATTCTTTTGTGCTAAGAATTGAATAATCGAGTTGGGACCCATAAACTTTTCCTATTTATGACATAATCAATGCTCGTGCTAAATTTCAAGTGTCTATGACATCGGGAAGTGAGAGAATTAGATTACGTACGTAAAATTTGGACGCTAATTCTTTTGTGCTTAGAATTGAATAATCGAGTTGGGACCCGTTAAGTTTTCCTATTTATGACATAATCAATGCTCGTGCCAAATTTTGTGTAGGATAGGACTGCGCCACAAGGTTTCAAAAACACTCCACTGGGATTCCGTGAGCACCCAATCCACGTAATAGCTGGAGAGCTGCAGGACATTAAAAAGGGTTCCCTGATACAGGGTAACCCTCACAAAGAAATATATAATACAATATTGTTAGAAAAAACGTATGTCACCGCGCTTCAGGGTACTTAGTATTGTATAAAGAACACTTTTCCTTTAGCGTTGAGCATAAAGGCAAGTGGTAGTTTAGGAAGGACACTTACTGGGGAGGAGGGGGGTGTGTGGAACCAGAAACCCCCTCCTTGAAGTGTAGACTCCAAGATGCAACGAGCACTTTCATTTTCGATTTTACTATAAATGTGAGTACATGTTTAATGTTATTTATGTATCATATGGCTTGAGAAAGGTGTCATTTGGACACCGAAACGCGTTGCCTGTATAATACGTTATCCACAACCGGTGGATTGATTAATAAAAACCTTGGATTCATCCAGTACACCGGCGTGTACCGTCATCTGTGATTGGAGTCTACACTTCAAGGAGGGGGTTTCTGGTTCCACACACCCCCCTCCTCCCCAGTAAGTGTCCTTCCTAAACTACCACTTGCCTTTATGCTCAACGCTAAAGGAAAAGCGTTCTTTATACAATACTAAGTACCCTGCAGCGCGGTGACATACGTTTTTTCTAACAATATTGTATTATATATTTCTTTGTGCCAAATTTTGAGTGAGAGAATTAGATTCCGTACGTAAAATTTGGACGCTAATTCTTTTGCGCTTAGAATTGAATAATCGAGTTGGGACCCATTAGCGTTTCCTATTTATGACATAATCAATGCTCGTGCCAAATTTCATGTTTCTATGACATCGGGAAGTGAGAGAATTAGATTCCGTACGTAAAATTTGGACGCTAATTCTTTTGCGCTTAGAATTAAATAATCGAGTTGGGACCCCTTTACATTTCCTATTTATGACATAGAAATTTGAAAATTGGCACAAGCATTGACTATGACATTGGGAAATGAGAGAATTAGATTCCGTACGTAAAATTTGGACGCTAATTCTTTTGCGCTAGAATTGAATAATCGAGTTGGGACCCATTAACTTTTCCTATTTAGGAAATAAGGGTTGTGAGTTGCTCCTGATGCCCTAGCATACTGTATATTAGGCAGAAATGTTGCCTCTTTTGTTCAAAGTGGAATGATTTGTTTTAATAAATGTGATTGTTCCCAGCAAGAAAAACCGCATAATCTTGTAGATATGATACTTTTTAGTGGCTAAAAAAAATACATGATGTTATAGCGAGCTTTCGAACCAATGCAGGGTTCTTCTTCAGGCTTAAGGGCTCCGGTCCATTGGCGATTGTACATTGCATAACTCGCGGTGATAATCTGGCCGCAGGTAACGCAGTGCATGCTTTCCATAGCATTGCTATGGAAAGCGCAGCCTCCTGTTCACGAGTGAGAATCGTAGCGATTCCCATGCTCGCGGGACTCAAATCGCGGCATGCTGCGATTCTTCGTGGTGAGCCTATCTGTCACATAGGCTCACTGCAGAGAACTGATAGTTCTCTCCCCTTCTCCCGGGCAGTGGAACATCGCTAGCAATATTCCGCCTCGCCCGTGGGCATGGGGCCTTAATGAAATAGATCCGAAGAGGCATGCATATTTATACACGCATACTTATAACAAGGCACAGACATGGATGTGATTAATTTGCACTTAAAAGAATACTGCAACAGGAATACAAACATCTTTAAATAGTCACTGATAAGGCAGTGAAGGTTTTATGGTCCATGAATTAGTGTTGGTGGGGAGGGGGTTCACCAGGTCAGCAGTGTTATCTGTGCTCTAGATGTCTCATACTTCCCAGTCACACATGAATTCTCGTGAAGAATTTAGCCCTCTATTGAAAGTGTCCAAAGTTGTTATAAATTTACATTCCCAAATTCTTCTATAGCTTTGTGACTTGAAATTGCATTTTAATAAATGTCATAGATACAGATTTTTACGTAATAAGGCACAGCACGTGTGACCCGGACGCATCTTTTCAAGATGAACAAATTCTCACAAGATACAAAACGTTGCTGATAAAAACAGACTACATACAGCAAACATTGAATTTAATGGGAGCTGTGCCTGCATTACCAGTCCGGGCCGCTTTAATGTGAATGGAGGTATCACCTGGCTGTGTTCATACTGATAGCGAGCCTTATAACAGCTGATTGTTAGAAGTCCTGATCCGTGAACTCCCTTTCAATCAACTATTGATTATAATCCAGTCCGGAAGATAGGCTATCAATAGTTCAGACTTCAAAAAATCCCATAAATAATTGTGATAAACATGTAGGCATT
Organism: Eleutherodactylus coqui; assembly: GCF_035609145.1. NCBI lineage: Eukaryota > Metazoa > Chordata > Amphibia > Anura > Eleutherodactylidae > Eleutherodactylus > Eleutherodactylus coqui. The sequence goes on along the minus strand of NC_089845.1, from coordinate 141,583,272 downwards.
ATTTTAGAGGAAGGTGTATTTCTCACAGATTTCTCTATGTGGAGTAACAGGGAGAGTATCACCTTCTGGCTGATTAAGCAAGTGTGGATATTTAAGGAGCAGCTTAGAGATCAGTAGCTGCTCTACCTGGGGACACAGAAAGCTGTTCTGTGTGAGTCTAAATACATGATCTGTGAGGGAGATTGCTAAGTGTATTTTTGTAGCCGGCAGTATCCCCATAAAATACAATTTATTAATTAGATTAAAACCCAACTTATTGATTCAATGATGGAAAACAATTTATGATGATAATAATAGAGTCAGTAGGTAAATAGACAACAGCGCAGTGTAAATATAGCAATGGAAAACCAAGGTGGACTATATTTTATAGATACCATATATTTATTATCATAACCAAAAAACACATATTTGATACCTCTAGTCTGATTATAATATCTTATTACATTTTATTACCCTTTCCTCCAACAATCTGATATTACAGTACCAGTTTCTACTAATCCATGGCAAGAAGCCTTGGCAACAGATCCCAAATGTGCTAGCCATTTTGAGAACTCTCGAAAAGTCTTTTATAGATGTTATCTTACGCCACTCAAATTAGCTAAAATGTATTTAGGCATTACATGTATCTGTTGGTACAACAGTATGGATGGGAATGACATGGAATACATTTGACAAAAAATAGAATATAGAATGTATATAGGACAGCCCTTCTGAAATGGGAACATGTAATAAAAACAATCGAAATCAAATGGTCTAAAAAAGAACTCACCCTGGTATAGGCCACCCCAACTAAAAACATGGGTTGCCACACCTATGATCCTCGGTAATTTGGATTGAAGGTGCACTAAACTCACAGAATAGACTAATGATAAAATGAACTATTTATTAATTTACTCCTAATAACATGTAGCACAATAGGGGGACACCTAACAAAACAACATAAAACAAAAAGTGCGTGAGACATTGCGCCTGGCGTCCCTCACACTAGATCAGGGTGTCTTCAAGGTGTTAGAAGAGACACCAATCTGTTACTCTAGTCCACCATCAGGGCTATGAGTTATTTTCTTTATTTTTTTTCTTTTATCGGTTGAATGGAGGTTGGGTGGATGTTGGGGTGCTGTTTTACCTAGAGAGGCAAGCTAGTCAACCTTGATATATCTGAGCAGTCGGACCAATATAAATTCCCACTGCTCATGGTTGACTATATGAGAATCAACTCGTTCATCGAGTTGCAATATGTGAGACAAGAGTGACTGGCGTGAGATATGTGCCATGCAATCAGGTACCAGTCTCTGTGTACCGAGATATTCAGAAATTTTGTCTCCTACCCTCGAAAAGGAGACAAAAGTGACTATTGGGAGACATACGCTCCCTAATTGGGCACTAGTCTTTGTATATCAAGAAATTCAGAACCCTTGTCTCCTTTTCTTAAGGCCCCCTCTCCCATTCCATGTACACACTGGAACTTTGCACTACGGATAATAGCCCATTGGCAGTCATAATATCCTTAATAGAGAAGACTAGCATCTCACATACTAGACTTAGTGTAGGATATTTCATGCTTAAAAAACTTCCTGACGATCTGTGTTATTCACGGGGAAACGCGTTGAAGTAATATCAACATTTTAATATGCATGAAGTTGCAAATATATACATGTGACGTAATATATATCTACACTTAAATATGCATGATGTTGCAAATATACATACTAAAAAATAGGCCACGACACTAGCAGGGGGCAATGACCAACGAGTTGTGATCAGTGCCTTAATATTAGTCGGGACCTACGAGGCGATATGCCAGGAATTATTTCCGTCTACTGAACCGCACTTTATGATCCTAAAAAGAATCTAGAGTCCATATATCTAGGCTGATAACGAGGCCCTTTGCATAGAGATCAGGTTGGTGTCTCTTCCAACACCCTGATCTAGTGTCATGGCTGCCAGGCGCAGTGTCTCACACACTTTTTGCTTTATGTTGTTCTGTTAGGTGTGCCCTTATTGTGCTACATATTTTTAGGAGTAAATTAATAAATATTTGATTTTATCATTAGTTTATTCTGTGAAGGGCTGTTACAAATCAAGTAGACTACTGTTTCTGTCAAACAGACATTTACTACTTGGGAGAGCGTGTCAGGGAGGATCCGAGGACGTCCATCGAAATCCCCCTTTTCCAAGCAAGTAGTTTTTCAATTCTATTCAACATCGCCATCAGCATTGAGCGTGGGAGTATTTTACTACCCTTTCCTTACGTTCATTAAATACGTTTGGTAGGAATGTAAAGTAAAAACTACACAATAAAAGGCAATTGGACATTTTTTTATCGCAGCTGTGAATATAAAGTAATACATATATTGATGACTAGAGATGAGCGAACGTGCTCGGCCACGCCCCTTTTTCGCCCGAATACCGCGAATTCCGAGTACTTCCGTACTCGGGCGAAAAAATTCGGGGGGCGCCGTGGCGGCACGGGGGGTAGCAGTGGGGAGTGGGGGGGGGGGGGGGAGAGGGAGAGAGAGAGGGCTCCCCCCTGTTCCCCGCTGCTCCCCCCCACACCGCCACGCCTCTCCTCGCCCCCCGGCGCCCCCCGAATCTTTTCACCCGAGTACTGAAGTACTCGAAAATGGCGGTACTCGGGCGCGTAAGTACTCGAAACGAGTACGTTCGCTCATCTCTATTGATGACCTATCTTCAGGATTGGTCATCAACAGCAAATTGGCAGGAATCCGCCACTCGAGAGCTTTGCCGATCAGCCAATCCGATGACCTGCTGTCAGTACACGGGAATCAGACGTCATTATTGGTAGTCAGGCCTGGAAGTGTAACGCATGACTTCACCCCATTGAAATGAATGGGAGCGAAGCCCTCTATTACACTTCTGTCCCTGACCACCAATGTGAATGTCCGACCCTGTTGCGCTGACAGGATCACCTAATCAGCAAGGATCTTTAGCAGCAGATCTGCTATTGATGATCTATCCTGACAAAACTCGTTAACTCATTATAATGTATATTGTCGATAGACTTAGATACATTCTCATTGGACAACAGAACTCTTATTTTACACTTTAATTGCTATCAGGTTAAAAGTAGCTAAATACTGGAAATATCCAAACCCACTTCCATTATCAGAGATAATTACTATAATTTATGAAAACTGCTTACCTTTTATATAAAAAAAAAACTGAGTATGTGGTTACAATCTTCTCAGAACAAAGCTGTAACTTCAAATAACTTCAAACCATAGATATCTTTAATATCGTAATACATTTTCTTCTATATTTAATATCTCCTGAATAATTACATCAGGTGTATTTTTATATTTCACTAGTTTATATACCTGGTATTGCCTGGTTGTTCCTTGATGTGCTGGCTATTTTTGAATTCGGGACTCACACTGTTCTGAGATCTCTGCAGCCCTTGATGTCCTGGCTCTTTCTCTCTCCTTTTGAATTTGCACCTCATGCTCTTTTTGGGTCTCTGCAGCCATTGATGTCTTGGCTCTTTCCTGGTTATTTTAAGTTGTTAGGCACGTTGTTTGCTTGTCTAACTCACTTGCAGTCATTTTAATTTCTTTGCTTTCAGCTGGACTCGGAGAAGGGTTTCCGTTTTTTTTGAGGCATCCCGGATTCACTACACGTTTAAATTATTACCACATTGCACCACAAAACATCTCATTTTACTATAGATTATACAATAGACCTCATTTATTGAAACTGTGTAAAACTGTTTGTTGCACATAATAATCACTCATTATTCCTTAAACTCCTTATTAGTAAAACGAAAGCTGTCTTGTGATTGCTGCTATAAGTAACAAACAGTAAGTTTAGTTGAGATCGATCAAGGCATGTAGAAGACTATGAAGAGCAAAAAAAACAGAAAATATGGAAACAAATTTTCACACACACAATTTTTACATGATTTTCTTATAACGGTGCACAAAAACAAACTATGTTACATGGGAAACTGATTCCGTTATTAAGGAAAGACTGGGAGTGAAAATATTTATTGACAATACCAAAGGACAGCTATCCCAAGTTCTAACTAGATTAAAACATAATCTTTATTGTACTAACAAATACACCCGGAGTATAAACTGTGGCATTAGCAAGCAAAGTTCCAGTAAAGGGCAGCAGGGACCAAGGAGGTGGATATACTCTTTTAATTAGCCTTTAATACAAACAGAACCGCACATTGATATGAAAGCAGACCATGACCGGAAAGGTGGACAGAAATACAAATCAGTGTCAAGTTCTTATGAGACACTTCTCTGTAGGCTAGGTACACACTAGCAATGCATGAAAGTTGAGGTAATCCTCCAAGTATTGAATTCTACCAGCAGAAACCAAAAGTTACGTTTGTGCAAGCCATGTGAACAGCGACCAACACAAATGCAATCTCTAGAAGGCTGAACGAAAGCGGGAAGGAATAGCCACTGCAACGGACACCAACAACAAAGAAGCATAAACCAGACGTGCATACAAACACCAACAGAGAAAACAGGGACAACAGACTCAACAACACACCAGATGGCCTCATACTTATCAATGTACTAAACAACCAGACAGATGGAAATTTCTATAAGCAGGTGCAAGTTATTGGTTTATATTTTGGCCAAAACACGCAAGCTCACAAGCCAATGTCAAGGGTCCTCATTGTCTTGTGTTCCCCATCTCTAATAATACAACTAAATCACAACAAAGGAAACCCATCCTAAAAGCCGGGCAATCATTCCAAGAAGTACAGCCCCACACAAGAACCTAGAGAACACCTGTTTTTCCCTGGTTAGTAATAGGCAGGAACACAAGACAAGGAAATGACACAGCAGGTCACCTACAGATACAGGGGAATTAAAATTTAGGACATCGTTCACACAAGGCAGCTGCACACCTGCAGATGGACAGACAGACAAAACAAGGCCCTAGTATCCGCCTACCAACAGATGAAGGGGATTGAACAGAACAAGGTTCGGGTGTTCGCCCACCAATAAATGGGTAGAATAATCAAACATGGACTGGGCATCTGAATACCATGGTGGTGCTATATAGATGACGTCTTCATGATATGGGAGGGCTCAGAACCAGATTTGCTGAATTTTCTAAACTACCTGGATGGGATAAACCCTGAACTGCAGTTCACACTAAACCACTCACTGATGGATATGCAATTCTTGGATGTAATGGTCCTTAAAAGAATGGGTAAACGGTAGAGATGAGCGAACGTGTTCTTCCAAGCTTGATATTCGTGCGAATATTAGGGTGTTCGGGATGTTCGTTATTCGTAACGAACACCATGCGGTGTTCTGGTTACTTTCACTTCCTTCCCTGAGACGTTAGCGCGCTTTTTTTGGCCAATTGAAAGACAGGGAAGGCATTACAACTTCCCCCTGTGACGTTCAAGCCCTATACCACCCACTGCAGTGAGTGGCTGGGGAGATCAGGTGTCACCCGAGTATAAAAGTCGGCCCCTCCCGCGGTTCGCCTCAGATGCCGTGTGAGTTAGATGAGGGACAGTGCTGTTTGTACCGGAGCTGCTGTAGGGAAAGAATTGGTAGTTAGTGTAGGCTTCAAGACCCCCCAAAGGTCCTTATTAGGGCCACTGATAGCTGTGTGTTGGCTGCTGTTAGCAGTGGCAATTTTTTTTTTCTCAAAATCGGCTCTGCAGAGCGTTGCACCCGGCATTAGGGACAGAAGTGCTGCATAGGCAGGGAGAGTGTTAGGAGTGAGTGTAGCCTTCAAGAACCTCAACGGTCCTTTCTAGGGCCATATTTAACCGTGTGCAGTACTGTGCTGGCTGCTGTTAGCTGTGCTGCATTTTTTTTTGCTTCTCAAAATCGCCTCTGCAGAGCATTCCACCCTCCATTAATACTGCAGGGAAAGAATTGTATAGGCAGGGCCACAACACAGTTATTATTCATTGAATATACGCAGTGCTGCCTTTTGCTTGTAAAACAAGTGAAAATAATTCTATTTGTCCTGCCTCTGTCCGTCCTAAGGGCGGTGGACACGTGTCGGCTGCGTGTGCAACCTGTAAAAATCAGACGCACCCAGCTACGTTTTACTCCTGGCTTCGCCATTTGCTTTCCTTAATTGGGAAAAAAAATACCTGCTCTGCCACAGTTAATAACTCTGCTACCCTCACGTTCTGTGACACATTAGCAGGAAAACAGCACAGTTATTAAACTTCTCATGTTCATAGAATATACGCAGTGCTGCCTTTTGGTGCAAAAAAACGGAAAATAATTCTATTTGTCCTGCCTCTGTCCGTCCTAAGGGCGGTGGACACGTGTCGGCTGCGTGTGCAACCTGTAAAAATCAGACGCACCCAGCTACGTTTTACTCCTGGCTTCGCCATTTGTTTTCCTTAATTGGGAAAAAAAATACCTGCTCTGCCACAGTTAATAACTCTGCTACCCTCACGTTCTGTGACACATTAGCAGGAAAACAGCACAGTTATTAAACTTCTCATGTTCATAGAATATACGCAGTGCTGCCTTTTGGTGCAAAAAAACGGAAAATAATTCTATTTGTCCTGCCTCTGTCCGTCCTAAGGGCGGTGGACACGTGTCGGCTGCGTGTGCAACCTGTAAAAATCAGACGCACCCAGCTACGTTTTACTCCTGGCTTCGCCATTTGCTTTCCTTAATTGGGAAAAAAAATACCTGCTCTGCCACAGTTAATAACTCTGCTACCCTCACGTTCTGTGACACATTAGCAGGAAAACAGCACAGTTATTAAACTTCTCATGTTCATAGAATATACGCAGTGCTGCCTTTTGGTGCAAAAAAACGGAAAATAATTCTATTTGTCCTGCCTCTGTCCGTCCTAAGGGCGGTGGACACGTGTCGGCTGCGTGTGCAACCTGTAAAAATCAGACGCACCCAGCTACGTTTTACTCCTGGCTTCGCCATTTGTTTTCCTTAATTGGGAAAAAAAATACCTGCTCTGCCACAGTTAATAACTCTGCTACCCTCACGTTCTGTGACACATTAGCAGGAAAACAGCACAGTTATTAAACTTCTCATGTTCATAGAATATACGCAGTGCTGCCTTTTGGTGCAAAAAAACGGAAAATAATTCTATTTGTCCTGCCTCTGTCCGTCCTAAGGGCGGTGGACACGTGTCGGCTGCGTGTGCAACCTGTAAAAATCAGACGCACCCAGCTACGTTTTACTCCTGGCTTCGCCATTTGTTTTCCTTAATTGGGAAAAAAAATACCTGCTCTGCCACAGTTAATAACTCTGCTACCCTCACGTTCTGTGACACATTAGCAGGAAAACAGCACAGTTATTAAACTTCTCATGTTCATAGAATATACGCAGTGCTGCCTTTTGGTGCAAAAAAACGGAAAATAATTCTATTTGTCCTGCCTCTGTCCGTCCTAAGGGCGGTGGACACGTGTCGGCTGCGTGTGCAACCTGTAAAAATCAGACGCACCCAGCTACGTTTTACTCCTGGCTTCGCCATTTGCTTTCCTTAATTGGGAAAAAAAATACCTGCTCTGCCACAGTTAATAACTCTGCTACCCTCACGTTCTGTGACACATTAGCAGGAAAACAGCACAGTTATTAAACTTCTCATGTTCATAGAATATACGCAGTGCTGCCTTTTGGTGCAAAAAAACGGAAAATAATTCTATTTGTCCTGCCTCTGTCCGTCCTAAGGGCGGTGGACACGTGTCGGCTGCGTGTGCAACCTGTAAAAATCAGACGCACCCAGCTACGTTTTACTCCTGGCTTCGCCATTTGCTTTCCTTAATTGGGAAAAAAAATACCTGCTCTGCCACAGTTAATAACTCTGCTACCCTCACGTTCTGTGACACATTAGCAGGAAAACAGCACAGTTATTAAACTTCTCATGTTCATAGAATATACGCAGTGCTGCCTTTTGGTGCAAAAAAACGGAAAATAATTCTATTTGTCCTGCCTCTGTCCGTCCTAAGGGCGGTGGACACGTGTCGGCTGCGTGTGCAACCTGTAAAAATCAGACGCACCCAGCTACGTTTTACTCCTGGCTTCGCCATTTGCTTTCCTTAATTGGGAAAAAAAATACCTGCTCTGCCACAGTTAATAACTCTGCTACCCTCACGTTCTGTGACACATTAGCAGGAAAACAGCACAGTTATTAAACTTCTCATGTTCATAGAATATACGCAGTGCTGCCTTTTGGTGCAAAAAAACGGAAAATAATTCTATTTGTCCTGCCTCTGTCCGTCCTAAGGGCGGTGGACACGTGTCGGCTGCGTGTGCAACCTGTAAAAATCAGACGCACCCAGCTACGTTTTACTCCTGGCTTCACCATTTGCTTTCCTTAATTGGGAAAAAAAATACCTGCTCTGCCCCAGTTAATAACTCTGCTACCCTCACGTTCTGTGACACATTAGCAGGAAAACAGCACAGTTATTAAACTTAGATTATTCATTCACTAGAGGCAGTGGGGCCTTTCGTTTTCAAAAAAGGGAAAAAATTATATTTGGCCTGCAGTCTTGCGCCAATTTATTAGCTGCCTGTGAAATCAAATCACTGGTAATACAGCATGCTGAGGGGTAGGGGTTGGCCTAGAGGACGTGGACGCGGCCGAGGACGCGGAGGGCCAAGTCAGGGTGTGGGCACAGGCCAAGCTCCTGATCCAGGTGTGTCGCAGCCGACTGCTGCGTGATTAGGAGAGAGGCACGTTTCTGGTGTCCCCACATTCATCGCCCAATTAATGGGTCCACGCGGGAGACGGTTATTAGAAAATGAGCAGTGTGAGCAGGTCCTGTCCTGGATGGCAGAAAGTGCTTCGAGCAACCTATCGTCTACCCGCAGTTCTGCGCCGTCCACTGCTGCCAATCCGAATCCTCTGTCTGCTGCTCCTCCTTCCTCCCAGCCTCCTCACTCCACTACAATAACACCTGCTCAGGAGCGGGAACACTCCCAGGAACTGTTCTCGGGCCCCTGCTTAGATTGGGCAGCAGCGGTTCCTCTCCCACCAGAGGAGTTAATCGTCACTGATGCCCAACCATTCGAAAGTTCCCGGGGTCCGGGGGAAGAGGCTGGGGACTTCCGCCAACTGTCTCAACAACTTTCTGTGGGTGAGGAGGACGATGACGATCAGACACAGTTGTCTTGCAGTGAGGTAGTAGTAAGGGCAGTAAGTCCGAGGGAGCAGCGCACAGAGGATTCGGAGGAAGAGCAGCAGGACGATGAGGTGACTGACCCCACCTGGTGTGCAACGCTTACTCAGGAGGACAGGTCTTCAGAGGGGGAGTCAAGGGCATCAGCAGGGCAGGTTGCAAGAGGCAGTGCGGTGGCCAGGGGTAGAGGCAGGGCCAGACCGAATAATCCACCAAGTGTTTCCCAAAGCGCCCCCTCGCGCCATGCCACCCTGCAGAGGCCGAGGTGCTCTAAGGTCTGGCAGTTTTTCACAGAGACGCCTGACGACCGACGAACAGTGGTGTGCAACCTTTGTCGCGCAAAGCTCAGCCGGGGAGCCAACACCAACAGCCTCACCACCACCACCATGCGCAGACATATGATGGCCAAGCACCCCGCAAGGTGGGACGAAGGCCGTTCAGCGCCTCCGGTTTGCACCCCTGCCTCTCCCCCTGTGCCCCAACCTGCCACTGAGATGCAACCCCCCTCTCAGGACACAGGCACTACCGTCTCCTGGCCTGCACCCACACCCTCACCTCCGCTGTCCTCGGCCCCATCCAGCAGTGTAGTTCAGCGCACCGTCCAGCCGTCGCTTGCGCAACTGTTGGAGAGCAAGCGCAAGTACGCCGCCACGCACCCGCACGCTCAAACGTTAACCGTCCGCATAGCAAAATTCATCAGCCTTGAGATGCTGCTGTATAGGGTTGTGGAAACGGAGTCCTTCAAAAGTATCATGGAGGCGGCAGCCCCGCGCTACTCAGTTCCCAGTCGCCACTACTTTTCCCGATGTGCCGTCCCAGCCCTGCACGACCACGTCTCCCGCAACATTGTACGCGCCCTCACCAACGCGGTTACTGCCACGGTCCACTTAACTACGGACACGTGGACAAGCACAGGCGGGCAGGGCCACTACATCTCCCTGACGGCACATTGGGTGAATTTAGTGGAGGCTGGGACAGAGTCAGAGCCTGGGACCGCTCATGTCCTACCCACCCCCAGAATTGCGGGCCCCAGCTCGGTGGTGGTATCTGCGGAGGTGTATGCTTCCTCCACTAATGCACCCTCCTCCTCCTCCTCCTCTGTCTCGCAATCAAGATGTGTTAGCAGCGGCATGTCGCCAGCAGTCGGTGTCGCGCGGTGTGGCAGCACAGCGGTGGGCAAGCGTCAGAAGGCCGTGCTGAAACTACTCAGCTTAGGCGATAAGAGGCACACGGCCCACGAACTGCTGCAGGGTCTGACACAGCAGACCGACCGCTGGCTTGCGCCGCTGAGACTCCAACCGGGCATGGTCGTGTGTGACAACGGCCGTAACCTGGTGGCGGCTCTGCAGCTCGGCAGCCTCACGCACGTGCCATGCCTGGCCCACGTCTTTAATTTGGTGGTTCAGCGCTTTCTGAAAAGCTACCCACGCTTGTCAGACCTGCTCGTAAAGGCGCGCCGGCTCTGCGCACATTTTCGCAAGTCCCACACGGACGCTGCCACCCTGCGCACCCTGCAACATCACTTTAAGCTGCCAGTGCACCGACTGCTGTGTGACGTGCCCACACGGTGGAACTCTACGCTCCACATGTTGGCCAGGCTCTATGAACAACGTAGAGCTATAGTCGAATACCAACTCCAACATGGGCGGCGCAGTGGGAGTCAGCCTCCTCAATTCCTTTCAGAAGAGTGGGCATGGTTGGCAGACATCTGCCATGTCCTTGGTAATTTTGAGGAGTCTACCCAGGTGGTGAGCGGCGATGCTACAATCATTAGCGTCACCATTCCTCTGCTATGCATCTTGAGAAATTCCCTGCAAAGCATAAAGGCAGCTGCTTTGCGCTCGGAAACGGGGGCGGGGGAAGACAGTATGCCGCTGGATAGTCAGGGCACCCTCCTGTCTATTTCTCAGCGCGTACAGGAGGAGGAGGAGGAGCATGAGGAGGATGAGGAGGAGGGGGAAGAGACAGCTTGGGCCGCTGCTGACGGTACACCGGCTGATTGCCTGTCATCCTTTCAGCGTGTATGGCCTGAGGAGGAGGAGGAGGAGGAGGAGGATCCTGAAAGTGATCTTCCTAGTGAAGACAGCCATGTGTTGCGTACAGGTACCCTGGCACACATGGCTGACTTCATGTTAGGATGCCTTTCTCGTGACCCTCGCGTTGCACGCATTCTGGCCACGACGGATTACTAGGTGTACACACTGCTCGATCCACGGTATAAGGAGAACCTGCCCACTCTGATTCCCGAAGAGGAAAGGGGTTCGAGAGTGTTGCTATACCACAGGACCCTTGCGGACAAGCTGATGGTAAAATTCCCAGCCGACAGCGCTAGTGGCAGAAGGCGCAGTACCGAGGGCAAGGTAGCAGGGGATGTGCGTAGATCGAGCAGCATGTACATCCCAGGCAGTGCAACAGTCTTTAAGGGCCTGGCCAGCTTTATGGCTCCCCACCAAGACTGTGTCACCGCTCCCCAGTCACGGCTGAGTCGGCGGGAGCACTGTAAAAGGATGCTGAGGGAGTACGTAGCGGATCGCACGACCATCCTTGGTGACGCCTCTGCCCCCTACAACTACTGGGTGTCGAAGCTGGACACGTGGCCTGAAGTAGCGCTGTATGCCCTGGAGGTGCTTGCTTGTCCTGCAGCTAGCGTCTTGTCGGAGAGGGTGTTTAGTGCGGCTGGGGGAATCATCACAGATAAGCGTAGCCGCTTGTCAACCGACAGTGCCGACAGGCTAACACTCATCAAGATGAACAAAGGCTGGATTTCGCCAGACTACTGTTCTCCACCAGCGGACAGCAGCGATACGTAAGCAATACGTAGGCTGCACCCGCGGATGGAAGCTACGTTCTCTCTCACCATCCAAAACGGGGACATTTCTGCTTCATCAATCTGTGTCTAATATTCCTCCTCCTCCTCCTGCTCCTCCTCCTGAAACCTCACGTAATCACGCTGAACGGGCAATTTTTCTTAGGGCCACAAGGCTCACTCAAATAATTTTTCTGAACAATTTTTATAAGTTTCAATGTGCTTAAAAGCGTTGGAACTTTAACTTGAACCAATTTTTCGTTACACTGGGCTGCCTCCAGGCCTAGTTACCACTTAAGCCACATTAACCAAAGCGATTAATGGGTTTCACCTGCCCTCTTGGCTGGCCATGGCCAATTTTTGGGATGTACATTAGTACTGTTGATACAGCAGTTTTTGTGGGCCCTCGCCTACAGTGTAATCAAATTAATTTTTAGCCCACCTGCATTCCAGCTGACGTTACCTCAGCTGTGTTGGGCAATGCAATGGGATATTTTTGTGTACCGCCGGTGGGTTCCAGGGAGCCACCCATGCTGTAGGTGCACACGGAGTTTTTAATACATCTGTACACTTGTAAAGAACCCCAGTCTGACTGGGGCATGCAGTGTGGGCCGAAGCCCACCTGTATTACGCACAACATTACTACCTCAGCTGTGTTGGGCAATGCAATGGGATATTTCTATGTACCGCCGGTGGCTTCCTGGCACCCACCCAGGCAGTGGGTCCACAGGGAGTTTAACCTACATGTGTCCACTTCTAAAGAACCCCAGTCTGACTGGGGCATGCAGTGTGGGCCGAAGCCCACCTGTATTACGCACGACATTACTACCTCAGCTGTGTTGGGCAATGCAATGGGATATTTTTGTGTACCGCCGGTGGGTTCCAGGGAGCCACCCATGCTGTAGGTGCACACGGAGTTTTTACTACATCTGTACACTTGTAAAGAACCCCAGTCTGACTGGGGCATGCAGTGTGGGCCGAAGCCCACCTGCATTACGCACGACATTACTACCTCAGCTGTGTTGGGCAATGCAATGGGATATTTCTATGTACCGCCGGTGGCTTCCTGGCACCCACCCATGCTGTTGGTCCACAGGGACTTCACAATAGGGAGTTGTACCTGCCTGTGTCTATGAATTAAAAAGCCCGGTCTAACTGGGGCATGCAGACACCTTGACAGAATGAATAGTGTGTGGCACATAGGTTCCCCATTGCTATGCCTACGTGTGCAGCTCCTGATGGCGGTGGCACAGGATTCTATTTCTCATTGCTTCTGTACAGCATTGTGGGCTATCGCCCCGCCACTTTTAAAGAGGGTCGCTGCCTATCCGTGCCAACCCTCTGCAGTGTGTGCCTGCGGTTCCTCCTCATGGCAGACGCACTTCTAAATAGACATGAGTGTGGCGTGGCATGAGGGCAGCTGAAGGGTGCGCAGGGACACTTTGGTGTGCGCTGTGGGGGGGAGGGGGGGCGGTTGGTCAGCATGTAACCCAGGAGAAGTGGCAGCGGAGTGTCATCCAGGCAGTGATTGTGCTTTGTTGTAGCTAGTGTGGTGCTTAGCAAAGGTATGCCATGCTAATGAGGGCTTTTCAGAAGTAAAAGTTGTTGGGAGGGGGGGGGGCCCACTCTTGCCGCTATTGTGGCTTAATAGTGGGACCTGTGAACTTGAGATGCAGCCCAACATGTAGCCCCTCGCCTGCCCTATCCGTTTCTGTGTCATTCCCATCACTTTCTTGAATTGCCCAGATTTTCACACATGAAAACCTTAGCGAGCATCGGCGAAACACAAAAATGCTCTGGTCGCCCATTGACTTCAATGGGGTTCGTTACTCGAAACGAACCCTCGAACATCGCGGGAAGTTCGTTCCGAATAACGAGCACCCGAACATTTTGGTGTTCGCTCATCTCTAGTAAACGGTATACAGATCTATATGTAAAGGAGATTGATAAAAATAGCATCTTAGAATCATTTCCCTGGAACCAGTTATTAAGAGTGAGGAGAATAACAAATGACGAATACATTGATAGCAGATTGGCTTCTAAATTTGCTACGAGGGGATACCCTAAACCATCATTGAAAGGGCTGTTGTGAGAGTTAAAAATAAAGTCCATGATGAACTTTTGACATATAATAAAAAACGGAGAGAAAAGAATCCCATTTGTGTTGACCTATGGACCAGACTGAGGGAAAGTAGGTAGCATCATCAGAAAATATTGGCCCATGTTATCTAAGGAATGTACTAATGTTGTTGAATTCTTCCCTTATTCCATCATGGCATAAAGAAGAGGCCCGAATTTCAGGGACCAACTGGTGAGTCCTTTATATAATATGCAAAAAAACACAGATACAGAAGACGTTGGCGCTACCAAAAAAAATGAAAATTACCCATTGTTCATGCTGTGGAAATATGATTAAAGGGGATAGCTTCAGACACACACTGACAGAAGAAACATATAGAATTAGAGGGAGATTTGCATGCACCTCATCCTATGTGATTTACTTGTCCCTTCAGATTAGGATACGTTGGAGAAACAACTATGGAGGTATGGACATAAAGGCACCATAAGGGTTAAAAATAAAGAATTCCCAATCCCCAAGCACCAAATAAAATTCAGGGTCATGGACCATGCTGAACCCCTAAGCAGAGGGGGAGGGGGGGGGGGGTTGGAATCGACTATTGATGCTAAAAAGACGTGAATTAAAGTGGATATTGACCTTAGATGGCACCAAAGGGTCTCAATCCTGAATAAAACTTTATGCCACATATCTAGGCAGGTGTTTGGTTGGCAGCCTCAGGTGATGGATTTATGACAGTGATAATGGTTTGTTCTATACAAATCACTTTCTTGACTTTTAACGTGTGTTTTTAAATATTTTATAGATACGCACTGAGGAACAGTGGGGGTATTAGTGGATAATAGACTAAACTGGAGTAACCAATGCCAGTCAGCCGCTGTAAAGGCAAATAAAGTCTTGGGGTGCATCAAAAGAGGTATAGGGGCGAAGGACGAGAACATTATCCTTCCATTATATAAGGCACTTGTCAGACCTCACATGGAATACTGCGTACAATTCTGGACACCGGTGCTCAGGAAAGATGTCACAGTGCTTGAGGGGGTTCAAAGAAGAGCGACTAAACTAATACATGGAATGACGGGACTGGAATACCCAGAGAGGCTGTCCAAATTGGGACTATTTACTCTAGAAAAAAGAAGGTTAAGAGGCGACCAAATAACCATGTATAAGTACATGAGGGGACAACACATGGATCTCTCCCGCGATCTGTTTACACCCAGGACCACGACGGTAACAAGAGGACATCCGCTACGATTAGAGGAAAGTAGGTTTCATCACCAACACAGAAAGGGGTTCTTTACTGTAAGAGCAGTTAGACTGTGGAACTCTCTACCGGAGGAAGTGGTGATGGCAAAATCCATAGAGGAGTTTAAAAGGGGACTTGATGTCTTTCTGGAGAGGAAGGATATTATAGGATATAAATATTAGGTTAAGTGTCAATCCTGGTATATAGGCAGGTAGGAACTATTAGGGATTGATCCAGGGATTAGTCTGATTGCCATTAGGGAGTCGGGAAGGAATTTTTTCCCCAAAAGGGCTAATTGACTTCTGGTCTTGGGGTTTTTTGCCTTCCTCTGGATCAACACAGTAGGATAGACAGGCTGGACTAGATGGACATGGTCTTCATTCGGCCTTACATACTATGTTACTATGAAACGTCTCTGGGATCCAGTAATGCCTCCTCAATCTGGGTGCCTAAATCTACTCCACCTGCCCAGATAGATCTGTAAGCTAATTAAATGACGCTCATGTGGTCATCGATGACAGTGACGCTGGAACTTTATTCTAAAGATACTGAATACTAATGTCTATAGATGTTGGTGGACTGGCCCCCATGCGGTTATCATTTTCTTGACACTTAAGTTGATATTCCCTTATGTCAAGTGTGGTGATAAAACAAATATGCCTTTAGATATAGATGGGTAAGCTTTGTAAAATTACCCAGTGCAATGGATTGATAACACATTATACGGTTATTGTGGCTATTATGATGGTGAGCCTTATATCTCTGGGTCTGTTGGACAATGGGTATATTATATCTCCATCCAGCCCCATTGAAATCAATGGCGGTGCTGTACTGCAGTTAAAGCAGCGCTTAGGGCGCCGCACTAATTGTAGTAAAAAGGGGTGAGTGTGAGAGTTTTGGTGAACTGGGCGAGTGATCGGTTGGCTATTGCAACCAAAGCCACATATAGAGTCCTGGGCCTGTGTTAATGGCTGATCATTTATTGCCAGGCATGCTGCCATGGATTGCAAGTGGCCAAATAACTTATTGAGCTTGATAACACTTGGGCATACAATACCGCAAGAGTGCTGTAGGTCCCGCGCCTGCGCTGTTGGGACAAAAGAGACGGGACGAGCAATGTATCCTAGAGAAGTGATAGAGGTTATAGGCATGCATGCTGTGATGATTGCGAGATTTGTAGTTAACTCACGCATGCGTGGTAGGGTTAATGAAACGCCATTGGCAATTAACTACATAATGTCGGATGTGAGTGATGGCTGCTGGATCCTGGATCTCTCCTATGGACACGGTGTTAGTCATGACAGTGTTAATACTATTTTGTGGGGTAAATGGTTGTACACAACTATGTTGGTTATACTGAGTGGTGATTGGGTATGATGGGTTTCTTTTATTGTATAAATTGCTGTCCTGTTCTGATGTTTATTTGAGCTTGACAAAGACCGCAAGTGCTCGAAACGGTGCTTTTTATGGAAATCAGGAAAAAAGATTTTATTTGCACCATATCTGCTGCCATTGTCCGTAATTTTTCATGGTTTACCAATCAGAAGGATTGATCAGACATATACCAAAACAGAAGGAAAATACAGACAAAAACCAAACCGAACCGCCGGCACACAGACTACAAAGCAGACAAACAGAACAAGACACAAACGGAACAAACATCTGCACAGCATGAATCCTAACCCCCAGTTCTAGAAAAATCACAGCATTTCAAATGCCACGTTCAAGCACTTGTCTGCAAGGCCCCATTGAAATCAATGGCGGTGCTGTACTGCAGTTAACGCGGCTCTTAGGGCGTCGTGCTAATTGTAGTAAAAAGCGGTGAGTGTGAGAGTTTTGGTGAACGTCCGGTTCGGTTCAAACTAATTTGGACCAAACTGAACTGTTTGCAAAAGTTCGGTGAACTGGCCCAACAGGACTTTTAGAAAGTTATGCTCTGCAGCAAAATTGCCTGAAATCGCCCAGGATTGTAAAGGGATTGTTGGCATTTGACCTGCCGGAAGACTGCTCAACAAAAAAATTTTCATCTGAAGAGCATGGCTCCAAGAATGTAATAATGGACCAATACGGTTTTACGATCCCTTTTATTTAAAGCATTATTCTGACACATAGCACTCTTCTTCATTATTTTTAATCCTTTTAAAGAAATGTGAGACTTTTCTCTAAATTATTCAACCACTTTTTACAATTAATTCAGAGATGCATTAGGAGCAGAAATGTTTTGGTCATCCAAACTAGGATACTTCCTGCATTACAACGTCTCAGCTACCATTGTGGTTTTCATTAATGGAAGTGTATTTAATGGAACAACAAGAAGGAGCTGACACCCACTCACTGTCCATCTGGTCTGAGGTCTATATCACTCCGGAAAGTGTTTAGATATCTCTGTGCTTACAGAAAGCATTTCATACCTAACGCAGTTTACTTCTGCCACTTGTATCTACTCTTTAGCCACGTAGGGTTCAGTAATCGGCTGCGTAATATTCTCAATAGAATATCACCAAAATACACTGGTCACTAAATACTACCGTGTTTCACCGAAAATAAGACAGTGTCTTATATTAATTTTTGATCAAAAAGGTTTAACTTTTTTACATGTATAGCTGCTTGGACACTATTTAAATTGACTTTTTAAATTAACTGTTAGCAGGGCTTAGTTTTGGAGTAGGGCTTATATTTCAAGCATCCTCAAAAAGCCTGAAAAATCATTTTGCATCCTCAAAAATTCTGGAAAATCATGCTATGTCTTATTTTCAGGGTATGTCTTATTTTCAGGGAAACAGGGTATACTATTCTGTAATAGAAAGGTTATGTGTTTTTTTTACTTATGTAGCATGACCATAACTTATATTTACTGGAGTTTTATGTATTGGACGTAGAGCTTGTCTGATAGGGTAAAAACCGCATTAAAGTCTACTGCATTAAAATAACAAGCTGACTGACATCCTACTTTCCAGGCCCTCACCATTCTGGTGCTCTCTGGCCTCTGTCTGCTATCAGGTAGAATGATCACATGCTGTTTAAGTGCATGACCACTGCGGGAGATCACTGTCATCAGCGGTATGAATACAGAGGCCAGTGATTGGCTGCAGTAGTCACATGCTTGGATTGCATAAGACCATGCTACCCAGGAGCAGAAGGAGGTGAGGGACCACAATGGCAGAGAACTGGAGCGCCAAGGACATCAGTAAAGTAAAAATAAGTTAGTTTAATGTTTTAATGCAATGCACTATATTAGTTTTCATTTCTCCCACTGGACAACTCTTTTAAACAACCACCTTTAGCCCACTATGGGCTCAGTCAGAGGGGCATTTTAACATGCGAATTTATCTGTGCAAAAACGCACGACAAAAAAATATTGCGTGACCAAAGCGGGCGTCACGCAGAGAAAAAATGCACTTGGCCTCGTTTTTGCACACATAAAGTCGCTGCCCGCTATCCCCTGCTGCAGGTGTGGCAGTTGCAGAAGGGGATTCCTTGGATGTGAAACCCCTTGATGCTGTCCTATCCAGGGGTTTCACCATTGGTCAATGGGGCTGGCGACAGCAGCAGCGGCGGCCCCATTGACGTACAGAGAACATCGTGATCCTCTGCTACAGCTGTGACAGAGGATTTCTTCATCTTCACGGGGAGTTCACCTGTCACTGAACACTGTGACAGCATTATCACACTGACAATGGGACTCCCCGTGGAGATGAAGAAATCCTCTGCCACAGCTGTCACAGCTGTAGCAGAGGATCACGATGTTCTCCCATTGAATTCAATGGAGCCGGCGCTACAGTCATAGTAACATAGTAACATAGTATGTAAGGCCGAATGAAGACATTGTCCATCTAGTCCAGCCTGTCTATCCTACTGTGTTGATCCAGAGGAAGGCAAAAAACCCCAAGGCCAGAAGTCAATTAGCCCTTTTGGGGAAAAAATTCCTTCCCGACTCCCTAATGGCAATCAGACTGTTCCCTGGATCAACCCCTAATAGTTCCTACCTGCCTATATACCAGGATTGACACTTAACCTAAAATTTATATCCTGTAATATCCTTCTCCAGAAAGACATCAAGTCCCCTTTTAAACTCCTCTATGGATTTTGCCATCACCACTTCCTCCGGTAGAGAGTTCCACAGTCTAACTGCTCTTACAGTAAAGAACCCCTTTCTGTGTTGGTGATGAAACCTACTTTCCTCTAATCGTAGCGGATGTCCTCTTGTTACCGTCGTGGTCCTGGGTGTAAACAGATCGCGGGAGAGATCCATGTGTTGTCCCCTCATGTACTTATACATGGTTATTTGGTCGCCTCTTAACCTTCTTTTTTCTAGAGTAAATAATCCCAATTTGGACAGCCTCTCTGGGTATTCCAGTCCCGTCATTCCATGTATTAGTTTAGTCGCTCTTCTTTGAACCCCCTCAAGCACTGTGACATCTTTCCTGAGCACCGGTGTCCAGAATTGTACGCAGTATTCCATGTGAGGTCTGACAAGTGCCTTATATAATGGAAGGATAATGTTCTCGTCCTTCGCCCCTATACCTCTTTTGATGCACCCCAAGACTTTATTTGCCTTTGCAGCGGCTGACTGGCATTGGTTACTCCAGTTTAGTCTATTATCCACTAATACCCCCAGATCCTTTTCCATATCACTTTTCCCTAGTGGTACCCCATTAAGTGAGTATTTGTGACATCCGTTCCTCCTGCCCATGTGCATAGTCTTACATTTTTCAACATTGAACTTCATTTGCCATTTTTCTGCCCAAGCCCCCAGCTTATCCAGGTCCGTTTGTAGCCGCACATTGTCCTCCGTTGCATTAATTATATTGTATAATTTTGTGTCATCTGCAAATATTGATATTTTGCTGTGCAGACCCTCTATCAGGTCATTAATAAATATGTTGAACAGAGTGGGGCCTAATACTGAACCCTGTGGCACCCCGCTAGCGACTGTGGTCCAATCAGAGTATGAGCCATTTATTACCACCCTCTGCTTTCTATCATTGAACCAATTCTTTACCCAATTACACACGTTTTCGCCCAGTCCGAGCTGCCTCATTTTGTATATTAGCCTATTATGTGGCACGGTGTCAAAGGCTTTAGAGAAGTCCAGATATACAAGATCAATAGATTCTCCCTGGTCCAGCTTAGAGTTTACTTCATCGTAGAAACTGATCAGATTTGTCTGACATGAGCGACCCTTCATGAATCCATGCTGGTGAGGAGTTATTCCCTTAATCTCCTTGAGGTACTCATCGATGGCGTCTCTCAGAATCCCCTCGAAAATTTTTCCCGTTACTGAAGTGAGACTTACTGGCCTGTAGTTACCAGGCTCACTTTTGCTCCCTTTTTTGTAAATTGGAACCACGTTGGCAATGCGCCAGTCCAATGGTACTACTCCGGTCTTGATAGTGTCTAGAAATATTAGGTATAGCGGCCTAGCTATCTCGTCACTTAGTTCCTTTAGTATCCTTGGGTGTAATCCATCTGGGCCCGGTGATTTATCAATTTTAGTTTTCTTTAGACGCTTCCGCACCTCCTCCTGCGTTAGGTATGAGATATTTTGTGAGGGGTTCGTTTTATTCCCCTGCATCTTGTGTGGCATTTCCTTTTCTTTGGTGAACACACTTGAGAAGAAACTGTTTATTAGATTTGCTTTCCCTTCGTCATCATCAATGATTTCTCCTGCATTGTTTTTTAAAGGGCCAGCGCTCTCCCTGCAAATCCTTTTGCTGTTTATGTAGTTGAAAAATAGCTTCGGGTTGTTTCCGCTCTCTTTTGCAATCCGTCTTTCTGCTTCCTCCTTGGCAGTTTTGATCGTATCTTTGCATATTTTGTTTTTTTCCCTGTATGATTTTAGCGCTTCTTCGCTGCCTTGTTGCTTTAGTAGTTTGAACGCTTTCTTCTTTTCGTTTATTGCCCCTCGTACCGTCTTGTCGAACCACATTGGTTTCCTTTTAGCTGAGTTTCTTTTATTTTTAAAGGGAATGAACTGCTCACATGAGGCGATTAGGATCCTTTTGAACTTTTCCCATTTTTCCTCCGTACTGATATTTTTGAGGATGTTGTCCCAATTAATGTTACCGATAGTAGTTCTAAGCTCATCAAATTTTGCTTTACTAAAGTTTAGTTTCTTTGTCACTCCCTGATAAGGCTTCCTATTGATTGACAGCTGGAAGTTGATTATATTGTGGTCGCTGTTCCCCAAGTGCCCCTCAACCTGCACCCCCTTTATACGTTCCGGTTTGTTGGTTAGTACTAGGTCCAGAATGGCTCTCCCTCTTGTTGGTTCCTGCACAAGTTGGTTCAGGTAATTGTCTTTAATTACTCTCAAGAACTTATCACCCCTGTGAGATTTGCAGGTTTCGTTCTCCCATGTTATATCTGGGTAATTAAAGTCCCCCATGATAATTACTTCGTTTCGTTTTGACACCTCTTCTATCTGCCTTAGTAGTAAGTCTTCAGTTTCTTCTGTTGCTTTTGGTGGTCGATAGAAGACCCCTATCAGGATTTTGTTATTTTTTCCTCCCTGTATTTCTACCCACAGAGATTCCACCTGTTCGTCTCCTACCCCTATATCCTCCCGTAGCCTCGGCTTCAAGTTCGATTTGACGTACAGACATACCCCTCCCCCTTTCTGGTTCCTTCGGTCTCTTCTGAAGAGATTGTACCCCTGCAAATTCACCGCCCAATCGCACTTATCATCAAGCCATGTTTCAGTAATTCCGACCATATCATAACTTTCATCAGTCATTCTTGCTTCAAGCTCGCCCACTTTACCGATCAGACTTCGTGCATTCGTGATCATACAATTTATTTCATTTTTTTTGTTTTTTAAATTTGTTTTGTTGCTATTCGTACTTATGGCTGATCTATCAGTTCTAACTGTACTAACCCCACCCCCTGCTCGTCCCCCATTCCCTTTGCTTGGACCCAGATCGCTAATTACACTGGCTACCCCACTATTTCTCATTTTACCCTCCCCCCCAGTCGGCTCCATTGAAAGCAATGGGCTGCCAGCAAGCCCTGCAGTGATTTTCAGGGAAGGGCTTTAAATATAAGCCCTTCCCTGAAAATCATCCCTAGAATGTGTTTAAAAAAAAATGCTCCACCTCTCTGCAGCTGCCGGGGCTCAGGCGCATCCAGTCAGTTCTGATCCAAAATATACCTTAACTTATTGTCTTGTGTTAACAGAGGGAGATATTTTAAAAATATATTCCATATCGGTTTTAAGTTGTTGCTATACGGGGCAGAAAAAAACAGCCCCCACATTATTATTATGTTGTTTAAATTTAGTTTCATCCAACAAATCCTTATGATTTACACCTTGAACTTGTTTAGCCCCATCTAACATCCAGGTTTTATAATCGCACTCGATTAAATGTTGTTGTACGTCTTTGTGAAAATCTGAAAAACAGAAACAATAGATCTTGGGGTGGTGGTGGGGAAATTATGGTGTGAAAAAAAACCTTTTAGGTATTTTCTAAAATTCTAAGATGAATAGTCAAAAGCTGATATTTCAAGCAACTGCTAGACTCTGGGCTTAGAAGTCACTGGCTTGTTTGAGGGTTTTGCTAGATATTCCTTTTACTTATCCTTTGATTGTCTATTGACTGAAGAACAAAACGTGACACATTACTGCCCACTACTACCGATAAATACACAATAGACACAAGATTACCTTGTATACTCATACAAACAGCAACATCAAGTTTCCCAGACTCTAGAATTCAAATTTGTTTGTTCTATGTGTAATGTTAGCTTTGTTCTGTACATTGTGTTTCTTATAATTTCGGCTTTGCCTCTTTTCCATACAAAGGTCTTGCCAAAACTATTATGACTAATACTGTGATTTTTTTTCCTACTTGTAGTACAATAATTCAACCAAATAGACAATAATACCCCCACCTCCATTACAGGTTGATGAGACTCCAGCTACAGTATGAAATGATCCTGTTCTCACTTGGACCGTTCTATGCAAAGAAAGTAACTTATTTGGATATATTGTATCATCAATATCAATAAAGTATACAATTAATAACACTGGTGTTGGCTCTACTCCTAATGCTTTGGTCTTATTGTGGATTTTGGTGTGTTCTAGGTACTATCTATGTATTGAGCGAGTGTCATGAATGCAATGAAAAAAACGTTTGGCACCATGTTAGCCAGTAGAACAAATGTTAAGAGGAACTAAATAATCTTATAGATATGATACTTTTTAATGGGTAAAAAAGAAATGATATTACAGCGAGCTTTCAAAGCTACTTAGACCTCTTCATCAGGCTAAATCAACATTATATTAGCCTGATGAAGAGGCCTAAGTAGTCTCAAAAGTTTGTTGTAATATCTTTTTTTCTTGGTGGGCATTAAAAGGTATTATATCTGCAAGATTATTTTCCAGGACGTGGAGAGCATGCTATTGAGCACATGTGAAAACAATCTTGAGGATAGTCATTACTGTAGTGTAGGTGTGAGAACTGAGACCCCAAGTTCCCGCCCATTTGCAAGAGAAAGAGGTGCCAAAGAAGGCGAAGTTGTGAAAGCCAACTTCAGGGAGTATGCTGTTTAGGTTGTACTTTACCAGTTCTGCTGGGAGTGCTCTACTGACGCTTGCCTCCAGACGGTTGCTGTTACCTGATAGCCAGAAACCTTTGCCCAAACTTGCTTAACTTACCATTAATAAAGCATCAAAAAACAAGTCTCCGGATATTGGCATACCTGTGATAGAGGAGCATTCTACGCTTACTGAGTGCTTCCAAAGACCTTATGGTATGCTGGTGAACTATGGGTGTCTGGGGAAGTGGTGACTGGCCAATCTAAGGGACCATACCATCATGTTTTCCAAAGTAGGGAACAAATAGACAAAAAGTATAAGACTGTGAGACGGCAGGAATAAACTACATAGAATTTGTTACTATTGTCTGCAAACAAGCTTTAGAAACAAACCCTAGCAGAGATGACCCCGGAGTGGGTGGATGGAATTACTGGGGAGTGCTTAATTATGTAGCAGAACTCCAAATTTTTTTTTTAACTTGCTTGAACCTATTTAGCATTTTCACGGTATCTGCATGGATCAAAGCTTGGATAGGCAATAGTTGGGTCAGTGGAATGGGATATTTTCAGGAAAGCATAGTTGTAGACTTTCAAGTTTAATTAGTCATTTTATCTATCTTGAGCTCCGAGTTGTTGCCCTTATGTAGTTGGAACTGGCACATCTCCACCGGTATGAAAAGAGAGAGAACATCATATAAACTTTATAGTGCAATAAACAGGAATCAGCAGGGCTGGAAATGAAGATAATGATGCACGTCTCACAGGACTTGGTCCATAAATAGACAGATGCAAAAAAAGAGCCTAATCACTCATGAAAACAGAAAAAAAAACTAGTCATCTGTCAGTATTTGCCTGTGAGTAATATAGCAATGATAATCCTCACTATCAGAGTTGCATGTATGAGAAGGGCTTAGATAGTAAAATGTTGCTGTTTCACATGGGTAAATAGTAAAGCAAACCCTTTGTATGCTGATCTTCATTGGTTTGTTTTACCTCCAAGTGGCAGTTTATTCTCCTGGATGATCAAATAAACAACCTTTTTGATGGTCTACAAGCGGAAGCGTTTAGTTTTGCAACCTCTGCCTGGGGAGAAAAAAACAGTAGCAGAATTGAGATGTTTTACATTTTTTGTTTCCTTGGTTTCTCATTATTTTTCCCACTCTTTTCCAGAGTTGATCCAACAACTTCTACTGCTCTTTCCCAGAAGCGTAATTTATTTTTTTTCTCGGAATTTATAATGTAGCTCAGTCTCTTAAGGCCATAGCTTGTTAGTGACATAAGGTCACCTGTACAGCCACCTATGGCATTACTGCAACTCACAGGTGACTTCCTGTTCCCTACAGAAATAAAGCAGCTAGCCATTTCAGATTTTTTTTTAGGAGAAGTCATAAACTCACATGAAAATTTGAAAAATTGTAGTTGACTCCATGTGAATAGAGTTGAGATCTGGTGATTGTGCCAGTTGGCATTTCAGAGGCATCCTTTTATTTCACCGATTACCCTGTAGGTTAGTTTTTCCTATACGAGAATGTAGATAAGCTGAAATCACTGCTGCTTGATCAAATTTGCACCAACGAGGCTCTGACTATAACAGATGGTATGATATTGTAATATAGTTGGAACTCTTCTTTATGGATAGTTACAGGATTTGTAAGACATGTGTTTGACAAATTGCAGATTTTGATGTATTGACCCCCACACAGTTATGCATATGGGTCATTCTGCCCTTTTGATCATTTGAATTTCTTGGCAATCTGATGCACGAAATAGTCCTCTGACATGTTTTCTATAGAAATCCAACCAATGCCAAAGTACTGCACTTCTTAAATGAGACTTTACAATCATATGTGATATTGTGTAATCAGCTATATATTAATCAATCACCTCTATTTATATAGCACCTACATAATGCACATTACATCATGGGCTCTGTCCCCATTGGGGCTTATAATTTTTTTATAATTCACCTCTTAGCCTGTTTTTGGAGTTGAAAGGAGAGGGAGAGAGGAGGGGAAGGGGGAGGGAGAGAGGAGGGGAAGGGGGGAGGGAGAGAGGAGGGGAAGGAGAGAGGAGGGGAAGGGGGGAGGGAGAGAGGAAGGGATGGGAAGGGGTGGAACCAGAGTACGCAGGGGAAACCCACACAATGGGTAGAACATACAAACTTCATGCAGTTATTGTCCCTAGTCAGATTTAAACTTAGGACTCCAGCACTGCTGGTCAACAGTGCCACTGAACTACTATGCTGTCCTATCAACATCAATTTTATAGTGATAACAGTTCAACCGCTTCACGGGATGTTCATTAATGTTGGATATGCATGAGGTTAGTATAGAGTAGGCTTATAAGCTAGGCCCACTCTGTACACAATGGGTGCTGGCTGTCAAATACAGTGGACACCCAGACGCAACTGGTGGGGTTGAGGATAAACTCTGATCCCAGCTGTCAACTGTTTACATGCCAGGATCACTGTGACTGTGGCATTTAAATGGCTTGAGAGAGGGTGAGGCCCTCCTCTGTTCCCTGAACAGCCTCCTGTGATAAGATTGCTGGTGTTCTTTGGCTGCCATGTGAACACTTCCAGGCTTGCCATGAATTTCAGGATGCCGTCTGTCTGTACAGGGTTATCCTTTCCTTCTGGAGAAGACTCTAGCAACAGCTTATATTCCCAGTCATGTTTAAGACCTGTTAAAAGGTCAGACACTGACTTGTAGAAAACCTACCTTATAATTTGTGGTGCTGTTGAGAAATTGTACCATCTCCCAGGGCATCCTCTACGTCTAGAAGAAAGCAGGTTTCATCGCCAACATAGAAGGGGGTTCTTTACTGTAAGAGCAGTGAGACTGTGGAACTCTCTGCCTGAGGAGGTGGTGATGGCAAAATCCATAGAGTACTTTAAGAGGGGACTAGATGTCTTTCTAGAGTGCTACGATATTACAGAATATAGACATTAGGTGTCCAGCAGGGTTGTTGATCTAGAGATTATCCTGGCTGCCATTATGGAGTCAGGAAGGATTTTTTTCCCTCCAAATGAGCTAATTTAGCTTGTTGGGTTTTTTCCTTCTTCCTCTGGACCAACAAGGGGTGGGGGTTGAAACAGGCTGAACTAGATGGACATTGTCTTCATTCAGCCTAACATACTATGTTACTATGTATTTGCATACCAAATTTCCCAGAGGAGCATTACATAGTCTTGTAAGTCTCCTTATGCCTACTGGGTGGTCTCCCCAAGAAGAAACAGTATCCTTCCCTACCTGATTCTAGGTGGAAATGCTCTTTAACCGTCAGCTGCTTTGTACTGTAGTGCTGATAACTATCCCAGTATCAATATTGCTGCAACTGTTATGCTGTCTAGCCATCATGGATGTGCAAATAGAACTTTGCATCGCCTTTGTTTATGTCAATGTGATAGATGAACTACGCAGTGCCGGTCAGCACAAATACTCTTCAAAGATGTTTACACTTTTACTTCTCCAAGGCTGAATTTTGTCATTTCCTAATCTCCTAATTTATCAAAGAGAAGTTATATAAGGAATATTTACATGTGCAAAACAAATACAAAGCAAAAAAGACATTTGCTTAGTACATTCATAAGAGGAAGGAATGGTACAAATAAGTGCACCATTATATCACCTTCAACACACGACAAAGCTTTATGTACAAAGAATCTGTCATTATTTTTCTAATTGCATTAATAAGGTTAATGCAATAAGGAGAGGTATAGGTAAAGAGTGGGGGTGAATATGGGTTGTTTTTTGGGAAGAGTAAAGGGATGGGGGGGTGGGAGAAAAAAAAAATCATCCAAAGCTCATCTTTTTTTTTTGTTGGCATAGGGGATACCAACGTATTTAAATATATGTTATACTACCATTAGAGATGAGCGAACGTACTCGGTAAGGCCGATTTTGCAATCGAGCACCGCGATTTTCGAGTACGTCACTACTCGGGTGAAAAGTACTCGGGGGTGCTGTGGGGTGGGGGGGTAGCAGCGCAGAACAGGTGGGAGCTCTCTCTCCCTCTCCCCCCCACTCCCCTCTGCAACCCCCCGCTCACCCACAGCGCCCCCAAGTAATTTTCACCCAAGTAGTGAAGTACTCGAAAATCGTGGTGCTCGGCCTTACCGAGTACGTTCGCTCATCTCTAACTACCATGTTTCCCCGAAAATAAGACACTGTCTTATATAGATTTTTGCCCCCCAATAGGGCATAGTGTCTTATTTTTTTGGGGGGGAAGGGTTCTTATACTCACCTGGTCTGCAGCGTCCCGATGGTCTTCGGCGGTGCTGCGGTAAACTGCGTCCTCCTCATCTCACAGCTGAGCTTCTTCCTGGTGACAGGGCTTTGAATACCCCGCTGTGATTGGCTCATTGAGCGCCAGTAGCCAATCACAGCCGGCACTTGATGAGCCAATCACAGCCATTCAGTGAATGACATCACTGAATGGCTATGATTGGCTCATCAGGTGCCAGCTGTGATTGGCTGCTGGTGCTTGATGAGCCAATCATAGCCATTCAGTAATGTCATTCACTGAATGGCTGTGATTGGCTGCTGGCGCTCGATGAGCCAATCACAGCACTTGCTTTGCTGTAGGCGAGGTATTCAAAGCCCCGTCACCAGCAGAAGCTGAGATAGCAGACGGGGAGGACTCAGCAGTTTTCCGCAGCATGGCCGGAGACCATCGGGATGTTGTGGACCAGGTGAGTATTGATTTTTTTGGGGGGGGGGGGGGGCATGTTAGCTAGGTCCTATTTTCAGGAAAGGCCTTATATTTCAAGCTTCCCCCGAAAACTCGGTAGGTCTTACTATCGGGGTAGGACCCATTTTTGTGGAAACACGGTAGCTTTTTGTCTAAGTCTCTTTTGTAATACCTATTAAAGGGTTTCATCAATTTGTGTTTGGCCTATTGTGGATATAAGGCTCTCCATTGCTTCCAGGAGTCCTTATGGGCTTTTAATTTATTATTGCGAAGATTCTTTCATACCCTCTATGAAGTGATACCATGTCTGTCATTGCTAGAAGTATTGGAGGCTCACGAGATCTACAGTTTTTAGCTATGTGGAATTTAACTGTTAGACGGATGTGGGATACCATCCTTCTGAAGCTGACAGGGATCTTCTCTATGCCTAAGGAGGATGGCTGGCTCAGGGGCAGGGGAAATCCCTCCTCCCACAATTTTGTTTATCAATTTAAAGATTTTCTGACACAAAGAGGGCGCAGTTTGCTGCAGCTCCAAAATATGTGGAGTAGGGCGCCTTGACCGACACGATCTCCAACATTCGTCTGTTACACCAGGAAATAAAGTGGCTACTTTAAAGGGTGAGTAGTACCACCTAGTTATTACTTTGAAGTGGACCTCCATCAAATTAGCACATAGCGTAGATTTGTGGGCAACATCTGGCAGTGTTTTGAAAGATGACCTATATACATTCAAATGGAAAGTATTTGCTCAGTCTTTCAGCGTCTGAACGATGGATTTTATGTAAAGTAAAATCCATTGTTCAAACGAAAACTGCACGATGCTCGCATTTACGTGTAACTATTATCGCTCATTTTCGGCCGTTTGGACAAATTTTGAGCAATAATCATTGCGTGTAAAAGGGCCTTAATCAAGGTAACACTAGCTCACTAATATGTATACTGGGGGATAGCTTCTTGATGAATGGAGAAAAAAAAAATCACCAAAGTGGCCCTTTATGACAGAAGTCTCATCCCCATATAGGGGTCTTGAGAAGTCCACAGTCTGTACAGATTTACACAAAGCTGAAACTTATTTTTGTTTCATTACCCCCTATATTCTGATTATCTTCTTCTTCTAAAAAAAAGTCACCAATGTCTTTGAGGTTCTAGAGGATTGCCCCTGAAATTCCTTCTACATGCATTCCTTCTTGATAGATCCCCGCTGTTGTGTACCCTTGATGTTTATTATCTTTCCTGATCAGAAGTCTCAGTTTCCAAAAAGGAAACATCAGTTTATTTTTTATTAGAGTTCTTTTCCAGGAAAGAATAAAGCTTGACTTTCCTTGAAATCTTGCTGATCATGAAGGAATTGGCGGCATCCAATCTTTCAAAACATATTAAAATCTTTTCAAAGTTCTCTGTAGTTGCGTCAGTCAGCATAACTCCTGTATGATGCTATGACACGGACTGGGCCACACAGGCTCTTCATAGGGGAACAGAAAGTCCTATCACAGTTACTGATGAAAATTGTGTATTTTGCTGGAGTGGTCCCTTAGAAAAATTTGAGTTTTTATTAGACATTTCAAGCATCTTTGTTTCTTTTTCTAATGTTATCCTTATAAATCTCAGGGAACTTCTTATAGCTTCTCTTTCCCGTCTGCTGATCAATTTCGATGTTGATGTCTACTGGCATGGAATAATGAAATTCATTATTCTTTGTTGGTCAATGATAATTGTATTACCATTGAAAGTACTATAAGACTGAATCACAGAAAAAAAACATTTTGTCTGCTACCTGGGGTATTTCATGTGTCCTACACTAAGCTGAGTGAGTAGAGTCCAAATCTGTAGTTGGATATTTGCCTAGAACATTGGATTCTGTAGTTATCACCATATCATTGGCTATTCATACGGATACGAGAAACTGATTTTATGTTCGTTATACAGCCACTGTACAGAACTAATTTGTGCTTCAAAATTGTGAGAGATTACAAAAACGTATTCACATTAACAAACGTGGAAATAAAACGTTGACTTGAGTTTTCACACAATACACCTATACTTTAGGTACTTGCTTTTGCGCTTGTGAGTGTCTGTTGTTGACCTCTGCAGAAACCAGCAGAAGTCACAATCATGTTGGGCCTTAATATAGTGGCCTTAATATAGTTATTCCATCGCTGCAACATCCTGAATCTTTCCCCGTGTCCACCACTCACATCACCCAAAAAAAATCCAGATGAGAATGTAAGAAATCAATTTTGAGTGACATTCGGCAGCCGAGTTGCGGATACTCTGCTAACATGTTGCTTACAAGTTCAGCATGGTTATCAACCTGATGGTTGCCAAGAAAGTTTTTTTTTTTTTTATTTATTTATTCTTTGTTTATTGAAAGAAGCAAAATATGAACAACAATTATGGAATTACAGATATTAATAGCTGCGTACAATCTTAGTTGAACAACATCCAGAAACAAAATCGGTTTTCCTTTTTTTTTTTTGATTTAACAAGAAAAATAATAAAGTTAGGGGTGATGGGTGTAGAGGGGGAGGGGTGGATGGGAAAAGGTTGGAGGGTGACGAAGAGGGAGGGGGGGGGAAAGGGGTAGGCACCTCTTGCGTCTCCGGCGGTGTAACATTTATGAGAAAAAGGTATGAAACGTGTCAGTAGTTAGCTTACATCCTAATCGGCTATGTCAACATAATGTATTAGGCGTTTCCAAATGCTTCGGCGGTGTCTAAGAGTTAGTCCAAGGACCCCAAGTTTCCTCGAATTGTATGTGTTCTGTTTGCCCAGCTCGACAACTCCTCAAATCTACGGATTTCGTTCACCTTTGTCAGCCACTGCGAGAAGGTGGGAGCTTGGGGTTGGAGCCAGTGTAAGGGAATAAGAGTTTTTGCTGCTGCTAGAAGGTGCGTGATCAGGTTTATTTTGGAGGGCCTGAAGTCTGCTGACGGTTTAGCAAGAAAAATATGTTCCGGGAGGAGGCTGAAGGCCAAGAAAGTTTAACACAAAAACATCCCAAGCGGTGAGTTCAAGCGTGCTCAGTTTGGATGTGAATGTGTTATCACTAGAGATGAGCGAACGCGTTCGTCCCAGCTTGATATTCGTGCGAATATTAGGGTGTTCGGGATGTTCGTTATTCGTAACGAACACCATGCGGTGTTCTGGTTACTTTCACTTCCTTCCCTGAGACGTTAGCGCGCTTTTCTGGCCAATTGAAAGACAGGGAAGGCATTACAACTTCCCCCTGCAACGTTTAAGCCCTATACCACCCCCCTGCTGTGAGTGGCTGGCGAGATCAGGTGTTCGCCTAATATAAAAGTCGGCCCCTCCCGCGGTTCGCCTCAGATGCGGTGTGAGTTAGATGAGGGACAGTGCTGTTTATACCGGAGCTGCTGTAGGGAAAGAATTGGTAGTTAGTGTAGGCTTCAAGACCCCCCAAAGGTCCTTATTAGGGCCACTGATAGCTGTGTGTTGGCTGCTGTTAGCAGTGGCATTTTTTTTTTTCTCAAAATCGGCTCTGCAGAGCGTTGCACCTGGCATTAGGGACAGAAGTGCTGCATAGGCAGGGAGAGTGTTAGGAGTGAGTGTAGCCTTCAAGAACCTCAACGGTCCTTTCTAGGGCCATATTTATCCGTGTGCAGTACTGTCCAGGCTGCTGTTAGCTGTGCTGCATTTTTTTTGGGCTTCTCAAAATCGCCTCTGCAGAGCATTCCACCCTCCATTGATACTGCAGGGAAAGAATTGTATAGGCAGGGCCACAACACAGTTATTATTCATAGAATATACGCAGTGCTGCCTTTTGGTGGGAAAAAACTGAAAACAAATCTATTTGTCCAGCCTCTGTCCGTCCTAACGCCTGTGGACACGTGTGAGCTGCATGAAAAACATTGCTAAATCATACGCACCCAGCTACGCTTTACTGCTGGGTTCGCCATTTGCTTTCCTTAATTGGGAAAAAAAATACCTGCTCTGCCAGAGTTATAATAACTCTGCTACCCTCACGTTCTGTGACACATAAGCAGGGACACAGCACAGTTATTAAACTTCTCATGTTCATTGAATATACGCAGTGCTGCCTTTTGGTGGGAAAAAACTGAAAACAAATCTATTTGTCCAGCCTCTGTCCGTCCTAACGCCTGTGGACACGTGTGAGCTGCGTGAAAAACATTGCTAAATCATACGCACCCAGCTACGCTTTACTGCTGGCTTCGCCATTTGCTTTCCTTAATTGGGAAAAAAAATACCTGCTCTGCCAGAGTTATAATAACTCTGCTACCCTCACGTTCTGTGACACATAAGCAGGGACACAGCACAGTTATTAAACTTAGATTATTCATTCACTAGAGGCAGTGGGGCCTTTCGTTTTCCCAAAAGGGCAAAAATTATATTTGGCCTGCAGTCTTGCGCCAATTTATTTCCTGCCTGTTAAATCAAATCACTGGTAATACAGCATGCTGAGGGGTAGGGGTAGGCCTAGAGGACGTGGACGCGGCCGAGGACGCGGAGGGCCAAGTCAGGGTGTGGGCACAGGCCGAGCTCCTGATCCCGGTGTGTCGCAGCCGACTGCTGCGCGATTAGGAGAGAGGCACGTTTCTGGCATCCCCACATTCATCGCCCAATTAATGGGTCCACGCGGGAGACGGTTATTAGAAAATGAGCAGTGTGAGCAGGTCCTGTCCTGGATGGCAGAAAGTGCTTCGAGCAACCTATCGTCAACACGCAGTTCTGCGCCGTCCACTGCTGCAAATCCGAATCCTCTGTCTGCTGCTCCTCCTTCCTCCCAGCCTCCTCACTCCACTACAATGACACCTGCTCAGGAGCGGGAACACTCCCAGGAACTGTTCTCGGGCCCCTGCTCAGATTGGGCAGCAGCGGTTCCTCTCCCACCAGAGGAGTTTATAGTCACTGATGCCCAACCATTCGAAAGTTCCCGGGGTCCGGGGGATGAGGCTGGGGACTTCCGCCAACTGTCTCAACAACTTTCTGTGGGTGAGGAGGATGATGACGATCAGACACAGTTGTCTTGCAGTGAGGTAGTAGTAAGGGCAGTAAGTCCGAGGGAGCAGCGCACAGAGGATTCGGAGGAAGAGCAGCAGGACGATGAGGTGACTGACCCCACCTGGTGTGCAACGCTTACTCAGGAGGACAGGTCTTCAGAGGGGGAGTCAAGGGCATCAGCAGGGCAGGTTGCAAGAGGCAGTGCGGTGGCCAGGGCCAGGGGTAGAGGCAGGGCCAGACCGAATAATCCACCAAGTGTTTCCCAAAGCGCCCCCTCGCGCCATGCCACCCTGCAGAGGCCGAGGTGCTCTAAGGTCTGGCAGTTTTTCACAGAGACGCCTGATGACCGACGAACAGTGGTGTGCAACCTTTGTTGCGCAAAGCTCAGCCGGGGAGCCAACACCAACAGCCTCACCACCACCACCATGCGCAGGCATATGATGGCCAAGCACCCCACAAGGTGGGACGAAGGCCGTTCACCGCCTCCGGTTTGCACCCCTGCCTCTCCCCCTGTGCCCCAACCTGCCACTGAGATGCAACCCCCCTCTCAGGACACAGGCACGACCGTCTCATGGCCTGCACCCACACCCTCACCTCCGCTGTCCTCGGCCCCATCCACCAATGTCTCGCACCGCACAGTCCAGCCGTCGCTAGCGCAACTGTTGGAGCGCAAGCGCAAGTACGCCGCCACGCACCCGCACGCTCAAACGTTAACCGTCCGCATCGCAAAATTCATCAGCCTTGAGATGCTGCCGTATAGGGTTGTGGAAACGGAGTCCTTCAAAAGTATCATGGAGGCGGCGGCCCCGCGCTACTCAGTTCCCAGTCGCCACTACTTTTCCCGATGTGCCGTCCCAGCCCTGCACGACCACGTCTCCCGCAACATTGTACGCGCCCTCACCAACGCGGTTACTGCCACGGTCCACTTAACTACGGACACGTGGACAAGCACAGGCGGGCAGGGCCACTACATCTCCCTGACGGCACATTGGGTGAATTTAGTGGAGGCTGGGACAGAGTCAGAGCCTGGGACCGCTCACGTCCTACCCACCCCCAGAATTGCGGGCCCCAGCTCGGTGCTGGTATCTGCGGAGGTGTATGCTTCCTCCACTAAAGCACCCTCCTCCTCCTCCTCCTCCTCCTCTGTCTCGCAATCAAGATGTGTTAGCAGCAGCATGTCGCCAGCAGTCGGTGTCGCGCGGTGTGGCAGCACAGCGGTGGGCAAGCGTCAGCAGGCCGTGCTGAAACTACTCAGCTTAGGCGATAAGAGGCACACGGCCCACGAACTGCTGCAGGGTCTGACACAGCAGACCGACCGCTGGCTTGCGCCGCTGAGCCTCCAACCGGGCATGGTCGTGTGTGACAACGGCCGTAACCTGGTGGCGGCTCTGCAGCTCGGCAGCCTCACGCACGTGCCATGCCTGGCCCACGTCTTTAATTTGGTGGTTCAGCGCTTTCTGAAAAGCTACCCACGCTTGTCAGACCTGCTCGTTAAGGCGCGCCGGCTCTGCGCACATTTCCGCAAGTCCCACACGGACGCTGCCACCCTGCGCACCCTGCAACATCACTTTAAGCTGCCAGTGCACCGACTGCTGTGCGACGTGCCCACACGGTGGAACTCTACGCTCCACATGTTGGCCAGGCTCTATGAACAACGTAGAGCTATAGTCGAATACCAACTCCAACATGGGCGGCGCAGTGGGAGTCAGCCTCCTCAATTCCTTTCAGAAGAGTGGGCCTGGTTGGCAGACATCTGCCATGTCCTTGGTAATTTTGAGGAGTCTACCCAGGTGGTGAGCGGCGATGCTACAATCATTAGCGTCACCATTCCTCTGCTATGCATCTTGAGAAATTCCCTGCAAACCATAAAGGCAGCTGCTTTGCGCTCGGAAACGGGGGCGGGGGAAGACAGTATGCCGCTGGATAGTCAGGGCACCCTCCTGTCTATTTCTCAGCGCGTACAGGAGGAGGAGGAGGAGCATGAGGAGGATGAGGAGGAGGGGGAAGAGACAGCTTGGGCCGCTGCTGACGGTACACCGGCTGATTGCCTGTCATCCTTTCAGCATGTATGGCCTGAGGAGGAGGAGGAGGAGGAGGATCCTGAAAGTGATCTTCCTAGTGAGGACAGCCATGTGTTGCGTACTGGTACCCTGGCACACATGGCTGACTTCATGTTAGGATGCCTTTCTCGTGACCCTCGCGTTGCACGCATTCTGGCCACGACGGATTACTGGGTGTACACACTGCTCGATCCACGGTATAAGGAGAACCTGCCCACTCTGATTCCCGAAGAGGAAAGGGGTTCGAGAGTGTTGCTATACCACAGGACCCTTGCGGACAAGCTGATGGTAAAATTCCCAGCCGACAGCGCTAGTGGCAGAAGGCGCAGTTCCGAGGGCCATGTTGCAGGGGATGTGCGTAGATCGAGCAGCATGTACATCCCAGGCAGTGCAACAGTCTTTAAGGGCCTGGCCAGCTTTATGGCTCCCCACCAAGACTGTGTCACCGCTCCCCAGTCACGGCTGAGTCGGCGGGAGCACTGTAAAAGGATGGTGAGGGAGTACGTAGCGGATCGCACGACCATCCTTGGTGACGCCTCTGCCCCCTACAACTACTGGGTGTCGAAGCTGGACACGTGGCCTGAACTAGCCCTGTATGCCCTTGAGGTGCTTGCTTGTCCTGCGGCTAGCGTCTTGTCGGAAAGGGTGTTTAGTACGGCTGGGGGAATCATCACAGATAAGCGTAGCCGCTTGTCAACCGACAGTGCCGACAGGCTAACACTCATCAAGATGAACAAAGGCTGGATTTCCCCAGACTTCTGTTCTCCACCAGCGGACAGCAGCGATACCTAAGCAATACGTAGGCTGCACCCGCGGATGGAAGCTACGTTCTCTCTCACCATCCAAAACGGGGACATTTCTGCTTCATCAATCTGTGTCTAATATTCCTCCTCCTCCTCCTCCGGCTCCTCCTCCTGAAACCTCACGTAATCACGCTGAACGGGCAATTTTTCTTAGGGCCACAAGGCTCACTCAAATAATTTTTCAGAACAATTTTTATAAGTTTCAATTAGCTTAAAAGCGTTGGAACTTTAACTTGAACCAATTTTTCGTTACACTGGGCTGCCTCCAGGCCTAGTTACCACTTAAGCCACATTAACCAAAGCGATTCACCTGCCATCTTGGTTGGGCATGGCCAATTTTTACTGAGGTACATTAGTACTGTTGGTACACCAATTTTTTGGGGCCCTCACCTACAGTGTAATCATAGTAATTTCTATGTTCTTCGCCTGCACTCATGGTACAGAAAGGTGTGTGGGGTTGGCCTACACTTTAGCTACATAAATGTCACTTGTGCCTTGGCTATACTAAGGCTACTGAAATGGAACTAAGACTGCGCTCCCGCTATACTGCTGCTTCAGAATTGTTACTGGGGCCTGTCTTGAGTGCTACTATTGCTTACATGGAACGAAGACTGCGCTCCCGCTATACTGCTGCTTCAGAATTGTTAGTGGGGCCTGTCTTGAGTGCTACTATTGCTTACATGGAACGAAGACTGCGCTCCCGCTATACTGCTGCTTCAGAATTGTTACTGGGGCCTGTCTTGAGTGCTACTATTGCTTACATGGAACGAAGACTGCGCTCCCGCTATACTGCTGCTTCAGAATTGTTACTGGGGCCTGTCTTGAGTGCTACTATTGCTTACATGGAACGGACACGTGGAGAGGACACATAGTGCCTCAAAAACATCCCCCTCCTCCTCCAACAGGGAAAACATTGTTGGCAAATGCCTTTGCATTGGTTCGTCTGGTGGCAGTCCAAGAATTTCACCTTTACCGACACTACAAGAGAGCCCCCCCACCATCCCCCCGCCACGGCCCACTTAATCCTGGCCACATTCCGAAAACCAACAAAATACAACCGTGGTACTAGGTCCGCAGTCACCACCACATTACCACCAACGCGGTTACTGTTAAGGTGCATATAACCACGGACACGTGGAGAGGACACGTAGTGCCTCAAAAACATCCCCCTCCTCCTCCAACAGGGAAAACATTGTTGGCAAATGCCTTTGCATTGGTTCGTCTGGTGGCAGTCCAAGAATTTCACCTTTACCGACACTACAAGAGAGCCCCCCCACCATCCCCCCGCCACGGCCCACTTAATCCTGGCCACATTCCGAAAACCAACAAAATACAACCGTGGTACTAGGTCCGCAGTCACCACCACATTACCACCAACGCGGTTACTGTTAAGGTGCATATAACCACGGACACGTGGAGAGGACACGTAGTGCCTCAAAAACATCCCCCTCCTCCTCCAACAGGGAAAACATTGTTGGCAAATGCCTTTGCATTGGTTCGTCTGGTGGCAGTCCAAGAATTTCACCTTTACCGACACTACAAGAGAGCCCCCCCACCATCCCCCCGCCACGGCCCACTTAATCCTGGCCACATTCCGAAAACCAACAAAATACAACCGTGGTACTAGGTCCGCAGTCACCACCACATTACCACCAACGCGGTTACTGTTAAGGTGCATATTACCAGTCTGACTGGGGCATGCAGACACCTTGACAGAATGAATAGTGTGTGGCACATAGGTTCCCCATTGCTATGCCCACGTGTGCAGCTCCTGATGGCGGTGGCACAGGATTATATTTCTCATTGCTTCTGTACAGCATTGTGGGCTATCGCCCCGCCCCTATTAAAGAGGGTCGCTACCTAGCCGTGCCAACCCTGTGCAGTGTGTGCCTGCGGTCCCTCGTCGTGGCAGACGCACTTCTAAATAGACATGAGGGTGGTGTGGCATGAGGGCAGCTGAAGGCTGCGCAGGGACAGTTTGGTGTGCGCTGTGGGGGGGAGGGGGTGCGGTTGGGCAGCATGTAACACAGGAGAAGTGGCAGTGGAGTGTCATGCAGGCGGTGATTGTGCTTTGTTGGAGGTAGTGTGGTGCTTAGCAAAGGTATGCCATGCTAATGAGGGCTTTTCAGAAGTAAAAGTTGTTGGGGGGGGGGGCCCACTCTTGCCGCTATTGTGGCTTAATAGTGGGACCTGTGAACTTGAGATGCAGCCCAACACGTAGCCCCTCGCCTGCCCTATCCGTCACTGTGTCATTCCCATCACTTTCCTGAATTGCCCAGATTTTCACACATGAAAACCTTAGCGAGCATCGGCGAAATACAAAAATGTTCTGGTCGCCCATTGACTTCAATGGGGTTCGTTGTTCGAAACGAACCCTCGAGCATCACGGGAAGTTCGTTCCGAATAACGAACACCCGAACATTTTGGTGTTCGCTCATCTCTAGTTATCACACATTAATTTGCAGATTGCAGGACCAACAGAAATTCCCGCTTTTAGCTTGGCAACTGTGTTGGCTTCTATTGACTACGCTTCTGTCTCATCCCATTTGTACTGCATACCGATACCTCCTACTGCTGACCTTTGGCTTCCATTGACTACACTTTCACCTCATCCCATTTGTACTGCATACCGTGACTTCCCAATATTGACTCCCAGCTATTCTGACTACTCTCCAGTGACCGGCTCGGCTACTACACCTGGAGCTCCAATCCAGTATCAGTAAGACACCTACAACTGTATTCTAAGGCCTCCCTCACACAGGGCTTTTCCAGCAGCGTTTTCAGCCCTGTGCTAAACGCTGTACAAGGCTTCCATTCATTTCAATGGTGCTTCTTACACAAGGCTGAAAAACGCTGCGTTTTGAAAGTGCTGCATATTCTATCTTTGGGCATTTTCAGCTGAGTCTCCCATTGAAATGAATGGGCAGCGTTTTCAGCTGTGCTGAAAAGGCAGCTGAAAAGGCAGCGCTTTGCAAATGCCCTGTGTGAGGGAGGCCTAACTGTCATGTGGCACTGGCTTCGGAGCAGATGCAAAAAGAAAAAAAGAATAAACAGTTTTTGACTTGTTTAAAAATCTAGCTACATTGGTCATGCAATCATAGCAGGCCAATTCCTGATCTTTTGGTTTGTGCCAAGTCATAGGCACAGCAATCGGCATTGCCTTCCTCTTGCCATGGAGCCGCTGTGTGAGGCCAGAGTAGCACACAGTGCAGCAGATGTGAGGTGCCCATCATTTATCTTGATCTCCAACTTTACACCCAAAATAATACTAGTAAGCAATCTTCACTCTCTTTGTCAGGTTTGTGCGCTAAACACACTTGGTGTATTTACTAAAAATGTAGCAGACATTATCTGGATGGTTAACACAGCTCCGCCTAGGGGCGTAACTATAGGGGATGCAGGGGATGCGGTTGCACCCAGGCCCAGGAGCCTTGGGGGGCCCATAAGGCCTCTCCTCTCCAAATAGGGAGCCCAGTACTATGAATAAAGCATTACAGTTGGGGGCCCCATTCCAGGTTTTGCATTGGGGCCCAGGAGCTTCAAGTTACGCCTCTGGCTCCGCCTACTCATCTTTAGGCTAAAACAGACATACTAGATATATAAGAAAACAGTATTGTCAACTATAAGCTTGCGCTTGGCCCATCTCACATTATATAGCCTAGCAACTGTTGACATCTGCTTACCGACATACTCAGATATGCCCAGGATGTGTTACTAATGAGGCGCTGGAAGGCAGGATGCAGGTAATGGGGCAGCAGTTATAATGTTACCATGCATCAGTATGCGGGCCAATCTACCAAACTTTCTCCAAACTGTAGTTGGCCTATAACTTAAGATCTAGACATCCTAGATGAACTTTGTGTTCAGATTCAGATTCAGCGCACTTGATTTCATGAGAATAACATATTTTACTCCCAGTAGCAAAGTCTTTGTTTATCAGTCTAATCACAAAACAGATACAGTAGAGTAGACAAACATTATTGTCCCAGACACATTTAGGCCTCCTGCATACAGGCGAGTCGGACCCCACATGCGGGATTCCCGCAGCGGAGTTCGACCCAGTGCCTGGCCGATGACCCCAGCTTACCTATCCATCGGCGCGCATGCGCAGCGCTGGGGGGGGGGGGGGGGTGATGCCTATCCAGCAATACTTCAGCAGTGTTCACTGATAACAGTTTCCATTGACTTTGATGGAAGTTGGCCGTGCTGCAATTTATTCTCCGCAAGTGGAAAATCGCAATCGATTTCTGCTTGTGGAGATGAAATAGCGTTTTGCAATTGAATACTGTGGACTGAATTAGCTGTGGAGTCTGAAGGCGGACGCCCACCGCAATGCAAAGAGACGAGCGGGCAGGTACTCGCATAAGGCACTACTCACTCGAGTAGTTTGCCTTAGCGAGTACGCTCGCTCATCTCTACTTAGGATGCATTCACACTTGTGTTGGGGCTTTCTGGCATAATTCCATCTCTGTTCTGTTTTTGGAGCAGAAAAATGGAATTAAATGTTTGTTTTTCCCCCACTGCATTCAATGGGTTTGCACAGAAATGTATTGCTGTAAGTTTGTGTCCATTCGATTCTGGAAGTCTTTTACCAGAACAAATAGCGTAGTCTGCAGCTAAAAGACAGAAACCTGACGGAAAACAGGAGCAAACTGACAGCAATCCGTTTTTTTTAAAACTTACTGAAAGCAATGAGGCCAAAAGGCTAAACATTACATTTCAAAAATGGAACAAAGTGACGGAATTATGCTGGAAAGCCCCAACCCAAGTGTGAAAGCTCCCTTCCTGAGTTCCAGGTCATATTTTTGATACCTTGCTCTTTGGTATTCTCATAGAATAAATAATTTATTGATTTCAATGCTAGAGAATAAAACGTGATGTTTTAAATGGACAAAAGTGGCAGCAAATATGGCTGCACCCCTGTTGTTACCTGTGCAGAATGTGCTGCCATTACTTAATAGAAATATGCCAATGTGCCTCTAAGAAACAGAATTACCAAACTTCTCCTGCTTCTCTTACTTCTAATTGGATGACAGGAGTCCAAAGTATATGTCTGGTATTATTGTATCTTGACGCCACCGGAAGTATTGGTGGAGTCAAGATACTTGCTGTTCATGATTGGCTCTCCTCCCAGCAGCGCTGAAGAAGAAGAAGTTGAGCGTGCTCGGCTTTCTCCCTTGTCCTCGGCGTTGGAATCCCATCAGCGCTCAAGAAGCAGAGGGCTCTCCGGCTGTCTCCCCCTTCCTCAGGCTCACAGGTGCATTCAGCGGTGGTGAGATGAGTGCCGGGGGTTGGGAGTTGTGAGCGCTGCAGTGCCACATGGAAACAGTGGCGTGCAGGACCGCTGAGCATCAGGGGGGCCAAGGGTGATGAGGCGAGCAGTTTGTGCCCCTGCAGGCGCAGTCAGCACTGCAGAGTGGCGGGGGGCCGCAGTGGTACCAGGAGCGCTGAGCAGTGCAGATTGGCGGGGGGCCCGCACTGTAATCAGGCAAGCAGTTTGGCAGCAGGGTCATCAGGAAGTGCATGTTCCCTGGCAGCAGGAATCCGAGCCCAGGCAAAGTGACATCCAGGACCTACATGAAGATAGCCAATCAGGAGCTAGGGGTGTGACATGGGCGTTACTGCAGCCAAGCCCTGTCAAACCCCTAGCCCCAGGTGGCATCAAGATACAATAATACCTATATGTCCCAGGGTATGCAGTCACATTGCTATATTTGTATGTTGTTATAATTCCTATTTTTGCTCTTTATTTCATTGCAGTTATTTCTCATGCTGACAACAACATTGATTTATTTTCTATTAAAACACAAGTAACAGGGAAAAATAGTTACATTCTTCCTAATGGTAATTAAGTACACATCTTAGTTTTAATTACATCTCTTAGTTTTCTTTGTTGTTCAATTTATTTTCATTGTTCATTTGTCTGACACATCCCTGATGGACAAATAATATATATTGGTCACTGATACCAGATCATGATTCATGCGTTCCTGGTATTCTAGCTTTAGTCAAACATGACTGCATAAGAAAGAGATGACAGAATTCTCTCACCGGGGGCTTAAACAGAAGAACATGTTTGTACACTTGAAACTCATGCCAGCAAAACGTAGAAAACTTGGTAGAGTTGGAAGGGATCTCCAGGGTCATCAGGTCCAACCCTCTGCTCAATGCAGGATTCGCTAAATCATCCCAGACAGATGTCTGTCCAGCCTCTTGGGGCTTGTGGCTACAGATACCAGTAGGACAACTGCTTCCATAGAAGGATCCATCATCTTGCAATGATAGCAGGGAAGCTGAATATTATGCACTCATCTACCAATATCAGGAGTTAGGTACATTTGTGTCAATCGTTAATATCCAGTTATGGTTAGTATTGTGGTGGTGGGTTCATTAGAAATGCAGTCTTAAGCTCTCGCTCACAATCTGAAGGTTTGCAAGTTCAATCCCTGCATGGTTTGGGTGGGATTCAGGTGGCGGTCCACCGACAGGCAAGCTACCGCCTGTCCCAGCCCCTGCCTCTCCCCGAGGGGCTTGTTAACCAGTGCCCCAGGGAAAGAGAGCATGAACTGTAAAGAAATTAGTGGCCAAAGATGGACACCGCGCTGGGTTACGTTTCCGTACGCCATGTGACCCTTTTAAAATTTAGCTTCATAGCTGACAAATCGCAGACAAATTAATGTTTGATTGTAAGTGCCATCCCATGCCACCTCCGTCGCAGCATTTCATTAGCCCCAAACACCAGCAAAAGGGGTACTCGGAGGCCAGTACTTCTACATTTTTAATGAAGAAAACAACCCATTTTAGGGCGCCCACCCACTGGCGTTTGCGATTTTCGTGCGTGAAAAACGCACCGTTTTCCGCGGCTTTTTCGCGCCTTTTCCGTTAATTTCCATTGACATTCATGGGTGCATTAAGAGAAAAATAAGGACACATATGCAACTGACAGTTCCTATGTTAAAAATTGCAACGGACTGAAAAAAAAAACACAAGTGGACAGGAACACATTCAATTCTAATTGCTGTTGAGAAAA
Source organism: Eleutherodactylus coqui (assembly GCF_035609145.1). Classification (NCBI taxonomy): domain Eukaryota; kingdom Metazoa; phylum Chordata; class Amphibia; order Anura; family Eleutherodactylidae; genus Eleutherodactylus; species Eleutherodactylus coqui. Next base: position 141,539,929 of record NC_089845.1, on the reverse strand, counting down.
AACGCAAAACGCAAAGGAAAAAAAATCGCCAGTGGGTGGGAGCCCTTAAAAAGAATTTCTGCTCGCTCATCTCTAATGTTATCCTTGGTCAGACTTAGACCTAGAGCTCCAGCACTACAAGGCAGCAGCGCTAACCACTGAGCCACCACACAAGTTCTTTGTTGTCCACTCCCAACAGGATTATTCCAAATGCTCATCACTATGTATAACCATTATTCACTTGCAGGCTGAATACATGCAGATTTTGATGCGGAATTGCCAGCAGAATTCTGCCATTTTCAATTCTGCATCAAAGTCTGCATGTTAGCAGTGCAGATCTTGGTGCAGAATATTCTGTCCCATGTGAAAACACCCTCAGGGTAGTTTTACACATTCGATAAAAACGCATGATTGTCACGTGATGCGAGAGTCAGTAAAAAAGCAGATTATAAAAACAATGATTTTCAATGGTTTCCTTCATATTTGCGATGATTTTTCTCATGCGATGTGTAGTGAAAAAAATTAAATAAAATGGCGGCATGTTCTATCTTCTGTGTTTTTTTGTCTCCCATATTTCCCTTTGGAGCCTCCTTTTTATCGCATCACAACTAGAGATGAGCGAGCGTACTCGTCCGAGCTTGATACTCGTTCGAGTATTAGTGTGTTCGAGATGCTCGTTACTCGAGACGAGCACCACGTGATGTTCGAGTTACTTTCACTTTCATCTCTGAGAAATTTGCGCGCTTTTCTGGCCAATAGAAAGACAGGGAAGGCATTACAACTTCCTCCTGTGACGTTCCAGCCCTATACCACCCCCCTGCAGTGAGTGGCTGGGGAGATCAGATGACACTGGAGTATTTAAATCTGCCCCGCCCACGGCTTGCCACAGATGCATGTTGACATAGATCAGGGAAAGTGCTGCTGATGCTGCTGCTGCTATAGGGAGAGCGTTAGGTGTTATTTTAGTCTTCAAGAACCCCAACGGTCCTTCTTAGGGCCACATCTGACCGTGTGCAGTACTGTTGAGGCTGCTGGGAGCAGTGTTGCACAATTTTGTTTTTTGTATATCAGGCGTGCAGACCATAGCGTCCTCAGTCGGCAGTCTTTTTACAGAGTATAGGGGCAGTACTGGTGAGGCAGGGACAGTGGGAAAGGTGAAAGAGATATACTGGCTATATAGGCAGTGTGGTTGTTCCCAAAAAGTTCCAAAAAATACTGTATTTGGCCTGCCTGTCACTGCCTTCAGTTTACTGCGTCTCTGCTGGGGGTAGTAGTTGTTGAATTAATACCCAGCCTTGCGCATAATTGTTTCCCTCCTCTGCAGTGTGTTACGTACACGAAGTCAGCCTCCAACAGGGAAATCGAAATACAGTGAATATCACAGGCAGTGTGGTTGTTCCCAAAAACTTCAAAAAAATACTATATTTGGCCTGCCTGTTACTGCCTTCAGTTTACTGCGTCTCTGCTGGGGGTAGTAGTTGGTGAATTAATACCCAGCCTTGCGCATAATTGCTTCCTGCCTCTGCTGTGCTAGGTAGGCCACTTAAGAACGGACACGTGGACAAGCACAGGCGGGCAGGGCCACTATATCTCCCTGACGGCACATTAGGTGAATTTAGTGGAGGCTGGGACCGAGTCAGAACCTGGGACCGCTCACGTCCTACCCACCCCCAGAATTGCGGGCCCCAGCTCGGTGGTGGTATCTGCGGCGGTGTATGCTTCCTCCACTAAACCACCCTCCTCCTCCTACACAACCTCTGTCTCGCAATCAAGATGTGTCAGCAGCAGCAGCACGTCGCCACCAGTCGGTGTCGCGCGGAGTGGCAGCACAGCGGTGGGCAAGCGCCAGCAGGCCGTACTGAAACTACTCAGCTTAGGAGAGAAGAGGCACATGGCCCACGAACTGCTGCAGGGTCTGACAGAGCAGACCGACCGCTGGCTTTCGCCGCTGAGCCTCCAACCGGGCATGGTCGTGTGTGACAACGGCCGTAACCTGGTGGCGGCTCTGCATCTCGGCAGCCTTTCTGAAAAGCTACCCACGCTTGTCAGACCTGCTCAGAAAGGTGCGCCGGCTCTGCGCACATTTCCGCAAGTCCAAGACGGACGCTGCCACCCTGCGGACCCTGCAACATCGGTTTAATCTGCCAGTGCACCGACTGCTGTGCGACGTGCCCACACGGTGGAACTCTACGCTCCACATGTTGGCCAGGCTCTATGAGCAGCGTAGAGCTATAGTGGAATACCAACTCCAACATGGGCGGCGTAGTGGGAGTCAGCCTCCTCAATTCTTTACAGAAGAGTGGGCCTGGTTGGCAGACATCTGCCAGGTCCTTGGAAACTTTGAGGAGTCTACCCAGATGGTGAGCGGCGATGCTGCAATCATTAGCGTCACCATTCCTCTGCTATGCCTCTTGAGAAGTTCCCTGCAAAGCATAAAGGCAGACGCTTTGCGCTCGGAAACGGAGGCTGGGGAAGACAGTATGTCGCTGGATAGTCAGAGCACCCTCATGTCTATATCTCAGCGCGTTGAGGAGTAGGAGGAGGAGGGGGAGCATGAGGAGGAGGGGGAAGAGACAGCTTGGCCTACTGCTGAGGGTACCCATGCTGCTTGCCTGTCATTCTTTCAGCGTGTATGGCCTGAGGAGGAGGAGGAGGGGGAGGATCCTGAAAGTGATCTTCCTAGTGAGGACAGCCATGTGTTGCGTACAGGTACCCTGGCACACATGGCTGACTTCATGTTAGGATGCCTTTCTCGTGACCCTCACGTTACACGCATTCTGGCCACTACGGATTACTGGGTGTACACACTGCTCGACCCATGGTATAAGGAGAACCTTTCCACTCTCATACCCGAAGAGGAAAGGGGTTCGAGAGTGATGCTATACCACAGGACCCTGGCGGACAAACTGATGGTAAAATTCCCATCCGACAGCGCTAGTGGCAGAAGGCGCAGTTCCGAGGGCCAGGTAGCAGGGGAGGCGCGGAGATCAGGCAGAATGTACAGCGCAGGCAGGGGAACACTCTCCAAGGCCTTTGCCAGCTTTATGGTTCCCCAGCAAGACTGTGTCACCGCTCCCCAGTCAAGGCTGAGTCGGCAGGAGTACTGTAAAAGGATGGTGAGGGAGTACGTAGCCGATCGCACGACCGTCCTCCGTGACGCCTCTGCTCCCTACAACTACTGGGTGTCGAAGCTGGATACGTGGCCTGAACTCGCGCTGTATGCCCTGGAGGTGCTTGCTTGTCCTGCGGCTAGCGTCTTGTCAGAGAGGGTGTTTAGTGCGGCTGGGGGAATCATCACGGATAAGCGTACCCGCCTGTCAACTGACAGTGCCGACAGGCTTACACTCATAAAGATGAGCAAAGCCTGGATTTCCCCAGACTTCTCTTCTCCACCAGTGGACAGCAGCGGTACCTAGACAATACGTAGGCTGCACCCGCGGATGGAAGCATCGTTCTCTATCACCATAAAAAACGGGGACCTTTTAGCTTCATCAATCTGTGTATTATATTCATCCTCCTTCTCCTGCTCCTCCTCCTGAAACCTCACGTAATCACGCCGAACGGGCAATTTTTCTTAGGCCCACAAGGCTCAGTCATATGACTTTTGTAAACAATGTTTATACGTTTCAATTCTCATTAAAGCATTGAAACTTGCACCTGAACCAATTTTTATTTTAACTGGGCTGCCTCCAGGCCTAGTTACAAATTAAGCCACATTAACCAAAGCGATTAATGGGTTTCACCTGCCCTCTTGGTTGGCCATGGGCAATTTTTCTGAGGTACATTAGTACTGTTGGCACACCAATTTTTTTGGCCATCGCCTACAGTGTAATCCTAGTCTTTTTTATGGGCTTCGCCTGCACTCATGCTACAGCAAGGTGTGTGGGGTTGGCCTACACTTTTGCTACATAAATGTAACTGGGGCCTTGTCTATACTGCAACTACTGAAATGTGAAAGAGACTGTTATCTCCCTAAACTGCTGCAATGGGAATGTTACTGTGGCCTGTCTTGACTGCTACTATTACTGAAATGGAACTAATACTGTGCTCCCCCTATACTGCTGCATCGGAATTGTTACTGTGGCCAGTGTCTTGACTGCTACTACTACTGAAATGGAACTAATACTGTGCTCCCCCTATACTGCTGCATCGGAATTGTTACTGTGGCCTGTCTTGACTGCTACTACTACTGAAATGGAACTAATACTGTGCTCCCCCTATACTGCTGCTTCGGAATTGTTACAGGGGCCTGTCTGGACTGCTACTACTACTGAAATGGAACTAATACTGTGCTCCCCCTATAATGCTGCTAGTGATATGTTACTGGGGCCTGTCTCTAATGCTACCGCTGAAATGTTACTAATTCTGGGCTCTGCCTATACCGCTGCTAATGCTATGTCACTGGGGTGTGGAAACGGAGGCTTCCCAAAGACATGATGGTGGCGAGGCCATTTCCCACCAATGCGGTTACTGTTAAGGTGCATATAACCACGGACACGTGGAGAGGACACGTGTTGCCTCAAAAACATCCCCTCCTCCTCCAACAATGAAAACATTCTTGGCAAATACCTTTGCATTGGTCCGTCTGGGGGCAGTCCAAGAATTTCACCTTTACCGACAAAGCAAGAAAGCCCCCCCACCATCCCCCCACCACGGCCAACTTAATCCTGGCCACATTCCGAAAACCAACTAAATAAAACCGCGCTACTAGGTCCGCAGTCGCCACCACATTCCCACCAACGCGGTTACTGTTAAGGTACATATTACCAGTCTGACTGGGGCATGCACTGTGGGCCGAAGCACACCTGTATTGTATCTGACGTTAGCTCTGCTGAGCAGGGCACTGCAATGGGATACATTTATGTACCGCCGCTGGGTTCCAGGGAGCCACCCATGCTGTGGGTCCACAGGGACTTCACATTAGGGATTTGTACCTGCCAGTGTGTATGTATTAAAAACCCCGGTCAGACTGGGACATGCAGTGTGGGCCAAAGACCACCTGCATTTAATCGGACGTAACCTCAGCTGTGCTGGGCAATGCAATGGGATATATTTATGTACCGCCGGTGGCTTCCTGGGACCCACCTATGCTATCAGTCCACACGGAGTTGTAACTGCATGTGTCTACTTATAAAGAACCCCAGTCTGACTGGGGCATGCAGTGTGGGCCGAAGCCCACCTGCATTGAACCTGACGTTACCTCAGCTGTGCTGGGCACTGCAATGGGATATATTTATGTATCGCCGGTGGCTTCCTGGGACCCTCCCATGCTGTCAGTCCACACGGACTTCACAATAGGGAGTTGTACCTGCCTGTGTCTACTTATAAAAAACCCCAGTCTGACTGGGGCATGCACTGTGGGCCGAAGCCCACCTGTATTTAATCTGATGTTAGCTCTACTATTCGGGGCACTGCATTGGGACAAACTACAGGAGCAATACAGCACTAATGAGACGTGCACAGCTATGCTAGTATTGGAGTCCGCTGTAGGCCCGCAATTGCTGAGGGTTTGTGCAGAGGCCTATGTCCTTGGTGCAGTGAAAGTCCGCTTCCTGCCTAGGATTGCTGAAGCTGTGGGCCGAGGCCTATGTCGTGGGCGTGGTGCAAGTCTGCCATGTTTGGCCGCTCAGATCAATTTTTTGTTCATGTCTTGGGCTTCCTAGGACCCCCCTATGCTGTTGGTGCAAACTTAGTTCCCATCGAGGTGTTTGACTTGTCTGGCACAAAGGCACTGACTGACTTGGGTAGAGGGCAGAGAGCTGACGGCTTTCCCCTTGCAGTGTGGATTGAGCTATGCGACACCTTGACAGAATGAATACTGTGTGGCACATGGATTCCCCATTGCTATGCCCACGTTTGCAGATCCTGATGGAGATGGCACAGGATTGGAGTTCTCATTGCTTCTGTACAGCATTGTGGGCTGTCGCCCTGCCCCTTTTAAAGAGGGTCACTGCCTGGCCCTGCCAATCCTCTGCAGTGTGTGCCTCCGGTTCCTCCTCATGGCAGACGCATTTATAAATAGACATGAGGGTGGTGTGGCTATGAGGCCAGCATGTGGCATGAGGGCAGCTGAAGGCTGCGCAGGGACACTTTGGTGTGCGCTGTGGATACCGGGTCGTGCGGGGGGGGGGGTTGGGCAGCATGTAACCCAGGAGAAGTGGCAGCGGAGTGTCATGCAGGCAGTGATTGTGCTTTGTTGGAGGTAGTGTGGTGCTTAGCTAAGGTATGCCTTGCTAATGAGGGTTTTTCAGAAGTAAAAATTGTTGGGAGGGGGGGGCACTCTTGCCGCTATTGTGGCTTAATAGTGGGACCTGGGAACTTGAGATGCAGCCCAACATGTAGCCCCTCACCTGCCGTTTCTGTGTCGTTCCCATCACTTTCTTGAATTTCCCAGATTTTCACAAATGAAAACCTTAGCAAGCATCGGCGATATACAAAAATGCTCGAGTCGCCCATTGACTTCAATGGGGTTCGTTACTCGAAACGAACCCACGAGCATCGCGAAAAGTTTGACTGGAGTAACGAGCACCCGAGCATTTTGGTGCTCGCTCATCTCTAATCACAATGCAACAAACTTTACATTGGAAAGTCCTATGACTTCCTAAAGACTTTTGCATTAAAAAAAAAGTGTGATTTTCTCACGCGATTTTTACCGCAGGTGGCAGTGATACGAGATTATTCTCAAGAAAAAGAATCGCTGATGCTCAAAAATTGCAGGGACAATTCTCGTGGCAAAATCGTGATCACCTTTCTGAAACTAGCCTGAGAGTTAGCTGTTACACAAGTGCATAGACCACAAATCTTCAGAAGAAGAGATGTAACCACATCCCAGATCACATTAACAACCAAACAGACTTATCTGAACTGAGATGCATCACAGACACAGACGGGACCAGAAACCCCTTCAGACCTTTTTGAGGAGGAGCTGGAATGAATCCAAGCTAAAGCTGATTGGCCAGAATACACACCTCCCAGTCAACCCGTAAAGTCTTACTGGCGCTGGATTGGAGCCCAGGTGTAGTAGCCAAATCGGACTGGAAAGTAGACAAGTGGAAGCTGGGTCATTAGCAGGTGGTCTCAGTTGCAGCGCAGAAGATAAGGTAGCAGTGGAGCTCGATTACAGGCTGGGAGCTCAATAATCACACACTGAAGGAGTGGCAGGGCTGGGCTTATATAGGAAGTGCAATCAGGAACAAAGCGGGTTCAGGACCAGGAGGCAGGAACTAGGTAACTGGGAAATACAGAACAAGGCTAGGTTTTAGCAAGGGAACTGTCCAAGTCCTGATAGCCTAGCGGAGAGAGCTCTCCACTAGCATGCAGGAGAGTGTGGGTTCAATCAATAAGCACGTTGTCAGAGAAGTGTCTCCATCGGTGTCCAGTTCCGAGTTGTCCTCCAGCCGGCTCACTGAGGCACGTGGACCAGGGCCATCACCCCAGCGAGCCATCACAATTTGATTGTATTCTCCTAATTCAAGAACACATGTGAACTGATAGAAGATTGTTGGATATTATCATTTGCTGTAGGAGCGCAAAGGATGAAAACATGAAACTCATACAAACCTACAAACACATCTCTAACTTAGAAAAAGCAGAATAATTGTAACAACATCTTGTAGGAAGGGAAAATGTGCCCATGCGGTCAGTGTTAGACAAATAACAACCCAAACTGATGGCTTAACTAAATGTTTAGACAATCAACATGCGAAGCATATCAATATTTATTCAGGTGGAGGTAAAAACATAACCGCCAATAACACTAAAATGTTTACATCCATCTGCATTACTGCGTAAAGAAGTGGAAATATTTCCATTCCATCGAGGAGATGTGGTTACTGCAAACATTCATCACGAGCTCTAAAAAGACCAAAAGTGGCTGAACAGGATGAACAAACAGTCACCACAGAGAAATTCATCATGCTGCGGGAAGTTGCTTGGTGCGGTTTGATGCAATCCAAAGTGAAGCTCTGCGACAGTGAGGGACTATTTCTCATATCTTGGAGCTGCTCCCTCTTTTTTTGTAGCTGCAAAATGACTAATTAGGCATTTCTTGGAATATTAGGCATATACTGTGTAATATTGATTAATACAATATTAAAGGAGATGTCTCGAGGAAGCAGTGAATTTTTTTTTTTTGCCCAGTCCCCCTAATTAAACATACATTACTAATTACCCCTGTAAATTACTTTCCTAGCTGGTTTCTACTTACCATTCCAGCGTTTCAGCAACTTATAAAACTTTTTCCCAAGATGGCCGCCAGCTCTTTTCGCATCGCTTGCTGTAGCCCGACGTGCGCGCTCCCGAGACGCTACCAGCTGTGTCTCCATGGCAACCAGACGCCCCCCGCAGCCGCCGACCGGACCCCTGGAGTGAACACGGCCGACCTGTCACCCACCGCCAGGCAGAAGGTAACCGGCGCAGCCCCCCCCCCCCCGGCCCAGCGACAGCCCCCCCGGCCCAGCGCTAGTTCCCCCATCACAGCGGCAGCCCCCCCGGCCCAGCGACAGCCCCCCCCGGCCCAGCGCTAGTTCCCCCGGCGCAGCGACAGCCCCCCCCCATCACAGCGGCAGCCCCCCCGGCCCAGCGCTTGTTCCTCCAGCGCAGCGACAGCCCCCCCCATCACAGCGGCAGCCCCCCTGGCCTAGCGACAGCCCCCCCCCCGGCCTAGCGACAGCCCCCCCCCCGGCCCAGCGCTAGTTCCCCCATCACAGCGGCAGCCCCCCCGGCCCAGCGACAGCCCCCCCCGGCCCAGCGCTAGTTCCCCCGGCGCAGCGACAGCCCCCCCCCATCGCAGCGGCAGCCCCCCCGGCCCATCACTTACCAGGACAGCTGGACGGCGGGACAGCTGGGCGGCTTCTCCGGACAGCTCGGCAGCTCTGCACCTTCCTCTAACAGAGGAAGGTACAGAATGGCCGCTGCAGCGCGCTCCCAAGCAGTGACAGCTCGTCTGCGCATGCGCAGAAGAGCTGTAGTGGGGAGCACACTGAAGCGGCTCGTGCTGAATGGAGAAGACCGGACTGCGCAAGCGCGTCTAAAAAAGCAAGCTGCCAGCGAATTTAGACGGAACCATGGAGACGAGGACGCTAGTAACGGAGCAGGTAAGTGAATAACTTCTGTATGGCTCATATTTAATGCACGATGTATATTACAAAGTGCATTAATATGGCCATACGGAAGTGTATAACCCCACTTGGTTTCGCGAGACCACCCCTTTAAGGCCTAAATGGGTCCCATACAGTTTGAGCCTGGGCACATAAATGGGTAGAGGATCTGTGTGTAGATTGGGGAGTCCACAAGGTTGCATAGGCTTTGTGAGGTAGTTGGGAGAAAACTCTGTGACAGGGTTGAGGGGACTACAAAGTGGCAGTACCTCTTTAGAGGAATGTAGCAGTAGAACAAACAGTAATAAAGTGTCCATGGAGATCAGAAAGAGCAGGGTGTCACAAAGTCCAAGTGGCTTATAAAGAAGGTCAATCGTACTCCCCCTCTTATGGTATATTTGTGGTTCTCCCCCTTGTGTTCATGTTGTTCCTCTTGAGGGCAATGGTAGAATTTGCTCGGTGTTAATGACTGGCAATGAGAATATGGGTGACATTGTAATTAGCTCCATGAGACTTTCAGATGACCTGTCATATCCTTATGTTAGCGGAACTGGCTGACTCAAACAATGTCTCTCTTTTTGCCTTACTCCCTCCTGTTCGCTCTTATGGACTCTTCTTAGTTTTTGTGCAAATGCGTCAGGTCAGCAGACCCCAATACTCATTGTCAATCAAGTCTGATGTCACCCATTGACATTGAGCAGTGGGGACCACCTCTCTCACACACTCATGCCTCATGAAGAGCTCATATAGGGAAACAGGGGAAGTAGAGGGAAAAGAAAGACATTGCTGGGGTCAACAGATAGTAGCAGAACAGCTATTCAACCGGCCTCACTGACATGAGGACAATACAGGCAGTCTTTAATATGGCTGACTGGAAATAGTTGTCACATAGCCACTTTTTGTTCCAGGGACTAGGCAGGAAAACTTTAAAGTATTAATAGCTGAGCTTACCTAAGATGGATTTCACAAGTTTATTGCCAAGGTACTCACATGTGAAGCACATTCTTCTACTCTAACAAGACTAAGTTATACACATACAGTATAGAAGGAATAGTCATAAAGACTGATCCAGAGCTGTATCTCAATACCAGTGTCTTATATTGAAGTATGAATAGCTTACCTGAATAGGAAGGCATGGATGCTCTATGCAATTGTATTGCGCATAGGCCCCAGTGGACTCGGGAACATGGGTTTCAATTTTGTGTTGTGACCCCTGTAAGAGATAGAGAGTAAAACCCACTTGCGAAGTTGAAGAATAGCTTGCGTCTCTATAAGTGCTGTGGGACCACTGCTATGACTAAAGGAAAGAAATGTAAGTTCTAGTAGTATAGCCTGTGTGAAAGCATGCTCAAAGTGGCGTCCTTCTGCTACAGCAGGAGCAGATCATCCAAGAAGTCATGAACCGTCGTCTGCAGGAGATTCAGATACTGATCCTTTGAGAAACCCTATCAAATTACCATTAAATTCCTACCTAAGAGACGTTTGATAGGGTTTCTATTTTACCCGTTGTTAATTGTGTGATCAAAGGTTAAAGGGGTTGTCTCGCGAAACCAAGTGGGGTTATACACTTCCGTATGGCCATATTAATGCACTTTGTAATATACATCGTGCATTAAATATGAGCCATACAGAAGTTATTCCACTTACCTGCTCCATTGCTGGCGTCCTCGTCTCCATGGTTCCGTCTAAATTCGCTGGCAGCTTGCTTTTTTAGACGAGCTTGCGCAGTCCGGTCTTCTCCTTTCAGCACGAGCCGCTTCAGTGTGCTCCCCACTACAGCTCTTCTGCGCATGCGCAGACGAGCTGTCACTGCTCGGGAGCGCGCTGGAGCGGCCATTCTGTACCATCCTCTGTTAGAGGAAGGTGCAGAAACTGGAGCTGCCCAGCGGAGAAGCCCAGCCCAGCCCAGCAGCCCCGAGAAGCCGCCCAGGTAAGTGATGGGTCGGGGGGGTGATCTTCTCTAACAGGTGAAGGTCCCGGGCCACAGCGCTAGGTTCCGGAGCCCAGCGCTAGGTTCCGGAGCCCAGGTGAAGGCCCTGGAACTTAGCGCTGGGCTCCGGGGCCTAGCGCTGGGCTCCGGGGCCTTCACCTGGGCTCCGGAACCTAGCGCTGGGCTCCGGGGCCTTCGTCTGTTGTCAGGGTCTAGCGCTGGGGAGCCGGGAGCGTAGCGCTGGGGAGCCGGGAGCGTAGCGCTGGGGAGCCGAGGGCTAGCGCCGGTTACCTGCTGCCTGGCGGTGGGTGACTGGTCGGCGGCTGCGGGGCGTCTGGTTGCCATGGAGACACAGCTGGTAGCGTCTCGGGAGAGCGCACGTCGGGCTGCAGCAAGCGACGGGAAAAGAGCTGGCGGCCATCTTGGGGAAACTTTTATAAGTTGCTGAAACGCTGGAACTGTAAGTAGAAACCAGCTAGAAAAGTCATTTACAGGGGGGCTTAGTAATGTATGCTTAATTAGGGGGACTGGGCAAAAAAAAAATTCACTGCTTCCTCGAGACATCTCCTTTAAGTTTTATCTTTACATAGGGCGTCAGTTTTGAGGTTTGTCTTTCTCAGTTCTAGACGGGCTCTTGTTTTGTCATTTGTATTTTGCGGTGGAAAAGGTTATTATTTGCCCAAGGTCACCCTGCTATTAAAAAAAATTGGAAAGCGACACGTGCTTGAACTTAAGGATAGAAAGTAGAGAAGTATAGAGAAAAATATGGTAGAGTGCATAAACCAAAAACCTTGAAGGAGGGTTGTTAGATTGGTGAGTTCTGTAGGAAGAATTAAGGTGCCCATACACATAAGAAAAAAGTTGACCTAATATAACTGAGAATTGTTGGGCTGAATCACCCCCGACCCATGATGTGGAGAGAAAGAAGAGATATGCTTTATTTTTGGGATTTTATGTAGTTATCTGGATAGTGGTTGACTCTATACTTTTACTGATTGCCTTCCACATTTACACAAGAGATCTGCAATTTGCATCTTTCCTGCTGTTGCATTTTTACACATGAAGCAATGCAAATTAGAAAGAAAAAAACAAGAAATAGGTAGTCAGAATTAGCAAATAGTTGCCCCATGCCACGTAATGTGGAGAAGGAGCAGTTAATAGTTCTTGTTGAGTAGTGGCCCGCAATCTGGGAAACCAGCAGTGAGGATTACAAAGGTCCCTATTTTTAGCGATCGATGCTGGGATGAAGTAGCAAGTAGTCTTTTTGAAAAGAGGTGGAAAAATGGCAGCACGACACAGAAACAGTCTTTACATGAGTGTCTTTTTTTTCTTAAAATTGTGTTGTTGGAAATTATGCTTTGATAATCTTTTTATCTTGTGAATGCTCATAGTGACTTTCTGCACAATTACAATATAATAGGTTGCTCTGCTGCACTATGATAGACTTCTGTTTGGCTGAAGGAATGTTTTCTGCTGCTTTGTAAACTCTGGGTTTTTGTGGTAAAAGTGTTTTTGTTTTTTTTATTTTTGACCCTTGCACAATTTCTTTTTATGTTTTTCAGTTGAAGATGCCAAGAAAAGCTGGCGCTGTGCTCTCAATCAATTTTGTAAAGTTTATGGGGCACAGCCATGAAGTGTGGCTTCAGGGAGAACAAATACCTAATAGAAAGCTTAATGTTTCTTCAGAAGGTCATGGATGGAGCATTGGAAGTTTTTTCATTCCTTTAAAAAAAGTTACCTCTGTCTGGCTAAACTGCTGAATTGTTGTTTCCCTTTTAGGGCGCCCACCCACTGGCGTTTTTTTACCTGCGTTTTGCGTTTTGCGTTTTTCCTGCACAGGCATAGAGATAACATGTGTTCCTGTCCACTGGCGTTTTTTTTGCGTTGCGTTTGCGTTTTTAACATAGGAACTGTCAGTTGCATATGTGTCCTTATTTTTCTCCTAATGCACCCATGAATGTCAATGGAAATTAACGGAAAAGCCGCGAAAACGCCGCGAAAACGCTGCGAAAGACGCGCGGAAAAATCGCGGAAAACGATTAATCCTCCATTGCTCCACTCTCTTTCTCCCTGCTATGGAGAAACACATAGTCCCGTTCTCTCTGTCCCTGCTATGGGGACCCCTGAGGGATATTCCCATAGCGCAGAGAGTGGGTGGGGCTAGAGAGAGGGGCAGTGTTATAGGGATTCTCACAGAGATTCCCCAGAGCAAAACATAAAGGGCCGGGGCTAGAGGGGCAGAATATGGGGTGGACCTCTCTAGCCCCGCCCCCTCCTCCCACACTCTCCGGGGAAGCCCATGGGGAAAGCCCTGAAACCCTGCCCGCTCTCTCTCCCAGCTATAGGGAAATCATTTGGGGAGAGAGTGGGGGAGAGTCCCCTACTGTTCCCGTTGCTCAGGAGTTGCCCAGCAGGGGGGTAGAAGGAATATCCCGCAGCTTACAGCAGGGCATTTAAAAGGTGCTGCCCAGAAACACCTTTTAAATGTCCCATTGTAAATTCCTGTTAGTCCCCGTAGAGATTAACGGAACCCTCGGGGAGTCCCCTCACCCCCGCGGGAACTAATAGGAGTTTACAGTGGGACATTTAAAACTGCTCCTCCATCACCACTACTACCCACAACATATGCACCCCCACACCAATATATGGGCTATAAAGGTGGCCTTAGATCTCAGTATTCAGAGTGGCACTATGATCATTATTAGAGGCCTAAAATGCATTTTGCAATCCCGCTAAGACCTCATTCAAGACCATCATCCATCAAATTCTTGACTCAACCTGGACCCAGTGGCCAGTCAACCCACTATTCTAGTGATGATAAATCTGGGGCTGATTCGGCACCACGTTTTTTACTGATTTAAAAAAAATAGTTCTTTTTTTAATGTTTTCCATTGCATGTAGAGTTTTCTATGTGTTTACTTGCTTAAATATGTGGTTGTAAACACTGTTAAAATTCTACTTTTTAAGTACTTTGACATTTTAAAAACTGTGGGTGTGTTTTCAGAATAGAATTTCGTTTACATAATGAAAACTTGGTGTTTTAATTTTTAGACTTGTTTGTACAGAACAATTTTTGGTTGCACCTCACAGCTGTTCCAGCAATGCTCACTCCTGTGCTATCACAAAGAGCGATCATCGGCCATTGAATGAAGGCAGAGCTGCCTAGGGATCACTCAAGGAAGCAGACAGCTCAAAGACTGCACAGTAGTCTGGGTTGTTGCTGCAGGTTGAACTCCATTCACTTTAATAGGACTTAGCCTGCAGTACCAGCCCAGGCCACTGCGCAATGTACGGAGCTGTCTGCTTCCTACAGCAAAACAGCAAGATGCAAAAAAAAACATTTAAACCATCAGTGTTCTGCCTCTTTAGATTCCACAATAATAGAATTGCATTGAATGGCTGTGATTGGTTCATCAAGCACTGGCTCTGATTGGCTTAGCCGCAACACTTGACAACCAATCACAGCCAGCGCTTCATGGAAGCAGGGATTTTCAAGTGCTAGAGATGCAGAGAAGACCTGCGCCGGAACCGGGCAGCGCTGCTTAGTTGATGTATTTGTTTTTTATGGTTTTTTTTTTATGCAGGTAGGGCTTATGTTTCCAGTTCCTCAAAAATCCTGGCAAAAGAGCATTACAAAGTCGCTTGACTTTGTAGCGACACAAAATCAGGATATCGCCACGAGAAAATGCAGCGATATTGCACAAAACAACGATGCAATTTCACTGCGATTTTCTTGCACTGATATCGTGTTGCCCATGTGAAAGCAGTTAACATGGAATGTATTTCATTTCTGAACAACAGTCTTATTATTGTGGAATCTACAGAGGCAGAACACTGATCGTTTAAATGGGTTTTCCCGCTTCTCGCTGTTTGGCTGAAGGAAGCAGACAGCGCCGTACATTGTGCAGTGGCCCAGACTGGTACTGCAGGATGAGTCCTATTAAAGTGAATGGAATTCAACCTGCAGCAATAACGCAGACCACTGTGCAATCTTTAAGCTGTCTGTTTCTTGCAGAAAAACAGCTAGAAGTGGGACAACCCATTTAAAGGTATCCATGCTTTAGTTCTGTCACTGCATGTGTTTACACTGCCCAAATATCATTCAATCTGCTGGATCAGAATCACAGTTTGCATCATAAGAGGGTCGTGTAAAAGGATCTTAATATAAGCAGGTAGGCAACTTATTCGTGATTCAGAATTTGACTTTTTTTTACAATTTTTAATCGGCGATGGCTGTTGTGGGTTTATCAAAACATCAGTTGATTCTTCTTTCACTCTGCTCACGATTCAATGCTCTGCTGAAGAGAAGAATGAAAGGCGAATACAAGGTGGGATGACACTTTATTTTTTTTAAAGGAACTTTTATTTAGCCAGAATAGTAAACAAATAAACAGAGGTAGCTGGCACCACAGGTGCCCATCCGGGTGGTACATCACAGCGCATAAATACAGAAACAGAAAAGCCGTCATTACGTACATTCCTACTGACACATAGTATTTGGCTATAAAATAAAAAAAATTATCAAAAAAACAAAGAAAAAAGGGACTTCAAGTCTGGAGGCCAAGTGCAACAGGAAGAGAAAGAAAAGAAGAAAAAAAATGGGGAACCACAAGAACCCCCCCCCTTCCTTTAACCCTTTCCAAATCCACATTCTGACATCTTCCAACATTCTGATTGAAGACTGTACAGCTCCGATGTCGGAAGACATCCGGCAGGGTATTCTTACTGTATATAACTGTTCGCTCTGTTGTCGGGGGGCCTCTCCAGCATATTACATACTGCAGTACTGGCGCTAGCCAGCAGATGTCTCCATTGTAAAATGGCAGAAAGAGAAAGCCCCCTAGGAAACCCTGAATCCAAAATTGGATTGCAAAGGGTTAACGCTTCCCCTAATAACACAGTGTGACTTTTGATAGGAAAGAGTTGGCTTAAAAGACAGGTCAAGCGGGTGTCCTCCAACTTATTTACCCTTTAATACCTAGACAGGCATTCCCATTGCTGTCACACGGCAGTTCACCCAGTCACCCCAAATCTTGTCAAATTTCTCCGGGCACCCCTTGGCGATATACGTAAGCTTGTACATTGGGATTGCAGAATTTACCGCCTGGAGCCATGCATTCCTGATCGGAGGGTGTTTCTAGTTTAGTAAAATTACTTTTTTGGCATAAAAAAGCAGTAACTTATATAACGTGCCACAACCACTGGTAGGTCTCCAACAAGCCCGAAGAGGCGCACTCCAGGGTGTATGATCCTCAGGGCCCCCAAATGTGGGGCCATATCATCACTTCTCGGACCCCTTGTTCTTCCTTACACTAAAGATAGTTCTTAATGGCATTGGCTGGATGTTTGGGGTCGGTGTCTTACTACAGAAAGAAAACGGAGCCAATCAGACACCTTCTATTTTTGAAAGCATTCTTACTCTGCAGCATTTTTTCCACACCTGCCTAAAACTTTTGCACAGTACTATACTTTAGCTGAATTTATTCTATCTGATAAGAATTGTTTTTTCTTCTTCTGTAAGTAATGGGAGGCTGAAGTCTGAACTATGTAAGCTCTTTATGTTTAGCTAGTAGTACACGTCAAATTACTGTGCCATATGAAGCCTTTCAGCAAAGTCTATTCTCATGAACATAGCCATTTCATTCTATACAATTTGCAATCCTTCTATGTGATGAAACTGCAATATTGTCTTCATCTATCAAAGGTCTAAAAGGCGGTTTGGAAATATATACTTGTAGCTGTGAGTTATGAGACAGCTGCCACTATTAATATTCCATGTAGCAGGTGTTAATGCAATGGCTTGTCTTCAAGAGCAACTTCACTCTTGAAGTATGAAACATGATCGCTGGGCATAAAGTCGCTGTACATTGCCTGCATATTTCAGAGTTCTCAAACTATGACTGTAAAGAAAGCCTTTAATCGAATTAAAAAAAAAATACTTTTAGACATTTTATGAAGTTAATTTTTCCTACAAAACACAACAATTATGAATGATATAAAAATATTCTACTTTGGGGGGGGACTATATCTATAGGAAATGGTGTGCACATTCAATACACAGTCCTGGAATACGTGTTCCGCTATGAACTGCTACCCTGTTTCCCTGAAAATAAGACATACCTTGAAAATAAGACATAGCATGATTTTCCAGAATTTTTGAGGATGCAAAATGATTTTTCAGCCTTTTTGAGGATGCTTGAAATATAAGCCCTACTCCAAAATTAAGCCCTGCTAACAGTTAATTAAAAAAAGTCAATTTAAATAGTGTCCAGGCAGCTATACATGTAAAAAAGTTAAACCTTTTTGAACAAAAATGAATATAAGACACTGTCTTATTTTCAGGGAAACACAGTACTTATGCTTTTTTACGGAATCAATGCTGCAGACCCCCACCAATCCGAAGAACAAGGGTCCTGTGTCCCCTTCTCATCACAATCCACCTCAAGTAGTGATGTCAGACTGAATGGACAGGCGGTTGTGCATGCTCCATTCATTTCAGTGGGGCTGATGGAAATAGTAGAGGGCAAACTCTTGGCTGTCTCCGTCAGCCCCATTGAAAATTAATGCAACGGTACCATGCATGGTCTTCGTTCAATCTCCTCCTCATTGGTGGGTACGGTAAAGGGTCAATAAGAAAAAGAGGGGAAATTGGGACCCCCCATTCTCAGTATCGGTAGGATTCTTAGTGACGATACTCCTGCTGATCACACTTTTATAACCTATACTAAGGATAGGTGAGAAAAGTCTCTTTGGGTTGACCACTTTAAGAACTTTAGAGATGGGAAAGGCTAACAACTTGTATTTACTGGAAAGATAGTCATATATAAATATAGGACTGCTCTGGGAAAGTTTTTCTGGTAGTTTAGTGCTTGACATGTTGACAATGAGCCAGTTCTCAACTGATAACACATTGTAATACTTGTCGCCACATGTAATGCTCAATCAACACAACATAAAGAATGAAGATCTTTCTATTTGTTAATGCATTTAGAAAAGAAACACATTAATCTGTAAGGCTATGGTGAGCAAAAATAACAATAGGCTGGTCACAGACTGGATACAATTGTATCCACTGCTTGTCTGAGAGCAGGATGAGCCATGTACAGGGTTTCTGCCTCTGAATGCACACAAGACTTCTCTCCTATAGCAAACACATATCTTCAAATTGGTGAAGACTTGAAATATAAAGGGGCAGCACAGTGGACTCCTAGGCTCTAGGTTCAAATCCAACTCAGGATAACATCTGCTGGAGTTTGTGTGTCCCCCCGTATTTGTGTGGGTTTTCTTGCACACTCCAAAAACATGCTAATAGGTGACTTATGGGGACAGAGCCCGTGATGTAAAGTGCTGCGTAATATGCATGCGCTATATAAATGATGGTGATCAAAGTATATTAGAAAGTTGGAGAACTTTTCATTAATACAGTGGTTAAGCTTTATTTACAGAAAGCCATTTACTTCTATTGCTCATAACTAGGTTGTAGATTAACCTTTAGGGTGTTTTAATCATTTTCTTATTCTTTTGTTTACAAATATGAGTATTTTAATTCACCTACTTTGCTGATTTTTGAAGAATCGTTTTATGATAATGCAGTTTCTTAATGCTTAAAGGGAATGTATCACCTATAATTGTTTTACTACTAAATGAAAACTAAGCAGGGAATCATTTTCCATTTTTCTAATATCTTTTTATTTATATCTGACTGTAGATTAGTTTATTGCATTTTCTGTGCATGACAATGGAGGCTGCCATCTAGCCTGAGCTGCAGTTAAAGAGCAACTGCACTTTTTTTTAAATGTACATAATAGGTGACTCTAAGCCTTTTTGCAATAGATTTTATTGGCCTATTCTGTACATTTTTCATACTAGGTAAAGAGGGTGCTGGGTAGAGTTGAGTGAGTATACTCGCTAAGGCACATTACTCGAGCGAGTAGTGCCTTAGCCGCGTATCTCCCCGCTCATCTCTAAAGATTCGGGGGCCGGCGCGGGTGACAGGTGAGTTGCCGTTCCTCCCTGCTCTCCCCCGCCGCTCCCCACTCCACGCCAGCCCCCGAATCTTTAGAGACGAACGGGGAGATACTCGGCTAAGGCACTACTCGCTCGAGTAATGTGCCTTAGCGAGTATACTCACTCAACTCTAGTGCTGGGTAATCCATCTTCACCTAACTGCATAGCAGAAGAGCTACCTCCAACTATGCCTACTCTGTTCTCTCTAGTGTAGGCATTGCTGTTTCCATATAACAGGGTCTTAATAAATGTCTGCTTTATGTTTATTGTGTTTTTGCCCCAACTTTGCCCTCCTGTTTCCCCAAAATCTAACCTCAGTGCTAGTGTTATTCCTCTCCGGTCTTGCCAGCTCTGTCTCTTGGCACTGTGTCAGGAAAAGTCGTTCTGTGCTGCAGATGGCTTCTCCCCTTCACAGTGCCCATTTCCTGCTAGACCCGTTGCGCTGTCAGGGTCTCAGTGCATCGAGTGTACAGTACTATGTCACAACCGAATGCACTGAGCCACTGACAATGCATAGAATCTGGCCGAGAATGGGCACTCTGGCAAGAGAAGCAGCTGTCTGTATCACAGAATGGCTGCTCCTTACACAGTGCCTGGGGATGGCAGCAGGAGCGGGGCAGGGGTATAATAACAGTAGAACTGGGGGACACATCTTAGGGGCAAAGAGGGAACTAGTAGGGTTGAAAATAAATAAAATATACAGCAGACATGTGCCTGCACTAGAGAGAACAGTGCAGGCACAGATGGAGCTCCCTCTTCTGCTATGCACTTAGGAGAAAACTAATAAAACCTATTGCAAAAATGAATTGCCTATTCTGTACATTGAAGTGCAGTTACTCTTTAACAGCATTTGAAGCTATGCTTTACAGCAGCTTCAAAGGTCATAGATATAATGGACAGTAGGGTTCCCAATGACTTCTATGGGAGAGGGAACATGCCTGGAATGCTAACATTATTATATAAGATATTCATGATATATTCATAGTACGTTATATGTCCTAAATGTCTGACACCAATGGGACCCCCGCCTTTTGGCAGAGTGATGGCATATGCTGTGAATACGCCATAAATGTCTATTAAAGGTAGAACTCCTCCAAACAGTGTGATCTGATGATCATATCATGAAACATTTTTTATGAGGATTTCTGTATTACATGGGGCAAAGTATGAGAATTGCACTGTCACCATGATAAGTAATCTTCAATGGCAATCGGTTTTAGGAAATCAACACAGTATGGCCGATAGAGAAGCAACCTTATTTCATTCCACATCTGCTCCACCAGATCAAATACTTCATTAACATGACTAAATGTTAATGTGAGGAAAATTGGATTTGTTAAAACATGACATTTTCCAACAAATTATATTAAAAGTAAGAGAAAAACCTTCTCAATGTGATTATGTCGCTCTCTACATTTCTCTTGCTGAATCATAGTGAGTTAAGTTCTTTTTAACTAAGTTTATGACAAGTGTAAACATCTTTTATAGTGGCTGTAATAACATTTATTGCTTTAGAGATCCAATTAGAAGTATGCAACCAATGTTAGTTTATTGATCTCATAAAAAATAAAGGAACATTAATATAAACGTTGATTAACATTTTTTTTTGTTCCCAGATTCTATAATAGATCTCAACTCACAGCTTGAGGTGCACCAACGGGGGATCTCTTTATGCAGCATAGAATCATATGATGAATATATTTTATATTGTCTTCAAGTAACTTACTGGGATCAAAGTAACATAGTAACATAGTTCGTAAGGCTGAATGAAGACAATGTCCATCTAGTCCAAATTATAAGGGGTTCGACTCTTGTCTAACTCTCTTCGAATACAAAATGTAGCAGCTGTTTGGTCGATCAAATGACCCCTATACTATTCAACATAGCACTAGATCATCAGAGCCATCATTGCAGCTCCATTAATGTTGATTATACTTAGAATACTGCTGAATAGAGATGAGCGAGCACGCTCGGATAAGTCAGTTACTCGAGCGAGCCTCACTCTTCTCGAGTAACTGCATTCTTGTCCGAGCGTGCTCGGGTGAGTGGCGGGGGATAGTGGGGGGTAGCGAGGGAGAGAGTGAGAGAGATCTCTCTATCTCTCACCCCCGCTGCCCCCCGCCACCCCCCAGCTCACCCCCGCCACCCCCCTTAGCACGCTTGGGCAAGAATGCAGTCACTCGAGAAGAGCGAGGCTCGCTCGAGTAACTGACTTATCCAAGGGTGCTCGCTCATCTCTACTGCTGACTTTAATTATTTGTTCTCAGGAAGACACATTTGAAGGTAACTCATGCTCAAACTTTACTTGTCAGACTCAAAAAACAATGGGGTACAGGTAGGCCTCCTGTACACGGGCGGATTTGCATCGCGAAATCCAGGGCGGGATTCTGTTTCTGGACTCTGCAGCAAATCCAGCCCATAGCATGCTATGAGAAAACGTGATTTCCTGCCCACGAGCGGAAATCAATTGCAATTTTCTGCTCACGGGGGAGAAATCGCAGCATGCTCTATTTTGTGCAGGCTGCGCATGGCCGGCCTACTTCGAAGTCAATGGAAAATGTCCATCCTGCGACCATTGCTGAATAGTCACAGGAGCCGCATCAATAGCGACAAAGACCGCAGCAGCGATTGAAACGTCGCTTGTCCTGCTTGTTATATCAGTGGAACTACAAATAAAGATGTCATCTTGATCTCCTTAAGGATTCTTATTTGTGCTGCTCCTTTGAATTGTCTTGCACTCTACATTGGAGGATTTGAGGAAGTCCAAATCCTGGATTAAGACTACACTATCACGGCTCCTCCATTTATTCGATTTAACGTTGTGCTGCTGGCACTTGCTACATTGTGCTGCACATCTCCATAGCGATGGCGCCGCATCCTCTGTACTGCACATTATCAGCAGAGGAGAAGACGGCGAAGAGCTAAGCTGGGGTCACCGTCCGGATCGAACTCCGCTGCGGGAATCCCCCATGTCGGGCAGGCCCTCCCGTGTGCAGATGGCCATGCTAATAGTGTTGCAAATTAAGTTCAAGAGAAGAAAACATCTGCTCATTGTCTCCTGCTAAAGATGATTGACCCTGCAGATAAACCCAGAGCATGGAGGAAGAAGCAACATGGAGCTGGTCCTCGGGCAGAGGTTCAGTAAAAAATCCAAAATCTCTATTAACCCTTTCCAATCCACTGTCTGACGTCTTCCTACATTCTGATTCAAGCTTGTACAGCTCCAATGTCAGAAGACGTCCGACAGGGTATTCTTACCATCTATTGCCAGCCACTCCGCTGTCGGAGCCTCTCTGGCGCGCACACACTGGCTTTAGCCAGCAGATGGCACCGTTGTACAACAGCAAAAAGAGAAAGCCTTTTAGGAAACCCTGAATCCAAAATTGAATTGGAAAGCGTTAAAGCATGATTTCAAAACTTTGGGTGCACAACCCAGATAAAATGGTTTGCTAAATAGCTTTATCTGGGTTGTGTGGCACAAATTCTTTTACGCATGCTTTTGTAAAGATGTTGGATTTATTATTAAAGCTGGAAGCATACCCATGGTATTACACCAGAATTGTGGCAGCAGTTGTGCTTTCTTTTTGATGCAAATCAATTTAGAGAAATTTACTATTGATTTGCATCAAAACCAATAGATGTTACAGTGAAAATGGTACAGTTTGCGTGGAGTGAGGCTTTCAAACATATTGTCAGCACACAAGTAAATCAATTGGTTGAAAGGAGAAGATTTATGTTTTCGAATGGCCAAGTCCGAGTTCTGAGGTTATCTGCATTGAGATGCTGTAGCATGACCTGAAGAGTGTTGTGCATGCAAGGCATTCTAGAAATACTAATAAAGTGGAACACATTTCCAAGCACGAATGGTCCTAAATTCCTCCTTAACATTGTACAAATCTAATTTGCAGCTGCAGTAAACATTTGGTGGAGGTGATGTCTGCTAAAGGGGAAATCAACAGGTTATTAAATTCAAAGGTTCACTTACTTTTTCTCTCTGTACTGTGAATGTTTTCTCAAAGTGCTAAATAAAGGCAGGAATGGTACAAGTGTTTGAGTGGCTTTAGTTTTGTTTTCTGTTTGTCTATAATATTGACTAAAGGCCCTTTTACATGGAAAAATTATCGCTTAAAAATCGTTTAAACGAGCGAAAATGAACGATAATCGTTCAGTGTAAACGCGGCCAACGATCACTCGAGGAATGGTTTGTTCTGTTATTGTTCATTTCATGCAAGCATGGAAAATATTGTTCACTTATTTACTAATGGTTCAGTTGTTCTCATATACTTATACAGTTAATCTGAAGGACTGAGCAATAGAGATGAGCGAGTATACTCTCTAAGGCACATTCCTCGAGCGAGTAGTGCCTTAACTGAGTATTTCCCCGCTCGTCTCTAAAGATTCGGGGGCCGGCGGGGGGCGGGGAGCGGCGGAGGAGAGCGGGGAGGAACGGAGGGGAGATCTTTCTCTCCCTCTCTCCCCCCTGCAACTCCCCTGTCACCCACATCGGCCATATATATATACTGGTATATATGGCCATCTGAAGCTGCCCTTAGATAGCAATCAGACTGCATTTTATTAGTAATTGGTGCCGAAATCCAAGTCATTTTAAAGGGTTTCATTATCTTTACACGTATCTGCATATTCTAACTTTTTAAATTTTTGTCCTTTGCAACCAATGCTTTTTCATCTCCAAGAGCACATTATATAATGTTGGTAGTCAAGAGGGGATTTCGGTCTTTTTTGCCCAAGGTCCAACAACTTTGTCCAACTTTGACAATTGATTAAAGAGAGATTCCCTAACCAGCCCCATGATTCCCACTTAAGACGTTTTTCAGGGGACCAAGCAAATTAAACTTCTTAAGAGGAAAAACTTAATAGGTAGAGTCCTTCTTAAGACTTTTTTAAATTCAGGGCCAAGATAGATCGACTTCTAAGGCATGAAAACAGAAAACCTCTTATACAGGAACTTCCTAAGTGGGAATCCCTGTATGTATGTATATATATATATATATATATATATATATATATATGCATGCTAGTATTAACTTGTTTGGTTATTATTTTTCATCTGAAAAATTCCCTTCAGTCGGGTCATGTGGGCTCATGGTGACCCCTGCAAATTACTTGCCTTTTTGTTTTCTCAAAGGGCCACCAGAGCTAAGTCACCAGAACTTTCTGTGCACTGAAACTACATGGACTGTATTACATATGCTGTTCTCAGAGAGGACAGTAACCCCTATCACGGTTACTGATGATGATTAGAGGCTACTTTGACCCATTTATAATGCAGAAGAAAACAGTTCATCCCCCATGACTGTATATTTATGGTATTTGGCTTGTTTAAGTGAATGTATAGCTTAATCATATTTACATTGTTCTTCCAGCAGGCAAAAAAGGTATAGCCTGTAGCTACTCATGTAATGCGGTGATAATGCGTCATGGAATTGATAAGAAAGAACACAGTCAAAGTGAAAGTAACATCAGGATGATCCTTGATAAGCATTGGACAGGGGCCGAACTGTATAGAAGTGACTGCACCGATAAGCATTGGAGAGGGGCCGAACTGTATGGAAGTGACTGCACCAATAAGCATTGGACAGGGGCCCAACTGTATAGAAGTGACTGCACTGATAAGCATTGGAGAGGGGCCGAACTGTATAGAAGTGACTGCACTGATAAGCATTGGAGAGGGGCCGAACTGTATAGAAGTGACTGCACTGATAAGCATTGGAGAGGGGCCGAACTGTATAGAAGTGACTGCACCGATAAGCATTGGAGAGGGGCCGAACTGTATAGAAGTGACTGCACTGATAAGCATTAGACAGGGGCCGAACTGTAGGGAAGTGACTGCACTGATAAGCATTGGACAGGCGCTGAACTGTATGAAGGTGGCTGCACCGATAAGCATTGGACAGGGGCCGAACTGTATTAAGGTGACTGCACCAATAAGCATCGGACAGGGGCCGAACTGTACAGAAGTGACTGCACTAATAAGCATTGGACAGGGGCCGAACTGTATGGAAGTGACTGCAGTATACATGGTTGATGTCCAGAGGCAGTCATATGAGGCATGCAGGGATGGAAAAATGTATTTTGAGGGACGGGATTCTTCAACATTATAGCAGTGTAAAGGTGCAGCTTTAAACTACTCGGTGCACAGAACAACCAAATTAGAAAACCTGAACACACCTTCATTGAAAATTCATATAAAAACACATAAAAAAGGAAAGGATTTAGTGATGATAGCAAGGTACCATTGTGGCCAAAATGATCAAATGTGCAATGTAGCAAAATATTTTACATATATAAATGCCTAAGCAATTAGTACCTAAATCCATGTATGTAGAATATCAGGCAAGATTAGAAAAAATTTAAAAAAGGCATGTAATACAGACCAAAGAAATGGCTCCACTTCCCAACGTGCATTTTACCCAATGTAATACCAAAAGTAAACAGATATAAGCACATGTGCAGAAATACGATATAGAATGTTCAATCTCTGGATTAAAATATGGATGACAAAAGAAATACTGTAATCATCAATTCCAATTAAAAAATCATCAACTTTAAAAGGGCTTTCTGGGCAAAAACTATTGATGACGTATCCTCAGTTAATTGTCAGGAACCTGCTGCAAGGGATCCCCAGCAATAACCTGATCACCTGACCTGCTGTCAATGCAGTGGGTTGGATGTGCCTCATAGGAAACAAGAGCGGAAATAGGCTAATTGGCTTCACGACTATTGAAACCAATGGAAGCTGAAAAATCTTTGACACTTCCGGCGCATCCGCTCCCAGCACTGGGGATGGCTGCAGAAGTGTAATAACCGCTTCAGCTCTTATTGAATTCAATGGGAGTGAAGCCAGCTTGGTCAATTCCACTCCTGTCTCCTATGACGCACGTTCGGATACATTAGGATAGGTCATCAATAGTTTTTGCCCAGAAAACTCCTCTAACCATATAGAAGACTAATATATAAAAATATGCATTAATAAACTTGTGAACATTTGAGAACTTTTCGGCCACAATGGCACCTTGATATCATGAGTAAATCTTGGACTTTTTATGTGTTTCTATCTGAGTTTTCAGTAAGATATATTCCGTTTTTTTCCAGATGGGTTGTTATTTGTATACTTTGTAGGTGTTCTATGTATTATTGTTATTTAGCCAGCAACCTATTATCTTATCGGAGAAGCCCAAGTGTATAGATGTACTGTTGCAATAATGTTTTTTCTATACATCATTTTGCATTAACCACAAGATCTGCTCTAAGACTATAGAACACTTACAATATGTTTTATACGTTTCAGTGCACAATACTTATTTGCCAGTAAGGATATTAAGAGGTGTTAATCCGCCGTGAACAGTAGAGTGCCAATATCTCTTACTGGAAGTTATTTTCATAAATCCACCTAATGTTTCGACCCCAACAACGACTCTCTGAACTGTCTGCCATTTTGTTGCTGCAAGATCAGAGCTGCTTAGAACCTCTTAGACTAAAAAAACTGCTCACAATGAATAATACAATTATATTGATATTGACAGATTGATAGAATAACAAAGAAATATCTTGACATTTCCTGAAATGCACCATTAAAAAGGGTAATAAAATATTTCCTACTTTTTGGTATCATGATGTACTTTCCCATTTAAACTACTGTTTATGCTAATTTTGTTTGGTTTATAGAACATATACTATTGGCCCTATACTTCATTTTTCCCCTCTACTGTCATCTGTACTTGTTAGAGTTGAGCGAACATGCTCGTTTGAGTATTAGTATACTCAATGGTGCTCGTTATTCGAGCGAGTACTACGCCGTGTTCGACCCCTCCTCGCATTACTACTTCATGCTGTGACGTGCCAGCATGTGCACGTCTACAGCAGTATGTGGCAGACTGGAAGAGAAAGAGAGAGAGAGACAGACAAGAGAGAGAGAAATAGACGAGAGAGAGAGAGAGAGAGAGAGAGAGAGAGAAAAGCTCGGCACCGGGTGGGTCCAATACAAAAATGCTTGAGTCTCCCATTGACTTCAATTGGGTTCGTTACTCGAATATTACGAAAAGCTCGACTCGAATAGCGAGGACCCGAGCATTTTGGTGCTCGCTCATCTCTAGTACTTGTTTTTAAATGGTTTAAGAAACTAATTTGATCAATTCTACAGCTGGTTCAGCAATTGTACAATAGTGAGAATGCAAGTGTGCGCCAACCCTTCCCTTCACCACTCTCCTCTCTGGTATATTCTGTTTCTGTCTTTTAATATAGCAAAATATTACATTAATAAAGAATATTTAGAATCCTTTTATATGAAACAATTAAGCGCCCAACAGTCATCCTAGCGATTATCACTCCTAAGCTTTAGCACAGAAGCGAGGACCACTCAGTGAATGGAGTGGTCCGCTTCGATTTACAGTAAACAGGCAGCCATTCATAGATGATCAACTGCCTGTTTACACGGGCCATTGTCATTTGATTTTTAGGCCAGCACAGACTGAACAATGATCCATAAGTGAGTAAATTCACATCATACATCATCCAATCACTGGCAGTGGAATGATTACATTAGTCAACAGTGAAAATCTTTCTGACTTGAGAATAGGTATTTCTTAATCATTTCATCATGGAAGAAGCAAAAATGACTTTGAAAACTTTGAGTTAGCGCTTGGCTCTGCCAATATATATAGAGCAGGGTCTATGCAAGAATCTGAAAGAGGGGAACTAAAATTGACAACAGCCCTCATGCAAGAACAGTAGAGAATAGCATCTAAAGGGTTCGACATCACATCAATGCTGATGGCTAATAGAGGGGCTTCCTTTGTCATCTCTACATCACCCCGAAAATGCAATTGCTAGGGCAGACAGTCAGTCTGGGGCCTTTCTAAGGTCCATTGGGCTATCCAGTATAAGTTTATTTTAGGGAATTGTTTTTCTCACATATTCCACTATTTAAAAAAAAATCATATTTATTAAACATTAAAAGGAATTTGTCAGCTTGAACACGAGGTCCAAACTGCAGCCAGCATGTTATAGAACAGGAGAAGCTGAGCAGTATGATATATAGTTTTATGGGGGTAAATTCGGTAGAACTTGTATCTTATTCATTCATATCTCTGCTCATTTTGAGCTGAACAGTCCAATGGGCGGAGCTATTAGTGATTGACAGCCTTCCCTGCATGTGTGCATGCAGAGATAGTTGTCAATCACTGATAGGACTGCCCACTGGATGTCTAATCTCAGAATGAGTTTTTTCTGCTTAACTATATATCAGTCTGCTCAGCTCCTCCTGCCTTATAACATGATGCCTGCGGAATGGGTTGCATTTTCAATACGACAGGCTCCCTTTAATACTCTATAAAACAAAAATTCACAACTCGTGCCATGAATAAGAAGGCCCATGTAGAACTGAAAAAAAATATGTCTTGACAGAATACAATGAGGCAGCCCTTGTTTCCACTGACAACACATGTTGAACTGGTACCATGCACACTAGATTGTTAGTGGATCCATCCAGAGCCAACAGGTTCAGCCAACATGTTCTTATGTATATGGACAGCTAAGTACATGGAACAACTTTGCCTTGAAGAGTATCTGTCACCAAAATGCTCTTTCGCTATGTTTTTTTTTACAAATCTTGTTAGAATTATATAATACATATTTTCTGCACTGTGGCCATGTTATTGTCATTATATAACGTGTACTGTTATCATCCTGAATTTCTTTATCTTAAAGGAAATATCCAATTTTTTTTTTTTTAAATATGCTGCCCATGGTTAAAACACCTTAAGGACAAAGGTAGCACTGTGTTTGGAAAAAGACAGACGTGTTTTTCTTACCTTGAACAACTTCTTTAACCCTTTGCAATCCATTGTCTGACATCTGAAGACATTCTGATTGAAGCCTGTACAGCTCTGGCGTAGGAAGACGTCCGGCAGGGTATTCTTGCTGTATATTACTGGCCGCTCTGTTGTCAGGGGCCTCTCCAGCATGTCCAATACCCCAGTACTGGCTCTAGCCAACAGATGGCACCATTGTATAATGGCAGAAAGAGAAAGCCCCCTAGGAAACCCTGAATCTAAAATTGGATTGCAAAGGGTTAAAAGGGTAAGCTGGAACTCTTTAAAACTTTAGGTGATCAACGAGGGTCTGTCACTCTGGATTTCTACCATCCAGCTGCTTTCTAGTACTGCTGACTGTGCTCAGCAAAGGAAGCAAAAAGCGTTGACCATAGTGCAGTGGCTAGGGTTGATATAGCGGACATAGCTCCCATTGAATTTAACCAAAACTACACCTGCAATACCAACCTGGGCCACTGTGTTATGATCACCACTTTCTGCTTCCTGTTCTGGCCAGTAGCACTAGGATTCAAAAAGCCAAAAAGGCAAACACAATTCTGGGATGTATTAAGAGAAGCATAGAGTCTAGATCACGTGAGGTCATTATCCCCCTCTACTCTTCCTTAGTCAGACCTCATCTGGAATACTGTGTCCAGTTCTGGGCACCCCACTTTAAAAAAGATATAGACAAACTGGAGCAAGTGCAGAGAAGAGTTACCAAGATGGTGAGCAGTCTGCAAATCATGTCCTATGAAGAACAGTTAAAGGATCTGGAAATGTTAAGCTTGCAAAAAAGAAGGCTAAGAGGAGACTTAAAGGGGTTGTCCCGCGCCGAAACGGGTTTTTTTTTTTTTTCAATAGCCCCCCCGTTCGGCGCGAGACAAACCCGATGCAGGGGTTAAAAATAAAAACCGGACAGTGCTTACCTGAATCCCCACGCTCCGGTGACTTCTTACTTACCTGGTGAAGATGGCCGCCGGGATCTTCTCCCTCGGTGGACCGCAGCTCTTCTGTGCGGTCCATTGCCGATTCCAGCCTCCTGATTGGCTGGAATCGGCACGTGATGGGGCGGAGCTACGAGGAGCCGCTCTCCGGCACGAGCGGCCCCATTGAGAAAAGAAGAAGACCGGACTGCGCAAGCGCGTCTAATCGGGCGATTAGACGCTGAAAATTAGACGGCACCATGGAGACGAGGACGCTAGCAACGGAACAGGTAAGTGAATAACTTCTGTTTGGCTCATATTTAATGCACAATGTACATTACAAAGTGCATTAATATGGCCATACAGAAGTGTATAACCCCACTTGCTTTCGCGGGACAACCCCTTTAATAGCTGTCTAAAAATATCTGAAGGGCTGTCACAGTTTAGAGGGATCAGCCCTATTCTCATCTGCACAAGGAAAGACTAGAAGCAATGGGATAAAGCTGAAAGGCTGGAGACACAGATTAGCTATTAGACAGTGAGGGGGATCAATGAGTGGAACAGGTTACCACGGGAGGTGGTGAGTTCTCCTTCAATGGAAGTGTTCAAACAAAGGCTGGACAAATATCTGTCTGGGATGATTTAGTGAATCCTGCACTGAGCAGGGGGTTGGACCAGATGACCCTGGAGGTCCCTTCCAACTCTACCACTCTATGATTCTATAATTCAGCTGATCGCCCTAGCGGCTGATCCCCACCAATTATCTATTGATGATATGTTGGTCATCAATATAAAAAGTTAAAAAGAGCCCTTGAATGCCCCTTTAACCATTCACACCCCTGGCCATTAAACTACAAGTTAAATAAAGTACTTTACGTGGGTATTTGACCTACAGTTCTCCTCTATAAAACGTCTAGAGTTTTAGGAGCAGCCATTTTGAATAAGGACCCTAATATGAAAACATAAAACTACAGGTTTAAATACAGAATTGTGCCAGACCGCTATATAAAATAAATAACATTTTTCAGTTTTTTAAAATAACTTTAATGAGAAACTATAAAATATTTTTGACAACAGAAATTAATTGAATAAATAAATAATAAATGACGTGTAATGAAATATCACATTTAGAGATGAGCGAGCATACTCGTCCGAGCTTGATACTCGTTCGAGTATTAGGGTGTTCGAGATGCTCGTTACTCGTAACGAGTACCACGCGGTGTTCGAGTTACTTTCATTTTCTTCCCTGAGAAATTTGTGCACTTTTCTGGCCAATAGAAAGACAGGGAAGGCATTACAACTTCCCCCTGCGACGTTCAAGCCCTATACCACCCCCCTGCAGTGAGTGGCTGGCGAGATTAGGTGCCACCCGAGTATTAAAATCTGCCCTCCCGTGGCTCGCCACAGATGCCTTCTGACATAAATCAGGGAAAGTGCTGCTGCTGGTGCTGCTGCTATAGGGAGAGCGTTAGGAGTTATTTTAGGCTTCAAGAACCCCAACGGTCCTTCTTAGGCCATAGAAATCGCAGATCACACCTATGTGCGATCTGCGATTCCTGTTCTCTTCTCTATATGCGCTCAATGGGGCCGGCGGCAGCAGCGCCGACCCCATTGAGAACATATAGAAGACAAATCATTCTTCTCTGCCACAGCTGTAACAGCTGTCGCAGAGAAGAACGATGTTTGCCCATTGAATTCAATGGAGCCGGCAATACAGCAGGTTCCACTGAAAGCAATGGGCTGCCAGCGATCGCGGGATGAATTGTCGGGAAGGGCTTAAATATAGAAGCCCTTCCCTGCAATTCATCCAGAAATGTGTTACAATAAAAATATATACCGTATATACCGGCGTATAAGGCGACGGGGCGTATAAGACGACCCCCCAACTGTCACCTTATACGCCGGGAATACAGCGGAGCAAAGAATAAAAATCATTACTCACTTCTCCTGGCGTTCTGCGGCGCTGCTGCAGGCTGTCGCTCCCTCCTGGTCCCCGGCAGAGCATTGCTTTCTGGACACAGGGCTTGAAATCCCCGCCTCCAGAAAATACACGTGCCTTCAGCCAATCACAGCCAATGACAATGATGTCATTGAATGGCTGTGATTGGCTGAAGGCTGATGTCATTGAATGGCTGTGATTGGCTGAAGGCACGTGTGTTTTCTGGAGGCGGGAATTTCAAGCCCTGTGTCCAGAAAGCAATGCTCTGCCGGGGACCAGGAGGGAGCGACAGCCTGCAGCAGCGCCGCAGAACGCCAGGAGAAGTGAGTAATGATTTTTATTCTTTGCTCCGCTGTATTCCCGGCGTATAAGGTGACAGTTGGGGGGTCGTCTTATACGCCCCGTCGCCTTATACGCCGGTATATACGGTATAATTTTTTTATTTTTACACATTTCTGGATGAATTGCAGGGAAGGGCTTATATATTTAACCCCTTAACGACGGCCCCATCGGGAAACTACGTCCTCAGAAAGTGGGCCTTAAACCTAGAGGACGTAGTTTTATGCATCCTCTTTGGATTGATGCCCACTGGCCTGAGGACGTGACAGCTCCATGCTGTCGGTGCCCGCAGGTAGCCGACAGCATGGAGCTGTCATCCCAGGATGCGGGCAGTCCCCCCCGGTATTGCGATCGGCGCTATAAAATGAATAGCGCCGATCGCAAAAAAGTAAATAAAACAGTGTAAAAAAGTAGTAATTCAGCTGCTATGATGGATCGGATCCATCACGGCAGCTGAAAATACTCACACGGCTTGTCGGCGGTGTCCCCCGGAGATCTGGTCCTCCCGGACCCGCCGGCGGCCTTCTGCGCATGCGCGCCTGACGATGACGTCACGCGCACGCGCAGAAGCCCGGGTGTCCCCGGCAAATTTAAAATCTCCTGGCTCCCGGCTCCTGAAGGTAGCCGGGAACCAGGAGGTGTTACCGGGGACCACTGTGAGCGGTCCCCGGGCCCGCGATCACCGCTATCCATTGCGATAGCGGTGATCGCAAAAAAGTTTAAAAAGTAAAACAAAAGTAAAGTTTCACCTCCCCTCATGGATCGGATCCATGAGGGGAGGTGAAGATACTCACCCCCGGTCCTCTGCGATGTCCCGATGTCCCGGGACCCGAAATCCCCGTCTGCGCATGCGCGCCCGATGATTGACATCGGGCGCGTGCACAGAGGGGCTCGAGCCCCGGGAAATTCAAAATTGCTCTGCTCCTGGCTGCCATGTGTAGCCAAGAGCAGAGGGATGTCACCAGGGACATGATCACTGTCATCCAATGGATGACAGTGATCATGTAAAGTAAAAAAAAAAGTGCAAAAAGTAAAAAAAATAAAATAAAAAAAGGGGTAAAAGGTAAAAAAAAAAAGTGCAAAAAGTAAAAAAAAAGTTAAAAAAAGCTTGCGTTTCATCTCCCCCCACGGATCATATCCGTGAGGGAGGATGAAATGACGTACCTAAGGCCTGCGGATTTATCCGCGGACCTCAACCCAGCTTCTGCGCACGCGCCCGTCGCCAATGTGGCAGGCGCATGCGCAAAAGCCGTGGTTTTTTAAAATCTCCCTGCTCCTGGCTACAAAACTTAGCCGAGAGCCTGGAGATTTCACGGAGGGCCGCGGTGAGCGGTTCCTGGTCATGTGTTCGCCGTTATCCAAAGAATAATGGCGATCACGTAAAAGTTAAAAAAAGGTGAAGCTTCATCTCCCCTCAGCGATGCGATCGGTGAGAGGAGATAAAACTTTTTACCAGAGGCCTCCATATTTGCACCCCGACGCAATCTTCTTCCGTGAACTTTCCCGTATTCTGCGCATGCGACCGCTGGCAAAACACCACACACATGCGCAGGAGTCGGGGAGCACAGGAAACTTAATATCTCCTTGCTCTCGGCGACCAACGGTCACCGAGAGCCTGGAGCAGTGACGGGTGGCCTCGTTGAGCGGTCCCCGGTCACGTGAAAAAATGGTAGCGATCTACCTTAGGCCGGTCTCACATGACCGGATAGGAATTACGGATTCCTCATGCGTTTGATTAGCGGTAATACGCAGATCAATCGCATTGGATTACACAATTCCGCGCACATTAGCGGGTTGGAATTGTGTAATCCACTCGCAGAAAAGAGAACGCAGCAGGTTCTATTTTACCGCGGATATCCGCAACATAGAGCCCATTGTGCTCCATGGTCATGGATATACCTGCAGCCCATACGCAACTACGTTGTGTACGGGCTGCGGGTACCCGCGTCATCGCTAAGCGACGGTGCGGGAAATACAAACAACAAAAAAAAAAGTGTACTGCGCATGACCGCCCGTGTAAGTACGCAGTTATGCGCAGTACATTACGCCGCCGTACGCAGGGTCACAGCCGGGCTCACAGCCGGGATCCACCTACGGCTGTGTGAGCCCGGCGTTATTCAGACCGCTACCTGTAATACGCAATTTACAAGAAGCCCCGGGAACGCTCGCCTTCCTGCAGTTCCAGGAGCACCTTGTTGAGCGCCTTCTGTGTGAGACCGCCGCACCTCATCAAGCTTACAGAGACTCACAGAGCGCCACTTTTTACACCCCATCCCCGCCGCTGAGGTCAAAAAATGACTCCCAAAAAGCATGAGAGGAGGGGGGATACCCGGTTTTATTGCCCCATGTGCCCATCCCAACCAGCCTCCATAATTACCCGTCTTTGGAAATACTACACAGTTCACATTATTACTTTTATCTAAGATTTGGGGAACGCCCAAAAGGGCGTGGAGGGGGGGGGGATTTTAGGGAGTCAATTTTTATTCCGTACAAATGAGCAATGGGGCCTGGAATTTATTCAGTTATGCCCTGCAATCCAACTGGTGTTTCCTCCATTACAGGCCTTGCCATGTTTCCTGTAAGTAGATTAGGGCCACAATGGGTATGTTTTTGAACACGGGACAAACGGGGGTATCCATTTGGGGTGAATGTCTTCATTCCTATGTAAACTGTACAAAAAAAAAAGTTTTTAAATTGACAAAATTGCCAAAAAAATGAAAATTGTAATTTTTTTCTTCTGCTTTGCTGAAATTTATTCAAATACTGTGTGGTCAAAATACGCAGTACACTCCTAGATGAATTCGTTAAGGGGTCTAGTTTTTAAAATGGGGATATTTGTGGGGGTCTTTATAGTTCTGGACGCTCAATGACTCTATAAGTGGGCAATGGGGCCTGGAATTTATTCCGTTGTACCCTAAAATCCAACGGGTGCTCCTTCCATTATAGGCCTAGCCATGCGTCCTTTAAGTAGATTAGGGCCACAAGGGGTATGGTTCTGAACACGGGACAAACAGGGGTATCCATTTTGGGGTGAAAGTCTTCATCCCTATGTGTGCTGTACAAAAAAAACAGTTTTTAAATTGATACAACTGCCAAAAAAATGAAAATTGTAATTTTTTTCCTACTGCTTTGCTTAGATTTATTCAAAAATTGTAGGGTAAAAATACACAGTACACCCCTAGATAAATTCGTTAGGGGGTCTAGTTTTCAAAATGGGATCATTTGTGGGGGTTCTCTGTCGTTTTGGCCGCTCAAGGGCTCTACAAGTGGGCAATGGGGCCTAAATCACCTTCATGCTAAATTTCTGTTCTGAAAGCCACCGACTACTCCTTTCATTTTGGGCCCCGTTGTGCATCCAGACAAAAGATTAGGGCCACAATGGGTATGTCTCTGAACACGGGACAAACAGGGGTATCCACTTTGGGGTGCAAGTCTTCATTCATGTGTGTGCTGTACCAAAAAAGCAGTTTTTAAAACGACAGAATTGCCAAAAACACGAAAATCACAATTTTTTCCTTTTGCTTTGCTTCAATTCATTCAAAAACTGTGGGCTCAAAATGGGCAGTACACCCCTAGATAAATTCATTAAGGGGTCTAGTTTTCAAAATGGGGTCACTTGTGGGGGTTCTCTTTGATTTTGGCCGCTCAAGAGCTCTACAAAAGTGCTATGGGCCTAAAACTCCTTCAAGGAAAATCTATGTTCTTAAAGCCACCGACTACTCCTTTCGTTTTGGGCCCCATTGTGCATCCAGACATAAGATTAGGGCCACAATGGGTATGTCTCTGAACACGGGAGAAACAGGGGTATCCATTTTGGGATGAAAGGCTTCATTCATGCGTGTGCTGTACAAAAAAAGCTGTTTTTAAAATGACAGAATTGACAAAAAAATGAAAATCACAATTTTTTCCTTTTGCTTGGCTTGAATTCATTCAAAAACTGTGGGGTCAAAATGGTCAGTACACCCCTAGATAAATTCGTTAAGGGGTCTAGTTTTCAAAATGGGGTCACTTGTGGGGGTTCTTTTTGGTTTTGGCCACTCAAGAGCTCTACAAAAGTGCTATGGGGCCTAAAACGCCTTCAAGCAAAATTTATGTTCTGAAAGACACCGACTACTCCTTTCATTTTGGGTCCCGTTGTGCATCCAGACATAAGATTAGGGCCACAATGGGTATGTTTCTGAACACGGGAGAAACGGGGGTATCCATTTTGGTGTGTAAATCCTCATTTTCATGGGCTCTATAGGAAAAAAATATGTCTTTAAAATGACATATTTGCAAAAATATGACATTTTATTTTTTGTCCCCTAAATTGAACTAATTCCTGAAAAGAACTGGTAGGGTCAAAATACTCCTGACACCCCTCAGTGAATACACTAAGGGGTGTAGTTTTTAAAATGGGGTCATTTGTGGGTGTATCTATTATTCTGACACTTATGAGCCTCTGCAAACTTGGCTTGGTGCAGGAAAACAAAGTGCTCCTCAAAATGCTGAAAAGTAATGTTAAATTTGTACGTCCTCTAAATGGTTAAAAAAAACACAAAAGTTTTTCAAGTGTGCATTCAGAATAAAGTAAACAGATGGAAATACATATCTTATCAAAAATTTGTACAGTATGTTTGGACATATTTGAGATATTACGGTTGAAAATGTGAAAAAATGACAATTTTTTCAAAATTTTTCCGATATTGGTACTTTTAATAAATATACACAAATTATATCGGTCTCTCTTTACAATCTAAATGAAGTACAACATGTGGCGAAAAAACAATGTCAGAATCACTGGGATATGTAAAGCCTTTACGGAGTTATGCCACGTTGAACGACGCATGTCAGATTTCCAAAATTTGGCTCCGTCACTAAGGCGCAAACAGGCTTTGTCACTAAGGGGTTAAGCCCTTCCCGACAATTCATCCTGCGATCGCCGGCAGCCCATTGCTTTCAGTGGAACCTGCTGTATTGCTGGCTCCATTGAATTCAATGGGCTAACATCGTTCTTCTCTGCCACAGCTGTTACTGCTATGGCAGAGGAGAACGATCTTTATGCTGACAGTGGGGGGGGGGGGGCACTCTTGCCGCTATTGTGGCTTAATAGTGGGACCTGGGAACTTGAGATGCAGCCCAACATGTAGCCCCTCGCCTGCCCTATCCGTTGCTGTGTCGTTCCCATCACTTTCTTGAATTGCCCAGATTTTCACAAATGGAAACCTTAGCGAGCATCGGCGATATACAAAAATGCTCGGGTCGCCCATTGACTTCAATGGGGTTCGTTACTCGAAACGAACCCTCGAGCATCGCGAAAAGTTCGTCCCGAGTAACGAGCACCCGAGCATTTTGGTGCTCGCTCATCTCTAATCACATTCATATTCAAGTTTTAGTCTGACTCATTTCTGGTTATGAAATGACTATCGCAGAAGAATAAACATGTGTCTAAGGCTGGGTTCCCATACATCATCCATGACCGGACAGTTGTTTTGCCTTGTCAGTTTCTTAAGGCGGACAGATCTGAAAACCAACTTGTGTACTTTGTGCGCTGGTCTGGTGTCCATAGATGGAAAGTAAAATTCTGTTTTGCAATGCAATGTCTTTCTGTTGGACTCTGGGAGACATTCCGAAGTAAAATGAATGTTTCCAGGCACAAACTATTGGATCTCTTTCATGATCAGTTTC
Source organism: Eleutherodactylus coqui (assembly GCF_035609145.1). NCBI lineage: Eukaryota > Metazoa > Chordata > Amphibia > Anura > Eleutherodactylidae > Eleutherodactylus > Eleutherodactylus coqui. The sequence continues at coordinate 141,502,217 of NC_089845.1, read as the reverse complement.
AGTGCCGCATATTTGTAGTGCGTTGGAACGAGAAAGGACTGAAGGGCAGGACAGGTGAAGAACTGCTTAATACATATGAGCATAAAAGGTAAAGAAAAGAACATCTTCAATAGAATAATACATCAATTATATGTGTAGTGGTAAGCCAGAAAGCACTGTTATTTCATTTACTTACTTTTAAGGTCTATTTGTGGTATTCAGTACATTTTTATCGTGTTTTGAATCGATTAATAAAAAAGACAGATTTGCTCACTTAACCATTTAAGAACCCAGCAAAGTAAATTTATGGCACTTGGTCCTGGGCATTAATACCGGCCAATAGCGAAAATATGGTGCGGGATTAAAGCTCCTGTTCCTGCATTGTAGCAAGTTGGGTCCTCCTCTTAATCACAGCCGAGGACTTGGAGGAGAAGACAGAAGTGGTTTTTCACTACTTCTGCCTTCTCCTTTTTAGGCTACATAGCACTCAATGAGCACCATGTAGTGCACAGAGCTAGCGGAGGTCACTTCCACTATTTGATCTGGCAATCACATGACCACCAGGTGTCCCCTGCCACAGCAGAGCTGCAGGGTCCTCAGATCAGCTCTGTTCGTGACTATTGTCAGTACAGGGAATATTTTCCCATGCAATTGGAGCTCCTGTGTATCTACATGCATTATATGGTAGATTAAACCTTCCCAGCTACAGTGGGAAAATGTGAAAGAAAAAAAAAGACCATGTGAATCACCCCCAGAGCTGTTATGTGATTTTTTTTGGAGGTCATAGCTGTTAAAAAAAGTTACAAAAACAAGTTAAAAAATCTAAGAATAAAATCCATATATATATAAAAATTGACGCCAAACAAAGCTGTTGCTGTATGCGCCCTGTAATCCAAAACTATACAAATTCCATATAAAAACATCCAAAACAAAATGAGGAACCCACTTTATTTTAGTGTAAATATATTAATTTTAAAAATAAACAACTTAAAAAAAAAATTTAGCGTTTTACCCGAATAAGACTAAGACGGGAAAAATGAAATAAAAAATAGCCCTATATGTCACGGGAAAAAAAATGCAGCAAAAATAATTCTTGAAAAAAAATAGGGCAGCAAAACTACCACATGGGTAAAATCCTAAAAAGTGTCTGGTCCTTTATGACCAAAACACTCTCATCCTTAAGGTGTCAATATATGCAAAGCGTGAAGGTGGCATCATGTGCTGTAAAATATTTCAGCTGATTAAAAAATCTACTTGCCTATCCAATTAACGGTCACTAAATTTACATAAAAAATCATCCATAACCAGTAAGTGGTGAACTAAAGCAGTCTGCAAGGATCGGCATTCCCTGCTAGGCTGTGAACGCTACATCACTAGTGACCAGGTACATTGACTTGCAGGAAGGAGAATGTTGGCAATGTATGCTTCATCACAGGAAGAAGAAGATCCGGACGGCTGGAGGTGATGTGACCTGGAGGACTGCAGGAGCAGGAGAAGATCGGGGAGATGAAGATTTGCTAAGAAGACTGACTGGGGAGGAATAGGTAAGTACAGAATTCTACTTTTAATGACAGAACTCTTTTAAATTTACGCCTGCTTAGGCAACAATGAATAATCCTTGCATGGACGTAACAATTGCTCAGCATGAGCAGGCAGTCGTTCATCCACTGTGAATAGGCAGTCAGTCAAAGATAGAATGTATGGTTAGAAGAGATCTCTGGCCCATTCGGCTTCCATTTACTGTGAAAGGACAGGGGTGATAGTCATTGGGACGACTGTCATGTGCTTATGTGCCCAACAGTTTTCCCATGTAAAGCCATCCTTATCCTCCAAAACTCATCAAGTAAAACTCAAAATTTCTCTTCTTTCTGTCCCTAGTGTAGTGTGCACTGACGTAACTATAGGGGATGCGGTTGCATCCGAGCCCAGGAGCCTTAGGGGGCCCATAAGGCTTCTTTTCTCCATATAGGGAGCCTAGTACTATGAATAAAGCGTTATAGTTGGGGGCCCTGTTACAGGTATAGTTGGGGGCCTAGTTATGCCTCTGCGTTAAAGGGTTAAGATAAGTTGGGGGGCCCCAAGATACATTTTTGCACCTGGGCCCATGAGCCTCTAGCTATGCCCCTGGTAGTGTGCCATCTTGGAACTGAATTGGCAAATGACTTTGTGCAATTACAGTGTTAAGATACATATGGGTACACCACCGTCACTATTGTAGCACCAGCTTCCCTGTATGTCTAAGCAGCTCTTTTGTAGAGGTTATTTACTATGAAGAGAAAACCCTATGAAAGGGAATGTGCCATCAGAAAATGACCTATTATATAAATCACATTTTGGTGTAAAACATTTTTTAAGAATTTTTGTTGATTTTCTTTTTAGCTTTAGTTCACAATCTGCATAAAAAATCTTTAAATCCTGCATTTTTTCACACTGGCCACAAAGCCCAATATCAATCTGTCACTTCCTGATCTGTAGAGAAAGCTTTGCAGCCGTCATCTCACTAACATCACAGGCAGGATTACACTGAATGGTAACACCTAGATGTAGACACAGGATCCACCATTCACAATAGGTGATCAGCTGTGACTATCTACTCCCCTTCCTGTACAATGACCTCCACACAGGTCATAGAGCATACATAGAACAGTCTCCCATACAAGTCCTGTCCACTGTGTGAGTGGCCAATGAGGCTACTATAAAGCATATCTCTAAATTTTCTTAACGCTGTTAAATCCAGCTCAGGAAAGATGAGTTGGGTTTACCAGCTCCAATTCAATAAAATTACTTTTTTAGCATAGAAAAATAGCTGTTTATATTAGGTGTGGGTTGCTGTTACCACTGGTAAGTCTCCAACAATCCCAAAGAGGCACACCTCAGGGTACAGGATCCTCGGGGGTCCTCAGGTGAGATTCCATAAATATAAGAACATCCCTCCAATAATCTCGCAGGACACTGCAGTCCCAGAACATGTGCATGATGGTCCCATCAGCAATTGAGCATCGTGGGAAAGCCGCTGAGGGGAGCAGACCCATAATATGTAGTCTGGAGGAGGTGTAGTATATATGGTGCAGGAACTTGACCTGGGTACCCCTGTCCATAGCACTAATCAAAGGAGGACTAGAGCCCACCAGTATGTCTCCATTTTCACCTATTAACAGATCAGGAATATCAGTTACACATTTCTTGGTGGCCCTCTTCCTCAATGGGGCAAGACGCTGCACTAAGTGGGCATCGAAACTGGACAGGGGCTTCACTAGGTTACACATCTGTGCCAAACCTTCCAACCGAGTCAGGGATAGCAGTATGGACAGGCGCTGAAACCGAGCCCTGATCACATGCCGACGACATGATGTCATAGCTGGTAATATCTGAAATAAGAGTGCTGAGGTAGGTCATGGGCTATCTGCAGCAGTAGGAAAGTGCAGAAGGAATGGTTTTTTTTAGTTGGGCTCCTGCACGGGAGATAGAAGTGCTGGCCCACTCACAGAGCGGCCAGCAGGTGTGCGGGGAGGCTGCAGAAGATTTCTCTCCTCTCGCTCCCCCGCTCCTCTCCATTGACATAACACAGCGGCCGTTCTGTACTGAATGGCCGCTATTTACACTGAATGATGAGCGATCAGCTCCTTGTCCATCATTAATGCTGCATAAACGATAGGCGATGACCTGATCAGTCATCGTTTAGTGTAAATAGCGGCCATTCAGTACTGAACGGCTGCTGTCTTAGGTCAATGGAGAAGGGTGGGGGTGCACAATAAGTGAAATCTCCTGCAGCCTCCCTGCTGAGAGCTAACAATACTACCTCCCATGCAGGTGCAAGGGAGTTAGTATGTGCGTTGACCAGTGTGGGCCTCGTTTGCCCAACACTCGTCCAGTCTAAAAGGGCCTTTAGTGTGGATGAGCTACAACAGCAGATAACCAGGTTCAGTGCCATTGCTGGCTTACAGAAACAGCAAAATTCCAGTGGGCAAAAGAGTCCAAATATTAGATCACTGGACAGTAAAAAACTATCGCTTGCTCAGACGAATTAAGATTTCTGTTGCGCCATGCTGGTGAGAGGTTCAGAATTTAGTGCAAGCAGCATGAATTGATGAACCCTTCCTGTCAAGTGTCAACAGTTGAGGCTGATGAAGGTGAAGTAAAGTGTAAGAAATGTTTTTGGTCTTCCTTTGCATAGACGTTTTTGTGGGTTTTGAGGTTTGTAAAGATTCCATGAATTCTATCCAAATCCTCTATAAAGATGCAGGAAAAATCCCCCCCTCCCTCCCTACTGTGGAGAATTTCACAATCATGCAGCATGTTAAACATCCTTCCTATAAATGTTGTTAGCGAGGTAGTAATGAATATTTATGCCTCACTTTTTAAAACATCCCATAATAACTGTTTTAATATGTCTGTGATTGCATGTATCCATCATTCATGTAGCTGCAGGGGGTTTCAGGTCCTTCACTTTGTAAGTGAAATCACCCTAAATTAGTAACAAATGCTTTTTCTTGCTTAGCAAATGCATGTTAATAGCCCCAGGGAGATACTCAATTATATTGCATAAGTGCGGAAAATTATTACAGTCTTGTTTATATGTCTAAGATGTGAAGTTTCCCAATTTTATTTAAAAAAAAGCTTCAATAGACACTGCGGTTTTAACAACCTTGGCATAAATGAAAGAAACTGAGTAATATATAAGAAACTGTGTAATATAGCTTATTAGAAAAACATCTCTTTTTCTCCACTTTTGTCATTTTCTAGCCTCACAACTGCACTGATAATTCATTACATAGTAATCCAGTTCAGCTTATCCCGCCCAATATTGATCTAGAGGAAGGCAAAAAAAAAAAGAGGTAGAAGCCAATTTTGCCCATTTAAGGGAAAAAAATCCTTCCCAAATCCAATCTGGCAATCAGAATAATCCCTGCATCAACAACCCTTCTGTAGTACTAACTTACTATACTATGTACTATTGCAATGCTCAAGAAAGGCGTCCAGGGTCCTCTTCAGCTCTTTTATCGAGTTCAGCACAGTCCTGGGTATATAGATGATGGGAGAGATCTCTATATTGTCCCCTGATATATTTATTCATAGTTATTAAGTTGCCGCTCAGTTGTCTTTTTTTCTAAAGTCAATTACCCCAAATTTGATAACCTCTCTTGGTATTGTAGTCCGCCCATTCCATGTATTAGTTGTTTTGCCCTTCTTTTGAACCCGCTCCAGCTCTGATCTATCCTTTTTGAGTATCGGTGCCCAAAACTGTACACAATATTCCATTTGTGGTCTGACCAGTGACTTGTAAAGAGGTAGAACATTGTTCTCGTCATGTGATCACCCCATGATCCTATTTGCCTTGGCAGCAGCTGCCTGACACTGGTTGCTCTATGTAAGCTTACAGTCATCTAACATCTCCAGGTCCTTTTCCATGTCAATGTTTCCCAGTGGTTTCCCATTAAATGTGTGATAGTGACATGTATTTCCTCTGCCCATGTGCAGAACCTTACATTTATCAGTGTTAAACCTCATTTTCCACTTTACTGCCCAATTCCCCCCAACTTATACAGATCCTCTTGCTACTGCATTCAGTCCTCTCTTGTGTTATTTACTTTAGATAGTTTTGTATTCTGTGAAAATATTGCAATTCTATTGTGAAATCCTTCTATCAGGTCATTACTAAATATAATACAAAAAATATCAGGCCCAGGATTTCCCTCTGTTGTACTCTGCTAGTAATGGTGACCCAATCAGAGTATGTACCATTAATAATGACTCTCTGCTTTCTATCATTGAGGCAGTTAATTACCCACTTGCACACATTCTCACCCAGGCCAAGCATTCTCATTTATATATCAACCTTTTATGCAGCCCACTATCAAAAAGTCCAGATACACAAGATCCAATGATTCTTTTCGGTCCAGTTTAGAACTTACCTCCTCACAGAAGCTGATCAGATCTCTTTGACAGAAGCAATCTCTCATAAACCCATGCTAATATGGAGTTATATAGTTATTATCCTTAAAGGGGTTGTCTCGCGAAAGCAAGTGGGGTTATACACTTCTGTATGGCCATATTAATGCACTTTGTAATGTACATCGTGTATTAAATATGAGCCACACAGAAGTTATTCACTTACCTGCTCCGTTGCTAGCGTCCCCGTCTCCATGGCTCCGTCTAATTTCGCTGGCTTCTTGCTTTCTTAGACGCGCTTGCGCTGTGCGGTCTTCTGCCTGGTGAATGGGGCCGCTCGTGCCGGAGAGCTGCTCACCGCGTCGTCATCGTAGCTCCGCCCCGTCACGTGTGCCGATTCCAGCCAATCAGGAGGCTGGAATCGGCAATGGAACGCAAGGAAGGAGAAGAAAATCCACGGTGCACCATGGGAGAAGACCCGCAGTCCACCGTGGGAGAAGACCAGCGGCGCCATCTTTAAAAGAAGAATAGAAGAAGCTGCAGAACGCTGATGCAGGTAAGTGCAATGTGCTTTTTAAAAACTAACCTATGCTTTCTTTTTAACAGGGCAGAATGCGGGGGTAAGTGAAAAAAATTTTTTTTCGCTTTCGCCGCGAGACAACCCCTTTAAGGTACTCCAGAATAGCATCTCTTCAAACATTTTACCCACAATAGGAGTAAGACTTACCAGTCTGTAGTTTCCAGGTTCACTTTTTGAGTATTTTCCACTTTTTTGAATATTGGTACCACATTGGCTATACGCCAATCCAGTGGAATATACCCTGTCACTATAGAGTCCTTAATTATAAGAATGAATGGTCTGTCTATTACATTACTTAATTCTCAGGGGTGTATGCCATTGGGACCTAGTGATTTGTCTTTTTTAATCTTTTTAAGATGGTTCTGCACTTCTTTCTGTGTTAAACTTAAAGAATGGGTGGTGACTGACAATTGCATTTAACAAGAAGAAATTTAAGGTCCCACATTTGGGAAAAAAAAATGAAAAAAGCACATACAGAATGGGATGAATTGAGCTAAGCAGCAGCACATGTGAAAAAGACTTGGGTATACTAATAGATCATAGACTGAAAAAACAGTGTGATGAAGCAGAAAAAAGTCAACACACAATTCTGAGATGTATTAAGAGAAGCATAGATTCTAGATCGCGTGAGGTAATTATTCCCCACTACTCTTCTTGGGCAGACCTCATCTGGAATACTGTGTCCAGTTCCGGGCAACCCACTTTAAAAAAAGACATAGACAAAGTAGAGCAAGTGCAGAGAAGAGTTACCAAGATGGTGAGCAGTCTGCAAATCATGCCCTATGAGGAACAGTTAAAGGATCTGGGAATGTTTAGCTTGCAACTAGAGATGAGCGAATGTGCTCGGCCACGCCCCTTTTTCGCCCGAATACCGCGATTTTCGAGTACTTCCGTACTCGGGCGAAAAAATTCGGGGGGCGCCGTGGGTGAGTGAGGGGTTGCAGTGGGGAGTGGGGGGGAGAGGGAGAGAGCGAGGGCTCCCCCCTGTTCCCTGCTGCTACCCCCCACTCACCCACGGCGCCCCCGCCTCCCGGCGACCCCGAGTACTTTTCACTCGACTACTGAAGTACTCGAAAATGGCGGTACTCAATCGAGTAATTACTCGAAACGAGTACGTTCACTCATCTCTACTTGCAACATAGAAGGCTGATAGGAAACTTAATAGCTGCCTACAAATATCTGAAGGGCTGTCACAGTGCGGAGGGATCAGCCCTATTCTCATCTGCACAAGGAAAAACTAGAAGCAATGGGATGAAACTGAAAGGAAGGAGACACAGATTCTAATATCCATATTAGAAAAACATTTTGACAGTATGGGTGATCAATGAGTGGAACACGTTGCCATGGGAGGTGGTGAGTTCTCCTTCAATGGAAGTCTTCAAACAGAGGCTGAACAGACATATGTCTGGGATGATTTAGTGATCCTGCATTAAGAAGGGAGTTGGACTCAACAACCCTGGAGGTTTCTTCCAACTCATTTAGTGGAAAGTTTACATTATCACTCTGCAACTCATACTGATATTTCATTTTCCTCTGTGAATACAGTGGACAAAAAACTATTTAATAGATTTGCTTTCTCTTCATCGCCCTGTACAAGTTATTCTACATTATATATTAAAGGGACAACACTTTGAATATTAATCTTTTTACTATTTATAATAATTGAAGAACAGTTTATGGTTAGTTTTTAGAGATGAGCGAGCGTACTTGTCTGAGCTTGATGCTCGTTCGAGTATTAGGGTACCCGAGATGCTCGTTACTCGAGACGAGCACCACGCGGTGTTCGAGTCACTTCCATTTTCTTCCCAGAAAAGTTTGCGCCGTTTTCTGGCCAAAAGAAACACAGGGAAGGCATTACAACTTCCTCCTGTGAAGTTCCAGCCCTATCCCACCCCCCTGCAGTGAGTGGCTGGGGAGATCAGGTGACACCCGAGTATATAAACTGGAGCCGGCTGCGGCTCACCACAGATGCACGCTAAGAGACATTAGGGAAAGTGCCGTCCTGCTGTAGCTGCTATAAGGAGAGTGTTAGGCTGTTATCTTCGTCTTAAAGAACCCCAACGATCCTTCTTAGGGCCATATCTGACCATGTGCAGTACTGTTAAGGCTGCTTTTAGCAGTTTTGCACATTTTTTTTTTTTTTATATCGGGCGTGCAGACCATAGCGTCCTCAGTCTGCAGTCATTTTACTGAGTATAGGGGCAGTACTGGTGGGGCAGGGACAGTGGTACAGGGAAAGAGATATACTGGTTATATAGACAGTGGGCTTTTTCAAAAAAATTGGAAAAAAAATCTTTGGGCTGCCTGTGACCGTGTTCAGTTTACTGCGTGTCTGCTGGGGGTAGTAGTCGCTCACTATTACCCAGCTAAGTGTTACTGCAGCCTTGCGCATAATTTTTTTTGGCTGCACTGTGCTTTTAATAACCACAGTCATCCTCCAACAGGGAAATCCATATACAGGCTATATAGGCAGTGGGCTTTTTCCCAAAAATTGGAAAAAAATACTATATTTGGGCTGCCTGTGACCGTCTTCAGTTTACTGCGTGTCTGCTGGGGGTAGTAGTCGCTCATTATTACCCAGCCAAGCCTGTGACTGTGTACAGTTTACTGCGTGTCTGCTGGGAGTAGTAGTCGCTCATTATTAAACAGCTAAGCGTTACAGCAGGCATACGCATAATTGTTTCCTGGCTCTGCTGTGCTCCCCCTATACTGCTGCTTCGGAATTGTTACTGGGGCCTGTCTTGACTGCTTCTATTACTGAAATGGAACTAAGACTGTGCTCCCCCTATACTGCTGCTAGTGCTATGTTACTGGGGCCTGTCCAGACTGCTACTCTTACTGAAATGGAACTAATACTGTGCTCCCCCTATACTGCTGCTAGTGATATGTTACTGGGGCCTGTCTAGACTACTACTACTACTGAAATGGAACTAATACTGTGCTCCCCCTATACCGCTGCTTCGGAATTGTTACCGGGGCCTGTCTTGACTGCTACTATTACTAAAATGGGCGGTTGGGCAGCACGTTACCCAGGAGAAGTGGCAGCGGAGTGTCATGCAGGCAGTGATTGTGCTTTGTTGGAGGTAGTGTGGTGCTTAGCTAAGGTATGCCTTGCTAATGAGGGTTTTTCAGAAGTAAAAATTGTTGGGGGGGGGGGGGATCTTGCCGCTATTGTGGCTTAATAGTGGGACCTGGGAACTTGAGATGCAGCCCAACATGTAGCCCCTCGCCTGCCCTATCCGTTTCTGTGTCGTTCCGATCACTTTCTTGAATTTCCCAGATTTTCACAAATGAAAACCTTAGCGGAGCATAGGTCCCATACAAAAATGCTCGGGTCGCCCATTGACTTCAATTGGATTCGTTACTCAAAACGAACCCTCGAGCATCGCAGGAAGTTCGACTCGAGTAACGAGCACCCGAGCATTTTGGTGCTCGCTTATCTCTATTAGTTTTTACTTTCCTTTGCAATAAGTCTCTGTCTCTACCTTTGCTGCTTTTATCAGATTTTTTTCATTGTTTATTCTTTTCCTTTTTGGTTTATAGTGCTCTCGCTGCCCTTTTTTAGTAGTTGAAATGTTTTTTCCTTCTTTATTGCCCCCGTTACATCTTTATTGAGGCATATTGGTTTTCAGCCAATCACAGGCAGCACTCAGCCATTCATTCAATGATAGCTAAGTGCTGCCTGTGATTGGTCACAGCGCTCAGCCAATCACAGGCAGTGTTTGGCCATTTATTGAATTTAATGAATGGCTGAGTGCTGTCTGTGAAGAAAGAAATTCAGAACACTGCCAGGATTGCACAGACAAGACGTGCTGAATCCCCGACAGCAGCGGAGAGGTGAGCATATAATTTTTTTTATTTTTTACACCAGCAAGGGATGATTTTAAGGGAAGGGCTTATATTTCAAGCCCTTCCCCGAAAATCACTGCCGGGGTTGCTTGCATTCCATTGCTTTTAATACTGTAGCGTCGGCCCCATTGAAAGCAATAAGCATGGAGCCATGATCACGTGCATTTTGCTGATGCATGGAGCGCTTTTTCTTCGCCTGTCTGAGCTTTTTCTTCGACTGTCTGAGCCCTATAAGGGTGCATTTACATAGGTTGTTAGAATGCCATGTAAACTTAAAGACCTTGCAGCAAAACTACATGCATTTATGACAAGTTGCCAAGGTTTTTTCTTATATGCTTTTTGGCAATTCAGTTTGTCACAGATAAGCCACGGTGAAACCATGTGTTTAACCTGTAAAAATCTTGGGGTCAAAAATTCACAGCAAAACCATAGTGAATAGATCCTATATGACGTTCGTTATTTAAGATGTATATAATATTCAGAGGGAAATAAACAGAACGCACATTTAACTTTTTTTATAACTCCTACACGCTCCATGATGTACAATTGCAAGAAAAAGTAAATAGAAGCCTTAGAATTTCCTGGATTTCAGCATCAATTGCTTATAAAACGTGGTCTGACTGGTATATAAGTCACAATTATAGACAAACACAATCCAACTAAATTAATAATACACAAACAGTTGTACAGTTCATGTTTTTTTAATAGTGCATATTAGAATAAAAACTAAGTAAACCTTTGTATTAATGACTTCCACAAGAGCTAATTTGCAAAAGATGTTTCAATTAAGGAGATGAGATTGAAAGTATGGGTTTCACAGGTGCTTTGCCTGCTAAATAAATGCACGTAAAGCCTGGTTACTGACAAATCTGTTCTTGTCATGAAAAAATTGGTTGGTGTGAACCAGCCTACAACTTCTAGAGGACAGAGAAGAATTAAGCTTGAAAAACCTGCAAAAGCACTTCTAAAGACCTGGGTGTATATCAAACCATATTAGACAAATTATAAATGGAGAAACTTCAGGACTGTTGCTAATCTCATTAGGAGTGGGCGTCTTATCACGATCACTCCAAGAGCACAGTTGGAAAGGAAAAGGAACCTGCTGCAGTCCAAAAAAAACATTACAACTAGAGATGAGCGAGCACCAAAATGCTCGGGTGCTCGTTACTCGGGACGAATTTATCGCGATGCTCGAGGGTTCGTTTTGAGTAACGAACCCCATTGAAGTCAATGGGCGACCGGAGCATTTTTGTATTTCGCCGATGCTCGCTAAGGTTTTCATGTGTGAAAATCTGGGCAATTCAAGAAAGTGATGGGAACGACACAGCAACGGATAGGGCAGGCGAGGGGCTACATGTTGGGCTGCATCTCAAGTTCCCAGGTCCCACTATTAAGCCACAATACCGACAAGAGTGGGCCCCCCCCCCTCCCAACAACTTTTACTTCTGAAAAGCCCTCATTAGCATGGCATACCTTAGCTAAGCACCACACTACCTCCAACAAAGCACAATAACTGCCTGCATGACACTCCGCTGCCACTTCTCCTGGGTTACATGCTGCCCACCCCCCCCCAAGACCCAGTGTCCACAGCGCACACCAAACTGTCCCTGCCCAGCCTTCAGCTGCCCTCATGCCACGCTATCCTCATGTCTATTTATAAGTGCGTCTGCCACAGGAAAAGCAGGCACACACTGCAGAGGGTTGGCACGGCTAGGCAGCGACCCTCTTTAAAAGGGGTGGGGCGATAGCCCACAATGCTGTACAGAAGCAATGAGAAATCCAATCCTGTGCCACCTCCATCAGGAGCTGCAGACGTGGGCATAGCAATGGGGAACCTATGTGCCACACATTATTCATTCTGTCAAGGTGTCTGCACGCCCCAGTCAGACCGCGGTTTTTTATAAATAGTCACAGGCAGGTACAACTCCGCAATGGGAATTCCGTGTGCACCCACAGCATGGGTGGCTCCCTGGAACCCACCCGCTGTACATAAATGTATCCCATTGCATTGCCCATCACAGCTGAGGTAGTAATGTCGTGCTTAATGCATGTGGGCTTCGGCCCACACTGCATGCCCCAGTCAGACTGGGGTTCTTTAGAAGTGGACAGATGTAGGTTAAACTCCGTGTGCACCTACAGCATGGGTGGGTTCCAGGAAGCCACCGGCGGTACATAAATATATCCCATTGCATTGCCCAACACATCTGAGGTAGTAATGTCGTGCTTAATGCAGGTGGGCTTCGGCCCACACTGCATGCCCCAGTCTGACTGGGGTTCTTTACAAGTGGACAGATGTAGGTTAAACTCCGTGTGCACCTACAGCATGGGTGGCTCCCTGGAACCCACCGGCGGTACATAAATATATCCCATTGCAGTGCCCAACACAGCTGAGGTAGTAATGTCGTGCTTAATGCAGGTGGGCTTCGGCCCACACTGCATGCCCCAGTCTGACTGGGGTTCTTTACAAGTGGACAGATGTAGGTTAAACTCCGTGTGCACCTACAGCATGGGTGGCTCCCTGGAACCCACCGGTGGTACATAAATATATCCCATTGCAGTGCCCTACTCAGCAGAGCTAACGTCAGATACAATACAGGTGGGCTTTGGCCCACACTGCATGCCCCAGTCAGACTGGTAATATGTACCTTAACAGTAACCTCGTTGGTGGTAATGTGGTGGTGACTGCGGACCTAGTAGCGCGGTTTTATGTAGTTGGTTTTCGGAATGTGGCCATGATTAAGTGGGTCGTGGCGGGGGGATGGTGGCGGTGCTCTCTTGTTGTGTCGTTAAAGGTGAAATTCTTGGACTGCCACCAGACGGACCAATGCAAAGGTATTTGCCAAGAATGTTTTCATTGTTGGAGGAGGAGGGGGATGTTTTGGAGGCACTATGTGTCCTCTACACGTGTCTGTGGTTATATGCACCTTAACAGTAACAGCGTTGGTGGGAAATGGCCTCGCCGCCATCATGTCTTTGGGAAGCCTCTGTTTCCACACCCCAGTGACATACCATTAGCCGCGGTAAAGGCAGAGCCAAGAATTATTAACATTTCAGCGGTAGTATTAGGGACAGGCCCCACTAACATATCACTAGCAGCAGTATAGGGGGAGCGCAGTCTTAGTTCCATTTCAGTAATAGTAGCACTCAAGACAGGCCCCAGTAACAATTCCGAAGCAGCAGTATAGGAGGAGCGCAGTCTTAGTTCCATTTCAGTAATAGTAGCACTCAAGACAAGCCCCAGTAACAATTCCCATTGCAGCAGTTTAGGGAGATAACAGTCTCTTTCACATTTCAGTAGCTTCAGTATAGACAAGGCCCCAGTTACATTTATGTAGCAAAAGTGTAGGCCAACCCCACACACCTTTCTGTACCATGAGTGCAGGCGAAGAACATAGAAATTACAATGATTACACTGTAGGTGAGGGCCCAAAAAAATTGGTGTAGCAACAGTACTAATGTACCTCAGAAAAAATTGGCCATGCCAAACCAAGATGGCAGGTGAAACCCATTAATCGCTTTGGTTAATGTGGCTTAAGTGGTAACTAGGCCTGGAGGCAGCCCAGTTTAACGAAAAATTGGTTCAAGTTAAAGTTTCATCGCTTGTAAGAGCATTGAAACGTATAAAAATTGTTTGGAAAAATTATATGAGTGAGCCTTGTGGCCCAAAGAAAAATTGCCCGTTCGGCGTGATTACGTGAGGTTTCAGGAGGAGGAGCAGGAGGAGGAGGAGGAATATTATACACAGATTGATAAAGCAGAAATGTCACCGTTTTGGATGGTGATACAGAACGATGCTTCCATCCGCGGGTGCAGCCTACGTATTGCTTAGGTATCGCTGCTGTCCGCTGGTGGAGAAGAGAAGTCTGGGGAAATCCAGGCTTTGTTCATCTTGATGAGTGTAAGCCTGTCGGCACTGTCGGTTGACAGGCGTGTACGCTTATCTGTGATGATTCCCCCAGCCGCACTAAACACCCTCTCTGACAAGACGCTAGCCGCAGGACAAGCAAGCACCTCTAGGGCATACAGCGCGAGTTCAGGCCACGTGTCCAGCTTCGACACCCAGTAGTTGTAGGTGGCAGAGGCGTCACGGAGAACGGTCGTGCGATCGGCTACGTACTCCCTCACCATCCTTTTACAGTGCTCCCGCCGACTCAGCCTTGACTGGGGAGTGGTGACACAGTCTTGGTGGGGAGCCATAAAGCTGTCCAGGGCCTTAAAGAGTGTTGCACTGCCTGTGCTGAACATGCTGCTCCATCTCCGCACTTCCCCTGCTACCTGGCCCTCGGAACTGCGCCTTCTGCCACTAGCGCTGTCGGATGGGAATTTGACCATCAGCTTGTCCGCCAGGGTCCTGTGGTATAGCAACACTCTCGAACCCCTTTCCTCTTCGGGAATGAGAGTGGAAAGGTTCTCCTTATACCGTGGGTCGAGCAGTGTGTACACCCAGTAATCCGTAGTGGCCAGAATGTGTGCAACACGAGGGTCACGAGAAAGGCATCCTAACATGAAGTCAGCCATGTGTGCCAGGGTACCTGTACGCAACACATGGCTGTCTTCACTAGGAAGATCACTTTCAGGATCCTCCTCCTCCTCCTCCGCCTCCTCCTCCTCAGGCCATACACGCTGAAAGGATGACAGGCAAGCAGCATGGGTACCGTCAGCAGTGGGCCAAGCTGTCTCTTCCCCCTCCTCCTCATCCTCCTCATGTTCCTCTTCCTCCTCCTCCTCAACGCGCTGAGATATAGACAGGAGGGTGCTCTGACTATCCAGCGACATACTGTCTTTCCCCGCCTCCGTTTCCAAGCGCAAAGCATTTGCCTTTATGCTTTGCAAGGAACTTCTCAAGAGGCATAGCAGAGGAATGGTGACGCTAATGATTGCAGCATCGCCGCTCACCACCTGGGTAGACTCCTCAAACTTTCCAAGGACCTGGCAGATGTCTGCCAACCAGGCCCACTCTTCTGAAAATAATTGAGGAGGCTGACTGCCACTGCGCCGCCCATGTTGGAGTTGGTATTCCACTATAGCTCTACGCTGCTCATAGAGCCTGGCCAACATGTGGAGCGTAGAGTTCCACCGTGTGGGCACGTCGCACAGCAGTCGGTGCACTGGCAGATTAAACCGATGTTGCAGGGTGCGCAGGGTGGCAGCGTCCGTGTGGGACTTGCGGAAATGTGCGCAGAGGCGGCGCACCTTTACGAGCAGGTCTGACAAGCGTGGGTAGCTTTTCAGAAAGCGCTGAACCACCAAATTAAAGACGTGGGCCAGGCATGGCACGTGCGTGAGGCTGCCGAGCTGCAGAGCCGCCACCAGGTTACAGCCGTTGTCACACACGACCATGCCCGGTTGGAGGCTCAGCGGCGCAAGCCAACGGTCGGTCTGCTCTGTTAGACCCCGCAGCAGTTCGTGGGCCGTGTGCCTCTTATCTCCTAAGCTGAGTAGCTTCAGCATGGCCTGCTGACGCTTGCCCACCGCTGTGCTGCCACGCCGCGCGACACCGACTGCTGGCGACGTCCTGCTGCTGCTGACACATCTAGATTGCGAGGCAGAGGTTGAGGAGGAGGAGGGGGGTGCTTTAGTGGAGGAAGCATACACCACCGAACATACCACCACCGAGCTGGGGCCCGCAATTCTAGGGGTGGGTAGGACGTGAGCGGTCCCATGCTCTGACTCTGTCCCAGCCTCCACTAATTCACCCAATGTGCTGTCAGGGAGATGTAGTGGCCCTGCCCGCCTGTGCTTGTCCACGTGTCCGTTGTTAAGTTGACCTTGGCACTAACCGCATTGGTGAGGGCGCGTACAATGTTGCGGGAGACGTGGTCGTGCAGGGCTGGGATGGCACATCGGGAAAAATAGTGGCGACTGGGAACTGAGTAGCGCGGGGCCGCCCCCGCCATCATACTTTTGAAGGACTCCGTTTCCACAACCCTATATGGCAGCATCTCCAGGCTGATAAATTTGGCTATGTGGACGGTTAACGCTTGAGCGTGCGGGTGCGTGGCGGCGTACTTGCGCTTGCGCTCAAACACTTGCGCTAGCGACGGCTGGACGGTGCGGTGCGAGACATTGGTGGATGGGGCCGAGGACAGCGGTGGTGAGGGTGTGGGTGCAGGCCAGGAGACGGTAGTGCCTGTGTCCTCAGAGCGGGGTTGGATCTCAGTGGCAGGTTGGGGCACAGGGGGAGAGGCAGTGGTGCAAACCGGAGGCGGTGAACGGCCTTCGTCCCACCTTGTGGGGTGCTTGGCCATCATATGTCTGCGCATGCTGGTGGTGGTGAGGCTGTTGGTGGTGGCTCCCCGGCTGATCTTGGCGCGACAAAGGTTGCACACCACTGTTCGTCGGTCGTCAGGCGTCTCTGTGAAAAACTGCCAGACCTTAGAGCACCTCGGCCTCTGCAGGGTGGCATGGCGCGAGGGTGCGCTTTGGGAAACAGTTGGTGGATTATTCGGTCTGTCCCTGCCTCTACCCCTGGACACCGCACTGCCTCTTGCAACCTGCCCTGCTGATGCCCTTGACTCCCCCTCTGAAGACCTGTCCTCCTGAGTAAGCGTTGCACACCAGGTGGGGTCAGTCACCTCATCGTCCTGCTGCTCTTCCTCCGAATCCTCTGTGCGCTCCTCCCTCGCACTTACTGCCCTTACTACTACCTCACTGCAAGATAACTGTGTCTCATCGTCATCGTCCTCCTCACCCACTGAAAGGTCTTGAGACAGTTGCCGGAAGTCCCCAGCCTCATCCCCCGGACCCTGGGAACTTTCCAATGGTTGGGCATCAGTGACGATACACTCCTCTGGTGGGAGAGGAACCACTGCTGCCCAATCTGAGCAGGGGCCCGAGAACAGTTCCTGGGAGTCTTCCCGCTCCTGAGCATGTGTCATTGCAGTGGAGTGAGGAGGCTGGGAGGAAGGAGGAGCAGCAGCCAGAGGATTCGGATTTGCAGCACTGGACGGCGCAGAACTGTGGGTGGATGATAGCTTGCTCGAAGCACTTTCTGCCATCCACGACAGGACCTGCTCACACTGCTCATTTTCTAATAAAGGTCTCCCGCGTGGACCCATTAATTGGGCGATGAATGTGGGGACGCCAGAAACGTGCCTCTCTCCTAATCGCGCAGCAGTCGGCTGCGACACACCTTGATCAGGAGCTCGGCCTGTGCCCACACCCTCACTTGGGCCTACGCGTCCTCGGCCACGTCCACGTCCTCTAGGCCTACCCCTACCCCTCAGCATGCTGTATTACCAGTGATTTCCCAGCCAGGAAATAAATTGGCGCAAGCCTACAGGCCAAATAGAATGTTTCCCTTTTTTTTTTAAAGGGAAGGCCCACTGACTATATTCAATCAGATAAGAAATGTGTTCCACAGAAGTGCAGCGTTATATGAAGTGCAGCAGAGCGGTGATTTTTCCCAGGCAGGAAATAAATTGGCGCAAGCCTGCTGTTAAACGTAGCTGGCTGCGTATGATTTATTTACGTTCTCCACCCACCACACACGTACCCATAACGCTGAGGACTGTCAGAGGCAGGCCAAATAGAATGTTTCCCTTTTTTTTTTAAAGGGAAGGCCCACTGACTATATTCAATCAGATAAGAAATGTGTTCCACAGAAGTGCAGTGTTATATGAAGTGCAGCAGAGCGGTGATTTTTCCCAGCCAGGAAATAAATTGGCGCATGCCTGCTGTTAAACGTAGCTGGCTGCGTATGATTTCTTTACGTTCTCCACCCACCACACACTTACCCAGAACGCTGAGGACTGTCAGAGGCAGGCCAAATAGAATTTTTCCCTTTTTTTTTTAAAGGGAAGGCCCACTGACTATATTCAATCAGATAAGAAATGTGTTCCACAGAAGTAAAAATGTTAAATGAAGTGCAGCAGAGCGGTGATTTTTCCCAGTCAGGAAATAAATTGGCGCAAGCCTGCTGTTAAACGTAGCTGGCTGCGTATGATTTCTTTACGTTCTCCACCCACCACACACGTACCCAGAACGCTGAGGACTGTCAGAGGCAGGCCAAATAGAATGTTTCCCTTTTTTTTTTTAAAGGGAAGGCCCACTGACTATATTCAATCAGATAAGAAATGTGTTCCACAGAACTGCAGTGTTATATGAAGTGCAGCAGAGCGGTGATTTTTCCCAGCCAGGAAATAAATTGGCGCAAGGCTGCTGTTAAACGTAGCTGGCTGCATATGATTTCTTTACGTTCTCCACCCACCACACACGTACCCAGAACGCTGAGGACTGTCAGAGGCAGGCCAAATAGAATTTTTCCCTTTTTTTTTTTAAAGAAAAGGCCCACTGACTATATTCAATCAATAATATATGTCTTCTGGCCCTGCCTACACAATTTTGTCCCTGTAGTATTACTGCAGGGCGCAATGCTCTGCACAGCCGATTTTGAAAAAAAAAAAAAATGCAACACTGCTAACAGCAGCCTGCACAGTACTGCACACGGTTAAATGTGGCCCTAAGAAGGACCGTTGGGGTTCTTGAAGCCTACACTCACTCCTAACACTCTCCCTGCTTAACCACCACTTCTGTCCCTGTAGTATTACTGCAGGGCGCAATGCTCTGCACAGCCGATTTTGAAAAAAAATAATTGTGCAACACTGCTAACAGCAGCCTCCACAGTACTGCACACGGATAGATGTGGCCCTAAGAAGGACCTTTAGGGTTCTTGAAGCCTACACTCACTCCTAACACTCTCCCAACAGCAGCTCCAACACAACAGCACTTTCCCTCAGCTAACTCACAAAGCATCTGAGGCGAGCCGCGGGAGGGGCCGATTTTTATACTCGGGTGACACCTGATCTCCCCAGCCACCCACAGCAGGGGGGTGGTATAGGGCTTGAACGTCACAGGGGGAAGTTGTAATGCCTTCCCTGTCTTTCAATTGGCTAGAAAAGCGCGCTAACGTCTCAGAGATGAAAGTGAAAGTAACCCGAACACCGCGTGGTGCACGTTAAGAGTAACGAGCATCCCGAACACCCTAATATTCGCCCGAGCATCAAGCCCGGACGAGTACGTTCGCTCATCTCTAATTACAACCTATTTCAGGTTTGCTCAATATCACCTGGGAAGATTTTATATAGACAGATGAGAAAAAAGTGGAACTTTTTCACACAAATACAAAATGTTAGAGCGTGTTTGGGGAACAAACACTGCACACAAGCACCCCAAACCTCATTCCAACTATGACGCATGATGGAGCTATCATCGTGGTTTGGGGTGCTTTGGTGCCTCAGAGTCTGGACACCTTGGGATCATTGAATTCTAAAGGTGGATCAAAACATTTTAAAATAAAGCGTAAGGGCAGCAGTCGACATAATCACTAAGGTTGTTAGCGCTCGTGCAGAGCGTTTAGACTGACAGACTTCACCACTGAATTGCGGGCTTCTCACTGGCTTCTTGATCAACGCTTCAACTCCTACGTGTAGCACTAAGTGAGGAGTGTTTACACTGAACCACAAGCCCCCGATCCAGTGATAGTTTTTATGCTGACTGAAAGTCAACAATCAAGAACTATCAAGGAATATGGAGTGTTTTTTTGTATTTACACTGCACGATTATCGCTCAAATCGGTTCATTTGAACGAACTTTGAGCGATAATTGTCCCGTGTAAATGGCCCATTAGCCTTATGGGATAAATGGTCAAAACTATGGAAACTGCAGTTCCACGTTTCCAAATGTAAAATAATGCACTTGAGAAGCAGAAATCCTCAGAGCGAGTATCAAGACTTCAGAAGAGAAGGATTTAGGGGTTCTGATTTCTGACAACCTCAAAATGAGTCCACAGTGCGATTAGGCAGCAAATAAAGCAAGTACGATGTTTGGCTGCATAGCTAGTAACCAGTGGACAGAGGGAGATTGTGATCCTGCTGTGTAGAGTTCTGGTGAGACCACATCTGGAATACTGGGTTCAGTTCTGGAGACCTCGTCTATAGAAAGACATTGATAAAATATAACAAATCCAAAGATGGACTGAAAAAAAATGGTGAAAATTTCAAGGACAAAATTTGTCAGGAAAGACCTAAAGAACTGAATATGTATAGTCTGGAGGAGAGAAGGGGGAGGGGAGATATGATCGAAACCTTTAAAGGTATAAATGATAAGATGGACGTGACCCCAAAATTCCTCTATCTTTTTCAGGCCCTCCCAATTAAGCTGCCAGGCAGTACTTTAAACAGATTCACCAAACATTCTGCAGATTTATATGGGGAGGGAGGAGTAACCGCATTAATTATTGAACCATGTCGCGCCTAAAATCCAGGGGGGGGTTTAAAACTGTACAACTCAGCATCGGTACTCACGAGGCTGGTAGACTGGCAGTATCACTCAGCTACGAAACAGTGGGTGGGACTGGAGGCAGCTCTGATCTGGCCACACATAAGACACCTCCCGTGGATTAAGAGGGGGGACAGACCAGCAACACCACCGCACACCCCGCTGACTTTGAACTGTCTGGACGTATGGGACAGATCAATAACCAAAAGGGAATTGAGTATTTGCAGGGGGACTCTAACCCCGATATAGACGGAGGTTCCTGGGCTGAAGGGAAGAGGAAGATGTTAGATGGTATCAAATAGTGAGCCCAGCGGGCTTCCCATCTTTTAACGAACTACAGTCGGCCAGCCCAGATCAGAAGCTACTGTGGGTGAAATATTTACAGCTGTCCTCATTTTGGAGGACCCACTTAGGATCAAGCAACTTCAGGGAACCCGCTGGAGCTATTGAGGAACTATTCCTAAGATCCGAACCCCTGACCCGGGTACTCTCCCGAATTTACAAAATCATTCTAGAGGGGCTCACACAAGGCTTGCCACGATATGTTCGGGGTTGGGAGGGGGAGCTGGCAGTGGAATTGCAGGACTCTGATTGGGAGAGAGCTTTCACGCTCGCCCACAAGATGCCTCTCGCCTGTGCCGCGCAAGAAAAAAATTTCAAACTCCTCTCCAGATGGTACAGATGCCCAGATGTACTTCATCGCATCTTCCTCTCGACCCCGGGGGAGTGCTGGAGGTGTGGGTTTGGGTGGGGTACCATGCTGCACATCTGGTGGGAATGCCCCAACATTCAGCCCTTCTGGAAGAAAGTGTTTGAACTGTACGAGGGGGCATCGCACTGCACGTCAGAGCCCACCCCGCAGTTAGCATTACTGTCAATTATCCCAGGCCCAATTGCTTCTATCAAGAAGGGTTGCTACGACACTTCCTGATAGCAGCCAGGGCTGTGATTCCACGCCACTGGTGTAGCACATCAGCTCCCTCGGTCTTGGAATTTGTCCAAGAACTGAACCAAATAATGTATATGGAGGAACTGGGGGAAGAGGAAACAGGAGGCCCAGGGCTAAGTAGCCAAGCCTGGCAATCTTGGAACATATACCGCGACTCACCACAGTTCCAGCTTGCGGTGGGATGGTGAGGCAACAGGACCGAGCGAGGCCCGGGGTACCAGCCGGGTGACATAGAGGCACCCGACAATTGCAAACAGGAATGCCCCTAGGGGGAAGCTGCGCTCTCTGCCCGCGGGTTGGTGTCTCCCCTCCCGAGGCTCTACCACCTACTATCTACTATACCTATTTACTCTCTTTCGTTTGGATCTTGAAGATAACCTATACTAGGATCGTTATATGTTTGTTGGTTGGATGCATGGATGGTTGATAATTTTGAGGATTGAGGATGCATGGTGCTAAGAGAAGACACGGCCGAATAAGTACGAGAAGAGTAAGACAATGAGAGCCCAGTGACATACCCTATTGGCTAATGAAGTTGGCCCACAAGAGGAAGCGAAAAGAGCATGTCGAAAGTGGACTATGATACTAAATTTATGGGACACTCGTCACCAAAACCCTCAATCGTGTTATGGGTTCACGCACG
Source organism: Eleutherodactylus coqui (assembly GCF_035609145.1). Lineage (NCBI taxonomy): Eukaryota > Metazoa > Chordata > Amphibia > Anura > Eleutherodactylidae > Eleutherodactylus > Eleutherodactylus coqui. Next base: position 141,480,050 of record NC_089845.1, on the reverse strand, counting down.
ACCCGCCAAAGAACAATGGGTATATACGTGTATCTATTTGTTGTCTTGTTATTTAGTGAATAATATGTAAAATTTCAATAAAAACATATTAAACATAAAGGTATAAATGATGTTCAGGAGAGAAGTATATTAGAAAGTTAAAAACTAGAACAATGGGGCACAATATGAGATTTGATGTGGGAAAATTCAGAAGCAACGTCAGGAAATATTGTTTTAGGTCTCGTTCACATGACCGTGTTTTTTTGTGAAAAACAAGCAAAAAAACACACATGAGTGGGCAAAGTTTGTGCATTAAACTTTGTCCATTCACTGGAGCAGCTGCTCCACGGAGATCCCCTCATTACTGTGACAGCACTGTAACAGTGTTCAGTGATGAGGGGACTGCAACGTGATGATAGAATCCCCTGCCACAGCTGTGACAGTTGTGGCAGAGGATTGCAATGTTCTCCCATTGCTTTCAATCGGGCCGCCGCTGCTGGTGGACCCATTGAAAGCAATAGGATGCAGGCAACCACTGCAGTGATTTTCAGGGAAGGGCTTTAAATATAAGCCCTTCCCTGAATATCAGCCCTAGCTTCTGTAAAAATTAAAAAAAGATATATGCTCACCTCTCAGCGCTCGGCGCATCTTGTCACTGGCTTCCTCTGCACTGCTCTGAATCTTTCAGCAGGTGGGGATTTAAAAATTCCCCCCTCCTGAAAGGGCTGTGTCTGATTGGATGAGCGCTCAGCCAATCATGGGCAGCGCTCAGCCATTTATTGAATGACAGCTGAATTCAATGAATGGCTGAGCACTGCCTGTGATTGGCTGAGCTGTGTCTGAAAAAGTGCATTTCCGTTTCTCTAGTTTTTTTTTCAGATGATGTGCACCGTGTTGGGTAAATAAAGGACTACTTTAAAAGATTAGACCTTAACAGATGCGGCGATACCAAATATGTATTTTTGTTTTATTTTTTAATTATAGATTTGACAAAATACTTTTTTTTTCACAATTAGTAAAACTTTATTGTTCTTATTTTTACATTTTTTTAGCCCCTCCCCTCCCCCCAGGGGAACACAACTAGCGATGCTTTGATCGCTCCTGCAGTAGGATCATACTGCAATCTTACAGGCAGTTTATCAAGCCACCCCACGGGGATGGCTTAACAGGCAGTCTGCTAAGGTAACCCTAGGGCCTTTCAGAAGGCCCCGGCTGCCATGACACCAGAACAGCTCCCTGCGATCTCATTGTGGGAGGGGGGGGGGGGGATCGTACAGGACCGCCGAACATCATTCAGGGGATTTAAATGCCGCCGTCAGAATTGACAGCGGCATTTAAAGGGTTAATAGCCGCGATTGGCTGCATGGCTGATTGCAGATATTGCCCGTGGGTGTCAACTGTAATAAACAGCTGACGCCCGTGCTGTATTAAGAGGAGTCACCCCGCAATCTCTTTTCATACATACCCCAACGTTGCATAACGTAAATGTACATCATATAGTGGGAAGGGGTTAAACTTAATTCTACTTTTTTAAAGCCCCCCCAAAACTTGTGATGCTTTGATTGCTGCTGCAGTATGATGTAATACCATAGCGATCTATCAAGCCACGCAACAGGATATTTTTAAAAATTTTCTGCATCCTTCTTCTGAGCGCAAAAACTTTATTTGTGTCAACATAGTTGTGCGAGGGCTTCTTTTTTGCAGGACATCCCGTAGTTTGAGTTGGTACCATTTTTGGATACATACGACTTTTTGATTGATTTTTTATTGCATTTTTTTCTTGAAGACAAGGTGACCAAAAAAGTGCATTTCTGTCATCCTTAATTTTTTTTTCTGATGACGTTCACTGTATGGGGTAAATAATGCATTAATGTGATATATTTGACTTTTATTGACGCAGCGATACCAAATACGTAATTTTGTTTTATTATTTAGATTCTTTTATTATAAATATGGCAAAAGTTTTTTTTTTTAACTTTTATAACTTTTTTTTTATAATTACAAAAACTTTATTGTTCTTATTTTTACTTTTTTTTTTAGTCCCAGAGGGGACCACAACTAGTAATGCTTTGATCGCTCCTGCAGTATGATGTAATGCCATAGCATTACATCATACTGCAATCAGGCAGGCAGTCTATCAAGCCACCCCAAGGGCATGGCTTGATAGGCATTCTGCCATGGCAGCCCTGAGGCCTTCCAGAAGGCTGCCATGACACCCGCATGGCTCCATGCAATCTCATGATGAGGGGCCGCTCCTGGGAGTTAAATGCTGCGCGGCTCATCGGAGCTGTTGCCGGCGGATATTGGTTGTAAGAAACAGCCGGCACCTGTGTTGCATGGAGGGAGATTGCCCCGCGATCTCTCTTCATACATAGACTGCCGAAACAGGCCATCAAATGGTGTACCGGCGGTCGTTAAGGAGTTAATAATTAAACATTTTGTAGTTCCCCCTTACTTGTGAAATTTTATATATACATGTTTTTTAGTTATGCCAGAAAGAATATTAATAACAACACGATTATCGCACACACTTCCCATGTTTACTCTAATTACTGAAAGAGAAGTCCAGCACTTTAGCTGGGAAGCCACAAGTTTATATGAGGCAGAGAAAATGAATCCCAAAAAGTTGTGTCTATGGACAATTATCTGACTTGAAATACATAGTAATAAAATATTCTTGTAAGTGGCTCTGCAGAACAAAGAGTCGGCACATTATCTCACCGCACCTCCTCCCACATGGGCTTGTTCTTAAAATAAGGATGCCGAAAAGTCATTATACAGAGAGATTTTCTGGTTGCTCGCAGACGTTCAGCCGGTCTCCCTTCCTATACACTTCCTCCTCCCATCTTGTTTGTAAAACAGGCACAAAGAAGAAAAATATTGACACAAATGAATCACAACGTGACTCGACCCATGACTCCGCTTGACCATAGGCGGGGACCTATAAAAGAGGAAGAACCTCGTGGATCCTGGCATCTTATTTCTGGGAGTCTTTTGCGCAGGACACCTGGAGAAGTGGACGTTATCAGGACCCTGCTGCACTCAGTAAGTTACATCCTTCTTATATAGCACAAGTGGGTCAAACTTCATATATAGTGTAATTGTGCAGCTAGAACATTGCGATCCGAAGAATGCAGTAAAATATGGCATAAACTATTGGAAAGGCAAGCTTAGTGTGTTTATAAATATTATACATCAGTAGGACAACATTAGAGGATACATATAAAGTACTGTGTAAACGTTTTAGGCAAGTGTGAAAGAAATGCTACAAAGTAAGAATGCTTTTAAAAATAGAAGTCTTAATAGAGTTTAGGTCAGCTAACAAAATGACAAAACAAAGCGAATGAGCAAATAATTATAATGAGCAAATATAGAAATCTAAATCCAATCAATATTTGGTGCGTTAATCCCATGCTTTCAAAACAGCATCAATTCTTCACTTGCACACAGTTTTTGAAGGAACTCGGCAGGGAGGTTGTTCCAGACATTTTGGAGAACTAACCACAGATCTTCTGTGGATGTAACTTGTTCAAATCCTTCTGTCTCTTCATGAACAGTCTGGATGATGATGAGATCAGAGCTCTGTGGGGCCATATTATCACTCTCGGGACTCCTTGTTCTTCTTCGCATTGAAGATACTTGTTAATGACATTGGTTTTATGTTAGGGGTCCTGCTGCAGAATAAATGTGGAGCCAATCAGACTCCTAATTTTGCAGCATTTTTTCCCACACTTGCCTAAAACTTTAACACCGCACTGTAGGCAACATATTCTGCAGCACTTTCAATTGAGGAGGTAGCAAAGTAGTTAGCAAATAAAGTGACAGGTAGTCAAAGTAAATGAACAAATAATGATGTAGACAGATGTCTGGCCAAAAACGGTTACGTTCTAAGTGTATAGGAAGAATTACAAAAAATGGGATGAAAAAAAAAAGTTAAAAAGACAAATTGAAATCTGCCCAGAACACTGATTTCCATAAGTTAGGATTTGTAAAATTTAGTTATTGTATATTTTTAATTTGGTCATCAGAAAAAAAGTGTAATAAGACTTAAATTGGTAGAGACCGACTCCAGGACCCCCACTAATTCTGGGAGCTAGGAATTTCTTGTTGTGAACATCCATCTAGAGTGCCTCTCCATAACATCCATATGGTACAGCCACTTTTTCACTGAGGGTCGGGACAGGCTTAGGGCTTATTCCGACGTGCATATATCGGTTGGGTTTTCACGCCCGGCTGATATACGCTGTCACTCTTTGCAGGGGGAGGAGGCAGGCCGGGCAGGGAGCAGTGCACTGAGCTCCCGCCCCCTCTCCGTCCTTCACCACTGTTTGCAATGGGAAGGGCGGGGGTAGAACTAAGTTCTGGGGGCGGGGCATGAAAACCTGGCCGATATACGCACGTCGGAACAAGCCCTTATTTGCAGGAGCTACCGCTCCTGGACTCCCACAGATCTGACTACTTTGCTACAACTGGTTGACACGCAGCACCCCCAGGAGTTTCAAATAGAAAATCACTAGTCAGAAAAATCTCTTGAAGATTTTTCACCAAGAATGGAAACATCTTGAGAAAAAAACCTTAAAGAGTAACGGCACTTTTAACTAACTTTTGACATGTCAGAGACATGTCAAAAGTTTTGATCAGTTGGGGTCCAATTGCCCTTTGGCTGTTTTAACAGATTTTTGGCACCTTCCAGCAGCTGAACATGGCCCCACAGAGGTCTATAGAAAACTTCTATAGTTTTCTATGTGCCATCTTCAGCTGCTAGGAGGAGCAGAAAAGCAGTGAAGATGATTGAGGGGGCACAGTGCTTGGGTGAGCCTTTGTTCTAGCGATCAGCGGATGTCTCGGCAGCGGTACCCCCACTGATCAAAACATTTGACGTTTCTCTATGACATGTCCTCCATACAAATGGGTCGGCTTCAAGCATGTGCGGTGTCGCTCCATTCATCTCTATAGGCCTGCTGGCATTTTGGCCAGACAGAGTAGCGTATTTGACTACCCTATTAGAACACTAGCTGTTGGACCGCCGACTCTTAATGCCCTCCATGATTTGAGTTATTTCTTTTTATGGAATGTAGTCAGTGTGGAATTATTTCCCTTGCTGGATGCTGTTTGCGGTACCAAAGTACTGCTTGTTTTAAAATTGTCAATAGGGGTGTCCCCAATTTAACTTGCATTGTAAGAGTATGGGCCCATGTAGCAGCAGCCGCATTGATTGTTTACTGGCAGCATAATTTTGCAAGTAAATAGCAGTTTAATTTGCTAAAGCGCCTGTCCGTTAAAATGAGCATATGGCCGTGTGCCTGTGTTTCCAAAATTGTTTATCTTCCAAATCTTGTGGCCAATAAACAATCTATTTGGAAACCCCATTCACCGTATGTGGACGTGGTCTGCAGCCATGTGGGGTCGCACCCTAAGAATCATGGGTATGGGGCCAGGTCAATGCTGGAGTGCATTTAGACAGAGGTCTTAGCAGTGTGTTTGCAACAATATCGTTTAAGAAGTATAAAATAAAGAATTGAGTTTTTCTACTGGCACGTCATGTATCATGAACCATAACCAAACTTTTAGCAAAGTTCTACTTGAATTGAAGTTCTACTGGTTTGGTTAGCTCAACGCTCGTCCTGAACACTGGTGTATAACACGGTGTAAGAGTTATAAAAGCCCTGTATAATACTTTCAGAGTCATAAACAGGGCTTTTCTGGCTGTCAGATAGTGTTAGGGCTTAAACAGATGGGCGTGATTTTGGCCCGTTATGCGGCCATGGAAATCACAGCCGCATAACGGGACGACACAAAGCTATTGACTTCAATAGTTTTGTTTCCACCATTGAGATTTTCGTGTGTTAATACTACATGCGAGAAAGATAGTACTTTCCCTATCGTTCTCGCTGGTAGTTAATACTATGTCGCAGAAAGATAGGGCTCAACCGGTCTTCCAGCTTTTTTTTCAAACTCGCACGCACTAGCCCAGAGCTTGAATAGCTGGAAAAAAAAAACAAACAAACCCCAGTTCATTCGGTAATATGCTTCATAGAGGCAAGTGTATTAGCACATGCAGTGATGTGTTTTTGCCCTTATACACCAGTGTTAGTCAGTCAGCAGGAGGGAGTGGGGGAGGGGGGAGAGGGAGAGGGAGATCTCCCCTCCGTTCTGCCCCGCTCTCCCCTGCAGCTCCCTGCCCGCCGCCGGCACCCGAACCTTTTGCCTGGAGCAGGCAGGTACTCGCTAAAGGCAATGCTCGCTCGAGCAATTGCCTTTAGCGAGTATACTCGCTCATCTTTACTTCTAACTGGTAATAAAGTTACAAATATGCACACACCTAACTACATAACAGATGAATGGGGAATAAAATAATGGATATATTCCAACATGATTATGGGAAGAAGGGATTGGGAAATATTGAAGCATTAATACCAGATGTACAAATGGCAGTGCTCCAGAATCAAAAGAAAACACATATGAAAAAGTAAAAGGTACCCCATGCAATTGAACAGTTAAAAATGAGATTTTAAATAGTGAGAGACAGTGACTGGCAAAGTGCTGGAGGGCAGACATGTTTCACCTAGAGTGCTCATATGTGGCTTTAGGGAGCACCTCGGCAGATACGTGTCACCGAGTAGCCTGGGCTCGGTGGAGGAAACCAGGATTTGGGTGTCAGTAACACTAAGTTACTGACACGGTGTAGTTTGTAAGTGGCTCCAAGCCGCATAGTCTGGGACGGCCTTTCCTGGAGTGGTCAAAGCGAAGGGTGGGATGGTCACTCCCACGTACCAGGTGAGGCTGGTACTAGGCCTTATAAAGCCTGGGCCTGCAGGTCTTGGAGGGGTGGGCTGAGAGAGCCAGAGAGAGGGCTCAGTGGAGCTAGGAGCCCGGCTAGCCCAGTGTGTGGCTGAGAGGCCAGAGGTTGACAGGGTGATGCCCCTAACCTCCACACCTAGGAGAGGTGTATGGTGAGACCTCTGCAGGTCTGAGGACCAGGCTGGCTGTGTGCAGCAAGCAAGAAGTATTTTGACAGTGAGTAGTCAGGACTAAGCATATGTATAGTGAGTGCTCAGACGAGCAGATGTTTATTTCTGTTTTGGTTTTGTTTATGCTGCAATAAACCCAGGCAAAGCCTGGACTAACGAACTTTATTACCCGGTGTCACTGTCTCTGGCTGCAGATGCCCACGCTGCTACCTATCCGAAATGCTAATCCCTCACATATGGTGGAGGATGCGGGCATCGTTTTTAAAGAGACATACACCAATTAATGGACATTCTGCTGCAGCAGCTGGAGAACTGTTGCTAAGGGCAACCGCCCAAGAGAGATTGTCTGAGAGTGTCGTAACCCCAGGTCCTGGGTGAAAGCTGCAATGGCACAGCCATCAGACACGGCCAAGATGGAGGAACTAATGAAACGGTTAACGCTGATGACGGCGACCCAGCAAAAGGTCCATGAGGAGGCCATGAGAGCTCAGGCCAAAACCAATGCTCTCCTGGCGGAAGCCAACCGTTTAGCCATGCAAGAGACGGTGCAGCAACAGGAGACCATGGCTCAGCAGCAGAAAGTGCAACAGGAGGCCATGGCTCAGCAGCAGAAAGCCCATGGAGAGGCTATGCGGGTGCAGCTGGTGGAAAGGCAACTCCTAATAAAGCAGTTGGCTGCACTGACAGAGTCAGTCAAGACTACAGTGAATGAGCCCCTCATACGAGAAACTGAAACAGATCACAGGGCTTTGTTGGGAAAACAAGCCCATAAAGGTGAACAAGGTTGTAAAAAGTTGAAGACGCAGTCAGCAGAGGAACAGACAGATACATTCCTAAAAGAAAAAGAAAGTAGTCTTCAAGAAGTTCAGCAGCTGAAAGCAAAGAGTGCAGCTCTCTTAAAGGAGAAGGAGCATTTTGAGAGATTGGCTAAGGAGGAAGCTGATCACTGGGTGTTGCTGGAACAGAAGAATGTTCAGTGTGAACAGAGCTTAAAAGAAATGAGAAGTAAGAAAGAAAAGTTTAAGGGATATCTTTCATCAGCCCATGAAAAGATACAAGACCTCAGAGATGTAGCCAGAAATGAGGCTGACCGCAGAGTATGTCTATAGGCACAAGCTGTGCAGTATGAACAGGACTGTAAGAAACTGCAAATGAAAATCCAAGAGTTGGAGATGACGTGTTGCAAGTTAGAAAGAGCTTCTACAGATGCACGTAATCACACTACAGGTTTGCAGAATCAGGTTGCACAGTTGAAAATGCAGCTAGCAAAGAAAAAGGGTGACTTGGAGTGCCAAGTAAGTCAGCTCAAGGAAGAGCTGGAAATACAGAAAGCTGCGTTCAGTCAGGCAGAAAAGCAAGCAGAGTTCTTGGAAGACTTACTGGGTGACAAGGAAAACCAGGAAGTGCTGCTTGAGAGACTGGTGTCCCAGCTACAGATGAGCTTGGAGTACATTGAACCCAAATCCAGGAGCTGGAACTGAGTGATGCTGTAGTTGTGGGGAAACTGTCCCAGCAGTTGAAGCAACTTGAAAAAGTGAAAGAAACATTGAAAAGTGAGTGTCTTGAGCTTACTCAAAAGGTGAAGGGGTTGTTGGAAGACAAGTGTGCATATGAATGCAAGAAAAATACAGTAGAGATGCAGCTGCAAGAGCTACAAATAAAAATAACTGAAGGTGACAGTGTGCAGACAGCATTGTCTAAGCAGGTGAGCAGGCTGCAGGTGGAGCTGGAAGCTCAGAGTGAAGGGTTCCAGAAGTTACTGCAAGAAGAGACGCAGCAGAAGCTGGGTCTCAGTGCACACCTTAAGACTATGCAAGATAAGAAAAATGTGCTCCTCAAGCAGGCAGAGGAGAATGCAGAAGCTAAGAGTGCTCATATGTGGCTTTAGGGAGCACCTCGGCAGATACGTGTCACCGAGCAGCCTGGGCTCGGTGGAGGAAACCAGCATTTGGGTGTCAGTAACACTAAGTTACTGACATGGTGTAGTTTGTAAGTGGCTCCAAGCTGCATAGTCCGGCTTTTCCTGGAGTGGTCAAAGAGAAGGGTGGGATGGCCACTCCCACGTACCAGGTGAGGCTGGTACTAGGCCTTATAAAGCCTGGGCCTGCAGGTCTTTGAGGGGTGGGCTGAGAGAGCCAGAGAGAGGGCTCAGTGGAGCTAGGAGCCCGGCTAGCCCAGTGTGTGGCTGAGAGGCCCGAGGTTGACAGGGTGACACCCCTAACCTCCACACCTAGGAGAGGTGTATGGTGAGACCTCTGCAGGTCTGAGGACCAGGCTGGCTGTGTGCAGCAAGCAAGAAGTATTCTGACAGTGAGTAATCAGGACCGAGCATATGTATAGTGAGTGCTCAGACGAGCAGGTGTTTATTTCGGTTCTGGTTTTGTTTATGCTGCAATAAACCCAGGCAAAGCCTGGACTAATGAACTTTATTGCCCGGTGTCACTGTCTCTGGCCGCAGATGCCCACGCTGCTACCTATCCGAAACGCTAATCCCTCACTATATATATATATATATATATATATATATATATATATATATATATATATATATATATATTAAAGAAGAGAAGAAAACTGATGACACACAGTAATAAAATATAAAAATGTATTAACATGTAAATTTGTTTTTCACTTTTATATATATATGGGTGAGGCTACATTCACATGTGAGCTTAATATTTCATTGTTCAGCTTGAACAACAAACAGCAAGAATAATGGAATTGACAGATCTAGTCACATATTGCATATGAATAGCGTAGATGGACCCTATTTACTATAATGCAGTCCAGTAAGCATTTTGGTGGCAAAAACACATGGGGGTATGTGCAACAATGCTCGCTGTTGGGGGCCATAGTTGTGCATGAACCCTTTTATTTTTTTTTACCAGGCCACCAGAGTGCGAGTTGGAAAAAAACAGCGAGAAGATAGGTCCTGCCCTATCTTTCCCACGTGTAGTATTAACTACATGCAAGAAAGGTGGGGCATGAATATTAACAGGCAAGAATACCGCTAATGAAAATGAAACCATTAAAATCAATGGTTTTGTTTCATCCCGTTATAATGGGACTAAATCCTACGAAGAAGCCCTAAAATAGTACAGCATACGGTGTTATTTTTTCTGGTATTTTATGCCAGATCAGCGCTGGAGAGTCTCTGAACAAAACTACAGTGTAGATGTGCATGTACCCTTAGTAAATGAAGAGTGAATGCAAAAATGGTTAAAGCATAATTTAATAAAATAGTTAATGAAAATAAACAAAAAACAATACATGTAAACACATCGGTGTCCATCCATCACATGAAACGGTCCATTCTCCGGAATGCACAGATATATATTGAACCAGGCGTATCCACCCATTTAGGGCCAATGCCCACAGTCGAATTTCTGCGGCGTTTCACAGCAGCTATTAGGTTCTATTGAACCTAATAGCTCAATGTTCTATTGCGGAATTCCGCAGCGTGAAATAACCTGTGGCGCGTCTTATTTGCCGCGGGAATAAGTGCGGCCGGCTTCCATTGTAGTCAATGGAAGCCGGCCGTCATACTATACTTCTGCTGTAGCACAGCGGAAATATAGCGTGAATACGCACCCCGTCCACCGCTGGCCGCGTCATATGACACCGCCGGAGTGTCATGCGCTATATTGCACATGTGCGCCGGCGCGTCGTGCCGCAGCTGTGTGGCGGATCCGGAGGTGAGTATGGGGTTTTTGTAGGGGGCGCTGTGACGGACTCTGCTGCAGTATTCCACTTGCGGAGCCAGTCACGGCCGTAGGCATGAGCCCTTAACCACGTGTATCCACACTGGTCCTGAAAAACAAAACAGAGTTACTAAGAAAATAAAGAAAGACAACTTCATTCAAGAATTAAAATGTTTACATTTTTTTTCATCATCACATCCTAAGAGCCATATGTTTTTGAAGTTTTCACTGACACAGCTGTCTGAAGAGTTAATGGCACCACTTTGGGTTACATGCGTTGTATAACTGCTTTTATTTTTGTTTTGGGGATGGAGAAAAAAAACCCTGAAATTCCACCATTCTTCTTTGGGTTTTGTTGTCATTGTACGGTATATATAAGATGACAATGTTGTTCTCTGGATCAACATAATTGCGGTTATCCCAATTTTATAGATTTTTTGTTTTACTGCACAATAAAAAAAACATTTCTCCTAACAAAAAAAATTACTTTTTTTGTGTCTCCACATTTCATGAGCCATAAAATGTTTAATTTTCCACCCATCCGTGGGACTGTATGAAATAGGTTTGCATACATGACAGGCGCTGTCATGCTTCAACCAATGGGCAGGAAAGGATAGAAGGGCGACCACATGATGTCTTCTCGGACTGCCAACTTGAATTTTTTTGTTTTCCTGGACAACTTACCAAAAAATCATGGCAGACGACATTTTTTCCATTGGAAAAACCATACTGATTGATAAAGATTGCCACTCTCTTCCAGTCATCAGGTAGAATGGGTTTCATAATCATATAAGAACATTGAGTTTCATTAAAGGTTTATTATATAATGGCAACACAAAAATTGCTCTATATTTTTAACTGACCAGACAATCCCTTTAAGTTTTAACAAAAATGAAAATTGTTGGTCTATTAGGCATGTTCAGATGTAACCTATATATGGCATATTTTTCACTGTGGACCTGCAAGTGGATAATATCTAACATATAATCCACAGCATTTCAGCTTATGCCAAATTTCACTGGACATTTCAGTTCTTCAAATGGGAGGAGTGGAATCTGTGGCAAATCCACAATAAAATCCACTGCGAATCTGCATGTAACAACATTGTGGATGTTGTTGTGGAATCGCACCAAAATATCCTGTGAATTTTCTGTTTTGATGGTACTTTCTCAGTGCCCTTCAGTATAGTGAATGGTACAAGGCAGGGGCGTAGCTAAAGGCTCATGGGCCCGGGTGCAAAACCTGTAACAGGGCCCCCAACTATAATGCTTTATTCATAGTACTGGGCTTTCTATATAGAGAAGAGAGGCCTTATGGGCCCCCTAACGCTCCTGGGCCCGGGTGCAACGGCATCCCCTGCATCCCATATAGTAACGTCAATGGTACAACGCAAAGTTGCCCATTGTCATCAATGCATGGAAACATTAATTCAAAACATCAGAGCATCCCAAAATATCAAACCAGTTATGATGCATGGAGTGTGGTATGGGACAAAAGCCATTGCCGACAACCTTCAACCTTCTCATAATAATGGTAATCCCAGTAACGAAGATCCCAGTCATCTTAGACTTAAAAAGTAACTAAACTTTCAGCTAACTTTTGACATGTCATAGTGACACATTAAAAGTGTTGATCAGTTGGGGTCCAGTTGCCCTTCATCTGTTCACTAAAATATGGGACTTCAGTGCTCACCCAAGCTCTGTACCCTCTCAGCATATGGTTACTCGTTTTCGGTTGCTTTCGGCAACTGAAGATGGCTTCGCAGAGGCGTATAGGAAGCCCCACTGATCAATGTTTTTGACATGTTTCTATGATATGTCAACAGTTAATGAGTAGCTGCACTTTCAGCTAAGTTGTTTTACATGGGCCATCTACTGGCATTAATGAATGTTGATTAGTGAGATCAGCTCTTGTTTACCTCAGCCTTCACACTGGCTGATCATAATCTAATGGCAAATGAATGATCATTATGGTCATTCGTTCCCCATTCACTTTAATAATCTTTGGCAGCACATGCCTTTTCACACAGGGAGATGTGTTACTGCAAATTACTATTTTTTTAGGCTGTATAGGAGATGCAATTGCAGCATCCCGTAGGATGACCCCGGACACAGGGCGTATGTGACACAGGGCTACACAGGAGCTGGAAGAGTAAGATGCTGGCTTGTCATGGTGGCACTTACCACACTCCCTCCCGGAGAGATGCATGTAGCCTCGGCCAGGCCAGCGCTGGGCCTCTTCTGGACATCCCTCGGAGAAGGATGCCCAATAAACTGGAGAACAGGGATGGCAGATGTCACAGGTGACACCACCATTCTGTTACCCACCAGTATGACCCTCGGCGGGTAAATAAATAGAGCCACAGACAGAAGTAATGTACCTCAGGTACCTGGGAATGATCAGGGCCTGGTAAAACCTTACTGGAACAACTTCTTGCTTACAAGGCACAAATGACAAAGATTTGCAGTGCAGGTATTACACAGACTTGAGAGTACCTCCACCCAGTGATCCCAGACTTCAGGATGGCTGGGTGTGAAAAACAAATGGGTGTACCTCTATGCGGTGATCCACTAGATCCGGATGGCTGCATAGGAAAAATAAATAAGGAGTACTTCTGCACTAGGCCTTGGAAGCGGCACCTACTTCTAGCTCATGTTCTCTCTCTTCAATTGGGGATCACTCCTCTCTCATCTCTGGAACATACACTCTCAGGGAACCTCTCTTCTTCCTCCATTTTTCACCACATGAGGGTTGAAGGTACCCCTATGTGGCTGGCACTCTGAAGCCTCAGGAACCCAGAAGAATCTTAGACTCTGAAGAATGGACTGCTTTCCCACTCTCACACACTCCTATTTATATTCTCAATAATTCCAAGTGACTAAACAAATGATACATTGCAAGCATCTCCCAGGCTCATGCAAACACTTAGGCCTCATGTCCACGGGGAAAATCAGGCCCGCTACGGATTCTCCATGGAGAATCCGTAGCGGGTCCCTCCTGCCCCGCGGACATGAGGCATAAAAATAAGAATTAACTCACCTCTCGCCCGCTCTGGATCTTCCCTTCGCTGCGGCTTCATCTTCTCTCCGTCGCGGCCGGATCTTCTTTCTTCGGCCCGGCGGATGCGCAGGGCACGTCGGTTGCGTGCCCCGCACATGCGCCGGCCCAAAGAAAAAAGATCCGTCCGTGACGGAGAGAAGATGAAGCCGCGGCGAAGGGAAGATCCGGAGCGGGTGAGTAAATTCTGATTTTTGTCTCCCGCGGATCCGGACGGCTTCCATAGGCTTCAATAGAAGCCCGCGGGAGACCCGCACGAAAATGGAGCATGGTCCAGATTTTTTCATGCTCCATTTAAAAAAAAAAAAAATCACTTTTATTGACCATCCGCGGGTATTTATCTACCCGCGGGTGGTCAATGCATCCCTATGGGATGCGAATCCGCGGGCGGGAGAAGAGTTAAAATCCGCTGCGGATTTTAATTCTTCTTTTGCCCGTGGACATGAGGCCTTAACCTCTCATTTGCTGCAGCTGTGCAATACACATAACAGAAAAGACTAGACAGGTTTGCACAGCGCACCAACAAAAGACATGACATGTATGATATTTATGGAGGGGGCCAGGAATAGATGTACTGGGCACTATGCAATCAGCCGACAAATGGCTGTTTACACAAGCCAATGATCGAGTGAATAATTGACAATTCATTCTAATGAAGCTTATTCAGGGTCATTGGCCTGGGGAAGAGGGTCTTTGCTCAGAGAATTTAGGACTTTGTTTAACTTTAAAATTAACTGAGACAAATCCGAAGCCTTAAGAATGAACACAAAAAAGATAATTAATCAACAGAAAAAAACAGTCCCTCTTTAGATGGCCAGATAAATATGTAACTTAATTAGGCATTATTAAATTATGCAACCACTGGTCTGACCATTCCGGATGAATTATTTACCATAAACTCAGATCACTAAGAATATACTAAATTTGTGGTCTGCTCTATTCATTTCTTGTATTGGTAGAAGAAAAATGATCACATAGTCTGATTCTACCCAGATTCAATTATATTTTCCAAGTACTCCCAACAAGACAATAAGGGCTTTCCAAATGCTCACTTGTAAGCACACACACACACACATTATAATATACAGTGTATATACAAGGTTATTCAAAAAGTAGGAGCAGATTTGTGGGTTTATTTATAAACAAACTACAAAAGACAGGGACACAATCCACACATCACGATAATACCCTTTCTAGAGTCATCATGACCCACAGAGGTTGCCATCTTGACCTCTGTAGGAACAGGAAGCAGGAAAGTTTAAAGGCACCTCCCCTCCACCGGATCACCAGTGTGTACCAAATGACTACAGTGACTGTGCTTTTTTCAACCAACCACGTTTTATTATAAATCAATCATCAGATAACATCAAATAAAGGATCTTACAACACGTTTTACTTTACGTGTAAGTACTTTAGAACAACATAAATAGGGAGGGTAAGCCCATATGCTGTCATGGTGACTCTAGAAAGGTTATTATCACTAAGAATAATCCCTACCATCCCCTTCATCATCATGACAGGATACACATGGAGAAGTACCATATTAATCGGCTTAGGATGGGACTACGGCTTGTAGAACCTTTCTACTGAAGGCCAAGTCACCACTGGCCTCTAAATCTAAGTGATAATGCTTAACAAATGTATGTATGTTGGACCATGTAGCAGCCCAGCAGATTTGGTCTGAGGAGGCCTGCGCTCTCTCAGCCCAAGAACAACATATGGCTCTTGTAGAATGGGCTTGGAGTCCTTCCAGGGGAGCAATGTCTTGGGCTTTGTAGGCCTCTTCTATTGCCATTTGACCCACTGGGAGATCAAATCCTTAGACGTGGGATTTCCCTTGGCCGGCCCGTGTTCCTTATGAAAACTAGTTAATACTTTGTGTATCATCATGTAGGGTGTTTGCAGGAAAGGGCCTCAATTCACCTATTCTTCTGGCTGACGTTACTGCTACCAGAAATGCTACCTTGAAGGTCAGCATATTTAGTGGCATACTGAGTAGTGGATCAAATGGAGTTTCACAAAGAGATTGTAGAATCAGATTTATATCCCACGGGGGAACTGTTTTCCAAATGAATGGACGGAGCGTAACTGTGCCCTTTAAGAATCTTCTAACCCATCTATGTTCAGCTAGTGAGAAGTCATAGAAGGTCCCTAGAGCTGCCATCTGAACTTTAGAGGTGCTAGGACTTAACCTCTTATCTAGTCCTGCTTATAAGAAGTTCAGAATTTCAGGAATTTTGGGTTGGAGAGAATTCTTGATGTCACGACTCCTCCATTCCGAAAACTTTCCCTAGACTTTTCAATAAACAGCTTTAGTTGAGGGTTTATGGCTCTAACATAAGGTAGATATCACTCTGTTGGATCGGCCCTGCCTCTGGAGCTTCGCCCTCTCAATATTCAGGCTGTCAGCCTTAACCTGTGAATCTCAGGGCATTGTAATGGTCCCTGGAGCAGGAGGTCTGGCCTGGTCGGCAGGTGGAAGGGCCCCTGAATAGACAGGGACTTGAGTAAGGGGAACCAGGGTCTTTTGGCCCAATAAGGGGCAATCAGTATAACTGCCGACTCTGATCTCTGGAGTTTTCTGACAATGTGAGGTACCATTGGGAAGGGAGGAAAGGCATAGACAAGATCCCAGTCCCATTTGTGGGAAAGTGCGTTAATGCCCAGCGCCCCGCTGTTTGTGTTTTGGGGAAAAAAACTGTTAGCATAGGGTATTTTCCTTCGTGGCGAAGAGGTCCACTTGGTGAAATCCCCACTGTTCCGTGAGAAGTTTGAAAACCTGAGGGTGAAGTGACCATTCTCCTGGGTCTATTCTCTTCCTGCTCAGGTTATTGGCCATGATGTTCCTTGCTCCTTTTATGTGGAAAGCTGTGAGAGACAGGGTGAGATGTTCTGTCAAGAATAGGATTTTGGCCGCCAGATGTTGTAGTCGTGGATTCCTGGTGCCTCCCTGATGGCTTTGTAGACCTCTTACTGTAGTCATTTGGTACACACTGGTGATCCGGTGGAGGGGAGGTGCTTTTATACTTTCCTGCTTCTTGTCCCTGCAAAGGTCAAGAGGGCAACCTCTATGTGTATGCTGTCAAGGGGAAAGAAGAAGGTTCAAAGTTTTTAATGGCATACCAGCAAGTTGCATTTTCTGGGTGCATCGTTTACAGCTTCATGGTATGTGGGGTGCTACGTATTTAACATGGGCATCATGTGTCGAACAACAAATTTGCTTGTGACGAGGAGACTATTTTTGGAATGAACAATGGATTCACAATTAGCAAATTCAAACACACCAATTTCTCCTGTGGTGTCGCCATTTTCATATAAACTGTAAACTAGAAGAAACAGCGCTGCGGTGTGGCTGAAAATGGTACTTCATAAGAAACTATGAACCGTCCTCTATTCAGTGAGGTGCGGAATGTGTATCTCTCTTTTGTAGTCGGTTTATAAATAAATTACCAAATCTGCTCCTTCTTCTTGAAGAAGCCTGTATTATAAAGAATGCAAACAGCATAAGATAAATTCACCTTTTCGCTGCAAAGGTGTATGCAAGGTAGCACATCAAAACTGGAAAAGCTGATCCCAATCACCCTGACTTAGGGTGGCTTCACACAAGCGTGTTTTTGTGCGTACATAGGTAAAAATCAAGTAAAAGTGGTTTAAAAAACCAAAAAAAAAAAATAGATACTCACCTTGCTTCAGCTGCCGGGGCTCAGCCGTGTCTTCTCCTGCTGTCCCCTGCACTGTGGTGCTTATCTATCAGCAGGCGGGGATTTAAAATCCCCGCCTGCTGAAAGAGCTGAATGTGATTGGCTGAGGTGCTCAGCCAATCACAGGCAGCTCTCACCGAATGAATGACGGGCAAGAGTGTGAAGTCATGTGAAGCCACCTTTACACTTTTTCCAATCCTCCGCCTTCAATAAGACAGTGATTAATACCAGTTTTAAAGGATCCATAGATATACCACTAACCAAATACAAAACATTGCTTGATCGAGTGAAATATCCATTAAAGAATCTTTCTACTACAGAAAAAAGGAGGAGATTTGGGCATTTAACGGGAATCGGTCAGCTCAAATATGCTGTTGAAACTGCAGGCAATATGTTACAGAGCAGGCGGAGCTGAGCAGATTGATATATGGGGAAAGTATCTGTCATATTTGCCCTGAGTGGAAGGCCTCGTTCACACAAGCGCTGTGTTCACGCAATATAGGCACGGGAAAAGATCACAGCTATACTGCACTAAAGATCCTGTGAACGGGTGATTTCCAGCTATTTGAAGTAGCCCGTTCACACAATCAGAGGTGCGTGGTGCAAGTAATCCAGCTTCCATAGGAGTCTATGGAAAGCCCGTACCAAAGATGGGTCAGGTCCTATCTTTTCTCACTCCATGGACCTTAGATGTGAGCTTTGCAGTTGCATGTCCTATCTTTGATTGGTGAGAGTATTTAGTGCATCTAAAATTCCTTCATGTCAACGCTTCTATAGGAAACCATTGTTTCTTACAGAAGCGCTCTTTTCATACGCCTCTAATGCGCAAAAAAAGCGGTTGTGTGAACGAGGCCTAAGATGCACCACGTCCAGGACAAACGCTAATAGAAGGCAGGTTATTATGGAAACAACAACCCAAATGGACGCAACCCAAACAAGGACTGGAGGGAAAGGAAAGAGAGAGGAAAGGAACGTGCATACACCATGCACACCATAACAAACTGAAGTGGAGACGGGACTTGTGAGCCGACATCCAACAACAACTGACATCCACCAGAACACTTACCTAGAATACCAACACACATAAGCAGATGGAATAGCTAGAGAATCCTGATAGTGGAATCAAAACTATTGAAATCAATGGTTTCTCTTCATCCCGTTATGCGACTGTGTTTCTTCTCACGGCTGCACACCCATGTGCTTTATGGCACTTTCACACGAGCGTAGACGTCTTTATGTTTTCACATTCACCCCATTTATTGGCGGGAATGGACGTTTTCTCGACCCATTTTCTTGCCCATTCGCACGAGCATGAGCGGCGTTTTTAGTGAAAAAAAATTTATTGCACCCTGGAAAACCCTCACTCTGCAAAAATCCTCGGCATGCCTTCCAATGCCTACATAGAGGCACCTGTAAGCTTTTCGCAGCGTTGGACGCTACTAAACTGCCTTCCCCTCCGCTTTGTCCAGCTCCCATAGGAGTCTATGGGAGCCGCCGCCGCATATTGGGCAAAAGATAGTTCCACAACTATCTTTGGCCCACCGTATATGCATTGGCACATATTTCAGTCAAGTATGTTCCATTTTTCATGGTTCAACGTTTTTGTGCACCGTATATTCACCGCATGTGAATGGATGAAATGGAAACCAAAGCCTCAGATGGTCGTGTATAAACACCGGCAGAGGCGTAAAAACGCGCCGTTTGTGTGAAAGAATCCTAAGCCCTAAATAGTGCTTTTTTTTGTAGCATTAGTTCACTTGTCACATTTTTCAGGTCATGTGTGTTTTTTGCAGTAGGCTGTAGATTTAAAAACTGTTAGTTTTGGTATAGGCTTCTCTATAGGACATGAAAAAGGGACAAAAAATGCATGATGGAAATGTGTGGATTGAAAAAATTACACCAAAAAAAAATTGCTTGTAAGGGTGCTTTCACACGGGCAGAATTCGCCACAGGATCCACTGCAAGCTGCGGTAAGCTCCACACCAAAATCTGCCGGGCTACTGATGTGGAATTGAACACGGCCTAAACCTCCCTGCGATTCTGCATCAAAATCTGCAGCTAGGGCTCCTACAGATGAGCGAATACGCAGATACGCTGGGGAGAGCATCACGTGATTGCTCTGTGAATGGAGCACCATTGCGTGCATATCCGTGCATTCTACTGTACTTTTGTGCACTGCCGGCCCCGTTCACAGCGGTGCGGGATACAATAGTGCCGTTATTGAACCGACTGAGCCACATAATTAGTCCCCCATGTTATTGATTAACACCAAAAAAATCGCACCCTCCCATGGTGCATGTCGCATATTTTTTTGCCCGACAGAAATTCGCATGCAAAATCGCCCGTGTGAAGGAGCCCTTAGACCTGTGGATTTTTTAGTGTGGAATTCCGCAGTGACAGAATAGGGGCTTCTTCACACCGCCGTATGCACTACTACACTCTCCGCTGTGGAGCATAGTTGCGCATCAACAAGGTAACACCTTGTTTTAACACCTTTCAATTGCTGCGCTATTCTGCGTGAGTTTGAAAAAAAATACAAAAACGGTAAGATAAGTCCTGCCCTACATACACGTATCACCCACATGCGAGAAAGATATGGCAAATCCTATCTTTCTCGCGTGTAGCATTAACGCCCAAGAATACCGTTAGTGAAAACGAAATAATTAAAATCAATGGTTTTGTTTTGTCCCGTTATGCAGCCATGATTTTGGCAAAATGGGGCAAAATCATGCCTGAGTGTTTGAGCCCTACGCTGCAGGTTTTGGTGCATATTGTAGGCTAATTCCAGCCTGTGTCAAAACACCTGAAGGCCTATTTCTCAAGGGTGTTATTTTGATAGCGAGTTAGCTGCGCTAAAAAATTGCGACTAACTCAGCCAAAAATCGGATGAGCAAAGAATAGCTGGGACCAAGTCATGGCTATTCTTCCCGATTTTATCGTCCATTCACATGGCGTGATATAGTGAAATAAGCCCCAAAATTCCTCAGTCAGCAGAAATACTATTTAATCACTTTCAATGCCTCACCAGATGCACCTGTGAATGTTTAGCAGCGCTCGCCGCTGCTAAACTCCCTCCCCCTCCCTTTTCGGACCACTTCAATGGGAGTCTATGGAGTCTACTGTGTTTTTCCATCAAAAGATAGGACAAGACCTATCTTGTGATGCTGGTCCTATCTTTTGCGGTGCAATTTTTTTAGGCGCATCAAAAAAATTGTTCGTCTGAAGGAATTCATTGAAAACCAAGGGCCTAAGGTACACCACTAAGTTACATTTTTCGGCTCTGGAGAGGAACAATAGTTAAAATGGAAGTGCTAGATTTGGCACATGATGGACCTGTTGGAGTGTGATAATGAAAAAATTATAAAAATATGGCTGCATCTTTGAGACCCCAATGAGCCGCATACTGAAGGGGTTAAGGGAGCACTTAGTAGTTGTAACTGTAACCAACATTTCCTAATGGGTCATAGGTAAATGGTTCATTTCTCTTTAAACAATGTTTTCATTTAGTGCCCATTTACGTGGCTGGCACCGAAGGCCTGTGAAACAGAAGGTAATATAACCGTTACTGTCTGCAATATTTGTAATGTAATAATGTCAGTAAGAACAATAGATGTACCTACACAAACATCTGGTTGACAGGAAATCACACATTTTACAGTGACGGCAGCGGGACTCGTCTCGTCCACCAGACTTCTCACGATATCATGTAACAAATTAAATTGACAATGTAATTATGTAACCGAATGTACGAGGGAGTGAAATATAATGCTTAATAACACAAAGACATTATAATATCTAGAGCTGTCAGCGGTGAGGTGTATGTGGTTTTCTTTATATAAATATGCATACTGGTGAAGACAATAAACCTTTTTACAGGACGCTCCCATATTTGACTTTCTGCCTGATGTGCCTATTTCTGAGTTGTCCACTTTGTGGTCATTTTAACTGATTTAATATAAAGGTATTGTTCAAAATATTCTGCTGCAGGAACACCTTAGATCAGCTGTAATCCATAGAAGAATCTCACAATTATTAAATTTCACTCCCTGGGTCGCCCTTTTCAGGGTGGGTGCTCCACTTGTAAGGCAGTTCCAGCCCCTTTTAGATCAGAGATATGTTTGTTGCCCTAGCGTGTATCCCAGCTCCCTGTCCTGTCTAGTCTTTGTGGACTCAAAGTTGTATTTGTCGGACAAGACACATTGTTTTTATTCAACTGAGCTGGTGTAAAGCTTCTCCATCACTGGCGCTATATTCCGCAACACCCATTATCTACAATGGAGAGAGCCACATGATTGCATGGTTTCCATCTCTTGCTGCTTAGGAGAGAAGGAGAACCCTAGTCTTCCAATAGATAGGAGGCCTGTGAGAAATCTGCAGCATCAGAGATTTTTGCAGTATTCTGTTGATATGCCATACATTTCTACCCCTTTAAGTTTTTTGTGGGTCGTGGGAGTGGCTCAATATGATAATAGACCAAAAACAGTTGTGCAACTTAGTTTCTCTTATTAAGAGCAATGCTGTTATGCTATATAAGACGACATTACATGGAGCAAGTATAAAATATTAGATAGAGAGTTAATGGGGTACATCTTTGGTGGTCTAGCACTGGGAAATCTTAGCCTGGCCTGAGCTACATGCCCCAGTTGCTTCCACCGCCTCCCCTAGTTACTCCCCTGTATAAGATGAAAGAACTAAAACTTCTAGCATGTCCAGAACGATGTGGTTTTAAGGGGTATTCAAGGATTTTTTTCTGGTTACTAACAATATATGTGGCAGCAAAGAGAGATTATTACTGTGCAAGGGGCTGCAAAGCGGGCATTATTATTTTGGACTCATTAGGGGCTAATTGTTGTATGGAGGGCATTGATAGGGGCATTGGAAGCAACATGGGAAGTTTACAGGGCAAAGAAGAGTTGTGACTGAAAGACGTCTTTCTGGCAGTCTGGACACGAATAGAGAAGAAAAGAAGATAATTCCAGGGGCACAGCATGTATTATAATTCATTTCGGGGGGGGGGGGGGGGGGGGCACAGTATGTACTATTTATGGACATAGTAGATTATTATTTCTGGGGACACAGTGAGTAACACTATCCAGGTGATGCAGTATGCGGTGCATAGAATTTCAAAAGAACTAGAGATAAAAATGGCAGAAAAGTCCGAAGAGGCAAAACATAGTTGGAAAAAGTCATGAAAATCTGGTTCAGATCCAAAAGAAAGGAAAGGAGCCCAGAGGACATTATCTGTGAGGTCCATTGTGTATTCTGTCTCTGACTGCATCACATCAGCATTGTGATCACATATAAGGTCTACAGCATTCTAGCTTGTGAAACTACAACTCTCAGCATCCCCACACCATAGCTTAGGTCATACTGGAAGTTGTAGATTCACAGAGTAAGTACTTCTGTAACACCCGATGGGTTGCCAATAAGGCTTTGTTATATCACGTATAGCAAAGCATTATTTCATGCTTATTTCCAAGTACAGTATATAACATTAACACATTTTTTTAATCGTGTGGTAAATGACAAAATGAAACAACAGGGGCCCAATGAGACTATCACCCAAGGGCCACATAAGCCTGGAGCCAGCCCTGACCTAACCCATTGTGCCATTAGTTGAACATGAACTATGCACATACAAGCAAGGTCACCTCTTTATTCAAACTGGACTGGGATCCACCTATCTTCCCGATCATGTGGGTTCCAACTGTTGAACCCCAACAATCAAACTATGATAAGACATCATGAAAATCAATTGTTGGGAATCCAACTTATGAAACAAGGAACATTTAAGATTTTAGTATTTTAGAAAAGGCAGTTGATTGAGGGTCAGCTCTGGAGCCTGTATGCACACAGTGCTTTACAGCAGGGTACAGCAACAAATGTAATAAGACAAGACCAGCACTATATTGATCACTGAAGTTTCCAGAAATGTCTGAGAACAGTGTGAACAGATATTGTTCCATCAGCATAGGAAATCCAAAAATAAAAATTTTCCGGTGCTCATCCAATCAAAAATGTACATTTTATTGCATCTTGATGACTAAAAACATTGTAGGAGCCAGAATAAAAAACAAAACAGGAAAGCTCTTACGTGTTTCAAGCCATTTTAGAGTGGCTCTTAATTATAGCACAGTCCCTTGAGAAATACTCCTTTTAAAGCAAGAATAAAAAAACAAATCTTGTTATTTGTAAAGCGTGATCTTACTCTGCTGCACTTTTAGGTCATTTATTTATTTGGGGAGCAGAAAAAGGGAATCCCTTCGGCTGAACAGCTCAGACTCAGGACAGACTGGAACAAAGCTGAAAGGACCCCACTGACTATAAGGGGGTCTGTTTGGTTTCCGCTCAAATGCCCAGTTTTGGGACAGAAGAAAAAGCACTTTTTCTTCCAGTATTTTGAGGCAGATCTGTGATGGAACTTCCGACTAGAGGGTGAAATGCAGATTTGAAACCGGCCTTATGCGACAGGTCAGCACCATTTCAAGTTAATACACTTTTTTGATCTTTTGCTTTTTTTGTTTTCAAAGAATTTGCACAGAGAACGACTTTGATTTCTTATCGGCGCCTAGTACTGCACTTTTGGCGCACTCAGGGCTTGTTCCCATGCGCGCACAAAACACCCTCCGACAGGATTTAAAAGGCTATTTAGCCCAATGATGTTCAGATGTGTTCTTTTTCAATGAACTGTGCAGTGTACTGCACTTGTTCCTTCATTTTGTGCTCGCATTTGCACACCGCTCATAGACTTCTATGGGGATCTAATATGCAGAAAAAGAGAGCAGGTGCGATTTATTTTTTAGTATTTTTTGACAGTTTGAGTGACAGTTTTGAGCGATCATCTTTGCATAGTCTATAGTACCTAAGTAGCTACTTAAGAGCTATGCAGGCGGAGCAGGACACCGCCGCTACCGCTAGGCGAACAATACAGCTGTTCTGCATAAGCAAACAGCTGTATTGTTCTCAGCGATTACAGCATGCATCCCACTGTGAACTACCGGCGGGACACAGGCTGTAAGAATGTTATCAGCACTGCCAACTGTGATAACAGCCTGCACTGCTGATAAGAGTTCATCGCTCAATTCAAGAAAACTAGAATTGAATGATGAACGATTAGTGCAAGAAAACTGCATGGTGGCCGTGCATTTAGATGCAACAATTCTGGTTCAAAAGATGGCTTTGAGTGAATTTTGAGCCAGAATCGTTGGGTCTAAATGGGCCTTTAATGCTAAGTAATTGATGACAAGTTAAGTGCTTAAAGGACAATTGCAGCAAAAATGTTAATTACTGACAGGACAATTGCTTGGGTTATAGGGGTTTTCCAAGTTAAAAAGTATTGACGGCAGTGGGAGGATGAGTCATAAATGAGAAAAAAAAACACTCACCTCCCCAAATGCGTTGCTCCCTGGTCCCAACTTCGGACCTCCAGTCGTCTGTTTATTCCAAATTCAGCAGTCATCTGGTTGTTTAGCCATATGACCGCTGCAGCCCATTTGAGGCCCGACAGGAAGGTCATCAGTGACATTCTGCAAACCTGCCAGGAGCTTCTACATTAGAAGCCCACATGATAGGTTTACTGGATATCAACAGGCCAAAAGACCCGGTGATGTCACCTGTCAGATGCTGTGGCACTAGATGTCTGGTCCTGCCCACAACGAGTAACCGGAAGCATTATAGTATTTCAACGGGACAGAAGGTCGGCTGTTACACTGGCCAATTTCATTGACAGTAAGCCGAAAGATCAGCTGATCAGCAGGGTTCCCGAACACTTGGCCTCCGCCAAACTATTGATGACCTATCCTGAGCATAGGTCATTAATAGTTAAAGTCCCAGAATATCCCTTTAACATAAGCTTTCCATTGTTTTCTAAAATACTTGCTGCTGGATAGAATAAAGATGTTACCGGATCATTAGAGTATATCATTAATATATCATCTAAATGATCCATACTAGCATTATGTATAATTAGTGATATCTATAATTGCTTCCTCTGTAGACTGTAAGTCTGTTAACACTTTCTTCCTTCTTATGAGGATTTACAATACAAAGATATGGCTATTAATTTCCCCGAGGATCACATATTACACTCCTGCACCTGGGCAATGTATGAGCTAATTGTGCTGCCCAATATTCTGTTATTTGCATATAAATTTACATTTTGTGGTCATTTATTTCCATGAATACAAATGGTTTATCCTTTAAAAGGCTAAAATAATTTGTTTGATGAGGGTAGATATATAGTTACTCAATGCTCTCCTTTTACATGTTAGCGGTGAGCTGCCTTCCCCTAAATAATGCTAGTCATTGGCATGTCAGCAGTTTGCACATTGAGCTCATCTGTGGTATAGAAGGTAAGCTTGCTGGTCTGAACATACAGTTGCAAAAAAAAGTAAGCGACCCTTTGGAACTACCTGGATGTCTGCATTGATTAGTAATAAAATGTGGTTTAATTGTGATCTAAGTCATAATTATAGACAAACACAATCGAACTAAGTTAACAACATACAAAAAGTTGTACCTTTGTGTCTTTTGTTGAGCACTTCGAGTAAAAATCCATAGTTCAGGGAGAAAAATATATGAATCTCTGTGTTAATGACTTCTCCAAGAGCTTCAGTAATTGGAAAAAGGTATTTCAGTTCAGGAGATGCAATTGGAGGTGCAGTTTTCATATATGCTTTGCCAATTAAATAAAGGCAAACAAAGTCTGGTTACTGACAAGTGTGTTCTACTCAGGCCTTATTCACACAAGCATTTGATCTCAGTTATTTCGCTGCGATAAAATGTTGACCAAAAATTGCGACCATCTGAAGCATTGGATTCATTTAGATGGCCGCTTTGTAGCTGCGCCAAAACATCACAGCTGCGATAATAGGATTTTGCATCTGAATATGCTGGCCGATGTCTTGCCATATCTTTTGGCTGCGATTAGCCAGCGGTTCCCATAGGCTTCTATGGGAGCTGCCAGAAAAGGGAGGGGGAGGGAGCTTAGTAGCGGCTAGCACTGCTAAACCATGTCAGTTATTCAAATAATAGAAACCATGCTGACATTTAATGCCGGACGAAGGAATACCAGGCTACAGAGTATGTATCCTAGTCGCAACTCTCTGTCAGACTCTAAGAGGGTTTTTCTCAATAATTGCTCTGTATTTTCTGCCATCCATCTTTCTTTGAATCCTGACCAGTTTTCCAGTCCCTGCAGATGAAAAGCCCATTGATAGCATGATGCCACCACTAACACACAGAGTTTCCCATGATGTCCCGAAAGTTCAGTTTTCGTCTCATTGTTACATCCAACCTGTACACGTTGGATCTGTCACTCGTAGATTGACCAAAAATGCAATTAAACGACAAAACAAGAATGGAACAAAAATATGGGAAACACTGTCCCTATGCAAACAAACACTGGGAAGGCCCCGGCCTAAAAGCAAGGCAATTGCCCCGATAAGGACGGCCCCAACTGCGTACTTCGGTCTCTAGTTGACCATACGTGGGGAAAGGAAACAAAACCAGAAAACCAAAATAACAATGCAAACAATAGCAGTACTTAGCTTTTAGATGCAGCAAGTAACTGAACGATCCAGCAGGAACCTTCTGACTGCTATCCCAGTCAGGGAGAGACTGAGAATCAACCGCAGTTCAGCTCAGCCTCCAGCCAGGTTAAATAGTCCAAGAAATCATCCACAGGTGCCACCAAGCATGTCACACCATATAGCACACCTACTGAACCAAAAGATGTAGAAACATCTCCAAAACCAGCTTCAGACTATCAGCAAGACGACAATCCCAGAACCGCGGCAACACTCATGTGACTAGAGAACCTTTCTTCTATTTGTTTGGAGAGTCAGCCATATGCTGTTTGGTGAACTCCAAATGTGTTTTCTTACCTTTCTCTTTAAGCAATGGCTTTATTTTGGCTGCTATTCCATAAAGCCCTGCTCTCTGGAGTCTACAGCCTATAGTGGTCCTATAGACAGTTCTTCCATCTCCACTGTGAATCTTTGGAGTTCTTTCAAAGTTATTATTGGTGCCTTTACTAGTCTCTACCTAATGCCCTCCTTGCCAGGTCTGTGAGTTTTGGTGGGCAGCCTTCTCTTGTCCGGTTTCTAGTTTTGCCATTTTTTTTTCTATTGTGCTATAATGCAATGTTTCCCCAACTCGAGTCCTCATGGAGCCCCAACAGGTCATGTTTTCTGGACTTCCTCAGTGTTGCACAGGTGATGTAATTATTGTCGGTGCCTCGGACATTGCCACAGGAGTTCTTCCTATAGGAGATCCTAAAAATATGACCTGTTGGGACTCCATGAAGACTGGAGTTGGGAAACACTGGTAATTGATATAATGGAGCTCTGGGGGATGTTCAAAGTTTGGGATTCTTTTTATAACTCGACCCTGATCTATACTTCCCCACAACATTGTCTCTGACTTGTTTATAGAGTTCCTTGGGCTTCATTTTTTTTGCTAAGTCGTCTCAAAGACTCAGTGGCCTTTCAAAACAGGCCGCTAATGTGACTTATGATGGTAATGGTTGGATAAGACCTTATTCAAGGGTTTCATAGTAAAGGGGGTGAATACATGTGCACTCACAACTTTTCAATATGCATTTAAAAAGTTTTGTTTCATTCCTCTGAGGTAATTTGGATTATTTTGTCATTTATCACAGGGGCAAAAGCAGTCTAATGTATCAGAAGCCCTTCACAAAGTAGACGCTAAAACTTAATACTTATTAATATCTAAAAAATATATACGGCTAGACGAACATATATACAACAAACAAAAAGCACTACAGAGCCACACTAGGGAAGATGTGTAGGTCCGTAGCTCTGAGCAATAGAGAAATGTGTTGGGAATCTGGTCAGGGACAATGCATCATTAAAGCTAGTCCAGATGGATATACCACTTTTTCCTGTAAAGCACAGGAGCGATAGTCAGGGGGTAGGTAGTCCATGGGGCGGCTGTTGGGCGTTCATGCATCTGATAGTTGACCTATGTAAAGGTGTCTTAACTCCAGGTGGTAATGCAACAAAACAGGAAAAACAGCACGGGGGGGGGGGGGGGGGGGTGTGAATTATTTTGCAAGACCCCGTAGATAACAATCAGACCACCTATTGTTAATAATGAGTGCAGAAATCCAGATAATTCCAAACAGTTCACTTACTTTTTCTTACAACTCTATGGAGTATGGAGATACAAGGTAGTCACTTCTAAAGTCCGTTTTATCCAGGCAATCACTAAAACACATTCATTAACTGCCTAGCAAGTTCAGGAATTAGAATAGCTTCCTAATGCATAAATACAGCGCAAAACTCAGATTTTTGTTAGTTTTCTTTTGAGCAAAACTTCCAGATGTAGCAAATGCTAACTTGATGTTTAACATGTACCATTAACACATCATGTCACTGAGAATGGCATGTTAACGTTTGCTACATCTGTAGCCTCCAAGGAAGTAATTGGTTGTCAGAGTAATCCTTTAGGGCTCAGTCACACGGGTGTTCGTATGCGAGTCTGTCAGTTCCGTTTGCCGGCCGCATCTAAATAGAACCAATGCTTTTCAATGGGGACGGGCAGATGTGCGAACTTTACATGCGCACAAACACATGCGTCAAAAACTATAGGACACCGGTTCACAGAATGCATGTAACTGCGTTCTGCGCAAACCAGTGTTCTGTGTATGTGAAACCCCTGGATGCTGTGCTAAATGGGGCCATCGGCAGCGGCGCCGACCGAATTGAGAACATACAGTGAAGATTGCAATCCTCTGCCACAGCTGTAACAGCTGTGGCAGAGGAGAGCAATGTTCTCCCATTGAATTCAATGGAGCTGGCAATACAGCTGGCTCCATTGAAAGCAATGGGCTGCTGGCAAGCGTTGCAGTGATTTTCAGGGAAAGGCTTAAAATATAAGCCCTTCCCTGAAAATCAATCCAATAATGTGTCAGGTCTTATCTTTTCTTGCACCATGGACCTTAGATATGAGCTTTGCAGTTGCATGTTCTATCTTGATCGGTGCGAGGATTAAGTGCATCTAAATGTCCTTCATGTGAACTCTTCCAGGAAACCATTGGTTCTTTCTTATAGAAGAGCTCTTTTCATGTGCCTCTAATGTGTGAAAACATCACTCATGTGAACGAAGCCTAACAGAAGACAGGTACTTAGTTTGTGTCCAATTAAGAGTTTCCTGAACTCCATTATGGACCAGTGGAATTAAATCACATTCCAGGATAATGTCTGTTACTTGATCTGTGAGAACTGCAGCAGCAAACATGACACTAAGTAAGGCTGGCTGTCCACGAGCAAGTTGTCATTGCGAGATTCATGGCCATAAATCACCCACGGACCTCGCATTACACGCTTTCCATAGGCTAACTATGGAAAGCGCAACTCGACATCCATGAGCGGGGAATCATAGCGATTCTCCGCTCGCTGGATTAAGGTCGTGGCATGTCACGATTTGCAGTGGTGAGGCTATCTATTAGATAGGCGCATCACGGAGACCTGTCGGTGCTCCCCCCTCCTCCCCTCCCAGCCATGGACAGGGGGTCTAATACAAGAAAGGGTCCAGCGCCTAATGTAAAGCAATAGACCAACTATCTATGGCTAGGAACATAACACCTTCAAAATAAACAAATATATTACAGTTAGACCATGTTACTTTGGCAAATGAGTGTAAACATCTTACTTGGAAAAGATGACATAGGTCCTTATTTGTCGTCAGACATTCAATCCAAGCAAGCAGTGTTACTTACCTAAACCTAATGTGACGTGCAGTACATATAAGTAACCTTATTGGCATCTATTCAATATAAACTTTTTAAACAGTAATGTTTGTTACCCAGATTGAAAATGTAATACACTGTAAGTAAACCCTTGTTATCAATGTAATTCTCTTTGCAATGTACTTTTCAGACTTGTCAAATGCGCAATTGTCTCATTACTGTTTTACCATTGTATCTTAATTGTATTCAAATAAGTAAGACTCAATATATTGAATAAACCATGTATACTCTGTTGTTCATGTGTCAATAATATATATATAAATAAATACATTTTATTTATATACCACATATAGGTATTTATATACAAATATACAGTGTATTCCACAATGTATCTGCTTGTATAAACAGGCTGCCCAAGTGAACAAGTCAACTCTGACATCGTTCACTCATTCAAACAGGAAATCAGCAGGTCTAAACGACCCTAAATATTAACCCTTAAATAACAAGTGCAGCACAGAGATCATCCTAATACTTTCAGATGTTCTGTAATTGGGTGATTTGCTGTATGAGATGTGGCTCTGCATACATTAACAGTAAACTGATAAAATGTACTATGTAAATGCTGTAATTGTATTCCATGGAGACAGATAAGGCTTGGAGCGCTGCCTCATATAACACAACTATGGCACAAGCATATCACATCATAGCTCCAGCATGGGTTAAAAAAGTTACATGCAAAAGTTACATACAGAGTGGTTCATGTCAGATTCTTGCAGTGTTCACAGCACAGTGTGAAGAATAGGGTTTCCTGGAGATCGGAGCGCCTAAGGGTCTGCATAGCACAAGAAGAGGTGCCTGACTTGCACTGAGTAACTCTGGAGAAGTCTTCCACATAGCCTGTTAGGACTCGCTCTGGAGATTGGCCTCTGATGTCTAGGCGGGACTTGGAAAGGGAGTTTCTGTACTGCAGCCTCCCATTTACGTACCTTATATACAACAGTATGCATTAAACATCCCTCATCCCAATGCACAGCACTGGGCCATTTAGACACATTGCAGCACAATTCTGCTATGACCCAACTTGTAGTCACTGTGATTTGTTCATCCGTAGAAAGAAGAAGATAACCCTGGGGGCTCAGGAAATATGAAGAAGTCTATCAGGAGAATGTTCCACCCTGCAGGGGAGAAGGACAGTGGGGCATATGATGGGATCATCCTGCACTCTGACTCCTCAACCTCCATTCAGGAAGACCCACAGCTTATATTCAAGGTGTGTGAATTTACAATGCTGTATATCTGGGCTTCAACATGTTGCTGCACTTTTTTTTTTAAAGGTAGACTTGTCCTTGTAGGTTAGGAAATTGCGTATATAATAAGGACGTTTCAGGGTAATATAATTACTTGCAATTTGCCCTGGAGTCTGTTGTCATATACAACGCGCTGCCCGAAAGAATGAAAGCATTCTTCTGCACTTCAACACAGCAATTTATCACTAAGGGAAATGAACAGGAGGTTCTTAGTACATAAGGCAACTTGCCCGATTGTAACCAGAGTGCACTACAATGCCAGCGAATAGGGTTATACATTCACATGCAGCTTTGCACATTTTAGGTTTTCAGATCAGCACGGCGCTCTATATGCAGCATATCTCTGCTAGATCTGGCTGTGTATTTGCTACAAATTCCTGCAAAATACGCAGCTGAAATTATGTAACATTTCAACCATTTGTGCCAATTTCTACCAGGTGTGTATCTATATGTTGTATATGGAAACACATTGGGCTCTTTCACACGGGTGTATTGTCACCGCATATTACGCACGCATACTTTCCGCGCGTAACGCGTGGTGAATGGAGGCAATGGAAGTCTATGGACTTTCATTCTTCAATGCACACCTACGTGTGGGCGCTGCGTATTGATACACAGAAGAAATAAATCATGGCATAATCGATTTATCCGCATATCATGCTCAGCCCTTGAATGGGCTACAAATAAAATGCTGTCCATATGCATGCATTGTGTATAGGCAGTGTTTTGATACGGAGCGGGAAATTTAAAATAAAATAAGTGTAAAATATCACATTGCGCATTACTGTGACGTCAGATTCCCAGGCATGCGTATTGTCAATCGCAGCCCGTATGTGGTCTGTGCCAGCTCTCTGCCCGAAGAGTATATGGGCGGTAATGCACAATGCTGCTGGAGACTCACAGCATTTGTATGCATATGCCCGTGTGAACAAGCCCTAAGTTAGGAGAACAGTGGGGTATAGTCATAACCATCTTTAGCTATGTGCAACCTGTGTAGTTGCACAGGCCAAAGCCCACCAGCTCATAGGGGGCCACCCTGTGGATATAGGCTGGGGAAAATCCAAGACAGGATTGAGGTGCTCACCCCTAGGTCTCCAGACACAAACATAGATGTTGTCAGTACCCAAACTAAATCTGGATTCATTGCTGAAGACAACCCAGTTCCACTCTGTAGCGTCTAGTTTCAACGTTCACGATACCAAATATGCAAATGAAGGTGACGGTGGGTGTCAAAGGCCATACGTGTAATGGCGCCAAAAAAACAAATGTCCTTCAGCTAAGCACCTGGAAATGGCTCTGACAGACACAGGGGTCTCTAACTATGGTGCCACCTGTCTCTGGATGCTCATGCTTGTTGGATGAGTAGATCGTCCTCTCCACTAATTGCCCATCGAGGGCATCCTAAGCCCGGTCACCTTGAGTGCATGCCCTAATGCATTCACTGGTTGCAACACCTCTTAACAGGTGGAAGGCAATTTGTTGATTCGACCATCCAGCTTTTCACATTGCAATTATGTAACCTCTAAAACTCTGTTAACTGGGCTAAATCGCTTGGGTTGCTTTGTAGAGCTGTCTAGTGGTCAACCAGCTCTGTAGTTGTTGTTAGCCATTTAGTCATTCATGACCCTTGGCGACCCTAAAGGAGAGTTCTCTCCATGTTTTTCGGTTTGGCACTGCTTCCTTCAGGTGTGTGATATCCATGCCAGTATCCGCTTTGACAGTATCAGCCATCGTGTTCTTTGGCACCGGGTCTTCTTTTGCCGCTGATCTAGCCAATCATTATAGATTTTTCTAGCACCTCTGCTCGCATAAAAAAATGGCTAAAATCTGTGAGTCTGAGTCCGGCCATCTTGCCCTCCAGTGATATAATGCGACATTCCTGTTCACCCTGTCATGGAAACTAGATGTGATCAGCCTTGTGATACTTCTGTGTCCATTTGATTGGGGCCACACAGAATGGCATGGTGGGCCATATGTTGTGCACCCCTGGAAGAGACTTTAAAAATACACATTTTCTCCAAATTGTACTATGAATCTAGGCCAGTACATGGAATAAATAACCCGCTCTCCTGAAGAGCTCTAGGTTGCTTTCACTCAGATCTCTCTCTGCAGGGCTGTTTTGAAGGACTTCCAGTGTGACTCATGTTCCTCCTCTCTTCTGTAGGGCAGACTGCAGTGAAACAAGCTGATGACAGAAATACTACTTCTGCCCGGGTTATTACATCTAGTTAGATAACTTTATTTACTTTAGATTATTAGGATCTGGTGCATGATGATGGGACTGTGCGCTGCCAGTTGTAGATCAACTCAGCTTTAGAGATTACTGGATAATGATATACAAGGAAATGTGCAAATAATAAATTCCGATGCAGCAGTTCTCCAAAAGATTTGCGCGTGGCGCTGTGTTGTCAATGTAGTGTGCCTATGCTATTTGGGCAGCCCTACAATTATTATCTGGCAATGGCTAAGCAAATAGCGTAAGGTGACAAACAAATAAACATGGCTTTGCAATACTCGATCAGCAGATATACAGATGTAGCAGCATGATCCTTCTGGCTGGGTTTACATAGTGTGGAAGTTCCGCGAAAATCTCGCAAAATGTCTGCAGTGAGAAGTCCTGAGACATTTGGCGTGGGTTTAGAAAGCGGCTTATTCTGCTGCGACGATCTCTCCCTATAGAGAGGAGAGAGCCCGCAGTGGAAACGACGATACAATTGACATGTCGTGGCATTGAATTCCGTGTTTCATGTCAGTTTCAGCGTGGCTTGGCCGCAGCAGACTGTCTGCAGCGTGTGGATGAGATTTTTGCGGTGAAGTATGAGCGGTTGCGCACGGGCGGTGAAGTGTGAGCGGTTGCACACGGGCGGAGGAGTGTTTGGAGTGTGATCTAGTCAGTCTTTTACTACTCCCACAAGTAAATTGTAGATCTCCATTAGGATGAGCTCCATGCCTGCCAATGTCATCCAGTGCGCTACTTGTGCAATATATGCGGTCCTTGATCAGCCGATCGATGGTGCATACTGTTGCGCAAGATGCGTGCACGTTGCTAATTTAGAAGCTCAAATCCTGGATCTAAATGAGCGACTTGCAATACTGCGATCCACTGGCATCATGGAAAGGAGTTTGCTACTCACTGAGCAGACGCTTGCTGAGGTAGAGACCGGAGCGGATGGTAGTACGGGAAAGCAGGGGGAGCAGGCAGCTAGCTGGGTGACAGATAGAAGGAGGGGTAGAGGGAAGGCTAGTCTTGAACTGGCACAACCCAACAAGTCTGCAACGTTGGCAGATGAGGGGGATGCCATTACAGAGTCAGCACTGCTGCAGCACGACATGCCTACTGAACGCCAGGGAGATGACTGCTCCAGTGAGACGGGGAGCGCAGGGCAGGCTAGACAGGTCCTACTGGTGGGGGACTCAATTGTAAGGGGGACAGATAGGGCAATCTGCCATAAAGACCGGGATCATCGAACGGTGTGTTGTCTTCCTGGCGCTCAAGTTCGACACATATCGGATTGACAGATTACTGGGAGGGGCTGGTGAGGATCCAGCGGTCATGGTGCGCGTTGGCACCAATGAACAAATTAGAGGTCAAAGGAGGGCCCTCAAAAATTATTTCAGGGACTTGGGATCCAGGCTTAGGGCGAGGACCTCCAGGATAGTTTTCTCGGAAATACTACCTGCACCTAAAGCCACACTAGAAAGGCAGCAGGATCTTAGGGAGGTAAACAAGTGGCTCCAAAGTTGGTGTAAGAAGGAGGGATTTGGGTTCCTATAGAACTGGGCTGACTTTGCTGTCGGCTACAGGCTCTACCGTAGGGACGGGCTGCATCCTAATGGGGAGGGTGCAGCTGTGCTGGGGGAGAAGATGGCTAGAAAGTTGGAGAAGTGTTTAAGCTAGGGACTGGGGGAGGGCAAAAAGAGAAATAAGGGGGAAGTCAGTGTAGCTAGCGACCTGGGTCTAAGCAATGGGAATGGGGGTCGAGCAGGGGGTGGGGTTAGTAGAGTTAGAACTGACAGATCAGCCAATAGCACCATTAGACCTCGTTCACAAGGGTGACACAGCAATGCTGCGAGAAAATCGCTGGTCCGTGCGATATCGCTGCTATTTCTCTTTGTAGCGCTACAAAGTCGCATGTGGTGCTACAAAGTCGCACGACTTTGTAGCACCATATGCGAGGATGTTCGGGGGAGGCTTGTAATATAAGCCCTTCCCCGAAAATAATAAGAAAAAAAAACAAAACACACATACATCACCTGTCCCACGCTGTCAGCCGGGCTGCATCTTCTCCCCTTGTCCTGGGCAGAGATCATCTCCTTCTCTTCTTGCTGGGGATTCAAAAATCCCCACCTCCTGGAAGCGCTGGCTGTGATTGGCTAACGCTTAGCCAATCACAGCCAGCGCTTGATGAATGGCAGTGATTGAACCAATCACAGACATTAATCGAGTGCTGGCTGTGATTGGCTAAGTGTTAGGAGGAGAGGATCACTGCCGGCGACCGGGGCGAAGATGCGGCTGGGCTGACAGCGCGGGAGAAGTGGTGTATGTGTGTCAAAGTTGCATTGCACCACACGAAAATCGCATTCTCATGCGATGCGATGCAACAGGGAGGAAGGCTCTATTGAGAAACATGGGCTACAAAACTTCACGAGTCGCGTGCATATAGCGGGATCCGTGAGGTTTTTGTGTCATTTTGTAGCATGCTACAAAACATTGCATGTGTGAATTAACCCATAGGAAAGCATGGACTTCTCATACATGCGATTTGTAGCATTGTAGCAACGCTACAAAATCGAGCAAATTTGTCGCCCGTGCGAACGAGGCCTTAGTAGCAAAATGAATTTAAAGAACAAAAACAACTGTATAAATTGTATGGCTAAGAATGCAAGAAGTCTGATCGGCAAAGTGGGTGAGCTTGAAGCGAGAATGACTGATGAAATCTACGATATAGTTGGAATAATGGAAACATGGCTTGATGATAAGTATGATTGGGCGGTGAATTTACAAGGTTACAATCTCTTCAGAAGAGACCGTGGTGACTTAATGCCGAGACTACGGGAAGATATAGGGGCAGGAGATGAACATGTGGAATCTCTATGGGTGGAAATTCAGGAAAAAAATAAATAAAATCCTGATAGGGGTTTTCTATAGACCACCAAAAGCAACAGAAGAAACTGAAACCTTAAAGGGGTTGTCCCGCGCCGAAACGGGTTTTTTTTTTTTCAAACCCCCCCCCCCCCCCCGTTCGGCGCGAGACAACCCCGATGCAGGGACTGAAAAAAAGAACAGGACAGCGCTTACCTGAATCCCGGCGCTCCGGTGACTTCTATACTTACCGGTGAAGATGGCCGCCGGGATCCTCTACCTCCGTGGACCGCAGCTCTTCTGTGCGGTCCATTGCCGATTCCAGCCTCCTGATTGGCTGGAATCGGCACGTGACGGGGCGGAGCTACACGGAGCTACACGGAGCCCCATAGAGAACAGGAGAAGACCCGGACTGCGCAAGCGCGGCTAATTTGGCCATCGGAGGGCGAAAATTAGTCGGCTCCATGGGAACGAGGACGCCAGCAACGGAACAGGTAAGTATAAAACTTTTTATAACTTCTGTATGGCTCATAATTAATGCACAATGTACATTACAAAGTGCATTAATATGGCCATACAGAAGTGTATAGACCCACTTGCTGCCGCGGGACAACCCCTTTAATATTAAGGCAGATAGAAGAGGTGTCAAACCGCAATGAAGTAATTATCATGGGGGACTTTAATTATTCAGATATAATATAGGATAACGAGACCTGAAAATCTCACAGGGTTGATAAGTTCTTGAGAATACTTAAAGATAACTACCTTACCCAACTTGTGCGGGAGACAACTAGAGGGAGGGCCACTCTGGACTTAGTATTAACTAACAAACCGGACCGAATAATGGGGGTACAGATTGAGGGCACTTGGGGAACAGTACCACAATATAATCAACTTCCAGCTGTCATTCAATAAGAAGCCTCATCAGGGAGCAACAAATAAACTATACTTTAGTAAAGCAAAATTTGATCAGCTCAAAGCCACTATCAATAACATTAATTGGGACAATATTCTCAAAAATAACAGTACAGATGACAAATGCGATAAGTTTAAAAAGATCCTAATCACCTCATGTGAGCAGTCCATACCCATTAAAAATAAAAGAACTGCAAGTAAAATGAAATCATTTTGGCTCGATAAGTCTGTAAGGGGGGCAATAAACGAAAAAAAGAAAGCGTTTAAACTACTAAGACAAGAAGGCAGCAAAGAAGCGCTAAAATCATACAGGGAGAAAAAAACGAAATGTGCAAAAAAAAAGATCAAAATTGCTAAAGAGGAGGCAGAAAGACTGATTGCCAAAGAGAGCAAAAACAACCCGAAACTATTCTTCAATTATATTAACAGTAAAAGGATTTGCACTGAGAGCACTGGCCCTTTAACAAATAATGCAGGAGAAATCATTGAAGATAATGGGGGAAAGGCAAATCTATTAAATGGTTTCTTTTCAATGTATTCACGAATGAAAAGGAGATGTCACACGAGATGCAGGAGAATAAAATGAACCTCTCGCAAAATATTACATACCTAACACAGGAGGAAGTATGGAACTGATTAAAGAGAATTAAAATCGATAAATCGCCAGGCCCAGATGGAATACACCCAAGGGTTCTAAGGAATGTGATAGATAGGCCGCTATTTCTAATATTTATGGATACTATCAAGACCAGGGTTGTACCACTGGATTGACGCATTGCCAATGTAGTTCCAATATACAAAAAGGGATCCAAAAGAAAGCCTGGTAACTACAGGCCGGTAAGTCTCACTTCAGTAACTGGAAAAATATTCGAGGGGTTTCTCAGAGACGCCATCCTAGAATACCTCAAGGAGAACAATGGAATAACCCCTCACCAGCATGGGTTCATGAGGGGTCAATCATGTCAGACCAATCTGATCAGCTTCTACGATGGAGTAAGTTCTATGCTGGACCTGCGAGAGTCTATTGATCTCGTATATCTGCCCTGTGTGAACCCAGCTTTAATGATAGCCTGCTACATCTGCAGTGCAGACTGCTAGATGCCTGCAAGCCATGCTACGCTAATTGCGTACTGCGGCCACTGACATTCACTTTCAGGCTATGCAGTTCACATAACCGCGTCGAGTCACAGCTGAGGGTAACTTATTAACACAGTAGTGTGCTAATGCAGCACGCACCAGCACGGCTACATCATTATATGCTATATGTGTCTATGTGGTCACCCAATGCTTGTGATGTGAATTGCAGTCTGTCAAGGGTTTTGCTACAATGTTTCAAAATACTATTGACTTTGTATCTTTGGACATATTGTACTTGTTACAGCTATTTCCAGTAATCCATGTCTAAGGTTACAGTACATTACCAGTGAAGTTATGTTATTGAATTCATGAGGTTGAGCCCTTCATGCTCGGCATGTTTGTTCTGGAATGATGGCTTTCTTAAAGTGGTTATCTGGGAAGGTCTTGAAGACGCATGAACATACTTAGAGAGCTAAGTGACAGACAGCCAAGACATGGCAAATGAACACTGGACCAAGTGTACAGGTTCGTCCTCCCTTAACTTTTAGCAACTTTTGTCACCTCCTTTGTCAGCCTGTCACCTCCATAGTGAGGAGACAAGAGAGGTGAAATAAACTTGTTTGGCATGGTGGAGGGCGATATTGTAGTTTTTGAGCAAAAATTTGAAGTGGGTGAAGTCATATAGCATAAACATATCCCGACAGAGCATCACATTGTCGTGTTTTTTCAAAGCTAGTTATCTTGTGTCATACATCTTGGAATATGTTGAGCCAAGACGAAAAGTAACAAAGGACACATCTGTACATCAAACCCCGGAGTGTGAAGTAGCCTCACAGGCATTTTTATTTAGGGAGACCAGTAACAAGTTGGGAGCCTTATTACAGATTTTACAAGCAGGCCCTGGAACTTCAAGTTAGTCCTTCTGACTAGTTCCTATACAATATTCTTTCCTATGTATATTCATTTCTATGGTGCCTATAAAAGATTTTCAACCCCCACTCTCACTGCCTTTGTCACGAAAAAAACTCAAATCATTAGATATCTATGGGAGCCTTATTACAGTTTTGTATAAAGCCGTATTATGCAAGAGGCCTAACAGTGGTGTAGCTATAGAGATCACAGGGGGCGCGGTTGTGACCCTGCCCCTTAGCCTGGGGGGCCCAGAAGCCCCCTTACCTCTGTAGCACAGTACAAGGTAAAAGAGATACATCTGGATTGACAATAAAAAACAAGCAAAATTTCAAAGATCGCTGATCGGCCCTTTTGGTTGCCTATGTCTCAAAGGAAAATCCACGAGGATTCCCTGTTTAAAACCTTTCTGATAAGTCTGAAAACCTTCTCTATACTGGAAACAGATATAAACTAAACTCCGGCACGTCCAGAATAAAAACAGCGTTGAATTTAAATTTCATGGATCTTCCAAAATTGCGCTTGCATGTTTCGAACGGAGTTCCGATTGACAGCATACTCTCTCACAGAATGACCAATCTTTAAATACACAAAGAAACCAACAAACAGAATGAGAGTCATTATATTACATCTGTAGACAGCAAGGCATCTAAAATCCAATAGATGTTCGAGAGAACTAAGTCACCAGATTAACCCTTTCCAATCCACTCTCTGACATCTGAAGACATTCTGATTGAAGGCTGTACAGCTTCGATGTCGGAAGACGTCCGGCAGGGTATTCTTACTGTATATTACTGGTCGCTCTGTTGTCGGGGGGGGGGGGGGGGGGGGGCTCTCCAGCATGTCTCATACCGCAGTACTGGCTCTAGCGAGCAGATGGCGCCATTGTATAATGGCAGAAAGAGAGAGACCCCTATGAAACCTGAGTCCAAAATTGGATTTCAAAGGGTTAAGGCCTGCTTCAAACGTCAGCCAAAAATTGCGTGCATGTGAAGCATTAGGTTCCAATGCATTCATTCACATGGGCAATTTTTGGGCGGATTGAATAATCGCACCGTCAAAACGTGTAATTGGCAACCGTTTCTGGTTACCAATTTTTCACGCTGCATCAAAAGATAGGTCTTAACGTATCTTTTGATTAAAAATGCTAGAAGCTCCCATAGACTCCTATGGGAGCTGAAAAAAAGGAGGGGGAGGGAGTTTACCTCGGAAAAGAAGATGGCTGGTTTTATTAAAACAATAGAAGTCATTCCAAGGATTTCTGCCAACAGATGGAATTACGCGCTGATTTTTCTCACAAAACGCCTGTGTGAATAAAGGAGAAAACACTAAATTAATCTTGGGACTTGATCGCAGCTATTCTTCACTGATGTGATTTTCGGCCGCCATGCAGGTGGCGTAAAGACGCATCGCCCGTGTGAATGAGGCCGTAACACTGATAAGACAAATCATACTTTTGATTTAGGACTGGACATCTAGTTCACATGAATACCCAAAAGGCCTAAGGGGTTAATAGAACAAGCAACATTTTATGCCACAATGAGAGCAAGAAATTCTTTGCTGAACAATAAAAATAATGTCTTTAAGCAAAAAATTGCAATATCAGGTTTTTTTTTTAACTGCATATGGCCGTATGAAGTATGTCACTGTTTATCCCCTTTGATAGGAGCAGATTAACTCTTTGTATTCTTCCTGAGCTTTGTTTATGCAGTATGAATAGGGGAGGGGGCTGGCGCTCTGCAAAACGTATCTCTGACAACCCTGATAAGACCATCTGAGCTGTACTTGTGCATATGAAATGGTTAACCTATCCTCAGAGGAGAGGGAGCTGAGCTAACTAAATGCAGGAGAGAGAGAGAGCAGAGACACAGCTCAAACTGTGTACCAGAGCAATCACATAGAAGTGAAGGCTGGATGAACTGAGCATGCTTGATCACAATGAAGAACTACTGGAAAACGTGACCTGGAGCAAAGGTAAACACAGAGAGGGATTGAGATGTCTAAGGAATGGGGGTGGAGAAGTGAGCATTTTCAAGAAAATGGGTGAATTTGCAAGGATCAATGATCTTAGATACAGAGCATGCTAAGCCATTAATGTCATCTTGGGAATACTCCTTTAAGAAAAAAAGCATTGACTTCAAAAAGCTTCCACAGCTTTTAAGTGCATTTTTCATACAACCAACATATTGTATATTTTGCAAGTAAAGAGGAAAACCTCTTGCAACGTGTTACAACTTATATAACTTTGAATCCCATTTGTTTTTTTGTGACATATAATTTAAAACTGTGACTTACAGAAATGTAGGGGTATACTTTACTCGGTATTAGTGTATCTTGAAGCCACCGGATGTTAGGATTTTGACACTAGGAACGCCCCTGTCACACCCCCAGCTCCCGATAGGGCGAAGGCTCGCAGGTCCTACTTGGACACTGTGGATAGATCTGTGCGTGATGTGTAAAATAGTTCTTAGGCTTACATTAGCTGCAAATGCTGCCATGTTACCACTGTAACATGTAGTAATATAAGCCTAAGAAGAAAAATTACCCTCACCCTAAGGTCTTCTGCTCTCAGCAGCCGGACTGCAGCTCCGTGTCGGCCGTTCCCCCGCTCACAGCTGGTGGGCGTATCGGGTGTGCTCCACCGGCGGGACTGTCATCGCCGTGGACACCGCTACCCTGCTGACACATGGCGCCGTCACTGCGTCTTCTCTGCCGGCACTTGGACTCTTACATCCATGCCCCCGCCCCCCCACTGACAGCTGCCACTCTCTGCACTTCAGCTCCACCAGCGGGAAAGCCGCATCAGCTTGGTGGGGGCTGTCCTGCGGCGTGTGCTCCTGCTGTTGCCGGTCACTGGATAGCACTGTACCTTCCCCTGGCCCTGTCGGCACACTGCAGACCGCGGTATGTGCACGTTTGGGTTGGGGGTGCTTGTTGTGAAGCGCTGCCGGCGGTGCCCAAACATCAGGTTGAGGACTGCTTTTCCTCAAGGCGTGTTGCGCCTTGAGTCTCGGTGACCAGGAAGACCATAGGAGCTGTGGCTCTGCCTTTCAACAAGGCCCCGCTGCATCTCTCTTCCGGCAACTTGTAGTGCCCTTCCAGGACCTATGTGGCAGGCTGCTGTGTAGCCAATCGGGTACAGGGGGCGTCAACCCCCTGTCAATCTTTACTCTGGGGGCCACATTTGTATGTATGCTCTTGTTTTTTCGAAGTCTTCTAGAAATAAACTCTGTGACAATAACCCCCCCCCCCCCCCCCCCCGAGTTACCTTCCTTGATGCATTGCCTCCTAGGCCCAAAACTGCCTTCAAGACACCATCTTGATATAAAACAGGCATATATTTCTTAATGATATGTTTAATGTTACTGAATTGATGATTGAAAGTCTCAACAAATGTTATTTTATCTAAAGGTCTATTCTGTCTGTTTTCAAGTGTTGGGATTATGAGTCGGCTGTAGGCTATGAGCAAGGCCTAAATGATGAAAGGCATCTGCCAGACTCACTGTGCTCCATGTTTGGATTTTATATCTTTGGGTTGACTAAAGACTTATGTTTCCTTACATTAGACTTGGTGCTGGAACTGCTTCTTCCTGTACTTTTTATTAGATTACTCTAAATATTCTTGGTGAGAAGCGGTTATATAAATGAGCCATGCCTACATGTGTATATATACTGTATATGAAATAGATGACCATTATAATTCTCATTATAACTCAGCTTATTCAAGAGGGAAACATGTGTCGAATCCAAAATTTCATAATGAAATACCCTTCAAGTCTGATGGCTAGAGATGATCTCGATTTCACACCACTTCATTATGCTACAAAACATGGACAGTTGGAACTGATGCTAATGATTATCAATGAGACTTCTGATGAAGGTAATTTCTATCCTCTAATTCTCCAAAGTGTAATGATTCCAAATATATGATTGTTCTCAGTAAGAGAAACCAAGTAATCTTGTAGATATGATAGCTTTTAATGGCTAACAATTATGCATAATTCTTCAGGCATAATGAAACAGATTTGGACGGGGCATATATACATGTGATCACATGGGAGGGTGCAGACGTGGTGAACTTAATTGGAACTTGATAAATACCAGAGACAGCATGAGAGGGCACAGACATTGCGATTAATAGCACTTAGATGAATATCTTGGAGGGAGGGATGAGCAAAACAGTAAACTATTAGTCGAGTGACAAGAATTGTGAAAGTTTATAATCTTCCTGTCTTCTTTGTCTTCCTGTTTCAAGTAGAGATAGGGAGGTTCTTATCAAAGGCAGTCAGCAGCTGTTATTCTTGTGACATATTTTTAATGCTGGTCTTCAAGTCATTAAAGTGGTTTTCTCAAAATTGACTTCTCATCTATCCTACGGCTAGGTGATAAAAGTCTGATGGGTGGGGAATCTGGGGATCTCTCTCTTGAGAATAGGGATCCTGTGTCCCGCTCTCCTGTGGGGTGGAGATTAAATGGAGTGACAGTTGTGCATACGTGGTGGCAATC
Organism: Eleutherodactylus coqui; assembly: GCF_035609145.1. Taxonomy (NCBI): domain Eukaryota; kingdom Metazoa; phylum Chordata; class Amphibia; order Anura; family Eleutherodactylidae; genus Eleutherodactylus; species Eleutherodactylus coqui. Next base: position 141,436,132 of record NC_089845.1, on the reverse strand, counting down.
CATTCATCTTCAGTGAGTATGCTGCAGACAGCTGCGCACGTGAACTTGGCTATTTCCATCAGCCTCATTGAAATGAATGGAGCATGCTCATCCGCCATGCCAATTTCTTCCTCACTGTGGTGAATTGATCTTGCAGTGAGGAGGAGAGGGGCACACGCGACCCCCATTCTCTGGATCAATGAAGGTATGCTGATTATAAGACAGTGGATGCTGAAATGTGGATTCAAATTTCTGCATATTAGCCACAGTGTTTTCTTATGTGGCAAAGATGACTCCATAATAGGAAATTCACCTTTTGGCAAAAGCTAACTTAGTTTACAGTTTTGCTCATCTCCATTGACTAATTAGTAATTAACCAGCTGCACCTCAGTGTCAGGGCAAAAACACACAGCCATGTGCGCAACTACGCTCCCACTACAGAGTTCATGAACAAGGTTCTCTCTTCTTCTCAGGCTTTTCAAACTCCGCAGTAGTGCGTGCGATTTTGTAAAATGCAGCGGGAAGAGAGGTGCTGCCCTATCTTAATACTATGTGTAGGAATGATAGGGAAAGTCCTACCTTATTAGGCTAAATAGCCTTTTAAATCATGGCGGCAGGAGTCGCCCCTGCATGTGCCGACACATGGGTAAATCCACCCCATTTATTGCGTAATTAAGTTGCGCTGAGACAAGCGTATTTGTGCATACGTCATCTGAAGAAGCCCTTAGATGCGGATAAAAGCATGTAAATGTACTGCAGTAATAACTAACATTTCTGTCCGTCTCTCTGATTCACAGCCCTCGATGCAGTGGATACTAAAGGCAATACACCGTTACATCTAGCGGTTCAGAAGAATCAGTTGGACAGTGTGAAGTTACTTCTGACCCGAGGAGCTAACCCAAACAAGCTGAACCACTACAGGCTGTCTCCTCTTCACCAGGCCATTCAGTTGCATTACAACAGCATTGTAGAGGTAGTCAAAACCCTTATGCAAAGAAGAACCCATATGAAGCAATGAGAATATGTCATTTACTGGTATTTTACAACTTGCCTTAGGAAAATGACTATAGCTGTGATCTATTATGTACTGTGTTTCCCTGAAAATAAGACCTACCCTGATAATTAGCCCTACAATGATTTTCAGAAGGGGGAACTTGAAATATAAGCCCTACCCCCCAAAATAAGCTCTAGCTACACGACATGAAAAAAAGCAATACTCAGCAGACGCTGTCTAGGTCCCTGGTCTGTGGTGCCTGAATGGCTGTGATTGGTTCATCAAGGAAATATAAGCCCTACCCCCCAAAATAAGCTCTAGCTACACTACATGAAAAAAGCTATACTCAGCAGACGCCGCCCAGGTCTCTTCCACTGGTCTACAGAGCCTGAATGGCTGTGATTGGTTCATCAAGCGCTGGCTCTGGTCGGCTGAGGACTACATGGAAACCTGTTGGAGCACTAGGGACTAGCAGGAGGGACCCGGATGGCACCTGCTAGTTGAGTATAAGATACCTCTTTTGGGGGAAAAGTTAATATAAGACAGTGTCTTATTTTTGGGGAAACACGGTAGTTACATTAAGGTTGTTAAGGGTGAAAAAGAGACAGGCCAATTAAGATTAACCAGGTGCACACCAAATGTCTCATTGCACTTATTTCTGAAATTTTTCAACATTTGCTCAGTTTTTTACTAAGCCCCCGTTTACATCTTGTTTTTGCTGTTCATCTACTGCATACACTTTAGTAGTCAGTAGTGTTGAGCGAATCGAAAGAGTTGAACCCTGTTCTGGGTCAGACCTTGTTAAACGTTTGGTTCAGTGCAAATCCAAACCTCAGGCGGTTCATTTTGCCTGAATGCACTTAAATTTTCTTCTTCTTCTCTTTCTTTAGCTAAGAACAAAAAAGAAGCAAAATACAAACTCCATGCCGAAGTTGTCCTTGGTCAAATTTGAATTTGAACCTAGGACCCCAGTGCTGCTAGGCAACAGTGCGCACTTTTGTGTAGTTTGTGTTTTTCTTTTTCTCTTAAAGAAGAGGAGAAAGGCAGAAGAAGCGTGATGGCTCGGTGGTTAGCTGGGCTCCTGGGTTCAAATCTGACCAAGGACAACAACTGCATGGAGTTTGTATTGTGCATTGTTTCTTCTCCTCCAAAGTAGGAGGAAGAAGGCAAAAGAAGCAGAGTGTCTCAGTGGTTAGCACTGTTGCACTTGCAGTGCTGGGGCTCTAGGTTCAAATCTGAGAAAGCCAAAAAGCCAGAGGTGTGTTCTGTTTTGAATTTGCATTTGTGTCCTTTTAACCTCCAATTGTAAGTTTTTATACTGCATTTGTGAGCCGCCATTGAGCGTTCATTGTACATTGTGTGAGACAGTGACTGACATAGTGCTGGAGGGTGGATACGTGCCACCGAGCAGCCTGGGCTCGGTGGAGGAAGCCAGCATTTCTGTGTCCCTAACGTTATGTTACTGACACGTTGTAGTTTTGTAAGTGGCTCCAAGCCGCATAGTCTGGGCCGGCTTTTCCTGGAGTGGTCAAAGCGAAGGGTGAGATGGCCATTCCCATGTACCAGGTGAGGCTGGTACCAGGCCTTATAAAGCCTGGGCCTGCAGGTTAGAGAGAGAGAGAGCATCTGGCTGAGAGCCAGAGAGAGAGAGCGCGTCTGGCTGAGAGCCAGAGAGAGAGCGTCTGGCTGAGAGCCAGAGAGAGGGCTCTGTGGAGCAAGGAGCCCGGCTAGCCCAGCGTGTGGGCTGTGAGAGAGCCAAAAGGCGAGGTTGACAGGGTGACGCCCCTAACCTCAACACCCAGGAGGGTGTGGTCAGACCTCCACAGGTCTGAGGATCGGACTGGCTGTGTGCAGCAAGCAAGAAGTATTCTGACAGTGAGTAGTCAGGAACAAGCATATAGTGAATGCTCAGACGAGCAGGTGTTTATTTTCTTTTTTGGTTATGTTTCTGCTGCAATAAACCCAGGCAAAGCCTGGACTAAAGAACATTGTTACCCGGTGTCACTGTCTCTGGCCGCGGATGCCCACGCTGCTACTGCCCCTAAACGCTAATCCCTCACAATTGTCACATTTTAGCAAGATAGGTGATAACCGTCTGATGGGTGGGGTTCTCAGTCCTGAAAATGGGAGTCCTGTCCCCCCCTTTTCTCTTCACTGCAGACTTACTGCACCCCTATAGTCAGGAGATTGAATGGACCATCAGTGGTCTGCACACAGTGCCGCTCCATTTATCTTCAGTGGGATCACTTATACTCTATCAGTTCTACTGAAGTGAATGGAGCTGCACCGTGCATGTCCGACCACCACTCCATTCAATCTCCATGTCACTGCAGGTATAGCAAATCTGCAGCGAGAAGAAGAGGGGAAGAAGACACTCACATTCTCGGGATTGGTGGTGGTCTCAGCGGTGAGACCCAAACCAATCAGAACTTTATCACCTATCCAGTGGATAGGCAATAAAAATCAATCTTGATACAACGCTTTTAATAGAAACCCCCAGTGTCCATCGCTTATCACTTGGTCCTGTACTTTGTATGGCACTTGGTCGGTGCTGCTGTTCTGAATGGAAAGATGCCAGCATAAGGCTTTATCTATTGATAATTCAGAGCTTTATCTATTCATAATCATTATAAAAGTTTTTGAAGTTGAACTTATAAAAGAATATTTTCTTATGCTCTTTTGCAGACATTACTTGATAATAGTACTACCGACCTTAATCTGGAAGGTGATCTTGGGAATACACCGATTATGCAGGCATGCTATAAGGATAATGCAGAAGCCTTACTAATGCTGGTAGGTATATAGATCCTATTGTAGTGATATACAGGATGATTCAATAGGAAGGGTGCAGAAGTAAAGCATGAATTGACATAGAACAGCCAAAATGACATGAAAAGTTACAAGAACTCTTCAAGTTTTTAATGCACTTTAGAGATGCTCAATATGGATGTGCTGGTGCCTGTAGGGGTCAAGTTGGTAGTCCAGTTCTGCGCACATCATTGCAGTGGAGATGCATTGTTTTAGGTTGCCTAGTGTCACCAATTTTACTTACATTGACTATGTGTAAGTTACTTAAAAAGTTCTGTCCCTTCATCTCATTCTTGCTGCAGTATGTTAATTCGCATAAGAACTCAGCTTAACTTTGGCACTATTCTTTTTGAATCACCCTGTGTATAGCGTCAATAAATTGATTTGTTCATATAGATGAAAGTGTGAAAGATGATAGATTGTATTCGTGTAGCATCGATCCCAGAGCAATACTAAATGTGTGACAATACACATTCATATTTACAATCACATAACACTCATAAATGATTCAGAGCAATTCCCCCGAGCTGCAATAAGGTGAACAATAGCTAGAATCAAGTGTTCTCACCACTGAGGACAGTGAATCACAAGAACATCCATGGGGACTCCTGGGTTGACACCATATGCCCTATAAAAGGATTATTTGATAAAGACAACTCCTGTCATTCTACCCTGATAGAAGTTGTAGACGTAAAGTTATTTTTGCATTGTTATATCCTTAAGATCTTGTTTTTGTCCTAAAGTTTGATCGTGACGTGAAGCTGTGCAAACGGAACAAGATAGGATGCTATCCGATACACATGACTGCCTTTGCAGGGTCTTTAAAGTGCATGGACTTGGTTCTAAAGAAAGGTATCACTAGTATTACCCATCTTACTAATAACGTTTCATCGATCAGGTGCCATGTGTTTACCTTTGAAGAATTTATCTTTCAGGTGAAGCATTGGGATTTAGTATGGAAGATCACATCAATTTCACAGACAATGAAAAAAGCAGCCCGCTCCACGTGGCCGTACAAAACGGGCGGCTGGAAGTTGTGAAAGCGTGCATAGGATATGGAGCCAGAGTTGACTTTAAGCAGGTAGTTGCTATTTTACCATGGTGTGATTTATTACAAATTAGATGAAAATTAAGTGAAAATTAGGACTAATAGGAATGGCTGTAAAGGGATACAAAAGAGGCGCCGATGTCATAAAGGGCTCTTTGTATTTGGATATACATACATACATACATCTTTTAAGCAATAGACCCTGAAATGATTTGGTCCTGTGATTTCTTCCTGCCAGCTAACCCTCAATGATACATTTTTAACATCCTTGATGCAATAGCGCCCACTAGCTAACTTCTAGTATAATGCTATTGGTTATGTTCATACATAGGCTGCGTGCACACTGCTGGGTTGGATCCCCCATGCGGGATCCAACTCTGTGCCCATCCGGTGACCCCAGCGTGCCTGTCCGGTGTTTTCTAATCCGTGCTCCGGATGTGCCGGCTGGCACACATGTAGTGTAGATTATGCTGCACCGTCTCCAGATCCCGTGACCTTTCTGCCATGATGATTGTAGAAGGGTCGCAAGGCAGACAGCTTCCATTAACTTGAATGTAAGCCATCCCCACAGCAGCCGCACAGAATCGCAGCATGCTGCGATTTCTCCTCCACAATCGATTTCCGCTCATGTAGAGGGAATCATGTTTTTCCATAGCATGCTATGGAGCGGCTTTTGCTGTGGAATCTGGAGTTCTGCAATGCAAATCCGCCCTTGTGCAGGCGGCCATAATATAAATTTTTGCTATTGATTTAGCTAAAAATCTGCATTGCAAAAGAAGAGAATCTCACATCTGTATTTTCGTTAATAGCTTTGCAATGAAAATATGTCCCAAATCTGCCCTAACAAACTGTGGCCAAACACTCGAATCCAATTTCCATATCTTACACAGTAGAATCAGTTTCATAGCCCATGAATGTATCAGTTTCTTAGGTATTCTCATAAACCAGATAACCTATAATAACCCTACAGCATGCAAGCACAAAGTCAACACAAAAATACCATGTAGACAATGCCTTGCCTGAACTTGTAACCAAGGACCCCTGTGCTGCCAGGCAGCAGTGCTAACCACTAATTAAAGCGTCCTGTTTAAACATAGTTTCATCATAAGCCAAGGGCTAAACAGAAACTTTAGTCTTCAACACATGCACCCTATCATTTGGCACTGGACTCCAATGAGTGCCTTCTTCCGATCACTGCAGTCGTAAATCTCTCAGTGGACTCGGTGCATAATGTGCCCTTTGTCATAACTACAACATTTCCTCTAGTGCATGGACTAATTGGTCAACAGGGAGGTGTTTCCCCTAGCCGACCAATCCGCCATAATGGAATGGTATGTATTCTGTGCCCGCCTCTACATGGGTGCTGGTTATTGTCCTGCCTGAGGTTTTTGGTAAGGCAGCCAACTCCTGTCATTAAGTACCTGTGGCTATTTATTCTATGTGGGGCTTATTCATTTCTACCACATACTGTGTTTTATGCATTAACATCTTCTTTATTCTTCATCTAGAGATAGACTTCGCCTCCTAGGTTCCTGATATGGGGTCACCCCTATTGGGGCGATCACTCTGCTTTTAAGCAGAGTCTGCCACAACAAAGTCGGTTCGGGATAGTGTTCCCATCACTTTTTTTTGTTACTGTTATTTGCCCTATCTTGTGTTTCCTGTAGTATTGGCGATCTATATCTTAATCAGTCCATTGTGGACATTGACCTCGGTCTGACGTGTCGGTGACATCTATGAAGGGTGCCATACTTGTGCCCTGCATGAATGTAACACAGGCAAGTTGCAGTTGTTTGTGATTTGTGTTGCAGTCTATAATAGCAAAGTTGCATGCCACTTGCAACCTGCTATCAAAAATCAAATGGTTTTGAACTTTTTGAAACTGTTATATCACGGTCACATTGTTAATGGGTTGTGTTGTGACTCAGTCATTAGATGCTATGCTGCAGTAGGATACTGCGGTTTTCATGTCAAATGACCAAAGTCACTGTGTAGATCTAGACTAAATCACAATAGCTTTGATGCAGCTGTTGTCACCCGTCTTCTTATTCAGAAGAATCATTAACCAGTAGCTTTCTTTCGCAGATTGATAATGCCACCCCTCTTCACTTTGCTGCTACACAAGGAGCAACTGAGATTGTGAGATTTATGGTCTCATCATACAAGGGTGACCAGAAGATCGTGGATTTGCCAGATGGAAATAATGAAACTCCACTTCATAAGTAAGGAAGTTTATATAAAAACAAAATGTACAGATCTACAAGTATCTAATAACCTAATTATTACAAAGAATCCAATTCTCTGTTGATAAAATAAATACATAAATTGTTGCAAATGTTTCTTAACCCCTTAAGGACCAGACATTTTTAGCAATTCTACCCATGTGGTGGTTTTACTACCCTATTTTTTTTCCTCAGCTGCCAAAATTATTTTTGATGCTTTTTTATGCTAAAATAAAGTACAGGAGTGGGTTCCTCATTTTATTTCGGACATTTTGATATATAATTTTATATAGTCTTGGATTACAGGGTGCATACGGTGACAGCTTTGGTTGGCCTCAGCTTTGGGTCATTTTACCTTATTAATGTAAAGTTTGATTAAAATTTGACTTGGAGTTGATGTCTGTAGTGCTTACAGTCATTATGAAGGATATAACATTAGAACATTTGACTTAGGCCGCCTGCAGACGAGCGGGTCGGATCCAGCGGCGAGAATTCTCGCCACGGGACCCGACCCGAGCGCCTGCAGGGACGAGCACATACTCACCCGCGCCCGGCAGCCCCAGTTCTTTCATGTGCCGGCTGCCGGGCAGCCGGCGCATTCGCAGACCGGAGCCGGTGGCCGGGGGAGGGACGTTTCTGTGCAGGGCTCTGCGAGCCCCACACAGAAATAGGACATGCCGCGGTTTGTTTGCCGCGCGAGATTTTGCGCGGCCAAACCGCGGCCGTCGGCATAGGAGTGCGTATTATAATGCACTTCTATGCAGGCTTTCAGTGGCGGAAATCCTGCGGGAAATCCCGCCGCGGGATTTCCGCCCGTGTGCAGGCGGCCTTATGTTTAGATTACGAATATTGATGAGTGAACTTCTGAAAAGCTCAGTTTGGCTGGTTTGCTAAACTTTTGTAAAAAGTTTAGTTCAAATTAGTTCAAACCAAAATGGAAGCTCAGCTAAATCTGGGGTATAGCACTGTCTAAGGGCGGCTTCAGGCGACCATATATTGGCCGGGTTTTCACTCCTGCCGATAAACGGTGTCCCTCTCTGCAGGAGGAGGAGTGCACTGAGCTCCCGCCTCCTCTCCACCCCTCACCACTATTTGCAATGGGAGGGGGCGGGCGGGGATGGAGTTAAGTTACGGAACTTAGCTCCACCTCCTCTCATTTCAAATAGGGGTGAAGAGGGGCCGGGAGCTCAGTGCACTGCTCTTGGCTCTTCCAGCCTCCTCCCCCTGCAGAGAGGGACACAGTATATCGGCCGGCGTGAAAACCCGGCCAATATACGGTCATCTGAATAAGCCCTAAGAGCCATAAAAGCTCTGTATACACTCTTTCGTAGCTCTTAGACAGTGTTATACACCAGTGTTTCGGACTTGTGTTGAGCAAACCAAACCAATAGAACCCCATTTCAGATAGAACTTGGCTAAAAGCTCAGTTTGGATGTGTGCTGGACTGAAGATTATTTCACTTTTGTATGATAAGCAAATCATTTTAATTGAGTTGTCTTTTAGAAAACTGCTAACCAAAATTGAATACTTGTCTGTGACCCTTATTCACAATCAAGTTTTCATAGGGAATAACTATAGGTAGGGCATAACTTCCTTTCATTAAAAAACTCTTTAACAATTGGACATGACTTAACAGGAAAGGGGGTTGCTTAGTGGAAACTGGCATAGCTTACCATAAAACAATGTGCTCCAAAATTGAGCCGAAATTTGGGTGTAAAATACAGGGGCAAAGTAAGCCAACTAATTGATGGGGTATAATGAGGCAGAAATATCTAATTATCTACCAAACTTTCATTCAGTGGGAACCACTGTGCTAAATTTGTCACATCTTTAGATCACCAGAATTAAAGATTCTTAAATCCTATATCTGCAATCAGAAAGACAAGGAAAAGCAAAAGAAATCTGTGCACTTGTCTTCAGCCACTGGTCAATAAATGTTTGTAAAGTTGATAAACAAAAAAAAACCTCTATTATTTAATTATGCAGTTTCAAAGGGACAGTATCATAATTATAAACCTTCTTCATATGCCCAATTCAGGACCATGAACCTCATACTGATGGACCTCCACTCAGGACCTTTGTTTGAGCCAGAGTAGAGAGCAGTTATTATATTAGTGCAAAATGCAAGTATGGAGCTTCTCATGGACATCCCAAACACATCAGTCTAAGATATAATTAATGTCTTCAATGGACCAATATATAGATATATACTATATCACCAAAATATGGGGAAGACAAAATAGGGTAGATAACACTAACAAAAATACAGGGATGAGAACACTATCCCTAACCAACTTTGGTGTAGCAGGCCCTGCCTAGAAGCATGACGATCACCCCGATAGGGGCGGCCTCATGTCAGGAACCTAGAGGGCCTAGTCTGTTCCTAGATGAAGGATAGTGAAACTGTACAATGCAGATGGAGAGAGCAATATATAACACACAGTATTTGGATAAAAGTGAATAAACTCCACTCAGAATAAATATCCACGGGTACTCAGCTGACAGACGTTTGCTGCTTCATTAAACTCATCAAGTAAGACAATAACCAGCTCCCTTGTAGAGGCGGACTCAGAATAAATACACTTCCGTCAAGGTTAATTGGCTGGCAAGAAGAAACATCTTCTTGTCAGTCCATACCCCAGAGAAGATGCTGTCACTAGATTGTGAGGAAGGCCAAAATATACACTGAGTCCACTGAGGGAATTCCAACCGATGACACCTAAGGGACCATCTGCCATAACAGCAAAAAGGCACTCATTGGCACCCAGTGAGAAATGACAGGGCGCATGCACTGAAGGCACGGTCCCATAGAGCTTACGTCAACTCCATTTACTGATCACGGCCGGCATTACACAACAGACTCTCTGTGGACTCAAACATTGCTACCATACATTTACCCTATAGCCGCGACTGCGGGGCATTCCATGGCTTCCCGCCAACGGCAGATTTGGTGGCTCAAATATAAGACAACCCCTTTCATGTATTCCTTAGTGCTATGCAGTATAATAAGATGAAAACAATTACAGGTATAATTAAGCAGTAAGCTTAGAGTACTAAGGAGAAACCTGCTCAGATACATCTACAATCTAAAGACGGAATGTAATTTGTATTACTGTCCCTAATTAACTTTATGCTTTAGATGTGTTTAGAGATGAGCATAGATTATACCTTCCTGCTCACCATCTGTTTTATTGTCCACTCATTTATGATTACACATGGAGCGGCGGCTCAGCAGACCTAACAGTAATTATTATTATGACTACTTTTAACTCTGTAGTATCAGGTTCCAAATTAAGCAGGTAGATATAGTACAAAAATACCAGCGCTCCAGTGTTTGAAAAAAGTAGCAGACAATAAAATGTGGGGATGTATTATAACACCCAGTTATACAATATATATCACTTACTTCTCAGGGGTGCTTATTGAAAAGCACCCCTGGGTCCCGGAAAACAGGCAGAATCCAAATAGTAGATAAGGAAAATCTTTATTGTGTGACGCGTTTCGGCCGCGCCGCCGGCCTTTCTCAAGCATCAGATTTTTGAGAAATGCTTGAGCTTGGCCGAAACGCGTCACACAATAAAGATTTTCCTTATCTACTATTTGGATTCTGCCATTTTTTTATTTTGTTCCTGCAAACTTTATTTATTTTTCTGGGGGAAACTGGGTTTATTTGGGTGTACCTAGTGATAGGATCGTCTATCTCCCTCATGCTTTGAGGTTAATCTCCCTACCTCGGGGATTTACCGGCTGTTCTGAAGCTGACCTATTACTTAGTGTTAGGATCGTCTATCTCCCTCATGCTTTGAGGTTATTCACACGATTTTCGGGGATTTACCAGCTGATCTGAAGCTGACTTATTTGATAATACAATTTTTGTGGTTCCTGATGAGGCTACACTATCCGTAGCGGAAACGCGTTGAACCTCTTTAAGATCTTACTTTGCAGCTTGGTGTGCTGTATGTTGGCTTTTCTATTGCCATTGCTCAGGAGAAATATTTTTGAGCTCTAGCTATTATTAGTTGTCAGCTATACATTTGATTCTCTATAACTAGCCGCATTAAGTGTGGTTTCTCTCAATACTCATACACACTTTTCGGCTTTTTTGACTAAACTGGCAGCATTTAGCAATAGTGGGAACGATGCACCTGCTCTAATTTGTGGAGCCCTACATAATTTTCCTGCTTATTGAATAGCTGCAGCAATCTAATTGAATTGGGGAACATTACTTATAGTGAGCCGACCTACACTCTATCTCTCCAGCCCTAGGATATATACAATTGGGCAAAGGGATAAAAAATTGGGGTCTGTTAAATCCGATACGTTCGGCACAAACACCTTTCTTAAGGCGGCTCATACATTACTTTTCCCACCATATGATTGGGGTTAGATTTTATCTTTTTTGTTCGTGTGTCCAAAGTCCGGGATTTTGACATACAAAATCCTTTTTTATTTTCCAACTGTCATGAGACCGCTGAATCTTCGCTTCCCCTAGCGCAGGTGATGCATGCCAGTCCTATAATGCAGCACAATAAGGCTGAATGCCCATGGACGGATTTCTACAGTGATTTTTCCGCAGCGGAAATCCGCTCATAAATTCTGCAGCTATTAGGTTCTATTGAGCCTAATAGCTTTCTGCCTGTCAATGCTCACTTGCAGATTACCGCAGCAGGAAATAAATCACAGCATGTTCTATTTGCCACGGATTTACACTGCGGGAGGTCTCCATTAATATAGCATATTAATGGAGACCACAGAATTCCGCCATCACTCGCAGGCACTATCACATTTTTAAACGTGGTACTCCCACGGCGTAAATCCGCAGGCGTATTCCGCAACGTTCGTGGGCATGAGGCCTAGAAAGACACATGCATCAGGATAAGGCCCTATTATGGCCGCTGTAAAAGGGCATATAGATGTTTAAGGGTTAAGTACTGCGGCTTCAACAGCACATATGCTGTAATGTTATTTGAAATATGGTATTCTCTTATTTATCATTGAGGCGTGGGTTATCATAACCATCTGGTATTTTATGGATTAGTAGCATTTACCTGCTCACGGATATGATTTATCACTGGATCATAAATAATATTTGCCACTGAGGATTATATAGCAATGTATTACTGGAAGTGACTCACTTGTTCCTGCCTGTTATTGCTGTGTACAAACACCAGCAGATACAGTAAAGCCTCAATTGTCGACCAATGTTTGTCCTCTCCAGTCACTAAGTGCCCCCAGCATACCATGTTTTCAGGATTTCCTTAGTATTTTGCATGCTGGCAATAGATTTAGGATGTGTCCTCGATATTCTGTCTCTTGGATATTCTTAAATGATAACCTGTAGTTGGTACTCGAGAACTGAAGTTGAGAAACACTGTTGGAGTGCAGCTGTTTCCAGAGGATGGTAAGGGTGGTTTCACATCTCCGCTGGAGTTTTTGGCAAAGATCTGGCACAAGATACCAGAAGTAAAAGTGAACGGACTCCATTACAGTCAATGGGGTCCATTCGGTGCCGTCATGGTATTCCCATATCCTGCTTCCCAAAGAAGCCAGAACCCGTTAGCAGTGATGTGAAACCAGCCAGGATTATGTCCAGCTTAATCGTTTGAAGCAGTTCCACCGATTATATGGCCAGATGTATGCAACAGCCCTTTGCTAAGGCTTTGACATCTCCAGCCTCCTTGAAGGCTAGAGATGCCAATGTTTAGAAAAAGTTTGTGGTTAGTGACAATGGAGGGGTTAGAGCCCAGACCTATCCAGCAAATCAACCACCCATCAGACTGTTCACAACTAATTAGCATACTGTGAGTGCACTGCAAAAAGTGGATTTTGGGGAATTGGACATTGAAAAAAAAAAGATATTCTTAGATTTGTCTGCTGTCCCACCCCATTTGTAAGATTTGTTTAGGCTACTATTTCGATGTGACAGACTTCCTTTAAATCTTATTAATTCTTATTACTGTAGTCCTTGCATTTACTTTGAATTACCGTCATTTTTACCCCACAGATCGTGCCTGTTTGATCACGTGGAGCTCGCTGAATATTTAATATCAATGGTAACTACGTTTTTCATTAACTGTTTAAACAATTGAAATGTTGTGTGATAACTGAGACAATGATTAACTTTGTCAATATGCTACCATAACTTAAGCATTTAATCGATATTGATTTTAGCTAGTAAGTGGAGTTACAGCTGATAATAAAATCAGTAGGACACTAGGTATTTCTAAATCACATGGGGAGGAAATTAAAATCCTGTTTCTAAACAACTTTTTAAATTCCGGATATCACACCCATCATTATATTGCCTAACACCAGGTCCAACATTTCTGTTTTACCGTGGAAAGAGAGTTGCTTGATTGGTTGTTCTCAAAGCCCATCGAATGAAACCTAATGGGTAATAGTAGACCCAAAAATAAATGTCCAAGACAGGACCGCCGAAATGTATCATTCAAAAATTGTGTATTGAGAATTACAAATATAATAAAAGCATTTAAAAAACAGAACATTAAGGAAATGCAGCATCAATACAGGGGAAATCCATCACCTTGGGTCACACATATATGAGAAGTTCCCAAAGAAAATCATGCTTATATAAACCTACAATAGGCGCAACCAATCTCAATGTCATGCCTATAGTAAAGTGTTCCCACATGACTGAGGATCTGGAAATCCCTGCGTTCCGACGCACGTTTCAGGGGGTCCCAATAGGTAATAGGTTGCATGGGGCTTTCAAATGAGCAAATCCAGTAACTTTAGGCTGCCAGATTTATCCACGCCCCATTTAAAGTTCCTGTTTTAGTTATGCCTGGGCCAAAACTTTACCTAAGTCTAGCTCTGTTGTAAAACTAGCCCCCTCCCTTTGTTAACCACTTAGATGCCACAGTAATTGAAGAGGGCCCCCAGTCAGGAGCATCTCCAGCAGGGCTGAAGATAATAATAATAAACTTTATTTGTATAGCGCCAACATATTCTGCAGCGCTTACATAGACGGGGGGGATACAGAAAGACAAAAAATACAAACATTACAGAACCACGGTTACATAGTAATCAGTTGATGGAAAGAATGGGGGTGAAGGTTCTGCTCCAACAAGCTTACATACTGCAAGTAATTTGGAGATACAGAAGGTAAAGAGGCTGGTGGTGTGCACGGTATGGCGAGGTGGACAGTGAGGGATTCTATACACATAGACAATGGTCAGACATTTGGCCGTGTGACGGCAGAAACGGTGTGACTGCAGGAGCGGTTTATGATGGCTAGCAGGGATTGCAGTCAATAGTTCAGGGAGCATGTTATCAGGCGGAGTACAGAGGGGTTTGTTTAGGGAATTCGGTATGCCTCCCTGAAGAGGTGCGTTTTTAGAGCACGCCTGAAGTTCTGCGAGTCCTGGATTGCCCGGGTAGCCTTTGGTAGCGCGTTCCAGAGGACCGGTGCTGCTCTGGAGAAGTCTTGGAGGCGGGAATGAGAAGTTCAAATTAAAGGGGCGCACAGTCTGGTTTCGTTAGCAGAGCGGAGAGCCCGGGCTGGGTGATGGATTGAGATGAGGGAGGCAATATAGGGGGGCGCTGCACTGTGGAGGGCTTTGTGGATGAAGGTAGCGAGTTTAAATTGAATTCTGTATTTAACAGGCAGCCAGTGCAGTGACTGGCACAGGGCAGAGGCGTCCGAGTAGCGACTGGACAGGAAGATGAGCCTGGCTGCCGCATTCAGGGTGGATTGGAGGGGGTAGAGTCTGGTTCAGGGGAGGCCAATCAGCAATGAGTTGCAGTAATCGAGTCGAAAGTGGATGAGGGCAACAGTAAGCGTTTTTAGCGTGTCCACCCTGAGAAAAGAGCGGATTCTTGCGATGTTCTTGAGGTGCAGCTGACATGTTTAGGTGAGAGATTGGATGTAGGGGGTAAAAGAGAGATCAGAGTCGAAAATGACCCCAAGGCAGCGGGCATGTTGTCTAGGAGTTATGGTGGCGCCACACACTGAGATGGAGATGTCAGGATGAGGTCGGTTAGTGGAGGGTGGAAATACCAGTAAGTCAGTTTTAGAGAGGTTTAGTTTTAGGTAGAGAGAGGACATAGTGTTAGTGACAGCGAACAGACAGTCGGTGATGTTTTGGAGGAAAGGTGCAGAGATGTTATGGGAAGAGGTGTATAGCTGGGTGTCATCAGCATACAGGTGGTATTAGAGGCCAAATCTCCTAATGGTTTGTCCAACAGGGGCTGTGTAGATAGAGAAAAGGAGGGGGCCGAGGACCGAGCCCTGGGGGACCCCAACAGCAAGGGGAAGAGGAGGGGAGGTAGAGCCAGCAAAGGAGACGCTGAAAGAGGGGTCTGATACGTAGGAGGAGAATCAGGAGAGAGCAGTGTCCATCAGGCCGATGGAGCGAAGCAAACTGAGGAGGAATTTGTGGTCAACAGTGTCAAATGCTGCAGAGAGGTCGAGGAGGATCAGTAGGGAATAATCGCCCCTCGATTTGGCTGTCAGTAGGTGATTGGATACCCTTGTAAGGGCAGTTTCTGTTGAGTGCTGAGGTCGGAAACCAGACTGTACAAGGACTAGGAGAGAGTGCTCTGATAGATAGCTTACAAGGCGGGAGTAAACCAGGCGTTCTAGTAGTTTGGAGATGAAGGGGAGGTTTGAGATGGGTTGGTAGTTGGCAGCATCAGTCGAGTCCAGAGTCTGCTTCTTTAGCAGTGGAGATATGATGGCATATTTGAGGGAAAGATGCCAGAGGTCAGAGAGAGGTTGAACATAGTGGTGAGATGGGAGATGACCACTGGGGATAGGGATCGGAGGAGGTGTGAGGGGAGGAGGTCACTAGCGCAGGTGGTGGAGCGAGCAGAGAAGAGCAATTTGGAGACTTCTTCCTCTGTCACTGGTCTGAGTACAGACAGTGAGCAGGAGCTAGATGCAGTGCTGAGAAGACTAGGGTCAGTTCATTGTCACCATGAGGATCATTGAGCTAGACGTAGACTTAGCTAGGGGCCACACCGTTACTGAGAACTGGCAGCCGCAGTCTTGTATCCTGGCATTTAGAGATGGTCGCCATATATTTAGCAGGAACTATAAACTTTAATGTTTTGCAACTATACTCTTGTGGTTGATGTTCACCCGGTACCAGTCTTGACTACTGGATGGTGCCTAAGTGGGAACAGATACTTGGCAGCCAACTTCCCCCTTGTGAAGCATTCTGGCCTAGAGAATGCAGCTCGTGAATCCTGGCCCTTCTCAGAATAGCAGCCCGCGGGAGCAGAATTCTCATACACTCCCTTCTGCTCAGCCAACTGTCCTCCTTTTATATTTTTCTGCATAGAGTAGCAATACTCTGGTCCTTCTTCTCCATTTCCGCACTGCATCATCCATCAATCACGGAGCTGCCACCTGGGGACACAAAATCTTAAATAAACAGTTGCAAACAGTAAAACGGAGAAATATAAACATTTATACCAAAAAATACAGCAAACACCTTATACCCCGTTACATCAGCATTGAGAGTGGCCTCGAAGGGGTGTAGTTATCTCCGATCCTGTTTGTTAGAGCAGGGTGTCAACTGTGTAATCCTGAGCCTGTGCCATCACCGCACAGTAATAGTAAGGTAGTTCACATGAACTATGTAGTCCCAGGCAATGTCCTATTATGGCATGGGAAGGGATTAATGTTGAGAGTATATACTCTGGATTACTCAAATCAAATATTTAACTTAGGCCTCTGGCACACTAGTGTCTTAGTGCTGTCCGATTAAAAAACAGACTACACTCAGACAGCACACGGTCCCATATTACTCAATATGGTAAAACACACTTCATTAATGATACGTAGAAAAATCTCATGGCACGCACTATAGCGATGAGATTATTGAGGATGAGACTTACCCATTCAAGTTAATGGGGATAGAAAAAACTGGAGAGCAGTCAGATGCCATATGGATGTCACACGGAACTGCACAGGGATAGAAACATGTCAATTGTTTGTGGGTGAAACATGGACACGTTTTTTTTCTATGCTAGTGTGTATCTAGCATAATAAGTCCTTCTGGTGCCAGTCATTCTCAGTCATCATCTTTGCACCCAGAACCCACCGTGACTTTTAGAACAGTATGAATTAAAGCTTTACCCCTGTGAAAAGTTATTGGGGCACATTTTTTTACCGGTGATTCCCAGAATTCTGGCATAAATTACATTTTTTTTTTAACTAATCAATTTAGACAAATATATTGTTGATTTGCCCCAAAAAGTACAGATATTATTCTTACACCACTTTTAAAAAGTGTCTAGAAAAGGGAGGGGGGACTTGAGCGGAGTGAAGTTCATAGAGACTTTTATGACATGTGACTTCCTAAAACAATTCACAAAATTTGTCACAATCTCACGGCGTTCAAAGTGACTCCACAACTCAAGGTATAGTCAAAGTTTATTAACGTCATGC
This sequence comes from Eleutherodactylus coqui, assembly GCF_035609145.1. Classification (NCBI taxonomy): domain Eukaryota; kingdom Metazoa; phylum Chordata; class Amphibia; order Anura; family Eleutherodactylidae; genus Eleutherodactylus; species Eleutherodactylus coqui. The sequence goes on along the minus strand of NC_089845.1, from coordinate 141,418,664 downwards.
CCTGGTGATAACTTGCCTCTATTGTGTCCATCATTACAAACATTGTAAGTTTTCTCAATACACTGAATGGATTTAAGGTTTTATTAGAGTATATTCAGGGCGGCTTCAGGCGACCCAATGCACAATTGTGCATGCCTCATTGCAGCATGTTTGCACTGTGAACAAGGTAGTTTTGCACATGCACATAGTACTGTACTGTTGTGCATGCAGGAAGTATTCACATGCATGCACGACACCACCCCGCTGTGATATAAAAGGCTATTTGTCCTAATAAGGTCTAGATGAGGGGTTTTTTTTGCATGTTACACGCATATTTGTGCACCACCCATAGACTTCTTTGGGGCCCTTGGTGCTCAAATATGCAGGAAAATAGAGCTGGGTTGTTTTTTTTTCACACAAAAGTACAGAAATGAGACTGAACTCACTGAAATCAATTGGTTCTATTTAGAGATGAGCGAACCTACTCGGCCACGCCCCTTTTTCGCCCGAGCACCGCGATTTTCGAGTACTTCCGTACTCGGGTGAAAAGATTCGGGGGGCGCCATGGGTGAGTGGGGGGTTGCAGCGGGGAGTGGGGGGGGGGAGAGAGAGAGAGCTCCCCCCTGTTCCCCGCTGCTACCCCCCCGCTCCGCCACGCCTCCCCCCCCCCCCCCCCGGCGACCCCGAATCTTCTCACCCGAGTACGGAAGTACTCGAAAATCGCGGTGCTCGATCGAGTAATTACTCGAAACGAGTATATTCGCTCATCTCTAATTCTCTGCGCATGCACATGCAAATATGGTTGTCTGAAGGAACCCTTGTAAAAGTTTTTTTGCTGCTTTTGCAGCAAATTTTGTAATTTTTTTTAGGAGTGATTGCAAAATTGTTTTTAGCAAACCCCAAATAAGTCCTGTATTTGTATCGTTTTCAATTAATGCTGACCTAATGAGTAATAAAATGTTTAAATAAAAAAAAGCACTTATAGATGAAGTCACAATGTTTCCAATTCATGCATTAAGCTTCATTATGGGACTGAGTGGAGACCTCATCACACATTGACTTGTGTGCTCCTTGTATCTCGTCAGCTATTAAATGGGCCTTGTGTTATGATTCATTGGTTTACTGGCTTTCATTCTTTGTTGGTTGGCTATGAAAATATTCATAACTCTGGTGGGGCGATATGCAACCATCAGTCAATTAGTGACCACCGGTGACCCTTTCCGCTGACTATCTGTCCAATTATTACCCGTCTTATCTGTTTTAGCTCTTGTTTCTTCCGCTTTGTACTCACATTGTTCTTTTCTTTACAGGGAGCAAATATTGACAGTGTGGATAAAGAATTACGCACGCCTCTTTTATTGGCTACTTCATGTTCTTCTTGGAAGGTTGTAAATTTACTTCTTGAAAAAGGTACAATACAAACATTTAATATTCATCTGGCAACATTAAACTAAAGCTGAGGATTTTGATTTTAAACTACTGCTGGGATTTTCTATGCAGGTTAAGGCTGAGATAAAACCCGGCAAGCCTCTAAAAGCTGACTAATGCTTATTTTGACCCTTTTTGATTTTTAGCCAAAACGATTAGACTTTGGTGTGAATTTTTGGTATTGAGGTTTACAGGGATGTAGCTGAGCATGTGCCTTGGGCGCTGGCTGTCAGAGTCAGCCCGAACAAGCTGTTCTACCTTGGCAAGGATATTTAGATACAAGACTATGAAAGCAAACTGGATTTATTTCCCTGAGTGATGGAAAACCTAGCAATATATCAAGGCCAATGAGACGAGTTTGTCATAATATTGATTGGTTGTATGAAGTCCCCAACCTTCTCAGGCTCTCAACCTCTTCCACATATAGTATGAACAGTGGTACTGAACTGTACTGGGTATTAAAAGGGAACAAGACTGGCATTAATGGTGATTTTTGGTGATATGGTTTTGACTGCTGTGCCAAAATAGTCAATGGGTCAGAAAGGGTATCATTTCTCCTTGAGGAGAGCAGCTAGAAGGTGTGTGAGAAGACATATAAGGCCATCCATGATCCTCAGAAGAGCATATGCAGCATCCCTTAGGGTGACCCAGGACACATGGCATACACTGAGGAGTTGGGAGGGTAAAATGCTGACTTGTCACGGTGGCACTTACCAGTCTCCGTCCTGGAGGTCAGGGCAGCGCTGGGCCTCTTCCAGACACCCCAGGCATACAGGGTAACAGGTGTAGTGGGATTTGTCATGTGTGACGCCACTGTTCCAATACCCCCTGGCATGACCATCGGTGAGGAAAATAAAGAAGCCACAGACAATTTAAGAACCTCAGGTCCCCGGGAACAGTCATGGCTTGGAAATAACTTTACTGAAAACTCCACTTTGGTAGTACAAGGCATAAATTTAACAGATATACTAGTGCCGACAAAACAAGAGATTTGAGGTCAAGAAGGAAACTCGGGATGATACGGGTCCTGCAGTCTACGTTATCTGTCAGCTACTGCTTCTGGATGGAGAACACTCCAGAGGAGGAAGGGGGTAGGGTCACTTCACAAACTCTCTAGCTGACAAGTACCTCCACTCAGCGAGACTCAGACTTTAAGATGCTTGAGTGTGAACACAGGCAATTGAGTACCTCTGCACTAGGCCCTGACTGACTGAACTTGCGCTCTGCTCACTCTCACTTTTTGGGGCTCACTTTCTGTTTGTACTGCAGACACACATTCCGGGAAAACCTCTCATCTTCTTCCATCTTCAACACATGAGGGCTGAAGGTGCCCCCAAGTGCCTCTGTGCTTTCTAGCAGCTCTAGAAGATGGACTTTCAACACTTTCCCTCTCTCAAGCACTTACATTTATACCTTCTCTCATACCATGTGACAGGATAGAATTGATACATTCACAGGAAGACAGCTCATATTTTGCAGACATTAACCCATCATGCACTGCAGCTGTTCAATAAACATAACAGAATGACAAGACAGTTTGCACAGTGCATCAAGACAAGACATTATATGTATGACATTATGGAAGAGGCCAGGAAAGCATGTACTGGGCCACTACACATAGATGACCTTATAAGTCTTCTCACGCACCTTCTAGGCACTCTCCTTAAGGAGACATGATACTTTTTCTGACCCATGTCTATAGGCCTCTCAGTAGCCAAGCCGGAAACCTACTGCACACTTATGAGAGGCAATCGCCCTGAAACAGCTGTCTGTGTATGGATTCTGGCTTTGGCTTACAATTTCCAATCATTGCTATAAGGCTTGTTTAAAAAGTCTGACATTGAGTTGCAGGAATGCTGCCTTCCAATAGATGCAGAGCTATTGTTCCTTCTTCCCATTTATAATAATCAATAACACAATGGTATGTCTGAAGCTACTAAGGCACAATAATATTTACAGCTGTCACCATCGGGGGGGCCACAGTAGGAAGCCCAAGAGCAATATGTGGGTCCCAAGCTACTGGTTGGTAGAACATGGCTTTAAATAATGGTAATAGAAACTACCGTATAATATAACCAATAGAAGTATATACTTCTTAACTGGTGGAAATATGACTCACAATGCTCTTGTTCGTCAATAAAACTGAACATTGAAGTATAGTGTTTTGTGATTTGCATTGATACATATGTCCTTTTTTAGGAGCTGATATAAAGCTGACAGATAATTATGGAAGGAATTTTCTTCATCTGACAGTATTGCAACCAGGAGGTCTAAAAAACATCAGACAAGAAATTTTACAGGTATAGCTTGTATATTGTGAATGTTACATAGTTACAGGTATGCTTGTATTTCAAGTATCAATAGGTTTTATAGGTTGTGTCATAGAATTACCTGGAGGTCATTTTGACTACCTGTTTAACCAAATAAATTGTTAGTCTGCTTTAGCCATTGATGTCCTTATATACTGTAGAGACTAGTCACAATATTCCTATTGGGCACATGAAAGCCTAACACCAAATCCATAACACTTTATTTAATCTTTGTAAATCTTTGCTGTATGTTCCTATTTCAGGGTTTTACATCCCCTGCTTTCCATTATAGATCTGTAGAGTTACAGGATAAAATCCTAAAGTCAGAGTATTGTAGCCTAATGAAGACAAGCTCATCATTAAGGTCAAGTGGAGCTATAGAAATCTGTCTTCAGTAATGTTGAGAGAACCAAAGTAGTAGAACCCCGTTTGTGGTCAAACTGTGCTATAAGTTCTGTTTGATATGAACCCAAGCCTTTAGCAAAGTTCTACTCGAAACAGGTTTCTACTCATTCGGTTTGCTCCACTCAGCACTAATCCTGAACACTGATATTTAAACTAAGAGTTATAAAAACCTTGTATGATACTCTCAGAGTCTTACACAGGGTTTTTATGCCTGTTAGACAGGGTTATACACCAGTTTTAGCCGTTTTGATGAACTTCTGCTTGGTTTGAACTAACTCAAACTCAGCCAAACGTTTTCCAAAAGCTTTTCAAAAGTTCGCTCATCACTAGTTTTCAGCAGTCCACCTCTAATAGTAGCTACAAGAGGCCAGAGCTGTACCATTTAAAACATATTAACTTCATAACAGAAACACAGGGGTTCTTAGCAGTGCAAACATTAGGAGAGGAGGGAAAACTTGTCAATTGCTCCAACTGTTCCCTTTAAGCTGCTCAGCAACACCGCCATGCAACCTAATACTCTACTGCTCCTTAATAATTGGGCAGAGCACACTCTGCCCAATCATATTATGCAGTTAGAGCTGCACAGTCCTCTTTATCACCTTTCTGCACTCATCTCTATGAATAGTGCGTAGAGGAAACAGGAAGCTGAACTATCAGTGTTCAGCTTCCTGCAATGGATGGTCTGGAAGCTAGTGTGATATAGCAGTAGGGAACAGTCTGTTTGGAAGAAGGGAACAACCTGTGGGAGAAAAAAGAAGGCATAGGAAGTAGTCTTATGAAAGGAGAGCCATGTTGAGTAGTCTGTTAGAACATATGTCTTGGGGCTCGTGCCATTTTTGAACTTGTAAGACTATAACAAGTCAAACGGAAGTGCTGAAGATTAGAAATGAGCAAGCACGCTCAGATAAAGCAGTTACTCGAGCGAGCATCACTCTTCTCGAGTAACCGCTTACTAGTCCGAGCAGGCTCGGGGGGGGGGGGGGGGGGGGTGAGCGACAGGGGGTAGCTGGGGGAGAGTGTGAGATCTCTCTCCCCTCACCGCCCGTCGCAAACCCCCGCTGCCCCCCCAAACCTGCTCAGACCAGTAAGCAGTTACTCGAAGAGTGATGCTCGCTCGAGTAACTGCTTTATCCGAGCGTGCTCGCTCATCTCTACAGAAGATCATTCCTTTTAATTTTGCTTAGGGCCACACTTTGTTTAAAACCAACACTGGTCCTGAAATTAATTAGTTTAAAGAGTTTACATCAATATACTTGCATGTTTAAGTGAAGTAAGTAGAGTATTGTCATTGCAGAAGATGTGTTTTATCCCCCTGTGTATGCCTTTGTTGGCATCATACAACTCACTCTCAAAGGCTACTCTCGCAAGGCAATATATTGGTCAGTATTCTGCATCAGTTTTTCAAAGCTAAAGCCAAGAGTGGGTCCAAAAAATCTCAAGAGGTGCAAATCCTTCCATTAGATTTCTCTCTCTAGGTTCCATTTCTAATTTTGATTTACAAATAGTGATTCAGATTACTGATCGGAATACTGCCATGTGGAAGTGACCTAAGATACATCTCACCGATGTCAAACAAGTTTCTCCATCTAGAAAGTAATCCAGTTCACATCTTGGATACATTTATATAGAAGTAAATGTCTTCATGTCTCAGATAGTATGCACTCTTTACATTAACTGCATATTTTTAAACTATTTTTATGGTAGAGGGAGGACATCAAGCATATTGTTGTTGATGAAGATGCGGACGGCTGCACTCCTCTACATTATGCCTGCCGCCATGGTGTCCCAAATTCTGTGAACAATCTCCTTGGACTTAATATGTCGCTGTATTCCAAGAGCAAGAATAAAAGATCAGCTCTGCATTTTGCTGCTTTGTAAGTTATATACTGTTGTATTGTAGTAGACTTTTATTGGCTGTAATAGTATTGAAGTGTATTGTCAGAGCCTCGTGTGGCCAAAAGTGTAACAGCAGCAGAATGCAGTCCTAAGCTGACGCTCACAACCTGAAGGTTGTGAGTTCAATCCCCGTATGGTTCAGGTAGCTGGCTTAAGGTTGACTCGGCCTTCCATCCTTCTGAGGTCGGTAAAATGAGTACCTGTCTTGGTTGGAGCGGTAATAAATAAATTACCTGAAAGCGCTGCAGAATAAGTTGGCATTATACAAATAACAAGATTTATTTATTTTTATTTTATTTATCAGTTATAAATGAAAAATCATATAATTTAGTACTTACTATAAGCTGGAACTTTGCCATGTAGTTGACTAGCAGAGTCCTTCTCCTTTCTGGGCTTCCGCAGCACATACTGTACACCACCCCTGCTCACTCTATCTGTATATCTGAGGTCTTAAACATGGGGGTGATTTCCTTATGTTTTGCAGTCGTCCTTTTTAAAGCCCCAAAATATGACAAAACAAAATCATTGATTTTAATGGTTTTACTTTGATTAGCGGGATTCTCGTGCTACATTACCACGCGTGAGAAAACATAGGACGTGCCCTATCTTTTTGGCATGTAGTTTTTGTACATGTACGAAAAGAGAAAGCAGATCCAATCTTTCAGGGTTTTCGTGCATAAAGACACTCCGTTGCACGAGTGTATTTGCGAATGTGCCTGTTTAAGCCCTAAGCAGCAGATAGATCCCCGTGCTCCGTCTGCTGGGCATCCACATCCAGCACAAAGTCTCACTGGCTATTATAACTAACTAGAGCCTTACAGCAGAGCCTCTCTGCTGGATGCGGATGGCTCTGCTGCTCGAACTTAAAGACAAGGACTTTACCTTGGCACCCGGCTGAGCGCTGTGTCCGTTCAGCTGCGTTTGTGACTGCTCTGAGCAGTGTACAGGCTCCATGGAAAGTTTATGGAGTCTACAGACCCCTGCGATAACAGCCAAATGGACACAGCATTCTGGAATACTGTGTCTAGTTCTGCGCACCTCAATTTAAAAAAGACATAGACAAACTGGGGCAAGTTCAGAGAAGAGTTACCAAGATAGTGAGCGGTCTGCAAATCATGTCCTATGAGGGACAGTTAAAGGATCTGGGAATGTTTAGCTTGCAAAAAAGAAGGCTGAGAGGAGACTTAATAGCTGTCTACAAATATCTGAAGGGCTGTCACAGTGCAGGGGGGTCAGCCCTATTCTCATCTGCACAAGGAAAGACTAGAAGCAATGGGATGAAACTGAAAGGGAGGAGACACAGATTAGATATTAGACAGTGAGGGTGATCAATGAGTGGAACAGGTTACCACGGGAGGTGGTGAGTTCTCGTCCAATGGAAGAGTTCAAACAGGCTGGACAAATATCTGTCTGGGATGATTTAGTGAATCCTGCACTGAGCAGGGGTTGGACCCGATGACCCTGGAGGTCCCTTCCAACTCTACCATTGATGATTCTTTCTATGATTCACCTGAGCACTTTTCCCCATTTGTTCTAGCGATCAGTAAGGGCCTCAGCACCTGGCCCCCACCGATCAAAACTTCTGACATCTCAATGTGACATTTCAGAAATGTATAAAAAGTTTAGTTACCCTTTAAATTTAGCCATAAGATATTCTGCGTTTGCAACTTTCCAATCTACAAATCTGGAATCTTATGGCAGTCTTTTCCAGGCAGCTTACTCTTTTCTTCAAGCTCTGTATCGTAATCCAATAGAGACAAAGGTAACATTCTTACTCTATTATTGGATCTTATCTGATCTGGCAACAAGCTTGTTGACTGTTTCCACTAACAATCAGCTAAATTATAAATATAGCTCTGGGCTATATTATAGAGATTATTATGCAAGATAAGTGAGGCAATGTGGTTACAGGGATACTCATCTCTTGTATGCACAATAAATACAATAAAGTTCCAAATTAAACACATGCTAGTTTAGAGAAATCTTAGAAGTTTTGAAAACTGCCGAATAGACATTTTAAAACTGGATTCACACAGGGCATAATAAATAAATAGATTTATCCATACATTTATGTATAACATTTGTAGTCATTGGACTCTTTGTATTCAGGAACTCACATTTCTTCTTCTTAACACAGCTATGGTCGTTACAACACATGTGAGCGGCTCTTACGATTCGTCCCAGACTCTACGCTTCTCAATGATGCTGATGCAAAAGGAATGACACCCCTGCATTTGGCTGCACAAAATGGACATGACAGAATAGTCTTCCTTTTGCTCAGGAAAGGGGCTCTTCTTTTAAGGTATGAACATACACTTTATATCCTCCAGATATGTAAATGGGCCAAATCTGAATCACTTTGGCAAGTTTACTTATAGTGTCCTGTGGCCTTGTTAGGTGATATACTTCAGCAGTATCCCCTTAGCATGGTGCTAGAAATATACTACCAGTATTTTGTATGGAGTGACTTGAAATAACATTAATCTGGCCCTTCCGTATTCTCACTGGGAAGATTAACAGAATGCTTAGCCCCTAATATATTAGGCTGCCTGGAAAGTTACCGTATGTTCATGCCTCATATTGTACAATAGCCACTATAGTACAGCTACAAACAGTGTCATTCATAACTCATAGTTTTATTGCATTTTCATGTTGTGCTTCTTATGTCACTGATCTTTGTAGGGAAAAGCAAAAGTGTGATTGTGCCTTTTACATGCAGGACCACAATGAGAATTTCTGGTTGTTCTAAGTACATTTCTTAAAAACAGTGTCTAACAGAATGGAGTTTTCCCTGGTAATAAAAAGTTATGGTTGCCTGCCCAAACTTTTTATCATAAAAGCAACTCCGCCGTCCTGCTGTCAGCACCGATCCCTGCATCTCTGCTTTTGCATTAGTTTCAACACAGGAGAGTGCTTTTTCCCGGCTCTTTGTGTTGGTGACATTTATTAAGGAGGATGGCTATCAGGCTTCTTTCAATAGCTAATCCAGGCCCCTTCTGTCTCAGGTGAGAAGTTCTGCCCCTTTTCCAATGATCCGTGAACGTCTTTGGCACTCAAACTCCCAGTAATCCAAACTTTTAATCTGTCATAATGACGGATGACAAAGAAAAAAAAATCCCACACTGCGCTTCTGGTGGAAGCGCCTTAAAGAAATCTCCGCTAGAGATGAGCGAGCACCCAAATGCTCGGGTCTGCGTTATTCGAGTCGAGCTCGTAATATTCAAGAGCTCTACTCGAGTAATGGACCCCATTGATTACAATGGGAGACTTGAGCATTTTTGTATGTGGGACGCCGGGTGCCGAGCTTTTTTTTTTCTCTCTAGGTTCTCTTCCTCTTCCTCTTCCTCTCCCTCTCTCTCTTTCTCTCTCTCTCTCCAAAAAAATTGCCAATGACGTGCGCTGCCTCGCGGCAGGGAGGGGCCAAAACAGTCATGTCACAGCCGAGGGCAGCCAAAAACTGGGGCAGGGTTGAACACTGCTTGATGCTCGTTCGAGTAACGAGCACCATCGAGTACGCTAATACTCGAATGAGCATCAAGCTTGCAGAGTATTTTCGCTCAACTCTAATCTCTGCCAATAGGTATATTCCACAAACATAGGTTTTATTAACTAAAACCACTACAGTAAAAGGACCTCTTTATAGGGTCAAACAACAAAAGAGAAATAATAAAAATACAAAAACATGCATTTAAAAAAAAATTATATTGACACTTTAAATGATCCTGTGAAAATGATCCAAGTAGATGTCATCAGCGTCACCCATTAGA